>NC_041737.1:16616653-19116653 GCF_004115215.2 Ornithorhynchus anatinus
ATTTTGTTGTGTCCTTAGGTCTGTCATTTCATCCTTGAGGTTATTTTGAGAGTAAATGGGGGGGGGGGCAAAAAGAGAATTCCCTTTCTAATAATTTCCTTTAAATATATTTTCCAAAGTTCCCTCTCTAAACAGGTTTCCTGAACATGAAGGTTTTAATTCTTCATTTCACTTTGCACTGGTCTAAGGAATGAATGCTCACATGCCGACACACACACAACACACCTCCTAAAAAACTCAAACCAGCTAGGTGTAAAATGATTCACCTTAAAATTCCTAACTTCAGGTTTGCTCATCCCTGACCTCACAGTTATGACATTTTAATAATTCCCAGAAGATCTTACCATCAAAGGCAACTTTATGGTGAGGGTGTGCATGTTACTAATAGCCTAAATGAGCAGAGCTGATTTATTTCGAGTTCTCCTGCTAGTCTCCTCCAGATAGAATAATTTTATGCTAGAATAACTCCATGCAAATAAGGCCCATTCTTCACTGGAAGAGGTTAAGTGTAAGAAAGGGGGAGAAGGAGCAGCCAGTGGGGAGGAAAAGTTGAATGGAATTTTCTTTTCAGAGGAAAAAGGCAGTTGGAGTTGAAGGTTATATAGCAGAACTCAAACGACTGTTTCCACAAATTCTAGTGACACTGAAAATCCAAGGAAAATCTGGGTTATTAGTAAGGAAAGTACCCATTTCTCAAAAGCAGTTTGCTAGGAAAACTCAGTCCATTATTTATTTCAGTCCCCAATTCTGACCTTACCATATCAGGGAGAAATCAAAGGCCCACGCTGGTTGCTTAAGACAACGTTTCTATGGAATCAACCAGTTGTAATTAATGGAAATATAAAACCGAGACAGCACTGCTGGGTGCCCCTGGGGTAGTCGATTCTATGTGAACACTGAGTTCACATAACCCACCTAGTGGAATTTTTATTATGAATATAAATTAACTTGAAGAAGAATGTAAGTTACACAGAGGTTCAGTTGTCACTGATAGACGTTTGCTAAATTTATACTTGCTCCCATATTAATCACTTTGGTCACCCCTCCTTAATAATAAACGGAAAAAATAAAGCCTTGTCTCCTTGAAAAGTAAAGATGTTTTTCTAGTAGGCAGTTAGAGAAAAGTTTTACAGTGTTCCCAAATCCTGTGATGTCATTTCCAAAGTAATAGCAATTTTAAATGCCTTTATATTTTTATAGAGCAGATAAATCATATTATTTATTTTAGGGTAGAAACTAGAAACGTGAATAACTAATTCAGGAACAGAATCAAACAATCCTTTCATTAGCACCTCACATTGCCCTGAAGGTAAGACATTCTGTACAGTGATATGGATCAGATGTGTACAATAGATTGCCTTTCTTTATTCTGAACAAAAGCATGTTTGAGAAATAGGAAAAAGAAAAACTTAATGAAGAAAATCTGTGCAGAGGAAAAAAGGGAGGGACAATCAAAAAGGCTCATGTACTTGACAAGCTCTTGACTGAGCTTTCTCAAAGCATTGATTCAGGTAGTTCTTTGGCTCACAAATTATGTTGTGGAAGAAATTTTAAAGCCTACTCTATTTACTGTGGCAAATCAACATGCATAGTCATTAACCATAAACATGATTGTAAATCATCCATCAGGTAAATTCATTATGAAAAATTATACCTCAATCTACAAAGGTTTCCCTCCAAAAAGGAAACTAAACTGTTCTGAAGTTTTGAAGTTGACCTTGCAATTTCCCTTTTCAAGAAAGTTGAGTTTATGCAATTCTCTTATTTTAGCTTCCCCCCACCACCCCAAGGAAACCCACAAAGCAATAGGAATTTAAATAACAGAGAACTAATGGAAACATTTGGTAAATGCTGTTGCATGACTATTGCTTTGGGGCCCAAACTCTTGGGAAGTCCATTTTCTCCTGAAAAGTCTACAGAGTTCAGTGAACCAATATCTCTTTAATTCCATAAGTGTTAAAAGTTTAGAAATCAGGATTGGGAATTTGTTTAACTGATTTCTGCTTTTTCAGTTGGAAGATTTGGGAACACATCTACCGACTCAGTTATGTTTTCCTCACCCAAGTGCTTAGTATAGTGTTCTGCAAGCAGTAAGTTCTCAGTAAATACAAATTAATATTAAGAGACTGAGCTGAACAATCACCAGTTTGTCAGCATTCTTCCCCACTGCTAAAGGTGACATGTCTGTGATGTCAAAGGGTTAGTTACCATATCTTAAAAAAGATAATATCCTTACCCTGTTGCTTTTGCATGTTCAAATCCAAATATTCTCCCTCTTCCCAAGAATGGGGAAGGGCAGATTAGCAGAAGGTAAAGATGAAATATTGGGAAGAGGCATAGATAAGAGTGCCGTTATCATCTTTGGGTGCCTGTGAGGATAAGAACCACCATTTAGAGTGAAGCTTGAAGATAAGGCAGGTGGTACCTCTTGATATTGATTGGTTTATTGAAACCAACCTTTTCTCCCTCTGCATCCCTCATTACACAATTAAAGCAATCACACTCATCTTTCCAGGGTTCACAGTGTTTTTCTAGACTTTGTTAATGAAGCTGTCTCTCCACTTCTAGACTGTGAGCCCTTTGTGGGCAGGGATTGTCTCTCTTTGTTGCTGAATTGTACTTTCCCAGTGCTTAGTACTGTCCTCTGCACAAAGTAAGTGCTCAATAAATACGATTGAATGAATGAATGAAGTATAATTCTATGAGAGGGACCCACTAAGTAGTGGATTATAGAGTCATCTCATCAGGTGACTTTTGTATTATGCAAATTTTGTATTATGGGGTTGTTGGATTTTCTGAATAGAGTGATGTGATGTGATCTAAACCATCCCAAAGCCCAGACAGAGGAGGGTCTCTTCACTCTACTTTTCACAACAGTCCCACCTGCAGACCGCTATGGGCAATGTGGATGCTGTGCTTGTGAGATGGACTGGAACCTGGATGAAATGTTTCACTCTGGAAGCAAATTGGAAGTAGAGAAATAGGGGGGTAGGGACAGGCAAGCAGGAGGGAAAGAGAGAGAATTGACAAATACTTAAAATCTGCTCTTCTTCAATTTTCAATTATTTGGGAATGCATTAATAGGAAGCCACCTGCTTTGGACTCCATCTTTCATCTATCTCTGAAACATGAGTCAGTCAATCATCAGTTTATGCTTTATACTTTTCTGGATGCTGGAATAGATGACTGCAAATTGTAACATCGCATTTAAACTGTACAAATTAAAATTGTACTTTTTAAAAATCTGTTCATTATTTGACCATTCACTGTCATGCCTGACTTTCATTTGTATTTTAAGCCAACTCTGAATGCTACTAATAGAGTTGTTCTTTTTCAAAATTTAATATTCAGCCCACTCTCAGGACTTATTTTATTTTTTCATGGTATTTGTATACATTTGTAATTTATTTTGATATCTATCTCCTTCTATAGACACACTGCTGGTGAGCCAGGACATGTTTACCAACTATGTTGCAATTTCCCAAACCCTTAGTACAAGTAAATACTTCATGAATGTCACCACATGACTGATAGGAAAGCAGCCACTGCTTTATCGATCGTTTTCTTGTCATGATGAAACTGAGGTGTAAAGAGGTTCAGTGAGTAGCTCCTTGCTTCTCTCTCACTACATCCCAACTATCAATCCCACTCCCAACCCCAACCCACTGCATTTTCCCAAGCATTGAGTGCAGTGCTCTGCACTTATTAAATGTTCCTTAAATACCACAAGTTTACTGAGTGATTTGAGCTGCCCTAAAACTTTCAATAGGGAAATGGAGAGTTCTGATGGTGGGGTGGGAGGAGGAAAAAAAAGAAAGTGTTGGTTCAGGGGCCCTACCCCACAATGTAGTTGTGCATCAGAGACCACACCCCAAAGGGCAATGCAAAGTCCATGATTATGGAACTTCCTTAGGCTCCTTTTCCTGTTCCTTGACTCAACTTTTGGGAGCAGGGACACCTTCATTTGCATCACAGAATTTCTCAAAAAAAATACTCAAAACAACTTTCAAACGTTTGAGAGACTTAATTAATACATACAGTGTTCCTCCTCAGTGGTAAACCAAATTACCATATGATCTGCCAGTGGCTGTGTCTCTCTGTATAGCTGGGGTTGTTGAATACTAAAAACCTTGCAGAAAGTGGGAGTAAATTTTAGACAATGTGACATTAACATCCAACATTCTCAGCTATACAGAGAAGATTATATCTTACATAGGAAAGCAAAATAATAATAATGGTATTTCTTAGGTGCTTACCATGTGACAAGCACTATTTTAAGCGCTGGAGATGCAAGGTTATCATGTTGTCCCACGTGGAGCTCACAGTCTTAATCCCCATTTTACCGATGAGATAAATGAGGCATTGAGAAGTTAAGTGACTTGCCCAAAGTCACACCGCTAACAAGTGGCGGAGTAGATTAGAACCCACAACCTCTGATTCCCAAGCCTGGGCTCTTTCCACTCAGCAATGCTGCTTCTCAACGTAGCCTAAAGAAGTAGCATAACCTAGTGGAAAGAAGATTGGGGTCAGAGACCTGAGTTTTAATCCCGGCTCTTCCAACTGATTACTGTGTGAACTTGGACAATTTTGTTTAACTTCTCTGTGCCTCCGTTTCCTCAACTGTAAAATGGCAATTAAATACCTATTTTCCCTCCTACTTAGACCGAGAGCTCCATGTGGAACCGAGATAGTGCCCAACTTTGTTAACTTGTACCCTCTCCACAATTCAGAACAGTCTTTGACACATAGTAAGCACTTAACAAATACCGTTAAAAAAAATATTCCCCACCACTTCAAATCTTTACAGGTGGTGTGAGGTGAGCTTCAGAACCCCATCTCCTCCACACTCTGAAAATCAAAGACTCCACTCATCTAATTTCTTCATAAGATAATTTAAGAGAGAGTACCCCACCTCCCTGGAAGGAGGCTCTGCTACCTTCTCCTACCTCTCCAGCTATTGCTAGTCAGTCAATCAACCAATCAATCTTATTTACTGAATATTTGCTGTGTGAAGAGCACTGTATTAAGCGCTTGGGAGAATACAATATAACAGAGTCGGTAGAAACGCTCCCTGCCCACAACGAGCTTACAGTCTACAGGGGGATCTTTAAAGTCTTATTAGTCAAGATTCAGATCTACTATTTAACAGAGAAATAATAATTGTGGTATTTGTTAAGCATTAACTATGTGCCAGACACTGTATTAAGCCCTGGGATAGTATAAGCAAATTGCGTTAGACAAGGTCAATCATACATGGCATAAAAGTGAGGTGCACCGAAGCCCATTTCCAATGTGAAATCTAATAACAGTGATATTTGTTAAGTACTTACTGTGTGCCAAACTCTGTTCTAAATGCCAGGGTATAGTCAATACAATCAAATCAGAGTCCCTGTCCCCTAAAGGGTTCACAGTGGCAGGGTGGATGGCAAAGGAAGTGATCCTTTTACTGATGAAGAAACTGAGGCACAAAGAAGTTTAATGCCCAAGGTCACACAGCAGGTCAGTGGGGGAGCTGGGATTAAAATTCAGGTCTCCTAATCCCCAGTCCTGTGCTCTTTCCCCTTGGTCACACTGCTTCTCATGAGACTATGCTTCTTTAGTCTTCAAAACATTTTTTTAAAGATCCACAGCTAGAAGAGGTATTCCCAAGTTCCTCTAAAATATAATGTGTATCCTAAATCTAGCCCTGCTTATGAAATAATAAAATCTAATTAGAGCATTTTGGAAGAAAACATATTATCTTAAAGTGAGTCAACACTAGTGTTTTAATATAAAATAGGTTTAAAGAAAAGCAAGAATGGCAATATGAAAAGAAAAATCAAGGAAATTAAGAGGCAAGAGAATTGAAACCCCATTTTATAAATGAAGAAGAAAGTAGACCCACAGAAATAAAACTGAGCCTTGAAGTCTTCAGTTTATGTGAGCTCCAGGGATCTGTCAGTGCATGTGCAATCCAAATAGCTCTCATCGATGGTTTGCCACCTGAGATCTTCTTATTTCATATTTCAGAAGGAAAACAGGAATCTCAGGGCTCAAGTAATGTCATTTTATCTTATAGTTTAGGTTGTTGGAAGCATGGCTTGATAAATTGATTTGCCTTAAATTTTACTGTATTATGTCCTTTCTCATCCATGCGAAGTAAACTACATATGCCATCTATTTACTCAAAGGAACAACAGCTGTGAGCTTATTTTGAGGACACAGGCATTTTTTACTGACAGAGTTTTCTAGTTTTCCTACTTCTGGTACCCATATTTTCTTAGTCTAGAGAGTTGGATGAGTTGGTTGTATTAGCACAGCAAGGGAACATCTTTACATGCACACTAGTTTTTTCAAACAAATTCACACAGCATGATTGGACTTTTCTGTAGAAGCAGCATGGCTCAGTGGAAAGAGCCCAGGCTTGGGAGGCAAAGGTCATGGGTTTGAATCCCGGATTGGCCACTTGTCAGTTGTGTGACTGTGGGCAAGTCACTTCACTTCTCTGGCCCTCAGTTACCTCATATGTAAAATGGGGATTAACTGTGAGCCT
This sequence comes from Ornithorhynchus anatinus, assembly GCF_004115215.2. NCBI lineage: Eukaryota > Metazoa > Chordata > Mammalia > Monotremata > Ornithorhynchidae > Ornithorhynchus > Ornithorhynchus anatinus. The sequence goes on from NC_041737.1 coordinate 16,623,186, forward strand.
CATGTGGGACAACCTGATTACCCCGTGTCACCCCAGCGCTTCGAACAGTGTTCTGCACATAGTAAGTGCTTAACAAATACCAACATTATTATTATTATTATTATTATTTAAAAACATTTCTACAAATTAAGGATAAGTACAGAAATACAAATAATCTTGAGAAATTCATTAAAAACGAAGCTACCTCTGTTTTCTAATAATTTGGGTCTATCATTGAATTTAGGTTCCACCACAGTCTGGGTACCTACCCCAGAACTTAGTACAGTGCTTGGCACATAGTAAATGCTTAACAAATAGAATTATCATTATGATCATTTATTCTTTTATTCAATTGCATTTGAGTGCTTACTGTGTACAGCGCACTGTACTAAGCACTTGGAAACAGAATTCAGCAATAGAGACAATCCCTGCCCACACTGGGCTTACAGTCTAGAAGGGGAATAATTATGGCATTTGTTAAGCGATTACTATGTGCCAAGCACTGTTCAAAAAGCAGGGGTAGATACAAGGCAAGCAGGTTGTCCCATGTGGGGCTTGTAGTCTTAGTCCCCATGTTACAGATGAGGTAATGGAGGCCCAGATAAGTAGCTTACCCAAGGTTCCACAGCATATGGTGGAGTGGGGATTAGAACCCACAGCCTCTGATTCTCAAGCCCACGCTCTTTCCACTAAGCCATGCTGCCTCTCTCCAGAGCAACTAGATTTTCAGCCCAAATCCTTTCTTGCCTTTCAATTTTGTCCACATGAGTCACACAAGGTGTTATAGATAAGATGTGCCCCTAATAGGGAAAGGTGGAGTGATGCTAATGAGGAAGTTCCCAACCTGTATTGTCATTAATATCCTATTGTGAAACCCTATCTCCTTTGTTTTGTGAGTGGTGGTGGTGGGGGGGTATTTTCCCTGATATTTCTAGTAAATTTAAGACAAGTAGAACTTGAACAATCTGGATACTTTGCTGATACAGACTAATCAGTCTATCAAGTGATACACTTTTTTACCCACAAAATAGATATGACCTTGGAAGACCATAAACAAATCACAGAATAGTTCTTTCTAATTTCATACCAGGAGTCAGTAATTACTAAAATAAGACACCCTCACCAAAACAACACTCATGGTTTTATGAAAACCTCAATTCAAAATGGAAGGTATACTTCATTTAATTTCAAAGCAAAGGTAGGTGAGGAAGGAGAGAACCAAGGACTAAGGACTAATTATTACTAAGGACTAATTACAAGGACTAATTTTTTTTTAAATATTGTCTCGCAAACAACTGCTCAATAACAATGCCTTAGTAAGCCTCTCACTGGGACATTTCATGATAATGAAAAAATTAACAAATACAAATAACATAGAAACAAAGAAAGTAGATTGCTCAGCAAATGACACCTTCAGTGCATTCAGAATTGTTTGCCATATAAATGCAAGACACAAAATTGTCATTTAGTCACTTCAAAACACTGGTACTGAAAGTGATTATTTTTAGCAACTAGTTCATCAATCATGGGATCATTATCAATGTTAGAATCTTGTTCATCCCTAATTGAGATATTTGCATTCAACAGTGATGATGATTTCAAAAGTGGATAAGAAATAGAGCAAGAGAGAACTCGTAAAATCTCCCTAAAGGGAAAAGCCCAAATCTTCTTTGCTTGGTGCAAAGCAAGATTATATATTTCTTCAAGTCCTTCCTTTATCCTGGTCCCAAGGGAATGTACCAAATGATCTGAGTAGCGTTAAATTGAAATATAATTTTGCATGATGTAGGCTGGCCATTTGCTCCAGTTTTGCCAAAACCATTTTGGAATGCCATAGGACAGCCTGAGCCATTTTAGGAAAACAAACAAATATTCTGTAATTGTGACCATCCTGGGTAAACCTACTTTACATCAGCTTCTGGTGATATCTGTTCATTATTGCTATATCCCAGCTAGTGCTCTTAATTAGTTCCATGAAAATAGGGTTTTAAGTGAAAAAGTGCTAAATGTACTATCATTTCCCATAGGACATCATGTAAAGACAGTTATGCACTCCCAAGATCAAAGGAAAAAAGAAAATGACCAACATTCCATAAAGCTATTTTTTAAGGTGATAAAAAAAACAGATAAATGAAATTTACACTACTGTTTGCATAATCAAATAGTGATATAACTATGTATGAATAATAATTATTATGCATTTAAATAAGTAAATGTTAACATTTGGGCACATACAAATAGCCTAATTGCACTTATGAAAGCTCTGTTTAAAATAATTCACCGCTTGCCTGAGACCGGATACTTTAGTACATGCAAATTATCTGCGAAATGTAAGCTCAGTTCAATATGGAAGGTATACTTCATTTGATTTCAATTCAAATTGTAGGTGAGGAAGGAGAGAACCAAGGACTAAGGACTAATCATTATTAAGGACTAATTACAAGGACTAATTGTTTTTAAATATTGTCACACAAACAACTCCTCAGAAATAATGCCTTAGTAAGCCTCTCATTGGGACATTTCATAGCAATGAAAAAATTAACAAATGCAAATAACAGAGAAACAAAGAAAGTAGATTACTCAGCAAATGACATCTTCAGTGCACTCAGAATCGTTTGCCATATAAATGCAAGACACAAAATAGTCATTTAGTCACTTCAAAACACTGGTTCTGAAAGTATTTTTAACAACCAGTTCATCAATCATGGGATTGATGTTTGTTATTTGCAGAATCTTAAGGGATCATTTCCACCTGCTAGTACTTTTTTTATAGTATCCATTTAACATACTATGTGCCAGGTACTCTATTTACCACTGGGCAAGATACTAGCTAATTGGATTGGAAAAACCCCATGTCCCCCATGGGGGTCACAGTCTTAATCTCCATTTTACAGATGAGGTAACTGAGGCACAGAAAAGGTGAATGACTATTCCAAGGTCACACTTTCCCAAGATCCATTCAGCCCAAAGAGCCATCTGATTATTACATACTAGGTTATCTAGATAGCTGTGAGTTCCCAATACCTGGCTAATATGTTGTTTGGAGCTCACATTGTACTATTGCCCAGTATCAAATCTATCTGAGGGGTAAATATTATAAAAATACAGCTGCAGTTTGCCTTATGCATGGCACCGAATGTACATTGCTCACATACATAGAATGGAGTCTACTAGATTATAAATTCTTAGTGGGCAGACATCATGTCTACCTATATTGTATGAAACCCTCCCAGGTGCTTAGTTCAGCACTCTGCAGATGCTAAATGCTCATTAAATATCATTGAATGATTAATGAATGAATGAGCAGTCCATGTCTGGCAAAACTGGACTGCAAGCAAAAAGTGTGAGAGCTAGTAAGAAACCCAGGTATTAAAATTTCAGAGCACAATAATGAAAAAGTGCTTAAAAGAGTGAATTTAAAGGGGGGTAGCTCTGCAAATTCTTAGACATCCATTTTAGGATTAACATGCTCAGTATACTATTCTCAGCATTCAAGGGCTTGGAGTAAGGACCTTCATTCCATCTCTAGACAGTAGGCTCCTCGTAGGCGTGGAACTGGTTGAACCAATGCTGTTCTACTATACTCTTCCAAACTCAGTTCTGTGCACACAGTAAGCACTAAATCAATGTTACTGATTGTTTGATTGGCTTAGTCCCTTTCTCCTCTGTGTCTCTCTTTTATTACCAAGAGAGGGGAAAGTCTAAAAGCTTAGAAGGATGACCCGATATTGCCAACTTCAACAAAAATAATATATTTGGGCTTCTCTTGAAATATTACTTTGCTCCCTTTGCTAAAGCCTAAGTGGAGCTGTTCTTCAAATATTAGATCTCAGGAATTCACTTTTTTTTTAAGATATTCCCTGACATGATCAAAATCAGAAGAGTTATAAATCATCAAACACTGCTTATTGTTGAATGTGAAACAGATAGTATCTTTATGTAGATACCCCTGGCCCCAAGCTAGCGTGGGAATTCTGTGCCCAGTGCAACCGATGCAGGCTCCCTGTCATGGAATTCAATTCCTCCCATCCAGCTCTTTCACAGCCTTGGAAGGTCAGAGTGGACTATAGATGGAGGTCACCAGGCACCCAAACTCGGGTGGCCAGGTGACCAGGAGAGACCTAGTGTCTTTAGGTGGGAATGTCAATGTTTGTCTATTTCACAAATGCAGCCTTATTGTTATATAAACAGTATGAATCTGAATATTTTGACCATCTTAGCTCTGTTGCATTAGTAATTTCTACCTTAGAATGAGGGTGTTGCAATAACATCAGTAGAGCAAAATCTACCTAGGTCTCTACTTGCATTCAGAGCTCTAAGCCAGGAAGCACCTGGAAAATAAAGAATTCCCAGAAAGCTCCATATTCTTAGAGTCCCCTCTGCAATTCAGCATATGGTGTCCACAGGCAGATGCATCAGAAGATCATGATACCAAGGAGAAGAAACAAACAGCATCAAGCACCGTAAATGGCAAATGTTTTAATAGAGCAAAACCTTACTATTACGTGCCCACAGTGTAAAAGGGAGTCATGTTTGCACATCCATCTTTTCGACCACACCTGTGTGCATAGATGAGGGTAAGGTCACCCTTAAATTTGTATTTTCTATCTACCTATACATCTATTCATTATACGCACATGCACAAATACATATATACAGACGGGACACAGAGCCAGCCAGAACTTGTTACAGGGCCTGAGGTATTGACATTGTGGTGTCATGCTTGTTTTGGAGTGGGGATGGAAAGAGGGGGAGGGGAAGCAAAAGGAGGCTTTTGTGACACACAGATTCCTCAGCAGTGGGACAGAAATTGCCTCCATTCTAATTAAATGGAGATTAAATCTTCACTTTCAGTAATGTGCCAGGTAAATAGCCTGGCTCCCTCTCTCCTAGCTGAGCCTTTCCTATTGTTGTGATTTTTTTCCCCCAGCATTCCATGTGCCCTGAATAATAATAATGATAATAATAATAATAGCAAAAACATTTTAAGCCCTATGTTCCAAGCACAGTACCGAGCACTGTACTTTTTTTTTTAAGGGAATTTGTTAAGCATTTACCATGTGTCAGGCCCTGTTCTAAGCATTGGGTAGTATACTAGGCAATCACGGTGGACATAGTCCATGGCTCACAGTCTTAATCCCTATTTTGCAGATGAGGTAACTGATGTGCAGAGAAGTTAAGTGACTCACCTAAAGTCACCCAGCGGACAAGTGGCAGAGCCGAGATTAGAATCCAGGTCCTTCTGACTCCCAGGACCATACTAATCATTTTTTCTCTGCTATGTTCCTCTCAAATTAATCTACCATCTGTGCCTTGCTCAGGGCAATTGCTCATATCCTTCCCCCTTCCTTGATCACCCTCCTCCTTCACCCTTGACGGACCACTGCTCTCCTCATCTCCAAACCCTTTCCCCACTCATTTTTATAATCTTTCCATTTTATATTCCACTTGAGCATTTTCAGTCCAACTAAGCACTTGGTTTCTTACCTATCATCCAGTAAACCATGTGGCATACGGACTGTCGAGCCTAATTAACTTGTATCTACTCCATCACTTAGACCAGTCTTGTCTTGTCTTATGCTATTGAGTTGTCTCCAACCCATAGCAACACCACAGACACATCTCTCTCAGAATGCCACACCTCCATCTGCAATCATTCTGGTAGTGTATCCACAGAGTTTTCTTGGTCAAACTATGGAATTGGTTTTCCATTGCCACCTTCCACACAATCAACTTTAGTCCCGTCCCTCAACTCTCTCCCATGCCGCTGCTGCCCAGAACAGATGAGCTTTGACTTGTAGCAGATTGCCTTCTACTTGTTGGCCACTGCCCTGGCTGGTAATGGAATGGGTAGGTCTCTGCTTGACCCTGCCTCCCATAGTCAAGGCTGGAAGAGTACTGGAAACTCTCCAGGGGCAACTTTGAGAGAACAGTGTTTGACATATAGTAAGCACTTAACAAATATCATAATAATAATAGCACTTGAGAAGCAACGTGGCTCAGTGGAAAGAGCATGGGCTTGGGAGTCAGAGGTCATGGGTTCTAATTATGGTTCCCTCCACTTGTCAGCTGTATGACTTTGGGCTAGTCACTTAACTTCTCTGGGGCTCAGTTCCCTCATCTGTAAACTGGGGACTAAGACTATGAACCCAACATGGGACAACCTGATGACCTTGTATCTACCCCAGTGCTCAGAACAGTGCTTGGCACATAGTAAGCGCTTAAAAAATACTATTATTATTATTATACTAAATTACTTGCTGCTATCAGTGCTTTATATTAGTGTTCACCTTCCTCACTAGATTACAAACTCCTTGAGAGCAGCGATCATGCTTACTAATAGTATTTTTACTCTTCCAAACTGTTACAATGCTGCTCAGCACACAGTCGATGCACGAGACAATTATTGATTGATTGATTCCAGCTTCAATAAGCAAGTGCATTGCCACCCCAGAGTGCTACCCTGAACCACCCGAAACCCAGAGTTTCCTGCACCCTGGGGTTAAAAAGTTGGGGAGTCAGGGTCAGACAGGGGTAAGACATGAACCGAGCAGGTGAGTGGCAAAGGAGTAGGAAAAGAAGTGAGGGAGAGGCTTGCATTTCCTCCTCTCCTCTGTCCTCGACTCCGGGGGCACTAATGGTCATTTTAAGGTCTACCATAGCCATATTTGGAAGGGGGTATTCCCTTTGTATTGGAGTTGTGCGTGGGAGGAGTTGATTTAGAGTGAACGTGGGCACCAAAGACTAGGGCAGGTAGGTTAGAGGATCAGGGAGAGGATCTGAAAAATGCTGAAAGTCATGTAAGCCTGAAGAGGAAGAGTGGAGAAAGGTTTAGACATGCGGTTGGAGTTGTGCAGTTTCAAAGGAAAGCAGACAAGCAGTTAACTTCCAAGTGTACAAAAGGAATAAAATTAACTCTTCTGATGAGTAGCTTGATCACACATATTGAGCATTCTCTTAGCTGCCCCTGTTTCCTGTTTCTGCAGAGTGGTTTCAATTAGTTAACGGTACTTATTGAGCACTTAATCTTTACAAGACTACTGTACTAAGCACTCAGAAGAGTACAGTGGAGTTAATGGACAGAACCTCTCCCCTCAAAGATTTAACAGTCTAGTGGAGAATCAACCAATCAATCAAGTGTATTGATTGAGCAATTAGGTTGAACAGAGCACATTCTAAGAACTTGGGAGAGTATAGTATAACACAGTTGACAGGCACAATTCCCACCCACAACGAATTTACACTATAGAAGAGACAGTAAACTAAAATTTGTATGAGGGAAGCAACAGAACAGAGTTGAGAGTTGTATACAAAAGTGCTGTTGAGGTAGGTAAGTATTCATGTAGGTAGGTGATGAAGACTCAAGAGTTCAGGTGATACAAATATGTAGAAGTAACAGTATAGGAGAAAGACAAAGAGAAAGGGGAGATGAATGATTCATCAGGGAAGGCCTTCTGGAGGAGATGTAATTTTAGAAGGGCTTTCCAGATGGGGTGAGTTGTACTGTCCTGGATGTGACGGGAGAGAGAGTTGGAGGCAGGAAGGAGGGGATAAGCAAAAGGTCTCAAAGTTTCTAAATGTTCCAGCACAGTAGCTTTAATAATAATAAAAATAATAATAATGGTATTTGTTAAATGCTTACTATGTGCCATGCACTGTTCCAAGCGCTGGGGTAGATACATGGTCATCAGGTTGTCCTTCATGGGGCTCATCACAGTCTTAATCCCCATTTTCCAGATGAGGTAACTGAGGCACAGGTTAGTTAAGTGACTTGCCTAAGGTCACAAAGGCAAGTGGTGGAGCCGGAATTAGAATCCATGACCCCTGACTCCAAGCCGGGGCTCTTTCTACTAAGCCACCCTGCTTCTACGAATGAAGCAGACTAGGTAGATAAGTCTACTTGGTAGATAAGTTCCCCTGCCCATGAGGAGCTATTTCTGACTGCTCTCTCTCTTTGAAGACACCAAAATGGCACCCCAGTAGGATCTGAAAAAGAATCTAATCTTCTCTTTGCTGAGCCAGAGACTAAGGCTACAGCATAGTAAGGTGGAAGCCAGCTCCCTTTTCAGAACCTGCTGAGGATTTAAGGCTTCTCTTCCTCATGAGTCAGGGGAGCAGGGTAGGAGAAGTGAGATGATATAGCCTCTCCCACACCACCTTTGGTTTGCACCTGTGATTTGTGGGCCTGGCATAGGCACAGAGTGAGAACACTCCTGATAGAAGGTGCTTAGAATTTTAGACCGATAGGTAGGTCTTGGAAAAATCCAGCTCCTAACTCAACTTATCCCTTTCTTTTTCTCTTGCTTTGTCGAGTATGAGCTAAAAGCATACTTGCCATCACTAAGAGAGTATACCACCTGGGTAATGCTTAGAGGGAAATTGTGCTTTTTCCATTTCCACAGCAGGCCAAGATGTGCCCTTTGTGCTTTTTGGCAGGAGAAGAACCACCATCTGTAAAGTAAAGAGAAGTGGGTACTTTGCTTTAAGAAGTGCTTTTGAAATGGGTATTTAGTGGTTTTGAAGAACTTATTTACAGGGATAGATGGGTTAAAATAGCAACACCCAGTCCAGAAGTGGTAGTAACAGAGTTTTGTTTTTCTCTCTTGGAAGCGGGAAGGCACTTATGGTAATTGCTTTCCAAGTGGTAAACCCAGTTGGAAGTTGGGAAGTGAATGCATTTTTTTTCCCCAGTATTTTTATCCGTCTTTATTTTTGCATTTCCTTCCCATATTTTTTGGACTAATAGAGAAAGAAAGGATATCACGATCTTTTACATTTGCTGACAATATTAAAATTTCAGATACCATAAAATTAACCAAGGTCTAGAGTAGCAAGTTTTAAAATAATTTGTTTGTTAGGAGGTAGTGAATTGACAACCACTATTGGTATTCACTCACTTAATAATTTTTTTCTTAATTAGCAATTAGAGTGTTATCATTTGACTTTTCAAATATCCATTCTATATTTTGCACCAAATCAAAGTGCATGTCCATAGATAGTACTAAATAGTTGTATTCTTGATGAGGAGGCAAAAAACTATTATAAAAAACAAACCCTTAAAATGAGAAACTTGCTCTAAAGTATAGTCATGTACCAACAAATTATTTGGAATTCACCACCAGGTTTGTTTTATCAAAGTACACAAAATTTGACTAGTGAAGCCCTGGCCTCAAGCATTAGTGATCAACATAAAATCCCGAAAGATCAATTTTCTTGGACTTGAGTGATTTTCACATTGACCCTTTCTAGTCCTAGTAATTCTGAGACAAACCATCACTAGATGAGCCATTTTAGTGTGCATTAAAGCTATCACATTTCGGGAATATTTGTTTCCATTTCGAGTGATTATTCTGTAGCTTCTGAATTTATCTTTAAGTTTTAGCTTTTTTTAGGGCATTATTGTTGTAACACAATTATTACCGTTATTTCCAATGCTTCTACATAGTTTAGGAACAAATACCAACTTACCTTTTTGTGTTATTTGTGTGATCTAAAATGGTGTGTGTGTATCACTCCCTCTCATTCTCTCTCTCTTTCTCTGTATACATATGTATACACACACACACACAGAGATATGTACAAAGCATCCATACACCATGACCTTTTTCTGGGACAATTTCCATTCATTCATTAATTCATTCACTGGTATTTACTGAGTGTTTACTGTGTGCAAAGCACTGTATTAAACCCCTGGGAGAGTATAACAACAAAGACATATTTCCTGCCTACAATGAGCTTATAGTCTAAGATTAGCATATGCACCTTTTCTCCCATTATTTATATGGGAAAAGTTTTAGACTTTCAGTTTCATCCCCCAAAGCTGTGGTGATACAAACTTCACATCCAAAGCCCGCATTCATATGTGAAAAAAGGTAAGGTGACCTAACCCACTGCTAATCCTCCTCTCTGCTCTCTTATAATTGCTTTATAATCCAAGTCAAGCAACTGCTTTAGGACAGAGAACTGAACTTTATTACCCAGGCAGCAGTTTCATAGTTCTGTCATGTTAGCTTCAAATGGAGGATAAGGAAGAGGACACTTGGACCTTCTGAACTAGTTCTTGGCTCTCAGGGGTGTGCTGTTGAGCCCACAGGATCAGCAACCAGGGGATTTGGGCTCACTAAATATAGGCTGCAGCCAACTGGCTCTCTGAAGTCTTAATTTGTACAGACAACATTTAAACAATAATGATGAGATTTAATAAGTGTTTACTATGCTCAACTCTAGGGTAGATACTGCTTAATCTGATCAGACACAGTCCCTATCCCTCAAGGGGCTCACCACTCAAGAGAGAGAAAGAACTGGCATTTTGTCCTCATTTGTAAATGAAGAAACGGAGGCCCAGAGAAAGTCACTTTTCCAAGGTCACACATCTCGCAAGTTATGCAGGCAAGACTAGAACCAGGACTTCTGATTCCCAGTCCCATGCTATTTCCACTGAAGCATGATGCCTCTCAGAGGAAAATCTTTTTAAAAAGATTTGAATTGTAAATTTTAAATGATTATTATAATTTCATGAGGTTGGATTCTCACTTTTGTCAACGTTTTACTGAAGATCGAATATAATGAATAAACTACACATCTGAGTTCATACTGCAAGTAATTCGCAACACTACAAATGGGCTTTGCAATCCTGATGAAGTTCATGGTGATAAATGTCCAAGTAGAAGAACACATATCCAGTTTAAAGAGGTATAGACAAATGATTGGGGCCCACAACTAGCACCTTCTTTCACCACTGAGAAGTTTTCACTTACGCTTTTCTTAGAGGCGTGAGTTATAGTGACAGTTCATAAAATATCGGTCACCATCAAGTCAATCTATGACCACTCTAGTTTTTCAATGGGCTAATGTCTCTTCAAACCCACCACCTACTGTCAAATAGGATTGAATCTAGGGGAAATCAGATAGTGGAAATAGTAACTCATATTACCAAATACTGTGTTATTGCAAAATTACCTCCATCCACTTTCAGCATTTTCTATATTCTCTTGAAAGTCCTGTAGGAAAATTACAAAGCTGGCAGGTAAAAAGGTCAGTGGTTCCACGGGGTAGGAATTTGGTGGAATTGTTATCAATCGCTTAGGAAAAGTATGTAACCTTTTGATTCAACCTCTCATTATCAGATACCCAGCATAAGTCCCATGTATAAGAATTCCAGAATTGATTTCATAGTTATTCACCAATGAGTCTCACTTCAATACATAGTAATAATTATGCTATTTGCCAAGTGCTGACTATGGGCCAAGTACTGTGCTAAACAGTGGTGTAGAGAAAATTGAGACACAATCCGTCCCACATGAGTTTTATAGTCATAATCATAAGAGGGAAGGAAACAGGTATTTAATCCCCATTTTACAGAGTAGGAAACTAAGGTCTAGCAGAAAGAGGCAGAGCCAGGATTAGAACCCAGGTGCTCTAACTCCCAATCGTGTTCTAACCTGCAATCTTTGCTCTTTTCACTAGGCCACATGAAGAGGAGACTCAAGTTGACGATCAGAGACCACTTAGAAAAACATAACATGTTGGGAGAAATACAACATGCATTATGAAAGGGGATCTTCCTTCAATAATATGTTGAAATTATTGAAAGAGTAAACAAGCAGGAGGAGAGGAAGATACTGAAGGACATAATACACTTGGAATTTCAAAAGGCCTTTGACAAGGTTCCAAAGAGTCTTTCAAATAACTGAATAATAGAAGATTATTCTGTGATGAATAGAAAATTGGCTGATAGATAGGAAACAAAGGATGGGGATAAATGGCCACTTTTAGGATGAACAGTTTTTAAAAGTGGAATCTTCACAGATGGGGGCCAAGATCAGTTTTAGCTTTTAATATATTTATAATGCATTAGATATTCAAAGTCCATTCAATCCGCTGCATTCAATATTGAACGATAGTTGAAGGCAAGAATGTTTTTTCTTATTCGATTAGATTCTCCCAAATGCTTGAGACTTCCCTGCCCTGTCCACAGAAGGCTCTAGTAAATACTATTGATTGATGGATTCATTGAGAAGCAGTGTGACCTAATGGAAAAGATCACAGACCTGGAAGTCAGAAGACTTGGGTTCTAATCCTGACTGTGCCACTTGTATGCTGTGTGATTTTGGATAGGTCACTTAACTGCTCTCTGCCTCCCTTAGCTCATCTGTAAAATGGGGATTAAGACTGTGAGTCCTACCTGACACAGGGATTGTGTCCAGCTGGTTACCTTGGGTTTACGCCAGTGCTTATTTCAGAGCCTGGCATGTAGTAAGCTCTTCTTATTATTACTATTCAGGAATGATCTGGAAGAGGAAATGTGTAATAGTATTTCCAAATTTGGACAAGACGAAAGGTAGGTCTGGGTGGTGGAGTGCCACACAGGTGAGGCCAAACTGCAGGATGAGCTCACTGGGCTGAGTGATGAGTGGGCCTAAATCTTTTTGTTAATGGGTTCTAGTGAAATGGTAGTTTTTAAACCTGGGCAGTGGATAAAGGGATTAAAAACAAATTTTTTTTTTGGCAGAGTTTAAGGAAATTTTCTGTCCTTCATTGGAAGCAGAAATGAAATCACAGGGACTTAAGACAAGTAGAACACTCATTCTTGCAAAACCTGCTACTGGGGAACTCCATTTCCAAGAGATCAGAGGCTACACTGTCACACAATTAATAATTACATCAAATTTATTGAGTTTTTCTGAATCCAGAGCACTGAACTAAGTGGTTGGGAGAATACAAAAGCAAAGGTTTTGTAAATGTCTCAATCCTCATTTTGCTGATGAGGAAACTAAGGCAGAGAGAAGTTAAGTGACTTGCCTGAAGTCACACAGCCAGCAGGAGCTGAGATTAGAACCCAGGTCCTCTGACTCCCATGCCCGTGTTCTTTACCCTAAACTATGCTGCTTCCCAGCAGAGGTGTACATGATCCCAGCCCACAAGGAGTTTACAGACTAGAAGGAGAGACAGACATGAAAATAAATTACAGATGGATAAGTGCTGTGGAACTACAGGTCGGGATGTAAATATTAAAGGGAAACAGACTCAAGTGCATTGGTGAATCTGAAGGAAAGCCTAAGACAGGGAAATGACTTAGTCAGGGAAGGCTTTTCAGAAGAGATGTAATTTTAATAGCGCTTTGAAGATAGGGGGAGAAATGAACTGTGGATTTAACTGGGAGAGAGTTCCAAGACACAGGGAGGATGTGGACAAGGGATGAGAAGCAAAAAAGGTGAAATCAAGATAGTGAGGAGATTGGTGTTGAGTGAATCAGCGGCTAAGGATTGTTTAAAATTCAGGAGTAAAGATGTCTCAAGCAATAGCCAGAAGTCCATCTGACTTTCAGGACAGAGATTGTCCTATTTGGTAAATTCTTTGTAGAGCAACCATCTTTGGGCCGGCTTATCAAAGTGACTATTCCCTTTTCCTAGTGTACCACTAGGCCTCGGTTTCAGCACTGGTAGGAAAATAATATTTAATGAGAGCTCACTGTGTACAGAGCACTATACTAAGTGCTTGGGAGAGTATAGTACAATAGAGTTGGTAAACACATTCCCTGCCACAATGAGCTCCCCTTGTAGATGGTGATAGAGACATTAATATAAACAGATAAATTACGATTATGTACATATGTGCTGCGGGATTGAGAGACAGGTGAATAAAGGGAACAAATCAGGGCAATGTAGAAGGGTGTGGGAAAAGAGGATTTGAGAGTTTAGTCGGGGAAGGCCTCTTGGAGATGAGCTTTCAATAAGGTTGGAAGTTGGGTAGAGTAATTGTCTTTTGGAAATGAAAAGGAAGGTCATTCCAGTCCAGAGGTGACAAGTCAGCGGCAAGATAGATGAGAAGGAGGTACGGTGAGTAGGTTGGCTTAGAGTAGTGAAATCTGCAGCTTTGTAGGAGAGCAGGGGCGGTGAGGTAGGAGGCTGCAAGGTGATTGAGTGCTTTAAAGTTTATGGTAATGAGAAAAATGTACCTTAAGGTCTCTCTCTCCTACACACAAAGGCAATTCTCAATGCTACGATTTTGAAGACAGTTGGTCACAGATAGGCTATAGTAAGGTTTATTATATCATACTCTCCCAAGTGATTAGTAAAGTGTTCTGCACTTAGTTAAGTGCTCAATAAATACCATCGATTGATTGAATAATCCTATGACTAGAGAGGCAGGTTTCCCACGAGAACTGCTCCCTTGGATAGACCACCAGTAGCCAATGGGGGTAGGAGGCATGAGAAAGACAAGAGAGAGAGTCAACACTCAAGTGAAGGGAGCCAACAGTAAGATCAAGTGTACCCCCACAGTCAGAGTGTTAAGAGAGTCATGCCTCAAGTTAACATCTCACCTTTACATTCCCACTGCCTACTTCACATTCACAACTTATGACTCTGCCCACCCATGGTCTCATGTCTTTCTTCTGCAGGGAGAGTCTCCATAGCTTCCTGATTATCCACTGTTGAGCAGCTTTCATATGGTGTTATATCCGCTCCTGCAGGTTAATGTTTGTTAATTAGCAGTCCCTCAGCCATGGGAGGGGGACTACCATGGGAGAGGGGATTCTGTGCCCTCCAGAATTGATGATTGATTCATCAGCTCCTTGAGTCTCAGTTCACAGGCAGGGAGATGGAATCTCTCTCTCAGTATTCAGGATGGCATGTGAGGATTTCCTCACAGGCAGTTTTCTGGGTATTCAGGCCCCATTTGTAGATTTTTACAGGGTCCCTCTTCAAAATATCTGCCTCTTTTCTGTCAAGACTGTGGGCTGTATATACATACCTGTTTGCAGAGAAGCAGCATGGCCTGGTGGATAGAGCATGGACCTGAAAGTCAGAAGAAACTTGGTTTTAATTCTGGATCCACGCTTGCCTGCCATGTGACCTTGGGCAAGTCACTTAACTTCTCTGTGGCTCAGTTACCTCATCTGTAAAATCAGGATTAAGATTGTGAGCCCGATGTGGGACATGGACGGTGTCCAACCTGATTTCCTTGTATTTACTCCCGCACTTAGAACAGTGCCTGGAACATAGCAATTGCTTAAGAGATACCACTCACATACCCATCCTCCATGGGGATAGTATACAGTGCCTGGTGGAAGAGCTAGGCTGATGGCCAGAGTTTTTCTCCAATCATATTGCTATTAATAAAACTCCAAACTCATCCAGAGTACTCATGGCAGGCCTCAATAGGCCAGATCGAACTCTACAGTTTGTCTCTTCAATTAGCCATGAATTTCACAATGTTGAACCTCCAGGCACCACTGGGAAATAAGGATTTCACTTTAATCATAGCTATTCAGGAGAGACCAAGCCTGAAAGGTCAGTCATAAGCCAATGAGAAGAGAAGCCAGCACGATCTAGTAGGAAAATCAGAAGCTGGCTCCATCATTTGCCTGATGTGTGATCTCGGGCAAATCACTTATCTGCCTGGACTTTAGTTTTCTTATCAGTAAAGGGGGGCTTAAATACCTCTTTTCTTCCTCTCTCAGACTGCGAGCCCCTAAGGGACCAGAACTGTGCCTAGTATAAGTGTATTGTATCTTACAGTGCTTGGCATATAAGAAGTGCTTAACAAATGCCACTATTGTTATTGTTCTTCTTATTGATATTTTCAGGCTATTAAATCAGAGCTGAGCCTTTAATCCAGAAAGTTGCTCTCACAGAGCTCACTTTTGGTTCTACCAGCCCTGTTTGCTTTTCAAGAAAGCTTTCCTTAAAATCCCTTTTCTTCTCTTCAGCTATAAGCATGCTTTTCCATTTTGCCAATCTCTTTGGGAAGTTTCTTCTGATAGTCTATTACCATTTTATCTTGATCATGTAAAATACTAATGAGAGAATTAGGTCATTCTTTAAAAAGATTTTAAACTGTGTAGAAATACTTGCTTATTAATATAATTTTTAGCGTTTGCTAGGCCTTATTCATTCCCACTCCTCTAATTCTTAAGAGGATGAAAATTAAATTCATACAGACCAGGTTTCTCTGGGTAGAAAAGCTTATTATTTCAAGATGGTGCAGCTCTAGGAAGATTCCCAATTCTTAATTTTCCACTAAAGCAAGTATTCTCCAAACTTTCTGAATGTTAGTTGAAAACTAGTTCCATCAGACAGAGCAATATTATGACAATGTGGGGAAAAGACTTCCAGAAGCCAACCATCAGGATAAAAATGATTTATTGGAAAAAAATATCCGGTCCAATTTTCTTTTATAAATCTAATCTGCCTAAAAAAGGAAATGATTGACAATGAAGAGTAAGAAATTGTTAGGCTCTTTCCGGGCTATTAAATTAGAGGACTTTCTCTTATAACTATTGCTCAGACTTTTAATGAATCCTCTGATGTGTCAATGCTGGCTTACTAAATCTTTCCAAATGGAATAGAACCATCCGTAACAGTGATTTTGGGAGATCTGAAGAAGACATTTTACAGTTTCAAGAAACAATTAATGATACCTGATCTGGGACTTGGTCCAAACATGTAAATAGGTGAGTTTTATTCAGCCTTCCTATTCCATTATTTTTCCCTCCTGGAAAATGTTGATTGAATGAACACTTACATTAAAAGGACTTATCCAGACTGGTAATCGTCCTTGTGACATATCAATCTTTGAGATTTTAGTGCAGGTAGTCCTCTATTTGAAACTTTGACTGAAATGCTATTGAAAACAATATGAACTCCTTCGTGGAATGTTTTCCCCTATATAGGCTGCCTCTCTTCTGTAAAGACATAACTCAAAATGTGATCTTGTGAAACTTTTAACTCATTTTTCATTATAGCATTCTAAGGTATGTTCAGCCATGTAATGTACTCTGGAATCATACTCTGGAAAGCATTATAAAGAAATACTTCCATTCTGATTGACACCAGATTATATTAGGAAAGAATCACCAAGGAAGAGAAGATGAAAAATCATAACTGCAGCCTGTCTACTAATTACATGTAAACCCCCTTCTGCAGTTTTTAGAAATTAATAGAGAAATAAATTTGATGTTTTCAGTTTATCCTTGCCATCTCCATCACCATTTTTATTTAAGAGCCTACTATTGGCAGACATTGTACTAAGCACTGGGGTAGATATGAGCTAATTTTTCAGTTTATCCTTGCCATCTCCATCACCTTTTTTATTTGTTAAGGGCATACTATGTGCCAGGCATTGTACTAAGCACTGGGGTAGATATGAGTTAATCAGGTTGGATACGGTCCATGTCCCATATGGGGCTCACAGTCTTAATCCTCATTTTACAGATGAGGTAACTGAGTTACAGAGAAGTTAAGAGACCTGCTCAAGGTCACACAGCAGAGAAGTGGCAGAATTATAGCATAGAATATGATCTCCTCCCCTAAGCTCCTTGTGGGTAAGGAACATGCTTACCAACTCAGCTATACTATGCTATACCAAATACTTAGTATAGTGCTCTGCACACAGTAAGCACTCAATAAATATTATTTATTGATCATTTCTTTAAGCCTCTGCCCTAAAACAGACTCCTTATTTCCAATGTCTACTCAGCAGGTTGCTCTGTCTGCTGCTGCTATCTTTCAGTTGCCTATAATTAGATGGCAGAGCTGTAAGAAGCTCTTTGACCTCAGAATATTTTTCTTATTCAGCCAGTCCTCGTGGTGCCAGCTTACAGTGTCAAGTCTTAAAGGCTTCTGGTGGATAAAAGAGCTAACTGTTGGTTGCATAGAGAGATGCAGGTGGATTTTCTTCTTCCATTTGGGATGTCCTCATTGTAATAAAGATTATGGTATTTTGTAAGGACTTACTATGTGTTAAGCACTGTACTAAGCACTGGATTAGATGTGGGATAATCAGTTCCCACATGGGCCTCACAGTCCAATTAGAAGGGAGGACAGGTATTGAATCATTTTATGGATGAGGAAACGGAGGCACCAGGAAATACAATGACTTGCCCAAGTCACACAGCAGTACATGGCAGAACTGGGATTAGAACTAAGATCCTTTATGCATTTTCCACTTGGGCGCACTGCTCTTGCCATGTTGTTTCATGGTGTCTGCCATGAATCATTCAGGATTGTCAACTTCTACGGTATTTTCACATCTTTGGATATGTGAGTCAATATCAAGATCCTGCAACATACAAAAAAGGTATATGTTTATGCTAAGAGTGTTATCCTTTCTATTCAATATGTATACCCTTTTCATTTACATTAGGAGTTATACAGTGTGAATTAGACCTACTCAACTGACCAAATTTAGTAATTTGAAATGGTCTTTGTCACTTAGGCAATGACATAATTAAATGCAAAATCAATTGTCTTTTTCTACTCTAGAGATGAAATCATTGCAGATTCCTGTTTAAATTACAGAAACAAACCTAAATACAATAATTTAATTGAGAGATGTAACCTGAGGGATGAATATTAAATTAAGCAACTTCCCACTAAAGTAAGTCTAGGTTACCTGGGACCATTCACCTGCAAAACATTTCCTTTTGTCATCTAGAATAGTTGTATTCATATAATAACTGCTTAGCTTTTTAAGAATATTCTTAAGGCAGACACCATAAATTATTCCTATATTTTATGAATAAAGCTTCTTGCATATTCAATTAAATAGCCATTGAGTAACTCCACAAACTCCAAAGTCCATAAAATGTAGATGTTAAGATAACTTGACTCTATTCTCACAGTGCCCTCCTGTGATTTGCTTAATGACTTTGATACCTGCTATTTTGGCCTTGTTGGCACTGGGCAAAAAATAGATAGTTGCTTTTCCTTAAGGGATCTCTTCATATTCTCATGAATATAGGAACATGACATCTAGATGACACTTCTATTAGGAATAGTTCAAAGTAACTTGAATGCATACATTTTCTAACGAATTCATAAGAAATCCTGAATATTTGAATAATTTTATCATTTTGGTAACCTAGGGAATAAAGAGTTAAATGATCACCTCAGTTCCTTCTTTGAGATAAAAACTTCAGGTATAGAGCTAGATCTGTGCAATATAAAACCTGCACTGTGAGAATCCTGAATGAAATTGGTGTGCTATCTACCACAAGATTTGTCACCTTGTGCAGTGTTTAACATCTCTGAAACAGAAAAAAATGGCTGACAGTACAAGGAGCTGTAGTGGTAACGAAAGCATGTATTGAGCACCTACTAGGTTCAATGCCTTGTACTAATTGTTTCATAATATAAAATGTGGCACATTTCCTGCCACATGGAGGAGAGACTAGACTCCAATCCTCCTTCTCTTCTGCTACTGACACTGCAGACAGAAGCTCCCAGGTCGGGCAAGCTTAGCCAGGGAGGAGGCGACAGAGGGTGCTGCAGCAGAGAGAAATTAACTGCCAGGTTTACAAGATGCTGGGCAAGATATAAACCCTGCTGTACTAATCCTTGGCCCGACTTCCCTGAAATTAGTCTTGGATTCAAAATATGTAGTAATCGAGCTCATTAAAAGGCTTTTAACAAAGATTTGGAGTAAGACATATATTTGCAAGTAATAGGAACTGAGTGAAACAAATTCCATTTTCTACACATCTTGACCTACCATTTTTAAGCAAATAAAATAATGGAGGAATCACTTAGGTCCACCCGATAATAAGTGGAGATATTTTATAGCTTAGTATGTAAAACAGATGGCTCGATTCTTGTTGATAAGAAAAAAAAAACTGGTCACACATTGGACATCTATTTCTGCACTGTTTATTTTGATCCTGTCACACAAGATCAGTGCTTGTCATGGAGTAGATGTTACAGCAGGGAGGAAAACAAGCCCTTCAGATGAAAGACAGCTTACAAAAATAGTTGCCAGATACTATTTTTTTTTCCTTCTGGAGAGGTCATCCCTCTACTGAGCAAAGGTTTTTCAGGAGTAGGGCTCTGCAATCAGAAAATCACTTGTTTCAAGCCTTCCTAATCTGCTCAAAGACATTAGTGAGTGTCTCATGACCTCCTTGTAAAACAGAAGCTTTACGCCCTTGTCATTAGTGCTTATGCCCCCACAGTGATTGACAGCAATAAGAAGAAAGGATTCTTATCAGCCTCTATCCAGACTCATCACAGCAATACCAATGCCTGATAACTAATTCTCATGGGAGATTTTAAAGCTCATGTGGATAGTGATGTTGAAAGATTAGTAACTCTTGAAAAATATAGAAATAGTAAGCTAAATAGCAAAGGATTTTTTTTGCTCAGAAATTTTTCCAGCTTCAATTTGTAATCAAACTGGAAGCAAAGAGACTCATTTTTTTTTCTTCCAGATAAAAAGACATCTTGCATGTGTCCAAGATCTTACTGATTATATCATTGTCCAATAGTGATGTCTAAAAGTTGTTCGAATAATTGTGGCAGGGCATGACTCCAAGAGATGGGCTGAGCATTTCCTGAGGTCGTTTGAGTTTTCATTTAGGATTAAGATTAGGACTCTCACTGTAGCACCCAGTGGAAAATTCTGGGTAGGATAAGTAGAGATGCAGCTGAAACCACACAGCCTGAAGGCTTCTTACCGACCTGAGCTTGTGAGTCCAACAACTCTAACTGCCCTCTCTGCCTAATATCAGGACAGGCAGAAGTCTGGTTTGGGAAAGTTGGAGAAACTTGTGACTTTTGGTGAAGGAAGGGCCCCATTGGAATAGTGAAGAAGGTGAAATTTGTACACTTGACTACAGGGTACAACAGCTCTTATAGTTACCGTCGATGTCTTTATTTGTAATTCATTTTTTTATGTATTCATATTAATGTCATAAGTGCATTATGAGGAGGGAATGTGTTTATTGTGATATTGTACTCTCCCAAGCATTTAATACAGTGTTCTGCACACCGTAAGTGCTTAGTAAATACAACTGAAGGAATGTCCACTTAATTTATTGTTTTGCATTATTTATTGTGTTAATTCCCTTCTTTCTGGTTCCAGTTCCACTCCACCCCCACTTTGAGTTTTGAGATGTTGATCATCTTGGGGATCTGAGGTCATTTCTCAATAATACTCTTTTCATCAGTTCCTAACACAGTGTTTTGCACAAAGTAAGCACTCAAAAAATAATAGAATAACATCAAGGCTGCTTCTCTTAGTTGTTCTACTTCCCTCTCCCCGCCCCACAGACATTGTGTTTATATATATATATAATATATATACACATATATAATTCTACTTATTTATATTGATGCCTGTTTATATGTTTTAATATCTGTCTATTCCCTTCTGGACTGTAAACTCGGTGTAGTCAGGGATTATTTCTCTAATGCTGATCTGTACTTTCCAAGTGGTTAGTACAGTGCTCTGCACACAGTAAGCCCTCAATAAATACGACTGAATGGATGTTGCTTGTGACTAGGGTTGCTTTCATATTCTGAATTTGTTTTTGCTCCTCTGCTTTATTACTTCAGAGATGTTCAATGATTTCGTGACAAGAATAATGGAAATATCCATTGGACTGAGCATCACTGTGGCAATTAAGTGCTGATTCTGGGCCCATTACCAACGTCAGCTCAGTCTGTGTCATCATGAGCCCTGACAGCTTGGTCATGTATGTCATATGAAGTCCCTCAGCCGCAGAACCGCCCTCAGAGCAAACCAGCCGTGCTTCTCATTGACAAATACAAACACTCTAAGAGTGGTTGAGCCATTTACATGTTTTCTACCTTTCCAAAGGAATTGAGAGATTCCAATGTTTGTGGGTACAGAATATGTCCATTTATTGTTATATTGCACTCTTCAGTTACTTAGTAAAGTGGTCTGCACACAGTAAGTAATCAACCATAACACAGTAGAAAGAGCACGGGCTTGGGAATCAGAGGTCATGGGTTTTAATCCTGGCTCTGCCACTTGTCACCTATATGACTTTGGGCTAGTCACTTCACTTTGGGAAGACTGCCATGATCCCCAAGTGGCACAACCTGATTAGCTTGTATCTACCTGAGCACTTAAAACAGTGCTTGGCACATAGAAGTGCTTAACAAATACTATCAATATTAATTAATAAATACGATTGCCTAACTGACTGACAGACTGATTTCTTAGAGAAGGAGCCTAGCTTTGTGGAAAGAGCATGAGTCTGGGAGACAGAGTACCTGGGCTCAGATCCTGGTTGTGCCACTTTTCTGCTGTGTGATCTTTGTCAAATCACTTAACTATGCTGTGGCACAGTTAACCCATCTGTAAAATGGGGATTAAACACCTCTTCTCCTTCCTACTTACACTTTGAGCTCCATATGGGACAGGGACTGCACTGACCTGATTATCTTGCATCTATCCTAACACTTAGAACAACGTTGGCTCTATAGTAAACACTTTACAAATACCATAATTATGATAATGCTCATCTGAACTCTTAGACTCTCTTCTAGGACATTCTTGTGACACCCAAGTTCCTAGCATGGAAGTGTGTGAATGCTTGATTATTTTGTGATAGTGAGAATAAATATAAAAGATAGGGAATCTAGACCCAAGAGGAGTGGTCAAACTACATCCAACAAAGGCTGCTTGTGAAGATGGCTTCTTCTCACTCTGGTCCTACAAAAGTCACCTACACTGTTATAACCTTACACTATCTATCCCCCTGTCATTACTGCTGGAGCTGCTGTTGTCTATTTCAGTTCTTCCCGCATGGAAGCAAAAAGTCAGGGATTTCAACATTTCCATTTTGAAAAGCATTTCAATTTCCAAAGGGTTTGCCTTTAACCCATATAGCCACCCCCCCAACACCCTCAAAAGCAATGACTATATAGAAACAATTTTATTCAAATGAGCTCATTCAAATTCTTAATTTCATTGTTTATATATGATCTGTGTAGGAATTCCTAAGAAGAAGTCATATGCAACATGGTGTGTAGGGAGCAAGGGCAATGGCCAGATCCATGCAGCTGGGTTTAAACAAAGGGTCTTTCACTCCAAAAGGGTTTGAACTTTTTATATGCGAGCACAGTAGTGCTTGTTTTCCTGGTCAGTGGCAGATTTCTCCCAAGAGGGTCCTGACTTTGTCCAGACCCTCTCTGACTCACCGCTCTCATATTTGACCAGGCAGGGTTTGGTTTTTCCCCTCTCTTGAAAGGGCGGAACATGCCTTTATTATTAGCCCAGTGGCTTGCCAGAGATTCCCTAAACAAGGCAGAACTGATTAGTCACAGGCAATCTAAAAATGATTTCTTGAATCTAGATTCTTCTTGCCAATCTGATTGGACAAACTAAGGAATGATAGCGTTTGACACTTTCTATAAGATGTTGAACTCTGACGACTTTGACCTGTATGGATTTTTTTATTATATATTGGTTGAGACATGGATACTACTTTATCACTCTCAAGTAAATCAGTCAAGTTATCAATTTTAACATCCTCAAGACTAACTACATATACATGGGGAGACAGAAAGAGAAGTAATTATACTAGCACACTAGTTTTTTTTTTCCTCAGTAAATTATGAACTAGCCAAAATAGGAAGAGCATGCATAAACAAATGGTGGAATTGTCACATGAGTAATTTCAGCCTTTCTGGGGTATGATATAAAATGTACATTTCTCTTATAGTACAAAAGCATAAAAATATCCTCTCCCTATTAATTATATGGCCTATTTATCACCATTTCCTCCATACAGTACATCTTTTGTTTACTTGTGAACATTCTATCTATTTGATCTTGGCTCAGATTAATTGGAAACAGAATCAAATGTAGTTAGCTCATAATTCAAATGCACTCTATAATAAGATTTCTATTTCTCTATTTGGGTACTGTTGATGAATGCTACCCACCTAGAATTTTATTTATTCAAAGATTTTATTGATTTTCAAAGATGTTAGGAATTTTAAGATGAATGCATGCAGCACAAAGCTAATAATATGCTGGGTATGAATTTCAAAATTCATTTATGAATAAGGTAGTGTTTATTTAAGGACTTATTATGATGGGCTCTATATACATGCATGCATTAAACCACTTCTTTCTGTAATTTAATTTTTATTAGCATATTGTATTTATTTTACACGAAAAGTCTTAAGGGTAAAGGACTGTAAAATATCAGTGCAAATCGAAGGCTTCAAGGACGTTGTCCTGTTCATTAGCTAGACAATCATAATATTAGCAAATCCATTAGTTGATCTGCTAATATGTATATATGATATAAAATACATATTTGTCTTCATGTCTGGATGGACATGTTGCTCTTAGTAGAGCATCATCCCCAGGGGTGGTCAGTGGTCAGGAGCTTGGGGGAGTGTTGAGTGGTGCTGTCTCAACTCTTCAGTGGCCCTGTAATGTTATGCTTGAGCTCACACTCTCCAGAGAAGTGCAGAAGTTCTTGGTTTGTTTTCTTTCTCCTTATATTTATATGTTTTATGGTATTTGTCAAGCACATACTATGTGCTAGGCACTGTACAAAGTGCTGGAGTAGAGAGAAGCTAATCAGGTTGGACATAGTCCATGACCTGTGGGGCTCACAGTCGTATTCCTCATTTTACAGATGAGGTAGCTGAGGCTCAGAGAAGTGACTTGCCCAAGGTTATACAGCAGGCATGCGGTGGAACCGGGATTAGAATCCACACCCTCTTACTCCCAAACCCATGTTCTAGCCACTAGACCATGCTGTTTATCTTTAACCTCAGCATCCTCCTTTTACTTTTCATACTAACCTCTTAGAGGGGCTGTGTATTCTCCTATGAGGGCTTCAGTGAGCATTTCATTAAGTGCTTAATACAGTGTTCGGCACACAGTAAGTGCTCAATAAATACGACTGAATGAATCTGTTAGGATGGTGAGCTTCTGTCTATTGCTAGATCACTTGCTAGGCTAAAGGTATCTTTTCAGAGGCATTTCAACAATCATTCCCAAGGTTTGCTTCTGGCAGGACCTAGGGTCTTAAAGACTGATTGGGAGAGTGCCCCTTATATAGGCCAGATAATTAGTCACATCGGTAGAAGCAGATGGGGTTTTTGACCCAGAGAATACTGTTTAGGTGTCAAGATGCATCCATCTTTAAACCCCAAGAGCCAGCCTTCTGTTACATAATAATAACAAAGGTTTGCTTAGCACTTGGTATGTGCCAAGCACTGTTCTAAGCACTGCAGTAGATACAAGTTAATCCGTTCTGAGTCCCTGTCCCACATGGGGTTCACTATCTAAGTAGGAGGGAGAAGATATTTCATCCCCATTTTATAGTTGAGAAAGCCTAGGCATAGAAAAGTGAAGCAGCTTGCCTGAGGTCACACAGCAGGCAAGTGGAGGAGGTAAAATTAGAACTCAGGTCTTCTAGTCCACAAGCCTATGCTCTTTTCAGTAGGCCACACTGCTTTCTGGATGGTTTGTGCTGGGCTAGAGACAAGATACTTGGGTTGTGCATAGTCCT
The DNA here is from genome assembly GCF_004115215.2 of Ornithorhynchus anatinus. Classification (NCBI taxonomy): domain Eukaryota; kingdom Metazoa; phylum Chordata; class Mammalia; order Monotremata; family Ornithorhynchidae; genus Ornithorhynchus; species Ornithorhynchus anatinus. The sequence goes on from NC_041737.1 coordinate 16,648,447, forward strand.
TGTCCCACATAGGGCTCACAGTTTTAACTCCCACTGTACAAATTAGGTAACTGAGGTCCAGAAAAGTTAAGCGACTTGCCCAAGATCACACAGCAGAAAAGTGGCAGAGTGGGATTAGAACGCAGATGCTCTTTCCACTAGGTCTCACTTCTTCTCCTAGTGTTCTTCACTGTTCCTCACTAAAGCCTCTGACCTAATCTGAAAGCTTGAAAGAAATGAATGCTTAATTCTAAAGGTTTCACCCAGGAGAAGTGGAAAGATCTCTACAGAAATAGGAGCACCTGGCTATTGATGTGAGCTGTTCTTTATACAGAAATCTTGTTTCACTCTGTGGTTGTCATGCTGACTATATATCTGATTACTTATGAGCAACAGGCTTCATTTTCCTTAATGTATAACTGCTGTTTGCCTTGTCATGTATTTTTCTCATGTTTCAGGAAAAAAGGCTTATTTTCTTTGTGTTAGCTTGGTTTTGTTTGTTTTTTCCATACTATGTTAATTGTCTCAACTCTGGTACTCTAGTGAACGTCTTCTGGGTTTCAAAGCACTTGAACTCCTCATCTTCCCTCCTCAGGTTTCTCCTTCACTTAACTTTTCTAACATACTTGCAACACCCTAATCTTCTCTGACTCCGTAATCCTGTTGTTATCCCCTCTGTGCATTCTTTCCCACCTGTGTATTCTTTCCAGTGCTTAGTTAGGTGATCTGCACACACTAAACACTTAATTACTACTTTCCTACTCTTCCTCTCTTTCTGTCACCAAATCCTGTCAGTTCTTACTCTATGACATTTCCAGGCTTCTCTCTTTCCACTCCTTTGAAACAGCCACCACAGTAGAGAAGCAGTATGGTGCAGTGTCCCACGTGGTACAGAGACTGGATCCAACCTGATTTGTTTGTAACCACTCCAGTGCTTAGTAAAGTGCACAGCATATAGTAAGCCCTTAATAAATACTATTATTGTTATTGTTGGTCCAGGAATTTGTCATATGCTGCTTTGAATACTGCATCAACCCACTATCTGATAGAGAAGCAGTGTGGCTCAGTGGAAAGAGAATGGGCTTGGGAGTCAGAGGTCATGGGTTTGAATCCCACTCTGCCACTTAGCTGTGTGACCTTGGGCAAATCACTTTACTTCTCTGTGCCTCAGTTATCTCATATGTAAAATGGGGATGAAGACTGTGGGCCCTATGTGGGACAACCTGATTACCTTTCATCCACCCCAACACTTAGAACAGTGTTTGGCACATAGTTAGTGCTTAACAAATGCCAACATTATTATTATTATCTCCCTGCCTCCAGTCTTCCCCTTTCCAGGTGACACATCACTCTGTTGTCTGGATCCCTTTTCTCAAACATCATTCTACCTATCTCTTTCCATACCTCAAAAACCTCCAATAATTGCTCTTTTCTCTCTGTCTCAAAAATCTTCTGATCATTGGTTTTAAGGTATTCTAATAGCTCTCTTCTCTTATTCACACCCCTTTGTTCCTCTTATGGCTACCTTCTCATTCATCTGGTTCACATTCTTTCTTCTGTCTGGAATTCCCTCCCCCTTCACACCCAGCAGACAACATACTCTTTAAAGTCCTTCTGAAGTCACATCTCCTCCAGGAGACCTTCCTGGGTTTATTACTAATCTCTCCTCTTTACACCTTCCCAAACCAGCCACTGTAGCAATTCTAAGAAACTTTAGCATTTAAGAACTTATAACCCCTTCCCCAGCATATCAGTAAATCAGAAATATGTATTGTGTTTTCTCCGTATTGAGCATCTTACTAAATACTTGCATGGAAAAACACAATAGAGTTAGTAGACATGATCCCTGCCTTCAAGGAGCTTTATAATCTAGCAGGATTTACAGGATTTATGTACCTGTCTTTGTACTCTTTCGCTTCCAACCACCTGTAAATGATCTAATGTCTGTCTCCCTCTCTACATGTGAGCTCCTTGAGGGCACAGTTTATGCCTGCTTATTTTGTTCTGCTGAATAAATACTACTGATTGATTGAATGATTGAGTTTTTAGAGACATTTTTTCCAAACACTCCATCCATGCAGGGTGTGAGCACTGAGTTCCAACATCAACTTCTCAGGCACCTGGGGTTCAGCCCTTCAGCAACTCAACAACTAATACCTTGAGATGTCTATTCAAACAGAAATATGTTTAGGTTTCACCACTATCTATGTTACATGTGCTTGAGTTGTTTTCAGCACTGGTGATGGTTTGCATTGAGTCAATCTGAAAATTAACAATTAGGCAAATTACATTGTAAATTGGAAAGACTCTTCGGTGGGCTTAATGAATCAATTTATGTAAAATTTATGCATTTAAAAAAATGCATTTGGAGAAACAGGATTACCTCATTATCTTTTACATAAGTATTTATACTATGTGAGACTCACATTCTGCAAGCCAACTGGGCTACATCTTTACATTTTGTTCTTCTAACTCCATTTAAAAAGAAGAAAAGCTGACTGGCCTCCTAGATGAATACCAAAGAGAAAGGATCTAAGTGTCTACAATAGCAGTATTTTAAATTCCTTTGATCAGGCTGGTTCAATATATTTCTGAGCAGCTATTTCTAACCTGGATATAACTGTCAAACTGGATAAGATTACATATTAGATATGATCATATCTGCCCTGTCTGGTGGATGAGATTTTATCAAGGTGAAGCCTCTTCAATTTCTTTCTTTTTTTTTTTTATATTGAAAGTGGGAAATGCATTACAAGGTCTCCAAGCTATAAAATGCTTTATAAAATGGGGAAAACAAACATTTTCTAGTGTTGTTTTTTCCAGGCTCATCACCTGGAGCTTTACATCTATTCTATCAAAATAAGCTATGACCAATTTAACTCTAGTAGAACAGAGGCAATAACCATCATTTTCTCCTTCAGGGGTGGCTTTATTTTGTTAGTTTTTAAAGTATTTATTCATGATAAACACATCAACTGGGAAGCACTAGAAATTTGTCATTATGGCTCTGCCTATTCCGCATGAAATTTTATCAATATAGATGGCTGAACTAGATCATTTAGGCTTGGAAAACCACTGCCTTATCGGGGGGTGCCTGGTTCAGCTACAGATATTGATCGGATTAACCACCTAATTGTCAAACCATTCTCTGTCCTGTAGAGACACCACCTTGTCTTCAACTGGGAATGTGATGTCAAGAAGAGCGAGTAAACATAAAAGATGTTGATTTATCTACATGAGAGAACATTCAGGCTATTGTTCATTCAGGAACATTCTGTGGTGGGGGGCAATTATGACAAATTTAATAGTAAGATTAGGGAATAATTCAGTGTCCTGGCTGCACTCTCATCATTCCCATTCTCTCAGTAAATGGAGGCATTTAATGCAGTCTCTTCGGGATATGGGAAACAAGGAACTGAATGGATTCTGTCCTCCATTACAGAACTTAGCAGGCACTTCCTGGCCTACACAGTTGTTCTCCAAATTAGCTAATGGATCTATGAGTCAGTAACCTGGTGTCACACTTCAAACCCAAATAAAAGCCATGCCACAGAAGACTGTGACAACAAAAGGGAGCCCATTTTATCCCCAGATATAGTGTTCAATCCCTTTCTTTCTTTTTTCTGGTAAAGCTATTTCTCTCCTGCCTTGATGCATGCCTTATTTTGTGGCAACTGGAAGTGGTTTTGAATGTGCCTTTGGAGATCACAATCTTCCCAGAGCCCCCATTAAGAGAATCTCCTGCCTCTTCTGATTTCTTCCCATCAAGCTGGCTTCTCTGCGGCTGTTGTCTGGATCTGAGCCTACGGGTTTGGGGCAGAAGCAGGGTGGTTTAAGTGGAAATACCAGATACCTGGAAGTGAAAAGACCTGAGTTCTAATGCTGACTCTGCCACTTGCCTATTGTGTTACCTTGGGCCAGTCCCTCCGTTTCTTCATCTATCAGATGGGAATTCAATATCTGCTGAACACCTCTATATCTCCCTCATACCGTGAGTCCCATTTGGGGCACATTTTGTGCCTGAGTTGATTATCTCTCACTTTGTTTAGTCTAAGACTTCACGTCATTGTTGATGAAAAATGGTTGAACAAGATATGATGAACTTTAATCTAATTTTTCCATCATGAAATAGTTTCTAAGTGCTATAAATTTATCTACATAGTCAAAAATACCTGCTGGTTGCTTGAATTCAATTCCCTACAGGGCAAATGCCTTGGTCCAGCTGATAAAATCATTTTCAGAGGTCCATGATTTCTTGCCCTTCATATGCAATTAATTGCAGATGGGTCAGATGGAACCCATTGCTTTTTCTGGGAAACTGTTTCCCCTCAATATGAAAGTCTCTTTTACCAAGGAAAGACCACAGAAGTGAATTCATGTATCCTGAAAGTGAGTTAAATTCTTCTCTTTTCCCCACAGAGAATCTTTATTGATTTAACCTCTCTGAGGTGTAATCATGATTTTTTTGCCCAATTTTTCCACTATCTGCAATCTGGTTGAATTATTCAGGATGTGCTAACCCATATTAAATGGTTAGCTCATTTTGACTGGATGTCAGGTAAGAACACTTAGAGATGGAGTCAAACAAATGTCCTCAGAGGTACAGTTGGGTCATGAAAATCTATTTCAGAGTGTACTGGAAGTACCAGGACTAAACAGAAGGAAACATTGTTAAAACCTGAGAGATCTGAGGATCCACTGTGAAAATGGAAGTCACTAGGAAAGAAGGTTTCAGAGTAGGATACAGATTTGGAAGAAATGTTTGACTTGACTGCTGCATTAGCACCCTTGCTGACCTCCCCGCCTTCTGTCTCTCCCCATTCCAGTCCTTACTTCACTCTGATGCCCAGATAATTTTTCTACAAATCATTCAGTCCACGTCTCGCCACTTCTTGAAATTCTCCAGTGGTGGCCCATGCATCTCTGCATCCAACTGAAATTCCTTACCACTGGCTTTAGGGCACTCAATCATTTTCCTACGCTACCTCACCGATTTCCTATTACAACCCAGCATGCTCGTTTCACTCCATAACCTTCTCACTGTACCTCAATCTTCATTCAATCATATTTATTGAGCACTCACTATGTGCAGAGCACTGTTCTCAGCACTTGGGAGAGTACAATATAACAATAAACAGATTCCCTGCCCACAAGCAGTTTACAATCTGACCCCTTGCCCTTGTCCTGCCTCTGGCCTAGAACTCCCTCACCACTCATATCTGACAGACCATCACTCTTCCCTCCTTCAGACCCTCATTAAAAGCACATCCCTTCCCCAACTAAGCCCTCACTTCCTCTGCTCCATCTCCATTCTGCATTCCCCTTGCACATGGATTTGTACCCTATATTCACCCCACCCTCAGCTCCACAGCACTTATGTACATGGCCATAATTCATTTATTTAATGTCTGTCTCGCCCTTTAGACTTGTGGGCAGGGAAAGTGTCTATTACACTGTACTCTCCCAGTGTTCTCTACACAGTTAAGTGCTCAGTAAATATTACTGATTGATTGAGAAACAGGGGTCTGCAGATATTCCATAGAAAGATAAAAGAAAAGGTTAGGAATCAATAAAAGATGTTCTGGGTATTAGAAGAGGTGAGTGATAAGTTCACTGAATGGGTCCTTCGAAGTTCAGGGGGGTGAGTCAACGCAAAGACGGTAAATGGGGCAAATGAATTCAAAAGAAGAATAGCAGAAAGAGGAGAGCAGAAGCATCTTCATCCTCCAACTCTGTCACCAATACCATATACTGAGGTTTTAAATGCTGAAAGGTTTGACAGCTCCTTGTGGCCTCCAGAATTTAAGTTACCTTGGGAATTAGGGGGAAGGATGATGAGAGTGGGAAAGTGTGAGTCAGAAAGGTTAGGGATGTTGTTTTGATTTGTGCAGAAAGAAAATGCAGAAGCCCCAATTTGACAGCATGAGGAGATGAGGGGAGGGAGAGGAGGAGAGCCAGGGAAAATCTTCACTGGGTGGCTGGCCTGGGGTGAGGTTGTGGTTGTGCATTGTCAGCAAAATTTATACTGAACCCATTCAAACAGAGTTAAATCTAACAGCAATCTGGAAAATAAGCACTGCTCTCTTTTACCCAGGAAATAAAATCAAATGGTGATCTGCCAAAGGCACACTAAAGAATCATAAGACCATTTAAAACCTTCTTTCTTATGAAAAGTGCAGAGCACTGTAAAAGTAGTACACAGAAAAGGAAACTATTGATCCTCGCATTTATAGTAAATAGGAAATCTGGATCAATAGCCACTGAAAAGCTTCTCCAAGACAAACAACCATGGCCACAGAAGAGAACAAAGCTGTCTAATGTGCTGTAATATAATCAGATATAACTGGATATTGGAATGTGTTTATCCCTTACAGAAAACGTTTGTATGAATTGAAAGGAAGGTGATGATTATTCTGAACTTTGAAGTTCCCCTTTAGATACTTGGAGAAAATAGAAACGTTATTCCCCAAGAAAGCGTATTCTTTTTCTTCCTGATTTTCTTTTTTCCTTCTGACACAAACATACCTCATCACGTCTTATGACACTAATTAGAAATAACAAAAGGATGTGAGCTTTGAGCTTCCCTGAAATGTTATACACCCTTGGACCTTATGATTCCTATCTTACCTTGTTGATTCCCTACTACAATTCAGCCTGCCTATTTCACTCCTCTAAAGGCAATCTACTCACCGTTCCTTGATCTTGTCTATCTCACTGTCCAACCTTACCCATACCCGAGGAAGAGTGAGGCCTAATGGATAGAGCATGGGCCTTGGAGTCAGAAGCACCTGGGTTCTAATCCTGGCCCTGCCACTTTCATTCATTCATTCATTCAATTGGTTTTACTGAGCGCTTACTGTGTGCAAAGCACTGCACTAAGCACTTAGAAGAAGAGTTCAATATAACCATGAACAGACATATTGCCACTTGTTTGCTATTTGACCTTGGGCAAGTAAGTCACTTAACTTCTCAGTGCCTGCTTCCTCATCTGTAAAAGAGGGTCTAATGCTGTGAGCCCCACATGGGACAGAGATGTGTCCAAACTCACTTACTTGTATTTACTTGTATCTGTGTAGTTCAGGGCCTGGCACAGAGTAAGCACTTAACAAATACCATTCAAAATAAAATGTAAAAACCTGCCTCTAGGTTGGAACTCTCTCCACCCTTTTTGTACCCTCTATTAATGCCACCTTCAGTTCCACAGTACTTATGTACATGTCTGTAGTTTATTTGCCAGTCTCCCCTTATAATGATAATTATGATATAATAATATTTATGGTTTTTGTTAAGCAGTTATTATGTGCCAAGCACTGTTCTAAACACTAGGTGAGATACAAGGTAATCAGGTTGTCCTACATGGGGCTCACAGTCTCAATCCCCATTTTACAGATGAGGTAACGGAGGCACAGAGAACTTAAATGGGTTGCATAATATCCTGGCAAATGTGAAACAAGACACGGCCAATTTTTGAGGGTTTACTTTCTCACACATCATCACTGCTTCCCTGTGCATTCCTGCTGAAGTTTCCTTTTCCTGGTATGGGACTGTCATTACATTATCGAGGAGAGTTAGCATCTGACTAACCACACTGAAGTTCTTGGTGAATTTGGGAATTAACCTGTTACTCAGAGACAGAAAGATCCACTGGGAGGTTTGAAGTGTCAGTAGCATGGCAGAATGGATTGAGCACAGGACTGGGAGTCAGAAGTTAATGGGTTTTAATTCTGGCTTCACCACTTGTCTGTTGTGTGACCTTGGATAGGTCACTTCACTTCTCTGTGCTTTGGTTACCTTGTCTGTAAAAGGAGAATTTAGATTGTGAGCCCTACATGGGACAGACTTTATGTCCAAACTGATTAGCTTGCATTCACCCCAGTACTCAGTACAGTGCTTTTTACAAAATAAGCACCTAAATAGCATACATTATTATTATCATCAGTAGTAAGCTAGCGGACAGTCACTGACAATTCTTGACTTATTATAAGGAGAGTACATTCTTTTGGGTATTAATCACTTCCTATGTAAGCATTCTGGGGTCTCTGCTCTTCTATCCTCCAAGTTCTGTTCTCTTTACTTCTCAATAAATAGAATTGATTGATTGATCGATATAATCCCTGTCCTGGAATAATTTGCATTCTAACAACCTACTGCATACTGGTACTGACTCATTAGCTCTATACCAGGGGTCTGAATATGTTATGATACCACATATTTTTCAGATATAAAGTTAATGAGAGAAAAATCACAGGACTGAGAGCCTGGGCTCCAATTCCAACTTCATGACTTGCCTGCTGTGTGACCATTGGCAAATTACTTAATTCCCCATGCCTAAATTTCCTCAACTGTAAAATATGGATTAAATGCATGTCTTTCCCAATCCTTTATATTGTGAGTCCCATGTGGGACAGAGACTGTGTCTCATCTGAGTGTGCAGTATCGTATCTACCCCAGTACTTAGTACATGCTTGATACATAGTAAGTGCTTACAAATACCACAATTCTTCTTCATATTTAGAAGTGAATTGTTCTTACTGGTAAACATTTCCAAGTATATTTTGAATAATAACCTAGGATAAATTTGTCAGAAGTTATTTCAATCCCTTTTTAAGCAGAAATCACAGCATATAATGTGTTTACTTAGAAAAGAAGCCATTTACATGTTGTTTTATTTTTATCATAAACACTTTATTCTTAGCTAGCTTCTAAATAATGTGAGTGAAATGTTGAACTCCTGGAGGAAATAATCCTTTGGCTCAACAATGTATTTTCATCTCAATCTTCCTCTTCTCTCAACAGAAACAAAAATGGAAGGAACAATTACAGCCCAGATTAACCCACCCACTCATATAGACAGTGGTTTTAGATTCTAACATGTTTAGATTGCTTTCCTTCCATTTTTGAATATTCTGAGCTTCAGCCTCCAAGTAGTATGTTCTAAGAACTCATTGCCTTTTGAATAAAGAAAGTGTTTTGCAACTCCACCAATGTTGTATCCTTTTCTCATTATGTGCTTTGTTGGTCTGGAGCTTCTTAACCTTTTGAACACGCTTGAGGCATCTGCTGTCTTCATATGTCCATGACTAACCTCAAGTCTGTTTATTAGGTAGAAAACACTGTAATGAATCTCTGCTTGCCACAGGAGTTTCTCATATGTCTGTGCCTACTTTATATTCCTTTAATTGTCTAATGACTTGTTCAAAGGTAAAAGAAAAAAAAAAACAGTAGATGGTAGATTTCCACCATGCGGTAAGAAATGATATTGAAATGAGATAAATTTTTTTTCCTAGAAAACTTCACCCTGGAATTTATAAAAATTGTAAAAATTGTACAACAATGTACGGTTTCAAGTGGAAAATTTGACAGTTTTCATCCTGATTTTTTGCAAATGCAAATACTTTTTTTCTGTCAACGACTACACTGAAATTTTCCCTTTCAACTGATCACTGATCCTTACCCTCCCATTTGAAGAAGCAAGAGCTGGTAAAGGCAGCCCCCCTCCTCCACTCCTTCAATCTCTTTTTTCAAGACTCCTTTCCCTTTGAGCAGATTGCAAGTTCAGACAGAGAGTGAGACAGCAATGGCTCTCCTTGATCAGGCTTTTGGGAGGTGGAAAAAAGGGAGTGAGCTAACCGCTCTGGTCACATGGCATAGTGGATAGAGCCTGGGCCTGGGAGTCAGAAGGTCATGGGTTCTATCGTTGGCTCTGCCACTTGTCGGCTGTGTGACCTTAGGCAAGTCCCTTCACTTCTCTGGTCCTCAGTTACCTCATCTGTAAAATGAGATAGAGACTGCGAGCACCACATTGGACAGGAGCTGTGTCCACCCTGAGAACCCTGTATCTACCCCAGTCCTTAGACCAGTGTATGGCACATAGTAAGTGCTTTACAAATACCATCATTATTATTATGAATCCCTGGGCATTTCTTTTTGTGGGGGGCAACCCTAGAACCTGTAAGATGCCAGTTTACTTAAAAAGTGACCACAGGCCATTCTGAACTTTCTTTATCACTGTTTATCTCAATGTGCACAGCTTGTTGGGCAGGGATTGTCTCTATCTGTTGTCAAATTGTATATTCCAAGTGCTTAGTATAGTGCTATGCACACAGTAAGCATTCAATAAATACTACTGAATTAATGAATGAATGACATTTTGGGGGGTCCACGGTAGTAGATAATAATAATGGTGGTGTGTTTTTTTAAACCCTACCGTGTTCCAGGCACCATACTAAGCCCTGGAGTAGATACAAGATAATCGGGTAGATATAAGATGTACTTCCAGTGCATTTAGGGGGTCACAGTCTAAATAGGAAGGAGTAGGATTTAATCCACATTTCAAAGGTGAGGAAACTGAGGCCCAGGCAGGTTGTGACACCCAATTTATAACTGGCTTTGGAACACCTATGAGAAAGGGACTGCATGTTTCTTCTCCTAAATTGAGGAAACAATTTAGATCTCTAGTTTTAGAATGGACAAACTACATTAAAACAGCTAATTATAATTTTGTAATATACAACATTTTTAAATTGATGTTTTTTCTTCCTTATTTCTACATCCACGAACATCAATGTTATTGCAAAGAGATTTTTGCTACTTTCCAGTCCATTTTTCCATTCTGCCTTTTACTACCCTTCCTTTTCCCTATGCAAAAACCAAATAGAAAGCACCTTGATCTGAGACCAAGCCTAGATTCTTTGTGAGACATTGAGTAAATAACAGTCTGAATGAATGTGAGATTTAGAAAGAAAGGTGCTTTGCAGATATTTTCTGTAGGAATTCTAAGAAAACATGATCTTTGGAAATCCAAATCTTAAGCTTTTCCTTTCTCTTTAACTCTTCTCATTCAATATCTCAAAGTGCAATAAAAGTCTTATACAAAGCTCAGAAAATGCTTCCTTATTCCTTGTTCATAGTTCCTTTGACATTTAACAAAAAAAAAAGGAAAAGGAAAAACAAAACTAAATAATTAAACTGTTTTTTGGGGGGGAACTCAAATTTTGAGTTCAACTGTAAAGACGATATTTACCAAAAAAGTGTAAAATACCCAGAATGGTATTTATTAAACACTTACTATATGCCAGGGACTGTTCTAAGCACTGGGGTAGATACAAGGTAATCAGGTTGTCCCATGAGGGGGCTCACAGTCTTAATCTCCATTTTACAGATGAGGTAACTGAGGCACAGAAAACTTAAGTGGGTTGCCCAAGGTCACATAGAAAACAAGTGGTGGAGCTGGGATTAGAACGCATGTCCTCTGACTCCCAAGTCCATGCTCTTTCCACTAAGCCACATATCCCCCAAGAGATAAACTTCATAAATGGTTGCCAGATTAATGAGTATCTAAAGTTGGCCAACCATCTTCCAGAGGCTCTCCATCTGGAGAACATGAGTATTTTGAAGTTTGTTCATGTCCATGATCCAACACAAGTACACAGCTAGGGGGACAGATTGTTCTCCTAGTCCCCCATCCTCTACCCTCCTGACAGATAGTCCCCCAAATACACAGTCTCATAGATCTTCTGAGATGTTCTCTCCAGCATTGAACAGCAGCAGGAATAGCTTAGAGTAGAGAAGCATTAACCAATGAAGCCCTTCTGGTCATCACTTCTATCCCCACTGCTGAACTTTGAATTTGCTTGTGGCCATCTTGTTTTCAGTACAGAGTTGATGGAGATAGAAATTCTAGAGGCCAGACTTAAAACATGATACAGGAGGTATTCCCAGTCTTGGCAGTGGCCACTTGGAGGCCATGGCAAACCATGGAACTGCTGACATGGATTATTATTTTTTTTCTAATCTTGGCTCTGGCACTTGTCTATGTGGCCTAAGCCAAGTCACTTAATGTGTCTGTACTCCGATTTCCTGATCTACAAATTGGAGATTAAATACTGGTTCTCCCTCCCTCTTAGACTCTGAGGCCCTTGTGGGTCAGAGACTTAGTCCCATCTGAATATGCTGTATCTACCCCAGGGCTTCCCTTCTCAGGGTCGCACCTGGAGAGTTTCCGGTACTCCACTAGCCTCAGCTTCAGGAGGGAGAGTCAATCTGAGGCATATCCATTCCATTCCTAGCTTGGGCAGTGGCTAGTTAGTGGAAGGCAATCTACTACTTGTCAAAATTCACCTGGGCTGGACAGCAGAGGCATGGGAGAGAGTCGAGGTGGGATACTCAAATTTACTGTGCACTTGTGTATTCTAAGAAGTAAACCATTTCCACATTTTAACAGGAAAACCCTATGGATACACTACCATAATAATTGCAGATAAAGGTGGGGTGTTCTGGGAGAGATGTGTCTATGGTGTGGCTATGGGTCAGAGATGAATCTGCTCCACACATAGTAAGCGCTCAATAAATATGACTGACTGACTCGACAGCATAAGACAAGACCCCAGTGCTTAGTACAAGCTCTTAATGCAAATAATCACATCATCCTTTTACCTATGGCTGCTGATGGTATCACTGGCCACCACTGCCTCTGTGACACTACCAATATAGCTTTGGATAAAAGAGGAATTTGGGAATTTGGAGACTGCTCCATGTTTTTTTTTTTCCAGATACATAAGTAATAGAGCTGATAGAGAGCTCATTAGGGGTGTCAGAGGGGAAATTTGGGCACTGAACAGAACACTATAGAGATATAAAGGTGGCATAAGATGTATAGGGAAAACAAACGTTTGCCCACATCTTTCATTGAACCACTCTCAGTTAAAGCCTCAAACCACAACTTCAGTGGTGAAAAGATGAGGGTCTAGTTAAAAGATAAATAGTTGGATAGATAAATTTATTTCTATATCTATATATTCACTTCTAATTCATTTTTTTCTGTCTGCTAAATAATGCTTTATTCACTTAATTTGTTGGATTGGGTTTGCCATGATCATGCATTGCAATAAATCACATTTTATAGCTTTAATTGGAAAATCAACCTATTTATAGACAAATGGATTAATTTCAGCTTTTATCTAAAATTATATAGGAGCAATTGGAAAGGTATAAACAAAAGCAATCAGAAGTATCTTTTCACCATTTTAACAAACTGTGGAAAATGACAGGATAATATTTTAATAAAATCTCATATCATACATATGCAGTTGGGAATTATCTATAGATGAAAGATTGCACTAACCTTTATCTGACCATACATTAAAATGAAGTAAACCTTATTTAAATAAGGGCATTTGGGACTTAGTTTCATGGATTTTGTCTTGATTTGTATATATATGCACTGCCTAAGCACTAGCTGGTTGAAGTCCCAGATACAGTTAAATTAAAAAAAAATCATCTTTGTGGTTATGACTGAATGACTTCTGCAGGAGAACAGAAAATCGGCTGCTCTAAAGCATCTTATCTACTGTAATCACTAAAATGATTGCTAAAGGGCTGGAAATGGAAACATAAAATGGAAGGACTTGAGATTATTACACTGGGAAAAGAGAAAGCTAAAGGGTGACAACGATCTTCAAGTATATGAAGAAGCATAATTACACAGAAGATGACAACCAGATGTTCTCCATCTCTTAAAGAGGACACAAACAGAATAAAGGACTAGAGTTAGATGAAAGGAAGCATTCTGAACAGTGGGGGCTCTTATAGTTTGGAATGGATGATGAAGGTAGGACTCTGGGGATTAAAATTTGGGTAGTGTAGCATTCTGTGTGGTCTTGATTTAAAATGGAAGGAGAGGAAAAGAAATTTTCTCAAACTCACTTCCAGTCCTATGATTCCCTAACACTTTGTTTTCAGATCTGTTCCCATCCGATGCTAAATTCCATGAAGTCTTTTTGTTTAAGCTGCTAACAAGCAATCAAGGTATGTTTTGACTGTTTACTATGTGCAGCGCATTGTTATAAATGCTGGGGAGGATACAACAAGGCTGGTGACACATTGAAGTTACAGTCTAGAAGGGGAGACAGACATTACTGAAAATGAATGAGAAGTAAGGGTAGGAATTATTAAGTATATATTGGATGCAAAACACTGTACTGAGCTCTTGGGAAAAATAAGTGGGTGAGAATTAGGCATATGGCCCCTGTCCCCAGAGGAGTTCATGTCTAAGAATAGAAAGGGGAGGGGAGAAGGACCCTGGTGACTGGCAAATAAGGAAAGATAAACTAAGAAATGGGATAGCTTTCACTTTGATGATTTAGGGGATTATGTTGGAATTTGACTTATATGTTAATTTCTAATTTTATAAACACAATTTATCTTATTTGGATTTTTTTAAAAAAATCCTCTGATATCTGCTGTTCACATTTGGCATATCCCAAAAACACTAGCAGTATAGTTGTTTCAGATTATCCCCATCATTTTGTGATAATTTTAAAACATTCACACATATATATATATGCACATTTTCACATTGTCACACAATTTGACACAGAGGTATATAAAAAGATTTCATTGTTCCTAAGTTGAGGAGAAAATTAAATATGTGTCTTCAAGAATTGTTTCATTTGTGTATAGGCAAACAGCCAGTCAGATTCCTATAGCACGAAGGAAGAATATTCCTCTAGACCGTAAACTCCTCTGCCCACAATCCATGCTCAATTAATATGATTGACTGATTGATCCATACAATAAATAGGTTAGTAAAAGTTTGGTTTTGTACTTGATTTTCAATTTCACTCTCTATATCTTCAACAGACATGCAATATTTCTAGATCATAAAATCAAGATAGTACTTATTGAATACTAACATGTGCAGAAAACTGTGCTAAGCACTTGGGAGAATGAAAAATTCATTCATTCATTCAATAGTATTTATTGAGCGCTTACTATGTGCAGAGCACTGTACTAAGCGCTTGGAATGAACAAGTCGGCAACAGAGACAGTCCCTGCCCCTCTTCAAAACCCTACTTAAAACTCACCTCCTCCAAGAGGCCTTCCCAGACTGAGCTCCTCTTCTCCCTCTACTCCCTCTACCACCCCCCCTTCACCTCTCCGCAGCTTAACCCTCTTTTCCCCCCATTTCCCTCTGCTCCTCCCCCTCTCCCTTCCCATCCCCTCAGCACTGTACTCGTCCACTCAACTGTATATATTTTCATTACCTTATTTATTTTGTTAATGAAATGTACATCACCTTGATTCTATTTAGTTGCCATTGTTTTTACGAGATGTTCTTCCCCTTGACTCTATTTATTGCCATTGTTCTTGTCTGTCCGTCTCCCCCGATTAGACTGTAAGCCCATCAAACGGCAGGGACTGTCTCTATCTGTTGCCGACTTGTTCATGAAAAAGGTTTGGTAGACACATTCCCTGACCACACAAATTTACAGTCTAGAGGGGGTGACAGACATTAATTAAAACAAAGAAAGTAGTAGTAGAAATTTTTAAGATTCACTGTGTGCAAAGCAGTGAACTAAGTTCTTGGTTAAGAGTTAGGCATGTGGACCTAGCAGGGAATGTGTCTGTTTACTGTTATATTGTACTCTCCCAAGTGCTTAGTATAATGTTCTGCACACAGTAAGCACTCAATAAATGCTATTGAATGAATGAATGAATACCTCCTAAAGAAGTTGGCATTTAAAGAATAGGGACGAGGGTGGATGTTCTGACAAACAAGGAAAAACGAAATAGTAAAAACACAAAAACCATTAAAGACAAAAATGATGACAAGTACAAAATATAAATGAATGAAGAATAATTGGGTGCTGGTGGCCAAAGGAACAGAGAATTCCAGGATTCTCACTGCTTGGAATATAGCCAAATTGCTGTTATGTCTTCTACTCATTGGGGTAGAACAGAGAATGGACTGTTGGGAAGGCCTGGTGGAGTAGGGAAAGGGCAGTATGCAAGTTCTAGTTAATATTTTTTCTAATAGCAGAAAAGAACTTTCAATAATTTATTTATAGTATCAACAACATTTCTGATTCCTCATTAAAATAAGTCACCTCCATCTTAATTTAATGTTTGTTTCTCCCTCTAGTCTGTAAGCTTCTTATGGGCAGGGATCATGTCTACCCATTCTATTTTATTGTACTCTCTTGAGTGCTTAGTACAGTACTCTGCACAGAGTAAACACTCAATGCATTACATTTATTGATTAATATGAGTATTTAGAGCACTCACTTCCCGGGAGATACTATTTTGGCCATGAGGGGTGAATTGTTAGAAAAACAATCAAGTACTGATGACATAATTTGACTTTTGAAATTTTTAGCAAACACTAGCCAATTCTTCCCCTGACTGTAAAAGGCCCAATGTTAATCTCTAGTACAGACCTAGAAAAGGAGACTGGATTGGCATATGTACAGAGGTGGAGGAGTAAATCAATGAATTAGCAAATAGGAATTTTTTATACTTGTGTAAAAATATTCTATCATTAAAATTGCAAAATGAAAAGACTGTATATATAATTAACATGAGTGGGTTGCAGAAATCAAGTTTGGAAAAGAATGGAAAGAAAAACATTGCATTCGTTATGTAGGAGAATCACTGCTGTTTTCAGAATTCAATGTAGTTTACGAATTTTTCTGTGATTCTGTTTCACTTTCTCAAGTTTAACTCGTTATGATTGTAGAAAGAAGGAAATTGTTGATGAATGTATTTTTTTAATTCTTTCTCCTCCCAGCTCCAACTTGTCTGTCTTCCTCTTCCACTCCTCCTCTCCTTTCTTCTTCTCCTCCTCTCCTCCTATTCCCCTTTATCCTTCCTTTCATCTTTCCCCTTTTTCTCCCCATTTGCTCACTCTTCTCCTTAATCTTCTCTTCTTCATCTTCTATTTCTCCTCCACCTTCTCCTCTACTTCTTCCTTTCTTCCCCACTTCTCCTTCCCATCTCTCTACTCCACCACTTTCTTCCATTTTATTCCTCATTCTCCTACTTATTCTTTCTCAGATTATGTTTAAGAAATGTCTTTGGGGATGGGGGAGGACACTTTCAGGATGACTTTTTAGCATTCAGAAGATGGTTACCAGCTGTTTTCCATCTCTTTGGATGAGAGAACAAGATGAATATGGACTGCATTGCAGGATGAAGAGTTTAAGTTGGATCGAGGAATAATTTCCTGACAGTTCTAAGTATTAAACACTGGATTGTTTCCAAAGGAAATCAACTCTGGAAGTCTTTAAAGACAGGCTAAATATGCAATTGTGTGGGGAGACTTAATTAGGTAGAGGGTTATAGAGACCCAAGAAGTTATAGAAGTTTCTCCTGGACTGATTATACTTTCATATTTGTAGAATTCCTGGAAATTAATGGCTCCCAAATCAAGCAATCAATCATACTTACTGAGCATTTACTATGCGCAGAACACTGTACTAAACACTTGGGATAGTACAATATTGGTGTTCTTAGATGTCTTTCTCTCTGTAGGCATTTTGAAGGTGTGTATTTAAGATGTGTAATTACACCTTCATTCCTGAAAAGGTTTGTCATAAGGTGCTCTTTGTACCCATATATTTTTTTGAATAGTGGTCAACACAAGCAAAAAAGCATGAAATGATGGAAATTGCTAAGAATCCATTTATTTTCATTTCTTTTCCTGGGAATAAATTAATGCTACCACACATACTGTGTAATTGATTTTTCCATTAAACTGTCATAAACATTTTTTTTGCCTCATTATATACTATATAAATATAGAGCCAAGAGAGGGCTGCCAAATTTGTTGGCAAATTCCACTGAAATCTACACCTAAAATGTATATAAATAGTTTTTAATGTATTTTAGGCATGAAAAATGTACCCTGAACTATCTTTCTTGCAGATCAACATTCAGCATTTGAATCAATTTCCATTTAAGAGTTTTTAAATTCTTCTGTTCAGAAAAGCGAATTCCAAAAGCCAAACATCCAATCAGTCAATCATATTTATTGAACACCTACCGTGCACAGAACACTGTACTAAGCCCTTGGGTGAGTACTAAGCCCTTGGGTGAGTACAGTACAACTAAAAACAGACACATTCCCTGACCACAACGAGCTTGCAGTCTAAAGGGAATAGTGTGTACCCAAAGGGTTTCAATATGCCTCATTAAGAGTGAACTATATTATTACAATATCTCCAGAATTCTTGGGTATGTCTGTCCCCTCCAGATCATGTTCTAAGGAGGAATCAGAGAAGAGTGTAAGCTCACTGTGGGCAGGGAATATGTCTGCATATTGTCATAATGTACTTTTTCAAGCTCTTAGTTCAATGTCCTGCAGCCAGTTAGCACTCAGTAAATGATTGAATGAATGAATGAGACTGTAGGCTTACAGCCAGTCCGATTCCTATAGCACAAAGGAAGAATATTCTTCTAGACTATAAGCTTCTCTGCCTACAATCAGTGCTTAATTAATATGATTAATTGATTGATCCATACAATAGATAGGTTAGTAAAAGTTTGGTTTTGCACTTGATTTTCAATTTCACTCTCTATATACTGAAACCTTTCATTCATTCATTCTAAGGAGGTTCTAAGGAGGAATGGCAGAAGGATATCTAGGTCTATAGAGGAATGGGAGGAGACCTGTTTCTACAGAAGAATGTTAGAGGAATGTTAGTAATCATGGCTCTCAATCTTCATTTTTCCCCATATCTGGTCAATAAAGTCTTTGCCTTTTGGTGAGGAAGTAGTCAGTGACTCCATTTTGAGAGAAGAACTGTTGTTCACTCACTCACGGGTCACTGACTTGAATAAAGTAAATGATTTTGCAGAGGTTTCTCTAAATGTACAGTATTAGAAGTCTATAATGCAGTAATAGTATGGGTGCCTTAGAACATCTACATCCATTAAGTTTTCATGAAATTAAGACTGTATGACAATGTAGAAATTCAGGGAAACTGAAGACCAAACCTTAATTGGTAGTTGAACATAATTTGCATACATTAGTAATTTTATAATCAGCATTATAACAGTCGATGACTTTGTTCATGTTCTCTATGACTATGGTGGGCCTGTTGTCATCACAAAGCAGAGAACAAGACATAAAATGGGTTTGTTATATTTCTATTCATGAATCATTAATGGGATTCTGTTTGCTACATTGGATACAAAATTAAATATGAATAATGTAGTATTGGCTTATTTTTCTCAGTCATGGGATAGTATTCGGCTTTAGAGTCATATGAGTATTTCTGAGTCAGAATGCTTAACCTCTGTTCTTATTCCAAAATTTATTAGTGAAATCCACTCTCTTTTGATTGCATATTCATTTGTCCAAATAAATTTTGTCATTTAGTGCCTTCTATTGAGTAACATGACTTTAGAATGAGTTAAATCTCCTTCTGACTATGCATTTCTCTCATTCTTAATTTTATGTGCCTCAGTCAGTCAATATAATGAACCCAATCCCATCTGTGGACGAATAGCTTCTTGAAAGTAATTGACAGATGTAGGGAGGCATTTTCACCCTTGCAGAACACTGGGACTCCATCCAGAACACTGCTTTTGTAAGGAATCCTTGATGTTTGGAAAATGTTCATCCACGTCCTAGAGTATCTATCTTATTATTAGGGGAGTACTGGAGAGAAATGAGCTGCTTCCCTGCTAAAAACAAAGTTTAGATGAAAATCCAAAATGAGGAAGGGGTGCATATACTGTGAAGTCCCAGAGAAGATGCAGAGGACAAATCCAGTCAACCCAAAGATTCATCAGAGCCTTAAAGGAGATTACAAGCTTCTTGTTTACATGTATCACATCTATCAACTCATTTTTATTGTACTCTCTCTAGTGCTTAGAACAGTGCTCTGCACACAGTAATGGCTTATTAAATACCCTTGATTGATGGATTAGGTCCTGTCTCTGTTTTTTCTATTTCTAAACTGATCAACTGAGTGGAAGCCTTGCTCCATTCCTACGAAAGAACAATATCATCTAAAGTCTTCATATTGTTCTGTGTCTTTCTGAGATTACAGGAGGCTGGAATAGAGAGACTGAACAAAGATTCAGAGAGGTCCATTGTCTATGTGCTGAAAAGCAAATGAAGTACGGAGAGGAAAAACACTGGCTACCCCTGAACCTGAACATGTTTATGCTGGATTAATGAGTCTACAAGCTAATAATGATTAGCTTGATTAGCTAATAATGAAAAGCAGCGTGGCACAGTGGAAAGAGCACGGGCTTTGGAGTCAGGACTCATGAGTTCGAATCCCAGCTCTGCCACTTGTCAGCTGTGTGACTGTGGGCAAGTCACTTCACTTCTCTGTGCCTCAGTTCCCTCATCTGGAAAATGGGAATTAAGACTGTGAGCCCCACGTGGGACAACCTGATTCCCCTGTGTTTACCCCAGCGCTTAAAACAGTGCTCTGCACATAGTAAGCGCTTAACAAATACCAACATTATTATTATTATTATTAATGATTAATTTCTTCCATTAGAAATGGACTGGGAAAGGCTGTCCCATGAAAGGTGAGAGCTGGAGCAGGGAGTTCTGTGAGGAGGCCGATTCTGGACTAGCCAGGCAGCAATTTGAATGAAGAGGAAGGGAGAAAATGTGGAAATGATGTGAAAGAAAAAATGACAAGCTATGATGACTGAGTCAGTATGTGGGTTGAATGAAAGAAGTCAAGGACAATGTCGAGGGCTTGAGGGCTTGAAAGGTGGGAAGGGTGGTGATGAAAGGAGAAGAAAA
Organism: Ornithorhynchus anatinus; assembly: GCF_004115215.2. Classification (NCBI taxonomy): domain Eukaryota; kingdom Metazoa; phylum Chordata; class Mammalia; order Monotremata; family Ornithorhynchidae; genus Ornithorhynchus; species Ornithorhynchus anatinus. Next base: position 16,668,977 of record NC_041737.1, read on the forward strand.
TCTGTGAAGGAGGAAGTTTAGTATCTGTTTCACTTGAAGACATTGATTTCCTAAGAGAGGCAAAAGGAAAGTCAAAATTTCAGAAAAAGATAGGGGTCAGGACTGGTGAAGTAGATTTTAGAGTCATCCACCTAGAGATGGTAGTTAGAATCATGGGAACAAATGAGTTCTCCAAGGGGTTAAGTGTAAATGGATACCAGAAGGGGAAACAGAACTGAGCCTTGAAACATACCTACATTGAAGAAGTGGAAGGCAAATAAAGAGCCTGAGAAAGAAACTGAGAGTATCACTGGAGATAGGAGGAGAACCAGAAGAGGAAGAGAAATCAAGAATATATAGATTTTCTAGGGGAAAGGATGGTCCATAGTGTCAAAGGCAGCTGATAAGGCAAGAGTGGAGCAAAATCTGTTATATTTGGTGAGAAGGAACTCACTGATGACCAAGGGGAAGAGTGGTCTTCAGTGGAGTGAAAGAGAGGAAGCAGGATTCTAAAGGATCAAAGAGAGTGTGAGAAGAGAGATAATAATAATAGTATTTGTTAAGCACTTATAATAATAATGATGGTATTTAAGTTCTTACTACGTGCCAAGCACTGTTCTAAGGCCTGGGGTAGATATAAGGTAATCAGGTTGTCCCACATGGGGCTCACAGTCTTACTCCCCATTTTACAGATGAAGTAACTGAGGTCCAGAGAAGTGAAGTTACTTGCCCAAAGTCACACAGCTGATAAGTCGCAGAGCCGGGATTAAAACCCACGACCCCTGACTTGCCACTAAGCCATGCTGCTTCTCACTTATGTGCCAAGCACCGATGTAGGTTCAAGGTAATCAGATTGGACAAAGTCTCTGTCCCACATGGGGCTCACGGTCTTAATCCCCATTTTACAGATGAGGTAACTGAGACACAGAGAAGTGAAGTGACTTGCCCAAACTCAAACAGCAGACCTGATGTGGAACCAGAATAAGAACTCATATCCTCTTATTTCCATACCCCTGCTCTTTCCACTAGGCAATACTGCTTCCCAATGTGGGCAGAAAGGGACAGTCAAGGATGGAAGACAATTGGATGAGGTGCAAAGTGATGGGATTGGAGGTGTAGGTAGAATGAGTATATTTTGAAAGTTAGTGGAGATTTACTATTAAAAGGGTACTAAGTAGGTGAGGGGATGGTTGGGGAAGTTCACATTTGATCTTTTCAATTTTTTCAACACAGTAGTTGGCAAGATCATCAGGTGTGAGAGAAGGAGGAGATGAGAGCACTAAGCATTTAAGTATTGAATTAAGTATTGAATTGTCTCATCAATATTTGACATGTCAAGTTTTACTGCAGTGCCCCAAAAATGTATATAAATGAAAAGGAGGGAATATGCATCAAAATACAATATGATAGACATAGCAAGTAAAAACTATAGGGTGGAAAAATACATTCATTTAAAAGAATAAACACTGTTTTCCATGGCAATATTTACAATGAACACAAACACATCTAAGGTTTGAATAAACTAAGATTATCTTCCAGTTCTACATATGTACTTCACAATAAGAATCTCCAAATGTTAATAGAGCTATATAAGTTGTGTGTTGTGGCCATGAGCAAAAGCAGTAATAATTGTATATCCAGTTTTCCTCCAATGTAAGCACCACGCATTTTCAAAACCACTTGTCATTGTTGTATACTCACCCGTGATGTTGTTTGCCACCTGTGTAAATCTGAGAAACAGAATAATCCTTCTTCCCAGGACAGGGTTCACTGGGGATTGGCTAGGAGAAACCTCCTAAATCTAGGCGCCGAGAGTTTGAATGCATCAAACAATCCCTTAAAGCTTCTCTGCAGACAATCATAATGGTTGGGGGGGAATGAGACAAGGGCCCTCTGGAAATAGAAGCTATGGGGTGAAATCAGATGCTCAGAATTCAGAAGAAGGGCAATGTTTGGACATTGGGTTGATTGCCCCAGAGAGAGTGCAGAAAAAAAAACATTTGAGGTTGTGGTGGAAACAGCTGAATGTGGTGCTGAGAACTCCAAATTCTGAGTTAACCATTTCCATCACTCCACCGAGGGGAAGGTTATATAAAGACATTGTTTCCTGGATGGCCAGTCAGTGAGCTACCTCTGCTTCATACAAATTAGGAAGCAGGAATGTGTGCCTAGGGATTAGAGTCATCTCTTTGTACGGGAATGCAAAAAGGCCTACTTCAAGTGGAGCTCAGAGCATGTAGTCTTATTGTTTGAAACTAGAAAATCATTTTAAAAAAACATTAAAAGAAAAGATAATCATTATTTAACTGAAGTCCTAAAATCACTCCCAACACTTCACCTGAAAAATAGTCAGATCTTTCAATATAGCTCCCCTCTCTTTTGCTTTAAATGTCCATCTCATACACTCTTTAGTTATTCAAAAAAATTGCATTCACTCGATACATGCTGTGTGTTTGGGCTCTTTACCATTATTGTTCCCACAAATATCCTGATAAAGGTAAGATGAGTAACTTGACATTGCTTCTATAGCGAATAAGAAAATGAACCCCAAACTTCCCATCTTGGGTCTCAAATTCCCTACTGAGAAATAGTATCTACACTGGGAGGCAAAGTGGCTAACTCTTGACCATCAAAAGTCTTATGAGAAGCAGCGTGGCTTAGCGGAAACAGCACGGGCTTGGGAGTCAGAGGACATGGGCTCTAATCCCAGCTCCGCTACTTGTTTGCTGTGTGAACTTGGTCAGGTCACTTAACTTCTCTGTGCCTCAGTTATCTCATCTGGAAAATGGGGATTAAGACTGTGAGCCCCAAACGGGACAGGCTGATTACCTTATATCTACCTGAGTTCTTTTGAAAAGTGCTTGACACATAGTGCTTACCAAATACCATCAATATTACTATAATTACTTAAAAAAAAAACTTGGGGAATTTACGAGATCAGAATCAGTGGGAACATTCTAAATAGAAACAAACTATATAAATAGAAATCAAGTTCTGAAGAGTTTAGGTTATATTACTAGCTTTAACTTCTTCTAGATCATATTTCCCCAGGAACCTAGATGAGTGATTTATATTTTATCACATCTCATTTGCGATCAAACTCTGAGCTCTAAGTAACAGCTACCAAACCAATACAAAAATTGAAGATATTCTCATTTTCAGACTGGATGTGGGTTTTATTTTGCTTTGCTTGGTTTTTCTTTTATTAATGGTATTTGAGTGCTTACGATGTGCCAAGCACTGGCCTAAGTTCTGGGGTGGATAGAAGCTAATCAGGTTGGACACAGTCCATATCCCACATGGGGCTCGCGGTCTTAATCTCCAGATGAAGCAATTGAGGCCAGATAATTTAAGTGACTTGCCCAAGGTCACGCAGGAAACAAGCGGAGAGCAGGGATTACAATTTAGCTCCTCTGATTTCCAGGCCTGTGTTCTTACTACCTGGTCATGGTGATCAGAATATCTTCTTGAATGTATCATCTTCCTAAGTGTTCAGGGGTCAAGGGGCGCTTAAGAGGAAAAGTATCACTGCTTATAAATGTTCCAACCATGAGGGGGCTTTGTATCACCCTGCAGCTTTGTTCCTGTCCTGCCTTTCACCATTATGGTAGGAAGGACAGAAATAGCTGCAGCAATGAGACCTATACGAATCTAGAACTATACGTACAGAAGGCTGTGGTGATTACTCAGGCTGTGCTCATGCTCTCTGAAATGTGAGGAGCAGAATGCGAAACTCCATTTCACTCGCCTCAGCACCCTAACACTTTTTTATGCTTTTAATTGGCATATTTTCCTTACATTTATGTTTTAGTGTTCCTATTGTTTCATCTCTCCTTCTGTATCTGTTGCCAATCCACACTCTTCATAAGATATAGTTTGTCTCCCCCTCTAAACTGTAAACTCATTATAGACAGGGAATGGATCTGCTAATTCTGTTGTATTGCCCTCTCCCAAATGTACAGTGTTCTGCACATAGGAAGTGCTCAATAAATCTGGTTGATTGACTGATATTGTGAGCCCCTGGATGGTGAGGGACCATATCAAATTCCCAACTCTGTATTCTCTCCCAATCAATTAGTGGTATTTACTGAGCATTTAGTATGTGTAGAGCACTAAGTGTTATTTATGAATATGAAAAAAAATACATGGATAGAGCTTACTGCTAGTGGTGATGTCTTCCAAAATAAAGGAGACCTATTTAAACATGCTGTTATGCAAGAAATGCATCTTCAATATTGTGGAAGTGTTATCCCTTTAGCTGTCTCTAGTGTGACAAGGAAATCACATTAACGAACATTGGAAAAAAATAGTGGGTGTCAAGCTAGAGATCTTTGACTAGAAGACCATCACCAAACTAAAGACTTCTATACAACTCTTTAAATCATTCATACATTCATTCAGTCATATTTATTGAGCACTTTCTGTGTGCAGATTACTATACTAAGTGCTTGGGAGAGTAAAATACAAAAATGAAAAGACACATTACTTGCCATCAACACAACCCTTCCCAGTATTACTGAAGAATCGTATAATTCCATCTTCAGGACAGACAGTAGATGACCACCGGACGTGACTGATCTTTTTTTTTTAAATATAGTCCATCATCAAGGTTGCATTTTTAGGAAGAAGTTGAGGATTTAATAATAATAATAATGTTGGTATTTGTTAAGTGCTTACTATGTGCAGAGCACTGTTCTAAGTGCTGGGGTAGATACAGGGTAATCAGGTGGTACCACGTGAGGCTCACAGTTAATACTTATTTTACAGATGAGGTAAATGAGGCACAGAGAACTGAAGTGACATGCCCACAGTCACACAGCTGACAAGTGGCAGAGCCGGGATTCGAAGCCATGACCTCTGACGCTCAAGCCAGGCTCTTTCCACTGAGCCACGCTGCTTCTTGTTCCAACCGTAGTAATTAAAGTCATGAAGACTGGCAAGACTCCCAGCTCTAAAGGCAGGTATCTGGAGATACATGGAAGCAGGGTGGGGATTTCCTTCTTACCCATCTGCCTAGGCTTTTCTCAACATATGTGACACTGAAGACATACCCAGGATTGCAAAGACATTATCAGCAACATCATCATCTTCATTAATTTCAAAAACATAGGTGGAAGACTGTTAAAGATACCACTACAAAACAATATATATCAACTAGAAGAAGACAGGTAAGCAAAGCAGCACTGACTAAGAAGCTAATCCAGAAGATCTTTAGTGAAAACCTGATGAAATATTGGAAAATGTAGTCTCTCACTCCTTTGTCTTAGTGTAGGGAAAAAAAATATCATTTATTCTATCCTTCAAGCTATCACCTAAGCAAGATGTTCTCTTCAGAGAAGCCTTTCTAGTAATTTTCTTATTTTTTAAACCTTCTGAAGGATGAGTTTAATTGCAGCATTTGTTAAGCATTTACTAAGTGCTAAGCACTATTCTAAATTAATTAAAATCTATGCATAAAATATGCAAACACCTATCCAATATCAACTCTTGCGGTGGTTAGTGTGGTGTCTTGCAGGAAATATTATTTTTTAAAAATCAGCAAAAAACAAAAAACATTTTTTCATTAAGGGAATATTATTTTAAGAAATCAATGTTTTCTCAACTAATCTACTTCCTTTAACTGATTAATGTTATCCTGATATTTTGAATGTAACATTATAAGAAATGAGACAGCAGTGCTGATTAATGGGTCCAGTGAATCATGGAAGGTGAGCAATCAGTAGTTCTGCTTGATCCAAAATATCATTCTTCAATGTAAAATGTGCCTTTAAAATGAAATAGAGGTCATATATTAACAGTGCTCTGTGAATGCACATAAAACTCCTTGTGGTTTCAAAGAGACTAGACAGAAAATTCCTTAGAGAAGTTTAAATGGAATATGTCAATGGGTCATTATTCATAATTCATAAGTCACTAAATTTAGTTATTCAAAGTGAAACAATTTGCATGGAGATTGTTTTGGAAATTGTATCAGTGAGATGTAAACAATGCCCAATGAAGATGATGGAGAATTGGATAAAGGCCAGAAGGGAAGAATGAAAAATGATAAAGGGGTGGGAAATCAGTATCCACCAAGAAGGCTAAAGGCATATATATATAGTTTGTCTTAGATTAAAGAGTACTTATAGAGTATTTAATGGTTTTCATTCATCAGTCAGTAAATTGAATTTTTTGAATACTTACTGTGAACACAGCACTCTACTAAGAGTTTGGGAATATTCAATAGAATAGATAGAAAAAAATACCTGCCCCCAAGGAATGACCCTACTGGCCTTTGCACCTTCACCAAATTATAATATGTCCTTTCCTCTCTTCTCTCAGGGCATCCCAGGTTCCAGTGTCACCCTCTCTAAGTGGGTTAGAAGCAGGATGTCTCAGTACCCTTTGTCCCCATTAGGGGCAGGAAATGTCCTCTTCTGAAGTCTTAAGTCTGGACCCCAAAACTCCAGCATATTCTAACTCTAATCCAGGTCGCTTTCCGATCCCTCCCTATGTCCTGTGTCCAACCACAGTCCCCAGTATGAGGTTTCCCTATTTCCTGTTCTCCCAGGCTCACAGCTCACTACCTCCTCACCTCAAGATGGTGGGAGGCCTTCTTTTTCTACTAAGTAACCTCTCTTTCTCTTCAATCCTTCTCTCTGATTTGTTCAGCTAAGATTCTCCATTTCCCTCAGGGAGGAGCACCAACACGTGACTCTCCTTCCTGCCTCTCCTAAGAGTAGAGGCCAGTGGAACTGACCATCACACTTTCCCCCATATTTCTCCCCTTTTCTTAACAGAGAGAAATGTCCTTCTTAAAGTTGAGCACTTCTCATTCAAAGATAGTAACTGTGATATTTCTAAGTGCCAAGTTCTGGAGTGGACACAAGATCAGACAACCTTTAATATTAGGGTCACAATTTAAGAGTGAGGAAGGTCAGTCGGTCAATTATATTTACAAAACACCATACTAAGCACTTGGGAGAGTCCAATATAACAATACAACAGACACATTCACTGCCCACAGTGAGCTTATTCTGGTCTCCAATTTGCAGATAAGAGAGATGGAGCACAGAGAGTTAAATGACATGCCCAAGCCAAATGCCATCCAGCAAGCCAGTGGAAGAGCTGAAACCAGAACCTGGGTTCCCTCATTCCACAACATCTGCCTTTTCCTATTAGGCCAAACTACTTCTCAGAAAGGATCTAGGTCTCAAATATAGTTTAAGATCATCCCCTAAGGTAATCTTATAGTCTATACTGAATATAGCCAATAATGCTATTCCTGAGACATTATGCTATTCACATATTTCTACTTGCTATGGATCTACTCTGCAGTCATCACTTTTGTTCATCTTTACATGCATGCAGGGAAGGCAGCCACAGATCCAATTCCTGCTTCCAAAGAGAGAAAGAGACTCACAGTCTCTGTTGAATTGCATTTGTAAAGCCACATGCTTTTGTTTAATTTTACTTTGAAATGGAGGGGCCAAAAATTAAGCCATTTAGAAAAGTCTTCAGTACACTCCGCCCCCCCCCCCCGGCCCCATAAATATCTCACTATATATGCATGACTTCTTAATATTACAGGGTTGGTCACTCAAATTATGTCAAGCTAGATTTTAAGGACCCATTTTTCTATGTTTTTTAAAATGATAATCATTCTCCATTGCCCTTTAAAAAATAGTATTTGTTAAGCGCTTGGTAAGGACAAACACTGTACTAAGCACTGGGGTAGATAATCTAATTGGGTCAGATTCAGTTCCTGTCCCACATGGACTCATGATCTAAAGTAGGAAGGAGAACAGATATTGAATCTCCTTTTTGCAGATGAGGAAACAGGCACAGAGAAGTTGAGTGATACTCATGCCAAAGATCACACAGTGGGAAAGAAGCAGAACTGTATTTAAAGCCCAGGTCCTTTGACTCTTGGATCTGTCCTCTTTCTGTGCTTCTCTGCCTTCACGAGATACATGGGCTACAGTGACCACTGATTTAATATCCTTCCCTCACAGCAGCTATATCTCTTCGACAGCAAGGCTGCACTCACTCTTTCCCATCTTAGGATCTCAGAATGATACCTTCTCTTCCTTCAGTTCTCTAAGTGTAACTTGTAAAATGGAACCCAGGGATCCTAGAGAGGCATGTGAGAGCCCCGAGCCATTTGCAAACCCAGGGCCACTGAAATGCATCCATAACAGTAGAAGGAGCAGTCATCAAACTGACCTCCGGGCTCCTTTTAGATCCCTAGTTACCATTTTATTGGTCTCCTCCGGATCCATCAGCAAACTGAAAGGCAAGAGGTTCTGCCTGTCAGGCTACTGCACAGAACTGAAGAAAATGAACTCAGAAACGGAACTTAAGCTCTGATCAGCGCTGATTTATTCCTGTCTAGGATCAGCTGGGGCGAAACACTATTACTTTCTCCTTATGCTCCATTTCATCAAGAGGGTCAGTCAAAAGAATGAAATGGTCCCTGTTCAGTCAGGGTCACATTTCCTTCTGATAAAATACCATCAAGATCATGGTCACAAAAAACAACCCAATGTTCACTTAGGGTTGTGGGGCAGAGAGCTCTCCCTCTGTATTAATCATTTTAACTAGTCACAGAAGTTCAACTATACTGTTGGAGTCTCTGATCCAATGTGGAAGCAGGATGAGTAATATGCTCTCTCTCTATGTGTAAGCGGGTTCAGCACATGAGGTTATCAGGAAAAGAGGGAGTAAACTAAATATATCCTCCAACCCAAGAAAAATTTAAACATAGAAGGTTGCTTGCCTCCACTAGTATATTGCTTTCTTTCTCTTTATTCCCCACTCTGAAATTTAGACTGTCTCTTTTTTATCATCATTATGAGCTGCTTAATTTTAGCCTTCATTTAAGAAAAGTTTACAGCTGGCTTCTTTGAAAGGGGCTCTAGTGATGTTTGCATAGAGCAGCTAACTTAACATCAGAAATAACAGAATAAATCTAGATGGATATGCATTTGAATAGTTGTTCTGGTATAAGGAATGGTGCTGCATACGATCTGGGTCAATGGAAAGACAAAGCGTGACATGAAAAAGTATCAAATTCCTGAGCATTTGAGCAGATGCTCAAATAGCAGCATTAGACCAGGCAAACTCAAAGTCAAAACCAATTCGTAATAGATCCTTGTGTCCTGAGCAAGGACAACATCCCACAAGCATGTTCAGAATGTGCCTCTTGGGAAATAGCTTTTCTGAGAAAAGGGTTAAAGAAAAGATCTAAAGAATCCCCTCAAGCTTATTTCCCTACTGAGGGGATCTTGGTGGGTCTGCTTTTTTCTCTGACAATTGCTCCATCTAAATGGACATTTTTCAACAACAAGGATCACTTCATGGGCAGGGAATGTGTCTGTTCAATGTCATATCATACTCACCCAAGCACTTAGTACAGTGTTTGGCACATAGTTAGTGCTCAATAAATACGAAGGAATGGATTTGAATATAAACTCCCCAATACTAGCAAAAGCAACATCTTTGATGTGGCTGTTCATTCTTTGAAAATAGTACCTTAGAAACTCCTTGGTTTGCCCTTGTAGATTATCCTTTCCAGTAGCCTTATGTAGGGTGGTGGTCCCTGTATTTTAATCATCTCTTATAAAATCAGAAGGAGAAATGAATTGCTATTAAGAAGGTCAAACTTCCTTTGTACTTAAAGTGGTGCAAACCTAAAATCTTCATTTTCTACAAACCTGATTACAGGGAAGGATTCCCCACAGTGACTGGATCAAGCAAGAATCACTTGGCATGGCCACTTCCAGTGAAAGGAGTGATACAATCCAGACCCTGACAGGAGAGTGAAAACAAACAGCAACTCCATTAGGAGATCTGGGAAGTCAACTCCTTCGCATCCCGGAGCCCCACTAAGATTTTGGTGGTTATTTTTTTTTTTTTTAACTCTCGAGGTGACATCCCTGGAGATTTTTCTGATGCATTGGCCCCTCCAAACAAGTCCATCATTTGTTACACCGAAAAGCAGTCTGAGACCAACAGAGACCATGCTCAGAATGATGGTAAACAATATAGTCTTTTAAACAAAGAAATTGCACAGCCATGTGATAAATAAGAATGTTGAAGAAAATATATTTTAATAGCCTGAATTACCTTGCTCTAATCGGCAAGAAGGAGAAAAAGGTTTCTGACTAAAGAACCACACAGATTGGCTTGCCAAGTGGACAGGCCTAGAAGGAATTCTGAGAATGGTTGGCTAACATAAGCAGTGAGGCAACAGTGACTGCTAAAGTGATTACCCTGGCCACCACCAGTTATTCTGTGGAGCTACCGCATGGTCATAACATTAGGCAGCACTCATCTTGACCAAAAATAGGTTTTATTGTAAAATTTCACATTCTTTTATTCAGACTTATTTTTTTTACAGTTATTTTTGAGTTTAAATAAAATTATATTGTTCCTGTTGCTTGTGATTGTTCTTATTTTTTGTATGTTTGTTGTTCCCCACTAAGACTGTGACCCCCTTGTAGAACTGGGTTTGTGTCTGAACTGATTATCTTTAAAACATATGCTACATAGACAGTATGTTCTCCTAAATGCTTATAGATGTTAATGTCACAAGACGTATCAGCAAGTGTAATGTTGCATTAGCAAAACTGAAACACTGGATCTGAAGGGGAAGTAGAGTCAACCTAGAGATCATAGGTACTAAGGAAATGATCATCAGTGTTCAGCTGCAATCATGCAATCATCTAATTAAGAATAATAATAGTAATTGTGTTAAATGTTTACTATGTGTCAAGCACTATGCTAACTGCTGGGGTAGATACACTACAATCAGCTTAGACACAGTCTCTGTCCTACACAGTTCTCACAGTCTAAGAGGGAGATATTTCATCTCCATTTTACAGATGAAGAAACTAAGGCACAGAAAAGGTAAGTTACTTGCCAAAGGTCACACAGCAGGCGAGTGTTAAAGATGGGATTAGAATCCAGCTCTTATGATTTCCAGCCTGTGGTTTCCCCCTAAACTATGTTTTTGGATGCCCAAGATGCCCTATTATGCAGAACTCAGCACTTAAAAACACTCCATTAGTGGCCAGAGGAATTGTTACAAAGAAATACTAAAGGATAATCTCAAAATGTGGTCCATTACATTATGCTTTGGAACATGTGGTATGAGACAGGTCTTCCTGGCATCAGATTTGCTCTTTGAATACTCAGCGTTTTAAAATGAGTGAATATGTAAAGGAGTAAAAAATAAAAATGGTAAAGTAAATTTTCTACACTTGCTATGTGCCAAGCACTCTATTCTGCACTGGATTAGATACAATCATATCAGACACAGTCCTTGGTCCCATGAAGCAGTTAGAGAATCAGCGTGACTCAGTGGAAAGAGCACGGGCTTGGGAGTCAGAGGTCATGGGCTCGAATCCCATCTCTGCTACCTGTCAGCTATGTGAATGTGGGCAAGTCACTTCACTTCTCTGTGCCTCAGTTACCTCATCTGCAAAATGGGGATTAAGACTGTGAGCCTCAAGTGGGACAACCTGATTACCCTGTAGCTACCCCAGCACTTAGAACAGTGCTCTGCACAAACTAAGCTCTTAACAAATACCAACATCATTATTGTTATTATTATGAAGGAGGTTCCAGTTTAGGAGAAAGGGAGACAAGTTATTTAATCTCCAGCTTACAGATAAGAATACTGAGGCAAGGAGAAGTTTAATGATTTGCCCAAGGTCACACAGTGGGCAAGTTATGGAGGCTGACTCCCAGCCCAGAGCGAGGCAGTTCGGCACCCTGCTTTTCAATGATTATCATAATAATCATTATAATAAAATGAATTCGTAAGCTCCTGACTATACGTTACAACATAGCTCATTCTTTTTAGCAGCAGTGAGGAGATACAGTATTCTCTACAATTTTCTGAGGGGTAACCAATTTGAGCACAATATTATTAGCTAGGATATGCTCAGGTGACATTCAAGCTTTTGAAAATGAAGGCAAGGTCTACCCATTCTTCCTTTTTCTCACTCATATCAGGTGTGGAGTGGCCTTCTGAGCCCTTGTGGACTTAGGCAGACAAAAATCTGATTTCTCAGAACTCAAGGAAGTGTCCTTAAATTGAGGAGGTTACCAGTTTGACCAAGTTAGAAGAGATCATTCTTTCTCTTGCAATTATTTCCAGATTTCCAGGTATTTTACAGTTTCCTACTTACCCACTAAACTCTCATCTTTTACTCATTTACCCAGTGATCGTCTCTCTGTTGCACCTGTAAGAGTTGCATTCTCACTATCCAACTATTTGCTTGAGGCTCCAAATATGTCAGTTTATTTCTTTTTGACAATGACTCTGTCTTGGCCTAAAGCTGTCTGACTCTGTGTATGTCTCTTCACCTCTGTCAGATACTCATCCAATTAATCAATCAATGGTACTTATTGAACACTTCCTGCATGCAGAATGCTGTACTAAGCAACTAATTCCACTCCCTTATGGAACGTTAACTTTGTAACTTCAATCTTGTCTCCTTCCCTCCTGTCCTTGTAGATAGAAACTTGCCAGCATCACCAAGTTTAATCCCACTTTGCTCTTCTGCCTTCCCATTCATTCTTCATCTCTCCTCCCTCTCTCTTTCATAAAAAATCCAGTTCTACCAGGGCTAACTGGGAACCCATGGTTCTTGATACCACCACCAACCACCAACCACCCTCTACTCTACACCAGCTACTTCTGTGGCTGGCAATTCTCACTTTCTGGACTTGTAAAGTTAGGAGTCGGGTCCAGATCTGAGTGGGTTGATGAGAAAACAGGCAGTTGTGGTGGTGGTGGTAGGGGAGAGTCCGTCTTTGTCTCTATGGTAATTCTCTGTCTCTTTGAATCTCTTTGTTGGAGTAAGACTGTCTATCTTGGTTGATTTGTCTCTCAGTTTGGATGTAACTTCTGTTGAGTGGACCTGTTTATCTGACAATGTGCTACTTTTATTTCCTCTGACCTCCAAGTTCCTCCTTAAAGGTCCGTCTACCTTAACAGAGTTTTCTTTGTTTTCCCTCCTACATCCACTGCCTTTTGCTTTTCCTCTGGCTTTCTCTCGCTACTGCATAACTGCACAGCTGATCATTCCTGGACACCTCCTTTCGCCTTTCCCCCTCTCCTGTTCTTTTTTCCTCCCTCTCCTTGTCTCCTTGATCTGTAGTTTCTTTTTTTTTGTTGTTCTTTATCATTCTTGACATGCACATCAAAAATTGCTTACAACGAGATGGAGAACATATGGAAAATGAATACATTAGATGGAAAAGACGGGGCAAGTGTAAGGTTATTTTCTCACAATTTTCATTTGAAATATACATTTGCTAATTGTTTCTAGTTTAGAAATAAAATCATTTGTTTATATTTTGTTTTATTTTAAAGAAACCTTTGTACCAAATGTAAAGTTAAAAGAATGCATGTAGCCAGATACCTAATGTCAAACTTGATACAGTTTTAACATTTAACTGCTTGGACAAAGAATATTAGGAAAGAATAAAACCTCAGAACCACATCAAGGTCCCTACGGTGGTAACCGATTTCAGTAATAGTAATAGTATTTATCAACTGTTTACTGTGTGGAAAGCAGTGTTCTAAGTGCTGGGAGAGAATAGACAGGTGGGAATTAGTTTCTGAGACTATCATGTACATACGCAGGCTTTTAAAGAAGTGTTCATGCCTTGGGAGGTCACTATGAATACTGATGCAAATTCAGGCAGCTAATCTATCTAATGGAAATCTTGCAAGATTCCCAGCCCGTATGTCACACAGAGGTGGTAAAATGAACAAAATCAGCATTGCTTTTTACATTCCTGGCAACATTTTGGGTTTTCCCGGAGATACAGAGGATGGGTGTTTTCAGTATGGGTCTAGAGATCCTGTTCCATAAAACCTACAAGAGGGAAGGCTTTGTTCCTCAATAAAGCAAGTGGATAGAGTTCCAGTAAATCTGTAAATGAGGAGGTGAAAAATCAGAAGGAAGCCACTGCTACTCTCTAGTAGTTCCTCTCCACAGGTGCTTTACTGTTCTCCCTACCTTAAGCTTTTCTCCTTCTAGTCTATCTATCCTTTCTATAGCTCCTTCTAATGGTACTAGGAAGCTGATTGGAGTTTATGGATGGGAATTTTCCTGTTTGGGAAATTCCTCAAGGATCAGTCATCTTCGAACCTACTTTTCTAAACTACTCAACTTTTCCCTTTCCTAAGTGTACTAAGTCTTAGTTTCATCACTGCTTAGAGAGGGTGGGGCGGAAGGGCAGAGGGAAGAGAAAGGGTTGGGCATCAGGGGTGGGGCAGTCAGGGACATAGAGAGGTGCACCCTGCATTTTCAGCGAGCTTCTCTTCTCACCCCCTCCATCGCCCCCCCCCCCCCCATTGGGCTCTGGACCTACTTCTCTCCGCCACCTCATTTCCCTGGGGCTGAGGATGGAACGGGGCTCTGGTCTAGGACAAGTGGCAGTGAGAGTGACTTCCACATCTAAACTACTTCCACCCGTTTCTCCCTTTTGTTTCTATTTCACTCTGCCTCTGTTTCTATTCATCTGCCTTTTTCTCCTCCATAATCTTGAAACTCTAACCATTCCTCAATGGAATTTCCACCCCCAGAGCCCTGACCCTCCCACCACTGCCCAGCTATGAGCTTCGGAACATGTGGTCTTTTTATACTACTTGAAGGAAGAGATCATGCATATTAAAGCACGTACTCACTTAAGTGCAAAGTTCAAGGCTCTCTGCACACAGTGAGTACTCAACAGGAATTTATAAAGGATACTTAAAGCAGAAAGAGAGGTAGAATTAAGCCTTAGATGGCTCACTGTCAGAACAGATTTGGCTCAGAATCAGTTGGGATTGGAGATTTTGCTACTGCTAACTCCACACTCTCCATTCAATCAATCAATAATGGTATGTGTTGAATACCTACGGCACGCAGAGCACTGTTTTAACCACTTTGGAGAGTACAGTAGATTGGGTAGTAGACAAGATCCCTGCCAGTATGCAGAGCACTGTATTAAGGACTTGGAAGAGTACAAAGGATTTGGTAGATGTGATCCCTGTCCTCAGAGCACAGGTTTCCCACCCTCCTTCCCCGATTCCTCTGACCCTTCTGAAGGGAGAAAATCCTGAAAATCAGAAACGTTAGAGAGCCGGAAATAATAAAAGCTAAAAGAAATTGATACAATAATGGAAAAGAAATCAAAACTGAAACTGCATGTTAGGAACATTCTCTCACAAAGTTATCTAGGCTCTAGAAAATAACCAAGAGACTTCTGGAAGCCTATCACTAGAAGCATTTTGAAATTAGAATGGGACAAAATATTCAGAAGTTAACCTAGGGAGCAGCTTGCATTGTGAGAGGGAGAGACTAGATGACCTAATAGGTCTTTTCCATCTCTTACCACGGTGATTCTATTATCTTTGGTCCATCTATTTGATAATCCACTTTTCAAGGAGATTGTATCACATTACCTATGAAATTTCATTTGAAGAATAAAAATCAGGAGCTTCTTACAGGTATTGGCATGCATAGATGAGGCATTTTAACCCTGAATTGCAAACATGAGAGGCATACGTGAAAGAAGCATTGCTGGAAAGCAATAGTTTCCAAAGAGAATTTTAGAACCTCTCAGGTGGGGGGTTGGGCGCAAGAGTTAGAGCAGGAAGGAACTGATGGGGAGATGTGTGAACAGAGGTTTTAATGAGCTGCTGGGAGGCTGGGGATTGGGAAGCCATTGAAGAGGGCAGGAGAAGGGAAGAAATTGGAATTAACACAAGGTTCACCAGGTGGACATGTGAGGCTGACAGGAGGGAACACAATGGAAAATGATGTCCAGCCTAAAGCTACTGGAAATAAAATACTCCTCTCTGATGTACAGATTATATCACTTAATGGTAAATTCATTTAAGTTCTGCAGTGTGACAGTTATAAATCTAATGTAACAATAACGCTTCCTGCAAACTATCCAGCTATATTTGTGGAAAATATGCTCTTTCTGGGCCAGAATATCGATTAATCTCATATCATGGTCAATGAGAACAGCATGGCTTACTGATGCTGTGAACACTGTCTTGTTTCTTGTATTATGTAAGAACCACATTTTAGAAATGCAAGTCACGTTGCCAGGAGCAATCATCACAGTAATGGTGGAATTTGTTAACCACTTAGTGCCAAGCACTATACTAAATGATGGGATAGAAACAGCAGTGTTCCACATGAGGCTCACAATCTAAAAAGGAAGGTTAACAGATACTGAGTCTCCATCTAAGGGAAAAGAAAACTGAGGCACAAAGAAGGAAATTGCCCTGCCCTAGGTCACCCAGGAGGCAAGTGGTGGAACTGGGATTAGAACCCAGCTCTCCTGACTCCCAGCTCCATGATCTAATCGGCTACACTGTTTCTCAATGCCATCATAGATTTTTTTGTTAAATGATCTCCTTTTGTACTTGCAGTATTGTCACGAGGTAACAAAAGGCAGGAAGTGGCAGGCTAATACACTGAGAGAGCTGAGACACAAAGAGATTCCGTAATTTGGTTTAGATTATAGAGAAGGCCATTGACAGTCTCCTGTCCCCCTCTCTTCCTCTTTTAGGGACCATGAAATCAATCTATCAATCAACCAATGATAGATATTTAATTGCATGCTTACTGGGTGAAGAGCACTTGTGCTGCACTTTTTTATGGTATTTGTTAAGCACTTACTATGCTCTAAGTGCTGGAGTAGATACAAGCTAATCAGGTTGGTCACAGTCCCTGTTCCACATGGGAGTCACATCTTAATCCTCAATTCAAATCCCAGTTCAGCTGCCTGTCAACTGTGTGACTTTGGGCAAGTCACTTAACTTCTCTGTGCCTCAGTTACCTCATCTGTAAAATGGGGATGAAGACTGTGAGCCCCACATGGGACAACCTGATCACCTTGTACCCTTCCCAGTGCTTAGAACAGTACTTTGCACATAGTAAACGCTTAACAAATGCCATAATTATTATTATTATTATTGAGAAAACTGAGTCACAGAGAAGTAAAGTTACTTCCCCACAGCAGACAAGTGACAGAGCCAGGATGAGTGCTCACAAGCCATTCAAGCAGACACTGTAGAGTTCTGTAGCAATGTT
This sequence comes from Ornithorhynchus anatinus, assembly GCF_004115215.2. Lineage (NCBI taxonomy): Eukaryota > Metazoa > Chordata > Mammalia > Monotremata > Ornithorhynchidae > Ornithorhynchus > Ornithorhynchus anatinus. The sequence goes on from NC_041737.1 coordinate 16,686,049, forward strand.
CTAATCAAAATGGTTATTGAGCTCACTTACTGTGGTAGAATTGGAGTATTCTGCATAATAAGTACATGCATGGAAAGGAAGACAAGGTAGCAAAAGAGAATACACTTAGTACCATGCTCTTCACACAGTGCTCAATGAATACCATTCACTGATTGATCGGCAGTGTGTCAACACACTGCCCAACCCTCCCACTGAGCCCGATCCTTTGTCCCGTACTGTGGACAAAGAGATTGTTGATAAGTATAGGACGAGGAAGCACTCTCAGAGAGAAAACCTTTCCTGGAATAAGATTAATTTCTGTACCAGAGGGTCACCAGAAGCTACTGAAATTTGTGCACTGAGAGTGTTTCCTCAGGTAACATTTTCCCCGATTCATCATCCTATGAATGTTGTGTAGCTATCAGAAAAGTAGTATTATTATTATATGGTTATTATGTTTGAAAAACTGTTCTAAGCACTGGGATGGATGCAAGGTGACTAGGTTGGACACAGTCCATATTCCAAATGGGGCTCAAAGTCTTCATCCCCATTTTACAGTTGAAAAAACAGAGGCTCAGAGCTGTGATTAGAACTCAAGTCCTCTGAATTCCAGGTGTGTGCTCTCTCTACTAGGCCATGCTGCATCCTGAAACCTGGAAGTAGACCATAAAGTCTCCCGCTTCAAACAGTTACATTATAGTGGAGAAAATATGTGTATATATATGTATACATATGTATGGATGTGTATGTATATGTGTGTATATTGCTACCCTTTCCTAAAACAAAGAGGGGGATGTGGGAGGAGAAAAACCATTCAGTAGTACTTTGGATGTTTTAAAAATGGTTTTGTTTCAGCTAAGGCATAGATGCATTTGAAAGGGATGAACTGGCCATTTAGAGCAAATAGAATGTTTTATTGCAGGAAAGGCAACTATATCTAAATTCAATATTTAGCATTCACTAATTTTGAATTTGAATTAATATTAGTAAAAAATAAACATTTAGGAATAAAGGTTTGTGGAGAATATGGTAAACTTTAAATAATTTGCACCTGGAACCACTGAATCAAAACAGGATTTGAATGAGGAATGTAACACTGCTTATAATTAGTACATTAAAGCCCATTAATTATAACATTATAAATCCAATTGAATTTTACTTGCAATTACTTGTAAATAGCACAATATAGAAAAAATAAACACTAAAAGTGCAGTAATTTTGACTCAATTATGATTTTTACAGGAAAAAAAGGTTTCTAGTTTCTAGTTTTACCTTTGAACTGGCAGCATTTGGAAATGGCCACAGAGTAAGTTAAAGAGGTTACAATACATGATAATTTAAAGTGAATGTAAATGTAACCTACAACAATTTCAATACTTGAATAGTGTATGTCACCTTAATATCAAAGCATTCTCAAACAATTTTTACATTTCTGATTAACACCTTAGATCTTTTTAGTACTAGGATTCCCCAAAAATGCTCACATTGTTTAATCTCTGTTCTGTCCTCACAGCACCACTGTAAGGTCAAGAGGTAGGTATTATCATCCTCATTTTCCAACTCGAGAAACTAAGGCATATCGTTGTTAAATGACTTGCCCAAGGTCACACAGAAAAATATGGCAGAACCAAAATTTGAACCCTCACTCTAGGCTTCAAGGCTCTCCATCACCTTGCCTCTTCATACCTCTCCTCCCTTCTCTCTACTGCCCAACCTGCACGCTCCGCTCCTCTGCCGCCCACCTCCTCACCGTCTCTCCGTCTCACCTATCCTGCCATCGACCTCTGGGCCACGTCCTCCCGCAGTCCTGGAATGCCCTCCCTCCTCACCTCCGTCAATCTAATTCTCTTCCCATCTTCAAATCCCTTCTTAAAGCTCACCTCCTCCAAGAGGCCTTCCCACACTGAGCTCCCCCCTTTTCCATCTGCTCTCTCTATCCCCCCTTCACCTCTCCGCAGCTAAACCCTCTTCTCCCCCATTTCCCTCTCCTCCTCCCCCTCTCCCATCCCACCCCCTCTCCCATCCCACCCCCTCAGCACTGTACTCGTCCGTTCAACTGTATATATCTTCATCACCCTATTTATTTTATTTTGTTTAATGAGATGTACATCACCCTGATTCTATTTATTTGCCATTGTTTTTATGAGATGTTCTTCTCCTTGACTCTATTTATTGCCACTGTTCTTGTCTGCCTGTTCCCCCGATTAGACTGTAAACCTGTCAAAGGGCAGGGACTGTATCTGTTGCCAATTTGTACATTCCAAGCTCTTAGTACAGTGCTCTGCACATAGTAAGCGCTCAATAAATACTACTGAATGAATGAATGAATGAATGAACCCAGGTCCTCCGACTTCCAGAACGTGTTCTTTCCACAGTCTTCTACATAAGATCAGTTATATCCTTATCTAAGACTCCATTTTGTCTGGTGCACTTTTATTTGCATGTAGCATGGCAAAGAAGCATCCTGAATCAGTGGAAAGAGCCAATTTTGATTCTACAAAAGTCGATTTTGATTCCGCCACTTATTTGCCATGTGGCATTGGACAGGTAGCTTAACTTCTCTGTGCCTCAGTTCCCTCATTTCAAAATGAGAATTTGATAACTGTTTTCTCTCCTACTTAGGCTGTGAACTCTATGTGGGACCTGATTATCTTGTATCTGCCCCAGGGTTTAGTACAGTGCTTGACACGGAGCAAGTGCTTAACAAAAACAACCACTAGTAGTTCATAGCTGGTATAATTTGAGTTTTGGGGTTTTCATCTAATCTAATGTTAACAAACAAAACAATCACAAGAGCTAACTGATGATCACCACAAATTGTTTTACAAGTATTTTGCATTCAAGGCAGAAGGAAACCAACTTGTGTCCATATCTGAGTGATATTTTCTATAGCTTTATATAAACAAAATATTTAGCTTCTGTTAAGGCTCCTTCTCATTAGCACAGTATGAAGGGCTCCTTTGCTTTGGAACTGCCTGAAATGAAAGCAATTAATTATATCACAGGACTGGAATGATATTTCTCACTGACTGCTTTGAAGGAGAATATTATAAATGTGTGAATTTCAGGAGCAAGACAGTTGTAATTTTCACTTCAGCAACCTACAGTGTTTCCTCAAAGCTCAGACCCTGTTCACCTAACAATATTTCAGCCTACTTTTTCCACTTAAAGTGAGTCCTGGACAGGAATAGCTTCATGGTATTCACAAGAGCTAGGTTGGATGAGTACAAAACAAGTGTCAACTTTTCTCTTAAGGACAGGAGAGACAGGACTAAAAACCCAGAGGGATTTAATGGAAAGTTTACAGTTTCACATTTTGTTTATTGGATTGCATTGGTTTTAAAAGTACTAAGTGTGCAGATTTTCTTTTTCTTTGGAAACTGTCATTAGTGTCAAGCAATGTTCTGTGCTGGGTGTGTTCTGGATTGAAAAACTAAACAGCCACGACTTTAAGTTTAGTAAAGTATGCATGGGGTTGTATTCTCCTTTCATAACTGGTCTTTAGGAGATTAGCTACATATACAATCATCTTCATGAGCTCTGAAAGAAAAGATCCTTTATTTAAGCATAACTATTTTTCATAATTCTATCTTTTGATCTCTGGATATCTCCCACTGCTATGGGATACAGTGTGACTAAGTGGAAAAAGCAGGCAACTCAGAGTCAAGAATCCTAGGTTCTAGTCCTGGCTCTGCCATGTGCCTGCAGTGTGACCTGGGGAAATTAACTTCTCCAGACCCCAGTTTCATCTTTAAAATATCTAATATTCCACCCAAATCTTGTCCTCCCCCGACTTTCCCATCACTGCAGATGGCACCACCATCCTCCCTCTCTCACAAGCCTGCTACCTTAGTATTATCCTTGACTCCTCTTCTCTCATTCAACCCATCACTAAATACTGTAGGTTCAACCTTTACAACATTGCTTTATCTCTCCTTTCCTCTCCATCCAAACTGCTAACAAGTTCATACAATCATTTATCCTATCCTTCCTTGATTACTGTATCAGCCTCCTTGCTTACCTCCCATCTGCCCATCTCTCCCCACTCTGCTGCTCAGATCATTTTTCTGCAAAAAAATCTGGGCCATGTTTCCAAATGAGAAACTCCAGTATTTACCCATCCACCTCTGCAAACAGGAACTCCTCACCATTGGCTTTAAAACACTTAATCACCTTCCTCCCTCCTACCTCACCTCTCTGCTCTCCTACTACAACCTAACATGTACTTTTCGCTCCTCTAATGCTAACCTACTCACTCTACCTCTATCTTGTCTATCTCACCGCCAACCTCTCGCACACATCCTTCCTGTGGCCTTGAACGCCCTCCCTCCTCATAGCGGACAGATGACTCTTACCTACTTCACAGCCTTAATGAAGATATAACTCCTCCAGGAAGCCTTCCTGACTAAGCCCATTTCTCCTCCAAGAAGTTTTCATTCTTTGATTCATTCAATCATATTTACTGAGCACTTACTATGTGGAGAGCACTATATTAAGCACTTGGAAAGTAAAATTCAGCAATAGAGAGAGACAATCCCAGCCCACACCGGACTCCTGACGAAGCCCTCCTCTCCTCTGCTCCACTCCCTTCTGCATCCCCTTGACTTGTTCTCTTTATTCATCTCCTCTCCCAGGTCCACAGAATGTATATACATATCTATAACTTGTATATATTAATGTCTGTCTCTCCCTCTAGACTGAAAGCTCACTGTGGGCAGGGAATGTGTCTGTTTATTGTTATACTCTCTCAAGTGCATAGCACAGTGCTCTGCACACAGTAAGTGTTCAATAAATATGACTGGCTGAGTGAGGTGTAAAATACCTGATCTTCCGTCCTTTTAGGCTGTGAATTCCTTCTGGAACTGGGTCTGTGCCTGATATGGTTATCTTATATCTACTCCAGCATTTAGCACAGCGCTGGTCACGCGTTAAACCCTTAATCAATACCATCATTATTACCTAAGCCTGACTTTTTTACTTCAGAGGCAATTATTGGCAGTAAGCCCTTGAGCTTTAGCCTTTGCAATGGAAAAAGGTAGAACTGGAAACATTTAGTTTGAGCATGCTTTAGGGAATGTGATTTTGTCATGCAAAAAACTCTGACCAATCCCCTTGTTTCCTGAGCAGTTGAAAAAGATTGTTCTCTTGTCCCCCAACATTCAAGGAATGAAACCAGTCAAAAATTTTCCCTAATAGAAGCCTGCCAATGGGAATTTCTTTAGCTGTGGCTCCAGAAGGACTTCATCCTCTTCTGGCTCTGGTTGCTATCCCTATCTCTGTTAGCTGTGTGTGGCATAGGGATGTGGCCTTCTAACATGGTCCATAAATCAACCTGCCAGTGGTATTTATTAAATTCTTACTATGTGTAGACTGCTGTATTAAGCATTTGGGACATGCTTAATTGAGGATTATGTATACCTCAATGTATCACTTGCCACGTATATAAAATTAAGCTAAACAAGGAAAAAGTATTTTAAAATCATAGACTTCTGGGCTCAATGTAATTAACTGTATTCCACAAAATAGTATGAGATTTTGTCCTTTATAATTCAGGTTGTATATATCTAATCCAATATTTTGATTAAATTCAAGAGCACAATTTCATTTTCATTTACATAACTTTTATAGACCATGGCATAGTGGAAGGAGCACAGGTTTGGAGGGCAGAGGTCGTGGGTTCTAATCCCAGCTCTGCCACTGATCAGCTGTGTGACTTTGGGCAAGTACTTGACTTCTCTGTGACTCAGTTATTTCATCTGTAAAATGGGGATTAAGACTGTGAGTCCCACTTGGGACATTCTGATTACCTTGTATCTATCCCAGTGCTTAGAACAGCACTTGGGACATAGTAAGCACTTAAAAAAATGTCATTATTATTTTATAAGAACAATAGGATTCAGCAAATCTGAAATACATATATCACATACTTTGTGTACCTACCCATTTTAAGAGAGTTTTATCATATCAAGATCCACCCCAAAACTGCTTTAGTAGACAAAGACTCAATCAGTGATATTCATTGAGCATTTACTTTGAGCTGAGCACTATATTAAGTGTTTAAGAGAGTACATTCAACAGAGTTGGGAGACCTGTTCTGTCCTCACGAGGAGTCCAGAATAAGGATGATTCTTAATAGATGGCAAATAATGTATAATCAAAAATGAAAGAAATCCCACTTTACACATATGGTGTGTGTGTGTGTGTGAGTTTAAGTCTATACCTTAGAGAACAAGCAGATGTAGATATATGAAATTGACTGATTTGCAGTTCTGCCAATTTTGTGAAGGCTTTCTGTGTGCATATGTGCATCTGTGTGTGTGTGCTTGCAGTTGAATGTGTATGTATGTTTGTAGTATATCTATCTGCTTGTTGATGTGACTGAGTGGGTGTACCTGAGTTTATCTCTAAGGTTTCCAGAATTTTACGGATTTAAAGCTGCCTGGAGCCTGCTGACATTCTTCAGTCTCTTTCTGATCCCTCATTTCTTTTTCTTTCTTCATATCCTTCACTCCATCTTAGCCTCTTCCTTGACATTCTTCCCATCTGTTTTTATCTTCCTTTCCTTTCCCTATCCTTCGATCTCACTTCCTTTCCTTTTTTTTATTCTTACCCTGAGTCAATAATACTGAATAAGGGAATGTCTGCATATTCCCTCTCTCAACTGTGCTGATTAGACTGGGGTAGTACTCTATACTGTGGAAAATTGGGCCTCTGCTGTTTCACCTAGACTGAGTCCACAGCTTAAAAAAAAAAGTTGTTACCAGACCACCCTGATAAGAATAAGGCATTTAAAAAAAAAATATTTGGAAAAGAGAAGACCCTGAAAGCCCCAAATCTAGGAACATCATTGCGCTAATCTCAATTTTGGAAGGAGAGACTCCAGCCTATCCAGAGTGTATCATTGGGAATGTTCCCAGGGCCAGGGGACAGCCAAGCAGTGATGTCCACTGAAATGAAGGGACACTTATTCAATTACTAATTGAATAGAAAAGCAGCATGGCATAGTGGATAGAGCATAGGCCTGGGAGTCAGAAGGCCATGGGTTCTAATCCTGGCTCTCTTACTTCTCTCCTGTGTGGACTGGGCAAATCACTTCACTTCTCTGTGCCTCAGTTACTTCATCTGTAAAATGAGGATTAAGACGGTTAGCTCTCTGGGGGAAAGGGACTGTGCCAATCCAATTTGCTGATATCCCCCCCAACACTTAGTACAGTACCTGGCATATAATTAATGCTTAACAAATACTACAATTATTTTTGAAGACTGGAGGTTGTTTGGGATTGTAGAACCTGGGCTGGAGTGGGCTTTCTCCAAGGAGATGGGAGAAGAAGGAGAGACACTAAGAGAGTCCCAGAATTCTTTCTTCAATGTGGGTATAACAAGACTGTGAAAAGAAGGGTAGGCATGGCTGTACCTTTATTCCAGGTGGAAGGAGAGATGGAGAGTGGGACAAGGAGGAGCCCAAGTGGTTAGGGACATTAACTATGATTGACAGCAAACATTATCAATGAATTTGAGCAATTTCAACACACATATGCCTCAGGGAAAGTCAAACTATCCCAAGAGTATGAAAAAAGGACTGTAGGAAATCAGGGTCAGTGATAGCGGAGAGATAAGAAGGAATACAATATTTAAAAAAAATCAAGGAAATTCAACCCTAAGGATAGCAATAACAATATTTTATCTTGAAAATTGCTTGGGAATAGTGCTGACTGCTACAGAGTTTATATAGGCAGAGGAAAAATGTGTTTGAATTATAGTTTAATATACAAGCAGCACTCCAAACTACTCCATAAATCGTGTTATTTGGGTAATATATTATTCAAGGGAAAAAAATCATCCTGATGCTTTGTCCAAACTTTCAAAACCACATTTTGCATATGCTTAGAAGAAGACCAAACTTGGAGAAACATGAAGCATTGAAGATCAAATATAAAGCATAAAAAGGACATGATGACATTTGTTTCCATTTTCATTATTTCTCCACCCAATTCTGCCATATTTTGGTGATTAAGTAAACCCAAATACAAAAGGTTGTGAATAGTGTGGTCCAGACTCTCAGTTTCATGGTGGTCTTTTCAGCCACATATGCATGAAGATGCAAAATTTAGAGCTAGGAAAAATGAACACACACATACGTGATGATTTCAACAATTTCACAAGTGAACTTCTAAAATTCTTCAAAACAAGTGAGATATGAGCATTTATAATCCTGATGAGATATTAGAAAAGCACAAGTTGCCTTTTCATTCTTTTTGCAAATGAAACATCATATCCAGCCCCAAGAATCCATTCCCAGATTAAAGGAAGCAGAGATATGCTTTGACAAGTTAATATTCCAACTAGAACCTTGTGAAATTCAGACCTGTAGGTGCAAATTTTCCTCATAGTTTCAATTGTAGAGGTTTGTGTCCCACGAGGAACTGAGTTTCACTTTGAGATTTGGGCAGAAGCAAAATACAGAGCTTATAGAATTTGTTTAGATTTTAAGTCAAAACAACTGAGTTTGACATAGCCTCCATATGAAGCCATAATTCACTCCAGGCCTACTTGAACTCAGTCCAGAAGGGAAGACAGAACTGTGGACTTTTGGTGAACTTGGCCCTGGACTTAGTATGTAATGAACATTTTGCTCAGCTCTATACACAAATAACAAAAACATGTTTGATATGTCAAAAGGATCATTAAATTTAAAGTGAAACCTTAAATATGCGTAAGCCCTCAATCTTGGTTTCATCTGTATTACGTTCATTCTGTTATGATCTTTTCAAAATGATATCTGATTCCCTATATGGGTCTCAACAACAAAATGGGTAAGATTCAAATGTCTTAGTGGTCAAATCATCAGTCTGGAAACATCTGCCTAATATGAAGCCACTGAATCGAATTTTAATGGATTAGATGCAGTCCCTCTGGAAGGTTGGAAATGACAACAGAATGGATTTATTAGACATATGATGAAGGTGCTGTTTGAACCTGAGAAAGATTCTCTATTAGAAAAGAGTTAACACCCCAGCTGCTGCTCTTTGCTCAGTATGTTAATTGGACAAATTAAGCTGTGCTTAGGGAAGTCAATGATCCTTCAGTATTGACTGGGTGCTAAAGGATACTATTAGAGGGAAGTGTCCTTTGAAATAAGATCTTGTTAAAATGGGGTAAATGGCTATGAAGGAGGAGCCCCTCATCTTCCAACAAGTCTAGTCCCTGAGGCTGGACAGATGAAGGCTGAGACAACAGTTTAGGAATATCTTCAAATTGCACTGGAAGTCAGGTTAATGTGTCAGTGAAGTGGGAAAGTGAGTTGGGAGTGATCTGCCCTCAAACAAAAACTACAATCCCTGTGTGTTGAGATGAGGACCTCTGTTTGATTTTTCATGCTTCTGGAGATCTAAAGTAGAGCTTTAAACTAGATATGAAGTCCGAGTTGTAAAAATAGATTTCCAAAGAGTTATTTAACAGTATATTAGAGTGTGTTAATTCACTGCAGATCTCTAGGAAGGAATTTTTCTTCACAGCTATTGACAATTCCTTAATCATCCTGGGCCAAGTTCCGAGACTCAGTAATTAGCTAATTAATTCTCACAATTTCCCTATCATGTGCTTAAGGCGCAAGTTCAGGAGCAGAGAGGGAATCAAAGGACTGGTCTTAATGTAGATCCAATGCTGCTATGAGTTAAGGCCAAACCCAAATATTGACCCTTCCACTCAAGAAGGTAAGATTGAGACAACCCACATGTTGAATAAATAAATAATTCCTAAACAAATCAGATGCCACTGAGAAACATACTGCAACCTATCTGTCTGAATGGATACTGCTGTTCAAGGGACAGAAACCCTTTCCTTCTGATTCTAAATGGTCTTTGATTAATTAAACTTGATTTCTATCCAATCAAAAGTGATTAGGAGGAATCAGTTTTCCTCTGATTGGAAAATGCATCTTAGTTTGTTCTGTATTCTTTCTTACCCACACAGGCATATATACACACTTGCATAATCTCTTTATACAATGAATCTTCTCAATCTATTAAATTCCACATTTGCTGGTGCCTTTAGAGACACTTACATAGATGTGCCCTTTTTGCTGAAACAGTAAAAGTGAAATGAGGGCAAGAAAAGTTTTAACATCTGATGGATGAGAAAACATGCTAGAAATAAATGCTAACTGGAACTTGAAAATTATTTTCTTTGACAAAGGAAACTATTCTTATCTCCTTTCTTTCATATTAAATCACTTTGGGGATTGGATTTTAATCTTGTGAAGGAGAATGAGACAATTTCCAAATACAAAGTGGATCATATTATCTCAATTTACCTTTCTAGATATGTGCATGCACAGTATAAAGTATATCTTCTACACTACATATTACACTTTCTGGGGAAAAAAGTCCAAACTGGGTTAGCTGAGCCACTGACATCCCCTGGGATGGATATGAATTGGCAGAGATGTATGAAAGGCATTTCAAATATTAGTGAGATATATTATTTTCAGTTTCAGGTGCACAATGGGAATTTACAGATATTACAAGGACACAGTCCACCTTTAGAAATATGTGCACGTGTGATATGTGCTTGCCCTTTCAGAAATTACATTACTGACGGTCGTGCTGGAAGGAAGCTGGAAGCAGCTGGACCTTAGCTCAGATACATGAAAACGTGGAATTTTGGGGTGGCAGCGGGGGGCAGAGTTCCTGTGCCATCAGCCCCCATTGTCTTTGGTCACCAGGAGGTTCCACTGAACTTGCAGCATGGCTCAGTGGAAAGAGCATGGGCTTGGGAGCCAGAGGTCATGGGTTTGAATCCCAGCTCTGCCACTTGTCAGCTGGGTGGCTGTGGGCAAGTTACTTCACTTCTCTGGGCCTCAGTTACCTCATCTGTAAAATGGGGATGAAGATTGTGAGGCTCATGTGGGACAACCTGATTACCTTGTATACCCCAGCGCTTAGAACAGTGCTCTGCACATAGTAAGCGCTTAACAAATACCAACATTATTATTATTATTATTATCACTATTTACTTAGCGCTACTGTGTGCAGACTACTGTACTAAGCACTTGGGAGAGTACAAAATAACAGAGTCAGTAGACACATTCTCTGCCCACAGAGAGCTTACAGCTTAGAGGGGAGCCCTGCTTTTCACATTTTCCTCTGACCTAAGTCCCTGGGGCTACAGGGCCTACCTCAGTGTCTGGATGATTAAACCCTGCACTTGAGAAATCTCACTCACCGCCGGGGTTCCAGTAAAATTCTATTTACTTTCAACACTATCCAAGACAATTTTATCTGTATTTCCTGACTAGTAATATTTGTGTATATGTATACATATTACTTGGCAGAATATATATATATATGAACAGTCTATACTCTCTCCTGTAGAAGGTGAGCTATTTTTAAAATGGATGTCATAGCATGCCTTATGGCATACAAGAATCAGGTTATGAAACTGGACAGCTCCCGAGTTGCCAGTCTCTTGGGATTCCAGCCTCCTGATATCCCAGGTTCCTGATGCTCCAGCTCACAAAGCCTGATGTTCTAGATCACTGGAGATTCTAGATCATCTAGGTTCCTGATGCTTTCGGCTCCTGAAGTTCCAGCCTCCTGAAGTTCCAGATACGCCAGCTAATGAAATTCTAGACTATTGAGGCCCTAGGTAACTGAGATTCTAGTTCACCCCCTGAGGGTTTAGACTACTGAGGTTCTAGATTACCCTTGAGTTTCTAGATCGAGGTTCTAGATCACCTCAGGAGGTTCCAGATCATTGAGATTCTAGATCTCCCTGAGGTTCTAGATAATCGAGGTTCTAGACTGTTGAGGTTCTAGATCACCTGAGGTACTAGACTGCTTGAGGTTCTGGAACCCTGAGTTTAAGACCATTGGAGTTCTTGATCCCATGGTTCCAGATCATTGAGGCTTTGGGTTACTGAGGCTATCAGCTCCCAGGGTTCCAGCCTCCTGAAGTTCCAGGTTCCAGATACCCCAGCTCATGAAGCTCTAGACTACTGAGGCTCTAAATCACTCCCTGAGGTTCACGCTCATTGAGGTTCTAGATCACCCCTGAGGTTCTAGACTGCTGAGATTCTGGAACACTGAGTTTAAGAGCACTGGAGTTCTTGATCCCATGGTTCCAGGTCATTGAGGTTTTAGGTTACTGAGGCTATCAGCTCCCAGGGTTCCAGGCTCATGAAGTTCCAGGTTCCAGATAAGATTGCCCCTGGGGTTCTAGATCATTGAGGTTCTGGAACACTGTGGTTCCGACTATTAGAGTTCTCTATGCTGAGAGGTCCTGAGGTTTGAGGTTCCTAAGGCTTTAGACTCCCAAGTTTACAACCTTCTGAGGCAAGTGATGGTCCCAGAATTAGATTCCAGCTCCCATGACTCCCAGGCACGTGATCTTTCCACTAGGCTATGCTACTCCATAAAATCTGAACCAGAGCATTAGATTTTCCAGGTTTCCCATGGTCCAACACCGGATGCTCTGGATTCCTGAGGTTCTATATCACTGACGTTTCAGGTTCCTCAGATTCTCAGTTTCCAAATTTCCCCTTTTGTGGTTCCAGCCTCCTGTGGTTCCAGGTACCTGAGGATCCAGCTCCTGAGACTCTGGACTCCAGAGGTTCTAGGTTCCTGAGATTCTAGGTCGCTAAGATTGTATACCCTTGAGGTTCTAGGTTCCAGAGCTCCAGCTCCTGTAGTTGTAGACTCTTAAGGTTCTAGTTCGCTAAGGTTCTAGGTTCCTAATAGTGGTATTTTTAAGCACTTGCTATATGCCAGCCACTATGTACAAAGTGCTGGGGTAGATCCAAGCTAATCAGTTTGCACAGAATCCCTGTCCCACATGTGCCTCACAGTCTTAATCGCAGTACAGCGTTAAATAACGCCCTCCCTCCTCACCTCTGCCAAACTGATTCTCTTCCCCTCTTCAAAACCCTACTTGAAACTCACCTCCTCCAAGAGGCCTTCCCAGACTGAGCTCCTCTTCTCCCTCTACCACCCCCCCTTCACCTCTCTACAGCTAAACCCTCTTTTCCCCCTTTCCCTCTGCTCTTCCCCCTCTCCCTTCCCATCCCCTCAGCACTGTACTCGTCTGCTCAACTGTATATATTTTCATTACCCTATTTATTTTAATGAAATGTACATTGCCTTGATTCTATTTAGTTGCCATTGTTTTTACGAGATGTTCTTCCCCTTGACTCTATTATTGCCATTGCCATTGCCATTGTTCTTGTCTGTCGGTCTCCCCCGATTAGACTGTAAGCCCGTCAAATGGCAGGGACTGTCTCTATCTGTTGCCGACTTGTTCATTCCAAGCACTTAGTACAGTGCTCTGCACATAGTAAGCGCTCAATAAATACTATTGAATGAATGAATGAATGAATACTTAGTACAGTACTTTGCACACAGTAAGTGCTCAGTAAATATGATTGAATCAAATTTAATTAATCCCCATTTTATAGGTGAGGTATCTGAGGCACAGAGAAGATAAGTGACTTGCCTTAGGTCACACAGCAGGGTTAATTTGGGACATAGTAAGCGCTAGGGTGAACACAATGTCATTGGATCAGACACAATCTCTCTCACATGGGCCTCACAGTCAAAGTGGGGAGGGAGTACAGGTATTTTATTCCCATTCTGTAAATGAGGAACCAGATGACCAGAGAAGTAACACAGTAGGCAAGTGATGGTCCCAGAATTAGATTCCAGCTCCCATGACTCCCAGGCACGTGATCTTTCCACTAGGCTATGCTACTCCATAAAATCTGAACCAGAGTATTAGATTTTCATATTATTCTTATAAACTTAAATTTCAATATCCTGTATAATTTTAGCTTTATTTTCCATGAATTTTATAGTCACATTATTATGTAGTTAAAATTTATAGATGGTTTTCATAAAAAAACCATGGTGACTAATATTTGGGAAAATTCAATTAATGTATGTACTTTATAAAATGCTCAACTCTTTCAATTTCCTTTATATAAATTGTCCTAAGTCTTCAGCACAACTGTGACTCCTTAGCTGGCAGTGGTTGGAGTGTTGAGAGATTGGAAGGAGAGATGATGGGGAAGGATTGCTTGGGGAAAATAGGAGAGAGAAAAGATGCGTCCGTAGGTCTGGGAGAAATGGGCAGGCAGGTAGGAAGATAAGCACAATACTGGGAATCTTGCTGTCTGGGGCAGGCTGTGTGCAGAGGGCCCAGAGGACAAAGAAGACTCAAAAGTTTCAGAAGTAGTGTGGGGCAGAGAGGAAGGACAGTGGGACCCCTAAAAGAAGATACAGACAAATGATACAGATACCCACCTACCATTAGTCTTGATAGCAATTTATTTTGAATGCTTCATCTTTTTTATTTACATCCCAATTGCAACTAAAATTGTGGGTTAATTGAAAGACTTTTCAAATAATTGTAAACATATAAAGTTTCTACCCATTTTATATGAATCAACTCAGCAGAACCATATATAAATGTATATGCTTTGTTGTCTGTCACCCCTTCTAGATTTGAGCCTGTTGGGCTTTTTTTGTGGTTTTTTTTTGTATTTGTTAAGCGCTTACTATGTGCAGAGCACTGTTGTAAGTGCTGGGGGAGATACAAGGTAATCAGGTTGTCCCACCTGGGGCTCACAGTCTTCATCCCCATTTTACAGATAAGGTAATTGAGGCACAGAGAAGTGAAGTGACTTGCCCACAGTCACACAGCTGACAAGTGGCAGAACCGGGATTCAAACCCATGACCTCTGACTCCCAGGCCCGGGCTTTTTTCACTGAGCCACGCTGCTTCTGCTGCTGTTGGGTAGGGATTGTCTCTATCTCTTGTCAAATTGTACTTTCCAAGAGCTTAGTATAGAGTAAGCACTCAATAAATACAACTGAATAAAAGAATGAATGATCCATGACTCACTCTGATTCCTATACAGCTCAGCAATGGTGCCTTATCAAATTTCATTTATAGTTGTCTTTCCATGCCGAATCCCAATGTTTGCAGTTTTGTTTAGATGATCCCTAATGGACTTGACCCTTGTTAGTCCTATCATCTCTTCTCTGAGGTCAGTTAGAACAGGGAATGCAAACTTTAAAATATCAGAAAAGTTGAATAATTAGCAACTTCTTTTTTTTCCTTTCCCTTTCAGACGTGAGAATTCCTTCCTGAATCCAGTTTTACTACACCCTGGGGACATGTAAAAGGTAGCAACAACTCACATTCCGTAAACACTTTATGTGTAATTTCATGTTTCTGGGAAAGAATATTATTGCTCTCTAAAATTTAGAATTTTAGTAATCCTTTGGATTATTTCATATGTGTCTATGATAAAGATTCCCTCATGAAACATATGGGAGTATGTCTTTGGGGATTTATATTTTTAACAACTTGTTCTAATGATAACTATAGTAAAGCCAATTAGCAAAGACAAACATTCCCTTGGCTTATTTTTGCAAGACCACAAATTAACTTTGTTACTCTTGAAAAAAAAATTTTTTAGCTAACATAAGGTTTCCTACTCTGTTCTCTCCCTTTCAATCTAAACATAATCCCCTATCATATAAAGGGATTTTTCCATTGCTAAACCAAATATTATTGATGGATTATCATCTTTCCTCCCAGTGCATTTCTAAAGGGTATTTCTAGTGAAAGATTTCATTGAAATGTTTTAGAAGCAATGTTTTATTTTTGGCTTCAATTATTTTGTATTAATGATAGATAAACCAATCAGAAAATTAAATCATAAGTGTTTTAAAAGTATGAATTTTACTATTGTGAAAATACAGAGTTAAATTAGACAATTTTAAATTTACTTTTATAATTGCTTGTAGATACTAAAGACCTGTTTTTACACCTATAAACTATTTGACAAATACAAGTAAAAAGAAAACTACTTTTAGCATAACCAATATTATTCTTTTCTTTTGAAACTTGAATTTAAGTATCTAACACTTTATAATGGGTCCTTAAGGGGCCACTTTTCTTTTTTCTCTTTTAAAACTTGAGTGCTTTCCTAATTAAAGAAAAAAGCCCTATAATCTGGAAATGATGTTCCTAAAAGATTGTTTGTCCATTGCAATATGGCTGCCATTTTTCTGATTAGGAAAGCTTAGCTTTTCAATTTCAGTTTTGTCCTTCAATGAAAGTATGCATTTCTCTTCATAAAACTTATTTTTGTAGCAAACTAATATACCTTTTTTAACGTACAGAAAGAAAATATATGAGCTATGCTTGCTATGTATACATTTTGCATGATCAATATTTTACATCAATTTAAAGGAAGTTAAAATTCCTGAAGGATAGCAGTATTCAACTGCATTATTTTGAATTTTTATCTATCTAAAGGGTGTTGAACTATTGCATATAAATGCCCTTTTTGAAAGCTTGTGGTAGGTTTATTTGTGTGGTGTTTTTGTGTGTTTTCAAAGACAACATAATGTGAATCTAGTTTTCAATATTATTCTCCTTCCTGTTTGGACTATGAGCCCCATGTGGGACCTGATTATCTTATATACACACCAGCACTTAGTATAGTGCTTGGCACGTAGTAAGGAGTAAACAAATATCACAGTTGTAATTTGCATGCTTTCATTCATTCCACTTGCATGTCTTGCTCAGAGAGAAGCTCTGTTAAGAACATTGCCTTGATGCTGACAGTCCTTCTTGTCACTAAACTTCTGTGTGACTCGGTTACTTCATCTGTAGTATAGAGAATAAGACTGTGAGCCCCAAGTGGGACAACTTGATTACCTTGTATCTATCCCAGAGCTTAGGCAAGTGCTTGGCACATAGTAAGCACTTAACAAATACCATTAATATTATTATTATTATTATTCTATGTTCCTTTTCATTTGCAATGCTAATAAAGCTGTTTGATATCCTTTCTAAGTAAGGTCCCACTTGATCACCATACAGAAGATTGGTTAATAATATTACTGCTGCTATGTAGACTTTGTTAGGAACCAAGATTTGTACCACTTTTAGTAGCACTCTATCAGTCTTCTAATATACCATCTGACCTTCTTTGTTTGTTTCAACATTAGACAATGTTCTTCTATCTAGTAGAAATGGATGATATGGTTCAAGTCTGTTTCCCAGTGAAAATCATAGGTTGGAAGCAGAATTTCCCTAGTGCAAGTTGGTACCATGAATTTCAAGTTGAGAAACAATCTCTAAAGTGTATAATCTATGAAGGTGTTTACAAATATCTGTATATCCACCTTTAGATATTTGTACAGGGTTCTGCACACAGTAACTGCTTAATCAAATGAGTGATTGATAATCTTCGGTGTAATACAGTTCTAATAATTTTGTCTCAAACATATCAGAGTACTGAAATGGAAGTATGTTGGTGGGTTGCAAGGATACTTTCACCCAACTTCCAAATTCCGCACTGAATTCTCAAATCTCGTGGCACGTGATAGATTAACGAGGATTAATCAAAACATAAAGCCCTAATTTGCTTCAACCATAATTGGCAAAGTTCAGGCAGAATACATCCAACTCAAAGTCAAATGACTGCTCTTTCATGGAAAAGCCAAGCTACATATACATTGCTAAGAGTCTACATCTGCCAAATATTTCAAGATTTATGATTACAAAAGTTTTGCTCCCTGCCTGCACTTCTCCTATACCTGTTGAGCTGAAAAAATCATTTCAATTGTGTTGTGTGTTGGTTTAAAGCTCAAGGTTGGATTAATACAGGGACTACAGAGGGCTTCAGTCCAAGGTCTTGACTGACCCTGGTTCACTGTGGCCCTTATAGACTTACAGAGGTGTAATCTGAGTTACTGTGAGGTACTTCTTATGGAATACTATATGGCAGGTTTTGGTGACAGATTGGATGTGTGGGGTGAATGAGAGAGCACCTTATTCCTTATTCTTATTTGATCCTTATTCCTCCTCCAGCCCACTCTATCCCAGAGTTGATTTTGCTTTTGGAAGATCAAGCCACAGGGGGAAGTGTGGAGAGGGAGGGAGAAACCAGACTCAGCTGCCAAGGTTCTTCCCAAGCTCCTTTCCATGTCTGCGGCTACTCTGAGTAGTGTGCTTCTCCAAGGATGTCATCACAAAGTAGTGCACATGATATCATCTGACACTGACAGGTCCACTAAGCAGAAAGCACATTAGCACAGCATGGGACAATGCAGAGTGGCTTGTTGGTTTATACACTGGACTTTTCAGCTTCATCCTTATAAAACCATAGGAAGTCCCTGGCAGTTGCATCATTTGTTATGTACTTGTTAAGCGCTTACTATGTACCAGGCACTGTACTGAGCACAGAGGTAGATACAATATAATCACTTGACTCACTTGAGACTCTCAGTCTAAGTAGAGACAAGAATAGGTACTGAAGTCCCACTTTACAGATGAGGAAAGTGAGGCACAGATAAATGAAGTGACTTATTCCAAGACATACAGCAGACAAGTGGCAAAGCCGGGTTTAGAATCCAACTTCTCTGACTCCTCGGCCTATGCTGTTCCCACTGGACCATGCTGTTTGACTTTCATCATTATCTAGTGTTTACCGACTCAACTACACTTTGGTATGTTCTTGGGAACCTAAAATAAAAAGCAGCTCTCCATCTGTGTCTATTTATATGTCCATCAATTTATGAAAAGCAGCGTGGCTTAGTGGAAAGAGATAGGAGTCCGACAACGTGGATTCTAATCCTGGCTTTGCCACCTGTCTGCTGTGTGACCTTGGGCAAGTCACTTAACTTCTCTGTGCCTAAATTACCTCATCTGTAAAATGGGGATTAAGACTATGAGCCTCATGTGGGACAATCTGATTACCTTCTATCTGACCCAGGGCTTAGCACATAGTAAGTGCTTAACAAATGCCATAATTATTAATAATAATTATTATCAATTTATAAACTCAACCCATTTACAATGTAACCATTGACCTGCCAACCTCTGGTCTCCTGCTCCTGCACTTTCTCCTGTCTGGAATTCCCTTCTCCTTTAAATTGCCCAGACCATAGTTAGCCCCAATTTCAAAGCCCTCCTGACCTCCCACCTCCTCCAAGAAGCTTTACGTGATAAACTGTCATTTCTTCAGGTGCATTCATTCATAGTTCTTGAGTGCTTACTGTGTGAAGAGTACTGTAGTAAGCACTAGGGAGAGCACAATATAACCATAAACTGATACAATCCCTGACCACCACAAGCTGTGTGTAAAGCATTAGTCATTTTGACTTTGTAGGTACATGCAGCCATCCCTAGCACTTCACATACTTGTTCATGACATTCATCTTTCTATTCTGGTTTCCATCGGCTCTATCTCTGCTGCTTCTCATTGCTCCCTTCCGTAGTAAATAATACTGTTTTATCAATCTCCACATAGATGTGAATTGCGCTCCTGGAGAGCAGGGGCATCTATTGTAGTCTTAGGGAGTGAACTGTTATGACGAGCTGATCAGTAAATAGTGATGTTGATGATCATGATGATGACCTATGTCAGAAAGGGTGACCATCACACATTTCTAATGATCCCTGCCCACAAGGAGTTGAGAATCCTGCATTCTCTACTAGTTTGATCAGGTATACCATTTTTACTTCTTGTGACTTTTATTGTAGTTAGTGGAGGCTTATAGGAGTCACAAAAAATAGGTTCAACTATAATTCCCATTGTTACTCTACTACAAGAACCTATATTGTAAATATTCAGACACATATGTCCCTGTTGTGGTAATGTTGAATCCATTAATGTTGTTTAGGAAATTCACCTGCGTGGTGATTTATCTCCTTTGAAGAGAACATTGTGTATAATCTTAAAAAGAGAATAATTCTTTCTGTTTGCTCCCCAGGAAGAATTCCAATAAGCTACTAAGCTAGAATTAACAATCTGTGAGCCTAAATGACAGGCTAATTAAGTTTACTTAGGAATTCAGTTTTCAGTTTGCACGTTCTCAAATAAAAGGTGGATCTTGGGCAGACTTTCTTTCTCTGCTCTAGCATGATCAGTTAGGGTTTCTGGTTTGTACTCAATTAAGCACACATGTTAAAAAAAAAAATGACCTGCCTCCTTCAGGAAGCCTTCTCCTTTCCAGCTATAGAATCCTATCTCACCACAAAACCCAAGCAATAAAATTTGAAGTAAAAACATTTTTATCTTAGCTTCTATCTCCTACTACTTTTTGGGTCCCACCTCAGTATACAATTCATATCACAAATAATAAAAATGTATCTTCCACTATCAATACCTTCCCAATTATACTTTCACACAACTTTTCCAGATTTAGTTATTAAGTAAATATTTTGGAACACCAGATGCAACATGTGTTTTCCTTTTCTCATCTTCCAAGGCCCATATTTGAAGTCCAGCTTTCTTAATCTTAAAATAAAAATAGTACACTCCTTTCCTTTCTTTCATGATCCCCAAGCCAGTTTTCATTTAAGTATGATTAATGCAACCTCTCCAACCAAGTATGTTCAAAATATATATGAGGTTTTTTGCTTTTTTATTTGGGGCTCTATATGTCTGGTTTTATATTGTTTGTATGCACATACTATTTCCCAGCTATTGTCTATATGAGTAAATATTTAAAAATAATTTAAGATTTGCTGAAAATATTTGAGTCATAAGCTAGCACTCTTCAGTTGCTTGAAAGTGAAAAAGTTGCATTATCTTCATCATCATCTTCACCAGAGCATATTTGGTAACCTTTTCACTAGTGAATTATTTCCTCTTGTGATGTTCCAATGAGAAAAGATCATTTTCCTTTCGCTGAAAGGGCAGCATTGATCTTGGGATGTGGATTTGGTCTAAATAGAGACTAAGGAGGGGTATTTGGTAAAACTGTCAAGGATCAACCGAAAAGGAGTAGAGTTAATGGACCTGAAGAGAATTAGGAGGGGATGAAAAAAGGAGATTAAAAAAGTAAAGGAAGAACAGAAGAAACTGGAGACAGTCTTAGGCTAAAGTGTCAGAGGGATAGGTTCCAGAGATATTGAAAAGGTTGAAGCAGCTGAGTTTCCCTACAGATTGAAACTGTGGAGCAAAGGAAAATGGCAAATCACAAGTTACTATGTGGAAGTTGCTTTATCTATAGTAGAAGGTGCCACGGGGATAAAAAGTAAGCTTTGCTTCTCCATGGTCAATTAGAATGGGCAATGAAACAACTTAAGAATCTGGAAAAAAAAATATGAGACAGGGGAATGAGGGAAAATTCAGAAGATGACAAGTAAGTTCATGGACAAGCTATGTTGAAATTTGCAGTTGAGTGAATTGCTTTGAGTGACACCTTTCAGGATTCCCTCTAGACTGTGAGCTCGTTGTGGGCAGGGATTGTCATTCTTTATTTTTATATTATACCTTCCCCAGAGCTTAGTACAGTGCTCTGAACTCAGTAAGTGCTTAATAAATACAATTGAATGAATGAATGATGATAAATTCACTGTGGTCAGGGAATGTGTCTACCAATTCTGTTATTACTGGGTTCTCTCCAAAGCCCAAGATTACATGGCAGACAAGTCAGAGAGCTAGGATTAGAACCCTGGTCTTCTACTTTCCAAACCTGGGATCTTTCCACTATGCTCTGTGATTCATGAATGACTCCCTCTAGACTGCAAGCTCACTGTGGGAAAGAACTGTGCCTGCTATATTATTGTTTGTACTCTCCCAGGAGCTTAGAACAGTCCTCTGCACACAGTAATCACTCAATAAATGTGACTGCATGATTGATTGCTGAGAGACTCCTTCTGATTTAAATCTGTGAGACAGGAATATATTAGCGCTGTGAGATTTACCCTTTACTTCCTGGTCATTCTCCCTCCTCTCCAGGGTTAACACTGAAATATCCTATGAGTGACAGGTCTAAGCTCCTTGAAGTCAGGGCTAATAATAATAATAACTGTGGCATTGGTTAAGTGCTTACTATATGCCAGGTACTGTACTAATTGGTGGTGTAGATACAAGCAAACCAGGTTGGACACAGTCCCTGTTTCATGTGGAGCTCACAGTCCCAAACCCCATTTTACAGGTGAAGTAACAGGGGCACAGAGAAGTGAAATGATTTGTCCAACGTCACACAGCAGACATGTGATAGAGCCAGGATTAGAACTCATGACCCTCTGACTCCCACGTTTCTACTCTATACTGACTGTCTTGTGTCCTCCCAAATACTTAGGGCAGTACTCAGCACACAGTGGACACTCAATAAATATGGCTGATCAATTTCTGGTTTGTTTGAAGACTAGGGGTGAAGGGCTTGGGGATGAAAGCCTAGAATACTGACTGGAAAGGATATAGTTAGGCAACATCAAGGACTTTGGCTGGGTTGGGATACAATTTTTGTAGGACTATGCATTATCAAGTTATCTCCCTGCTTTCCCTGGGGAATGTCATTAAATGATAGCTTAACACAGAACATTAGGATGGCATTCAGTGTCCAGCTGGCATCTAGTGTTAGTTTGGAACTCAGCAATAAGGTGGCACCCAGGGGTGGATTTCCCCTGAGAAGATTCAAGCAGAAAATAGCATTGTCTAATAGAAAATTGTCTTTGAAAATAAGCCTGCCTCAGGAAGTGGAATATTTCCCAAATCTGGATCTGCATAAATTGTGAAAAAACACTGCTGTTGTAACCACCCTCTGTCCCGTTACTTGTGTTGAAGATTGTGCTGGAAATACTTTACCCATTAAAAAAATTACAGGTTCAGAATTTCTTGGTTTTCCTAGGCTACATTTGCAAGTCCTAGACACACTCAGTCTTTACAAAAACTTTACTGCACGGAACACCTCACAATTATCATGCCTCACAATTAACCCCAAACTGTCAGTAGTTATGGTGAGTGTCCGGGAGAGGGATGCTGATGCATTATCGACCATCTTCATTCGGAAATGTTTTATCCTGATGGAAAAACATATTTAATCAATCACACAGTTTTCTAACTAAAATGGTACCATATACAATTGCTGTGTTTCTCAGAAAACCATAGTTTGGAGTTATAAAATCATAGCCAAAAACAAAGCTGGATAAAGATATGAGATTTATAATAGAAAATAATAGGGATTTATCCCCTGGCAGACAGTAAGAGGGTGTCAATGCCAGGTACAAATTTCCATTCCACTCTAAGTACTTACACATGGTTGCCTTTTTTTTTTCAGCTGTTCTACAGGAAGATTCATGATGTTAATTTTTCATCTGCTGCATTGTTATCTCTTTCAGATAAAGCACTGGCGGTTTTGTATGAATTAGGAAAATCTGTGGCCATTTCATCAAACTGCAAAGCTCTAGTCCATTGATTAATTATCACAGCTCAAGCAACCATGCCTATTAGTGACAATGACAATGACTTGTAAAGAGATTGCAAAAATGTCTCACAGAGAAGATGCCTGCAGAATTATTAAATATGATTCATCCTTGGGTGCCTGTTCAAATGTAATTAGTAGAATGCAATTAGCATCTACTTATAATTTCCAGTGTGGAAAATCTTGGCTCTCTATGATCATATTCTAGCCAGAAGTGGTAGGAAGTCCCAAAAATATGAATTGTTCTTTATTTTGAGCAAAAAGAATTTAACTGAAGCAAGAAAAGAAGATAAACCATTTAAGTGCTTGTTTTCCCCTTCTTACTCTCCCATAGCAGCACTCTCTTTACAATTATGATAAAGTTTTCCAATAATCAAATGGTAAAAGACAGAAACCATCTGAACATTGGTAAACTCATTTAGCAAAATGTTCCCCCAAAGTTGGCAACATAGGAGTAGTCTGCAACATGGCATAACAAATCCTACATCAGTTAATCTGAGTTGACACAGGGCACAGGAGGGAAGCCAACATATATACAATAGAAATAGAAGAATTTAAACTCTCTTAATACACTTTAGAAATTATTTAATTGAAAACACTTCATCATATATTCCTACTATTCCTAATTACAGAAATATTGCCAAGAGTCATCTGGTTGGAGTCTTAAAGATGTTGAAATGGAGAGAGGTTGTGTTTACAGAGGCCTAACTGTGTAAAGCTGAGGCAAGCATCTACTACGGTGAAAGTGATGTCATAAGAGCTTGGGAGAGAGATGGTAATATTGAACTCCTTTCAAGAGAGATGGGTCAGTATTGGATTTGAAACTTCCAGATTGAAAATTTGAGTTAAGGAATTGTTAGAATCAGAGCGGATCACACTTTCTCATCCCTGTCAAACTTGCTCACATAGGGGCATGGAAAGCAACAAGCAGATAGATGAACAGGGGACATGGTTAATAATTTGCAAATACTTTTAGTTTACAGGGCTCACTTATGACCCAAGTAACAAGAGAATGATGGCAGTCCTCTTCTGTAGAATTGGTTGAAAGATTAATCAATCTATTGATTAATGAATTCCCTCACTTTAAAGCCTGACTGAAGGCACATCTCCAAAGAGCCTTTCTTGAACAAGTCCTCATCTCCTCTTCTCCCACTCCTTTCTGAGTCACCCTGAATTGCTCCCTTCATTCATCCTCCCTCCCATCCCCATAGCACATCTGTATATAATAATAATAATGTTGGTATTTGTTAAGCTTACTATGTGCAGTGCACTGTTCTAAGCACTGGGGTAGTTACAGGGTTGTCCCACATGTGGCTCACAGTCTTAATCCCCATTTTACAGATGAGGTAACTGAGGCACAGAGAAGTTATGTGACTTGCCCACAGTCACACAGCTGACAAGTGGCAGATCTGGTATTCGAACCCATGACCTCTGACTCCCAGGCTCTTTCCACTGAGCCACGCTGCTTCTCTATAGCTGTAACATATTTATTCATTTATGTATATTAATGCATGCCTACCCATATAGCCTGTGAACTCATTGTAAGCAGTGAATGTGTCTGTTATAGTTTATTCTCCCACGCGCTTAGTACAGTGCTTTGCACTTAGTAATCACTCAATAAATGATTAAATGAATTTATCAATCGGACAGTAATACTTGTTGAATGCAAAACACTGTGTTGGGAGAAAATACAGAGGCGAGAATTAGATTTGACCCCTGTCCCTCAGGGGATTAAGAGAACTCACCTAGATTCCTGAAAGGAGCAAGTCAATCATAGTTACTGAGCACTTCCTGCATGCATAGCACTGTACTAAGCACTTTGGAGAGTACAAGAGAGTTGGTAATAACCTTCTGACCCACACATCCGGGCTCTATCCACTACACCAGGTTGATTCTCTAGATACATCCCCTGCCCATGGTGAGTTTACAATCTAGAGGACAAAGACATTAATAAAAATAAATTATACGTATGTATAGGTGGACAGGCAGAAAGAGAGATATGTTGTCAGAGGCAAAGTGAATTTGTTTCAGCATAATCCAGACCATTCAGAATAATCATGTTCCATTCCTTCTTTGTCCTGAATTATCCAGTTAATTCCTTCATATTTTACCTCACTTTGATTAATAACAATGATAATAACAGAAGAAGAAATTTTGTAGTATATAAAGTCTCAAATGGATTTTCCCAAGTAAAATCAGATCAGATATATCAAATCTATAATTTGGTGTAAAGTTGTCAGGCAATGTAATTTTTGTTGTTTGTTTGTTTGTGTTTTTTAATCTTCAACTGTTCAATTAATGAATAGACCTGGTCAGAATCTAATGGAAAACTGTGCTTTTGAGATATACTACACACGAGTCATATCCATAACAAAATCAGCATAGTTCTTCTGCAGTCTCGTGGCCAGGGAAGGTGTCTGCTAAATTGTTATATTGGACTCTCAAGTGCTTAGTACACTGTTTTGCTCACAGCAAGCATCCAATAAATATGCTTGACTGATTCCAGTCAATAACATCATATGATAAAGGATGAACAGTTAATTCTGGTTATTCTCCTACAGAGTAGTGGCTACTAGGGGTCAGTCTTGGTTCTTTCTACTGGTCTATTTGTAAGTAATTTGGGTTCACTAATTACACCAATTAGTTTACAAACTTTTTTGAGAGCAAGGGCTGGATCTTTTACTCTCTCAAGTGCTTAGTAGAGTGTCCTGCTCACAGTGGTCATTCAGTAAATACTATAAAGATGACTATACAGCTGCTAAATTTTACCTTCCAGAGAGCCACTAATCTGTTCACAGTCAGATTTAGCTTTTGATTCAGCTATCTTTTTGGCTAATCATAATGTAATCAGAATATGGGTATTTCCTCAGTATCCCTTATGTATCTCACCCATGCAGTTCATGCCTCAAAAATCTCCAGGGATTGCCCAAACAGAACTCCTTACCACTGACTTTCTGGCACTCAATCAGCTCTCCATCTCCCACTTTTCCTCACGAATCTCCTGCTATAACCCAGACCACACATTTACTCCTCTAATCTCAACCCAATTATCTGTACCTCAATCTTATCTATCTCACTGCCAATCCCTCCTCCGCATCCTTCCTCTGGGCTGCTAATCCCTTCCCCTTCATATAGGACAGACCACCATTCTCTGAAATTTATTTTGATGTCTGTTTTTCCCTGAAGACTGTGGGAAGAGTTTTGTCTATCAACTCTATGGTATGAACTCTCCTCAGCATGTAGTACAATGTTATGCACATGGGAGGTGCTCAATAAATGCCACTGATTGATATGCTGAGAAAGAGATTGTGCAGATGACAGAGGAGAGTGTTCATTTTCAACCTGTAGATCTTGACTGGTGCCTCATCAGTTCCAGGAACTTTGCCATTCAAGACACTCACTGCAGTGATGATATATTTAGTGAATAGAAATAAAACAAAACAGATCCCTTTGTTACCCTGAAAACGAATTGTACTTTCAGCTTAATTTGCATAGTTGAAGTGATTTCAGTCATGCACATTAAAATCTGGTAGGAAAGACTTCACTCACATCATATGCAGATGCTATTAAGCGCACGGTGATCATTTAAATTCAGGTGGAAGATCGTTATCCACAAGAATTTTTCAATATTTTTTAGCTTGACTTCGTCAACTGGTTTCTGTCAATTCCTTGTGATGTTCCCTGAATAACGTTGAGATACGTAGTTTTCCAATGACTCATGTTGGTTTCCAGCTAGCATCTGCTCAAATTACCAGGAGGGCATTAAATAAAGTGAGCATGTGTGTGTCTTTAAGACATTAGACATGACCAGCTGTTTTATATTCTCAGAGCTCATTCACTAATAAAAGGCTCACGAACAGCACACAGGTAAGAGGGGGAGGAAAAAAAAAGAGCACAATGCCAGTTCTCAGCCTGTGCCTTTTCTGGCATGCTGGTGACTATTATACCAGCATGTGGGCATGCTTTAGGTCCAAATCCAGGTCTAGGAAGACAAAACAATCTACAGATCTGCCAGAATTCTTTTGGCCCATAATATATTTAGGTACTCAGTATAACTTATTTCCAAATACAGAAGAAACCCTACTCTCCCTTTGTCCTTTCAGGGTCTATTATAAATCATGCTGAGCAATCACGGACAGAATCCTATAGCGTTGTAAGAAGAGGGTTTTACTGCCTGACTCATTTCACATTTATTAAGTATGAGGAGGTAATAAAATAACCTGTCCCCAAGTCCATTCAAGGTTACTCTCTTTTTCACATCACCTTCTCCTGTTAGAGTCCATTCTAGAAAGGTCATTAAGAGGGACATTTTCTTGGGAAAAGGATGGCAATACTTCATACAGACTTCTCTCTCTCTCTAACTTCATTGGAACTTGCTAAGATTTGAATCTTCACAAACCTAATGGGATTTTTAACTGCTCTTCACAAGAAAATCACTGTCTTAATTTTCCTAATGTACAGCAACAATACCCAAATCTTTGCTCTGGGTTTTTCCCCCTCTATCTATCCATTTGCACTGCTCCTCTTGCTGGAATTCCTTCCTCATTAAGGGACATTAGAGGACCCATACTTTATTATTGTATTTGTTAAGTGTTTACTGTATGTCAAGCACTGTTCTAAGCAATTCACATTGAGGTTGTGGGGGAGGCAGTGTGGCCTAGTGGATAAAGCTGTCTTTGAAGTCCTTGGACAAGTCATTTTACTTCTCTGTGCCTCAGTTACCTAATGTGTAAAATGGGGATTAAGACTGTGATCCTCATGTAGGACACAGATTGGGTCCAATTTGATTAGCTCATATCCACCCCAGCCCTTAGAACAGTGCCTGGCACATAGCGAGCACTAAACAAATACCATAAAAAAGTGCTGCAGTACGTAAAAGTTAATCAGGTTAGACAAAAGCCTTACGCCACATGGGGCTCGGAGTCTAAGTAGGAGGGAGAACAGGCACTGTCAAATCCCCATTTTATAGATAAAGAAATGGAAAGAAATGAAGTCACAGCTGGCAACTGGCAGACCCAGGCTTAGAACCCAGGTCTTTGGACTCTCAGACAATGCTTTTTCCACTAGACAACACTGCATTGTGGACTCGCTCTTATTCTCTCTCTCCCTCCCCTTCCTACTTTCATTACCACTTCATTCTCCTGGCCTTCTCCTTTTGGCCTGCCCCTTCGCACTCCCCAAATCTCCTTGGAGAGCAGATTCTCCATCATTTGCCCCCTTTCCTGCTTCTAAATGAACAGGCCTTCCTCTGAAGATGCAGCATGTGTGATCATGAGTGGGAAGGAAGGGTCACTATGATGGACAGTAGACTCCTCATCCATGTTCCTGTTACTCTAGGAAGAGGTAGTGGGGTAAAGGCCTGGCCAGTTCTCCTTCACCAGATTTCTTTATCTTGTACCAGGAGGAAGGGAAGTATCTGTTTTTTTAGGGGCTCAACTTGGGCCCAGAGTTGCTCTGGGATTCATCCTCTGACCCTCCCTCCCAGCCCCACAGCACTTGTGTACATATAAGTAATGCATTTATTTATATAAATGTCTGTCTCCCCCTCTAGACTGTAAGCTTGTTGTGGGCTTACATTGTATTGTATTTGTATTGTATTGTATTATATTGTATTGTACTCTAAGTAATTGATTTTAATCTTTCAATAGGTTGGTTTCTAGAAAATCTGATTCAATCTGAGGCTGTGACAGAAGCATGTAGCCTAGTGGACAAGACAAGGGTGTACAAGTCAGAGGAACTAGGTTCTAATTTGCCACTTTTCTTTGTGATCTTGGGCAAGTCACTTAACTTCTGTAGCCTCAGTTCCCCCATCTGTAAAATCTTACTTCCTCCAATTTGGACTGTGAGCCCCATGTAGTACAGGAACTGTGTCCAATCTGATTATCTTGTATCTACCCCAGTGTTTAGTATAGTGCTTGGCACATGGGAACACTTAGCAATTAATGCAATAATAAAAATAATCAGGGACAATATTTCTGGTGTGGGAGACAAACTCTGTTTTAATCACAAAAAACAGTAGAACAGGGTGAAAACCCTTTGGAGTCAGATGTCTAAAGAAAGTCACCCATCTAGGTGTCAAATTATGCAGCAGCTTGAGCTATCCAATCTTTCTGATTTACTTTCACTAAGAACACTGAACAACCACCTGCAAATTAGGGGCTTTTCCTGAATTCCGTTTTTTGCTTCCCTGACATAGCTACAGCCTTCTCCCAAATTAAGCCCCACTTTTCCTCAGCTCCCTCTCACCACCCCCACGTCGCCCCAACTTGCTCCCTTTTCTCTACCCCCTTCCCTGCCCCACAACACTTGTGTATATATGTATATATTTATTTATATTGACTGTTTTACTTGTTCTGATGTGGATAAAGTTACCTCTCTAGTTCTATTTATATTGATGCTATTGATGCCTATTTACGTGCTTAGATGCCTGTCTACCCCCTTCTATACTTTGAGCCTGTTGTGGGCAGGGATTGTCTCTTTGTTGCTGAATTGTACTTTCCAAGTGCTTAGAACAATGCTCTGCATACAGTAAAGGCTCAATAAGTACAATTGAATTAATGAAATCAGAGAAACTGGGAAGCAAATGCTGATACAGATGCCTAAATAGAAAAGACTTATAGTTCATATATTTTCCCCCTTTAGACCAAGAATACACACATATGGATTTAAACTTATAATAATAATAAAAAAAACTTGCCTCTGAACATTTCTTTTATATAAAAATACTCCCTTAGAAGCACTGGAGTACTTTAAAATATAGACACAAAATTGCTTGCTTCTGTCAACTGCTTTCATTTCTTACATTATGGGATTAGATCAAGGGGACGGCTATCCCAATTCAAATCCCTTCGGGGATTATGGTTCACGCTTGTAACATGCACTTCTGTTAGATGTTAATATAGCTGGCCTTTCCCTTGCTTCTTTTTCTTTCCCTTTAACACTACACAATGCATCTTAGTGAATGCTAATGCGTGCGCTAGAAATTTAAATTTCCCCACCACTCCTGCTCAAAAAAAAAAAAAAATCTGTTTTATATTATTATTTGAAGGTAATGTACTTTGCAGAAATTCTCCCTGTCTGTGGGCCATTCACACCTGGAATATAATGCTGAAGTTTCCAAAGAAGGCACCTCATAGAAAACATTGAGGCTTGAATATTACCCCTCTAATGACTTTCAAAATTTCATTTAAAAAATGGTTTTGTTGTGGTGAATTGTATTTCTTGGGATGTAGATGGAATTTTATTGATCTATAAATCTTTAACTTAGGGTCTGGTTTCTCCTTTTGTACCTGGAGAACAATTAAGAATGGTTTCTTTCCCGGGGCAAATATTTTCTAAAAATCTCTAACTATTCTGACGATGTCCCAAGAGTAAAATTATCTGTGAGGGGAAATAACCTGGAAGTAAAAGAGAAAGTCACTTCACCTGCAAGGGGGATTAAAATTAAAAAAAAAATCTTGCTCTGCAACAAGCCTTGGAATTGTATATGAAGCCTGGCAGAGAATCTACAGAATACACACACTTCATGGATTCCAAATTTTGAACTGATCTCAGCCTCAGAAGTCGAGTTCAAATATTAAGAATACATTTTCCTTTTGCCCAAGTGGAACCTTACCATTGGCAATTACCTGAATGTCAGTGATGTTCTTGACTGTGTCCTGTGAGTGGAGAAACTATCCATGGCTAAGGCCTCAGTTTGTTTTGTTTTTTCCAAATGGCATTTGTCAGCGTGGCTTAGTGGAAAGAGCACGGGCTTGCGAGTCAGAGGACATGGGTTCTAATCCCGGTTTACCACGTGAATGCTGTGTGACCTTGGGCAAGCTGCTTAACTTCTCTGTGCCTCAGTTACCGCATCTATAAAAATGGGGATTAAAGCTACGAGGCTCCCATGGGACAACCTCATTACCTTATACTAAGAACTGTGCTTAGAACCGTGCTTGGCACAAAGTAAGTGTTTAACAAATACCATAATTATTATTATTAGGATCAGGGATAATACTAAACCCTGGGGTAGATTGGACCTAAAAAAAAAAGTTGGTATTTGTTAAGCGCTTACTATGTGCAGAACACTGTTCTAAGCGCTGGGGGGAGATATTGGGTAATCAGGTTGTCCCACGTGAGGCTCACAGTCTTAATCCCCAATTTTACAGATGAGGTAACTGAGGTACAGAGAAGTGAAGTGACTTGCCCAAAGTCACACAGCTGACAAGTGGCAGAGCCGGAATCCGAACCCATGACCTATGACTTCCAAGCCTTGGCTCTTTCCACTGAGCCAGGCTGCTTCTCTAATGTCTCAAGTGGGGCTCACAGTCTTAATCCCCATTTTACAGATGATGTAATTGAGGCATAGAGAATTTAAGTGACTTGCCCAAAGTCAGTTACAATGGTGAATTTGACTGTGGCCATTGAACTTATTTGTTACAGTCTGAGTGGCATTGCCTTTTTTTTCCCCCTCTGTTGGTGAAAATGCAACCTAAGAACCAAAGCACTGAATGTTTTCATTGCTTGAAATGTGTGTGGATGAGTGAGTTTGTGACAAGTATAAGCACACACTGATGTTGCAGTACAATCCTTATCTGGCATAAATCAGCCTTAAAGAGAGACAAAGACCTGGAAAGTCAGGAAATACAGCAAGCAAGAGAAAGAACAGCAGATTTACCTGAGGCAATGAGATCATGAGGACAGGACTTAGGGCTAGAGGTGGTGAAAGAAAAACAAAAAGAGACTCTTGGGGGGAGAGGGGAAAACTAGAGATAACTTGTAGGAAAGAAAATTTAATTTTGATGACCTCAAATCCCTCCCCTTGAATGTAGCAATAGTTGATAATTAACAGAGAAGTGTTAAGCCATTCAGAAAGTCCAGTTCATGGTAAACAATTAGAAGATAAAACTAGAGAGAACATGTAGGTACCCTATTCCCTGAGATACAGATATAAATGGGTATCAGCAAAGACTTCTAGACATAAAGACAAAATTCATGAAATGCTCTAACAGACTGGGAAGCCCAAGTGGGAAAGGTACTGTGTCCAACCTGAAAATCTTCTATCTATCCCAGTGCTTAGAACAGTGCTTGACACATAGCACTTAATAGATGTCATTTTTTAAAAAAATGTTTCAAACAAGGAAGGCGCTTTAGTTGATAACCAAGATTGACAGGTCCCAGCTTTTGATGATTAGTGTACCCTGAATAGAGCAAATTCTGGAGTATAAAATGAGACCAAATAATATCCAAATATGCAAAAAGTTATCTCCAAGGGGAGAACAAGAGCTCCTTCTCCTTTGAAAGTATCAGAGCTGTGAGACTTGACTAGTCATCTCAGGTGTTAGTACTGTGATAAGATTTTTACCTATAAAATTAAGGTAATCTACTGCTTTACTGTTACGCATAATCCCAGAGATATTTTAACTAAATACTTAGTTTTGCTAAGTGATAGTTTAATATTGTTTTTCTTCTCCAGTACCTTCAAGCCTCCAGTCTGGAGAATTTTGTTCGACTGAGGTTTTGATGCAAGTCAGAATTTCATAGCACCAAAGAAGCAACAGGCAATTTTAACGGTATTGGGCTAGATCATTTCAGGAAGAAATGCTAATCCTCCAAAGTGTTTGCTTGAAATTTTCAATGAAAGTCAAATAAATTTTAGGAATTGAGAAACAGCGTAGTGGAAAAAGGTGTGTCTGGGAGTCAGAGGTTCTAATCCCAAATCTGTCATGTGTCTGCTATGTGACCTTTGGCAAATCACTTAACTTCTTTGTGCCTCAGTTCCCTCATCTAGAAGATGGGGATTCAATACCTGTGCTCCTCCTTTTTACACTGTGATCCCCATGTGGGATCTGATTATGCTGTTGTATCTACCCAACTCCTTAGTACAGTGCTTGATACATAGTAAATGTTTAAAAAAATACAATTGCTATAATTATTATGGGATGGAGACTGTGTCCAACCAGATTATCTTGTATCTATCTCAGTGCTTACTACAATGAGAAGCTGTATGACTCAGTAGAAAGAGCACAGGCTTGAGAGTCAGATCATGGGCTCTAATCCTGGCTCTGTCATTTAATTGCGTGACTTTGGTCAAGTCACTTGCCTTCTCTATTGCCTCAGTGACTACATCTGGAAAAGGGGGATTAAGACTGAGTCCAATGTGAGACAACCTGATACCTTCTATCAAATCCAGTGCTTAGAAAAGTGCTTGGCACATAGTAAGCACTTAAATACCTTCATTATTATTATTATTATAATCCTTG
Source organism: Ornithorhynchus anatinus (assembly GCF_004115215.2). Classification (NCBI taxonomy): domain Eukaryota; kingdom Metazoa; phylum Chordata; class Mammalia; order Monotremata; family Ornithorhynchidae; genus Ornithorhynchus; species Ornithorhynchus anatinus. The sequence continues at coordinate 16,719,503 of NC_041737.1, forward strand.
TGGCATAAAGGAAGCACTTAAGTACCATAAAGTCACTATAAATGCCTACAAATTCCAAAAAATGGTTCTCAGAGAAGTGTCCTTTTCTCCTTCCAAGAATAGAGTTTGAAAACTATTTCAATATACCAAATGAAAGCTGCTCCCATATTCCTTAGTATTTATAATAATAATAATGGTATTTGTTACGCACTTACTAGGTGCCAAGCACTGTTCTAAGCACTGGGGTTGATGCAAGGTAATCACAGCCTTAATCCCCATTCTTTTTTTTTTTTTTTACAGATGAAGTAACTATGGCCCAGAGAAGTTAAGTGACTTGCCCAAAGTCAAACAGCAGACAAGTGGCAGATCCAGCATTAGAACCTATGACCTCTGACTCCCAAGCCCCTGCTCTTTCCACTAAGCCATGCTGCTTCTCTTTATCTTTTTTAATTGACCAAGATTCTTTTTCAATGGTAATACAATTAAATGTTATTAAGCAAAAACAAAAAAACCCCTTATTTTACCCAGTATGTTTAAGAAATTTACTCTTAAAATAATTCATGAATAATGTACAATAATTCACAGGTTTTAGTGAATAATTTCCATTATACTAGCCTTAAAAATGCATTGTATATTTTTTGGAGGAAGCAATTGGCAGTATTTATTAAGACAAAAACTCACCAGATGCAGTTCAAGTCATCATCCGCCTCCACCATGGTGGGTTTGGACTAATTTCTGAAATCTAGCCTTGATGACCATATGGATGATAATTAAGTAAATGGCCCTTTAATTTTGGCTGAGCCTGATTTTCTGTCTTTGCTGTGGTTTTCAATAATATTCGTTCATATAATGATACTGTACGATATAACGTCTGTTCAGTGATTAAAAGGAATTTTTGCTGATTGTTCTCTTTGGCTGATTGTTCACAATGTCACAAATGAATGTGACAAATTTAAATGTAAAACTAATTTGTGATATTAATATTTTTGCTCACTATTTGGCCATGCCCCACTTTCTCAGTAAGCCACTTTAAAAGTTCTTGGTTCTACTGCTTATTTTGCTTTTATGTACTATTGAGCAAGGTTTTGCTTTGTCCCTTAGAATAATATCAGATGAGGAAAATGTGTCGTGGCCTTTCAGATCAATAAAACAATTCTGCCTATTCTCCCTAAAACTGTAAACCTCAAAAACTCAGTGTTGCAGCTTTTAATAGGTTTTTGTCAAAGCTTTCTGTGAAGAGTTTTATTGAATTTTAGACAACAGTGATCTGATTCTATTAAAGAGTGGTCTTCATTTTAGTTTGCATGTGTAGTTTTAAAACCACCCAGTCCTCTTGCCACATTTCTCCACAGTGGTGATCTGTCGAGATGAACAGGCTTTTTAGCTCCTTACTTCTGCAAGGTGGTCATTTGCCTTGGGGATACTAGAGAGGCAGAGCTTGTGACCAAGCTGGCTGCTCCATCCTGTAATGTATGGCTGGAACAGTTAATTGCCAGGCTCCCACTGCTTAACATAAGCATGTGAAAATATCCTGACCAAACCCAACATTGAGCCCCGCTGTGCCTTGCTGTGCTGGTTGTAAATTGCTTCTCAAAACAACAGCATCATCTCCGTCTTCTTGCTCAGGATGTTATAGCCGGGGCTACTGTTTTTCAGTTCCAGAGGAAGGAAGCAGATTGATCCATTCTCAAGTGCTTTTTTTCTTATACTTGGCAACAACAACATATTCAAAATCATCTTTAAGAACCTGTTCTTCAAGCTCCCATCATGATATTTGTTAGTATCATTTAAGAGTAAGAACAGAGAGAACTGTAGGTAGCTCAAGCCAAAACACTTTTCTATCAGTTATGTGTCTCTCACTTGACTTTACAAGTGTAGACATGAAGTTCCACTTTACTGCAGCCCTATACATTATCAACAAAAATCTACCCTAGGATTTTCATCCATTCTTTGCTAATTCACGAAACACAGGCACAAAGTAAACCTGGCAGAATGCAAGCTAATCAGCCCTAGGGCTCTTAAACATGAATTCTGCAACCTCTTTCAAACATTGTACCTGTCTTTATTCCCAGTTACCTGATCAATTTGCAAAGGGACATTGAATAAACGACTTGAGCACTCTGAGCCTCAAAGGCATTGGAAATTTTCAGATCAGTAGAATGAGAATCAGAAATAGCTTGCTCAGATAAAATTGTCTTTGTTAAACAGTAGTAAAAAAAAGTTAAAGGCCAAACATGTTCAGACGATTCCCATTCTAAATAGTAATATGACTGGGCTAGGCAAATATAAATAGTCACCACTTTAATCTTTTCTCATAGATTATTATAATTCAAGTCTGCTTCTTCTGGAGAAATAACTGTTTTATTAATGATCAAAACAAGTGTATAGGATCGTTTTTCCTCACTTCATTTTCTGAAACAAGCAAAATGCTTTATGGATGAAAAATGTTTCAAGTAAGGGTCATATCATATTTGCTTGTTTAATATTTGCTTGTAAAGTTGGAAGATGTATCTTGTAAGTGTCATATGTGAGGTTATTGAGGAAGCACTGTAATTACTGGGAGTTCTTCGGCATTAAAAGGCCATACCCTCTATTACTGTAAACGCACTGAATCTTCGGCAAAATGCGACAGATTGGCCGATGAAGAGAGAGGGCTGGAGGCTCCTAAGCGAAAAAAATGTCAGTTAAATTAGACTGTCTCTAACAATGACAAATAGGTCATTTCAGGTAGCAAAACATTTGATCCTATCTGCCGGCCAAGGTTTATCTAAAAATGTAAGACCGTGAGCAATACCGTGTTTACATCAGACCAACAGTCTACTCAGCTCAGAATTCTGGCTCTTTCTATGGCAATGGGCTGCTTGGTTGAACTATGTGGTGGTTGCCTTCTTGAGCACCCATCTTCACAAATCACTATATCAGTTGTATTTGTTGAGCACCTACCGGATGAAGAACTCTGTACTATGCCCTTGGAAGAGTATAACAGAGGTAGAAACATGATCTCTGCCCTTAAGCTTACTGTCTAGTGGGGAAGACAGGCACAAGATAATTTAAAGGTAGTAAAATGGAAAGGTAAGATGTATATGCAAATGTGGAAAGTGCTTACATATTACAGGTATACAGGGAGGTTCAACAAAAGTAACCACAGCTGGGTGCGAATGCATAAGTGTGCGTTTGGCAGAGAGGTGGTAGTAAGGGAAATATAATGTGGGGAGAAGAAAAATGTGTTGGGGAAACAATATGGGGAGAAAAATCAGGGAAGGCCTCATGGAAGAGATGCAATTTCAGGACTAAAAACGTGGAGAGCTGAGGTCTGGTGTATTTAAAGGAAAGGGAGCTCTAGGAAGAAAGAAAGGCATGAGTAAGATGTTGGTGGAGGAAGAGGCAAAAATGAGGAACCATGAGTAGATTATTTTAGGAAGTTATTTTCAATGATTTCATCAGTTTGGTTTAAAATATTTAGTATTGTCACCACAATCTGATCAAGTTCCTTGAACATTTCTACTACAGAAAAAACAACACTTTTTCAGTGTGAGATTTTCTAAGACTTGCCTCAGTAAAAGCTATAGTAGAAGCCACTGACCTCCTGGATCTAGCCTTTTATCCCTGAGCAAACATGTTGAACAATTGTAATCAAAGCAGTCTCACTGATTCCCTTGCCAGCTTCTTGATTTTGATACATCTGAAAATTCACTTACACTTAATGTTACCATCCCTTCCAATTACTTAACTAATTTTTAATCTTCCTAAAATTATACTAGTTGTTTACCTTTCCAATGTTTATGGTCTTTCTAATTCTTACTCAGTTCACCTCTTTTACTCTGCCAGTTACACAGATGAGGTTTTTGTTTGGATACTTATCTTTAGAGGTGCTTATATATCTGGACTTCTAAAACCATGGCTTTTAATATCCTCCATTGTCCAAGCTGATGGTAGATATGCTTTTTAAAACTTTTCCATCCTAATTTTTCCAAACTCAATTTGCAATCTTTCTTAAATTTATGTTCTTAAATTTAGCATCCTCACAGCTGTTTTTCACTGGCTTCTCAGAGTAAAGTTGCATGTTATTCACATGATTCACAACAGCCATATCTATTTTGCCCACATACTGATCCTATCCACTTCTGAGGATTAAAACCATTACCTAATCTTTTCTCATCCATTTTACGGTTAATAATTCCATGAACTAGGTAGAAGTAGAGTGCTTGGCACATAAGTGCTTAAATACTATAATTATTATTACTATTATCATTGTTCCGAAGCCTTTCGTCCTGAGTTAATAGGTCAGTCTGTATGAGGGTAATCCATTTCCCGCTATTATTATCTTTTCTAGTTTTACAGTTTCTCCATTCTCATCTATTTCCTGATGACTTTCCTCACCATGATCCTTATCCACATCACTATGTACAGTGCTCTGCACAAAGTAAGCTCTCAATAAATACTACTGAATGAATGAATCACGATCAGGTCTATAAAACATTCTCACTGGAATATCTTCTTTTAAGTTTAGAATTGCCTTCTTTTTTTGGTATTCCTTTAAAAATGAAAACTTTTTTTGAACCATTTATGTCAGCCTGTTGAGTTTAGTACCAAGTCCTAACCTTCTTCCCTCACACTTTCTTCACCAGGGAAGCCATTTCTATGGGCACTTCAGCAAGAACAGCACCCCGAGAATGGCCAAGATGATTCCTTCCCAAACTAAAAGTGCACATTTTTTGACTGCAACTCATACCTTTTGAAGAAAGTGTATCCAAAGATAACTATTTCCCACTATATCAAAACAATCAACAGTATTTATTGTAAACTTGCTGTGTGCAGAACATTATACAAAACACCCTTGGAAAAGTACAGTACCACAGAGTTGGTAGACACTTTCTATGCACAAGGAGCTTACAGTCTAATATAGTTAAAAAAAAATTTGCCCTAGGAATCTATTTCCTTTGTTTCTTTTATACACTGTGGCCTCGATGAAGGCAATTTAGATGGCAAAACCAAGGCTCACGTCTCCAGTGGTTCCCCTAAAAATTTATTTTCCCCAGGTCCATTTTGCTTCATGGTCTTAGCCTTATTTTCTCTTCTGAAACTTAAAAATTAACCTCCGGTTTATATGGAATCATCGGAGCAACAGCATTTCTCTTGAAAACTCACTGTTTAATTCAACTGCTTTTCTCCCCCAAGTATTATCCTTCAGAATATATTAAAACTGTCACATACTCTATCATAGTAAGGGTAAAGATCACCTAGCACTTGTACAGCTCCTCCACTGAGCCATGATCCTATCACCAAGAGGTCAGCAGGAACGGTAAGCTTTGCTATAGTTTGCCAACCGATGTGTCTCCAGGGCTGGAAAAAATATGCAACAGATGAAAAGAATTCACCTAACATAAGCTTGATTTCTCAGAAGAGTATCATAGGATACACTTCAGTCATCTTTTATCCATTAGAAAAGAAAATTCTGACAACACAAAAATAAAACAATTGAAAAAAAAACACCTTTATTTCAGCAAATGGACTAGAGGGTGGTCTTTTTTGTTCATTTGTTTTTGCCTGACCATTACAAATGAGAGTGTTAGGGAAAACTTATCCAGTGCCCATGATGTAACTGAGGACAATATTCATTCATTCAATGATATTTATTGAGTGCTTACTATGTGCAAAGCACTGTACTAAGTGCTGGCAATGTACAACTCGGCAACAGAGACAATCTCTGCCCAATGACAGGCTTAAAGTCTAAATGGGGGAGTCAGACAGCAAAGCCAAACAGAACAAAACAAAAACAAGACAACATCAAGATAAATAGAACCAAGGAGATATATACCTCATTAACAAAATGAATAGGGTAATAAATAATATATACAAATGAGCATAGTGTGGAGGGGAGGGGGAGCAGGAGGTGAGGGGGATCAGAAGGAAAGGGGGCTCAGTCTGGGAAAGCCTCCTGGAGAAGGTGAGCTCTCAGTAGGTCTTTGAAGCAGGGTAGAGTACTAGTTTGGTGGAGATGAGGAGGGGGGGATTCCAGGACAGCGGTAGGACGTGGGCCAGGAGTCGACGGCAGGATAGGTGTGAACGTGGGACTGTGAGGAGGTGAGTGGCAGAGGAGCGAAGTGTACAGAATGGGCATTAGAAAGAGAGAAGAGAGTTGAGGTAGGAGGGGGCAAGGTGATGGAGAGCTTTGAAGCCAAGAGTGAGAAGTTTTTCTTTCGTGCGAAGGTTGATTGGCAACCACTGGAGGTTTTTGAGGAGGGCAGTGATATGTCCAGAGAATTTCTGTAGGTGATTATACACACTCCCTCTATATCCTGCCCCCCTGCCTGAGAGTTATCCCCCTTTATACTTAGGAGTGCTACTTTTGTAGGGTGAAACTCACAGGGAAGCCAACATTTCTGCTCCAGTCTAAGCTTCTTGTGGGCAGAAACTGTGAGTACCTCACTACCTTATGGAGCAATAAGCTCTTGAGAGAGTATAATGCTATACAGGAGGTAGACACAATACAACACACTATATTACTCTGCACACAGCTAGCATTAAACAAATACCATTATGATGCAACAACCTTTAGCTCTTTTACTACAAAAGTCACAAAGTAAAAAACAATTACTAGCACTCTGTAGTTCCCCAAACACTTCCTTCCCTATATCTCTGCCATCTTGACAAGAACTACAAATCCCAGCCACTTGCAGCGTTACCTCTGCAGGTTTTACCACTTAAGTGGAAGATTTTATTCCTGCCCCATACACTTTAAAACTGAGACTGAATACAACTCTATAGGTATGGCCAAGACAGCTCAGACTCCAGACTTTCAACTTGAGAAGTGCTTTCTTTGTCAGTATTTGCTCTCAACAAGCTGAAGACTGTGAAGACTAACATTGTTCAGTTGCCAGACTTTTCTTGATTGAAAGGAAAGTGGCTATCTCCAATCGTACCTACTAAAATGGACATACAAAGCCAGTCAATAAGATTTATTGAGCATCTACTGTGTAAAGAGCACTGAACTAAAAGGGTACACTCACCTCTGAGTAACCCCAGTAAACAAAACCCAGAGATACAAGTAAATCACCTTTAAATGCACAAGCGATGGACTAGATTGCCATTTTGGCATATCTTTTCAGTCATATTTCCATTCTCCCATTCTCCTCTGTATACCTATCATCACATATTTCAAGCACTCTTTGTTCTATTGTTGTATCCCATTGATCCTACAATGGAATTTCTAACATAATTACATTCACCCACATCAGCTAACCATTCAGAAGCTTTTGGTATATCCTAATTTCATCCATTTTTTTTTTACCCTCCCACAAAAGGTGAGTAGAGAGAAGCATTCCTTCAATTGTGATGGATAGAACTGTGTTGAGGGATCATGCCATTTTGTAAAATTTTGTTTTGAAATTTTGGCTAGTGGGTCACATTAGTGCATTTGTTCAAAAAATTGGATGGGGCATATATGGCAAATCCAGTTGTCAGACTTTTTAAAAATCATATTTAAGTAATTACTATGTGCTAAGCACTGTTGTAAGATATACAGTCCTTTTCCCACAATCTAAGTAGACTTTTGAAAGAGGAAGCAACTAAGGCACAGAGAAGTTCAGTGCCTTTCTCAAGGCCAAACAGCAAACAATTGATAGAGCTGGGATTAAAAACCAGGCTTTTGTATTTCTAGGCCTGTGCTCTTTCCATCAGGCCATACTAATTAAAACTCTTTCAATATAAAGCAGCATGGCTTAGTGGAAATAGCATGGGTCTGGGAGTCAGAAGACCTGAGTTCTAATCCCACCTCTTTCTCATGTCTGTTGTGTGATTTTGGACAAGTCATTTAACTTTTCTAAACCTCAGTTTCCTCATCTGCAAAAAAGGGTTAAAATCCTATTAGGACTGTGAACCCCATGGTGGGTAGGGATTGTGACCAACCAGATTAACTTGGAGTTATCCCAGTGCTTAGAACAATACTTGCACATAGGTCTTAACAAGTACTATTTGTCAGTACCCCCTGGTTCATACCAACCAGGACCTTCCTGGACCAGAAAAGCCTCAGTGACACATAGGAGAAGTCAAACCACACCTCTGATCACCAAGGTTACTGTGGGAAAGGTTTTACTTAGTTTTACCAACATGCAAGAGAGTAATACATAAATACACTCACTCATTCCACTCCACTCCAAGGGTCCAGTACCAGTCTGTGATTAAAGTAGCCCATTCTGGCAATGCTTACTCTTTCTGCATTCAAGTGTTGCCCTCTTGCTGCTTCAAGACTTACTTCTCCATGCTTCCTCTGCGTGCTGCTTCCATGTACCCCCTCTGCATCTAATCAAAACCACCTTTCATCAACCTCAAGCACTGCAGCTGTGGCTCCAAATGGCAGTCATTGATTGGTCCAGGCCTGTTACCAGGTAGAATAGGGAGAGAAAGCCCCACCTCCCTCCCTCCTTCTCTTTCACATGCCCACAATCAGCTGCCTCAAGTAGAGCACTTCAGTACCCTGTCAATCTCTTCCTTTTTTGTTGTTGCTTGTGGGATCACAGACAGTGTTGTGAGCTCACCACACTATTATTATCATTATTATTGTTATTATTATTATACTGCTTATAATCCTTGGAGAGATTTAGAAAAAAATTATATTCCAGTCACTATGTATTTTTACTTAAATTACTTATATTTTGCCATAACAGTTAGAACAGTGCTTAGAATATAATAAGCACTTAGCAAATACCATGAATATTACTATCTGTAATGTATTTTAATGGTTGTGTCCCCCACTAGCCTGTAAGTGCCTTGAGGTCAGGGATTTTGTCTACTAACTCAATTATACTGTACTCTTCCAAGCTCTTAATACAGTGCCCGGCACCAAATACACTCAATATATACAATTGATTGATTTTAAGTTTGTTTCACATTATGAATTTGCACAGAATATACAAATTTCTAAGTATGAGTTTTCTTCCTTGCGCCTTCTGCTTCTTTATCCTTTATTGTACTGCCTCATTAGCAGATGTCACGGGAAAAGCATTCAACTCTGATTCACCAGTGGAAATATAGATCATATGTTGGTCAGAAATATATACATGCATGTTTGTGTATGGGTAAACAGATTTTTGCTCTTTGGGATAATTGTCAATCCACAGGACTTTTGAAAAGTACTTTGTAATCACTTGAATGCATTTTAGTTGGTGTTATCCTAAGTTGGTATTAGCTCATAATTGCTCCAGTGTAAATTAGTCAAAACTTTTTTTCCTGGTGGATAGGGAGAATTTCCTGGAGATGTGGAATAGTAACTCAGTTGCTGTCAGCTTCCTTGTTGAATACTTGAGCTTAAAGAATAAGTTGAACAAAGTTAGACACTTTAAACAACTCTGCTTTAAACTCCATTCATGGTTGGCTGAAGTGCTCAGATACATTTTTTTCCATGGCTACATCATTGTGCAAACCCTTCAGGTTTTGTTAAATTCTTATGGCAGCAAAACATTTTTAATAACCATCAGATTCCTTGTTTTCATTGTCAATATTTTATAATGTTTACCGCTAGCCTGGCAGGGCAAGTCTGAGATTAAGATGCAGTACAGATCATGACCACATCCCTCCCAGTGAGGCAAAACAAATCTCTGATTCCATGAGTTATTGGCTAATAATATTTTTCAAATTCAGGTCATGACAGACCTTTCCTAGGATCTTTTCAGCTACTGGGAACAGTAGCGGTCCCAAATTTGTTTCTGAAATACTCTTTCTGGGGTGTGTGTGGCGGGGAGAGGGGAGGTTAGGGGGGAGATGTTTTCTGTAAGCTGGTATAAAACTGAATCTTTGAAATCCTGGGACCGCCTATGTAATTTTCTCTTTATTGAGAATGAACCAGTGCAGATACCTTAGCAACAGATTTCTCCTTGTCCATACTCTCCCAAGGGCTTAGGAGAGTTCTCTGCACACAGTAAGCACTCAGTAAATACGACTGAATGAGATCTTAGAAAGCTACAATCAGATTGAAGAGTTTTGTTTGTCTTCTGGCTCTGATAGGTGAGTTGCCTGGCTTAAAAACTGCAGAGTTTCCACATAAGGCAAGCCATCAGTTCGAGGTGAGAAACTTGCCCTTGAGGTAGGAGCTCTATTCAGAAAGTTACAGAAGTGTAGTCATCTCAATAGGATTCCTTCTTTCCAATCAAGAGGCAGCATCAAAGAAGCATTTTGTGTATAAAGGCACCATCAACCTTTTTCATTGGTGCCATTGTGGCCCAGGCATGCGGGGATCATGTATTCTACTTTTATTGTAAGCTCTCAATTGCAAGTCCATTGACCTGGATCCTGTAGGCACCTCATAAATACTGATGAGGATGATAATGGCCACTGAGGATGAAGGTGTTTATGGGTCCCACTAGACTCATAGAGAAGTGTAGAAATCTTTGGTTGTGTTTACCCTGCTTCAGTCTCTCCACATCCTTCTGGTTGTCACACCCACTGGGAAATTTATTACGAATACAATGGAGTAATCTCCCCAGATAGCACTTTTATCACTGCTGAGATGGACTCCATGCTTAAGTGGTTGCAAGTAGCCTTTTTTTTCTGGTATTGTTAAGCATTTACTATGTTCAGGCACTGTACTAGCACTGGGATAGATAGAAGCTAATCAGGTTGGAGACAGTCCATGTCTCACATGGGACTCAGTCTAAATTCCATTTTAGAGATCAGGGAACTGAGGCACAGAGAAATTAAGTGACTTGCCCCAGATCACACAGCAGACAAGTGGCAGAGGCTGGAAGCAAAGTGGTCTAGTGAGTCTGAAGGACTTGGACTTCAGTCAGCCAGTCAAATGTATTTATTAATCACCTACTGTGTGCAGAGAACTGTACTAAGCACTTGGGAGAGCTCGATATGCCTATATAAACAGCACGTAGTCTCAGTTCTGCCTCTTTTCTGCTGTGTGACCCTGAGCAAGTCACTTAACTACTCTGTGCCTATTATTTCATTTGTAAAACTGTGAGCCCCATGTGGGACATGGACTCTGTCTAACCTGATTACCCCAGCACTTAGAACAGTGTCAGGTACCCGATAAGCATTAAACAAATAACATTAAAAAAACCCAGATCTTTCTTACTTCCACTAGGCCACACTGCTTCTCAAGTAGCTTTTATCTTAGTCATTCTTGATAAGCCTTTCCTAATGCTACATGCAACAGTTTATTTGACTAAATGAAATAAAGATCCTGACAAAAACCTCTTGAAAAATCCATACAGAAAGCTATGCAGTTTGCTTTGTTTTACTAAGAGCACTGCAGTCTAAACATTTTACACAAGGTCTAGGTACGAAATCTTCACCTAGTACAATGCAAAAAATCCAACATTGACTGTGCTCTGATTATCAGGCTATATTCTGATTGTGCTTCTAACTCAAGAGTGGCCACATTTTTTTTTATCCTGGCTATTATTCAGCTTTCCCTTCCTAAGCAAACAGAGTACACCTCAAAGAAAGGTTGGTTTCTGTAATGCTTTGATCTCTGTGCACATCTAGTAAATAAAAAAAAATTCTCCTCCAACTTTTAGGGATGTGCAGACCTGACCACATTATGAGTTTAACAAATGTTTCCTGCTGCTGTTCAAAGGTTATTGGTTTGGTAAAACTCCAGGCACATTCTTGCAAGCACTTTTCCAACATTAAGCTTCCAACATGAGCTTCAAAGCACAAGGTCTTTGCATGCAGTCTTAGCTAAACTAACCTTTTCAAACTCTTCTACTGTTGGGAATATTCCTTCTTTTTCAAATGATGAAGATACAATGCAAACACAGATCTTAATGAACCCACCATCAACACCTGTAACAAGCCATAAAAAACAACATTTATTTCTATCAGTGTGGAAGTCTGGCATTTGAAAATCAAATGAGATTAGACCTAGGGGAGGGCAATGTTTTGTGGTATTTAGAAAGCAGTGATTTCCCTTCCTCCATCTTAGCATTTTCCATGCTACAAAGGAAATCAGAGTAAGCCACCATTTGAATCTTCACTGGAGGTTTTACTGAGAAATTGTTCCTTAGCAGGCCAATAGCACACAGTTCCAATCAGTGCAGGCAGAGGTTTGGATCAAGAATGCAGGCCCACAAAGTTTGCCACCAAAATACTGCCCACTGGAGAGTTACAGCCTGGAGAAAATGGGCAGAGTAGGAACTACAAGAGGAAATGATCCTGAGACTCAGTTTAGATTCTATTTCGGATTTTTGAGTTCCATTATCAATATCTGTGATTTCATGAATGATCCGTCTTCATTCACATGGTCTCTATGGACGAGCTGTGCATATTCTAGGGTAAGGATCCATAAACCTCTGTGCCCTGATTAGATTGTGAACCTCCAATTAGACTGTGAGCCCATCATTGGGCAGGGATTGTCTCTATCTGTTGCTGGATTGTATATTCCAAGTGCTTAGTACAGAGCTCTGCACACAGTAAGCAGTCAATTAATATGAATGAATGAATGAATGAATGAATGAAGCCCAACAAAATGAAACCTTCTGAGCAGTTGCTACACAAATAGCCTATTGAACCATTTCAGCGCACAGTCACGAAGCCTACTCCTGTTCTCCATTTACACTCACTCCCTTGGTGAACTCATTCGCTCTCACGGCTTTGACTACCATCTCTACGCAGATGACACGCAGATCTACATCTCCGCCCCGTCCTCTCTCCCTCCCTTCAGGCTCGCATCTCCTCCTGCCTCCAGGTTGTCTCCACCTGGATGTCGGTCTGCCAACTAAAACTCAACATGAGCAAGACTGAGCTCTTCATCTTCCCTCCCAAACCCGGTCCTCTCCCAGACTTCCCTATCACCGTGGATGGCATGACCATCGTTCCCGTCTCTCAGGCCCGCAATCTTGGTGTCATCCTTGACTCGTCTCTCTCGTTCACCCCACACATCCTATCCGTTACCGAGACCTGCCGGTTTCACCTTGACAATATCGCCAAGATCCGCCCTTTCCTCTCCAACCAAACGGCTACCTTACTGTTACAGGCTCTCGTTATATCCCGGCTAGACTACTGTGTCAGCCTTCTCTCTGACCTCCCTTCCTCCTCTCTCGCCCCGCTCCGGTCTATTCTTCACTCTGCTGCCCGGCTCATCTTCCTGCAGAAACGATCTGGGCATGTCACTCTCCTTCTTAAACAACTCCAGTGGTTGCCTATCAACCTCCTATCCAAACAAAAACTCCTCACTCTAGGCTTCAAGGCTCTACATCACCTTGCCCCTTCCTACCTCTCCTCCCTTCTCTCGTTCTACCGCCCACCCCGCACGCTCCGCTCCTCTGCCGCCCACCTCCTCACCGTCCCTCAGTCTCGCCTATCCCGCCGTCGACCTCTGGGCCACGTTCTCCCGCGGTCCCGGAACACCCTCCCTCCTCACCTCCGCCAAACTGATTCTCTTCCCCTCTTCAAAACCCTACTTAAAACTCACCTCCTCCAAGAGGCCTTCCCAGACTGAGCTCCTCTTCTCCCTCTACTCCCTCTACTACCCCCTTCACCTCTCCGCAGCTTAACCCTCTTTTCCCCCCATTTCCCTCTGCTCCTCCCCCTCTCCCTTCCCATCCCCTCAGCACTGTACTCGTCTGCTCAACTGTATATATTTTCATTACCCTATTTATTTTGTTAATGAATTGTACATCGCCTTGATTCTATTTAGTTGCCATTGTTTTTACGAGATGTTCTTCCCCTTGACTCTACTTACTGCCATTGTTCTTGTCTGTCCGTCTCCCCCGATTAGACTGTAAGCCCGTCAAACGGCAGGGACTGTCTCTATCTGTTGCCGACTTGTTCATTCCAAGCGCTTAGTACAGTGCTCTGCACATAGTAAGCGCTCAATAAATACTATTGAATGAATGAATACTTCATTGTGACTCTAACAGTTTTAAATACCTGGAGCCCCTCAGATGCAGTCTGGGGTCAGTGGCACCTTAGTCAGATCAATGCCCCTCCCCACCCAGAGATCTAAAACTACTCAATCAATCAAATTTTTATTGAATGCGGGTATTGTACCAAATGCTGAGGAGAGTACAATTAAACAGATTTGTGTCCTCAGTAAGCTTCCAGTCTAAAGGATTTATAATTTCATAGATTGTCCAGCGTGAACTGCACAAGGGGAATGATCCAAGTGGCAGTGGTCAGGCCCCGCCAAGGGCCTCTTTGTCCCCTCTGGGTGGTCACTGGGTGCTTGGCCTTCTGGGGATCTCCAGCCACCTTATCCTGTGGTGGATCATCCCTCTTCCTCAGCCCCTCATCAGCAGTGATGGCCAAGATGAATCCCAATGGCCCTTTATAAATACATATATTCTTGGCAATATTCATGGCTGTTACATAGGCTGTGGTGACCCTACTGTGCTTGGTAGCAGCATCTGGCATTGTGTCATGGGGAGACACAATTGGCCCTGGGCCATGGGCAGTGGTTTAAAATACCTTGCTCCCCTCAGCTAAGGGTTAAGAGCCATGTTTGTTTTGAAGAGCCAAGGCAGACCCCTCATCCAGGGCAAATAAGCTCCTAGACTTTGGCTGGTTGACAAACAAAAAGTCAGGCCTACAGTATGAGTTCTAGAATGAGGACACCAGAAGGCGCAGCAGAGATTAGACTCTCCCCACCTAAACCAGAACCAGTTGTCAATATCCTCTTATTTCCTGATTCCCATCTTTCCTTTTTATCCCAATCTCTACTCCAACTTCTTCCAAATATGATCATAGTGCTAAACCTGATTATTATATAGCTAATGGTTGCCATGAATCATTGAGCCTGAAATTCCACTGTGGGCAGAGAAAATGTCCAGACAAAATTATTATCTTGAGAAGCAGTGTGGCTTAATGGAAGGAGCACGGGCTTGGGAGTCAGAGAACGTGGGTTCTAATCCCGGCTCTGCCAGTTGTCTGCTGGATGACCTTGGGCAAGTCACTTAACTTCTCTCTGCCTCAGTTGCCTCATCTATAAAATGGGAATTAAGACTGGGAGCCCTACTTGGGACAACCTGATTACCTTCTAACTACCCCAGCATTTAGAACAGTGCTTTGCACATAGTAAGTGCTTAACAAACACCATAATTATTATTAATCATTTTTAAGAAAGAGAGCAGTAAAAGCCCTGCCAGGTTCAGTTTTAATCATAATTTTACAGATTTGAGACATTCAGTTCCACCTTCATTGTAATCCAGGGCTTAGTATATTTTCACCTTTTTTTCTTAAAACCTTACCTGAAACGCCGACAGCCACATAAATCACAAATGCCCCGAGTTGAAACCATTGCTTAAGTCATGTCCATGGTTAGGATACCCTAACTTCACTGATCCTCTTCTATCTCTTTGCTCACAGGGAAGGTGAGTAATGGAAGATGAGAAAAAAATGGGTTTTTTTGGCTTTTTTGTTACTGTAGTTGATAGTCATGTAAGAGACACTCTTCTTGTGTAAACAAGGCCCTCTAATAACATAATTAGCTGAAAACATATTCATTATGCTATCCAAATAATTATTTGGATATTGATGATTCCAGAATGTCTGTTTCCTTTAATTTTCTTTAGCCAGTTTCTCCAAGGGGTTTGGGAGAAGCTTCTGGAATTGAGTTTCTTGAAATGCATTTGAGCAGTACTCACAAGAAATATGGATTCTGCACAAATTCACATGGGGGAAATAAAGAGAACAGTGGAAGGTCAGCATACTTGTACTTAGCAGAATGCATAAAGCTTTCTATAAATTTAATGCAGAGAAAAACAAAACCATGTTCAATTTGAACTGTAGTATTTTCCCTGACTATTTACCCTTACCACGGTGTTTATTAGACTCAACAATAGTGTTCTGTGACCAAGAGGAGGTATTAGACACTGGGTGAGGAAATGGATAATGAGGATGAAGGCAGCACACAGGTGCGGTCATGCAGTTTGACCATTTATTATGTTTATTGGCTTTTTGATTGCTTATTCACATACAAAAGTTACATTGAAATGTAATGAGCGGTCTGCTGCAAGCCTAAAGCCTAGAAATTCGTTTTTAAAGATGTCATTCTGTTCTGAACCTATCCTTAGAGTGAGAGTTGTTGGCAAATATGCCTGAATGCTGTTGCTTAGGAAAAATTAAAAAAAAATACACTCCTCAAAAGCTGGAAAAATGCCCATTGGAAGATGTTGTAATGGCCTTGTGGATTAACCTATAACCTGAAAGAGAATCTCAGCTAAAATGCCAGATGATTATCTTGCAAAGCAGTGCATGAGCATGATCAATCTGCAGTGGAAGGAAATGCAGCAAACATTTATGGGGAAAAATTTGTGTTTGAAGTTCTGCCTCTTTAGTATGATGCTATAGGATATTTTTCTGATAATTATTTAATTTAGACTCTTCCTGATTTCATCTAGCCACCACATACTTTAACCTCAATTTCCACTTCAGCATTTCCTCATTACCTAGTCACTTTGGCACTGACATTACATCCCTCCCTCAATCAGTCAATTAATTATTGAGCACTTAACATATGCAGAGCCCTGTACTAAATGCCTATGAAAATTACAGTACAATAGAGTTGGTAGGCATGATCCCTACACACAAGGATCGGGGTTACCTAGAGGATAGAGCATGGGTCTGGGACCCAGAAGTAGCTGGATTGTAATCCTGACTCCTGCACTTGTCTGCTGGGTGACCTTGGGCATGACACTTAAATTTTCTGCACCTCAGTTACCTGTGACCTGTGACTTTCACATAGGATGTTAAGGAATTTAGGGTTACATTTAGTTGGCATAGTGAGTAGAACATGGGCCCAGGATTCAGAAGGTCATAAATTCTAATCTCGGCTCTGTAATTTGTCTGTTGTGTAGCCTTGGGCAAATCATTTCACTTCTCTGTGCCTCAGTCACCTCTTCCTTAAAATGGTGATTGAGACTGTGAGCCCCACGTGGGACAGGGACTGTGTCCAACCCGATTTGCTTGAATCCACCCCAGCACTTAGTACAATGACTGGCACAGAGTAAGAGATAACAAATACCATAATTATTATTATTATTATTTTCCTGGGGGGAAAAGTATTAGATTCAGGATTGGCAGTTTTTACCAGAATTGTTTTATTGTTACTGAATTGAAATCTCAGATCTTGGCATCTGCCTGCATTAAGGGTTGGAGGAGGAACTCGGATGTCGGAGGGATCAATAGACCTGGGGAGCCGTGGGAGGGTTAGGAAGTGCATTCTGTAGCCAGCCTGGGTAGTCCCTGATTATCTTCACCTTCAGCTGGACTCTTCGGTGTCAACTGAAGATGGTGGCAGCCAGAGGGATGCAGGGACTTGGGGAGCAGTGAGCAGAACATCTCAAAAACAGTGTTAAGAAAATGGAATTGATAGAAGGGCTTTAGGACCCAGTTTTTTTGTTTGTTTGCTTGTTTTTATGGTGTTTATTAAGAGCTTACTATGTGCCAGACACTTTCCTACGTGTTGGGATAGATACAAGTTAATCCTGTTGGACAAAGCCCGTTTCCCATACGGGATGACAGTCACAATCCCCATTTATGTATCTGTGTGCCACATACGTATTCCTCTAGATTTTTAATTCCATGTGGGAAGGAAACATGTTTACCAACACCGTCATGTTGTACTCTCCCACGTTGCTTAGTACAATGGTCTGCACATAGTAACTGCTCAATAAATACCACTGATTGATTGATTGAAGCAGCATTCTACCCAGTACAGTGCCTGGTATACATTAAGAAAAGTAGCGTGGCTTAGTGGAAGGAGCCCGGGCTTGGGAGTCAGGAGATGTGGGTTCTAATCCCAGCCCCGTCGTATGTCTGCTGTGTGACCTTGGGCAAGTTATTTGACTTCTCTGTGCCTCAGTTACCTCATCTGCAAAAATGAGGATTAAGACTGTGAGCCCCATTTGGGACAACATGATGACTTTATATGTAACCCAGCACTCAGAACAGTGCTTGGCACATAGTAAGCGCTTAACAAATACCATCATTATCATTATTATTATTAAGCACTTCAGCATTGCAGCACAAATGCCATACTATAATATTCCCCAATTACTCCAGACAAATATTTCTCTGGACTGTAAGCTCCTCCTGGGCAGGGAATGTTTCTACCAACTCTGGAACATTGTACTCTCCCAAGCATTTAGTTCACTTCTTTTCTCACAGTAAACATTCAGTCAATACGATTGATTGATTGAGTGCTTATTGTGTGCAGCATACTGTATACACAGTGTTTGTATTCTCTCTCTCTCTCTGTCTCTCCCCTTCTTGCACTCTGGTATTTGTACTTCACACTGTGCCTGGTACTGTTTCATTTCTCCCTCTTGATGTCACGATCTTCCCAAAGCCTCTGCACAGCAGGTGTTGAGTCAACACCAGTGATGATGATGGCGATAATGTCCATTTTACCAGCAGCAAACCATAGTTCCCAAAGTGCTACTTGTACATATGAAAGCCCTGGGGCAAAGCACAGGCCAAGTTAATTTACTGGTGGCAGTGAGAGAACAGTTGTCCGAGTGATTTGGAAGCAGACCAGCAGACTGTTGACTTAATTATGCCAGACAACAGAGCCAACATTTTAAAACTGTGAAAAATGTCAATTTTTCACACTCCCTTTTTTTCCCACACCACCTGAATCAGATGACATAAATCATTTGAGCCATTAAAAAAAAATAGCTAGCATTGCCAAAATCTAAATCTTCTTTACCAGCTTTCTTTCCAGTTTTTGGCTTCATATTGTTAAGGAGATAAAAATGATGGGTTCTGTAGAAAATTAAAGCAGAACCCATTTTAGAGGCAAAACTTCAGGCAGAGGGTATTGGTAATTGATCAAGGGGGCATATCAGCATACAAGCAATCCATCTATGGTATTTGTTGAGCACTTACATTGTTGAGCACTTACATTATGCCAAGGGTTTGGGAGAGGACAATAGATTAGGTAGAAAAGAGCCTTGCCTTCAAGGGATAAGACATTGAAATTAATTTGAATGACTGCCTTCCCAGCTATATTGTAAAGTCCTCCCAATCTAGTGAGGATGGCAGACATTAATATAAATTACTAGTAGGAAAAGTGACCATTAGTCAATGTACTTTTTGAGTGCTTATTATGTGCAAAACACTGTATTAAGCACTCTGGGGAACAGCATAGTGAACTCATGATGTTAAGATAATGTATGACATTAAGATAAATTTCAAGAGGATATCTATATACTTCATTCTGCTATGAGAAGCAGGTTCAGATAAAATTAAGAAAATCAAGGCAACATATGGAACCTTTTACATGTTTTGTGCACTTTGAAGTTTAGTCGATAAGAAGACGTTAGGTTTTTGAATCTGAATCCAGTCTGTAATTGCAGGGCCCCGTTTTCAAGGAAAGACTCCTTTCCAAATGCTACTTGTCATTATGTTTAACTTCCTCATAAGTGTACCTAACCTATAAGACTGAAAATATGGGAAAGTATTGAAGCTGTGGAAAATTGTGATTCCACTCTAAATTTGAATGTTACTTTAATCTATTGAACACAACCCAGGACATAATATGTGTCTGGAAGCTGGTGTCAGATACAATTCTCACCTTTATGGAAACTCCTTTAACTTAAGAATGAGAGCATCATCAAAAGTCCTAGAAATACTCACAGAAGAATTCTAATGTGCTTACCCCCTCTCCCTGCTAAGGTGCTTGATGAAGGTATCATGACTAGGAGAATGGGGTAGGAGAATATGTTTTGGAGAGTTGTCTTTCTATGAGGTTTTGTAGGAAAAAAAGAAATGGTTTAGTGAATTTGATGGAGGATGAAGGGAGAAGACATGGATAATTGGTGATGAACCAAAAGTTCATTAATCAATAAATCAATCAAAATCAATTAGTGGTATTTATGGAGCACTTGGAAAGTACAATATAATAGAGTATATTTTTATTGCCATTGTTCTTGTCTGTCTGTCTCCCCCGATTAGACTGTAAGCCCGTCAAACGGCAGGGACTGTCTCTATCTGTTGCCGACTTGTTCATTCCAAGCTCTTAGTACAGTGCTCTGCACATAGTAAGCGCTTAATAAATACTATTGAATGAATAAAGTAGGTAGATATGATCGCTGCCTACAAGAAGCTTACCGTCTACAAGGGGAGAAAGAAAATAAAATAAATTAAAGATAGGGTAAATGGTAAAGTATAAGGATGCTTTCATAAATGCTGGGGGACTGGGGTGAGTATTGAAGTGCTGAAGGGGTACATAGCCAAGTACACAGTTGACATAGAAGGGAGGGCAGATAGGGGGAATGAGGATGAAATGGTAAGAAGCAGTGTGGTTTAGTCGAAAGAGCCTGGGCTTGGGAGTTGGATATCGTGGGTTCTAATCCCGGCTCCTCCACTTGTCAGCTGTGGGACTTTGGGCAAGTCACTTAACTTCTCTGTGCCTCAGTTACCTCACCTACAAAAAGGGGATTGAGACTGTAAGTCCCACGTGGGACAACCTGATTACCTTGTTATCTACCCCATTGCTTAGAACAGTGCTTGGCACATAGTAAGCGCTTGACAAATACCATCATTATTCTTATTATTAAGAAGAAATGGTAACTAGGACTTAGTGGGTTAAGAATGGGAGACTGGTGAAAGGGAAACAGCTGGGCAGTCTATGGCTAGAATTTATTAACTTTATGCAAAAAGAAATGAATAGCCATTGGGATTTTTTGAAGAGGGATATTATGTATTCTGAACTGGGTTTCAATAAGAAGATACTGCAGCTGTAAGCATGATATCCTGAAATATGAAGATTCTCGAGGCAGAAAGAACAGTAAGAAAACCATTACAGTAATTTATCTGATGGATAATTTATGGGTGGATGATAAGGGGCATATCTGTGAAATATAGAAGAATCAGAAAAAATTACAGCCTAACCACCACAGTCCCCCAGATGACAGAGAAAAGCTATGAGTGACAGTAAAAATATGAATTTTGGAGACAGGGAGGAGGTGATGGTGTCAACAGTAATGAGAAAGTTTTGAAGAGAAGGGAAGATGAAGAGTGCAGATTGGACATATTGAGTTTAAAATGCTGGTGGATGATTCAGGTAGAGATTCTCAGAGACAGGAGATGGAAGGTTGTAAGGTAGAGCTCTTGTAATAGTAATGGAAGCAATCCTAGTGAAACTGTCCTCTCCTAATTCTCCTAGCACTCTGACCACTCTTCTCAGTCTCTTTCACAAGTTCCTCCTCTGCCTCATGTCCTCTAACTGTGGAAGTTTCTCAATACTCAGTTATGGCTGTCCTTCTATTCTGCATCTACATCCACTTATTGGAGAACTCATTCACTCTCATGGCTTCAGCTACCATCCTTACAGAGTTGATTCCCAAATCAATTTCCCTATCCCTGACCTTTATCCATGTTGTGGTCTTGAATCTCCTCCTGCCTTCAGTTCTTCTCTACTTGAATGTCCTGCTGGCACCTTAATATGTCCAAAAGAGAACTTCTCATCTTTCCACCCAAACCCTGTCCAATCCCTGACTTTATAATCACTCTAGATAGTGATAAGGAAGCAGCATAACCTAGCTGCGTAGAGCATGTTCTTAAGAGTCAGAAGGACCTGGGTTCTAATCCGAGGCCAGACACTTGTCTGCTATTTGACCTTGGGCAAGTCAATTCACTTCTCTGGGCCTCAGCTACCTCATCTACAAAATGGAGATTGAGACCATGAGCTTCTCTGGGACAGGGACTGTGTCCAAAATGATTAATTTGTAACTACCCCAGGGGTGACAACTGAAAGTTTTAACACATTTGTAGTGGATGGAGAGAAGATTGAAATAGTTGACAATTTTTCTCTCCTGGGATCAGTAATCAATAATAAATAAATAGCCAAGAAATATGCAGAAGATTAATGTTAGGGAAACTAGCTATGAAAAACCTGGAAAAAATCATGAAATGTGCTGATGTAACGATTGCCACAAAAATACAAACTGTCAACACTATGGTATTTCCAGTGACAGTGTATGGATCTGAAAGTTGGACAGTGAAAAAACAGGATGGAGAGAACATCGATCCTTTGAAATGCGGTGTTGAAGAAGGCTTTGACAAATACCATGGACTGCCCAAAGGACAAAAAAAAAATGGATTTTAGAGCAAATTAAACCAAAGTGGTCTTTGGAAGGCCAAATGACTCACCTTAGATTAGCATATTTTGGACACATAATCAGGAGGACTGATTCTCTGGAGAAGACACTAATGCTAGGAAAAGTCCAGGGAAAAAGTGGAAGAGGCAGCCCGGCAGCTAGATGAATAGAGACCACAACAACAATAACGGGAGAATCATTATAAAGGTTGCAGATTATGGCAGAGGACAGGACATTCTGGAGAAAGTATATCCCTGGAGTCACTATGAATAGGAAACGACTCGATGGCACTTAATAATAATAAACCCCAGGGCTTAGAATACATGGTAAGAGCTTAACAAATATCATCATATCTTTACTATTAGACAGCATCACAATTCTCCCTGTCTCACAAGCCTTATCCTTAACTCATCTCGCTCCTTCATCCCACATATTCAATCGGTCAGGAAATCCTGTAAATTCTACCTTCACAACATCTCTATAATCCACCCTTTCCTCTCCATCTGTCACCATTTTGATGTAAGCACTCGTCATTTCTTCCTTTGACTACTGCATTAGCTTCCTCTCTGACTTCCCTGTCTTCTGTCTTTGCTGGTATTTCACTCTTCTGTCTGGATCAATTTTCTAAAAATATGTTCAGTCCACATCTCCCCACTCCTCATAAATCTCCAATGGTGGCCCATCAACTTCCCATTAAAGAGAAACCCATTATCATCACCTTTAAGGCACTCAAACAGTTCTCTCTCCAAACTAACCTCATTGTGATCAAGGAATGTATCTATCAAATCTGTTGTATTGTACTCTCCTATGTGCTTAGTACAGTGCTCTGCACTCAATGCTCTGGTCAGTAAATACCATTTTTGATGCACATACTGCTCCTATAATAACAACACAGTCTTAATCTGCACTTTGCAGATGAATGAACTGAGGCACAGAAAAGTTAAGTTGCTTGCCCAAGGTCACACAGCAGAGAAGTGGCAGAGTGGGGATTATTCCCAGGCCCGTGCTCTATCCACCGAGTCAGGTGTAATCTGCCACTTGTCTGCTTTGTGACCTTGACAAGTCACTTCATTTCTCTGGGTCTCAATTCCCTCTTCTGTAAAATGAGGAGTAAGACTGTGAGACTATAATAATAATCTTACCTATTTTTCCATCCCCACACTGGCCCCTTTCTTATGTTCTCTTTTGGGCCTGGAACTCCCTCCCCTTCATATTTGACATTCCATTACTCTTCTCACCTTAAAGGTCCTACTAAAATCACATCTCCTCCAAGAGACCTTCCCAGACATTTCCTCTATAAATCTTTCTCTCTACATAGGCAGCCTCTTAAGCCTTATGATATTCATCCCAGCCCTATGATACTTTTGTAAACATTCTTATATTCTATTCTTTGCCCTATGTATAATATATTTTAATGTCTGTCTCAGTTGAGGATTATAAACTCTTTGTAGGCAGGGATTGTACTGTACTTTCCCAAGAGTTTACTCCAGTGCTCTGCACACAGTAAGCACACGATAAATACCACTGATAGATTGATTGGTAGTAATGATGACATTGAGTATCTATTCAATGCAACAATTTACACTAAGAGCTTATGTAAAGTACAGTGAAAGCTGAAAATTTGTTCTGGCCCAAAAGGAGTTTAGAAAGGGAGATGAATGTTCCAAACTATTTACAAATAATAGAATCAGTAGGAAGCGCTGAGGTTGAAATAATTTGCAGTGATGGGAATTGATGAGAGAAATCTGCCTGTATAAGGAAGAAGTTTAAGAGGGAGTCTGTTTAGGGAGTCATTTCCAAAGGGGTTTCTATGTGTTCCTATGTCAAGCAATGTTTTCCTGGAATGCAAACAGACAGACCATAAGCATAGAAACACTATTCCTCAAATCACATCTTCATCGTACCGGAGATGTGGGAAGAATTAATGCTACCAGATAACCACTTAATTCTCTGGTAGGCTGAAAAGGGCAAAGAGAAACAGTGGACAGAGGTAAAGCTTAAAATAATATAATAAGGCAAATATTCAAAATATTTGGATAATATCCCCACAAAAGACTAAAAAAAAAAACCCCAGCGTATAGTGATTAGAAATGGGATGGTTTACCTGCGATAAAATCATTGAGCAATTAAGACACCATAAGAGAAAAATGAAAACAATAAAACTATAATGTTATAGGAAGGGTTAGTCATTGCATATATGCCTTGTAATAATAATAATAATTATGGTACTTGTTAAGCAAGACATGTGGTGGAGCCCATGTGAGAACCCAGTTCCTTCTGACTCCCAGGTTTATGCTCTATCTACCAGATCATGAAGGGGTTGTCAGTTATGCCATGTTTTGACTAGCCCCTTTCACATATGCTGATACAATTCATAGACAAAAATGCATTTTCTTGGAATCTGAAGGTCAAGCCCAGACACATATACAAAACGAGCGTGTGTTTCAAGCTCAGGACATGTATCTAGCCAGGTTTACATTTATGTATGTGTACAAACAGTTACTTGGTTAGAGACCTGTATCATGTTGAATCTCCGCTATCTCATAGTAGATTTAAGCAGTGCCTCCCTTCCCTACTTTCTATGGAACAATTAATTATCCATGAGTCAGAATGGTTTTAATAAAACTGTACACATTAGAGAAAGGATAAGCTTAATAAATTACCTCATCAGTTTCCCTGCTAGAAGAGCATTCCTTGATACTCCTACAATCTAGTTTTAAAATGCCCTAAATGATGAATTTCCCCTTATGAAACTATCCAGTTGCCTAATTGATCTCATGGTAAGGAATTTTTCCCTGTTCTTAACTAAATTTTTTCCTTCTTTCATTTATGGAACTATTCTTTCTTAAAGTTAAGTTTTAGAAATGTGGAAAATAGATCCTATGTTATTTCCTGACATCTCCTTATTCACCTGAAACACTATTAAACCTTTAGTGAGGAACTGCTTCAAACATCCACAACTATCACATCGATTAGACTGTAAGCCTGTCGAAGGGCAGGGACTGTCTCTATCTGTTACTGATTTGTACATTCCAAGCGCTTAGTACAGTGCTCTGCACATAGTAAGTGCTCAAGTGGAGAAGCAGCGTGGCGCAGTGGAAAGAGCACGGGCTTTGGAGTCAGGGCTCATGAGTTCGAATCCCAGCTCTGCCACTTGTCAGCTGTGTGACTGTGGGCAAGTCACTTAACTTCTCTGTGCCTCAGTTCCCTCATCTGTAAAATGGGGATTAAGACTGTGAGCCCCACGTGGGACAACCTGATTCCCCTGTGTTTACCCCAGCGCTTAGAACAGTGCTCTGCACATAGTAAGCGCTTAACAAATACCAACATTTTTTTTTTCAATAAATACTATTGAATGAATGAATCACACACAACAGTAGGGTGTGAACTTACCTATTTTCCTTTATAGTGAGATTGAAGATGTGTCCCATTGTTTTTATCCAAGAAGTACTGATCCCAAAAGAGTACCTGACCTAACTCCTTCCAATATTTAAATCCCCCCATCCACTTTTCCAGGGCAAAGAAGAAGAGCAGGAATGGATATTGCACTCCTTCAAAATTGGCTTGCAGTCTCTCCTTTTAAGCTCCACACCCTTTTCAGCTGCTTATTACTAAGAGTGCTATAAATGTTCCTTATGACGTGCCCCATTCGCTAGGAAAAATATCTAGGTACCCCATGGAAATAATCAAAATCAAAACAGTTGTAGTGTTTCAGCGTGACTTTGTGGAAAGAGCACGGGCTTGGGAGTCAGAGGTCATGGGATCTAACCCCGGCTCTTGTACTTGTCAGCTGTGTGACCTTGGGCAAGTCACTTAACTTCTCTGGGCCTAGGTTTCGTCATCTGTAAAATGAGCATCAAGACTGTGAGCCCTATGTGGGACAATCTGATTACCTTGTATCTACCCCATCACTTAGAACATTGCTTGGCACATAGTAAGCACTTAACAAATACCAACATTATTATTATTATTATTATAAAATCAAGATGAGTTATAAATGAAAAACCACCATCCCTAATTATGATCAATAAGCTTCCTTTAGATATGGAAAGTGAGAAAGTGGAAAGTATTGATGGAGTCAGAGGAATTTTCAAGGTTGCTATCGAGGTATCTCCATAATCAATCAATCTATCATTGGTACTTAGCGAGCCTCTACTGTGTGCACAGCACTGCATTAAGTGTTTGGGAGAGAATAATGCAATAGAGTTTAGTAGACATGATTCCTGCCCTCAAGAAGCTTAGAGTTTAGTCAGGGACACTGAAACTGAAATAAATCAGAGATAGGAAAAATGGCAGAGATAAAGGATATGTACATAATAATAATAATGTTGGTATTTGTTAAGCGCTTACTATGTGCCGAGCACTGTTCTAAGCACTGGGGTAGACATAGGGGAATCAGGTTGTCCCACGGGGGGCTCACAGTCTTAATCCCCATTTTACAGATGAGGGAACTGAGGCATAGAGAAGTTAAGTGACTTGCCCACAGTCACACAGCCGACAAGTGGCAGAGCTGGGATTCGAACTCATGAGCCCTGACTCCAAAGCCCATGCTCTTTCCACTTAGCCACGCTGCTTCTAATTACATAATTGCTGTGGGGTTGGAATAGGTATCAAAGTGTTTAAAGGGTTCAGATGTAAGTGCATACTAGAAGTTAATTTTTCACTTAGCCTAAGAAATAATAGTTTGATTTCAATTGAACACCTGATATATTTTCTGTGGCTGATTATATTGGTCCTGGTGACCCCAGAAACAAGAATTCCAATTAGAGGTCATTTTCAGTAGTGTCAGGTACAGGATAGAACTTCAAAAAAACCCTCGTTCCTTTGCTTATCTTTCCCTAGACCAGGAATTTGCTTCCTGCATCCCTCCCTTTGCTGTTGATTGATGACATGTGAAACATTTACAGAGGTATCAAAAGTGATTTCATTTCTTTGCTGCAGCAACATAAAAATACATCCATGAGCTGTGCAGCAGACAACCAAAATGTCCAAATCCAAATCTTACTCATGGTACCAAATGTTTCTTGTAAGTCTAAGAATACAATTTGGCATTCACAACAAATCCTAAAACGATATGAGTTATCAAATCTGAGCTGGTAATCCTTTTTCACCCTGTCCCCATCACCATCACAAGAGAGCTTCTCCTCAGCTCTTCCTTGCCTCAGGATCAGTGAAATACTCTGCCAGGTATTTCAACCCATAGAGAAGCAGTGTGGCACAGTGGGAAGAGCACGGGCTTGGGAGTCAGAGGTCATGAGTTCGAATCCCGGATATGCCACTTGTTAGATGTGTGACTGTGGGCAAGCCACTTTACTTCTCTGTGCCTCATTTACCTCATCTGTAAAATGGGGATTAACTGTGAGCCTCACGTGGGACAACCTGATTACCCGGTATCTACCCCAGCGATTAGAACAGTGCTCTGTACACAGTAAGCGCTTAACAAATACAAACATTATTATTATTAACCCTTCTCCCAACTCTGCCCGGAGTTCTTCTCCCAAGGGGCCTTTCTCGAGAAGAGTGAGGAAGGACCCAGGCAGGAGCATTTTGCCTAAATCCTCTAAGGTTAGTGGATCGCCAAGCTATGAAACCTGAGACCCCGTCACTCTTCACCCTCATGTCATCTTCAGTTTCTGCTTCCAACATGCCTTGTCTGGCAAGGACCCTGGTGGCAGCCTGCCTTAACAAGTGTTGGAAAGGCTTTGGCTGTGGCTTTTGTGACAACTGGTCTTCTGATAGGGCCATACTAATGCAGAGGATAATCATGCTGCAGCCTAGGGTCTTCAGGCTTTCAGAAGCCCCTGAGGATCAGAAATCCTGCCTCTGGCACCACAGGGAAGTCACATTCAATGCACAGTCCGCACTGTGCCCCATCATTCATACCCACTACCACCACACCTTTCACCTTCTACCATCACTTTCCACCACCTTTGTGTTCTGGAATAACTAATGCTGCCTTGACTGTCTCCCTCCCCACACTGCGGTGGACCCAGAATTCCTATAGTCTAGAAAGTTGTCCTCCACTGTTAATGTGACTGCCACTACTAAAATTACCAGAACTAAGGAGGAAGTGTGTTTCTTCTGTTTTCAGAAGCGTTTTTAAGATGGGGACAACTATAATCCGAAGGATTTGAATGGAGGAATAGTTGCAGTCAGTCAACAATACAAGAAATGGGTTTGGAAAGGAGAGAGGTAAGGGAAAGGACCAATGAGTAAGAGATTTTACTTGGGAGAAGAAGCATAGAGCATTCTTCCGATCTGGATTCTGCATTCAGTTTAACAAAATGGAGAAACTGGCCATGAAAATGTGTGGGACAGAAACAATTTGTCTCTCCACCTCCTGGAAAGCCATCCAGCCAAATTTCCAAGCCACAAGCGCACTCACCAGTCAACATTCTGGGCTGTTGACCGTGGCTTGGTTCACGCTGGGTAGTTGGTGTACTCCTTAAAGCGCTTTGTGGCTGGTCTCTGAGGTCAGCTGAAGAGCTCTCAAACTACAGCTAAGCAAATGACACTGCACACTCCTCAGAGTACAGACCGAAAAGCACTTTACACTGAAATGTAAAACCAGCAGAACATGTTCAGGAGCAGGATTGAATGGTCAGGCCAGAGAGAAATTTTGGGTGGATATTTTCTGTGTTGTTATTAACAGATTTGTATTACATCAAGTGAAGTTTGAATTGAAAAAATATGTGGTCTGAAATGTTTAATAATTCACTTTGGTTTCCCAAGAGTTTTGTAACTTCGAAAATGAAAGTACAATAAAGCACTGATATTAATGAATCAGATTTGTAATTGACAGATCTCAACTCAAGTCGTTAGGTTTGTTTACTATAACATTTGCAGCCCTCTATAATTCCACCTAGATATCAATCCAGGAAGAGTACAATTTTATAAGGTATCCTGAAAGATCTGTGAAAAATTCAATAATTTAAAAAATGATATAAAGGCAGCAAACAGGATATTCCACCTGTTCTCTAACCCAGGCTAGAGACAAAGAGAGTTATTTACTCAAAATACATGAAAGAAGCTGGCACAAGCAAGAAGAAATGTGTTTAACGTTCAGGAGACAAGAATCAGGGAAATGATCAGAATATTTAAAACTAAGAAGTATTTCAACTTTTGCCCAGTTAAAAATAATCACGTTCCACATTTTAGTAGTACTAGGATTGGCATGTATTGTGTATGCTGTGTTCAGTGCAGTATATTAAGGACTTGGGAAGCATAAAACAAAGAAGAAAATGTTCCATGACCACAAGGAGCTTGTACTGTTATGGGAAGTTACTGACATAGTATCATTTGCTAGACTTTGAGATTGTTATGAGCATATATCAATTCTTGGATGACTCTCCTAAGTATTTAGTACAGTGCTATGCACATAGTAAATGTTCAATAAATATTTATTCTGAAAGACATGCAGACAATTAAACAAGCACTGTCCAGAAGCAGAATAGAGATAGGAATGGGCAATAATTCATTCATTCAATAGCATTTATTGAGCACTTACTATGTGCAGAGCACTGTACTAAGCGCTTGGAATGAACAAGTCGGCAACAGATAGAGACAGTCCCTGCCGTTTGACAGGCTTACAGTCTAATCGGGGGAGACAAGAACAATGGCAGTAAGTAGAGTCAAGGGGAAGAACATCTCATAAAAACAATGGCAACTAAATAGAATCAAGGCGATGTACAATTCATTAACAAAATAAATAGGGTAATGGAAATATATACAGTTGAGTGGACGAGTACAGTGCTGTGGGGATGGGAAGGGAGAGATGGAGGAGCAGAGGGAAAAGGGGAAAAAGAGGGTTTAGCTGCGGAGAGGTAAAGGGGGGGTGGCAGAAGGAGTAGAGGGAGAAGAGGAGCTCAGTCTGGGAAGGCCTCTTGGAGGAGGTGAGTTTTAAGTAGGGTTTTGAAGAGGGGAAGAGAATCAGTTTGGCGGAGGTGAGGAGGGAGGGCGTTCCAGGACCGCGGGAGGACGTGGCCCAGGGGTCGACGGCGGGATAGGCGAGACCGAGGGACGGTGAGGAGGTGGGCGGCAGAGGAGCAGAGCGTGTCAGGAGACGTTCAGGGTTATGTAGTAACTTATATCTGCAAAATCTTTACATATCTATAAGTTTTTTCATTTCCACCACAAAGCTTAAAAGCACAGAATTCTGCTTCCTAGACAATTCATTACCTAATGACATGCAAATAGATGAAGAACTGGAAAACCTAATCAATTGGGACAGTATATCCTTGTTTGAGGGACTGACAGGTAGACATAAGGCTTCAAAACCAACTCTAGGCCTCAAATTTTGGAATAATCTCAATGATACTTAATTGTATTTATTGAGCATTTACTGTGTACTGAGCACTGTACTAAGCATTTGGGAGAGTATAATATAACAGAGTTGGTTGGAACATTTCCTATTTCCAACAGAAAACTTATAATTCATCTTCTCAAAATTGAATGATAAGCCAGGATCAGGACACTAAGATACTGAAATGTGTGCACCAATGCTTTAGAATAAATTGCCAGCAGAGCCTCAGTCAAATGCATGGATAGCAACCCTCCAGCTAATGTTTTCACTGGAAATGAAGGACATTCATAAATCAAACACTGTACCCTTTATTCTTCATCTGATTATACAAAAATCAGTGGTCAGGCAATTGATTATCAGATATTTATTTAAAATATTTATTTAAAAAATGCAAATATTTATTTAAAATATTTATTTAAAAAATGACAAAAACAAAGTTTTGGAATAGAAAGTCAAATGTGCAAGGAGAAACTTTTTTTCAGCAATTAAAAGACTATAACAGAAACAAAAACAATGCTGTCCCTGAATAAAATGTGATTTGTAAGTCTATTAATGTTCATTTTCCATAACATGACATACTCAGGCAAAAATCTTGGTGCATTAGAGGTGATGTTGGCATGGAAGCACAAAGTTCCTAATCCTTCTTTAAGCCTTAGGAGTTCTGAATCACTAATTGGGAGCAGGATCAGGGCTATGTCTTAGCCCAGTCCAATTGACAGGGGTAAATGCTATTCTGAGGCTAATTTCAGGGTCCCATTTCAGACAGGAGCTTTATTAGTGAATGTTTCACACCTTTGACAGATCCATAAATAACAATTATGACTTGAAAAACGCAACCTTGTCTTGAGGAGGAATGGCAGAAAGAAGTCTGGTTGGCAGTGGATTTGGAAAATTTAATTCTTGCAATATGTAACACAAATAATTCTATATAACATACTGGCAAAACTATCCACCATTGTACAGCACAAACATGGACCTAATTTTCCTACCAGTATTTTTTTATTATAGTTCCTTCCTTCATTTCAAACTGAAATCAGATCATCTTAGGCAACTTAATTCCTTTCTTTCATTTTCATATTGTTACATTATCATCTTGTCACAAAGCATTTTTCTTAGTAGATACTACTTTGATACTCTGAAAAACAAAGTTCCCAAAGTCAAAGATATTTAACCAATCTTTTCAGGTTTAAGTGTTTAAAGCATTCTAATAAAAGAGCCTATTTAACTCCCACTCCACAGGGTTACTCTAACATCATTCCACAAAATCCTCAGTTAAATATTAATCAAAATCATAGGGCAACTACAGATCTGTACCTTGCTTTTAGGGCTTTCATTTCAGAGCTTCCTGCAATCAAGGAAATATGTTTTCCTATCCGGAAAAGGGGACTGAGGAACAGAGGACTTTCTTCAACCTGAAATGCATGTAAACACTTAAATTTATGTACATATACATGCAGATCTTTATACATATTCATTTCTATTAATTCACATGTATATATATATATATATAGATAGATAACACGCAATGTGCTATTTGGCATATGTATATAATTTTTATTAAAATAACTATGGTATTACCTAAGTGCTGGATTACTATACAATCACATGGGACACAGTTTTGGGGCCTCACAGTACTTGAAAGGGAAAGAGAAAACTGGTATTTTATCATCATTTTACAAGTGAGGCAATTGGATCACTGAGAAATTAAGTTACTCAAGGTTACCCAACTGGCTAGTAGAAGAGCTGGAATTAGGAGCCATATCTTCCAACTTTCAGCTCCCCTTCCACTAGGCCACGTTCACCCAGAAAGAATTCCATTATAAATATGCACCCACTGTAGTTCAGGGGTTAAAATACTAAGAGTAACATAATATAAATAAAAATACACACATGGACCATAAATATAAAATATATCTATCTCTCTCTCTCTTTGTATATATATATATATATATATATATATATATAGATAGATTATAGATACATTTTTTCTTATGTTATCATGTTTAAAGAAAATAAATTTGATATGATCTCTCAGTCTGTGCAGGTACCACTACAATAACCGAGGAGGTTTAAACATGCTTGAGAAGATGATCTTTTGCCCTAAAGATGAGGCAGCAGCTAATTCTTCAGAGATTGGCAATAATAATGCCCTGGTCTTTGAGAGACATGCTATTGTTCTTGGCAGCTTTAGTTTCTAAATATTCTCCAGGAATTTCACATTATCTGAATCTGCTTCAGAGTGCCCTCAAATGCCTCTTCTGACCACATTACTTGGCATCTCCCATTTCTGTTAACAGAAAGAAGCATCCTTAGGAATGTATAGATGAAAAGCATGACCGCATCTTCAAGTGTATTTGGTTATAGCACCAGACGACAATGGTTTCCAATGGCTGAGCACAAGAGAGTAGACACATTGTGTGCTTCTAGGAACAAAGACGGTGACTTGAGGAAAAAGGAAACAAGACCGCCTCAGTAGTTGTAAACTTTGAAACAGGAAGGAAGTGTTTGTGGGGATGAAGAGATATCTAAATTAGAATAAATGACATTGGGAAAAGGGGGATCCCCAAGATGAGGGTAATAAAGTGAAAATTTTGATAAGGCTTACAAAATGGCAAATCACCTTGATTTTCCTTCTATTTTCTACACTGTTTGCACCTATTAGAACATTTATGAAAATACGTATTGAGCACAGGTGTTATCCCTCTGTAAATTTCATTGACTTGAGGACGTGATATTTAATACTGATAATTTTGCTTCTTCATTTTTCTCAGTGTAGGGACTTATATAGATCCATGACAAAATAAATACCACTGATTGATTAACATTTTTTAGTCTTTCAGAGAACATATCTTCTTAAATTCTCCAATGTACCCAAAATGTACCCAAAATGGAAGAACATGAAAAAAGACTGACAAGTCATTTAAAATTAAAATTCACTTGTTAATGCTAAGTTGTTAGCATCATTTCTCAATCGAATGAATCTTTAACCTTACCCTAACTTTCATCCAGATATTAACCCCTTCAAAAGAACAGCCCAATCATCCCAGTCCTAAATCTTGACTAATCTCGACTTATTGGGAAGCCACAGAAATATGTAATTTGCACCCTCAAAGATCTAAAGTCTACTAGTCT
Organism: Ornithorhynchus anatinus; assembly: GCF_004115215.2. NCBI lineage: Eukaryota > Metazoa > Chordata > Mammalia > Monotremata > Ornithorhynchidae > Ornithorhynchus > Ornithorhynchus anatinus. The sequence continues at coordinate 16,752,962 of NC_041737.1, forward strand.
ACTAGTCATCAACAATCAAAAGAGTAGTACAAACATCAAAGAAAGCTTCTAGAAATAATCTCCTAGATTGTGTTTTTCCAATTGTATTGTATTTAATCCTTCAAAGCCTGTTATAATATCTTTCTTAATGTTCTTCTGGCACTTGAAAAAGGTGAATGGTATTGTTGGGCAGACTGCTGACTGCACCTTCTGTTCTTAACTTTGAGACTACCTTCATTTGCCATATAGACCCTAATAGTAAATTGATGTAAAGTATCTGTTCAGAAGCATGAAAAATTTTCTCTGACTTCATAAAATTTCCCTCTCTATGCCTTATATACTTTCTCAGGGTCACACCTGGAGAGTTTCCAGTACTCCACCAGTCTCGACTATGAGAGGGAGAGTCAAGCAAAGGCATATCCATTCCATTCCTAGCTTGGGCAGTAACTAAGTGAGTGGAAGGTGATGTCCTACAAGTAAAAACTCCCCTGTGCTGGGCTGCAGCGGCATGAGAGAGGGTCTAGGGAGGAGACTCAAGTTTACTGCATGGAAGGAAGCGATGGTAACCATTTCCATATTTTTACCAAGAAACCACTTTGGATATACTACCAGAATGATTGCAGATAGAGGTGGGGCATTCTGGAAGAAAAGTGTCCATGGCGTCATTATGGGTCAGAGACAACTTGACAGCATAAGAAAAGAAAGACAATGCCTCATAGTTTCAAAGGACAATGCATTGCTAATTCTGTAATAAGGTAGTGTATACCACACAGAGAACCACAAAGTAGGGTGAATTTAAGGTTAAAACATTTAGTCTGATGAAAAGTTACTCTTTCATTTGTCATCTTCAAAATGAAGAGCTGGCATATCTCCATGTATACAAACACTTCATGATGGACTAGCTGAGATTTCAATTGATTTAATTATTGAGTCTTTACTCTGTTCAGAGAATTTACTATGTGCTGGAAGAGCACAATAGAGTTAGTAAACATGATCTTGGCCCCCTAGTAGCTTACAATCTTAGCAAGGAAGACAAACACCGAAAGAAGTTACAGGATGGGGGAAATTAGAGTTTTAAGTGCATTTTATACATAATCTTAGATCTATCAGTGGTAATTTTTGAATGTTTACTGTGGACAAAACATTTTACTTAAAATATAAATATAATTGCTGTGTATACTTTCCTCCTTTCCAGACTTGAACCAGAGATAAAAATAGAGCATTCCATTACCAATTCCCAATAACTTAATCCCCTTGCTTCAGGCAATATAAAACCCATTTATAAGGCCTTGGGATAATATTCCAAATCTGCCATTCGGGTGTCCTCTCAAACTCATAAAGGGCCTAGGGAATAATAGGTTTAGCAATGGAATTTTTCACATGGAAATAATTCTCTTGAACTATAAAATTGCAAATTGCATTGAACTACCTTTTCTGCTCAGTGGGGATAACCAAAATAACAGTGTTGAATTGTTATCATCTGTAAAACATTCCCTTCATTATTGCTTAAACTATAAATATCTCTCTATATAAAACTATATACAGAGAGATATATATCATTTTCCTTATATTTGAGATGCCTCCATTTTAGATAAACCTGATTCCTGTGTGGGTAAAATTGCTATTGAGGGAACAATAACCTTTACCATCCTGGGCAAGCAAAAATGTTTCACCCTATTGGTTGACAAGTTTATTTTCTGTAACATCTGATCCTCCTGCTAAAGGTTGTTATTGGGTTGATGCAACTAGGTTCTTTATCTCTACTGCCTTATGTCAATCATGCTTTTCTGGGGAATAAGGGGAAATATGGTTCAGCTATCAGGAGCTTTCATGATATTCCTGCTTGTCAGTACAATGCCTTTTTTGTATGTGAAGATGAGTACATCTGCATTCCTCAGTGATCTTACAGTGTGTGCGGTGGGTAGAGGGATGTGAAATAGAGCTCATTTACTCCTTGCTTTAGTTTTAGACACCCTGCCCCTGAATCCCTTCAGCTTAATCCATTTTCTGTTTTGCTGATACGTTTAGATTTTATTTCTTTGATACAATCAACCTCTATGGTGGCTCGATGCCTAACGGAGAGTCTCCCAGAAGACGTCTGTATTCCAGGAGGGGTGAGATTCTTGGCACCTTGGAAGCTCTCTATTTTCCTGAAACAAGCATTTGAGTACCACCTTTCAGTAATGGTTGGTGCTAATTTGAATTTGAAGGGTAGGAGATGATCATAAACACACTAACACTTAGCCTCTCAGATGTCTGCAATGATCTATGCATATTTCAAGTTCCTGTGAAAGGAGACATGATGATGATAATAATAATAATAATTGTATTCATTAAGCACTTATGATGTACAATGCATTATAGTAAGCACTGGGGTGGATATATGCAAATTGGGTTGGACAAAGACCCTGTCCCAGGAATAGCTCACAGCCTTAATCCCATTTTACAGATTAGGGAATTGAGGTACTGAGAAATCAAGTGACTTGCCCAAGGTTATACAGCAGACAAGTGGCAAAGCTGGGATTAAAACCCTGATCTTTGGACTCTCAGGACCCAGCTCTATCCACTAGGCTTCACTGTTTCCCATATCACCACTTATGGAATTGTTTAGATCTTGTGTGCTTTCTTGGAGTTACTTATTTGGGACATGAAAATGTGTATTATTGGGAGGTTGTGTTTCATACATGTGCTAAGCAGACATAGTCCATTTCTCTTTTATCTTTACAACACTGTGGGGTTCGGGATTATTTTTTTTCCATGTTACAGTATGTGATTCCTTCCATAACTGTACTTAAAAATCTATCCATCATCTTGGCAGATTTCTGAATCAACATAATTTTATATTTGTTAAGCACTTACTGTATGTCAAGCTCTCTTCTAAGTCCTGTGGTAGATAGAAGATGAGCAGTTCAGACACAGTCCCTTTCCCAGATGGGGCTTATGTTTGAAGTAAGGGAGAGAATAGTCACTGAATCCCCATTTTGCAGATAAGGAAACTGAGGTACAAAGAAGTTTAGTGACTAGTCCACAGTTGTACATCAGGCCACTGGCAGAGATGGAATTGGACTCCGGGCCATCTGATTTTCAGGGCTGTGTTCTTTCCAAGAGGCCACACTGCTCCTATATCCTTTTTCCTTGTAGAGTGTTTCCTTTCCCTTGTTGCTCATGTCCTTTTAGGGACATAAGTGGACATAAAGTTACCAGTCAGTCACATAAAATTAGAAGGTTAGGCACTAAGGATTGCAAATCTAAATCTGAGTTAGGTTGGGCCAAAGATATGAGACTTTTCTCAAAGAAAATGTCCTAGCACCTGAGATATCCTTCCTCATGTAGTCTGGTTTTGCACAATGAGAAAATGTCAACTCCACATTAGGGCAATTGATGCACTAGTGGTTTTGTTTTGGGGGTAAAATTGTGACCATCACATCATGGAGTCTCCCATCACAAAGGAAGGAAAGACCTCATCCCCAGCACTATCCTCTTACAAATTACCCAATCAGTAGTATTCATTGAGCACTTACTGTGTGTAGAACACTCTACTAAGTACATGGGAGAGTACAATGCAACATAGTTGGTAGACACATTCCCTGCCCATAAGGAACTTACAGACTAGAAGGGGAGCAGGCATTAAAATGAATTATGGATATGTACATAAGTGCTGTGGGACTGAAGGTGGGGTGCATATCAAGTGCTTAAAGGATACAGAGCCAAGTTCATTGGCAACACAAAAGGGAGAAGGAATTTGGCAAGATGAGTACTTAGGGAGGGACTCTTCAATGAGATGTGATTTCTTTCCAGATATGTGTTCCCACTAGAGCAGTGAATGCACCAAGTGTGAGTGCTGGGAAGCAGCGTTGCCTAGCAAGTGGAAAGGGCACGTGTCTGGGCTCAGAGGACCTGGGTTCTAATCCTAGTTCTGTCATTCTGTTGTTTGACGCTGCGCTAGTCACTTAACTTTTCTGTGCCTTAGTTCCCTAGACTGTAAAATGTTGATGAAGATTGTGAGCATCATGTGGGACATAGGCTTTGTCTGAATTGGTTAGCTTGTATCTAGCCCAGTGCTTAGTACAGTGACTGGCATATAGCAAATATCATAAAAAAAGAACAATAGTATTCTGAATTACTGTGATTCAATATGACTTTTTGTCTAGGGAATTTTTTGTTGTTATTATGCTACAAGATTAAATTTACCTAACCCCGCTTCTCTTGTGAATATGGTTTGGGAAATTTGAATCAAACAATGCTTAAGAACTTATTCTAGACTCTTCCTTATTCTGCTAAAATATATCTGCTCAGACACCCATGGTATCAAAGAATGTCATTGCTGCCGCACCAGCAATTGAATGATCAATATCCTGCACTGTTTAACCGCAAAGGACTTTTGAAAAGGATAGAAAAGGGAACATCCTGAACTCTTTGTTGTCTCTAGAATGTAAGCTAGTCTACAGACTGTAAGCTCATTTCTAGACTGTAAGCTATGAGCAGAGAATATGTCTACCACCTCTATTATATTGTACTTTCCAGAGTGTGTAGTTCAGTGAACTCTTTGTTGTCTCTAGAATGTAAGCTAGTCTACAGACTGTAAGCTTGTTTCTAGACTGTAAGCTGACTATGAGCAGAGAATGTGTCTACCACCTCTATTATATTGTACTTTCCAGAGTGTGTAGTTCAGTGTTCTACACAGAGTTATTTCTCAAGAATACAATCGACTGATTGATGACTGACACTCAAAGTAATTGTAGCCAAAGTATTAAGCTCTTAATGTGTGTGAAGTGCCTTACTTACCACTCACTAAGAGGGAAAAAAATAGATGGATGAGAACTAGACACTATCCATAGCATCTAAAGATGAAGTGGGGAAGGAGGGTTAGAAACAGATACATGAGGAAAAATACACCAATAAAAACCACTCATTGTGGGCAGGGAATGTGTCTACTGATTCTTTGTTGTATTTTGGAAATGGGTTCTAATTCCGGCTTTGCCACATGTCTGTTGTGTGACCCTGAGCAAGTCATTTCACTTCTCTGTGCCTCAGTTACCTCGTCTGTAAAATGTGGATTGGGACTGTGAGCCCCACATGGGACAGGGACAGCGTCCACCACAATTTGCTTTCCTCTACCTCAGTACTAAGTACAATGATTGGCATAGAGTAAGCGATTAACAAATACTATTATTATTTTCCCCAGCGCTGAGGACAGTGCTCTGCAAACAGTAAGCAATCAATCCTAAATACAATTGATTGATTGAAACCATTAAAGCCAAGAGCAATGAGGTACTTGGTTAGACCAGCACAAGCTTCTTAACTTTCTAATGGTTGAAAAGACCTTCATTTATTGATGTCATAGCTAAGTTGCAATGGTTTCCCAGAGAATTAGTACCATAATTTAACATCCTCCAATGTGGCTTCGTTGTAAATGTTAAATCTATTTTAACAGCATTACTTGCAAATTTCCCTGGAATCTTACAATTTGCATGCTGTTATAATTATTGAGACGCATTCTTCCTTTAAAATCTGAGTCACCTCAATGGGTACAAGAAATACAGCTGCTATTTTTCATGCCGGATGAGGAAGGCCAAATCTAAATATATATATGTAGTGACTTCAGAATGTATTCAGTGGGGAAACCAATGTTTGTCTCCCAATTTGCAGCGCTTATCCTTTTTTTCACTAATTTTATATAATTTTCATGGACCTCTTGATCCATTTCTTGCCGTAACTAAAACGTGCAGGTATTTTGGTTACTCTAATTATCGTTTGACTGTTAAAGGCAGCTTTATAAGTGGAGTGCCTCTGATATCCATCTGGCACGATTAAAAATCTTGTGTTCCAAAGACATTTTTCTGCCATAGTAAAGAGAATATGGAGCACTGAAAACTAATTAAATTGCTGGAATAAATAGTTTCACTGATACCTCACTTACAGGTTCATATACTAAAGAATTAATTCTGGAAAAGTGTTATGTTTTGAATAAAATGGATAAAACAAATACAGTCACTTCCTTTTGTCCAATTTTCTCCTTGACCGCCATCAGTCCACCTTTCTCCCTGTTCACTCAATGGAAACTACCCTCCCAAAGTTTATCAGTGATCTCTTTGACAAATCGAATGGCCTCTACTTCATCCTAACCTTCCTCAACCTCCCTGCTACCTTCTACATTGCGGACTACCCTCTAGTACTGGAAGCATTATTCGGTCTTAACTTCACAGACAATGAACTCTCCTGGTTCTCCTCCTGATTCTGTCCACTCAATGTCAGTCTCTTTTGCAGGCTCTTCCTTCCATCATCTAACTCTGAGAGTCCCTCAAGCTCAGTTCAGCATCCCTTCTATTTTCCATTTGCATCCACTCACTTAGAGAACTCATTTGTTCCCATAGCTTCAGCTAAAATCTCTGAATGGATGACTTCCAAATCTGCATCTTGAGTCTCTCTCTATCTCTGAAGTCTTGTTTTTCCTCCTGCCTTCAGAACTTCTCTACTTGGATGAACTGCTAATACCTCCCATTTAGCATGCTCTAAACAGAACACCTCATTTTCCCCCTGCAACCCAGTCCTCCCCTTGATTTTCCCATCATTGTAGAGACCACTATAATCCTCCACATCTCGTAAGCGCATAAACATGACATTATCTTCAACTCATCACTCTAATGCAACCCACATACTCAATCTGTCACCTAATACTGCAGATTCAACCTTAACAATATCTCTGAAATCCACCTTTTCCTCTACACCTAAAGTGCTACCACATCTATCCAAGCACTTATCCTATCCTTCCTCGATTTGATTAGTGTGTCAGGCTCCTTGCAGACCTCCCTGCCTCTTGACTCTCTCCACTTCAGTCTGTACTTCACTTTGCTGCCTGGATTATTTTTCTAAAATAAAAATAAGGTTACCCATCCACCTCGGCATCAAACAGAAATTTCTTTCGATTGCCTTTAAAGCACTCAATCTTGTTCCTTCTTAACTGAACTTACTGATTTTTTTACCTCTACCCAACACACTCATTTCACTCCTCTAATGCCCATCTACTTGCTGTACCTCGAACACATTTATCTCATCACCTACTCCTCACACACATCTTGCCTCTAGCTTGTAATTCCCTTCACCCTCATCTCTAGAGTGTATGCACTTTGTGGGCAGGGTAAGTGACTACCAATCCTGTTATATTTAACTGTCCCAAGCATTTAGTATAGTGATCTGTACACAGTAAGTACTCAATAAATACTATTGTTTGATATCAACAGAGAGCTCATTCATTTTCCTTTGCCCCTGGGCTGAAGTATTTGGCCTCTTGGGACAGACCTCTTGTCCCCAAACCCATACTTACAAGAAAAATGGGGAGAAGAGCTGATGTTACTTCGGGATGGTTTGACTTTGTAATGAGAAAGGTAACTGAATATAATTGCAAATTCTTTTTTAATGTAGACTACTATTTTTCTGGGCTCATAGAGGGCCTAAAGGGATGTTTTCACTGAAAATACCTAGATCATTTTGGCTATTTATTTTTTGGCTGTGAATTTGCTAACATTTAATATCATAAAACAACATAACATAAAACAACAATTCATATGTGAGTTAAATAAGGTTTTGCTTTTCCTGTTATTTGAAAAATGTTAAGACATTTTTGTATAACGTAGTAATTATTCAATTCTCATGACTCTTAGAACTACTTATGATCAATGTAAAAAACTCAGATTTTATTTCCATTTTGTAAATAACTGTAATATCCATCAAGGATTATTCTGCTTATTTTTCCAAGGGCATGGGAAATGAGCTAGAATAAAGCTACCAACTCCACTTACTCTAAAACTCATTTGGGAGTTGAAATTTGAATAAAGTGAAAATGTTTCATAACTCATATCTATGCTACTTGAATGACTGATGCTGCAGGTAGAGGAAAATAAAACATTAAACATATTCAGAGCTTTGACTTGTAAATAGTAAGACTCCCCCTGGGTATAGACAGATAATATATCTGGTTTTCAAGTCAATCAAAGAGAAATAGAAACTATTGGAATTCTCAGTTTATGAACACTCAATTAAAATCTTTGAATATTTATGAATTTTGGTGGGCTACCACATTTCCACATTTTTAGTCATCTTTTTATAAAATTCTAAAAGTCAAGGATTATTTAATAGCTACCAGAGTAATGATTGGATTTTTATCATATACCCATTCAGTAGATAATAAGATGATTCTTCAAGGATATAATTTACAGAATGAATCATTACAAGCAATAAGACCAAATCCCTTCAATATATTTTCTTACTTTTAATGCAACATAAAGGTAAAAAAAATGTTGAATGGGGAAGATAAAAAAACCTAATTCCATCTTTGAAGGGGTTGAAGAGAGAAACTATGGGTGAATTTAGTAATTTCCCTAAGGCATAAGTCATCAGGAATTAAATAGAATGATAAAGTTCTGGATGAGTTCTTCACTTCTGAATGAAGAGATAAAGGTCACTGTTTGGGTGCTTATAATGGTCCCTACTGATGTCAGGACAATTGTTCCTACAGATACATTTACCTTTACTAGATAGTGATCTTTCACCTTTGTATAACAAGGTTTTTCATTCTCACTGAAAATCTAGACCAGGGTCTGGATCAGTCACTGATGAGCAGTTAATACAAACAACCACAATAATCTTATGAGCCATCATCAGTGCTCTGTGGGAGAAAACTCATAATAGTTAAGAAGTAGCCATGGTTATTGGTTCCATCCCTGACAGCTGAATGTTAGGACTGACTTGCTAGTCTTCCTTTCATCACCATCAGCAACATCAAAATTGTGGATTATGTTAAGGGATGTCCCAGGCAGTGTACAAAGTGGTTGGGCAGGTCAACATAATTATGTGAAACACAGTATTTGTCTATACAGGGCTCACAGTCTAAGTAGGAGGGAGAAGAGTTTTTGAGTCCCCATTTTACGGATGAAGAAACTAAGACACAAATACATTAAGTGAGTTGCCCAAGGTCACACAGCAGGCAAATGGCAGATCTGTGATTAGAACTCAGCTCCTCTAACTTTACTCTGCTCTTTGTACTAAACCACGTTGTTTCTACACTGGTTAATGTTGCTTCATACAGTCAGAGGCCAGAATTGGTGTGTGCATGCAGTGGGGAATAAAACCTGTAGTCCCAGCCCAAGTTAGCATGTTTCTAGTTAGGGTGAAAAGGATTACCTGAATATGATTCTCTCAGTGGGTAAGCTATTTTTTTATAAGTGAAGTAAACATTTAAGAAAGGAATCAGTAGTCCAGACTATTGGGAATCACCTATTTCACTAGAACAGTCATTTTATGGGATTTGTTATGGCATTTGTTAACCCTTAAGCATAAAAGGTTTTTTTTTTTGTTTGTTTTTTAATGGTATTTGTTAAGCACTTCCTATGTGCACTAAGCACTGGGGTAGAGAGAGGGTAATCAGGTTGGACACACCACATGTCCCACATGGGGCTCACAGTCATAATCCCCATTTTATAGATGAAGTAACTGAGGCACAGGGAAGTTAACTGATTTGTCCAAGGTCACTCAGCAGACATGTGGTCCCAGGACTGAGCTCTATCCACTAGGCCATGCTGCTTCTCATAAATTCTAGTATTCAGACCTTTTGATTAGTCATTTCTCCCAATCCTTTTTGTCCTTGTGCTGTTCTTTAGCCTCCTTACCAAAAAGGGGATAGGAGAAGACTGAGACACTGAACCGGGGCTTCTTAGTAGCACCACTTGGAGAAGTTGGTAGAAGATGAACCAATCATCTAGGATGAGGAATTCAGCTGAACTGTGGATTCCATTACCTATTTCCAATACCACAACAACTGGGAGTGACTGTAGAATGATATTACTGCATGCCTTTGTAGAAGAATATCAGGGTTTCCTGGGTCCAGATCATCAGCTTCTCTCAATACACATGCTCTCGTGGGTGTGATTTCTCTATTGCCACCCTTAGAAATGGCCATTTCTGACTCTGTCCACTCAGATTCCTAGATATAGCCCCATAAATGACCTGCCTTTGGTGAATATAGAAAGTGGGAAAGAAAGTTACTTTCCCTCAGCATGCTCTAAATCACAGGTCTGGGAGTAAGAGGTGCTCTTACTACCTAGGTTCTAATCCCAGCTCCACCACTTGGGCAAGTCACTTAACTTCTCTAAACCTCAATTTCCTTATCTGTAAAATGGAAATTTGGTACTTGTTCTCTTCCCTGTTTAGACTGTGAGTCCCATCTGGGGCAGGGACTGTGTCCAACCTGATTATCTTTTATCTATCTCAGTGCTTAGAACTGTGCTTGTAAGAACTTAACAAATACCCCAGTTATGATTATCACATTATCACTGTACCCCTTGAAGGGAAGGATTGAGCTAGTCCACATTCAGAACAGTCATGCAGAATTGGAAAGCTTCAAGTGCTGGTCCAATCCCGTGGTAACTTAGTGATGGTGTCTCTAAAGCTAATAACACCATGGCATATCAAGTAAGAAACCTTGGTTGTATTCTTGTCTCTCTATTAACTCTCATGATTATTCATTCATTCATTCCATCTATTTATTGAGGATTTACTGTGTGCAGAGCACTATACTAAGCACTTGGGAGAGTACAATTATTCTGGGGTAGTTTCTGCTTGGCTTTTTGGGGTTTATTTTCCCATCCAATGCTTCCTGAATCTACCTTTCCTACCTACCCAAATGCTACTATCCTGGTCCCACACACTTTTATATTTTGTCCAGACTACTGTATTAACCTTCTCTCTGATGTCACTGACACCAACCTCTTAGGTCTGCGGTCCATATTGTATTCTGCTGCCTAGATCATCTTTCTAAAACAACTTCATTCCTCAAAAACATTTGATGGTTACCCATTCCTCTGCATCAGATAGAAGCTCTCTGACCATTGGTTATAAAACATTCCATCACCTCTCACTTTCTTATTTACCTACTCTCTTCTTCCACTTTACTGCAACTCACACTCATCGTTCCTCCTTTGTTCCCCTTTTCTCAACTCTTCTGCCTCCAAATTCGTGCTCAAGCCTTTCCTGTTCCCTGGGCTTTGCCATTTTAAATCTTTAAATCTTCAAGATTACTTCTCAGACTTCTTCAAATCCCTTTTGAACTATCCCCTCCAGGATTTTTTCTCTGATTATTTTTTCTCTTCTCCAGGTTCTAACTTTCCATTGCTACATCAGCACTTCTACACTCTCAACTACCTTTAGGACCTTTTTATACATAACAAATTTTAAATATTCTAGCCTTTAACTACTGGTTCCAATCTTTCAAATGTTTTCTATCATTCATTCAGTAGTATTTATTGAGCACTTACTATGTGCAGAGCACTCTACTAAGCACTTGGGATGAACAAGTCGGCAACAGATAGAGACAGTCCCTGCCGTTTGACAGGCTTACAGTCTAATCGGGGGAGACGGACAGACAAGAACAATGGCACTGAACAGCGTCAAGGGGAAGAACATCTCGTAAAAACAATGGCAACTAAATAGAATCAAGGCGATGTACAATTCATTAACAAAATAAATAGGGTAACGAAAATATATACAGTTGAGCGGACAAGTACAGTGCTGTGGGGATGGGAAGGGAGAGGTGGAGGAGCAGAGGGAAAAGGGGAAAATGAGGCTTTAGCTGCGGAGAGGTAAAGGGGGGATGGCAGAGGGAGTAGAGGGGGAAGAGGAGCTCAGTCTGGGAACGCCTCTTGGAGGAGGTGATTTTTAAGTAAGGTTTTGAAGAGGGAAAGAGAATCAGTTTGGCGGAGGTGAGGAGGGAGGGCGTTCCGGGACCGCGGGAGGACGTGACCCGGGGGTCGACGGCGGGATAGGCGAGACCGAGGGACGGTGAGGAGGTGGGCGGCAGAGGAGCGGAGCGTGCGGGGTGGGCGGTAGAAAGAGAGAAGGGAGGAGAGGTAGGAAGGGGCAAGGTGATGGAGAGCCTTGAAGCCTAGAGTGAGGAGTTTTTGTTTGGAGCGGAGGTCGATAGGCAACCACTGGAGTTGTTTAAGAAGGGGAGTGACATGCCCAGATCGTTTCTGCAGGAAGATGAGCCGGGCAGCAGAGTGAAGAATAGACCGGAGCGGGGCGAGAGAGGAGGAAGGGAGGTCAGAGAGAAGGCTGACACAGTAGTCTAGCCGGGATATAACGAGAGCCCGTAATAGTAAGGTAGCCGTTTGGGTGGAGAGGAAAGGGCGGATCTTGGCGATATTGTAGAGGTGAAACCGGCAGGTCTTGGTAACGGATAGGATGTGTGGGGTGAACGAGAGGGATGAGTCAAGGATGACACAGAGATTGCGGGCCTGCGGGACGGGAAGGATGGTCGTGCCATCCACGGTGATAGAGAAGTCTGGGAGCGGACCGGGTTTGGGAGGGAAGATGAGGAGCTCAGTCTTGCTCTATATGTACTATACTCAGTCTATCCATCTCCCCTATCCATTGTAAGATCCTTAAGGACAGGGATTATGTATACTAATTTTATTATACTCACCCAAGCACTTTTCCAAGCACTGTACAAAGCAATGGAGTAGATAAGTATATGCAGATAAGACAACAGTCCTTGTCCCACACGGAGCTCACATTCTAAGTGTTTTGCCTCATCTCACTAAGGCACTCCAAATCACTTGTCATATTTCTATGCATATCAATGTACATACTTTACTATTTAAACTCCCCTCTCAGGATCGCACCTGGAGAGTTTCCAGTATTCTACCAGTCTCAGCTATAGGAGGGAGAGTCAAGTAGAGACATACTCATTCCATTCCTAGCTTAGGCAGTGGCTAGCAAGTGGAAGGGAATCTGCTCTAAGTCAAAATTCTCCTGTGCTGGGCAACAGTGGCTTGGGAGACTCGAGTGTACTGCATGGAAGAAGACATTGGTAAACCACTTCCATTCTTTTACCAAGAAAACTCTATGGATACACTTCCAGAATGACTGCAGATAGGTGGGGAGTTCTGGGAAAGAGGAGTCCATGTATTCGCTATGTGTCTCAGACAAATCACCAACATAAGACAAGACTATTTAAACACTTGGTCATATATCCATGTTTCCTTTTCCTTTTTTACTTCTGTCCATAAATCATTTTGTGCTTGTCTTCTGCTAATTTTAAGCTCCTTGAGGGATAGGGATCATATAGTTTAACTACTGCAAGGATAATCATATTAAGCACTTACTACGTACAAAGAACTGGGGTAGAGGCCAGATAATGATGATGATGTTGGCATTTGTTACGTGCTTACTATGTGCAGAGCACTGTTCTAAGCGCTGGGGTAGACAGAGGGGAATCAGGTTGTCCCACGTGGGGCTCACAGTCTTAATCCCCATTTTACAGATAAGGTAATTGAGACACAGAGAAGTTAAGTGACTTGCCCACAGTCACACAGCTGACAAGTGGCAGAGCCGGGATTCGAACCCATGACCTCTGACTCCAAAGCCCGTGCTCTTTCCACTGAGCCACACTGCTTCTCATATAATGTCCCTCATGAGCCTCACAGCCCAAAGACAGAGAGAAGAGATATTCAATGCTCACTTTACAGATGAAGAAACTGAGTCACAGGAAAGTTAAGTGGCATGCCCCAAATCATACCGAAGGCTAGTCGCAGTGCTGGGAATGAACCCAATTCCATAGTCTTTTCACTAGTCCACATGGCCTATTAAGCATTTAATTTACAGCTCGGTACTGCTCATTGAATATTACTAAATGTAGACATAATAGTTTTATACCATTTCAGAAGTCGGCCTTTTGTTTTCCTATCCCCTTCCTAGTTAAACATAATATTCATTTGGTTTCTTTGCTACCACACATTGGACAGGTGATTTGGAAAACAAATGTGATGACTCCAAAATCTACTTCCTAAATTCATAACTCTAGGACTGTTACCATATAGTTATAATTATAGGTGCTTAGTACTATGCTTTGCACACAGTAATCGCTCTATAAATTTGATTGACTGAACCAATGATTTGAATTATTTTCCTTTTGGTGCACTTTTGTACATAGAAACTGACTGGTCATTTTTTGAACCACTCTGTCAGTTTTATGAGATCTTTCTGTGGCTTATTCCCATCTCCTGACATTTCACCACCTGCCAGTGCTTAATGTCATATGCACATTTGGAGGTTTCTTTAAACATTCCCTCTTCCAGATTGTTTATGAAGATGTTAAACAAAATGGATCCTAGTGCAGGGTCTTGGAGAATCCCACTATTTAAGTTTTCTATCCTGAAATACAACCCTTTATCCTGTCTTGATTTTATAATATTTAGGAGTTTTCTACATGTGGCAGAACACATTTTTTTTTCTTTGGGATGGAAGGACTTTTGCGAAGTTACCCTTCTAAAATGTAATGCTTCCAACATATGTCTACTTGTCTAATCCAATATTCACGTATGTCTGAAAGTTTCACAACTACTAAAACACATAACATGCTCAATTATAAGCATCTGGTTGTGATGATAGTCCTCTCTTCCTGAACTCTATAGACTTGCATATGGAGCATATCTACCTTGAATATAGGAGGCAGAACTGCCTAATGGTCAGAGCACAGACTTGGAAGTCAGAGAATCTGGGTTCTAATGCTGGCTATGTCACTTGTCTGCTGTGTGACTCTATCTGATGAAGTTAGTATTGGAGTAAGCCCGTCAATGGGCAGAGACTGTCTCTATCCATTGCCAATTTGTATGTTCCAAGTGCTTAATACAGTGCTCTGCACATAGTAAGTGCTCAATAAATACTATTGAATGAATGAACGAATGAATGAATTTACTGCACTCAGTCACCTTGCCCATCTCTATCTTATCTTACTGACTTCCTACCACAACACAAAATGTTCATTTCAGTTCTCAAATGCCAGGGTACTCACCGTGCCTTAATTTCCTCTATCTTGCTGTTGACCCCTGCCCACATCCTGTCTATGGCTTGGAACTCCCTTCTCTTTAACATCTGACAGACCATTACTGTCTCCACCTTCAAAGCCTTATTAAAATCACATCTTCTCCAAGAGTTCATTATCATCAGCAATGGTATTTATTAAGTGCCTACTCTGTGAAGAGCACTGTACTAAGTCCTTGACAGAGTACAGTCCTCCACTAAACCCTCACTTCCCCTTCTCCTTCTCCCTTCTCTGCATTGCCTTTGCATTTATCCTCTCTATTCTCCCAACAACACTTACGTACATATTTGTCATTTATTTTAATGTCTGTCTCTACCCTTGAGAAGCAGAATGGCCTAGTCAAAAGAACATGGGCCTGAGAATCAGAGGACCTGGGTTCAAATCCTAGCTTCTCCCCTTATCTGCTATGTGACATTTTGCAAGTCACTTCACTTCTCTGTACCTCAGTTGCCTCATCTGAAAAATGGTGATTAAAACTGTGAGCCCCATGTGGGCCAGAGACTTTGTTCAACGCAATTATCTTGTATCTACACCACGTTTAGAACAGTGCTTGACGCATAGTAAGTGCTTAAATGATAACTGTTATTTTTAGACTGCAAGCTCCTTGTGGGCATGTAATGTGTCTACCAACTCTGTTATAATGTACTATCCCAAGCACCTAGTGCAGTCCTCTGCACACAGTAAGTGCTCCGTAAATATGACTGATTGATGGAGGAAGTTTAAGAAGGTAGAGCTATCTGAAAGGTGTTACTGCTACATTGATCTCTTCTCTACCTTCCAACTTGCATTTTTGAAATCAGTGGGGATTTCCTATTTAGAAAAAATAACAAGAGTTTGGGAAATGGCAATCAGGTAGGTTGGATGTCCTTCTCATGTTGTGATGTGCACTGAAGATAACATTTATTTGCAACATGGACTAGGCCACAATTTCTCAAAAAGATTAAAATCTTACACCTGGCAGACTCCTATTGGCAGACAATGGACAAGCAGCCTAAACAGTGTTTCTAATGTGAATTTCTCCTAGAGTTCTGTAACTGCCTCTGGTGTTTATCTTAGTACTGTGAATATCCAGCATGGGCCTAGTCCTCTGCTTCCCCAAAGATCACTGAGTTGTCTGTTCTGGTCAGGGAAAATATCATATGTTCCTGTTGTATACTTGGAGGCTACATTACACCCATCTGAACTCATTAACATCCAATTGTTTTATAGGCACATCAAAACATGCCGTGCAGGTGATCATTTTCATACAAATGTTGACTTTTTTCTATTTATAATGGTACATTTAAAATCAACATTGTTTGATTCTCCATTGTTTTCAACACCATTTCTCTGGACTCTAGACCATGAGCTAGCTGTGGTCAGGGATTGTCACACTTTATTGTTATATTGTACTTTCCCAAGCACTTAGTAGCATTCTCTGCACACAGTAAGCGCTTATTACAATTGAATGAATGAATGAACTATCCTACATATTAAAGACCCCATAAGTAAAAGGACAGTGTGGCATATCTGAATTGTTTGGGATATAATGTTTTCCTATTCTGTAAATGGGGGTTTATAAACATCATTATAAGAGTAGTTCATAATAGGTTACTAGAGAGGAAAACTAGGGATATGAGGTCTTTTCCTAACCATGTGAAAATTTCCAGGATGCCAACATTACCTAATTCAATTTAGGGTCTTGGTGCCACCATAAAAGACTGAATACTGGACATAGTATACCACTGTTTTGGCCCAGTAATGACGTTGCTTATGTTCTTAATATGCAGAAAGCTGACCAGCCTGGTTTTAAGCAATTGGACATTTGTCATTCTCTTAGCAAAACTTTGAGAAGACTGTGGTACCAATAGGGCAGAGCAAGGAATATTCTTTAGATTTATCCACTGTGAAAGAATGAGTCATCACACATTGCTCTTACCAGTCCCTCATTACACAAAGCGATGAAAATGTCATCATTAGTAGTGCCATCTTTGAGATCACAAGGGTGGCTGAGACAACTATATTTTTTATGCTCTTGTTGTTTTTCCTGAATCCAACTTATTTGGTAATGTGTCTTTCTTCTGAACTCTTTGTTTCTGACTCAGGTTTGAGGACTAATGGTGAAGAATCAAATCACGAAACACACAGACCTTTGTCAAAAAGAGAGCTTAGTCAGACTATCCAAACCGTTTAAAGTAGTTCTGACTTCAACATGTAAATTCAACATGGCCATGTCATTATCAGTTTGTGGAAAGTGCAAGGTAATAATAATAATAATAATAATTATGGTATCTGTTAAGTACTTACTCCTCTAGGCACTGTGTTAAGTGCTAGGTTGGATTCAAGCAAATCAGGTTGGACACAGTCCCTGTCCCACAAGGGGTTCACAGTCTCTATCCCCATTTTACAGATGAGGTAACTGAGGCACAGATAAGTGAAGTAACTTGCCCAATGTCACACAGCAGACAAGTGTCAGAGCCACGATTAAAACTCATGACCTCGTGACTTCCAGGACCGTGCTCTATACACTATGCCATGATGCTTCTCTAGCAGGTAGATTTAAATGGTTCTGGTAATATGATACTTTAGAACTACTAAAACATCACCAAAGTCATTTTTCTCCTAGCACCATAACAGAATCATTGCCCCCCTCACCATTTCATAAAGCTTTCTCGCCTATAAAAGATAGTAAAGCCAACAAAAAGCCTCGACCAAATAAGTTTATTCCCCATGTTAGAAATAGTAGTTCTAGTTCACATGGTCGTGGTGACTTTGTGAAGGTGATAAAGCTGCAGCTGCAGACAACCTGAAGTCGTTCCACATTTCTTTATTTAAGCTTGATGGAGAAATCATTCATCTCTTTTCTCTAGACAGCTCTGGTTCAATATTGTGGAGTAAAAGCATTATGCTTCACAACCTTTAGCTGGTTTCTCATTGATCAGTGACATTAATTTATCTCTGTATGACACACCAAGCAAATTAATATAAATTTGAGTCTGAGGAACTTTATCTTGTTGGGTGGACCGCAAAACGTCAACTACTGTACCTAGGTCGAATGAAATCTTCTTTTCCTGTCTCTTTGAGGTGAAATGGAATTGTTTTTCTTTCTCCCGTGGACACAGGCAGTAAATCAGGTCATTGGGATGTGACCTTGATTAGTAAGGCCCTGTGTCATTGGAGGAGTCCATTATGGAAGGAGACAATCTCATTCATTTCAGGGTTCAGCTTTATGAAAGAAGGTATAAAATACTTAGTCTGTATCTGTTCTTGGATTAATATTTACTTAAGAAATTTTCAAGACTTGTCCCTCTGCTATTCCTAACCTGACTGGGAATTTGGGAAAATCCAGGGAAGCGGCATAGAAAGTCAAACACCAGTAAAGATATAGAGAGGTGTAGCCTGGGTTAGTTCCTGCTTTTGTGAATCTTGTGAACCAGTTTGGGCTGAGGAATCCCTTTCATTTCTTTATCCCACCTCTATCTATCCTTCTTCATAATAATAATTACGGTATTTCTTAAGCTCTTATTTTTTGCACGGCACTGTACTTAGAGTTGGGG
This sequence comes from Ornithorhynchus anatinus, assembly GCF_004115215.2. Classification (NCBI taxonomy): domain Eukaryota; kingdom Metazoa; phylum Chordata; class Mammalia; order Monotremata; family Ornithorhynchidae; genus Ornithorhynchus; species Ornithorhynchus anatinus. The sequence goes on from NC_041737.1 coordinate 16,771,352, forward strand.
GGAATACAAGCAAATCAGGTTGGATAGAGTCCCTCTCCCACCTGGGGCTTACAGTCTCCATCCCCATTTTACAGATGAGGTAACTGAGGCACGGAGAAGTGAAGTGACTTAGCCAAGGTCACACAGCAGATGTGGCAGAACAGGATTAGAACCCATGACCTCCTGACTCCCAGGCCTGTGCTCTATCCACCTCGCCATGCTGCTTCACAGCTTCCAACCCTTAACACTATTTTCAAAGTTGCACCTACCTGACTACTTCCAGCTCACGTACTGAATCTATTTGTGTGTTTGTTTAAACACAGCACATACATTTAATAAAACGATTTGTCCAAGACACATAGGAAAATGATGATGTCATCTTATACTCAATATAGCTGAAACCAAGCTTCTTATTTTCCTTCAAATACAACAATTCCATTTAAATTTTCTATCACAGTCAATACCACCATTCTCCTTAGAAGTTTGTTACGTTAGTGTGAACTCTGATTCCTCTCTGTCTTTGGCTGTCACATTTAGTCAAATTCTGAAACCAATATTTTATCCACAATATTTCTTGCTCCTTTCTTTCCGTGTTGCCAATCACCAGACAACTGCATCTCCCTCTTTACTGATCTGATTTACTTTCAGCTTATGGTACCCTCTGTTTCCATGACTATTTTTGTAAAACACTGTTGAGAATACATCCTTCTGTTCCTCCAAAGCCTGATTACCCATTTCTCTTTGCTTCAGAGAAAATCTTTACTAGGGGCTTTCTCCTTTTTGTAAATCTGTTCCCTTCCTTCACTACATCTCAGCTCATACTCTTCACCCTTTGTCAGTTAAATTTTTTACTGGGACTTTTTCATGGCACCCCCAACTCTGACCTATTCCTTGGACCCTTTTCTGGAATTTCCTTCTCCTTGGATTCCACCAGATAGCATCCCTACATATCTTCAAAACCTCCTTGAAAAACCTTCCCAACCTTCCCCACCTTCAGTTGGGTCTCTTTCTCATCTCTACTTTGGGCCAACCTCTTCCTGACGTCCTTCCTTTAGTCTAGAATTCCCTGGCTACCACTGCTCTGCCTGTTTTCAAAGCCCTTCTGAAATCACATCTCCTATAGGATGCCTTCCCTGATTAATATCTTCTTTTTAAACTGTAAAGTCCTTGTGGGCAGGGAACCTGTCTACTGACTGTTATATTGTACTCTCCCAAGTGTATAGTACAGTTACACTTGCCCCCTTCAAAACCTTACTGAAGGCTCACCTCCTCCAAGAGGCCTTCCCAGACTAAATCCCCCTTTTCCTCAGTTCCCACTCCCCTCCCCATCACCCTGACCTGCTCCTTTTATTCTACCCAGTCTCTCCACCCGACAGCATTTGCATATATAGGTCCATATCTATAATTATATTTATTTATATTAATGCCTGCTTACTTATTTTGAGTGTATATATCTATAGTTCTATTCATTTATACTGATGCTATTGATGTCTGTCTCCCCCCTTCTAGACTGAAAGTCCTCTGTGGTCAGGGATTGTCTCTATTGCTGAATTGTAGTTTCCAAGTGCTTAGTACAGTGCTCTGCACATAGTAAGTGCTTAGTAAATACCATTGATTTTTTTTAATGGTATTTGCTAAGTGCTTACTTTTTTTTTCCAGGCACTGTACTAAGTTTTTGGGTAGATACAAGTTGATCAGGTTGGACACTGTCCATGTCCCACACAGGGCTCACAGTCTTAATCCCCATTTTAGAGATGAGGTAACAGAGGCAGCGAGAAGTAAAATGACTTGCCTAAGGTCACACAACAGGCAAGTGGCAGGCCTGGGATTAGCACTCAGGTCATCTGACGATAAGCTCTTTCCACTAGGCTACACTGTTTCCATATGTATTTTGTGTTTATTGTGTGAAAAGCATTGATGAAACTGCTGAGAATGAATTCTCAGGTAGAATTACCTGTAGCGGTTAGTCACAGTCCCCACCTCTCAGTGGGGTAATAGGAACAGAAAAGCTCACAGTCTAAAAATAAAAAGGGGAGAGAAAGGATTGGCAACAGTTACAGAGAAGCATCTTGGCCCAGTGGAAAGAGCATGGGTCTGGGAATCAGGGGACTGGGATTCTAATCCCGGCTCTGCCAACTGCTTGCTGTGACCTTGGCAAATCACTTAATTTAACTGTGCCTCTCTTCTCCTGATGTCCCTTCTACTTAGACTGTAAGCTCCATGTGGGTGAGGGATTGTGTCCAACCTAATTAACTTGTTTCTATCCCACACTTAGAACAATATTTGACACAGTGCAAGTGCCTACCAAATACCATAAAAAAGGAGACAAAACAAAAGACAAAGACAAAAATAAAGATAAGTAGGGTGTCATTGCAAGAATAGCAGAATCTCAGGCTCCTTCCAGCTCAGAGTCCAGTCACAACAAGGGCTTAGTAGAATGGTCTGCACACAGTAATCACTCAATAATTGCGATTGAATGAACAACAGCGGCCACCGTGACCATTCTAGCAGCCGAGGCCACAACCTTCCTGAGGTTTTGTGGTGGCGGCTTGTACTACCACTGATTTATTCTGTTCCAATGGGGTGATGTGAGGCAGGTTGGAATGGGGCTTCTTTGGTGATGTGGAGAAGAGACAGTGCAGGATCCCAGGGAGGCAGAGGGGCAGTCCAAGAGAAGAGTATTGTGGTGAGGTGACAGGCATGCATGGCAGAAGCTTGATGAATTCTTAGCAGTGGTTTAAATCCATGAGGTTGGTGGTGCATAATCTTTATAATACTAGTTGTGCCTATGCTTTCTATCTTAGCCTCCTACTTAAAATTAGGAGAAAGAACAGACTTCTTTTAAGGGCTTACTTCTATTAAGGGCTTACTTATAAGCCCTTAATAGCAGTCTGGTTTTGCTCCTGATTATAGGCCCCTGGAGGACAGGGATTATGTCTTTTACTTTTATTGTAGTCCCAAGTGCCTAGTACAGTGTGCTGCACACAGTAGGTACTCAGTAAATACTATTGACTGGGTGAATGGGTGGAAAGTAAGCTTTAAATAGGATGCCCTACAAACCTACAGGATAACTATTGCAATTATGAATTTATTTATATTCATCCTCAGCCCTTGTGTATATTATTTGGTCACTATAGTTGTAAATATTTTTATGTTTGTCTAGACTGTAAGCTTACTGTGGGCAGGGAATGCATCTGCTATATCATTGTGTTGTACTCTACCTAATATTTAGTAGGGGGACCTGCACACATTAAGCACTCAATAAATATATTGATTAATTGGCTTGCCTACTCTATTACAGTATAAACTCCTTGTGGGCATGGAACGTGTCACTTTATTTTGTATATCCCATATGTCAGTACAATGCACTTTCCCAAAGGCACTGAATGTATACCATTATTAGAGTCATTTGAGGTTATATCTCCTCATTGTGATGTCCAAGCATTACTTCAGTGGTTCTCAAAGAAGATACATAGTGTCCATCTATAAACCAAGTTTGTAGTGCTCTTCTTTAAACTGGGTGAGGTCCAGTTTGTCTAAAGATAGGGTGTGGATTAGGTGGGATCCCAAAGTCCCAGTATTATACAGTTACCAAGGAAATGGTTCCATTGCTTCCTCAATTTGATTACACACTTTCTTCTCCTTCGCTATCTCTCCAACTCTTACTGGACCCGACAGTCATAAATAAGACCAAGACTATCTAATTTTTTTGGAAGACTATGATCACTTCAAGAAAATTCGCCCTGACTATAGTGATAGGCTAGGATTTTAATTCTTTTTCATGGGTCGAAGTAGTTCTTTAAGACCCTCTCAGTCACCCACATGATATCAGTGGATGCTCCACACAAAAGATAAGGCCATAGCGGAAAATCAGTAATTTGAGACCTCTGCCTTTACAAATGATGACATACACACTTGTACTCTAAGCTTCCTATCTAAATCAGGGATTGGTGAGAAATAGAAGCTTTAACCTCCACTTCAGGTGAGATTCATCTTGCCTTTTAAATTCATACTTTCAGTTTTGAAAGTTCCAAAACTTAAATGATCTGATCAGGAATTGGCTCTGCTATACCAGCAATAATAATATTCTATACCTTTGCCTCCTCAGAGGTGACCAGCCTTGGGGGTGGGTTGTGGGGGGGAGATAGATGGTGGTGGTGGAAGAAGGGGACACATATTGACCCCTCTGCTCCTTCAGTGTAATGGGGTGAGTGACTTCCAGAATCTATGTGGGCTAAGTAGCAACTGGTTTATTTTGTTTGTTTTTTTTAATGGTGCCTGTTAAGTGCTTAGTATGTGCCATTCTACCATACAAAGCCCTGGGGAAGATATGAACTAATCAGGTTGGACACAGTCCATGTTCCACAGGGTGCTCAAAAGTCTTAATCCACATTTTACAGATGAGAAAGCTAAAGCACAGAAAAGTTAAGTGACTTGCACAGGGTCACTGTGACAGACAAATAACAGTCAGAATTTGAACACAGGTCTTTTGACTCCACTAGCCCATGCGGTGTTTCAGGAGAGTGTCCCAAGGGCTGGCTATGCTTAATAGCCTGGGCTAAAGGAGGGAGGCATTCATCAGTAAGGTGCATGAGTACATATAGCATATCATGGCATAGTAGAAAGGCTTTGGAAGAAATCCATAGTCCAAGGAGAAAGGGGCAAGCCTGTTTAAAGGGCAATGGAGGAAAGGAAAGACTATGAAAAACATCTCAACAGACTAATCTAGTCTATTCAAGTCTATTCTCATATTTCTAGAAAATAATGTTGGAGTCACTCTTGCTTGGATAGCTAGGCTCTCATTTCAATTGTGGCATCTTTGAAAATAATTGAGTTCTATGAGCATATTGTGGATAGCAATGTAGTATTTCACTGCATCCTTTATTGATGGTTTGATTTACCCAGAATCCTATTAGACAGACACAACACTCTTGAGAAGCAGTGTGGTTCAGTGGAAAGAGCAGGGGCTTGGGAGTCAGAGGTCATGGGTTCGAATCCCGGCTCTGCCACTTGTCAGCTGTGTGACTTCGGGGAAGTCACTTAACTTCTCTGTGCCTTAGTTTCCTCATCTGTAAAATGAGGATGAAGACTGTGAGCCTCATGTGGGACAACCTTCTTACTCTGTAACTACTCCAGTGCTTAGAATAGTGCTCTGCACATAGTAAGCGCTCAACAAATACCAACATTATTATTATTATTATTAACCCCCTCAGTCATAATGTGGCTTCAGTTCAAAAATAGCACAGCATAAAAGATCTTTGCAGGAATGAGAGAATTGTTGGTGAAACAACAAGGCAATAGTCATAAATTTATAGCAATCACAGGCTTGACTGCTGGTAACTTACTAAGCAATTTGGTCTGCCCTGAGATTGATCAAAATATTTAGGTTGTGCACCACAGTTTCATGATGAAAGCGGGGGCAAAAGCAGAATATGGATTTTAGGCAGGGTGGAGACTGGAAGGAAATAGTCTTCAAAGAGCTAACAGCCAGAGAAGATAGCAGGCAGCATCTTTTCAGTCCTGATTGAAAGTCTCAGGTCTTTTAAGAGATCTGGAGTGAATGAGGCTGGGAGAAAAAGTCAGCTGTGGGAATTCTCTTCTGTGTTGTTCCTGTGGTCAGAGTTGACTCTCCTCATGGAGATGATGTAATGAGAATGGAAACATCCAGTATCTTCAAAATGGACCCCATTTTCCAAAGTCATTGGCCAGTAGCAGTTTAAATGGTAGGCACTACTAGGTCAGTATCATTGAACTGTCATTGCACAATCAAAGTATTTAAATGATTTTAGTCTAATGATTTCCTGGCAATTAATAGAATGCTCAGATGTGAGGTAAATTAATCAATTTATTTGAAATTACCCAATTGTTACACTATGTACATAAGTATCAATATGTATACATTTATGTAACTGGGCTTATTTCTACATTGATTTCTCAAGAACCCCAGTGGCTGTGTACTGATTACATATTAGGAACCCTGTCCCTTGTGAACCATCCCCATGTTTTTAAGTATCAAACGAGCCATTAATCCATATCAGACCAGGTGGGACACAAAACAGTACTGGTAAGAAGATTGAAATAAATTGTTATCAAGCCTTCACCAGAAAAACATCATTTAAGATCTGAAGAAGAAACATAGAGGGTCCTCGAGAAGGTGCAGAAGACTAGACCCACACATTAAAAAGTGAGGACTCATTGATCACCCTCTGGAATGACCAGCCACATTACACCTCTATCAGATTCCTCTTGCTACACTGTTGTTCTCTTTTCACCGATTGATTTCAGATTGTCTTTTGAGCTTATGAATCCTTCACTTACTTTTTCTCCATAAACTGCCTGTATGTCTAAAAATTAGGATAAAGACTACTCCAATGTATTTTACATTAAAATACTGAGAGTAAAAGCAATTCAGGATTGAAAAGCTTATTTTACCTTTTACAAGAACACATTAAATATTTTAAGAGGCACCGTAAATGGGAAACGGACCACATGTAACCACTGAAGTTTTAAAAAATTCCTATTAAGAAATTAAATTCTAAAAGACTAGAATGACTAAAATGACCATTTTTTAAATGGTATTTCTTAACTACTTACTATGTACCAGGCATTTTTCTAAGTGCTGGGTTAGATACAAAGTAAACCAGTTGGACACAGTTCCGGTCCCAAATGGAGCTCATGGTCTTAATATTCTTTTTACAAAAGAGGTAACAGAGGCACAGAGAAGTAAAGTGAGTTGCCCAAACTCACACAGCAGATAAACAGAAGAACCTGAGATTAGAACCCACCTCCTCTAACTCCCAGGCCTGTCCTCTCCCACAAGCCATTCTGCTTCTAAAATCTTCAAAGACTAATTTCACTTAATCACAGCCCAGAATTCACCCCCCAGTTCCCTCCATTCCTTTATCATAATTTGTTCTTTGAAACCATTTTTATTTTTTACTCAGTTGAAACACTGTTAAAACCCACCAGAAACCTCCCTGCTTCCACTTCCATCGCCTCTGCCACCCTAGTTGTTTCTTTAACTTGCTCTTTAGTAGATTAAGTGCTTAGTACAGTGTTCTGCACACAGTAAGTGCTCAATAAATACGATTGAATTGAATGAATTCTAGTAGAATTTAGTAGAATCAGAAGCCGAGAGCTCAGTTGGCTGAGGTGGCAAGCTGTTTAGGTGACTTTCCCTGAACAACACTATAAGAGCCTCAGTCAATCTGGCTAACTAGCTTTCCAAAACAGAATACTGGAAAAAGTCATCATTAATCAACATTGCAATTTCACGGGCTCCTCCTCCCCCTCTCATCCCCTAACTATAGAGGTCTCTCAAAGTTCAGTTCTTGGTCCCCTTTGATTCTCCATATACACTCAATCCATTGGAGAACTCATTGGCTGCCAAGGCTTCAACTATCATATCTATGCAGTTGCTGTTCTTTCTCCCTCCTTCCAGGCTCACATTTCTTCCTGTCTTCAGGATATCTCTACTTGGATGTCCTCCAGCCATCTAAAACTCAACATGTCCAAGACAGAGCTCCTTATCTTCCCTCCTAGACCCTGACTTCTCCCTAACTTTCCCATCATGGTGGACAGCACAACCATTCTTCCCGTCTCAAAAGTCCTCAATCTTGGTGTCGTCCTTGACTCCACTCTCTCATTCATCCCACATAGCCAATCCGTCACCAGATCCTTCTGGCGTTAACTTCATAACATTGCCAAGATCTGCCCTTTCCTCTCCATCTAAACTGGTACCATCTTGCCCCCTCCTACCTCACATCTCTTCTCGCCTTCTACAGCCCAGCCTGCACATTCCACTCCTCTAGTGCTAACCTTCTCACTATACCTCGTTCTCGCCTGTCCCACCATTGAACCCTGGCCCACGTCCTACCTGTGCCTGGAACGCCCTCCCTCCTCAAATCGGCCAAACTAGCATACTTCCTCCTTCAAAGCCCTACTAAAAGCTCACCTCCTCCAGGAGGCCTTCCCAGATGTAAGCTCCCCTTTTCCTCTCCCCATCTCCCCCACTAACTGCCTCTGCTCTACCCGCCTTCCCACCTCACAGCACTTGTGTGTATATATGTACATATTTATAATTCTATTTATACTCAATAAATACGACTGAATGAATGAATGAAATAATGCAATCACTCATTCTACCCCGACTGTATTACTACATCAGCCTTCTTTCTGACCTCCTAAACACCTGTCTCTCACCAGTTCAGTCCATACTTCATTCCGCAGACAAGATTATCTTTCTACAGAAATGTTCTAGGTGTGGGACTCCATTCCTCAAAAATCTCCAGTGTATGCCTATCAACCTCCGTATCAAACAAAAACTTTTAACTACAGGCTTCAAAGCTCTACATCACCTTGCCCCTTCTTACCTCACTTCCCTTCTCTCCCTCTATATCCCAGCCCTCACACTCTGCTTCTTTGGTGCTAACTTTCTCACTCTGCCTTGATCTCACCTGTCCCACCGTCAACATCCTACCTCTAGCCTGGAATGCCTTCTCTCCTCAAATCCACCAAACAATCACTCTTCCCACCTTCAAAGCCTTACTGAAGGTTCACCTCCTCAAAGGGGTCTTCCTAGACTAAGCCCCACTTTGCCTCAGCTTCCCTTAGCATTACCTCGACTCACTCCCTTTGCCCTTTCCCCTCGCCCCATAGCACTTCTGCATGTATCTATAATTCTAGTTATTTATATTGAAGCCTGTGTACTTGTTTTCATGTATATTTATATCTATAATTCTATTTGTTTATATTGATATCTGTTTACTTGTTTGGATGTCTGTCTCCCCTTCTAGATAGTAAGCCCGATGTGGGCAGTGATTGTCTCTATTGCTGAATTGTACTTTCCAAGTGCTTAGTACAGTGCTCTGCACACAGTAAATGCTCAATAAATACCATTGAATGAATGAATCTACAGAGATACAAAGGCTGAGGGTTACAATAGCCACTCGTTACAATAGCCACTCATTAGGTGCTTGGAACCATATGTCAATTCTCAGCCTAAGACAGAGGGAGATGAAAGTTTTAAAATTCAAACACCAATTTAAATCAGCCTACGTGTTTTTAGCTCAGGTATTGCCTCAACAGAGAGAACTGGAAAGTCTTTTCTTGCCATGATTCAAGCCGGATCATTTCAGGAAGAAGTAAGAATAGTAAAAAAAAAACCCCAAACATTGAACTTTTCTTGGGAAGTAGCTTAGGAAAATCAAACTCTAACTAAAGTGTGACAAAGTCACCATTTATGGAGCCACACTGCATCCCAGAATCTCCCAATAGATTCTGGGAGGTGTAGGTAAGGTTAACCTAGCCCTTTAGCACCTTGGACTTTGGAGGTAATTTGTTTGTTTGTTTTAAATTTTCCTTTTCTTTCTTTCATGTCCTCTGTCAGCTTTCAACCAGGCCTTCTGGAAGGTTTTTTATAGCACACTATATTGACTGTTATCTAGCTGTCTATCTTCAACTTCTGAGGCAGTAGCAGAAGGGATGGTGGTGGGAAGGCACAGAAAAGAAACTCTGAGACTCTCCTCTTATCCCTAACCATTTCCTCCCCATCCTACCATGATCTGGTCCAGGTTCTCAAGCTTTGAGACCTGGAAAATAGGGAAGTGGCTGAGTTGAAAGAAGTGATAGCAGCATGGAGATTCCCCAGAGGAAAAATATGCATTATAACTAAGAAAAATAAGCAAAATTTGAACTTATGTCAATTGAATAAAGAGAAGGTATAGGGAGCTTTGGGAGAAAGGGGTCAGAGTATTGTGAGGGGGTCCAAGAAAGCCATAGAAGGCTGGGTAGGAGGGAGAAGGGGCAGGGATGAGTTTGCATATCTCAAAGGGAAAAAGTTTGAAGTTTTATAGTTTGATAGGAAAAGGAATGTGTACATGAAATAAGAGGTTCCAGGTGCTGAAAAAATGTGCCCTCAGAACGCTTATCTACCTTTCTTTAATCTCCATTAATTCCCCCTATCCAGAATGCCTTTTAGTATCTCCCCTGCAAACTGCGCATTAGATCATAAATTCTCCTAGGTCAGTAATAATGCATTCTAACTCTATTAACAAATACTTATAGTACTCTGCATATAGTAAGTACTCTATAAATGCTATTGTTTCATTGATTAGCATTCATATATTTTAAACAGCCTTGAAAATGTCTTCAGGTTTATGTACCTTTTTCTAACATTTCCCATGCCTACAGATGCCATAAATATCATGATCTTTAACCACCCCTCATCAGTGTCAAAACAGTGCTAAATGGGAAGATAGTCAACACCAGAGGAATTGAGTACAGTTGTAATTCAGTTATTTCTTGCCTATGACCTGGTTTCCTGACTTCACCATCTATTCTGCTTGTTGTAATTCATCATATTGAGGACTGTATTGACACATAGCTAGCTGATTATTGTTTCACATGATATTAGATTTCATAGTTACTTTTTTTTTTCTAAGAGAAAGGCAGCAGTGGGACATATATCCATTAGATAATTTTGCGATCTGTAGACCTGCTGCACGGGTATTCAGGAATTGAAATGTTTGGCACTTGCGGTGGTGTTTCACATTTATACAACATTAAGGTTTAAGGCATGTTGAATTCGACTTTAAAACACCAATTGCTTTTATTGTTTTTGCCCCAGAGGTATGGGCAGTGGGCTTCAAAGCCTTACTGACTGCCCAACTCCTCCAAGAGACCTTTCCTAACTTAGCCCTCCTTTCCTCTTCTCCCACTCTCTTCTGCATCTCCCTGACTTGCTTTAATTATTCATCCCGTTCCCAGAACCCCGGCACTTACGTAATCTATAAATTTGTAATTTATTCCTTTATATTAATGGCTGTCTCCCTCTCTAGACTGTAAACTCATTGTGGGCAGGGAATGTGTCTATTTTTATATAGTACTCTCCCAAGCATTTAGTTCAGTGCTCTGCACACAGCAAATGCTGAATAAATATAATTGAATGAATGAACATGGGCCAATGGGAAGGAGTGGATAGAAAGTTAAGGAGTGGTGTTTCTTGATTACCGTGGAAAATTTACTTGATCTGGTTAACAACAGCACCAGGGAGGACCAACCTTTCATTTGACTTGTGATTGGATAATCTATGGCACCACTCTGATTTAGTATAAATACACAATCTAGTTAGATTATCTCTAATTCACCTAATTCACTGAGTTCACATTTCTGGTTACTTATGTTAAAACTAGGGTATCCAGTCTTAGTTAAGAAACCATTCTTAATGCTGTTCCCAAGAGAAAATTAGTTCATGCTTACCATAGTCCAACTTTAGGCATTGATTTTAGAAACAAACTGTCCAAGGACTGCCGATTTAACAATCCTCTCATCCTTGAGGAGAAAGATGGGCTATTATACAATACGCATGGAAACCCCGGACCAGAGTTAAACTGCCCTATGATTCTTTCTATCAATACCCCATAAAGTATCTTCAAAGTGCTTTATATATATATATTTTATATATATATATATATTTTTTTTAATCTATACACTTCAAAGGAAGTTAAGTTTCAACAGTGAAAGTTTTGGATCCTTTCCACATGGTCCTAGTTGTTTTGTCATTTTGCTCTTCTCCTTAGAAGAGAAGCAGAAGAACAATTTTACAACACTATTCCTCCATACTTAATGACTACCCATTGCCATCACCACTAGTTCCAGACATCTATAACTTACACTCCCTGCCCCCTTACCACTCCCATATGTTACCACTAATTACCTGGTTATATACTTTATTGAGAAAAGTGAAATCATCAAACGAGATTTCCCTAAAATCTCCCCTGCTGCTCTCCAATTAATCTCCCTCTTTCTGCACCTTCTTGAACTCGTGGCTAGAGAAGCAGCGTGGCTTAGTAGAAAGAACCTGGGCTTGGGAGTCAGAGGGCATGGATTCTAATCTCACCTCTGCCACTTGTCTGCTATGTGACCTTGGGCAAGACACTTAACTTGTCTGTGCCTATTATTTCATCTGTAAAAAAGGGAATTAAGACTGTGAGCTCCATGTGGGACAAACTGATGACCTTGTATCTACCCCAGCACTTAGAACAGTGCTTGGCACATAGTAAGTGCTTAACAAATACCATCATTATTATTCAACTCTTCCATATTTCCCAACAATATCTCAAGAGGAGATTTGCCATTTCCTCTCAAAAATCTGACCCTTCACCTAAGCATCTTACCCCAACCCCTTGCGCCTTATCAAAATGCCTTCCCCGCTTCAATCAATCATTCAATCATCTTTATTGAGCACTTACTATATGCAGAGAACTGTACTAAAATACTTGAGAGAATACAACAGAGTGGATAGGCATGTTCCCTGCTCATAATGAGTTTATAGTCTTAGAGGAGAGCTTACTCTAACCACCATCTTCAACTGTTCACCAACTTCCACTGGCTTCTTCTGTATTGCTTTCAAACATGCTCTTGTCTTCCCTAGCCTAAAAAAAAATATTCTCAACTCCACATTTCCTTCCATTTATCACCTCATCTCCCTCCTACCATTCTTTTCCAAATTCCTTAAGAGAATTGTCTTCACCCACTGCCTCCACTTCGTCTCCTCCATTTTTCTTCTTGCCCCATTTCAATCTAGCTTCGGCCCCCTTTACTCCACCTAAGCTGACCTCTTAAAAGTCATCACTTAACTTCTTACCAAATTAATGTTGGTTATTTGTTAAGCGCTTACTATGTGCCAAGCACTGTTCTAAGCGCTGGGGTAGACACAGGGGAATCAGCTTGTCCCACGTGGGCTCACAGTCTTACTCCCCATTTTACAGATGAGGTAACTGAGGCACAGAGAAGTTAAGTGACTTGCCCAAAGTCACACAGCTGACAAGTGGCCGAGCCAGGATTCGAACCCATGAACTCCGACTCCAAAGCCCATGCTCTTTCCACGGAGCCATGAAATTCAAAGTCCTCTACTCCAATCTAATCATCCGACCCTCCAGCAGCCTTTAACATGTCAATCCCTTCTTTCTCCAGCAAACATTATCCAACCTTGAATTTACTCACACTGTTCTTTCCTACTTCTCCTCCTATCTCTGTGGTCTCTTATTCTCAGTCTCATTCACAGACTGCTTCTCTGTCTCCCACCCACTAACTATGGGAAACCCTTAAGGCTGTGTTCTAGATTTCCTTCTAATCTCCATCTATATTCACTCCCTTGGAGAACTCATTCACTCCCATGACTTCAATTACCATCACTATGCAGATGTTTCCCTAATCTACAACCCCAGCCTTTCTCTCTCTCCTTCAGTGCAGTCTCAAGTCTCTTCCTGCCTTCAGGACATCTCCATCTGTACATCCTGCCAATGCCTCAAACATAACATAAAGTCCAAAACAGAAGTCCTTATCTTCTCACCCAAACCCCATCCTCCCCTTAACTTTCCCATCATTGAAGAAAGAGTCTGAACCCCATGGGGGACAGGGACTATGTCTAACCCAATTTGCTTATATCTACCCCAGTGCTTAGAATACTGTCTGGCACATAGTAATCACTTAACAAATGCCACAACTGGCATTCTCTTTGACTCATTTTTTTCATTAAACCAACATATTCAGTCTTTCACTAAATCATGTCTCTTCAACCTATACAATAAGGCTAAAATCCACCCTTTCCTCTCCATCCAAACTGCTACCAGGTTAATCCAAAGATTTATGTCCTATCTGTCTTGATTACTATATTGACCACTTGGCTGACCTCCCTGCTTCCTGTCTCTCCCCACATCAGTGCACTTCACTCTGCTATCCAGATCATTTTTCTACAAAACCATTCAGTCTATGTTTCCCTATGTCTGAAGAACCTTCAGTAGCTAGCTGTCCACCGCCACATCAAAAAAACAACAACAATCCAACAACAAAAAACCCACGACAAAACAAACAAAAAACTTCTTATCGTAGGCTTTAAAGTACTCAATCTCCTTGCCCCTCCAACCTGACCTCCCAGATTTCCTACTACAATCCAACCCGCACACTTTACTCCTCTGATACCAAGCTACTCACTCTACTTCAATCTTGTATATCTCATCACCCCTCCCACTGCTGGCTCCCTGCTCACATTCCGTCTGTAGCCCGGAACTCTCTCCCGATTCATATATGACACACATTCACTCACTTCACATTCAGAGCTTTCCCCAATTAAGTCTTCATTTTCTTTTCTCCCACTCCTTTTTGCATTTTCCTTGTACTAAGATTTTCACCCTTTATTCACCTCTCCCTCAACCCCATTACACTTATGCACATATCCATAATTCAATTAATGTATTTTGGTTAATGCCTGACCCCCTCTAGATTGCAAGCTCACTGTGAACAAGGAACATGTCTACCAACTCTGTTATTTTATCATTAATAATAAGAATAAGAATAGCATTTGTTAAGCACTTACTGTGTGCCAGGCACTGTTCTAAGCACTGGGGTAGATACAAGGTAATCACGTTGGACACAGTTCACGTCCCCCATGGGGCTCACAGTCTTAATCCCCATTGTACAGATGAGGTAAATGAGGCACAGGGAAGTGAAGTGAATTTCCCAAAGTCACACAGACGACATGTGGCAGAGTCAGAATTCGAATCCACATCATCTGACTCTCTTGCCACTAGGCCATGCTGGAACCCACTTAGTAAAGTGCTCTGCAGACAGTTAGTGTCTAATTAATATGAATGATTGACCAATTTATGGTACTAGGAACTTGTGAAAATACAATATGAGTGAAAGCCAAATCTGTGTCATTGAGGAGATTCCATTGGAATTAAAATTAAAGATATTATGCATTTAAGGTTTATAATGGAAGGCTCAAAATATCCGCTTTTTTACTGTTTCTTTTATTACCAACTTCAGATACCTTTCCTCTTTACCCTTTTACTATATTTCTTGTAGAGTTCTTTAAAATGTATTGAATTTACCCTGGCTTTTTCAATGACCTCGCCTGGGCTATTTTATTTCTTCCAGCTGCTCTGAAACTGTTGATTTCTCTGAGTTGAATCCTGTTTTGTCCTTTTGTAATTATATATTCACCCTATGGACTCATTCTGTGGTGAATCATTTTAGCTGAAAATAAATCCATTACAGAGGCTTGTGGTAATATTTTCTAGCAGTCTTGCATTTTCAAGGACTCTATCTTCAACTGCCAATTCCCAAAAGAAAAGACGAAGGGAATCTGAAAGTTTTTGAACTCCAGAAAATTCTATAATGGTTTATCGGAAATCTGTTGAGAGAATCTCTCTCTCTCAGGTCAGTAATATAAGAGCAAATGAATAATGTATCCCCATGTGCTGTCTCATCAATACTGACCAAGAAAGAGCAGAATGAGGGTGGATGAAGTTGGAGATGATTTTACCTTTCCACCATTAGGGTTTAGG
This sequence comes from Ornithorhynchus anatinus, assembly GCF_004115215.2. Lineage (NCBI taxonomy): Eukaryota > Metazoa > Chordata > Mammalia > Monotremata > Ornithorhynchidae > Ornithorhynchus > Ornithorhynchus anatinus. The sequence goes on from NC_041737.1 coordinate 16,786,681, forward strand.
GGCTTCAGATTCCCATTTCAGATTCCCATGTCCTAGGGATACTGAATACCATCAATTAATCAGTATCATTTATTGAACACTTATAGTATGAACAGCACTGTAGCAATTCTCTATCATTTGACAAATATGATATATCTTTTGACAAGTGTAATCCTAGGGATCAAACATATTGAGGTCTCAATAAACTGTAAAGGCACATTACTAAATAACTCAAAGTAGGGAGGTTTCATAATGCAAACTATGTCATGGAAAGTCAATTATGATTAAAATGAATATTATCTGAAGTTCAAGTATGCCAAAGCGGGGAAGCAGGGAACTAGTATGTTTTGATACTGTTAAAATAAGTTACTCTTAAAAGTATACGGTAGCCATTTGCTTTATGCCCCCAGTAAATTAACCTAATTGAGTGAACCAGGGTGTAAATCAGGGGGAAAAGAATACTCCTTGAAAATGAGTCAGTTCAAAAGGTGAATTTGAGGTTCTTCAATTTCCCCAGAGAGCTTCAAAAACAGGGCATTTTCATATTATACTTTTTTCCTTTGATCACTTTTTGATTTTCTTGCCTGTTCCATTATTTATAAAGAATATAACAAAGCTTTCTGGTTCTGGGTGTGAGGCTATTTTTTCTCTCTTCATTGAAATTCTGCTTTTGGGGAAGTTAGCCAAATTTGACAGCCTTTTACAACTTGTCAGAATGCAGAAGTATTTAATTTGGTTAGTTTTGAGAAAATTTTCAGTTGTCTTGCAAGCATTTGGCAAATTAGGAATTGTTGTCAATATATGGTGTTCTAACAGCAATTAGTTGGTTTTGTTTAATTTCATAATTCCAGATAATCATGGAAGCATATTAGTGAAGGTTAAATTTATGCACACTAATATTTGCCCTTTCTTGTGTATTCAACACTGGGAAAAACACACATTCTGTTTTTTTACCACAAACACCATTAATCAATAGAGAAGCATGGCCTAGTGGAGAGAGGTTGGCATGATGGATTAGCATGTTTTATGCCACAACATGTTAATCAGGTGAAATCCTTCAAGATTATCCAGTAACCAGGTGATGTATATGGGGTCATGATCAATTGTCTTCAAGGTTTAAATTATGAAGTTGCCCGACCTTGAGACCAATGAGCAGTGTTGGGAAAGAGGGAGGTGGGACTTTCCCCTGGAACTGACCCCCCTGGGCCAGGGGGACCGAATCTGTCCCAAGGCTTGTGTGTGGTGGGGAATGGTGGGGAATGGTGGGGATGGGAGGGAGCCTACCCTACTATGAGAGCTGACCCCTGCATTGGGGCAGGAAGAACCGAGTCTCTGGCCTGTGATTTCCCCCGGAATTGACCCCAATCTGGGCTGCTACAGATGGTGGTCTCTAGACCAGGTGTGGAGAGTTGTCACTGCTGTCACTGTCACTACGTCCATGTCCACATCACAATCCCCCTGTTTGCACTTCGACATCCACACTAAACAGAAAGAGGTGGAGGAAAAACCAAAGTGGCTCTTTCTCAGCTCCTTGGGGAGCAAGGCTGTAAATACTCTAAGAGGTATTACCCAACTAAGCCCACCTTTCTTCTTCTCCCACTCCCTTCTGTGTTACCATGACTTGCTCCCTTTATTCATCCCCCCTTCCAGCCTCACACCACTTATGTTTCTCATTTGTTCCCCCTTTAGATTGTAATATCATTGTGGGCAGGGAATTTCAGAGAGTAAATCATATTTATTGAGCATTTAGTGTGGGCAGAACACTGTAGTAAGTACTTGGGGGGAAACAATACAACAATAAACAGACATATTCCCTGCCATAACGAGTTTAAAGTCTAGAGGAATGTGTCAGTTATACTGTTGTATTATATTCTCCCAAGTGCTATGGGGAATATAGTACAATGCTCTGCACATAGTAAGCTCTCAATAAATACTATTGACTGACTGAGGCTGAAGAGGGAGCCTCTGTGTGAGGGGATGGGAGACAGAGGTTGCCTTCACTGGTCCAGGGGATGGGCATAAACTGAAGCAGTATCATCTCAGCTCCCTGGACAGGATAATAATAATAATAATGTTGGTATTTATTAAGCGCTTACTATGTGCAGAACACTATTCTAAGCGCTGGGGTAGACACAGGGGAATCAGGTTGTCCCACGTGGGGCTCACAGTCTTCATCCCCATTTTACAGATGAGGGAACTGAGGCACAGAGAAGTTAAGTGACTTGCCCACAGTCACACAGCTGACAAGTGGCAGAGCTGGGTTTTGAACTCATGACCTCTGACTCCAAAGCCCATGCTCTTTCCATTGAGCCATGCTGCAACCCACCCAGATCATTTTCCTTGGAAGGTCCCAGGGCTGCCATCCCTCCTGGAGGCAAATGGGAGACAGTAGCAGAATGCTTTCAAGGCACCTACTTTGTAAAGATTGCAGGACTAAGGGGGAGATCCAAAAAACCATCAACTGTGAATAGCAAATGTATCATTACTGCCAAGTACAATCTTATAGGAATTCAATGCGGAAAGAGATGTTGGCTACATGTCCACTCCTGCAGGTCTTGGCTTCCACAGATAGCCCTCAGAAGTTCCCAGAACACCTCAGGACTCCATATTTATTATATCAATCACCTGACCTGGGATACATGGGACATTGACCTAGTTGCCCTGTGATTAGTTGAAGTGGGAACTGAAAAGGCATATATAAGGGGATGAAATATATTTAACGATAGCAGGAAGTAAAACCTCTAATGATGAGGAATAGCTGTGGAGATTTGAAAGAGAGAAGCACCTAAGAAATCATCCTGGCATGCAGTAATTAGTAATGGAATGAATTTCTTGGAGCAGTGGCTGAATGTCACCTTTCACCTTCAGGGTGAAAATATAACTGCATTAAAGGGAATTTTTATATGTATACAATGTGGGCGGTATTGTGTGTGTGTATGTGTGAAAATTCAATTTCTTCAGCCAGTCTAGACCATAGGGTAAAAGTCTCACAATTCATAGAGTCATCTTTGAACCCAAAGGACATGAAAGTATTTAGATCCATTTCCATCCCATTGCTATTTTCCTCACCCAGAGAGTCATCACGATAAAGGTAGATAAGAACCTTTATACTGATCATTTTTGAAAGGCTTATTTTTTTCTACTTTTGTTGAATTCACAGAGGTGATAACCTTTCCTTTAGGAGGACTTGCTGCAAAGGGAAGGACTAGATCGGTTTCAGAATATCCATGTTTAATGAAAACTATTTCCAGATTTCTCTTCTAAACAGAATGATCCAGGGGATTTCATAAATCTTCTGGCATACCCTGCTTCTAGAATCACAATATATGCAAACACTACAGCCTAGGGGAAAAAGCAGAGGCCTACTACTCAGGGGGTGTGTACTCTAATCCCAGATCTTCCACTTGTCTGTTGTCGGCTACTGTGCAATTCAGTTAGGTCCTCTATGCCCCAGTTTCCCCATCTATAAAATATGGGCAATCAATACTCATTCTCAATCATCCCTAGACCTTGAACCCCACGTGGGACAGGGATTGTGTCTGACATGAATACATTGAATCTACCCCAGCATTTACTGCAGTGCTAGGCACATAATAAGTACTTAACCAATATTACAATTATTTTACAGTGCTTAGAACAGCACTTGCCACATAATAAGTGCTTAGAAAATACCATCATCATTATCAGTTGTTTGACCTGTTCTGTAGAGTTATCTTCCCCACTCAGGGTTGCACTTGGAGAGTTTCCAGTCCTCTACCAGTGTCGACTATGGGAGGGAGAGTCAAGCAGAGGCATATCCAGTCCATTCCTAGCTTGGGCAGTGGCTAGCGAGTGGAAGGCAATCTGCTATAAGTTAAAACTCCTCCTTACTGGGCAGCAGAGTCACGGGAGAGAGTCGAGGGCAGAGACTCCACTTTACTGCCCGGAAGGTGGCAATGATAAATCACTTTCATATTTTTACCAAGACAACTCTATGGATAAACTACCAGAATGATTGCAGAAGGAAAGCGGGGTGTTCTAGGAGAGATGTGTCTATGGTGTCGTTATTGGTCGGAAACGACTTGCTGGCATAACACAAGGCTTATCTTGCTTTTTCATAGAAATATTGCCCAATTTGTCTAATTATTTTGAGTAGGGAATTTGAATCTATAATCTTCTTAAGGACTATGTCAGGTATCCACCTGTGTGTTCTTTCTCAGCATTTAGTACAGTGCTATGCAGACAATACTTAATAAATATTGTTGCTACTTTTTTCCACAAATTAATTCAGTCAATCATATTTATTGAGCACTTACTATGTGCAGAGCACTGTACTAAGTGCTTGGAATGTACAATTTGGCAACAGATACAGACAATTCCTGCCCAACAATGGGGTCACAGTCTAAATGGGGAAGACAGACAACAAAACAAACCAAAAAACAAGTAGTCTGCATCAATATCATCAAGTTAACAAACCTAACCCTAACTCATCTAAAAACTGAAAAATTCTAAACTACAAAAAAACCCTAAAAGCTACTTCAAACAAAAAAAAAACTGACATAAAAAACTACAAACTAATCAAACTAAACTTAATGGGAAAAACTCAAATCTAACTCATAACTGAAAGCTACCTCAAACAAAAAAAGTTACCTAAAAACTCAAACCTTTATCTTGGGTGTTTGGTTGTGAATAAGATCATTATTACACCATTTATTACGGAGCCTGTTGAGAAAACACTAGCTTAGTTGACATGAAGAATGTCTCAGGAGTATTTTTCAAGATGGATAGATTTATCTAACAATAGTACTTGATATCGTTACATATAGGAGACCTTTTAGTCTTGGATTAGTATAAAGAATCTTTATGGGGTTTACATATGTACCAATTAATATGCCAATCTCAGTAGTTCGTCAGATTCTCAGAGTATGTAAAGTAAGGGAATCGGTAAAAGCTTCACTTTTACTTTCATTCAGCAATAAATCAATTATAAGCATTAACTCGTTACCTCTTGTGTCTAGACCAGTGAATGGAGCACTTGGAAGAGCATGGTAAAAATCAGTATACGTGGTCTGTTACTGCAAGGAGCTTGTGAGCAGGGAAATCATCTGACAATTCTCGTTTTAGTACTCTCCAAAGCACTCTGTGTAGTGGTCTGAACAATATGACTATGGAGAGAAGACATTTAAATAAATTGCAGATGAGGAAGCAATAGATTGTAAACTCCTAGAGTGTAAGGATAGTGTTTTCCAACTGTGTTTTATTGTATTCTCCCATGTACATAGTACAGTACTCTGCACATGGTAAGTACTTAATAGATAGTAATAATAATAATAATAATAATAATAATAATAATGATGGTATTTATTAAGTGCTTACTATGTGCCAAGCACTATTCTAAGTGCTGGTGTAGATACAATGTAATCAGGTTGTTCCACATGAGGCTCACAGTTTTACAGATGAGGGAACTCAGGCACAGAGAAGTTAAGTGACTTTCCCAAGGTCACACAGCAAACAAGTGGCGGGGCCTGTAACAAAATCCAAGACTTCTGACTCCCAAGACTAGGCTCTTTCCAATAAACCATGCTGCTTCTCGGATAAATAAGGATGTTTGAGTGGGAATTAACTCAAATGGTAGAGAGCTCCCTTAGGATGTGAGAGGTAGGGGGATAGATACGCGCATGCAAGTTTTGAGAAGCAGTGTGGCTTAGAGGAAAGAGCAGGGACTTGGAAGTCATAGGATGTGGGTTCTAATCCCAGCTCTGCCACTTGTCCACTGTGTGACCTTCGGCAAGCCGCTTAACTTCTCTGGGCCTCAGTTACTACATCTGTAAAATGGGGATTAAGACAGTGAGCCCCATGTGGTATAACCTGATTACCTTGTATTTACCCCAGTGCTTACAACAGTGCTTGGCAGATAGTAAGTAAGCACTTAACAAATATCATCATTATTAATATTATTATGATCATCATTTAAGCACTTACTATGTGCCAAGCACTGTTATATGCTCTGGGGGAGAAACAAGGTGATTAGACTGTCTCAAGTGGTGCTCACAGTCTTAATCCCCATTTTACAGATGAGGGAACTGAGTCACAGAGAAGTTAAGTGACTTACCCAAAGTCACACAGCTGACAAGTGGTGGAGCAGGATAAGAACCCACGATCTCTGTCTCCCAAGCCCGTGCTCTTTCCACTAAGCCATGCTGCAATGGTTCATAAAATGTCTACATAAATGCTACATGGCGGCTGTGCAGTATTTAGTTACATTGACCGGTGGTATCTGGATTGGGGGCTGTACATTGAGTCTTCAAGATCTCAAATGATTTTGCAAATTCCTCCCAGTGGAGCAGCTTGAGCTGTGTGTTGGAAAGAGTGCCCCTATGGAATATGGAGGAGAAACCAGTTATGGCTGGGGTTGTGGATCTGGAGAAGAGAGGAGAGATAAGGGGAGGGGGGAAATGAGCAAGCTTTGGGGTGTGGGGATGTGGAGGAGGGTTATGCATGAGCATTTATTGTGGCTAGTGAGGAGGACATAGAATTTCCTGCCTCAACCAACTTAAGAGAAGCAGCATGGCTTGGGAGTCAGAGGACATGGGTTCTAATCCTGCCTCTGCCACTTGTCTGCTGTGTCACCTTGGGCGAATCACTTAACTTCTCTGTGCCTCAGTTACCTCATCTGTAAAATGGGGATTAAAAGTAGGAGCCCACCTACTACCTGGTGGTACAAGGTAGTGGGACAACCTGATTACCCTGTATCTACTCCAGGGTTTAGAAAGGTGTTTGGCATATAGTAAGTGCTTAACAAATGCCATCATCATTATTATTATTACTTAACTCTACTTCATCAGGGAGTCATTTCTTATGAACATATTGCTATAATGGATAGGAACTTACAGACTGTCATCTTCAAAAATGGACAGCCCCACACTCCAATGTAAGCATATATATGTGCATATAGGTGAATATAGGTCTCTGTGTTGTGGATATATATATGGGAGAAGGGTGAGAGCAATCACCTTGGAGAATGTGGATTTAGAAGAGTGTAAGGGGCGAAATCTAAAGTTGAGAGGATAAAGAAGGTTTTTTTTCATTCAATCATGTTTACTGAGTTCTTACTCTGTGAAAAGCACTGCACTGAATGCTTAACAAGATAGTTCATGAGAAGGAAAAGACAGAACATATGTATAGTCGTTCAATGGATTTGGTGAGGAATAAGAGGTGGAATTGCAGTACAGTTAAAGAATGACTTTTTCAGTATGGATTTCAGAACTTGTCTGAATACAGAAGCAAAGAAATCAGAAGAAAATGAGAGGTTGAAGATAGGTTTTTCCTAGGCATTTGTGTTTATTACTAAAGCAAAATACGATTGATGATTAATAAATTAGAGCAATACAAAATTAAACTGCCTGCTGGTCTCATAATTAGAACTTATATATTAAAACATTCCTGATGGGTAACATTATTTTGTTTCATTTAATATCCTAGTTTTAATAAAATAAAATATTTATCTTATCCTAATAAATTCACACAATCCCTAGAGTTTTGAGGTATCTTATTTCTGGTATGAAGTTATCAAAAGTTTGATATTATAGATTTGACTGGGACACAGAGAGTAAGGTGGTATTGGAGCTGCAGAGTGTGTGGGCTGGGCTGTACCTGGAGTTCAGTAAGGTTAGGTCAGATGGGGAGAGCTGATTGAGTGTTTTAAAGCCAGTGAATGGAAAAGAGTTTTCTGTTTGACGTGGAGGTGGCGTCTTTGGAGGTTTTTGAGGAATGGGGAGACACGGACTGAAAATTTTTGTTGATAACACTGGAAAATATCTTAAGTTATGGATGACCTAGCATTTTGCAAAAATAATCTGATAAAAAGGCTTGCCTTTTTTCCATTTTCTTAGAACGTTTTTAATGTTCAAATTTGTATTTTTTTTATCATCTTACTTAATGAAGGCTAAAATTGTAACAAAACACAGAAAAAAACTAATGCTTTTACTCTTAAGTTACCTTTACATCCTAGTCGACATTTGATTTCTAATTGGAATCTTGAACTTTGTATTGAAAAGAGTCATTTTTAAGATGAACAGAAAGTTTCTTTACATAGAGTTTTCTTCTAATTTAGAAGGCTTGGAATTTGTTAGTGAACAATCTCTTTTTAAAAGTATTGTAAGTTCCTTGAGGGCAGGGATCAGGTAATATCAAGGGTTTATTATAGGTCTTTGCACACAGATACTCAGTGAATATTATTAATTGATTTTATTATGTCTTCCATCTAATATTCTAGGAGATGATTCTTTGAAATTTCTAGGTAGTACCTCATGTGCTTAAATGAAGATTTTGCACCAATATCTTATTTCAGTGATCTAGCTATGCCCTTTTTAAGATTTATACATGTCATGATAAAATGTATTCATTCAGTAAGCACTATTGAATTGTGTGAATAACAAAACAATCAATCAATATTTATTGAGTACTTACTCACAGTTCTGTACTTATGGTCAGTAAGTGCAGAACTCTAACTAAGTGCTGGCTGAGTATAATTCAATGTACTTTGTAGACGGATCTCTGGTTACAAGAAGGTTACCAGTCTTGAGGGGGGATACGAACATTAAAAAATAATCAGACGAGGGATATTTGCAAAGTATAAGGAGATCTATGGGACTCAGTGGGAACGGATATCAAGTGCATAGGTGATGCAGAAAGGAGAGAGGATAGGGGAAATTGTAATAATAATAATAATGATAATGGTATTTGTTAAGCATTTACTATGTGTGAAGCACTATTCTAAGCGCTGGAGGGCTTGGTTGGGGAAGACCGCCAGAAAGAGATGTGATTTAAGAAGACTTCGAAGTTGGGGAAAGTGGGGTATGTTGGAAATGAAAGGGAAGAGAGTTCCAGGCCAGAGGCAAGGGGTTAGCAGTGAGATATATAATATCATTTTAGAAGGGAAATGTATAAACCTGGAGTTATTTGACTTTTCAGGACATATATTTAAATGCTAATCCCCCAAATTCATAAATAGATTTTTGCAAGATAATACCCTAATAGTGAAGATTATACTAATTAAAGAGGCATAATTTCATTAAAGTTGGGATATAAATCTGCTTTAAAATTATGCTAAAAATAAGCAGCCTAGGTGTGCAACACAGATTCTGCTAGGAGCAGCTAGACACTGATAGTATTTTAACTTTTCAAATTTGAACAGCCCCAGGAGACAGAAGATGGAAGCTTTTGTAAGTAGCTTTACATGTTTTTTTCTTCCAAAAGATACATTTACACTAAAAAATTATAGACCAGATAATGACAAGCCCCCTAAAGTATGGCCATCTCACACTTAATGAAGTCACCTGTGTCGCCTAATGCGCCTAATGCTAAGTAACTACTGAATTATTTTTCAAAATGCCAGGTGATTTGTTTTCATTTAATTTTTTCACTCCTGATTTCTCAACAACCTCCAATAGTTCCTATTACTCTTTACATTAAGCAGTGATTTTTGATGATGGGCCATAAGGCACTCATTTGGCCCTCTCCCTCACACATACCCACACCCTCCTTTCAGTGGAGCTTAGCTACCATGTTTTTTTTCTCTCAGTTCAACACTGCCTTGCTATCACCTTTCTCACTACTGACCACTTGCTCACACCCCTTGTCCTATCTAGAAATCTCTTCCTCTTCAGATCCAGTAAACCACTATTCTCCTTGTCTCATTAATATTATTATTATTATTAATAATAATAATGGTATTTAAGAACTTACTATGTGCCAAGGACTCTTCTAAGCACTGGGGTAGATACAAGATGATCAGGCAGTTCCACTTGGGCCTCAGAGTCTTAATCCACAATTTACAGATGAGGTAACTGAGGCACAGAGAAGTTAAGTGTTTTGCCCAAGCCACTCAGCAGACATGTTGAAGTCGTGATTAGAATCCAAGTCCTCTGACTCCCAAACCCAGGATCTCACCATTAAGTCATGCTGATTATCAAAATCAATTAATTAATCTTATTTGTTGAGCACTTTCTGTGTGCCAAACACTCTACTAGTTGCTCGGAAAAGTACAACACAACAATATAACAGGTACATTCCCTGCTTAGAGTTTAGAGGGGAATTTCTACCAGCATCATGACCTAATGGATAGAGTACTGTCCTAGGAGTCCAAAAGACCTGGATTTTAGTCCCAGATCTGCCACCTGTCTGCTGTGTGACCTTGGACAAGTCACTTAACTTCTTTGTGCCTTAGTTACTTCATGTATAAAATGAACAGTGGGATTTTAAGCCCTACGTGGAACAGGGCCTGTGTCTAAACTGGTTTGCTTGTATCCACCCTAGTGCTTAGTAAAGTGTCTGGCACTTAAATGCCACAATTACTTATTATTATTATTGTTACTACCATACCACTAAGCACATGGGTATACCCTCCTTCCTCGTACATGTATATTTGTACTTTTACTTCCTTCTATCAGTAATTTATTTGGGTGTCTTTCTTTCCCACTAATATGTAAACTCTTTGAGGTTAGAGATTTTGTCTACTAATTTTATTGCCTTTGCCAAGAATCTCAGAAATGGGCTGTGCCTTCAGAAGACCTCCAGTTCCAAACGCTAAATGCCACCTAGACAGTCCCATCCAGGTGAGAATTTGCTCAGCTTTTCAGTCCAGGGAAGGAGAATCCCATTTTTGTAGCTCATTTTGGCCTTAACAACTCTCAATGTCAGGGAATTCTTCCTTCAATCAAATTTAAATTCCTCATACTGCAAGCTAAATCTATTTGCTCTTGTTCTGCCTGTATTGGACATGTAAGACACCAGTGCACCACCTTTTGTAAAATGACCCCATGAACTATAAATTTGCAGAACATTAAGTCCCACAGTTCCTTTCAGTTTTTTGTATCCTGTGCATATTTCTTAATCTATTATTCACCTCTATGCCTCTCTTATAATTTCTCTCTTCTCATAAAGTGTAATTATTTCATTATTACCTACCATCTGAAGACCTAGATGATTAGCAACATTAATGCGACTATCCAGAAGGAATGTTTCTCAGCCACACTGACATATTGTGAATTTCGATGAAGATGTATCTTCTTGTCTGTGGGGATCATGTCTTCTACCCCTGTTACCTGCCAATGCTCATGACCAAAATAAACGTGACTGATTGTGAATTCTGATCAATGGGAATATGTGGATTTTTTTTCCATCAGTTGCTTCTGAGGAAGAAGAGGCAGCTACCTATGATACTGTTCTAGGAAAGTTACTATATGTATCTATGGGCAACTGGAGATCAAGACCATTTTGTGGTGATTGTAGAGGCCATTTTTGATTGATAATCAACACCCCCTACTTAAAATGATAAGTAGGTCAGTTCCATGGTCTATCAGCCTAAGATTTGATCTCTAACAGTTATATCAGGGTGCTTGAAGCTCTATGTAAAACTTGTGTCCTTGAACATCCAACTTCACTGCTATGGAAGGAAAATTAAACATTCTAAACTTTCCCGTCTCCCTCCCTAAGCTTCCCTCTAGCAACTCATCATGATCACTTATCCATAAATTTATCCAAATCTGTTTTAAACTTTCTGAAATTTCCATCTTGCGCAACTTCCTGTGATAACAAATTCCACATGTTTACCACCCACTGGCTGAAAAATATTTCATTTTGTTTTCCACCTTTAGTTGTGTCTCCTTCCATCCTCATTATCCCCATTCCCACTCTCAATCTTTTGCTCGCCTGTACACCCCCTGCCTTTTCGCTCACTCACATTTTAGATGTCCTCTGTGAAAACTGAGTTCAGAGAATCCTCGGGCTAGAAATATTGCATTAACTCTTAATAGACTTTCAGCTGAGAACAAAATATTTAAAAAACCCCATCACATTTGAAATTTTTCCTTTAAGTTTAACTCTCGTTCAGCCGTGCCCAAATATCTACCTTGGCTTCTCAATAGGTTTCTTATCACTGTTTGAATTTCACCAAATCATATTACAATTATAAGAAAGCTATCTTCTGATTACATTCATATTTTCATTATCCTAAAAAAGAATATGTTTTGCAAAATGAGAAAGTGCTGCCAATTTCAGATCTCTCTTCCATCCAAAGTTTGAACTTGCATCACATAAATGGCCTGCTGGGACTTTCTCTCTTTAAGTAGATGATCAGCATTAGCTTGCATAGAACATGCCCAAATTTCAGGGTCTTATTTCACAATCTAAAACATGGCTTCTCCACATGCCAGAGACCAAGAACTTGTCTCCAAGTGGTTAACTGTACTTTAATTGCCTTGTTCGGAGGTTTCCTTAAATCGTCATCTGCTGCTTCTTTACTAGCATTTTTAATTTTTTCCAGCCTGCCCCTCTACCCAGATACTTTACTTCCATTCATGCACCTGGCCATGTATGTGGATTCATATGTGTCTATGCAACTTTGTTATTTTTATACATAATTCAAGTGCTTTCTTAAAATATTTTGTATTTTTTATTTGTTTTCTTTTCTACTTTTCATTCTCATTCTGTCTGGTCTCTTTCTCTTTAAGTGTTTTAATATGCCAGGTAAAATCTTTTTCAAGAACATTAATGTTCCATAGAACTTACTGAGGGTTGTTTTTTTTGGATAATTATCTATATTGGGTGAATTGTTATTTATTCACCACATGGTGGCATGTTAACAATAAGCATCCAATAAGTTAAAATTGCAATTTAAAAAGCAGTGTTTTTCTTGGAAGTCTCTACAGCCAAAGCATTGTGAGCCTCTTCTTTGATGCAGGGAAATATACTTCCTTGGTAAACAAAATGATTATAATCCCGGTAATAAAAAATAATAACTCCATAATTTCATAATACTGGTGTGAAGACAGACCTTAAGTGCTAATTTGACCAAGAACCTATTTATTCAGAAATTTTACTTCCTCATCTCTCACACTAAGAAGACTTGAGAGTAAATGAGTTAAATTCAGGGTAGATAGAATTAATCATTTGTTAATTTGTAAAACTGTATGATCTGTGAATCCAAAATGAATCTACAAAATTTGGCCAGAACACAAACTAAGAATTACCATGAAAATTTTGTAACTGGATTGATGTAAAAATGTACTATAATCTAACATGTATAACTGTCACCAATAAAGATATTCCCTTACAAATAAATTTTCAATACTGACACTGTATAAAATTCCAAAGCCAAAATATTTACATGCTTTGTTAAATCCATGTAGTATTTTTATTAAAATAAAAAATGAAAATAAAAAGCTAAGTGGATATTTTTTAAAAAAGGAATGATTTGAACACTACACTTAGCTAGAAATTCCAAAATTGACATTACTGGTTATTAACAAAGAGTTCATACCGTCTGGAGTGAAATCTATCCAACCTCATTAGTGACATTCCAGTTTCTCTTCTGCCCAATTTAAGATATTCTCACAATGAAATGCTGAACTTAAAAAGCTCAGACAAAAAATTATTTCTGAGTAGTAATTATGTATAATATGAAAAAAAAACAACTACAACAACACAAAAAAACTCAAAGACTTCTGTGTCTCCAGAAAAAAAAATTCATCAAGCACCAACCTTTCTACTACTGGGTTCAAGCAGGATTTTGGGAAAAGTACCAATAATATGTCACAATATACAGACCGGAACTACAGTAGTGACTCATCACCCCTCCACTGATTAAGGTGAAAAGTAAATTGAATTTTAGGGAGGATAATTTCACTAATATCCTGCTGAAAAACAGGAATTTATGATCTATATTTTTGTGGTTTGAGACTGTCTTCTATTTTTCAACTTTTGGGACTTTTAAATTTTTGTATTATTATAACAATTCTATGCTAAATAATCCCACAATGACCTGAAAGATTTAATGGGACTCCCTTACTCCCCAGCTTCCTAACACAAAATAATTTAGCTCTGGGGAGAATCTGTCTCAAAATACTAAAAACACTCTGACTGCTGACCAAATCACTCCTGAAGTAACCAGTAAAGCAAAGGATTAAAAATATCAGGCTGCCTGTTCATTCCTATAAATGTTTTCACAAATTTATTACAGGCCAAAAAATTTTATAATTTAAATTCTTTGTACTTTAACCACAGAAGCAATTGAGGGTATTCCAGTTAAGAAGCACCTCCACAACTATTTCCAATGAGTTGATTCTCAGACATGCCACAGTTCCACTGCCTTGTCTGAATGTAAAATAGCCATGACTCAGTTCTATTAAAATTCCACATCTAGACAAGATGGTGTGCTTGAATCCATGAAGCATGAGCAAAATGCAGTCATTCACTAGAACCTTCTCATTAGAAAGGAAAAAAAAAGTTTGTTGTCTGAGTTTCTCTTTTCCTTTAAAACTCTTCTAGGGAACAAAATGAAGACACCTCCTCTGGAAAGATGCCAAATTCTAATTGCTTTTCAATATGGAAATATTGGAGCTATGTGTAAGAATTGTTGTCTGTTTACTTGTTTTGATATCTCCTTCCCCCCCTTGTAGACGGTGAGCCCATTGTGGGGGGAGGGATTGTCTCATTTATTGCTGAGTTGTACTTTTGAACACAGTAAGCACTCAAAAAATATGATTGAACGAATGAATGGTCAATAATGGTCAGCATATACCTTGTACGGGGATATGAGGAGTACTGGTTTGCTGTAAACTGGCATTTCTTCCAGTGTGAATAATAATATAAAAAAAGATTTTATTAAACATTTACTATGTGGCTAATACAAGATAATCAGTTCAGATACAGTCCCTTTTTCTATCTCTCTAAAGGTCAAAATATAAAATGGATGGATAACAGGTATTGTACCCTATTTATAGATGTATATTTTCTAGACTGTAAGTTCATCTCTAGGCTGTAAACTCGTTGGGGGCAGGAAATGAGTTTATCAACTCTGATGCACTGTACTTTTCTAAGCATTTAGTACAGTGCTCTGCAAACAGTCAGTGCTCAACAAATACCATTCATTATAGTTTGCAGATGAGGAAAATGAGGCACTGAAAAATGAAGTGAAGTTTCCAAGGTTTTATAGGAGTCTTCTGACTCTCAGGTCCATTCTTATTCCAATCTCATAATAATAATAATAACTGTGGTATTTGTTAAACACTTACTATGTGCCAAGCACTGTAATAAGTGCTTGGGTGGATACAAGCAAATCGGGTTGGACACAGACCTTGTCCTGCATAGAGCTCACATTCTTCATCCTCATTTTCCAGATGAGATAACTGAGGCACAGAGAAGTGAATGACTTGCCCAAGACCACACAGCAGACAAGTGACAGAGCTGGGATTAAAACCCATGACCTTCTGCCACCCAGGCCTGGGCTCTATCCACTATGTCATTGCTGTCAACCTCTCACCCTTCTCCTACCTCTGGTCTGGAATGCCTTCTCTTTTCACATCTCAAAGACAGTTACTCTCCCCACCCTCAAAACCTTATTGAATGCACACTGCTCCAAGGGGCCTTACCTAAGCCCTCAATTCTTCTTCTTCCATTTCCTTCTGTATTGCCCTGATTTTTTTCCCTTTATTCACTTCTCCCTCAGCTCCATAGCACATATGTACATATCCATAACATATTTATTGAAATTATTTTATGTGTCTCCCTCTAGACTGTAAGCTTGTTGTGGGTAGGAACCAAGTCTACCAAGTCTGTTATTTTGTTGTATTGTATTTCCCCAAGTGCTTAGTACAGCTCTCTGTACACACTAAGTACTTAATGAATACAATTGACTGAGACATAGTTCTCATCCCACTCGGGGCTCACAGTCTGTAGTGGGGAAAACAGGAATTGAAATCCCCTTTTACAATTGAGGAAACTGAGCCACAGGGAAGATAACTGTCTTGCCCAAGATCACGGATTAGGAAAGTGGTAGAACTAGGACTAAAACCCAGATCCTCTGATACCCAGGCTCATGCTCTTTCCACTAGGGTACAGAGCTTCCCTCATCCTCATCTTTGTCCATTACTGCTGATTTTACTAAGAGTTAAAAAAGATAAATTATGTTTCAGGTCTAGCCTTTCTCACCAATTAACAACTTAATAGTAAATTCTTGGAAGATTAAAGAAGAAGGTATCAAATCATGTTTATCTAAAAAAAATGTTTTTCTATAAAAGCACAGTAGGGAGAAACAAGGTAATTGCCTGTGTTTCTTTTCCTTTCTTTTCCACTTTACTAAATCTAGTCAGGCTCTATGAACCACCTCTTTCTGTTGGCTTTCTTCATATTTGAGAAAATATAATGATCCAATCCACCTCTTTAAGGCAACCCAGCTTTATCCAGTGAAATAGCAAGAAATTCTTTAATCTTCTTTCCTTCAGGCTACGCACATCATCCTTATGATAACTGTGTGATGCTATTCAAAGAGTTGTGAATAATCATCCAGAATAGTTGTATCCCAACTAAAAAGCATCATGACCAAGTGGATACAGCACAGGTCTGGGAATCAGAAGAAACTGGTCTTCAATCCCCGTTCTGCCCCAATCAGACAAGTGACTGGAGCAAGTCATTTAATTTCTCTATGCCTCAGTTACCTCATCGGTAAAATGAGGATTAAGACTGTGAGTCCCCTGTAGGCATGAACTGTCTGAAATTTGATTAACTTGTACCTACTGCATTGTTTAGCACAGTGACTGGCACATAAGTACATAATAAATACCATTAACAAACTAAATCTCTGGAAAAGAGTACTGTTTGTCTTAACTATAAAATGGATTACTTCAATTAAAGTACATGCTAGAGATTATGCATGTGGTAAATTCCTGGATTTTACAGGAAAAATTATAATTCTACCAGAACCATCAAGGTGGAAATTCACAATATTTTATAAATAAATAGAAGCAGCATGGCTTAGTGCAAAAAGCATGAGCTGGGAGTCAGAAGTCTTGGGTTCTAATTCTGGCTCCACCACTTGTCAGCTGTGTGACTTTGGGCAAGCCACTTAACTTCTTGGTGCCTCGGTTACCTCATCTGTAAAATGAGGATTAAGACTGTGAGCCTTATGTGGGACGAACTGATATCCTTTTATCTACTCCAGTGCTTAGAACAGTGCTTCGCATATCGTAAGCGCTAACAAGTATCATTGTTATTATTATAAATTATGAATAATGTAATAGAAGAGATTAAATACTTTCCAAATGCTTATTCCTAATTTGCACAAGGATAGCCTGAAGACATAAAATGATGAATCTAATATTATTGTTCTTGTAACAGTTTAGTAAATATATACAGCCAACATGGATGATAGTGCAGTGCCATTTGTGTCATAAAGAGCCTACTGTACATTTAATAAAATGAACGAATGAAAAATAAATTCAAATTGTTGATCATTTGAGTGTTTCTAATTCTAACAAATTAGCTTCACGTTGAACTACATATCCTTAATAAAAAAGTACATAGATTTTCTTTTTGCTTAAAATATTTTTGGATTCTGTTTTATTAAAAATGTCAGTTCCATTGTCATTCAATGAGTAAAGATTAATATTTTGGCTGCAGAACTTAAAGGAGACATGCTTCTCTCAATGGTGTTCATTTCTTTTGACTAAATTTTCTTTAGTGTAATCTTTTGTGTCTGTTTTGTGGTGGTTTCTAAAGACAAGGGCTTCTGTTCTCCATATGAATATTTTTTCAAGTACTGGTAGGGTACCATAAGTTTATTATAGTGAAATTTGGTACACCAAATTTTGGTTCTTTAAAGTTGGAACAAGATTATAAACTGTTAAGGTAAGTGAGATATTTAAACCATAAATTAAAATTGAATTAAAGATAAACAACTTTAAGAAGTAAGCAGTCATGCATCAGAATCTGAATTTGAGAATACAGCATGCATCATGTTTGAAAAAAGAGAAAACCTTTAATGTATAAATGCAAATTGTTTTAGAACACTATTCACCCTATAAAATAGTTCTATAGCTCTTTTGTTCTCAAAGAAGAAACTGGATAAGACAACATTTTGTACTTCCCAGTAATGAATCAGCCATGGTGACCTTTGTTCCCAAGCAGGGTAGTAGCTGAATTGTACTCCTCTGTATTTTCCCCTTTCCCCTTTCTTAGCCTTCTTAGCGATTATATCCAGGCAAATGAATTTGCAGGCAGTTTAATTAGGACCCAAGGAGTTCCCTTGTCAAGAAAATCTTAATTTCTACAGAGTCAAGCTAGTTTCTTGATATGTTCAGTTCCTTCAAATCCTCACACTTAAACTTTGCATCATTAACCCCTCATTATGACTCTATCCATTCACACCACTAATGATTTGCTGGGTGTTTTCCCTCACCTTTCCTTGGCATAGGAAAGCCACAAAAGGGGGAGAGAGTTAAAAATGCCAATAATAATCCGAGAAAGAACTGAATTCAATGGCAAGCCGTGAGGGAAAAATTTGCTTTGCTTTTGAAGGCTGTAGGTTTCAATGCTAGATGGGAAAGCACTAATAGCTATCTTAGAGTTTCAGGTCAGGTCAAAGCCAGTTTTCCAAAACATTTGATATTTCCAGTTGGATTTGGGGCTGATTTGATGTCTCCAAGGAGTTCTATCTTTCCCTGGATCTAAGATGAGGGTCCAGAGAAGTTTGGGTGATCCTTGCTTCCCCAAACTCCAGGTAAACTTTATCAGTCTGGGGTTTCTCTTTGCTAGGCTCCTCCAACTCCTGTCGTAAATGAGGTGAACTTCCTGGGGCCTCCCAGGTCACTGACTCAAAAGGCTATATGACAAGCGTTTACCATCCATCCATCACCTGGTTCTTTGAGGCTTAGGTTACATCAAAAAATGTGGAGGTGGTCTACTAACAACAGTGATAGCTGGTCTGTGTATGAAGGCTCCTGAGATCTGAACACCCATTATTGGGTTTGGAGATGGACTCCAAAAGAAGGGCTTGCTAGCTGTTGGATAGAGTTTGCCATTGTCCTGCGGCAGTTCTTCCCTTTGAATCCTGGAAGAGTCTAGAAATCTCCCTGATGGGCAGCTGCTGCTCAAAGGTATCAGAGATTCATTTCTGGTGACCTTTCTCAGCTATCTGTGTTCTTGAACTGTGGACACTGCATTGTAGCTTTCCACAAACAGAGCGAGGAGGAAGGTGTGAGGGGTGGGAAGACCCCAAATTCTAATTTCAGAAACAAAAGGAAATTTACAGGAAAAACCTTGAAACATTTTATTCCTCCAGCTTCCCCACAGAATCTTTCCTACAGTCTCTCTTCAGAGACTCCCTCCAGGGTGTCCAGAACACAATTTCCAGTTGCAAACTCAGTCACTGACATTTTTAGAAATTAAGTATCATGAAAAGGCAGACCCGAGAAACCCTCTTCTAGAACCATAATTCACAATTGTAATTGTATTCAATATGAGTGAAAACACTTGCTAGTAATCAATCACATTTTTTTATTAGAGTTCACCAAATAAAAAGTCTAAACCTTGCCTGAATTAAGTGTCATAGTTATAAAACAGATTGCTGCCATGAAGGTGACCTAGGTTCTGGAGATATTTCAAGGCTTTTGTTTCATGGGCATCCGGAGATTTTGCAGATTGCTGTGTTAATGTAATTGATATTCAAGGGAGTAGGGAGCTGCCCGACCTTTACAAGGGAACTCCTTGATTTCCAGGTTGGGAAGGAATCCACTCCTGGAAAGAAGTGCTCAGGGTGATATTCTGGTGAGATGCCACAATACTCATCTAAAGTCCTTTGCCGCTTTGTCATAATGCACAATATCCAGATAGAAAACAAACTTGCCTGCATTTTTCTCTGTGTAACACATTTTCAGCCTTGAAAGACTCTCATACCTAGAGGATGGGAGGCGGTTTCTGCTACCCTCACTAGATTACAGGTTTCTTCAGGGAAGGGATTAAGTTTACTAAATTTATAATGATGATGATATAATAATGGCATTTGTTAAGTGCTTCTTACTATGTGCCAACACAAGCAAATAGTGTTGGACACAGTTCCTGTCCCACGTGGCACTCACAGTCTCAGTATCCATTTTACAGATGAGGTAATTGAGTGACAGAGAAGTGAAGGGACTTGACCAAGGTCACACAGCGACACATCATGGAGCTTCCAAACAGGGATCAATGCATAGTAGGCTCTCAAATGCTACTGATTGCCTGATTATAAATATTATACCCAGACACCCACCTGATAGTCAGATATTAGTTGCATACAAAGTGGATCAAATGTACTATTAAGGTAGGCACTCTATGTTGATGAGGTGAGGAACCTGAGAAAAATTGACAAGAACAGAATTACTGAGCAACTCTGTATAGTTACCGGAACTTGAGCTGAATTAATGTCTTACAGACACAGTAAAATACAGTCTCCGGTAATAAGCTATCACAGTGAATTGTTGGAAGACATCAGCAACAGATGGACCAGTTTGGCAGGCAGGAGTGGAAAGACTGCGTGGCCTCCTTGACAGAGACTTCTCAGATATCAAGGGACCAAAAGACAATCTTGAAAACAGTGACAGGCATTTGCAAAGAACAAATGCATCAATGTAGAAAGAAACCATCTTGACTTGCTTGCTATACTGAATGGATTGTCCTCTGTACATCAATCCGTCATCACACATAGTATTTTCTAAAATGCAGGTCATTTACACACACTCTTGCATGTATAGGTTTAGGAGAGAGGAAAGAAAGATGAGAAAGCGAAAGAGTAGTGATGGTGAAAGAGAAGGAAAGTGAAATTGGAAGAGGAACAAAAGAGAAAAGGGCATCAGAAGACTGGAAGAGAACAAAGATTCTAAGAGGGTGAAGCGAAAAGGCAAAGAATGAATAGGAGGAGAGTGATTAAAGAATAAATAATCAGTAGCGTTAAGAAAAGTGAGGTAAAGAGAAAGCAAGGCCAAGAGAGGCAGATGAGCACAGAGTTACTGGGAGGAAAGATGAAGTGGAAAAAGACAAAAAACAATTTTGAAGGTTTCTCAGGTTGCAGTAAAGCGAAAATAAAAGCACATTTCATACAATGTGTTACAAATGTTAACTGTAGTGAGTCTGTTGACATTGAAGACAACCTCACACACAGTGTTTGGGAAGAGGATGACTTTCCTCAAGCCATTTCTTTTACTCAGATAGCAAATAAGGGAGACCACATAGGGACTCTCGTTGGATACTGCAAACCAAAGGTTGGATTTTATAGGTGTGCAGTGCAGAACATACAGTGACTCTTTCACTGGATTTTCTTGACATCACATGTTCAGCAGGGAATTAACTCCATTCTCAACTCCTACTGACTTCTCTATAGAAGCTCAGAGGAGGAAAGTATTGCATCTGCCACTTCTGCATGACAAAAGAAGTTTGTTTATCCCAGGAAGGAAAATCAATGACATAGTGATTTTCTGTCAGGTCATAATAAATACTTCTTCCTGATTTGAAATGCTCGAAAATGGGTGTGTCTGTGATATGTCAAAGTTTTGAAAGTAGTTCTCTTGGCAATTTTTAGCTTGTGAAAAGTTGAAGTACTATGTAAGTGGCCTCTCCTGGAAACCAGGTCACAGAGCAGGGACGATAAACCACTGTAAGTGAGAATGAGCTGTGCTGAAGAATCTGGGGTCAATTCTGATTCTTAGTTGAAATCAAAACCTCTCCCAGCTTGACTTTTAACAGCCACAAAGAAGGCTCAGCACGTAGATTCTACTTTCTTAAACATTGCTGCCAGGGGAGAGCAAAGAGCTAACAGACGGGGAAGCAACTGTGACTGGGAAGCAACACCAGGAGTCAGTATATAAGTCTGAAATGTTGTGTTTGATATTAAGCAATTCACATGTTGGTGACGAAAGGCCCTACATTCCTAGCACACTGAGAGTTGTACACACTAATGAAATAGAAGAGGAATAGAAGATAAATATTTTAGATTCTCAGCAGTGCTATCTTTAGCTTGTCTCTATCTGTACAAGGACCCATTTAAATTTTTTTTAATCTTCAGCTGGTCAAAAATTTTTACCTCCCTCATTTAACACTGTCACCAAGAGGATGTATCAAAATAGGAAATCTGATCATGATAAAACTTAAGCTCTCGGTTGAGACTTTTTCTATTTATTCATTCAATCGTATTTATTGAGCACTTACTGTGTGCAGAGCTCTGTACTAAGTACTTGCGAGAGTACAATATAACAAAAAACACATTTCCTGCCCATACTGCCCATATTGAGCTCAAAAGGCTCCATTTGCTATCATTCTTTTCACATGGCTCTCACTCAAGGCTTCAAGGCTTTCCATCACCTTGCCCCTTCCTACCTCTCCTCCCTTCTCTCTTTCTACCACCCACCCCACACGCTCCGCTCCTCTGCCGACCACCTCCTCACCGTCCCTCGGTCTCGCCTATCCCGCCGTCGACCCCTGGGCCACGTCCTCCCACGGTCCTGGAACGCCCTCCCTCCTCACCTCCGCCAAACTGATTCTCTTCCCCTCTTCAAAACCCTACTTAAAACTCACCTCCTCCAAGAGGCCTTCCCAGACTGAGCTCCTCTTCTCCCTCTACTCCCTCTGCCATCCCCCCTTTACCTCTCCGCAGCTAAACCCTATTTTCCCCCTTTCCCTCTGCTCCTCCACCTCTCCCTTCCCATCCCCACAGCACTGTACTCGTCCGCTCAACTGTATATATTTCCATTACCCTATTTATTTTGTTAATGAATTGTACATCACCTTGATTCTATTTAGTTGCCATTGTTTTTACGAGATGTTCTTCCCCTTGACTCTATTTATTGCCATTGTTCTTGTCTGTCCGTCTCCCCCGATTAGACTGTAAGCCCGTCAAACGGCAGGGACTGTCTCTATCTGTTGCCGACTTGTTCATCCCAAGCGCTTAGTACAGTGCTCTGCACATAGTAAGCACTCAATAAATACTATTGAATGAATGAATACTTTCACAATAACTGCTCCCATCATTCCTTCAGCCTGAATGAAAATTGTCTCTTAGCTCCACTATATCACATCCTTCAAACTCTCTATCAAAATCTGTTTACAAAGCTACTTCATCCATGGGTTCTTTTCTGACAAATGCCCAGGCAACCTAATAATGGAATACTCACCCATGCCAGCATTCAAAAACTCACCTATGTAGTTGTTAATTGTCCACTTGTGCTTGTAACTTTTTATTTATGGTCATATATTTTAATTAATAGTGTGACTGCTTTATTATTATGCTTGACCTTCCAATCTGTAAGCTTCTTGAGTCAATTTTTCCCCTTTTTCTGACATTTGCTAGGTGCCAGTGTCCACTTATAGACCTATAGAGAAGACTATATTCATGGACTCAAGAATCATACCAAACTGACCTCATCATCTCCTATGAGAAAGCTATGTTGTGTCTCTGTCTCTTTTTGTTCCCAATCATTTCTTCCAGAAACTATCTCAAACACTATCTTTTATCAAACAGAGCCAAAATCACCCCAACTCTCACAGAACTTAGTGCTATGATGTACAGTTCCTCAGGGACTGGCATATACCCATACCAGCCTGTTGCTTTAGACCCATTCCAAGCAGTTAATGTCATGTACCCTAATGGCACCCACCAAGCTTTCCCAGGGACACTTTCTGGGTGCCAGACCTGTGCCCCAGCTTTATCACACCCCTATAACATCAAAAAGGTGTTGGAACAGGGTCAATGAACACAGTAAAAGGAGATTGACAGGAATCTACGATCAGATTCTCATTGGTTTTGTCTGTCACTGCTTGGACAGACATTAGAGGTCAGGAAGAGAGCCCACAAATGGGGGCTAGGGGAGAAGGTTCTGATCCTGCTCCACCATTTTCCTGTGGCAGGACCTTCTCTGTGCCTCCTTTCCCTCATCTGGAAAAAGGGGAATTAAATATCCATGCTCCTTCCCAGTAAATCTGCTAGCTCCATGTAGTACAGAGACTTTGTCTAATGTGCTTGTACTGTATATATCCCAAAGCTTAGCACAATGCTTGACATGTGCTTGACATGTGCTGAAATATGCTAAGCTATAACAAATTCTACTACTACCATTATTATTATTATTAGGATGGGTACATAAACATGGAAGAGATGGTAGATTCATGAATTATGTTAAGTGAAAACCCAAGCATGTATTTAAATGCATCTTGGAGATTTTTACTCTTATGGAAATTGGCTCCATATTCAGACCAATATGCTCCATTTTAGGGAACTAATTATGATATTATTTTGTGTGTTTTTTGATATCTTTCTTTTCATTAGCTTATAGCCATCTGTCACCCCGATGACAATGTGATGAGAGTACTTTGGTGACTGCTTTGATGCTATTAAAATCACTCCTCACTTCAACTTTATTAGGTTAAGTTCTTCATTTTGGGAAACATAATTCTTTTTTAGATTATTGTATGTATCTAGTGATTAAGTCAATTGGGTCACATATGCCTTTTTTAAAATTTCATTAGAGGCTTCATTAATACAACTTTAGGCTTTTGTTTTGTTGCTTTATTTTTTAGGCAGATTCAATATTCCTTGAACAATTGGCATTGTTCATCTCATGCCCCAGGTCACTGACTCTGTCTTCTACCAGGCTATTAGATCCTGAACAGTTTATCTTTAACGGCTTACTTGTCATCGATTTTCTTCAGCAAATTTAGGATATGGAAATAACTCTACTCTTATCTGTATGGAGGAAACTGGTGTTTTGTGGATCTGGACAGAAATTGAAAGTATACATATTTTTTTTTACTCTCTAAAACAGCTTTAAAATATTCTCTAAATACATATGATGTGCTCAGAAAGTGGGATGATTCATATTAATGAAAGACAGTTTAAGGAAAAATGACCCACTCATAAAATGAATCACTCAATACCAATAATAACATTGATTAAGCATTTACAATGTGTAAAACACTGGAGATAATTCATGGTCATTGATTCAAATGCCATCCCTGGCCCACAGGGGCTCTGGATCTTGAAAGGAGAAGACAGAACGACAGAGAAACCTGAGAGACTAAATTAAACTTTTCAAAATCAACAGGAAGAATTACTAGTTGTTTACTAAGTAGCTTGAAGTGGATGCTGCTCATGGCTGTACACATCTCACAGTTCCAGGCAGGACGATAGCCAAATCACCATGGCATTCCTAACTGTGGAAGCTTCTCACCCACGGTATTGGGTAAGGGATCAAGGACCCCCTAGCCAATAAAAAAAAGTCATCTTGCACAGGCCCTGAGCCTTGGCAGTGGGAAGATATGAGCTCATGGGGCACTGTGCTCATCATTTTTTTCATAATTGATTATAATTATTATTATTACTAACTAGATATTTATTAAATGCTTACTATGTGAAAAACTAGAAGCACTCTTGAAGATACAAGACAATCAAGTCAGACACAGTCCTCATCTCACATGCAGTTCATAGTCTAAATAGGAAGGAGAATTCAAATTTCACCACTAAGAAAAGAGGCACTGAGAAGTTAAGTGATTTACCCAAGGTCACACAGCAGACAAGTCATAGATAGAGTGTACATTCTCTACTCATTTAGGATCTAGGCAGTTCCCCTCTACTGCATCAGGTGGGGGAATGGGGTCCATTCATTACATATGTGAAGAAACAGAAACTGAATTTCAGTATCGCTCATTAACCGTATCCCGTTCCCAATATCGGTTCACATACAAGAGCATTACTCTATCCCTCCATAGAGAAGCCTCAGGTTTTATTTTTTATGTTATTAATAAAGTGCTTGCTATTTGCAGAGCATTATGCTAAGCGCTGGTGTGGGATACAAGATAACAGAGTTTGGACACACTCCCTGTCCTATATGTAGCTCTTATGTAGTATTCCCAGAAATCTACTGAGAGGCAACTAATGGAAAGAGCACGGGCCTGGGAATCAGTCGAACTGCATTCTAACCCCACCTCTATTGCTTGTTTTCTCTGGTCAGTTTTCTCATCTCTAAAAATGGGGTATATTTGTCCTCCCACCCTCTTGGACTGTGAGCCCTGATGATCTTGTATCAACCCCAGTGTTTGATGCATAGTAAATGCTTAACTACTATTGTAATTATTACTGTTATTAGGGATATACTAATGAGAAATAAAGCTATGAATCCTTCTCACCGCACTTGTAGGCCATTATCTCAGGACTTCTTTCCTAAGCCTTTTCATAAGTCCTAAATCTTGGTGTCTAAAAAATTTTAAAAATCCTGTCCAGGCCTTAGGGACCCTTTTCAATTTAATGTGATTTGGTTCCACAATTTTCTTTCTTTGGGCCTCATTATTGTAGACTGTATGATGTGAATATTCCTCACCCTGGATATTAA
The DNA here is from genome assembly GCF_004115215.2 of Ornithorhynchus anatinus. NCBI lineage: Eukaryota > Metazoa > Chordata > Mammalia > Monotremata > Ornithorhynchidae > Ornithorhynchus > Ornithorhynchus anatinus. The sequence goes on from NC_041737.1 coordinate 16,812,825, forward strand.
GGAGACAGAAATGGTACCCTACCATCTTGTCATGGTTACAGTGTGCAAATGTTAAAAAGTTTCTCAATGACATCCATACAATCTCACTGTCAGAAACAAAGACTTTGAACCAAGAAGTCACTCTAATTATTTAAACAGCTATAGAGTTTCCAATACTCTTTCAAACTGGAGAAAATAAAATAGTTGTAATCCTAAATTAGTACCTTGCTTCTGTGCCTCTCTACTCTACTTTCTCATCATTCTATCTGGAAGATAAAAGATCTGACAGAAACACCTTTTACTTTTAGATCCCACTGGATATAAAATTGTTTCCTGCTTCAAGCTTGAACATTTCAGGGATTTTAATTGAGGCAAATCACTCCCAGACCTTTGGTGTGTTCTCATTGTTTACTCTCATTTATGTTATATCCAGGGGGCTTATTTAGTATGAAAAAATGATCTAGTAAACCAAAGCCAAAAAGTTCTGTTCACAAAGGAAAATACAGAAGGTGATTTAATAAAATTACATAACATTTTGAAACTTACTTCCATGATGCCTTGTATGCATCTTTATCAATTAAAAAACTTATATTGGAATATTTTCCAAGTACCTAAGCAAAAAACAAGTGAATAAAAACTGATACTAGCACGATGGCTCGGTAGTTGGTGGAGTGCAGTGTGAAAAGGGTTAAGCATATGGAGAGTTCAGGATAGTATTTCATCCCTCTAGGAAGTATCAGGGCTAAAGAGGAAAACAAACCACCCCAACTCCATCTGCACCTCTGGCAGCAAAAACATATGTCTGTGATGAAAGGTTTACAGCTGTGATCAATTCTAACAGCAACTGCTGTTTTCCAACGTAGGCATATACTAAGAGCTGCCCCTGCATGTGGCTACCTCTGATGATTAATCTATTTGTTTATCCAGGGATCTTGATATTTTACTACTGGTGTTTGCAGACCTTACTACCCAAAAGTTGTAAGTTGGACTTACTACCCAAAATTTAAAATTCCAGTTTTGTCCAGGGAGGGTCAGTTTGATTTTTTAATCACTCTGAAGGAATGTAAGCAAATTTAAATGGCTTGGCCTGTGCTGGAACTAGCTGCCTCATTTTGAACCTCAGACTCAGCAATCATTTGGCACTCAACCGAGCATATTCTTAATTAAAATGAAACAGTACATCTTTACTCTACTGGCATAGGGAGCCAGGAGAGCAGGGGCTTCCGTATGGGATTTGTGATTTGGGCTCTCAACAAATGTGACATGACAGACTTTATGGAATTTAAGAAATGTAGTCCAGGTGGTTAGACAGAAAAATGTCATTTGTATCATGAACAAAAACGCAGACTAAGTTTAGAGAGTGATAACTAGGGAACAGAACAAGTGTAGTACAGATCAGAAGTCAAACCCAGAACACACCAACCCCTACCCTTTATTAGAGGACATTTGTGGGTACATTTAACCTTCCTCCTCAACTAATACTAAATCTATGAGCCAACCCTTTACCCGTGCAGACTCTGAAATCCCTTTGAGGGTTGAATTAACGATGCGGATTGAAGTTTAGGACAGCACTCATATTGGACGATTAGCTGATCCTCTAACTGAGGACTAGTGGTTGTGACTGAGAAATATGAGGAATGTCCTTAATCCCCTGACATTTATTCATCATTGAAATGCTTAAGCCCTCATTAATCAATGCTCAAGTAAGTCTTAGCTACATCATAGGTAAGGAGGGGAACCCGGCAGGGTTTCAAAAACAGCCGTGAGACCATGCCTTCCATTGGCTCTACGTAGCAGTCTGAAGCATGAAGACCTGGTCATAGTTCCACTACTTGAGGAAGTCAAGACTGCAGTTTTAAAGTATGAAAAACAGTAGAGTCTGTTGTAGATGGCATTTCTCAGGAAATCCAAGCACTGTGCTAAACAGTGGGGTAGATAAAATATATAATAATAATAATGGTATTTGTTAAGCACTTACTATATGCCAAGCACTGCTGTAAACGCTGGGGGAGATAGGAGGTTATCAAGTTGGCCCAGGTGAGGCTCACAGTCCTAATCCCCATTTTAGAGATGAGGTAACTGAGTCACAGAGAAGTTAAGTGACCTACCCAGAGTCACACAGCTGGCAAGTGGTGGAGCCAGGATTAGAACCCATGACTTCTGACTCACCAGCATGTTCTCTTTCCTCTAAGCCACATTACTTTCATCCAGTATGCAGATTAGGCATAGTTCCTGACCACAGTCCAAGGGGGTGAGAGAAAAGATAAGAAAACTGAGGCACGTGTAAGTTAAGCAAATTACCCAAGGGCACACAACAGGCAGGTTGAAGCCAGAATTAAAACCCAGGTCTCCTGACTCCCATTCTTGCTGTTTTTCCATTAGACCAAGGTGGTAGTTTAAGACTTAGGCTTCTTCACAGGATGCTCTTTAACATATAAAACACGGAGGAAGTTCTACTTACAGTTAGCTTTTATCCATGCCTTTGAGTGAACTGCCTAAGCAGCACAATGCAGTGACTGATTTCAAAGTGTTTTCTTTTTTTTTTTTTTTTGCTGATAAAAACCTTTGTCATGTTCTGTAATTTGATTTACAAATTGTTTTGCAGGTTACTACAGAAGAGTTCACTTTTGTCTGAGAACACAAGTGTTCCAAGATGCTTCAAGTGCAATCAATATTTTGTAGTAGATTTGCCTTTCATCTCTGAATCATTTGTATTGACACAATTTTGTTGAGTTATTTCACCAAGCCCAATATTCTGTAGACTGCCTGGAATACTGCATCGAGGAGAAGCTCTCATTCATTGTGGATACTGGGGATTGTGGTTCACTGGTCTCATTTTTGTCGAGTTACTTGCAGAGATATTAATTCTCCGGGAACTTACTGTTCGTAATTTTGGTGGCTTGGAGTCCACTTTGCAAACAGTGCCCAGTCAATGTGAGGCTGCAGTGTGTTTGTCCAACATTCTTCTTTACACATGGCTGCTTGGGCTGAACATCTTTGCGGTCCCTCTGATGCCCTATGATGGAATCATCATATGCCATTCTTTAAATTGTCAGTGTATCCACAGTCTTTTCTTTAATTTGGGTGGCATCTACCAACCATTCAGTGGTGGAGTGGCCTGAGTTTCTTGATGATTTTCTAAGGGTAGGAAAATCACCATATGCAAGAAGGAAAACAAGAGAGCTGATTGTGGAAACTACAGGGAAATCTCCCTGCTTTTCACTGCAGGTGACATTATAGTCAGAGTCCTTCTGAAAATATTATTGAAAAACCTAGCTAACTGGGCACTACCTGAATCACAGTTCAGCCACAGACCAAAAAGGAAGCACAGAAGCAGTGATCTCTCCAGCATGACAGAAATGGGAAAGCAGTATGGATTAGTGGGCAGAGCACAGGATTGGGAGTCAGAAGGACCTGGGTCCTAAACCCAGGTCTGTCACTTGTCTGCTGTGAGACCTTGGACAAATCACTTAACTTCTCGGTGCCTCAGTTCCCTCATCTGTAAAATGGGGATTAAGACTGAACCCCATGGGAGACAGAGGCTGTGCCCATCCTGATCAACTTGTATTCATCCAGTCCTTCATAAAGTGCCTGGCACACAGTCAGTGCTTAACAAATACCACCACAATTATTATTATTATTATTATCATTATTATTATTAGAGGGCCAAACTGCACCATTTATACTGTTAGTTAACTTTATCTAACCTTTGACATCCTTAGAAAACCAACGCTCAATAATAATAATAATAATAATGGTGGTATTTGTTAAATGCATACTATGTGCAACGCACTGTCCTAAATGCTGAGGAGGATACAAGATGATCAGGCTGTCCCACATGGGGCTCACAGTGTTTTAATCCCCATTTTATGGATGAGATAACTGAGGCACAGAAAAGTTAAGTGACTTGCCCAAAGTTACACAGCTGGCAAGTGGCAGATCTGGGATTAGACCCCATGACCTCTTACTCCCAAGCCCGGGCTCTTTCCACTGCACCACACTGCTTCTTTAAGACCTCCCGATATATAGAATAAACAAGTGTGCCAATAAAATCTGTGGAATTTGGCCTTAAATCATATTCAGAACTAAACCAAACACTGTAATTGTATGTGTAGTCATTCATTCTATCATATTTATTGAGCACTAACTGTGTGCAGAGCATGGTACAGAGTACCATATAACAATACAGAGTATACAGAGTACAGTATAACAGTCAACAGACACATTCCTTTTCCACAATGAGCTGTGCTTTTGAAGACATTCTGTGGGTTGAGAATGTGTGGTGTGTGGCTCTTCATTCAAGAACACACACACAATTGTTGGAAGAGGTTTGAGAATGAATAGTCATAGGAACCTGGGTGGTATAAGTCATAAGCAAGAGCACTCTATCAGTTTGAAGGCCAATTGTTTTTAGTAAAACAGCAGTTTATATTGGACCACCTATGCTTCAACCTACCCAAACACATAACAAAAATAAGGTCCTGGGGAAGGGGATGACAGTCAGTCATAAGAGATCCCAAACCTGTAGACTAGGTATCTGGACTGATGAGTCATATGATCATATGTAACCTTTTATCAAATAATTTCTTTAATAAATGGGCAATATAGCCTTCAAGATATCATTATCTCTTTGCCCCCAAGAAGAACCAATGCAGAGAGTCAGTTGTTCCCTTTATATGCCTGGATTTCCAAGGTCAAACCACAACCCTATCTGCCAGGACAGTACTACCTTTTATTTTCTCTAAGTCCATATGGCTGCTCAATGAACTCCGATATAACTCTGCCTTAGGGGGAAAGACGTTATCTCCACCCTTTTTAATAATAACTTTCAATATATTGGAGACAGTTATTCAATTTCCTCTGTGGATCTTGTGTCCACAGTTTCCTAATAGAAACTTCTTGCAGCCCTTTGATAAGCATGTGGCTGTCTTCTGAGACCACTATATCCCAATTAAGTTGTATAGTCCAGATCTCAAAATGCTTCTTACAGGACAGTCTTATGAAAGGAAGGCGTCCCAGAAAAGTGGTTTGGTGTTTCATTTTTGCACCATCAAAATAACAGGATATCATATGGCATAAATAACCAGAGGATTCCATTATGTTCAGCCTTTGTCATTCAGACCTCTAAAAGGACAAAATACCTGAAAGCTTCAGTTGAGAAACCCACAGGTTTGTGTGAGCAAACTGCAAGGGCAGCACAAATAATATTAAACTCTAGACTGATGTGAAGAATTCTAGCAATTTCATAGATGATCACAACTCTCCGAGTTAATTCACCTGAAAAAAGACGTCACCCATGACTTGCCATGCCTCAGCACTGCAAGTTTTTCATTTCCCCCCTAGCCAGAGACCTAGTAATCTGAATCAACCGTAAACAAAGCCTGAAGGCTCTAGAACCCATGGGGAATGATGCAAGCAAAAGACCAGATATGAGGCATCGAGACTGTTTATTTCAAGTTACGAGTTTTATTAGAGCCGCTGATTTATATTGGCAACTAAAACTGTAAAACATCTTAGGCTTTGGTTAATCAACCAATCAATAGTCTAATCTTTGTTGTTATTGACTCTACAGTCCTCTCATTGAGATTAGTGAACAATATTATATAATCTTGTCTTAATCAATTGCAGGCCCCCTTGGGAAGAACAATGGGAAAAATAAAGGAAAGCCAACATGTGAAAGGCGCAGGAAATAGTGCTATAATTCAGCGATTAAAATGAAACATAAACTGTGATTTTTTTTCACTGAAGTAAAATTTGGTATTATTTCAGTATTACAGAGAACAATACAAGAAAACTTTCATCTTCACAGTGAGTGATAATTTTTTTTGGAGCATTATCATCACAATCCCCACTAATTTTGGTCTTTGTTTTGCTTAGAGTTGAATGGAGTGACTTCAATCTCATTATTGCCTGTTTCAATTAAAATTAACGCATGTTGTTGGACAAACATTTGCACTGTTACCATATTAAATCAATAATAGACATGGCAGAAGCACTTGACATCTGCCTGGATCAACGTTGGCATGTCCATCTTAGAATTTGTCTATGGGGAATGTGATAGAACCGATGTCCTTGGCTTACTCGTACTTTTGTTCTGGATGCTTATTTCTTATTTTTAACCTATAATCCAATCCCTTTACATGAATCATAAATTTTTGTAGACCCTAAATGTAATAGGGAAGACTAGAGCCCAATTTAATTGCCTGCTCTCATAGTAACATTTCACCAGGAATCTTGAACCATTTTTATCAATGAAAATATAAACTAGGAAGGGTGTGTACAAGGAGGGCATAGAATTAATGTTCATCATATTTCATTTTATCAGGATTACCTTCTGAAACTTGCAGGTGCTGTATTCAAAAGCAAACACAAGGGAACACACGGCCATGTAGTGATTATCATTCAATCAGTGTTATTTCCTGGACACTTACTATGTGTGCAGAAAACTGTACAAAGCACTTGAGAGGGTACAATACAGCAGTGTTGGTAGACATGTTCCTTGCCCACACAAGGATTAAAATTGTAATAGTATCTCAGTTACTGCAGATTTCTCCTAACAATAACTAAAGAATGAGCATGTGCACAATTTAAGTTCCTAATTCTAAATCAAAGCACCTTTTGTATTTATATATTTTAGTCCAAGACTCAAGGGTGTCATAAATAAGAGTGGCATTTGCTACTATCTGATAAGCACAGGGATGGACAGAATATATGCAGATTAGACTCAATCCCTGTCTCAAACACAGTCTAAGTAGGTGGGGGAATAGGTATTCAATTCCCATTTTATAGATGAGGAAATGGAGGCGCTTAGAAGTGAAGTGACTTGCATAAGGACACACAGCAGGCAAGTGGCAAAGTCAGGATTGGAAGAGGTCTCCTGATTCCTAGGCTCATATTCTTTCCACTAGGCTAAAGGGGCGGGGTAAAGATGGATAGGATGGATGGACCACAATAGAACAGAACTGAACTAATTAATTTATCCTGTGTACATGGATGGCATTTCTTATGTACTCATGTTGTTTCATTCATTCAATAGTATTTATTGAGCACTTACTATGTGCAGAGCACTGTACTAAGCGCTTGGAATGTACAAGTCGGCAACAGATAAAGACAGTCCCTGCCCATTGATGGGCTTACAGTCTAATCGGGGGAGACAGGCAGACAACAACAATGGCAATAGAGTCAAGGGGAAGAATATCTCATAAAAACAATGGCAACTAAATAGAATCAGGGTGATGTACATCTAATTAAAAAAATAAATAAAATAAATCGGGTGATAAAGATATATACAGTCGAGTGGACGAGTACAGTGTTGAGGGGGTGGAACGGGAGAGGGGTAGGAGGAGAGGGAAGGGGGGAGAAGAGGGTTTAGCTGTGGAGAGGTGAAGGGGTGGGTAGAGGAAGCAGAGGGAAAAAGGGGGGAGCTCAGTCTGGGAAGGCCTCTTGGAGGAGGTGAGTTTTAAGTAGGGATTTGAAGAGGGGAAGAGAATTAGATTGTCTGAGGTGAGGAGGGAGGGGATTCCAGGATCGCGGGAGGACGTGGCCCAGGGGTCGACGGCGGGATAGGCGAGACCGAGGGAAGGTGAGGAGGTGGGCAGCAGAGGAGCGGAGCGTGCGGGGTGGGCAGTAGAAAGAGAGAAGGGAGGAGAGGTAGGAAGAGGCAAGGTAATGGAAAGCCTTGAAGCCTAGAGTAAGGAGTTTTTGTTTGGAGCGGAAGTTGACCTCCGGCAACCACTGGAGGTGTTTAAGAAGGGGAGTGACATGCCCAGATCATTTCTGCAGGAAGATGAGCCGGGCAGCGGAGTGAAGGATAGACTGCAGCGGGGTGAGAGAGGAGGAGGGGAGATCAGAGAGAAGGCTGACACAGTACTCTAGCCGGGATATAACAAGAACCTGTAGCAGTAAGGTAGCCGTTTGGGTGGAGAGAAAAGGGCAGATCTTGGCGATATTGTAAAGGTGAAACCGGCAGGTCTTGGTAATGGATCAGATGTGTGGGGTGAACGAGAGAGATGAGTCAAAGATGACACTGAGATTGCGGGCCTGAGAGACGGGAAGGATGGTCATGCCATCCACGGTGATAGGGAAGTCTGGGAGAGGACCGGGCTTGGGACGGAAGATGAGGATCTCAGTCTTGCTCATGTTGAGTTTTAGGTGGCGGGCCAACATCCAGGTGGAGACATCCTCGAGGCAGGAGGAGATGCGAGCCTGAAGGGAGGGGGAGAGGACTGGGGCAGAGATGTAGATCTGCATGTCATCTGCGTAGAGATGGTAGTCACAGTCGTGAGACCGAATGAGTTCACCCAGGGAGTGAGTGTAAATGGATAACAGAAGAGGGCCAAGAACTCACCCCTGAGGAACTCCAGCAGTTACAGGATGGGAGGGGGAGGAGGCGCCTGCGAAGGAGACCGAGAATGACCGGCCAGAGAGATAAGAGGAAAACCAGGAGAGGACGGAGTCCGTGAAGCCAAGGTGAGATAAGGTGTGGAGGAGGAGGGGATGGTCGACAGTGTCAAAGGCAGCTGAGAGGTCAAGGAAGATTAGAATAGAGAAGGAGACATTGGATTTGGCAAGAAGGAGGACATGGGTGACCTTAGAGAGAGCAGTCTCGGTAGAGTGGAGGGGACAGAAGCCAGATTGGAGGGGGTCCAAGAGAGAATGGGAGTTAAGGAATTCTAAGCAGTGGGTGTAGATGACTCGTTTTAGGATTTTGGAAAGGAAGAGTAGTAGGGAGATAGGGTGATAACTGGAAGGGCAAGAGGGGTTGAGAGCGGGTTTTTTTAGGATGGGGAGATGTGGGCATGTTTGAAGGCAGAAGGGAAGGAGCCATTGGAGATTGAGTGGTTAAAGATAGAAGTTAAGGAAGGGAGGAGGGCAGGGGCGATGCTTTTTATAAAGTGAACGGGAATGGGGTCCGAGACACAGGTGGAGGGGGTGGCACTTGAGAGGAGGGAGGAGATATTTGATGTGTTTCAAGTCCTCGTGGAGACACCAAAGTATAAATCTGAATTTTAAACCCTCCTTTTAGATATAAGAAAATATTTTGCTTGGAAATGGAATTAAGGTAAAGTGCCTAGCAGCCTTATGTAGGTTTAGTCCAACAGAGGTCATGTAATGGAGAATTGATTAGAAGCAGGTTCATAAATTCAGTTGTCAGCCTTTATGATAGGGAGTATGAGTACATGCTGATTCAGCCATTCAGATTTTATTTAAAATCTATAATAACATCAAGTGCATGCTTGTGAATCTGCATTGACATCTCACATTCCTAAATGGCATTCCAAAACTCAGACATGTTCCCTCACCCTGGGATATTTGAGGGTCAATTTCCAAAATCCCTCCATTAACTGCAAACCAATTTCAAATTCTCTCAGGATGCTCTCTGGCCTAATAGTTTCTTTCACACAGCAGGAGCAAGGGTATCCTCTCTGCAAAAGCTCTCTTCCCATTCTGATAAAACATCATACGTTGCAGATTCCAAAAAGTTTGTCCAGAGGCCTGGAATTACCTGGAACACTCTCACAACATTTGGGCTGCTTAATCTGACTCCTTGAAATGACAGGAGCTTCAACTTTCTCTAAAAGTCTATAGGGTTCTATTAAAATACCTTAATAAACTTTAAACTACTCCTCCTCTTCCTCAGGTTAATTATAATATACTTGTAAATTGGGGCTCTATTAAACACATGGTCCTGGAATTGAGACCACTGCTCCTATAGGAAACTAAATTGATGCTCCCAAAATCTGGTCTGGTAAGCTGCCTTCAAAGAAGAATCAATAGAAAGAGAGCTTTGCTTTCATCCACTGGAAAGAATGATATTGGAAAAGTCTATAAATAATTTGGGTTTTCTGAAATAAATCAGATTCTCCCTGTTGTCCAACTAGCTTCCTTTAAGTGCATCATAAAATTTGGGAGTCTCCTGAATATAACAGGGAAGACTAGAGCACAGTTCAATTGCAGGTTTACATAGTAACTTTTCGTGGGAAATCTTGAAACATTTTTATCAGTGAAAATGTAAACTGAGGAACGTGTGTATAAGGAGGACACAGAATTGGTGTTCATCAAATTCCACTGTCTCAGGATAACCTTCTGAAGTTTGAAGGTGCTATATTCAGCAACAACAAAAAAATGGGAATAGACATTCTTGCAATGGGTATCAGTCAATCAATGGTATTTATTGAGTACTTATTATGTGCAGAGCACCATACTAAGCTCTTTGGAGAGTACAATAAAGCACAGATGGTAGACACAATCCTTTCCTAAAACATGCTTACAGCCTGGAGGGTGAATTTCCCGATATCATTCTTTCCAATGGATGAAGGCAAAGATATACAAAGCAAAGATTTACAAGATATATCTATCTTGTATCTACCCCAGCACTTATATTGATTGGCACAAAGTAAGTGCTTAAAAAGTCACAATTGTTATTATTATTATTGTTGTTGTAATTATTATTAGTAGTGAACCACAAGAAAGGTCCCAGGCAGAGAGTACCAATAAACACAAGAGGATTTGGATATAAAAGCTCTGTGTGAGCAGGGAATGTGCATGTTTATTGTTATATTGTGCTCTCCCAAGTGCTTAGTACAGTGCTTTGCACACAGTAAACATTCTATAAATACAAATGAAGAAATGGATGAACCAAAATTTCCTTATGAGCTGTTAAAGGGAGATGGATGATATTTATGATGCATTTCATGTTTCTGGAACTTTCATAGTTCTGGATCGTTTTAATAAATGGTATTGACAGGTAGTCTTGCTAATCTAGATGGAGGATATTTTGGAGGAAGTGCACATTGACTGTTCTTGATGGTATTTGGAAATGGGATTCCTTGATTCCTCATTCCTGCTATTTGCCCTCCCTTCTTCATAATGATAGCGATGGTATTTGTTAAGTGCTTCCTATGTGCCTAGCGCTGTTCTAAGCACTGGGGTGTGTACCACTTAAGCACTTGTAATCACCACTCAAACCTTCACAACACTTATGTACTCACAATCTGCAATTTCCTTATCTGTAAGTGATTTTCATGTCGGGCCTGCCCTCTCGACTGTAAGTTCCTTGGAGGCACGTATCATGTCTACCAACTCTATATTATTCTCTTCAAGTGCTTAGTTCAAGTGCTCTGCATACTGTAAGTACTCAATTAATACCATTCATTGATCAATTGATGGATTGAATTCCCCTGTCTTTTACATTGGTTGCATTGCTAGAGTAAATTTAGCCTGGTGGACAGTCTAAGCACTTCCCTTGGCTTGGTATTTCTAAACCATGAAATGCTACAATGTAGACTGTGGGGTTTTTTTGCTTACTTGAAAGGAAAAAGATGATTTTAGAGATTATGAGCCCAAGTTTGAAAGTCTGCAAGCAGGAACTGAGTTTTTCAATCATAGTGATAACAACAAGAAGGATAACTACTTAATCCCCTTGAAAATCAATCAGTTAATCAGTTGTATTTATTGAGTACTTACTGAGTGCAGAGTGCTATTTTAAGTGCTTAGGACAGTACAATACAACATAATTAGTAGACCTCTACTCTGCCAATAATAAGGTTACAGTCTAGAGGGGGAGACAGACATTTATATGAATTGGATATGCCAAATCTGAAGGAATCAGAGTATATGCAAACTTCCAAAAGACAAGCAAAGGATTTATTTCCATCATTATCAAAGCTCTGTAAGGATCATGTCCAACCGCAACCTCTCTGTCTCTCTCTTTCTGTCTCTCTCATCTTATCACTGCTTCTGTTTCTTTCTGTGGATCTTCTGCAGATGTTTCCACACTTATCACAAAGAGGGAATCCTGATCAGATGGCAACAAACATACAAAGATCTTATGAGCATGCCATCTAGTTTGAGGATCTACAGAGCAGCCAAAATATAAATGAATAGTGATGAAAAATTGAAAAGCACTTTTCTCTGATGGTAAAAATATTCAAGCTAGGACTGAAACACCAAAAAAGTGTCCAAGGACTTCAAAGAAATCTCCAAGCTCTTAATTTGAGCCAGAATTTTCCAGGGCTTAGCCCTGTCACATCTCAAATTCATGAGTTCATAGCTCCTGAACTGCTGGGCTTGCTATTTCAGTTATAAAAGTTAAAATGCCATCTATACTTTATATTTGTAAACATCATCAATGTTATAAACATCAAACACTTAGTATGGTATTATATTGGTAGGCTACTTTTTCAAATAAATGTTTTCCTGCTAATAATAACAATACATGGCTACAGGCTCTAAGTCTTCATTCTTTTAATATCATTTGTTAAGAATTGCCTCTGTGTCAAGCCCTGAACTAAGGGCTGAGGTAGATGAAAGATAATCAGGTTGGACAGACTACTGTGTCAGCCTTCTCTCTAATCTCCCTTCCTCCTCTCTTGCCCCACTCCAGTCTATTCTTCACTCTGCTGCCCAGCTCATCTTCCTGCGGAAATGATCTGGGTATGTCACTCCCCTTCTTAAACACCTCCAGTGGTTGCCGATCAACCTCCGCTCCAAACAAAAACTCCTCACTCTAGGCTTCAAGGCTCTCCATCACCTTGCCCCTTCCTACCTCTCTTCCCTTCTCTCTTTCTACTGCCCACCCCGCATGCTCCACTCCTCTGCTGCCCACCTCCTCACCATCCCTCGGTCTCACCTATACCACCGTCGACCCCTGGGTCACGTCCTCCCACAGTCCTGGAATGCCCTCCCTCCTCACCTCCGACAATCTAATTCTCTTCCCCTCTTCAAATCCCTACTTAAAGCTCACTTCCTCCAAGAGGCCTTCCCAGACTGAGCTCTTCCCTTTTTCCCTCTGCTCCCTCTACCCTACCTTCACCTCTCGGCAGCTAAATCCTCTTCTCCCCCTTTGCCCTCTCCTGTCCCACCCCCTCAGCACTGTACCTGTCTGCTCAACTGTATATATCTGTATCACCCTATTTATTTTGTTTATTTTGTTTAATGAGATGTACATCACCCTGATTCTATTTAGTTGCCATTGTTCTCATGAGATGTTCTTCCCCTTGACTTTACTTATTGCCATTGTTCTTGTCTGCCTGTCTCCCCCGATTAGACTGTAAACCCGTCAAAGGGCAGGGACTGTCTCTATCTGTTGCCAACTTGTACATTCCAAGTGTTTAGTACAGTGCTCTGCACATAGTAAGTGCTCAATAAATACTATTGAATGAATGAATGCAAGTCCCTGTATCACATGAGGCTCACTGTTTTAATCCCCATTTAAAGATGAGATTACTGAGACAGCGGGAAGGTAAGTGACTTGTCTAAATTCACACAGTGGACAAGTGATGGAGGTGGGATTAGACTCCAGGCCCTCTGACTCCCAGGGTGCAGATCTTTCCACTAGGCCATGTTGCTTCTCAATATGAATATCAGATGTGAGATCTGGCATTAACTACATTATTATGTCCACCTTTGATAATAAAGACCAGAGTTCTAAATGAGGAGGTTCCTCAGTGCCCACTCAGGAAGCCTGTACTGTGAAGTTGTGGCTCTTAGCTTTGCTTCCATGAGCAATCCTATACAGGAAGATGGGCAGGAAGTAGCTAAACCACCCAGCCCATTTGCACTGGGAAAGGGATAAATGGGAGCTAAGATGAACACTCCATGCCTCACAGGATTACAAGGTGAACTTGTGCTACCTCACTCCTCTCCCTTCCCATACATGCTGTCTTTCATGTAGTGGTTTCTAGGCTGGTTGGCCAAGCCAGGCAGAGGAGATGACTGCTCACCTCCACCTTGCGCTGGGGGCAAGAGTAACCCAAGGAGCAGGTGGCATGCACAATCATAGCATTGGTCATGGGTGGATTTACACTGCGCAGGCTAATTTCAAGGAAGAGGGAGTCGAGCCTCTGCTGGATCTGGTTCCACAAGTGCTCATCCTGGGCTTCACCTGTGTGAGGTCTGACATCAGTGACAAGTTATTAACTTCAAGAACCTCCAGGAGAACAGAGAGAGGGTCAGACGCCACCTGTATAGGGAATGGAGGTTGAAAAACTGTTTTCTAGAACAGCTTCAATAATTCTTGATTTACTTACTTTGCCCTCTACATCAGATTCCCTTATAAAACCCAAAGAACATTGTCTTTATTTTCTCTTCTTCTTTCCCCAAGTTTCTCAGAAAAGAAAAGGTCTTCTAGCAGATGTCTTTATTGGCAAAATGAAAGCAATGGAAGAAAGTGTGTCCTGGAAGTGGTTGTGCTTCCTGAGATTCTGAAAAAATGCCAGAATATGCTTACCTGGGTGGTCTTTTTGCCACTTGGTCATTTTTCTGAGGAAGTAGACTGAAACCACTGAACATATTTGCTCCACGAGCAATACCACAATAAAACCCGTGTCTCCTGGGCATAGCTTGCTTTACCTTGGAATACATCTCATTCTCATTTTGTTTCCATGAAAACCAAATGCATTTTAGAAAGTTTCTCTTTGAAGTTTTGAATGTAGGCGTATCGCAAGAGCAATTAAATGCAACTACCAGGTGAAATATTTAAAGTGCTCATTCCCATGTCGGGATTAAAAATGTCCTCTGACAATTTAAGAATGCCAGAGCCGGAGTTGGTGGATGGTCACATGCTAATTGTGGAAGTAAAGGTAGGTAATGTGTCATATGAGTGATTGTGCAGCCCAGTTTATTTTAAGCCAAAAATAAGGATACCAAGATAATTTAGTTGTTCCAGTTATAAAGTTTACCAAAGGTTAGCACTTTCCAACTCTCCTTCCACCTGCTACAATTTCAAAAGGACTAAGAATTTGGTCATGGAAACTTTCCTAAGATGATGAAGGGTGAAGAAAAATGGGAAGGCCTTGTGAAGGAGTAAAGGTGGACAATATGGCGGAAAGCATAACCAATGGACTAAAACTCTACTAGAAAGATCAGAAACCAAAGTAGGAACAACATATTCAGTTATAACATAAAATTCCTGCAGGATAAGAGGAATTGCTTGGCTTAGAAATTGAAAAAAAATTTAAATAATCAATCAATTAGAGAATCAGAAGAAATAAGGTGAGATGGAAATGTTAGAGGACATTGGCAATCTCAAAAACTGAGGCTAGTAGCAATGGTGAGTGTTTTCCATGATTGACTGAGAAAGAGAAGGGAATAAATGGTTGTGGATTGTATAAAGGATTGTTTTCTGGAACAATCAATCCTAGGACTTATAAGGATGAGGTACTGTAATGGATTCAATTTTGTGTGTGGTGGACAAGATTTACTGTAAGAGAAATAGGTGGAAGAGTTACTCCATGGTTGTAAGCACAGCCCAATTTAAATTTAATATTATTGTTGAGAAGGGAAATCCAAAAGAATTCAAAGTGATAGTGAAGGGAATAAGGAAAACAAACCTGAGACTACTTAAAAAACAAAAAAAACTGTATTAGAAGCCCAGGTAAATGAATGCCACAGTACAAAATGCCAAGAAACCAATCAGAATCCCTATATGAATAACTGGCAAGAAAAATGGCATACAAAGAGGTAAAAAATCATCCTTCTAAACTAACAGCTCTTCTAACTGAAGAGATAGACTCATACATAAGTTGTAAATCCAGTACAAACAGGAGATTAGATGACAAAAATGTGAGTTTGAACATCATCTTGCAAGGTACATCAAACCTAATAATAAAAGTTTCTTGAAATTTAGAAAAATAGTAAGGAAGCTATGAAATGATTGGAACTAGATACCTTTTGTGACCTAAACGTTGTCATCTGAAATGCAAAGAAACTCACTTAGAACCTCAGTGAGTTCCTTATTTTCCTTAAAGATCTACATGTACAAGTCCTTGATGGCAGGCACCATGTCAATCAGTGATATTTATTGAGTCCTTACTATATGCTGAGCACTGTATTAAGCCCTTAGGAGAGTACGATACAATAGAATTGACAGATATATTCCCTAACCACAGAGAGTTTATAGTCTGGTGTTTTTCCTTCTACTGTAGTCATCCAAGGACTTAGTTGATGTTAATTATTACTATTAATTGATTTGCACCCCCCTCATTATTATTTTTGTAGTAGACATGTCAGCAGAATAGGATCTAATTGGTGTAAGCAAGTTTATGTTGTAGGTATAATTGGCAAACAAGATGTAAACCAAGTATTTAAGGGCAGATATGGCATCCATAAAAAATGATGACAGTGATGAAATCATCAAGACTCAATTGCATGCACCTGAGAGATCTTCAGGAATTCAGTGTTCAATTAGCAGAACACCTGGAAATAGTTTGAACTCAAAAACATCTCTAGGATAGGGGCAATTAACACCGAATGTTTATTTAAGGGAGCCCCATGTCTCTATGACAGTGAAACTTTAGGATGCTGCTTTTTTACCCAGCTGTACCATTTCACAGGACTTCTATGTAGTTCTTCTAGACACGAAGAGTACCCTCAAACCCAGAGATATCTAGAGTCTTCTTGGTGGAGTAGGAAAATAAGATAATCAAGTTCTTTCCCACACCTACTGAATTACCCTTGAGCCCTATGGAGACTCACCCATCCTGAAGAGCTGCTGTAGTTCATTGTGGGCAGGGAACATATCTACCAACTGTGTCATACTGTACTCTCCCAAGACTTATTACAGTGCTCTGCACACAGTAAGGACTTAATAAATACCCTTGATTGATTGAAAACCCAGGGAAGCTGGGGAAGTGGGTGGCAAAGGGGTGCCATGAGATTGATGGCAGTGGAGTTGCTGCAATGTGTCAGTGGTGAAGGGGGAGAAGATACATTTTAAAACACTTAGTTCTTCAACTCCTTCTCACCAGCAATTAGCGTATCATCCCAGGAGACAAATCTTCTTAAGAATGATCCTGCGTGAAATGTACTGTTACAAAGACCTGCTGTAATGGAGAACTGACCCATCTTTCCTAGAACTCTCATGTGGGAAGAAAAGTTTCCGAGGTGAACCTGGAAATTATAAACCCAGGAGTCTCACTTCTATAGCTGGCAAATTAGTAAAATCCATACTCACGCTAAGGATCAGTGAGCATTTAGATAAATACCACCCATTAGGGAAAGACAATATGATTTCTGTAAGGGAAAACTGTGACTCATTAATCTCCTGGAGTTCTTTGAAAGGGGTCAATAAGCATGTGGATTGAGGGGAACCAACTGGCATAATATAGCTGTAGAATAAAAAAGCCTTTGACAAGATCACAAGAAAGGCATATGAACCTGACTTGTTTATAGAAGGGAAGTTCTTTATAGAAGGGAAGTTCTTTACAAATGGGAAATTAGTAAAAGATACAAAACAGAATAAGAATAAATGACTCCTTTTCAGAATGAAGAAATGCAAGGAATGGAACCCCCCAGGAATGGGTTCTGGGACCATTTCCCTTAACATTTTCATAAATGATATTAAGGAAGAAGTGTACAGTGAAATCTCCTGGTTGACAACACATTAACCTCTCACAGATGGTGAAATGCCATGTGGATAGACATACATTTTAGTAGCCAGGCTGGCAGAAAAGTGGCAGATGGTTATGGGTTTCTGCTTGATATGGAATGGAATGTGTAAATACTTGAAGTTTTTGAGGAGTGTGGATATTTGTTCTGAACGACATTTCCAAACATGGCCCAGCCAGCAAAAGGAAGAGTCACTTAGGCAGAAAGCTGATCTTGATTTAATTGGAAAGTTCAGTGCAACAGTAAATGCTTAGTAAATTCCACTGATTGACCAATTGCCTCTTTGCTATAGATCTAGAAAAATGTAACAAATGATAAATGGGCTTAGAGGCAGTAGAATATGACAAAAGTAAGATTTGGGGGGGCTATGTGGAATGAGCTTTTATTCTGCACTATCAACTCTGAAGATGTCCAGCCTAAGAAAATAATGGATGTGATTGGTATTAGATTAAAATGTAGCAAAAAAAATATGTAAACATCAGCTATCATTTAATTTAGAGAAGAGTCTTTCACAGAAGAGAGAGACCTATTTTGAATATTTTACATTGGATTCTGGGAACTCAGCAGTTTGCTGACACTTCGTTTTCATCATCAGAATATAGCATTAGAAAGACTGGACCTCATTCAGCTCCCTGACCGAATATTTGACTAGAAAATTGATTTAATCATTTTCAAATCATAACATAATGATACCATGATCAATTTGCACTTAGTGCAAAACACTGTAGAAAGTGCTGGAGACAGTAGAATATATTAGAGTTGATAAATATGATCCTTGGCCTCAAGGAGTTTAATGCCTAGTAGATGACAAATATTAAAATAAATTACAGAAAGGGGAAGCAATAGAGCATAAGGATATGTCCATAAGTGCTTTGGGGTGATGTTGGGGTGAATATTGAAATGCTCAAAGGATCGTATAAAAAACACTAATACTGAAAGAATCCAGGAGAGAGAGATGACCATAATGACATCCATTCTCTGTTGAATGATGAATTCTAAATTCTGTCTAATTTAAATAAGAAGGAAAAAAATCAGTCCTTGGTTATTTTGTATCTAAAGTGTGATAAAATTTGCATCCGTTTGAGTAGGAACAGCTGTGCTATAGTTGCTGATTCTACAATGCCAAGAATCCAAAAGCTCAAATGGATTCTTGGTCAATAGAAAGTAACTGTCCATTGGCAAGAGTAGCAGGCTTCCTTTAGAGTATCGGCTACTTAATTATTACTTAGAATGGAGTATTGACTGCCCTTTCCCTATATAAAACTATACTGAACTCAAACTGGGCTGCTGTTTTTCTTGACCTTCTTGAGCTGTCAGATGGGAATGATTTTAAGTCACTTTGACTTAGCTAGCCATAATCATGTTAATGTTTCTATCTCTTACTTGGACAGATATAGCATTTGGTCATACAGTAATACGACCTTTACTAGAAAATCAGTTTTTTTTTCCTCTAATCAGTCCACATGCAACCAAAAACCAAAAGCATCAGCCAACGACTGCTTCGCCTCATTCATTTCTAACGGGCTTCATCTACAGTGCAATGATCCAGAGGAATGCTGAAGATCAGAAATGGAATAGTCATAATAGTTCCACTTATTGTGAATAGCACTACTTCTTCCTAAATTAAGTGTGTAATTGCCAAGTCTTATTTATACTCTCATATGGATTAGCTTTTATTGATCTAATTAGGGTGAAGCTTAAAAATTACTTGCCAGTCAACCTGATGGAGCAGCTGCAACTCATTATATTTTTTTCCTCCCTTCAAACGAAAAAAAAGTAACAGTAGTAGATAATACTAAACTAAGGTTACAGCCTACAACTCACACAGCAGATTGCAAATTGCAACACCTGAGACAGCTCCAGAATTGCCAGAATTGACAAATCAGTGCCCTTTTAAATCAGAAAACTAGAATATTTTTGTTTGTCTTTTAATCAGAGTTATGATAATAGCTACTTTTCATTTTAACTAATGAAACATATAATCTCTCTTTGGCCATGTGTGAGACAAATATTTTGTAACTGGATGGCATTTACTGTCTCAAGATATATCTTTCTTTCTATGCATATATTTCATCTACTGGGACCAAAGGAAAGTAAGATGAGGGCAGGAGTGAACTGAGACATTGAAATCACACTAAATCCTAACTTCAGATATCAAGGCTGAAAATCTGGAGAGCATCACATTGATGTGTCAGCACTTTTTGAAGAAAATGAAAGTAAAACAGCAGAGAGATTGGTTTGGCATGAAGATGTTGACCATAGACATCTTGATGTCCTAGGCATTGTCTCAAAAATGTGTGAGTGCATATGTGTGCATTTATATCAGTCTATATATATACACACATATATGTGTATGTCTGTAGATATATGTCTCTGTACATGTTTGTGTGTGTGGGTGTGTGTGTATTTATCTATGCTCACATATGTATTTGCCAACATCATTTTACATGCATTCAGTAGTTGCATTTTTTAGAAACAATTTCAAACATTATCCAAAATACAAAAATACCTTAGTTGTAATGGAGTCAAAGTGCCTTTTACTCTACAGTATGTCCTAGGTACTTAGACTTTTCTTTCATTTCAATTAGACCAGAAAAGATTCCCAATAATGAAATGCTCTTTTTTTCTTTAAATGTATCAAATTACTGGCAGGCATTGAATTCCTAAAACAATTAAGAACATACGGTGATGCAGTTGATGCCTTTCTCTAATGAAATTGCGGAATACTGGCAGTGTGTTTGGAACATATTGACTCTGATATTAGGTGAGGCTATTTGAACACATTCATCTATCTGCATTCACTGATCAAACTCCATTAAGACAAACTTACTGATTTATCCCTTCTCAAAAATGAACATCCATGAACATTAAGTCAATATTGTGAGGGAGATTAGAGGATAAAATACTGCCCTTTCATTTCCAAAATGACACCTAATTTTGACTTCCATTTGGAAGACGCTTATCCCCAGATGAGGCTAGTAATGCATGTTGACTGTACTTTGGAACTCCTAATGTGCAGGGCTGGATCTCTGTGGAGTGTTAGAAAAGGAAAAGGAAAACAGAGCTACTAAAAAGGTTAATATAGAAACAGCGTGATGGATAGATAACAGGCCTGGGAGCCCAAAGGACCTGCGTTCTAATGCTACTTCACTACTTGTCTGCTGTATGACCTTGAGCAATCCACTTAATTTCTCTGTTTTAGTTATCTCACCTCTAAAATGAGGGACTGTGAGCCCCATATGGGACATAGACTGTGTCCAACCTGATTACTTTGTATCTACCCCAGTGCTTAGAACAGTGCCTGGTATGTAGTAAGTGCTTAACAAATATCACCTTTAAAAAAAAAAAGAGAGAGAGCTTGTCCCTTCTGGATGGCAGTACACCATGCAGGTCTAATCTCAGCAATTAACTCCCTAGTGGATTACAACACTGTCTGGGGTTTTATTTTCTCCTGTCACTACGATGTTTCCTATGCCTTCCTTGCTTTTATTTTTCCAAATTTCAGCTCTCAATGCAGCAGCTGTTAGAGGATCCCACTTCCAGTCGTTCTTTTCTTATTAACTATGCTACCCATTCTTGAATTACATTCTACAGAGTTAGTAAATTGAATTGCTGCCCACAAGGAGATTACAGTATAGATTTTAAGATCTGCAGACTTACAATTCAGTGTAGAGTAAAAATACAGGCAAATTGAATTTATTATTGTTTTTATGCTTTGAAAGGTGTGTGTGTGAAATTTAAAGTTTCAACATTTACATAGGTTAAACAAAAGAGGTAATCTTGATGATGAGAGCAAGTATTATGGTGAAGCATTCTGTTTCAACAAATGTTAAAATAAATTCTTACTTTATGTTTACTGAAAGCATCCCATTTCTTTCAGTAGAAGGTGATGACAGGATAAATTTCAGCAATGTACAGCCAACCCACTTTCTTTTGAAGCCACGCCCTCCATCTGAACACTTTTTGTTGAACACTCTTGTGATGAGGACATTCACCCTTATAACAATCCTCTTCTTTTAGTACATTTTCATGATAACACTACTGGTATAACTTAGACTTCTCAAGTTATTGTTGAAAAGTTCACCCCTGCTTAATCACTCTTCTTCCCCTCTCTTTGAAGTATTTTGACTGAAATAAATAGTGATTCAAACCCAGTGCAGTTTAGCACTGCATAATCCCATCTATATAACCTAGATAATGGCAGATCTCTGGCTACTCAAAGCATCTTTATGAGTAGGATGCGAAAGATTACACTGAAGAAAATGCACTGTAATTGTGTTCTATGTGATATGTTGGTTTTTGATAGTGTTTGTTATGTTCCAGGCACGGTACTAAGCACTGTGGTAGAGATAAGATAATCATTAATTCATTCATTCAATAGTAATTATTGAGTGCTTACTATGTGCAGAGCATTGTACTAAGTGCTTGGAATGTACAATTCGGCAACAGATAGAGACAATCTCTGCCCAGTGACGATGGGCTCACAGTGTAATTGGGGAAGACAGACGGATGAAAACAAGACAACATAATCACGATAAATAGAATCAAGGGGATGTACACCACATTAATAAAATAAATAGGGTAATAAAAATATATACAAATGAGCACAGTGCTGAAGGAAGGGGGAGGGGGGGAGAATCAGAGGGTGGGGGGAGCAGAGAGGGAGCAGAGGAAGCAGAAGGAAAAGGGTAGCTCAGTCTGGGAAGGCCTCTTGGAGGAGGTGAGCTCTCAGTAGGGCTTTGAAGATGGGAAGAGAGTTGGTTTGGCGGAGCTGAAAAGGGAGGGCATTCCAGGACAGGTAGGACGTGGGCCAGAGGTCGACGTGGGATAGGTGTGAAGGGGGGACAGTGAGCAGGTGAGCTGGACACACTTCCTATCCCACATATGGCTCAAAGTCTTAACCCCCCCCATTTTACAAGTGAGGTAACTGAGGCACAGAGACGTTCATTCATTCAATTGTACTTATTGAGAACTTACTGTGTGCAGAGCATTGTACTAAGAACTTGGGAAAGTATGTGATTTGTCCAAGATCATAGAGCAGATACATGGCAGAGCCAGGATTAAAATACAGGTCTCTGACTCACAGACCCAAGCCCTTTCTACTACGTCATGCTGCTTCCCCACACTGTTGCGTTTTTTTTAATTGATTATTACAGGGTAAAACACGTACTAAGCACTAGGGTAGGTATAATAAAAGCAGATAGCACAGTGCCTGTCCTGGATATTTATGAAAAAAATAACTCAAAACGTTTCTCTCAATAACATATTTGCAATGCTATTTTTAATGGTATTTGTTAAGAGCTTTCTATGTGCCTGGCTACTAAATGCTAAATGTTGTCTACTAAATGCTGGGGTAGATAAAGCCAGTCAGGTTGAACACAGCCCATGTGTCACAAGGACTCACTGTCTTAATCCCCATTTTACAGATGAGGTAACTGAGGCATAGAAAAGTTAAGTGACTTGTCCAAGAGCAGAGCCAGGATTAGAACCTCAAGATCCTCTGATTCTCCGATCCATGCACCCACTTCCACTAGACCACACTACTTCCCATAGTTGATCATGTAACTATTTGTTTCCATGCCTTTTTACAGTATTGCTTTGGTTAGTTTTAGCTTCTTTAGAATGAACCACCTTCACAACATCGCTAAAACCCGCTCTTTCATCTCCATCCAAACTGCTACCAGTTAATGTAATCCCTCATTCTATCCCACCTAGATTACTTCATCAGCCTCCTTGCTGACTTCCCAACTTCCTCCATCTTGAGCATGGCCTAATAGACAGAACACAGGCCTGGGAGTCTGAAGGAACTATGTTCTAATTCCAGCTCTGTCTCTTCTACTTTGTGTCACATTGGACAGGCCACTTAACTTCTCTTTGCCTCAGTTATTTCATCTGTAAAATGGAGATTCACACTGTGAACCCATGTGGGACAGGGACTGTGTCCAAACAAACACAACATTTAACAAATACAAAAATCATTATTATTATTGGCCCAAACAACAACACAAAACAGGGTATGATATAATATACCTTGTGCATCATGGTTTGTTTCTTCACAAACAATTCCAGAGGTTTATCCAAACAGTAATACAAATTTAGAATTATTTTAAGCATGTATTACCTTTAGAGAAAACCCAAATTGTAAAAAACAACATGTAATGATTTCTTCAAGCACTAGTCAAAATTTTACCTTCTTTAGAGTCAAGAATAGTATCTAAAAAATAAGCAAATTCATAGTAAAAGATAAATATGGTTCTGCCATTCTTCTAGTGCTTCAACTGAGTTTCTGGAATTCATAAGGGTCCTCAAATGTATTAACACCTTCCCACCCCCCCAAAAAAAAATAAGACAAGTAAATAATGTTCCCTTTGGTTCTGGTGACAGTGTTGGAATCAGCGTGGCTCAGGGGAATCAGCGTGGCTCAGTGGAAAGAGCACGGGCTTTGGAGTCAGAGGTCATGAGTTCGAATCCCAGCTCTGCCACTTGTCAGCTGTGTGACTATGGGCAAGTCACTTAACTTCTCTGTGCCTCAGTTACCTCATCTGTAAAATGGGGATTAAGACTGTGAGCCCCACGTGGGACATCCTGATTCCCTTCTGTCTACCCCAGCGCTTAGAACAGTGCTCGGCACATGGTAAGCGCTTAACAAATACCAACATTATTATTATTATTATTTTACATTCTAGCTGTCTCAGTTAAAACTGTGCTGAATTATTATATATTCAAACCTTTTGTTAATGTAGCTTTTTAACAGGAGAACCTCATTAAATGACCAATTTATTTTCTAATCTAAAGCAAACTTTTTTTTAACTATTTCCCTCATGGTATTGGCTACATTAACATTTTATCCCATAATAGCTTTTGAACATCTTTACTGAAAATTAATGAATAACTGATTTGCAAGTGTGTCTTTAATCACTCCAGCAAGAAGAAAGTCTTGCTTGCAGGTAGAGATGTATAGGTATTTTAAGGAATCAAGATGAGACAGATGAGGAGGCTAGATTCTCCCTGTTTTGCTCAGAAATCTTCTCATACAAAAAGCCAAGACCAAAATGTACGATGCAGTAGATTAAATCATAAAACCTAATCCCTGATCAGGGTAAAAACTAATCGGGCTTTTTGGTCTTCTCAAAAATTTGGGGTCCTCAAAAATATGTCTCCATGCTCTTCATACATATCAGTGTCATAGAGATCTTGGTTCTCAAATGCAGAAATAAAGTTCAAATAATGTTTTTCAGTTTCTTTTTTTGTTTTTTGGAGGGGTGGAACACAAAGCTTGAATTGTATTAGGCTCAGACTAATTTATCAAAGCTCCTGATCCTAGGAGCCAAGGTCAGGATGCCACACTCAGTGGACCTGGGTTAGGAGAGGTAGTCCTAGCTGCATTTTGGGTTCATTTGACATCTTGAAGTATTTTCAAACACTTTGAGTTCAATAAAACCCAGAATGGCTTTCTGTGAACCACTTTGTCCTTCATTTTTACAACCAGAGGTATTTGAAAGGAAATGTAATCCATATGTTTTTTATTCATTTACACTTAAATCATCAAAAGACTCGTCTTTAGGAGCTATTTTATAACCACAAAGATTATTGAAATTTTTCAATAATCCCTTAAAGTTTTGGGGAAAAAAGTGGAAGCTTTGCTACTCCTAGAATAAATGGAAACTCTGCAAGAACTGGGGACATTGAAGTGTTTTTTAAACTTGTCAAAACATGCACTCTGCTTCATGAAGGTCTGAGATAAACTATGTTGCGGGGGGGGGGGAGACCTAATCAGCTTAACTAAAAGTGCTCAGCCTATTGATGAGACACAGAGCACACTTAATTTCAAAGACAAATGTGAAACATCCAGGTGCTTGTAGGCATTTTTTTCTTGCTCTACAGTTCCAAAAATGATATCCATTCAGGTTAATACTGGGAATTATGATTGGTTTTGCTATTCACCTTATTTGAGCATATTATTCCTAATGTATTTTTTGAGTATTTTTATGATATCTAATTGTAATATACTATGTTAGACTTTAATTCCTACTGTAAAAAATTATCAGTACTCTCAGCATTTACTGAGTTCCTAGTGCATTCAGAGCATGTAATATGGCACTGGTTTGCTAAAAATGTGTTTTAACTAAGTTAGGTTGTTACTAAAGTAGTTTTATGGAGGTCATGAAAAGCACAAAGTAAAATCCAAATAAATGTGTACTTTCTTATTTTGGTCTAGAAGAGCCTCTTATTGGCCATAATGCATTAAGTGAAGGAGGTGGGGAAGGAAACGCCTTTGTCACCAATCTTCTTTCCCGCCCCACAAAACCCGAATGAAATATTTACTGTGGTGCTTACTTACTCTGACCCACATGGAGAGCTTATCCACATTTCAGTCCCAAGTGGCCATTTTAAGATCAATTTTCCTCTTAAGAAGGTTATTTGTACCTAAAAATATTGATAATCTGTCTTTACAGATGTATATTAGAAAATAATAGAGCAGAGAACAGCTTCAAATGTGTTGTGGAATTGACTAAAATATGGGAAATATTTTGAATTACAATCATTTCAAAGTGAATAGAATACAGAATTCAGAGTGTCCAAGAGAAAAGCTATATTTTAAATTTAATTTAAATCTGAAGCCAAGCATAATGGACCAAGTAGTTGAATATATTTTACTTTTTGGTAATTCAACGCTAAACTATGTATTAAATGGATTATGTAGTCACCAGGTGGTGCCAGAATTAATTAGATCAATTTAGTTCGTAGTTAGTGTTTCTTTGAACCACATTAGGAAGACATATGAAACAAACTTATTGATTACTTGGAGACTACTGATGATCTCAACTTGTACTACAACAATAATTAACCTATAAGTAGACAGCCCATATTTGTTATTGAAAAATATACATGAAAGTCTTCATCTCCTATTTCCTACAATGAATACTAATGTATTATTCAAAAGAAGAAAAAAAATGAGAATTTGGAGATTTTTAAGATATTCCAGAGTCTTAGAAAGTTCACAATTTCTTAACCTGCACATTAGATTATGGGCTGTGTGTTGTCGGTTGGCATAGTTAGAGGAATCCTTTCTCTTTTCCAGTTAAAGCAGTGTGACCTAAAGGATAGAGCATGATCTGGAAGTCAGAAGGACCTGAATTCTAATATTGGCTAAACCATTTTAGTTAAGAATGTTTTATACTCTGGAAACAAACAGTCATAAAACTTTCTGTTATCAAGCAATGGTGCTGTTAAGTTTCTAAAAGGCTTTCAGAACTGGAACTTTCACAAAGCACATTCACTTTCACCCTCACCATCAAATGGCAAATCAATAAGGTGCTGAAATACATTCAGTTCAACAATAACACAGCCTCCTTGGAAGGGTCATGCAAAGAGAATGAATGATATTTTGGAAAACAGAACAAGGAAGCGCAGCTACTATTGCTACTAATATAACAATACACTGCTGGGCAAATGTCTCAGCAGGTAGAGTGAACTGACAACATCAGTTGGAAGAAGTGTTGATTTTATTCAACAGAGAGACCTTGTAAAGACAAGAAGGCCTAGAGACAGCTTTGAAAACTACAACAGGCTCTGGAAATGCCCAATACATCCACTCAACAAGGACCACTATGATTCTCCACACAACGAAGAGTATTGGTCAGATGAAAGTTTGTTCAGCTATATCACAGTATAGGGATAAGACCATACACTGTAATACTGAGCTTTAAAATTAAGGGCAGTTCCTAAGTGACACTAATGGAACTGGTCACAAAATTCCATCTGCATCTTTTGTGGTAGGCCCTGCTTCCCCAGCCTTGAATGCTTCTGCAACAATCAAACCCCTGAAAACTGTGATATATCAAAAATGCTGCAAAATGGAACAAATTTTCAGAGGAAAAATGACATAAATGGGGAGTTTTAGCTCCTGTACTAAGGTCAAATGCCCTATTTTTACCAATATTACTGAGAATCACATACTACATCAATTATAGATAGTATTCTTAGACAAATCCAGGGACATCAATGTATTTAAAGCGAGCCAGAGAAGTTCGACTAGAGGGTAATCACATCTTGCCTCTACCTAAAGTTAAGAGTGTCAACTCTGTCTGATGATCAGGTAACATCCCCATTCAACTGCTAGTCTCTCTTTTTCTACCACATCTTAAATGTCTTTCCCTACTCTTCTCACCATTAATGCTTGTAAAATCTGTCTCCATTTCTCTGTGGTGTCTGGACACCTCTTTGCCCAGCTTCCATGCCCTTAATTCCTCATGTCTAACTTGAATCATACTTTGGCAGACACCTTTCCCCCATAGCTGTAGCTCCCCTTAATCTTCACAGCCGAGAGGAGCCAAAGAAACCAGACAGGTCGTAGAAGAAGCCTAATTTGATTGGGATTTCTATGAAAAAGATGATAAAAACCTCTGCCTCATCTCATGTATATGATGATATATGGGCAATGCTGATTTCTACTTCAGTAATTTGTATGAGATGATACTAGATAGAGATGAGTATTTCTTGTTTCGCTGCAAATAGTTCTTTGGAGGTATAGTGATATAACTGGTTCTAAACTCCAGAATTAGATGCTACCCTAGGTTATGCAACACCATATATGTGTGAGGAGGCTGAGATTTTCAGCAGCTTTTTCATGGTAATCTCAATTGTCCCAGGTCCATTACGTTGTCATCTTTCATAATAGTGGCAGGTCTGACATTCGAAGGATGTTGCAATTTGTGCCCAATACACCTTTGTTATGAGCACATGTGAGCATTTACAAGAGGCAAAAAGGCCCTACTGCCAAGCTATAGAATTTAGGGCAGGACTTTGCTGTTGAAGAACACTAAGAGGTAGTAATTCCAAGGTAAAATTTCAGATAATTTGATGCTGAATAGGAAACAACAACTTAGAAGTTATTTGCAAAAATCATAAAGCACTATACCCCAAAACTATTCACTAAATCTGCCTTTAAGCTGAGCCTGAGAGGGAATAGTTTGAATCGTGAAATCTGAATTTATATGGATTTTAACATGTACTTTAAATGTAATATGCGCACATACTGTGCAATATGCAATATAATTACATGTCTATTGTGAACAGACTTTCTATTCTTTATAGACTGACTTCTTTTCAATCCTTACTAAATAAAGGATGATCTTTAGGGGTCCTCTATTTAACAGCTCTGATTTCTACCCAAAAGATCTGAAAAGGTTTTCAAAAATGTTTCAGCTATTCACAACTTAGGAATCAATATTATTTCCCTCTTACCACATTTAGGAAGAAGACAGAGTAAACTCTGAAGAAAAACAAAATAGGAATTAAAATAATACTTAAAGTTAAAGGAGAGTAAAATATCATAAATAGATGTAATGTATCTTCAAAAACATTTTAAAACTTAAGTTCCCAGTAAGGAGTTGCTCTATTATGCTGATTGCTTCTAAAACTTTCAATCCTCAGCACTGTTTCTCCAGCAGCATTAGTAGAATTTTCATTTGGTTCTGGATTCATTTTTCAAAATGTGACGAAATTGAGTCTTTACTTAAGAGTGTTCAAGCAAAAGGTGCAGAAAATGTGAAGCTATGTATACTGCCTTGGACTTTCTTCGAGCAATAGGATTTAGCAACATTCATTTTTTCCAGGTTTCTTGAAAATTCTTAGCATGTTGGATCAATGCAATGGATCAATGAAGCAAAATATTTGTTCAGAATGTTTTACAAATCAGTGAATGACAGTTTTCTGTGATTCAAAAACTTACCATTTTCAGAGGGGAAATGCATATCAACCAACAGAAATGCAACAGAAATGCAACCAGCTAATAGGATTAAAAAAGGTTTCAAGATGGTACTATTTTGGAGTCATTGCAAAATGTTGTTAGACTACCTGAATGAAGTAGGTTCTGATCTGGATTGTTAAAGAAGGTCAAAAAGAGAATCAAAGCCAATTATGTATTCCTGAACTCCTTGGGTAAAGACTTGAGTCAGAGAGAGTGGAGTGCCAGGCTGGGGTTAACTGGAGGCATGATGACTCGAGAGCTTTGAATGTAGTGATCAAAAGCTCGTATTTGTCATGGAGTAGTAGAGTGATATGGTTAAAGTGTCAGGTTATTAATGACATTTATAGAGTTGGGAAAAATAGGAAACTGGGGGTGAAGTATGGCAAAATGTTTCAGTGGTCCAGAAGACACTTAACACAAACTTTTCTTGCCATTCATGAACAAAAACATAGGCAAATTCATATGAAATTTTAAAGTATTAATTACAAGGAGATTACGACCTGTTCTTTGACCAAACAATCAATCCTCATATTTCTTGAAAGCTTACTGCTATTTATTAAGGAAGCAGAATGGCCTAGTGGATAGAGAACAGGCCCAGGAGTCAGAAGGGCCTGGGTTCTCTAATCCTAGCTCTATCTCCTGTCTGCTGCAAGCCACTTAAGCTTGAGCAAGTCACTTAAGTCACTTAAGTTGAGCAAGTCACTTAATTTCGTTAATTTCGTTATGCCTCAGTTACCTCATATGAAAAATGGGGATTAAGACTGTGAGCCCTTTGTGGGACAGGGACTGTGTCAAAATTGATTAGCCTGTATCTACCCCAGGGCTTAGAACAGTGCCAGACACATAGCAAGCACTTAACAAAGGCTATCGTTATTATTATGATTCTTGAAGATACTATGGTTGAGGGATAGTCCTGCCCATTTGGTAGAAAGAGAACTGCTCTAGGATTCAGAAGATGTGGGTTCTAGTCATGGTTTTGCCTCTACCTGGATATCTTAGTTGAAAGCTGTGCCCCTGTTGTGCTCCTGCCTGACTACTTGCTCACTGCAAAATGTGCCCCAGAGGGAACATGACTGACAGCGGAGGAGAGAGTGAGACTGGTGCCATGCAAACCACTCATATGTTTTAGACAATTCCCCTACAGAAGTTCTCCATCCCTAACTCAGAGCTGAATGACTGCTCCATCATCATAGACAAGGAAACTCTGAAGCATCAAGGTTAAGAAATTACCCATGTTGGAGTTTATCAAGAGTATTAGTGTTTCCTAAATAGTCATTTGATAAAGATACCTTTGAAGTGTTGTGTGGAATTACCTTAGCTACCCACATTTTAAGAAAGTTCTGTTATTTTGATTAGTGTAATTAGGATTTTATGATTTCACTCATCAAGGACCTTCAGAATTTTTCATAATGACATTTGCTTTAAAGATTGCCATAGGGACGTAATTACTGCTATAACAATAGAAGATGTATTTTTTGGCATTTAGGGTAACAGAAGTAGGTTATGAAGACACCTGTTGGTGAGACTGTTGTTTTCTGCTTTGGCAATAATAGCAAGTACAACTGTTGTCTTTAGCCCCAAGTTCTTTAGTCTGCTCTGGGAATAGAGGTTTAGAACAGTCTTTTTCTCTTCTCAGAAGCTGAGTTTTTACTTATACTTGGTTGAATGCCACAGGGTCCTGCCCTCAAAATTACCTTTGCATCTGAGGGGATATCAGGCATTGACTATTCCTCTTGTATTTTTCATAGAATAGTTTCTACATTCCAATATTACTTTTGAACTCTCATTCCAGTGACTGAATAATCACTTTGGAATTGTAATTCAGGATTCATGTTAATTTGTCAACAGCTCTGGGCAATTTAATAACTCCTCAGTGAATCAAATTTATCTTACAGAATCAATAATACAAACCCTGTTGCCAGGATTAATACTTGGAAAGATATATACAGGCATTATTTTAAAACCTTATTAATAGAAGTCCATAAATAATTTCAGTATTTCACAACTACATTTAACTTACATGAAGATTTAGACTAACTTCTTTAAAAGTGGGATTTCCAAAGCTGTATTTTGAAATCAAATTCATAAGTGTGTTTACTATTTTACCTAAATTTTGGCATAATATGGATGATAAAAAAAATTAATGTTACTATTGTAATTAATATATTTGAACAATGACCTAATAATAAATTATTTGTATAGTGTAGGTTTAGAAATGGCTATTTTCTGAGCAAATATGCATTTTCCTGTCTCACCTACATAAAATAATCAGTATTTTTAGTTATTTATAAATGTGTAAAACATCGTAACTGAATTATTAATGAAGTGAAATAATAAGTTGTGCTCATCTCCCCCAATGGCCACTTGTTCTTTTTATTGTTTTAATTAAGAAGACGTATCTTCATGCTGCCTGAGATATGATACTTGTATGTAAAAGGAAGCCCAAAGTATTAATGAATTTTTAAATTGAGGAATAATTTTATGAGATATTTATCTAGCATTAATTTTAGGTATCACTTAGTATGATCGAAATGGATTTTGTGCGGTAAGTGGCCTTGAAGGGGAGGTTGCATTTTACTGTTAACTGACTGCTACATGACAAGTAAACAAGTTTAATTGTGTTATTCACCTCATTGACTTTAATGAGTCAATAATAAATGTAATAGGCACCTCAGGACCAGATGGTGTGGGGAAAAAAAGACCCCATGAAATAGCACTTTTTCATCTCAAGTATCTGATAAATATGTTATCTTCCTGCATTAGAGCAATTATTGGGATGTCATACCAGCTGGACAGTTAGACTGAATGGGAGGGACCATCATGTGGTTTAAAGATTGAATTTTTAGCTCTATACTTAGAATTAAGTGGAAAGGCTGTGAGACCATGGCAGCAGATGGACAAAATTGGCAGGTAGCAATTGGTAAAGCTTTTGCTTTCCATGAACACTTACTTGGTGAAAACTGGGGAACCAAAAGGCAGGTTCCAGAACAGAGACAGATTCCAAATGGAGCAGATGCCTTAAAGAAACAAATATCTGTACCTATTTAAATGTAAGAGAAGGAAATGGTCTTTTCAGCTACACTGAAATAGAATCTCTTACACACACAAACTATTAATTTCTTTCTCTTCCTTTACCTGTCTCTGTCCCCATCTCTCCTCATTATGTATACAATTTTTATACAGCCAGCCATATAGTAATAATACTACTAGTGCTTGTTAAATGCAGCTATGAGCAAAGAACTGTACTAAGCAATGAGTTAGGTACTAAATAAACACATCACTCACAGTCCCTGTCTCATATGGGGCTCACGGTTAAGTAAGAGGGAGAACAGGTATTGAATTCTCATTTTACATAAAAATGAAAATGAGGCAAGGAAAAGTGCCTTCCCAAGGTCAGACGTCAGACAAGTGACCAAGCTGGAATTAGTGAGAACTCCCAGGTCCATGCCCTGCACTAAATATGGACACACACAAGCACATATATGCATATGTGTGTATATGTATAAATACACACACAGTCTCAGATCTACAATATAATTGCTTCCTGAAAACTGTATGAAGTTGAAATGCTCTAAGTCAGAAACAGTTTCTTCTCACACATAGATGAAATATTGAATACTGTGTTGGATACTCTATTTTTGCCATTATTACTGTCAATTATATGTATGTAATACAGATTCATTGATTTATTTATGCCGAGTCGCAGAGGGTAGCCAATTTTTACTAAATCAGAACTGAAATAGAAATGATGGCATTCCTTGGTTATTTCACCTGTTAATTAGGTAATCTGCCCCATCAACCTACCCCCAGGTCTCTCCTGCTGTGCCCATCTTTCTGTTTGAACTTTTCCTTCCTCTTCAAACCATTTCAGCCTTTAAAATATATTTTCCATTTCCTATTAACTCATCACCCCTTCTCCTTTGATACCCTGAACTGTAGGTGATTTAAAAAGGCCTATTGCCATAGAAGAGGATAGTGTCACAAAGTTTATGTGCCTCAATCAGGTGTATTTACTAAGCACCTTCTGTGTGCACAGCACTAGATTAAGTGTGACAGAATTTGTAAACATGATCCTTCACTAAAGGAGTTTACAATCTCGTGGGATTTGGAGTAATAGAAATTGAGGCAATGGGTGCATACAACCCATTTGAAGAGCTTGGACAAGACTCGGGGAGAGAGAAGGTGCAATGAGGTCCAGATAAAGAGAGATATGGGCATATTTCAAGGCACAGGGGAAGGAGCCATCAGAGAGTAAGTGGTTGAATAAGGTGATTAGGGAGTAAAACTGGTTGGGTTTTTAGAACATGAGAAAGAATGGGATTGGAGAAATAGGTGGAGGGGATAAGCTAGCTACTAGTGCAAGTGGAGCATGTGACCTTGGATAACGAAGTCAGACAAAACATCAGTGGTCTCTTTGGGGAAGAGGTCATTGTTGCAAGGAGCGATAGGAGAGAAGGCAGATTAAGAGGTTGAGGTTCAAGAGTGAGTTTTCGGTGTTGGTGAGATTAAAAATGCTACAGTGAGGAGCTCCAGAGGGTGAGGTGTGATGGGGCAATAGGTAGATGGAGTTCAAGTGTCCATCATACTTGATAGACAGGGAAGCTATCTGCTAATTCTGTTGTATTCTCCTCAAGCGTTTAGTACAGTGTTCGGCACATAGTAAGCACTCAATAAAAACCATTGATTGATTAAGCTTTTACTGGGTGCAGAACACTGTACTAAATACTTGGAAGATTATGTTTTAACAGAGTGGGTAGATATGCTCTCTGCCCACTGGGTCCTGGAGTGAGAGGATGCGAGCAACTGGATTTGAAAGGAATGTCCAAAAGGGATCTGTTAAATCCCTTGGTGGAGGAGAAGGAGAAAAAGAAGGTGAGAACAGTACCAAAATTGCTCAGAAAATTTGAAGTGCCTCCAGGGGATTTGTAGAAGACATTGAAACTGAAAAATGGGTGTACATTAAGACACATTGTTACTGTCATTCATTGTAAATTGAGTAAGTTTTAAGTTGACAATTGCTGAGGAAAAATAAAATTCAAAGATGCAAATATATTACATCCAAATAATTGAAGAAAAGATGCTCAATTTTTTTTTCTTTTAAACTTAAAGAACAATCCCAACTCACAATAGGAAAAATGCTTTTTTCTGCTAGGAAGTTTCTTATTATGCTCGTTTTTATACCCCACCTCTAGCTTATACTTTAATTCTATATTTTTTCCCCCATAACATATCCACTGACCAAGAACGGTGACCTATGTTCTAGCTGGACCATCTTCATCGTGCAGCAGTAGATTACCCTCTGTTTTTGCAAGCTGCTTCATGAACTGTAATTGTGATTGCTTCCTCTCTTTTTCCAAAGCTAAATAAATCTTTTCTCAAAGGACACATTCAACCATTGTCCCTCCAAATTAAATCCAAAGCTTCAATTTGTCATCATGGCTGAGTTTGGCATAGATTTTACTCCCCCAGTCATATTGGAATTTGGTTTCCAGAAAATGCAAATACAGCTTATGAAATCAAACAGGACATCACATATTTCATGCTGATGAGCTAACACGGAACTAACCCGGAAACATTCCTAGCCAGTTTTCAGGAAATAACACATTTCACACATTAAGTAGTAATGAAATATCATATCTTAATGAGCATGACTGTTTCAGTGCTCTCTCCAGGATACATTTGTCTTTATGACTGCCAGTTTATGCTGTTTCCACAAGAGCTCTGAACTAATCAGCTTTTGCTTCCTTCAGAAATGTAAACTTTAGCAGTATCTTTTGAGAGAAGTAATGGTGCTGTCAGCAACTAACTCTGTGAGATTTGGCAAGTACCGTCCCCACCCCAGGGAAAGCCAGTAGATAATCCCACATGGAGAAAATCCTTAGCCGTTGCCCCCTTGCTACAGTTTCTCTGCCAGAAACCCATGGACAACAGCCCGTGACAGTAATAGTCTCTAGCTTCTGAACTGTCCAAAATGAGGAGAGAGTAGGGTGAAGACAAGGATTGTTGTGGGACTATATCTATCTCTCTGCATGTCTCAGTTCTTGCCTCTTTTCTCCTTCTATCCTGCTAGATCTCCAAAGGGGAGATGGGTCCTGTCCTGCCTTGATAGAGTAGTAGCTCTGCTGTTGGTCTGCTGTGTGTGTGACCTTAGACTTCTGGGCCTCAGTTACCTCATCTGTAAAATGTGATTTAAGATTGTGACACAGGACATGTACTGAATCCAACCTGATTACTTTGTATCTACCCCAGTGCTTAGAACCATGGTTGGCACTTAGTAAGGACTTAAGAAATGACCACAACAACAAAAACAATCAAAGCTATTAGGCCCTGTTGCTCATTTGTCATCAGAGCACTGAGGTAAGCCTCCTAAACAGGCTACCAATTCTTCAGTGAGGCAGCCAGATGGGTGGGGAATACATAACTGCTTAAGGGGTGAGACTTTAAGTTCATGGGTGATTCAGCAGACAAGGAAAATAGGGCGAAAGAGGATACAGAAAAAGTGACGATTTCAGTAGGGATTTGAAGATGAGAAACTTCTGATCTATCAGGTACATACTGGGAGAGTTCCAGGCAGGGAGGAGAATGTGAACAAAATATCAGTGGCAGGGGAGGCAGGAGCTAGGGACATTAAATAAAATGGGATTAGTCAAGGAAGTCAATGAGGAGGTTTATGCTGTGGTCTAGATAGGATTTGACAAGTGCTTGAATGAGTGAGTCGGCATTTGCTATGGAGAGGAAGGAGTACATTCTGGAGATTTGTGTAGATACTGGCTGAATATTCAGTCTGAACAAGAGGATTGAGGCAAGGATAATGCCTAGGGGTTGGCGGATTGTGAAAGGCGAAGGGAAAGTTTGAGGGAAGAGAGCGTTTGGAAGGGAGGGGAGCAGGGAGGGGCTTAAAAATTGCTCTTCAGAATTTTTTCTTTCTTTTGTTGCCCTTGTATTCATAGGTTGCTTTGTTTTTATCATGTCCGTGTCTCCTCATGGGCCTAATGTCAATCTCTCTACTCCAACCTTTAGATCCATTGTCCCAACATTTAGTACAATGCTCTGCATTCCAGTAGAAGTTCAGTTAATGCTACTGAATGTTTGAATGGCCTTTCGAATTTATGTTTATCATTGATATAAAATAATATGATCATCCAGTGAAAGGTCTATTGAACTATATAGTTGTCATTAGGGTGAAAAACAGTTGGTGAATACAATATTTTCAAAAATGGGGAAAAAATTAATAGAGGTGATGAATAATGAATTTTGTAATCACTGCAGTTCTCTGTGGAACTGTAAAACTTTCAAAGGCTCTTGAAATTCTATTTTGGAATGGATGATTTTTCTCATCTTCATAGATAAACTCAGATGAATCCTTCAATTTGTTGATCAAAATTTTTAAGTAGAAAATCAAACATTTATCATTCCAATATCTATTCATTTTATTACATTTTGGGGAACCTTACATCACTTTATATCAATTCATATACCACATTAAAAATAGTAAATCGCTGTAACATGAAAGCAGCACATCAAAGAGCAGTTCTGGATCTATAAATCATTGACCTTTCTTGCTCTAAACAGATGTTTTTATTCTTAGAGAGTGATGTCAGGATTCGTTTCTTTTCCATGATTGGCAAACTTAACTTTAAATGATCTCGTTATCAGAATGAGCCGCATGATTATGGACTCTGCTCTCTCAGTTTTAACTTGCACCAATAAGGTTTCTGGAGCAGTTAAAGAAAATCAAATAGCATACATCATTTTTCTAAAAATTGGCCTCAAATCCCAGCCAGAACTTAAAGTGATGAAGAAGAACCCACGAGTGGGTTTGAAAGGCTTAAGTAATGATCTTTAGCTACATCATTAAGCAGAGCTGATGTTCTAACTCATTTTATAAGACCATTATATACAATTTCAGCCTGCCCGGTGCCACCGGAATTATCAAATACTTCTTTGGGTTCCTTTTCTCGGCCATTATAATCAGACCAAACTTTGGATTTCTTTTTCTTTTGGAAAGAATTCCTGGCCCTTAAAAAATGGACACACTAAAACATCTGGGGTGTGTGCGTGTGTGTGAGGGTACACATTCTTATGTAACTTGCAGGTATGTTTTCATGCTCACTGCCTGGAAAAACTTCAACTTTATTTATGAGATGCACTAGAGGAAACAGCAGTTAACAGTTCTCCAAATAGGCAAGGTTTTCAAGCAGAGCTGCTAATCAACTCTGTCCAACAACTGATATCGGTTAGGGAACGAGTGGATTAGAACAATGTATTGGTAAAATGTCAAATGTATTTGTTTTTAGATGACACGAGCTGCATCTGAGGGAGATTAAATATCAACAAAAATCAATTGGTGGGGAAAGCCTAGAGATAATTCAGTAAGTGTTCTACATTAGAAGCATCCAGTTTAAAAAATAAAAGCTCATTCTTGGACAGAAATCTCAACTAAGGAAACACATTTTTCTGCATATGCTAAAAAGAACATGGATTTAATCTTATTTCATAAACATTTGTTTTGGTAGTTCCTCAACAGAAAATTGTGCTATAAAAAAATTAGAGTTGCAAAAATTAGAGTTGACATGAAAGTCAAAATATCATAATACTTAGGAATTAGAACTTTTAAAGTGTTTTCAATTTGGATGCCATATTTACCTCAGATTTCAAGCAATTTGGAGTACTGAAATGTTAACGATGGTTTATTACTATATAAGGTATAATGGCTTTAATACTTAGGGAACTTGAATTCAAATCATGTTTCAGAGTGCTCTCATATATAGAGAATTTTTTTTTTCACTTCAGAAACATAATTACTTATTTTACTGTTATCTGAATACATTGATTATATTATGAATACCTAGGTTTATTTAAGATGGAATTACAGGACCTATACCATGCTTGCTGAAATTTAAATTTGTGTTGCAGTTACCAATAGAATGAAAACAGAGAAAGTTCTTGTATGGGACAAGGCCATGAGTCTAGAAAAACAAAATATATTCACATGAAAGCAATGCAGAAGGGTATTCTGTTGACTATTATCATTATTATTATTCATAGTATTAATATATATATATAACAATAATAATACTTATTATACTTAATACTTATTAAGTGCTTTTTATGTATCAAGCACCATTCTAAGTCCTGGAATAGGTGCAAGTTAATCAGGTTGAACACAGTCTCTGTCTCCAAAGGGGCTCACAAACTAAATTCCCATTATATGCATAAGGTAACTGAGGCCCAGACAAGTTAAGAGAAGCAGTGTGGCTGAGTAGAAAGAGCCTGGGTTTGGGAGTCAGAAGTTATGGTTTCAAATCCCTGCTCTGCCACTTGTCAGCTGTGTGACCGTGGGCAAGTCACTTAACTTCTCTGTGCTTCAGTTCCCTCAACTGCAAAATGGGGATGAAGACTGTGAGCCTCATGTGGAACATCCTGATGACCCTGTATCTACCCAGTGCTTAGAACAGTGCTCTGCACATAGTAAGCGCTTAACAAATACCAACAGTATTATTATTAAGTGATTTCCCCAAGGTCACATAGCAGACAAGTGGAGGAGCTGGGATTAAAACCCAAGTCCTTCTGACTTCCAAGCCCATGCTTTATCCACTAAGTACGCATCTTCTCTGAATGATTTGTCTTTCTTGCCCTTCTTCCTGGCTGCTCCTTGCCTGCCCTTCCCCATCCAGCTCCATTCTTAGTCCCCCTGTATTTCAGTCTGTGGATGGGGTTTGGGCAGTGACAGAGGACACGGCAGCAAGGTTCAAGGCAATGAACTCCCTCACAGGGAAGGGGCACTGGAAATCAGAGGTGAAGATATGTGACTCCAGGCACCCAGACACTATCCTTGATATCAAATAGGTCAGAGGTCATGTCCATCAACTCTCCCAAGCACTTAGTACAGTGGTCTGCATGAAATAAGCACTCTATAAATACCAATCACTGACTGATTGACAGAATCATTTTCAGCGAGGGACTAAGATGAAGCCTGTTCATTGACACTGAGAAACTGCTCATCTCCTCCCACAGCTAAGCAGGTCAGTAGGCAGAAGGATTTCCAAGAAACTGCCCTTTGGTAAACCAAAAGAGAGCATGTGTAAACAACAGGGGAAGAAAAAAAATATTTTGAAGACATGGCATAGCACAGCCTCAAGCAACAATGAATGAATGGTAGGGGAAGACCACTGAAGCACACAGAAAATCTTACCCTTAGCAACCAGGAATCTTTATTCATTCATTCATTCAATAGTATTTATTGAGCGCTTACTATGTGCAGAGCACTTGGAATGTACAAGTTGGCAACAGATAGAGACAGTCCCTGCCCTTTGACGGGCTTACAGTCTAATCGGGGGAGACAGGCAGACAAGAACAGTGGCAATAAATAGAGTCAAGAGGAAGAACATCTCATAAAAACAATGGCAACTAAATAGAATCAGGGTGATGTACATCTCATTAAACAAAATAAATAGGGTGATAAAGATATATGCAATTGAGAGGACAAGTACAGTGCTGAGGAGGTGGGACAGGAGAGGGAAAGAGGGGAGAAGAGGGTTTATCTGCGGAGAGGTGAAGGGGGGTAGAAGAAGCAGAGGGAAAAAGGGGGGAGCTCAGTCTGGGAAGGCCTCTTGGAGGAGGTGAGCTTTAAGTAGGGATTTGAAGAGGGGAAGAGAATTAGATTGTTGGAGGTGCAGAGGGAGGGCATTCCAGGACCGCGGAAGGACGTGGCCCAGGGGTCAACGGCGGGATAGGCGAGACCGAGGGACAGTGAGGAGGTGGGTAGCAGAGGAGCGGAGCATGCGGGGTGGGCAGTAGAAAGAGAGAAGGGAGGAGAGATAGTAAGGGGCAAAGTGACGGAGAGCCTTGAAGCCTAGAGTAATTCGGCTTTTATCTTGACAACGTCTAACAGAAGTAAGTACTTCATTTCCCTTCATATTAACATTCAGTTATACCAAACTATAATAATGCAGACCTCGAGCTGGTCATTTCATTCAGGATACGTATTAGTCGAGTAAATTCTCAGTGAATGGCAGGAAATGTCAACCCCACTTATTCTTGCTTAATTAGCATCCCTTTCAAAAGTTATTTTCAAACTTCAAAACATGGCAATGTCAACCCTTGACACTTGGTTACAATTAAAAGTCAGTGCAAAAGGAGCTCCATTCTTACAGTATTAAAGGAAAACCCCGCTGGAAAAAGTTGTCTTATAGAACCTCATATTATCTCCGCTCCATAAGTGTTTTGTACTGTTCCGAAAAACAAAATTGGATAAGGGGAATGAACAGAGTTTGCATACGGTATGCATTTCAATTTCTATGGATATTTGAACACATTTTATAATGGTCCTTTGCATTCAAGGATGATACACCCAGAGTGATATAATACTTAGGACTACATTTGTGGCTAAAAAGACCAATGCATGACTGACCTTTCATTCCATACTGTGAGGACTTAAGGTAGTCCAACTTGATTAGCTTGTATGTAACTCTAGTACTTAGTACAGTGCCTGGCACATAATAAATACTTTTACTATATTCCCAAACAATGTGAATTTATCTCAGAAAGGAAAGAAGGGAGGCTGTCCCACATTCCCATTTGCTTCCGCACATTTTGGAAGAGAAAACCAAGGATTGAGGTGTAACAGCCACTGCATTCCTGAAGTGATCTTGTTCCTCCCATACCTGGATTGTCTCTCTACACTGAAAAAAACCCCTGTCTCTAGGCATTTAGAGATAGTCTACCTACAGAGCATGATCCAGCCTTCTTGTTAACTCAACAATTCCATTTCTAAGGCAAGTATACACAAGACTGTGCCTGCTTCAGTGGCAGCAGAATGGAGAAGAGAAGGCATTAATATCATTCTGTAGTTTCAGGGCATGACTGTGCCCCCTCAGTCCTAACAATGCAATCGGACTCACCATTAAGAGCAGATGTATAAAGCTGTTCATCAAGTGATCTCGTCTGACATCTGATTAAGCTTGTCTCTGCAAAATCTCTCTTTAAAAAACTCCTATAAATAATTTTTAATGAAGAAAATATGGGAGATGTGAATCATCTTGAAAGTAAAAATGCACTTTATATGTCCATTGTGAAATTATATGCTTTCCTTGGAGGGCTCCTCAGGGGAGTGTGACAGTATAATTTATTTTGTTTACTAGGGGCAACTCTAAACATGCTGAGATGGTGGAAAAGTTTGATAAAGGTTTAAATAGGTTTTGTCTCAATCCCCAACAGCCAAATCATTTAAGCGGAAAAACTAGGAGAGAAGTAAAGATGACCATTAAATGCTGGTTGTCTCTATCATCTCCCTTAGAGGTCCTAGCTGCTTTCTTGTAACAATCTGCAAGACAAGCAGCAAAGCCTAGTGGAAAGAGCATGACCCTGGGAGTCAGAAGACCTGGGTTTGAACCTTGGCTCTGCTGCTAGTCTGCTGTGTGAACTTGGGCAAGTTACTTCACTTCTCTGGGCTTCAGTTACCTCATCTGTACAATGGAGATTAGACTTTGCGCACCATGTAGGACCCAACCTGATTATCTTATATCTACCCCAGTGCTTAGCAAGGCATCTAGCACACACTAAGCAATTAACAAGCATCATTAAAAAAAACAATAAACTTACTAGATGAGGCTGTAGGATGGACCCTATTATGAATCCTGTGAAGATAAAGTGAGAAGTAAATTCTAGTAATTAATATGTAACTCTGTAACCAATCCCCAGAATGTGGGGAAAAAAATCAGCTTTTCCCATATTTAAAAAAATAGTTTTAAATGATTCTGTCATTACCCTAAAGCAGAGGAAATTGGGCATTTTCTCTAATTTTCAAGCAAAGGCTGAGTTGGAATTTCTCGACATGCCAGAAAGCACTAACCTTTCAAAATTAACAAAGATAAATGTCCTGGTGCAAAGATGTCAGTCTACAAGGCTTCCTGTGTGTCCAGTGGGCATCATTATATGGGAAGGAGTGTTTTAGGTAATATCATAGCAAAACGCTTTGCAAGCAGAAATAATTTACACAGGAAGCCAAAGGGTTTTCTTTTTATGCCTATGATATAGAAATGTGTAATATCACTCCCATGATTTCATTTTACTTTTACGTTTTCCTTCACAGGATATCATCATCATCACCACTGGAATTAATTAGGCACTTGCTGTGTGCAGAGCACTGTATTAAGCTGTTGGGAGAGTACAATACATCATAAATGCATAACAACAAATCTTATATGACTATTCAAATAGAATCATCATTGTCCATCCCCATGTGCATTTGAACCTTTAGATAAGCCTGTAACAGCTCTGAAAGTTAAGTGACTTACCTGAGATCATACAGCTGAGCCAGGGACTCAAACCCAGATATTCTGATTCCCAGTCCCTATCTCTTTCCACTAGGCCAACCTGCCTCCCTACTCCTTCAGCTTTCAAGAGTGATCAGGTAATTGCATCACAAAGTACCACTGAAACCAATTAATAAAATAAATTCAAACCATTTAAGCCAATAAATAAATACATTGGTCAATGTTATTTGATTGCTTACTGCGTGCAGACCACTATATACGAAGCATTTGGGAGAGTCCAATACAACAGCATTGGTAGATACACTCCCTGCCCACAGCCTACGCTTTTTATAGTATTTGTTATAGCTCTTACTATATGCTAAATACTGTAATAAGCACTGGGGTAGGTGAAAGATAATCAAGCCAAACACAGTCCCTTCTCATATGGGGCTCACAAACTAAGTAGGAGTGAGTAGGATTTAATCTCCATTTTTATAAATGAGGAAGCTGAGGCACAGAGAAGTGAAGTAACTTATTTGCCCAAGAAGACACAGCAGACAATAGCAGAGCCAGGATTACTACCCAGATCCTCTAACTCCCAGGCCCATGATCTAACCACTAGGCTGCACTGCTTATGTTGGACTCCTATACAGTGAAAACTCTGAATGCAGCAGAATAAGACACCTCTCTCTGTTTCTAGAAATGTGTCCAGTGAATGCAGGAATACATAACTGCCTCCTTGCTGACCTCCCAACCTCCTACCTCTCCCCACTCCATTCCATGCTTCACTTTGCTGCCTGAGTTATCTTTCTCCCAAAACGTTCAGGACACGTTACACCTGTCCCCCACACCCAATCCCTGCCTTATTAAAAGCACATCTCCTCTGAGAGGACTTCCCAAATTAAGTCTTCAATACCTCTTCTCCTGCTCCCTACTGAGTCACCCTAGCACTTGGATTTGTACCCTTTATTCATCTGTCCCTCGGTTCCACAAAACCTATGTAAATATCCATAATTTATTTATTTATATTCATGTCTGTTTCCCCGTCTAGTATCTAAGCTCATACTGGGCAAGGAAAGTGTCTCCCAACTCTGGTATATTGCATTCTCTCAAGTGTTCACTATAGTGCTCCTCACACAGTAGTGCTCAATGAATATGATTGATGATTTGCAAATCACCTATAGCCCAAGAGAAATTACATCAGCATTACTAAAACCTATCAATGCTTTCCTGGTTTTAAACAATAAGAACTTAAAAAGATGGCATCAGGACTTTAGTGTTCAATTTATTTTCCATCCTTTGATGAATAGTTGACTTGTGAACATGGCTTCTAAACCAAAATTTAAAAAAAAAAATCATGAGAGCCATGAGGAATAGCAGAGTTCAGCAGATAATATGTCTGTTCAAACTGATAAAAGGGAGGGAGGAAATGAATTTATCAATTGCCTTAAATATAGTTTTTTCTTTGGCTCTTCTCTGCCCCATCTTCAGTGTATGCACAACATTTTTAAAGTGGAATGACAAAAATTGAGAATCTATGCAATGGTGTCCAGAATAGAAGAAATATTATTTTTCAGTATTCAATCCACTTTAATCCTGTTTGTTTCTTTTAAATATTGGAATTTCATCACTGACTCAGAGTCATGTTGGAGGCAAGGTAAGAGGAGGAGTGCCTTTTGGAGGAGAGAAATGCCCACTGGAGAGGACAGATTTTTAAGCAATATGTCACTGGGGACAGAAATCCAGGTGATTGGGACAGGAAGAAAACCCAAGGAGAGTTATCAATTATAGTGAGCTTTAGCCTCTGTCCCTCTGTTCCATCCTTTACACTCAGTGAAAGAGTCTGGGGGCAAGAGGGGGGTATAGTTAAGTAATATGTGGTAATCATTTGGCTTGTTCTAGCCCTATAGCTCTCCATCAGCTTTCAGAAGAGCAATTTGGGAATGCACAAGAGGAGTGTGGAAATACAGAGCCAGACATTCATGGAGCCCAAGGGGCATGGGAAATGCTGAGATCAGGGCACATGTGTTGCTACATTTGTGGAAAA
Source organism: Ornithorhynchus anatinus (assembly GCF_004115215.2). Classification (NCBI taxonomy): domain Eukaryota; kingdom Metazoa; phylum Chordata; class Mammalia; order Monotremata; family Ornithorhynchidae; genus Ornithorhynchus; species Ornithorhynchus anatinus. The sequence continues at coordinate 16,857,247 of NC_041737.1, forward strand.
TGGTTCAGCTTTTCCTCACATGCTAACAGTGGCAATTAACAGAGATAGCAGCATAGTATTTACAAGTCACATAATAATAGTTCAAGGTAATGCTAACCAGGCTGACTTTCATTGCTCTTTATATTTTCTTGGAAACATTTAACAAAACTCAGAAATTTAAATTCAGTGTTAAGCAAAAAAGAGTGGATTAATACATACATTTAAAAAATGAGTATTTTTCTTTAATAAAGCAACTCCGCCATCCTAGGATTTTGTCCTACTATTTCCAATATTTGAGGACAATACACCGATTACTGACTGAACACAGCCACCCAGGCTCAGATGCCCTAGCAACTAGAATGAAAACAGTGTGACTTCATGGGTAGAGCATGGGTGCAGGAGTCAGAAGGAGCTGGGTTCTAACCCTGGCTCCACCACATACATGCCTGCTGTGTGACCTCGGACAAATCACTTAAGTTCTCTGGGCCTCATTTATTTCATCTGGAAAATGGAGATTAAGAGTGTGAACCTCATATGGGACAGGGACTATGTCCAACCTGATTGACTTGTATTTACCCCAGTGCTTGGTCAGAGTAAGGGCTTAACAAGTACCATAATTATTATTAATTACTATAACAGCTGCAGACTGCTGTAAATGCTCAGAACTGTGCCTGATGCAAAGTAAGTGCTTAACAGATATCATAATTATAATGATAAGGTAGGCTGGTCACTCAAACCAGAACAATCTACAATTGCAGCCTTGTATATCTTTCTAAATTTTTCCTGTAAGAGTCTGTTCAAATCCAGTACAGACCAAGTAATGGTATTTTTTGAACACTCACTGTGTATTGTATTACTAATTGTAGTAAGCATTTGGAGGGTATAATACAGTAACATCGGTAGGCTAGATCCCTGTTCTCAAGGTCCTGACAGTCTAGTGATGCAGCTAAACTCTGTGGAGAGTTATGGAGACCGATACAGGTGATTGAGACTTTTCTTCCACTCTTTGTAAGTAGCTGGGGAAGGAAAAGTTTTGGGAAGAGTGAAGGTAACTTGTTTGAGCCCAAAGGAAGATCAAAGAGGTCGAGAGGCTGAGAAATGGAAACTTTAAAGTAGGGAAGTTCTGATAGGTCAGAAAATTTGAGAATGGAGGAGTGAGTGGTGTCCTGGAACACTAGTGGAGATAAAAACAGAACAGAACCAGGAAAAAGAGAAAGGTTAATGTCAGTCTTCTCCTCTAGACTATAAGCTTGTTGTGACATGGAACCTGTGGGTCAACTCTGTTGTACTGTATTCTCCCAAGTGCTTATAAAGTGTTTAGACTGTGAGCCCATTACTGGGCAGGGATTGTCTCTATCTGTTGCCAAATTGTCCATTCCAAGCGCTTAGTACAGTGCTCTGTACATAGTAAGTGCTCAGTAAATACAACTGAATGAATGAATGAATGCCCTACACATATTAAGGCTCAACAAATATCATTGATGATGATGATGCACATAATTGAGTAGAGGAGCAAAGAACTTAAGCTTCCTGCTGACTATTTGTTCATCCAGTTAGTCATTATTAACCAGTCAATAGCATTTGTATTATCTACTGGTGGTGGGTTAACCAGGTGGTGCCCCCAAACCTATTCAGCTCTATGATCTAACCAGCACCTAAGAATTTCCTTCTAAAAGGTAAAGCCACTTTTGTCCTTAAAAAAAAGTACGCCAGGTTAAAATTGGCCAATTTCAGATATGAATTATGAAGGAAATTCATTTATTTTTTTTCCAATGAATAGTTTGGTTTCTTTACCCAAAGATTTCATTATCAAGTCCCTATGTCCACATTCACAGTTGAAAAATTTTTAACTGTTGAACTCAAATTGGTTCACCTCCTTGGCAAATACATGAAACAGTCAATGATATTCAGTTTCATTGAACATAAGTTAAATGAAATTTCTCACTGGAAAAGGTTTCTCTCTACAAACATCTGTCTTTATGCCTTTGCATCTGACATTTTATTTTCATTAAGATATTGTTCAACATATCAAAGCAACACAGAAGGAACCTTGTTGAAAGAAGCGTTATATTTATGAAAAGTAGCATATTTAAATGTAGCATTGCAGTTGCTATGCTATTAGGACTTTTAAACATCAGAATGTCAGAGTTAGTTCTTTTCACCTAATCTTTGTCATTTTTTTCTTTTTAACCTGATGCTGGAGTAACATACATATTTTCCAAGTACTGTATTCTCAAGAAAACAACAGAAACTGCGAACAGGACAAAAACGGCTTTATCCAACGATATCACAGGACTATTTTAAATTGTAACGGCAAAAGTTAGAAACATTTTTCTATTTTCACAAGGTGGCCAATGCATCTAAATCTTACAATCGGGAAAATGAAAACTTTTGTTCTAACATTTTCCTACTTGGAATATTTTTGTTATGACTTCCATACACAACCAAATACAGTGTGTGCATTGTGTATTGAGTATTTTAAAACTACTACTCCATTAAGGTCTTATCTACTGACTTTTATTAGCAAAAGTGTCTATCTAATCACAGTTCTCATTAGTGCATTTGAACCACATATCGATCTTAATTTGATCTAAAATGTCAATAGAATCATGGAAAGGCATTTGGTCTAAACAGTTGAGAGTTAATGCTGAGCACATGATGAGATACAGCATGTGGATTTCTGGGCTCTAACCTTATGAACACTTGCACATGTTCAGGAAAGCCCACTGGATAAAATTTATGTATTGCTAATGATTTTTATTGGCCCCATGGCCCAAAGTGGTGGCAGGCTGCCCAGGAATCTGAAGGAATCCTGTTTCCAGTTAGTAGTCAGAATGCAAAGAGTAATAAAAATCAGAAAAGGCTTGGTGAAAGCTCAAATACACTTAACCAGGTAGAACTCAGAATGGCAAAGTTAAATTATGATGCCCATCGTCAAAGCAGTTTGCTGCTGCAGACTATCTTGAAGATTTTATATGGGAATTCTGAAAAGCATTAAAATATCACTATTTGCACCTTGTGAATATTATAGCGCCTGGTATGATCCAATGTTTTTCTCAACTAACAATCACCTACGCACATCCTGGGAATGCAGGCTGACTATAGCTTGTAGTGAAGAATAACAAAGGTAATTCTAAATATGATTCCTGAGATCAAAAAACAGATGACCAAATTTAAGTGAACTACTTACCATTTATCACCATAAAAGACTAGAGAACTGGAAATATTAATAAAGTTTCAATAAATATCCTCAATAGTGGATTGAATCTGTAGCCTCCCCCAAAACATGGTGCAGTAGTCCATGTTGATCTACGTTCAGGAGTGAGATTCTGCCAGGAGGTGGAGGAAGGGAGGGATACTCACTACTCACTAAGGAAGGGCAACTGTCTTTCATCCTCTCAGCGATTCATCTAAGCTTGGTTTTACACACACATCTCTAGATTTTACCTCTCTGATCACTCTTTCTCTTAGTCTCTTTAGCAGTTACCTCCTACTCATGGAAAGAGTGAGTGTCCCTTAAGGCACCATTCTGTTTTCCCTTTTCTTTCATCATACTGACTCCTATAGAGAGCTCAACCACTCCCATGGTTTCAGATTCCATTCTCAGGTGGATGTCTCCCACATTTACCTCATTAGCTCCAACTACTCCCACTTCTGCAATCTTCCAGTTCCTTCTGCCTTCAGGACATTTTTCCATAAATGTGCCACTTGTAATACAAGCTTGATTTGTCCCCAACTGAGTTAACTTTAGCCTTGACAATTTTAATGGTAGTTATCTGCTTACTTTTATGCCAAGCATTGTATTAAGCACTGGGGTAGACACAAGATAATCAGGTCGGTCACAGTCCCTGTCTCACATGGGGCTCACAGTAGTGGGGAATACAACTTAATTCTCATTTACAGATGAGGAAACTGAGGCACAGAGAAGGTAAGTGACTTGTTCAAGGTTTCCTAGGAGACAAGTGGTAGAACCTAGGATCTCTGTCACCCAGGCCCAGAGGCTTTCCACTAGGTCATGCTTCTTCTCTCAAGCTATTTTTCATTTCTCACTCTCAACCCCAAAATCTAATCTGTTGCTGAAGTCAAATGGTTTTTCCTTCACATTTGCAGGATTTCCCCATCCCTCTCCATTCAAACTGTCACTGAACTGGTCCAGAATGTGTCTAATTTCCAACCACTCGTGCCTGTCCTCCTGCCTCAACTTCCACCACCCCGATTCCAACGGACGATAGCTCTCCCAATCTTCAAAGTGCCTCTGAAATCACAATTTCTCCAGGAGGCCTTCCCCAATTCATTTCTAATCTTCCCACCTTAGGTCCCTCCAAAATGCCACTTGAGCATTTGTGTACCTCCTGGGTACCTGTGCATTCAGGACCTCCCTAGTCCTTATAAGTTGTCTCACTTCAGTGTACTGCAGCATCTCCTAGGTTGTACTATGGGATTTGGAAGGAATGTTAACTCCTTGTGTGCCTTCAGTCTCAGTTGACTACGGATGCTCTAACTGGGAAGGAGATTGAAGTCAGAGATATAATATTAAAATATTCCTCCTATATAGTGACTTAGGTGAAGATGTACTAGTTATGTGTTTACCAGGTGCCAAGAACTTTACTAAGCACAGGGATAAGTACAAGATAATAATAATAATAATAATAATTATGGTCTTTGTTAAGTGCTCACTATGTGTCATGCACCATTCTAAGCGCTGGGCAGATACAAGGTAAGCAGGTGGTCCAACGTGGGGCTCACAATCTTAATCCCCATTTTCCAGATGAGATAACTGAGACCCAGAGAAGTTAACTGATTTGCCCAAAGTCACATAGCTAACAAGTGGTAGAGTCGGGATTAGAACCCATGACCTCTGACTCCAAAGCCCGTTCTCTTTCCACTAAGCCACACTGCTTTGATGCAACCCCCGCTCCACACAGGGTTCACAGTCTAACTAGGAAGGAAAACAAGTATTAAAACCCCATTTTAGAGATAAGGACACTGAGACATAGATAAGTGACTGCCCAATGTCAAGTCACTCTGCAGGCACAGGAAAATACTAAGTTTAGAACACTCTAAATTTCAGGATCTGGCTGTTTCCACTAGGTTTATAATGAGTAAAATGGACATATTACCCTAAAAAAGCAGAATCCTATATGCATACTAAAAGTGGCAGAAAAGAGAAGAATGCAAATAAAGCCCTGAGAGTCATGGAACATATGGTGATAAACTCCCTACGTAAGCAAATAGAAACAGAGTTCACAAAAAGTATAACAGAGCATACAACATACAAATGATGAAACTGCCAACATGAGTGTAATAAATTCTTAGAATCCAGTTGAATGTGCAGAAAATTTAATAAGCAGGGCCATTATCACAAACTGCTGAGGGTAAGCAGTAAAATCGGTAGGTAAGGCTCAGGTGTAGAGATTTTTGAATTGAAGGGGAAAATATATCCTTTAGCACAATAGTGGAGTGAGAGAGAGAGAGAGAAATTCAATAAAGCAACCTTTAAAATTAATGCAAATGAACTTAATACCAATTACAAAAAGGATAAGAGTGGGATAGAAACCTAATATAGGGAAAATATAACAGTCCAGAAAACACAGAAGGTAGAAATAAAAAAGATGCATCAGAGAGTAATCAATAGTTTCAACATTTACATTGCCTCTGTCGATAAACCAAAAACATAAAAATTGAATATTTCCAGTTGTCTGTGAAGAGAAAAAATATTTTCTGTGATAAACTGAATGGCTTTGTAAAGCTATTAAGAAGAGTACAGAACATATACAATTTTTCAGTCCGATATGCGATCTATTTAAATCTGTTTATAAATTATTTGCTCTTCACTCATTAATAAATTAAGCTTTGGAAGGAGGTACAAATGTTTTCCAAAGTCTTTGTCGAAACACAATTTAAAGGTTAACATATTTTAAGCCAAGTAAAGGTCTTCGGAAATGCTTGTGCTAACCGATCTGGCAAAATATTTTTTTCTTTTTATAGAATCCCTTCAAGAAATATCTTTTGAATTCCTTTAGAGTTCCTAACAAATAGGAAGGTGCATTGGTTGGCATAATGGACAAATGGCTGAGCTAAAAATTTGATGGTCAATATCTTCAGCAAGATTCCATCTCTGTTTCAGCCCTCTTTTCCAGACCCCTCTCTATTCTGTGTCATCTACGCATTTACATTGTGACCTTTGGGACATTTGATATTTGCCCCACTCTCAACCCCAAGGTACTTATGTCCACATCTTTAAATTATATATCATAAATTATTTATTGATATTAGTGCAAACACTAATACAGCCTCTAGCCTGTAAGCTCACTGTGGACAAGGAACATGTCTGCCAACCTTCATTCATTCTTTCAGTAGTATTTATTGAGCCCTTATTATGTGCAGAGGACTGTACTAAGTGCTTGGAATGTACAATCTGGAAACCCACAGACACAATCCCTGACAAATAACTGGCTCACAGTCTCAACGGGGGAGATGGACAGCAAAACAAAACAGAACAGAACAAAACCAAACAAGCAGTCTGGTTCAGACATCATCAAGATAAATAGAATCATAGAGATATAAACATCATTAACAAAATAATGAATAATATATACAAATATGCACAGTCCGGAGGGGAGGGAGGAAGAGCAGAGGGTGGGAGAGAGGGGAATGGGGAGGGGAGGAGGAGCAGAGGGAAAGGGGGGGCTTAGTCTGGGAAGGCCTTCAGGAGGAGGTGAGCTCTCAGTAGGGCTTTGAAGAGGGGAAGAGAGTTAGTTTGGGTGATGTGAGGAGGGAAGGCTTTCAAGGACAGCAGTAGGATGTGGGCCAGAGGTCCAACCAGCACATTTTGCTCCTCTAATGCCAACTATTTACTGGACCTCAGTCTCATATATCCCACCTCCAACCTCTTGCTCACATCCTGCCTCTCTGGCTTGGAAAGCCCCTTGTAGGAGTCTTGAATATTGCAAAATACTGTGAGGAGGGAGGGCATTTCAGGACAGTGGTAGGATTTGGGCCAGGGGTCAACGGTAGGACAGACATGAATGGGAAACTGTGAGGAGGTGAGTTGCAGAATGGCTGAGCGGTAATAATACAACCTTATTGTATTGTACTCTCCCAAGCGCTTAGTGTAGCAAATAGTAAGTTCTTAATAAATAGCATTGACATTGATTTAGCAGCAGTATTTTCGTATATGAAGGATGCTTATAAAGTTTCACCATTATAGTCTTGGATGAGTGTTGCTTATTTTATAGCTTTGCAAGATTCTGCTATTGTAGAATAACACCAATCCTCCACTATCCATCGTGACATAATTTCACACAAAAACACATGCAACAGGCTTGATCTTTCAGGCAAAGCAGAGTAGAAATGTGAGAGCAACTTGAAACTGCTAAATGGTAGACTATAATAATAATGCTGGTTGGTATTTGTTAAGTGCTTACTATGTGTCATGCACTATACCATCACTGTACTATCCAAATTGGGTTGGACACAGTCCCTGTCCCCAGTGAGGTTTGCAGTCTCAGTCTCCATTTTCCAGATGAGGTAACTGAGACACAGAGAATTGAAGTGACTTGCCCAAGGTCACATAGCAGATAAGTGGCAGAGACAAGATTAGAACGCATGGCCTTCTGACTCCCAGTCCTGTGCTCTATACACTACTTCATACTGCTTCTCCTCAGAAGTAATTGATTCCCTTAAGAGATCAAACTGTGACAACTACTAAGCAAATATGACTGCTCCAAAAAGGTCAAAATCCTTCTTCAACTCCATGATGGAATTGGTCTTTGAGTCAGGGTTGAGTGTGCTTCCTGGATTCTTTTCCCATTACCTTCAATGGAAAATTACAGTCTTATTCAGCCAAGTGTATTTTGCAATATTTAAGGCTCCTACAAGGGGTTATCCAAGCCAGAGAGGCAGGATGAGGGCAAAAGGTTGGAGGTGGGATATATGTGACTGAGGTCCAGTGAATAGTTGGCATTAGAGGAGCAAAGTGTGCTGGCTGGGTTGTAGTAGGAGAGTAGCGAAGTGAGGTAGGAGGGGGTGAGGTAATTTGCTTTTAAGCCAACTGTAAGGAGTTCCTGTTTGAAGTTAGGGTAGATGAGCAATCACTGGAGGTTCTTGAGGAGAGGGGAAACCTGGACAGAACATTTTGGCATGAAAATGATCTGGGTAGCAGAGTGACTAGTATGAACTGGAGTGGGCAGAGAGGTCAGCAATTAGGCTGATGCAATAATCAAGGCAATATAGGATAAATGTTTGAATTAACATTGTAACAGTTTGAATGGAGAGGAAACAGTGGAATTTAGCACTTTTGTGAAAGTTGAACTGTCAGGATTTGGTGACGTTGACTATCTGGGTTGAATGAGAATGATGAGTCAGAGATAACAGCAAGGCTATTTGCTTATAAAAGCTCCAGTGGTTGCCTAACAACTTCCATATGAAGCAAAAACTCTTCACTATTGGCTTCAGAGCGCTCCATCAACTTGCCCCCTCCTACCTCACCTCCCTTCTCGCCTTCTCCAACCCAGCCCACACATTCCACTTCTCTGCTGCTAACCTCCTCATTGTGCCTCATTCTCACCTGTCCCACCGTCAACCCCTGTCCCATGTCCTGTACCTGGTATGGAATGCTCTCTCTCCTCAAATCCGCCAATCCAGCACACTTCTCCCCTTCAAAGCCCTACTGAAAGCTCGCCTCTTCCCAGAGGCCTTCGTGGGCTAAGCCCCCCTTTTCCACTTCTTCCCCTTCCCTCCCCATCACCCTCATTCACTCCCTCTGCTCCACCTCCCTCCCTTACCCACAGCACTTGTGTATATATATATTTGTATTTATAATTCCATTTATTTCATTAATGATTATATATATATATAGTTCTATTTATTTATTTTGATGCTATTGATATGTTTACTTGTTTTGATGGCTGTCTCACCCATTCTAGACTGTGAGCCCATTGTGGGAAGGGATAGTCTCTATTTACTGTTGAATTGTACTTTCCAAGTGCTTAGTACAGTGCTCTGCACACAGTAAGAGCTCAATAAATGTGATTGAATGAATGAATAGGGAAGTTGCTGGTGTTGTTTATAGTGATGGGAAAATCACGAGAATGATTTTTTTTTGGGTGGGAAGATAAGGAGTTCTGTTTTGGACATGTTACTTTTGAGGTGTCAGTAGGGCATCCAAATAGAGATATCTTCAAGGCAGGAGAAATTGCCAGACTTCAGAAAGGCAGAGAGATAAGGACTGAAGATGTAGATTTAAGAATCATTCACATAGAAGTGGTAGTTGACAACATGGAAGAGAATAAGTTCTCCAAGGGAGAGGATGTAGATGGAGAATAGAAGGAAACCCAGAACCAAATTTTGAGGGACTCCCTAAGTTCGGGGGAGTGAAGCAGAAGACAGAAGCAGCATGGCTTAATGGAAAGAGCCATGGTAGCCAGAGGATGTAGGTTCAAATCCTGGCTCCACCACCTGTCTGCTGTGGGACCTTGGGCAAGCCACAATTACCTTCTCTGTGCCTCAATTACCTCATCTGTAAAATGGGGATTACGACTGTGAGCCCCATGTGAGGCCACCTGATTACCTTGTATCTATCCCAGCACTTAGAACAGTGTTTAGCCCATAGTAAGTGCTTAACAAATACCATAATAATAGGAGGAGCCCATGAAAGAGACTGAGAATGAGCACCCAGTGAGATAAGAAGAGAATCAGGAGAGAATAATGTCAGTGAAGCCGAGGTTGAATGATGTTTCCAGCAGAAGGGGATGGTGGGCAGAGTCAAAGGCAGCTGAGAGGTCGAGGAGGATTAGAATGGAGTAAAGGCCATTGGATTTGACAAGATGGAGATCATTTGTGACCTTTGAGAGGGTAGTTTCTGTGGAACAAAGGGGATGGAAGCCAAATTGGAGGGGGAGAAGGAGGGAATTGGACAAGAAGAAATGGAGACAGTGGGTACAGGGAACTCATTCAAGGAGTTTGGAGAAGAATGGTAGGAGGGAAATGGGGTGATAACTGGATGGAGCCATAACGTCAAAGGAGGGTATTTTTTTTTTGATCAACAGAACTCTTAGCGTAATGAAATAGTCCAGGGCTTCCACAATGCTTGGTAATATCAGTGAGCAACTTGAGCTCAATTTCAAGAACTTTTTTCTTAAGCAAATTGAATTATGTCATTAACTGCCTCCTGGAATAAAGGGCAAAAAAAAGCAACTCAGTTGATGCAAATGATTCTGAGAGATTGGTTATGAAATATATGCTCCTTGTAAAGGATTGCAAAAATAACATCATGACATCAAAATACCAAACTCTACTGTGATATGCAAGGAGTTTAGGGAGCATTGTTTTACTGTCTTGGAATATAAGACTACAGAGACTAGTGAGTGAATATAAAAAAATTGCTTCACCAGCCAAATAAAGATAAAAAAGAAAGTTTTCATGTGGTTGTTCAAATTTGATCAGTTTCCCTATTGTTATAATTTAAATCCCAAAGGTGACCAAAAACCATAAAGTTCATTGAGCTTACTGTGGGTAGGGAATGTGTCTGTTCATTGTTGTACTATACTCTCTCCCAAGTGCTTAGTACTGTGCTCTGCACACAATAAGCGTTCATTAAATACAGCTGAATGAATGAATGAAATCATAGTTATGTCATGATACTTCCATCTACAAAACTTCAAGTTTTCAATAGAAAGTCACTTCTTCATTAAGGCTGAAATACAGCAGTAGCCTGCAACAATATCAATTAAGGATTAGGATATGTGATAATGAGAGCAAATTATTATCATTATTAATATCATTGCTGTCATTGTCACTTATCCTAATCTGTATTTGATTGTGTTTCAGGTTACTGTAACAGTTTTTTTTTTCACTTTTATAAAACAGCTTTTATCTGAAGATCACACAATTCTTAGTAAGTATAATATTACCAATTGAAACCTTCGCCTAGGCTTTTGTGAAGAAGGTAATTATCACAAATCAGCATCATTCCAAAGCCAGTAAAGCCATATTGATCACAACTTAGTTGTTCTGGGCAGAATGAGTAATGCCCGGATGCCTGACCAACTGCTCAATATTAAAGTAAGAGAAAAGAAACTTAAGCAAGCTGAAGAAAGACATATTTCCAGCACACACTAAAGCAATTCAATACTGAGCCCAAGTCTGAAGTGAAAACAAGCGTCATTTTGTCTCCAGATTGTTTACCTGGAACAGATGGATGTGAACTACTCCTTCAACTCATTTGCCCTAGTGCTGAGAATTGCCCATTCCCACCATTCATCACGTGGAACACAGTCCATCTGGCTAGAGGCCAGGGGGCCTGAGAGTTGGCTCAATTTTCTGGGACCTGCTTTCAGCTTCGTCCCTTGAACTGCATTTAATCTACAAACACACACACATGCACACACCTGATACAAAGCCCCATGACTCACCTCTCTGGAAAACAGTACCTTGGGCACTCAATAGATTCTTCCTTTGTCTGACTATGGGACTCTGGTAAAGAAAAACTTAGCCAACAAACCTCCAGACCAAAAGAACCTGTTCACAGAGAGTCCAAAAAGATGGAGCTTCAAAGGCCAGAGGTCTTCCTATCATCATCTGCAACCAGTGTAGGACAAGTTTCAGGCACAACACTTTTCCTCATAAAGACTTGCAAAAAAAAAAGGACAGAGATTAATAATTAAAATATTTTTGGGTGCTATCCTTCCTTCAAGTTTTCAAACTGTTTATTCTGGGCAAAGTAGGTAGATAGATCCCTAAGGTTTCAGGCTTCCAGCGTAACTGGAAGTCAGCAGAAGGGCTTCTTATCAACTATATTTTGCTCCCTTTCAGTAAGAATTCAGACCACCAGAGAGCACACCTCAGGGAATGAATCAGGAAGTGTGATCTGGTTCCAATATTACCCTGTCCCATGTCCTGCCTGCTTCTGGTATGGCACAGCAGGTGTTTTGCCACAACGATGAGACCAAAGCCTCTGTACACATGGGGAAAACACAATTCATTCCACCAACACTCTTAGTAAGTAGGCACAGTACTACCGAAGCAAACCTATCTTTTCCAATTGGTGGAGAGAATTGGACATATATTTTTCCATTTGAAAGTCTTCTGGATGGAAATTCAGGCCAGGCCTGTTTGGTGTTCACATAAAAGGTCTAAGTGCACTTTTCACAAGAAATTAAATGTTCTCTTGGCAACATTTACCAGGATTTCTGGGGTCTAAATGAAAACTAAGACTCTGCCTTATTCCTTGAGACCAATATTCACCTTGTAAAAAACAATTTATGTATTTCCATAATTATGCCACTTTATGCCTCTGAAAATCAACAGGACAAAGTCAGAAAAGACAACTTATGTAAGAGGGAGTGTAATGTCTGATTGTCAGGAACTCATTTTTCAACTTTCTAGACCCAAATGAAGGGAAAGATTTAGGGTTACCTAGATCATTAATATCACATTTATGCTAATAAAAGTCTAAGAGCATATACACATATGTAAGATGTTTTCCTATAGACAGTGGGTATTTGTATGGTGACTGATGTACCCTTTCTTGAGTGAGTTGCTTGTTCACTGCAATGACAGCATAGCAAGGAATCAATTAGTGCAGTCCTTCATCCGTGGTGAATAAACATCAAAAGCTTTAAAGAGTTAAACTTAATATGCACCAACCTTTCAAACAAGGATGCATAAACATCTATGTTTTCTTGAAGTATTATTTACAGAAGCGATGGTTGAATGATAATGAAGTAATTGTCTTCATGGGGGTGAAGAGGGTTATTATATTGAAGATGGTGATCAGTTGTCTCCCTCTCCAAAGAAGTCACATCAAGACTTGATATTAAAGGAGCAATTTAGAAATTGAGGCTTCTAAAATACTACAATGAAATGCCCAAGGAGGTTATTATGAGATCTCCTTTCTAACAGGCAGATTTTAAAAAATAGGGTAGCTGCCCATCTGTTCCGTATGGTGTGGGTGTGTTGGAGGTGTCCAAAGGCAGGAAGAATGGACTGGATATCTCAGGAGGTCTCTCAGGAAGTCTATAATTTTATGTGATAATTAATGTGTGTTGGGAGAACAGAAAACTCCCCAGGAAAGCAAAGAATAAATGAACAGATTTAACTTTGCCAACACTTAGCTAGACTGCTATGCAACTACAATTTTTAAAAGAGCTGAGTGATTTTTTTCAAAATCATGTTATTTTTTGCCTTTCAGCAGGTGTGGTAATGTCAAAATACATTTTTTTCTGAGGGTGAAGTCAGTGCTTAAGGAAATCCCCAACTGTGTTAGAGACAAATACTATTGAAATCATAATAATTTTATTGGATAAATACCAATGCACAAAACTGATGCTTATAGGCCACTTCTGTTAAAGAGGTAGGAAGACAAGAATTTGGAAACAAGTTTACAATATTTGTGGAAAGAAATTAAAGCTTAGTGAATGTGTGAACTGTGGCTCACAGAAACTATCTTCGGATTATGAAAATATCATAAATGGATTCACATCAAAGCTCTGGTACTTAACTGAAACGTGGCATCAAGGTTAAAATGAAAGTCCACGTAATTAATTTTGTCAATCAGCCTATGGCTAAAAGATGAGGGCCTATCACAGATGCCATATCAAATACATTCAGCAGGTCCATCGATGTTACTTCTGTGCCACACTTACCAATGTAAATACACCCACCATCAAGACACTGCTCATTATAACATGCCCTCCTGAAAAGGTCATGTGGAGGAGAATGAACAAGAGCAGGCAGAAGCGAAATGAGATTACCATAAAGGATAAAAATGGCTTAAATGGTTTAAAGATGCATTAAAACAAATCTTCAAATGATGCAGTGTAACACCAAACAGCCAGTAGTCAGCAATGGGAAGCAGATAAGCATGATGAGAACTTAAAAACAGAGAGGCTGTTTTGGAGTAGGACCTTTAAGAAGAGTTTAGCCCCATAAAGGAACAAAGGCAACCACAAAGTAAAAGATGGTCTATTCATGCCATTATCCTTTTTTTAATGTTATTTGTTCAGCACTTACTATGTGTCTGACACTGCACTAAGTTCTGGGGTAGATAAAAGCTAATCGGGTTGGACTGAGGTACAGAGAACTTATGTGACTTGCCCAAGGTCACAGAGAAGACTCAAGTCCTCTTATTCCCATGCCTGTGCTCTTTCACTAGACCACACTCCTCCTCTTACAGAAGATGTTATCTGCTACACATTGTGGGTTTTTTTTTTCAGCCACATTTACAGACATTGAAAAAAATATATCAGCAGCATCATCTTCCTCTCTATGAGCCATCACTCTCTACTAGGTTGCCTTTAGTATTGAAAAGTAACAACTTATTTCTAATATATTCAGTAGGTGCTGCTGGTCCAGTGGAATTTGGCTGTGGGAATCAGGAGACCTGGATTCTAGTCATGGCTCTGTGGGAGCTGCATCCACTGGGGAACCCATAGCATGTCTTGGGAGATTGACAGACTCATCAGGAATCCTGTAATTAGCTGTTTACGGTTCCCAGTTCTGAAGATTAGGACTGGGACTCCTTATGTTCTGGAAGATACTACATCATATTCAAGGAGAAGATGATAGACAGTAGAGCAGAAGAAACAGATAACTATGGAGACTAAAGGCTAGATGCTCCTTCATGTCCATCCAAACAACTTTAGTCCTGACCCAAGATATTGTCGTGTCCTGACTATACAATTACACTGGCTTCTGTCTTGATCTCCTGGCCTCCAGTCCCTCCCCACTCAAATCTTTACGACACACTACTGCATGGATCTATCTTGAAGCATCACTTGCTACACAATTCTTTCTACTCAAAAAAGCCTTACTAAAATCACACCTCCTCTAAGACCCTTTCCCAAGTTAGCCTTCATTTCTCCTACCCTACCTCCCCTCTGCATCTCCTATGCATTTGTCTGTGTGCCACTTTAGCGTCACGCAACATTTACATACCTATCCTTTTACTCTTTCCCCAACCTGCAATTTATTTTACTGTCTCCCCCTGTAGACTGCCAGCTCCTTGTGGGCTGAGATTATTTCTACCAATTCTTTTGTACTGTACTTTTCCAAGCACTTAGAAAAAATTTTCTATATACAAGAGACACTCAAACTCCACTGGTTGATTAATTTGTGTGTGTGTGGGAGGGGGTAATGTGTGATGTTGGACCTTGTTCAGAATGGCCTTTTCCCTGAGAAAAGGAAGTTGGGGTACTCAGTTCACATCAGTATTTTTTTCATTCATTCCCATTCTCATGTAAAGGATAGTGTTTCATCATAAGTAGTATCATCTTGAAAAAAATATAGGCAGATATATGTGTTGTGCGTGTGTGTGTGTGGGGGGGAGAGGTGTTTGTGTTTGTTACCCCTTTTTAGAAATGCTAACTGAACTGGAATTTTTATGTCATCTGCCGTTACCTGAACTTTATCTTCCCTTCATTTGGCTAAAACAGATGCTGCCTTTCTTGTTTTGAAAGACGATAGCTCTAGGCATTCCTGTCTCACCTCTAAGTGCCCTGAAAATTCACAAATTCATGAATTGGTTTAAGTAATGTGACAAGAATACGGAATGGAAATCAGAGTTTATTTTGACTGGGCACATAGAAAATGGTCTTGTTTAAAATTTCAAGCTCATTCTTAAGAATTATTATGCACAGTGGTGACACATCGAGACAAACATTATTAGTCAATAGAATTACGGTACATATTAGGTCATAGAGAAAGTTAACATTGTTTCCGACTTGCCGTAATCTGAAATGCAGCAAATCACATTCACAATTCAATGAAGTATGCAACTTTTCATTTAATCAAAAACAAAGTTAATACTGATACATTTCACTAGATGAGAATAAAACATTTTAAAGAACATTATGGAAAACAAGCACTAGTGAGGAAGTTTGGGAGCCCTTCCATTACATAAGTGATGAAGATTCCTTTAAAAATTGAATTAGTAGACACTAATTGTTTACTTTATAACAAAAGAATGAGAAAGCTCTCAAAGACTACTTGGAAGAGTTTTTTAATGTCAGGACAACGTGCTTCACTCTTCGAATAAGGTAGTCTCAGAATCATGTTTGTTGTTTTTTTTTAAGAATAACACAGAAATAAGACATGCTGGGGCTCATTTCAATATAACACAAGAAGGTAGTGGACAAATTCTTGTGACATAATAGGAAGTCCTTTTTAAACACCCCCAAATCACATATTGAGGTAATAGAACTTTAAAGAAAGGTGGTTTTAATAAAGAATTCTTTTTATACTTGATGCATTTGTTTAGATTTATATTCTGTAGACTACGATGACAAGTCAATAATGATTGCTCCAGACCCCTGTTTTAATAAGATTTAATATAGTAAAGTTACCAGAAATGTGTCTTTTGAAATATTATGAGTCAGAAATATCCCTGTGAAGCTGAATCTCATCAACAGGTTTTATGAGTTTGAATTCAAGGAACTATACATATATATATTTTTAAATGAACCCCAAAGTAAGCAAATTAGTAAACTAGTCCTTATGCATGACAGATATGTATGTTAGAATGCAATACATCTTCCATAAACCTTTGAAGTTCACATTTTTGGAGTTAAGAAGTAGAATAAAATCCATTCTGTTTGCAGATGTATTGAATTGTAATTGACAGAAGTTATACACTGAAGCATTAGCTCCGTAAAAAAAAGCTCTTCAAATTCCAAAATCCTTTACCAGAGCATTCAGATCACTCAGAGAGGTGAATGAAAGAGCATTCAGTATATTCCAAATATAAACTGAATACATCTGACTGTAATAATTCAGTAAAATTCCAAGGTAACCTTTGACTATGCAACCTTTTAGGATATTTCATTGAGTAAATTTTGACACTAACATTGTTACATTTTAATAAGAAAGCATATTAGAAATGTGATATTTGCTTTATGGAGTTAAATGCTTTACAAAACTATCTAGAGAAATAATAGCAAATTTAAATGAAAACAATGTATTCCACCAACAATATTTTAATCAGAATATTTTCTTTGTATTTTTAAGAGAATACTACTCAATGTTTTTGGCCTGTTTATTCAGGCCATAAATAAGGTCAGAGTCAGAAGGTCATGGGTTCTAATCCCAGCCCTGCCACTTGTCTTGCTCTGTGACGTTGGACAAATCACTTCACTTCTCTGTGCCTCAATTACCTCATCTGTAAAATGGGGGATGAGATTGTGAACCCCATATGGGAAAGGGACTGTGTCCAATCCGATTTGTTTGTACCACCCCCAGTGCTCAAAACAGTGCCTGGCACATAGTAAGCACTTACCAAGTACCACAATTATCATGATTATTCACATAGTTTTGATGACTATTCAGAAGCAGTATTAGGAAACATCATAGAACAAAATCCACCTTCTCAACCTGAGCCTCTGACCCTATTTCCGCTTATTTTCTTAAGTCACTTTCACCCACTCTGTCTCTTTCTCACAGTTTTTAGCATTTCACTCTCTGATGACACCTTTGCCTCCCCTTAAGTGTTCTCTATATTCTTGAACCCATGAGCCGCACCAGCTACTGGCTTATCTTCCTGGCTCCATTCCTATCTAAATTATTTGAATGGATTGCACACATCTACTAACTTAATTTCCTCTCCACCAACTTTGTTTTTGATCCACTACAGTCATGCTTTCAAGCTCTTTAATCCACTCAGATTGTACTTTCTACAGTCAACGATGATCTCCTTATAACCAAATCCAAGGGGTTAGTTTGTATTTTGTTCTGTTCTCTGCTGGCTTTGAAAGTAAGAATCACTCCTTCTTCCTGTTCTCTATACTTGCTACTCCCAAATTCGCTTTGTGACTCCCAAATTAATCTAAATGAACCATGTTCTCAACTCTTCCTCTTTGTTTTCTCATTCACACTGCTCTCCCAGTTTGTAACTCCATCCCCCAACCAGACCAATTATATTTCTATCCATATTCAAAGCCAATTTCCTCCCACGAGTCTTCCCTGTCCAATTTCTAGCACTTCAATTTGTACAAATACACTGGCCATCTCTAACATTAAATGCACCTATTTTCAGCACTTGTTTACATATGTTTATTCAATTCCGCATTCAGGAATTGATTGTGATTGCTCTCTCTCAAAATATTGGCATATCTCTGTACCCCATTAGAAGGTAAGTTCCTTATGGGCAGTGAATAAGTCAGTTTTTCAGTACTTCCCAGGAAATTAATTAATTAATTCAATTGTATTTATTGAACACTTACTGTGTACAGAGCACTGACCTGAGCACTTGGGAGAGTACAATATAACAATGAATTTTGTTGCCAAATTAAGCTCCAATCATTAATGTCCTTCATGTGTTGAAGAGAAGAATTTAGCTGAATAATGTTCATTAGTGTCTCTGATGAAACTACATCAATTAAGCATTGTTTCTGAAAAACTTGGATTAAAAGGCATCAGGCAAGATAAACAATTTATATTCATCACAAAGAGGAGAGGTTACAATACAAAATTATGGGCTGCATTTTTCATGCATGCACATAACTTTACTGATACATATCAACATAAAACACTGTTTGACATATCTTTCAACTCATAGTCATCGTTCAAGAGAATACTCTCAAACTTAGGATAAGCATTTACATTCAGATGTGTCCATTCCTATCAAATATGCTGCTTCTAATTCTAAATTGGAAGCCATATGGCCTAGTGAATACAACATGGCCCTGGGAGCCAGAAGGACTTAGGTTCTAATTCTGGCTCTGCCACTTGTCTGCTGTGTGACCTAAGGTAAGTCACTTAAGTCTTCTGTGCCCCCAGTTACCTCATCTGTAAAATGAGGATTAAGACTTCGACCCATATGTATTATGTGTCCAACCTGATTAGCCTGCATCTACCCAGTGCTCAGGAGAGTGTCGGGCATATACTAAGAAATGCCATAAACAAATGCCTTAAATAATATCTAATAATTTACACCTGTACTTTTTGTCCTAGAAACATAAAACAGTGACAGTGAATCTCAGTGAAATATTGTGCCTAGCTCTGTTTATTTAACCTCAGCAAGTTTTCTTGATTTTCAAAATTTTAATTCTTCTTTATGATTGTCTAGATTTTAACAGGAAGGAATCTAAAGGAAGGAAACTGTGCTCTGCACACAGTAAGCACTCAATAAATATGATTGAATGAATGAAAAAGGCAAACAGATTTTACTACAAAATAGAACAGCTTACAGTTCCCTTTCAGTGTGATAGTCTTGTGTTAAACATTATATATTTTTTATAATTTATCAACCTTTACACTAATTCTTATAATAATGACACTAGTATTGTTTATGTAAAATAAGGTGTTGCATTTAATTGTCAACTAGTAAGCTAAAATGAGCTACCCCCAATAGTAGAAACAGAATAATTGTTTAACTTAACTTATAACTTCTGTTGGTCGTTTCTCAATGTCCTTTATTTCAAAGATAGATCTGATAATGTTATTTCTGCATATGCACAAATATATAGCCTGAAATACAAAGTTGAATTAGTAAACCCACAAGTTTACCTAGCCATCCTTTATCATACTATCCTGCCAGTGGTTAGGTGCCTTTGACCCTTAATTTCAACCATGGAGAAATTTCCTTGTTTGCAAGAGCTTCCTTGTGATGATAGAATGCAACACTGATCTGTTTGATGCTCTTGTTTTCCAGCAGCATGTGATCAGAGGTCTAAATAATGCCCCAAATATCCACAAAAATCAAAAGCATGCACAGGATTGACACCAAAGTCTAGTGAAAATGATCAGTGGTACATACAGACAGTTTCATGCCTACTTTTCCTTACATTTTCCTTCCTAGAGTATCGGGACAAATGCAGATATTCTCAATTGCCTGCATCCTATTGCAGGCTACCTCTAATTGATATTTTCTTATTTTCCTGGTTCTTTCCTTGGCAAATAAGGCACCATATTATCTGGACCAGGATTTCCTCCGGCCATATAAGTAAGCAAACTGGGAGGGAAACGTTTAGTCAAATAATACAAGATGATTGGAATTGACTACCTTATGCAGCTACTGCAAGACAGCAAAATAGATGTGCTTCTTCAGATGTTGTAGTAAAAAGACACCAAAAAAGAAAGAGTAATTTGTTTTCACAATAAAATAGTTTTTTTTCATTGACTACTTTAAAATTCATCAGAGTTGCTGATAATCATATATATTTTATTCTTTTTCCTCATAATTTTAACTTTAAAATGTAATCACCTGGGGTGCGGTATGGTCTAGTAGCAAGACCAAAGGCTTGGGAATCAGAGGACACAGGTTCTAATCCCAACTTTACCACCTTTCTGCTGTGTGACCGTGGGTGAGTGAAATGAGGCACTTTATTGGACCTCAGTTACCTCATCTGTAAAATGGGGATTAAGACTGTGAGCCTCATGTGGCACAGGGACTGTGACCAACCTGATTGCCTTGAATCTATCCCAGTGCTTAGAATAGTGCTTAGCACATACTAAGTGCTTAACCAATATCATAACTTTTTTTTAATCTTGAATAAAGTGCATCAGGTAGTAGCTGAAGTAGAGATACCTGAGTATTGACCAGCCCTTTTTTCTTTCAGGGCGACATTTAACCTAAAGGAAAATGGAATACGGCTATTGGAGCTGGTAAAGCTAACAGCCACATGCTTAAAAATCATATTTTAACTGGTCTTATTTATGTGATTGCATTATTTTCCTTTCTTCCATCTTTACTCTTAGATACATTTTTCATTAGCACAATTATTGTCTATTTCATAATCTTACCTGTTTTTGTCCCCCAGTTTTTTTCCCCCTCTAGGTGACCTTATGTGGCTTCAGGAGTCCTGAGAAGACCATTTTGTGAAGATCACCTTGGATAATACTATAATGTAACAAATATGAGCTTTGAAAATTCATAAATGGGATAAAGGTTTCATATATTGCTTCAGAATACAGTTTTCTCTTCCCGAGGAAAATACACATCTGAAAGTAATATAGGAAAGAAAATCCTGCCGTGGGCAAAATATGAAGATGAATATTAACACTTCTGAACATAAGAAGAGCCTTTTGGAAGTAAATTGCTATGAGAATATAATGTGTCTTGCAGGAGGGTTAATTCTACTAAACTAATTTACGCTTTGTCAAATCTTTATAAAAGAAAGGATCCAGACATTTCCTCTCATTGCTATATTAGTTCAATTGAGAAATGGTGATTTTCTTTATCTTTACATTAGTCCCTTTGTCCTCTGGGAGTTGAACAGTAGCAATGGTGATTACAAGCCTATGTTTAGTACGCTAAACGGATGTAGAAAATTGTTTTTAGCTCTCTAATTCCATGCAAGCCTATGGCTCTTTTGCCCCTTTTGGATTTCTCTCACCACAAATGGAAATTTCCCATGATACTCATCCTGACAAATTTTGTTATCGATGTAACATTTAACCAGATCCTTATATAATTTTTCTTTTTCTTTGTTGTGGTAGACATTTTGGGGAACATATGAGCTAATAATGGTAGCCAAGCACTTTCGCTTGGAGGCAATAAAGGACCATTATTGAGTGACATGTCTAAAGGCAGATTTGAAAGACTAGAGATTAAGGACTATCTGATTGCAAATCCAACTCTTGAGTGATGTTGCTCTGGAAAAGGTGATGCTTCTCCTGAAAAAGGTATAACCAACATCTATCTCTGTTCAGTGTCCTTCATCCAGTAGTCTGGAATTGCTCACTGCCATGATACTGATAGCAAATCTGGCCAGTTCACTTGAAATAGTTCCCGTTTTGTTTTTGTTTTTCATGGTTTTGTTAAATGCTTACTATGTGCCAGGCACTGTACTTAGGGTTGGGACAAAGACAAGCTAATCAGGCTGGACACAGTCCATGTCCTTCTTGGGCCTCACAGTTAATCCACATGAGGTAACTGAGATACGGAGAAGTTAAGTGACTTGTCCAAGATCCAATAGCAGACAAGTGGCAAAGCCAGGATTAGAACCCAGGCTTCTCTGACTCCCTGGTCTCTGTTCTTCTGACTAGGCCATTCTGCTTCTTGGTAGATACTTGCTTTTACTATTGTTTCATAGCATTCTGACGATCCGTAATACAGTGTTTCTTTGCTTTCTGTTTCTACACTTGCTAGGAGTCAGAGGACCTGGTTTCTAATCCCAGGTCTGCCACTTGTCTCCTGTGTGATCTTGGACAAGGCAATTAATATCTCCGTGTCTCAGTTCCCTCATTTGTAAAATGGGGATTAATTCTGTGAGCCCTTTATCGTAAAAAAACATAAAATTAAAAAAATTCGAGTGCACAAGAGTGGTCCCTGGTGAAGTTTTTTTTATGGTATTTGTTAAGTGTTTACTATGTGTCAGGCACTGTACTAAGCACTGGGATAGATACAAGCTAATCAGGCTGGACACAGACCCTTTCCCACATGAGGTTTACAGTCTTAATCCTTGTTTTACTGATGAGGTAACTGAGCCACAGAGAAGTTAAATGATTTGCCCAAGGTCACCCAACAGACAAGAGGAGGAGCTGGGATTAGAACCCAGGTCCTCTGATTCCCAGGCCTGTGCTCTTTCCACTAGGCACTCAGTTTCAAGGAATGCATTTGAGGTCTAATCAGTGGTAACTCATTGATTATCGGACAGAGTGACTTGAAAGAAGTGTAAATCATTGAACACTGTGAAAGTTTGCATGTTCCCCTTAAGCTGTCTAAGAATCCAGAATGCTTCATAGCACAACAAAAATTCCTGTGCCCTGTGAGTACATCAGAGCAGTGACAACATCAGAGCAACCCTGATGGAACAGAAATCCCAATATGAGGTACCATATGAAGAAGTTAATGGGTGCTTCTTCAAGACTCTATCTACAATACACTCATCAAAATGGATGGTGTGGCAAAATGATGTCACCACAACTAAATTTGGTGAAAATGGACCAGAGGTTCAAATGACAAACGAAGGAAGGAAATATTACATGATCAACACCCTCCAGCTCCTTATGATCAGGGCTAGACTAAACCTCCCACGGGCCCCGGTCAAATCAATTTTGCAGCTGTCTGAAGGTATTTGCAATGCCATTACGCTAAAATGTTCATGGAGCCATGTGACCACTTCATTATGTCATGCAAGGTAGGATGCTATCGGACTTTAACATGCCTACTCACCACCTCGTTTTGCCCCAGCCAAAATGGTGACTGCCCATCACTGTATGAGTGGAAACTCAAGATTGTAAATCCTTTTTAGCCTCCACCACTGTAGAAAGAGAGAAAAGGGGAAACTTAAAAACTTTCCACTCCCTGGAAGGGGTCAGAATAGGCTACCTTCCAACTCCTCCAGCTCCACCAACCTTTCCTTCTCCCACACAGGTAATCGGGGCTGAACTGGTTCCCTTTGGGGGGATCTGGGGATGGAGCGTCTGGCTAGCCTAGTCTAACACTGAACAGGTAATGCAATAAGCCCACTGAAATGGGGCAGGAGAAATGGAAAGATAGCAGGTCTAGACAGACAAAGCTGGGTTTCAGTAGCAAGCCCTGCTGGCAAAAGTGAAATCTGCCACACCTGCCCCCAATCCCCATCCATCCAGGTGAATTGATGCTGCCCAAGAATTTTAATTTTCACCTACTTATTTAGTTTAAAACAGCGTAAATGTCCAAGAAGTTTAGAAACAGCAAGTTCAATGCTATAGACAATCGATTTCAAATGAGAGATAGAAAAATAAGAATAACATTCAGAAATCTTGCAAATTATTTTCCAAATACATGGGTCTCTAAAAATAGTACTTCATGTGAGGAGGTTCAAAAACTAAATAAAAAAATAGAGAAACTTATTGTGCCCTTCCCCAGAAAAAGACTATATTCTTGACTTATTTTCCAGTATGGATTTAAATAGCTCAAGGCTTTTATCACTTCCCTAGAGAGAATAGTTACCAATTAAATGGTCGTCACTGCAAGGGAAGTATGAAACTCTGAAATATACTTTGATTGACAGAATAAATGTTTTCTCTTTCCATGTTAAAGATTACCAACAAGAAAAACAGTTTCTAAAGGTCATATTTTTCTAATAGGGTTATGCTGCAAACCATTTTAGCATGCTCGATTCCATAAACCACTGAAAAAGTTGTAGTTTATGTAAACCGAATGGATTAATGTTCAAAGAGCCTTCTACATTTACTGCACAACAACTCTAGATTATCCCTTTTACTCCTTTTTCTTTTTCTCTGTTTTTTCTTTTTTTTTTTTTAAATCCCAGGCTTTGTTTCTAAGGTCAGTGATGTCACTGGGCTCAGCAGCTAGAACTTCAAAATTAGTTCCAAGGCCTTTTCCTGTAATTCACGTGTGTTCCTTCCTTTCGCCAAACCATTACCCTGTGGAAAAAGAGCTTGTGTTTTTCACATTGCTATCCATTTTGTCTCTAGTGAATTTAATGCTTTGAAATCATCTGCAAACTATTGAAACTTATTCTTTTGCCTCCAGTTGTGCATCTTCCCACATCAGTTTGCTTATATTACTTACTACTAGCCAAACTTTTGTTTCCATGAATCCTAAATCTTTAATGATGATTTTACTGGCTAAATCTAGCAGAAAAAGAAACATCTGAGTATACCATAATAAGAACAATTAAGATTTTTTTTTAAATAAAGCAGTATGAGAGCTTTTTTCCTCAAATTGAATTTGACTGTTGCTACATTTTATAATCTTGCCAAGATCACCTTTCCAACTGTTGCATTTTTTTTTAATCCTTGTACCTTAAGATGATGTATTTTCTTATCCTGAGATTTACTTCACAAAATATAGGGAACTAATCACCAGCAAATTCTACAGTATTTCATGAGGATTTTTCTGCTAAATTTGGAATAGGTTATTCATTCATTCAATTGTATTTATTGAGCACTTACTCAGGGCTTGGAAAGAACAATACGGCTAAAAGGAGAGACAATCCCTGTCCACAGAAGTGTCACCCAAGGTGGAAAGGCCTGTGGATTAGATATACTTTACCTTCTCTTCTCTAAAAACTATTCGGTAAGAAAGAGCCTCTGTAGTGTGATGATTTCAGGGTAAGATCAATAGCTAAGGCAGTCAAGTTGTGGTAATATATTTCAGTAAAGCTAAGCTATGTAAGAAAAAATATACAAAATGATTTGTGTTTTATAAATATTAGATGCTCATATGACCTTATGAGATTACTTTTTTTTTCACCCTACTACCATTTTTATCCTTGAGGGCAGATACTCTCTTCAGTGCTCCTAACAATGCTCTGCTTAGAGTAGGTGCTTAATCAATAGTCTTGATAGATTGATTTAACAGTTCCTCTCCCTGGTTTTATGTAGAAAAGTGGTTAATCCTCCTATGTAACTACCAGCACCTTAGTACAGTGCTCTGAACACAATAAGTGCTCAATTAAGACCACCGATTCACTGACTGACTAGGTTCCCTACCATTTGAGTGATAGAATTCCTGAATATCTTGGCTCAGTGCTGGCCATAGATACCCCACCAAAAGACTATGTGAGCTGGAAATGGGTGTTTCTCTTGTGGTACTTTCCTATGCACTTAGCATAGTGTTCTGCACTCATTAGATGATCCGCAAACCACTAATTTAGCAAATTATAAATTTAAAAATATCAAACAAAACACGGACAACTTTGCTGCAACATGGTACATTACTTAAGAATTTTTCAGATCTACTGAGGGGGGCAATGCTATCAAGATTAATTCAGTTATTAGTCCACTGATTTGGACAAATTCAAGAAAATTGATTAGGAATCTAAAGGTTAAAAGAACCAGGAATTCAGAAACAAATGAGATTAGATCTACTGTCAAGCTAAACTAAACTTGCTGTTCCCAACCTGAGCCATTCTTCTCAAGATCATTATATTGAGCATGCAACTACATACACCCCCACAGCACTTCTGTACATAGCCACAATTTATTTTCATTTCTCTCTCTAGACTCTAAGTTCCTGATGGGCAGGTATTGTTTCTACAAACCTATGTTATACTGTACTCACCCAAGCTGGTAATAATAAAAATGATAATAATAATTATGGCATTTAAGCACTTACTATGTGCCAAGCACAGTTCTAAGCTCTGGGGTAGATACAAGGTAATCAGGTTATCCCACGGGGAGTTCACAGGATTAATCCCCATTTTACAGATGAGGTAACTGAGAAGTTAAGTGACTTGCACAAGGGTACACAGCTGACAATAGGCAGAGCCAGGATTAGAACCCACGTTCTCTGTCTCCCAAGCCACTATCTTTCCACTAACCCACGCTGCTTCTTTAGAGTCCTTTGGACACAACAAACGCTCAGTAAACACAATTGATTGATTTCAGAGGCATTGTTAATACACAGAGTTCTTGTATTTGTTGAAGGACTGTAATTTTTCTTTTCTTCTACAGTAAATTTTAAAATCTTACTTGATATGTGTGTTTGAGCATTGAGACAGTGAGATGAAGCAAGGCACTTAAAAAGGTAAAAAAAAATAAACACCCAAATACAAAATACATGCTCGAAGTCACAAAAATCTTAATCCGTCAGTGAACTATCAAGTGTTTTTGAGTATCCTGTGGTTCATGCATTGCCCTACACTAGTAGCTAGGTATACATATTAAAATTCAGTTTTAGCCCTCACCCTCTCTAATCTTCTGAAGTGATGGGAGAATATAGACAAACTAACATATGTGTAGAAATCCCTAACTGTTACAAAGTAGAAACTGAAGAGAGGGAGAGGATCAGGGATTGTGATGCCATTGTAGTTCTTGGGAATGGTTAATCCACCCTTTCCTCTCCATCCAAACTGTTACTATGTTAATCCAAGCACTTCCCCAAGTACTTCCCCTATCTTGCCTTAATTATTGCATCAGCCTATTTGCTGAACTCCTTCCCTCCTGTCCCTCTCTACTCCAGGCCATACTTCATTCTGCTGCCCACATCATTTTTCTACAAAAACGTTCAGGCCATGTTTCCCCACTCCTCAAGAACTTCCAGTGGTATTCCATCCACCTCCACATTAAACAGAAACTCCTTACTATTAGCTGTAAAGCACTCAATAGACTTCCCCCTCTCCTACCTCTCCTCTCTACTCTTCTACTACAACCCAGTCCATGCAGTTAGTTGGAGTGGGGTCTGCTAGGGAGGAATCTGTAAGGTCAAGGTCACAAGTTAATTTTTCATCTGAAGAATGTTGGTAAATTACGAGAGCATTATTGAGTAGTGTATGGACAACATGGAAAATTATTTTAGCTGCAGTTTATAGCCTGGGATTGAGAGGATGGAAAATGGAGTTAAGAAAAAAAATAGAAGTCCAAGTAAGAGGTGACAAAGACCAGACCATGGGATTTGGTGTTACAGACAGAAATAACTGGCCTGGTGGATTGGAGTCCCATTGCGGAGGTGAACTGGAGTGATCTGGCAATGAGCTGTAAGAGAAGGACAGAGATGCCTTTAATTTACCAGAGGATATACTGAATAGCTGAGTTTCAGAGAGCTGAAGTGTTAATATTTCCTTCAAAATCAAGTGATTACCACTGTTAGCATTGTTAGCTTATTATTCCTGCACTGCCTGAACTGGAATTGAAAAATCTATTTGCACTGTGTATTTCTGGTTTGCATTTACTTCATTAAATTTCCTTTTGTCTTACAATATATTTGTATTTCAAATTACACTTTCCAGTCAACTACTTCAATCAAATTCAAATTTCCAAGAAGGTAGATGATGGGAGCATGCTGAGTTCTCACGTGACCATGTCCAGGTGCTATTTTACAGTCCTGGGATTCAGAAAAGAAACAGGTTTGGTTAGCACTCACTCAGAGTGAGCGTAATTGGACTGTTTGCTCTCTCATACTCTTGTCGAACCAAACAACATCGCAGGCTGCTTGCCACCGCTTCACCGTTATACATTTCGGACTGCTCCTGGCCTGATGAAAGGAAAAGTTGCTCAGAGAGATGAGTGAGCAGGTTTAGTATAAAAGCATGTCTGTGAGCCAGCTGGTCGTATGTTTGTGCACTGAACCAAGGTCAGAGACCTTGTATGGTCTTAATAAATAGAATCAACTGACTTCATATGTATTTTGGCACTAATATGTGCCCTATGGCATCATTTCCTGGGGTTTAGTACAATATTAATAAAAAAGGCTATTTCAGATTATATCCAAATCAATGCTAGGGTGCAGGACAGATTTTCTTTTTTGCTCAAGTAGGGAAAAAAAATAAATTAAGTGGAATAAAGTACAGCTGTTTATGGTATTGCTTTGGAATACCCATACAAACAGTTTGAGTTGAAACTTGATTTATTCTTATTTATTTCTCATTAGCTTACCTTAAATAAGGGAAACTACTTAAAAAACTGTCTGCTTGGGATAGAAAATGGAATGCAGCATATGCCAATGGTAAATCCCTCTTAGCCTTTGGCTTTGAAACACCCTGAATTCATTACATTTGTTTGTGCAGCCTCCCTTAATCTGTTGTGACAACAAATTAGACTCTGATTTAAATTAAAGCAAATTGCAAAGTAATGAGAAGTTTCTTTTTCTTTTTCTAGCCTATCCACATCACCAGCCTCATCTAAAGCCACTGTCAGGCCTGTACCTGGGGGAGACTTTTTTCTTCAAGTTCTTCTTTTTATTCATCGAGATCTACATTTTCTGGATTCTTTATGGAAATATTACCCGGATCTACCATCTTCATACTCTGATTCATTTAATATCCCAACTATCAATCAATCTAGGTGGAAATTTTCCTCACTTTTCCTCGACTATGTAATATGCACTCGTAGTCACGTCCTCAACTCACCTTAGCTGACTTTGTGTTTGGAGATTTGAGTCACCAATACAGAGCCTGATACACCCAGAATGGGGGGGGGGGGGCTTAATTCTGAAATAGCTAGGCATCCTGCTTTTGGTGGAGCCTTTCTAAATTCTGAATACTTGCTCTGACACACAAACAAAAATCCTGCTTTGGGCTAGGGTGGGGAGAGTGACCAGGTCATGGCCATGGTCCAAGCTGCATAAACCTAAACTGGGGTCCAGAATCAGGCTGTCTGGCAAGACCTCTCACACGCATTTGTATATATTATTTATTACCCTATATATTTTGTTAATGAGGTGTACATCCCCTTTATTCTATTTATCATGATAATGTTGTCTTGTTTTTGTTTCATTCTGTTTTGCTCTGCTGTCTGTCTTCCCCAATTAGACTGTGAGCCTGTCATTGGGCAGGGATTGTCTCTATCTGTTGCCGAATTGTACATTCCAAGCGCTTAGTACAGTGCTCTGCACATAGTAAGCGTTCAATAAACACTATTGAATGAATGAATGACCTGTGAAGTAGCCTCTCATGTTTTGGGACACAGGATGCTGTCATTAGAGTCCCCTCCGGACAGAGTGGTGACAGTAGGGGGTGAGGTCGAAGAGGTGCTGGGGGAAACCAGTCCTCACAGTCAGGAACAGCTGGATCTGGATTGCCTTTTTCTGGACGAATCCCTGGGCAAGCAGGAGTCAGGAGGAATCCCCAACCCTTCTATGACCTAGTGGCCTTTTGGACACCTGATCCTTTCCACTCCTTCTCGCTCCCCATCATTTTTCTTTCTGAAAATAAAGTTTGTCTATTGTTTCATGTATTTCTTAAGTGCTCACTATGTGTCAAACGCTGTTCTAAGCGCTGGGGTAAATACAAGTCAATTAGTTTGAACACGACCCCTGTCCCGCATGGGGCTCACAGTCTAAGTAGGAGGGAGAAGAGGAGAACTGAGGCACAGAGAAGTTAAGATTGCACGGAAAGCAACTGGCAGACCTGGGATTAGAATCCAACACCTCTGAATCCCAGGCCTGTGCTTTTTCGGCTAGGCCATCCTGCAGAGTGAAGGTGTAGCATGGAATGAGGAGCAATGGGAAGTGAGGAGCGATGGGAAGCCCCCCACCCCCACACGATTTATAGTGATCCTCCACAGTGCAGCCAGGAGGCATCCCAGAGAGCGCACAGATGCACGAGTCACCTCTGCTCTGTGGAAATTTCTGACATTTCATTTCACCTCATCCACTAACTGCCTCTTAGACACCAAACTCACTTTCCCAGTTCTGTTCACTATCCGCTTACTGACCCCTCCCAATCATGGCATCAATCACCGTGAGCCTCATGTGGGACAGGCTGGGCTTGATCTGCCTACCTTGTGAGTTTAATGTCAAGGATAAGTGGGACGAAGGGACATCTGGAATGATAAAACACAAAAAAACAGAAGTAAACACACACAAAAAAAAACAAAATAAATGGGATGCTGTGGCTAGAGGAGCAGCATTTCAGATTCCTTGTGGCTCAGAATTCAAGACACACTTATAGCCACAGCAACTAGGAACCTTCCAAGGGTTTTGAGCCACAGGTTCCCCTAAAGTCATCTGCAGTGCCTGCCTCAAATTCCATATCAATTTAAAGTCAGGTTTGCCAAAATCACAAGCTTTTCACTTTTGGAGAAGTGCGTTAGCAAAGTTCCCTGGGAACAGAGTTTCAGAGACTATTGGGAGACACTGGGGGAGAGAAGGGGCTTTAGAGTAGGGTCTGAACCCAGGAATTGTTTTGAAAGATGAAGTGGAAAGTTGGCAGCTGTAAAAGACCCTCCCTCTAGGTGCCCCATTGCAACCCCTTGGACGGGTGATCCCACAGTTCCTCCAAATACTGTGGACTCCTGAAATCCTGGCATACTGGAGGCATTCCTAGGGAGAAAGAAGCATGATTTGGGCCAATGCACTATTTAATGATGGTATTTGTTAAGTGCTTACTATGTTCAAAGCAATGTTCTAAGTGTTGGGGGGGATACAAGGTGATCAGGTTATCCCACGTGGGGCTCAAGGTCTTAATCCCCATTTTACAGATGAGGTAACTGAGGCACAGAGAAGTGAAGTGACTTGCCCAAAGTCACAAAGCTGAGAAGTGGTGGAGCTGAGATTCGAACCCATGACCTCTGACTCCCAAGCCCATGCTCTTTCCACTGAGCCATGCTGCTTCTCTATTTCATGGGACTGTGGAGAGGATGGTTTTGGAGAAATGCCCCAATCCCTTATTGATCTTAAAACCAAGCACTGGCCTAACTTGAGTCCCTGAGTTACTTAATGCTCAGCACAGGTCCTCCAAGCCTTTCCCAATCCAATCACAATTGGGATAATAATTACAACATTTGCAAAGCACTTACTATGTTCTATCCACTGTAATAAGCACTGGGGTAGATACAAGCAAATTGGGTTGGACGCAGTCCCTGTCCCACATGGGGTTCACAGTCTCAATCCTCATTTTAAAGATGAGGGAACTGAGGCCCAGAGAAGTGGAATGACTTGGCCAAGATCACACAGCGTACATATGGTGGAGCCAGGATTAGAACCCCCAACCATCTGACTCCCAGGCTCATGCTCTCTCCACTACCTAATGCTTCTACCAATGTACCCTGAGCTGCCAGGGAGTTTATGGTCTTCATCTCCTGTATACAGCGGGGCTAGTTTGGGCCAGGGCTACAGGATAGCAGACTCATTATCTCTCCTATAACTACCCTTCTGTTGCCCTTACCCAAATAATATTGCACACTGTTGAAGGTGTGCAACATTTTAAAATATAAGAAACTGTGAATAAATATATACAAGGAAGCTACCTAACATACAGGTCTTGTCTAGGTAGGTTATCGAGAGAGAAAGAGTATTTTTTGAGCACGCATGCGTGCCCCAAGATAAAATCTGAGAAAACAGCCTCCATAGGTTTATCCGCCATTATTCTTCCACCCACACTTTTGGTTTAATAGAGTTCGTTAGACTGGGACAGAAGCGCCTTGATATACACTAGTCCTTTCAACATTGGCAGTCACTGTAACAAGGCCAGGTTTTTCCACCTGCAGCAGTAACATTTTCAGTCCTACTAAAGTTCTCTTAGAAAAACAGAATTCATTTTCATCTCCAGTAAAATGAAGATTTGATAAGGGTCAGGGACACAGGTGAACCAAATCCCAGAGTCTAAAGATTTTAACTAGCAAATAAATATATGCAAAGATTTATTTTTAATCTGCTCACTTGGGAGTAAAACGTCTTACCCACCATTCGATTTTGGGAATTTCAGAAGCTCCCCTTATCCACATCACTCCTCCCAGGAAGTTTTATTTGTAGACTAATGCCTACTCCAGAAGATTCAATGTGTCAGGAGACAATAGTAAATACATTAATTATCTAAGCTTAGTGGTAGGTGAATTTCAAAATGGTTATGATTGACTGAGTCATATTCCAAATCCCTATTGCTGAATATTTAACAATTTGGATTGAGATTGAAGCTGATGATAAATAAAAGGGCCACAGAGATGAAGACTAACAAGTATCAGATGTTCTAGGGCAGAACAGAATCAGAAAATTAGACAGGAAGGAAAGAAGAATTTGCTTTATTTTTGGTTGCGTTATTTTCTTTTCTCTTTTCAATTCAGATGTTACAAGATATTCACTCATCTTGCTTTTCAATCACCTAGACAATATCAATAACTTTAACAGGGAGATGTAGTGAAAGAAAAGAAAACTAAGTGAGAAGATTTATTCAAAGGTCACATATTTAATTCACATTTTGGTGTCTGAGAATTTTGAGAACAATAACTCTATATTTTTTTCTTTCCCCTGCACGCACAGAGTGGTCAAGAATGACAAACAGTGTTGACAATCCACAGTCACAATTACTGAGGAATGTTTGAAAACTGTTTCACTAAGAATTGCATATAAGGTTTAGGAAGTCCATAATATATCCAAGACATTCAGCAACCTCCTAAGAGTCATATTATTCCTACTGTTATGCAACCTAAATACTCAAAAAAACAAAACAAAGCAACAACGACATCAAAGAAAGTTAAGCTGGTATAACGATAAAGGCTAAATTCCATAAAATATCAAGTAAATGATTTAACTATTTCTAGTTTTTTTTTAGTATTATCACAAGAAATCAGCCAGGGAAAGTGGAAGATTTAGAGAAGGAGGAGTTTCTAAACTCCATTATCATTTGTTATACCATTATTAAGGTATTTCACTCAGCTCTTTAAAACCAGACTCCTGATTGCCACAGGACCTTTAAATTCCATGACCCTGACTTTATCTCATGCAGGGAGGAGAAACAGCCTAGTAGAAAGAGCACAGGCCTGTCAGAGGGACCTGGGGTCTATTCTCAAATAAGCCACTTCTCTGCTGTGTGACCTTGGGCAAGTCACTTATCTTTTCTGGGCCTCAGTTACCTCCCCATCTGAAAAATGGGGATTAAGACTGTGAGCCCCATGTGGAACAAAAACTAATTATCTTTGTATATACAACACTTAGTACAGTGTCTGCACATAGTAAGTGCTTAACAAATGCTCAAAAAAAAAAAAAGAATGTTTGAGACATTCCATGCATCAACAACTACTGGGATGAGGAAATCGCTGTCAATCATTCATTCATTAGTTCATTCAATCGTATTTATTGAGCACCTACTATGTGCAGAGCACTGTACTAAGTACTTGGAAAGTACAATTCAGCAACAGATAGAGACAATCCCTGCCCCAAAACGGACTCACAATCTCTCTTGCCCCAGCAGTTACCAAGAGAACAAGCCAGCAAATGAACTTGTCTGAAGCAATGCCATTTCTTGTACACAGATATACCGTAGGCATGGCTCTTCCACACTGGTACTGAGTGGGGGCAGGAGAAGTATACCACATCCCCAAACATTCCTTTTACTCACTCGAACATCTATCAGTCAATCCATCAATAGTATTTGTTGAGTGCTTATTGTGTGCAGAGCTAAACACTTCGGGAGAGTAGAATATAACAGAATTGGTAGATGTTCCCACATCCCACACTCCTTCCAAGACATGTTTTTACATAACTGAGGTCACTTCTTGAGGTGTTCTGAGGGAGTTCTTTGGCGTGAGTCAGTAATATGATGTGCTCCTGGGTAAGAGTCACCCGTATTTGGACTGGTTTAATGTCACTTTATCCTTTCCACCTCTATTCAAACAATCACTCAATAAATTGCATTTACTGAGAGCTTATTCTGTGCAGAGCACTAACTGCTTGTGAGATTGCAACTCTGTTGCTTATCTTACCTTCAGCTAGATGTTGTATAGTTCTTTAAAAAGGTCTCCATCAGCTGATATGACCTGTGTACTTTGATAATACCCTTTTATGACCATTTTACATCTTTCCAAGGTGATCCCCCGCTGCTTCTTCGTGTCTGGGTTATTGATCATCTTTTGTAAGCCACTACTGTTCTTGTCTGATTCACGGCCTCGTTCTGTTTGAACACCCTCTTGTTCTTTTCCTGCTCCCAACGGCTCTCTCTCCCAAACCTTATATTATCAACCACCCCAACAAGGGATACTGTGGACATCTGTTTAGGTGAGGGTCAACAACCTCACTAGTGACTCTATGTTCCCACAATTGTTTCTGGTGTTTCTTGTCTGTGTAAAACTGTCACTCTATTGTAAACTTCTGCAAAAAATTTCTTAATCACTTACATTATGAGGGTCGCTGTACAAAATATTACGGGATATGATGATGCTGTTACAATGTTTACTTTTGACCCAGAAACATTTGGGACACGGAAACTCCCCATATCCCACACTCCCACCTCCTGTTCTCTACTTTTATATAGCACTCACTTCCCATCTCTAAGGAAACCAATTCTTCTACCATAATACTGTTTGAATAAATAGTTTATTATGAAAAAAACAAACACCTGACTTTCTAAAAGTCTTTGATTTTTAAATGATGAAAATAGCAACTTCACAAAATGAAATTACTTATATCAGCTTGAATATCAGGAAATGAGATCAAAAGCATGCAGCTCATCAAATTGTCAAGGAGTTATTGGAGAGCAAATGAGGCTCAAACACTAGGGGTAGATACAAGGTAATCAGGTTGTCCCACGTGGGGCTCACAGTCTTAATCACCATTTTACAGATGAGGTCATCTGGGCAGAGAGAAGTGAGGTGACTTGCCCAAAGTCACACAGCTGATAGGTGGCAGAGCCGGGATTAGAACCCATGACCTCTGACTCCCAAGCCGGGCTCTTTCCCCTAAGATACGCTGCTTCTCCCTCGAAGAAGTCCACAATGGATGAGACCTGAGACCTTGACATGGGGTAGGGAGAGAATTGGAGCTGCTAGTACCTGTAGATTAAGCTAGTTAACTCATCCGATCTCTGGGAATTCTCAAGGAGAACTCAGTTTTCAGCACTCTGGGAATGCACTGTTTTGTTGAAGGAGGAGAGAATTGATGCTGAATACTGGGAATCAGGAATAAAAAAATCAAGAGATGATGTGTCACCTAAAACTAAATGTCCTGATTTGGTTTCTGCCAGCATACCTGTCAGTGCTTACTTAATTTTTAAAATAAGAATTTAGTAGCCAATCAATAGTCTCTTTCTTCATTACATATCAAGGAGGAGTGGGAGGCCATGGCAGGAAGTAAATAGCCAGAAGTTGTAACTTTCCCAGCACTTAGCAGGGAAGCAGTACTTAATAAATGCCATTATCACTCTGACATTTACACTTTAGAAAACTAAAAGTGATTCTGCTTCAAGGTTAGTATTTAAGTGAACATAGGCATAATCAATCAGTAGTATTTATTGAGTGCTTTCTGACTGCAGAACATTATACTGAGCTCCTAGGAAAGTCCATATAGTGATTCTTCCTTTTGTGCTGGTCATGGAAGTGAGCAGCATTCTGGCAACAAATGCTTGCAAAGGAAGTTATAAATGGATAACTTCAAATATGTGCTTCAAAGTCTTTATCCGGTAGGCTAGGTAGGTTCTGTTTCACTTTAAAGAAAATTTATTCCAAATGAGTTCAATTATACTGAAACAATAATGGAATGAAAAAGATTAGGATTATCTTTTTAATGGATGCATTATTTCTAATGGGAAGTATAGCACTATTTGTCTTCGTTGATTAGGTCTTTTCATTCTCATTCCTTTTCACATTGAGACAGTGTTAACTAGATGGTTATTCTTCATTAGCTGTACCATTACCATTTCTAATCCTGAACCTTCCCAAATCTTGGTTTATTAATTGTTTCCAAATAAAAGTGTATTCTATAGAAATGGCTCCATGATCTTTATTCCAAAATTGATTGCACCAGAAACAGTAAATTGATACTTTTAAAATAAACAAACTTGCTAGATTTGGCAACATCTGAAAATGACTCAATAGGTGTGGGTCTCCTGTCACATTTAAATAGGTGTTTTTTTCCTTAGGCACCTAATTAAGTAAGTGCCTTTTTCTCTGCCTCCCACTACACACTGTGGGAGTCCTTCAAGACTCTATTTGAGTCACCTTTTCTTCTAAAATAACACTCCCCACCCTAGAGAACTCATGCGCTCCGATGTCTTCAACTATCATCTCCATGTGGAGGATTTCCCCAAATCTACTTTTCTAGCCATGACCTCTCTCTTTCTCTTTGTCTCACATTTTCTCCTACTTCGAGTACATCTTTACTTGGAAGCTGAAGTTTAATATGTCCAAAACTGAATTTATCACCTCACATCCCTTATCCTCTCTCCTCTTTCTCATCACAGCTGCAATATCACCATCCTTCCCATCTGTCAAGCGATTCCTGGGTATTTTTCTTCACTACTCTCTCTCTCTCTCTCTTTCAATGTCCATATTTAGGCTGTTGCCAAATACTGTCAGTTTTGACAATATTTCCAACAGACCCACTCTTTCTTCTCCATCAAATCTAAACAATATACTGATCCTGGCACTCTTCCTATCCGCAAAAGTCCTCCTTACTTATCACCCTGCCTCCTATACTGCTGCCCAGATCATTAATAAATTGTCTTTCATCTTCGACGTCTAAAAGATCTAAATGCTAGAATCACCTGACAATGTGGTATTTCTTAAGCATTTACTTGGTGCTAAGCATTATGCTAAGCATTAGGCGAGGTACAAGATAATCAGGTCATAAATGCTCCCTGTTCATTCAATAGTATTTATTGCACGCTTACTATGTGCAGAGCACTGTACTAAGCGCTTGGAATGTACACTTCAGGAACAGATAGAGACAATCCCTGCCCACTGACAGGCTTATACTCTAATCGGGGCAGATTAGTTCCCTGTTCCAAGTGGGACTGACAGTCTTTAGTCATCTCTCTCTTTTATTTGTCCAGCTGCTTCTCTAGGTCATATTCTTTGCACCTCTTAAGAAAAACTACTTTCATTGCCTTGTTCCAGTCTCTCCCATACTAACCTCTTGGTCATGTTCTCCTCCCTGTCAGTAAATCCCTGCCCATTCAAATCCAACATAGCAGCATGGCTCAGTGGAAAGAGCCCGGGCTTGGGAGTCAGAGGTCATGAGTTTGAATCCCGGCTCTGCCACTTGTCAGCTGTGTGACTGTGGGCAAGTCACTTCACTTCTCTGTGCCTCAGTTACCTCATCTGTAAAATGGGGATTAACTGTGAGCCTCACATGGGACAACCTGATTACCCTGTATCTACCCCAGCGCTTAGAACAGTGCTCGGCATAGTAAGCGCTTAACAAATACTAACATTATTATTATTATTATACCTCTCTCCATCTTTAAAGACTGTCTAAAATCACACTTTTTCTAGAGGGCCTCTTACAAGTAATATCTGGTTCCGATTTTTAGTTTACATTCCCCCCAGTTGCCACTTCAGTACTTCCACACCACCTAATCACTGAAGTTCTCATATTCTCCTGCAGTACCTTTGTACATATCTTACCTATTCAATTACCTAAGCACTAATTTGTGAACATTTTCCTTTTCTTTATTTTTCCTTCCTCCTATCTGTAATTTAATATGTGTCTCCCACCGCCTCCCTGCCACCCAGAAGGCTGTAAACTCCTTAAGGGTAGGGATCTTGAGTACAAATTTTATTGTATGTCTCCGAGTGCTTTGTACAGGACTCTTCACAGAGTAGTTGCTCAAAAACTGCTATAGATGGACTGATTGATAGATTGATTACACTAACACTTCCCACTGCTAAACTGACACATGTATAGCTTGGGTTTTGTTCTGAGGACTGAAAATTATAGCAAATATTAGAAGTTTCATTTCTGATTAGATGGGGGAAGCAAATAGAAAGTTAGAAAGCTAAAAAAAAAATAATGTATATCTTCTTGAGTCTATTAATATTTTGGCGGCTGAAATTTCCTGGGAGAACAAAGCTGGCATGTCTACCATCCAATGGGGGAAGAAGTGTCTTTGTCCATTCCGAACCTGACTCCCTCAAGCTTCAGTGGGTTCCCCTTGTCTTGGGAATGTGAGATACAGTGAAGACTGGCTCTATGATGACTTCCCTGGTAGCTGAGCAGAGATATTATTAATTAGCAGGCAAATGAGCCCCAAATAAAAGACCTGGAAGGTTTCACTCAGACTTTCTTATGGTGAACAACAACTGGACATTGTGCTTTCGGTGGCCTGAACCAGTAGTGTCTGTTATTGGGAATTATGAGGCATTAAGATATAGTAAGTAAATTGACTCTGTATTTGGCAAATGGTAATGTGGTAAAAGGAATTTTTATTCCCTTTCAAATTCAAACTAATCACAAATTGGAGAAAGGGTGGGTAAGAGATGAAGTACATGAAGTCTTCTAGATCATAAGCTCATTGTGGAAGTGTGTCTGGAAACTCTAATGTATTGTTTTCTCCTAAGTTCTCAGTACAGTGCTCTGCACATTGTAAGCATTCAAAAAATATCATTGATTATAGAGCTGAATGGATAGAACAAGAGAGACTGTCATTGTTTATCCAAGAACAGAGCCAGAGAAGATCTGGAGACCATGGTGAATCCCATCCGGAATAAGAATAAGCAGTGGAAAAACTTTAAGAAGTGTACCAACCCTAAAGGATATAGGCATGACTAAACAGTAGTATGTCTGGAAATACCCATGAAGCAACCCTCTTACTACACTTGGCAGTGGTCGGAGGACTATGTTCAGTTTCGTGCTCCACATTTTAAGAGGAATTTGAAGACCTTGGAAAGGATCCAGAGGGGAGCAATGAAAATGATTAAAGGGATGGAAAATAGGATCTATGACTATGAGGTAAGGTTAAAGGAACGAGCATTAATGAGCACGGTGAAGACGGAATGGTGACTTAATAATGGTCTTCGCAAATATAACGAGTTATTATAATGAAAAAGGTGATCATATTTTCATCTCCACTGAGACTAGAGCAAGGGTAATTGGGCTTGAATTTGTAAAGGGACATAGTTTGGATTCAACACCATTCCAAGAAGCGGGACTTAGGTAAATCCAGGTAGAAGAGCGAAGTTATTTTTCCAGTACCCTCGCCTACTGAAGCCAAAGTACTGGGCTTTGCAAAAAGTAGGCATGCACTAGGTACTGTTGATACTGGAATGGATATTATCAAGGATTCTAGCAGTTGTCTGGCTTAGTAGAAAGAAGATGGGCCTGGGAGTCAGAGGAACTGGTTTCTAATATGCTCTGCCACTCATCTGCTGTATTAATTTGAGCACTTCACTTTACTCTTCTGTGCCCCTTACCTCATCTGAAAAATGGGTTTAGACCATGAGCCCCATGTGAGACAGTATCTGGCACATAGTGAATTTTTAACAAATTCCAAAAAAAAGTGATACCATACTGAAGATCCAAAAATTGCCTCTCTGACTTCTACTGAAACAATGAAGTGTCCTAACACC
This sequence comes from Ornithorhynchus anatinus, assembly GCF_004115215.2. Taxonomy (NCBI): domain Eukaryota; kingdom Metazoa; phylum Chordata; class Mammalia; order Monotremata; family Ornithorhynchidae; genus Ornithorhynchus; species Ornithorhynchus anatinus. The sequence continues at coordinate 16,896,829 of NC_041737.1, forward strand.
AATGACAGAAATAACTCACTTTCTGGATATAATTCTTATACAAGCAGTGGTTGGGATTAACCTGGTTTTTCACTTCCTGCAGCTCAAAATACTACTACTACTACTAATAATAATAATTGGTGAGTTTACTGTGCTCCAAGCACTGAATTTAAAGTCTTTGGATTATATTATACAAGCAGAGCAGACACAGTTTTTGTATCGCATGGGACTCACAGAGATGGAGAACGGATATTTAATCCTCATTTTATATATGAGGAAATTAAAGAACAGGGAAGGCACATGGTGGAGACCGTCTTTCTCTCTCTCTCTAAATATATATTATATATATATATAAAACAGGATTTCCAGGTCCTTGCTCTTTCTGCTAGAATACTTTCATTGGACTGCCAGATTATTAGAGCAAATTCAGGAGGTCCCAGGAATTAAACAACCTCTCTTGGACGTTAGGGGAAGGCCTCAGGTCTGTGAAATCTATGAAGTGATTTGGAAATTTTAGGAATTCCATGGTATGATCAATTCCAGGAATACCTTGAGGAGGAGGAGGAAGGGAAGAAGGGGGAGGAGCAGGGGAGGGATGAGGATTGGGTCCAAATCTTCTGGAATCTCTCCTAGAGCTGTTAGCCGTTTTTGTAAGAGAACCATATCTACAAATCTACATATCCAGCCCCAATATCCCTGCCTCTCTAATCTCACATTTCCTCCTCACTTCAAGACATCTTTACTTGGATGTCCTGCTGTCATCTGAAGCTTAACATGTCAAAAACAGAACACCTCATCTTCCCACATAAATTTCTGTCCTTCCACCGAGTTTCCCATCACTGTAGGCAGTACCCATCCTGTCTCTCAAGCCCGTAACCTTCACATTATGTTTGACTCCTCGCTCTCATTCAACCCAAGTATTCAATCCCTTACTAAATCCTGTTGATTCAACCTTCGCAAAAATCCGTCCTTTCATCTCCATCAAAGCTGCTACCATGTTAGTTCAAGAACTTATCCTGTCCCACCTTGATTACCATATCAGCCTCCCTGTTGACATCCCTGCTTCCTTATCTCCTCACTCCATCTTCATCCTCTTCTTCATCCTGCTCCTTCTCCTCCTGTTCAACTTCTTCTTCTTCCTCTCCTTCACTTCTTCTCTCTCCTTTCTCCTGCTCTTGCCCCTTTTTCTTTCTTCAATCCCCACCTCTCCAGCAGCGGAAATAATAGTAATAATGATAGTACTAAAATGCTTTCTATGTGCCAAGATTCTACTAGGCTTCAGTGTAATACAGGATAATAAGTCCCCACATAGGGTTTGCAGAGGAGGGAGAACAGATACTGAATCCCCAATTTCAAGATGAGTTACCTGACACATGGAAAAGTGAAGTGAACTTCCCAAGATAACACAACACGTAAGTGGCATAGCTGTGATTTAAACCCTGGTCCTCTGACTTCCAGGCCCATACTCTTTCCACTAGTTCACACCACTTCCCAGTATTACCACTATTTACCACTAATGCTGCCACTGTCGTTTCTTAAAACTTCTGGAAGAGTTGACGGGTTTCAACTGTGCAGCAATTTGACCCCAGAAAGGCCACTTTAGTCAGGTTTCTGGCACTCCTGCAGACTGCGCATCTACAGCAGACCAGAAAGCAGCATCTCTGGCAGCTTTTAGATCACATTGGTGGGCAGGAAATGAGTCTGTTATACTGATATAGTGTACTCTCCCAAATGCTTAGTTCAGTGCTTTGCACACAGTAAGTACCCAATAAATACAACTGACTGACATGATTGACTGACAGTGCTCTGTACATAATAATAGTAATAATAGTTATGGTATTTTTTAAGCGTTTTCCTATGTACTGAGCACTGTTCTATAGTGACAGCTCACTAAATGCCACTGATTGATTAGCTCAGTGAGCCTACCCCTTTCTTTTCTCCCTCCTCTCCATTTTTCCCCTTTCCTTCTCTTCCTTTCTCTCTACTGCCCCCTCTATTCTCTTCTCTCTGTCCCTTTTCTCTTATCAGTTATTTCTCTCATTTCTTTATTTTTGATCCATTCTCAGTGGAAAGAGCCCGGGCTTGGGAGTCAGAGGTCATAATAATAATAATAATGTTGGTATTTGTTAAGCGCTTACTATGTGCCGAGCACTGTTCTAAGCGCTGGGATAGACATAGGGGAATCAGGTTGTCCCACGTGGGGCTCACAGTCTTAATCCCCATTTTACAGATGAGGGAACTGAGGCACAGAGAATTTAAGTGACTTGCCCACAGTCACACAGCCGACAAGTGGCAGAGCTGGGATTCGAACTCATGAGCCCTGACTCCAAAGCCCGTGCTCTTTCCACTGAGCCACGCTGGTCATGGGTTTGAATCACAGCTCTGCCACTTGTCAGCTGTGTGACTGTGGGCAAGTCACTTCACTTCTCTGGGCCTCAGTTCCCTCATCTGTAAAATGGGGATTAACTGTGAGCCTCACATGGGCCAACCTGATTCCCCTGTATCTACCCCAGCACTTAGAACAGTGCTCTGCATATAGTAAGGTCTTAACAAATACCAACATTATTATTATTTTTATTATTATTAAATCTTGTTGGTTCAACCGATACAACCGATACACCATCACTAGAATCCATACTTTCCTCTCTTACCCTCTGGATGTCCCATTCTGTCTCCTCACCTAGTCTTTACTGGGCTGACCATAAAGAAAAGTGGCTCAGAGGGGCCTGTTGACACAAGCTTGTCATTACTTGCCCATGATTCTGTTTCCATTATTAGGCCTCAAGACTACCTCCCATCCTCCCTGTTTATTTTGCTAATGAAGTGTCCATCCCCTTGATTCTATTCATGGTAATTATGTTGTCTTGTTTTTGTCCACCTGTCTCCCCTGATTAGACTGTGAGCCCGTCATTGGGCAGGGATTGTCTCTATCTGTTGCTGTATTGTCCATTCCCAGTGCTTAGTACAGTGCTCTGCACATAGTAAGTGCTCAATAAATACTATTGAATGAATGAATGAATGGTTTTAGTGATCTAGATGGCCTCCATTAGGAGCAGTTGTATGGAATGAATCTAAATGGGCATTAAAACCCCACTTCTTTTAGTCCTGGTTGGAATGCTATCAAGTACAAAACTTCACCACAATTAATATTTCCAAAATTGTAGTTTGAAAAATCTGAAGGCATATCTGATTTAAATCTGTTAATTCTCATTATCCTACCCTCACAGCATTGCCTAAAACAAATTGAAGAGAGACACAGATGTGTTTCACATGCTTTAGAAAAGCAAAAAGTGTGAGGAAATGTCTTAATCAAGTGTAATAATCTATTTATGATAATATATTCTACTTCATTTTTTGTGAACATGATACAGGGGGATATTTATGCTCCCATGACTCTCAGTACACTTTTACTGACAAAAGATGCTGATGCTTCACTGCATCTCTCAACAACACCCATTGTGAAATTTAACATTGCATTAGTTGGTTTAGTAAATAAAATAATACTTGCAATGCTGACTGGGTTTTTTTTTTTATCTTGGAAGCTATCTAATCAAGAGGTCTGAATTAATGCATTTTGGCACCAAAGTTATAAATTATACATAACACAGAATAATATTAAGGTATTAACATAATTTAACAATCCTGATCTATCACTCTAGAATGAAAAAAAACCTGAACACTTCATATCCGAGTGCTCTCGCTTGGATCCGATATGCTATACATGCTCTAATTCATTGTAACCAGAATCACATTTTAATAGTTTCAAACTGACTTCCCCCTTTTGTTAACTGTGAAGGAAATGTTTTATGTACAAAGTCCCTCATTGTTTATTCATGACTTTGGATCAGCTGTGGCCTTTCCTTTGTTTCTAATACTGGTATGAAGACACTGAGCTGAGATTTACCGGTTCTAATCCCCCATAATGTTTAGAGATGAAGGGGCTCCCCTGGACCACAGAGAAGAAACTCTTCAAAGCAGCATTTCCTTTAATATTCCAAAAAGTGAGTTAATTCTCCATAACAGATGAATCACGCAACTAGATGAAAGGGATATGTGCACCTTCCTCACAACGCCATTAAAATCTATTGGTTAAAAATACTCCCGGGGATGAATTAACACCTTGTCGTGTGCCACTCTCTGATTAAAGACCCCATGTGCCACTCTGCCAAGAAACCGCAGGCTTCAGTTGCGAGTTATGTGATTTTTCTGTCCCTACCCCTCTACTTCTAAATCCACCTTACCATTAGTTTTCATTATTTGGCATAATTAATATACAGCACTCTAGGTTGTTCATTTGTCTCAATTTTCATATCAGTACAGCTACAAATGTACCGTTCAGTTCATAAGGAAGTATCAACCATCAATAGGCTTGATCCTCAGCCTAAGTCTTTATTTGATGACTGATTCTCCGGGGCAATTTCTCAAAGCTCTTTAAATCTCTGGGGACATTTTAAACATGCACTATTTACATTTCTCAGAGTCTACATGTCCCTTTCTCAAGCAGATATTTGTCACTCCTTCAAAGATTTCAGGTGTTCCGCTGCCAGAAATCAATGCTAGTTTAAGGAAGTCCAAGTGTTAGAACATTTGCTTTTGAAAGTCTCCGAGGAGCAGAGTATAAGGGCACTAATTGTCTTTGAAAAGAACTGCATGGGCACAGGCATGCATGCATATCTATTTCCCTTTTGGACTGAAAGATGATCTAACTGATTATGACAGCCTAATAAGCATTTGCCATTTCACTGGAAATTTTATGCACCTAACATAGGTCTTGGTAACACAGGTCAATCAATCCATTAATTAACGATAATCACAGAGTATCTACAGAGTGCAAAAGGCTTGGAAAAATATGAAAGAAGCAAGACACATATCCCTACTGTCCTCTAGAAGCTCATATTGTGATGGAAAAGACTGACAAAAATCTTTACACCGTCACACTGCCACTAACGTTCTTCATTGCTGTCTTCCAAACTACCTCTTGGTATTTCAATCTTTTCAAAGACTCTGTTGAAGGAGAAAGATCCCTTTCCTCATAGCAAAATGCCAACCTGAACTATCTATTACTGCCACTGTTGCCTAGCAAGGTGTTGATCTTCAACACTATTTGAGCCTGTAGCTTACTTGGTTTTGAGGTCTGTTCTGTCCTCCCTACTTTGCGCCAATTCCATTCATTATATAGCCGCTGCTTAGATACCTTGCTGTTATTCATTCTTCTGTGCAGTGAAGCTGTGTTGCAGAGAACATCATATCAATGAGGATGAATTCATTGTATTCCAGGATTTCTTCTGATCTAGTCCTTCAACATGTTCTGGTACATCCTATTATTTAAGGGATCTAAGAGAGTGGAATATCAGAAATGCATAGATCTTCTTAGCTATCTGTTGGATCTCATGATCTGTAAGATTATCTTTCATTCAAAAAAAAGAAATATACAAACGTATTTGTATATACACACATCCACACACCCACCCACACATACAGCTCTTTATCAAGACAATTAGAGCCTCTAAAAACTGTGGGGGTTTTTTGTTTCCTGACACTTGGATTCCTCCCAAACTTTCAAATCTTCTTCAAATGCAATTCCTCATCATGAAAATCAAAAAGATTTGTAAGGGGAGCTATAGTAGTTACAGGGAGGAGGGTCTGAGAGATATAGATAATTCCACTGGGCATTCCTAAATATTCAGAATTGATGCACACAAAGGAATTTGTTTTCAAATTATAAAAAGAGAAGGAAAAGCAAAAAACAACTCTAAATACATTATGATAATACCAAAACACAAACATTCAAATGGTGTCTTCAAATTAAAATTACAATCCTTATTATCATTATTCTCATTATCATGGTTATTAAGCACTTACTATGTGTCAAGCACTGCTCTAGGTACTGAGGTACATATCAGTTAATTGGGGTAGACACAGTCCTTGATCCACATGAGGTTCACAGTCTAAGTAAGAGGGAGAACAGGGATTTAATCTACATTTTACAGATGAGGAAACTGAGGCACAGAGAAGTTAAGTGACCTGCCTAAATTCAATTCACACAGCATCCAGTTGCATGTTCTGTGGCAATCAACATGTCACTTGACTTGCCAAACAACGGTCTAATAATGATGTGACTGTGTTAATTAATGGTTAATTACCTAAGAGGTACCAAGCATTGTGGTAGGTGAAATAAAGTATCCAAATTGGGCACAGTGACTGTCCCACATAAGCCTTGCAGTCAGCATTTAATCCCACTTTTACAGATGAAGAAAATGAAGCAGATAAATTACGTGACTTCCCAAGGTCATAAAGCAGGTGGATTCAGGATTAGAATTCCAGCTTCCAGCACTGTGTTTGTTCCACTAGAATACACAGCTTTTTCAAGATGGTGGTGGGTACTCACAGTCTGGAAGCATATGGCAATATCTTGCTCAGGATGTAGGTCAATGGAACAGAAAGAAGCAGAACAGATTCCAGAGTGCCAACAGAGAAACTGAGGGAGAAAAAATGTCTACAAAATTGAATATCTGCTGTTCAGCCTGACTGGCTGGGGTGCTTCCGTGAACCATATTCCTTTTGCCTTCTGGGAAATGTAGTTCACTGGGTGAGGTTTTCCTAACTCCTTTTCCTACATTTCTTCAGTCCCTTAGCTCCACCTCTAAAAGATGGTTGAATATCAACAGCAATCATCCCTTCCAGTAAGTGACATTGCTGAAATGGCTCAAAAAAGGTGTCGACCATTTGTGGAAGGTCCAAGACAACTATACACAAAGAACATTAAATACCACTGTGATTTTGTAGATCTCGAATTCAACACAATCCATCGATGGTATTTACGGCATACTTACTGTGTGCAAAGCACTGTAATAAGCACTAAGAGAGTGCACAGTACAGGACAACCCTACATGTTGGTAGAAACGGTCCCTTCCCCCAATAAGCTGATAGTTTAGCAGAAACAAGGCTTAATTCACAATTGTCTCTTCACTCTGTTGATCAATCTCGAAGAGGATGTTATTATCATTATTTAGTAAAAGCAATACTAGCATTTGAAGATGATGATAATGATGAGAGTATTTATTAGACATTTACTATCTACCAAACGCTGTCCTAAACTCTGGGGGAGATACAAGATAATCAGGTTTTCCCACGTGGGGCTCACAGTTTTAATCCCCATTTTACAGACAAGGCAACTGAGGCACAGAAAAGTTAAGCGACTTGCCCAAAGTCACACAGCTGACAAAGGGTGGAGCCAGGAGTAGATCCCACAGTTTCTGACTCCCAAGCCCATGTTCTTTCCACTGAACCAGTTCCTGTTCCACATAGGAACTGTCTTAATCCTCATTTTACAGGTGAGGTAACTGAGGGCCAGAGAGGTGAAGTAACTTGTCCAAGGTCACAAAGCAGACAAGAGGCAGAACCAGGATTAGAACTCAGGTCCTTGTGACTCCCAGGCCCATGCCCTATCCACTAGGCCATGCTATTTCTTTACTGCTACTTAGCAGTAAAAACTACAGGAACTACTGAGGCAGCTACCCCCGCAACAGTCTGCTATTCCAGTGCACCAAGATCCAGCTTTAACAAAAGTAATAATAAAACTGATTTTTGTTAAGCACTCACTATCTGCCACATTATACTACATAAAAGAGTCGACACATTTCTTGTCCCATGTAGAGCTATTATCTATTAAGAGGGAGAATGAAGATCTGTAAAATAAGGAAACTGAAGTGACTTGACTAAGATCACACAGCGAGCAAGTTGGTGGAGCTAGAATGAGAAACCAGGTTCTCTGACTCTGAGGCCAGTGCTCTTTCCACTTGGCCACACTGCTTCCCTCTGGCATCAGGCAAATGTCAGAGGGGTCCAAGTGGCCTTCATGATCAATGCCATTGTAAACACTTCAGAATGTGCTCTCCACTGCTCCTTCACTTTATCGTAGCGCTTTATCCATCAATCCATCACATATATTGACACTGTGCGCAGGCCACTGTACTGGGCACTTGGGCAAGTACAACAATATTACGGACACATTCCCGGCCCTCAACGAAGTTATGGTCTATATGCCTGGCAGGGATGAGAGACTGTGACTGGTGCAGTGTAAATCAGGCATTTAATGGCATTTATTGAGTACTTTGCTCATTTGTTTTGTGTTTCTAGTATCTGTTAAAGCACTTACTGTGCTTGGAATGTACAATTTGGCAACAGATAGAGACAATCAATCCCTGCCCAACAATGGGCTCACAGGGAGAGGCAGACAGCAAAACAAAACAAGTAGTCAGGCATCAATACCATCAAAATAGATAAATAGAATCATAGATATACACACACTAGGATATACACACCATAGATATGTACACACAGTGTACCAGGCACTGTACTAAGTTAATTAGGTTGGAAACATTCCCTGTCCTGCAGAGGGCTAACTGTCTCAGTCCCCATTTCACAGATGAGGTAACTTTGGCACAGAGAAGTGAAATGATTGTCCAAGGTGCCAGAGCCATGATTAAAACCCTGGTCTTTCTGACCCTTAGGACCCTGCTTTATCCCCTAGGCCAAGCTATTTCTTACTGTATGCAGAGCATTGTATGAACTGCTTGGAAAGACACAAAACAACAGAGTCAGTAGGCAAATACCCTTGACTATAAAGAGCTGACAGTTTACCTTTGCAGTCCTCCACATTTTCAGTTGCAAAGTTACCATGACCAGACAGAGGTTCATCCGCCATTTATTAGGGAGAGTCGATCCATCCATCACATTTTAGGAGAGGCATTTCACTGCTCCAGGTGAAACGGTCCTCGTCTCAGTGAGAGACAGACACAGCCTCCACCATGTTCTATAGCTTATAGCTAGTCTCTTCTCATGCTTAGCCTGAGCTTCTCCAAAGATGGGTCTGCAATCCTGTAGCGTTGGATAGGGAGCAAAAAGATTGTCCCAGCCATTAGATAGATCCTCCTGTGGATTCCACCGCTTCCAGGACTTCCCTTTTATAGGAAATTCGGTTGTTTGTATGGATGTTCACATATCTATGTCTAGTATAATGTCTGTGATCACATGAAGCTATTTTCCATTACAAGGCTTTCTTTTTAGTGTTTCTCTGTAATAGTCAATCGATCATATTTATTGAGTGCTTCCTGTGGTCAGAACACACTAAGCCCTTGGGAGAGCAATATATAACAATAAACAGACACAGTCCCTGCTCACCATAAGCTTACAATCTTAAGAACTAGCACAGTTGAATTGTAATATCACCTTTCCTTACAATCTTTCACTTTTGCTGCAGATTTTCTCTGAGGAGTGTACATTCACTCTGTGTGTTGGGTATGCCCATTTCCCACTGCACAAACACCATACATCCAATACAAACACAGTTACTGTGTTTGAAGTTATCCCTCAAATAAATGCAGTATATCGGGACTTCGGAGTAAATATCAAACAATGAAATGGAGAGCTGGCATGCCCTAGTTCGATGGCTTTTTGAGCAGCAGCTTTGAGAAAGGAAGATTACGAATAGTATCAGTGCTGCAAATACCAAACAATATAAGAGTTTCAGCTGGTAGACAAATTAGGTGTGGTAAAGGTCTGGATTCCTTCCTGGATTTAGGTGAACAACTTGTGTGAGCAGGACTTGTAGGCCACTCCAAAATCTGATGGGCCAGGGTGGCGGGTTGGGGGTTCTCCTGCTCATTTATTATGACAGGGACTCAGGCCATGTACCTCTTCCCCCTTAATTTACAACCTGCACTTTGCTAAAATTCTGGGAAACTAGTAGTATGGAATTAAAAGGCCAAGTGGCACCACCAATGCTCATGGCCTGAATTATTCAACTATCAATTCTAAACCTTTAATTTTGATTCTTGAATCTTCAAATTACCCCATCATCTGTCATTTATTTTTCTTTTCTGTGTCTGTATCATTCCCCATGTACACTGTGAGCCTCAAGTGGGGCAGGGATGAGATCTGAACTGTTTATCTTGCATCTACTCCAGAATTTTGTACGGAACTGGCTCTTAGTAAATACTTTACAGAAACTATAACTCACTAACTAAATCAACGTAAGCATAACTTTTGGTGAGAGAAATTAGGTCAATACATATGGTAACATTTAATTTTTTTAAATTAAACAATGTAAGTTGATGAATTCTGTCCTTTTTTATCACTTTTAAAACAGATTTTAGAGTTTGGGTCTTTTGGGGGGGATCTTGAGAATGCATTTAATGTGCTTTACACTATTTCCTTTGGGAAACTACTTCCTTTAGTGCTCTTTAACTTAACACTATTTTCATGGAACTAATTAAGAGTGTTAGCTTCAGTGCTTCAGTATATATTTTGATACCTAGAGCCAGACCTTAGATGCTCCCTATTTTTTAATTACTTTAGAGAGTAAGTTGAGAAATTTACATTTCCCTCAAAATAAAGTCCATCGAGACACAGATTAATCTCTTTCTTCAAAACCACTATCAGGACTAAAAAAGTTTACAGTTGAGCTAGGCATTTTCATGGCTTCAAAAGCTGTTTTGGAGGATTCAGCAGCCTGAATCTGAATCTCTAAACTTTCTTATACCTTATTCCTGCTATACCACGATATGTGGATTTATAGCTCTGTTGAGCAGTGTCGCTTAGTGGAAAGAGTTCGGAGTGGGAGTCAGAGATCATGGGCTCTAATCCCGGGTCTGCCACTTGTCAGCTGTGTGACTTCTAGCAAGACACTTAACTTCTCTTTGCCTCAGTTACCTCATCTGTAAAATGGGGATTAAGACCGTGAGCCCCATGTGGGTCAACCTGATTACCTTGTATCTACCCCAAGTGCTTGGAAGAATGCTTGGCACATAGTAAGCACTTAACAAATACCATTATTATTATCTTTCTTTTTCCTTTTCCATCTTCCTCATAGGTAGCTCCTTCATTTGTCTTTTTTTAAACTCTGAGAATTTCAAGTCTTTCTCTGGGACTTCCTCAATCATGTTTCTCTTCTGGAGAATTTCCCATCTGTTAGTAGCAATTTCTTAAGTTCTATTATTTTCACTTCTCCTTTGTGAAGAATTGCAAAATGAGAACCTCTTTATTATTGTCCTCGCTGAACAAAATTGACTCTTAGAATATTGGATATAGTTTATTCTAGACATACATTTCATCCTGAAAATATTACTCCTTTATATTATTATTATTCCTGCTACTTCCCAGGTTTGCCACTTTGCTTCCAAGGTCACCTTCGAGCTGTTACCATCTCCATCTCTCCTGCCTTTGACTCCTTGTTCAAACTGCTGTCGATGATAGAGATTCCTCTCACCTCCCAGTACAGATGTGCCCATCCACAGCTATTTAAATAGAATGCACATGCAAGTTAAACAGTATATCAGTAGATATGCACATAGATGGGTATAAATGATGGATATGGGTAAATTTGTTGTAGGCATGTACGCACGGTATATGCGTATGTAAGCAAACATGCATGATGATCAGAAATGAGAACTATTCAGACTCACACATTCTGGAGCTGGAAGAGACTTAGAGAGAACATGTGAAACAGTTGTATGCTTCAAGACAGGAAAATAACTAAACCATGCAAGTCAGATTTTTGTCTATTTTTTTTCCTTAAAGATCTCCAGGGATGAAGGTTTTGAGTGTTTTATCACCCTGATAGTCAAGATATTTTCCCATATGCCCAACTAAATTCTCTTCTGCTCCAGTGTAAATCTATTTTCACTTGTTCAGTCCCTAGTGGACATGGAGAACAATGGTCAACAAATTCCCCATAAACACCTCTCATAAACTTGAGAATAGTTGTTAATTCTCCTGTCAGTCTTATTCCCAGGCAGAACACACTACTTTTGTTAGAACTGATCCATGCTGAATATCACTCAGCATCTCAATGAAGAACCACCAGACTGTAAGCTCCTCCACAAGAAATAAGCTCTTCATGGGCAGGAATCATGTCTACATTTCTATTGCATTGCACTCTCCCAAGCACTTAGTATAGTGCTTCGCACACAGTGAGCACCCAAAAATATCACTGATTGATCGATTATTGTGACTACTTCATTTCCCACCTCTTTCCCCTAGCTTGGAACTCCCTCCCCCATCGGTATACGCCAGACCATCACTCTCCCCGCCTTCAGCACCTTATTAAGGTCAAATCTCCTCCACGAGGACTTCCCTGACTGAGCTCTCTTTTTTCCCCACTACCCTCTCTTATCTGTGTCATCTATGCACTTGGATTATATATTCAAGTCCATTTGAGAATTTGGCATTTGCTCATCCTCAGCTCCACAGCATTTATATTTATTAATATAAAAATATGTATTCTACATAATTTTTTATGTATGTCTCCCGCTCTAGACTGTGAGCTGTTGCCACATGTCTGCTGCATGATCTTGAACAAGTCACTGAATTTGTCTGTGCCTCAGTTACCTCATCTGTTAAATGGGGATTAAGATTGAGAGCCCCAGGTGGAACAGGAACTGTGTTCAACCTGATTTGCACATATCCACCTCAGTGCTTAGAACAATACTTAGCACATAGTAAGCACCTAATAAATTACCACAACTATTTCTATTCTATTATTTGGAGTCTTGAGAAGCCTTGAAGTTTTTTTTTTTCCTATAAAGCAAGTTCGTGCAGAGTTCTGGTTCCTGACTCAATCAAAAGTATTTACTGAATGACAAAAGGCTCAAAATCTCTCTCCCTATTTGCCCGTGAAGGACACCATGACACAGAGAAGTTGTGTGACTTGCCTGAGGTTCCTCAGCAGCCAGTGACAGAATAAAATTCAGAACTTGGATTTCCTGTGTCCAGGTTGTTGAATGTTGAACTGAAACTGGAAAACTGAAATTGAGAAACCAAAAGCAAGGAAGATAGGCAAAATTTTTAGAGACAGAGTAAATAAAACCTCAACAATGATGCATTTCACTGGAAAGTTGTAGCCAAGTGCTGCAGATAGATCAATATGACATTTCTGTATTACGAAAGGAATGGCTTTTTCTGAGGAAAAACTTGGGATGCCACGATTCATCTTAAGAACATCATCAGGCACTGTGATTGGCAACTATATTGGAGTGCAAGCAAGGTGAAATGGACTATCTAGAATTTAAGCTTGCTGTGGTCAGGGAATGCAACTGTTGTCCTCTCCTAAACACTTAGTATGGTACCCTGCACACAGTAAGTACTCAATAAATATGATTGATTGAATGAATGTCTGCTGCTCACATCTTTTCAGGCAGTCACCAAAGATTAAGATTTCACCATCAGTAATGTTTAGTTTGAAGCCAGAGGGAAGTTCTTTTAAGGAAGAGGGAATTAAAATGGGTATGGGGGATAAGGGAGTGCTAATAAAAGTGGACATTGAATATACTGTATATTAAATAACATTATATCTACCTTTATTAGCTATATCCTTGTCCTTCACCCCCATTTTTATTCCCCTTGCCTCAAAGAGGAGAAGCAGCATGACCTAGTGGATAGATCATGTGTTTGGGAGCTAGAAGGACCTGGGTTCTAATCCCAGTTCTGCCACTTGTCTGCTACATGACCTTTAGTAAGTCAGTTCACTTGTCTGTGCTTCTGTTACCTCATCTGTAAAATGGGGATGAAAACTGTGATCCCCATATAGGACATGGACTTGGTTCACCTGCTTAGCATGTGTCTATTCCAAGACTTTAGTACATGCTTGGCATATAGAAAGTGCTTAACAAATACCACAAAAATATGGCAGGTTGCTTTTGATCAAACATGATCCATAACTTCACTTATTTGAACCTTCAAAATTTTCTACCACTGTTTCTCATACCATAAAATGATATGAATGAATGTGTATATTTTGTCCATAGCTAAGACAGTGGTAGTCAGTTCACTGGGGAAGGATTTATAAAACATTTTTTAAATTAATTTTGATTATCTGGGAAAATGTCATTTTATCAGTGAACAAAGCTAATATTAATCGATGGCGGCTTGCAGAAACAAGACTGTGACACAGAATAGTTTGTTTTTGTACACTAAAGATATTTTCCAGGATGCCTTAAAGCTACTTGGCATAGGGCTAAACCAGTATTATTAATTTGGTACATTATGTTCTGTGCTTAAAATGCCCACAGTGGACTTTTTTCTCTTTAAACAATAACTTCTAACTTAATTTTCCCACATATATGACATGGAAATCACGTGATTAATTTTGAAGGAAATAGTATTCAACCTAATCTAGAATATTCTGAAATGCATTTTGTGGTCTCTATTCACACTTCAGGGGTCCACATGTATCAAAACATAATTTTGTAATTCAGCTGGAATAAGATAAACCTTGACTTATATGGACACTTCATTAACTCCATACTTCAGAGCAACCACAGAGAAAGTTTCCCTTAAAATGAAACAATGGACTAATCTGTAGGGGCATTAACATTGCTGACCCAAACCTGAGGACAACCTTAGATTAACAATCAGAGAAGGGAAAACATTGTGGAAAAGGCCTGCTTTATTCTTCATTCTTTACCCTGAAGCCCTGTGCAGGTAATCCATCAAATAGTGGAAAGTGGACGTAATTGGGTTCCTCTTCTGGGCTGCTGTACTTTATTGCTTTAGGCAGCATACAGCTCTCTCTCGGAGCACCAGAGATTACCAACAGTTTTTTTTTTCTTTCTTTAATCTCCCTGAGCTGGGGAGGATATCAGGTTAGTGACTAGAAGGGCAAACTAGTTAAGCTCCATTGTTCCCTTAAGCTATAAGAGGCTGCAGGCAGGGCAACAAGTCTGTGTGATGTGGTTTGTGGAACTACAGGAAGGTGAAGATGAGGCACTCAGAGAGTCAAATTTGCACAACTGTTCTCATCTGCTCCGGGACAAGGAGGATGGCAAAGAGGACAGAAGAGAAGCAGCCTAAAGAGATACCTACTCACCTGGATACTTGAAAGATAATTCTGGGCACAAAGGATCCCTTTCATATTTTCTTTTCTTTTTTTTTTTGGCCTTCTTGTCAGGGAGGAGGGGTTCACTTGATATTTCTTATTTATTTTCCCTCTTCTCAGAGGAGGAGACTAATAACATCTTAGGGCTACACCCTGAACACCTGTGGGCTATACTCTGAACCATTTATTAAGGAATACACTGCTCAGTTTCTATAAAAGGAAATAAGAGGAGTTCTTCTATATTTTCAGTAGCATGAGGAAGAAATTGTCTTCACACTTGAAAAAAATCTCACTATTAATGATGTCACCTTTTAATAATGGGGGACAAGGACTGTGCCTGACCTGCTTATCTCGGGTCTACCTCAGTGCTTAGTACAATTAAGCATAGTTTGTTAAGCACAGTCAGTATTTAACAAATACCACAATTATGATGATCATGATTATTATTAATAGAAAAACAATTGTAAATGTAAGACAGCTATGAGTTGACACACAATGCACACACATGAACACACACATGAATACATACACAAATCTCCATCTTTCTGTCTTATCCCTTATCCTGGTTAAACATGTTTATCCTCATCCTCTATAGTATTATTCCCCCACAGTGACCAATGTCTCGATTTGGAATGATGGTTCTGGGATTGATTCTATTAATGTGTTTTTGATAACGTGGGTAAAAGAATTTGATTTCTATTAATCAAATTTGCAGTTGAAACTTAATTGGTTGTGTTTTCCTAATACTTTGAAAGACAGAAATTCGTTTTGCAGTGACCTTTATAAATGAGGAAGAAAAACAAGATGAAATTCATTAGTGGCAAGTGCAACACAAGGAATTTACTAACAACAACAAAAAAATCTCATACAGGATAACTACCAGATGGGGAGAGATGATTAGACATCAGACCTGGAATGTGTAGTTGGCTACAGGCTGAGTGACTGAGCGTTGTACTGCTGTCTTTAAAAAATATACATACAAACAGACATAATATACTGTACTCTTTCAATGGCATGACATTTTGGGATTATTTTATTAAGTTCTTATCACTGTTCTTCAAAAAAAAGATTTGGAAAAAATGAAGCGGGTCCAAAGAGCAACAACAGTGATTTTAAAATGTTGGAGAATAGTTTATATGAAGAAATGTGAGAGGAATCAGCATTGCTTAATGTGGAGAAGATGGGGTTGTTTTTATTACAAAAGTCTTCCAGTAAAATGGTTCATTCAAAACATTAAGAAACACTTAAAACTAAAAGAGTGCTTCTCTTGAATTCCTTTCCAGTTTCCCATTCTTTCTTCATTACCTCATAATCCATTCTCAGGCTCGCCTCTAATGATGCCCATCTCTGGCTCTCCCAGAAAGTGTGGAGTCCCACTCAGTTACCACTCTGAGCCCTGTTTCTTGAATATATTATTTCCTGGCACATTAAACCCCTCAACTTTATAAACCCAAATTCCTTAGCCTGAGTTCCTCAAAAATCACTCACTGTAGGTGAGGGGTGACAATAAGTGGTTTCAAGTGTATGTCAGGAGGGGTTTATAATCAGAACAGTAGCAAATTGTTCTGCAAGTCCACTGAGAATCAAACAAATTGTATGCCCTTACAGAAAAGCAGAATACAGTTAGATGGAAGGGAGTTTTTTGGTTTTTTTTTGCATTCTCCAAGTGGGAAGATATCGGAGGGATTTGGGTCTGTTCCTGCAGAAATGAGTTCTTTGAGAAGGGAACAGGCAACCATCTGGAGGTAGGGAACTGGAAGGGATGACCTCTGAGGGCCACTTCCAGTTACATCTTTCTTCCGTGCCATACCCCCACTCCCAGCCTAGAATAGGAAATTGAAGCATAAATATATCAAAAGCTGAAGAAAATGATACTCCAAAAAGGATTAGAACTACAAAAGCAGAAAGTTTAAAAAGCCTAAAAAAATCACTCCTATTTTATTATACGTAGTTTTAACTGTAGCTGTCTGAAAAGCTGTCACCTAGTGCTCTGATTGGTTTGGATGGTGTCCCGGGAGCCAGTCTGTTGGCAAGGTTAGGGATGAGACTCACAGAGGGTGGTGAGGCCTTCCCTTAAGTGTCTCCATTCTCATTGCTGGCAGGACCAATTAACTGCGTGGCAATGTGCAGGTTTGTCCATTTTTTGTATTTGTATCATGAGGTGTGATGTTGTCTAGTAAGAAGAGCACAGGACTGGAAGTCAGAGTTTGTGCATTCTAATCCTCGTTCGACAACATCTTCTGCTATGTCACCTTGGGCAAATGGCTTATCATCTCCATGTCTGTTTCTTCATTTGTAAAATCAGGATTAAATACCTGTTCTCCCTCCTACTTAGACTGCGAGCTTAATTTGGGACAGAAATGGCATCTGACTTGATTGTCCTGTATCAGTTACCCCAGAATTTTATACAGCACTTGGCACACAGTAAGCACTTAACTATTCACAATTACTATTCTTATTACTGTATATGTAAATATTGTACAATAGTATGCTTGTTAGGTGTTGATGTGCATGCCAGATGTGGAAGGTGTGCAAACGTTTCTGTGTGATGAAATGTGGAGGCTTCTTGTTTTCAGTGCATACTGTGCAGAGCTGTTCCTTCTAGAGTTAATCGATGGTATTTATTGAGCACCTACTGTGTGCAGAGCACTGTACTAAATAAATACTTGGTGGGGTTAGAGTACAATAGAAAGGGTAGACACGATCCCTACTCGCAAGGAGATGTTTAAACTTTCACTAGCTATCTCCAGAATAGTTTGGCATATATGTGTGTGTCTGTGTATGTGTGTGTCTCTGTGGGTTTGTATGATTGAGGACAGGCATTGATACTATGGGTAGGCAAAACTGTTATTTTGACATGTCGTGATGACTGAGAGAATGGAAGCACAATCAATAGTTTTCTGCCTTGTAAACAAATAAAGTTGTCCTTTGTGCTCTGTGGCATCTGTAGTAATCAAGTCCATGTACCATTTTGCCTCTTGAATTCCCAATATTCCCTAAGCCATCCCCTTAAAGTAGCATTTCCATTCCTCTAGCAGCAGAATTTCAGGCAAGTCTTCCCGGAGGTGGTATTTCCCAGGATTGCCCGTTCATATCCTATGGACTTGATGCCAGGAGTCAGACTCTAAATTAGCTTGAAAAGACTCAGGAGGTGAGGGCCATGGCATGCATTTCTTCAGCACTGCACCTGGTATAATATAGGCTGGAGGTGGCCAAGCTTCATAAACTGAATCAAGAACAATTTGGCCTAGAAGCTGCAGACCAAGAAGAATCACTTTCACCAGCAGGCAGTCCAATCTTGATATCTGTGAGGGTGATTATTAAGGGGGTTGTATTCTGTTTTGGGCTAATATGATATGGTCAGAAGATGAAACAACAGAGCCAGAAACACCAGAAGGATAAGAAACAATTAAGGGGATTATACCTAATCAGTGGTCAATATGAATAAAAAGAGCAGGAATGCTGCCAGACTTTTATATTGACACAATGACACATTCCAGGATCAGGGAAGAATCTTAGTCAACACAGTGATTTAATAAATAAATAAGTAGAGTAGCAACCAAGCATTATTGGCATACCACGTTTGTCCTGATCAGTAGGGAAGTAGTCAAGGACAGGCTTGATTAGCCAAAGAAAGTTAACTGAAAGATTTGGGCATAAGACCAGAAGTGGTGGCAAAATTCACACTCGGGGCCCGAGACTGAATCTGTCCTTGATATTGGTGTAGATTGCAAAGTCCAGCTTCAGTAAGACAGGGTCAGTTCTGTAAGGGTAAGGAGAAGATGATGAAGAGGAAAATTAGGGAGAGAAGGGAAACAGAGGCCACTGGTTACACTGAGCTAGGGGAAGGAGAGACAATGAGATCAGGGTTTTACGTGCACAAAAAAGGGAGAAGTTTACATCATTAGATAGGCATGGGCATGGAATGAAAGGCAACTAAAGTCTTCTCATGCAGTGTTGCAAACTGGAATCTTGGCCTTGGTCTTTTCAGTATAGGGTTCAAACCTGGAAGGAAGCCTGATGCTGTAGGCCTTCTCTGGGCTAGTTTTCCCCTGATTGATTTGCAAACTCAATCTGAAATTCTTGCCTGTGAGAGTTTCATTATATACTTTCCCATTCCATTTATTTTCTGTTATTCATTCTAGATGCTCTGGAAGGTATTATTAGACTTTTTTTCTACACTGGAATATATATATTTTTTAATGTTCAGATTTATGTGTCTTTATATTAAGAGACCGGAATGATAGTTTCCTTAGATTTCCTTTTGTTTCTTCTCCAGGACCAATTTAATCAGCTTCAATGTCTTCTGGCTTTTTTCATAAACATTTGTATAGAAATTCACAAAGAAGAGCCCATTCATAATTAGATTCCAATGTAAATCTCAGACTGCCACTTCACACTAAAATGTGCCATTAAGAACCAGATGTTGTAAACGTAATGTACAGGCATTATTTGGATTTATGGGAGATTTGAGAGATGGTAGACTGCTAAAATAAAAATAAGAACTCTGGGAGTCTCATATGCAGGTGTGTTTGCAGACCTTCTGGAAGGCTCCATATTATTTGGATAATCAAATCCCTTAACTGGTGCATGGTGCCATATTGAATAATGTCAATCCAGGAAGTACTGCCCCAAAACGTGCCTGTCTTCATAGCAACAAACAATGAAAAATTGTTCTGGAACAGGTTTTCCTTGTGAAACTATGACCCTTGAAATGCTGCCAAGATCAGTGAGCCTCATAATTGAGTAAGTGCTGGTCATACATACCAGCTTAAGCCGCCTGGAGGAAACCTTACTAACACAATTTTTCTAAAATTTCAAAAATGTCCTTTAGCTCTTTGTTCAGGGTCTGTTCAAGTTCTTTTCTCAACTGTTTCTGACTCTACCTTGGGTATGGATACCCAATCCTCTTACATTACCTCACAGACTCCTCGAAACATGTAGTTCAAAATCAAAAACATTTCATGGCAAAGTGCCTTGGATTCCATTCCTCAGACTACCATTGTAAATTTGGAAACCAGTGAATTTAGTTTCAGTACCATTTTTCTATCAAATGAAGTAACCCCACCAACTCTAGGTTTCAATGTGCTCCTCACAAAACAACAGAAACTTTCCTAGCAACACAAACTTCAAAAAATCAAAAGAGCAGTCACAGCTGAAGGACACATTACACTCCTGAGATTTGTACATTTGTCACCTCTCAGGATTCAGATCTTGAATATCAGTGCTATTCAGAAGTGTCACGTCACCAATGCAGACCAGGAGAAGAACAACTAACATGTTCCCATGACTGAAAGAAAATCCTTTTGAAGAGAATAATGAGATTCCCGCTGAAAAGCCCTACAGAACACAAGGGGATCAAATGGAAACAGGAGAATGAGGAGAAACCTTGTTTTAGGTTTCATCTAAAGTAATAATCCCCAGCCAGAGAGCTCTGGCCCTCCAGAGTGACTTAAGGCGCTCCTCAGTGTGCCCTGATAAATTGGGGATGCCACCAATTTCATTTCAAGCCATAAGTCACTTATGTTGCTGGATTAAGAAGCACACTTTCACAAGCTCGCCGAAAACAAAAACTTCACCTCACAGTTACTGTTATAATTCCAACTGACAAAATTTCTAGAAGGAAGGGCCAAAGTGTGTTGTCGGAGGAAGACAATTATTATTTCTAAAAATATCAACCCTCAAGAGATACTTAGTAACTATTCCTTTTTTCAGTCACATTCTTCCTCTCCCAAAAAGCCAAGGTTTTAGTCCTGCCCCTTGGAATTTGGAAATTGAAAAGTCCTTGTAGGCCAACAGAATCCCTACTAAGATAAATGATGAAATAGCATCTGCTTGGAAACTTCACTTAAAGTAAACTCTAAGGACTTCAAGCTGACCTGGCTGTCTTAGATGGCCACCAGAAAATCTCCAAAGTAGAAAGGCGGCCAGGTTATGCCTGAAAAAGACTGAATACCAAATATATTTGTAACCTCCCATGGGCAGGAAACTTGTCTGATGACTCTGTTGTGCCACACTTTCCCAAGTGCTTAGTACAGCGCTCTGCAACAGTAAGTTCTCAATAAAAATCTTTGTAATATATTTATCACCCTTATTCCTCCTATGATTACTCTGCAAACTCTCAGTGATTTGTCTAAAACCCTTTGCCTCTTCTTCTCCTCTAATTTTCTTCTTGGCCCCTTCCAATCTGGCTTCTGCCTCCTTGACAGAAACTTCCCCCTCTAAGGTCATCAGTGCTTTAATCAATCCAGCAGGCTTACCTCTCCTTGACATTTCTGGTTCAAAATGTACCCTTTCCCATTCACTGGTGCAATCGCTTTGTGCCCAGTCAGGGCTGGCTTCAAAGAGTAAGCCTGACACTTCTGAGGGGATGATAGAGCCCATGGTTCTGGGGCAGCTGCAGAATAGCTAGAGAGGATGTTAAAATTTTGAAAACTCACAGACTTCCTCCCCCTGTATTGGGAGAAGCTCCCGTATTAATATGAACCTGAAACACAATGTAACAATGAAGGACAAACCTTCTGAACAAACCTTCTGGATTCTGGGGCTTGAGCTGAGCATAACTTATTGACATCAGCCAGAATAAGAAAGAGTGGAAAGGTTTTACCTGCCTCGGAGGAGCCAGATGTCTGCACCACAGTCTTCACTCCCACTTGCTGTCTTGTTCAGGGTAGCTTGGTGGTAAGAACATAGAGACACAGGTTGCAATCCCAGCTCTGATACTGGTCTGCTGTGTGACCTCAGGCAAGTCACACTGCTTCTCTATTTCCCAATTACTCATCTGCAAAATAGAGATAAGGTATGGGCTGCCCTGTCTCTTAGGATATTTTAAGTGGGTTACAAACTGTGCCTGATAGCACTATCTTGTTTCAGCATTTGTGCTTGGCAAATATTAAGTGTTTCTCTCTAGTTCCTCCTTCCTCTGGCCCCTTCTTCAACTCCTCCAACTTTTCCAGAAGCATCTGAAGAGATCTCCTGCCTCCTCTCAAAATATAACCCCTCTAGCTGCACCCCCTACCCTAATCCCTTCACACTTTACCAAAACACTCATCCCACCTTCCTCCCTCTCTCCGTGACCACCATCTCCAACCATTAATTCTCCAACAGTTTCTTCCCCACTGCCTTCAAACAGTCTTAGTCCCTCTTATCTTAAAAAGCCCATCCTTTGACATAGTGGTTCTTTCCATTTATCACTCCTCCTCCCTCATACCATTCCTCTTCAAACTCTTTGAGCAAGCTGTCTACACCTGTTGCCTCTAGTTTCTCTCCTTCAGTTCTCTCTTGGTCCTCTACAGTCTGGCTTTTGCCTCCTCACTCCATGGAAACCACCCTCTGTAAGATCTCCACTGATCTTGTTGCCAAATCCAATGGTCTCTATTCTATCTAATCTTCCTCAACTTCTCAGCTGCTCTTGACACCGTGGACCACCCCTTTCTCCTGGAAACATTATTTAATTCTGGTTTCACTGAAACTGTCCTCCCATGGTTCTCCACCACCCAGTCCCTTGGAGAACTCATTCGCTCTCATGGCTTCAATTATCATTTCTATGGAGATGATTCCCAAATCTACATCTCCAGCCCTGATGTTCCTCCTTTTCTGCAGTTTCATATTTCCACTTCAGGATATCACTTCTTGGATGTCCTGAGACACTTCAAATTTTAACATGTCCCAAATAGAATTCTTCATCTTCTCATCTGACTCTGTCCTCCCCCTTCCTTCCTCAGCACTGTAAATAGCAATACCATCCTCCTTGTATCACAAGCCTGTAACCTTGTTAAACTCAACTTCTCTCTCTCATTCAACCCACATGTTTAGTCTGTCATCAAATCCAGTCAGGTCGACCTTGCCAACATTGCTAAAATTTGCTCTTTCCTCTCCATCCAAATTGCTACCACACTGATCCAAGCACTAATCCTATCTTGCCTTTACTGCATCCTTGCTCCCTGCTCCCTGTCTTGCTCCACTCAAGTCCATACTTCATTCTGCTGCCTGGATCATTTTTCTAAAAAAAGTTCAGTTTATGTTTCACAACTCTTTAAGAACCTCCAGTGATTGACCTTTCAGCTCTGCACCAAACATCAACTCCTCACCATTAGCTTTAAAGCGTTTATTCAGCTTGCTCATTCCTCTTCTACCTTGCTGATTTTTTATTTATTTCCTTCTACAACACATAATATATACTTTGCTCCTCTAATACCAACATAATCACGGTACCACAATCTCATCCATCCGGCCGCAGAGCCCCTTGCCTCTGGTCTAGAATCCCTTCCCCTTCACCTCGGCAAATACTCTCCCCATCTTCAAATCCATATTATAACCACATCTCCTGCAGGAAGCTTTCCCCAGTTAAGCCCTCACTGGCCACTTTCTTCTAGATCACCCTTGCATTTATATTTGTACCATTCATTCAGTCCATTCTCAGCCTCACAGCACTTCTGTGTACATAGCCATAATGTATGCATGCAGCCTGGCTGAGTGGAAAGAGTGTGGGCTTGGGAGTAAGAAGGACCTGGGTTCTATTCCCAGGTCTGCCACTTGTCTGCTGTGTGCAACCTTGGGCAAGTCACTGAACTTCTCTGTGCCTCAGTTACCTCATCTGTAAAATGGGGATTAAGACCGTGAGCCCCATGTGGGACAACCTGATTACCTTGTATCTACCCCATCCATAGAACGGTGCTTGGCACATAGAAGGCACTTAACAAATACCACTATTATTATTATTATTATTATTATTTAAATGTCTGTCTCCCATTTTAGTCTGTAAGCCCTTATTGGGCAGGGAACATGTCTGCCAACTCTTCCCCAGTATTCTCTTCCAAGTGCTTAGTACAGGGCTTGATTGATTGATTTATTAATTGCTTAATAAATCCCATAAAAACCAGGCAGTGACCTGGAAAAACAGTCAGTGACTTAGGATTTGTGTTGCCTATACAAGAAGCATCATTTAAAATAGTCTTATGGAGACAGGATAGGAAGGTCTATTCTAAAGATTGCAATGTTCCATGGAGACAGATGCCTGGCCTGCCATGGATATTTGCCTCTTCATCAGTAGGCAGCAGGCACTGGGCCAGCCTGGGAAGCCATCCTTAACTTCTGAATGAGGTGGCAATGTTTCTCAGTATCCAACTGAATTCAAGCCTAAAACCAAATGCATTCCTTGGCTTCTTCGTAATATTCTTAGTCAATTACACAGCCTGTCAGGGTGGAATGGACTGTCAGTCACCCATCAATGTTTAGGCCATAGCTAAACAGATCGATAGCTGTCACCATCAGTACTTTCGAGAACAACACTGAACAACATCACTATAAAAGTTAAATAACAAAACTGTTCACAATATCCTGATAAAGGTGTGTGTGAATAAACATGTGCGCGCACAAACACAAATACAAATCTAACTGTCCTTCAGTTTTGAAGATGACGCACATGTTGGAAAGGTCCTGTTGTACATGTGCACTTGTGATTCTAATGATTGATTGATGCATAACCAACACACCCTTATTTTTTGCTTTCAATTAAGAAGAACGGAAGTACAGATGAATGAAATAACGGACTGTGCAAGTGAACTTAGAGGTTCAAATCTTGTTATTAGCCAGAAAGAACACAAGAAACCCCTGTGTTTTTTTTCTTGTGTTAGTTCCCCATGCCCAGTCCTCTCGTGATATGTTTTTGAATTTGGCGAGGCAATGTTTGGAGCTTCTTTATCAACTCTTCCATCATTAAAGATGAGCAGATTTGACCCTATCATCAAACAGTGGCTGCCTCATCAGGAGCTGCCCTATTCGTATCCTAAACCACCCAACCCACTACCAACACCTTGTCCACATCCTCTGACCTTGAACTCCCTCTAACTTCAGATCCAACAGACTACTACTCTCTCCACCTTCACAGCTCTGCTAAAATCACACCTCCCCAAGAGGCCTTCCTTCATTACCCCTACCTTCCCTTCGTCTTACCCACACCCCTGGCTGTGTAACCATTAAGCACTTTGATATTTTCCCCTGCCCCACAGCACTTCTTATACTCTATTATTTCCCCTATTGTAATTTATTTTAATGCCTGTCACAGTCAATAGACTGTGAGCTCCTTGCAGTCAGGAATCATGTCTACCAACTCATATTGTACTTTCCCAAAGAATTAACATACAGTTTATGCACACAGGAAGTATTTTAGTTGACTAATTTAAGTCACTTGCTTTCAGAAGACTTTGGCTTGGGGATAAGGGCTAGGAGCATTCTTCACCTTTCTGAGGGAGGGATTGTGTTCACCAACTCTGTTGCATCATGTTCTCCCAAGCACTGAGTGTAATCCTCTGCACACATAAGTACTCAATAAATACCATTAATTGACTGGAAAGAATGTGACTCTGAGTTGCTTTTCCTATGGTAATAAAGCTTTGTCCACTGCCATCCAGTCATGACCAGACAAAGGCATGAACAGTCAGCTAAAACAGATTAGTACTGTCACGTAAGACAATAAGACAAAATATTTACAAACTAGAGATTTCATAGTCAGTAGCATCATTTTCCCCTCTCAGGGTTGTACCCAGTGAGTTTCCAGTCTTTACTCCAGGAAGGAGAGTCAAGCAGAGACATATCCATTCCATTCTTAGCTTGGCCAGTGGCTAACGAGTTGAAGGCAATCTACTACAAGTCAAAATTCACCTGCGCTGGGCAGCAGCGGCATGACAGAGGGTTGAGGGAGGAGATTCAAGTTTACTGTGGGGAAGGAGGCAATGGTAAACCACTTACAGATTTTTACCAAGAAAACTCTATGGATAAACTATTAAAGCAATTGAAGATGGGGAATGGGGCATTCTGGTAAAGGTGTGTCCATGGCACTGCTTTGGGTCAGAGACCAGGGCAGAAGACAATACAGGCATCATTTTGAAAATGAAAGACTGCTATATCAGTACCCATAATATCGGCACATATCCACACACCATATGTACAAATGGTACTGTAGTTATAATACAACTATCACTAATAATAATAATTGTGGTATTTGTTAAGCACACACTATGTGCCAAGTACTGTACTAAGAGCGGGGGTTGATACAAGCAAATCAGGTAGGTCATAATCCCTGTCCCACTTGGGGCTCACAGTCTTAATCCCCATTTTACAGTTGAGGTAACTGAGGCCCAGAGAAGTTAAGTGACTTGCCCATGGTTACACAGGCGACAACTAGCAGAGCTGGATTTGAACCCATGTGCTTCTGGACTACAAGGTCTGTGCTCTATCCACTAGGCCATGCTGCTTCTCTTAAGATATGTACATATTTTTCACAACCTACATATATATATAACCAAAATTAATGAATATAAAATCTTAATATCTTCTTTTACCCTTTCAAAAGTTAAATCAGGAATATTAATTCTAATTATTCCCATTATTGTTCTGTGTTTACTTCCGTACGTTGCTGGACTGACAAAACTATCGTCAAGGATAGTAAGGTATTTATCAGCATTCATTATATCTGTAGGGCCAGTTCCAGTGAATCTCTATTTAGAGTGTTTAAACATTTTTATTTAAGGATGCAAAGACTTAACAAGCTTTACTTTAAAATACATCCCATTTATACCTAGGATAAAACATAATAGATTCACAGCTTACATTTTAGCTGCTATAGTTTCTACTCTTCCAAAAGAAATTAATTTTTGAATTAAGCTTGACTGAAATTGCTAGGAACAGCTATGCCACAGGGGCAGTTAAGCCTAGATAAGCTGTGTATTGAAACTGATATTATCCTTCCAAGTGGGAGCTCTCTGCCAGATTCTAGGTCTGATGTGATGGATTGAATCCCTTTCCCATTGGAAGCACTTTTTCAACTCTTGTGCTGAAGAGGTGAGAACCAGATCCCTGATGGATTCTGATGCTAAAATATGCTTGAATTAACAAAGTCACTTGGACTGACAGAGCCTGACTCTACCTGATTTCAAGTCTATCATCCAAGAAAAATCAAGGTGATCATCTAATGTTTAAAATAAATAATTTGAAATCTGCCTATTACAATTTGAAGGTCTTAGGATATATCAGACATTAACTTTTCAATGCCATTAATATTTAAAAATAATATTTGGGGTTTTCCTTTATATAACATCCAAAATATTATTGCGATATACATTAGAAAAAAAAAACTAGCCAAGTGCCAGTGTACAGAAACATATAAGAGTACTGGGAAATTAGGGGAAGCTTAGTGGAGGAAGTTGTTCTTGGAAGTCTTTGAATGTGGGGAGAGCTATAGTTTACTGGACTTACGAAAAAGGGAAACAGGCCAGGGGAACAGAATGAGTGAAGGGACGGAAGCAGGAGGGATGAAAGTGAGATGCAACTGAGACAGAGTAAAAGGGTTGTTCTTGGAAATGTTGTGCAGGAAGAACAGGCAGGAATTGGTAGTAGAGTGAATGAGAAGGTTGAAAGATAGTAGAGGAGTTGCTGATGACACCGAGGTTAAGCACTCTGGGACAGGGAGAATGGTTGGATTAACACCAAATATAGGTTGACTGATATCTGACAATTGAAACCTAGAGCTTGGAAGAGAGAGCCAAGACAACTTTCGTGACAAGACACCAGGGCCTCGTCTTAGCCATTTTTTCCTCCCCCCCATGACACTGCTACATCCACAATCTTTTCTGTACTTCTTACATCGCTCTCATGCTTCCACCCTTCATCGTATGATGGGGTCTTGGGTCTAACACATCTCTTTCGCAGGCTGAATAGTTGAGTCATGAATGAGTAAGTCTCGTGGGTTTACTGACATGTTCACCCTCAGATTTTGGAAAAATAAGGGTAGAAATCTATCTACACATCTAAACACGCTTGCCATTTGTATAATTAGGCTCATTAAATGGTGCCTTTGCCTCCCAGATGAAGTCCTAGAA
This sequence comes from Ornithorhynchus anatinus, assembly GCF_004115215.2. Taxonomy (NCBI): domain Eukaryota; kingdom Metazoa; phylum Chordata; class Mammalia; order Monotremata; family Ornithorhynchidae; genus Ornithorhynchus; species Ornithorhynchus anatinus. The sequence continues at coordinate 16,924,561 of NC_041737.1, forward strand.
GTCTGGACAGCAGAGTCTCAAGATAAGAGAAAAGAAAGGCCAGGGATGCTGACTTGCCTAAGACTGTGAAGAATGACAAAGCGACACAATGGCCAGTTTGGAAGAGAGCTTGATAGCTCTTGACATCTGTGGCCACTACCCACTAGTGAGAAGCATTCCCATATGTGGGGTTGCCACTCTTGCTGTGGTTCACTTCCTTCTTTCCTGAGTTCCAAAAGCTAGGATTCCTCTTGGGTTTGGGACAACCTTGCTCAGAGGCAGAGGAATGAATAATAATAATAATGGTATTTGTTAAGCGCTTACTATGTGCCAAGCACTTTTCTAAGTACTGGGGTAGATACAAGGCTATCAGCTTGTCCCAGATGGGGCTCACAGTCTTCATCCCCATTTTACACATGCTTGCCCAAGGTCACACAGAAGACAAGTGGTGGAGCTGGGATTAAAACCTACATCCTCTGATTCCCAAGCCCTCTTGCCACTAAGCTATGCTGCTTCGTAGAATGAAACGACCCACAGCCCTGTGACTGAATGTGAGAGTAGCCTCACTGAAAGTGAGAGCATTTGCAGTACCCAACAACCAGGCCAGGTTTCAGTAATATTAATAGAGTTACCCTTCGTACTCAGAGAAGATACCACAGACAAATAAGTTCACCTCCAAGAAGTCCAGGTTCTATGAGGTGGGGGCCAAAGTGATTTGGAGTTTCACTAATTTTCAGTAACACAGTCTAATCAGTGGGTAAGGAGAAATGACAAAGAGGAATATGTTGCTCATGATTCATTGGGTTTAGCTGGAAATTTTAAGGGACAGCAGAATCTTGCTAGGATACAATGCAAACAAGCCTATCAATCACTTCTCTTTCAGACTCTCTAGACTGAGAACTTGTTTAGGGAAGAGAATGTGTCTAGCAACTCTGTTGTATTGTAGTTTCCCAGGGGCCTTACTACAGTGCTCTGCACACAATAAGCACTCAATAAATACCATTGTTTGATTCATGACAAGTAAATGACATAGACACTTAAATGTTTTTTTAAATGATAACTTCTAAAATCAGCAACTCTGGACGATTACCTTCAACTTCTTTCCCCCATAAAATGGATTGGTCTGATCCACACTCCTTGCTGTGTAAGAAGTGACTTCCTAAATAAGTTAATTTTCTAGAAACATCCTCGTGACAGTTTTGTTTAATATGGTGAAGCAGAAAAGCATGTCATATGCAATAAGTACATTTTGAAAATTCTTATCTGTATTTCACCATGGAGATATGCTCCCTACTAATCAGTATTCTTTTATTCCTTTCCTGTTTAATCATTCTAACTCTGACACATTTAGTTATGGAAAAAATTCAGGGAAAGAGCTACTTTATGTATGATAGAGGGGACATCTTGTATTTATGCATCCCATGCAGCAGGTGTCTTATGGACTCTTATTTAATCTCTGCTTTGGGAAAAAGCAATCAAATGGTAGCTCTTGGTATTTGTTTAATAAAAACTCCAGATGTTGACAACGCTTCCCATGGCCATTGATGTATAATAATTTGCACGCAGCTGCTAAACCCACCCCAATCATTGCTCTGAACAATTGTCATAAGGAAATGTCTCTCTTTGTGAGTCTTCCAAACACCCTAACAGCATGACTTGCATATCTTTCAAGTGTTCAGTCAAAAAGCCCAGTGCAATTTATTCAGATTTATTGTATAATCTCTTTTCAGAGAGAGCTCTGACAGGAACTAATCGGAACATTTCCATCTGATGAGTCAGTGCCATTAAGGTCTCTATCTAGTTAACCTAGGAAAGTGGTTATGAGTTCCCCTGTAGGGCACAGTTTCTGAATGCTCTTCCTACACTGAATTCATTTATACCACCTGAAAAATTAAACCACAGTGAAGAGCATAAATTTAGCTGATATATTGAAAGGGGAATTGCCATTTAAATGCATCCTGTCATTTTTCTTAGAGATATTCTTTACATTAGAAGCATTACTGTGATTTTCAGAGCCAGAAAAATACCATCTTAGCTGCACAGAATATCCTCATATGTGTTTTGAATCACTGTGACTGAAGTTATTTACTTTTCCGCTCCTTAGAGAGTACACAGCGAGATCTTCCAATCTTGTACAGGGGAGAATTTAGCCAATCAATTAATTTCAACTATAAAATGAAATCCTTCTTGGAATTCCTGCCTTGCAAATAGCACAAAAAAATGAATATCCCAAAAAATGAAGTTCTTCCACCTCTCCTTCACTACCTAGAAATATAACTATTACAAATGTTTTTTGAATGACTCCAAAATGATCTCTATCAAAAACTCTAAATGGATGTACAATTAGAAAGCTAGTATCTTAAAATTGAGTTCTAAGAGGCTTTTGGAATATCAGGTAAATCCATTTTGATCAACAAGTTTTATATAAAATAGTCCATCTAAAAATATTTCATGTTACTGAGTAATAAATGAAAGGAGTAAGATAAACATTTAAGGATAAGCCAGCTATTTTTGTCTATTTAAACCATAATAATTGCTAGCAATTACCTGATTAGAATATGAGCATTAGAATATTAATGAAAATCATTTAACATAAACTGGTTTGTAAATAAAGAATCTGTAATAGATTACAAGAAGTGAGTGGCACATTTAGTTTAAGAGTCCTTTTACCCCCACCTGGAGAATTCAATTATGTCGTGTCCTAACTCATAAATAAAAGACAGGAGAAGGCAAAAGAAAATCAAATCACATCTTCCTCCTCCTCATTGATGATAGTCTGTCTCAAGAAAATGATATGGACACCTTTAAGCCTGGGTTCAATGAGCATTAGGAATGAGGATGGAAAAAACAAGAGAAAAGATCCCCTAAGGTGGAAACAGGACACAAAATGACAAATCCGTTCCTGTAGGACTCAGGAGCACGTATTTGAAGAGACTGGGGCCTCTTTGCTTCTCAGTGATGACCAAAGATAAAAACTCAAATTGATATGAGCACTCCTCTATTGAGCACATCTCAGAATCCATGTGGTGATACTGTATGATCAGGATCAATGCACTAGCTCAGCTTACAGTCAGTGTTTAATCAATAGTATAAGTAGAAAGAATAGAGAAAGAAAGATCCACAGGAAAAGTACACACAGAGATTTAGTCTGCAACCCAACAGGACTGATTCAGGAATGAAGAGGTTTCTTAACCCATGATCTAGTTCAATCCTGCAAAATGCATCCAAAATGTACTTCACAGGCCAGACTCAAAATGAAATCATGAGACAAAATCACAATCCATGAAATTCTGGAATGCTGTCAGTCTCCTAGCATCGAAACTACATTCACCTTAACATAGCTGTGCTGATTGGGATGTGAGAGGACAATAAGAAATGCTACAATAGCCAAACAACTACTATATGCAAAGCTGAAATTGGGAAACTGAAAGCAAGAGAACAGAATAAGCATTTTAAGCACATTGTAAAAAGAAATCCTCTGACAATTCTGAATCTGGGCAGAAGACTAGGACCCAAATGTTGAAGATAGACCTGTGTGGTGCATTACAATCAAGAAGAGAGTAGTCCTCTCAGAACCAAAGCTTCACTTAGGAAGAGAGACAAGGAGGCAGAAGGAGAAAATAATTACATATGCTGCCAACATTAAATACAACAAGGAATAACTTTTCATGTACTTAGTCTTTCAAGTCACAGACTCACTCATAGCTGACATTCACTATCCATGGTGTCCTCTTCAAATACAAAGGTCAACTATGCACACACACAGACACACACAGAGTTTCTATGAGATACCGTCTACAAGGTAGCCTTTCAAACTGGCTATACTGCTGGAAAAACACATCAGTTTGATGAGAATGACCCCAAGATCAAAGACCTACCTGCAGTGAAACAAGAATATCACCTTATGAAAGACATCCTATCATTAAGTAGTCATTCATATTTTATATTATTTATGAAAGATCAAAAGAAAATTTAAGCAACTGGATGTGTTAGCAATTTCCCCCCCCCCCCCCCCCGAACACATTTAACTGGATTCACATGTTTTCTTGGAATTTATCCAAGAAGTGTAGGCTTGTTAACAAGTAGTTTTATATCCGTTTGCTCTGAATGCATTTTAATTCAGGTATTTCAGAAGAAACTATCACTTTGGTTTGACTGATTGTATTTTCTTTTTTCTCCTTTTTTCCTTGTGACATGAGTCCTTCAGTATCTATTGATTTCTAGAATGTAAGTCTGCTTAAAAACTGAAGCCAGACACCAGTCTTGAAAGATGCATATTATCCAAAGCCTTTAAAATATTCAATTCTCATCATTATCATCAATAGTATTTGAATACTTAGTGTATAGAGCACTGTGTTAAGTGCTTGTGAGTACAATATAGCAATTCTGAGTTTTAATGACATTTTAAGAACCCAAAAGAGGTGCAGCTATGAGTCCATAATGAACTCTTCAAATCCTAAAGATTTTTTTGGGGGGCGGTGGGTTAAGATTAATGGCTAGTTTGCAAAATAAAAATATTGTGATAAGTAAAGCTAAAAATTTGCTTTGGGTCAGTATTTTGATAAACACTACCAATATGATGATGTCCTTGAGTTCGTTTCGGACAGGGAATGTATATGTATATTGTTATACTGTACTCTCCCAAGCGCTTAGTACAGAGCTCTGCACACAGTAAATTCTCAATAAATTCGATTGACCAACTGGTTCAAGATAGTGGGAATGAATTAAACATATTTGGCTCTTCAAAACAAAGGTCATAAGAAAAAGGAAATTGTTTGGAATTTTGATTTTGAAAGAAGGAATTATCAAAATATTGCATTATTTATAGCATAAGCGCAGTTCACAAATTATTTCCAGAGACTAAGTATGTGGGATATTGTTCTAGCATAATAAAGGTATTCCTTCTCAACCTCTTTGCTGCTTTTGAGACAGTCAACCACCCCCAAACTCCTGGAAACATTATAATAATGATGGTATTTGTTAAGCACTTAATATGTGTCAAGCACTGTTCTAAGCACTGGGGAGATACAAGGTAATGAGGTGGTCCCTCATGGGGCTCACAGTCTTAATCCCCATTTTTCGGATGAAGTAACTGAGGCACAGAGAAGTTAAGTGATTTGACCCAAGTCACATAGATGAAAAGTGGCCGAGCCGGATTAGAACCCATAGCCTTCAACTCTTTCCAGAGCCACGTTGCAACCTCAGCTTCACTGACACCATCCTCTCCTGATTCTCCTCTTACCTCTCAGGCCACTCATTCTCAGTCTCTCTAACAGACTCCTCCTCTCCCAAGCACTTAGCTTAGTGCTCTGCACACTGTAAGTGCTCTGCTTAATGAATGTGCCTGAGTAAATGACAAATAGTCTTATTTCCTCCTCAAAAATGGACAGTTGCAAGGTTTATGCACTTTTTTCAAGTAGATGTGTTATTTTTCAGTTTTTCCAGAATCTGTGATTAATGACCCAAAGTTTGTGTCATTTATCTGCCAAAAGGTCTCTCAGGTTCAATATATACTTTCATTTGTAAAGTAGTGATATGCACCAGAAATATTCATTCAATTGTATTTATTGAGCACTTACTGTGTGCAAAGCACTGTACTAACTGCTTGGAAAGCATAGTTTGGATGTTTAAAGGAGGGCATGTGAGAAGGGCATTAAATGAATCTTACTTGACAGTGATTTTAAAGATGGATTTAGAAATATATTCCTAGTGTGAAATCTTGAATATTTTAAACTTTGATTTCTTTTCTAACTGTTAAGGAGGGAATTTAGACCTGTGAAAATCTCTGCAAACCCAAACTATATGGCTTCATTCAAGAGAATTGGTGACTCAGAGGGTGTCTCCGCTCTGGCTCCCAGCTGTCCAATGAACTTTGGGTTTTTTGCTTGTTTGTTTGAGTTCCGCCCTAACAAGCAGTTTACCTAAGAATGTGTACATAATAGTACCTTTTACAAGGCTTGTGATTTAGACTTCAGATAAGACTTTTTTATAAGCTTCTCCTGAACCTTTCTGCCTCTAGTACTCACTTGATAGGCTGCTAGTCTTTGCAAAAGGAAACTAGAACTACTCAGTTTCTCCCTTTTGGAAAGTCCCCTTAATGGGATCGTCCTACTTTCAGTGTCTGGAAGGAATGCAGTGAGGGCTAAGGAAAAAACATGATGATCAGAACCCATCATCAGTCAGAAGAATTCAAAAGAATCAATAAGATATAATAATAATTACGGTATTTGTTAAGTGGTTACTATGTGTCAAGCACTGTTCTAAGAGCTGGGGTAGATACAAGGTAATCAGGTTGTCCCACGTGGGGCTCACAGTCTTAATCCCCATTTTACAGATGACATAACGGAGGCACAGAGAAGTTAAGTGGGTAGCCCAAGGTCACACAGCAGGCAAGCGGCAGAGTGGGGGTTAGAACTCATGTCCTCTGACTCTCAAGCCTGTGCTCTTTCCACTAAACCATGCTGTTTCTGGCTGCTTCCTCTTGGGAAAATTGTCTAAGCTTCCTGTGATATTTGATTTATTTTTCCTACAGGTTGGGCTCGTTTAAGATTTCTACCTTGTCACTGAATTCTGTGTTTACTTTTTTGTGAAGCAAAAATTAGGAAATTCGTCATTAAATGTGCCTCCAGAAATAATTTGGATTAATTACATTTTAAACATCATTTCTACTGCATAGCTAATGATGTTTGAATAATTCTAGTCTTGCTTTTCTTATTCGGAGACTCCTATTCTTCAGTTACAATATTTTTCCTTCAGCTCTACAGCATTTTCACAAGAAGTCTGGATTTTAGATTGATTCTTTCACTTGTAAAAGGGTAACAGACTTAGGTACTCTTTCCATATAAAGCTTGGGCTGTTTCCAGATGTCCACACTGATTTCAACTGTTCTGCTATACAATGCAGTTTGTTTTAGTGGTGGCTGTTATTGGGATCATTCCAGAGATAAAATAGTTCAAAACCATTTGGCCTCCCTTATCTTTTTGTCCACATTCTTCATACCTTCTCAATTCATTCCTAACAATAGTTTCCTTAATAAAACATCACAGGGATTATATTCAGTGACAAGATTTGTTTCCAGCAAGCATTATCTTTTTCAAATGTGAATTTTTGTGCTGTTGAAAAGTGCCAGATTGATAACAATGGCAAATGAAGTCTTCTGGTTAACCCATGAAACAATGGGCGGTAGAACTAGAGTTCCCATAAAGCAACTCTCTGCTTCCCTGGGAAATGGGTAAAGAGGAGGAGGAAGAGGCAGACCCGCTTAGCACAACAGGTCTGCTTCTTTTCTTTCTCTCCCTCTCTGAGAAGCAGATCAAAGGGGAAGCCACCAACTGCACAGGACAGAAATGCACTTTGGCCCATGATCTGTGATTCACTGGAGGGGCAAGAAGTAATTATGGGAATAGAAATAAATTTCTCTAGAAGTCCTGGCCACATTTGCTTCCAATTCTTTAAGTAGTCTCTATACACAATCATGCTACTCAATATTTCCTTCAACAAAATGAGGAGGTGTTGTGAGATTGAGCACATTCTGGGTACCCAGTAACCTTCCCTGAAGCAGATATATCAGATAAATGGTGTTTGTTGAGTGCTTACTATAGACAGAGCACTGTACTAAGCGCTTTGGGAGAATACAGTACAGCAGAATTAGCAGGCTCATTCCCTGTCCACAAGAACATCTAGTTTCCTGCCAGTTCCCAGGATTTTCTATCTGCCCATATCAGGTAGAGGATAAACAGCTAATAAAGGAGCAACTTTTTTTTCAAATAGATTTGGTGATAGCAAAACGTTTACAGGAGTGATGTTATAGTATCCAAGACCCATATCTCCTACTACAACATTTTCACCACTTGAAGGACAAATGTGGAAGAATGCCTGTAAACCCAAACATACAGAGACGCACACACACACCCCACCCCGCTGAAATGCAGCCTTTTTTTGGACAGTGGGTTTATACACACCTACCCATAAAATGCCAGTGCCTAGTAAATTCATAATAAGTCCAGCATATTATTTTGGAAATCAGTTTGTAAAATGTATTGTTTATATGCTTAAAGGATAAGGTGTCAGAACTTCAGCAGATATCTCAGTCACTGAGATATTTACTGGTCACACTGGAATTGAATTTGAAGGTCATCATTGTATTTACTGTTAATAGTGTTTACTGAGTGCTTTCTTTGAGCAGCATATATACTTAACTCCTGGCATGGGTGAGAGTATATCAGATTAACCTTTAAATTAATGCTAAAATTTAGAATTTGGGGAAGCAACGTGGCTTAAAGGAAAGCCTGGGTGTCCAAGGACCTGGGTTCTAATCTTGCTTATAATAATAATAATGTTGGTATTTGTTAAGCACTTACTATGTGCAGAGCACTGTTCTAAGCACTGGGGGAGTTACAGGGTAATCAGGTTGCCCCACGTGACGCTCACAGCTAATCCCCATTTTACAGATGAGGTAACTGAGGCCCAGAGAAGTGAAGTGACTTGCCCACAATCACACAGGTGACAAGCGGTAGAGCCAGGATTTGAACCCATGACATCTGACTCACAAGCTCGGGCTCTTTCCACTGAGCCACTTATGCCACTTGCCTGGTGTGTGACCTTGTGGAAGTCATTTAACTTCTCTTTGCCTTAGTTTCCTCAACTGTAAACTGGGGATTCAATTCCTGTTTATCTTCTAATTTAGACTGTGGGCCCATGTGGTACAGGGGCTCTGTCTGATCTGATTAACTGCATCTACCCCAGAGTTTAGAACAGTGTGCGACGTAGACTAAGTTCTTAACAACTACCAATGAAATCACAACAAAATATTATTTCTTTGTGAGCACTGGGTATCTATGTGCCTACATAATAATAATAATGATGGCATTTGTTATGTGCTTACTAAGTTTCAAGCACTGTTCCAAGAGCTGGAGTAGAGACAAGGTAATCAGGTTGTCCCAAATGGGGCTCACAGTCCTAATACCCGTTTTACAGATGAGATAACTGAGGCACAGAGAGGTTAAGTGATTTGCCCAAAGTTACACAGCTGACAAGTGGCAGAGGCTGGATTAGAACCCACAACTACTGACTCCCAAGCCCACGCTTTTCTCACTAAGCCACGCTGCTGGAGGACAAGTAGTTTGTTTATATGATTAGGGGGAAAGAAGTTAGTTGTTTATTTGCAACAATTGAGTAACTTGGTCCTAAAAACTAAGGGAAAATATGTACTATTTCCACAACATAGTTCCACTGTATAATCTTATCTCAAGTCCGGCAAGCTCTTAAAACCACACACATCTCTACTGGATTTACACAGTTATTTTGAGGACAATGTATAGCTCAATCAAAATATTTATTTGAAACACACTTTAAGGGAAGGCAAGATCACTGGACTGGGAATCAAATGACCTGTGTTCTGATCCCGGCTCTTTCACTTGTCTGCTGGGAGATTTTGGGCCAGTTACTTCATTTCTCCATGCCTCAGTTTCCCCTTTTGTAAAAAGGGGATTAAATCCCACACTCTCCTTCCTTGACTGTCAGCCACATATTGCAAAGGGATTAGATTAGAACAATGCTTGGGATTTTTTAAGCATGTGATAATAATAATAATGAATATTTCTTCAGCCCAATGCAAATGAGTTCAAGAACCTTCTCAGGTTGAAAATGCATTGAGCTTGTTTCTGGGATACACTTTCTTAAGAGTAGAATTGGACTGCCTAATGAGCAGTCATAGAAATGTTCCAACTCACAAAGATCTATTTTGTTGGAGTCAAAGGAGGTTCATCTCATTCATTTATGATCTCTGGATTGTTGGCTACAAAGAAAGTCTTTGACTGAAACGTTTGATCATTTACACAAAGGCACCCATGGAAAAAAGAGTGGGAAAAATACAACTTGGCACCAATAATGCAGATTGTTCGGATCCACTTGTATTTGAACAAGTCTATATGAAGCACAGTGTCTTTCTGAGTCCATTTTGGTTGCCTATACAGTCATTAATGTATTCAAAAGAAAATCCACAGTGTGTGAGTGAATTTGACTCAACAGTCAAGATAGGGCCAACAACTAGACGGCTCTCCAACAACCTACTCAAGTCCTATAGTACTTGTAAAGTCACATAGCCAGTTCAGTTAGTTATTCTGATTCCACTACTTGTGAATATCTGTATGTCTTCCTCCCCAGACGTGTGAACTCCTCATGAGCAAGATGTGTCTGTTGGGGTTCTATAGTACTTTTTAATGGTATTTGTTATGCACTTACTATGTGTATTCTTCAAAGTGCTGTGTAAATCCAAGTTAATCAGATTGGGCACAGTTCTTGTCCCATAGGGACTCACAGTGTAAGTGGCAGGAAGAACATATATTGCCTTTCCCTTTTCCATATGAGGAAACTGAAGCACTGAGAATTAAGTGACTTTGCCCAGTATCACAGAGTGGCCAAGTGTCAGAGCCAGGATTAGAATTCTGGTCCTCTAATTCCCCGGCCCATTCTCTTTTCACTATGCCACGGTGCTTCCCCATAGGAACACAACTTTATAGAATGGAAAAGTGAGTGGTAATAGGAAATTATATATAAAAAAGGGTTTACCTGGAAAGAACATGGTGACATCCTTGGTACTGGAGTGTCTCTGTCCCCAACCAGTCTGGGTTAACGAGAAGCAGGGAGAGCGTGGAGCTGACCGGATTCTCCCAAAGTGGATGGTACCCAGTGTTTGCTCAGAAATGATCTGGGCATGTCACTCCCCTTCTTAAACACCTCCAGTGGTTGCCTATCAATCTCCACTCCAAACAAAAACTCCTCACTCTAGGCTTCAAGGCTCTCAATCACCTTGCCCCTTCTTACCTCTCTTGCCTTCTCTCTTTCTACTGCCCACCCCGCACGCTCCGCTCCTCTGCCGCCCACCTCCTCACCTTCCCTCGGTCTCGCCTATCCTGCCGCCGACCCCTGGGCCACGTCCTCCCGCGGTCCTGGAATGCCCTCCCTCCTCACCTCAGGCAATCTAATTCTCTTCCCCTCTTCAAATCCCTACTTAAAACTCACCTCTTCCAAGAGGCCTTCTCAGACTGAGCTCTCCCCTTTTTCCCTCTGCTCCCTCTACCCCCCTTCACCTCTCCACAGCTAAACCCTCTTCTCCCCCCTTCCCTCTCCTCCTCCCCCTCTCCCATCCCATCCCCTCAGCACTGTACTCATCTGCTCGACTGTATATATCTCTACCATCCTGTTTTGTTTATTTTCTTTAATGAGATGTATATCACCCTGATTTTATTTAGTTGCCATTGTTTTTATGAGATGTTCTTCCCCTTGACTCTATTTATTGCCATTGTTCTTGTCTGCCTGTCTCCCCCGAATAGATTGTAAGCCCGTCAAACCACAGGGACTGTCTCTATCTGTTGCCGACTTGTTCATTCCAAGCACTTAGTACAGTGCTCTGCACATAGTAAGCGCTCAATAAATACTATTGAATGAATAACATTATTTCTTCAGCTTCTGCTGCTAATGTGACTACTATGAAACATGAACAGAACTTCATTGTGGAGATATGGAGAACACTAGAAGTAGGTCAAGTGAAAGGAGATAACTAAAAGAAAACAATAGAGCTAGTATCATTAAGATTGGAATTCAGAGGAACTAGGGAACACAAATCATTAATAACATGTTAAGTAACTTCATCGTAGATGAGTCCAACAGTCCAAGATTTTATCTTTGATACTGACACCAAGATTGGTTGGAGGGAACCATTTAAGAGTTTATTTGGTGAGAGAAGCAGCAGCACTTGAAAGAGTCTGGGTTTGGGAGTCAGAGGTCATGCATTTGAATCCCTCTCTGCCACTTGTCAGCTGTGTGACTGTGGGCAAGTCACTTCACTTCTCTGTGCCTCAGTGACCTCATCTTTAAAATGGGGATTAACTGTAAGCCTCATGTGGGACAACCTGATTACCCTGTAACTACCTCAGTGCTTAGAACAGTGTTCTGCACATAGTAAGCGCTTAACAAATGCCAACATTATTATTATTCATTCAATAGTATTTATTGAGCGCTTACTATGTGCAGAGCACTGTACTAATTATCCATCCTCAAGCTTAGAGACAGACTATTTAATCACCCTAACACTCCTGCTGCATCTCATCCTATCCCCCTACTATAAGAACCAAGGCAAGAATGCTTTCTGCTCCAGATGATTCTTTTCATTTCCCTTCTTTCTCCCCTGATCCTATTCAGGTTCAGTCTCTGTCCTGAGATAAGCTGTATCAATTGAACATATCATCGTAGTTTAGCCTAAGAATTTCAGTGACTTCAGCGTGGCCATTATTTAGTAGTTGTCAGAGCCTGGATCAGCTGATGATATCAAGCTTTTGAAGACCTGTGAAAAAGTATCGAAGGTCATGGTGTTGTTCGTTATACATTTCCTGTGTTTGCCCTGTAGCAGAGGTCTTGTCAGCTGATCTATACTGGACTAAAATCACATTGTGATTCTGATAGCATATGGTTAACGATATACTTCAGTAGCTTGCCAGGTTTGTGGCTAGAATTTTCCCAGCAATGGAAAGCAGTGAGACAGCCCTGTTGTTTTTACAGTCAGCTCTCATGCCTTTCTTCCTGTATATGGTTTTGAATATGCTGTCTAAAGTCCTCCCTTTGTTTGGCTTTCCTGAAAGGACCTACAAAATCAGTCCCTTTTGTTGTCATTTTTCTCTCAATTCCAGTCTTTAAAATGCTGTGTGTCATAAAGTGCTTAGGTTTGCAGTTTTCCACACCAAGCTTGCATGAAAGGCAATGATTTAATATTCCAAACTTTCTAAGAAACAACAGACAGCAATTTCAATTAAACATACACAAACTGCTTTAGTCAATTATGCTCTATTAGTAAAACTAGTTTCAGCACTCCTGCAACTAAGCTGAGGATTTATAATGGGATAAAAAAAAAAAAGCCCCCAACCTCTTCTCAGCCATCTTGTCTAGAAAATACAGCATACTTTTCACAGATAGGAGAGAAGAGGCATGGTTTTGTTCCTGCTGTTGTTGAAATTAGTAACTTTCAATCTCCTCAACAAGGGACTATAAATCAGATGAGTAGTGAATATGGCAGCATAAGATTCCATGCAGTAATCTGTAAAATAGATGTTCACCCAAGAATCCCATGAAACTGAAAAAGGTCATAACTATTTTTGTTTAATATTTATTGAACATCCCAGGTCCCAAATTCACAACAATGACGGAGTGAAGCTGACTGGCCGTGCTGGATGGTTCGAACTGAATTCATTCAACCTGAGTCCCAGGATACCTGAGAAGGTATAATTAACTGCCAAATTGGATACTCATTGTTTACCATCCAGCTTTAATCTGCTGCAAAAATGTTGTGGCCAATTAGTTCACACAGGAAAGCCTGTAGAACACCTGAGTATGAGAAGGGAGGCTTATCCAGGAATGTATGGATGTGTGCAGAAAAAGCCAAGTCACATTTTAAACAGCAACAAACCTGAATTAGAATGCATACCTAACAGACTAAAGCAGAGAGATGGGAAAAATATGGAAAAATCTGAAGAAATGCTGCACTTCCTTCTATGGACAGGGATATCAATGACTAGGGGCCTCCTGAACAAGAAATAGATTCATTCATTCAATAGTATTTATTGAGCACTTACTATGTGCAGAGCACTGTACTAAGCACTTGGAATGTACAATTCGGCCATAGATAGAGACAATCCCTGCCCAATGACAGGTTCACAGTCTAACCGGGGGAAGACGGCGAAGCAAAACAGAACAGAACAAAAACAAGACAACATCATCAAGATAAATAGAATCAAGGAGATATACACCTCATTAACAAAATAAATAGGTTAATAAATAATATATACAAATGAGCACAGTGCTGAGAGGAAAGGAAGGGAGAAGAGCAGAGGATGGTGTGGGGGAAGGGCAGATGATCATGCTCAGTATTTAAGAATAAAACTACCAAGAAAGAAATGATAATGCTGCATCTAGAAGTATCTATAGCTCTTTCATTCTCCATATTTGGCGTATGCATTTCCCCCAGTTCAAATTCAGTGATTTAGCATACTCTTATAATACCATAGCATATATTAAGACTTTACTAGATACCAATTACTAGGCTACATGCTGGGATAGGGACAATATTAATCAAAACAGATACAATCCCTGACCCACACATTATATGCAAAGCGGTAGGATCTATCCATCAAGTTATACAGCCAACAAGAACAAACTAGGAAAAAATAACAATCCCTGCTATTTTTGTTTCATTTCTCCTTCATAACAAAATACCATTCTATCTTAAGAACTTCTTGTAGCATTATTTTTTCCATTTTTTTTGTTTTTAGTATTCTCTAGGTGCTTTCACTCCTGACAGGAAAATTGAAAGTTTCTATTGTGAAAAATTCTTAAAACTATGCCTTTTTATCTCCTCTAAAATGAGAAGAATAAATTGATGGTTAGTTAAGACAGTTACAGGTAGCTCACTTTTTAAACTGAAATGCATGACTGCTTAAAGGACTTAGAGGCAGCATATTTTACTAAGACCAAATAAAATACCAAAACATAAATCCTAGATTCCCTAATTCCCTGAAATGGAGGGAAGAGCATGTTATCGGACTGTGGCTATAGGGCGAGAGTGAGAATTTTTCCAAATATAATAATAATAATAATTAATAATGTTTGTATTTGTTAAGCACTTACTATGTGCAGAGCACTGTTCTAAGCGCTGGGGTAGACACAGGGGAATCAGGTTGTCCCACGTGGGGCTCACAATCTTAATCCCCATTTTACAGATGAGGGAACTGAGGCACAGAGAAGTTAAGTGACTCACCCAGTCACACAGCTGACAAGTGGCAGAGTTGGGATTTGAATTCATGAGCCCTGACTCCAAAGCCCGTGCTCTTTCCACTGAGCCACACTGCTTCCTATCTAAATGCTGAAACTTTGGGATACCTCCGTAGCCATCCACACTTGTACCACAGACTGATAGAAAATACTCCAACATGGCAAGACCAGTAAGCATGAACCCAAATCAATTCCCTTGTCAACTATTTTCTGGTTGTTCTATGATCTTCTGAGGGAGGGGTTAATTCATATACATAGAATATGCTTATATGGATAGTTGAGTTTAATAATCAATGGTATTGAGGGCTTAGTGTTTGTAGACCACTGTTGGCAGACGTTAGGAAATTACAATGCAAAAGAATTAGTAAATACTATCTCTGCCCACAAGGAGCTGAGAGTCTACAAGGCAAGGCAGACATTAAAATAAGTTTCAGATAGGGAAATGGCAGAATATAAGGATTTGTACATTGAGTGCTGTGGGGCAGATCTGTTCCCTGCCCCTCCCCAGACTGTGAGCTCCTTGTGTGCAGGGAATAGCACTGTTTATTGCTGTATTGTACTTTTTCAAGTGCTAGTATAGTGCTCTGCACACACTAAGGACTTAATGAATATGATTTAATGAACTAGTGCTTATCAAAGTGCTTAAGGGGCACATTGCCAAATGCCTGGCTGATATGGAGGGCCTGAGGGGTAGGAGAAACGAGGACTTAGTTAAGCAAATTCTCCTTAGAGAAAATGTGATTTTAGGAGGGTTTGAAAGGTGGGGAGAATGGTGGTCTCTTGGAAGGGGGAAGGAGGGAGGGTATTCCAGGCCTGAAAGAGGACAAAAGCATTTGGGCTGATGGATTTGTCTGAGCTACAGAGAGTAGGTTGGCATTAAGGAGAGGAGTGTGAGCATTGGGTTATAGTCAGAACTCTGTGTGGTAAGGTAGGAGTGAGAGAGTCGATGGCCTTATAGCTGATGGTAAGAGGGTCCATTTGATGTGGAACTGGATGGGCAAACACTGTAGGTTTTTGAGGAGTGGAGAGGCATAGACTGAATTTTTCTTCAGAGAAATTATGCAGGCATCTAAAGCCCATGCAGTTGGAATTATATCTGCATATGGCACTTAGTGATTTTCCACTGTGGCTGGCCTTAAGTGGAGAGTGTGCTGGGAAAGCTTTCCTCACCTGAGTGTACTGGGGTTACTTAATCAGCACTCTTCCCACTAAGGAAGAGAATGACAATCAATAATAGTTACTGAGTGCCTTTAGTGTGCTGAGCACTAGAGTCTCAGAACCTCTGAAAAAACAATATGCGGCTGTAAACTGAAATGATAAACCTCACTAAGTTGCTTACTCTTTTACAATAATAGTGATAATAATAATTGTATTTATTACGCATTTACTACGTGTTCAGTTCTGCACTAAGTGGTGGTGTAAAAATGAGAAAAGTAGATTTTACAGAATCCCTGTTCCATCTAGCCTTTGCAGACGAAAAGAGAGGGTGAAAGTGTTCTCCATTTAATAGACAAAGAAACTAAGGCACAGAGAAAATATGTGACTTGCCCAAGGTCCCACAGCATGAATTTAGCAATGTGAGAGTTAGAACCCAGGGTTTTCTGACTCCCAAACCCACATACTTTCAAACAAACTACATTTCTTAAAGAAATTTAAAGCATATTATTGCAGGAGGCTCCAGGAGTAGGCACTTGTTTTGCTAACTGTAGTAGTGGTTTTTCAAATTTAAGGAATAATTTAACCAATTAAGGCTGAACAGAAACCACATTCCTTTCTTCTTTAAATACGAGGCTAATTTCTTTTGAATGCACATACGAACTCACACTCACCTAGAAGACTCCTGTACAAATCAACTGACATATCCTATTTTCAAGCACTTACTAATCCATATATCCATATTTCTTTTATCTTCTATCTACAAATTATTTTGTATCTGTAAACCTAACAGACTCTAAGGTCTTTGGGGGCAGAAATCATGTCTTCTTAACTTTTCTTGCATCTCTCAAGATTTTAGTAGACTGTTCTGCATGGTACCAGGAAGTCAATCCATGTTTATGGACAGAAAGATCACGCCATTCCCATGACGATTTTCAAGCCAGTTTATCAAAGAGACAGTTTCCTTTTTCGAGTGAACAGTGGCTTAATTTCAGCACCATTAGTAAAGAGTGGATGAGGCAGAAGACAATCCATGTGAGGGACAAGAAGTATGGGAGAATCCCATAAATCTTGGGGGATTCTCTTGATTTCTCTGGAGAAGCCTCCAAAAGGTTGGGTTCCAAAAGCATTCCTGTTCCCCCACACACATACCTACAAGCCTGGGGACATAGCTGGGGCTCAGTTTAGGCTGGGGAGTTTATTCAGATCAGGGGTGGAATGATTCTCAGAAGGCTGTGTCCCACATTTCCCAGGTGAGTCACTTCTCTGTGGAGGAACCTCCATAGAGGCCTCTCGGGGTTCTGGACCCAAGCCTCTACCCTCTCTCACCATCTCTGAGGAAGGGACAGAGCCAGGCTCTGCTCCAAGACAAGCAACAACTTGATTGAGCTCAGATACCTTCCCGGCCTTTTCCAAACTGGTACGGCGGTCACAACCGGCAGTTCTGCCTGGGGGAACCAATTGGAGGAAGGGGAATGGAGGGGCAGAAAATATGCCAGAGTTTTAATTGGAAGAAACTGAACAATAAAGGTTTTCCAGAAGCCTGTCATTTACTGTGGGAGTAGTAGACTGACAACCCACTAATTTATCATCTACCCCTCTGCAGGCATCAGAGAAGCAGTGTGGCTCAGTGGAAAGAGCACGGGCTTTGGAGTCAGAGGTCATGAGTTCAAATCCCAGCTCTGCCACTTGTCAGCTGTGTGACTGTGGGCAAGTCACTTAACTTCTCTGGGCCTCAGTTACCTCATCTGTAAAATGGGGATTAAGACTGTGAGCCCCATGTGGGACAACCTGATTCCCCTATGTCTACCCCAGCGCTTAGAACAGTGCTCTGCACATAGTAAGTGCTTAACAAATACCAACATTATGATTATTATTATTATGTTCAATAAATTCTGTGAATGGATTGACTGAATGACTAAAATAGTAGTAGAAGACACTATGTCTGCCCTCGGATGCAATATAAGGTGGGATATAGACACAGAACAATTTTGAGACAGGAAGATGAAAAGACTCAAAAGATGGTTATGTAGAAAGCAAATGTTAGCTTCTTGGGGGCAGGAAACCCCCTCTGCTTACCATACTGTACTCTCCCAAACCTTATTACAGTGCTCTGTACATAGTAAGCACTCAATTAGTACCATTAATTGACTTATTTATAAAGTATGTACATCAGTATCTACAAAAGTGCTACATGTGAGTGTGAACTGGTGCAACACATTGAGGCAGTAGTGGGAGAATATGACCTGCAGAGAAGAAAAATTAGAGAAAACCTCATAGTACAGGTGGGATTTCAGTACACCTCTATGAATGGAGAGAGCTTTGTCTGGTGGATTTGAATGGGGAGGAAGCTCTAGGCAGCAGGAAGAGCATAACAAAGGGTCTGAGCTGGGAGAATCAAAAATTCAAGTACTGCTTATCCCCAATGCAATTAGCTCCATTTCAGAGAAGAATAAAATGTTCGGCCTTCAGGAGAGGAAGCAAGAAAACCTGTGGATAATCAGACCTTAGATATAACGATATCACATAGTCCCTGGTTGCCTCTGGAGGCTTTGCAGGGATTTTCTCTATGCATGTGCCAATCTAGGAAAAAATTCCCTATATCAGATTATTTTCATCCCTTGAGTTTTTTACATATTCATCTTTTTAATGTTTATGAGGAGCAATATGGAAAAGAGTGAAGAATTTAGTTTAGATTTTGGTCATCTTTTTGAACGGAACACAGTGTGCTGCTTTGTTAAAAGAAATCTTGAAAGGAAATGTATTTCACTTGCCACGTTAGGAATAAGGAGGTGACCTACTTGGAGTATATTATCTGAAATAGTAGTAATAATAATATTTATTGAAAGACTATTTACTGTATGCATAGGACTATGCTAAGCACCAGACAAAAGTGAATGAATGATTATTAGACACAGTCCCTGGTACTCAAAGGACTTCAAAATTTAACAAGAATAAGAGAAGCCGTTTGGCCAAGTGGAAAGAGCACAGATCTGGGTGTCTGGGAATCAGAGAACCTAAGATCTAATCCTAGCTCCTTCACTTGTATGCGGTATGACTTTGGACACATAATTTAAATTATCTGGGCCTAGTTACATCATCTGTAAAATGGGGATTAAAACTATGAGGTCCATGTGGTACTTGGATAGGTTCAACCCAATTAGCTTGTATCTACTCTAGTGCTTAGTTCAGTGCCTGGTACTTAGTAAGCATTTAACAAATATCATTAAAAATGAATAAAGAGAAAAATAGTGATAATAAATAAAACAGAAGCAGGTATAGCCAAGAATTAACACTACAGGAGCTATGGAACATGGTCAGTTTCACACTTCTCCCCACCCATGCAGGTTTGTTGGACTCTCGCCGTTATAAGTAACAAGACTCTTTGAGTGATAGATGGAGTGAATGGAAAATAGTTGTGATTATCTGGTCTGAAAAGCAAATGAACACTGTTCAGATTCATTTCTCAGTTAACTGTGAGGACAAGGGATAGTTTCAAAAAATTACAGAGACTGGCTAATGAGTTCACCAGCGTTGACTTGGCGGTTGTCTACTATTAGATGTAAGATACAAAGCTGATTGAAGAAAGGCTATTATAAGAGACTAGTAAAGTCCATTAGAGAGTGGAAGAAGTGGTACCAGGAAGGGGCAGTATTTAAGAATATAGCATAAGGTGCAAAGGATTCAATTTCTAACTCTGTAACTACCTTCGATTTTTTCTATTTCTGTGGTTCTCTTTCTTGATGAGCTTAAAAAAGCACATCTCCTCCAGGAGCGCTGCCCTGACAAAGTCCTCATTTCTTCTTCTCCCACTTCCTTCTATGTCACCCTAACAATTTGATTTGTACCCCTTATTCATCCCACATCCAGCCCCAAAGCACTCATACACATTCATAAGTAACTTATTTATATTAACGTCTGTCTCCCCCTCTAGACTGTAAGCTCCTTGAGGACCGGGAACATGTCTACCAACTCGGTTATATTGAACTCTCCCAAGTGCTTAGTGCATGCTCTGCACAAAATAAGCGCTTAATGGATATGACTGACTGATTGATTGATGATGTCAACCTAAGGAAATACTCATGAGAAAAATAGGCATTCAAAATAACCCAATTTTCTATTGTTAATAGAAATAAAGACTCAAAGAAGGGATCATACTGAGGGTCCTTCAACACCTCCTTCACTCTGTTAGTGTTGTGGCTTTGTTTCTGAAAAATCTGAGTGAAATTCTTCCTTCAAATTTGTGCCTCATGTTGGAATGAGCAAATAATGAATGTCTTTTCCTCACTATGCTTCAGAGATTTCAGACGGGCAACTACCCAAAAAGGCTTATAGTCCAGGATGTGGATTAGTTGTTCTTGATCTAGTAGAATTTCTAAGAGTCATCTGAACATGGGAGCTTGTCAAAAATGATGTAAGACACAACTACCATTCATTTAATCAACAATTTTGTTTCAACAGCCTTCCACATACAAATGAAAAAGCCAGCTAGGCACTATGGAATGAAATGTGTCATGATTATATTTCTCCAGGGGATCAAAATTTTAAATGGATGTAATAATACATTTTTAATTAATGATTTAAGATGTTCTCTTATAAGAAGTATGATGAGTGAGTCAACACTGGAAACTTGATTTTAAAAGATACAGAAAATGCAGATAGGTTCTACATACCATTAACATACTCCAATTAAGTGCTGACATTTCTAGTTGTCCATGTGGGAAGAAATGCAAGGAACAAGAATAATTTAATTATAGAGGTCAGTAGATATAAGAGCGGAACTCTTGCTCAACCAAATCAAAACATTCTTTCTTCAAAGGTAGCTCTGTCAGGAGCAAGAAATAGCTGAAGGGACTGGAAAAAGGATATGGACTCTTTCACCTTTCTATTACCTAGTCAAATTTGGCCAGGTCACTAGTAACTCTAAGGAGCTATTTGATATCAATAAGGTTAAGGTCATTTTAGAGTAGACTGTTTTTTTATTGCAGAAACTACCATCACGAATTACTATTTTTGTTGACTGACAAATGAGGAACAGAAACTAGAATGCTTTGAGACTTGCAGTGGTCTTCCTAAAGAATAATCCTGTGGTTAACAATCCTGTGGCTAATTTGAGGGTAAATAGATTAAAAAATATCGTTACCATCCTTGCTCCATTTCACTGGTTTTTAGCTTCCAGTCTATCCCATATCGTTCATATTAATTTACCATCATATGGATCACTTCATGAAATGAAAATGAATGGCTTATAGCAAAATGAATGATTAGGACCTGAATTAATACCATCAATCTATGGCATTTATTGAGAGCTTATTGTGTGCAGAAGACTTTACTAAGCCCTTGGGAATACAATAGAGTTAGTAGGCATGCTCCACAAGGTGCTCACAGTGAAGAGGAGAAGGACATTTAATAAATTAATTATGATATGTACATAATTATTTTGGGGGGAAGAAAGGTTATAGAGCCAAATGAACAGATGACACAGAGGGAGAAGGAGTGGGGGAAAAATGGCTTTATCAGGGAAATCCTCTTGGAGGAGACACACCTTTAATAAGGTTTTGAAGGTGGGGAGAGTGATGACCTGCCTTATATGCAGAGTGGGGAGTTCCAGGCCAGAGAGAAGTTGTGGACAAGGAGTTGGCAGCAAAATATGATTTTATATTATGTAGTGATTTTTTTCAGATATTATAGAACTCATGATAAATTGGCAAATCATGTATGTTGAATGTTGACTACTCTGTTCAATGCATACAGAAAACTCCATGAAATGTGCCCCAATCTTTTTCAGGGTCCGGCTTCATCTGAAACCCACCATTTAAGAGTCTCACATCATCAGTTAGCCTTGAAAAATATCATCCAAAAATCTTCCAGGCAGATCCACTAAAGTCTGGACACTGCCATGCCTACTGGTAAAGGTTTTCCACCCAAGAATCAACTAAAACATCTCAGGTATGACAGGTTCCACAGGAATCTTGAAAAATTACTAAATTGGAAACGGATGGTCTCAGTGGCTGCTGTCCCAGCATCATTATATGGCGGTGACTGTACTTTAAGTTCAGTACTTAAAATGGGAGCTTGTACTTCACAGTGTGAACAGTCTTATCTGCTTATTTACTTGTTGAACTGGGAATCCCATGACTACCAGGGATGAGAGCATATGGGTCCACCTCCAATAATAATAATAATAACTGTGATATTTTTTAATTACTTATTATGTGCCAGGCACTGTGCTAAGCACTGGGGCAGATACAAGGTAACTGAGTTGGACACAGACCCAGTCCCACATTGGGTTTACAGTCTTAATCCCCATTTTACTGGGAGAAGGAGGAGGACAGAAAGCCCTTTATTGGGCAGGGATTGTCTCTATCTGTTGCCGAATTGTACATTCCAAGTGCTTAGTACAGTTCCCTGCACAAAGTTAGTCCTCAATAAATATTATTGAATGAATGAAATCCAAATGTTTATTTGGAAAGGTTCCCAATCATGTGAGCTTCAATAAATATGCACAGTTTCATAAAGACACAAACACACTTCTATTAGCACAATAATTTCTGTTATAAAGAGGTTTTTATTATACTTTTATAAATGGTATTTGTTAAGGAGATACTATTTGCCAGGCTTTGTACTAAGCACTGGGGTAGATGCCAGCTAATCAGGTTGGACACAGTCCGGATCTTTCATGGGGCTCACAATATTAATTGCTATTTCACAGATGAGGAAACTGAGTCATAGAGAAGTTAAGTGATTGCCCAAGTTCACCCAGCCAATAAGTGGCAGAACTAGGATTAGAGAAGTAGAGTGCCTAGTGGCTATAGCATGGGCCTGGAAGTCAGAAGGATCTGTGTTCTAGTCCTGGCCCTGCCACATACCTGCTGTGTGACCTTGGCCAAGTCACTTCACTTCTCTTTGCCTCAGTTACCTAATCTCTAAAATGGGAATTAAGATTGTAAGCCTCTTGTGGGACATGGACTGATTCTAACCTGATTAACTTGTATCTACCCTAGAGGTTAGTACAGTGTCTGGCACAAAGTATGTGGTTAAAAAATACCATTTAAAAAACAAAAAAAACAAGTACTTCTGACTCCCAAGCCTGTTCTCTATCTACTAAACAATCCTGTTCATATGTTATTAATAGAACAAAATGGAAGAATTAGGGAACTATCTTTCCATAACATGGACCTCCTCTAGTATAACCTGATCTATAGAGGAAGAAAAAGAGTCCAGAGGCATTTAACACCTTTACCAATGCTCAACAATTATCCCTACCTTCTTCAGATGCAGTTTCCCTACTCCTGATCCCAATGTTTTGTTTTTCCTCTGAGTCTACACTCTGGGCTAAAAAATAGCAGTAGCAGAATCAGAGAATGGATGTATGAAGATATAGATGTGCTTCAGGGTAGGTCAGGAAAATCTTTATCTTGGGCTTCCACTGTTCTGGGCAAATTCTTATCATCTCTGTCTTGATTGACACATTCCAAGTGTGGAAAATTTGAGGAATATTGGAAAGAAATAGAAGATGTGATCCCTACCCTTGAGACACTTTCAATCTAACTGGGAAGAAGCTTTAATCTGATCCAGTATATAGGGACCACCTCATAGACCTGATGAACAATGAAATGAATTTGATATTTTTTTCAAGTACAGTAACTAGTTCAAGGTAATGGCAATAGTTTCTGTAATTGTTTTTAGGAGAAATATAACATGTGCATATTATAGCATGTGGGCCCTTGAAAAGCCATTTAGGGAAACATTTCACTGTAATTTAAAATAAAGTAGTGCATAAATATTGTGCTGAATTCAGTCAAACCATTTTATTCCTATAGATTGTCTTTTTACAGTTCTCTTAGTAATTGCATTAAACTTGTTTTAAAGGAAAACCAGAAATTCTTTATGGAATCAATTCAGAGCTAAAATTAGTCATCAGATAAGTAACCAGCAATGAAAAAAGGAAAAGAAAAGGAGTTAAGCACACCTGCATTCACTGAATATAAATAACATATCATAAAAAATCTTATATTGTTCCTTTTTTTTTTTTTTTTAACTTCAAGCAATTTAATTCATAACATTTGGTATTCAACTATGTGGCTCAACTATAAATTATTCTCAAGGATATTTCCCACATCACAATCATTTTGATAGTTCATTTTTTTTGACATTTCATTTTCTTTTTTCACAATCCTAAATCTTGCCAGTTCAAAAACATTGTGTGTACTTACAAGTGATATAAAATATGAAAGATTGAAGATATAATGGTTGTGTTCTGAAATATTTCAACACTTAGAATGAGCAAGTGGTTAAATGGATGCTGATCACATCAAGATAAATGTTAAACATCCTTACCATTATAAAACATTCCAAGGAAAATGGGGAGAATTTATGATGTCTTTGCTTATTTTAGTTGTGTTTAATAAAAAGCTCCCTATGAAGAAGATTCTGATAAGGTTTGCTTTTATTTATTTATCTGAATGTAATCAAAAAGAATCAATTTCCCCACAGCCCAAACGTCTGTAAAAAATCTGTATGAAAAATTCCATATTTGGAAATTGTTATAAGTTGTATCAGAAACTCAAGGACAACTAAAGAGAAAGGCATCTCTATTAATGTTAATTAGGAGAAATGAAATAAGAGCTACCATTATGACAATGAGATCAAATGAGAGACGTCTCAATATTATCCAAGTCATTCTTTGGGATTGGCCAACTGCTAGATTAGGCAAGACAGGATGGTGAATAAATGTTCATAATATTCATCAGCTTGTTTCAAGAGAAACATTGGATATTTTCTTTGATTTTCAGCTATGTCTTATTCTTCCAAAACTTCTCATAAGGGTTCCCTATACACAGACACAATGATATGAATTGAACTTGATATTTAATTTAGGCATCTTTTCTTTCCAGCTCTGTTCATTTAAATGAGGATGTTTTCCCGAATCCCAGCTTATAACCTGCTCCCCAAGACACCTACTTCTTTCCACGTCAATCAGAAATTCCTCACTTCAATTTTTAAGGCATTCCAACAGCTCTCTCTCCATCTTACTAATCAGCCTTCCTCATTTGCTACACTCTGTAACGTTATCTTTACTCGTCCCATGTTTGACTTCTTACTCAGCTTCCTCTGTACTTGTCTTCCTTCTTTGCCTGGCTCATGTGTTGTCTTCTGCCTGAAACTCCTGTCTTAAATCTGCCAAGCCATAGCACTACCCAGCTGCAAAGCTGGTCCAAAATCTCATTACATCCAAGAACCATTTTTCTCCATTCCATATCAGTCATTTTTAGCCCTTTTGTATTATATAACCATCCTTATCACCTATGAAGCCTAGATTTTTTGACAGTGCATTTCCTCATCTCAATATATTCTGGTTTCCATCACTATGTCTTGTCTCCCCTGCTCTCAGTTTTTATAAAGACCTCTTAACCTCCTATAGACTGTAAGCTCCCTGTGGGCAGGAATCTAGTCTGCCAACTCTATTGTATTGTACTTTCCCAAGCTCTCAGTACTGTGCTCTGCACACAGTAAGTGCTCAGTAAATACCACTGCTTAATTATCTTCCTATTATCTTCCCCACTTCAGTCCATACTTCACTCTGCTGCCTGTATCATTCTTGTACAAAACCATACAGACCATGTTCCCCCACTCCTCAAGAATCTCCAGGGGTTTCCCATCCACTTGCGCTTCAAATAGAAACTCTTTACCACAGGCATTAAAGCACTCAATTACTTTGCAACTTTGTACCTTATGTCCCCCATTTCCTAACATAATCCAGCCTGGACACCTGGCTCCTCTAATATCAACCTACTCACTGTACCATGATCTGTTTTATCTCACCACTGCTCTAGACTATAAGTCCCCTGTTGGAAGGAAACATGTTTAGTAACTCTATTCTACTGTATACTCCCCCAAGTGCTTAGTAGACAGCTCTGCACATAGTAAACACAAAACAAATACAATTCATTAATGGATTATTTTACTTTTAAGCTTCATGAGGGAAGTGACTTTGTCTTTAACATCTACTGTATGCTCCCAAGAGTTTGTAAAGTGCACTGTATCTAGAAGGTGCTTGGTGAAATTTTGGTTATGATGATGATTAGGATAATCATTTGTATAAGAAGTTAATTCCAGATCCTTGAATATACTCTTCCCTAAATACAGCTTTTTAAATTGTCATAGGCAATTTTGTTAGATTTATTTTTTAAGATCATCCTGTAGAAAATCCTTACTATCTGGATAATTCTGTGATGAAAAGTAACATTGGAGACAAGGCTTTTTTTGAAAGAATGTTAACATTCCTACTACTGGCAGACCTAACTGAAATGGAATTACTCTCTTCAATTCAGTCTATATTTTGAAATTTGAATAGGAGAGAAAGGGAGCTTTGGGTGGCGGGGGTTTCAGGGTATTTAAGCACTTACTATGTTCCAGATAATTAACTAAGCACTGGGGTAGATGCAAGCTAATCAGGTTATACACAGTCCACACCCCATACGAGACTCACAGTCTTAATTTCTATTTGACAGATAAGGTAAATGCAGCATAAATAAGTGACTTGCCCTAGGTCACACATCAGACAAGTTATGGAGCTGGGATTGGAATTCAGGTCTTCTAACTCCCAGGCCTGTGCTTTTCCCTCTTGGCCCCACTGCTCCTCCAGCAGGTATCTTTAATCATTTATGTCAAAGAGAGAGAGAGTAACAGAAGCAATAATGAAATTAAAATTCAATAGTACTATAGCAAAAGAACACAAACTAGAATGCTGTAACAGGAGATTGCTGGATTTCTTCTTTTCAACCCCAAGCCCAGTCTCTCTGTGCCAGCCAAGTTTACTGTTTATGACTCTTAAATGGGTCCTATCCTCACTACCTTAGAGATTTAGTTTATGTGGAATAATCTCCCTGTTCTACTCACCATTACACATCTCTTCCCAAATCATCACAAATCACAGCTCACATCCTGTGTCAAACTCGATTATCCTATATCTGCCCCAGTGCTTAGTACAATGCCTGGGACTTACCGGGTAGCTTAACAGATAAAGAAAAAAAGAATCTCTTTCCAAGTTTCCCCAATCTCATCATTATTTTTAAAACATGGATTTAGTTTTGTCTATGTGTGTGGAGAATCAGAGAGGCATGGAGAGGAAAGACACTGGCATACCTTTTCTTTCCTATTATGATATCAGATCCTTGAAGTAAGATACTGAATCAATTCTTCACCATACTTCAAACACCCATTGAAGCACAATTCATCTGATGGATGATCAGCTGTTATTTGCTTGCTTAAGTACAATTTATTAGAGTGAGAAAAGAGTAGATTTAGTTTTAAAAAGCAACCATCCCCTTTTCCTGTCATATTCTACTTCTTTGGGTAGTTAGATGACTAGTTGGTTGGTTGGTTGTTAGGTGAAAGTACTTATTAAGCTTGTCTTTTCCCCTTCCGCAAAATTCCACACATTGGCAGTACGTCTCAGCAAGTTACATTTAATTACTGAGATCATTTTGCGAAAAAAAAAATGTTCTTCAATAAAGGTTGGAAAGATGCTTATGAACAAAAATCAACCATGGTAGTTTTCCAAACATTTCTAATTCCAAACATTTCCATGAATAAAGTAGCCTGCCCTAATAATAGAACTTTGTGCCAGGGCCTGGATAATGCTGATAAAGTAGAACTCATGATATCATTTTTTCACTCCAACTCTGCACGGATCTTGCAATATATATTCATGACATATTGAAGAGAGAAGGGATGCTTGGTGGGGGGGTAGTGAGGAGGGGGAAATAAGAGGGTAGTGGGAAATGGTGAAGGAGGTTCCAAAAGCTCTCAGAAGGGTTAAGGGGTAGAAATGTTTGTAAAATGAATTAAGGTAAATACGAATCAGGGTCTGCAATAAAACCTCTATGTGATCGAAATCTGAATTTGCTCTCGATAGCTTTAGATTTCTTTAGGCAATTTGCCTGCATTTATCTCTTCGTGTGCAAAAAATGGGGAAGTAATGGTATATTATGCAGAATGGAGTTACAGAATAAGTAATAAAAATGGTTAGCATAGCCCAGAGAAAAGATTATGGGAATGTGAATCAGGAAACCTGGGTTTCAATTCCTGGTCTGCCATTGGTTTCTCTGTGAGGCCTTGGACAAATCATTTTACCTCCCTGTGCCTGTTTCCTCAGGTGTAAAAAGACATGCGACATGTTCTCCCTACTTCTTAAATTATGAGCTCTGTATGGGACAGGCAGTGTGTTCAGTGGGATTATCTTGTATCCACCCCAGGTTTTAGAGTGCCCTGATTACCAGTTACCATCAAATGAATAAAAATCAAATTTCATATGTTTTTGAAATTTTCAAAAGAAATCAATTCTAATGGATAGCATGACAAAGTGTTGAGATCACAGTATTTTTCTGTCGGACTAAAAAATAGAATTACACATTATTTAGCTTAAAATGAGACCATCAGGTGACATGAGAATAATTTTCTATCCATATATTGGATTCCTAGGTCTTTTAGGCTATTAAGCGTTATAACCTTGTATCTAGGCTTGCTTCATTAAATATGTATGCTTTTAGTAATCTGACTCCTAATATATATTACAAACACTGTGCACTAACAGCAGTTATATTCTCTCTCTAATGGATTTTGTAATAGTAATACCACCATGGAGAAGCATATGAAGAAGCATAAAATGCTAAAAATATCAGTGTACCAGATTCTGTTAACTGATAGTCCAATCATTTTCAAGTGGGGAAGCTACTAACAGTCTGGAATGTGACACTAGATTATGCAAGGAAGGAAAATATTGAAATCCATCTTCATTCTAACTGAAAAAAAAGACAGGAGTAAAAAAAGTCACGGCACAGTTGCGGGAAAGTAAAATTTCAGGTTACTGCAATGTCACTGCTTAATGTGACTAACCGTCTCTTTCAAAGTTCAGTGAGAAATTTTCCTCTTATAAACACATTCCAGAAGAAGAATTAAATAATCAAGTACCAGCATAATGCATTTAGGAAAGTTCACAAATACAGATTTTTTTTCTTTTTGCAATAAATGCCACAAAGAATATTGAGCAAAGCCACTTGGAATGGAAGAAAAGGAATGTTTCTGTTGTGCTAAATCTCTTTTCTGGCATTTGATAAGTACGATGACAAGGGCAATTATCTGCCACATACTACTGTTGAAACCGAAACGTGTGGGTCAGTTATAACTACACTGATTTTTTCAGGGATGGCTTGATACTTGAATGGGTGAACTCACCCAGTGTACTATGAGCTGTTAACATATAGCTGATCCACATCCACACTGAGTTTGACAAGGTGTCTGGACTGTCACTAGCAGTGTGCCGTGAGCAGTAAAATGCATAATGAGGGCCACAATGAAGCTAAAATGTCTCTATAAGCCATCTCTAACTTCTGTGCAAACCTAATACTTCAAATGCTGCTAAAATTTGTGTTTCCAGACTTTTTGGTTCATTCTAAACCCCGGCTGGTAGTCAGGAACTAAAAAATATTCTGACAAATATAGACTGAAAGTCCTAGCTCCTATGAGCACACTTTTTACTGCTGAATGGGATGCCCATCAATCAATCAATCAAATTTATTGAGCTCAATGTGCACAGAGCACTAAACTAAGCAGTTGGAAGAGTACATAATA
Source organism: Ornithorhynchus anatinus (assembly GCF_004115215.2). Lineage (NCBI taxonomy): Eukaryota > Metazoa > Chordata > Mammalia > Monotremata > Ornithorhynchidae > Ornithorhynchus > Ornithorhynchus anatinus. The sequence continues at coordinate 16,954,150 of NC_041737.1, forward strand.
ATGGAGTTGATGGACACATTCCCTGCCCACAGTAGCTTACAGTTTAAAGGGATTCCAATCTTAATTGCAATCAGGAGGCCTCTTAGATTACTGGACAAGGATAATTGATCCTCAGGCCCCAGGCCAGGTATTCATGGATGGGCACTTACTGTAGTAAAATAATTTGAAGCAAATATTGTGGCTTATGAGTTATTATAAGCATCTTATAAGCATCTTGATAGCAGGTGCCTGACAGAGTGCACATTAAAATCAATAAGTAATCATATTAAAATTCAATTAAGGGCCACTGAGTGATATGCCTCTGTATGACCCACACAACAGTGATAGATCTTTGTTGATTTGATTTTGGAATGCCTTTTCTACAAAATATTTTTGGTTTGAAATTGAAAATATGAACCAAAGAGGAAGTTGCAGTTTTTCTTTGGACTTACCTAAATACATAGTCCAGTTAGTCTATGTGAAAGACTACATAAACTGTGGCTAATTCTGTGGGGGAGCAGGGAGGGGAAAGAAATGATAACATTCATTTGAACAAATGTGGGATTAACCCTTTGAGTATTGGCACAGGTCTCTGCCACCTTGGCTTTTATTGAACCATAGGGAGATTTGCTCTTTTCTTGATTTAATTTCCTGTTTACTTGATTAAGAAGTGTTTTCCCAAGATAGCAAGGAAAGGCATTTGTTGGACTGGAAACAAACGGTGTCTACTGACTGACCCTCTATCTAACACAACTTCAGTAGTGGCCAGATGACAGGAAACCTTTTGTCACTTGACTGACAGTGAATTCAGTGCCCCTCTCCATGTTTTAAATCCCACATCTCATGACAAACTCTGTAGAGATGCAGCCAAGTAAGTTTATAACTTGGGACTGCAATGGGCTAAAGGCCAAGATGTGCCATCTCAAAGATGTGACTCCAGAACTCACAGAAGTCATATTTCACAGGGCTCTGATGCCTCACCTTTCTCTCTGTTCCTGGGAAAGGGCCATCCCTATCTGGGAACTGGAGACTTAGATCTCTCTTTCTCTGGCTTCATTTCCAATCCCTGATAGCTCAATTAGACAGGAAGTCACTGACCCCCGGGGATGTTGGGATAAGTGTGACTAGCCTGCTGCCATCCATCCCTAACACCATGGCCTCCTCTACTCTCCTGACTTTTATAGGACATCACCAGCCTTTCATCTATCTGTCCTAAGGATAGCAAGCTATAAGAGGGTTCATCAGGCTTCTGAGGAGCAGAGAACTTGGGGAACAGATATTTTCAATACACATTTCTTAGTGTTTCTAGGATTTTCAGTCATGTCAAGCTGATGATATAAGCAGATTCAGCTGTAATTGTTCACAACCTTATTATTCTGTGCATTTATCTGCTCTCTACTAAAAAGCTTGAGGGAATGAGACTATATTTGTATTCTCTCCAGTTCATAAAGGGCTGGTACCATGCCTGAGGATAACACCATGTAGGAATAAAAAAAACAAAAACAAAAAACCAACAACCAAATAGAGTTAGGTTCAGTCATACATATTATTTAAAAAAAAAAAACTAATTTCAAATTTTCTCTCACTGAAAATGAGGCTGATTTCAATTAAATGTTGAACATGCATGATACCTAAGCAGAATAGACCCAACAGTGAAAGCAACTTAACCCTCTGTGGTGAAACATGTAGTTATAATAGAAATATGCATTTCAAAGTTTGAAAATAAAACATTCATAGTGTCTTTCTTTCAGGATTTAAAATGGCCTTTTAGAAAAAAATAACTGTGGTGTTTGTTAAAAGCTTTCTATGTATAAAGCAGTGTAGAAGATACAAGATAGTCAAGTTAGATTCACTCCCTGTTCCGCTTGGAGGCTCAACAGTCTAAGTAGGAGGGAGAACAGGTATTTAATCCCCTTTTAGCTGATCAGACAACTGAGGCATGGAGAAGTTAGGTGACTTGCCTGTTGCTACAAAGCAGGTAAGCGGTAAAATTCGTATTAAAATCCAGGTTCTCTGGCTCTCAGGCCTGTGCTCTCCACACTACTCTTTATAACAACAATAACATCTCTAAATTAGTCAGATTATCACTGAAATTGAGTTTTGACGAACTCTACCAACCTCTCCATTTTACTAGCAAGGAAACTGAGGCAGAGAAAGATGATTTCCCTTTCAATGAGTTCAATCCAAAGCCAGGCAATAAATCAGATCATTAGACAGTGGAGAAAGTCACTCATCCAGCATGTACTCCAGTTCTTCCTTTCAGTGATGCTCCAAGTATCTATGTTAAATGCACATAATAGACTAGATGGATTCAAAAGCACATCTGTAAGTATTCTGTACACAAAGTAGTCTTTGACCTTCTTTTCTATTGGCCATTTGAAATATATTACAGTACTCCAAAATATAATGGAAGGGCCTTTAGGTATACTTGAAGCAATTATACAGGAATTGCTGTAGGCTGATGACTGTGCCCAGGAAACAGAAACCGAAGGTGACAGAATATGAATTGCTTTTCAGGGTAGGCATAATGCCAAAGGGAACTCTGGCAGTATCTGCTCAGGTAGAACGCTTTTGAAAAGGAAGATATTTTGCTGAAAAACTCCTTTTTGAACAGAATTTGCCTAGGAAAAGGATTCATTCATTCATTCAATAGTATTTATTGAGCGCTTATTATGTGCAGAGCACTGTACACCAAGTACAGTGTACTGGAATGTACACTTGGAATGTACAAATCGGCAACAGATAGAGACAGTCCCTGCCCATTGACGGGCTTACAGTCTAATCGATATCATTAAGCATTGAACAAGCACTGGCATGGATTGCTGCACTCAGGGGAGGCTATTGTTCCTCTAGTCCCATTTCCAAGTGCTTCAGGGAGCCTAGAAATCAGCATATTTGCCTGATTGAGGGAGTCAAAAGGCTACAGGAAAGAGCAGGCACACAGCATACATTCCCAACTTCCACCAGCCGCTGTCCTTCCTCCCAGAGCAATAGGGTTACGATGAAGCAACCCAGAGTCTGACCTACCTCCCTTTCCTCCAACTGCTTCCATAATAATAGTAACAATAAATTGTGGTATTTCTTAAGAGCTTTCCGTGTGCCAGGCACTGTACTAAGCACTGGAGTGGATACAATCAAATCACGTTGGACTCAGACCCTGTCCCACACTGGGCTCACGGTCTCAATCCCCATTTTACGAAAGAGGTAACTGAGGCACAGGGAGGTGATTCACTCAAGGTCACACAGCAGACAAGTGGCAGAGCCGAGATTACAACCTCCACCTTCGGAATCCCAGGCTCGTCCTCTATCCCCTACACCACCTGCTTCTCCTTTTCTGACTCTTTTCCATGGCCTTTGAAGAAGCATCATTTTGGCAGGCAGCAGCAAACCTATTCTCATCCACCACACTGGTCATCCGTCATCTGCTGCCATCATTACGTTGCCAGAAATGAGTGTGTATATGTGTCAGTGCATGCTGGTGTATATCTCTCTGTTCCATGTTTTCTCAATATACATGTTTAGCTGAGTTTGAATTTCAGTTGGTAGATGGACATTTTTCTTTCTGAGGATTGTTAAGTTTGTGGTAGTTTAAGTGTAGGTGGCTGTGGGAATAAAGCAGGATAAGTGCATCTGACCGAATTTATTTGTAGGTGCATGTGGCTGACTGAGAATAGAGACTGAGTGAGGTTCTGTGAGTAGTTGAGTGTGTGTTTGTGGACCTGTGTGTCTTTATGTGTGTTTGGGTTTTTTGTGGCCTGGGGTCTGAGTATTTCTCCCTACTGGGTGGTGGCACCCCATCTCTTTATCCTGAGTTAGGCTAATAAATTCTGCTACTAGATCATGCATATTAAACCTTTGGAATCTGGGTGACTGGGTCACTCTGCGATCTATTAAGCTAAAGAAGAATACAGTATTGATTCTAGAATATAGCATCTGTTAAACAGCCACCAGCTCAAACAAGAAAAAGCATAGATCTAACTGAAATTCATGAAAAACATTACAGAGCCCTGTACAGATTTCAAGCCCTGATATAGCAAGTGGAAGCCATTTTCTTCTCACTGTGTCCTGTGTGGAATTCAAGATGGTTGGTGAGGTGAGGTGATGACCTTTTCAGTGAGGCACCCTCCCTTTAACTGAGGGAAAGTGGATGAATGGGGCAAGTGGTGTCATCCCAAACACACAAGTACATCCTAGGGTTGTCCACATGAAGAAGAACATGGCCAGTTTCTCATAATAATTCTATTTGTTAAGTACTTGCTTTAGCTGAGGGCCGTACAAGGGGCTGTGTCGATGAAAGATGATGAGGTCCGGACACATCACAGTACCACATGAGGGTCACAGTTTAAGTAGGAGGGACCAAATAACAAATCTTATAGATAAAATGAATTTACTGCAATAGGTCAATTAAATTATTGAGCGATTACTGTGTGCAGAGTACTGTACTAAGCCCTTGAGAGAGTACAATATAATTATATAACAGGCACATTTCTCGACCCACAGTGAGCTTGCAGTCTGGAGGGAGAGAAGGACATTGATATAAATACACCACAGATTAGTGCGTAAGTGTCGTGGGGCTGACAGGGCGGGGAATAAAGACAGCATATCAGGGCAATGGAGTTGGGAGGAGGGGGAACCGACATGAGGATTTAGGGAAAGACTAAGCTTCTTTTAAGCTTCTTGAGGGCAAGGAACAACCAACTCTGTGATATTTTACTCTCCCAAGGACTTCATACAGTGCTCTGCAAACAGTAAACATTTACTAAATGAGACAGATTGATTCTCTACAGTTAGACAGCACCTATTTTCTAAACTTTTTTTCCACAATTCAAACTCATTGCCTCCTTGAGCGTTTCTTCCTAAGCAAAAATACCCCAGAATAAACCTCGATGATATCTAGCTCCAGTGTAAAAACGTCAGACCAATTTTTATTCACCCTTTTAACTTTCTGTTTTTTTCACAGCAAAGACACTTCAGAAATTGTTTTTGCGTGGTTACTCTTGTTTTCCCTCTAGATATTTTAGAAATCAATTGAATATGACAACTGATACCATATGCCGCTTCCTCTAAACTCTATATCCTATTTCCTAAGGTTCTTTCAGAGTTTAGATCAGAGTTAATTTTGACAATCTTCTACCCTTTAAAATTTACTAGTTCACCCACAGGTTAAGAAGATGCATAGGGGATCATGTTGCATTTTGAAAATAATCTTTTATAACCTTCATCTTCATTTGTTCTTCCCTCACCTTCTCTCATCTAATAGATTTATTACAAAATGTATGTGATAAAAATGTAGAAAAGCATTGAAAGGGAAAAGGTAATAAGAAACAATTAGAGGTAAATGATAGCCATTTGTATGCCAGTGAGAATTTTTACTTTTAAGTGTACAGCTGTTCCTATTATTCATGCATCATTGAAATGATTTTTGTAATAATCATTGACTTCTGTTTGCTCTATATCTTTCAAATGATTAATTTGAAATGATTCTTCTTAATTCCATCACAAGTTGCTTCTGATAGGTGTGCAGAGCAAGAAGAAAACAACTCGACTATTAAAATCTGCATGTAATGACAATTTCTAAGTGAAGCGAAGTTTCTGCACTGTGGCCTAGTTAAAGTGTACCAGCCTGGGAGTTAAAGGGCCTGGGTTTTAATCCTGGTTCTGCCAGTTGCCTGCTGAGTGACCTTAAGCAAGTCACCTGACTTTCTCTGTGTCTCTCTTTCCTTATCTCAAATATGGCTATTCAGTACCCTTACTTAGACTGTGAGCCTCATATGGCAGAGAGAGACAGTGTGACCTAATGGAGATAGCCCGGGGCCTGGGAGTCTGAAGGAGCTCTGCCACTTGACGGTTGTATAATCTTGGCTAAGTTACTTAACCTCTCTGTGCCTCAGTTTCCTCATCTGTAAAATAGAGATGAAATACCAGTTCTTCCTCTTACTCAGACCGTGAGCCCATGTTTGACAGAGCTATGCTGGACCTGATTACCTTGTATCTACCCCAGTGCTTAGAATCAGCGTAGCTCAATGGAAAGAGCATGGGCTTTGGAGTCAGGGCTCATGAGTTCGAATCCCAGCTCTGCCACTTGTCGGCTGTGTGACTGTGGGCAAGTCACTTAACTTCTCTGTGCCTCAGATCCCTCATCTGTAAAATGGGGATTAAGACTGTGAGCCCCACGTGGGACAACCTGATTCCCCTATGTCTACCCCAGAGCTTAGAACAGTGCTCGGCACATAGTAAGCGCTTAACAAATACCAACACTTTGTAAGCACTTGAAGAATACCATAATTACTATTATTCTTATTAAGGGCTATGTCAGACCTGGATATCTTGCATCTACCCTGATAATCACTACAGTGCTTGTATATAGTAATTATTTTCTACATCATTGTTCATATAGACTAAAGTCAGATTACATTTGAATTACTAAATGAGGAGCAAAGCATAGGGGAAAAAACTCTGTTTTCAAATATTTGAACATCGTATGTAAATACCAGAGGGGAAGATAATTGTTTAGGATAGCAAAAAGGACCCTAACCAGGACTAATTGGATGTAATTAGCAAAATAAATATTCAGTCCAAATATTAAGATAATTCTCCATGTGATGCAAGTGTTGGCATCCCAGTTTTGCCGTATTTAACAATAGAATGGATAAAGCGATCTTATGCAACTTGGGGACCAAAGAACTCTGATGGGATATGGACTTGACATTGTAAAACACCTTTTGTAATTTTAAGGTCTATGATTGTTACCAAGCCATCTTGAACATGTCTATTTCTATGCAAATGTGCCTTTAACCAGTCTGGCTGGGTGCAAATAAAATAGGATTTGAAAATGGCCATTAAAAAGAATGAGTTATAAAATGAAATGTGAGAATCCCAAATCTCTCTAACATGTTGTTTTCTTCTTCTATATACACTCTTTTTTCATTTCTTGATGTTTATTCTTCTTAAATTTAATTTAGCAACAGACATATGGTAGATAATGCTATAAAATTAAAAAGCTTTATAACCATTCAGGGTCACTAGCCCTAGGGTCCTATTCAATTATCCATTAATGTGGAAACAATGCAAAAATAGATTTCAGTTTTTTTCCTTGTGGGAATATAGCACTGTAAATTTTTCTAAAGAGAGGTCCACCAATGTCTTACCACTCCTCAAGAACCCCCATTGGTTGCTTATCAACCCCCTGATCACACAGAAACAACAGTTTTAAATTACTCATCACTTTCCTCTCCCCACCCCCTACTCTCACCTCCCACCATCTTAAATTGCTGATTTTCTATTACCCCCACATATTTATCTCCTCAAATTCGAACTTTCTCACTGTACCTCAATATCATCTATCTAACCACTGACCTCTTTCCCCAGGTCTCCTTCTGACCTAGGACTCTCCCCATCCAAATACACCAGATCAGCAGTATCCCCATCTTCAAGATGTTACTAAAATCACAGCTTTTTCAAGCAGCCTTCCCTGAATAAGGCCTCATTTCCCCTACTCCCTCTCTCTTCTAGGTTGCCTATGAGCTTGATTTTGTACTCTTCAAACACTTGATATTCATCCCACTCTCAGCCACCCAGCACATAGGTACAGGCCCATAATTTCATTTAAAGTCTGCCTCCTCTGTAGACTGCCGTGTCTTTGTTGTATTTTCCCAAAATTTTAGTACAATGCTCTGCACACAGTAAGCTCTCACAGTAAGCTCACACTCCCCACTCCTCTGGTGCTAACCTCACTGTGCCTCGCTTCCGCCTGTACTGCCATCGACCCTTGGCCCACGTCTTATCTCTGTCTTGGAACACTCTCCCTCCTCAAATCTGCCAATCACACTTCCCCACTCCAAAGCCCCTTTGAAGGCTCATCTTCTCCAGAAGCCTTCCCAGACTAATCTTCCCTTTTCATCTGCTCACCCTTCCCCCCCAACATTGGCCCTACTCTGTCCCTTTGCTCTACTCTCCTTCCCCACAGCACTTGTGTATATATGTACATATCTATAATTTTATTTATTTTAATGTCTAGTTTTCTTGTTCTGATGTGTATATATATCTCTAATTCTATTTATTTAGATTGATGCTATTGATATCTGTTTACTTGTTTTTGATGTCTGCCTCCCTCTTCTAGACTGTGAGCCTGTTATGGGCAGGGATTATTTCTCTTGGTTGCTGATTTGTACTTTCCAAACGCTTAGTATGGTGCTCTGCACACAGTAAGGGCTCAATAAATACGATTGAATGAATGAATGAAGGAATAAATACCACTGATTTATCCTGCCCAAGTCCTTAGTACGATACTCTGCACAATGCAGGTACTGAATTGATATCACTGATTTGTGCGTTTTTCAGTAATGAAAATATATTGCAATTTTTTAATCCTAGTACTTCGAGGGGTAGTGTGATACACACAAATACTGACTCACACACAGACACAAACCTCACCCTCTACTAGAGGTAGTCACTTAGATCTCTTCCATAATTTATTTATATTAATGTCTTTCTCCCCCTCTAGACTGTAAAGTCTTTATGGCTTAATGCAGTATTTAATACAGTGCCCTTCACCCAGTAAGCATGCAGTAAATACCACTAACTGATTGAGGAAGATACAGGACAGTGTTGAGGATGTATGAAAAACAGCTTGCCCTAGGGTATAGAACATGAGTCTGGGAGTCAGAAGGACCTGCGTTCTAATCCTGACTCTGTCACTTACCTGTCTTGCTGTGTGATCTTGGACAAATTACTAAACTTCTTTGGGCCTTAATTACCTCATCTGTGAAATGGGGATTGGGACTTTGAGACTCACATGGAACAACGACTGTGTCCAACCTGATTAACTTGTATCTACCCCAGGGCTCAGTAGCTTCCTGTACATAATAAGCCCTTAACAAATACCATGGAAGAAAACAAAACAAAACAAAGGCAACCAGTTCAAATTTGTAATTCTCATTTGGGTCAGGGGTAAATATAGATCATGAAAAAACTTCCAGAGAGAAGTGAGAAAAATATTCACTCCTCCATTAGTCTACTGGAGCGTATGGTTTTGCCTAGTGGGACTGAAATATGACTGAATAACTCTTATCAAATAGCAAAATCTGAACCATCCTCTCTGTACAGTGTTTATAGACATATAACTAAATTAATCAAGAGGTGAGCAAACCCACGACTTTTTTGTCACTGCTTTTCCCATTTTCTATGCTATGTATGGAAAATAACTGTTGGTCATAAATCACTGTATCACAGGATACTCTGTATTATTCCATTTACCACAAAGTTTTGGTCCATTTTAATGAAGATGAGAATTAAATTGATTTTGAAATAAGTGACTTTTTTTTTTTACCTTGTATCATCTTCCATTAGATTCATTGAGCTGAATAGTTTCCATCTGAGTAGAAAGTGTTTGTTCCCCAAATTGTACAAATGTGCTATTCATCAATGCTACATTGTCAGCTATTCCTCTGACCAATCTGCCAGAAGGACACTGTAATTTTTTTCCCCTATATTTGTTTGTTATTAAATTTTCTAGACTACAACATGTGTTAACATGTTGGGACAGCTATGTTGTATGAAATAATTCATTTGAAAATCCACAGGGTTGAATCTGCAAATCAAAATGCAGGGCATTTGATTCATTCTCACAGGAACTTTACTTGCAGTACAAGAAATGTTAGGAATACAAAGCATTTCTGGAAACGACTATCATATCAGAGCATGGGGAACTTGGAGAAAATAAAAATTAAATTTTGTGTATTTATAGAAAACATTTTCTTAACTAATTGTCTTGGTAGCCTAACAGTAAAGCTGAGCTACAAGTACAGGCTCAATAATAGTGCTTCTCTTCTTGAGACCTTGATATTATGGTGTGGTCACATTTTGTTAGCATTGACTGATGAGAGCACAGGAAATAAAAATGGTATTTATTCAAAACATTTTATTTCATTGTTTCTGTGATATTATTTTGCTCCCATTATTGCATGTAGGCTTTTATCTGCTACCAGAAGACAGGAATTAAAAAGCATTTTGATCTTCCCCAGGCCACTGGTCTTGGAGAATCTTTTCCCAGCCTGTCTTCTTTTAACAACAAGCTTCTCTACTCCGAAATCTCCATTCATTACTTAATTTTTGCTCTAAGTTATTTCTGTAGGGCTCTTTGGACCAATTGCTATTTATTTGCTGCCTCCAAACTGTATGCCTCCCAGGGTCCACGATGGGTCAAGGGAATGGGGAGATTTCCCTGAGAAGCAGCATGGCCTAGTACATAGACCACGGGCCTGCGAGTAGGAAGGACCTGGGTTCTAATCCCAGCTCAGCCACCTGTCTGCTATGTGACCTTCGGTAAGTCACTTCACCTCCCTGTGCTTCAGTTCCCTCATCTGTAAAATCAGGATGAAGACTGTGAGACCCTTGTGGTATTAGGATTTTGTCTAATCCAATTTGATTGTACCCACCCCAGGGCATAGTATAGTGTCTGGCATATAGTAATCACTTATCAAATACTGTGATAATTATAAGGTGCTTGGTTGATTGACAAATTTGTTTGGGAGAGGTTCTACCTCGGGACAAGTGGTAGGGCTGAGGATGAGGAAAGGGGTTATCAAATATAGTAGAAGGGTTGGAACCATGACAACATGGCTCTGCCTCCCCTTGCCAATCATATGATATACTCTGACTCTGGCCTGGGGCCCACGGCCCCAGTGGTCCAGGGGTTGCCCTGTCTAGGACCACTGCTGGATCTGCAGCATGGCCTAGAGGTATGAGCAAGGGCCTGTGAGTCAGAAAATATGGGTTCTAACCCCAGCTCTGCCAACTGTTTGTGGTGTGATCTTGGGTAAGTCATTTAACTTCTTTGTATCTCAGTTACCTCATCTGTATAATTGGGGTTAAGACTGTGAGCCCCATGAGGGACAGGGACTGTGTCCAACCTGATTAACCTGTATCGACCCCAGCACTTAGAACAGTGCTTGCCACATAGTAATTGCTTAACAAATACCATAATAATGTTAATTGTATAATTTCATAATGATAATGCTATCATATCTTATGAATAAAAGAAAACAAACTAAGCTTCCTGTTTTATCTTCTCCCTTGCACCAGGGTCATGGCCAGAGAGTCCAGGGCCTAGTGAGACATTGTATATGCTTTTAGGGTTGATGAGTCAGGATTCTGAATTAGAACCATCCAGAGGAGCTCCAGCTCCCGAATCTTCCCATTTATCTCTGAAGTGATTACTGTGTGCCAAGCAGCAAATTACGCATGAGGTAGATACAAGAAAACCAAGTTGAACATAATCCCTGTCCCACAGGGGATTTTCAGAATCTATGGGGAGGGAGAGCTGGTATTGAATCCCCATTTCACAGATGGCAAAACTGAGGCACAGAGAAGTTAATGACATGGTCATACAGCTGGTAAATAGAGGAGTCAGGAATAGCTCTCAGGTCATCTGACTCCCAGGCATGTGCTCTAGCAGTGCTGAAAATGTCAGAAAATAATTATGCTCAGAACCAGCATTAGCAGATCTCCATGATGTGTACCAAACGATGTAACATCCTTGCCAAATGCAAGAAAACACAGAAAAAATACAAATTAAGCTTGGTCTGAAGGGGTGAAAAGCCTGAGGAATTCCACTACTCTTTTTCATTATTTCAATCAATCAGTGTTATTTATTGAGCGCTTACGGGTACAGAATACTGTACTAAACCTTTGGGACAGTGCAACTGAGTTGATAGTATTGTTATGTTGGGGTGTGAACAGTGTAATTTATCATGGTTTGCAATCCATTTATATTCTTCACTGTATCAATATGACCCCACTAAAACTATTTCCACATTTATTTCTACCCAACACCTGCACCTTAGAAGCATTTAGTAGGTACCACACATTATCCACCTCATAATAATAATAATAATAATAATAACAATGATAATATTTAAGCACCTATGTGCCAAGCACTGTGCTGAGTGCAGGAGTAATAAAAATAATTTTGATAATTATTGAATGCTTACTACGTGTCCAGCACTATATAATAATGTTGGTATTTGTTAAGTGCTTACTATGTGCAGATCAGTGTTCTAAGCACTGGGGTAGACACAGGTAATCAGGTTGTCCCACGTGAGGCTCACAGTCTTCATCCCCATTTGACAGATGAGGTAACTGAGGCCCAGAGAAGTGAAGTGACTTGCCCACAGTTACACAGCTGACAAGTGGTAGAGCCGAGATTCAAACCCATGACCTCCAACTCCCACGCCCGGGCTCTTTCCACTGAGCCACGCTGCTATATTAAGCTCTAGGATAGATACAAGATAACCAGGTCCCACTTGGAGTATGCTAAGTAGGAAGGAGTACAAGTATTGAATCTTATTTTGCAGATGAGAGAACTGAGGCACAAAGAAATGCAGTGGCAGAGCCAGGATTAAAAGGGATAAGTACAATATAAGTAGATTGTACATGAACACCGTCTATGACCAACGTGGAGCCTATGGTATTAGGAGGAGAGAAAACAAGTATTTCTTTAATCTCCATTTTTCAGTTGATTTACATGGGGTCATAAAGCAGGTAAGTGGGAGAGCTGGGATTAGAAACCAAATCCTCATAATCCCATAACTGTGTTCTTTCTCCACTGGGGTACAATGCTTCTTATTGTATTCAACAGGAATTTATGACCTTCGAGAAATGTTTCATAGCCATGCCCTATATTCACTTCCAAATCAATCAGTCAGTGTATCAGTTGAGTGCTTACTATGAGCAGAGCACTGTACCATACACCTGGGGGAGTACAGTAGAGTGGCTGGAAACCACCCTGCCCTCCGGGAATTTACATAAGTAGAAGAGCAATCCTTTCAATATAGAGTTAAGTTTGAAATGCATACGCAACCTAAAAAGTTAACATTTAGATTCACAGCCCAGTTCAAATCACAGACTCTTTCAAAAAAATTATGTGAAATGCCCATAATGGCTGATCTCTCAGACTTCAAACAATTCTAAGATTTAGGGAGATTCAGTGATGTCCACCAAAGATCAGTTGTGTTTTATTTCTTACATTAACTGGTTGAATGTGAAATACAAGCTGAATTTGTCTATGAGAATTAATCTTCTTATGTGAATATAGAATTTATGGCCAAAGTCAGGAGAGAAGTATTTTGGAAAGAATTTCATTTAGGACTGAAATTTAGGTGGACTGATTCAATGAAGCAGTGCAAAGATCTTTGGAATTGAATTGCTATAGATCTTCCTTTTTGTCTACAGGTGATTATGATTTCAAACAATAGCTTTAGTAGCCTTAGAGACACAGAATATGCTGTCATCAGGTGATACCATAATTAGAAATAAGTATTGGATGGGCAGCTTGTCTAGTCTACTGTGTATTTAGAGTAGATTACTCTTGCTCAAGTAACTTTAGATGTTGACAGAAACAGTGAATGCAAATCAAGCAATCTTGTTCAAATTTCTGAGATTAAACTTGTGTTTTTTCAGTTTGTATATTTTTCAACCTTCTATCTCAGACATACTTGGCAAAAATATTAAATATGAGTAATCAAGTGTTTGTGTTTATGTGTGAGAGAGAGGGAGAGAGAGAGAGAAAGGAAGAGAGAATGTGGAGGGGAAGGAAATTCATAGCAAATTTGATAAATGGGCTGTTTATTTTAAATATGCCACTTATTACCATGGAGTAAATTAAGAAACACTGCAATGGTCTAGCTGTTCTAGCATTCTGTATGACTTTATGTATTGTCTTACTTACTCTCACATTCCAGTAAAGATGTTTGAAATAGTACCTGTAATCTACATTTTTGATCTACTTTAAGAGCTGCTGGCTTCAGCAGAACATTAATGCAAATCTAATGTACCTGCTGGTATGATTAGCTGAATCAAATGATGGCATTTAAGTAACACCTAAATAATCTTAATTAGGATCTTCAACTTCATTTTAGCACTTAGAACTATACAGATGGATAGTCTTAATTATCAGCCTTTTGATTAGGATAACAACTCTAATCAAGATGATGTGAGTCTGATAGACAGGCTATCAGTAAATTAATGACTGCTGTTTAGAGTGAGCATAAGCAAAAAAAAATAGAGCTGCTTGCTATGCAATACAAAGCACAGTCATTATAAAGAAATTAATACTTACAGGTCAAGAATAATGTTATATGTATGGATATATAGTCAGGGATATTTCAAGAGAGGTACTGCAGTTCCTCTGATCCTGAAGTCCTTCTGTTCAGTAGAGGTATATTAATTTCTCCTTAAACAGTTTCACATAGTATTTGACAGATTGACAGATTTGACAGATTTTGTTTATTTAGATGTAGAAATTACAAATAGCTCATAATAAGAAAAAAAGCCTAGAAAATTACAAAAAAAAATGAGGAATCACCTGCTCAACAAAAATGGAATTTTAACTGTATATATCATGAAATACTGAAATGATTAGGAAAATATAATTCGTTAAATTAAATTATTTTATAGTAGCCTGAAAGTGACATTTCAAATTAAAATCTCTCAGAATGCCTTTACAGCTGAGAAAAATGCAAGTGTCTTTAGTACAAACATATCACAACAGTGTCTATTACAAATATATCATTCAAATAGATTATTACAAAATGATCTTTTCCCCTTCTAGACTGTAAACTCATTGTGGGCAGGGAATGTGTCTGATCATTGTTATATTGTACTCTCCCTAACGCTTAGTACAGTGTCCTGCACAGAGTAAGCGCTCAGTAAATTCAACTGACTGACTACAGTTGATTTGCTCTGCATTTATTTGTTTATTTAAGGGATTATATATAAAGCTTTCAATAAGAATTATCTTGCTTTTAGGAATTTGGCCATTCTGAAGTAGATCTTATCTTTTCTCATTTGGTATTCATTCAATAATATTTATTGAGAGCTTACTATGTGCAGAGCACTGTACTAAGCGCTTGGAGTGTACAAATCGGCAACAGATAGAGACAGTCCCTGCCCTTTGACGGGCTTACAGTCTAATCAACCAAACTAATACCTGGTGAGGAGTTTTGGGAAAAAACAACAGCAGGCAGACCAAGCTGGCGATGACTGTCAACAGAGAAGATTCTCTCTGAGGACTGACCTAAGGAGGACCATGAAACCTAGTGGACACCTTGAGGATATTGGCAGCCCAGCAGCACAAACACTGCAGCAAACACATGTGCACATGGTGGGGAATGAAATGTGATTATTCAGTCAATGGGACTGTTCTCCAATTGTGGTAACTGCTAGGAAGTTGAACATTTTTTTGCCAACTCTTGGAGACAGAAAGGATCCAGGAGTGAAAGTAATATGCTACCTCCACTTTCACCCTTGGAAAAATGAGAAAAATCTCAACAGACTTGGTGGTAGAGAAGCAGTGAAGGTGTAAGCTTAAACCATCCATGTCATTTCCCACGTTCCCTCTCCTTTTTCCCTCTCTCTCTCTAGTCTCCTCTAGACTAAGTTCCTTGTATGCAGAGAACATACATACCAACACTTTTGTATTGTATTCATTCATTCACAATCATATTTATTGAGCGCTCACTGTGTGCAGAGTACTATATTTTAAGTGTTTGGAAAATACAATTCAGCAATAAAGATAAACTCTGCCCAAAAGTGGTTTATACTCTAGTGCTTAAGAGATTTCTCTGCACACAGTCAACACTCAGTAAGTATCATGGATTGATTGATTTATGTGTTCCAAAGTTATTTCTTCCTTCCCTCGAAGACAGCCCCCCATTCCACCTCTTCACGGACTATCTCTCTCCTCTCCTCAAAACTTCCCACTTGCTTCATGTATCCCTGCACATCAAGCACAAATTCTCCAAAAGAGGATTCAAAGCTCTACATCATCTAACGTCACCATTTTTTTAATCTTTTCTCTTCCCTGCTATTCCCAAACTCACTGTCTTCATTCCTCCCAAGTCAGCTATATAGCTAAATCTTCCCAGCCTTCATCTCCTCTTTCATGCTGTTCCTCAAGCTTGAAACGTCTTCCCTCCCCACATGAGACAAACCACATTCAGAGTCCTCCTAAAACCCCAATAATGATCTTCCTGAATGAATTCCCGGCACCCAAGCTAATTATTTCCTCAGACAACTCTAGCACTTTTTAACTTTTCATCTAGCTTAGTATTTACTTATAATGTATGCTCAATCTTTCATTTTGACCATTCTAGTTGTAAATATTTTTGATTTTGTCTCTCCTGTAAGAGAATAAGATCTTTCGGCATAGGAAACATCATTTTACTACTCTGTTTTTTCCAAGTGCCTAGTCTAGTACACTGCACCGTGGAAACTCAATGTAAGCTACTCCTACTACTGACACTACCTACTTCTAGGCTTGATGGTGCAGCCCCCCAACACTCTTCCTCAAGTTACCCTCTGCTCAAAATTAAAAGTTGGCAATCCATAGTATCTTCTTAAAAATATAAAATGGTTTTGGAGTATCCTTGTATTGCATACACATAATAATATGCATACCTAGAACCAAAAAATTCTGATAATGCTCATTTTTATGATCTGACTTTTCAAATGTAGATCATCAGGCCTACCAAGACATTTAATGGAGAAAATAGATATGTCCTTATCTAGCTAGCTCAAAAATGTTCTGGATCCGATATCCTGTAAAAATCAATCCTGCATTAAGATATTACACAACCAGAGTTCCCGGATCTGAATGCAGAGTGCATAAGGTATACAAAAGTATTAATAACATCTTTGTTGAACTATTACCATCTTTTTAATGAAATTTCATGATCCAATCTTTTAACAGAAATTTCATTCTAAAATTCTCGAGCCCTTTCACCCCAACATGAAATGCTGTGCTTCATCCTCTGCTTTTACGCAGGGTTGCTATGCATAGTTAAATAGTTCCCAAATTGAATTCCTAGAGTGGACGTACTCTGGATATGATGAAGTGCTCTTAGACACGGGATGTTTTTCAGAGTGTAAAATGTTTGGTATCATTGGAAGTGGAAAGGACCATAAGCATGAAGAATACTAATGATATTGTTTTCAGGCTTCAAATCTCTGTTGTCAAAGCAAAGCAAGACGAGGCTCTTTTCAGCCAGATACTGTTGTTTAACTAATTACAAAATGCTAACTATGAACACTTCAGCTTTGATAGGGAGAGCTCTAGACTTACAGTGGATTATTACTTAATCTTTTTTTTCCAAACTAGAGTATCATAACATTATAAAATGATTAGTCATGTTTACAATAAACATATTGGTAAGTTAAATATGTAATAAAATCAGTCATCCAGCCGACCTAGTATACTTCCCACAACATGCAGTTGCTACCTTAGAAGCTGAGCCAATTCAAAGAACAAATAAGTGGATGAAGCTCTTTGACTACTATGTAACTATGATTTTTGGATGTAGCATCTAATTAGCGGTTCAACCTTCTTTGACCTGGTAAGATCCTTCTGTAGTAGGTAATGTATTGTTGGTAAGGGAATTATACATTTATAATCTGTAAAATCAGTAATTAAATGGTAACTAAAATGTACTTACATGTTTACAAACCATAAAATTACAGTATTTTTAATATACAGTAATTAATTTATATTTAACATACACTTGTGTATGCTTGATTAAATGTCAATTAGATGCCTATTTGTGAGAAATTAACCATTACTGATTTATGAAAATATTAAAGTAAAGCTAAGCTTTTTTTCTTTCCTTCCTATTTTGTATTTTAAAATTTGGTTTCAGTATACATTTCTATATCTTCTGAATTTAAACATATATTAGCATTGAACAGTCCACTCGGAGACAATGTATGCCAAATTAATGCTTCTTAATCATATTGGTATGAATCCCAAAATATTTTAAATGTGTCTGAATAAATTCAGACTGATTTTTGAATTATTTTATTTCTATTAGAAAGAATTCTCTGGCCCTGCTAGTCTTGTCTTCCTCTTACTTCATAATTGAAATTCCACAAAACTTTTCACCACATCTGAGAAACAGAGACACAATCCTAAACATGTGTACAAGATTTAACTGTTTTTTAAAGCAAATTTTCTGAAAATATGTTATGATTGTGCCATCATTATATTTCTCAGCGAGGATTTTTTTTCTGCAAATTAGTATTCCTTTCACTTACCTTAACACGAATAACCTGAATTTTTAACCTGCTTTTAATGATATACAAGTCTTTTAATAGTGCTGCTTTTACAGCATTGAAAGATACGTAAAAAGGACATGGGCATAATGAGACCCTGGATGCCATTTGATTTTGAAATTGCTTATCATTTGCCATGGTACTAATTGGTCTCTAGCTAAGATTTTCCCATTAAAAATTATATGCTGCTCTGCAGTAGGTTATAGCTATCAATTAGCCAAGACAATGACATTTCCAAAGGAAAAAAATTATTTGTCCCAGTCTTCTGGAAAGTTGAAGACATCAAAAGAAAACCTGGCATTTTCAGGGTCTTTAGGCAAAACTTTTTTTTTTTTTAAAAAAAAAGCACATCTCATTTTGGCAAGTATCTCACAAGCCAAGCCATACCCTCCCCCCCACCCCACCCCACCCATTAATTTACAATCTTTTTGATATTTGATACATCATACTGGAGTAACACAAACCCCCCCCCCCGCACACTTTGTCTTCGCCAGTGTATGTAGTCATCAAAGAGATTACGTTGACATTATTTATTGATGAAATTTCCGGTTATGAAGGTGCCCATGCTGCCATCTATAGATATGGCTAACTCAAGCAACTCAGGTATGAATGCACATTGCGGGCTAATTTAGTTGGATTCCTAAGAGGAGGCTCAGCTCTATAAAATCCTTCAGGAGATGTAAAACAGTTACCTTGCAACTTTATATTTCAATAATCTGTGTGTTTTCCTCCATTAATGTGCCAAATTAAACCCTATTTGTTTCTCTGGATATGGAAATTCAGTTTCCTTAACTATATAAAAAGACTTGTAAGCAAAAAGGAACTTCTGTAAACTTCTATTTGGCATGTGGCTCAATTTCCTATTGTCACTGAAAATTTCCATCAGTCTCCTCAAGGACCTCTAAACTTCTTTCATTACATTCCCTCTTCACTTATTAAGGATCACTGAAGAGCATACTGCCTGGTAAACAGAATTCAGGAAGAACAATGAGTTCTGGTTTGGCTGATGAAAATCTTTTATTTAATTACTTTGGTTAACTTAGACAGTCAAACTAAGTGAATCAACTAACATTTAGGTCTAAATGTATAAGCTGTATGTGGGCAGGAAACTTAGAGGTTTTTGTTATTCTTTACGTTCCAAGCATTGAACTAGATCAAGTGGATGATCAATAAATCCTGCTGCTGACCCTACAACTATTAAAAATAAAAATAAATCCTGGTATTTGTTAAGCGCTTACTATGTGCCAAGCACTGTTCTAAGCGCTGAGGCAGATACAAGGCCTTCAGGTTGTCCCTAGTGGGGCTCATAGTCTTCATCCCCATTTTACAGATGAGGTAACTGAGGTAATTGAGGCCCAGAGAAGTAAAGTGACTTGCTCAGAGTCACACAGTTTACAAGTGGTGGAGCCGGGATTAGAACTCACTGTCTCTGACTCGCAGGTCTGTGCTCTTTCCACTAAGCCACGCTGCTGTTACTACTAGCCAGATAGATTTCACTTCTCCATTTCCTTTTAAATCAGGAAAATCAGACAACGAACTAAGTGGCAAAAGTTATAGGTGTTTGAAATTAAATGAATATACAAAACTAGGTGAAAAAATCAAGACGTGCATATATTACATATATATATGTGTATATATATGTGTGTGTGCGTGCATGCAAGTATATGCATATGATATATGAATGCACCTAGATTTTAATACTTTTTACAAATGTTTTGTGTCATTTTTAATATAACAATAGACTACTTCCATTTCATTACAAGCTTTCTTTTTATTTCTCTATATACAAAAGTTGAATGAGAGAACAATTGAAGGTATTTATTTAGCACTTACCTAGGTTCCGTCTTCTGACTAGAAAATTGAATAAGTTAACTAAAAAACAAAGAACTGATATTTGTGACCTGGTTTGCTGTAGGCTTTTTCTTTAAATCTGAAATAATAGGAATTTTGTAGCTACATTCTTACAAGGATGTGGTACATTTTCAAATTCTGCATCCTAAAGTGTATATCCATTCCCAAAGTCATTTTCTGTTTTCCTAGTGTAGCTGTAGGCTGAAGGACTCAAAAAAAAAATGTTATGACTCCTGAATAATCACAGCCTTAACTGGTCAATTATAGAAGTGTAATATAAATAATTATTGTTTTTGTGGATTAAGATATCAAAGTAAAACTATGAACACATCTTTTCATGATTTGGACAATAGACCGTTCATTACCAAAAGGTTCAAGCATCAATGCCACTGGTTTACAATTTCTTCCCATCAAAATTCTTTAGTAGGATTCTTTATTCCTAGCACTGCCTTGAGAAATTGTCTAGATGAGTCAGTGGACGTATATGCCAATTTAAGGAGTTTCAAAGGCTTTTAATCCTTTCACTCCTTTGAGACTACAATCTCTAAGGTCACTGATGACCCTTATAGCTAAATTCCTTGAGCTCTACTCTGTCTTAATCCTTCCTGATTTCTCGACAGCCTCTATGTGAATCACTTCCATCTCCATTAATACATTATCAGGCCTTAGTTTTGCTGATATATGCTACCTGATTCTCCCCTATCTTTTCCGCCTGTTCCTCCACACTTTTCTTCACTGTGTTCCTGCAGAGGTCAGTGCCCACCTCTCCACCATATTTTTTCACCTAACCCACTGCGGGGTCATCTGTGGGATGAGTGAGAACCAGTGACAAAAACATCATCCTCCCTGCCTCACAAGCTTATAATCTTGAATCAACCCTCTCATTTAAGCATATATTGAATCTATTACCAAACTCTGTTGTTTCTTCCTTCCCAGCTTCTCTAGGAATCATTTCTTTCCTTTCCATCCAAACTGATAAGTAGTGATCCCAGCACTTATCTATCTCACCTTAACTACTGCAGCAGTCTCCTCGCTGACCTCTCCTCGCTGACTCTGCTACCCAAATAATTTTTCTAAAAAAGGTTCAGTCCATAACTCCACACTACTCATAAATCTCCGACGTTTGCCCATCCATCTCCACATCATACGGAAAGTCCTTCCTTTAGCTTTATGGCACTTAATCAACTCTTCCCAAATACTTTGTCTTATGCTGTCAAGTCATCTCCAACCCACAGCGACACCATGGACAAGTCTCTTCCAGAACATCCCACCTCCATCTGTAATTGTTCTGGTAGTGTAACCATAAAGGTTTCTTGGAAAAATACAAAAGTGGTTTACCATTGCCTCATTTCACTCAGGCAATTTGAGTCTCTTTCCTCAAGTGTCTCCCATGCCGGTGCTGCCCAGCACAGGGGAGTTTTAACTTGTAGCAGATTTCCTTCCGCTCTCAAACCACTGCCCAAGCTAGGAATGGAATGGGTATGCCTCTACTTGACTCTCCCTACCATAGTTGAGTTGAAACTCTCCAGATGTGACTCTGAGAGGGGTCCCAACTACCTTATCTCAATGATTTCTTACAACATGCCAGCCCACACTTAGCTCCTCTAGTGCCAAGTTGCTCTCTGCACTCTATTTGATGTTTCCTGTGGGTAACACCATGCCAGTGTCCTCCCTCTGTCCTGGAACTACCACCCCCTCTATATATGACCTTTCTCATCTCCACAACCTTCCTACAATGACATCTTCTCCAAGAGACCTTCCTTGACATAGCCCTTATTCCCCTACCTGCCCTCCTCTCTGTGTTTCCTATGCACTCAGATGTCTGCCCCTCAAGCTCTTTATATTCACCCAATTCTCAGCCCCACAGCACTTAACAATAGTAATTTATGGTATTAATAATAATGTTGGTATTTGATAAGCGCTTACTATGTGCAGAGCACTGTTCTAAGCGCTGGGGTAGATACAGGGTAATTAGGTTATTCCACATGAGGCTCACAGTCTTAATCCCCATTTTACAGATGAGGTAACTGAGGCACAGACAAGTTAAGTGACTTGCCCACAGTCACACAGCTGACAGGTGGCAGAGCCGGGATTCGAACCCATGACCTCTAATTCCCAAGCCCATACTCTTTCCACTTAGCCATGCTGCTTCACTTACTATGTGCTAAGCACTGTTCTAATCGCTGCACTTAGCCTCACACTCTGCCATTTCCCCTTTCCAAAATGTAGTGCACTGCACTACATGCTTGGCGGGGCAGGGGGAAGAATAGTAGAAGAAGGCATGACCCCTTATCCAAACGCCAAGATGGAAATAAATTCAACTTTACCCCAAATTTAAAAGTCTATTTGAACAAATTCTTTTTTAAACAGAAAAAAATTCATAACTCATTTATGAGTAAAGGTGCACAATAGACTCCCTACATATTCATTCAAGAACAGGAGTAAATGATGACGATGATGATGATAGGATCTGCTACTGAGAAGAAACCGAGTGAAGAAATTGATTGCGATGATCTTAGGCAGTTCAGTGTACTTTTCTCATCCCAGCTGAAAAGGGGACAATGAGCCAGGTGGCAACCAGGAATGTAGCATATTGTGAAGGGCACACACTTTTTTTTCTCTGTACCAAGCTCGTTTACAGAATGTGTAGACGCTGTGTCAGAATGCTTTAATCTGGAGGTGGTTTCCATGGTAATCACTGTGGTTTCTACCACCTGCATTAGGCAGTATTTTTCAAATTTTTCATAGTTGCTAGGTCATAAAACCTCTAACAGGCATACCCCTGGTTTCAAACCTAAATGTAAATCCAGGTGTCCTGATCCCCAGTTCTGTGGTCTTTCCAAGTGGGCCAATGGCAGAACCATAAGAATGCAAAAATATAAAATGGTGTTCAAATAATTTGCAATAAATTAAAACTAAATTATTTTGAGTTTTTAAAAGATACACCATTTAATCAGATACTATCTGGTAAAAATATTTGGCACGGTCAACTCTATTATAATTTTCCAAGATTGTTAAGAAACTGGAAAGTAACAGTCTTTACATATTGGTACAATGTTCCGCACGTAGTAAATGCTCAATAAATGCTAAATCATTGATGGTGAATCGCAATACTAAAATCTCCTAAACTGATGTGTTTGGTTCAGACAGGTACAATATCAGCATGTGAGCATTCTGCTTACTCATAAAAACCTTCAGGTTTGAGAAAATATTCCTACAATAGGGGGATACAAAATGAAATAGCATCATGAAAAAATTCCTAGGGGAAACATTTTGATCAATCATTACAGTTGTAACAAAATCTACACTATGAAAGGTAACCTAATGGTTAAGCCACTATATTTAGAAACAAAATTACAAATTATCTCTCATTTCAGAAATAGACATTTGACAAGTAAAATAGGCAAAGTAATAATAAAGTTCTCTTGAATCAGAGCTCTGTCAAAATCTGTTTTCAAAGAATATTAGATTTAATGGAAATGTATCCGCTTATATTTTCAGGTTGCATAGTGATTTCTGAAATATTCTCCATGCAATCATGCACAAGCTTTCCTTAATATTTTAATGGGAAGGAATTATCTTACTTAAACTCAAAAATTAAATCAGGTATAATCACTCATTTGTTTGACAAAGGTAGAAACATCAGGAAATCTGACTTTTCGTCTTTGATCATTTTTCTTCCACCTTTTCGTCCAAGAATCTTGTTTTTTCTAGGCTTTACAGAATGAATGTGCAAAGTTCGCCACTTTTCAGTTTCTTAATTTTCTACTAAGGGCACCATGGGTGAGATTCTTCTCAAGTGGGACCTCATTCTATGTCAATCAAAGAATTAATGTTATTTATTGTGTTTACTGTGTGCAGAGCACTGTCCTAAGTACCAGTACAATAAAACAGACATGGTGGACCTGATCACTGATCACAAGGAGTTTGCAGTCTAAACAGGTGAAAGCCAGATAAGGGGAAATTCCAGAGTGAAAGAGTATGAACATCAGTACTTTGGGCTTAGGTTGAGGTAAATATCAAGGGATAGTAGTCTAATACTCTCTTCACCATAACTTCTAGGATTACATGTGTGTCCCTACAAAGTATGGTAAATCTTCCAACATTCAAAGGCTCTGTTCTTGAACCAATTACTGAGCAAGTCACTGTAACCATCAGGGCCACAAAAAATAGCTAAATATCTGAACCTAAGGGCACGCCTGTTGAGATCTCCAAATAGGGAGGAAATACTCTGCTTAAACCTTTACTTAAGCTCTATATCAACATGTGGAACAGTGAAAAGATACCACAAAATCTCAAAGTTTTACTTACCATCACTATTCAAGAAGAAAGGTGAAAAGTCAGATGGTGAAAACTCCACTCCAGACTGTACGCTCCTTGTAAGCCGGGATCATGTCAACCAACTCTGTTATATTTTACTCTCTCAAGAGCTTAAGTACAGTGCTCTGCATTCCAAAGGAGTGCTCTCACTTTCTCTCTCATGTATATTAAATTGATTCAGTAATCAATTGAATATATATTCAATTATATATATATATATTCAATAATATATAAGTTCAATTCAATAATCAATTGATTGGTTGATCGATTGAATTAATGCATTTTATTACTTTCCATTGCTGACTGGGTAATTTCCACATTAGCCAGAGTTTTCCTAGATCAGCTGCTAAAAGGGAAACAGCATGGCCTAGTGAAAAGAGAACTAGTGAAGAATCAAGCGATGAGTTCTAATCCCAGCTTTGTCACAAACCTGCTGTGTGACCTTGGGCAAATCACTTGACTTCTCCGTGCCTCAGTTCCCTCTTCTACAAAATGGGGATTCAACAACAGTTCTCCATCTTACTTAGAATGCAAGCTTCATATAGGGCATGATTATCTTGTATCTACTCCAACACGTAAGACAGACGTGGCATATAGTAAGCACTGAACAAATACCACAATTAACATTATAACAATGACAAATGTGTTATTTGTTTCATATATAATACTAAATAATAATAATCATGATAATTATTATTCATTATCTGAATGCTACTGAATCCCATTGGAGCTTCAAGTCATGGCATGGTACAGTGGAAAGGGATGCTGCATTGTGTCAAACTTCGGAAAAGTTCAGGCATTAACATCAAGACTGCTCTTTGGTTTTATAGTAGATCTGGATTCTGAAATTTGCTTGGTAAATATGTTTCCTGGTAAAACTTGATTAAGATTTTGAGGCTGCCTTATGATGACATGGAAGGTTATATTAAATGTAGAGTTGCCTTATTTTTTCTATTCCCCATCACCAGTGGAATAAAGAGGGGATGTCCATGGATTTACTGAGCACCTGAAAGTTCAAGGAACTCATAGAAGAGACACAATTCCTGCCATCAAGGAATTTATAATTTGTTAGTTGGCATAGGCATAAAATATTTGAAGGGGCCCTTGTTATGAGTGAAAGATTCCCATGGGTCTGAGAGTCAAAGTGCTTGGGTTCTATTTCTAGAATGCTCCTTGTCGAATTGTACATTCCAAGCACTTAGTACAGTGCTCTGTGCACAATAAGCGCTTAATAAATATGACTGAAGGAACTTGTCTTCTGTGTGTCTTCAGGCAAATCACTTAACTTCTCTGTGCTTCGATAACCTAATCTGTAAATTAAGATTTAAGACTGTGACCCCCAAATTGGCTATGATTGTGTCCAATGTGATTATCTTGTATCTAACCCAGTAAAGTGTGTAGTGCTGAGCACAGAGTTAGTACTTAACAAATTCCATATATATATATATGTATATATACCCACAAATACACATACAAATAATAGGCATGTATTAATAAATGAATAAATAGCAATTAAATAAATATGGTAGCACTAAAGTGCCTGACAGACTGGCAAGACTAGGGCATTTTTAAGGCAAAGCTGCTACATAAATTCTAGACATTTTTATACCATCCTTAACATTTGGTTTTTAATCCATTCCATGTAAGCACTGTATAGGAATTACGAAGGGTAAAGATGGGACAAAGGGTTCTGTCTAGAGGCAATGTTACCTTTTGACATTTCCTTTGGAAAATTATGATAAATTGCACTCTGAGAACGGTTTTTGTGGATGTCACCATAAATGCTCCCTTTCCTTTTATTGCTCTGAGCTGTTAAAACAGCTTCTACTTTGCATTCCAGAAATGACTATATTCAATCCTGGAAACTATGGTGGTTTGTGTGCCTGGAAATGTTCAGTTTTTAATAGATGAATTTGAAAATTGGTTGGAGCACATTGGCATTCTTGTCTATTAGCTGCATCTTTTATATTCATAAATTAACAGCAGAAAATTATGTTTTTACCATTTTGTGGCCTTTTTGCATTGCCCATAGGCAGGTGGGAATATTTGCAAGACAGTGTTTTTAACCTAAAATAAAGTAGGGTCAATTGAAGGAAAATGAGCAGAGTGGCCCATATTTTATAGGGTGTGTATGTTTTGGACATAGAGTTAACTGGAGAAGTTATGCATAACCTTTTAACCACTTCAACCAGTATGTTCAAGAAGAAGAAGGAGAAAGAGTAAACAAAGAAAACAAAAAGACATGCAAGGTGCAGTTTTTCACAGCCAATCATTAATTTACTGATTTAATATTCCTTAGACCATAAACCCCAAGCACTTTGAAAATTCCAGTCACTATATTAACAGAGTAGTAGTTAATTGACATCTGTAAAGGGAGTGCTCCTCCTCCAAAATATAAGCTCCTTATGGGCAAGAAACGTTTATCAAATCTATTTTAATGGACTCCACAAATGCTCAGTACAGTGCTCTGCACACGGGAAGGGCTCAAGAAGTACCAATCATTGGAGTACAATGAGGCCCAACTTAGAATATGGCTGATGTATCTTTGTGCCTATATTGGAAAATTAAATAATTGAAAAATAGCAATCTTTTAACATCCATTCTGTGAAACCAAGAAAAAAACAGAATTCTAGGAAAGAAACATGAAGAAAAATATGATTGATCATTGAAATGTTATTTCACCTGTCCAGCATTTCCTATTGGTTTCTGCTGAGGCTGGAATTATCCTCGTTCTTCAGACATCCTCTGATAGCATGAGCAGTGTCACAAAGCTTCTATAGCATATAGAGTGATTCTAGGTCTCATGGTGGTTTTTGTAGCCTTGATCCCTTCGGCTTTGACATACCTCATGGGTCAGTGCGTATTCGTTAACTACATTTGTATGTCACCCTGCAGATTTCTCTAAGCCTTCCTCTCTTCTGAATCATGGGAGTTATGAGGGTTGTTGGGGCAATATTATTTTAATGGCATCTATTAAGTGCGTACTATGTTCTAAGTGTGGGGTAGATACTTGCTGTCTTTGTATTTTGGGTTTTTTATTTTTATTTTTAAAATAGTATTTGTTAAGTGTTTACTATGAGCCAGGCATGATACTAAGTGCTGGGGTAGATATGTGATAATCAGGTTGGACACAGTCCACATCCCCCATGGGGCTCGCACTCTTAATCCCTCTTTTTCAAATGAGGTAACTGAGGTACAGTGAAGTGGCTTGTCCAAAGTCACACAGAAGACACGTGGCAGAGCCAGGAATAGAACATAGATCCTCTATCAGGTCCATGTTCTTTTCACTGTTCTCTTGTTTGGCTAGAAGTAATGATCCTAGGATAATTACATCCTGTCCCATTTATTCTAAACAGTTATGATATCAGTATTTCTTAAAGCTTACTATATGCCAAACACTGAAATAAACACAGGGACAGATAAAAGGTAATCCAGTCCCACAAGGTTATCAAAGTCTAGATAGGAGGGAAATCAGTTATTGAATACCCATATTGTAGATGTGGAAACTGAGGCACAGACAACTTAAGGGATTCATCCAATGTCACAAAGCAGGCAGGACATAACCAGGATTTGAACCCCGCTCCTCCAATTTCCAGGCTCTTTGCTCTTTCAATAATAGGCCACACTGCTTCACTTGCAACTAAGATATAGTAAGATGCAACAAACGACCTTAATGTAGGAGGCTTCTGCTCTTCTGTATGAACCCACTTCCAAATCAACAGACTTCAAGACTCATTCCATGTCCCACAAACAGTTTGTACAAATTTTTTATACAGACCACTACACCATAGAGCTGCAAATTATAAAAAAACCACTTCCCTGAATCAGCCAGGCATTATGTTCTAGTGATGAGTAATAACTGCAGTATTTATTAAGCCCTATTATGTGTCAAGTACTGTACTAAGCCCTGAGACCTGGGTAGGATGCATCAGTCTTTGTCCCACATGGGGCTATAGAAAACCAAAGTTACATATCAAAGCAAAAAAACAAAAATCTTGATTGACCACAGTCAAATACAGTCACAGAATTTCTCTTCTCTAGGACCGCACTCAACAGTGACACACCAAAGGATGAAAAAGATGATCCAATCATTAAGGCTTGTCTCATATTTTGGGAACATTTCCTTCAAAATTTGGTAGTGCTAGGCTATTGAGTTCCAGACCAAATTAGAGGTATTCAGAATAAAATTATAATAATGATAATAATAATAATTCTGGTATTTAAGCACTCACTGTGTGTCAGACACTGTATTAAGCACTGGAATGGATACAAGCAAATCATCTTGGACACAGTCCCTGTACCACGTGGGAACATATCAAGACAAGTTTCCTTATTTGAACAATCATGTTTATACTGGCCAGATAGTGTTTTCGATTCTTGTCTTTAGCTTTAAGGCCTGGGCTCTAAGTCAACATCTTATCCTACTCCTCAAGCTGTTCTATCAGCATCAATTACAAGCCTTACTTAACATCAAGTGGCAAAACAGGATCTCATAAAATGAAGATCTAGAATGAGGTCGGTCTGCTAACCTTGAAGCTACACTCTCTTCAACATAGCTGTGCTGGTGGAACATGTGAGGAGAGTGGACAATATTAAGATAGCCAAACAGTTGATGTTTGGCAAACTAAATTGGCAGGCAGTGGGGACAGAGGAAAGGTTATAGGGATATGGTAAAAACAAAGACTTAGGACAATGAGCTATCTCAGCTGCAAATAGTATTCAAATTCTACAGATAGTATGCCACACTCTAATCAAGAAACAAAGACCTCTTTTAGAGCAATAACTTCCCTGATACTGAATCCTATACTTTGTCCCCAAGATTGACTTGTAATGTCAATCGTCTAAAATTACAAGATAAATTTAGATGCATGGTCATCCCCAAATACATTCAAGAGCTTCAAAATGCTGTCTCTTTTTCTATTGCAATTTTCAAAGGGCCATTCTAGAGCAAAATAACTCAACAGACAGCAATGCTACATTAAATATCACTCATCTGTTATTGTGTTATTGACATCGCCTTGGCTTTTTCTGGAAGTTCTAATTCAATTATAATTAGGTAATAATTCAGTTTAGCTTGAAATGTGTGAAAAAGCATGTTAGTGTATTTGGGAATCCAAAATGACATATATGAATTTGATAAATGAGAAAGTCAATAATTATTGCTCACAGAAATTCACAAATACGAGTTATGTTCCTTGTATTAAAAAAATGGTCTTCATTCTTGCTTGGTAACTCTTCTGCTACTTGCTTTAAGGAATATTTAATTGTGTGTGTGTGTGTGTACACATTTACTTGTGTAAGCACTGTTACTTTAGAGTACAAAAATGCTTCTGAAATATTCACAGGAAGATTCTCTAATTCCTAAAGTTCATCCTAGTTTCTGAAATTTGTGCAATGCCTTTATTTTATTTAGTAACCATTAAGCACCAATCTAAGAACCTTAGTAGAAACATAAATAAATGAATGCAATTTGTTCTGATGCAATTATGTGCACTCCATGGCAGGTGACTGTAAAACAAAATACAATATTTAATTTACTAGTGTTCATCTCGCATATACGGTTGATTAAATGTTGTTTCTCATTTTGCCCTTTCAAATTAGTAGATCTGTGGTATTAGTTTTCCTGATGCATTTTCAATGGAGAAAGCTAATTATGCTGAAAAGGTAGGTCTATATAGCTAAGAGAGTTATTGTTATTAAAAATATCATGGGTCTGGCATTAACATTCTTTCTCTAAAGAAGACCAAGATGTATATAGAAAAGCAAAGGCCTCTATAAAATGTCCAAATAAAGAAGAATATTACCTTACTAGTGTTTACAAGACTATACAGTTGACACTGATCAAAAAGGCTTATTGTAGATGCTCCTAGGGAAAACTAGGGATGTAAAAGTAGATATGATTGCCAGTAGGGAAGTAAAAGATAAGAAAGTCTGTCCAATATCTTTTTTGTGGTCAGGTGAGTAGAATTACTTTGAAGCTGCATTAACTCCCTCAGAAAACTGGAGTTTTCTGAGTTTGGTTCACTGAAGCAAATATTCTTCATGTGTGTATATGTCCATAATATGTGTTGCTCTTTGTGTGCTCATTCATACATAGTCAACCCCAGTTATTGACTGAGATACTTACATGTACATTGAGTCATTCAGCAAGCATTGTGGACATCTTCCACAAACCCATATTTGATATATTATTCCTTCTCTTTGGCTTCAAACATATCAAATTATGAGGGTGAGATATTTAGCAAGGTGTAAATATATATGACTCTTAAGACATCTGTGGGACCAGAACCCCATTTTGGGTCACATACTTGTGAATTAAATGGTGTTTTCCACCCAAATAAAGGGTCCACTGAAACGTAGTCCTGTACAAGACTAAAGCATAGTCAGCAAGGGATCTATTACATGTTTTAAAATTTTCTTTGCTTATATATGTAGCCTGCCCATAAAATATTTTCAATTAAAAATCTAATTAAAATAAAATGGTTGAAAGGACTTTGGATTCTTGAAAGGAAAGCTGAATCCTGAACATGAACTATTGGGTTGAATACAGTAAATGAATTTTATAAAATGAATGGAGCATGTTTAAATGATTTAGAATTAATGAAAATACTACAGATAGCTTCTAGCAATGCTTATAGTTTATGATTTCATTGATATATAACTGAAAATTCCCACATTTAGGGAGAATACAATGCATGAAACCAGAGACTGAGCTTTCCAGCTCTGAGGAAAACAAGTCCTGACATCTTTCTAAATTCAGCCATTTCATTTTTCATGAGCTTTAAGAAGCTGAACCAAAAATCTGTATGAACTTTTACATTCTCCTTGATACTAATTTTGAACTAATATTGCAGAACTAATGGCAGTCTTGAGAAGTGCTATTACCAATTCCATCTGCCTCCTGCATCAAGGTAGCTTGAATTACAACATTTTAAGGAATAAATATCTGAAAAAATCCTATGCTAGGAAACCTTTTGTATAACTACTTTTGCAGTGTCCTTCGATATAGAATAATATATTTGCATTAAGGAAATGAAGTATTTTCTGACCTTATATTTTATGCTTTTCACTTGGGTGAGAACATTTTTTTCTAGGGCTGTTCATTTACCTGTAGAATCAATCATTCCATCAGTTATATTAATTGAAGACTTACTGTGTGCAGAACATTGCACTAAGAACTTGGGAGAGTATAGTAAAACAGAGTTGATAGACACATTCCCATATATTACATGGACACAACTGCTATCAGTAATGTCCATACATCCAAAGTGGATTTACAATCCTCACAACTCAGATTAATATTACGAAATAATCAAGCGGTCTAGACTTAATTCAAATGGTCTGAGGTAGATGCAGAAAATTAAACTTATGTTGACTGCTTTATGTTGACTGCATTTCAAACACATCCACTACTTTTAAAGTACCCAGTTTTTGAAAATGCATTTTCTCATGAAGAAATGAGTGCAGGAGACAGGTCTTCCTTGTCCCCGGGGAAAGCCTCTCATGGAAGATTGAGATAAGCCTGAAAGATGATGGATGAAGTAAGGATGTGTACCTTTGAGTGGTTGGAAAGAGGGAGTTGGTACTTCAGAAAGAAGACCTCTGTTAGGGTCCCAGATGTGGCAGGCAATTATTGACAACAAAGGCCAGATACTGGGGAGGAAAATGAATATATCTTTTAAAAAGTTTCTGTTGAGGCAGAACCTAGAGGTAGCTATGACATTTTAACTCTAATATATACAAATAGAAATGAGGTAATCAAGAGTAACTACAAATTTTACCAAGAGAAAATATAGATGCAGACACAGACACAGAAGTGTAAGGGGCTGTACTTGTATGATCTGCTCAAGAAAGGGCCATGTTTAGCTAGATGAGCCTAATGTGTGTGTTTGAAATAGAGAGAGAGATAGAATTAGCTGGATTCCAAGGATATTTATGTCTGAAATGATTGTTGTACTCTGCTGGGCTGTGTTGCTTTCTAAACAAGCACTCAAGCAGCTGTCTTCAAATCAGGGCATTAATAAGATTGCACACTTGAAATACAGTATCATTTTAAACAAATGAAAATATAAATACCACATTCTCCATACATATATATGTGTATGTGTGTGAGTGTTTGTATCTTTGCGTGTTGATTCAAATGAGAGGTTATGATAGTGAAATCACTTCTTTCTGCTTCGGCAACACGGCTCATCCATCATGCATGAAAATCTTCCATGATGCTCAGCTTGTCAGATGTTAGCGGCGATATGATGAGCATATCCAGATGCTTATAAAGTACTTCTTTCTCTTCCTTGCTATTTTTCATTGACGGGACACATGAGCTAATGGCAGTGGCAAAGCATGTTTGCTTTTGAAGCAGACGTAAGGTTATCAGTCTATGACGTAAGGTTATCAGTCTAGGCACATTTCAGAGTACAGAAATGCATCACTAAGTAATGGTGCTCCGAGGAAGGGAGGCCTGCCCATAAAAAGAGATAACCAGCACCGTCTCTGCAAGCTGCCCTTTATCAGATAGTCTGATTTCCCTTAGTGTTGTGTTATCAATCTGTACCTGGTTAGTTCAAGAGTAACAAATGCTATTCTGCTTTGGGAACAGTTGTTTTCCTCATCAAATAGCTTTGTTATATTCCTTGATAGGAAGGTGTCTTCTCGACATTGATTCCCTCCACCCCCCAAATCTGTGAATGCTCCTTAAAGGAGGACCATGCATAATGAATTTGTTGTACTCACTTCTCTAAGCATTTAGAACAGTGCTTACTACCCAGTAAGCTTTCAATAAATATCCTTGCAAAAACACAGACACAAATGTAGCCTTGTCTTTTTTATGTCATTACTGTGTGTGATCCTCATTTCTGTCATAAAACCAATGATGTCAGAGCTACCCATCCAGGAGCTGTACTTTTAGAGACTTTTCAGGAAATACACAGAGCCTAGAGAAGCAGCGTGGCTCAGTGGAAAGAGCACGGGCTTTGGAGTCAGGGCTCATGAGTTCGAATCCCAGATCTGCCACTTGTCGGCTGTGTGACTGTGGGCAAGTCACTTAACTTCTCTGGGCCTCAGTTCCCTCATCTGTAAAATGGGGATTAAGACTGTGAGCCCCACGTGGGACAACCTGATTCCCCTATGTCTACCCCAGTGCTTAGAACAGTGCTCGGCACATAGTAAGCGCTTAACAAATACCAACATTATTATTATTATTATTATTATAAACACTGGGCTGTAAATAGCTGGGGAGATGATCATTTGAAAAGCTAAAATATCAGTAAGGATACTTTTGAAGAGTTAGCTCTATTTTCTCTATTGCACAGATAATTAATCCATGGTATTTACTGATAGTTTACTATGTGCAGAGCACTGTACTAAGCACTTGGAGTACAATATAACTCTGTCAATTGAGTTATACTGTATAGCAGGTATGCGTTCTGCCCACAATATGCTTAGGAGCTAAGGATGGGTGAACATCAGGGGCTTAAAGGATACAGATCCAAGTGTAGAAATAACTATTGGTGGTATTAGGTGCATAAATAAGAGAAATCCTTGAGGGCAAAGTTCACGGAGAAGCAGCGTGGCTCAGTGGAAAGAGCACGGGCTTTGGAGTCAGGGCTCATGAGTTCGAATCCCAGCTCTGCCACTTGTCGGCTGTGTGACTGTGGGCAAGTCACTTAACTTCTCTGTGCCTCAGTTCCCTCATCTGTAAAATGGGGATGAAAACTGTGAGCCCCACGTGGGACAACCTGATTCCCCTATGTCTACCCCAGTGCTTAGAACAGTGCTCGGCACATAGTAAGCGCTTAACAAATACCAACATTATTATTATTATTATGTCTACCACCTCTATTGCACTGAACTCTCCCAAACACTCTGTACTGTGCTCTATGCCAATAAACACCCAGTAAATACTATTGATTGATAGATGAATTGAAATCAGTAGGCAGTATTTCCAGACCATTCCTTCAAAGGTAAAGAACCCTTTGAGATAAGGGATCATGCTTTCCACTTCTTTGATATATCCTGCAAGCATCTAGCACAGTGTTCTGTACAGAGTAGGCTCTCAATGAACATTGAACATTTTTCAAAATTTCCTTTTCTCCCTTTTAGCCTTTTTGGTAAATATAGTTTAGGAATTACAACTGAGTCGAGAAAATGGAAAAATCAATCCCCATACACTCATGATGATTTGTCCAAAATGCCCTATCAGACGGTATTCATGCTGTTCAACAAATGGCCCAAGCTTAAGGAAACAGGCAACTAAGAGCCAAGGTGCAAGTGAGTCAGATGAGGAATCTAAGGAAATTTATATCGCTTGTTTAACATCTATTAGATCACAATACAAGATCTCGCCACACATTCCCTGAAATCATAAATGTGATATAACCTGGAGAAAATTATCCATATCTTTCTATGTAATAAAAACCAAAATATTCACTGTTGAATGTTTAACATTTAATGAAGTCTAATTAATAACCACTAACCAAGCTACAGCTGGGGAGATTCCAGTGAGGTAGATGATTACATCTATTAAGTTCATTATAACTTTCTCACATTTGGCACAGTAGAAAAGGAGTAATAATTTTTAAGAAGCAAAAGTATTGCATGACATCCCGAGCCATGCCAAATTAAAAATTAAACGTATCTGCTTGAACATTTATCAGATGAGATTTTCTTGCCTTCCTAGCTTACTATGCAAGCAGTGTAAAAAAAAAATACTGATCATTAGTAAGGCACTGTCTCATCTATGGCATTTTAGCTTCTTTTTCAAGGTGATAACATAGAGGTAAATGTACTCTCAAGGCTACTCAAAGCTATTATTAAAACTTAAATCTTAAGGAAGTATATGTGCTTTTCCTATTATAACTATTGTTGATTATCATTGGCAATTTCTTTTCCCCAGAAATTCAAAGCACCCGGTCTTATCATTTGTGCAGAGGACAGTCAAATGCCATTTCTCTTTTCTCATCAAAGAGAAAGATTTATCTCCATAGCTATTCATTATTATCGACCATCTGTGTGATGTTTTTTCATAATTACTTACATACGGTGTCTTGGATAAGCCTTATTTCTGATAAACAGCAAATAAAATTAAGCTCTCATCCTAGATCAGCCACTAAGTAGGCATGGAATAAATAGAGTAGCCTTAATTTTTCCTTTTCAGAAACCTGACAAGGCAGCTGCTGGAAAGCTCACTTATGAATCTTTGTTTAGAATGAAATTCTAAAAGATGGCTTCGGCCTTTGAAGACAAAAAATATGCTGGATGGTCAATTGGAAAGCAAGTGCTCACCAGGCTTCTGTCTGAGAAGCAACAAGAATTAAAAGAATATGAGATAATTCAGAATGGTATAATCATCCGATAATCATTTCATGCCACTGAATTTTAAATCAACACCTGGGTTAGGCACTGGAAAGAGAATGTGGAGTCACATTCAAGGAAGCTGTGCTATTTGCTTTTAATATTTATAAAGGTTTCTTTTTAAGCAGAAGTTATACAATATGTTCTGACACAGGTGATACTTGGGGGGAGGGATTAGGCCACTTGATGACATATCATCAGGTGGGGCATTCATTCATTCAGTCATGTCTATTGAGCGCTTACAGTGTTTAGAGCACTATACTAAGTACAATTGCACTATACTAAGCACTTGGAAAGTATAATTTGGCAACAGATAGAGACAATCCCTACCCAACAACAAGTTCACAGTCTAGAAGCGGGGAGACAGGCAACAGAACAAAACAATGGTAAGAGTGAATGGATATGGGTTTGGCAATCATCTCTTTCTACTCATAACAAAGTATATGGAGAAATAATGAGTGCACAGTGCCCTGGTGGACAATCGGAAGCTGTGTGTGCATCGGTTCTGAGGGCAGTTTCCTTTTTTGGAACCATTTATTTATGGTAAAGATAACATGAGAAAGAAGAATGATCAGTCAAACTTACATCCTATTGCTGTCGACATGTGACTTATCTCCAGTGACATGGTAACACATAAATTAAAAAAAAACCCTTCATAACTCACACTGAACATGATTCTTTACAGAACTTGCATGTTATGCCCAGGAAAGATTAATCAGAACCAGACAAGGTGTCAGATCACAGTCTACCAACCATCAAAACCTAAAATTAAAATCAAAGTGGAACAAATATAACATCTGTAATTAAAGATGTGCCACGTAAAACAGGGCATAAATTTACAGTGCTAACACAGGCACATATCAGGAAAACCTTAATTAGGACTCAAATGCTCCTCATGTGGTCCAGGATATTATCATCAATGTACATATTCTGGTTTCAAAGTTCTAGGAATGAGCTTCAACCTTTAGTATTTAAAAAGAAAAAAAAACTTCAGGCCATGTTATAGGCTTCAGATGTCTCATGGGCCATTTAAATAAAGTTTCTTTCTTTTAGTCTTTCACCAAAATTTGCACAGAATGAAACTATTTTACAATATGCTAATTATCACTATCTTCCACACTTTTCTATATTTCCAAGTTCATTTCATTAAGAATACTAGTGATTTTAGGACTACAGCTTCCTCTTTTGAAATGTAAAAATGTGAAAGTATGAAAAGCAGGGTGGCTTAGTGGACACGGACTTGAGAGTCAGAGGACATGGGTTCTAATCCCGATTCTGCCACTGTCTGCTTTGTGATCTTGGGCAAGCTACTTTTCTTCTCTGGGCCTCAGTGACCTCATTTATAAAATGGGAATTAAGTCTGTGAGCAGTCTTAGAACAGTGCTTGCACATAGTAAGTACTTAACAAATACCATAATAGTAATAATAATAAAAGAAAAACACATTTTGGGTAGGGAGAGCACAGTGCTTTCTTCTTGTCATTTGTTCAAGGAAACACTTGCAGCATACCACTGAGGAGAGGCGACTATTACTTAATTTAATTTTTTACTTCCAGTTTGAAGAGATTCATAGAGCACTCATCTAAGGAAGGAAGTAATGGGCTACTCTGCTGATGGAATAATTGGAATTTATTGAGATTGTCTGGAGTGAGGTCTTCTTTTGTGGCTGTGTATGAAGGGCAGAGAAATAGGCAGAGAAATCCACTCAAGTGCCCCTCAAATCATGCTAAGAAGGGCATGGGGTGATTCATTTTTTCCTCTCCTGAAATTATGTTGGGAGGTGTATCCACTTTAGAGCCTCATGGTCCCCTGGAGGAGAAGGACAGGATAAAGAACGAAGCTTTGTTTATTTCCAATTGTCATCATTCTTCTTTTAGAAAATATGCTTATTGAGTCACAGGCAAAAATAGCCTATGGTTTGGATTTGGACCCCATATTCTGATTAGCAATTCTAGATCTTGTGTGGTATTTCCTACTAAGTCAATTGATATGATTAAAGGAGTTTCCAAAGCTCCCTTTCCATTGTGAATTCATAGTATTTCATTTGGAAATGTAGTCTTTGCCTGAAGATACAAGTGAAATACTTCCAACAGCAACATCCACGATGGTAGGGTAATAGATTTAGATGATATCCGAAGGCCCTTCCAGACTTCAATTTGATGATAAATAATTCCTGCTCTAATGGAAACAATGGAAGAATTCACCAAGAAAAAATGATCTATTAACTCCATTCCACAGTTAGGAACAACATAATGCAAAAGCTTCTGTGTAAGCCAAACTGAGGCCTGAGCATTTATTTCAGTGACAGACCGTAGATTTGTCCAAGGAGTATAATGACAGATCAGAGAATAAAGAGCCAGATCCTAGTATGTGTGTTTTCTGACTGCACATCTAAAAATCTCCATAAGTTTAGTCTCAGTTGCAAGATTTGGGGAACTCAAGTGTGAATTTTCAGTGCATTCATATGGACTGTATACATGTACTAGAAATTGAATTTAGTTACAATATGCTGTTAAAATGGTTTCAAAAGAACTCATTCAAAAATAATGGTGTCTTGTCCCTAACTCAACCCTTTGTTTCCAAATGCATCATTTCACTGAGACATGAGAAACATAGGTGAGAGTTGAGTCATATGAATGCCAGTCGCATTTCTTGGAAACTTAACACTGACTTCTTTTAGAAATGAGGATTTCTTCTTTGTGTCTGCTTGACCTCGAAAGGTTAAGAGGAGCTAGTATGCAACATGAAGTCTTTTGTTTACATAAGCCAAACATAGCACTTCCCCACACTCCTGATACTATAATCTTAATCTTGCCCTGAAGGACCAATTTGGCTGTAAAAAGACAGGTAATTGAAGCTTGTTTTCCTCTGGGGAAGATCAATTTAGTAACCAACCCCATGTACTTTGAAATTCCTGCCACCAAATCTGGGAAGACTTTCCAACTGCTATCCCTACTTACTTCTATGGGCATGTGTAGGTGATGGAATCAGATTTCAGTTCTCTTACTTTCCAGGGAATAGGGGAGTCGAGGGGCATCAGAAGGAACCAGCTCCATTGATTAAGTTGCTAGATAAGATTCCTTTTATCCACTTCAAATGATAGAATCTGCTCCTTCTTGTGCAAATCCTTTATTATTGGTGGGCATTGGTAAAGTAATTCAATTCTATATTAACAAGAGTGTATTGAAGATACTGTAATTGTTATAAAACTGAAGAAGATGCGTACTGTTTTCCTCTAGAAAGTAAAGGGAATTACAAAGCGGAAGTAGGATAAAAAAAAGAGCGTGGACAAGCTGATAAAAAGATGACAATATAATAATGGTGGTATTTGTTAAGCGCTTACTATGTGTCAAGCACTGTTGTAACTGTTGGGATGACAACAAGCTAATCAGATTGACAACCAGCCCTGTACCACAGGGACTCAACAGTCTTAATTCTCATTTTACAGAAGAGGTAATTGAGGCACAGTAGAGTTAAGTGACTTATCCCAGGTCACACAGCAGACAAATGGCAGAGCCGGGATTAGAACCCAGGTCCTTCTGACTCTGAGGCCCATGATCTACACACTAGACAGTGCTGCTTCCCCCGTGAGTGTGAAAAAAATTACTACTGAAATAAGCTTAAGGATATTGCAATCTTTGAAATTCAAATTATAACCCAAACTAAATGATTACTTAGGCAATATCTATCTTAAGAGTCACCAACCATCACTGATTTCATTTTAGTCAATATTGGGAACACATTAGATTGTTTTTTAAGGAAAATAATGCACCATTTCCTGATCTTCTATTAAAAGAAATATGAGTAAAGCCATCTGAGTAAGATATCCTTGAAGACCCCCTTTTTCACAATGCAGTTCCATTTTTATTGTTTCTAGTTATAGGGGCTTTAAGAGAAATTTAGAAACCATCTTGTTTGAACTTGGACTTTGCATATATGTAGGAAAATATCTTATAGAAAACGCAGAGTTCTCCAGGTCTTGAAAAATAGAAAACAAAATCTGCAGTCACAACCCCTATCATCAGTAGCAGTAGTAATCATCCAATCCATGACATTTACTGAGCCTTACTGTATGCAGAACTCTGTACTAGGCACTTCGGTGACTACGATACAAGAGCTGGTAGACCCATTCCCTGCCTATATAACATACACTGTAAGGCACTGTACTGAGTTTTTGGAAGCATGACACTAAAGTAAAAGAATTGGCACCTGCCTTTAAGGAGACCACAATCCAATGGGACATAGTTAAACAAGTACTTCAGAATTTTTAGTTTATCTTTTCAAAAAAGTTAATATACGATTTACATTTTTCACAATCTCTCCATTCTTTTTTACTTTTTATGGTAATTGTTAAGTGCCTACTATATGCCAAACCCAGTACTGAGTACCCTCAGTCTTAATTCCCATTTTACAGATAAGGTGACTGAGGCACAGAGAAATTAAGTGACTTACTCAAGCCTCTCAACAGACAAGAGGTGGAGCTGGGTCAGGGGTGCCACTACTCTGCCACTTGCCTGCTGTGTGACCTTGGGCAAGTCACTTACTTCTCTGTGCCTCAGTTCCCTCATCAGTAAAATGGGGATTAAGACTATGAGCCCCACGTGGGAGAAGCTGATTACTTTGTATCTACCCCAGAGCTTAGAACAGTGCTAGGTACATAGTAAGCACTTAACAAATACCATTTTCAGAGAAGCAGCATGGCTCAGTGGAAGGATCACAGGCTTGGGAGTCAGAGGTCATGAGTTCTAACTCCAGCTCTGCCACTTGTCAGCTGTGTGACTTTGGGCAAGTCACTTAACTTTTCTGTGCTCAGTTCCCTCATCTGTAAAATGGGGTTTTAGACTGTGAGCCCCATGTGGGACAATCCGATAACCTTGTATCTCCCCCAGTGCTTAGAGCATAGTAAGCACTTAAATGCCATCATCATCATCATCATTAGACGCCAAGTCCTTATGACTCCCAGGCTAATGCTATATTAGCCTTCACTGCTTCTCATAATCCATAGCCCACACTCCATTCTTCAGCATACTCAATTCATAATAATAATAATAACAATAATAATGATGGTATTTGTTCAGCACTTAATATGTGCCCTACACTGTTCTAAGCACTGGGCTAGATAAAAGCTAATCAGGTTGTATCGCTGTCCCACAGGGGATTCACAGTCTTAACCCCCATTTTACTGATGAGGTAAGTGAGGCACAGAGAAGTGAAGTGACTTGCGATCACGTACCAGACAAGTGGCAGATCCAGTATTAGAACCCAGAGCCTTCTTACTCCCAGGCCCATGCTCTATCCACTAGGCCATGCTGCTTCTCTTGAAATGATGAAATCATCAATTTATTTATTCATCATTCATCCATTCCCCAGTGCCTTCCTGACCACCATCATGGAAATCAGCTCATTAGATATTTATCTATGTAAAGTTCCCCAAATAATATTGACTGTACTGCTAAGCTTAAACCAGTTCCTGACATTTATTCTATGGAGAAGAAGCTAATCAGATTGCAGACCAACCCAGCCGTCTTTCTCCTTCCCCAGACTTCTCAGCTAGCTTCTTTCTGGAGATTTTACACCTAAGCTGGTCTGGTCAGAAAGAAATCTCTTTTCTTATTTTAGCGGGAAAGGGTACAAGCGACATATCCAATTGGACAGGTTATCCCCTAAGAGAAGAGAAATGCTGCTTCTGACATGTGGTAGAGTCTCCCATTGAGGATGACAGAAAGATCTTGGGATTTCAGGGCTGAAAACTGTGCAGAGGAATTGATTATAGTGATAATTTGTACAGCGTTTATACAAATGTAGAATGGGTTTGTACAGACCTCCCTCCCACCTCTTTGTAATTTTTCATACCTGCCAGTCATGTTCCCACAGAGACATGACATTCAACAGGCAGAAGTGCATCACATTGAAAAATACACGGCCAGATTTTTTAGATACCAAATCTTGTTTATGTCCAAATTGACTCCAGTATAGGGCCGATATTACACTGTATATATATTATATATATATATGTAAATATATATAAATTATATATATTGCATTATACACTGTTACATTTTTTCAGGATTCCTGCTTTTTCACTCTTTTTTTCACAAAACCTCCTAGGTAATTCTTCAGTCTGAAATTTTCACCACTAATGGCATAGCCAGTATGCCTATTTCTAAAGCCAGGGGTAGGAACCTGTTCTCTTAAATCCCAGAGCTATGTTTTCACTGCTGGATTTACTCTAAAATGTAGAATAACTGAAGGGGATTCTACCCTGATCACTTTCTCCAGTACAGAAGTCTAACTTTTAGAATTCCTAATACATATGCACATTGCCAGTTGAATGAGGATGTCTGAGTTACCAGCATGTGTCTGCGATTTTCAGTGAAGAACTGTAATACTTCTATTTGTTTTACTTAAGCCTCAAGAGACTATTATGTATTGGGTGCACACAGTAAATGAGATAAATAAACATATTCACTGCAAGTCTGTGACATTCAGCTTTAAAAATTCTAGGTAGCCCAAGTAAGTGGAAAACAGCAATCGCTAGACAAACCTCTTTCCCACATGGCCAATTTCTCCTCCACATTCACTTACAATTAGGAGGCTTGGGCACTCTGTACTCTTTAAAATTTGATTAAAATCTGTCTGTAGGATTAAAAACTTCATATTCAGTCCAAGTTACATACAGACAGCTGAATAGAATGTTTTTAAGAGCCAGATTGAAAGAAAAGAGGTAAGCATAAAAAATAAAAAGGAAATGTGATAGGACATTAGAGTTGCAATAGATAAATCTTTAGTTTTGTACCTAATCCCCACTTTTAGGGAAAAAAAGTAAGAAAAAAATCCCCAAACGCTCACACTTGCCACTCTCATCTTTGAACCTTCACCCTCTAAAATTTAAATTGCTAATTGGAATGCTCTCCAGTCCTGAACTGTCAGGCCATAAAACTGTGAGAATGATATTTTTTCCTATGCCTCCTAAAAATGAAGCCAAATAAGTCAAATGTCCTTCTCACAGGATAAAAGTTAAGCATCTAATAGAATTTATTTTCAGTATTGGAATTCATAAGCTTTCTTTTACTGGTAGGAATAAGGTCATCTGTTCTATATAATATCGTTAATGTCCCCACTGACCTATTGCAGTCAAATTGTATATACAGGCTCTCTAAGAGAGAAGTGATGAAAGGGACTTCAATCACATGTATTCACTAGCAAACAAAGACTTTGTATGGATTAAACCTTTGCAAATGGACATGGGCAGTAGCAAG
Source organism: Ornithorhynchus anatinus (assembly GCF_004115215.2). NCBI lineage: Eukaryota > Metazoa > Chordata > Mammalia > Monotremata > Ornithorhynchidae > Ornithorhynchus > Ornithorhynchus anatinus. The sequence goes on from NC_041737.1 coordinate 16,997,012, forward strand.
ACAGTAAATTACCTGGATTATTTGGGTCAAAAAATCCAAAATTATACTAACTGATCCAATTCAAATGAAATGTTCCATTCAAATTGGATGATTCTTTCATTTAATTTTCTGCACCAGGAACTCATTGTTTTCCTAACTATTCTAGGGTCCACTAGGGAGGATTATCAATAATAGCATGGCACCTGAGTCCCTTCCAGGATTCCTAATGACCAGACTGATGAGACACTGACATTCCCTCTCCAACCCCCAAAGCAAGCACTTATGCTTATCTTTATGCCTTTTTACTTCCCCTACCTGAAAAAATATTTTAGTGCCTGACTTGACACTAGATTGTAAGCTCCTTGAGGATGGGGAATAGGTCTGCTATTTTATTCCCCAAGATGCTTCATACAGAGTTATGACCAGAATAAGAACTTGAAAAATAATACTGGTTTATTGATTTTGGGTCTTCCGCCTTTTGTCTGCTTTTCCCTCCACTCACAGTCAGTTTGATATTCAGAGGGAGGTCCTCAGATAGGGGCTAAAGGATTTGAGAAGGAAAGCTTGGTCTCCCTTATTCCCAACTATGACCTGTTGACCATGAGAGCAACATAGCCAAATAAAAGGTAAGGATTCTGACCCTTGTCAGAAACTAAACTCAGATGAATTGCATCAAGCAACAGCTGTCACCAACAAGCATTGAAGGCCACAATAATTGTATGTGTATATATCTTTCTCTCTCTCTCCCTCCCTCCATTCATTTACAGATATGCATATGTACATAGGTATATGTCAGAGAAGCAGCGTGGCTCAGAGAAAAGAACCTGGGCTTGGGAGTCAGAAGTCATGGGTTCGAATCCCAGCTCTGCCGCTGGTCAGCTGTGTGACTGTGGGCAAGTCACTTCACTTCTCTGTGCCTCAGTTACCTCATCTGTAAAATGGGGATTAACTGTGAGCTTCACGTGGGACAACCTGATTACCCTTTATCAACCTCAGCGCTTAGAAAAGTGCTCTGCATATAGTAAGTGCTTAACAAATACCAACATTATATCTATATATATATAAATCACAGTTGCACAGACGTGATATTTGTGAGGTGATACCTATGTTCCAGACAATGTACTAAGCATTGGGGCAGATATAAGATAATCAGGATAGACAGTATGGGACTAAGTCTAGTAGGACAGAGTTAGTAGTTAACTCTACATTTTACAGATGAGAAAATTGAGGCACAGAGAATTTGGTGAATTACCCAAGGTCACATAGCAAGCAAGTGGCAGAGCCAGGTCCTCTGTGACTTAGATATTAAAGTTCTGAGTTTTTGTGACAGACGGCACCAGTAAGGTAATTTATTTTTGTGGTATTTGTAAAGCTCTTTCTAGGTGCCAAGCACAGGTTTATCAGATTGGACACAGATCCTCATAGAGCTCACAGTCTAAGTAGGAGGGAATAGGATTGAATTTTCATTCTACAAGGAGGAAACTGAGGCACAGAGAAGTTAAGTGACTTGCTCAAAGTCACACAGCAATGCAATTGGCAGAGCAGGGATAGAAACCCAGGTCCTCTGACTCCTGGTACCATACTCCTTCCACTAGACCATGCTGTGTCTTTAAATACCCTGAATTCTACAATTTAAGGGCATGAACAAACTTTCAGGATCTGGGAAATAAAATTCTCAAAGACTTTATTTGGAAAAAAGATTCAAGTTTCTCTTTTTACAATATTGAGAGGTTTCAATATGATTTTTTAAAAATTCAATAAAGGAAATTATGTTGTTATACTGCCACGACTCAAAATTAGAGGTGCATTGAAGAAGCAGTTTAAACAATTGCCATGACAAACTGACAGGCAGTAACAAACTCTAGAGCTACTTGAAAAGGTAAAGGGATCAAAACCAGTCTCCCCTCTAGGAACTAATAGGCACTGTCCTGTCCTGCAGTTTCAAAATGGACCAGGAATGTGCAAATGTTAAAAAGCTTACCAACTCACTTATTCAGTTTCTAGAAACTGTTGAAAGAAACTATAGGTTTGTTTTGATTGATCCTGCCATTTGAAAGACTTTCTTCCCTCCTAATTATTTCTTTTATTTCAGTATTCCTTTATGTTCTTATTTTCAGGAAATATTTTACTATTTTTTCAACTATGATAACTCTGTTAACTTTAGATCTTTCTAAAGCATAAATTGAGCATTTTTAAAAATAATTTTAAAAGATATGAACGATTAGTTCTCTTATCTTTTAAAATGTGGATGGCTACTCACCCCACTTATGCTCTATTCCCAAGATGAGGAACGCTGGGTACTAATAGAACCTGGGTTCGAATCCCAGCTCGGCTACTTCTCTGCTCTGTGAGCTTGGTCAACTCACTTCACTTCTCTGTGTCTCAGTTACTTCAGCTTTAAAATGGGCATTAAGAGTGTGAGTCCCAAGGGATATGGACTGTGTCCAACCTGATACAATGGCTAGCATATCATAAAAACAAAAGACAAACAAAAAATTCATCTTAGGGATTCATGTACTGGTGCGTTCTTCGCTTTTCCTTATTAAGATTTTTTTATTTTCACTAAAACATGGTAAATCTTCTTTCATTTGTTTTCTCTGTAAGGAGGAATATCCCCTGTCAGCTTAGGGAGTTTCCAGCATTTCTAGCCTTTAAATTGAATTAAGTACACCCGCTTAGGATAAATTGGCTTATTTTTTGTTGTGGACTTTCCCTCAAGCTTAATTTGGATCAGATACCATTTTTTTTGAAACTTTTGAAACAAGATTAGAATGTAATATGAAATATATGCAAGGGTTAGGGAAAGCGGGAAAGCAGGAAAGCAGCCCTCTGAAAAGAAAATCAATGAAAAATCATTTAAGAAGTAATAACTGACTGTATTTACTCTCTGTGTTGCTGGGGGATCCCTGGAGTATGGGCCTGGTGATTATCCCCATCAGAAGATAGGACTCTCCCCATTCTACACTACTCCTTACTGGAATCAGACTAATCTCTCTCATTTTTGATTCTGATTAATTGTATTCTTAAAACATTTCGGCATTCATTCAATATGCTTTATAATTTTTCCATTGCATCTCATCATAGAGAAATTTTCTGGGAATCCTGCTCTTAGCCTTTCTGCATTTCAAGAATTAAATTTTCTATCCTATTTTATCATTTGATGTTCTCTATGGCAAAAAGTTGAATAGATGAGACAGAATAAGAAAGATTGCCTATACAAATCTCCCTCTAGATTGTAAGCTCATTGAGGGCAGGGAATGTATATTGTACTTTTTCATGTGTTAAATACAGTGGTATGCATCCAGTAAGTGGTCAATAAATACCACTGACTGACTGCTAGAAACAGCTTGGCCTCATGGAAAGAGGCCTAGGAGTCAGAGACCCTGGGTTCTAATTCTAATTCTGCCACATGTCTTCTGTGTGACCTTGGGCAAGTCACTTAACTTCTCAGTGCCTCAGTTACTTCATCTGTAAAATGGGGATTAAGACTCTGAGCCACCTGTGGGACAAGGGACTGTGTTCAGCCTGATTACCTTGTATCTAGCCCAGCACTTAGAACAACGCTTGGCATTTAGTAAGCGTTTAACAAGTACCGTTAACATCATTATTATTATTATAATAGACTCAAATTGTACTAGTTTGATCTGTATCCTGATGTCAGGTTCGTGCTACATTATGTCTCCCAAAGAATAATCAACCTTTTTTTATTTGCTTTTTCTCCTCCTCTTTGTCTCTCCTTGTATCAGTATGCAAAGTGTTTTTAAATAGCAGATTTTAAATAGTACGACTCATCTCTGAATCGTTGATAGAAATCTTTGGATGCTTGCAGACTACAGCAGTGACAGACTGGTACATATAACCTCAGCCTCCTTCATGCCAACTGTCAATCAACAGCACTCTGCTGATTCTGAATAGCAGTTTATTTTCTTCTGATGTCTTCTGTCTTCACAAGCATAATCATCAGAGTATAGGAGCTTTTGGAGGAGTCATTCATAGATTTTTATGACGTTCACAGCTTGTGGAGTTGAAAGAGCTCCCTCAAAAATGAGAAGCTAGAATTATTTCCATTTACAAGTGTGCATCCCTGGAGCATGTGTTCCTTGACTAGGACTGATCAGATTGGACTATATACTCAGCCCTGCCTTATTTTATTGGTGACAGGGTAATGATCAGTCAAAAACTCCTCAATTTTGACACAAGACGAAACCTGGCAGAGCCAGGATAATAATAATAATGATGGTATTTGTTAACCCCCTACTATGTGCCAAGCAGCGGGGTAGATGTAAGGAAATCAGTTGTCCCACGTGGGGCTCACAGTCTTAATCCCCATTTTACAAGTGAGGTAACTGAGGCACAGAGTTGTTAAATGTCTTGCCCAAGGACACATAACAGACAAGTGGCGAAGCCGGGACAAGAACCCACATCCTCTGACTCTTAAGCCCGAGCTCTTTTCACTAAGCCATGCTGCTGGGTGATTTCAAATTATCGTGACCAAATGCCATGCCAAGGTCTTGATGCTGTTCCTTAAACTTCTCCTAGAGGTATGAAGAGCATTCCAACTGGCTGAGCATATCGACACCCTTTCTGGCTCATGTTGCTTCAGACTGCGTAGCCTGGGTCATTCAAGTGAGCTGTATTAGAGAAACTGACTATCCATGCAGACTGTGACCTCCCTCCTCCTAGTAGCAGCTAAACCCAGCAGGGGGACTCCAGCTGCCAATTACCAAACCTGCTGAACCTCAGCTAAGCTAGTGACTGGAAGAGCTGGAGTCCCATTAAATCCCCTTTCCTAGGGAGTATCTGGAATTTGTAACCTGTAAGAACTGGCTCTGCTTCTGACACACTAGGGGTCTTCTCTTTGCAGTTTTCTGGCTGGAGAGCAATATTTTTTTTTAATGATATTTGTTGAGTGCTATGTGTCAGGCACTGTACTAAAGTCCTGGGATAGATACAAGTTAATCTTGATGGACACAGTCTCTGTCCCTCATGGGTCTCACAGTCCAAATCCCCATTTTACAGATGAGGAACTTGGAGACAGAGAAGTGACTTGCCCAAGGTCACACAGCAATCGGTGGTGGTGCTGGGATTAGAGCTCAGGTCCTTCTGACTCTCAGGCCTGTGCTCTATCCACTAGGCCATGCTGCTTTCCCCTTCTTGGGACTAGCACTAGCATCTCTAATCTAAGGAGCTAAATAAGAAAGTGGAATAGGGTAAATACTGTTTCCTACTTGTATGACTGATAGACTGTCCAAGATCACTTTGGTGAATGTTTGTGGCTTGGAGGGGGTGGGATCTCTTCTTATCTTTGTGTCTCTCTCTTCTCTATGTCTTTCTTTTCTCTGTTTGCCTATTCTCATTGTCTTTGCTCTGTTGGGGAGGTTCAAAGCAAATGAAAGCAGACATTTTTTCACACAGAGTATGACAAGCATGTGGAATTTGTTATCAGGAAGTTGGGTAGGCTGGAAATATCAGCAGTCCACAATGGTTTAATAGAGGGAATGTCGGGGACCCAGAGGGGAAAGTTAAGAATATTTCCAGGACACCATGAAGATGAGTTTCTGGGAAGATTGAGAAGGAGAGGCTAGGAAGGAGGAAAACCAGAAGAAAATAATGCCAGGAAAACTAAGGTTAAATAGAGTTTCCAGGAAAAGGGAACGGTCCATTGTGTCAAAGGAGGCATGTAGCAAAATTTGGGTGAAGTGGACATCACTGGATTTAGCGAGAAGAAGGGCGTTGTTGACCTGATCTTGCTCATGGTTTGTAATTTGCAAGGGTATTGATTTTGTAAACTACTATTGACTAAAAGCTTGAGCCTAGAAGAGCACTGAACTGTTATGATGCTGTAAAGTTCAGCGAGGTTCAAACAGTTAAGAAGCATGGCCTAATGGAAGAGCACCACCCTGGGAAACAGAAGGCCTGAGTTTAATCTTGGCCCTACAACATGTCTGCGGTGTGACCTTGGGAAAGTCCCTTTATTTCTTCCCTGTGCCTAACCTCATCTTTAAAATGGAGGTTAAGACTGTGAGTCCCAAGTGGGACATGGACGGTTTCCAACCTAACTTGCACTTAGTACAAACGGCAGGAACTGTCTCTATCTGTTGCCGACTTGTTCATTCCAAGTGCTTAGTACAGTGCTCTGCACATAGTAAGCGCTCAATAAATACTATTGAATGAATGAATGAATGGGTAACACTAAATAGCAACACAGGAACACAGTTGAGGCCATTAGCAACAAAGCAATGCTCTTCACATCACAACTATGGGATACTTGTAAACAGGGTAGGTAGGAGAAATACTTTAAGGCCACAATGAAGCAAATCTTCAAACAATATAGCCTAGCATTGGATATCCATAAATGAGAAATACCTGGAGACAGTTTAGTTTGGCATCATGCCATCCCATATAGGGCAATTTCAGGCAACAGAGGCTTCAGATAGATTGGGACACCAAATGAAAAAATGAAAACAGTGTCAGACACTGTGGGAAACAACACTAACAGTACAGTAAAGGCCAATTTTCCATGTCCATACTGTGTAAGTGATTATCTGTCATGCACTGATCCTATAGAACACACACAAATACACATACACACACATGCACACACATCTCATTAATAGTAGTGTCACCTTTAAACAAAAAGAATGACTAACTCTGAAAGCCTGAGATCAACTTCACTGTCACCCTCCAAAGGTAGAAGGGGATTATTCCCCATCCTTATTGTAAGCCTATATAGAGTTAGTGAGCAGAGAAACCAGAGAGAAGTTATCATTGAAATTGAAGCAAAAGTCACCTGGAGGAATTCAGGAGGAGTGGGACTGATCTAGACAGAACTTCACTGTGTCATAATGCATTTCCCAAATGTCCATGGATCCATCTGCCCCCCTTCACTCTCCACCCTGTAAAAAAATGATCTTTTTTGGGTAGTTTTATATGCAGTCCTGGAAAGAGGCTGGATTAGGTGAATGGCTTATGATCCTTTCCAAATCTGTGCTATTATTCAGTACAAAATTTGAATCATTATTTATAAACAATGCCCATTAGTTAGAACCCTAATAGAGCTAAGATTGCTCAGGTATTAGGATTTTGACTCAATCATTTCTCAAAACCACAATTAAGTATGGTGTTACATAAATAATAATGAGTTGAACAGATGCAAGTCTTTAGATATAACAAGACAGTTATTGAATATTTAATTAAAAGAAAAGTGATAATAAGGACATGAGTCCTAAGCTTTAATCAAGTAATAAAAACTACAGTATTCATCAAGAAAATCATCAAATGCTAATTAAATAGTATTTAATAATTAGATATCCAATTAAGTTTGATTTAAAGAAATAGTTACCCTTTATATAAATGTCTAATTCTTAAAGAAGATATTTAAATAAAAAATGAGGACCAGATAAATTTCTCTTTCCTCTCTATTTCCATTTCCTTTGTTGGGAATGCTTGAGGGAAATAAGGGTGAAATATTTCATGGTGTGCCATATTTATGAAATGCTCAAGATTGAAAAAAGGAGAATACTGTAAGGAGATGTATAATATTTGAATTAAAAAAAAAGATTCCCTCCAACATCTTTGAAAAATTTAAAGTGGCAATAAGTTTGGGTTAGGGGGTAAAGAGTTTAAAAAACATCTGGAGATGCTGAAATAACCTGCATTCATTTATGTTATTTAAGTTGTAAAATCATATTCAATCTTGACCCACTCAGGAAATCTAACATAAACGTCCTGCTGATTTTGACAGTCATACAGCAAAAACACCCTCTAATGAGCATTTAATAGTCACCAAAAGTTTTGCATTAAGTACAAAGCCCTTTTGATTACTTATTCCACTAATTTAAAGTAAATGCTTTTACAGATGGCATCTGTTAGGCCGCAGAGCGTGTGCTGCATTTATATGTAGCCATTGAAAATAGATTCCAGCTTTGGAATAAAGATTGTTCAAAAAAGATCAAACGTGAAACACCGAGTAAACATTTACCAATGATACATTAAAAGAAAAAAATCTTCATTAAGACTTATCCAATAATATAGTACATGGTTTGCGTATGAAGAGTAATTTAGAAATTTCTTGGCAAATTAACACCTAGAGCAAAATGATCTAGACAAAGAAATTGAGCTTCCCATTTTGTCTCTCATCTTCCTGAGTGAAGAATATAATATTTCAGTCCCCTTCAAACTGGATTAGGTTTCATACATTAAAAATATCTGAAATGCTTTCAGATGTTAGAGTCTACTGGGAAAAGAATAACGGCACATTAAAGTGAAAAGATCTTTTTAGGCAGAGGAGGGGATTTTCTTTTTAATTTTTTCATGAGATACAAATGAAGTTATTCCACAGTTACCTAAACTGAATGAATAGTTGAATTTTGTCAAGCAAATCTGTCTTTAACAAGGAAAGCTTTCATCATCCACAGACCTTCCTGCAATGTCAGCTTCTCCATATATAAATTACTCCAGGTAATAAGCAAGGCGTATTAGGGGAAGCAATAGCTTTTCTAGACCTGTAAGTTACCTTACTGTGCGGTGACCTGCAGCAATAACCCACCAAAGAGAAACAGAGTAGCCTGAAACAAGTAACGAATTTGGGAATGACAATCAGGGAAAAACTAACTTCCTGGGTGAATTAGATCCCCAGTTTATGAGAGATTAATTTTCAGTGCCAAAGGTGAGTTGTAGCCAAAAGCAGGAATTCCTTTATCCTGGTCTATCATCTCAGAAAAGGTGTAAAATGAGTGGCTTATCAGTGTTGACTGGGTTCTTATAGTAGGCAGAACATTGTAATAGCCTCTGTGAAAATTTAGGAAAAATGAAGAAGAAGACATGTCCCCTGCCATCAAAGAACTAATGGCAGTCAGAGGGCAAACACAAAACACAAAGCAGATAAATATAAATCTCAAATGCCAGAAATATAGAAATATTTACAAAATTGAATTACACAAAGAGAATCTATCATATAAACACAGTAAAGATGTTGCTGGTTCTTAGAACGGCTACTGATGCTTCAGGATTTCACTGTCTGTCTTGTTATTACCCCTGAGGAAATGCAAGGGGGTTAAAAAGGAAGTCTAAGTAAGAATGAGAATGGGTATTGTATCTCCATTTTATGGATAAAGAAACTGAGAAAGTTAAGTGCCTTACCCAAGGTAACACAGTAGGTAAGTGGCAGGGCCAGAATCAGAAAGAACCCAGGTGATTTGATGCCCTAGTATCTTTCCACTAGTCTGTTTTTCTTCTGTCATAGTCTCCTCCTTTGATTGGGTCTGAGTACCAGAAAAAATACAAAGAAGGGCAGCCATAAACATCATTATTGAAAACTCCAGAAATCAAAAGCAGACTCACTTAATAACCAGGAGTGGCAACCATTCTCTGGGACTGTGGTCCCCTCAAGAAGTCCGTCATGATCCTGCTGATGTGGATAACACCCCTTGGTAAATCTTTCCATCTTGATTAGTCACTTGTTCAGTCCGTTGGTCAATCATGTTTATGGAGTGCTTACTGTGTGCATAGCACACAGTCCTAAGCACTTGAGAGAGTGCAATAAAACAATATAACAGACACATTCCCTTTCTGTTGGGCCAAACACAGAACATGGTTAAGACCAGCAAGGTTCTCAGATGGATTGACCAGGCCCCTAAAAGCAGATGACCAGCTATAGGATGTTGAAATGTATCAGGATGTGGTTTAATCGGCTGTGAATGAAACTTGGGAACCAAGAGAATAGAAGTGACCGGACCTTGAGGGAGACTATTTTTGCTCCTTGTTTCCCAAGTGCCTAAACAATGATCTACATAGAGTAGAGGCTCAGCCAGTACTGTCTATGAGGCTACTATTGCTGATAACAGCAATGATGCCATCTCCCAATGATTTGTATCTCTTCTCAAGAGATACTTGTTTCAAAAATAAAAGAAGTTGAGGCTTATGAAGGAACAACTGTGAACACAGAAGAGGAATTCTTATGCTGCTGCCTCCAGAGGAAGGACTGACTGCATTCATTCATTCATTCATTCAATCATAGTTATTGAGCACTTCCTGCGTGCAGGGTATTGTATTACGCACTTGGAAAGTACAATTCAGCAACAGATAGAGACAATCCCTACTCAACAACGGGCTCACAGTCTAGAAGGGGGAGCCAGACAACAAAACAAAACTAGTAGATAAACATACATAGCATCAAAATACAGTTGTATTTACACAACATTAATAAAATAAATAAAATAATAAATATAAGGGTGGTGACATGCACAGAGCATTTCTGTAGAAAGATAATCTGGGCAGCAGAGTGAAGTATAGAACTGAAGTGGGGTGAGACAGGAGGTTGGGAGCTCAGAAAGGCTGCTGATGCAGTAATCCAGTCGGGATATGATGAGAAATTGTACCAACAAGGTAGCGGTTTGGATGGAGAGGAAAGGGTAGAACTTGAGCATGTCTTGGCCATGTTGTGAAGGTGACACTGGCAGGTTTTGGTGATGGACTAGATGTGTGGGGTGAATGACAGAGCTGAGTCAAGGATAACACCAAGGTTGCGGGCTTGTGAGACGGGAAGGATGGTAGTGTTGTCCACAGTGATGGGAAAGTCAGGGAGAGAACAGGTTTTAATGGGTCACTATGGTATCAATTTTCATTTTGATTTGATGGTCTAAAAAATTCAATGCATCCTTTAAAATAACCTATCAAGGGAGTATCACTGACTCTATTCCCTCTCCCCCTGACATATGGGTTGAATGCTCCTTGAGGGTGGGGGATTCTGTCTTCCACCCATACCATACCCTACCTACCAAGAGCTTAATAATTATGGTATTTGTTAAATGCTTACTACATTTGAGGCACTGTATTAAGCATTGGGTGTAAACAAGCAAATTGGGTTGGACCACATGAGGGTCACGGTCTTAATCCCCATTTTGCAGATGAAGTAACTGAGGCCCAAAGAAGTGAAGTGATTTAGAGAAGCAGCGTGGCTCAGTGGAAAGAGCACAGGCTTTGGAGTCAGAGGTCATGAGTTCGAATTCCGGCTCTGCCACTTGTCAGCTGTGTGACTATGGGCAAGTCACTTAGCTTCTCTGTGCCTCAGTGACCTCATCTGTAAAATGGGGATTAAGACTACCAACATTATTACTTAACCAAGGTCACACAGCAGACAAGTGGCAGAGTTGGGATTAGAACCCATGACCCTCTGAATCCCAGACCCATACTCAATCCACTACACCATGCTGCCTCTCTAGTACAGTGCTCTGATACAGTGGCCGTTCACATAGAAGCACAGGAACACATTGATTATTTGTAGTCTAATAAATGGCTGCAATGATCAATCAAGGTTCTTCACTAATTTTGCCAAGTAGGTTTTAGCAGATTGCTTCAAATTCTCAAAATCCCCTATCCCCTCTAGACTGTTGCTCCCTCTAGACTGTAAGTTCCTTGTGGGCAGAGAACATGCCTACCAGCTGTTATATTGTACTCTCCTTAGTGCTCAGTGGAGTGTTCTGCACACAGTAAGCTTTCAATAAATGTGATCCATCGACTGATCAAAGTAAATCTATAAATAGACTAGATAGGGCGTTCCAAACGGCTATACTAACTTTCCACTGCACCAGCAATTGATTTAGCAATTTCATCTATGGGATTCAATCCTTTAATGTTGAATTAATATTTATGAGGCTGTAGCTATTGGGGAAATGGCTTTTTCATCCAGACATTGAAATTAAAAAGAAAATCACCTGTGATTACGAGCACAATATGTTCAAGTCTGTGATTATGGTCACCTTTAAAATCTCTGTCTATAAGGGGAAGTACAATCCCATGAGAAATCCCCCCACTCTCCATTTTCTCTGAGTTCACTGGTTTCAACCTTTCTGGCCAACGTCCCGCTACCACACAAGCAGCTTTCTTGGCTGAATTAAAGTGACCATGATAACATTTTGACAGTTGCTTATTTTGATTGGCTGAATTTTGGAGTTCCCAGGTGTTACATCACACCCTGTAATTGCAAGGTTTATTTTATATGGGTAGCAGGATGTTTAACACTTCAGTCTATGTACAATAATACATTTTTTGTCTTCTGTGCTTAATGGTAATTAAAAGCAAAGAGTCTTGACTTGAATCCATTCAAACCCTCTCCATTTGAGACAACTGGTAAACAGAAAAATGACCTGGGCAGCAGAGACCAGTGATTTTTTTTCAAATAATGTCTTTCATTGAAAGAAAAAAATAAACAAAAGGTGGTAGAAATTATTATAACAATGAGTGACTTTGAATATTAGTATTCCAAAAGCAAATGGAACTGGTGTTTCTGTACTATGGTTTCAAAGGAAATAAATAGTATTTATGATAAAACAAATCCTGACATTCTGCATTTAAGTGTTACATAAAAAAAAAACTCGAAAGATTTTAAGAGGCTTCATAAGGCTTTCCTTTCAAATATCTTGGGTGATATTCTGGTCAGGGCCCAAATATTACAGATCCATCAGATCTCAGTCTAGGACATCTGTTAGTTGATTTTCAGGTGTTACTGGCTCTTCTAAGGTGAAACATGTGGTGACTAGATGGTCCTTGTGGACCCTCATAATGGCATCTGTCATCAATAGTTTATCCTCCCTTCATGTGGGTCAATCTGTAGTAAACCTACTGTTTCCTTCAGAACTCTTTTATTGGTTGATGATAACACATCAAAAGATTCAGATTTCCTCTTCTATAATACTCCCTTTTCAGATATATTAACTAAAGGTCTTTACATTATTTCCATACCAATACTTTGACATTTCAGCTCCACCAGTGCACTGCAGATTGATAACCCAGTTTGAGATATCTGGCCTATGAAATATTACAAACAGCAGGTGATAGTTTTCCCTGACACAACTCCTTTGCATCTTGAAGCTTTGGAGAAATAATTTCACACCAGTGGAAAACCAATATAGAAAAGAATCCATACAGGAAACTAAAGGGAGTAGTTTGGGGAGAAAATGATTAAATATTTCTTTCTATGAATTACTGTTCTCACTAGGTCAGGTCACATCATTCTTTGGCAGGCACCAAATGTGAGAGCTGAAGAGAAATTTCACGTGCCTTCCATTGCCCTTTCCCTCGCACTCCCCAAGCCTCCCAAATTTTATAAAATTACCTTTGTGCCCTTAGCAGTTCTACCAATTTTAGAGAGCCCAATTACATTACTTCTAATCTGGAGCTTCCACAGCACCTGAGTAAGGAAAATGCATGACAGGATATCTTTGAGCTCAGGAAGCCCTGAGCTTAGGCTATTAGAAGAAAAGAACCACCAGCAATAATCCTGCTAAAAGAGTGCCAGACTTGAAATTGTTCCAATCCCAATAAAATCATGTTGTTTTAGGGCTAAAAATGTCTCATTTGGTCATTCATTCTGACCCCTATTTTTTTCACTAGGCTCATTCTCCCTCATTCTGGATTATTTCAATTAGTGCATCATTCATAGTTGGGTCACATTCAAGTAGTGTGTTGGTCATCACCTGGATGAAATCTTATGTTCTCAATCAAAGAAGTATTTTGTTTCTCTAGTGAACAGTAACTAAGTTCAGAAAAAGAAGCCTTTTAAACAAACCGCTGAGAATTTGAATATCAAGAGGACCTAACAGTCACACTTAAATGGTCCTAAAATGAGGAATAAAGTCATAAAAGAAACAGATGAAGAGATGAGGAAAAACAAAAAGTGAGGAGAATATGTACATCAGAGCACAAAGGGAGGGGACTAAAAACAGGAAAGGAAGGCCAGAAGATGAAAAGAAAGAGGTAAGGTCATAGAGATACAGAGAAAGAGACACAAGGAAGAAAGACTGTGGAGAAGTGAAGAGTATTTTGGAGAGCTGGAGAGACAACTTTTGAGAGAAAGCAGTCAAGGTAGCTCCTCACTGCTCCTGCAACCTCCATAAAAGACTTTTTTTCTCTACTTTATCTGCATGGCTGCTGCAGGCTATTCCCAGGAGGTTTGGGTATACACAGTAAATGCTATTATCAATGAAGCTTCTGAAGCAGAGGAACGGAAGAAGGAGTGGATGAAGGAATAAGAGATCAAAAGGATGATGGAAAGCAAGAATATAGAAAAGGAACAAGAAGATGGTACACTTACCGCCTGCTTCAGTGACACCAACATCACACTCCCTCAGTAGTATGGCCAGTTGCTCTCTATTGCACTGGACAGCTGAGCTGTCTTGCTTTACAGCTCTGATATGCTATTGGATGGTTTTATGCCTTTTTAAAAATGCTGGATGCTGATTAACATGTCCAAAACAGCTCCTTATCTTCCCTCTCAAACCCTGTCCTCTTCCTGACTTCCCTATCACTGTAGATGGTACAACCATCCTTCCCGTCTCTCAAGTCTGCAACCTTGGTGTCATCCTTGACTCGGGTCTCTTGTTCACCCCACACATCCAATCCATCACCAAGACCTGCCGGTCTCACCTTTATAATATTGTCAAGATCCGCCCTTTCCTCTCCACCCAAACAGCTATCTTACTGGTACAGCCTCTCATAACATCCCGGCTGGATTATTGTGTCAGCCTTCTCTCTGATTTCCCTTCCTCCTGTCTCTCCCCGCTCCAGTCTATTCTTCATTCCGCTGCCTGGATCATCTTCCTGCAGAAACACTCTGGGCATATCACTCCCCTTCTTAAAAACCTCCAGTGGTTGCCTATCAACCTCCACAAGAAACAAAAACTTCTCACTCTAAGCTTCAAGGCTCTCCATCACCTTGCCCCTCCTACCTCTCCTCCCTTCTCTCCTTCTACTGCCCACCCCGTAGGCTCTGCTCCTCTGCTGCCCACCTCCTCACCATCCCCCATTCTCGCCTATCCCGCCATCGACCCCTGGCCCACGTCCTCCCGCTGTCCTGGAATGCCCTCCCTCCTCACCTCCACCAAACTCTCTTCCCCTCTTCAAAGCCCTCTTGGGAACTCACCTCCTCCAAGAGGCCTTCCCAGACTGAGTTTTCCCTTTTCCCTCTGCTCCATCTCCCCCCCTTCACCTCCCCTCAGCTAAGCCCTTTTTCCCCACCTTTCCTTCTGCTTCTCCCCCTCTCCCTTCCCCCCCTTCACAACTGTGCTCATCTGCTCATTTGTATATATTTTTATTACCCTATTTATTTTGTTAATGAGATGTACATCCCCTTGATTCTATTTATTGCTATTGTTTTTGTCTGTCCATCTATCTCCCCCATTAGACTGTAAGCCCATCAATGGGAAGGGATTGTCTCTATCTGTTGCCGAATTGTACATTCCAAGCGCTTAATACAGTGCTCTGCACATAGTAATTGCTCAATAAATACTATTGAATGAAGGAATTCTCTCTCTCCACTACCTCCTGCCACTCAGGTCTGAAGCTCAGCCACAATGCTGGATCTGGAAGGGAAGGAAAAGAGTCTGGAGTGATTGGGAAGGGCAATTAAACCCTGAAAAACACCCTAGATTCATGTCAGTTTGGGCCAGATTGAGCATAATTTTGTAAAATGGCAGTTATGTGACCTCATTATGTAGCAATAGCATTACTGAGCACCTACTGGGTACACTGCACTTAATTAAGCATTTGGGAAGTAAAAAATCATAAAATGTCACATTCCCACCACACAAAGAGCTTGTACAGGGGAAACAGAACTAAAGAAATATTTACAGGGTAGTGAGAATAATTGAATAAACATGAATATGTAAGTCCAGGACTGGTTATAAGTGCTAGTGTAGCTGATGAGTTCATTGACTGTAAGTTCATTATTGTTAGGGAATGGGTCCACTAATTTTGTTGCATTTAACTCTCTCAAGTGCCTAGCACAGTGTTCTGTGCATAGTATATACTTCATGAATACTATTGATTGATTATACAATTTGTGATATTCTAAATTAATAGGGAGGCTTTGTTTGAGGAGGAGGGATTTCAATCAATTATATTTATTGAGCACTTACTGTGTGTGCAGAGCACTGAATTAAGTGTTCAGAAGAGTACAATATAGCAGTAGAACAGAGTTGGTAGACACATTCCCTGCCCAAAACTAGCTTACAGTCTAGGGGGGAGACAGACAGTAATATAAATAACTTTCAGATCTATACATAAGTGCTGTGGGGTTGAGGAAGGGGTGAATAAGGGAACCAATCCAAGGGCCAGGGCAATGCAGAGGGGAGAGGGAGTTGAGGAAATGAAGGCTTAGTTAGGGAAGGCATTTCAGAGGAGATGTGCCTTCAGTAAGTTTATGAATGGGGGAGAGTAAATTGTCCTTGCTTAAGAAGAAAGAGCATTCCAGACCAGAGGAAGGAAGTGGGCAAGGGGTTGGCAGCGAGATAGTTCAGATCTAGGTACAGGGAGTAGGTTGGTATAGGGGAGCAGAGTTTGTGGTCTGGGTTGTAGTAGAAGAACAGCACAGTAAAGTAGGAAGGGTCAAGGTGATTTAGTACTGTAAAGCTGATAAGTTTCTGTTTGATGCAAAGATGGCCGATCAACCACTGGAAGTTTGTGAGGAATGAGGAAACAGGGATTGAATGTGTTTGTAGAAAAATGATCTGGGCAGCAGAGTCAAGTAGGAACTGGAGTGGAGAGACCCTAGAAGCAGTGAGGTCAGCAAGGGGGATGATACAGTAATCAAGGAAGTATGAAATAAGTGCTTGGATTAATGTGATAGCAGTTTGGATGATGAGGAAAGCACTTTAGTTATATTTTGAAGGTTGAACCAACATGATTTAATTACAGATTAAATATGTGGCTTGAATGAGAGGGATGAGTTGAGGATGGTGGTACTGAGATAGAAAAGTTTGAAGGAGGAGTAGATTGAGAAAATTATTTGTAAGAGAAGGAAACTTAAGAGGGCAAAGGAGCATGTTGAAATTGAGGTGCAGGAGGGACAACCAAGTACACATGTTCTGGAGATTAGAGGAGATGCAGGGGCTTGAAACTTGTATGAGGGGACAGAGCTAGAGAGATCACTTTAAAAATCATCCACACCATGTGGCAGTGTAGAACATATGATGTCACAGGTGAGTGCATTTTTTAGGTCACTGTATCCCTCAATCACCCTTTCCAATTCTTGTGTGACAGAATGGGACCCCAAAGGTCATGCATGCCTGGCCTAACACAGCAGGGACATAAAACTAGCTCAGTAGAATAAAAAGTACCAGGTACCACAAGGATTAGAGAAAATAAAGAAAAATTAAACTGTGGAATATAATGGGAAATTAATTTTGCTTTTAATTAATTCTTTTCATTTGTCTATTCATCTTAATTAATTTTAATAGCCATTTTATCTCAGAAGGTTAATTTTCCTTGCTCAGTCATCAATTTTTCAAACTCTCGGGGCAAATTTTCCACAGCCTAACTTTCTCAATATTTCTGCATGGAGCTATCCTCAGCATTGGTGTTTCAAAATGCAAAATGAAAACGCAGAGCATGTTTCCCTTATTGAATGCAGATTCCACCTAGCTACTTCACACCTACCAGCTACTTCTAGGAGATACTTACTGAGGCCTCATCATGAAGTACAGACAAGCCAAGAGGCAAATGTGACATGCTGTGGGATGTTGCAGCTAAGGAGAAGCAAGACAGAAATCAAATTAAATCAAAGACTTTTGTATCTTTGAAGAGTATATATCAACTACACACACACAGGAAGGTAACGAAGGAAATTGATGCAAAAATCCGGGAAGGATGGGATAAATTATTGGATTAATGAAGTAGTAGTTTGGATGGAGAAGATTTTATCAATGTTGTGAAGATTGAACCAATAGGATTTAGTGATAGATTGAATATGTGGCTTGAATAAGAGAGATAAGTAAAGGATAATGCCAAGATTATGAGCTCATGAGACAGGGAGAACAGTGGTGATCTCTAAAGTGATGGGAAATAGTAATAATTAACAATTATAGAATTATAGAATTAAGTGCTTACTATGTGCCAGGTACTGTTCAAATAAATGGGAGAACAGGGTTTGGGTGAGAATATGAGGAGCTCTGTTTGAATGTATTTTATTTTGAGGTGTCAACAGGACATCTAAGTACAGTGGTAATTCAAGACTGCAGAGAAGGAGCAGCTTGGTATAGCGGATGGAGGCTTGGGCATGGCAGTCAGAAGGACCTAGGTTCTAATCTTGGCTCCATCACTTGTCTACTCTGTGACCTTGGGCAAGTCACTTAGCTTCTCTGTGCCTCAGTTACCTCATTTGAAAAATGGGGACTTTGGGGCCCAGGTGGGCCTTGAACTGTTCCCAACCTGTATCAACTCGTGAAGCAGTGTGGCTTAGTGGAAAGAGCAAGGGCTTGGGAGTCAGAGGACGTGAGTTCTAATCCCAGCTCCTCTGCTTGTCTGCTGTGCAACCTTGGGCAAGCCACTTAACTTCTCTGTGTCTCAGTTACCTCATTGTAAAATGGGGATTAAGACTGTGAGCCCCTAGTGGGACAACCTGATTACCTCATATCCAACCCAGCACTTAGAACAGTGCTTGGTGGATAGTAGGTGCTTAACAAATGTCATTATTATTATTATTATTAACTCCACTGCTTAGCGCAGTGTTTGGCACTTAGTAAGCCCTTACGAGATGTTCTCCCCCTTGAACGAGATGTTCTTCCCCTTGATGCTGTTTATTGCCATTGTTCTTGTCTGTCCGTCTCCCCTGATTAGACTGTAAGCCCGTCAAACGGCAGGGACTGTCTCTGTTGCCGACTTGTTCATCCCAAGCGCTTAGTACAGTGCTCTGCACATAGTAAGCGCTCAATAAATACTATTGAATGAATGAACTAATACCACATATTTAAAAAAAAGACTGGAGATGTAGATTGGATATCATTTATTCATTCAATAGTATTCATTGAGTGCTTACTATGTGCAGAGCACTGTAGTAAGTGCTTAGAATGTACAATTCGGCAACAGATAGAGACAATCCCTGCCCAGTGATGGGCTCACAGTCTAACTGGGGGAGACAACAGAGCAATTCTGAAGTCAAGTCAGCCTGATGTGGTAGGTATCTAGGTAATGAACAGAAAATGAAAGGCACACAACCCTGTCCTGTGGACAATGAAAAGTGTTGACTTTCTTATCCAAATATTCATCATTTTACAGCATTTGCTATGCACTTGCAATGAGCTGGATGCTATGGTAAGCACTGGAGTAGATACAGGTAATTGAGTTGGATGCAGTCCTATCCCACAAATGCTTCATATTCTTAACAAACTTTTCAAATGAAACAACTGAGTCACAGAGAAGTGAAGTGACTTGCCTGAAGTCACACAACTTATAGGTGGCAGAACTGGGTTTCACTTAGAGATGGTATTTGAAACCATGGGAGCAAATGAGTTCTCCAAGGAAGTGGTTGTATATGGAAAATAAAAGGGACCCAGAACTGAGCCCTGAGGGACTCCCACAGTTAGGGAGAGAGAGCAGAAGAGGACAGAGACTTATAATGAGTAGCCAGAGAGGTAGGAGGAGAACCAGGAGAGGAGTGTGTCAGTGAAGCCTAGGTGGGATATGATTTCCAGGAGAAGGGACCAGTTAATGGTATCAAAGGCAGCTGAGAGGTAGAGGAGGATTAAGATGAATAGAGACACTGAATTTTTCAAGGAGATCATTGGTGGCCTTTGAGTGAACAATTCTGGTAGAATGAAGGGAGTGGAAGATACAGCAGAAGTGTAAGTAAGAATCATAAGAACTTTACCTAGTGTTTGTAGTCCTTACAAAAATATTTTACAGCATCAGTGCAGCTGGGACCCATCAGATTCCAACAAAACTGTCTACACGGAGAAGTTTACCAGAATCATAAAACAGTTCCGTAGTGATATATTCTTATTTGCTGAGGACTGAGCTCTGGAAATACATAAGACATGAAGAAGATTATGATCACTTATAAACCCCATGAACTGAGGCAGGGTTATGTATCAGTCTCCACCTGGTGATCTCTAAACATAATCAAGTATCTCCTCTAACAGAGAACCCCAAACTATCATTACATACTGCTACCTAAAAACAATACTCTCCAGTGATGAAAGAATGTTTCACTTGGAAGATTCAAATAGAGTTGGAGGCTTACAGTGATATTGTAGTATTTGACCTTTATGGTTCTGAGACCTGAATCAACCACAAACACCACTTCTGACCTTTCAGAACATTTACAACAATTTTGGTATTTATTATTATGGTATTTCGTTAAGCACTTATTATTTTCTAAGTACTGGGATAGGTACAAGATAATCATACCGGACACAATCTGTAGCCCACATTTAAACCCCATTTTACAGATGATGAAACTGAGGTACAGAGAAGATAAGTGACTTCCCAAGGCCACACAACAGGAAATCGACAGAGCTGAGATTAGAACTCAGGTCCTCCAATGCCCAAGTCCAGGTGCTTTCTACTAAGCCATGTTGCTTCTAATATCACAAATCAACCAATAAATACACAAACAGTCATGTCCTGGAAAGACATCACTTCACCATATTTTCACATCACATCTTTACTGAGAAGGACATGTGAAGAGAATGAACAACAGCAAGCTACTTAAATAGGAGCTCTAGCAAACTGAAATGAGGCAGACAGAAGAAGCCCTTTAATGACACAGTGAAGAAGGATCTCAGTTGATAATGGCATAATAATAATAATTGTGATATTTGCCAAACTCTTACTATATGCAAAGCACTGTATTAAGTCCTAGAAGAGATACAAGATGATTGGGTTGGACTCAGTCCCTGTCCCACACTGGGCTCACAGTCTTAATCCCTATTTTACAGATAAGGTAACGGAGGCATAGAAAACTAAAGCAACTTGTCCAAGGTCACACAGCAGATATGTTGCAGGGCAAAGATTAGAACCCAGATCCTTCTGAATCCCAGGCCCATGCTCTATCCACTAAGCCAAGCTTCTATGCCTAACAGTGGGCAACTAACGTAACAGCCAAGCCTAAGTTTATCTGGCAATTAGAATTCAAAACGTAGTCTGTATAACAACAGAGACTTCTGGAAGACCACAATATCGAGAGGAAAAAATAAAAACAGTGCTTTGCTATGAGCAAACGTTTCAGCGCAGAAGTGGTAAGCAGTTAGTACAGCGCTCTGCACACAGTAAGCGCTCAGTAAATATGATTGAATGAATGGTAAGATTCTTGTGGGCAGGGAACACGTATGTCTACCAACAATTCTATTATACAGTACTTTCCCAATCCCTGAAATACAATGCTCTGCGTACAGTAAGCGCTCAATAAATATGATTGATTGCATGTACATGGGAAAGGGTTGTTGGTCACATCTCACTGTCCTCTGCCACAGTTGCACACCTCAGTAAAAATTCCTACTTCAAACACTGAGGCGGCAGAAGCCAACGGCGTCTCTGTGGCAACAGCCGCAGGGAAATCATCGTTGGAGGTGAGCTTCCTGCTCCTTCTTTGGCTCTGCCTAGGAGCTACTGGGATCCGCCACTTTCAAGGTCATTTCCACCCTGATCCTCACCTGTTGGAAATGACCTAAGAACTTGAAATTAAAGTAAGTGCGAAAGATCTGTTAGGTTACGGTGTCTGAACAAGAAGAGTCAAGCCTTGTTTTCTCCTTTGTGACTCCCACAGAGATCTGCATAATTACATAATATGATTAATTGAATGGATGCATGTGAAAACATCACAGTAGTAGTCCATTTCATCAAGTTTTTTTTATTTAGTACTTAAAGTATGCTATCTAGTTATTACTGGTGAATCTTATAAAATCTTAAATAATCTTGCCTTTCTAAAATCAATCAACAGTAGTCACTGAGTACTTGCTGTGCTTAAGGCACTCTATTAAATTCTTTGAAGAATACAGCATGGCTTGGTTTATAAAGCACAAGTCTGGAAATCAGAAGGTCATGGGTTCTAATCCTGGCTCCACCACTTGTCTGCTGTATGACCTTGGGCAAGTCACTTCACTTCTCTGTGCCTCAGTTATCTGCAAAATGGGGGTTGAGACTGTGAGCCCCACATGGGTGAGGGATTGTGATTTGTTTGTATCCATTCCAGTGCTTAGTTCAGTGCCTGACACATAATAATCACTTCAAAATACCATTATTATTATTGAAATAGAGTTAGGAGACAAAATTCCAGAAGTCTTCTGGGCCTTCTTTCATTTACTTATTCATTTATTATGGTATTTATTAAGTGCTTCCTATGTGCCAAGCACTGTACTAAACACTGGGGAAGATACAAGATAAAACAGGTGGGACAAAATCCCTGTCCCAGATGGGGCTCACAGTTTTAGTAGGAGGGTGTAGGACTTAATCCCCATTTTACAGATGAAGAAACTGAGGCACAGGGAACATAAATGACTTCCCCAGGCTCACATAATAGCAAGTGGTAATGCTGGTATTAGAACCCAGGAATGCTGACTCTCTTTCTACTAGGCCATGCTGCTCTTTTTCTAAGCTATATCTCTTTCACCGAGGAAGCCAGTCTTTGAAAAGTGTTAATTTCCAGGATTCAGTGCAGAATTACCCTAAGATTTCTCGGTCATGACTTTTGGATTCAAAGTGACATCACAAATCAGCTCCCTAAGGGTTCCTTCTCTTAATTAATACATTAATATTTATTGCACTTGACAATTTTACTGTTTCCAAATTTGATTTCATTGCCTGCAATTTATGTTATGTTTAATTTTGAAAAGAATTTGTTGGGTTTTTTTTAACTATATGACCTGGGGCAGTCTGTGTAATTTTTCCTAGCAATGTATTTTCACTGAAATTAGTATAGACTACTATATTAATGCAAACAGGGTTTGCCACTGGAACCAAGCCTGAAGCTAACTTAGAGATGTATCTGGGCCGCTGGCATTATTGGAAGAATCATGGCATTTATTTCTTAATTGTAGTATTACATGCATTTTCTTAATTTAACAAAACATATTTCCAGCATTGAATGCCTAAAGCTAATCATCTAGAAATACATTCAAAATAATAAAATTAAACATTAAAAATTTTCTGCAAACTAAATTGATTTTACAAAATTCTAGAAGTCCCCCGTCAGAATCCCCATGTCTATTTTAAAGTCAAAATGTGGGACGAGCCTGCTCCTGACGGAATCTAATGGAAGGAATTTCTGGGACAGATGGATAGTACACAATCAAGCCAAGAAGACCAAACCATTGCAGCGATGGCAGCAGAAGCCATGACATTGGTGACATTTGTGGCCTTGGAATCCCATTTTTGTCACTCTTAGGATCAGACACCAAGAAGGTATAGGCACAGTGCTTTTTACAGACGAGGCAAGGATGTTCTTAGGGTCCTGTGATGTTATTGGGGTTTCTCAGCCCTACTGTCTGGATGAAATAACATTTTAGGAGCTCCAGAACCCTGGCAGCCTCCGACGAGTCCTAAATCCCTCCACCTCTTCTCTTCTTAAAAGAGCAAGTTTCTGCACAATGTATCCCAAGTCCCACCAGTGTCATCACTCCACGTTTGAAGTCCTGACATCTCCAAAAGGTGAGGGGATCATCGGGAGCTACATACCCTTCCCCCCCAGCCATGCCGCAAGGGCTGACTACAGGAGGCTCCTAGAGAAAGTCACTCCTCTTGCTCCTACTCAGGTCCATGTTTCTCCCTGGCATCTGAAGCTTTATCTCTGGCTCTTCTGCAGGCATACACCAAGACAGAGGTCTCAGTATTCTTTAATAGCTTGTCTGCTGTATGAACTTGGGGAAGTCACCTAACTTCTTTGTGCTCCTGTTTCTTCAACTGAAAATGAGGAGTCAATGTCTCTTCCCTCTCCTACTTAGGCAGTGAGTCTTATGATAATGATGATGATGATGATGGTATTTGTTAAGTGATCACTATGTGTCAAGCACTGTTCTAAGCTCTGGGATAGATACAAGGTAATCAGGTTGTCCCATATGGGCCTCACAGTCTTAATCCCCATTTTTGCAGATGAGGTAACTGAGGAAGAGAGAAGTTAAATGAATTGTCCAGGGTTACACAGAAGGAAAGTGATAGAGCTAGGATTATAATCCAGGTCCTTCTAACTCCCAGGTCCATGGTCTATCCACTAGGTCATGTTGCTTTCCTCAAAAGTGTTTTGGCTCCATCACCTGCCTTCTATCCCTTCACTCCTGAATAGTGCTATTCTGTAAGCCAAACTGGAAAATTATCTGTGGAAACGAAGAGCCAATAGCCTATCCCTGCTATTGGTTCATCTTTCTTATAATCAGCATCATCAGTGACATCAATAAATACAGTGTATATTCCAAGACTGTTCTCAAAGCAGATTTAAATTTACTGAATGGATTACTTTGTCAAATAATTGAAAAGAGGTCACTACACAGGTCAGGAGATGGTGGAAGTAGCTCTGTTGAAAATACAGTCAATAAATCATATAGGCAAATTTGAGATAGGCATTCTGAGCCTGTTTCAATTATGTCTAAATGAATTAACTTTTAATATTCCCTGTTTATGTGAATGCTTATCTTTTAATATGTAAATTGTTATACAGCTGAAAAAATATAGCTCTGCTTTCAATGAATTTACATTAAAAAGTGGTTTGTCTTACAATAATGGAAAATATTGATCCATTTGGTTTTTTTCATTTTATTTTTAATTGGATAACCCATCAGTTCTGCAAATGAAATGAAATCGTGGCCTAATAATCTAGCATTTATGGAAGCTTTAACAAGGAAGAACAGTGTTATTTTCTATAGCTGGCTTTCACAGAGAGACCTGAGATGTGACTCACACCAGATGGATTTCTGACCCACTGTGCTTATGGATAAACTCAAGAAATTGATGTCATGGGAAATTTTAATCTGTCAGCATGAGATTTCTTTCCTATTTCTCATCAGTTTAGCTTCACCACGTGCCAAGGACATTCTAACCTTCTAAGTGCAATGATGTGAATATGGAATTAGTAACTAGAGTTTTAATGCGTTATGACTGGCACATTGCATGAAGCGGGTTAATACTGAATGGACATTTTCATACTTTGCTGATCTGATTCCTCCAATGAAGACTGCTTAGAGTGATCCAATTTTGAGGTGAGCCATTTTAATCATACCTTCAATTTCTATGCAATTCTAAATTGCTACTCTATTGGTCACTTTTACTCAAGGTGAACCATTAGGTAGTATTTTAGAAAACAAGCTGCACCTCTGCTAAAGGAGAGTGGAGTAAAATATTTCATTATGCTGGATTACAACAGGCTACCAAAGAATGGCTGAAACAAGGATAATATTGCCATCTTTTGATTTTCCTTTTTTCCCCCCCTCTATCTTCAAACATGTGCCAGTGAGTTTGCTATCAACATTACCAACATATTGTCAGAGAGTCCTTGTCCGGAGTACAACAGAGTCACAATCTTACAACAGAGTAAAAAGCATCATTGAAAAACAAAAAAACAGTGTTATTTCTTTTCTACAGAGAACTATCTGCTTGATATGGTAGTCCAACCTGAAAGGACTGAAAATTTCATTCACACGAACACCCAATCCAATCAAGAAATGCCAGGCTACCATGATAACACTTGGAAAAGGAAATCAGTAGCTAGAATTCCACAGGATTATTTTTTCAAAATTATTATTTTCCATATCTATGCTCTGATCAGATATTTTTTCTAACCATGAAGCATACAGCCTTTATTAAGAGTCTGCCTGCTTCAATTCTGGGTTGACAGGAGAGTTCTCCTTAAGAAGCTAGAGATTTAGATTTTCTCAAATTCATTAGCTTTTTCTGACCTCAACTGTTCTGATCTTGAAACTTAATGATCTTAGCATAAATTATGTTTTAACAGTGTCTATGAAAGGTGCAACTAAATACAAGGTGCGGTGTGTTGTATTAATTTTAGGAAATGATGCATCAGATAGCATAACTAACTCATGTGCATTACTCTGACATTTAATCCTATGTGATGGTGACAGAGGATTACCAACCTTATGTCATTATTGCTGGAGTTTAGTTCTTCTGGGAATCACTTCAACCACCTGGCATTTGGTGGAACTGTGCTTTTAATTACAGTCATAAGCTGCCTTTTAGGGAGTAGGTTTTGTCATAATGTCATCGGATCGTTGGCTACCAGAATAGGCATAAATGGCTTTATCCAATAGTTAACTCATCCATGGGTGTTTAGTCACGGTTCAGTGTAGACATTTCTTTTGAGTAACCTAACATTAAAATCATTAATGTTGAAAGCTACCAGTCGAGAAAATGAAATAAAATAACTTCTAATCAGACCTTTTCCTGGATTATTTTTTTTTAGGATCTCCCAATTGTTTCCAGCTAAGATATATAAATTGCATTGATTACTGCAACCTCACTGTAAAATGGTTGAATTCGTTATGGTAGGAGGAAAAGCCACTTTTGCTTCAGATCTCAATGTGCATTGTTTTAGATGTTGCTCACCCCTTTGACTGGACAGAATGGATAACAAAGCAGCATTCACCAACTGCATTCATCACGTGCTTACATTGCGTGTAACAGTGTAATAAGTGATTGGGAGAGTGCAATAAACAGATTTTTTTTATAGTACTTGTTAACCACTTACTACGTTCCAGTAATATGGATGAATGGGGTCGTTAAATGAGGTTAGTCAAAGATGGCTTCCTGGAAGAGAAAGGATTTTGGTATGGCTTTGAAGATAGGTAAAGTGGTGGTGGCCTTTTGGATATGAAGGGGAAAGAAATTCCAGGCTGAAGACAGGATTTGAGTAACATGTCTGATTTAAGCTATGAGCCCGTTGTTGGGCAGGGATTGTCTCTATCTGTTGCTGAATTGTCCATTCCAAGTGCTTAGTATAGTCCTCTGCACATAGTAAGCGCTCAATAAATACCATTGAATGAATAGCAAATTAGAGCTCTAATTTGACAAAGTGTAGCACTCTCCCACCTCTGGATATCTACAGCTTCATGTATAAAAGATAGTGAGGAAAAAACACCATTTGGGAAGATAGAAATAATTCTTTCCCTTATTTATATCTCTATCATCTTTGATTTACTTGAATACCTTTCTCAAGCAGCTAATTCCCCAGCAATAAATCCATGCCTTGTAATAAACCTTGCTTACAACAAGCATAAAAGAGAACTCACACTCAGTTCTATACTCAGTGCCTCAGTTACCATTCACTTTAGAAAAAAAAGCAACCTGAGTGTGGTCTTGTAGATAAAGCATAGGCTTAGGAAGGAGTCAGAGGACCTGGGTTGTAATTCCAGCTCCATCACTTGTCAGCTATGTGGCCTTGGATACATCACTTAACTTCTCTGTGCTTCAATTACTTCAACTGTAAATTGGGAATTAAGACTGTGAGCCCCAATGGGACAGTAGTTGTGTCCAACATAATTAGCTTGCATCTCCCCAGTATTTCGTACAGTGCCTAGCACATAGTAAGCCTTTAGCAATACCATAAAGAGTGATTGCTACAAAATCACAAAAGTATAAAAAAAATGCATCTTCTATTCCAATCACTAATTGAAATGATGCCACAGCAAAAAATGTCAAAGCATAGACTTTCTTCCTTTCAACAATTTCTATGGTGGGATGCCACAATTCTCTTTCATTTCTACATTTTCTTTTATCAGAAATAGTAAAGAGGAGTGCATTTCAAACACAGGATGATCTAAAGGACTTTCACAGTAGTAAACAGCATGGCAGAATCTCACTGGAGCAACATTAAAATCCATTTCTTTCACAAGTTAGTTATGAATAGAAAGAATCACTAAATGGTACTTACCTAATGTCTGAGTCCTAACCACTGTTCTAAACACTTGAAAAGTAAACCGTAGCAAGATACATTCCTTGTCCACAAGCATACAAAGTAAGATTGTTAAATATTTTATCCTAGCTTTAAATGAAGTAATTCCTTTTTCTCATATATGTACTTCTGTGTTTAAAGATGATGTTGAATGATAGTGAAATACTATTTATGCTTGCGGATGTAGTTTTTGGACACTCTATTCCACAGTTTGATCATGTAAAAAGAGTTCCCAAGGCTTCAACTACCCTCTATGCACATGACTCTGAAATCTACCTCCGAATCCTTGACCTCTCTTCTCTGCAGTCTCAAATTTCCTCCCACCTTCAGGACATCTCTACTGGGCACTTGTCATATCCTACCTCGACTAATTTTTGAGCCTCTCACTAACCTTCCTGCCTCCAGCCTCTCCTTGCTCCATCCCAGAGTTCACTCTGTTGACCAGATAATTTTTTTAAAAACCATTCTGTGCTCATCTCTCCACTTCTCCAAAACCTCTAGTAATTGTCCAGCCATCTCCTAATCCAACAGAAACTCCTTACCATCAACTTTAAAGCAGTCAATCAGCTCTTCCCTCCCATATAACCTGCTCCTCTCCCACTACAATCCAGTCGACACACTTTGTTTTTCTAACACTTCCCTAATCACCATATCCTGATCTTGCCTTTTTCACCATCGACACCTGGCTCATATCCTCCCTTTGGCCTGGAACATCCTTCCCCTTCATATCCAACTGACTGCCACTTTCCCCATCTTCAACCCTACTGAAATAATTATCTCTTCCAAGAAGCCTTCCCTGACAAACTTCTCATAGTTCCCCATCCCTGCCCACCATGACTATCACTACCTTCTGCAACATCTAATTGCACTGTACCCCTT
Source organism: Ornithorhynchus anatinus (assembly GCF_004115215.2). NCBI lineage: Eukaryota > Metazoa > Chordata > Mammalia > Monotremata > Ornithorhynchidae > Ornithorhynchus > Ornithorhynchus anatinus. The sequence goes on from NC_041737.1 coordinate 17,025,534, forward strand.
AAGCACTTGGATACTCACCTCAACCCCATCACCACAGCACTTTTGTACATATACTGTGCTGTTTTCTCCTCTCTGTACTTGGTTTTAATGTCTGTCTCTCCCACTAGATTGAAAGCCTCTTTAGGGGCGGTATTAAGTCTACCAACTCTATTATATTTTCTCAAATAATTATGACATTGCTCTGTACATGGTCAGTTCTTAATAAATACCACTGATTGATTGTTATTAGATGATATGATATGCTTGTCACTCATAGTGCCTATCACTGTGAAGGTGTTTGCCTTTTGATCTTTCCAAAGCCTCTGGTTAGAAGAGCAAATCCACCACTCTGCTCTAACTTTTCTATTGTCTCTCAACTCTCTACTGCCATACCACAGTTTAAGAGTAGGAAACAGTTTCTTTGAACACTTTTTCTGCCTTTCTTGTTTAGATATAGTAATAGTGGCTTATTTATTAAGCACTTACAATGTGACAAGAACCGAGGTACATAATCAAATTGGACACAGTCTCTGTCACACAAACAGGGCTCAGGTTCTAAGAGGGAGTAAGGGAGAGAAAAAGAATATTTAATATCCATTTTACAGAAAAGGAAACTAAAGCAGAAGTTAGGTAACTTGGCTAACATCACACAGAACCAAGCCCTTTGCTCCCCTAACTCTCAGGCTCTTTCAACTAGACCATTCTGCCTTGCAGTTCATGCTGGACCATGAGCTGATTGTACCTCCTCCTTTTCACCAGAGAGCAAGTGCTTGGGAATCCTGATGTTATTCATTCTTCTTTAATGTCCTTCCAACCACACTGTGTTTCTATGAGCTTTATCTCAATGCTGCTGTGTTGCCAGTATCCCAAGCCCAAATTACAGGTAAACTTCTGCTGCCATTTGTTGTTGAGTATGGAAGAGGAGAGTGCTCCAAAAGTTAGGTGTACATTTTATGGTGAGAAAATAACTCATAGTCATATCAATCTATTAATGATATTTATTAAGCATTTACTGTGGCCTAGTGGAAAGAACCCAGGCCTAGAAATCAGAGAACCTAGGTTATAATCCCAGCTCTGCCTCTTGCCTACTGTGTGTGTCCTTGGGCAAGTCATTTTACTCCTCTGCGCCTCAGTTACTTCATCTGTAATGGAGGATTCAATACTTGTTTTCTCTTCTACTTAGAGTGTGAGCCCTGGGGGGTCCTGATAAACTTGTATCTGCTCCAGAGATTAGAACAGTGCTTGACACATAGTAAGAGTTTAACAAATATTATCATTATGATTATTATCATTATTATGAACTTGTATCTGCTCCAGAGATTAGAACAGTGCTTGACACATAGTAAGAGTTTAACAAATATTATCATTATGATTATTATCATTATTATGAATCTGTGGGAAAGAACAATACAGAAGGATTGGTAGACATGCTCTCTGCCCACACAAGTCTGAGCCATTTACAAAAGTTTTGCATAAGTCTGAACACTAATATAACAGCTTTCTAGACCTTCCATTTGGTAAGGAGCTTGGTTCCTGTGCCCGCAACCAACTCTCCCTTTTTCAGCCTTTCAAAACGGTGGTGACTTCCTTGTTTCAAGCTTCTACTCTGTGAATGCTTACAATGCTGGAAAGTGCACTACTAAGCAAAATGTGATGACTGCATCACCAGTGTAGAGAAATGTAGAGCTTCGTCTGAGTAGGATGATACTTGCTAAGTCCATGAAATAAGAATTTGAAACTCATATCACTCTCTGGGAAGCAGATAAGATTTGTGTAATGAGCTCAGGTCTCACAGAGGAGTAGTTTAGACAGCACTATAGCTTTGTGTACCTTTAGCTTTATCTAAACTCTGACACCCCACTGTCACCACCCACTCCCACCCTGTGTCTGACAGTATTACAGAAAGCATGCTATCTTTCATGATTCAGTTTCTTAACTGATCTTTAAGAGTTTTTCATGTCTACTCCAGATAGCAGAAGTTTTTGACAAGATTATGCAGTGCTCCTCTGGGTCATCCCAGTGTATTGCCTAGATTATGGGTGGATAACCTCGTTTGCAGAAGAACCAAAGAAATATGCCCTTGGAGCTTTTGATGTAAAGAGGGCCACATAATGCTGGGACTTCCACGTGAAGCCCGTTGACATTATTCTACATTATATATAGCATGGCTCAGTGGAAAGAGCACGGGCTTTGGAGTCAGGGCTCATGAGTTCGAATCCCAGCTCTGCCACTTGTCGGCTGTGTGACTGTGGGCAAGTCACTTAACTTCTCTGTGCCTCAGTTCCCTCATCTGTAAAATGGGGATTAAGACTGTGAGCCCCACGTGGGACAACCTGATTCCCCTATGTCTACCCCAGCGCTTAGAACAGTGCTCGGCACATAGTAAGCGCTTAACAAATACCAACATTGTTATTATTATATATGATGACATAGAGTCATTTTCCCCGTTAACTGATTCACTCCACTAGATTTTAAAATCTTTTAAGGCAGGGATCATCTCCACCAACTCTATTATATTTTTCTAATAAACACTTAATAAAACTGAATAAATACCATTAAATGATTGGTTGTTTAAAAACTGCATGATTTAACTCTGCTCTCTCCTCTGCCCGGTAAAACTATTTCTCCACCCTGACTGACACCTGTGCCCAACACCTCGCCAATTGTTCCAGACATTTAATTCCCTCCTCAGGCCCCCTGCCCCTCCATCCATTGCCCCCAGTGACCTGGCCACCTACTAACACCATGAGGGGTGAGATCCACAAAATCACCCCTGACCCTAAGTCTCTTCCCCTCCCAGCCCCCTCTTCAGCTCTCCCATCCTTCCCAGCAGTGTCTCTAGAGAATATCTCCTGCCCTCTCTCAAAAGCCACCCCCTCCACCTGCACATCTGAATACATTCCTTTACAGCGTAACAAAACTCTTGCCTCTTCCCTTCCCTCCTTAACAACCATCTTCAACCGTTCACTCTCCAGGAGCTTCTTCTCCACTGCTTTCCAACATGCCCAAACCTAGCAAAACTCTCCACTGACCCCAGAGCTCCCTCTAGTTATCACCCCATCTCCCTCCTACCATTCCTCTACAAACTCCTTGAGACACTTGTCTGGCTTCAAATATCTGGCCACCTTAGGTGGGAGGATTTTTTTTTCCTACACTTCCTGTTCTTCCTGTCCCTTACAATATCAAGTTACTCTGTGCAGAAAGTAACCATGAATATATCACCACATTCACCCTCTTATGTAAAATCACCAATATATCACCCTCTTATGTAAAATTCTGCATTTCATCATATGCCATAATGTATAGCATTTAGTGTCTGGCATAAAGTAAGCGCTTAACAAATACCACAATCATCATCACATCATCATCATCACCTCATTACATTCTCTGGGCATGCATCATGTTGCATACGATGATGATGATGATGATGATGATGTAATCCCATAAACTCATTGTGCGCAGGGAATATGTCTACCAAATCTCTTATACTGTACTCTCCCAAGCACTTAGCATACTTAATAAATAGTGAGTGATTCCTAAAATCCTTATTGTGTGCAAAACACTGGGCTGGAGTCATGATAATCAGATCAGATATGGTCTCTGTCCCATACAGGGCTCACAGTCTAGGTAAGATAGACACAGGTGAGAAAACAGTCCAGAGAAGTGAAGTGAGTGACTTGTCGGAGATCACATATCAGGAAAGTGAAGGATTCAAGATTAAATGCCAAGTCACCTGATTCCTAGTCCTGTGCTCTTCTCTCATTCTGACATTCCTTCTCCTCTCATCATGGGCAAGCCATTGAAACTCCTCAAACCTAAAGTGTCTCTCTGAGAGAAAAGGGGGAAAAGAGGAGAACTTAATCTGTCCCTACAGGATAGAAAGAACAATGATTCTATTGAAATGTGGTGTTGGAGAAGGCTTTTTTGAATACCATGGAGTGCCCAAAACACAAACAAAAGGATTTTGGAGCAAATTAAACCAAAGTGGTCTTTGGAAGGTCAAATGACTCAACTTAGATTAGCATATTTTCGACACAATCAGGAGGACTAAAGGAATGATTCTCTGGAGAAGATACTAATGCTAGGAAAATTCCAGGAAAAACATGGAACAGGCAGACCAGCAGCTAGATGGATAGAGAATATAACAATAATAACGGAAGAACTATTAGAAAAGTTGTGGAGTATGGCAGAGGACAGGGTGTTCTGGAGAAAGTGTATCCATGGAGTCTCTCTGACTTGGAAACAACTAGACAGCATTTAATAATAATACTTGCTCTACAACTCCACTCCCAAGTCCCTGCTAAGGCAAGCTCCATTTCTGTCTTGAGCTGGGTGCTTTTACAATTTTCTTGTCCCCATTCCCCAGACACTGTGGTTGTGGTACACAGTCTGAAGTGAGTTCTGACAACCAGGCTGTGATATCTATCATAACAGTTGTATTGCTCAGCACTTACTATATACCAAGCACTGTTCTAAGCGATGGGATAGATACAATATCAACCTCTGCTCCAAACAAAAACTCCTCACTCTAGACTTCAAGGCTCTACATCACCTTGCCCCTTCCTACCTCTCCTCCCTTCTCTCTTTCTACCGCCCACCCCGCATGCTCCGCTCCTCTGCCGCCCACCTCCTCACCGTCCCTCGGTCTCGCCTATCCTGCCGTCGACCCCTGGGCCACGTCCTCCCGCGTCCTGGAACGCCCTCCCTCCTCACCTCCGCCAAACTGATTCTCTTCCCCTCTTCAAAACCCTACTTAAAACTCACCTCCTCCAAGTGGCCTTCCCAGACTGAGCTCCTTTTCTCCCTCTACTCCCTCTGCCACCCCCCCTATACCTCTCCGCAGCTAAACCCTCTTTTTCCCCTTTTCCCTCTGCTCCTCCACCTCTCCCTTCCCATCTCCACAGCACTGTACTTGTCCGCTCAACTGTATATATTTCCATTACCCTATTTATTTTGTTAATGAATTGTACATCGCCTTGATTCTATTTAGTTGCCATTGTTTTTACGAGATGTTCTTCCCCTTGACTCTATTTATTGCCATTATTCTTGTCTGTCCGTCTCCCCGATTAGACTGTAAGCCCATCAAACGGCAGGGACCGTCTCTATCTGTTGCCGACTTGTTCATCCCAAGCGCTTAGTACAGTGCTCTGCACATAGTAAGCGCTCAATAAATACTATTGAATGAATGAATGAGACACAAACCCTATTTTACATGGACTAAAGTAATTTAACTTATGTCCAGTTTAAAGCTGACAGAGCTGCGGCACAGAGAAGTTGTGACTTGCCAAAGGTCCCTATAGCAGGCAAACGGAAGAGCCTGAATGAGAACCCAGGTCTGCTAACTCACTTGCCCATGCTCTTTTCTGTGGGCCATACTGCATTGCAAGAGAATCATGGCTTAGGTGATGCAGAACTGGTAATTCATAATTCTGGCACCAGTGAGATTTCCAGGTCAGTCAGGAGTAAATATAAAATTTATCTTTTAGATTTGTAAATATTAAATGTAAATACCGAAGACTCCTACAATACTTTACTAATGGGATGTTCTTCCACATAAAATGTGAGGACTGTGTATGGGACAACAAATTCTGATCTCTTATAATATGGATGTTTTGTTACTGATGAACTAACTCCATGATACTTCCTGATTGACAGTGTGCATGCATACGAGTGTGTTTTTTCAGACACGGTATTCAATTTGGTCTAGATAGACGAGGGTTGTCGGAAGAACCTTCCCTAGTTCCTTAATAGCTTTCTTATCCTGGATGTAGAGTATGAACAAACATTACAGGAAAATGACAGCATTACTGTCACGGTAACAATCACACCACTGTCACACATTTATAATCATTACAAAAAGTTAGAATGTAAAAGTACATATTCACTTGAGCTCCAGCACACCTGGCATTCACATCAGTCACTGGGGAAAAATACTTATATGAAATCTGTCAACTACTAAACAGCCAGTAGTTTTACAAACTTTAGTCTGGTCTGCATAGTACACTCCTCTCTAAAGTAAAATAATTCTAATTGCTGACTTTGACTTAGCCACACACAAGCAAGGGATATCCCTGCCCTATATAGACATTTTGACACACTCTACTCCCCCACTGTCTCTCTGGGAGAAGTGAGAATATCTGTTTAAATAAAGAGAAATACCAGTATGGGATCTGATACTTGAAGTTCATCATCTTTTGGCTCCATTGCCTTTTGCTCTTTTGCTATTAATCCTCTCTATTGAAGAAGGTGCTTCAGACTGGTGAGATGCACCATGATTAATGTGCTAATTCAGGATGAGATTAAAGTTCCTTAATCATAAATATACCAGTTTGGATGTCTTTTTTGAGCTAGGCATTTAAAAGTGATTCATCCCCGATATTTATAATAGAAAGTGACAGAGAAATGAAAAATGTATAAATTATTTTCCAAATTATGTGGCAATTACATTTTCATAGACAATCCATGAAACCTGAGTTTAAATGTCGGATTGGAGGTGGGCTGTAGATGTGGGTGTGAAACAGAGAATGCTTAGTAACAATAGCTAATCATACCTATATTATCTATTGGAACGTGACTTCTTTCTTAGAGCATCTATCAATGAGCGAAGAAAATAATTTGAGCCTGAAGTCAACCAAAACTTAATGATTATTTTCTCTTGAAAATTTTAGCAGATATAAAAGTTTTTCTAATTTTATTTGAAAACAATATGTTCTACAAAATGGAAAACTGAAGTGATTATTTAGTTGAGTAGATAAAAGGTTTTAAGCCTGGAAAAATGCAAATAATTGAAACACATTTTTGCTTGTATTTGAATTATTTGGATAATTACTTCAATTCTTCATTCCATTGCTAGTGTAGATCTATTCCCAGTAAGAAAGAAATGCAGTAATTAATATTCTATTCAGATTGTTTACTTGGGTCAAATCCTATAATACACTGTGCATTATTGAGCTTCCCTTTGTCCATTCAATTTAGATTTGTTTTGTTATAATGGTCTTTTTATAGCATTCTACTTCATCTGCTGATGAAAAGGCCATAGAAAAATCTATATAATAAACTCACTGCTTATTAAAAGAGCAAACACACAGGAAAAAAACCCAACTGTTATGCATTGTAGACTTAGGTTGTTCGCCTTTCTAAAATAGAAATTATGACCCAGGTTTATAGCACGTTGTTGAGAATAAAGGACTATGAAGTCCATCTTAAAGATTTTTTCTACTATATTTATAAATATTATATGATCAAATACTTGGTAGCAAAAAAAGGGAGTTAGTTTACTGCTAGTGTCAAGTACTAGCTACTCTGTTTATTCCATCATCAACTTTTCAACTGTTTATGATGATAGATGTTACAATATTGACTTTGACTTTTTCAAATTCTAAAATATAATTTTTAAAAATCGTAAAGAAAATCTTAAAATGATATTTAAAACTACTTGAAGAATCTTAACTTCTTCCTTTCTAAATGGAAAATATCATATCATTCTTTTGCTGCCTTATTTATTGTCTTCCTTTTGCCCCTTACAAATATGGCTCCTAATAGTTTGGGGTTCTGGGTATTTTTTTTAGTAGCTAATTTCATATAAGAAGTCCTCTTTAGAAATTCCTGCTTTTATATATTTCCCTACTGATCTTTTCTAATATTTAATTCTCACTAAATATCCTTACTTTTCTATTCTGTCCTAAGAATGAACTATCAATATGATTGTACAAAGGTAACTTTTAAGAATTACTAGAAAATGACACTTGATTATTCATTAAGAATATGATAGGATTGTCTATATTAAACAGTGTAGAGAAAACATGAATCAGTTTCAATCATCTTTGTTCATTATTCCACTGTAGCATTAAAGATCCTACCAAATGGCTTCCTTTAATATTCTCCAATTCCTAAATGTACCTTTGATATAAGAAGACCATTAAGAACTTTTCAAATATGTGTTTAGGGAAGAGGTAAAAATTGTGGACTTCTTATACTGAAATTAGGACATGTTAGCCTTTGGAGTTCCCAAAGCATCTTATTTTTAAATGGTTCTCTATTTTTCAATTTGGGATAAGACTGACAATATCGATCATTCTTTTGTCTGTGAATACATCCATCTGTTAATATCAAGAGTTCTTCAAAAATAGCCCCCGGAAGTTATCAGCTAATGTGTAAACTATTGATTTCATTTTAGGAATATAAAAAAGTGTTTGCATACAATGCTAAAAATGTATCCCTGACCTCCAACAAGCACTAAGGAGTTTCAATATATAACATATGCTGTAAGGAAAGACCCTTAGGCTTTCATTATTTTGTCATGAACTCTGCACCCAGACCCATTTACCGAAGTCAAGAGATTAACTGGGGCCTTCTACACCTAGTTGTGTCTGGGATAGAATCTACTTAATAGTGGAAGAGCCCTTTTAGGATATAGTGTAGTGTCTTAGTTTTGGCCTCTAAAACAGGTTCGGTTACATTATAGGAAGCAGATTCCGTGCACTGTAAACAAGCCTTCTTGTTTAAGATTTGTATGTAGGATAGTCATCATTATAAACATATGTACAACTTCATAGTGTATTTTTCCAAGGTGCCATTTGGTATTTATTAAAATTCTATTTTTATGGACATTATCAGCCCAGAGTATTCAGCTACAGAGATCTCACCATGGGTGAAATATGCTTCATTCAGAAGTGGAAATCTTAAATTCCAAGAAAACAATGCTACAAAAGGGTCAGCCTCTCCCTTTGAACTGTGCCTGTCACTGGTTTCTCAGAAACTAAAGCAGGCATGAAAAATCCAGTTAAGCTCAGAAACTGTGGCTGAAATTTAAATGCACTCAAACCAAAGAGAAAAATGATTGAGGCAATGTGCTTCCATTCAGTCCTCCACGCCCCAGCCTAGCAAAAACCAATATTTGATTGTTTTTCAAATGCAACAGATCCTACCATTTTGAACATGTACTGGGACATTCAAGCATTCCATTGAATTGTTTATGATTCTATCATATATAGTAAAGTGTTTTCATAAATAAGTCAGTAGGAATTACTGAGCACCAATGGTGGTCAGATCATTATACTGGGTCCCTTATTAATCAATCACTTTAGTATTCTCTTTTCAAAGACCCTGACATCAAAATCAAAGCTCTTAAAGCTTGTAATGTGTGGCACTATTCCAGGCGTCTTGAAAACTGCTCTAGAAACAGTTTCCCATATGTGAAAAGTTGAGGAAGGATTTTGGCACTGGGAAGATCACATAGGGAAGAAATCCTTATTTGCTCATAACGATCTGAGGGGAAAAGTATTCTTAAAGATCTTAATGGAGAACATTAAGCCTCAGATAAATGTGACTCAGGCAGTTCAGATATTTATGCATCCAGTAATCCAAGTGAGGAGCTTGCTGGGTCAGAAGCTGTAGAAGCACTCCACTGGGTTATATGGATGTGATTGGCCTTTTGTTCAGCTCATGATATTTTCCAAAGAATAGATGGTAATTGTTTCATAAAATATTACTTGTGGTGAAGAAACAGGACCAATGAAGGCTTAATTAGCTGAACTCAGGTCAAAGGCAGCAATTTTATCTCCTGCTAAGGATATGTAAGCCCTAGTACAGGGGATTCTTCTATTAATGGTTTAGTTATGAGGATGACTTTTTTCCCCTTTCAAGGGTCCTGTTGCTTAACAAAGTGTTGTTCCTACATGGGGCATGGGTCGTTCTTTTAAAAATGGCCCCTGCAAGGCAGCTGTCTGGTGTTTCTGACTCTTAAAGGAGACCTGGCTCTTTAAATTGCAGGAAATTGGCCAGAGAGGAACCTGTCTGCATCAAAATTCACCCCAGGGAGACCTGGAGTTGTTCCTCTAAAATTCTCACTGCCTCAGCCGACTTACTCCTCCTCCTTCTCAGCTAGTCAGTAGCATGATAATTACTACAAAGAGATTCTAATAAACACCACACTCCCAGAAAGTCTTTTTCCCAGGACCTCCAGGAGGAATCTTGTCAATTCTGTGGTCAGGGGAGATCATGTGATAGAAAGGAGATGGAGAGGGTAAAAGTGGATTTGATGGTAAAGAGGCAATTTGTTGATTGTATGACGAGTCAGAATGGAGGTGAGGGGGGTGTGTGTATGTTTATTTCTGAGGTATTGCCCTGCTATAGGGAAAAGCATGAAGAGGGACCAGGAAGAATGGAGCATGGCCTAGAAGATAGACCATGGGCCTGGGAGTAAGAAGGAACTGGGTTCTAATCCTGGCTCCGCCACCTGTCTGTTGTGTGACTTTGAGCAAGTCACTTCACTTCTCTGGGCCTCAGTTATCTCACTTGTAAAATGGAGATTAAGCCTATGAGCCCCATGTGGGACTGGGACTGTGTCCAACCCTATTTGCTTGTATCCACCCGGCTGCTTAGTGCAGCACCTGGATATAGTAAGTGCTTAACAAATACCGCCATAATTATTATTAGGGAATGACAGTTACACAGGGGTCTCCAGGGTCCTATTATCCTGTCCCCCTTTCCCCACCTAATCTTACCAAACAAAGCCCTCCAGGACCTAGCAGCCAAGGCCCCTGACAGCAGCATGACTCAGTGCAAAAAGCATGGGCTTGGGAGTCAGAGGTCATGGGTTCAAATCCCTGCTCAGTTGCTTGTCAGTGTGTGACTTTGGGCAAGTCACTTAACTTCTCTGTGCCTCAGCTACCTCATCTGTAAAAGGGGGACTAAGACTGTCAGCCCCATGTGGGACAACCTGATCACCTTGTATCCTCCCCAGTGCTTAGAACAGTGCTTTGCACATAGTAAGTGCTTAACAAATGCCATCATTATTATTACATCTCTACCATTACTCTGACTGGTGGTGATACGGTGATGTCACTGATGATCGTGTAAGAGGGAGTCCCCCTCCATGCCTCTAGATGGATCAACTCTGGGCCCAGATTGTAGTTAATGCAACTGCATAGGGAACATCTATGCATAGGGCTGCATCACGAGAAGCAGCGTGGCTCAGTGGAAAGAGCATGGGCTTTGGAGTCAGGGCTCATGAGTTCGAATCCCAGCTCTGCCACTTGTCGGCTGTGTGACTGTGGGCAAGTCACTTAACTTCTCTATGCCTCAGTTCCCTCATCTGTAAAATGGGGATTAAGACTGTGAGCCCCACGTGGGACAACCTGATTCACCTATGTCTACCCCAGCGCTTAGAACAGTGCTCGGCACATAGTAAGCGCTTAACAAATACCAACATTATTATTATTATTATTATCTCCTCTCTGGTTCCCAATGAAATGAGGCCTCCGGAATCCCACATTCCACAGGGCAGAATCCTACATCCTAGTCAATGAGTGTCTGTTACACTGAACTTTTCCAAGTGATTAGTGCCGTGCCCTGCACACAGTAAGCCCTCAATAAATACAAGTTGACTGACTGCAACCTTGGACACCCCTTTAGATATTGTACCCTTTAAGCACTTGTTATTCACCCTAATGTCAGCCCTACAGCACCCATGTAAATATCTGTAATCTATTTTAATGTCCATCTTCCCAACTAGACTGTAAATTCCTTGTGAGCAGGGAATACACCTACCAACTCTGTTGTATTGTACTTTCCTATGAATTTGATAAAATACTCTGCACACAGTTTGCACTCAGTTAATATTGACTGATTGATGAAGATATAAGTCCCTATGCCCTAGAGCACTGAGGACATCCTAGGAAGCTCAATCCAGTCATGGGCTCAGGTTGGTATGGACAAGATAAACCCAGATCCTCACTGATGAGGATTATTTTCCTGGTTCAAACCCTTCTTGGGATACTATAATAGTAATAATAATTATTATGGGATTTGTTTAGCACTTACTATGTGCCAAGCACTGTTCTAAGAGCTGAAATAGTCTCTTCTGCTGCACACAAAATCTCTCCAAACTCCCAAAACTCTGGATTTGGGCCGCAGGTAGGAATAACTGTAAGGATGTATGATAGTCACGCCCATCTTTCTCTCCAAGAACTCTAGAAGGGTAAACATGTTGGTATTTATTAAGCGCTTACTATGTGCCGAGCACTGTTCTAAGCACTGGGGTAGACACAGGGGAATCAGGTTGTCCCACGTGGGGCTCACAGTCTTAATCCTCATTTTACAGATGAGGTAACTGAGCACCGAGAAGTTAAGTGACTTGCCCAAAGTCACACAGCTGACAAGTGGCTGAGCCGGGGTTCGAACCCATGACCTCTGACTCCAAAGCCTGTGCTCTTTCCACTGAACCACACTGCTTCTCTGCAAGGGTAGTGAGGTCTAGCATGGCCTAGTAGAAAGAGCATGGGCCTCGGAGTCAGAGGACTTGGGTTCTAATCCTGGCCTCCAACCTGTCTGCTGTATGGCCTTGGGGAAGTCACTTACTTCTCTGTGTTTCAGTTATCTCATCTGTAAAATGAAGCTTGAGATCATGAGCCTCACATAGGACAGGGACTGAGCCCAATACAATTTGCTCATATCCAACCCAGCACTTAGTCCAGTGTCTGGCACAGAGTAAGCCCCTAAATACGATAATCATTTTTTCTTCTTATTTTTATATGGATGGGGCATTTGAAAACATAATTTTCATTATGCCCTAAGTGATAATAGTTGTCCTATCTATAACTGTGTTTATTAGATGTTTAAACAGAAACTTCAGCTCTAAATGATCCATAATTTCTAAATTATCATCGAGATAAAGTTTCTTGATTGTCAGGAGACTGTAAACTCTGTGTAGGCAGGGCTCATTTCTATCTACTCTGTTGCACTGTACTTTTCCAGAACAATTTCCCTCCCAACTAGACTGTGATTCCCATACCAGGTAGGACTATGTCTGATCTAATTGCATTGTATTTATTCCAGTGCTTGGCAGACAGTAAGTACTTGAGTACCACAATTATTATTATGATCACTAGGAGGAAACATATGGAGACACTTAGAAGTTTACAAAGTAATCCTTGGTTTTAGCCCTTCCTATATCATATGCTTTAGAATATATCTCCCCAAAACATATTTTCTTATATAACTTACATTGTAGAAACGTATATGAAGCATCTTTACTTTTAAAAATCCTAATAAGCAAATTTTACTCTCACGGGGATCAAAATATCGGTACTATCCAGAAAATAAAGTTTCACTGGGCTTTGTTTTCTTTCTTTGCAGAATATGAAGTTCAAATGAATTTAAAATCACTTCTATTCAATTATTTCTTTTTGAAAAGATGTCATCCCTGAAAGCAATGGAAGCAGAAAGGGAGAACAGAGAGAAAGAGCATCTGAAATGGTTTTCAAACTCAAAACCTGCTTTTCATTATCTGCCCTTTCCCCTCCAACCCCCAATATCATGGGCATAACCATGGACCGTTGGGCCAGTGATTGGAATCAGGAACTGGAATCCAGGTAAGTGGATCGAAGTAATATTGGAGTTAAATTTGTTGAGAATGAATAAACTTAACTAAGGCAGGATCGCTTTTCGTCTCAACTCAGAACCTTTGTCCCACCACTTTAAGATAGCCTGACCTGTTGGCGGTTATGGAGAGAGAGAAACCCTTAGATGACATGAGGCACAGCTCAATCCACAGCTGACCTTTCCTTTTTTTATTATTAAAATACGAAAAAAAGTTATTTTAGAAAAATCTAACTGTAAGAAAGCTAATACTCTCGGTTTTGAATCTAATCTCATTTTTTAAAATTTTTTTTTCCTCCCTAGAACAACATTCCTCTCACGTTATAGAAACAAGAGAAAAAAGCAAGGTCACACTCTAGTCACCTATATTTTCATATCAAACTCAGAATAAAGCTAAAGTACGGGGAGCTACAAAGAGCAAGGGTATTCTGAAAGTTCTTAGTAAGATACAAGACTTTTTAAATGCTTCGGAAAGATGTTCTCCTTCAATCACTTCCCGAAAATAACCAGTACAAAAAATACTGCCAACTGCATTACCCCTTTTTTATTCCTTGTTGTTTTTCCCATCTGTGACCAACCACAAAGATATTTCTCAGCAATAGCACTCCATCATAATTCGTGTTTACTTGGTGTTCTTGGTGTCATTTTTATAAACAAGTTTTCATTCCTCTTTTTTCTGGCATGAAAACATATGAATCTACTGTTAGGGCTTCCTGACTTCAGCTGTGCAGCTATCTCATGTATCAAACTGCTGACATTTTTACAGGGAACTTACTCACTTTTCGTGGTCTAAGTCAGAACACCGTTATCAGCTTGAAATGGAATGCCTTATTTAATTGAAGAAAGGCTTGCAAGATTTGATCTATTCACCTGGAAAGGTTTGCTATCGCATATGATGATGAAGATCCTGTGACAATGGCATTTGATGATCTCTTTTAAGGCCCTTGTATTTACCGTCTGACTCGGTTGACACAAGGCTCTGTGAGTTCCATGTATGTGCTATGATTTAATATGAAACACTTTCCGGTGGTTCATGACATAGAAGCCACATGCTAAAAAGTGATCAAGATGTCTCAGTGGCTCAACCTCTTTAATCCCAACCTTCTCTGGTTACCTCATCTCTGATTCATTTCCCACCAGCCCCCAAAAGACCCCGAAACCCACCCCAAACCATGACAAATTACACTTTGGAAATGAACAAAATCCTGGTAAAACATCTCTTTTGCTTGACATAAGCCTTTGGTGGCTAAACTGAATCCAGAGAAGAATAAGTCAGAAAAATGCCAACGATTCCTACCAATTTACTCCTTAGGAAGAATCAATGCTTTTTGAACATGCCAACTTAGTTATTTCTGTTTAATGATTTGGGACTAACAACAGTGGGTAACACAATGCTTTCCGGAAATAGACTGTTACTCAGTTTTTGTTTTTTTTTTCATTTTTCTTTGGTCCATGTAAGTTAGTTTCCAGTGTTAGTTAAAAAGACAAAAAACTGAGAACAGAAGTTGGGATTCCCTCTCACACCCCTGCATTTTAATCTGTCTGTGCAGTGACAACCTCATTGGTCGGGATGGAGCTGTAAAACTATGCACTTCGATTTCTCTTAACTTTTTTCTCTGTTTCAGTAGCATCTATTTTATATGCAAGTCCAATATCTGTGACTTCATCATATCCTTGTCCTGCCACCAGATACAGAAGTGCTTTGTTCTGGGTCTTTTCATGCTGGGGGAGTTTTTCCTTTAGGTTGTTTCTTGTTCTAAAACATGAAAATGTGCGAAGCATAAAACTCCAGCTGTGAATACTTACCTCCCCGCAGTGTTAAAAAGTTCAATATACAAAACACCTGGTTTCAAGTAAAATGTACATCAAGATATATGGCAAAGAGACAGATTTAATATACCCCATAGGGCCTTTAGGCAGTTTTTAAATTAAAGACACAACACACTTTTTTTTTCCAAATGAGCCTTTACCATTGCACAAATAATAAACCAGTAAACCTCAGACAGTTGAAGGGAAAGTTACAGGGAAGGAAAACACTGGAAAAAAGCATTGTGATATAAATGAAAGTCAATCTACAGAGATTACATAGACACATTATAAATGTGTTTGTTGAAGGTTAGTAAAACCCTTTTACAAGTGGTAAATGTGGTCAGAAATGCTTGTAATTATTTAAATTCTGTGGAGAATGGATCTCATCACTGGTCCTTATTCAGAATCCACCATTTATAGAATTAGTTTTATTTAGTTATCTAATAACTGAATGTAAATCTTTTAATGAGGCAATGGGAAGGATAAATTAGTAACAGTCTTAAAATTAGACAACTTTCCTTTTTATTGTAATCCTCACTTCTCAAATATAAATAATATTTTCAGAATGAAAAAAATGGGAAGCAAGCATTTTTGACCGAATTTTGAATACCTGTGTAATATACTTTGAAAATCCTCTTGCAAGCATAATCCAAGGGAATTCATACACCTTGATCTTCATTTTCCCACTTTTATTTGGAAGGGTACATGGAGTGTGAATGGTTTTCAGAAACTAGAATGGAGCATAACAGCTTTGATCCATATAGTCTGACAAAGCACACCTATAAAAATATGGGAGGAAGAGCTCTATATCTTCATTTTTCTTCCTACAGTCTATTCCTAGAAGCAAGATGCATTTACAAGGATCAAAAATAAATGTAGGTGATAGTAAAAAGAGAAAACTTTCATTTTAAATATTGTGCTTTAATGCCCCATAGACTCTCAGGAAGGGAAATGAGTTATGAAGTCTTACTTTTTTATTGTATTTTTAACTGTTTATTATGTGCTAGGTACTGTACAAAGCTTTGAGATAGATACAAGCTAATCGGCTTGGACACAGTCCCTGTCCCACATAGAGCTCACAGTCTTAATCACCATTTTCAGATGAGGTAAATGAGACTCAAAGAAGTTAAAGACATGCCCACGATCACACAGGATTAGCACTCAGATCCTCTGACTTCCAGACTCAGGCTCTTTCCACTAGGCCACACTGCTTCTGCCTCTCCTTGATTTTGCACCAGACCTAGATTGTGGCTAGTTTGAACAATAGAGTTCCAGGAAGCTTTAGTGTTTACGGAGGATCAATCTCCACTTTACAAATGAGGTAACTGAGGCTCAGAGAAGTTAAATGACTTGCCCAAGATCACACATCAGACTGGCAGAGCTAGGATTAGAACCCACATCCTCTGACTCCCAAGCCTGGGCTCTTTCCACTAAGCCACATTGTTGTGCAGTTGAGGGTGGGGCAAATAACTAAAATCCCAAAGATCATAGATCTAAATGCGTAGATGACACAGGAGGGAGAAGAACTTTTGGAAAAGAGTGATTAACTGGGGAATGTCTCTTGGAGAAGATGCAACCTTACATGATTTCACTATCTATAACATTTTCAAATATGGAGAGTCAGACAAATGCACACACAAGATTCAATTAGGGTAAAGATTGACAGACACTAAAGATGATGATGAAATTGAGTGTGTGCCCAAGTTGGTGGTCAGTGGAGCTGAGTGATAGGAAATGGAACATCTATATGGATATTGAAGTCCAATAGCATTAATATAGAGCTGAAGAAAGAGAGAAGGAATGTGAAGAAAGGGATCAAAATGGTTCAAAAAATTGAAGGTGGGGCCTGAGAGGGTGGTAGATGATGGCTGCTAATATTTAGAGGGGTGATAGAGGCAGATAATATTGTCTTCAAAGAAAGGGAAAGAAAGGGATGGGAGAAGTGGTGTGATGTGAAAGTGACTTTGGGGAGCTAGAAGAAAGCCGGTCCCTCAATAATTTGATGTTTGTTGATAAATGATAATCTGTGATAGAGTTCTTGTATTCGTATAGCTATTACCTGAAAAGAATCAATCTTTAAAAGTTTATTTGTGAATCAAACCCACAATGCAAAATAGGCTTTTATGCTGAATATATTTTATTTTGAGGGCACCACACTGGCAGCCCATTCACAAGCACAGCAGCCACCTTGAAGCTTCCATAAACTACTGAGAACAGAAACTGGATTATAGTTTACATGTCATTTAAACTCACAGTGAAAATAGTCTGATAAATGTCAGTCTGCCACTCACTGCTGCTGGGCTGGGCTGCTTAATTGTAGAATTATACAATGATGCACCACAGGGCATGGAGCAATTTGTCTAATGGGATGGTGTGGTCTAACAAATATTTAACAAGTCCTGATCAAAATTCATTGCAAGCTAATCCTCAGCCACATCACTGAGTACCTCTATATGAAATATTCTCAGATAAAGTCAAGTGATAAGCACTAGTTGATTTGAATATAAATTCCACAGGAGATCTTTAAAATGCATATGCACAAATAATTTTAGGTTTGCAGTCAGTCTCAATAAGGGCTGAGAAGGTTGAATAATTATCCAGCCCATGGGTTGGCAGACAATTTGGGTATTTCAGCACCATCTATGATTTAGAAGCTGTGACCCCCCACTAAAGACAGTTATGGACATCTCTTTTAATTACAAACTGGAAATTTATATTGATGTCTGTCTCCTCTAGACTACAAGCTTGTTATGGCAAGGGTTGTGTCAGCTAATTCTTTTGTTTCGAGCTCTTCCAAGCAAGCGTTGAATACAGTGCTCTGCACGCAGGAAACACTCCATACATACCTTGGATTGATTGATTGATGGTAATCCCCATTCTCTACTCTGATCAGTCTCACAGTAAAGCTAATACAAGTTTATTGAGGAATGAGACAAAGAATTTCAAGCAATGGTATTTGCTGACTGCTTACTGTGTAAAGAGGAGCACTTGGAAGAGGTTTGAACAGCACTTAGAACAGTACTCAGCATATAGTAGGCACTTAGAAAGTACCATTATCATCATCACAATACAGTCGGTAGACACGTTGTCTGACCACCACAAGTTTACAGTACAGAAGCTCTTAGACACTATCTATAGTATTGAGTCACAATCAGGTTTCACATAATCTGCACAATCTATTACAGCAGTGAAACTGAAATTGGAATGTTTTTTGTCATCATCATCAGAATAAACACTAAACATTTCTGTGTCTTCTAAGTCCTGATCTGACCAGAGTCTGAAATTTTACTCTGTTTTCAAATGAAACAATAATGAATACTTACTCCTAACAGGACTAAAAATATTAAAATCTTAAAACAGCTCTAAAAGGCTTCTCTTCTTGCAGATATGATACACAAACAGCAAAGCTTAGTGGAAAGAGCACAGACCTGGGAGTCCAACGAGCTTGGTTCTAACCCCAGTTCTGCCAGTTGCTTGCTCTGTGACTGTGAGCAAGTCATTTAACTTCTCTGTGCCTCAGTTTCCTCATCTATAAAATGGAGGATAAATAATTGTCCTCCCTCCTACTTAGACTGGGAATATGGGAGTGGAGATGTCGCAGACCGAATCATCATGTAAATACTGCAGTGTTTAATAGAGCGCTTAGCACATAGTAAGCATTTAACAAATACCATAATTAGTGCTATGAGTAATTTTGGCTTCTTTGGAGGAATTGGGCTTAATTATAATAATTATCATTATTATTGTTTTTATTATTATGGTATTTTTTAGGCAATTACTATGTGCCAGGAACTGTACTAAGCGCTGGAGTGGATACAACCAATTTGGGTTGGACACAGTCGCCGTTCCTCATGGGGCTGACAGTCTCAATCCCCATTTTACAGACGAGATAACAGGCACAGAGAAATTAAGTGACTTACCCAAGATCACACAGCAGACAAGTGGTAGAGTCAGGATTAGAACCCGTAACCTTCTGAATCCCAGGCCCATGCACTAAACCCAATCTCAAAATATATAATTTTAATTTAGAAAAATTGTTTCTCATGGTCTTTGGACAATGTATAGATGAGCTAAACTGAACTGTATTCCTTTCAAGAATTTTATAATTTAGATAATACAGTTAAGTCATTTTGTATCCAGCCCCACTCTAATGAAATTTGCAATTAACATCTGATTTCTCCAAAGGTTTCTTAGGATTTTTGTGTTTAACAGTGTTGTGAATGGAAACACTTTCTATTTTTTTGTCAAGCATAGATTATTAAGAGGTCTCTACCAGAGAAGTCTTCTGCTTCCTTATCATTTGGACTATAAGCAGAGAAGTAGCATGGCCTAGTGAATACAGCATCGGCCAGGGAGGTGGAAGCACCAGGGTTCTAATTCTGGCTAACCTACTTCTCAGCTGTGTGACCTTGGGCATGTCACTTAACTTCTCTATGCTATATTTCTTCAAATGAAAAATGGGATTACTGTGAGACCCATGTGGGACAGAGACTATCCAAACTGATTGGCAATATCCACTCCAATGTTTAGTATACAGTACTTGGCATATAGTAAGCACATAAATACCAGTTGTTATTAAGCTCCACATGGGTGGGGGACGTCAACCAAATCTGTTACATAATACTCTCCAAGCACTTAATACAGTGCTCAGCTCACTGTAAGTGCTCAATAAATATGATTGATTTGGAGTCTGAAAGTGGAAGGTTGTGATTTCCCATGTTCCTCTGAACCAGATAATTCCTAAACACTGTATATGATCTGTAAACAAGCCACTGAGCTAGATCCTATCTACAACAGAGTCAGAGCCAAGACTGTCCTGCAGAAAATCATGTTAAGTGCATCATTCTTGAGTTGAGGAGGGAAGTAGATGATTAGGACCATGTTTAATTGTACCACAACATAGCACTGTTACCTTGATAGTGTCACTTCTTGTCAATTCACATTCCATTATTCCAGAAAGGCCTATCTACAGGTTCAAGAGTAAAGCCATTTTCTACTTTACTCTGTCACCCTAAACGCTCACCCTAGAATTAGATTGATTTCACATAATTGGTTACTGAACCTATAAACTTGAAGTTATTTTCAACCACTTATGGCAAAATAATTATCCCAAAATAGGAAAAAGAGTCTGTACTAAGGATTTTTCTTTCACTATAGATAAGTATATTGTATAATATTATGAAATTTGTAACAGCCTTACTAGACCAATTCATAAGTGTACTTTCAGTGGGCAGGGAGAAAGCAATTTTTTTTGTTAGACTTTTATCATTTCAGTTTCCTTGAAATGGTTAAAAAAATATAATTTCAGAATGCAATCTTACTGAGTCCAGTCAAAACAAAATATTTGAGTTTGACTATTTCCCTCTATCTCCTTTGTAATTGTTAGCTTAAAGAAAGTTCCACAGAATTGAAACTATGAACCTTAAATCTGGATAATTTACCATTATAATTGTCATTTTGATTATATCTCATAGGGTACATTCTGTACATCCATTTCCACTAAGCACAGAAGAAAGGGAAACAGGTTTAAAATGTGGCCTGAGGATTTAGATTAGATAAGGAAGAATCTCCTCACATTTGACGGTTATTATATTGCAGTAACCTCTGGCAATAGCCTCTAAAAGCCTCTACAAGGGAGTTTTTCATCTTTCTAGGATAGTTTAGGTGGGATTTTGCATGAAGATGGGGGATTAACTAAATGTCCCTCTCAGTAATGTGTCCAGACATTTCCTTAGCTGGGATGGTGAAACATTTGTATGTCTTTCACCCATTTTTGGACGAGAGACAGAGAGAGTGGGTGCTTTGCTGCCATCTCCTTTCATTGTCCCCTTTATCTTTGGCTAGGATGCAAGATCTTGGAGAGCAGGAATCAAGTCTGCTTACTCTACTGTACTCTTCCAAACACTTAGTAGCGTACTCTATCCACAGTAAGTGCACAATAATCTATAAATAGTATTTGACTGATTGACTTTTTTAAAAATTCTTCTCTCTTTCCCTTCCCTCCTCCCTCCCTCACTTTCTCCCTCTTACTCTGATGGTCAAAGCTCACCCCGTGCTTTTGGGGGCTCTGCCTTTATATTCAAATAGACACTGGTGGCTAATTATCGTCTTTGTATATATGCCAAATTGAAATATTTGATAGGACAAGTAAGCACTCACATATGCACATGATAAACTCTTATGGTTCTCAATGTCCTAGATGTCAAAGAGCAGTTGCAGAAGAAAAGTCATAGATTCAACTATGTCCCTCAGCCAATTATTTGTTGCTGTACACAGGGCTCTATATTTTGTGATTTAGTTTTTTATGGAAGTAATATATAGTTGTGCGGGATGCAGTTTGTAGAATGGTGAAGGGTGAAGAAAGATTCTTATTTAGACATGGAACAGCTTAGATAACTCTGAAATTTAGAAAGAGATTGAATGCTGATCAGCCCTGGAAATATTTTAACCAAGACTTTGAATTGTTTCTGTGAGCAAGGGGACTGAATCTTAAAAAAAAAACAAAAAACCCACAGATGTTTCAACATTCCTATATAAAACATTTGGAAACTCTTTCTCATTTTCTAAAAGTATTAAAATGTCAGAATTAAAATGAATGGCAATAAGTGAAGCAATCAGTTGTATTTATTGAGCACTTACTATGTGCAGGACACTGAACCAAGCGTTTGGTGCTTGGGAGAGTACAGCACAGCAATAAAACTGAACATTCCCTGCCCACACCTATTTCTTCCAGTATTTCAGATAAACTGTTCATCATGTGGTGGTAATTCTGATATAATATAAAATAATAGACAGAATATGAAATATTTGCCACTTATCTAATCACGTTAAACAATTAAATTACAGCTGAAATTTTAGAACTCTAGAAAACTAATTAGAGATTTAAAAATGATTGGGAGTAAAAGACAAAGAACATGAGGAAACTATCAGCTGCAAATCAACTGGAGTTCAACAAAATATTAGACTATGTCAACCTGTTCAAGTAATTCATTGTAAATTAAGTCAACTTCTGTAAAGATAATATGGGGACAGAAATTCAGAATTTGGTTAAGTGGTTCAGATATACCAGTAAGAAAATAGAGTGAGATGATGATGATAACAGTGTTGATGGTATTTGTTAAGCACTTTCAACCCCAGCAAAGATGTTCTCCTCATGGAAAAATCTGTGACTGCTGATTTAAATATGATCATTTTGCATCTGCTTGTTTGAGCAGAGGAATACAGAAACCAAAATGAAGCTACTTGTGCATTCTATCAAAAATGACAGCCACACACTTGAACAACTTTTATCAGAAATGAAAGAAGATCAGTGCTGTTGTGTCCTTGAATGCAGCTGTGTACCTTTGAGCTCTGTATATTGTGCAGGGCTAGAACACATGTATACATGGTGACAAAGAGAGTGAAGGAACAGATAGTCCCATTTAGCTTTCCTCTCCCTTCTCTCAAAATGTTCAAATCCAGAGTGGTAGTGGGTTAAAGCAATTCCAAGAAACTCTGGCTAGACTCCTCTGAAGAATAGAACTCCGGATTTACCACAACATTCACAACAAAATTTAGTCTTAATTGTACCAAGGTGATATCACCAGTATAAGATCAGTGTTATCCAGAAAAAGACCAATGGTCCACCCAGCCTTGTATTCTGGCATCAGAAGAAGTTTGGACAATGGAAACTGCGAAGATTTAATGATGGAAATGGTCAAATAATGGAAATAATATTTTAGTCAAGGATTTTTGTTCTATTCTGGTGTCATTTAAAGACAGGAAGGGACAAAGCATAGTTGATAGGGATTGGTGAGACAATTTGGGGATTTTAGATAAATTTAGTGCTTGAATTAAACAGTGAATAAATGAAGGCTCCTGAATAATTAACAGTTCCTTTCACACAATGCTCAAGTAATGAGCATCCTTTTCTAGGTTTTTACATTGATATTGGCTATGTCTGGTGCTCCCTCTGATATTTCCCCTGTTTTTCCTCTGTTTCCTCAGTTGCTTCTGTTCTGACCGAGCCTCCCCGCTCCTGATAGTAACACTTGAGGATGCTTTGCTTGATGCTGCTGTTTCCTTGCAAGCTACTCCTTTGCCACTCTGTTCTAGTGTTGTGTTACATGGTAACTTTTAAAGCTTTCTTTTAACAACTCGCTTTCAGGCTACCCGAGTTCAATAGCAATCAAAAAGTGCTTCCTGTACTGAATAGATGCTAAAATTGTTTACTATGCAGCCTGTTGAAGTTACCAGAGTCCCAGGGAAGATTCGTCATAGCTGCTAGCTTGATCTCTTCACCTCATGAGCAGAACAATTATTTGATTACCACCTTCTTCACTGTATTAATCAGCTACCTGCTGTGCTTGCCTTTCTCAGACAATCAATGGCATTCGTGAAATGCTTAGTATAAAGAGTACTGTACTGAAGAGTACAGTAATAAAGACTTGTAAAGTTATATATATTTGGTAGGCAAGATCCCTTCCT
This sequence comes from Ornithorhynchus anatinus, assembly GCF_004115215.2. NCBI lineage: Eukaryota > Metazoa > Chordata > Mammalia > Monotremata > Ornithorhynchidae > Ornithorhynchus > Ornithorhynchus anatinus. The sequence goes on from NC_041737.1 coordinate 17,049,168, forward strand.
CCTGTCCCACAGAGCTAATGACTCCAGAATCTGCTCACAAGAACTGAAGGAAGATTTAAAATAGCAAATTCCCTCTGTTCCTTTCATTTTAATGATATTTTTTAAATGCTTACTATGTTCCAGGTACTGTACGAAACGCTGGGGTAGACACCAACTAATCAGGTTGGACACAGCCCATTTGACACACAGGGCTCACAGTCTTAATCTACGTTTTACAGGTGAGGTAACTGAAGCACAATGAAGCTAAGTAAATTGCCCAAGATCACACGGCCGACAAAGCTGCATAGATGGAATTAGAACCCAGGTACTTTGAGTCCTAGGCCTACGTTCTTGCTTTTTATGGTATTTGTTAAGTACTTATTATGTGCCAGGTACTGTACTAAGTGCTGAGATAGATATGCCTATCAACCTCGTTGCCTATCAACCTCTGCACGAAACAAAAACTTCTCACTCTAGGCTTCAAGGCTCTCCATCACCTGCTGCCTCCCACCTCTCCTCCCTTCTCTCTTTCTACTGCCCACCCCGCATGCTCCTCTCTTCTGCCACCCACCTCCTCACCATTCCCCGTTCTCACCTATCCCGCCATCGACCTCTGGGCCATGTCCTCCCGCGGTCCTGGAATGCTCTCCCTCCTCACCTCCATCAAACTAATTATCTTCCCCTCTTCAAAACCCTACTTAGAGCTCACCTCCTCCAAAAGGCCTTCCCAGACTGAGCTCCCCCATCCTCTGCTCCCTCTGCTCCCCCTCTACCCCCCCTTCACCTCTCCTCAGCTGAGCCCTCTTTTCCCCCCTTTCCCTCTGCTCCTCCCCCTCTCCCTTCCCCTCCCCTCAGCACTGTACTCGTCTGCTCAACTGTACATATTTTCATTACCCTATTTATTTTGTTAATGGGATGTACATCACCTTGATTCTATTATTTTGTTAATGAGATTTACATCACCTTGATTCTAATATTTGCTATTGTTTTAATGAGATGTTCATCCCCTTGATTCTATTTATTGCTATTGTTTTTGTTTGTCTGTCTCCCCCAATTAGACTGTAAGCCCATCAAAGGGCAGGGACTGTCTCTGTTACCGATTTGTACATTCCAAGCGCTTAGTACAGTGCTCTGCACATAGTAAGCGCTCAATAAATACTATTGAATGAATGAATGAATACACAGGCTGATCATGTTGGACTCAGTCTATGTCCGCATAAGGTCTTAATCCCCATTTTACAGATGAGGTAGCAAGCACAGAGAGAACTGACTTGCCCAAGTCACACAGCAGCAAGTGGTGGAGCCGTGAATAGCACCCAGGTCCTTCTGACTTCCAGACCCCATTATCTGTTCACAATTCCCCACTGAATAGATGGTCAACGGGTAGATTCATAAGCAACTTCTATGCAGAGAGTAGAAAGGGGGTCTGTGCAACCAGGGAGGACAGAAGAAACTTGTTTAAAAATAATATAATAATTTAACAGAAGGACAGATTAAATGTTTCAGCAATTTAACAGTAGCAAACAATGTGATCTAGCAGGGGACTATGAGGACATCTTGCAGCAGAAAGACAAGCTTTGTGGGCAGTGATGGGAAATGTTTGCTCTCTTGAAAAAGACTCAAGATGAGAGGGCTACAAATGCATAAGGACTGACATTTTCCTAAGTGACACAAGTGACATTTTCATACAAAAGCATACTTTTTGGGTGCTGTTGGTGACAAGGAGTTTCTGTTATGGAAATTGAGTTTATTCCAGGCATTCCCATATCCACTACTAACTGAATTGGGGGATGCTCCAACTTTGCTGGGGTTCAAAATCTCACTGAATTTACTCACCACCACCTGCTTGGAAAAACACAGTAGGGTAGAAAGACATAATCCCTGCACTCAAATAGTCTACAGTGCTGTATTTTTCACTTTATTCTCTCAAACACATAACATACCATAGTCATTCACTCAATCAATGGTACTTATTGAGCACTACTAGTTGGTAGATACAATCCCAGCCCACAAAGAGCTGACAGACTATCAATCAATGAACTCAATCAATGGTATTTATTGAAAGTTTACTTGTTGCAGAGCTCTGAACTAAATGCTTGAGAATATGCAATTCAACAGAGCAAGTACATGCAACCCCCACCCACAAAGAGTTTACAGCCTAGAGAAGAAAACAGATAGAGAGATAGGGGATACGGCAAAGTGTAAGGATTTGTACAAAACTGTTGTGGGTCTGAATAAGGGGTTAATATCAATGGCTTAAGTTACAGATCTGAGTGCAAAGGTGACATCGTAGGAAGAGATGGCAGTGGAAATGAAGGCTTAGCAGGAAGGTCTCTTGGAGGAGATGTGGTTAGGAAGGCTTGATGGTGGGAAAAATGAGAGGGGGGCAGAAGGAAGGGATCCAGGCCAGAGGAAGACATAGGCAAGGCATAAATGACAGGATTGAAGAAATTAAGTAAGGAGAGTAGGCTGGCATTAGAGGAGTAAAGTGGATGAGTTGCATTGTAGTAGAATGTCAGAGAGGTAAGGTAGGAGGAAGAGAGCTGAGTGCCTTAAGGTATATGGTAAGGAGTTTTTTTTTGATGCAGAGTCTAGAGGGGACAGTGGATTAAAACCAATTACAATCAATCATATGTATTTTTTGAGTACTCACTCTATCCATAACCCTGTATTAAGCATTTGGGAGAGTAGGAATGTGTCTGTTACACTGTTATATGTTCTCTCCCAAGCATTTAGAACAATATTCAGTACACAGTAATCACTTAATAAGTATGATTGATGGATTACAATACAGCAGTTTGTAAATGTGTTCCCTGTTCACAAGTTGCTTACGGTTTAGAGGGGAAGGCAGACATTAATATAAACAAATAAATTATGGCTGTGCACAGAAGGGCTACGGCCCTGAGGGTGGAATCAATATCTAGATGCAGATTCAAATGCATAAGCGATGCAGAAGGGAGGGAGAATAGGGGAAATGAAGGCTTAGGGAACACCTCTAGGACGAGATGGAATTTCAGTAGGGAATTTATCCTTCAGGTTCAATCTTGGGGTTATTTTCCATGTTGAGTTTGAAACTATTGGTAAAACTTTAACACCTTAATTATTGAAAGTGGTGTTTTATTGTGGGCACAAACTTAAAATTCCTGCCATTATCATGGTTTCTCCTTACCATTACATTGTATACTAATTAGGTTCTGTCCTCTCTTCAGATATCAAGTTTGGGACATGTGTCTAGATGGAAAGAGAGACAGATACACATGCGCGTGCGCACACACACACACACACACACACACACAAAACCACATTTGTATCTGAGAAAGTAAAATATTAGGTGAATAACAGGTAGGCAGAATCAAAGTGTTTTCAATCAAATCAAATAGAAACTACTATTAATAGGTATGCATTTTTGAACACTTGAGAAATGACTCGTATATGTCATCCACTGACATGGTTTTTTAATTCTGCCTAAGAAAATAGCCTAGGGGAGAAAGTGATCTGTTTTTAAGAACTTAAGCCTCAGTAACACAAGACATAATCTAAAATACGTGCTTACAATCAGGAGGGCTTCCACACTCTGGTGGAGAGATGGACACTTCTATTACGACTTTCCAATTTGATGTTGTCTTGTTTGAGAGGTATTTAAGCACCCTCTTAACACAATACATCTACCAAGTAATCTCTCTCCAACCTGGAGATGTCTAGTTTAAACTAAATGTTCCAAGCCTGACCTCAGCATTTATGAAAATCTGAAACCGGTTTGGACAGCAGGGAAAGCCGGATTTAATTTAGCCACAAATTTGGACTTTTTTTAAGGGGAGTGTATTTTATTAATGTTTGTGGTTGTAGAATGTATCTCAACCCCTTTTATGCTTGGTTTGTGCACTAACAACAACAAAAAGGGCTCTGGATTTTGTATGATTTAGTTCGTATTGATGCATTTCAAGTGTTCTATGAGCATCTGTTATAAAAACTATATGGAACCGCAAGTGACCAAAAAGTACTCTTTGAAGGCCCTTTTTTTTTTCTAACTACCAAATACACTAAGGCCCTGTCTATATATTCCTTTGAAGCTGTGTTTTGATATACCTTTAGGCATGGAGGAGAATTAGACTAAGGCCTAACATTTGGTAATGAAATTTTGTGAAATCACATTATGATTGCTCTGCCACTGAGTCCATAACATTGTCCAAAAACATTATGACACATTTTGCAGAGAGATGAAATGTGAGCACAGGAATGAGAATGCATGTTTCTGGGTTGCATTTTCTTTTAACGGTGTTTGTTAAGGGCTTATTATGTGTCAAAAACACAGTTCTGAGCACTGGGGTAGGTACAAGTTAATTAGATCAGACACCGTCCCCTTTCCACATGGGGCTCATAGTCCAAGTAGGAGGGACATTCTCCCTGTTGTTTAGTGGCTCTCAAAACCTGAAACATAGGTTCCTTATCTGTAAAACTGGCCAAATAACATGCTCCAGCCCCTGAGAGGGTCTAACAGGAGGGGGATACTGACAAACTGTCTTTAGACATAGAATGTAATTAGCCAATAGGAAGGAGATATGCTGCATGAAGTTGTGTCTGTCATAGAGTTAGAGAAGTTGCACATTTTACCATCCTAACCTCGGATCTAACCTTTCAGACAGTAGCCAGGATGGAAAGCTTTCATATTTCTCTTCCTCCATCACTGTCTTAAAAGCTTTGGCAGCAATTCAGAAATCTAGACCCACTCTTTTCAACAGGATGACCACTAATGGACACAGGAAAAATGAAGTTTTATGTAGCCACCATTATTTGATGAATCTTTGACCATCCATAGAAACTATGTAAATAATTCAGGGACAGTTAGATCTTTGACATTATTTACCTAGATTTGGTTTGGGAATGATGCAAAATTCATTGAGTGATTGGTTCCATAATCCTTGAACTTACTGCAAATAGTCCCATCTTGGCTAGGGACACCTTAATCAAAGTCCCACTAAAATCACACCTCCTCCAAAAGGTCTTCACCAACCTAGCCCTACTTTTATGTCTAAGCCTTCCCTTCTGTGTCACCTATGTACTTGGGACTGTTCTCCTTAACCACTTTTATATGCAACCCTCTCACAGCTCCACAGCACTTATTTACATAGCCATCTGTAATGTATTTATAACATCTGTCTCCTCCTCTAGTATATATGCTCCTCATGGGTAGGAATTCTTTATACTACTCTGTTGTATTCTACTCTCCCAGAACTTAGGACACTGTTCTGCACACAGTAAGTGCTCAGTGAATACTACTGATTGACCAGATGGTCACTGGTGGCAACATACCTGACTCAGAGGGTCAGCTGTAGGCAAACGAGTAAGACTCCTCCACAGGCTTTCTTCCTTTTTAAACAGAAAGCTGCAATGACCATGCCTATTTTATTGCATCTTTTAAATGTGCTGCTGGCTAGTGAAATGGGCACATCAAAGAAATAAATGGAATACTTGGAAGAGGAAAGGCCAGGGTAGATATGCAGTATTATGTTCTTGATAGTAGACATAGAATGGGAAGTTGCTATTCCACTGAAGGGAAGAATAAAGTCATACTTTACTTAGCTTTTAAAGTCGTTAGAGTCAAAGCTGACAAATGCGACTGCAATCTTATTCCTTATTCCTAGTACAATTACTACACTTTAATGAAAAAAGCCAGTTATTTCTCTGGAAAAGCACTGTCTGTGATGCAGCCGATTACTAATCAAAAGCAATTCTGGATGGAAAACATTTTAATGTATATAGAAAAGTTCCCCATTATATTACGAACAGTGTGTGATGATGGCATTCTGTAGAGCTGAAGGAGGAATCTTGAAGGTAATTTAGTGAGCATAAAAGGAATTCTTAATTAGAAAGTCGGTCTCTTTTAGATAACTTTACTTTGAAATAAATGATGGCTTGGGTAGTTAATAAGAAAATAGCACCTTCACACACTACACCCTACCTTCCCAGTGGAATTCTCACCCAGCAGCCTGGCATAGATGTTTTTCAATCTATCACAAAATGATCTTTATAAAGGGTATTTAAATGTATAATCACTTTAAAATTTGAAGTACTGTGGTAAGGTACACTTAGGTTTCCAACATTTTATTAAATACAAATGCTTTGGAAATACATTTTAAAACTCCACAAAGAAGAATTGGCTTCAAAAACTGCAAAATTTTTGTGTTTTCTCAACTGTAGAGATTACCTTACTTTCATTTAGGGGTTGGGTCACCTCCAGGAGGAAGATCGTGGAAAATAGAGCTTTCCTGAAAATGATGTTTGGGTGGGACTGGCTAGAGGATGAGTGCCTTGGGGTACAATTAATTTTAAAGTATTTCTTCCCTTAGGGCTGTAAGGATTGATTAGATTTAATGTATAAAGATATCAATGGATAAAAAATGCAATATAAAATCAATAAGGATTCAACTTTCCAGTGCATATTATACTAAACTGGGAGGAGTGAAAAGGAGAGGGATATACTTGTTTTCAGATTTTTCCCTTAATCTACAAGAGAGTAGAACATGTGAAGTCTCCAAGGGCTGTGAAAATGGCTCTTTCAGTGACTGAACTGTCTAGAATAGGAGTAGGCAAAATTAATCCTGCAGGTTGAATTCTGTCTGCCAAGTGATTAAATTTGGCCCTTGGGGCCAGATTTGAACAGCTTCTGTGTCAGCCTCCTCTAGCCATAGATGCAGGAAGTAACCCTGTGGCATGCTTTAGAGGTGAGTGTAAATGTCCTTCCAAAGTTTACCATCTCTAGCGCCGCCTCCAGTCAACTTTCATGCTCTGCTAGCCTGCAACAATGTGAAAAATACTACTAAAATAATTGATCACCTTTGGGCTAGAAGGCCCGTGACTGTGTGAGCTGGAAAGTGATGCAACTACCAACTACTCCGTGCCAATCAAACACCCTCCATTTTCGTATCTGACAAACGTTTACTCTCCCCACCTCAAGGCTTTATTGAAGGCACATCTCCTCCAAGAGGCCTTCCCTGACTAAGCCTTTCTTTCCTCTTCTCCCATACTCTCCTGAGTTGCTGTGACTTTCTCCCTTTATTCACCACCCCCACCACTAGCCCCATAGCACTTAGGTACATATCCATAATTTATTCATTTATATTTATGTCTGTCTACCCCTAAAGACTATAAGATCGTGTGGGCAGGGAATTTGTCATATTGCTGTTTGTAATCTGCCACTTAGTACAGTGCTCTGCACACATTAAGCACTCAACAAATACAATTGATTATTGATATCTACAGATGTAGAGTTATAGATGACACACACAGAAACAACATGCACACACACTATTTCTGTGTTGTTTGTATCAAAAGATAACATACCTTCTAAGCAAGGGTCCAATCTGATTATCCTGTATCTACTCTAGTGCTAGCACAATGTCTGGCACAGAGGTGTCCAATATGATCAGAATATATACACCCCTATACTTAATATAATGAAGGGCAACTAGTAAGTGCTAAACAAATACTATAATCTTTATTATTACCATTATCATTAAAGAGTCAGAGAAAGGCCACCAAGATATTAAGGGGACCTGGAGATTTTTGCAGGCAGAAACAATGATACTTCTTCAGTCTGGAAAGATGCAGACTGAGATTCGACACGACTGAAAACCCCAAAGTCAGAATGGGTGTGAGGAAGGCCAACATCCAATTATAACTCACCAAATCTCACAAAACCAAGTTGAAGGGGCGCTCAATGAAGTTTGAATAGTGTAGGGATGAATGAAAATAAAAGGACCACTTCTTCACTTTGCAAGTGATAACTCTATGTAATGCATTACCCCAAAGCACTTGTGTAGGTTGAAGGTATTATCAACTCCAAGTGGGGAGATTTGGATAAAGAAATAGAAAACACAGTTGGGTTATTTTTTAGGTTCTTACAATTTTTTACCAGGTAAATCCTCACTAAAACAGTCTCACCCTGCTCAGGCACTGCCAGATGGTGTTATTTGCAGAAACCTATGGCTATTGCCAGGCCAGAGCCGTTTGCAGAGGTGGCGGTGTGGAGCCAGAATTTCTCAGGGACTGGAGAAATCACATACAGATTTATCCTCTGTCCTGGCAGAGATTTGCTTACAGTGTAGCCTGGGACACTATCCTGTACAGTTTGCTCAACCAATCAATAAATAGTATTCATTGAGCACTCACCATGTGCAACAGAATTAGCAGACATGCTCTCTGCCCATAATGAGTACTTGATTTCAAACACCTATTTTCCAAGAAATAATTGTTGTACATAGGCGAGAACAAATATTAGCCATTACATAAAAATGTTTCAAGCTGGAAAACTAAGACAAAAAGTATGTTAGATTGGGCTCAATCCCTAATACAGAGACAAAACTGGGCTTCTATCTAGGTCTTAGACTGGTAGTTATCTGTAAATTGGCACAGAAAAATATGACAGAGCAATTTAGGCTGGATGACAAATTCTCGAGGAGATCTGCAAAATATCAGGGGTCTATTTCACTAGACAAACAATATATCCAAATACTTTTAAAGGGTCACTGACTCATTCAAAAAAGATCTTTGCTAAACTGTAAACTCCTTGAGGAGAGGGATCATGTCTATCAATTAATTGAACTCTAATACGAGCTTAATACATTGCTCTGGAAAAAGTAAGCACTCAAAATATATCACTGTTAGATTGGCACTGGGATACTGAAAATTCAGAGTTATTTATTTGACTCTGCTCAATTACCACCTTAACGTGTGTCTTTGAGAGATTACTGAAGTCTGAGGTTCTGCAAAATGAGTTTACGGCTCCCGGAATAACCCAAGTCTGTTAGGAAAATAAATCCTTGTTTACCACAAACTATAAGGAACAGAGATCATTTACTTATAATTGAAGAGGAAATTAATTATTTTGCTTGCTCTTTGTATCACCTAAGGGTAGCTATGCATATAGGTAGGTGATGGTAGATTGTAGGATTCTTCATGGCAGGAATTGTGTCTACCAACTTTGAAGCATTGCACACTCCCAAATGCCTAGTAGAGTACTTTGCACACACTAAGTACTCATATTGACTAATTACTTGTTTGAATGATTGAAGGTTAAATGTTAGATGTTTCAAAATACCAGTACTGCAATATTTTCTAGCCCATTTCAAAACACTGGGAAAATGAAGATAAAATATTCATGAGGGCTTGAAGGCAATAAAAAAAAATAATTCCACAATCTATCTAGACTATATAGCTTGAAACCTTATCCTCTGAGTCAGAGAGAATTGTCCCAAGTACATTGTGATGGTGGTAGAAGGGAAGTAAATAAGGTTGGGGATGGGAACTTCAACATTACTCAACTGAAAACATCAGAAAAAGGATAAGAATGGGTGAATTATACATAACAATATATTTATACCTGACATTTCTCTTAAAACAGATCTCACCAGCATAACAAGATCACAAAATGAAAAGAAAACTGTTCCCATACTTTGAAATGGCATAGTGACTTTTTTGGCCTCAAGATACAGGATTTTCTTGTCAATCTAACAAAAACAAAGCTTTCTATCAATCTGGCTAAAGAGAGAAATGCAAATATAAATACTTTATGTTCTGAAAATAGAATCATTCTAATAAAGTCAGTTTTATAGAGTTGGTTGTGCAGTATCCAAACACATTTGCAAGATTGATGCCCAACTAGGCATCACTTTTTCCTTCACCCAATGTAGAAAGTGAAGCGTATTTTAAGAGGAAACAGGGAATCACAGACATGATAAAATCACTGATATTTTATATAAGGGTGTGCGTAGCCTGAGTCATGGAAACCCAGACCCACTTCTAACCTCTCCTCTTTCTTTTGCTAATTGATGATTAAATATATTTATTGAGTGATTACTGTGTGTACCTGGTTCCAAATCTGGTCCTGCCATTGCCTGCTGTGTTACCTTGGGCAAATAGGGATTCTCTGTGCCTCAGTTTCCTCATATGTAAAATGAACCCTAGTGGGATAGGGACTTGCATTTGCCCAGCTCTTACTACAAAACTTGGCATATAATATAAGCAAATATCACAATTAATTCAGGAAGATCTGGAAGGATTTGGCAGGATGCTGAAGGGAATCTCCTGGGATTTGTTTATATTTTACAGAAATCACTCAGACTTCAAAGACCTGCTCCTTCTTTCAGAAGACTGGAAAGAGAACCATGCTGTAGAAGTCCAGTGAAACCTCGACAAAATGTTAACTGAAGTAGCTCAGCAAGGAGCAGTCATCCACTGAATAGTATATGCTGAGTGATTTGCTTTGTGTGTGCCTGCACTAAGAACTTGGGAGAATTGATAGACCTGATCCTGCTTTCAAGGAGCTGCTAGTACAGTGCTCTGTAAGCAGTGATCGCTCAATAAATACCATCGATTGATTGATTGATTATAATCTAGCAACCTCAAAGCATAAACAGAGCTCTGCTTCTGACAACCAACTGGACAACAGAACCTAAAAACTAGATGTGACTGTTTACAAGTGATTATTTGAGTATGTAAGTATGAGTGGCTATGTAAATTCATTTTGTGAATTTATAATTTAAGAAACTTGCTTCCTTGTAGAAACTAGTTTTATGATTTGCAGAATGAGGCAAAAGTTCTGATTGCAGCTTTTGCCGTTCAGATTCATAACCCTTACCAGTCACTTAGGTTTACCTTTAGGGTTTACTTCGCTGTTGCTCATGGCAAGATCGATGAATGTAGCCTCTATGAATAGTGAGGTATTACTGCGTAAGTATTTTGAATAGATCTTTAATCACACAGTAGACCATTCAATTTACAGATGTTGGAGATCCATTCAGTCACTCTTGGTTTAACACCAATTCCAAATCTATCAAAGTGATGTGTCAAAATGACAGAAATATTTCTCTCTCCCATGGACTGCTTACTTTTAGGAAGGAAGATCAAAATTATTATTTTTTCTGCTGTATGACAAATAATCACATGCAAATGCAGCAATCTTCTCTGAGAAATTAGTTTGAGATTCTTTGACAATTGACTTAATTATCCTGAATGCCAGCCTTTTTCCATAAGTCATTTTCTCACTCTATGTACTTCACAAATTGTTGATCTTGAGATGAAATTACCAGCTGCATACCTTTCTGTGTTTCTAATTTGTAAGCGTGACTTACGGGAAAACTGTCCATGCAGCTGCCTTCCCAAGTCCTAAACGGCTTTCTGATTCCTAAGCAAAATGTCGCAATAAAAATAACTACAGATGAAAGTCTGAGGCTCTGCAATTCAATCTACAGTCTGTGATGGCCTAAATAGGTAAGGGAAGTGGGTTTTTAATTTCTATGAAAGGTCTGTATTTTGTCCTATCAAGTCAGGTAGAATCCAATCAAAGTCTTGCAGTGAAGCATGCCACCAACATATTTCTGAGTCTTTTATCTCATTCTTTTCCCCATCCCATTTATCATTTTCAAGCATTCACTTTTTCATTTTTCTCAGTAATGTTGTCACCAGGATTCTGACAACATTACGCCCTCCTTATTGTTACGACCAACACACACCAAACTCTTTGGGCCACAATTAATTGCTATCTGCTCGTGAAAGCTATCTGCTCATGAAACCTGGAGTCACAACAGTCCAAGAAGACTAAGCCTAAACTATGTGAACCATATACATATAAACCAACCTTCACCTTATGGCTATGGGAAACTATTAATGAAAAGAAAAAGAGGTGAAATAAATATGCGTTCATTTAGGATGGCTGCCAATTAGAGAAGAAACTTTGATTTTAAAAATAACAAAAAATTGAATAAGCTTATGGTACAGCTGTGGGGAGAAGAGGGCAGGAAAAACTACACTCCATTTATTAATCTTTAGCCAATGACTTCTGCCTATGGAACTTGCTGACAAAACGTACTGTTCGAAAATTGTTTAAGATGACACCTCAGTGACAACAGAAGAATAGAGAGGATATCAGGAGAGAGAGAGAAAGAGAAGTCGGGGGGGGACTTTTTTTGGGCATTTGAGAGTACATTATTGGTCTGTCAGGGCATGATGATTTGGTGTCAGATGTCTAGGAAATGGCACAATGCCCCCTGTGTGAGAAATGCCAGATGATCCAGATTGGGCTCCATAGAATACCTACCATCAGGGGTGACAAGTAGCGTGAATTTCCAGCTAATCCTTAGTTTTCTGCCTGCCCCTCAGCCGAACCGCAACTTCACTACAGCAGCTCAGGTTACCTGATTCCATTTACCTTTTGTCCTCAACTGTATTTATCTGAAGAATGCTGAAGAACCTTACTTAAATAGAGTATTTGTAATTAGGAAACACAAGTGGCAATATCACTAGTGACACTCATTCAGCAAGCTCATACTTCAAACTATAACGTGAAAGAAAAATAGGTGTCTTTGGAATTAAATTAGGGAAAATAATTCAGTTTTTACCCATAAAATATAAATTGGGTCTATTTTCCTTCATTTTATTCTCAATAGCATTGAAAACGTGAGACAGTTACATCTTTTTCTAGATACAAATGTTTATACAGCATAATTTCAATGATGTTATACTGCTAAGAACCTATCCATATGAGTATATATGTCCAAAAGGGCAGATATATGGGCTGGGCCTTGGATTCCAAAATTTTAGGTTAAAGTCAGTTTACTTCTTGCCTCTACATCTTGATCTTACCAAAGCCACTTCTCAAGTAAACTAATCCCTCTCTGATTGCTTTCCAACAGGCTGATCTATCTGTCTCTCAACTGTCCATTGTCGAGATTGTGATGCACTTTGCCTTTAAAGTTTACTCTGTCCTTCCTGCTAATTTATGCTCCATCTCACTATCTTGCTTGGGTATCTTGATATTGACTGTATTATCCATTTGAGAACATGGAGGATTGGGCCCAGAGATGTGCCTCAATTACAGGATTATTCTATAAAAGAGAAGCAATCATTCTAGTAAACCATCAATTCATTTTTTTTATTAATTAGGTCCAAAGTACTTAAATAAAACTAAGGGAATATATCCTCAGTAATTTTGATTCTTCTTAATAGAACCAGTCTCCAGAGTGTAATAATTGAAGTAATGATAATCATAAAGTAGGCATCTTTTGAGTTCAATTATGAGTCTTTGTTTTCCTTTTATGAGTGTTGGGATGAGGTTGTCGCTAAATTGACAGAATCTTTGTCTCACTCGGGCTCTTTCCAAAGCAGCTCTCTAATAAAGCAAAGTGCATTTATAGAATATCTATGTCTGTACTGACCAATTAATTTGTATGCACATGAAAGGCTAATATGAGCTGCAGTAGCCTAAGGAGCAATAGGCTGTTTCTAAGCAGGCACGGGGAACTATAATATTTATGAAAACACCATTGAAAAGGTGTTGCCTTCAAAACCTTGGATAGCATTTTAACAGCTCTGTGCATATTCTAAATGCCTATACTCATCCGTGCATTTCAAAAAGGGACAATGGTCAGGAAAATATTGATTTTTTGTACAAATGTGTTGTTTCCCCCAGAGAATATTTCTTTGTAGAAGGGGCCTTGGAGTGAACCATTAGCACTTCAGTGCTCACACACAGTCAAAGAGGCACATATATTCAAAGTCTATTAATTGAAAACTGGCCTTTAAGTAAGTGAAAAGCAGCATGGCCTAGTGGATAGAGCACGGGTCTGGAAGTCAGATGGACCTGTGTTGTAGTCTTGGCACTGCCACTTGTCTGCTGTGCAAACTTGGGCAAGTCACTTAAGTTTCCTGTGTCTTGTTTACCTCATCTGTAAAACAGGAATTACTACTGTGAGCCCCATGTGGAACCTGGACTGCGTCCAACCTCATCAGTTTGTATCTACCCCCCCATTGCTGAGTACAGTGGCTGTCAAATTGTAAGCACATAGCGAATACAGTATAAAAAGTCTGCTGGCTTCCAGCACTGTCAAAGGTGTAGAGGCTCCAAGCATGAGTGCCTCTGTTGCTGGTGGTTCTGCAGTGTTGAAGTAGAGGCCGGGGCGTGTAATGGAGCTCTGGCAGCCCCAGGTAGGTTCTGAAATTTGCCATAGTCCCACATGAATGTCCTACTACCTCTTCAATTATTCAATCAATCAAGCCCTTGGGAGAGTTCACTATCATAGGGTTAACCCTTGTCCTTCTAACTCCCAGGCCCGTAATGAGAGAATCTCAGTAGATCCTTGAAAATGAGAGATCTGAGGTCTCTCAGTTATGAAAGGGGAGGGACTTTTAGGTGGGGACTGGAGGCTGAGCAAGAAATGGAGAGAGTTGATTGAATACTTTAAAAAGAAATGCTCAGGAGTTTCTGCTTGATATAAAAAGGAATGGACAACCATGGGAAGTTGTTAAGAAACAATGTGTGCCAAATGTCATTTAAAAATAACCTGTAGATCAGGGTAAAGAATAGACTGGTGGGAGGAAAGGCTAGAGGCAGGGAGACCAGTGAGGAAGCTGATCCAGTAGTCAAGCCACGATATTCCAAGATCCTGGATCATCATGGTGTTACTTTGGAGAGAGATAAAGGGGCATAGTCAGAAAATATTGTGAAGGAAGAACAGATGGGATCTGGAAACAGAGTGACTATGGAGGCTGATAGAGAGGAAGAAGCCATCCTTTCCTAATCTTGGCAGGAGTACACATTACCACCAGAGGCCAAGATTTATAATAATGTTAAAAACTTTAAGATCAGTGAATAATGGGTAGAGGTTTTGAAATTACCCTACCACACCAACTCACTCCTCTCCCTAACAATACTAAAAAAGTATAGATGCCTAAGCAAGGAGGGCATCTTTAAAAAGACAATAACATTTACAACAAACCTCCCGCCACTGAAGAAATGTTAATGTCAACAAAACATGAACTCCTCAGAAACAATGGAGTCATGCTCCAGTTAGAACCAAATACCACAGAATTTCAACACAATGCCATCATTACCATCACCTTTAAAAATAAAAATAATGGAACAAACTGCAAAATTTATCTTGAGATGTCAAGATATAAGACCTGACCAGTAGCTAAGTTTCCCTTAGATGAATTACTGAAGAACATTTAACCATGCTCTGTGAGAAATAAAATAATGCTTCAGACCCCAGTAAGATAAAGAAAAAAACTGATTTGACTGGATGGCAGATCCCGAGGAAATGTAGTGAACAACATCAAGGTAGATGGTGTGCATGGACCTTACAAAATCCTTGAACTTGGATGTACTGAAAAGTTCTTCAGACATTAAGATTACTCAACAATGATGTGGCTGGATTAGAATGGAAATAGCCCCAAATGATGCTTTCTTCACTGCCAATGAAGCAACATAATGATGCTTATTAGGTTCAATTTTCAAACCACCAGCTCTCTCTGGCATTATGTATTTCTTTACACCCATCCTCCGGACTTGCGTGTACATGTTTATTCAGTAGCACATGCTAGTTGGCAGGACATATATCCCTTTTTCACTTAGTATAGTGTGTTATACCTAGGGGACCTTTAAAAAATACTATTACTACTAAAATGGCTACTATGTTAATTTAATCATGCATTGCCAAAATGGGTAATATGCTTCATCTGAAGGGGAAGCACATGATGTTGAGCAGAGAGGACAATAACTGTACTCCCAAATCAATGAGTAGGTAACGGTAAACAGCATCACACTAGATATGATACAAGAACCCAAGAAGCAATCCATATTAAAGAGTTGTATACTTCTAACAATTTTGGTGCTGAGCACCATTGTGCTTACACTAGATAACAGAGAACTCTCAAAATATGTTAACAGCATTTAGTCAAGCAATAAAGATTAGTAGTGTTTAAAGGTGAAATACAAGAAACATGATTTTGACAATTTTTTCTTCAATAACTAAACTTTTACTAAGAGAGTGGGTGTTCTCATGTTGACAACATTTTCATTTTGATAAGTAGTGTATTAATTTCCAAGAAATACAGAGGTTCTTAAGAGTCTATTCTAATAAGCTTTAAATTAGTGTATTTCTCTGGGGAAGAAGAAAAGAAATTGTCACACAAACATTTATTCAAGCGGAGTATTGGAAAGGGCCTCTGAATAAAGATGAAAAACTCCAAACTTACTTAAGCGATTTGCAATTCAAAATAAAAATAAATACAAGAAATGTGGAATTAGTCTAAATTGGAAGGAATCACCCAGAATAAGAAAAGAAGCAGGGGAAATTTAAACTTATACCAAAATACGGAAAGTTTAGGAGAGGACTATATATATTGGCAGGAGGAAACTGTTTTTGGCATTTCTATATACAGAAGATGCTCAGAAGGTCTTAAATGGCTGTATTTTTAAGTATTTTTACAAATGCTATTGAAGATTTTAAAATGTTACAAATAATTCTCACCAAAATTCAAACCTGGATTTAAAAATGGACATTTTAAAATGTTTTTGAAATTCATAGAAGTGGTTTGAAAGGGATGAACTTTTTGCGATGCTCTGAATTATTAGACTTTAGGTCAAAGGACCCCTTCTCAGGATCGCACCTGGATAGTTTCCAGTACTCTACCAGTCTCGGCTCCAAGAGGGGGAGTCAAGCAGAGGCATTCCCATTCCATTCCTAGCTTGGGCAGTGGCTAGCTGGTGGAAGGCAATCTGCTACAAGTCAAAATTCAGCTGGGCTGGGCAGCAATGGCATGAGAGAGAATCGAGGGAGGAACATAGGTTTACTGAACAGAAGAAGGGCAGGTAATGTGTCTGGTATATTGTACTGCTCTATGCTCTTGGTACAGTATTCCACACACAGTAAGTGCTCAGTACAATTGATTGATGGTTTTAACTTGGACTAATCTTAAGATTTCAGTAAAATATTTCATGGCAGTTAAACTCTTCTTCCTACCTGTGATGATAAAAGATAACTAATGGGAACCATGGAATAAATGAAACACATTCTATGAAAATGCAAGATATTATTTTGAAATCATTGCCAGAGTCATAGCTATTGAGTGTGTCAAATGTTTTCTGAGGTCTATGAACGTTTACAAATTTTTTTGTTTGTTTGTTGGGCCATATGTTTCTCTTACACCTGACACACAGCAAAAGATCAGGTCCACTCTGAAGTATTGTGATCTAAAGCAATGTTATAATTGTGGGAATGGACACTTAGTGCTGTTCTTTAGATTTGGCATAGGGAGTCATTAACTGAGATTTTGCCAACAGTGAAGATAAATGATTCCACAATCAACTCTCTCCCCTTTCATCTTGAAGATGGGAACTGTCCCATCCTCAAAATTTTATTGCATTTCCTTAGTGGTGTACATGTTGAGGAAGGGACTTGGTCAGCTAAGTAGGCATACACTCAGGTTCAGGAACTTGTAATCATCACCATCACTGCCATGTCATGTGATTCCTGTGTGGAAGCACATGTTCATCCATATACATGCTCCAGCAATTTGTAAAATTCCTTGGTGTGGTTTCTTTCTGTATACGTTTAAGACCTGGAGTATCAGTACTGCTAAGCTTACTTCTTAATTATATTGTGAAGCTCAGTTAAGCAGCCCTTTCATCAGGATTGTGAAGATTTGCAAGGTGTTGCTGACATATTTATTTTCACAGCCAATAGAACTTTGATATCAGGGCTGTTCTCATCAAATTTGTCTCAGTCTTTTATATTTGGCAGAACCAACATCTTAAAGGCTACCTGAAATAATTTATACTTAGCCTAGAGAAACACAGTGAATGCTTACACTGGGAAAAGCAGTGTGGTGATTGTTTTAAAAAGGCTGATTTTATAATGTCAAGATGTTTCATGGCAGTACCTTAATTCTCCAAAGAGTTTTGTATTTCATTTTTAGGAAGTTTAATTTGCTTTAAGTGGTACTTTAAAGCAGTTACTAAGTCCTGGGATAGATACAAAACAAAGATTAGACACAGTTTAGATGCTTCCTAGCAAAACTTTAGGTAGATCACTGATAAAATCCTCCCAGAATCAATAATATTAACATACTTTAGAGCTGGTGGTCAAGCAGTGATATGATCATTAAGATGCCACTGCTTAGATCTTGGGTGCATCCAAGATGCCGAAGGACATTTCTCAAATTTTCACACTGAGACCTTCTCTCCCACATAAGAGGAGAAGAAGAAAATTCATCCCAGGCTGTCTTGGATGTTACTATTACAAAACTGATAATGAATAACCAGGAGGACTAATTCTCTGGAGAAGACACTAGTGCTAGAAAAAATCCAGGAAAAACATGGAAGAGGCAGACCAGCAGCTAGATGGATAGAAGCCCTAACAATGATGATGGAAAAGTGGTTAGCAAGGTCATGGATTATGGCAGAAAGTAGGCTATTCTGGAGAAAATATATCCATAGAGTCTCTATTAATTGGAAATGACTTGATGACATTTGATAATAATAATGATATTGTCGTGTTTGTTAAGCATATACCCTTCGCCAAGGATTGCATTAATGATGATTGTGGTATTTATGGCACTCAGCACTGGGAAAGGCTCAACACAATCAGATTGAATACACTCTCTAGCCCACATGAAACTTAACATCTATGGAGGAGGAAAAACAAGCACTTAATGGCCATATTACCGATGAAGAACCTGAGGCCCAAGTGAATCTCAGTCAGCAGCCAAATGGAACTGGGTTAGAACCCAGGTCTATTTACTGCCATTACCATGCTTATTCCACTAGGTCACAATGCTTCTCTTGAATACTCGTTTTAGACAGTCACAGGGAGTGGGTGAGAGTTTTTTCCACCACATGTCTATATGTTGCCTTAAAGGTCCGCCTACTGTACCTATTTGAAGCTTCAAAACTTTGCCTTCTGGTTAGGATTGGTTCTCTTGTGCCGACTATCCATCTGCTAGATCACTGCAGCCAGCACTACGATGTTGTTAATTGGCTGCTTACAGTGATATAGCCGTGGAAATGTATTTGGATCCATGTCCCTCAGTTTTGGCAGAGATGATCAGTTTGGCAGGCAATTTTATGTTTTCATGATAGGAAACTCACAGGTTTAATAGGATTATTCATGTACTTTATCAGTGTGATGGGAATGTCTCTGATTGTTATAACTGTTATGTATTGCAAAAGACCTAGTTGTAATTCCCCATGCCATAAATTTCCAAATAGTCTAAACAAAATCCTCCTTATAAAGCAGTTTACAATAAACAATCTTTGCTACTGGTATTTTTTAGTCCAATTCAGTATGGAAGAGCCAAAAACCATTAGATTGAGGGCATAATAATTACAGTAATCATAACTGTGGTATTTTTTAAGTGTTTTCTATATGCCTAATACTGTACTAAACACTGGGGTAGATACTAGGTAATTAGGTTGGAAACAGTCCTACGACTGTCACACATGGAGCTCACAGTCAAAGAGAAAGAGTGAACATATATTGAAGGCACATTTTACAGATGAGGTAATTGAGTAAAAGAGGAGTTCAGTACACCCAAGCTCACATACTAGGCAAGGGACAGAACCAGAATTAGAACCTAGGTCTTTGGACTCCCAGGGCCATGCTCACTTTTTCCACTATGCAACTCCATTCAGGTGTGTTTTTTCTATAAGCTTGGATCCAGAGCATTATTCCTAATTATATTGGGACTCAGTTTGAGTGACAGTTCTTTCTTGGAGCTGGTACTGTCTCTATGCTTCCTCTATCATTGGTGCCACCTTATGAAGTCTCAGGGGTTGACTATGAACCCTTTTCTCCAAGAAAGGAGAAAGGTGAGGGACCTAAGCCAGGGATATAAAACCCTTAAATGACACCTACCAATCAGATAGCCACGCTTATCTGTTGTAGTACTCAGATTGAACTAGGCTCTTGTATTAATGGAAACAAACGTTATTCCTGTCTACAAGTTCATGTCTTAAATTTTCTGTGTTCCAAGGAGATGAAAACTGTCTTTTCTATAGGAATATTATTGAAGTTATTCAGACAGACAGACAACACTTATCACTAATTTCTGCTCCCTGATATCTAGACTGCTTTCAACCAAAGGATCTTAACAGAAATTTAGGGATAGAAGCTGGAGATTCAAGTGCTTCAAATCACTTTCCAGAAAGATAAAAATTGGGAGGAACAGTTAAACATCCTCACATGGGATTTTGTTGTGGTTGAAATGCCTGTTGGTACTAAGCCTGAAAGGTTCCCTAATGATGAACAATTAGCATCAAATTTGTGTGTGCAATAATAATTATGAAGGGTAGTTATGCATAGCACTTAAAGGTCAATTTTCTTTTTTTTATATTGTTCTCAGGTTACTACTGTGCTACTATAGACATCCAAGATAAATAGTAAAAACGATAAAAAGTTAAATACTTAAAAGTTAAATACTATAAAAATACTAAAACACACACTTATGATCTCCAAACAAAGAGGTTTATTTACACTCATTAGAACATTGGAGTTCCTGGTTTCAAAGGGATATCCAGGTGTTAAGCTCTGAACATATAGGAAAGAAGGAAGATAGCTACCCAATTAATTACATTTAAATTTAACTCTTAGTAAGCCCCATGAGTGCCTGCTTAGTTGATAGTCTTTCCAAATGCTCCCTAGTCAGCACAACTTTTTTTTTCTGCCAGCTACCTTCTTAGATAAGTCACTCTCAAAAAGGATTATAATAGG
Organism: Ornithorhynchus anatinus; assembly: GCF_004115215.2. Classification (NCBI taxonomy): domain Eukaryota; kingdom Metazoa; phylum Chordata; class Mammalia; order Monotremata; family Ornithorhynchidae; genus Ornithorhynchus; species Ornithorhynchus anatinus. Next base: position 17,069,690 of record NC_041737.1, read on the forward strand.
TACAGTAATGGCCCCAAATTCTTCTCCATTAAGCACTTATCAGTAGAGCTCTGAAGCTCCATTGGCAGCAGCTGATCTGTGGTGATACTGAGAACTAGGACAAATATTTTCGCTTCTTTTGAGTGCTTGAAAGACACATTCTGATCTAGTATGTGTTCTACTATCTGCTTGTTCTGTAGCCTAAGCATGCTGGGTGATTTTAGGTATGCTTTTTGTTACAGAGCATTCATCAACAATAACTTTTTAATTCCTGAAGTAAAACAGCAACTGGATAATGTTCGACCAACTAACTCAGTATACATCTACTTGATGTTGGTATGAAAGATGATCCTTCAACCTTATAAACTGAGACTTCATCACAAGTGAATTGTTTTCTACCAGCAAACAAAGGTCTGTTTTCTTAACATAGAGTGGAAAATCATACCACAGTAGCTTTGTTGTGGGGAATGGCTAAGGAAGGAACACTTGTTTCCATGCTGACATAAGATTTTCCAATGTTTGGGTCATATTTACAGAAGGCAAGAGAAGAAGCGTTAGGTTATCGGTCTGATAAGAGAAATTATTATTATTTCTATCACTATTTTAACTAGCTAGTTCACTTAGAGAGGGAATGATTCAGCAGTAGCAAATCTACAATTCCTAAATCTGTATAGGAAAAATACTACTTTCTTAGTTTTCCTTATAAGTGTTACTTTTGATTTTATCAGAGATTAATGAATAAATAAGTATATTCAGCTATTGTGCCATTAAAACTCTAAAACATCTTTGATGCTTAACCCCAGTCAAGGATTGGAAAATGTTCTACAAGTGCAGCATGGGCTGGCATCGCATCTACCAATTCTGTTGTACTTTCACAAGTACTTAGAACAATACTCTTCACAGAGTAAGAGCTCAATGCATACTAAGGATTGATTGATCGATCACCAAGTGCTGACTGAAGAACCTACTGGGCATTAAGACAAGGGGCAATGCCATTTCTGACAGAGTAATGGTCCATCCAGTGCCGTAGTCTGTCGGTAGATGCAAAATGCTTGGAGATACAACATCTCCTTCCTCATATTGGACTTCAAGGCTTTCCACCAATTCATCCCATCTTATATGTCTCCTTCTTTCATCTGCTACTCCCCATCTTCCTTTCAAGGTAACTTTCCAACTATAATCTGCCCTTGCCTCTCTCACCTCTAACCCCTCCTCTATGCTATATTTCCAGCATGGTACTCCTTCCCTCTCCAAATCTGCTGGACCAAAGTATTCCCATTGTTCAAATCTCTCCTGAAATTCCACCTTCTCCAACAACTCTTCCCTTTTTAGTTACCTACATCCCGAAGCCATGAAAATCTGCCAACCTTCTCCTTGTGTATTTATTCAGCACTGCTGCATGTATGCATGCTTGCTATCAATTCTTCATCCAATTATTTTGACTACTCTACTTGTAGTCCTCCAGGAGAGTATAAAGAAATGGCTTTTCTTTTAAAATTAAGGCTTAGGTGAAATCATAATGTTTCCAAAGGACTGTTCCCTTCAAATGCTTCCCTGTGCTTGAGACTCCCTCCTATGTGAATCCACCAGACCCATCTCTCCCCTCTCTTCTTTGGGTGCACAATGATTTAACAAGTTGCTTAATGAAAGCAGTCTCCTGTTTTATGGCTTTGTGTCCCATTGTAATACCCTGTTTCAAAATGCAACCCATAATGGAAAATGATTAAAAATCAGCCTGGCAAATACATTGTGTTTAAGGTATATTTAGCATGGTTAACCTCTCGGTTTGAAGAACTCATTAATGTGACGTGTGTGTTTGTGTGTGTATGTGTACGAATTCACCTATTTTTGCCAGGATGATATAGAGTACAGTTTATCAGGCCAAGAAAGAATTGCCAATCCCTTCCATATCATTTATATAAAAGATTAATCTTTGTAATATCATTGCATTTGCTATCTACAGGGTCTGGTTCCATTTTTTGTTTCTATGGATTGGAATCTTCTTGGAAACTGTCACTGTTTGATTTGCTTTTTGCCTAGATGGTCTAGTCATTGCAGTTGAAATTCTCTATCATAGTGCATTGTTTGATGCTACACTTTACCACTTCTTTAAAACATTTGTACTGCCTTCACTCTTCTTCTATGTTCCTTTTCAGTGCATCACCGCACAGCTTCTTTTGGGGTTTGCTAGTAGAAATTATTGGGACATATCCTATATTGCTGATAATCTTGTCCCTTCCTTTGATGTTAATTATGGATTACAGAAGATGTTAATTGAAACTGCATTTTCTTCAATAGCTGGTCTGGTAAAATTCTGGCTAGAATTTTGACAGCAAAAGAAAGCTGAGAGATATTCTGGTAGTTCCCAAAATTCAATTTTTTTTGTGATTTTCTAGAAGAGGGTCACTATGGTTCCCAAATATCCGGCTCTAAAATGAAATGTCATCTAGAAGCCCACTTACCCCACCTTAGTGTTGCAGATGACCCCAACACCAAATGTAAAAGATACATATCTTTAAACTCTTTCATAACCAGGAAATGAATACATTCCAGACATTTGAATGCATTTTTAGCATCTCCCTGGATTTTCTGGAGAGAAGCACTTATAGCAAAGAAAAAAACCCTAAATATGTGTTGCTGAGGGGCACCAAGATAGCATTAGCCTCAATCGCTAAACAAATGTGCTATAATGCATTATTTATCTTACAAAGCTTTTCATTTCTGACAGCCACAGGGCTAATTAGACTCGGTAATCTAATTGTCCTTAAAAGGGTAAGACCCAGTCAAATATGCAGTGTGGAAAAAATGAAGTCTTTGCATATATATCATAAAAAAATCATTATAAGGTTAAGGATATTTGTTCACTGTGATTTGAGCAGCTTTTTCGTATGGTTTCCTGATTTTATCAATTAAACTTGTGATCTGATTAGCACTTAACACAGTCTTTTGAAAGATGAAGTGAAACTATTCTCGTTAACACTCCCAGATGTGTGGAGAAAAGAAAAAAAAGATACACATCTATTACTAGTTGAGGAAAGCATCTCTGCAAGAATTTCCAATCAGATTAAAGGTCACCTCTTAGTTACTGCAGAAGGTACATGACTACATATGCTTTCAAAACATGCTGGAAATACTGTCTTTATCTTCCTTTAAAATTCTTGGTAATTTACAAAGAACAACTATAAATACGTTTATAAATAGGAATGAAATGGTGATACTTTTTATTTTAATTAGGATAGAACATTCACAAAGTGGTGCTTTGAATAGGTAAGATCAAGGTTAGGAAAATTTGAGAATTTTGTGAATATGTTTAAGGGGGGAAAAAAAGTACATCTTTTTCACCCTGATGAATATTTTATTACAACACTGAATTCTACTTGCTGGTGGGTGGTAAAATTACCCGGAGAATTGAAGAGTAACAATAAAGTCAAAATCAAGTATCTGAATATTTCAAGAGAAAATTATCAAACAACTTGAAATACCCAGATAATTGAAGCCAAAGTGAGCTTTGGGGAGACTTAATTGGGAGCATATGTATATGTATTCTTTGATATTTTTGCAATGGCAATGTGTTAGCAAGGTCATAGGTCTGGAAAAAAGGTCATACCCCACCCTGAGGGGTCATTTGGAATAGCTATTGAGGGAACTGACTTCTTGACCCATAAGAGGAAAGCTTCATCCCCACTAGGAGAAGAGCCAAGATCTGTTGAGTAACAAAGCAAAAGGAAGTAGAGCTGAAACTTCCTTTTGGCTGTGAGGGGTTGATTTCTTGCTGACTCTGAGGCTCAGTCAAATAAGATCTTCAGGTGGTAACTCATGTCTCTCTACCAAGAAGTTAAAAAGAAGCTAGAGAGGATTAGTTTGGATATTAGCTTAATTTGGGGCTCATTTTAGATAAAATCCTATTTCTCAGCTTTTCTCTAACAGAAATGTACAGGCACATGGCCTAACTGCATGACTTTGGCTAATCAATGAACAAACATGGTCCTGACAGTTTTAAGGTTCAGTGGCTGAAAATGTCACTTGGAAGCTTTGTTCTTTAGTATTCTCTGCTATGATCTTTCCCATTTGTGTTAAGAATTAAATTCCAACTTTAATCACTATCTATTTGGGGATTTGGTTAATCATGGCCCCTGAGATTTATTCAGCACTATCAAAGGGAGCATGGATGTTCCAATTCCCATATCTTTCTTTCATGGTCCTAAATACAGAATTTTGGCCTTACTTTGTGGTTATATAGCATAGCGACCCCAATTTCAGTATGAGAAAAAGACTTCATTGGAGTATAATAGATTGTAACAAGGCCTTGTTTGTAACCTAGAATAAGGCATCAAACAATATCAGTTATATCCTTGATCTTTATAAGATGGTGTGTGTCTGTAATCATCCACCCTCAACCAGGGCTGTATTAATCCTCCCATGGGTCTCTGAGGATAATGGATTTTGCATGGACCCCATGTGATTTTTACTGATCTATTTTTTATGGTGAAGCACTTAGTATGTGTCGAACACTGTTCTAAGCGCTGAGATAGGTTCGAGTTAATCATGCCACATACTGTCCCTGTCCCACATGGAATTCACAGTCTGAGGTGACACTGTGAATGATGACATGAGAGCACTATCCACGACCACTAATTTGCACATGGAGATTTCTAGATTTCTTCCTCTTTTCCATGCTGGTCTTCTACCACACTTTCCTAGCTCTAGCTACTTACAGCTAGCACTAATGGAACAACCCCCCTCTCAGGGTCGCACCTGGATAGTTTCCAGTACTTTTCCAGTCTCGGCTAAGGAGGAAAAGTCAAGCAGCGGACTATCCATTCCATTCCTAGTTTGGGCAGTGGTTAGTGAGTGGAAGGCAATCTACTACAAGTCAAAACTCACCCATGCAGGGCAGCAGCGACATGGGAGAGAGTCGAGGGAGGACACTCTAGTTTACCATGCGGAAGGGGGCAATGGTAAATCACTTCTATATTTTTACCAAGAAAACGCTATGGATACACCACCAGAACAATTGCAGATGGACAGCAGGGCATTCTGGGAGAGATGTGTCAGTGGTGTCACTACGGGTCAGAAACGACTCGACAGCATAACACAAGACAAGAATGGAACAACTAACATGCCCTGCTGCTGGGGCTATCTCAGAGTGTCACTATATGTGATTCAGCTCAGGTTGGCTCTTTCACAGACAATTGAGGGGAGTGATTCTACCCCACCTGCTCCTCTCCCTCTAGTCCTGGGAATCACTTTCCAACTCCTGTAGTCAGTCAGTCAATCCTATTTATTATTTACTGTGTTCAGGGCACTGTACTAAGCCACTGGAAGAGTACAATATAACAATAAACAGACACATTCCCTGTCCACAAGGAGTTTATAGTCTAGAGGGGGAAAAGATATTAGTATAAATAAAATTACAGATATTCATTAATTCATTCAATCATATTTATAGAGATTTTACTGTGTACAGAGCACTCCACTAAGTGCTTGGAAAGTATGTACGTAAGTGCTGTGGGTCTGGAAGGGGGAATGAATAAAGACAGCACGTCAGGGTGACAAAGAAGGGAATGGCAGAAGATGAAAGGAGGACTTAGAAAGGGAGGGCCTCTCCGAGGAAATGTGCCTTCAATAAGGCTTTGAAGGAAGGGAAGTTAATTGTTAGATGTGAGGAGGGAAGACCTTCCAAACCAGAGGCAGGATATGCACAAGAAATCAGGGATGAGATAGATGAGATTGAGGTAGAGTTCATTCAATCGATCATATTTATTGAGCACTTACTGTGTGCAAAACACTACACTAAGCACTTGGGAGAGCACAGTAAAATAATAACAGTGATAAAGTTAGCATTAGAGAAGCCAAGTGTGTGGGCTAGGCAACCTGGTAGGACAAGGCTGGGCATCCCATATGGTTGAAGCTCGTTTTATTTATTTTATTTACTACTGTGCTAAACACTGTACTAAACACTGGGGTAGATAAAGCTAATCAGATTGGATACAGTTTCTGCCCCACATGGGGCTCACAATCTTAATTCCTATTTTACAGATGAGGCAACTGAGGGATAGAGAACTTAAAATGACTTGTCCAAGGTTGCATGGTTTGGGGTGTATAGAGGGGCTCCCTGGACCCTTTTCCAAGGACCTTAGGGCATCAATCCCATGAGAGAGTGAGTTCATGCAACCCTTGTATACCCTCATGGCTGACAGATACTGATGTAACCAACAAGTAAATCCCACCCTGCTTCTAGCATGATATGGGTTTAAAGTGATTAGTGGGAACCTCTGCCCATAATTAGTGTAATTTTTTATGCACTGAAGAAAGCTTAACAATGAAAACCAAATCATTTGTGGAACCTGACAGTCAGATTCATTTAGAAATGGACAATGAAGATGTTAATGAGTCAACTGAGGAAATTTCAGAGAAAAACTCCAATGAGATCTCATCAAAATTTGACGAACCAGGGCATTATTGTAAGATGACAAAATAGATGAAGAGGAAATTGTTGGTTCTCCATCACCAGTTAAAATCTTGGGATTGAAAAGTCTAGATTGACTGATTGATGCAGAGGTAGATCAGCAACCACTGGAGGTTCTTGAGGAGTGGGCATACAAGAACTAAATGGTTTTATAGAAAAGTGACCCAAGCAACAGAGTGAAGTATGGATTGGAATGGGGAGAGACAGAAAGTTGGGAATTTAGAGAAGCAGCAGATGCAGTAGTCAAGATAGAATAGGATAAATGCTTGGATCAGTGTGTAGCAGTTTGGATGGAAAGGGTGGATTTTAGCAATGCTTTGAAGGTACAACCAACAGGATTTGCCAATACTGAATACGTGTTTGAACAAGAGAGATATGACTCTAAGGCAACACCGAAGTTATGAACGTATAGATATAGAATGTAGTGGTATCGTCTACAGTGATGGGAAAGACAAGGAGAATGCATTGTTTCAAAAAGGAGAGATAGGTAGTTCTGTTTTAGACATGTTTAGTTTGAGGTGTCAGTCAGACATCCAGGTAGAGATTTCCTGAAGGCAGGAGGAAATGCAAGGCACTAGAGGAGAGATTTCAGGGCTGGAGATTTAGCTAGAAGTAACTAAACTCAAAGCATGACCATGTGGGTGTATGTGATCAACGAGCAGTGGTGCCTGCCTGTATATCTATTTTACTCTCCTGCATTTTCTTCTTCTCTCATTCTTTTTTTTTATCTGTCTCTACAGTCATATGCTTTTAGTGCTTACTGTGTGCAGAGCACTGTACTAAGCGTTTGGGAGAGTACTGTATGAGTAAGTAGGCATTTTCTCTACCCATAACGAGCTTTCAGCTTACAGGGGGAGACAAACATTAATATTAAGGATCTGTACCTAAGTGCAGTGGGACTGAAGGAAAGGTGAGTAAAGTGTGCAAATCCAAGTGCTAGAGCAATGAAGAAGAGCAACTCTCTACCACTCTTTATCCTTCTCTGGATCTCTGTTGCATTCTTTTTTCCTGTCTTTCTGATCTGTTTTTCTTTCTGCCCTTTTGTCTTCATCCCCCAGAGACCTACTCTCCATGTCCCTTTTTAGCATTATAGTGATTGTAAGGGAGGTCTAGGGAATAGAACCTACTAGGGTAGGAAGAATAGCAGAGCCAGAAATAGCAAAGCCAAGTTTTTATTCTTTCCTCATTGCTTCTAGTTTTTATTTTCCCCTATTCACTTGTACTCTACTCCAGCTGCTCCATGCAGGCCTAGTTAGCAGCAGAAAGCCAATGAACACATGTCAAAACTCAAGTGACTTTTCTTCACAACTAATGCATCAATGTCGTGGCTTAGTGGAAAGAGCACGGGCTTGGGAGTCAGAGGTCAAGGATTCTAATACCAGCTCCTCCACTTGTCAGCTGCATGACTTCGGGCAAGTCACTTTAGTTTTCTGGGCCCCAGTTACCTCAGCTGTAAAATGGGGATTAAAACTGTGACCCTCCCGTGGCACAACCTGATTACTACCCCAATGCTTAGAACAGTGCTTGGAACATAATAAGCACTTAAATACTATCATCATTATCATCATCATGTACTCAAGGTTCTGTAACTGTCTCTTCTGTTTTTACCCCAAACTCATGCCTTTCTCTTTCAATCTGTGACATGACTTCAGCAGTCTAACCATTTAATAATCAGAGCAAATGTAGTCAGAGGAGGTGAAGAAAGACAAAAACACAAACTGTGCTGCCAGTTAAAAGGCATTTAGTGAAACTCAGTACTTAGTATGCAAAGAAAAGGGTCTCAGGGATGTATACCTACTCACATCTGAAAGCATGTACAAAAAGGAAATCAATGTATTGATTACATGTTTGGGAACTAATGCTCTTTGGAGAAAAGCAGCTCATTTAAGTGATAAGTGCTCAGCACTCCATCACCAAAATAAACACCTTCAATTCAGTCCCACAGCCCTGAAAATACTCTCGGCCTCGGGACTGCACTGAAAGTACCATGGGAAATATACAAATAGAAGAGTCAGGCCAAAGTATGGTTCTAGGACCAAATAGAATCAGCCCGAAATTCTGCTCTCTATACTGGATCTTGAATGATACAAGATCCCGGGTCTGCCAATTGCCTATGTGACCTAGGGTAAGTCACTTCATTTATCTGGGCCTCAGGGTACCTCACCTTTTACAGGTATTTGACACTACCCCAACCACCTGAGAACTGTTTCCACCCAACGTTGAGTGTACAAGAACCACTGAAAATGGTTCATGATTCAAATGCAAGACTGATGGGGAACTGCTACCAATTCTGCTATATTGTAGTATCCCAAGAGCTTAGTACAGAACTCGGCCACATAATAAACATGTGCCTAATAAACATGGCTGGTTGATTGACTTGATCTGCACACAACCCCTATTGAGCAATGAACCAGGCAAGGCATAGAGTATTGTAACCATTTACAGGTACTCCGTAGTCAACTACCCCCCAAATCTCTGGAACAGATGCCTGTTATATTTTATAACTTCCAAGAACAGATCTATGAACTTTGTGATTCTGTAATCCTGTACAATGGGTTAAACACAAGCCAAGAGTATACGAAGGGAATTTTCTGAGAACTAATACCCAATACCAGTCGATCAATCAATGGCATTCATTGAGCACTTACTGTATGCAGAGCCCTGCACTTAGCACTTGGGAGAGTTCAAACAGTAGAGTTGGTAATAATAATAATAATTATGGTATTTGTTAATCACTTACTGTGTGCCAGACACTGTACTAAGTGCTGAGATGAATACAAGCAAATCGGTTTGGATACAGTCCCTGCCCCACATGGGGCTCATAGTCTCAATCTCCAATTTACAGATGAGGTACCTGAGGCCCAGAAAAGTGAAACAACTTGCCCGAGGTCACAAAGGAAACTAGTGGCAGAGCCAGGGTTAGAACCCATGATCTCTGACTCCCAGAGTCGTGCTCTCTCCACTAGGCTATGCTATTCCCCACAAGTAGACACTTTCCCTGCTCACAGTGAGCTTGTTTTGATCCACAAAATCATTCTCTGCATGGTATTAGACTCAGCCTCAGCACCAACTCGACCAATGTTTTAGCCTTGGACTTAGAAAGTCAGAAAATCCAGTTGATTCAGGAACAGCCTCCATCTACAGACTGTAGCACTGTACAGTCAAGCACTGGGATAAATACAAGACCATCAGGTCCCACATGAGGTTTATAGTCTAAGTAGGAGGGAGAACAGTTACTGAATCCATATTTCTGCAGATGAAGGAAGTGAAGAACAGAGAAGTTAAGTGATTTGCCCACAGTCATACAGCAAAGTGGCAGAGTCCGGATTAGCCAAAGGCGAGGTTTTTTGGATTTTTTTCCCCGAATAGTTATATCAGAAAGATCAGGAGATGGAAGCAGTTTTGCAAACTGCAGCAGGCTTTGTGAGCAGCAAACATTGCCTTTCATTTTAGTATTACACTTACATTAGAAATAACAGATCCAAAAAAAATAACACAGAGCCCATTCTCACATTTGATCTTCACAGTAATCCTTAATTTCTGTTGATTAAAGATCTTTTCTTACTCACTCCAAACTTACGGTTATTTGAAATGACTTTATCATGATGCCAGTATGTAAGCAGAGTGATGGGAGTCACCCATTTCCATGGAGAAATATTATTTTTCTTCTACCCCAAGGCAAGACTTTTATATCCTTTTTGAGCATTTTTTTTCATTTTTCAACAAGAAATCTCCAAAGCCTCCAAGCCAGTTCTTTTCCTTGAATGAAACTTTGCATGAGTCTAGACAAACTTCCATAACTGTGCCTGATTCAAGAGATTGCTATAGAGACCTAGAGAGATAGCCTGTTTTGTGAGCACAGATTGTACACATTCTCCCCACCAGCGCTTTTCAGTGTTTGCTACTGGACATGGGGGGACTGAACAAAGGTGTGGGAATGACAACGTAAACCATCACCTCACTGAAAAACAACTCAACCACATGTTCTACCTTTCCCCTATTGAGCACCACGGTCTGTTGTTCATAGGGCCAGGAAACAGAAGACAGTCTATTTTCAGGGATGAAATGTGCAGGGTTCAAGAGATTCTCCCTGAAGAGCATTCACACACATGTAAGCAGTCTGACCTTCAGCATTGCCATTTCTGGACTGAACAACTCTATTCTAATTGCTCTGTACAATGTCAATTTAGTACAAATCTTAATGTGATAATATGTTACCCTTTGTTAACCTCTCAAATAACATTTTGCTATCCTTCAGTTCTTTATTTCTTTGTCTATCATTGCATCACTAGTCAGGGTGCTGCCTGGGTAACAGAAAAGACTAATAGCCAGGTCTATTTTGCTTTTGCATGCCTGTGACCTCCTGAAGGAATTTCCAGGTGGAGACAACATGCTTGTTTATTGCCTCATTCTCATAGAAGACTGTGGTTGGAGATTCTAGAGTTTATTCCGTAAATCAGACACATTTATTGAGCACTTACTGTGTGTAGAGCACTATACTAAATGCTTGGGAGAGTACAATATAATAAGGGCTGGTAGACGTGTTCCATGACCACAGAGAGTTTATAGTCTAGGAAACAAATCCATCATCTCCTCAAAACTTGGCTTAGTGGATAGAACATGGCCCTGGGAGTCAGAAGGACCTGGATTCTAATCCTGCCTCCACCACAATTCTGCTGTGTGACCTTGGGCAAGTCACTTAACTTCTCTGGGCCTCAGTAGCCTCATATGGAAAATGAGGATTAAGAGATAACTCAGCCCTACCCATGTGGGACAGAGACTGTGTCCATACTGATAAACTTGTATCTACCCCAGCACTTGAACAATGCTTGGCACATAGTAAGTGCTTAACAAGTACCATAATTATTATCATTATTATTATTATCCAAAATGCTCCACTGCCTTTCTGTGGGTTTCTGCATCCAAAATCTCTGTCCAATCTGCTACAAATTTCCCTGCCATTCATTCACTTATTCATTCAGTAGCATTTATTGAGAGTTCTGGTCTCAGCCTGCCTCTCTTTAACCACTGTTCTCCAAATCACTGTCTTCATGCCTCCCCAAGCAACCTTCCAGCTATATTTCACTTTTCCTTCAACTCTCATTCAAGGTCTTTCCCTGGCTTACAATCCTTCCCTATGAACAACAGACAAATCACAGCTCCCCCGACAATCAAATTCCTCCTAATATCCCACCTCCTCCAACAAGCTTAACTGAATGAATTTTCCACCATCCTGAGCCATATCATCCCTTAGCCAATGTTAGCATTTATGAATATCCTTACAGCCTTTATATAGCCCTCTTGTTATCTATGTGTGGTCAATTATTTCTTTTGACCACTCTAGTCATTTGGTACTGCTTTCTATTTCCCTCTCAGTATTATTAGTACTCTTCTCAAACTCTAAATATACCATATTGAAACCTTAATAAAAATAAAACTTGAGGAAGAAATTATTTCATTTGAAAAATCCTTATATCTACTAGGAAATGGTGAAAGTACAATAAAACTATTTTTTTCTATCTTCTATTTTGCCAATATGTTATTCATAGGGAATTTGGGGAATAGTATGTAATAGGGAACAGTATAATAATTTAACTTTTCAAATGCAAGACTTATAATCCCTCTAATTTTCTTTATTCCTGGTTTTAACACTTTTGTAATAATATTGCAAATTAAAGATTAAAAAATGAGTATTTCTCTTTCCCAAAGGACATTTAAATATGCTACTTAAAAATAACATTAAATCTACCTGATACATAGATTTTATATATATATATATATATATATATATATATATATATGTATATGCCCATGTGCATATATACACTTATACACATGTATAGATTTAAATTCTTTGTAAGATGAACACAAGACAAATAAAAGAAAGTAATCAGAAGTCTAAGGAAAATTCCAAGAAATGACAAAGGAGGCAATCAGAAACGTAATTACAAATCTGACAGCATTTGCAACATCAAAGTGCTAAACCCTATTTTGACCTTGACATTTGTGTCAGGCTTTTTTCGCAGTGACACTTATCTTGAAAAATTTGCATTTTAAACCCTGATCCAAATATTTAAATGGCAACTAAAATTTCTGGTGGCAGGGGTTGAATGTAACTAGACTTTGAATGTCTTTTGCTATTTTGCAATTCAGAATGAAAGTAAGGCAAATGTTATTTTTAAATGAATTGTGGTAATTATTCTAAAATAATTTACCTGTATTTAAATGATAAATGATCTTTTTAATAATTTACTATTTTAGTTTGTAACTATTTTCAATTATTTAAAATGACTGGCCTTTTCTTATTTGTTACTGTACACTGTATTGAGCTAAATAAGTACCATTGCTTGATTTAAAATTCCTTTAAAGATCACACAAATTGAAAATTTGTTTTGCCTACCTTAAATTGTGTATTTCAGTGAGGGTGAGGAAATAAATCCAATCAAATTAACGTGTATCTCCTCCGTGAATAACAGTTTCCTAGCTATAAATATTGTTTATATTGTTATTATTATGTTATGTTATTGTTATTATTATGGCCCTTGGTTTACTTGAGCCTGTTTCTTAAATTGAAATTTATGATAACACTTGTCTATAACCATTGGTCTAAGACAACAGGATAGTTTGCCTTAGTTTGGTGCTATGCAACAAAATAACCCTGATCTTAATGACACGAAGCAAAAACATTTGAGTCTAATACTAACTTTATGAAACATGTGTCTTGTATCTATTCCAGTGCTTAGCAAATTATATAGTTAATATTTAAATACAATCAAATATGAGGTATAGTTAATGCTTAAATACAATGATAATAATAACAGTGATGATGATGACAGTAACATTCTTAAAGGGGGAAAAGTGTCATAGAGGTAGCAGGGTAAATTTCAGCCAACCTCAATTAACAGACTCGTCTTGCTTTTAGGATCTAAAGATATTTTGAATCCAGTATTTTTAAGTGAGAAGGAAAAGGACATGGATGTATAAGTTGTTTCATTTGAAGAGCAGGGAAGTGAAGTGATTCATTTACAGCTACAGATTCTACCTCTAAAATGGAGTGAAATAATTTCCCAAAAAGAAACAAGCAAACACTCTGCCTCATTCCCCAACTTCCAAGAGCTGTCTAATCCACAGCTGTTCCTGAACTTTCTGAGGTCAGGTAGGCCTCAGAGCATCTTATAGATCACCACTCCCCACAGATAAAGATCTCTTTGCACAGATACCGAGTTTAGCTATGTTTCTTATGCCATTTAATGATTCAAGTTGAATTGTGGAATGCATCCTTTCCTGAAAGAATAGCTGAAAATTTTAGCCAGTGCCAAAGAGAGAATCCATTTATGAGCCACAGGAGTATATTACACCATCAATTTGTTTCCAATTTATGGTATTGACTTTAATCTATTATACAAGATAGTTGAGACCATCGGCTGTGCTCGATAGCGGCTCTCTCCTTATGCATCTTCATGACAACTGATGTTAGCCAATGTGCTTCAAATAGTTGCCAGATTTTCATGAAGGATCCAAAATTCTGGAATTTCTTGCTAACTGAATTTTGCTTAACTGATTTCCATGACAGTGGAAGGACCAGCTCCTCATTCTGTTGATTTTACAGGTCAGGGTGACCACATGTTATTTGAAACCTTTTAAAAACAGTATTGTTTTTTTTTTTCAGTTGATCCTAATTTAATAAATAGTCCTCAATGAATTGTTTTTTGCTCCCTAGAGCTATTTTGTGAAGAACATGATATGAAAAAATATAAAAACAAATCAATACTATTCACCCACTGAGATATTCCAGATGTCAGATTATCACCTTTTCTAAGAGGGCCATAAGCCACACAAGACATTTAGTTTGATTTTATTCTATTTTATTTTACAGAAAAGGACACATGGTGGGAAAGGAGCACTGAGCTCAATTCCAACTGTGGAGGCCCCTAAACCTCCACCAATTATGCTGCCAAAGAGTCTGCTCCTGCAGGGAGACACTATAGGTTGTGTGTTTACATCTCTCTCTTCATTCAACACTCCTTTCCCTTCTCAAATTGGGTGAGATTCAGATCCCAAAGAGCCCTTCATGTCTTAAGTCTTTGCTAATTAAGCTAAGCAGTCTTTGGGTTTCCTTCCCCCTGCCTTCTTGATGAATAGAGGAAAAAAAGAAAAGCAGAAAAACTGATTGGTTAATTCAGAAACTTGACATCGCTGTGATATGGAGCCAGCATCTTAAATGGGTAGCAGTGAAGTGTTTTTGTTTGGAAGAAAAAAAAATATGTATATGCATATATGTATATATATATATATATTTATGTATTGTTGCTAGTTTTTTCCCCAAAACAGAAACACTTCAGTTGTCTTTACTGTCCCCAGTCATTTAAATTATTTTTTAATGTGGCAAAGGCCTTGGAATTAATCAGTCCCATCTGCATGCACAAAAGACATGACACAAGGAACAAAAAACGTCTGAGGACAAAACTATGCTTCCTTTCACAGGCAGTAGGGGAAATTAATGTCATCACTAGGTTGAAGACATAAAGAGATGCAAAATTAAAAATCCTTTGAAAGCTTCCAACAAGATTCCTATAATCAGCTGAAAGATAAGTAATGATCAAAGACCCTTTAAAATAGTATTGTTCACTCCATTAGAAATGTTTAAATGTACCCTACTATTCAGCAGAAATTATACAAGATTACTGCTGAAACTATGCTATTGTTTCAGTTAGGCACCCAGATGTTTTAAGGATGGCTTCCCCTCGTAACATAACGTTAAAAGCCAAGATACAAAAACAGCTGCAGTTATAAACCTTAATTACTAGGAACATCCCACCACCTAGGTGCTCAATTGCTCTGACAAATCGTTTTATCCCAATGTGTGTGAGGTGAGGATTGGAGATTGGGCAACTGGCAAGAGCAGATAGAGAGTTTAAAGATGACAACCCCTCACATATCAGGACCATATTCAAAATTATTTAATTTTCTCAAAGGAAAAAATGCATATGTATCCACGGTCATTACTTTTTTCTCTGAGAGATTTCTTCTGCCCGCATTGCCTCTGGAGGCAAAACTGTGATTGGAGGTCTAAACGAAATTAAGTGTAGAACACCTGAAATTTCATTACTGCTGGTGTTCTATAAAACTGCTCCATGGAAAATAATAATTGTGTTAAGTGCTTACTCGGTGCCAAGCACTTTATAAAGCACTGGGGTAAATACAGTATAATCAGGTTGAACCCAGTCATCCAACAGTCTTAGGGGTAAAGAGAACATATATTCATCTCTAAAAATTAAAACCCAAAATGAGAAAACTGAGGCACAAAGAAGCTAAATGACCTGTTCAAAAGTCACACCACAGCAAGTAGTGGGACTGGATTAGAACCCAGGTCTCCTGAGTCAGAAGTCCCAGCTCTATCCACTAAGCCATACTCTGCAGTCTCAAATTGGAATCTCAGAACATTCCCAGAGATGGGTCCATAAGAACTGATAGTCTGACAACTCAACTAAGTCTTTGTGGTTTATTAGCTAATGCAGGGTTTGCTTCTAACAGAAATGTTGCTATTGCTTTGCTGGGTATCAAACGAAGTAGCCATGACTTGTATCCTAAGGATATTTAGAAGTAGCTTGTATAATACTGTTACTAGCATTAAGAGATGGACTAGAGAATTTTCAGTATTTGAGAAATTTCCTGTTTCAGAAGATTTCAAAAGGATTCCTATTTTGGGTTTCATATGCTGGAAATCATGGAAACAGGCTCTTTTCATAGCATAACATTTGCATGCTTAAAAAAGTAGGAGGCACTATAATTTATGCATAGTTGTCCTTCATAGTTGAAGACACCATTGATGATGGAGTTCCTCTAGGTGAGAGAGAGAGAGAGTGAGTGTGTGTGAAAAAGTTAACGTCATCCACAGTCTTGGCCACACAACAAGGTTGTCCCTCACTATATTTAATGTTTGTAACACCTTCCACTGTTTGCTCTTTTGCCTCCTTTTCTTTTTTCTTTCCATACCAAGTTTTTACTCAGAGTTACTCCCTTCTTGATAGTTATAAAGTCATACATGTCTATTCTCAGAATTGATTCCCCATTTTCCATGGTGATTCAGCATTTTCTGAAACTTTAATTTACTAGGTTCTTAAATGCTATAACTCAAATTTTATTTAATAAATGAACACCAAATATTAAATAAACTTGGGATTTTGAAAAACAGTTACATGTGTTGCTCCATTCAAACTAACAAATGAAACATTATGTTTGTATCTGTTCTCCCTCCTATTTAGATTGAGAGACACGTGTGGGACAGAGACCGCATCTGGCATGTGACTCTCCCATCTACATCAGTGCTTAGTACAGTGCCTGGCATATAGAAAGTGCTTAATAAATACTATTTTCATCATCAACATGTTATATTTTTCCACATGCCAATGGTAAATACATTTATCTATATTATAGTGTGTTTAGTGCCTGTTGCCCCAGGGACATACACTTCATAGAAATAACATAAAACCAGCATCAGATTTCCCTCATTTCATATTAGTCAGGATAGCATGTTGGTGGCAAATGAAAGGAGAGAGAATCTCACATTTTAACAGGAAGTTCCCCAAGTTCATTTAAAACGCTTGGAAGAAGGTGTGGATAGCCTGAGGAAGCAAATACTTTTCAGAAGAGCGTGAGAAGAAATTGAAAACAATAATGAGAGGAAAGAGGCAGCAGGTTTAGCCATGAATGGAAAGAAAATCCCCAAGGAATGAGCAATCCCTCAAGTATCTTACCTGGTCCTGAACAAAGCTGTGAGATTACAGTGTTGTCTCACTGCAGAGAACTATTGCTTGGAGCTAGATAAAAGTTACTACATTTTAGGATCTTGAAAAGCATGATGGCATGAGGCTTATAGGTAGAGACAGGCCCATAAAGTCACTCATGCAACGTCTCCTTCCAACCCCCACAACCAGCACACACAGCACACTCACACAAGCACAACTACCCATTCCTTCTGTTATTGCTGGTGCTCACATCATAATAATAACTGTAGTATTTGTTAAGTGCTTACTGTTTGAGAGCAGTGTTCGTTCTAAGAATTAGGGAGATATAAGATAATCAGGTTGGACACATTCCCTGTCCCACATGGGGCTCACAGTCTAAATCTCATTTTCCAGATGAGATAACTGAGGCACAGAGAAGTTAAGTGACTTGCCCAAGACCACACAGCTGACAAGCGACGGCGCTGGGATTAGAACTAAATCCTCTGACTCCAAACTCCATGCTCTTTCCACTAGGCCATTCTGCTTCTCTCACATCACAGCAGAGTCGCTTCTGCCTTTTGAAATGTGATGTGTGGACTGCGTGTCCTGGTGATTGTTGATGTACCCAGAAACACAGTGTGATTGTGTCAGAAACTTCCAGGAAACAGTCCAACATCCAGTTAGCTCAGTCACATTTGCAACAGAAGAGGAGCATGACGAGGAAGAGATGGACGTTGAGTGAACTTGCTACTCTTCCAGTCCCACCTCTTTACTGCTATTCCATAGTCACCACAGCGGCAACAACTGTTGACTTGCTTCTTAACAGCTCTTCTTCCGAAAGTGTAAACCCAATAGGTTCCACTGAAAGTTACAGAATTCCCTAATTTGTGACTGACCTCATTAATGTGGGCTTTATGAGAGGCAATGAAGGCTACGGGTGATGGAGTGCCTTTATGGGAAGACCCAGGGACTGGAGGTCAGGAGACCCATCCTGATTCTACCATTTGCCTACTATGTGACCATGGACAAGTTAACTAACACTAATATTATTATTATGGCATTTGTTAAGTACTTACTATGTACCAGGCACTGTTTTAAGCAGTGGAGTAGATACAAGGTAGTAGGGATAGACACAGTCTCTGTCCCACATAGAGCCCACAGTCTTAATCCCCATTTTACGGATGATGGAAATGAGACCCAAAGAAGTGAAGTGACCTGCCCAAGATCACACAGCAGACAAGTGGTGGAGCCGGAATTAGAACCCATGACCTTTTGACTCTCAAGCCCATGCTCTATCCACTAGGTCATGCTGCTTCCCAACTTCTCTAACTTCTCTAACTTCTCTGAGCCTTAGTTTCTGCATCTGTAAAATGAGAATGAAATACCCATTCTCCCTCCCTCAGTCTGTGAGTCCTATGCCATTAGTCTGTATTTACCCCATAGAAGCAACATGGCTTTGGGGAAAGAGCACAGTCTTGGGAGTCAGAGGACATGGGTTCTAATCCCAGCTCTGCCACTTGTCTTCTGTGTGACCTTGGGCAAGCCACTTAACTTGTCTGTGCCTCTGTTACCTCATCAGTAAAATGTGGATTAAGACTGTGACCCCCATGTGGGACAATCTTGCATTTACCCTAGTGCCTAGAACAGTACTTGGCACATAATAAGCACTCAACAAATACCATAATTATTCATTATTATTATTACCCCAGCACTTAGCAAGTATGCCAGGCACTAGCAAATGCTTAATAACTGCCATCATAATTATGACAACCACATTTATTAAGTGTAACACTGGCAATATCTAAAGCATATGGAGATTCCCCAGTCCCATACTCCTATTCCTGACATGATTCCTCCAAGCTGGCCCCTAAACCCTGATCTCTCTCATGCAGGCACTGCCCTGTCGAGCTCCCCACTTATCTGATCTCTGGAGTTTCCACCTCCCTGAACCATTCTCAGGAGCCAATGGAGGATGAAAATGCCAAATCATTTACTTAGGCCCTTAGTCATTTTGCCTCTGTGACAAATCTAATGCAACAAGACAAACAGATAGAAATCCAAGTATAGTGGATTCAAATGCCTCCCCTAATGGGAAAAATGACAGGCAAGCAGGCAATGTTTCTCAGTTTCCTCCATTTCAGTGTCTTGAAGCAGAGGACTTTTTCTCAGTAGGCTTGGGTCTTTGGGTCCCTGCTGCCCCAGACTTGGAAATTTTTCTTTCCAGATTTCACCCCACCTAGAGAGAGTAGATCAAGAAGGGCTCCTTCCTTTAAAACCAAGAGTTTGGGCTCCGAAGGTGCATTCCTATTTTTCCTACGTCCTCTTCAATTTGAGAGTTCTCTTGGTGTGAACTCTGTGTTAACAGTGACTGGGCCTGATCTGGGTTGTGATGTAATGTACTCTGACATTTCATTCCTGATCTACTGCCTCAGAAAAGCAGCCATTTCTGCTTGGCCCGGCCACGTACTTTATTGAAAAAATTGAAACTATCAGGCATGATCTACCTAAAATATCCCATACCCCTTCCCAGTCCCTCACTTTTCTTACTCCTGCTTCAACTCTTCCATCTTCCATCTTTCCCAACAGTATCACAAGAGGAAATCTCCTGCATTCTCTCAAAATCCATCCCCTCTGCCTGCACCTCTGCCCATCGCTTTGCCTATCAAAATATTTGCACCTTCCATTCTTATCTCCCTTCCCACCATTTTCAACTATTCTCTCTCTAATGGTTTCTTCCCTTCTGCCTTCAAATGCACCCATGTCTCCCTATCCTAAAAAAACCCTTCCTTGACCCACAGCTCCCTCCATTATCACCCCAACTCCCTCCTACCATTCTGCTCCAAACTCCTTGAGCAAGTTGCCTACATTTACTCTTTCAAGTTCCTTTCTTCCATTTCTCTCCTTGACCTTCTTCAATCTGGCTTCCATTGTCTTCACCACAAAGAAACTGCCTTCTCAAAGGCCACCAGTGGTTACCTTCTTGCCAAATCCAATGGCCTCTATTCCATCCTAACCCTTCTTGACCTCTCAGTGCCTTCAACACTGTCGATCAGCCTCTTCTGGAAACATAATCGAACTTCGGCTTCACTGATACTGTTCTCTCCTGGTTCTCCTCTTATCTCTCTGGCTGCTCATTCTCAGTCTCTTTCTTGTGCTCCTCCTCCTACCTCTCTCCCCCTAACTGTGGATGTGTCTCAAGGTTCAGTTCTGGGTCCCCTTCTATTCTCCATCTACACCCACTCCCTTGAACTCATTTGATTCCTCAATTTACACCTTCAGCTCTGATCTCTCTCCCTCTCTGCAGTCTTTGCATTTCTTCCTGCCTTCAAGGCATCTCTTCGTGAATGTCCCACTGTCACCTCAAACTTAACATGTCTAAAACAGAACTCCTTAACATCCCATCATCTTTCCTGTCCCACAAGCTCATAACCTGGGCTTTATCCTTACTCCCCTTTCATTCAACCTACATATTCAATCCATTGTTAAATTCTGTGTGTTCTAACTTCACAACATGGCTAAAATCCTCTTTTTCCTCTCTTTCCATACCGTTACCACATTAGTCCAACCATTTATCCTATCCTGCCTTGATTATTATATCAGCCTCCTTGCTGACTGCCAGCCTCCTGTCTTTCCCAACTCCAGTCCACACTTCACTCTGCAAGAACACCCAGTCCATGTTTCTCCACTCTAGAGAACCTTCAGTGAATGCCAATCTACCTCCACATAAATCAGAAAGTCCTTACCTTCAGCTTTAAAGCACTCAATCACTTTGCTTCCTCCTACCTCACCTCACTACACTCCTAATACAACCCATCCTTCACATTTCACTTCTCTATCGTTAACCCTCTCACTGTACCTTGATCTTGTCTCACTGCTGACCTCTAGTCCAAATTCTGCCTCTGGCCTGGAATGTCCTCTCTCTGTGTAGCCAACAGATAACTACCCTCCCTAACTTAAAAACCTTACTGAAGGCACATCTCCACCAGAGGCCTTCCCTAACAACAGGAGGGGAGTGGGAAGAAGGAGGAAAAGAATACCTCTACCAGGACTCTGCCCTGCTGCTTCCATATTCTCCTTTCCCTCTGATCCCCCACCCCTTGTCTGTTGGCAGTAACAGTTATTACTCTGAGGCAGCCTTGTGATATCATCACATTACACTGTGTGCAAAATGATAGCATAATGTCTCTTGTCATGCAAGGTCCCCACAAAACCAGATATCCATGGGTCCCCAGAAAGACAGTGTCACCAACCCACCCACTGTCAAGTGGAGATTGTCCATGTCTGGGGTGGGCATGAAACAAGGCTTTGGTTACTGTGTGGGATAGGGGACACATCAGCTACATGATTTGTGCAGATGCTGCACAGTTGGCTCTTTGTTGTCCAAACTCTTCTGCACACACAAGCTACCAACCTCTATACTAGCCCTTGTTTGATGAATTCAAGCAGTGGATTTCTAGTCTTACCCTCTTCCCTCCACGATTGACAGACTCAGTCTTCATCAGGTTCATTCCAGTTACATCTGGGAAGACAGGAATTATGGGCCTTACCCTGTGTCCCTGAAGCCCTCTTAGACCTATTTTGACAGTGTCCTGTACATTTTGATCTTTGACTCTCCAGAGTGGATAGGGTAGAAGCAGGTGACCAAGAGACTAGAAAGGTGATATTTTTTTTCCCTCCGCACCAGAGAATTTGGATGTATTTGAATGTTACCTATCAAAAACAAAGTCTGGTCTGGAATTCAGTACCCACCCTATCTCATGTTTCAATTAGAAAGTGAAGTAGTTATTTAGTTTACTGTCTGAGAAGCTTGGACCCGACAAACAATACTCTACATACAGTGAACTTACAGGAGATGTGGGTATCCTTGATGGCTTACTTTAAAACAATGCTTAAAAGGAATCTGGAAAAGAATACTGAAAATGAGTAGGTTGTTCAGTAGCTATTTCTGTGAATGAGTAAAGAAAACCTTTCAATAGATTTTAGATCAGTGAAACATGCAAAAAACTTCATGCAATCATTAAATGATTGAATCTAATGAATCCCCTGACTAATGTGGAGTCATCTAATCAAAGGGCTCAAATGTCAACTGAATATGTTCTTAAAATGTATTTTTCAAAGGAGGAATCCTTTAGAACTGAAGGTTTTTCCCATGAAATGGGTATGAAATGTGCAGATTTAACTGATATCAGTTTTCAATTTCTCCAAGACTGATATTACTCTATTGCAACAACTCAAGAACTTTCATTTTATTTGAGGTGAATAATGAGTTTCAGAGAAAACGAGTTAAAATCTCCACATTGTAGGACAATCATGGAGAGCTCAATTTTCATGCTAGTTCCTGAAATCTATGAATTTGTTTTTTTCTGTGGGTACTTAACGTGGGTCCTTTAATGAATCCCCTTCACTCCCCCCTCCCAAAAAAAAGAGCCCGGTTTTAAAGCATGTCCTGTCAGAATATCTGCTATTGCCCGGGACGTTCTGCTCATTATTCCACTTTAACTTTCCCATGTCAAACACTTACCTCCTAGCCATTTTTGGCAGGGGCAGCTTAATGAGGAAAAAACGATCTAACGGCCAGCCTGCTCTTGGGTCGTCCCTGCCTGAAAAAGAGATTTCAACATGCATTTCTTTTAACAAGGGCCCACGTCAACCTGCCCTTATTCACCTCTCTGTGAAACTGGAATTTGCACAGCTCAAGTGTCAGATTTGGTCATGCAATTTATGTCTCCCAATCTGTATGTCCAAGCCTATGCTCAGGGAAAACACATCAAAATTGTAAAGTGGTGTTAATGTTGCTTTTACAGCTCTGTATTAAATGGCAAGTCTTATTTTTCCCTGGGAAATTGGTAAAACGTCTATCACAGCTTTATCACTAAACAGGGTCATTCTCTACTTCTTTGGATCCCATTCTAACCACACCTAGTTTCAGCAATCTGATTCACTTCTTAAGTCTGTACCCACTTTTTTACCCTTTTTTTTTTTAAAGAATAAGAAACATCTGTCTTTTTCAGTTTCTTTACAGCAACCAGTCACATGGACAGATGTTTTCCAAACCACGTTGTCTGTGAACATTTAAAGAAATACTGCATTTGCATAAACACTAGGAATTCCAGTCCTAGTGCTTTCCATACTGTTTTAATTTTTAAAATCAACATTTTTTTGTTCCGTACCCATCATTTTGTTTTACTCCTCATAAAGCAGACATTGTGTGCACACATCTGTGAAATCTGGGCTGCATTTATAACAGTTCTGTTCTTCCAGAAACAGGAAGGATTAATTACCACAGACTGGCTCTAGGAGCACCCCCGCGTTTCTTAACACACAAAATTAATTCAGAGTTGACAAAACTCTTTCAGACACAACCTGCTTCCTGCTGATGGCGCTTTATTAGCATATTCTTCCCAGAAAAAAATGCCTCATAGACCCTTTTTACCTCTCCTCTGAGTTCAATTTGTAAAGCACTGAGTGACAGGCAGCAAAATGGCTTGAATATATCCAAGGCGAGTTGCCAAAATCCTCCTGATAGAAGCACTTTGGAGTCTTTGTTCTGAGTACATTAAAGTCACAGAAGGTCCATGTACTGTAGACAGTACAGGGCAGGCAGGATGTTCACAGTAAGACAAAACAGCAGGTGATAAATGACATTAAATAACAGTGAGAATTTACCACAGACTAAATTAACTACTGGAGTGAAATGTTCTCAGCTCTCAGGCTATATTAACAGTGAATTTATAATTAGGCGATTATCATTCGTTTTAGTGTTTGAGGAAGTCTATATGTAAAAATGATGAAGACAGCTCTATTTGACTCTAGAGACACACTGCTGGAAGTGGTTCTAAAAATGGTGGAAAATAATTCTTCTTTCAACCCTTATAAAGCCATTTATAAATATAAGTACTTAGAAGAGAATTTGATATCTGGTTGGATGTTTTACCCCCACAGGGATTATTAAAAATTGGAGACAAAGAGTTGACCAGCAGAGACTCAAACCTTTACTGATAACCTCACAAATCCCCTTTTAGTTATCCTTAAAAGTAATTGGTAAAAAGGGGCATTTTTTTTCTGAGGGGGAAAAATAAAGGTCAGTAGTACTAATATTTTCTTTTTCTACAATATCCTCAAACGTATACCACCACTATGCTAACTTGAAGGGAGGACTTCCTATTATTATTCTTATAGCACATCGTAGTTCCTTCCTATTTTCTGGTGACCTTTGAGATGAACTAAACCTTTATTTGAACTCTGAAATCTTTAGAAACCCAGTGAAACGCATTGCGTTTATTAGAAAAATGTGGCAGCCTAACAGGATGAACTGCCAGATTTTTCTCTGACTTCTTTCTAAGAGAACTCACATCATAGCACTGTAGCTTTTTGGAGTTTTCTCAAAGAAAGAATTCCTCAATCGTGATCCAAGTGGTAATGTTCTTCCTGGACCATTGCTTTCATTAGAGCAAAGAAGAAAACAAAACTAAACCTATGTAGTTTGGAATTCATTCCTTAGAATTTCTTTCTAAAAAGGAAGACAGATTTAGTATGGTAGCATGAATTTGCAGTATCCTTCAAATGAAATACGCTAGGGACACTTTGAGGCTCAATAGGTGCTCAAAGTGAGAGCCCTAAGTACTGGGAACATAAGCATTATATGTCTAGACAAGTTATATGGCTCGGTTGCAAACACATTTCCCCAATAATCCTGAATCCTCTCATGCATAACTCCCTCTCCCCCTCTACCCCACCAAATCTCATTTTGGACTGAAACTCTTCATGCTTGGTCTCAACCCAAAGGCTACTATTTGAAAAGTTTTCTGTAATATCCATTTCATCTGATATTGGCTTACATGTATCATAGAAATATATATTTTTTCCATATATCCCCCTAAAATTACTCACCAACAAAATCACCATGATAGACTGGATTTTTTAATTTAAAAGTCTGCATTGGGACGATCCTCCCAGGCACAGATTTAAAAACCAAAATAATGTAATGAAATGTAACCAAATTATTTCTAAAAAAAATGTTCTGCACTAATACCCACACCCAAATCCAGTCTCTCATTCCCCTTGTCTTTTTTATTTTTCCTTGCCTTCTCTTTTGCCTTGTGAATGGGTGGAGGGGTTTAGTTGCTATATCACTGCCTGTGCTAGTGTGGGCTTGAACAATATAATAGTGTTGCCCTATCTACCCAGCAGTAGAAATTAATGAATGGGGCTTGGTTGAACCACTAGAACTCCTGGAAGATTGTGTGGTTTCCAGCATATACAATGCTCTTTGAAAACCCTATTTAAGATGCCTTTGATTTTTCATAAAGGATATTAATCCTAAAATATATAATCTGTCTATCAACCAAGTGTGAGCTCCACATAAACCCTGCTGCTAATCCTGGGACTACCAGGGGACAGTATATTTCAGTATGGCAAACACTAGCTGCTCTGTCTGGAGGTTTCTTTCAGATCTTGTAAAGTTACCTAGGAATAATAATAATTGGTTACTACAAATGTATGAAAAAGTGACTGGGCATTTAAAGATGGATCTTAGGGGGGCTATTGGTTTAGGTCTGTTTGTTTTATTCACGTGTTAGTATTATATAAGAATTGAGTCATTTGAAAGCATCATCTAAAGAAAAAGAATGGAAGAGTTTTAATAAGCATGATTCAATAAACATAATATACATATATAAAAGAGGGACAGTAGAAACCCATGAAACTCTTCCAGCTGAGTTTAAGAGGATAGTCTAGTGATTTATAAAGTATGTTTAGATTAGTGCTAAAAAGTGTTCATATTTTTCTAAGAAACTCAGGCCCCAAAAAAGAAATCATTAGAATACTGACGGTATTTATAATACACTTACCACCTTTGCAAGTATTGTACTAAATTCTGGGATAAAGGTAAATCACATCAGACACAGTCCCTGTCCCACATAGACTCTGAATATAAGAGGCTGGGAAACTTGGTAGTTTATTCTCTATTATATACATGAAAATCTGAGGCCCAGAGAGGTTAGGACTCCTTTTTAAAATTACAACACAGTAGGCCAGTGGCAGAGCTGGAGATAAAAATAAAGTCTCCTGACTCCTGATCTCATGCTCTTTCCAGTAGATTATCCTGCCACTGAATAATAATAATGCTATTTACTATGCATTCACTATGTGCCAAATAGGGGGGTAAGCACTGGACTAAAAACAAGATAATGACACTTGACTAAATATGTGCCCTCCCACGTAGACTAGGTGTTCCGTGCAGGAGAACCGTTACTGGACTAAATCCTTTAGCTGGAGAGGTGAGTGGTAAAAGGAGAATGCCTAGGAAAGACAGAGGTGGCTGATGGAAAAATAAATTGCATATTTATGTGTGCATTTACAAGATTGTTTGACCTAACTTTATCTTTACCTTCAGTTAGAACAGCAGATGGATACAGAGAGGCAGTCAGACCACCTAGCCAGTGGTAATTTGGAACTAAATCCCTTTCCCTTCAACTTGATAATAATAATAGTAATAATGGTATTTGTTAAGTATTTGTTAAGAGCTTACTATGTGTCAAGCACTGTTCTAAGCACTGGGGTAGAAACAAGCTAATCAGGTTGGATATAGTCCCTGTCCCACATAGGGATCACAATCTTAATCCCCATTTTACAGATGAGGTAACAGTCCCAGAGAAGTCAAGTGACTTGCTGAAGGTCACACAGCAGATGAGTGGCATAGCTGGGATTAGAACCCAGGTCCTTCTGACTCCCAGGCCTGTGCTCTATCCACTAGGCATGCTGCTTCTACTTAGACTAGGAGCCCCCTGTGGGAGAAATGACTGAGAGCCCGTTGTTAGGCAGGGATTGTCTCTATCTGTTGCCAAATTGTACATTCCAAGCATTTAGTACAGTGCTCTGCACATTGTAAGCGCTTAATAAATACAACTAAATGAATGAATGAACTGGCATTTTTATTCCCATTTTCCAGATGAGAAAATTGAGGCACAGAGCTGCTAAGAGTTTGTCCACGTCATGTAGCAGACCAGAGACTGACCCAAAACTATAAGGAGGGTCTCCTGGATTTTGCTTCCATGGCCTTTCTGCTAAACTATGCTCCCATTTCTGGTTCTGCCCCATCCAATCTCTGAGCCAAGAGTAGAGTCAAAAATTGACTGCATGACCCCATTTCTAGAACAGTGATCTTAACTGGAAATTGATCCTTCTCTCATTTCTGGATCTTGTTGGTAATGTCCACAGAGAAGTCAAATACTTTCAAGTGGGAATGGAAAGGAAAGGACAGATTGGAGTGATAATGTCTGAGAACTGAATTTGGTGTGTGAAGGGTGGATATGTTTGCATAGGATCCTTTTTCGAGGATGATGTTCTAGTAGGAAATGCTGGCCATGTGTGACAAGCCTGGCATGTGACTGACAGTTCCTTTCCACAATGTGAATGTGCAAACATTGCCTTTGTTGGGCTTTTGCATTTCCTATTTGTAGAGGCTAGCCTTGTGTTAGAATCTGCCCCATTCCTAATTACTACTACCTAGCCGGCTTGACTGCCACTGTATATCCATCTGCTGTTCCAACTGAAGATAAAGATGAAAGCAGGTCAAACAACCCTGTAAGTCCCCTCACAAATGTACAGTCTTTTTTCATCAGCCACCTCACTCTTTCCTAGTCATTCTTCCTTTGCCACTCACTTCTCCAGTTAAAGAAATTTGATCTTTGTTTCCTCCACAGGAGTGTCCTGCCTCAAAATCTTGACCATCACCTCATCTGTGTTTCCTGTCCCTTCCATTTTGTCAAACTACTTCCAAGGATTCAAAGTTTTTATTTTCTCTAAAAATCCACTTCATTTAGTTACATTTTTATTCTTTCCCCCATCCCCAGAGGTCACAATATTCATGCTATATTCTCAATATTGTATAAGCTTACATTAAAATCAAGTTCTGGTTTTCCTCCTTTATCTAATGTATTATCTGATCTTTGTACTTGCCCATCTACTTTTTAAATTGTGAACTTATTTAAGACAGGTATCACCTTTTTTTCTTTTGTAAGCCTCTTCAAACCTTACTAAAGAATTTAGCAAAACTAAGCATTTTTCAATCTAGTGCTTTCCATACAATATGGGAAAAGCTAGGTTAAAAAATGCTCTACATTGCTAATTTCAACTCCAAACCTGGTCTAACTTTGGAAGCACATATTTAGATTGACTTTTCTTTCAATTCAAATAATTCTTATTTAGACTTTTCTTTTTGCTGCTAGTATGACACCCTTCAGATTAAGCATTATCAAAGAGAAGTTTCACACTAAAGTCTAGAGCATTTAATATTTGTTTCTCAGAACCCAAATAAACTCTGGGCTTTGACACTTAGATCAGGTAACTTTGTAAATCTTTTATCAGTTGTTCAAAGTAAAAATTGTTTCCATTTTCTGTTCTTGATCTTGCTTTTTTCTTCAATCTTTTAATGTACTGAATTGCCTTAAATATGCATATGTTCTGGTCTCTTCCAAGGTTGGACATATGTTTCTGGAGCAATGAATAAAGTACTAGAAATATGATCTAGTTTCTGGAGCAGCTCTTCCCTGAACAGGTCTTGAGCAGTGTTCCTTAGCATCCTTTCACTTGAGGGTCAGGTAAACCTTCCTAAAATTCCTTTCAGTCATTCTTCTTCAAATATTCTGAAACTACTCAAGCCTACAAAGAAAGTGCCTGGAAAAATTTTAGCTAACAACTTAAAGTCTACAAACAGCATGTAACAAAATGATAAATAATAATCCATTTTGCTAAGTTAAATGATCTCAAACCTATTTAATTAACTTCTTCATTTGGGCTAAATTGCCTCTGTCTCTTCCTCTGTACAGAGGGAATATAAATTGGGAACCCTCATGGTCAGTGGTATAAATAAAAGTGAAAAGACATAACTGATATGCCTATTTGGTGCATGTCCCGGAAAGACAAATCAAAATATTTATGCCATTTGGGATAACAAAGTTTCTCATACAATACAGTAGGACAGTTCTTTGCACACAGTAAGTGCTCAATAAATAACAATGATTGATCAGTGGAAAGAGACCCACTGGAAAAAGATGTTTGTTTTTTTTCCTGAGGATTAAATAAGGGGGCAGCACAGAGTACACCAGATAATTTCCTCAGAAGACCACTTATCTCTGAACTCAAAAGATTTATAACTTCTGAAAATGTTGTGGTTTTACCTAGTCAACATCTTCCCATTTCTTTTCATTTCTCTTATTTTCTGATGTTTTCTTGACCTTTTCATGGCATTGACTAGGTGAACAACATTGAAACTTCTCATGGAGAAATAATCTTACTTCTATGAATTGATAGACCAATTCAAACAGTGTTTCCCATAATGCTAGAATATTTCCCAGGAATTAGCCTTTATAAGTCTACCAGTTCAAACACTGCAGTGTGCTTACTAAAGGAAAACCAAAATTTAGTCTTTTAATTGTTGCACTAGAACTGCGGGATGAGGTGACTAGATTGCTTGCCGTCAACATGTACAAAAATGGTCACTTTAGAAGTAAATTAAATGACAATATCAAAATTAAGTTACTCATTTGTTTTTTTCTTAGGATAAAAATTAGCCATTATGAACTCTCTCTATAGACAACTGGGATAGGGTCATCAAAAATGTGATTGCATAGGAATAGTTTTATCATGGGATAAATTTTCCCAAAGAGCTGTTAGAAATTCAGATCCATTCCAGTACCCCTGGAAAGATAATATGTAATGTTTTACATGATCTAAGCTGTACTATTAACCATCACTAAACTGTACCTCTGTTCAAGTCATTCAAAGCATACCATTACAACTTTAGTTTTTCAATTGCAAACTCCAAAAATTGCAAACACATTAAAATGTGACATAAAGCATTTATTTAAAAAATCCTTAGCACCCCAATATCAATCCCAAACCTAAAATATAATAGTTACCCACAATTCAGTGGCCTTCTCTAAATCTCTTGACACAGCACACTCTTCAGGATGTGCTTATAGATGAAAGAATAGGACCCACTTCGCATGCGGCTCTACTCTTCCTGTGAGCTGAGTTGTGCTCTATGAACTGGTGACAGCAGTGGATCAGGGATGGATGTGTGATGAGAGTTCAGGGGAGGCTTGGGAAAGAAAGTAGAACTGGAAGCCAACGAATAGGGAGCAGGGGGGAGACGGATGCTATTAAGGGCTGCTTTAGTACTGCTGAAGTTAGAATATAAGGAATAAAGGAAGATTTTAAAACATATATCCTGCAGAAGAGAGATAGGGGGACTCAGCGGAGGTGAAAAGCTGCTGGCAAAAGTAAGAAGGAGACTGTCTTTTTTGTGGTGAGATGACAGTGCAGGGTGAACTTTAATAAACTTGAGGTATGAAAGCAAGCACTGTTGCATTATGTCTCCTAGTTGCATATTTTGTGGGGGTCCACAGAACCTGGGCTAAAAACAATAGTAATAATAATTATTTGTTAAACACTTCCTATATGCCAGGTGCTGTACTAAGCGCTGGAGTGTATACATGTTAATTGGGTTGGACACAGTCCCTGTCCCAGGTACGGCTCACAGTCTCAAACTCTGTTTTACAAATGAGGGAATTGAGGCCCAGAGAAGGGTAGTGAGTGACTTGCCCAGGATCACACAGCAGACAAGTGGTGGAGCAGAGGTTAGAACTCATGAGCTTTTGACGCCCAGGCCTGTGCTCTATCCACTATACCATACTGCTTCTCTCTGCTCCCTAAGTGCAGATCAAAGTGATAGTTATAGTAATGATAATAACAATAGTGATAATCTCTAGAATTTGGATAGTACTTTTCTGTTCCCAAGTTCATTGTTGCATCAATTATTTCATTTTATCCTCATAATGTGTCTGTGAAGTATAGAGAAGGAGAAGCTTAACACAGTGAAAGGCCTAAAGTAATTCTAGAACATAATGTCAGATGAAATAACTATACATTTCACTTTATAACTAGGTAGTTAGTTGAAATTGATTAGCATTTCACCCCCAACAGCACTTTCATTTATACAACTATCAATGTTGAATTTTTAGTTTTCATCATCTAGGCATTAACTAGATTATGTACACATATGAATAAGCAAAGATCTGCCTTCCAAAATGTACTTGGCTGAAAAAAAAGGTGAACCATGAGCAATCAACCCAATGATTGCAAATATTTCTCCTTATCCTAATGGCCCATAGTGGATAGTAGAGTAAATGAAAAAAATATGAAAAAGAATAAGGTTCATAATTTCTCTCAAACCATTTTGATAGGTTCTACTTCATTCCATCTGAGAAGTTGCTCAGATCTAGGAATGAAAAATCCAGTTGGAGTTGGTATTTTGTATTGCTTTAGCAATTTTCCCAATCTGGATTTAGCACCTTTCTCCACCACAACTTGGCCTGGGGCAAACTCATATCAAACCTGCAGCCTGCATATTAATATCCATACGCTTGACATTGCCAAGAGTAAGAGATATTAAAAGTTGTATTTTTATTCTAGCCTTCCGGTGTTCATTCTATTTCAGCAGATTGCTGAAACCGTGCTTAGATGTATGCTGAATACTTAGAGTACTCATTCATTAATTCAATTGTATTTGTCCTACTGTAAGATCTTGGAGACTACAATTAAAGTAAAAGACACGTTTCCAGTCTTTGAGTAGCATATAATCAAATGGGGTAAACAGGCAGACATAAAGAGACGTACAGTGGCAGCAGAAGGAAAATGACAGATGTAATTGGTAATCGCAAGGAGTTGAAAGTATGAAATAAACAGAACTACAGATGTATCTCAGGTTGCAACCATGGTGAGGATGAACTTGGTGTTATTTGGTGTCTGTCTTCATTCATTCAATAGCATTTATTGAGTGCTTACTATGTGTGGAATACTGTACTAAGCACTTGGAATGTACAATTGGGCAACAGATAGAGACAATCCCTGCCCAATGACGGGCTCACAGTCTAAACATACCTCAGGTTACGACCTCTGCTCATACAACTCTTCTGGGGATATAGCCGGAATATATATACACACATTTACTTTTGACCAGAAATGACATTCCGGCCAAGCACTACAGTTAGGTAAGTATTAACCTGGTTAATCAGTAGGCTACAAATGAATACTATTACTAATAATGATGATGATGATAAAGTACTTAAGTGCTTATTAAGTGCCAGGCACTGTGTTAAGCACTGGGGTGGATACAAGCTAATCAGGTTGGACACAATCCCTGTCTCACATGGGTGTCACTGTCCCAATCCCCATTTTACAGATGAGTTAACTGAGGCACAGAGAAGTGAAGGGAATTCCCCTAGATCACAGAGCAGACAAACGGCAGAGCTGGGATTAGAGCCAATGACCTTCTGAATCCCAGGCCCACACTCTATCCACTATACCATGCTACTATTAGTGCTAACAACTCCATCACTTCTCGTGTCCACAGCTATTATTACTGTGATGATGACTAATGCTAAAAGTAAACAATAAGCAAGGAACAGATTTGGGGGACAACTCAACCCAAGTTTGTGTCATAATAATGAATGCAGGCTTTGAGAAGAATGCTGAACATATAATCAAATAAATTTTTGAATTAGGGAGGCAGCTCAATGTAAAGATGGATTATGCAGATGTCAAATAGTTAACTACATCTCCTTCCATGAGAAGCTCAAACTATATCAGAGAAGCAGCGTGGCTCAGTGGAAAGAGCACGGGCTTTGGAGTCAGAGGTCATGGGTTCGTATCCCAGCTTGGCCACTTGTCAGCTGTGTGACTGTGGGCAAGCCACTTAACTTCTCGGTGCCTCAATTATCCCATCTGTAAAATGGGGATTAAGACTGTGAACCCCACGTGGGACAACCCGATTCCCCTGTGTCTACCCCAGTGCTTAGAACAGTGCTCGGCACACAGTAAGCGCTTAACAAATACTGACATTGGAGAAGCAGCGTGGCTCAGTGGAAAGAGCATGGGCTTTGGAGTCAGGGCTCATGAGTTCGAATCCCAGCTCTGCCACTTGTCGGCTGTGTGACTGTGGGCAAGTCACTTAACTTCTCTGTGCCTCAGTTCCCTCATCTGTAAAATGGGGATTAAGACTGAGCCCCACGTGGGACAACCTGATTCCCCTATGTCTACCCCAGCGCTTAGAACAGTGCTCGGCAAATAGTAAGCGCTTAACAAATACCAACATTAACAAATACCAACATTAAAATCTGCCTCTTCCTCTCCATTTGAACTGCCACCAAGTTAATATACTCACTCATCCTATCCCACCCATATTACTGCATCAGTCTCCTTGCTGACCTTATAACAGCCTTGCCTCTCCCCACTCCAGTCCATATATAACTCCGCTGTCTGGATCATCTTTCTACAGAAATGTTCAGGACATGTCATTCCCTTTCTCAAATATCTCCAGTGGCTGCCTATCCACCGCCAAACTAAAACTCCTCACCATTGTCTTTAAAGTACTCTATCACCTTGCCCTCTCCTACCACAAGTTGCTTCTCTCCTACAACCCAGCCCGCACACCGCTTCTCTGGTGCTAACCTTGTCACTATGCCTCGATCTCCCCTATCTCACTTCCAACCCCTGGGCCATGTCCTACATCTGGTCTAGAATGTCCTCTCTCCTCAAATCTGTCAGACAATTACTCTCTCCCACCATTCAAATCCTTACTGATGACATGTCTCCTCCAAGAGGCCTTTCCATATTAAACCCCATTTTTCTTCATCTCTCACTTCTTTCTGCATCACCCTGACTTGCTGCTCCCTTTGCTCTTCGCCTCTCTCCCAGCCCCACAGCACTCATGTATATATCTGTAATTTTATCTGTATTGATATCTGTTTATTTGTACTGACATCTGTTTATTTGTTCTCCAGCTCCACCCTTCCCGTCCCCCACCCCCCCGACTGTGAGCTGATTGTGGGAAGGGATAGTCACTCTTTATAGTTGTATTGTACTTTCCCAAGCACTTAGTACAGTGCTCTGCACACATTAAGCACTTAATAAACACAATTGATTGAATGAATGAATGTTCAGAAGGGTTACATTGCCGCACGATGCTTTAAGAAGAAAAATAAGCTTCATCCTATTGGAGAAATTATTCACTGAAGTTAAACATTTTCACAAGTTGCATAAAGTTTTCTACCTTTCAGCCTCCTGATAAATCTCATAATCGTATTACAACTTTCCATGTTCCATTGGAACTTAAAACTTGCCCCATAACAAAGCCATTCACAAAACAACCATATTTCCAAAGAATATTATCCAACAGCATTGTGGGATATCCCTATATATTTAATAAGCATGGTTGTATATTCATAAGTGCTAAACTTACAAAATAATTTTGTTTCTTCAAAGAATAGTCTACCACAGAACATAATAGTTTTGCTATAGGATTCCTGGCTAAAAGATCTCTTTGCACAACTAGGTGGGTAGATGGGTGGAGGAAATGAAAACCGTCTCCCTGTATAAGTGTCTATTACTCTCAATATGTACCTTAAATATGCCCATGATTAATCAATTGTAATTAACACTTTAAGGCTTTCATTGTAATCATTGGAAATATAAAAGCTGTTTCAGTTTATTTTAATCCCATATGTGAAAACAAAAATTTAGTTCCTTAAAACAGTTTGGAAGATTTTTAAAACACTAATGTGAAATCTAGTACATGCAAATTTAATATTCAAAGATATTTACTTTCCTATCATCTTTCAATTAAGATGTGGTAATGAAGGTCTTTGGAAGGTTTAAGAAAAGCAGCTGCATAGAAATTAGCTATGTGAAAAAAAGATTTGAATTTTTACTGAAAGCATAGATCAACAACATGTGGCTATTTTTATTCAAATAGTCATTTCAATTATTATGTTAAAGCAGTCTGTATGTTTTCCATCTTAGAACACTTTCAAGGTATAGAATTAAAGGACATGTGAATTTTGCGGCTCAAAACACTATTTTGGGGCAATATAACTTTCAGGTTGGGTATTGTCAAAGTAAATGTTGCATTATGGCCAAATACCCAAATTGAACAGTTCTTAATGTATTGACTCAGATTCTCTCGGTGAGGAAACTATAGGTGAGAATACATTAGTCACTTTGGAGACCAGCATGAAACTTTTCAGGGCTTCGTGATACTGAAAGGGGAATTTGTTAAACGGTTCTCTAAGTGCTAAAGGAGTTTATTCTGTAATGACTACCTTACTTTCTGACTCAACAGGCTTGGAAAAGTGCAGTGGTTGGAACTAGTGGTTGGAACTTACTTGGAACTAAGTAGGTGGATGCATATTCATGGGAAAAGGGTCAAATAGATATATTTAGGAACTTCCAAAGGGAAAGTAATTCTAATTCCTCAAAATTAATGAGTTCATAGTCTTTGACTATGGGAGGACAGGCACGATGTGTTCTCGAGGGAGCAGAGGGGTGAAGACCATCTCTCAATCCTATTACTCGTTCTCTGGTGCCATTGGAAGGGGTCTGACCATTTATATCTTAATAG
The DNA here is from genome assembly GCF_004115215.2 of Ornithorhynchus anatinus. NCBI lineage: Eukaryota > Metazoa > Chordata > Mammalia > Monotremata > Ornithorhynchidae > Ornithorhynchus > Ornithorhynchus anatinus. The sequence goes on from NC_041737.1 coordinate 17,105,325, forward strand.
GACAGATTTCCTATTTGGGAGACAGGAGGCTGGAGCCCGGAGCCCTAACAGAGAACTACCACAGGGACACAACTGGTGGATTCATCCTTGTCATTCCCTCTTCTGCCATTTCCTGATGGAATTCTACTTTTCTACATTCACTGTCCTCTCCTTTTTTTTTACTCCCCTCATCCACTTTTCACCAACCCTTTCTCTTTCCTCAATAACTTCCAGTGGGTTTCCCATCCCTCTGCCCTGCCTCATCTCCAACTACAACCTGTGCATTCCACTCTCTAACAACAAACTACTTAGTGTGCTTCACTCTCTTATCTCATCACCATCATCCCCTTGCTCACATCATCAGACCATCACACCACCGCTCCTGCCAGGAACTTCCTCTTTTTTCCTAGCTGACATATCATCACTCTTCCATTTTCAAAAAATATTACATCTCCTCTAGGAAGCCTTCCCTGACCTATATTTGTTTGTAAATGTCTCACTGCATATGTACATTACTAATTTAGCAATCACCATCTTAGAAACCTAACTGATGTAATTTAAATTGTGTGTGCGTGCATTTCATACCCTGTCATAAATGAAATAGAAACTAGTGCAACAAAACTTCATGAAAGTAATATGAAGGTTTTAACTTCAACCTCAAGGGCAAGCACTTGAAGCTGAAAGTTTGTCTTGACACTCCAGGCTTGATCTACCCCACTGTGAACCTGTTTCTCAGATACTTTTGAACTATGGGGAATTTTACCAACCATACGTGTGGTTATAGTAGGAAATTTAACTCAGATATTTTCTTTTACAACAGATTCTTTCAATTAAAATTTGTTACCTAATTAACCTGGGAGAAGATGTGAGCAAATTCTCATTTACACTAGGGTCGAGCTAGACTATTTTATTTTCCACACCCGATCACCTCTGGGAGCCCAAGTGTCCAGTCTGGCAGGCGTCTGACTAGGATGAGAGGAAGGTTTGAGCCAAATGTGAGTAAATAGTGAGCGAATTCCTGAATGGAGATCCACCATGGTTTGCAGCCCCACCCTGAATGTCAGATGCATCAAAAGGTCAGGGAAGCAAACGCCCTTTAACTCAGCCTTGCTTCACACTCTCCAAACCCAAATATCAGGAGAGCACAGGTTGAGGCTGGCCCTAACTTCTTTGGGTTTCGAAGGAGTCTAACATGCTAGCTTGGACCTAGACATGACCATACTGTGACCATAGATTATTTGCTCTAGATTATTAAGTTCGTTGTGGGCAGGGATGTTTCTGTTTATTGTTATATTGAACTTAGCACTTAGTACAGAGCTCTGCACACAGTAAGTGCTCAATAAATATGATCGAATGAATTAAATGCAGGTATGCATTTAATTGTCTTACTCTTTTACCCCCCACAAAAAATGATAAAAAGGAAGAACAAAAGAATACATTCCTTTTGCCCCAAACACCTTTCTATTTTGTTAGCTACTACCCGTGGATTTGGTACGTTGAAAAGAGCTAGTTCTTGTATCTTCTGCAGGGTGCCCTGTGTGTCATCTCCAGGGGCAGAACCTTATTGCAAACTACAACTTGCACTGAGAGATACAGACGTGCTATTTTAAAAGAGAAAAATATTTCTTCTAACCATTCCTTCTGCAGATTCATCCAGTGGGGAAATTCTGAATTCCCTAGCAGAATTTATCTTCTTTTTAAACCCACTATATTCTTGGAGCCCTGGGATACAGGAAGTGAAACACTGTGGTCTAGAGGAAACAAGACTGAGTCCTACATGGGACAGGGACTGCATCTGATCTGACCTGATTAGCATTTACCTACCCAGCACAGCAGACCCAACAGTGCCTGTTACATCATAAGTACTTAACAGATACCATTAAAAAAGTGATGAATAGACATTGTTTCCAAGCAGATGGGAGGAAGAAAAGGGACTTCTTGGGTTGGCCCAGGTTCAGGATGACAAAGACATGACTTCAATTTCTCAATTTCTGTAAGAGAATGTCTGGGAGGCTTATCCCCCATTTGTTGACTTGGTTTTGGCTTTAGGAATAGTAACCCAAAGGCAGCAATTTTACCTGTTTTACACTCTGTAGTTTATATTAACAATCTGAAAAGACTTGTTGGAACTCTGTTACCTTCAAATAAAATGGATGGTCATCATAGACATGAGAGGATTAGCAATTCTATTATTGGGTCAAATCCTTATTCAGCCCAATAAGCTGTCTGACTGTGGCAATAGGATGCTTGGGAGACTCATAAAAAGGTTGTCCTCCCTAACATTGTTCCTAATGATAAGGCATTCACCAATATCCCAAAATGATCCCTATAGGTAACTCTTTATGGACAACTCATCCAATTATTTATCTAAACCTCTTTTGAACTTCTTGATATTTTGGGCTGAAAACTTCCTGTGTTAATTAATTCCACATGTTTACCACCAACTGAGTAAGAAGTATTTCCGTTTGTTTGTTTTGAACCGACCCCTCATCCAACTTCGAACAGGATTCCCCTTGTCCTGGTGCTGTGGAATTTGGTGAACATCAATCTCACAGTCACCCTGTCCCCACTCTTTATGCCATATTCAAATGAAGACTGTATCCCAGTCCTCATGCATGTGTTCCAACTTTACCCGGCTGCTATGCTTTACAGCTTCCTAGGATTCTCAAATTATCTCTCTATCACAAACAGACTTTTTGCCACCTTATTCATCCCCTTCTCTATTCAACACCCTTGCCACTTGACACATTCTTTCTTGATGTCTTAGACGGTCTCTCTTTTGACCATTCTAATGCAATATTTAGCAATCTCCATGATGCTTACTTATTCTAAAGTAAAACACTTTGAAAATCTGGTGTGTAGAAACAAAGGAAATGGCACGAATGAAAGAAGGAAGATTAGTCTCTGTGATGGACATAAGTGTCAGGGTAAAAAAAAAAAAGTTTTGTTCCTGTCCTTCCACGCTATTCTAGTTTTATGCTATGAATACTTTTCTATAGCTAGCAGTGAATGTTCATGTAATTGTTAATGCCCAGTGTAAGTGAATTCCAGATATGAGAGCCCACACAGTCTTCTGTAAAACAAATGAACAACTGTCTACATACAGAGATTTTTCTGTCTGGTCAGGAAAAAGTCTGGAGATAAAACTACTTTGAGATAATTGTCCTTCACGATAAGGGCACAGATGACAGCTTAACGGCACTTTGAGAAAAAGCAGATACTTATCTTTTTCTAGCAGATATACACGAAAGATATTTTTATCAGTTATTTCCTTTAACATTTTACTCAGAATATACTTTGCTGTTAACTTTCCAGCCACAAAAAGCACCCAAGATAAGACACTTGAAGACCACTTTAGCCACTGTGCACAAAGCTGCCTTTTCGTTGGTGAAGGTTGGTTCCCTGATTTTAAAGGATTACATATATCAAAAATCTTTTCTGAGGAAAAAGTCATTTGTCTTTTTATACAGACCAACACATATGATGACTTTACCTAATTTTACTATTTATTCATGATTCAGTGAACAAAATGTTCATACCAGCTGACATCCCAAGAAAAATGGTTTCTCTGTAGATGGTTGCTACAGAAATCAATCAAGGAGGAATAGCAGTCAAAATGCTAGACAGTATTTTACCCTTTCCTTTTGGGTCCCTCAATGTTCCCGAGCACCTTTTGCCATAGATTTTCTGCCTTCTGTATGGAAGGAGAGAGAGGCATGCAGGGCCATTGATAGGTATTTCTGTACCCTAGGCATTTTGATGTTGCTTCACTCCTGTTCTCCCAGGTCATAGCCCAATCACCCACTCCAAGAACACTTTTCTCCAAGCCTCTGTGATCTTGTTTTGCTTCCACAGGGCTCATTCCCAATCACAAGTGGCTCAGTGAAAAGAGCCCGGGCTTGGGAGTCAGAGGTCATGGGTTCTAATCTCAGCTCTGCCGCTTGCCAGCTGTGTGACTTTAGGCAAGTCACCTCTCTTCTCTGGGTCTCAGTTACCTGATCTGTAAAATGGGGATGAAAACTGTGAGCCCCAAGTAGGACAACCTGATCACCTTTTATCCCCCCAGTGCTTAGAAGAGTGCTTTGCATATAGTAAGCGCTTAAATACCACCATTATTATTATCAATGGTAGAGCAAACAAAAGGACTAGTTTGTGACAATTTTGCCTGCCATAACCTGAATTTGACTGCCCTCTAAAGATACAATTTGAAATGCCTTAGCAAGTTTAGAGAACATTTTTACCTACTCTGTATATTGTACTCTCCCAAGCACTTAGTACAGTGCTCTGCACATAATAAGCATCCAATAAATACCATTTATTGATTTTTCTGCATTTGTTGTTCATTTGATGAAACTATTTCATCTAAAGGGAACTATTAAAGATGGCAAAAAGCCTGGGCTGGAGAGTAGTTCTAATCCCAGCTCTGCCATTTGTCTACTCTGTCAATGTGTCTGGTGTATTATTTTAGTGGATGATTCCAAGTGCTTAATACAGTGCTCTGCACATAGTAAATCCTCAAAAAATATGATTGCCTGACTGAACTTCAATTTTCAGTTTGTAAAATGGGAAATTCTGAAACTTCTCCCTCCTACTTAGACTTTTAGTGTCTCTTTAGTCTACTTAGTCTCATATGGGCAGGAACTGAGTCCAATCTGATTATTTACTCCAGTGCTTTGCACTGCGTTTGATACACAGAAAGCAAATAATACTAATGATAATAATTACAATAATGATATTAAATTGTGGTATTTGTTATTATGATAATACACAGGGCTCCACTTCAGTGTGGATCTTGGTTCCAATATATTCACAATATAAGTATAAATGGCCACAGTATAATAATAACTACTATTATTATTATGGTTTGTTAAACACTATGTGTCAGGAACTGTTCTAAGCACTGGGGCGGATACAAGCTAATCAGGTTGGTCACAGTCCCTGTCCCACATGGGCCTCACTGTCTTAACCTCCATTTTACAGGTGAGGGAACTGAGGCCCAGAGAAGTGAAGTGCCTTGCCCACGGTCATACAGCTTACAAGTGGTGGATTTGGGCTTAGACTCATGATCTTCTGACTCTCAGGCTCATGCTCCATCCAATATGCCATGCTGCTTCTCTATAAAATATAATGGGATTACAAGTCCTTTCCCACACCATGCCACCTGGGCATACAATATTGGAAGAAGCAAGGAGTCTGTTCCTTCTCCTCATTTCTCTCCTCTATATCCCATAAGTAAGCAGGAGAGTGTGAAATGAAGCATTGTTTCCAGGATTTTCTTCATGCTGGCTCTGTGTTGCACAGATCAGTCTTAGAGTTAGGTTAGAGTTAAGCAGTTAGGTCTTAGCAGAAATACTGTGATAACAGGATGTTTCATCTCCTTTCCCTCTGTCCAGGTTTCAGAAGACACAGGATCATAGTTTTAGTCCTGCTCCAAACTGAAGAGTCTGTAATCCCCTATTTTTAAATGCTTGTTGGTACTTTACTTACAAGCACATCAACCTTATTTTTCACCTTATCTTTCTTCTTTTTCAGCTTAAGGGGGAATTAATTTGATAGTTGCCCGGGGAAGTAAAGCAGTTCAAAGGAAAGCAAAAGAACGTATTAGAAAAATTGGCAGAAGAATGAGAAGTGCATTGTAAATGCCTTGAGAAAAATATGGATTATACCATATGATCATGCTGCCCATAAGGCGATTTTGTGCCACAGAATCCATCTGTGTGGGGCTTGGCAGGCCTCCTTAATGTTACCTACTCTGCAATGTTTCTATTATCTTTTTCCCCAATCCTGACTGTTTTACCTACCTACATGGCTTTTTTTTTCCCCATTACATAGTTTATTTTGCTCCACACACCAACTGTTTTCTCCATCTGGGCCCATTTCTGAAAATGAAGGTCAGTTACAGAGGGAAACAGGTTTTTAATCAGCAGCAGAACATTTCATTTTTCTCTTTAATCATCAGAAATGTAGTATTTCTTTCTACTGTGTTTCATATCCTGAAAGCTGTATTAATACAATGGCTGTGACAAAAATGAATCACTGGAAGTGACATATCTATTCATCTAAAATTGTATCCAACTTAATGTTGCTTATTCATTCAATCGTATTGAGTGCTTACTGTGTGCACAGCACTGTACTGACTCCAATTGTTAAATTTTCATCTATCTACTCCTTTCTCCACCTGGTTTCTCTTTGTTTATGAATGGTAAATTCCCCAAGATTTAAAGAACATCAGAACACAACCGCTTAATTATATGACGATCCTTAAATCTTTTCCCAGCATTTTACGTTCTCCTGTGGATTAAATAATTCTAACTACCAACTGTGTATTGTTTAGAGATTAATATATCTCTCTGTATTTCTTCCATTTCCAAATCCAAGGGAGAATCATTAATCTTTAGTTATCTTTTCTTCTTTTCAGGATTATTTTAGGTCAGTATTTCTTTATCTAATCACATAGACTGTTGCCTGGGCATGGATATGGTGATATTCAGGATTCCACTTCGAGATGGAAATTCAGTCAAGGGACTGAGGTGAAGTAGCTTGACTGTTAGGAAACATTTTCTAGAACTAGCTGGGAATGAAATAATAATTGTGGTCTTTATTAAATGTTTACTATATGCAAAACATTATACTGGGCACTGGGGTAGCTACAGGATAATCAGCTCAGATGTAGTTTCTGCCCCACTTAGTCAAACCAGAAGGATTGAGCCCTTCAGAATCAAAGAAGGGATTCATTGGGTCCTTGGTCACTTTTTCTGTTGTCTTGATGGTACACTTACTTGTAGTTTAATTAAGTAGTGACCTTTTGCAAATGTCTATTAAGGAATTTTGTTAGGTGCTTTTTCCCGAGCAGTTGTGATGCATCAGGGTTCCTTTTGACTAGGCCTAACTTGGAGAAGTCTCAGGGATCATTTTGAAAGAGGGACAAATGGCCTCCTGAGTCCTAGATTCCTAACCCTTGGTCCTTTTTTCCTGCCAAGGATGGTAAAACCTGAAGTGCCCCTCCTGAAGAGAACCCCTAGATGTTAGTCCCACAAATAGCTGGCACCACCCAACTCCATCAGGATAGCACCCCTCTAGGCAAGTGGTGCAGAATCCCAGACTTTGTGTACTGGGATGGTGCATTTGGAGAGATCTTAAGCTTCTTTACCACTATAGTAACATATCCTCTGAACTTGGCCCACACTTACCTTTCCTAGGGCACCTGAATGACAAGGTGACTTTGTAGATAGGAATTTCATATGAGATGTACCATTTTTAAGCAGATAAGCAGAAATCACATATATTTAGACCCTCCAAGCCCTAACATTTTGACACTTACCTCTCTTTATGATCCTAGGTACCTCTTTAAAATTCCTAGAGAAGTCTTGGATTCTTTCAGCCTAAAATCTACTTATTACTTCCCTCCTCCACTCTATCAACCTCAGTAGGATCATGAAGTTTCTCCCAAGCCAATATTCTAGCTATACCTCATTTTCAACTCTCCCATCTCCATCATCTCACTCACACTCTTTGCCTGGATTCAACTCTTCCTTTCCCCACATCAAACGCCTCTCTCTCGACAATCAAATTCCTTCTAAAATCCCACCTTCTCCAACAACTTTGCCCCACTTTTAGTTTTCCCCCACCCTGAGCCATTTCATCCCCTCAGCCAAATCTAGCAATTATGAATGTATTTAAACTCTCCTTAGAACTCAAACTTGTTCATATGTAGCTCAGTTATTTATTTTGACCACTCTAGATGTTAATTTTTTTTACATTTCTCTCCCTTTTTAGAGTATAAACGTTCTGTAAGTCGCTGCATTATTCTGTACTTTCCAAGGGCTTGGAACAATGCACTGTACTAAATGGGCACTTAATAAATGTTACTACACTACTAATACTATGGTAACTATTTATCCTGGCAGATCTTTAAAAGATAGATGATTGACTCCTAGTGCAAATAACCTTTGGTGGACTTATTTTTCCTCCAACTTCTCTTTGGAGTGGAGCTGTCTGGTTATGTAAATAAATTTACTTTTGGAAAAAAAAAATCCAAGATCTTTCTATTATTTTTTAAAAAATAATCTAGCTTTGTCCCAGGTGTGAGAACGTGGTTTGATCAAGACTTACTTCTATCTTTCACTTCCCATTATTTTTATCTCTTCTCTTCCCACACTCAGTTAACATCACAGCACTCCAAATACATTGATCTTTAATTTATAAATTACATACTGCCCAATGGGGTTTCTCCTTGATTCAGGATGACATTTACTTCAATATTCTAATCAGTGATAAAGTGCTGGAAACCACAAGCACAACTTCCTATCTTACTCTGAGGTACAATTTTTAAGCTCATGAAACACTTCTACAGATTCTATTAATAAAATGAATACATTCTAAAACGCGAGAATGCAGGAGAACTTGGTCAAGACTTACCTATAAAATTAACTGAGATTTTTCTTTTTTTTTTTTCAAATTTTAAGATTTAAGGATAGTGAAGCAGTTTAGCCTAGTGGTAAGAGCACGGGCCTGGGAATCAGAGGCCATGGGTTCTAATTCCAGGTTTTCCACTTCTCTGCTTTGTGACCTTGGACAAATCACTTCACTTTTTTGTGCCTCAGTTCCCTAATCTGTAAAATTGGGATTAAGACTGGGAGCCCTGTTTGGGACAGGGATTGCGTCCAACCTAAGTATCTTGTATCTACCCCAATGCTTAGAACAGTGCCTGCAACAGAATAAGCATTTAACAAATAACGTAATTAGTAAAAGAATGCTTCCAATTAATCAATTGATCCATCAGTCAAATTTATCATTCAGTAACTCAATCGTATGTATCAAGCACTTACTGTGTGCAAAACATTGTAGTAAGTGCTTGGGGTATGATCAGTAACAATGATCAGAAGTGTCACATACAATTTCCCTTATGTTGATACTTTGCAACTAGTTTGGGGTTTCACAAGGAACTGAGCTATAGGCATAGAAAATAATGTAAGTAGTATCTTCAGTCTTTCATGTCTGGAACATATTAAAATCCTAAGGATATCTTCAACATCCTATTATTTTGTTTTTTATGCAATCTGTGATATTATGACATCATACCTGACTTGTACACAGCCCTCATCTCTCTGCAACCATAAAAAAGGAGAAAGAGAAGGAAGAGCATCATGAGTTCAAATTCCCCATTCTACAAATCCATTCTGTAGAACCTGAAACTAAATATGAGCCAATCTTGATGGGATGCCAATATATTAAAATTCAAGAGCAGTTTGCACTCTACAATTAGCCAGTGAAGTTCTTATTTCAAGATCTGAGCATATTTTTCTAAACCCACAGAGAATAACTTAGAAAAATGTAGGATCTTCTTGGTCAAAGTGGATTTGTATGTTTAGCCTAATAATAAAAGCCCAGATTCACTATTTTTCACAATAGTCTTTCATTCTAAGCATTTTTTTCATTTCACAGGTCAGTCTAGGGAGAGGTATTAACAGTAAATCCAATATAAATCAAGTGACAACTTAAATTGGAAATGGTTTAGAACCAAAATTTCTACTTACTTTAATCTCAGGATAAAAGCAATTTATAGCACAATTCTATCCATAGGATGCCTACACTTGTTAGCAAAATGATTTATGAGAATGTGTTGATGAGCATTCCAGAAAATATGATGCTTTTGTTAAATAGATTTATTTTACTGACCTTCACTTTAATTGCTTACTACTCTGCCCTTTACCAGAAACTCTTGAGCAAACTTTAAGAATAATAGTGCCACTGTCAATCCCACAAAAAGCAACATATTCACAGAAACATGGAAGCATACACCCTCGGCAAAATAATCAATTAGAACCTAAATATAAATGTGATGCAGTTAGAGAAACTGGCTGAAATGGTAGCAGAGCCTAAAGAGAGTGTACAATTAACTTCAAATGGCAAACTTCACACACCACTGAGGTAGTTGTATCTGAAAAATGCACACACACACACACACACACACACACACAGGGAATTCTGCATTCATTTCGAATAGTCTTAAGAATTTGGATGAACAAAAGCCATTCTGCTCTACTCATTTGCCAGAAGATATAATTAGTCGATCTTTCAGTTTCTTGGATAAAGATGGCACATATGAAAAATAATAGGTTGTCAATACCCTAAAGGTTAGCAGAATGAACTCAACAAAGGAATATATTTTAAGACAACAGCTCTTACTGTTGAATATCTGTGGAATATGGGGGGAACTTATGATCTGAAAGTTTGTTTTATTATTTTATCTGCAAGTGCTGTAAATACTTCCAGTCACAACAGCAAACATTCTACCAGCTGTAAATTTTATAGGGGACAAGATTGTAGGAATATAGAAGTCTTAATTTATTAAATTATGCCAGGGGTCTTACTTTAACCCAAAAAATGAAGAAAAAAATCAGTTAAAGACTAATATTTTGTTCATAATGGTCTGAACCTACATTCATTATGCAAAATAAAGGAAAAAAGAAAAGAAATAATAAAATATAACCACAACTGTGACTCTTATTTCATTAGATATAAACTCAATGACAAATGTTAAAAACATGCATGTTCCTATACTTAAATTTAATTTGCCTTTATGTTGTCTCCTACAGAATCTAGACTGTGAGTACGTCGTTGGAGAGGGTTAGTCTCTGTTGAAACGTACTTACCAAGCACTTAGTTCAGTGCTCTGCACACAGTAAGCACTCAATCAATATGATTGAATGAATTCAGAAATACATAGAAAACAAGAACTATGCAAAACAGCCAAGCAAATCGTATAGTGTATGGAAGTTAAGCTGAATAATGTTACAGCTTTTTCTGATGGTAATGGTCAGTTAAGAGGATATGCGATTACATATTTCAAAAAATTCACATTTCTCTTTGACACAAAGATATTTATCAACTATTGCTTATTTCAAAAACACACACAGTTCTACCTGAGAAGTGAGAATAGGTATTTCCATATTTGGAAAACTAAATCATGATGATCTTATGGGAATCTTAATGGTTAGAAAGGGATATTTTCAGAATTTTGAAGCTATTATATTGAGGACAGCAAAATGATATAAATTATTTTTTAAATAGAAATTCAAGTTCACAGAGTCCCTAATTTTCTCTCTTAATGAGAAAAGTGAAAAACTCAGATTCATTGATCAGTAGAGTGCAACAACAGGAGGTCAAGTTGAAGAAAACTTTGAAAAGAGCCTCATTCATTCATTCATTCATTCACTCAGTCATATTTATTAAGTGCTTACTGTGTGCAGAACACTGTACCAAGTGCTTGGGAAAGTACCAATCAACAATAAAGGAAATTTCACATCAAGCTTCCACAACAAGCTCACAGCCTAGAGGTGGTGAGACAAACCTAAATACAAATAAGCATCACCAGTAAGGCTTTGAAGGGGGAAGAGTAATTGTCTAGCGGATGTCAGGAGACAGGCCGTTCCAGACCTGAGACAGGATGTGGGCCGGGGTCAATGGCAAGACTGAGGCACAGTGAGAAGGCTAGCACAAGAGGAGCGAATTATGTGGGCTGTTTCCCTGCCTGCAAATTAAAACAGTTGTTCAGAATCACCCTCTCTCTTCTCTGGGGACAATATATTGATGAAACAAACACACACACACACAGACACACAGGCACACACAGACACAGACACACACACACACACACCCTCCCCCTCCCCCACCCCAGGATTGAGACTTGGTAGTTAACAGAGATCTTTTTGAGGTGGAAAGAAGAAATTTAAAGAAAGGGATAGACAAATCCAAGATTTCAGGTCCTGATTATTTGTATTTCATTGACTCAGTCCATCATCGAAATTCTCCAACTCACGGGTTCCTGAGGTCACATTTCCTGGGACATCCTGTTCTAAATCCCTGTCCTGAAGGCAATCCTCTTGATTTCAAAATAGGACAGGTCTCTGATAACCCTGATACCCAAAGAATTATCATGGCCTAATAGAAAAAGCACAACCTTGGGAATCACAAGACCTGCGTTCTAATCCCAGCTCCATCACTTAGCCACCAGTTGACCACTGGCAAGCTTTTACATAACTTCTGTGCCTCAGTTACCTCGTCTTTAAAATGGGCATTCAGAATGTGCATCCCATGTGGGACATAGACTGGGTCAATCTGTTTAGCTTGTGTCTACCCAACTGCTTAATACAGTACTTGACACAAAGTAAGTGCTTAACAAATACCATTAAAAAAATAGAGGTTAACATTAAGAATGATAGCTGAGCCTCAGCATTGTGATGACAGGACCAAGATCCTGCCCAGAGGAATGGTTTATCATTCTAGTGGTTTGCAGTGTCCGTCACTATGGGCAACAGGTTTGGGAATACTGGGGAAAGGAGAGGGATTAGAATAAATAAGAGGGGATCTATTGGGATCATATTAAGTTTCAGGTTCCAGTGGGTCATCCAGATGTTCAAGAGACAGGAAGAGATTAAAAAAAAATACTAGACCATGAGAGAGCAGGCTAGAGGTGGAGAATTAAGAAATAACAAACGAGTGGTAGCTAAAAATTATATAAACTGATTGAGCTCCATGAGGTAATGAAGAGAAACAATAGTTATTAAAGGAAACTGAGAAGGAAGAATCAGAGGTAAGAGAACTCTGGTGAGATCTAGGACAACTGTGTGGAAGTGGTTCAAATGCTATTATTTACTGAAATCAGGATCACCTGTGGGTTTCAAAGCCTTTCTTTAGGAATCTGCTGTTATTGTTTGAATTGTAAAAAATGTGAATTTAACTTCTCTTGTTAAATGAAAAATACTCTACGATTTCGGCATGAAATTGCCTGATGTGACTGCTAATCTTTCCCCAGCTCTTCAGCCAAGTAAACCTCCTTTCATAAAATGTCCATAGACTGGAGCCATTATCATTACCATATATTATATATGTGGTATAGAACTTGGGGTGTGAACCCTTTTCATCCAAGAGATTTTGAATCAATCTTGAAAACTTCAAAATCTTCATACAGCCTCAGTTTTACTCAACTCAGGGATTTCCTTCACACATAGAGGATGATAATTATCATAGCATGAGGTCTCTCACCATTGCTTCCCTATGAATCAAACCCTGAAATTTGCCTGGACTGAATCAAATTTCAGAAGTTAGTTGAAACCATATCTAGCTGAGAATACCAGTTTGATTCAGGGTCTGATGACACTTGGTGGAGGAGGAGGAAGAAAAGAGGAGGGTAAGGAGGAGGGGTGGAGGAGGGGTGAGAGAGAGAGGGACAGAGTATGTGAGTGAGAGACACACACAGAGAGACAATAATCTCTGGTTTTCTGGCACTTTTACCTCCAATAAACTCACTATGGCTTTCCTTCAGTTGATCAGAAGCTTCCACCTTCACTGGGGGGCCTGAGATCTGGTCCTCAATTGTCCTAAACTGGGTTCACATGGCATAGTTACCTTGGTCCAAGCACAGCAAGGCAAACCAGTGGCATTTCTGGACAATGCTTAAAAGAAGTGTCTGCCAAAGCAATGACTTACTTTTTGAGTAGCATCCTACCTACCTCTTTACCGCCCCAGCTGTCTTTCCCTCTCCTTGACATTCAAGTCTGTAATCCTCTAGATTTCTTGTGTCTCCCTTTCCCTGCACTTTAATCCCCACTTGCCCAATCCTACTCTAGCCTCTCCTTTCCCAACTCTGCAAGTTTTTTCTTTCTCCAGTCTTTTCCCACCATTGTCACTCTGGCTCCTTTTTTTTTTTTAATCAAATGGATCCCTAAGGATCCCTATGCCATTGTTTCTACTCCCAGCTCCACCAGCTGTCTGTTGTGTGACTTTTGGCATGTCACTTCATTTCCCCGGGCCTCAGTTACCTCATCTGTAAAATGGGTATTGAGACTTTGAGTGCCATATCCAAACTCATTTACTTGTATCCACCCCAGTACTTGGTACAATGGCTGGCACACAGTAAGCCCTTAACAAATACCACAATTATTATTATTATTGAGTGAAAAAGAATTGGATGGCAGGGATGCTCGGCCCCTTTCTTCCCATATATTTTTGGATTGTGGTAAAATAATCTCTACTAGACAACCATATATCAGACTCAAAGAGCCAAACAACTGAAGAAACAACAAAATCACAGACCATGCAAAAGTCATAAATATCACTAAGATTATAAAGGCTTAGGACGACCATAGGATAATTAAATTGCCCAAATGTTATGTTAAACATAGGTAACGAAGATCTCTGGGACAGTGAAAAACACTAAAGGTTTCCTGCGAAAACAAACCTTTTTAAAATAATCAAGTCCATTATCCATGAATGTGGCAATTCTACTAAGAACTCACAAATATAAAAATGCATAAGTATCTTTAAGGTATAAGAACAGGGCTGGCATAGACTATAAGCTCATGGTGGGCAGGGAATGTGTCTGTTTAGTATAGTTCTCTGCACACAGTAAGCTCTCAATAAATACAAATGACTGACTTGGGAAGGAAAAAAAAAGCATCAAGAGAGAGTGTTGTCCAGAACTAGAACAAGAACCTTAATTCCTGTTAGACTGTAGACTGTTAGTTCCTTGTGGGCAGATAAATACCATTGATTCCCTCTGTCCGATCCAGACCTGGTAGGCCTTTTAAGTCTTCCCCAATCTCTCATTTTACCTGTAGAATTGTTTTCCTATGGTAATTAATTGAATTTCTAGAATTTTGGTCATTCATATAAGAAATGTCCTTTCTGATTTTCTTGTACTTTCATATTTTGATTATTATTCCTGCCCATCATTATTACAACATCCATCATTATTACAGCATGTTCCCAGTGGTTATTATAAATCGGATGAATAGTAATTTCTGAACATACCCTCTCCTAGAATTATTTTAAGTATCGTTCTACTGCATACGATCATGCATAAGGGTGCTGCAGGCTGTAATGGAATCCCGCAGGAGGGCATGGGTAAGGTTGGCTGCTAAAGACAAAGGTAGAAAACACAAAAATCTGGGGTAGGTAGGGGAGCAGAAAGAATGGAAAAAGAGAGGCTCAGTTGAACAACAGGGTTGGACAGAGAATGGATTTGGGTGGAGGCCCAGGGCCAGTGACTGGGAGGTGGAGGGAGCTGTAGGACATGAAGGAGGTGCTTTTAAGTCTGGAGTTTGTGGAGGGGAAGGGCAGAGAGAAGCCATGGGGGTAAAGGGGGTGTGGAGGGAGGTACAAATGGGAATTGAGGGAGTAGTTGGAGCATGGGAAGGGTGAAGTGGGTACAGAAAACAAATGAAAAGACTTGGTCAACAGGCAGGGGAAAGTCTAGCAGGAATCATCAAGAGAAAGACTCCCAACTGTCAAGTAACCTTTAAAAAGCCCTCAATTTCAACAAATTTTTCTAGTCACCTTGGATCTTTCAGTTTTCAGCTCAAGACGATCGCTCACTACCAAACTTTAAAGCGTTCCAGTCCCTGCGAATGAGTAAAGTACTTACAAGACTACTATGCTAAACTCTCCATGTGTTGAAGCATACTGAAGTTTAGCCCTGCGAGATTGCACAGAACACTTACAAACCTCTATTACTTTCTAATTCAAGATATTTTCCCACCACCTTACCCCAAGTAAAATTACCTCAAATCTGTCAAAATACTAAATAAGACTTTATTTGCCCTACTCACACTCTCTCCTACACACAAACACAAATCCATACAGCTCTTTGGAAATTCTCTATTTGGATTTCAACTCAGAGAAAAAATTTTAAGAATCGTGAAGACAAAATGGACTATGGGAGTAGAGCATGATATTCGACAAGACATTCTTGACCACAATCGTCAAGATTGTCTTTGAAATGCCACATAATTGACACTAAAATTACAGCAGCTTTCACTGGATGTTCCCTTTATTTTTATAAAATGCAATGTGAATAGAGCCAAATGAATTCATCATGAATGTGAACATACTATACTGCAAAACAATCATATGGCATGTGCCTATGAGAAGATTATGAAATCAAATCATCAGTATGCCATACATTGGTTTTCTGAAATTAGGGCACGTTGAATATTTTGCAACCAAGGAATAAATTTTCTATAAATACAAAATGAAACATTGACATTACTGAATGTTCAGTTAGTCAGTGATAATGAATAGTATAAAAAAATTACTATATCTTTAAACTTTCTAAAGACCAATTCAAATATCCAATATTAACAATTATGACAGAAAAGCAATCAGTTTAGACGGCTCATCAATCTTTCTATTAAACATGTTTTGAAACTCTATCCTTTCTTAATGGTTACTCTTTATGACTGAAGGACATAGAAAAGGTAACTAGCTTCCATGGGTACTCAATATTCAATGCAGTTTATGGCACAAAGAAGAATTTGCCTTTTGATTTCATTTTATTTGTAAAATTAATGATGACCACTTAAAACTGTGTAGCCAGAAATGTAAATACACTATAAATATGAGGAGGATTGCACAAGAGTTTTCCTATGAGGATTTTTCTGAGAAATTATGACAAAAAAGTACTAATATTAAGTCCTCTACATTGGTAGTGCCTTAGGAATCTAGCTGGGTTTGTGAATTGTTTTTTCAACTGCTATTAGGTATATCCTTTGCAAACTTGGCTGGAAAGGTGTTATTCTGAGTGAACAAAATTAACCTCAGTGTTATAAGTTTCTTCAGGGACAACAGCGTTCTAAAGTATGAGAATCCAACTGTTAGAGAAACTGAGAACAAACTCATAATACTTAGTACAAGTGCTTAGTACAGTGCTCTGCATGTAGTAAGCGCTCAAAAATACTATTATATGAATGAATGAATAATGCACTATGTACTCATCAGCCATTTTGGCTAGGTTCTCTCATCATTAAACATGAAGATAAAATATCACTGTTTTGGAGCAACTCTACCTATTTCTCTGCAGAATATTATAACATGAATAAAGGAGAATATTTTGAATATGACATATGAGGAAGTAAAATGATTTCACAAATTTAAAAACCATCCAGTCCAGTACAGAAGTAAAGCAGAAAATAGAAATAAATTTCCTAGAGATATTTAATTTGGTTTCACATTGTTTGCCACATAAACACACAAAATGAATAGGGAACCTGTGTAAAGTAGCAATTTCTCTAACATTCTCATTTGGCACTACAAGTCCATTTTGTATTATTAAAAATTAGCTAATCTCAGTTTACTGATTGTAGATTTGCAGTTTATCTTTTTATCAATGATTTGTAAACAGAACTGCAAATTATGCTCCTCTTTATTAGGTGTATGGGACAATACAAAGAAATAAAATCCTTCCAAATAGCCCCAATTCCTAGAGGAAAACATAATTTTGTTCATATAAAGGTTCTGATGACAACATTGTGGATTGATAAATGCCAACATAGGAAAAAATTAAAACATGAATAATCAACTGTAACTACTTATTTACTGCATTGTACTCGAGTTCCAAATTTGCCTTTGTGAAGAGATGTCTGTTTGCAATTAATCTCCTCCTATTGTAAAATGTATTTCATTGTACTTCCATATTCTTAAGCATTTTATTGTAATGGAGTGGTTTATATCTTAATTTCACAGTTTAATGATTTATACATTTTCTATTATCTTCAAAAAAAAAAACTTCACTTACCTCCTCCCAAACATGAAAACTGACATTTCTTTAAAAGGGATGTGTCCCAAAAAGGTTACGGGGTAATTTGAGGGAACTCTTTGGAATTCCCAGATTCCGCACAGTTGGATCAAAGAGTAGGAGAGGATGCTACAGGAAGCAATGTGGCCTAGTGGAAAAAGCTTGGGCCTGGGAATCAAAAGGCCTGGATTCTAATCCCTACTCCACCACTTGCCTGTTGTGACCTTGGGCATGTCACTTAACTTTTCTGTGCCTCAGAATCCTTTTTCTCCCTCCTATATAGACTGCGATCCCCACATGCAACAGTGACTCTTCTGTAGACTATTAGCTCGACCATATGTGGTTTACTTCTTGGTTCTTCCCACATCACCTGACCACACTCTGGAATGAGCTCTTTCCTGACTAAGCCCTAGTTTCTGCTCCTCTCCTGCCATCAACCCCCCGTCCACATTCTCCCTCTAGCCTGGCATGCCCTCCCTCCTCACATCCGCCAAACTAGCTCCCCTCCCCCTGTGAAAGCCCTATTGAGAGCTCACCTCCTCCAGGAGATCTTCCCAGGTTGAGCTCCCCTCTGCTCCTCCTCCCCTCCACAGTGCCCCTACTTCCTCCCTCTGTTTCACTCCTTTCCCCCACCCCCTCAGCACTTGTGTATATTTGTACATATTTATTATTGTATTTATTTTATTAATGATGTGTATATATCTATAATTCCATTTATGTTGATATTATTGATGCCTGTCTACTCGTTTTGTTTTGTTATGTGTCTCCCCCTTCTAAACTGCAAGCGCACTGTTGGGTAGGGATTGTCTCTATCTGTTGCCGAATTGTACTTTCCAAGTACTTAGTACAGTGTTCTGCACCCAGTAAGCACTCAATAAATATGAATGAATGAATGAATGTTTCAGGTTGTTCAGGTCACCTGTATGCCCAGAAAGGATCTCACTATTGCATCATCATCAAAAGTGAAGTTTTGGGTTTTTTTTTTTTAATTTCTATGTTATCCGTTAAGTGCTTACTATATGCCAGGAACTGTACTAATCCCTGGGATAGATACAAGCTAATCAGATTGGACATGGTCTACTTGCAGTCTTAATCCCCATTTTGCAGATGAGGTAACTGAGGCAGAGAGAAGTTAAGTGACTTGCTCACGGTCACATAACAGACAAGTAGCAGAGTCAGGATTGGAACCCAGGTCCTTCTGATTCCCAGGCCCATGCTCTACCAACTAGGCCATGCTAACTACTCTGTAGGTATATTGATAGCTTAATAATTGATAGCATAATAATTTCTAGAGTCTGTTATCCCATCTCTATTGTCAAAGATTGTGGTTATAGTGGAGACTTTAAAATCCTTTGCCACTAACCCTGTTTGCAAAGGTAAACAGCTAACTAAACTGTTAAATATGGGGTATTTTATTATGTTTTCTCTGAAGATATCAACCTCCTTTATAATTTTGGACTCATTTCAGGATTCACTTTAACACATGTTTCTGTTAGGGTCTCATCTCACTTCCAACTGTTAAAAATATAACAGAGTTTTGCTGAGGGCAGATGTGAAAGCTGTTCTTTCATGAGGCAGGGAGTATCAAATTAAAAATAGGTTTTAACATGGAAGATTACTCTTCAAGTGATTTTTAGTTGTGGGTTTTTATCCAACTTCCATTTGCCCAGCTAATAATTCTGTGAGCTTATTACTAGATCATCTAAGCATCTACTCGACTTAAATCTTCACAGGATGCTCATGTTTTTAAAAGTTATCTTGATTCACTCATGAGAAAATATATATGTCTGAGCAATTCTACCCTTATCAGGGAGAGTACCACAACAATTAGAAATTTCTTGTTCTCTAATTAAATGTGCATTTGGTCTGTCCCTCTCTCCCACTGTGCCTACAGATTATGCTGCCTCTTAAGCTTGGCATGCTGTCAGAAGAGCTGAAATCAGACACGATACATGAGACCTCATAGAGAAAGCCGGAGATGCCTGGACGGATAGTATCAAAGGCAATTCAGAAAACTGGAACCAAGTGCTGCTCCTTATTGTTAAGTATCCCACGCTGTGAATATCTGGAAAAATCATTTTTTTCTTTCTGCCTTTGCTGCCACATCTCATCTCAATGATACTTTTTATCTGTGACTGAGGACATAGATTAATTTAACACAATTTGCCTTTTTCAATTAGGAAGTTTATAATTCCACTTCATATGAGCCAGTGGATTGCAGATTCTTAAATTAGAATGCTTTCATTTCTTAAAGTTTATGTTGCAAATAAAGACATATTTGTATCCACAAAAAAAGTGAAGAATTGAAACCACAATACATCCAACTCATTTGTGTTTTTGAGCACTTACTGTGTGCAGAGAACTGTACTAAGCACTTGGGAGAGTACAATATAAAAGAGTTGTCAGGCTCGTCCCATGCCCACAGTGACCTTATAGTCTAGAAGGGGACACAGACATTAATATCAACAAATAAATTATGAATATGTACATAAGTGCTGTGGGGCTGAGGGTGGGGTAAAGAAAGGGAGAAATCCAAGTGCAACATAGGAGGGAAAGGGATATTAGGAAATGAAGATTTACTCAGGGAATGTCTCTTGGAGGAAATGAGCCTTAAGTCTTTGAAGGTGAGGAAAAGAATCGTCTGTTGGATATGAAGCCAAAGGCCATTCCAGGTCAGCAGCAGGAGGTGGATGAGAGGTTAGCAGAGAGATAGATGAGATTGAGGTACAGTGAATAGGTTAGAATTAGAGGAGCAAAGTGTGTGGCCGAGTTTTAGTAGGAAAGCAACCATATAAGGTAGGAGGGGCAAACTGATTTAAAGCTAATGGTAAGGAGTTTCTGTTTGAGGCGGAGATGGTTACTGGAGGTTCTTGAGGAGTGGGGAAACATGGACTAAACATTTTTGCAGAAAAATCATCTGGGCAGCAAAGTGAAGTATAGACTGGAATGGGGAGAGACAGGAGGCATGGAGGTCAGGAAGGAAACTGATATAGTAATCAAGGTGGGATGGGAAAAGTGCTTGGATTAACATGGTAGTGATTTGGATAGACAGGAAAGGGTGGATTTTAGCAATGTTGCAAAGGTTGAACTGATAGGATTTTGTGACAAATTGAATATGAGGTTTGAATGAGAGGGATGAGTCATGGATAATGCCAAGTTTTGGGGCTTGTGAGACAGGAAGGATGGTGGTGTTGTCTATGGTGACAAGAAAATCAGGGTTTTGGTGGGAAAATGAGGAGTTATGTTTTGGACACATTGAGTTTGAGGAGTTGGTGAGACAACCAAGTAGAGATGTCTTGATGGAAGGAGGGAATGTGAGACTGCAGACAAGGACAGAGATCAGGGCTGGAGATTTAAATTTGGGAATCAACCCTATAGAGATAGAAGGTGAAGTCACAGGAGCAAATGAAGTCTCCAAGGGAGTGGGTTTAGATGGAGAATAAAAGAGGACCCAGAACTGAACTTTAAGGGACTTCCACACTTAGCAGGAGGGAGACAGAGGAGGAGTTCAGCCGAGAGACTGAAAGTGAAAAAATTCAGACAAAATATCCCAAACTCTTGACAGAACTATACTTATTTCTGCCATAACTTTATCTACCCATATCTCTACCTAACATTACTTATCTGTATGTCCTTCATGTTAGGAAAACACACTACTGATGTTGCAGTTCACCTATGAGTATGTCTATTCGAGTTTTACCATAACTGCTTTTTAAAATTTTTTTTTAAGTGGCATTTGTTAATCGCTTATTATTTGTCAAACACTGTTCTAAGTGCTGGGATAGATACGAGTTAGATTGGACACGGTCCCTGTCTTGTGTGGTGCTCACAGTCTAAACCGGAGGGAGAACAGGAGATCTGAGGCACAGAGAAGTGAGTCGTTTGCCCAAGGTCATACAGCAAGCAGTTGGCAGACCCAAGATTAGAATCTAGTCCTCTGACTCCCATGCCTGTGCTCTTTCCACTAGATCTTACTGCTTTGAGTACGTATCTTAGATCAGATGAAATTAGGGAATTAGGGAATGTTCATCTAACAAGATCCTCTTTGGGTTCAGCATGTCATGTCACTGAAAAAATTGTTTGTGCACACACCAGCATGTACATTTGCACATGTGAGGAATTTTGGATCATGTAATATGGCAACCCAAGCTTGCCTTAACATGAGGTTTTTTGCCAGAACAAAGCCTTGTTTTGTAGAACGGAGTGTACCCAGATATTTCCCTTTTGATTTGAAAGATGAGGAAAATGACTTTGAAGTGGCAATTTATGGATTCAGCCCTGGTTTAACACAATGATCACAAGCATAAGTATCATCATCCTCCAACCACTTCTAGAAAAGAAACTACTCCAAAATCTCCTGAGTCATTTTGACTCCTTTATCATCATTTGATAACAGTCTTCGCCAAGTGTTAAGAGCATCTGAGCCATAGTGCTTTTAGATTAAATGATTAATTTATGCTCAAAGAAGTTATTTAGGTCTGTACTAGACATACTGATTCCTCACCTCAAGGGATTTCTTTGAATTGGAAAGACTTATTTTTGTGTAATAATAATAATCATAATTATGGCATTTGTTGAGCACTTATTAAGTGCCAGGCACTGTACTAAGCACTGGGGTAGATACAAGCAAATTGGGTGGACACAGTCCTAGTCCCATGTTAGGCTATGAGTCTTGATCCCCATTTTACAAATGAGGTAACTGTGGCACAGAGAAGCAACTTGCCCAAAGTCACACAGCAAACAAATGGCGGAGCCAGATTAGAACCTATGACCTACTGACTCCCAGTTCTGTTCTCTGTCCATTACTCCATGTCTTTTATAGAACAGATTATTTTTTGTGATGAATGAAATTAAGGCATTTATCAAATATCATTGGATGTAATCCCAAATCCCTTATTTTTTTTTTTTTATTTATCCTTCATTTTTTATGATATTTGTTAAGTGCTTACTCTTTGCCAGGCTCTGCACTAAGCACTGGTGTAGATACAAGCTAATCAGATTGGACTAAGTATATGTCCCATGTAGCGCTTACAAGTCTCATCCCCATTTTACAGATAAGGTGATTGAAGCACAGAACAGAAGTGACTTGCCCAAAATCACATAACAGGCACATGGCAAAATCAGTATTAGAACCCAGGTCCTTCTGATTCCCAAGCCCGTGCTCTATCTGCTAGGCTATGCTGCTTCTCTTAGTTTAATTTAGTAGAACAAACTGAAAAGAAAAATTAAATCCCTAGGACAGAGTCAATTAAAAAAATAAAATAAAACTCAAGGTCCTCAAGCTCTGACCTGAGGTTATGAATGGTTACAAATAATGGTGCCACATTCACATATACACATTCTCTCTCCCTTGCTCTAATCCTTGAAATTCCTCTGGGTTCTAGCCAATGCCCTTTGCAGTTCTATTGATTTTTCAAAGTATCTAACAATCAGGCAAATCTTGTTCTGATGTAACTCATTTCTGGCCTATTTTCAGCTTTTCGAATCAGAGACTTTTAAATCATTGCCCTCCCCACATGGAAAGCTTTAACTCTCACATTTTCGGGCCCTGAAGGCAAAGTTGAAGAGCTACCTTTGCTGTTTTCAATTTAGAACGTTTCCTGGAAGGAGATTATTAAGAGGTAGATCATTCTCTCTTTCTCTCATTTCTGGTGGTTTTTACCCATTTTACCTCTTGTCAGCACTTCCAGCTGAGGGAATTTGAGGCAGAACTGAAGAGGAAGGAGAGGTGAAAGGAAAAGGGAATAGCAGCAAAAGCAAAAATTATAAAGAAAAGAATTGTTGTTCGTGTCAAATTGAAGTGAAGAGCTTTCATGATCACATAGTTAGTCATGCACCAGGATTATCAGTCACATTTGATATCTGCCAAGAGCAGTGCACTGGCCTAGTGCAAAGAGCACGATCCCGGGAGTCATAAGTTCTGGGTTCTAATCCTGGTTTCACCACTTGCCTGCTGTTTAAGTTTGGGCCAGTCACTTTAACTATGCCTCGGTTTCCTCATCTATAAAATGGGAACAGACATTAGGTCCTACATATCTATCCCAGCATTCATACAATGCTTGGCCTATAGTAAACATTTAGGTACTAGAATTATCATTATTATTACTATTATTAGCATCATCTTTGAAACTGAAGGTCATGTGTGTGCCCTTTCAGGGGACAATGGATATGGATGAACCCATTCATTTCCAATTGTGAGAGAAGAATCATTATTTCAAAATTAAGGGTTTTTATATGCTGGATTTGCAGCCTCATTTCATATTCCTGACAGAGTTTATATACAGGATTGAAACACACACATACACACACACACATTCTGGTCCCCATCATTCATTAGTTATTTAAAAAGTGCCTGCCATTTCTAATCTTGCTCCCTCAATAGATGTGTTTTGTTGGGTTTATTGTCTCCACTAAACATTGGCAATTCTTCCGGCTTTTCTATGCCTTTTCGATATTATGGACATACATGAGTGTATTATATAAAACATACTTTTAATGGATGCACAGCATTGGGTAGCATATAAGATGCTATTTTCTTGATGATGTATAAGGATGCATAAAATAGCATTTATGAAGTGCTTACCTTGTACCAAGAACTGTGCTAAATGCTGGGAGTGATAAAGGCCAGATGCATGTGGACCTGTTCCACAAGAGGCTCAATGTCTAAGAGTAAAGTAGAACAGGTATAGAGTAATGGTGGTGGTGATTATGGTATTTGGCATGTACTTATTACGCGCCAAGCACTGTACTAAGCACTGGGGTAGATTCATAATATCTGCACCACATAGGCCTCATAGTCTAAGGGAAGGGGGAAAAGAAGTACGGAAAAGCCATTTTACAGATGAGGAAATTGAGGCCTAGAGAATTGCAGTGACTTGGCCAAGGTCACACAGCTAGCAAATAGGAAAGCTGGAGTTAGAACCCCCGTCCCTTGACTCCTGAGCTTGTGGCTTTTCCACTATCCATATTTTACTCACATATGAATGCATACTGATGACACCAATATTCATACCGTGTAGAGAGCCACACTGTGTCCTAAAATATGGCCCGTTTTAAGATAAAATCATTTTTTTTAAAAAAAGGATTCACAAACAAAATCAACCGAAAACAAAATCAATTTATATAACCATTTTGTGTGTGTGTGTGAGAGAGAGATTCTGTTTTCTGGACTGAAAATCATTCCAAGTATTAATTTCATACAGGACTCAAGTATCATTTCAAATGAAAATGTCAAATATTTGACCAGTCATTTTCTCTTTGTTAATTTAGGTTTGTCACTTACTGTAGCCAGAGTCTTCTTCTATTCTTATCTTATGAAATTTGCAGTTCTCACATAAATACTGCTTTTCCACAGAAAATACCCTGGATTTAGGCCATGTCTCAAAAGTCAAGATAGGCATGGGGTCCTGCTTAGAATTTACTGACTTCAGAGTAAAAATTCCACATTTAAGCCTTGCTGTCATTTAGATGAGTTCCATTGTAATGGTCTATCTACAGACTAAGAGTTTCTGAATAGATCCTTGTTCCATTTGGTGATTTCCTGAGGGAGTGTTATCACCACTCTGATGTACAGTAACTTGATAAGCCTTAATTTAGCCCCCGTATATCATTATTTAAACCTTCACAGACGCCACCAGACTGCCATCATTGTGCCAGGGTTTGTATTGATGGGCTGCTCACCAGTGGTTTGAAATAGATTAACCAGGCATTTTTTGATATAGAAATGTAGATTGTGTACCTAAGTTTTGCTAAATCCCCCTGAACAGCAATTCCATCATGCAGAGGCTAGCTGTTTACACATGATAAGAGCCCTCCTATTGGAAACCTATTTAAACACATCAACTCAACAAAATGACCCCATATACCTTATCATTTGACTGACTGTTGAGAATTCTAATAGTTTAAGTAGATGCATTTGTAAACAAATATGCCTGTCACTGTACTGAGATAAAACACATCCTGGGAAACTTTGCAAAAACACAGTTAGGGTTATTCTGAGATATTTAATAACATGCTCTCTTTACCCCTAGATTCTTAAATATGGTTTCATTCCATTTTTGGAATAGTGCATGCATAAAATGAGTTTTAAGGATTAGAGGGGTAAAGCTGTTCCCTTCATCTGACAAAATATTGAGAAACAGCATGGTCTCATGGAAAGAGCATAGGAGTAGGGGTCAGCATACCTGGGTTCTAATCCTGGCTCTGCCACTTGTCTGTTATGTCACTTCAGGCAAATCACTAGACTTCTCTGTGCCTCAGTTACCTCATCTGCTAATGGGATTAAAATTGTAATGCCCACATGGAACACAGACTGCTTCCAACCTAATTAATTCTACTAAGTGCAGGTTGGACACAGTCTATGTCCAATGTGGGGCTCACAGATTTAATCCCCATTCAATTCATGAGGTAACTGAGGTACAGAGAAGTTAAGTGACTTGTCCAAGGTCACAGCAGACAGGTGGAGGAGTCAGCATTAGAGCCCAGATCCTTCTGACTCCCAGGCCCATATTCTATCAATTAGGCCACACTGCTTCTCATAGTAAGTGCTTAATGCCATCAAAAATTATCAAAACTGAAATTCCCAAACCCTGACGATGCATGACTACAACCCTGAAATCAATGTTTTCAAAAGAAAAACCTTCTCCAAACAGTGATAAAAAGGACATCTGATCCATAGTTAGATCAATTGCATTTCCTTTCTCATTACTAATGCCAAAATATTTTGTAGTAATGTCTAAGAATGGGAATGTGTTAAAATCTGGAAATAAAAGCTCAATTATAATAAATGCTTCACCAATTCTGGTCAGTTCTACCTTGACAGTAGCTCTAGAATCCACCTCTTCTTCAACCTGCTACCACTCTGAACCAAGCACTTGGATCTCATTTTGACTACTACATCAGTCTCCTTATTGATCTCCTACCTCCAGTCTCTCCCCGACCCCTGACCCAAGTCCATACTTCACTCTGCTTACCAGGTCATTTTTCTTAAAAAATTTTCAACAAATATTTCCCCACTCTTCTAAAACCTCTAGTGGTTGCCAATCTCTGCATCAGATACCCCTTACCATCAGTTTTAAAGCACTCAGTCTGTTCCCTCCCTCTTACCTTACCTTCTATCCACTAACACCAACTCATCTTCAACACATACTTTGTCAAACCTCTGTCCCTTTTCATATATGAGTCCACTATTCTCCTCACCTTCAAAGCCCCATGAAAATCATACCTCCAAGAAGACTTCGCTGAATTACTTTTCATATCCCCTGCTTATTAAGGCTTCTTTCTGCAAAATCTTAGACTCTTGAATCTGTACCCCTAAGATATTTATTTTAATGCCTGTCTCTCGTACTAGATTGCAAGCTCCTGGAGTTGAAAGATAGTGTCTACCAACTCTATTGTATGTACTTTCTCAGGGTGTAAGCAAAGCCAGGTTGACATGCAGGAGTGATGAATAAGAATCCATCATAAGGTGCAGATTACAGACTATGATTACTGTGAATCTAAGCCAATGCTTTAGTCCCTCCTCTCTTAGGACCACATGAATAGAGTTGATGTGGGAATCAAACCAGTCCTTGGAATCTAAAGCTGAAAGATTCCCTTTAGTGAATTTACATCTCTTTAAAAAATAACACATTGCTCATGAATAACATAAAATACTTTTAAAAAATATTCTCATTGATCTTCTAAACCAAAGATTTCAAGGTCTTTTCCCCTTTTTTAGATTTAGAAACTGAGGCAATTAGTGTACACAAGGTGACATTTTTATTCATTGGCAGGGCAGGGAGTAGAACATCTCTCTCCCTCCAGTAGAGTCAGCACTAAAATAATCAAACACTTTACAAGCTTATGATCAGGTATGGCATAGGAAAAGTACACTGGGGAGAAACTGAAGGTGGTAAAGAACTGCATAGAAAAATAAATAGCTACCTAGGGATAAATACACAAGAAAAAGAAAGATTACAGTGTGATGTTCATGGGATAGGAAAATTCCATTTTTAAAAATATGTACATACACACACATATATATATAGCTATATATACATATACACACACACACACACACAGGTCACTAAGCCCTGAAATAGTTTGTCAAGATTTGGAATTGTGTTTAATCTATATCCACAATTCTTTGGCTACTCCAGTACAACTCACCTCAGAAAAATTTTATATAAAAATATTAAATTTTACTTTAATTCAGAACTATATTTTTCCAGGAAAAAACAAAATTTTGGAACAAATTCTGAAGTTTTTTCTTTTTTTCTTTGAAAAACAACATATTTTAATAAAACTGTGGCTCTTTTTTTTCCCTCTTTGGCTCAACTCAACATGAAAAAACAAATCAACCTTAGCAAGTTGTAGATCTTGATCTTAATCATAACAGGAAAGGGGTTGTTTTCTGCTTTGGTGATGTAACTGTTAGGTAATCTGTGCCTAGACGAATATATATCTGCCTGGCAGGGTTGGAGGTTTTGGGAAGAAAATTAACAAAACACATTTTGTGGGAAAGAATCCTGGTTTGTGATTCATAATCATGACAGTAATTAGTGTCTACTCCAGACCTGGGGATGGAATTGCTATTCTTTTTATTATTATTATTATTAAAGCATCAGATTGAGGGAATTCACTTCATAAACATTCTTAAAGGAAATATTCCTAGTGGACCCAATTGAAGAGGATTAAGATCCACAAATAAACTTATATTAAGACAGAAAATGAAAGGAAAGTGAATAAAATATGTAAAAGAAATATATCTTTCACACACATTCATATTTATCCTTATCTCTATATTTTTCTCCTATATTTTATATAATATTCTTTCTGCAGCAGAATTTGGCTTCAGTGGGAATAGCTACTAAGTTGATTCAGAAAAGTATCTGTGCCAGCCTCTAGCTACTGGCTTCTTGACTTTAGGGCACAGGATGGAATGAGCCCTCAATAAATACGATTGAATGAATGAATAAGGATGTAATTTGTGATGCAGCTGACCCAGTCAACACATCTCCAAGAGGGAAGGACATTGCCTGTGTGAAGAGTTGACCTTATGTCTCACATATCCAGATTTGGAACACTGCCCTTTTTCCCGATGGTAATTAGTGAGACACAGAATATTGGGGAAGTACTGTAGTGGGTCCCTAACATTCACCTCTCCAGCCAATTAATAGCATTTATTGAGTGCTTACTGTATGTGTAGAGGACTGAATCCCAATCAGTGAAAAAATGAATCATTCCCTCCAAATGACTCATTCTTTATAAGCAATATTTGGGATCTGATTTTGTAGTGAGGGAGAGAGTTAAAGAGGTAGGGTAGTCTCAGTCTTATTCTAGTGAATAGAAGCACAGTAATTATATTTTTAATAGAATAGACTCCAGTCTACTCTCTAATGACCAAGCCCTTTAACCTCCTTGAATTGCCTTTATGAGGTTCTCTGAGGGATACACCCTTGATTCCACCAGTATATTGATTAATCAATCAAAGGTATTTTTTGACAGCTTACTGTGTGCAGAGCACTGTACTGAATGCTTTGGAAAGTACAATACAGCAGAACTAGTAAATGTGATACCTGCCCACAAGGTGTTTACGGTATAGCAGGATTACTGTCCCAAAATCTGGTTTATCATTCACTAAATTGGGAGCCCTGTCACTTTGGTGGCACTTCTGTGTACGTATATCTTCCAAGCAGTCCAAATATCAATAATTATTTGAAATATATGGTCATTTCAAATGTGTATTTTTCAAAATCATATATGTAAAATGATTGAGCGGCAAGGGGTTAAGACAATTTCCTACCATTGAAAAATTTTCCGTCTTTAAAAATGGATTTGAAGCAGTGTTCTAAGCAAAACAATGGAAATAAGACATCATTTGCTTTTCCGTAGCATTTTGAATTGCATTTCACAGTTTCTGATTACCCAGTTGACCATCCAGGAAATATTTGATGTCAGATCAGCGGGCAAGATAGTGGAGGTGGAACTGGAGTCCATGAATGCCCTTACCCTATTGCAATACCTACTTGAAGTAGACCATTACCCTTTCCTTACCAAATATGTGAAATTCCACTTGGCCCAAGTGGACAAAGTCTCACCATGGACATTGTTGACTAGACACTATATCACATAGATACATTATTGTGTATACCAAGCAAATAGTTAATTAAAATTGCTGCTTAAAGTTACATTTAATTAAAATGACTGCAGTAAAGTGAAAATGTTTTAAAAATATTCAGAAACTGAGCTGCAGCTGAACAAGCAAACTGAGAAAAAGAAAAGAAAAAAGAACACAGGTTGATAAGACACATTGCTTGAGAGAGAAGTAGTGCTGACAGACAGACATGAGAAATGTTCAGTCTCCTTCTCAAAGTTAAATAAACTAGTAAAACCAACAGAAACATCACTAATTTCAATCCTCCAATACCTAATGATGGTTTGTTTTCACTGTACCTTGATTCCTGTTTTCATCCCTCACCAGTGATACAAAATAATTTAACAGTCTCCTCATAAAGTGGGGTCAGGCATTCTGAAATGGAGTGATTACTTTTTGAACTCTCAGTTTTGGGCATGGAATTTATTTCATGAATTTCATGATGTATTTTTTAGATAATGGTGCTTCACTAGAGGCCTGTCAGACTGGAAAGAAATGAACAGACAGTCCTGTGCCCCAAGCAGTTGGGTAAGTAGATAGAAAATGAATTTAATTCATATGATTAATAGTACAAAAAGTTAGTAGACACCAGGATTTGCCAACCAGTCCTAACCCATCAGAGATGACCTAAATAGTAAAATGTATTTAATGAGCATTCTCTTTCAGCGGTGTAACATAAATTGGTACTCTCTGTGAGTTAGTGAGTACCTACATTCAAAACTGCTTTAATAGACCTGTTACTAATAAAAGGTTAAAAAATATAAGAAACAAACTCCCTTGCCAAAACTGAAACAAGACTATTTCCTTAGCTTTGCAGAACACTAGAGAAAGACTAAATTTCATTTTGTCCTGTTTCTCTGGTTTAAAAGAATCTGTGCTATTTTACATTACAAAATGAATAGGTGAGATTATTCAAATGACATGATAAGATAATATATGGGGCTTCCATTTTCACAGAAATACCCTACGCATTCAAAATGAAACTATTGCTCCCACAGGAAAAATCTATAGACCAATTTTTTTTCCTTCATTTTCTTCTCAGAGTAACAATAAAAATCTTGGCTTACAACACTTCCTGGGGATTAATGACCAGCTGGACCTCAGTGCATCACCTCCTCTTAGCCAGCCATTAATTCCCAGGAAACGCTCTCTGCCTTGATCATTATTGCATAATTAAGCCCATTTTTTTGTTCCTTTAATGTATCATATCCATTATTGAGAAGAAATAACATACCATAAAGGGATGAAATTACTTTATATGAAAATAAAGGCAAGCTAAAAGGAGACATTCTAGAGGTCTGTTTGAATAACCGCCATTCAAGAGGCTCAGGTTTAAGAGAAGGTGTTAAAAGAATCCAGTTTGATTTTCTAAATTATTATAATGGGTGACAAAATAATGGGTGAGTTTCTGGAAAAAAAAAATAAAGGATTCATAAAAATATCTAGGGGTTAAATTACTTTGGTTTTCAGCTTTCATTCAATAAGATAATTTAAAAGATAAGGATACTGTTGAACTCCCCGGTCTTGAAAATATCACACCTGACGCTCCAGAGAGAAGCTAAGGGAGGCATTGTAACACACACTCTGGAACTGTGGAGGAGGAAGAGCAAGCTGAATCCTCCCCCAGGGTTAATTTAGAGCAAAGGGAGAATCTTACCTGGGCAGCTGCAATCGGCACAGCCACCAGCTCCATTCTCTCCTTCACAAATTTTTAAATGACTGAGGAAGAGTTGGTGTTGAGAGGAAGTGGGATCATGCTGATTACAAAACTCCCACCAGGAGGCATCCAAAACCTCATCTCCACCAAACAAATGGTAATTTCTCCCACAGCCATTTACCATCTTGGAGATGTCCTTCCCCTGCCCAGTCCCTTAGCTAACTTCTGGCATTTCTGTGACGTCTCTTTTTCCATTTAAAAGCACAGAGAACTGCCATATGGTATCCATTTAGCCCAATTCTGTTTCTGGCAGTGGTTCCAGAGGACACCCAAGCATTTACTACAGTGCTTTGCACGCAGTAAGCACTACAAAAAATACAATTGAATGAACAGCTGGAGGAAGTGTGTTTGGGGTGCCCTTTTATACATCAGCTCTAGATAAGGACTTAGATCTAACTAAAGCCTTCTGCTTCCTGCTAACATCCCTGATCTTTTTCCCCAACCTTCCCAATATCCCTCCCATTAATCGTTTGGAGCTCTTGCCCATGAATTTAATAATCAGTGGTACTTAGAGTGCTTACTATGTGCTTAACAGCTTACTATGTACTTGGGAGAGTACAGTGCAACAGAAGTAGCAGACAAGTTCCTTGCCCATAAAGAGTTTATGAACTTTTTTCAAACAGCCAATATTTTCTGGCCGAACAAATTCCTTCTGTTTTCCCTTCCCTGGGTGATAGCATCTTTCTTTCATCACTTTCTTGGTAACTTACAACTTTTGCGATCCAGTGGGTTTCCTCTCATTCTGACAGTGTGCAATTTGGGGTACAAAAATTAGGGATATTCACCTTGATCTTGTCTTTCAACTCTCTCTTGATCACACCTGGAGAGTTTTCAGTGCTCTACCAGTCTCAGCTATGGGAGAGAGAGTCAAGCAGAGGCATACCCATTCCATTCCTAGTTCAGGCAGTGGCTAACTAGTGGAGCTATTACAAGTCAAAACTCAGCAGAGCTGGGCAGCAGCGGCATAGGAGAGAGTCGATGGAGGAGACTTAAATTTATTGCACGGAAGGAAGCAATGCTAAACCACTTCCATATTTTTAGCTAGAGAAAACTATGGATACACAACAGAACTATTGCAGAT
Organism: Ornithorhynchus anatinus; assembly: GCF_004115215.2. Lineage (NCBI taxonomy): Eukaryota > Metazoa > Chordata > Mammalia > Monotremata > Ornithorhynchidae > Ornithorhynchus > Ornithorhynchus anatinus. Next base: position 17,137,813 of record NC_041737.1, read on the forward strand.
GGAGATGGGGCATTCCGGGAGAGATGTGTCCATGGCTTCGCTATAGGTCGGAGATGACTCAACAGCATAAGACAAGACATGTGTTTCATGAGCTTCATGGCTCAGTAAACCACCAAACGTCCAAACCCTATGAACAATTGACTGTAAAAGATTTCTGCCTTCACTGTGGCAGGGAGTCTGTGTCCCTTATCTGAGATTGATCAAGAGCCTGCTTCCCACAAAGGATGAAGTCAAAGGGAGCATAGCCTAGCCACTGCTGCTGAGAGAGACTCCATTATGAATGTGAAACTCTATTTAGTTAACAATTCTGAGCAGCCCCCATGCAGCTCATGGAATCAGGAAGGGCCAGAAAGAGTGTGTTCCTTGCCCAAAATGGGCTGGGGACAAATGGTGCCAAATTTCATTTTGAGTGGATGAGCAAACTTGGACCAGGCATTATGTGGATATATGGATAGAGGCAGAGGAATGGATGGGGTGAGGCTTTGATGAATATGACTCTGAGGGGGAAAATAAGTGGATGAAAATAGGAGAAGAAAGAGGAACATTGAGAGGAACAACTAGGAGGAGGCAGAAAGAGGTAGATGGCGGGTGATAGAGGATGGGGAGGGCAAAGGAGGAGAAGAAACAAGTGGAAATAGAGACAGCAAGGAAGGAAAGAGAAATCAAGCACCTATACTGTTCTTGAAACTCAGCTAATGCTCATTAAATGAATGAATGAATGAACCTACCATCCCTGCCTCTCAGGATCCTTCTACTACAACTCCTCCTTTTTTCTGACTCCTTTTTTTTCCCCACATTATCAACCAATGATCTCATCCTAACTGGGCTCTGGGACTGTCTAGAGAGCATCATGGTAAACAATGCAGGTGCTGGAGCCAGGCCAGAGGAACTCACCTTGCCAGCAGGGAGAAAATTATAGAGCTACCATTTTATTTCCATCTTTGGTCCCTCTATTACTTCATGGGATGGACTGAGCAAGCTACAGCAGCTTATCTTGCTCCAAAAAGCTGCCAGACATAGCTAATGATTGTGTCGCCTCAGCACCGAACACTTAGACATTTCCTCCCCTTGTACTCTTGTCTCAGCAGTTTTAATTCCAAAGTGGGCAAACAATCAATCCTGTTTACTGAGCACTGATCAACTACTTGGGAGAGCACAATACAGCAGAATTAGCAGAGACCTCCTTGCAGAGGTAAAATATCTTTGGAACCCAGGAAATCACAGAGCAACAGGTCAGTACTAAGAATAGTACCTGACAGGTAGTAAGCAGTTGTTAAATACCAGAAATAAAATAGAGGTCAGGCTATAAACCACCATCCCCTGCCCTTGCTACTGGCTCCCCAGAATTCATATTTTTATTGGCAGTCAGGGAAAAGAATGTTGTTGCTAAGTGTGAATTTTGGGAGAGTATATCTAGCCAAGAGTGAGTGTGGGAGGGAGAGAGCACTGTGTGTATACTGAATGTGCATATGTCCCAAAAGATGGGTTTGTGGAGGATGTGTTTTTCTCTGAGAATCTCTCATATGGAGTAGTTGTCATTTAAATGTGTAGGGCTTTTGTGAGTGTCAGTACTTTTGTGGATGATGAGATGGGGAGGCTGTAGGGGATTAAGAACCTACATGGGAATGTTGCTGACCATTAGTCCCTTCAAGACAAAGCAGGTAATTTTGCCAGGATACGCAAAATCCTAGAGTGCATGAAGCATGTCCGCACCTAAGAAGTTAGAAAGAATTGAAATTTCAAAGGCAGGTTTAGTCACAAAATAACCAATTTTTCTTCCTGCTTTGAGATTTTCCCAGGGTTGCTCTAACCCCCACTTCATCAATGTTGCCATAGCAGGGAGCAGGTTCCATCATGAATGATCACCAGTTTCTCTGCAGTGGTGGCTTTTCATTTATGGTGATTCACAAAAGAAGCATAATAGGAGATTATGACATTCCCATTAGGGTGGCAAAAACTCATAGAGAGAATAAGAGTATTGTTAAATCAGATTTCCTCAAACTTCAGTTCAGGGAAGACACCGGAAAGGAAATTTTTGTTGTAGACCACATGGGATTTTCAGAGAAACTGGAGAAACCTGTTTCCACTAACAAAACAACCTGAAAGCACATTATTTCTCATCTTTTAACCTTTTTCCTTAATAGATTAATCACTTTACCTACAGGTGACAGTCTAGATATGAAAGTAAGTTAAGAAAATGATTGTTGCTTTTGTATTTCTAGATGAGATAAAATGCGCCTTGAAATCTTATTTATTCCACCAAAAAACATCTCAGAGACTAGAGATCTTAGGTAGCGTGAAAACAATTTGACAACAAAAAAGTGGCGATGTTTAGAATTGAGGATTGATCAGCAAGAATAGAATCAGTCAAGTTCTTACTTTGTGCAGAACATTGTACTAAGCACTTGAAAGGTACAGCACATTTGGTAGACATTATTCTTACCCTCAAGGAGTTTACTGTCTTGTAAGGGAGAGGGATAAAAAAAAAAATTAAAGGGAAGCAACCAAATATGAAGATATGGGGTTGGGGTGAATACCTAAGTTGTTAGGGGTAGAACTATACACATGAGCAAATCAGTAGGGAGGGAAAATGAGTCCATCAGTCATATTTATTGAGGGTTTGTGTGCATAGCACTATATTAAGTGCTTAGCATTGAACTAAGGCAAAATAGGGTGGGAGGAAGACACCTTAATCAAGAAAATATTCCTGGAAAATATATGCTTTTAGTAGGCTTTGAAAAAGGGGAGAGTGCTGGTCTGTTGGATATGCAAGGGCGTCAAGTTCCCTGAAATTTACAGAACTGGTGATTTTACCATTCAGTAGTGTTTAAATCTTTCAAATCCAAACGTTACTTCTGGGCCTGGGTGCCCTGCATGGTCATTTCCATGTCCCAAGTTCCTACTTGATATCCACTAAGAAAGAGTAACTTTAGTGTTCATCTATCTGAATTGGAGTTCAATTTAAAGCTCTGCAGGCAAGAGTTCTGAAAGAGTAGGGAAAAACTGCCTCATTATAACCACTTTGGCTATAGCGAGGCCCAGTGTGGGCAGTCACTGGGAGGTCCTCAGTGGCCCACCAAGGCAGACACAGGGATCACAAAAATGTTGGAGGATGAAACAACCACATCCTCCACCCATGTACACTTTTAGCTCTGACTTTCCCCTGGTGAACAGCACCACAGCTGAGCAGGATGATTCAGGCTCATGTGTTCTCAGCTGCTACTTTATTACTTCCTCCCTCCTCAATTGGTCTCCCAGGCCCCGCTCCGAAGAGATCATTTCTCGACAACTTAAAGCAGCCACATACTTTTGACCATGACCCTCATGCTGCTCAGCTGCTCTGTCTGTTCAGGCAGTTTTCCAAAAAAAAAAAAATGATAGGTCTTAAAGTACCCTGTACTGCAAATGTTCCTTTTTTCCTTTTATACAAAGTGGAGGGAATAGTGTTAACTCTAATGACATCAGGAAATTATCCAAAATGACCCACCCTTGGTTCTAGAGCATAGTCTTTATATATTGGCTTTGGGTTTGACCCTTTGAGGTGTGACTATCTGTGGAAGATTACAAGTCCAATATCCTTCTTTCTTTGAGTTCCAGATCTCTCCAAATGTACTGTTCTGCTTTCAAACTCCTTGGGATATTAATTCCAAGAGGAGAAGTCAGTTAGGCTTGATCAAGTTCAACCTTACAAGTGGGAAAATCTAGGACCAGTAGCTTAAATTAGTATTTGCTGAAGAGGTGTTGACATTACCTTTTGAAACATGAATGAGAAATGAAAATAAACAATCATGTAAATAATATACCACTCGAACATTTTGTGTTTTCACTTCTAGTGTGATAATTTCTTTTCCATAAGCCCAAATATGCATTAAGCTTTTTTTCCCCCAGAATTCTGCTACTGTTTTGTGAAATTCAGGCTTGAAGGAATGGAATGAGGAAAATGGTAAATAATGTTGCTATTTGTTAAGCGCTTACTATGTGCAGAGCACTGTTCTGAGCGCTGGGGTAGATATAGGGTAATCAGGTTGTCCCACGTGAGGCTCACAGTTCTTCATCTCCATTTTACAGATGAAGCAACTGAGGCACAGAGAAGTGAAGTGACTAGCCCACAGTCACATAGCTGACAAGTGGCAGAGCCGGGATTCGAAGCCATGACCTCTGACTCCCAAGCCCAGGCTCTTTCCACGGAGCCATGCTGCTTCCCATGGATCATTAAACTGGAAGCTTCATGTTGAACAGGAATTGAGTCTCACCTGATTATCTTCTACATACCCCAGCACTTAGTACAGTGTTTGGCACATACTAAGCACTTAAATTATATGTTAAGAGTTTCTCTTATGCTCAATTTTGCACACCCAAAACCTATTAATGTGTTTGCACATGCACAAACGTAGAATTTATTTCTCTCCAACTTGGCTATATGATTTGTCATCAGGAATGCTCTTTTTGTGTACTAAGAGAAAAACTGTATTAATAAACTTGGCCACGAACATTTTCTGCTGTAGTCTTTCATGGTGAAGTCATCCAAACATATTTACACTGCTTTGCTGACTTGCATGAGCAAACTGTGATGTGAATGCACCTTCAAAAGTGAAGAAAGTCAACTTTGAGATGTAAATTATTTCGAAACTAACTGAATTCTAAATATGATATATTGATGTCCAAAACATACTGCTATGAACATTCAGGCCAGTGTACTCAATAGTCTTTTACTAGAAAATATATTTTGGCTGTAAACAGAGAAAAGCTAACAAAATGTTGATTGTTACAGTACCAATATAGATACTATATCAGTTTTACAGCTTACAACACGTGACATAGTATAATAGTGTGGAAATTATTCATTCTCATTAGAACCTTCTTTAGGAAAGCTCCTAGCATGATAAAATAAGGAATGACTATTTGGGCCCTGCAAAAATTCCAAACAATAGAGCTGGAAAACAACTTTACATTATGAAAAAAACCCATACATGTACTTTTCAAGTAATGGGAACAGTAGCATATATAGCTTAAAAAGTATTTTAAAATTGTGTTTGTACTTTGACGATCAGTACGCTTTCCTATTTTTTAAATTTTGAAGGAGGCTTAATCCCAGTTGACTTATCACACTTCTTATGCAAAAATAATTCTACTTTTATTTGAATGCTAAGGGGAAAATCTTAATCAAGTGGTAGCAGAAGGGTTTTCAATGGACTGTTTAAAGAAAAAAAAATATGAAAAATATTTCTATTCATTAAATAATTTTATACAATCCTCGTTGGTTTTCAGAATCCATACATCTGGAGCCCACACTATATAACAACATCTCTTTTAGCCTGATCAGAAGCAAGTCATGCAATTTTCTACACAGGCTGACAGCAAGGAAAACACTATTCTCTTCACCTCTTTTATTCATAAACATATACTTCCTCTTCCACAGAGAAAAGACATATCTTCTTGACTCGAAGGCCAAGAATTAGAGACAAAACTCATGAAATCACAGTTTTAACAATATTTTTCTCACCCGTTTGAGTGCTGTTTACATTTGTTTTCGACTTAGAATAATTACTTGTTATTTAGCTACCCTTTCAACTCCCGAACTATTGGATTACCATTCTCACTGACAGTTTGGAAAGTCTCTTCAGAAAATGCGCACTGATTTTTTGGTTTGCTTTAAATACCCCTAATGAAAACAAGTTTAAACATGTTAAGGTGTATTTCTGCTTCAACCAAACGGTTTCTACAGTTGAATGCTTTTTTACAATGCTTTCTAAAAGTAAATATTCTCTGGAAACTCGCCCAGGCCCAGCTTATTCTCCTCTCAGTGGCAATATTTCTCAATTATGTCTTGACTGTCATCAACACATCACCTCCGTCTAGCCTGGGCTGTCTGGGCTTTAAGTCAGGCCACCGATGCTTCAGAGTTACTGGAAAAGCAGCGAAGCTGCCCCAGCAGGTTTGTTCTAATACACAAATTGATATCTCAAAGAGAGCCGTGACCAAGTATCATGGGGAGAATAGAGAAAAAGAGGACAGTTCAGACGTGTCTGGTCCAGTAAAATTTGCCATTTAAGGAGTTTGCTGTGGTAGGTGAAATATTTTAATTGCTTCTCAGTTCTATGTTAGACATGTGAAGTTCAATGCTCCTTTTGGAGTCTGAGAGAATCCTACTCATGTGATCTTCTGGCCTCAGAATGGAGAACACCCATCCTCTCTCCCTTGTTGGATGTTTCACTCCAGAGCTGGCTTTTCCCTTAGGTTGGAGAGGTCGTTGCTCACCAGGCATCAGAACAGCTTATATTTATTTACCCCTTACAAAATGGGCCCAGGAAGGTGCAGGGAGGTGGGAAGTGGCAGCAGCTAGGAGCCATAGGGTTTGTGTCTAGAGGGTGAATTTTAGTGCGGTAGTGATTTTCTGCAAAGAAAAGTCAAAGGAGCTAGGTCGAAGCCAAGATGATGTTGAAGTTATGCAGACCGGAGCTTCCTTCAACTACTGGGGGCAGTGCATCCTAGTGGAAGGAGCATAGAATCGGGATTCAGGAGACTTTGGTTCTAATCCCTGATCCAGCCTTCCATGTGACCTTAAGCAAGTCACTTAACTGCTCAGTGGTTTCTTCATCTATATAACAGTGATGAAATCCCTGCTCTCCTTCCACCTTAGACTGTGAGCCCCATTTGGCAGGGATTTTTTCTGATCTGTTTAAATTGTATCTACCTCTGTGCTCAGAATAGTGTTTGGCACCTAGTGGGGGTTTAGCAAATAACCAGGGACCATAAGGGAGCACCTGCTTGCCATCTCTAGGAGTAGTGCCATCCCACAGGATGGGGAGGCGGGTAGAAGCCCCTGGAAACAGCTTTAAGAATGATGGGCCAGTTGTGAAGCCCCCAGGGCCTTCCTGGATTAGAGAAACACTAGAGAAGCAGTATAATGTAGTGGATAGAGCATGGGCCTGGGAGTCAGAAGGTCATGGGTTCCAATCCCAGCTCAGCCACTTGTCTGTGTGACCTTTGGCAAGTCACTTCTCTTCTTTTCATTCAATAGTATTTATTGAGCGCTTACTTTGTGCAGAGCACTGTACTAAGCGCTTGGGATGAACAAGTCGGCAACAGATAGAGACAGTCCCTGCCGTTTGACGGGCTTACAGTCTAATCGGGGGAGACGGACAGACAAGAACAATGGCACTAAACAGCGTCAAGGGGAAGAACATCTCGTAAAAACAATGGCAATTAAATAGAATCAAGGCGATGTACAATTCATTAACAAAATAAATAGGGTAACGAAAATATATATAGTTGAGCGGACGGGTACAGTGCTGTGGGGATGGGAAGGGAGAGGTGGAGGAGCAGAGGGAAAAGGGGAAAATGAGGCTTTAGCTGCGGAGAGGTAAAGGGGGGATGGCAGAGGGAGTAGAGGGGGAAGAGGAGCTCAGTCTGGGAAGGCCTCTTGGAGGAGGTGATTTTTAAGTAAGGTTTTGAAGAGGGAAAGAGAATCAGTTTGGCGGAGGTGAGGAGGGAGGGCGTTCCAGGACCGCGGGAGGACGTGACCCAGGGGTCGACGGCGGGATAGGCGAGACCGAGGGACGGCGAGGAGGTGGGCGGCAGAGGAGCGGAGCGTGCGGGGTGGGCGGTAGAAAGAGAGAAGGGAGGAGAGGTAGGAAGGGGCAAGGTGATGGAGAGCCTTGAAGCCTAGAGTGAGGAGTTTTTGTTTGGAGCGGAGGTTGATAGGCAACCACTGGAGTTGTTTAAGAAGGGGAGTGACATGCCCAGATCGTTTCTGCAGGAAGATGAGCCGGGCAGCGGAGTGAAGAATAGACCGGAGCGGGGCGAGAGAGGAGGAAGGGAGGTCAGAGAGAAGGCTGACACAGTAGTCTAGCCGGGATATAACGAGAGCCCGTAATAGTAAGGTAGCCGTTTGGGTGGAGAGGAAAGGGCGGATCTTGGCGATATTGTAGAGGTGAAACCGGCAGGTCTTGGTAACGGATAGGATGTGTGGGGTGAACGAGAGGGACGAGTCAAGGATGACACCGAGATTGCGGGCCTGAGAGACGGGAAGGATGGTCGTGCCATCCACGGTGATGGAGAAGTCTGGGAGCGGACCGGGCTTGGGAGGGAAGATGAGGAGCTCAGTCTTGCTCATGTTAAGTTTTAGGTGGCGGGCCGACATCCAGGTGGAGACGTCCCGGAGGCAGGAGGAGATGCGAGCCCGAAGGGAGGGGAGCTTCTCTGAGCCTCAGTTGCATCATCTGTGGATTGAGACTGGTGAGCCCCATGAGGGATAGGGACTGTGTCCCACTCGATTTGCTTGTGTCCACTCCAGCACTTACCACAGTGCCTGGCACAAAGTAAGCACCTAAATGCCGTTATTACTGGTGGCATCAGTAATGATCATCAAAGAAATGATCTTTCTGGAAGTGATATAATATTGCATTTCAAAATATCCTTAACACATTTATCACTCAGCTACAATTGCATAATTATTTCATATTGTAGAAAAAATTAAAATACAAAATTTGAAAAAAAAATTAGAAATTGGAGGAAAACAAAGACATAGGGGGAGTGAGATGTTGAAAACATATGGGAAGCAGAAAGAGGAATCTTTCCCTGGTGGCATCATGAATACCCTGGAGATCTGTCTTCCAGCACCCGTGTGTGGCCTCTGTGCAGAGTGGCTATAGCTGACTCAACTGGGGTACACTGGGAAACATTCCACCTCTGGCCAATTAGATAAGATAATTGTCTAGCCTGGCTCACCAGTTCTAAACCCAGAGGACCAGCCATGAATGTTTCCTGCCTTGCCCAGGTTTGTTCAATCAGGACTCATCTTTCTTGAGAAATAACAGTTTAGAGCACATCACAGTTAATGTCACCCCATAAACAGCTCCCCCCCTCCCCAGATGAGAGGCATCTACGATTTATGAATTCTGCAAAAGGCAGCAGCGCCTTCTGGTTCTCTCTTGTACCTCATTTGCAAATTTTCACAGGATCCATTGTCTGCCACCCATTAAGTGAAGGGACAGATTAAAACGGATTCAGTAATGACAGAAAAAGCTTTTGCTTTCTATCAAGTGATAAAAACAGTGGTTCACATTGATGTGAATATCTCCTAATAGGAATTCTAATAATAAAAAAATAAGAGTAACATCTTTAAAGCGTACACTATGTGCCAAGCACTGGGGTAGACAACGTATTGCATTCAGCCACAGTTGCTGTTTCACGTGGGTTTCCCAGACAAAGGAGGAGGGAGAACAGGTATTTGAAACCTATTTTACTGTTGAGGGAATTGAGGTACGCAAAAATTAAGTGGCTTGTCCAAGGCGATACCTCAAAGAGTGGAAGTAGGATTAAACCTTGGGTCTCTTGACTGCCAAATCCTTGCTCTTTCCATTAGGCCACACTGCTTACCATAGCATGGTAACAGCAGTTCAATAAGCTCTGCAGCTGCTTTCAGAGACACTAAACCAAAGTGAATGCCCTCAGCAGAGTTACTATTTGCAGTGAAGTCCAAAATAATGTTGCTTGTGTTATATATGCTCTTTCAACATTTGTTACCATTAGCATTATTTTTGCCTGTTTTTGTGTGTTTTCATTTAACGGTGTTACTTAACATTTCCCTTTTTGTAAATAATGACATTACAGTTTATAAAAATCTGGCCCTATGCCCAGAGGCAGGTCAAAATAGTTTATGAATAGACTTGGTCCAGTTAATTTTCTCTTTTCAGTTGGAGTAGATACTGTGTTTCTGCAAGAAGGATTTTATTGTTACCAAATCTAGAATTTCTCAGGTTTTTAAAATTATGACATATATTACATCCCTCACTTACCAAGAAGGTGGAACAAATTTGCAAGCCCATTCACAGCACATACATTTCAGATGATGTGGGAGGCTTAAAACCTGCTGGCCACAAGAGAGAAAAATGTTTTTCTAAGAGAATTTCTGACACGACATAAGGTTTCTTTCCTTTTTCATTATGCAATTATACTCCAGCACAAAATGGAAATTAAGTATGCCCACCAATAAGTGAGAAAAATATATCTTAGATTAAGTCTTTCTAAAATCAAATGATCACTTTATTTCACGTCAAATAAAACAATTTGTTTCTAGAATTGAAGAAAAACAGCACTGTAGTCATCTCTGCATCGAATGCACTTATATATCAGAATTACTGAGTTCTAATCCTGGCTCTTCCATGTGCCTGCTGAGTGACCTTGGCTAAGTCATTTAACTTCTCTGTACCAAGTTATTTCATCTGTAAAATGGGGATTAAGATTGTGAGTCCTCAGAGAGGTAGGGACTTCGTCCAACCCGATCAACTTGTTCCTGCCCCAGAGCTTAAAACAGTGCTTGGCAAATATTAAGCAGTTTACAGTACCATAATGATAATGATTATTTTATTATTAAAATAACCTATGTCCCCGCTTTAGATAGGCATTTGGGGTAGCTACTGGGAACTTAATGAGTGACATCGAGGGGCAAAGAATGAATAGGAGAAAGAGAGGGGGGAGAGAGAGAAGGAGAGAGAGAGTATAGGCATGAGAGCCCCACTATTCAAAACCTCCAATGGTTGCCCAGTCTCTATAATAGGTTGCCCAGTCTCTATAACCAGCAGCAACTCTGCACCATTGTCATGTAACACACTCATTTCTCATCCCCCTACTAATCCTTCATCTCCCACTACCTACCAGTCTGCACCCTTCATTCCACTAACACCAACCAACTCACCATACTTCATTCTCATCTCTCTCACTACCAATCCCTTGTTCTAACATTCTCTCCTCCATGAAACTCCATTCCCCTTGCTTTCAAGGAAAACAGTTCTGTCCCCATTTCCAAGGCCCTGCTAAATTCACATCTCCTTCACTAATTTTCAATGTCTTCATCCTATTTCTCTCCCTACCATATCACCTATGCCCTTAAACCCTCATTTTCTAAGCACTTACCCCGCCACAGCACTTAGTTACAAAGCTTTAAATTTGGTTTTCTTCTGTCATTTATTTCAGCACCTGTTTTTCCTGCTAGATTATAAACTCTTTGAGGATGGCATAGTGTCTACTAATTCTACTGTACTCTCCTAGCCTATTAGTACAGTACTCTGTCTTGAGTAAGCACTCCATGCTATTGGCTGAGAATTTCAAGAAAGCATAAATTCATGGATATGAAGTCCATAATGATAACAGACTAAAGTGAGAAGCAATGCTAAGTGATCAATCCCCAAACCACAGTAATACACCCATTTAATGATCTTGTGGAAAGAATATTGCTCCAGGGATCAGGAGTTCTGGATTCTATTCTCACTTTTGAGACCACCTAAGCACAATGCAGTTTTCTGCACCTCTACCCATCTACTTGTTTATTGTACCCCACTAGGAACATGATTGATAGGGTGAGAGTGTGAGTGGAATTGCAATGAGAAGCAGTGTGACCTAGTGTTTCCACAGTACTGAGCACAAGCCTGGGAATCAGAGGACCCAGGTTCCAGTTTCCGTTCCACCACTTGTCTGCCTTGTGACTCTCTGGGCAAGACACTTCACTTATTTGTGCCTCAGTTCCCTCATCTGTAAAATTGGTACCAAGACTGTGAACCCTATGTGGAGCAAGGACTGTGTTGAACCCTGTTGTCTTGTTTCTAGCCCAGTGCTTAGTACAGGGCTTGGCCCACAGTATGCACTTAAATACCACAATAATTGGCCAGGCCATTAGCATTAGAAACAATTCCACTTTAGAGGTTCTTAGGCCTAAAGTCTCATGATTGAAGTTCTTCCATCACTCCTGTTAGGAGATGCCATCATCATTAGCCACAAGTATAATAATAATAATAATAATGTTGGTATTTGTTAAGCGCTTACTATGTGCAGAGCGCTGTTCTAAGCGCTGGGGTAAACACAGGGGAATCAGGTTGTCCCACGTGGGGCTCACAGTCTTAATCCCCATTTTACAGATGAGGGAACTGAGGCACAGAGAAGCTAAGTGACTTGCCCACAGTCACACAGCTGACAAGTGGCAGAGCTGGGATTTGAACTCATGAGCCCTGACTCCAAAGCCCGTGCTCTTTCCAACTGTTCCTCTGTCAATCAATGGTATTTATTGAGTGTTTATTGTGTGCAGAACACCAAACTAAGTGCTTGGCAGAGTTCAATTATTTGGTAGACATGATGCAATCATCTTAAAATCTAGTGGGGAAGATAGACATTAAATTAAGTCACATAGGAGAAGCAACAGAGTATAAAGATTTGCATCTAAGTGCTGTGGGGATAGAAGTAAATGAATACCATAGTGCAACAGTTAGGGTGTCCTTTTGGAAAGAGCGTGGTCCTGGGAATGAGGGAATTGGGGTCTATTCCCAATCCCACTACTTGACTGCAGTGTCACCATCGACTGGTTACATAGCATTTCTATTCCTCAGTTTCCTCACCTGTAAAATGGAGTTTAAATACCTCATCTTCCTCAGATTATGAGCTTCTCGTGGAACAGAAACTAAGTACGATCCAATCGTATCTACTACAGTGCCTAAAAAAGTTATTGGCTCTTGGTGAGCCCTCAAATGCCACAGATGTAATTAACTGTGGTATTTGTTAAGCATTTACTATGGGCCAAGCACTGGGATAGGTACAAGATAATTAGGTTCCACATAGAGCTCAAAGTCTAAGTAGGAGGTAGAATGGGTATTCAATCTAAACTGCCAGCTCAGTGTGGAAAAGGAACACATCTGCCAACTCTATTATACTGTATTCTTCCAAGCACTTAGGACAGAAATTTGCACACAGTAAGCACTCAAATTTCACTGATGGATTGAATCCCCATTTTGCAAATAAGTAACCTGAGGCACAGAAAAGTGAAGTGACTTGCTCAAGGTCACAAAGCAGCCAATTGGCAGAGCCACGATCAGAACCTAGTGTTGGGCTATTTCCACTAGGCAAGAGCAGTTTATCCTATCATTACTGAGGGGTATGGGCTCAAATGCTTGAACAAAGGGAACGGAGTAAACTCATTTTTTAAAAATGTTCATAGCTTTAAGTCGAAATCAAGAAAGCTTCTACTTCTTTTAGAAAGAGGACTGGTAAATGTTGCCCGCAAACCTTTAGGAAAAGTTACAGATGGATGTAGCATTGGAAGGATACAGTTCTACTAGCAGAGTAAACCTTCGACTTTCCTCTCTTCTGGACCATGTAGCTACATCAGTGAGATCCCCACTGCCCCTCCCCACTACATTTGGGTCATCATGGATTCTCTCTCCTTAACTGTCCTACATCCCAGAGGGAAGGACGCCAGTATTCCCTCTGTTGCCTCCACAGACTTTTAAACATCAGAAAGACTGTGGCTCTTTGCGGTTGTCAATACTATTTTTAGGTTGACTACTGGTATATTGATCCTCTAGACCGTAAGTTCATCGTGGGCAGGGAATGTGTCTACTTATTGTTACATTGGACTCTCCCAAGTGCTTAGTACAGTGCTCTACACACAGTAAGTGCTCAATAAATACAACTGAATGAATCCAAAAATCCATGCAATGTCATCTGTGCCAACTCTGAGAGTTGGATTTAAACTCTTCTGAATAAGGTCAAAAATGAATATTTCCATGAATGCGCAAATATTCTTGCTGTACAGTGACTTCACCTTGACTCTCCAGGATGAAACACAAAGCTGATCCATTTTTATCCTGCCTTTTAATCCCTTCATCTGCCCACCATTGGACAGAACACTGCCCAGGTAACAGAATTTAGTTGCTGCTTTCAAGATTTGTGTTGCCCAGATACAATTCTGATAGTATTTTCTTTGGATTTATTGTTATTAAGCCATAGTTCTGTACTGCATCTGCAAAATGATGCTCATTGTTTTGCGTATTTCCTTGGCTACTGCCTTTAAAGCCCAGTCAGTTGGGAATGTACAGGGTCAGTTATTACTTCCGGGTTCCTGCCTCTCTGACATTTATCCATCCCACGATCCTGGAGTTTTTTTAAATCATAATGATAATTATGGTATTTGTGAAGCGCTTGTTATATGCCAAGCACTGTACTAAGCCCTGGGGTTGATACGAGATAATCAGGTTGTCCCATGTGGGGCTCACAGTCTTAATCTCCATTTTTAAAGATGAGGTAACTGGGCACAGAGAAGTTAAGTGGCTTGCCCCAGGGCACACAGCCGACAAGTGGAGGATCCGGGATTAGAACCCACAACCTCTGAATCCCAAGCCCATGCTCTTGCCAGACTAGAGTATGCTAAGTCACATATATTGCTGGCCCTATGAGTTTATAGTATATTAAGGGCATACCATTTGTTTTCCCATTTTAGATTTGTGTAGGCTTTCCTCCTTTTGAGTAAGCTTAGACTACCTAAACACAGGAAACTGCAAATAGGCACTGTAGTCTTTTATTGAGCGTGAGACTCCTGAATATTAAAAGTAACATAAATTCAGCTTCATGGGATTACGTGAGGCAATGGTACCGTAAATGAGTTCACTAGACCCCTTTTATTTTAAAAGGCTTCCCTCCCCACATGACCTCATGTTCTTAAACGACCACCCTATCAGATAGGAGAATTAAGCTCATTAAATGATACCCACATGGCCTGAAGGAGTGACTACAGCTCATTAGAGTGCCCAGCTACCGGGGAATGACTATCCCTTGGGAAACACAAAAGAAAATGGCAAAGGAATTCCAAAGACTCTGGGATGTGAGCCATTCCCACACTCTTATGGCTACTCTAAAGAGGAAAGAGTCATTACATGGTGTTCATTAGGGAATTTCATAGAGACAGAAAATAGGCAATTTATTAAAAAAAGCCTCCCAAGAAGTATTCTGTAGAAGACTTTTTTTTTGTTGTATATGTGCTCTGATCTGTACTTAGTGCTGACCTAGGTGAGCTTGTTCCTTTCATATTTCTCAGGTCACCATATTCCATTTTACAATAAAATATCTCAGTTAACATTAAAATGGTTGTGATGTGTCATTAGGAATCTCTTATCTGATATTAAAATGCTCTGATGTCCTGACCCCTCAGATTATAGTTCAAGACAGTGAATGTACATTGTCAATTTAAGTAGCTTAGTAAAGTGAAGGAAGAAAAAAATAAAACAATTTTTCATGGGCCTTGCATTCAGTCCAGATAATAATATTGTGTGATCATAATACTCAAACCATGTTTTACAAGGTTACTCACTTTGTCCATACCTGAGCCAAAATACTCTGTTCTTGAGTTAGGGAACTATTGTACTTACAAAGCATCTACATTAACAAATGCATTATTCTGTTAATAACTGATTTCTGAGGTCATAGTCATATCCTTATTTAGTTTTTGACACATTTTCAATTCCAGTATGCCGATTTGAGAAAAGGAGTTAATAGAAATTAGCGCGAAATAATAAAACAATGATATCTTCGAGGAAAAGGACTGTTTACCAACTCTCTTTGATTGTACTCTCCAAGCCCTTAGTACAGTGCTCTGCACAAAGTAAGCACTCAATAAATACATTAATTGCTATTCAAAGTAGCCCACTTTGTGAGCCACACTATGAGGGAGAGAATTTCAAACTAACAAGAGAGTTTCTGATTACATTTGGATTCCAATTATCTATAGTTGGGCCCTATTTACTCTAATTAAGGGATGAAAAAAATTGGAGTGTCTTGTGTAATAGAGTTTGTCAGCTCTTTAAAATATATCACTGAGACACCTGTTCCTTCTATTCTTGGAACAGTTCATATTGATGCATGGGAAGAAGAGAGGCTCCAAGGCAAACAGACTGAGAGCTCAATCACTGCCACTTCTACTCTGACCTGCCATCATGAACTATTAGATCTTGTGCAAAGTCCAGTAATCCTCCTGAACTAAATTTTCCTTTCTACAAAACCTCCATATGGTCAGAGAACATGCTTTGTAATTTTGGTGTATTGCGTATACTCTCCCAAGCACCCTATACACTGTAGAGAACTCAATAAATACCACTGATAGATGAATACCCCTTGGATGGTATTTTCTGTATGTTTCTGTAGGCTAGGGAACTGTTTAACTTAGGGTGGTGAATTTTATTAGATAGTTCAAGAACCCGTGGTAGTCAGCGAAGATCATAATGCAATGAAAACATTAAATGTTAGCCTAGGTATGAAGACGAGTGAAACATTTAGTATTCCAGGACTGTTTGTTAGTGTGTCATGTACCAAACTGGTTTGTTAAGAATGATTTATGGGCTTCCAACTGCACCTCAGAACTCCCATTTAAATGCAAAACTACTAAGGAAGTACTAGCTGGAGATTTCTGTGGAATTTTGAACAATCTCTCTGATAGTAAAACATAGTAAAATACTTTGAGAAGCAGCATGGCCTGGTGAATAGAGCTTGGGCCTGGCAATCAGAAGGATATGGATTCTCAGCTTAGCTCTGCCACTTGTCTGCTGTGTAATCTTGGGCAGGCCACTTAACTTCTGTGCCTCAGTTATCTCATCTGTAAAATGGAGATGAGGACTGTATGACCCGTGTGACGGGGACTGTGTCTAAACTGACTATCTTATATTTACCCCAGCACTTGGGCTTGTTCACCCCTAAAAAATAAATCAATCAACTGCATTTATTGAGTGCTCACAGGATGCAGAGCACTATACTAAACAACCCATCAGTTGAGGACCATGACCATGACCTAGAAACTAGACTTTTGGCTCTATTGTAAAAGATAGGATTTCAAGCTGGGGTTTACATCTTCCAGAACATCTATAATGATTTTCTGATGAGCCTGCCAAAAACATAAGATGTTTCTTTTAAGATTTATAAACACATTCAGCAGAGGAAATAGAATATCATTCTGAGAAAAGCCAGGATAAATGACCATTTTTATAGCAGATAAAGAGCTGTGATAAATTTTTGATAACATTTCATTTAGTAGTTGGTTAGCAAAAATGCATAGTCATGTTCTTATTAAACATAGATGGAAAAAAGTAACTCCAGCTGAGGTAAATCTATCAAATACAAAATTCTAAGCTGAGAAATGGAAGTACAAATATATGCACTAATTCATTTGATTGAAGAAATACAATCCAATATATCAATCAGTGGCATTTATTGAGCATTTATTGGGTGTAGAATACTGTTCTAAGCAAGTGGGAGAGTTACAATAGGTACTATGTACATATCTTTACATTATCAATTATGAATTATTCATTCATTAATGTCTGCCTCTTCCTCCAGACTGTAAGCTCATTATAGCAGGGAACTTTTAAGCTCATTCTTTTCTTCTTTTCCAAGCATTTATAACAGTGCTCTGCACATACTAAGTGCTCAATAAATGCCATCTGTTGATGGATTGATTAAACAGAATTGGTAAACACATTCTCTGTACATAGGAAGCTTGCAGTCTAGAGAGATAGACATGAATACAAATGAATTATATGTGCATAGAGGCTGTAGGTGTGAGGGTGCGGTGAATATCAAGTGCTTAAAGTGTCTAGATCCATATGCACAGGCTACAAGAAAGAATGCACAGGCTACAAGCAAGAAATGCAACTTAAACAACACAAGGTTCTTTTGAATGGAAACACACTAATCGGGTCCTCATTACAAACTGTTCGGTTCCTTGACCACTGAATTGTGGTACATATTTAATGACAAAGTGATTGAATTGGCAAAATTACATTTCACTGACAATCTACATTACAATAATAATAATGATTGTGGTATTTGTTAAGTGCTTACTACGTTCCATGAACTGTACCAAGCCCGGGGTGGATGCAAGCAAATCGGGCTGGACACAGTTCCTGTCCTATGTAGGGTTCACAGTCGCATTCCCCATTTTACAGATGAGGTAACTGAGGTGCAGTGAAGTGAAGTGACTTGCCCAAGGTCACACAGCAGACAAGTGGTAGAGCTGGGATTAGAACCCATGACCTTCTGATTTCAAGGTCCTGCTCTATCCACTATTTCATGCTGCTTCTCAGCATGTGAAGTAAGAGGGCCTAAGTAATTAAAGGACCTATTCAGTATCATTTAATTATAATCCTCAAAGGAAATGCTCATATTAGTTACATTATGAGCCAATATTGACTTTCTGGAATGCTTTGGACATGTATTTGAACAATTGCAATAAACCTGTAGCTTTTAACAAAATCATATGGACTTCACATCTGTGAGCTCTTCACCCATGTTGATAAGTGGCTTTAATATCAACACAAACCTTTTCCTGAATGATAACCACATTTGGTTGCATTCTCCTATAGTCAAGAACTCCATGCATAAGAAGAACTGTCACACCCTTACATCAGCCCATGGTAGAAAAAACAAAATGGTCAGTGGCTTGGGGTTACATTACTTAAGCCTCTGCTGAAGAGATCGCACTCTCCTTCAGGGCAAGGATCCTGATTAGTTACTCTACTGTACTCTTCTGAATACACTGCTCACAGTACACAATTAATCATATTTATTGAGCTCACACCTTGTGGAAAACACAGTATTAAGTGCCGGGGACAGTATAACAGAATTGGTAGGCATGTCCCCATCCATAATGAGCTTGTAGTCTAGAATAGACTGTCAAAAAATACTACTGACTGATTAAGAAGAAAGAGTTTTCAAGAATGGGACTGTGTTCCAAAGAATGCAATTTTGGAAAAACTATCATTTTTGTCTTTTTTGGGAGGGAAAATTCCTGAAGGATTGGAAAGTTGGTCAAAGTTGGGGAATTGAGAATTTGTAGCTCAGAGAAGAGGAATGAGCCAGAAAACCCACAACTTGAAATAGGCACATATCTAAGGACAGTGATATATAACAAGGATTCATTACTTAAAATAAAATGAATAAATTATATATTCATATCACATTTTATATTATGCCTTTATAGTGTTTCTTATGGATGGTTTGGAATTGGCAGCATATCATCTGAAATCATTTTGGGTGTAGATTTAGTTGATACGTCTATTTTCTCTTAATTTGTGCTTCCCGTTCTTCCATCACCCAGATCTACTCCTATCTTTTTTCTTATATTATCGGTTGTTCAGATCGCTGGAGTTCTGTGAGTTTTCTCCTCTGTGTAAAACAAATAACTTGATTCTCACTACACCTTGGCATGAATGGAAAAGGAGATTCCTAAACAATCAATGGTATGGAATGAAAACCAGAAGTGAATAAACATTCAAAAAATCTAAATAACTTTTTTCTTGTGCACTCAAAAGATAAAATACAACTGGTCAAAGGGGAAAAGTTTATTAATGGAATGGTCTTTTTAAATAGATATTTAGTGTGTCCTTAAAGTAGTTAGAGGAAACTGGACTTCTAAAACCTGGCACAGTGTCTACAGAGTTATCTGGTCCTTGTTTTGCCATATCCTGTAGAGTAAATGGGTGACCAATACCAACAGCTAGGCCCCATTTCAAAAACCACTTTCTTTTGGATTCAGAATGGTTTCTTCCACCCCTGGGGACATTTTCTGGCAAGAACATTAGTTGATCATGCTATTTCAATCTGACAGCTTCTGATTTTTAACAGGGGAAAAAAGCAGAACTAATGGATGTGAATGAGCTTAAAAGCTAGTGAACTTATCAATCACAGTAAACAGCTTTATTTTTGGAAGCAGGGAAGTACTTTTGAAAACAGAAAAAGTCAATAGATGTTTCTCCAGCAACTATGATTGGATGCTGCTTGCTTTTTTTTCCTCTCACCCATTCTCTCTGTTTATGTATTGCAATACTCTTGTTGGCATTGATAAGAAAAATCTTCACACAAGAAGTGTTCCACATTGGAAAGAAGAGGGGAGAGAAAGAGAGACACTAATTTTAGGAAAGATAAGTCAAAAGATGAACAAATGAAATGAAATCATTAATATGATTGTACTCTTTTTCTTCCAGTTCTGATTCCATAATAGAGAACAGATTCACGCAATGCTATCTCTAATTGAAACATGTCTGGATAACGACCATTGCTATTTATCTTTCATTCAACCTCAGACACAGATGCCTCACATCTATATTTCAAATAGCTTGGAATTATTAGTATTTGTTTCACTTTAAATTTATTTCAGAATATTCCATACTATATTCCTCCACAGAGACCATTTCTTGGACTTCAGAAACAAATTTGCTTAGAAGAGGTTTATCAGTGAGTCAGACTATGCAATAAAAATCTGTTTACTGGACTGGAAAAGAAGTCATATCTATCCTCCAGCATTTTAAGGGGGTTTTAGGGGGTTTTTTGCTTGTTTTTTTGCAGGCAACAGTATGGCTTTTGGTTATCGTGACTATAGTACAATCATAACCTATAAAGCTATGTTTAAATGGAATTTAAAAATTCATGGGGAATATGATTTATGTATTTTAAAAAAAAGACAAATGGCTCTCAGAACATAAATACCTTCCAACTCCCTTGAAAATGTTTTCAAACGTTCCAAAAAAAGAACAATTTGTTGCACTATTTTTTGTTGCCTGTTGATTTTTTCTTATATTGGATTCACATACATGTTTTCTATGAATGCATATTTTATCTTAACTGTTGAATTTCACTTTTCCACACTATTTTAAGAAAGTATTTTTGATTCCTGTTGGCATCAAAAGAAATTTCACTTTCGAAACATTCATAAATCTATTTTAAGATGATCTCCTTCTTGGGGAGGCTATATTATCATAAAGACTGTAGATTAGACTCTAGGCTGCTCTTTAAGCTGTATACTCCTTTTGGGCAGGGGACATTTACTCCAACTCTCACAAGTGCTTAGCATGATGCTCTACACTCAATAAATACTACTCATTGATTGACAAGGACACCCACTCCCCCTTAAATATCACTGTGTACATATATATGACTTGTTTTGTTACAAGTAGCATCTTGATTGTGGCATGATTCTCATCAAACCAGTTGTGGTGTTTTCTTCTGACTGCACCCTCAACCTTAAAGGATGTTTGGTAAAGTACGTGCCAGACAAACACCCAATCTTTGATTACATGGGAAGACATGGGTGCAGTTTCTTGTAATAATAGGACTATCACCATGTAAGAACAAAGTTTTTGTGCATGCTTTCATTCTCCAGAGATTCTGTGTTCTTCTACAGCAGGCTCTGAGTGGATTGGATACCACCCTGCAATAAAATGCTTTCTTAGCCTTAATAACAATAATACTAATAATGGTAGCCTTATTACTATGTGCAAATTACTCTAAATGTTATGTGAAATATGAGCAACACAATTCATCAGGGACATAACATAGAGTTAAATGTGGGTGCAGGCTACATGTGGGACTTTATCTTGCATCTGCACCAGGTAGTACAGTGGATGGCATATAGTAAGTGCTTAAATATTATCATTAGTATTCCAACTCATTCTCATAGCTTTTTCAGAGATAAGCATGTCTCAACACACTCAAAATTTCCTCCTCTCAGCTCTTCCCTGGGCCAGAAGCTTCTTTGACTTCTGCATTTCCTCATCTATAACATGTGGTTTAAGACTGAGCCCCATTTGGGACAGGGACTGTGTCCAATTTGATTTGCTTGGATCCAACCCAGTGCTTATTACAGTATGTGGCACATAGTAAGCACTAAATACTACAATTATTATTACATAATTAGATTCTATTTTATCCATCCTAGTGCTAAGTACAGTACCTGGGACATAATAAAGATTTAAATTCCATAAAAAAACTCCCAAAAGACAAACAAAAAAAACCCCTCAGTGTATTCAAATATGTACCTAGTTAAAAATGCCTGGTACCTATAGTACTTGTTTTATTTATGCATATACCTAAAAGATCGCATCTGTTAACAGGAGTGTCAAATAAGTCGGTGAAAGTGACCATTACCTTCTTGCAATTGCAATCCACATGGATACATCCAGAGTAATATGATTAATACCAGCAATGTCCTGTGCCAATATTTGGATGAAATGTTTCTGAATCTTTTTTTTTTTTTTGTGTAGGAGGGTACTCTTTCCTTAAGGTAACCTTGACAGGAAATAATAATGAAAGCTTGACCTGTAATAATGTTGGTATTTGTTAAGCGCTTACTATGTGCAGAGCACTGTTCTAAGCGCTGGGGTAAATACAGGCGAATCAGGTTGTCCCACATGGGGCTCACAGTCTTAATCCCCATTTTTTTACAGATGAGGGAACTGAGGCCCAGAGAAGTTAAGTGACTTGCCCACAGTCACACAGCTGACAAGTCTAATCGCTCCATTCATCTACACCCTACGACTGCTGTCCACAACTGTCTGTATTAGTTAGAAACATTTGACCACTGACTTTAAGACACACCATCACTTATCTAGACTCTCCTCCCACTACACCACAGCTGGAATTCTTTGTACACTCAAGTCACAGTCTCATAGTTCTTCATTCTGGGCTCTTCTATCACCAATCTTTTGTTCCTCTTCCTGCTTGGAACACATGTCCACCAGAAGACAGCTCTAGAGATTTTCAAAGTTATTTTTAGATTCCATCTCTTCCAGAAGTCTTTTCAGGAATTACTTTTCTTCTCCCCAGTCGTATCATCCCACTTGTCATCATGGCATCTTTGTATCACCTCAGCACAAGTTTTCATAACCACCCGAAGGCCTTTTGTACATATTCAATTACATACCTATCATTTAAGCACTTGCTTTTCCACATATCCTCCTTTCCATGTACTTATCTTATAAATTTTATGTGCTCATTTCCCCTGTTAGAGTTCAAGTTACTTGAGGGCAAAGAAAGTGTCTTCTACCACTAGGATACCCTTCCAAAAACTCAGTACACTACACTTCACACAGTAAGAACGCAAATATAATTGATCATCTGTAGATCCAGTGTTTATAAATATGCTTTGAATGGGTACTGAATAAATACACTTAGTTATTCTATAGTATAGGGGTTGAATTCTTCCAAATCCCTATTTCAATAGATTGCATTTACTGAGCGCTTATTAAGTGCTTCGGAGAGTACAATATGAGAAGCAGCATGGCTTAGTGGAAATACCTTGGGCTTGGAATCAGAGGTCGTGGGTTCTAATCCCAGCTCTGCCACTTGTCAGTTGTGTGACTTTGGGCAAGCCACTTAACTTCTCTGTGCCTCACTTACCTCATCTGTAAAATGTGGATTAAGATTTTGAGCCCCACCTAGGACAACCTGATAACCTTGTGCTTAGGACAGTGCTTGGCACATAGTAAGTGCTCAACAAATACCATCATCATTATTATTAATAATTAGCAGAATTCTAACAACAGAATTAGCATACACTTTTCCTGCCACTAACGAGCTTACTGTAAAATCTATATATGTGTTGGCCATGCATCCATGGAGATGCTTATTTCCTTTATTATATTTAAGTTCTTACTACGTATCAAATACTTTCTGAGCACTAGAAAGGGTACAAGTTAATTAAGTCAAAGTCTCTGTTCCATGTAGGTCTCACAGTCTAAGTAGAAGAGAAAGCAGGTATCCTCATTTTATAGTTGAGTAAACTGAGGCAAAAAAGTTAATGACTTGCCCAAGGTCACACAGCAAGCCTTTGGCAGAGCCAGGAATAAAACCCATGTTCCTCTGAATTCCAGGCCTGAGCTCTATTTACTAGCCATGTTGAACACATAATAATGTGCAAAACAGTGTATTAAGCACTAATAAGAGAGATACAGAATAATCAAGGAAGACCCAATCCCTTGTCCACATCATGTGCACAGTCTAATATGAGGGAAAACAAGTATTGATTCCCCATTTTACAGATGAGGAAAGGGGCACAGAGAAGTGACTTGTACAAGTTCACACAGCATACATATGGAAGAGCTATGATTAGAACTCAGGTTTAGATTGTGAGGCTCCCACTCTGTTAGAGGGACCATGACTAATTCCCAATTGTGTATTCTTTCCCAGCACTTAGTAAGCACTTAATAAGCACAATTATTACAACTACTAGGTCCTCTTTACTCCCAGAGCCATGTATGCTCCTTCTCAGTTCAGCTAGAGCCACATGCCACATTCAAATAGACTTTAATTACGGACGACTGATCTTTATGTCTCTAAATGTTCTATCCAAAATGCAGAGTAGAACTGTGAGTTATGACAGAACTGAATGTACCTGCTGATTAACTGACCCACTGATTCTGTAAAGAATTGTCTAACTTCATGATTGCATTTGTGGAAAGAGTAGTTGCTCCAACCTGCTGTTATCAAGACTTATATTTCTCAATCTTCAACACAGGAATAAATTACTGAATGATCTGTCTGGACAGAACAGAACAACAGTAATATGCTGATGGGAGGGCATACTTCATTTGTTGTTTCATATAAAGAGGGACCAAAAATTGCAAAGTTTTCCCAAAGCCCATTGGGTTATTTCACTCAATGGTATTTATGCTGCCTGCTCATAACAGGCTTTGCTTAAAATATTTTGAAGCAAATTATGTTTCCACAGTGAGCAAATGCTTTGTAAAAGTCATGTTTTCAGTTGTGGTTCCCTGTGACTGATGCAAAACTGGTTCCAACCACATGTACATGTTCAGTGATCATCCCACAGACAAAACATCCCTCCATACCATATCTGCTTCAAAATAAAGTTTAGGTATCATATTGACTTATAGAGTTACAAGACTTTGGCAAGCCCCTGAATAGAGATATATAAACATCAGTAATGGTGAATCACAATGCATGAGTGCTGGTGTGGTTGAAGAAACGAAAACATCACTAAGAGTGTCTTCCACACTGCAAACCGATAAATGTAGTTCGTTTGCTGGTTGTTACAATCGAAAAATATGATGTCTGGTTGTATTGGCAGGTCTGTTTCCTTAATTCAGGATAGATCCAAAGCCAATTCATTCATTCAATAGTATTTATTGAGCGCATACTATGTGCAGAGCACTGTACTAAGCGTTGGAATGTACAATTTGGCAATAGATAGAGACAATCCCAGCCCAATGATGGGGTCACAGTCTAATCGGGGGAGATACACAGCAGAGCAATTCTGAAGTCAAGTCAGCCTGATGCGGTAGGTATCTGGGTAATGAACCGAAAATGAGAGGCACACAGCCCTGTCCTGTGGACTTTGAAAAGTGTTGACTTTCGTATCCAAATGTTATTTGTTTTACAGCACTTGCTTTGTACTTACTATGAGCTGGGTGCTGTGCTAAGCGCTGGAGTAGATACAGGTAATTGAGTTGGATGCAGTCCCTATTCCACAAATAGCTCATAGTCTTAACACACTTTTCAGATGAAATAATTGAGTCACAGAGAAGTGAAGTGACTTTCCTAAAGTCACACAACTTATAAGAGGCAGAACTGGGTTTAGAACCCAGGTCCGTCTGATCCCCAATCCTGGCTCTAACCACTAGACCATGCTGCTCCTTATTACTGACCATGACAGACTCAGACTACTATTCAGTTAGTGACAGAACCTACACTTGGCACAGGTGACTGGCGGGCCCTTCTATGTACTTGGGGACATGATGATTTCTGACCTATGTGATCCTTTTTATTGAAAAGTGTCCACTTCAAGCTAGTACACAACACTTTGACAGAGGTTTAGACTGGATTGAAACAAAAACTTCAAACTGATAAAATCAGAAATAAAGCAGTTTAGAGTTTATGAATTATTAACTAGAACAATGTAGGCAAATTATGCAATCGCAACGATATTATACATATTTCCATTTTAATCCTTGAAGCCAGAAATTGAACAGTGCAATATAAAGTAATCCTTGCTTGTTTTCATGAAAATAATAATCTTAGTCAATCCTCTATCTATATTTGCTCATCCCCCACTACAACCCAGCCCACACACTCTACTCTCTAGCATCAATTTATTTTACTTAGCTTCAATTTCATCTCTTTAGATGTGGACATCTTGCTCTCACCCTCTCTCCTGTCTGGAATACCTTACCGCTTATAACCAACAGACCACCAGATAACCACTCACCCCATCTTCAAAGCCCATCTAAAAATCTCTTCTTCAGGAAGCACTCTCTGACCAAGCTCTCATCTCCCAACCCTATTTTTCTTCCTTCTTCCTTCCCCTTGTACTTGCGTTTGTATCCCTTAGCACTTTTATATTTATCCATCCAGAATGCATAATGCACATTCTTATATGCTTTTGCTTCCCCTGTCTGTATGCTATTTTATTGTAACCTTCTCATGGACAGAAATCGTATCTATCGACTGTATCGCACTCTGACAAGCACTTAAAACAGTGCTTAGTATCAATTGATTGTTCTGCCCATAGTAAGCATTCAATACATACTTTATTGTATTTAAGTACCTATGTGTCAAGTACTGTACTAAGGACTAAGGAAGATACAAGCTAAACAGGCTGGACACATTCCATGTCCCACATGGGGCTTCAAAACCTCAGTCGCCATTTTATATAGACAAGGTAACTGAGGCACAGAAAAGTCAAGTGATTTGTCCAAAGTCACACAGCAGAGAAGTGGCAAAGCCAAGATTAGACCCCAGGTTCTCTAACAGGCCCATATTTATTCAACTCAGCCACATTGCCTCTCTAATTGCTTTACTGATTGAATGATGTTTACTAAGCATTTGCCACATGATGAGCATTGTGCTCAGCTCTGGGGTAAATACAAGGTAATCAGATCAAACAGTCCCTCTTCCATATGGGATTCACAACTAAGAAAACATATTAAAACTATAAGTTGGGGATGACAACGCTTACTTTCACTTTTTTTGTACATGATAGATAACAATGAAGACATTAAAGATGCACATGTTTCTAAAACCAGTTAGCAATATATTTCATCTCTGGATCATGTTGTTGTTTAAACCAAAGCAGTGCTCAACAAGATGCTTCCTTCCCCTTCCTTCCCCTTTTGTTTGACATTCAAATAAATTTGGGGGAAATTGAATTTAACAGCTTTTCTGGCTTCCAGGGATATATCTAAAGGCAAATATTTGAAAAAATAGGGTGCACTGTACAGCAATTGTTTAGGCTGATCTCAGAAATAACTGTTTGCTACTGGGTAGGGATCTGAGTTAATGATACCACCCAAACTCAACTATGTGGCTTCTCCACACTAACAAAAGCTGAAGTATGTTTGGGGAGATAATAGAATCAAGTCTCCAGGGGTGAGGAGGGATGTGTGTCGAAATACTCAGAGTGATAACTCTTCTTTCTATACAGAAAATGGTGTTGAGACAGTTTAAAGAAGCATGTCCAGCAGTCACACAAAGTCAGAACAAGTCCTCCTGTGAGTATTGGATGGGGAATTAAAATAGAGAAATGCTGGAAAAAGATATAGGAAAAAGACTCCCCTAGGGGAAGATAATTATATTTCATTTGGGAATAACTCCCCTGGAGTTATCTATTAAAATTGAAATTAAAAAAGTATTTGAAATCTTCAGAGAGAGAAAGAGCTATCAGGCTGTAAAATTGAATATGAACCCTAAGAAGTCTGATGCTAAACAGAACTTTAGATGAAAAGACATCATATGTTCCATTTACATCACCTGTAACAAAGGCTTGCAAGGTGTTTTTGGTTGCCACTCGGTGATCAAGTGAGTCCTGACCTGTCTCTCAGAAACACCCACTGATATGCACACCATCAATCACCACATTCTCTGGAAAATGAAGTCAGGGCCAACGTCCCTTAAAATCTGCCTCATTTTTCCCATCTGTAAACTGGGGATTAAGCATCTGTTCTCCCTTTTTCCTAGATTGTGATCCCCATATGGAGTAGGGGTTGTGTCCTATTCATCTCAGGGCTTAGTATAGTGCTTGGCACACAGCACTTTACAGATGCCACTATAATTATGAACAAACAACAGGGGAAGACTATAGCAGGCAGGTCAGCTGGTGAGATGAGCACCTTGCCTAGAGTTTGATAGCCCTGTCAAAGGGGGAAACTGAGAGAACTCTGGAGTGAGAGGAAGATGAAGTCATAAAGTGAATCGGTACTAGTTAGAAGTATCCTCTCCAGCAGCAAGCCATATACTGGAAATTACTTTCCATTGGTGTGAGTAACCTCTGTAAGGTGGGAGAATGGCACCATCCTTATACTAATCATATAGTCACTTTCACCCATGTGAATCATGCTGAGCCCTTATTGTGTGTACAGCACTGTGATAAGCACTTGGGGGAAGTATCATGGCCTAGAGGAAAGAGCAAGGGCCTGGGATTCAGAGGTCATGGGTTCTAATGTCAGCTTTGGCACATGTCTGCTGTGTGACCTTAAACAAGTCTCTTAGTTTCTCTGTGCCTCATCTATAAAATGGGAATCAAGACTGTGAGCCCCATGAGGGACATGGACTGTGTCCAACTTACTTGTATTTAGAGTAGAGGAGGACTTATGCTAATGAATGAATGTTTTAAAAACCCCACCTGTGTAAGAAGCCCAGGCTCAGTACCTTGATCAGCAGGCTATCAGCTGAGACTTTCTAGGAAGAAGTGGGATTAAAATTGCCTGAGTTGGAGCAAGCAATTGTATTTGTGGTCTCTTCATTGCATCTTTCTGGAAATGGTAGCATGCACCTTTTCTTCCAGTTTTCTTCAGAAGATCAGGAAATAATAAAATTATACACATTATGCCAGCTTCTACATTGTATCACGATGGGCATTAATTGAGAAATCTTTTAGAGATCAGATTAAAAACAGGCTCTTCATGATTCTTTCCTTCAGACACCTATGTGAGTACACTGGTAATCCAGACACCAGCCTAGATTGACTATACTGCTGCAGTGATTAAGATGAAAAAGGCACCAATTTTGTGAGTGAAGAAGAGAAAAAGGAACCTACTGGCAAATCTCACTGAGTCAGCTATAGTATAGATTAAATTTATATTATGTGCTGAACCCTGGGCTAGTCCTGGAGAAAACACAAATTAAACAGGACTGAAATAACCTCTGTTCTACAAGGGTCTCACGAGCTAGGTCTAAAGTGGTACAGGGCATATTTCAGAAAATAGCATAGGTTTTCCGTTCTTTTCTCCAGTATTTGTTGTAATTTGCTTCATTGCTTAATACAGTGTTCTGCACACAGTAAGCATGCAATAAATATGATAGAATGAATCAACTGCTGCAGTCCAACACTTCACCATTGAATAAATCAGCCTATATACTTAAAAATACATAATCTGGGGAGTCCTAAGACTTTTTTCCAACTTGGACAAAATTCTTCCACACAAAATTTGGTCTCATGAAACACAAATGTCTGAGATCCCAACAATGCTTTCAAATTAACTTCTTACATGTAGCATAGTTTATTGTTCTGGAAAAAGTGTAGCAGTATAAATGTATAATCAGCAGATACCCAGGTGAGCTAAGAGGAAAAAAATACCATGGAGATTTATGAAGTTAAGAGTTGGCCTTCTATGACTTTCTAATGCACCCCATTCTCCTATAACATGGAGGCTGTGGTCTTCAAACCTCCACTTTAAGGAGAATTCAGGCTTTAGTACTTGTAAACCTCTTCACATATATTGCATGTGCAGAAATTGATTCTTCCAGGCCCAGGATGTACTCTATCCAAATAGACTCATATTGTCAGATGGACTTTCCCTAATTCCTTAACCAAATTGTAGCCAAAACATCAAGTGGAAAAAAAAAGACTTCTTAACAAGACTAAATATGCTATTAAGACAACATTTTCCTAATTCAGATGTCAGCATATATGGTTCTTTTTGTAGTCTGACTTTATGGAAACAGATTTTGAAATTATTAAAAGATGTATTATTGTTATTGTTATGCAAGAGACTGATTACTATTTTTCACATGCTGGTGCACAATCTGCTGATTTGATTTTCTGGAAGAGACTTATCATTCTCAAGGCAAGGTGGTGTGATTAAGTGAGTGTTTCAAAATATAACATTTTTGCCTTACTATTAATGGAATGAATACTCTGACTTCTCTTCCTTCTATCCACTTCCTTTTGGCCATAAACATAAGTTAGAGCCACTGATTCTTTAAAGAAAGTGATTATGAAAATTCAGAAGTTTATGTTTCTGTATTGAACTGTTCTTCCTCACTGAATAATTTCTGATCCATTTACACTAGAAAAAATGTGCACTCTTTGCTTTAAGCCTTATTCTGGAACAGTCTATGTTCCTTAGAATTTAGACTTTCTTCGCAGAAGTTTATATTTTGGTTTGATGCTATTTTGGTTATAGAATGAATAACAATTTAAGGGGAATAAAAGTCTCAAAGCATACTGTCCAAAAACACCCAATACAGTCTATGTCTGAAATTAGGGTTTCAAACAGTTACTCTTCCCTTCTTACAGAGATAACACTATAATTGTGGAGAATGGACATTAAATTGGATGCAAAATGAAGCCCCAAAACTGAGGCAAGTATATGGTAATTCTATGTTTGTACTGATATTGTTAGACTCTGGGAGATCTTATTATCTTATCTAAGCAAAGGAGAAGGAAGAAGATAAATCTTTTCCTGCTACCATGTACTATTTGATAGCTACTGAGTTGTTGTCAGGTTCCAAGAATGAATAGCACCTGCAGGTGAACTCTGTGTAATCAGTCAACACAGACAGACCGTGCCTCAGGGGGAGCAGTGAATTGGATACTGGCTCTTGGTCTTCCCCCTCAACCCTTCAGCTTTCAGAGAGCAGTCCCTTCTTGGATCTTCCTCTATGCCAGTAGATAGTCGCTGATGGCATTTCTATTGCATGGGCAACTGTCCCACTATTGAGAGTGTTGCAGATATACTCTACTATTTCTCCTATTAATAATTTATTTTATTGTCTGTTTTCCCCAGTAGAAGATAAGCTTGTCTTGGGCAAGGATCGTGTCTACCCACTCCATTATATTGTACTTTCCCAAGAGCTCGGTATAGTGTTCGACACATATTAACTGCTCAATAAATTCCATGATTGACTGAGTCACAGTACCTAGGGCAGACTATTAGATCCTAATTGGATCTGGGTCAGTTAAGGCCTTTCATCATCATCAGTGTTATTTAGTGAGAACTTAATATACATAGCACGGAACTAAGCCCTTGGAGAAAATACAACAGAGTGGATAAACATGATCCCTGCTCACAACAGATTTACAATCTAGAGGGGGAGACAGACATTAAAATAAATCACTTATATTATTAATAGGTACGTTCATAAGCTCTGTAGGGTTGAGGGTGGGGCAAATATCAAATATCACAGACTCAGTGCATAGATGGCACAAAAGGGAAAGGGAGCCAG
Source organism: Ornithorhynchus anatinus (assembly GCF_004115215.2). Taxonomy (NCBI): domain Eukaryota; kingdom Metazoa; phylum Chordata; class Mammalia; order Monotremata; family Ornithorhynchidae; genus Ornithorhynchus; species Ornithorhynchus anatinus. The sequence goes on from NC_041737.1 coordinate 17,168,860, forward strand.
GGAAATGAGACCTTATTCTGGGAAGGCTTCTTGGAGGAGGGGTGACCTCGATAAGGCTTTGAAAGTGGGGAGATTAGGTGTCAGGCATTTATAAAGGGGGAGGAATTTCCAGGCCAAGAGCGCATGTAGAAATAGAGTAGGTAGTGAGATAGGTGAGAGAGGGGGAAGGAGACAAACTCGCTCTAGAGAGGAGAGAAGTTGGGAAGCCTGGGCTGTAGTAAGAGATCAGTAAGGAAAGGTAGAAGAGGGAGAGTTGACTGAGACAGAGAAGATGTTGGTGTCATCTATAATGATGGGTAAGACATGCAGAGGACAGTCTGGATGGAGAGAGAAGGAGTTTTGTTTTAGACATGTTTAGTTTGAGGCAGGAGGAAATGAGAAACTGTAGAGAAGGGGAAAAGCCAGGCTGATGTAGATTTGGGAATTATACATGTCCAAGCTGGCAGTTGAAGCCATGGGAGCAAATGTTTTCTTCAAAAAGGCTGAAGAATGGGAAGGGAGCCAAAACTGATTCAAGGGACGACTGCACTATCACAATGAGGGAGGCAGAGAAGTCTGTAAATGAGAGAGAGAAGGAATGGTCAGAGAGATAGGACAACCAAGTGAGGACAGTGTCAGTGAAGCCAAGGTTGGATAAAGTTTCAAGGAGAAGGGGATAATCCACAGGGTCAAAGGCTGCTGAGTGGTTTTCAGAGTATTAAAACCTGTGGACATGACTTATGTCGTGGGGCTGACCTAGGCCAGTTGTTATTGCAAGTGCATGCATTTTCCCCACAAAAATAATGAATCAATTGAGCACATTGTGTGCAGAGCACTGAACTAAAGCACTTTGGAAAGTACAGTACAGTAGAGTTGGTAGACATGACCCCTGACCACAAGGACTTCAGAGTCTAGAGGGGATACAGAAAAAAAAAATGTTACAGACAGGGGAAAGGGCAGAGAATATGGCAAAGGACATGTACATAAGTGTGGTGAAGACAAGGTTGGGATGAATATCAAGTGCTTAAAGAATAGAGATTCGACTGCATTGTAGCTAATAATAATAATAATAATGATGATGGTATTTGTTAAGCACTTATATGCCAAGCACTGTTCTAAGCACTGGGAGGGGGGAATAAAAGGTAATCAGATTGTCCCACGTGGGACTTGTAGTCTTAACCCCCATTTTACAGATGAGGTAACTGAGGCACAGAGAAGTTAAGTGTCTTGCCCAAAGTCAGCTGACAAGTGGCGGAGCCAGGATTAGAACCCATGACCTCTGACTCCCAAGCCCATGCTCTTTCCACTTAGCCATAAGTAGGGGGAATGAGGGCTTCGTCAGGGAAGGACTCTTGGAGGAGATGCTATTTTAACTGGACTTCAAAGGTTTGGGAGGGCGATTGTCGGCTGTGAAGGGGGATGGGAGTTCCAAGTTACAGAAAGGATTTATCAGTCATATTTTTTGAATGCTTACTGTGTGCAGAGCATTATTTGAGGCACCTGGGAGTACAAAATTGGTAGACATGTTTCCTGGTTGCAACAAGCTCACAGTCCAGAGAATGTAATTGCTTTTATCCAGTTACTCTTTTTCTTGAACATTCTCTGACCAAGTTTACTGCATATTTACCTCTTCCATAATTTAACAAATTCAAATATTTTGATTCAAAGCATTAAAGAACCAAGATTTCCATGGTTTTCTAGTCACAGGAAGTCTAGGATAAAGTATGTACAGAAGAAGCATTCAACCTCATTGTAATTTGTTTTACCCTTACTTTGATGACAATGAGAATAGCTAGCTTAAATATTTGTTTTTAAACACCCAAAATATACAGCCTATAGATATAAGATGAACAATTTTGTTAGTTTTATAGAGAGAGATAGGAATAACTCATACACACATAAGTAAAGGATTTTCAAATGAATATTCAGTAAATGAAAACCAAGTGCAGGGTTTTGCCCTAAAAACATGTATTGAAAATGTGATTTTATTTTTTTTTGAACAGGTGAAAATACAAATGCTCAAGCTATTCATATCTGTAGACAACTAAAGAATCAGTGTAGTCTAGGTCAAAAGGCACAGGCCAGGGAGTCAGAAGTCCTAGGCTGTAATGTCGTCCCTGTTTCTTGCCTACAAGTAACTTTTCTGTGCCTTAGTGTCCTCAACTGTAAAAAATAAATTTAAAACCTCTTCTCCCTTCTGCTTAGACTGTGAGCCCCACATGGGACAGGGACTTTGTCCAACCTGATTAACTTCTATCTGCCCTAGTGCTTAGACTAGTGCTTGACACATAGTCTGCACTTAAAAAAAAAATTGTTGCTAGTATGATGTAGCTGCACTTTAATATATGCTTAGAATGGAGTCAGCATCACTGGCAAAATATTGTATGCCTCACATTTTGTTACATTTATTTTACAAATTGAAGGGAATAATAATTTGCAGTTTAACATACCATGAATATTTTTTAGTATTCTCTAGCAGTCATTAATATGCTAACCAACTTTTCTGAAAGGCATACAGATGTGGAAGAAGTCTATCTAGGGACTTTAATTATCACCTTGTCAAATTCAAATTATTATCCAGTGAGTTCATTTCCATAAAGTATCCCCTTTGCTATTTGATGATTTAACATGTCTACTTTTCCTTATCTTATTTGTATCCATATAGAAGCTCTGAATATATCAAAGGAGGATGAGTTCTCAGATGGTGGTATTTTCCATAACTTTTTTTGTCAAATGAAGTTTTAGAAACAGTCCATTTTAGTAAATCAATTATTTCATCAATAAAATATAGGCAAGAGCTAGCCAGGAGCCCCATTAAAACCAGAAATTCAACTGTTTCTAACTAGCATTAATTTAAGGGTGAAATTAAATGGCAGAGAAAATAATTTTGTCACCCAAATTCGAGAGGCAATTAGTTCTGCCTGTTAAATCATTTCAAGGTTCAGAAAACCTGTAATGGCCTGAACGCAGTAGACCTGAGAGTCTTTTCTGAAGTACTGTAAACTAACCTATCAGACTATAAGCTTCTTGAGGGCAGGGACTGCATGTTTTATTTTCTAGTGAGCAAAGCCCTACTAGAGTGTTCTACACACAGTTGACACCAGTGAATACAGAGGATGAGGTTGATGAGCAAGCTATAAGAGGAAAAACCTCAGGAGAAGATGTTGATGACAATAGACCTAAGTCAATCAAAGAAAATGCAACTATAAAGCAAAGAGTAGGGGAAAGGGGATTGCTTCGGGGAAAGGGCCAGGTCTTCCTTCAATTAATTATTTGAAAGACGGACAGTGTCCTTGGAAGGTTTGATCAGTTCAGGAACTAATGAAAAATACACCTGGAAGTGTGATAGAATTTGAAAGAATCAGTGTGGCGATTCCCAAGAGCCCAGCACTGGGAATTATCAGAGTTGGATTCTACTCAGAGCTCCACAACTTGCCTTCACTGTCACCTTAGCCAAGTCATTTCACTTTTCTACACCTCACTTGCCTTATCAATAAAAGGGAGATAAAATAATTGTTCATTCGGCTTTCCGCTTAGACTGTGAGTCTCACTTGTGACCAGAACTTTAATCTGATTGCTCTGAATTTACTTCAGTGCTTCTCATAGTACTTGTCATATACATAGATCATACACACAGACCCAGATACACAAAAACAGAGTAAGTACTCCTTTGTATGTGAGGAACAGATCCCTGATGGTGACATTCCCCCATGAGTGTATCTATCTCTGAAAAGGCCAGTTTGGAATGCACTGTCTCAGCCACACTGGTCACACAGAAACCTTATCTCTTTTGTTGCAATTCACGTTTGCAGCACCTGGCATATACTAAGTGCTTAATAAATCCATCAGTTATATGAAAGCTCTCAAAAATGGAAAATAGCACATTTTCTGAAAGATAGGTTTCAAAATGGAGGTCTACTTTTTCAATAATTTTTTAAAATCTCTGATTAAAGAAGTGCTTTGAAGAGCTGTAATCATTTATATAACCAGTTTTGAGTATTATGAAATATATTTTGTTCAAGAATCTCAGTGCCATTTACAAATGTAAAGGGTCAGTTTTATCACTTGAATTTCATAAATTAAGAAATAAAAGTGTGAAAAGGTTTACTTATTTGAGATGTCAGTAATTGAGTATCACTGCAAAGACAGAGCCTGCTGATCACTAGTTTAAACAATCTCATATTGGTGAACTGATTTCAGTATTTCAAGTATTTAACAGTTCAGTGTGATAATTTAATGATTATTTCATACTTTCAAACTTCTTGTACAGCCTTACAGTGCCAATGTGATGGTTAAGAATAGAGAATATAGAGGAAATAATTAAATCAAAGAATTCATAATAAGAAAATGAATAAAGGAGAAAATGAAAATGTAGAAATTTAGAACGAGTAAGTAAACTATAGACCTTAAAATTTTCCAAAAATTTTCTAATGCTTTGTATGTCTATAGTATTATGTTTTGACTCTCAAGGGTAAAAATTAAATCTAAAAAATTAAACATATGATAAATGTATATGATACATTTAGAGGTCAGATAATAAAGGGAAATTAAGTATGTAATGATAACAACGATGGTATTTGTTAAGCACCCACTGTGTGCCTAGCACTGCTCTAAGCGCTGGGGTAGATAAAAGGTAATCAGATTGTCCCAGGTAGGGCTCAGTCTTAATACCCATTTTACAGATAAGGTAACAGGCACAGAGAAGTTAAGTGACTTGCCCAAAGTCACACTGCTGACAAGTAGCAGAGTCAGGATTAGAACCTACAACCTCTGACTCCCAAACCTGTGGTCATTCCACTAAGCCACACTGTTCCCTATGTAACAATAAAGATTTATGAACACTTCTCTCTCAGGCTGTGAGCCCCACGTGGAACAGGAACTGTATCCAACCTGATCATCTCAGCACTTAAAACAGTGTTTGACACAGTAAGAACTTAATACAATAATAATACTGAATTTATAAAAAAAGGAATCCTAGTGATGAGGGAGTCTTTATCTTCAACATCCAACATTCTATTTCTCCTCACAGTATAATCATCTTGTAGATGTCTTAGCCTTCTTTTAATCTTGTAAATCTGCAACCACAATTATGTCCATCTAATGTCCCTTTTTCAGTCTAACGGACTTCTTCGAAGTACAGATCACCGTGTTGCTAAGCAATTTAATTTTCACCTGTTACCACAATGAACAATCAATAGCAGTTAAAGACTGTGTGCAGAGCACCGTACTCAGCCCTTGGGACAGTACCGTACACAACTTTGCTACCTATGCAGCTGTGTGACTTTGGACAAGTCACTAAACTTCTCTGTGCCTCAGTTACCCTCATCAGGAAAATGAGCATTAAGACCGTGAACCCCACATGGGCCAACCTGATCACCTTGTATACGCCCCAGCACTTACAACAGTACTCGGCACAAAGTGAGCGCTTAACAAAATGCTGTCATTACCCTTCAAAGTTATAAGAGTTCCTTTTCTCTCCACTGAAGCAGAAACCCAGGTTTTAAGAAGTCTGGCAACTACCTTAAAGATGTGCCACGGTTCTAATTGTAAATTTTACCAGGCACACAGAAGAGGATAGCATCTCAATCACTATTAGACTTCTAAACTCTAAGCTCACTGTGGCAGGTAATATGTCTACCAACTCTGCTGCACTGTTCTCTCCCAAGCACTTAATACAGGGCTCTGTTCACAGTAAGTTCTCAATCAATACCATTGACATAGAATGGACTTTCACACTCTTCAATAAGACACTACTTATTGGCTTCCAAGCACTCGGCTTGCCCCATCCTACCTCATCTCACTCATAATACTAATAATAATGTTGGTATTTGTTAAGCACTTACTATGTGCAGAGCACTGTTCTAAGCGCTGGGGTAGATACAGGGGAATGAGGTTGTCCCACGTGAGGCTCACAGTTAATCCCCATTTTACAGATGAGGGAACTGAGGCCCAGAGAAGTGAAGTGACTTGCCCACAGTCACACAGCTGATAAGTGGCAGCCCAGCCGGTACACTCTGCTACTCTTACTCCAGTTTATTCACTGTGTCCCTGTCACTCATCACCTGGGACGGGTTAGTTCGGAATCGGCCAGATGAGGGAGAGAGAAGGGAGGCCAGGAACAGAAAGCCTGAGTTTTCTGTAAAATCGATTCCGTGAGGCGAAGTGATCTGATTATTTAGATGCAATGAATTGAACTTCCCTTTTGGGAGGAATATGATTACTGGTGGTGTTAAACATTCCCTAATGGAAGGAAGATACTTGTATGGTGGTAGTAGAGCTTCCCTAATGGGAAGAATATACTCATATGTTACTTGCACATGGCGGAACCCCAGGGCCTACCCAGATAGAATCGACCTATGGTTTGTTCGCACGCAGCGAGGAGTCTAGCTCTCACCATATTCATGTCCCACTCGGGGGGAATCCCCTAAGGCATTGAATCCACTTATGCTTTATATACCCTTGGTGAAGCCCCTAGCTCCCACGCACGAGAAATCCAATTAAACATTACATATCCATGGTGAAGCGCCCGGCTTCCCGCCCCATGAGTAGAACGGGACCCTCACCCATCCCACGGCTCCTCATTCGGTGCAGGCAGAGCGGCCTTCTCATGCTCTGGACAGAGGCGACCTGCAAGTCTCCATCCTCTGCACAGAAGGTTAGAGGCTGCAGGGATTTATCACCTGTGCTCTAAGGCCATTCAAGCTTCTGGCCTCAGTTTATCCAATCTCCGCCCTCCTCCATACCTAATTTAATTGGCACGGGGCAAGGGATACCTTCTGTGTTCCCGGTTTGGACTGTCAATCTGGCAGTTTTGGTTGTGAGGGCTGTACCCCATCCTCACTTCCAAGTTCTACCTACTGGCTCAGGAGGTCATGAGATAGCATTTGACCTTGAGATGGTGAGAACCCCAGGGTCACCTTGGGACAGTCCCTGTCTCAATTATCTTGCCGCTGACTACTTTTTCCACATCCTCCCCCTATCATAGAACTCCCTACCTGGCCGTGTACACCAGACCGTCACTCTCTCCACCTCTTAAGGTCATATCTCCTCCAAGGCGCCTTCCCCGATTAAGCCCTCTTTTCCTCTGCTCGATCTCATTCAGTAGTATTTGAGAGCTTACTCTGTGCAGAGCACTGTACTAAGCGGTTGGAAAATACAATTCGGCAATAGAGAAAATCCCTACCCAACAACGGGCTCACGGTTTAAAAGGTCTCAAGATCTCCCTTCAGCATAATCTACATACTTCAATCTGTGACCTTTGGACATGTGCTACTTGCTCCACTCCCAACCCCATATGACTTAGGTACATATCTCTGAATTATATCATGATAGTAATAATCATGGTACTTGTAAAACACTATGTGCCAAGCACTGTTCTAAGCACTGGGGTAGATACAGGCTAATTGGTTTAGACAGTCTCTGTCCTATATGGGGCTCACACATTCCCCATTTTACAGATGAAATAAATTAGGCACAGAGAAGTGAAGTGACTTGCCCAAGGTCACACAGCAGATAAGTGGCAAAGGCAGTATTAGAACCCAGTACTTCTGATTTCTAGGTCTGTGCTCTATTCACTAAGCCACACTGCTTTTCAATTGCTTATTATTTCATATTAATGTGTGACTCCTCCTCTAGACTGTAAGCTTATCATGGGCAGAGATAATTATGTCTGCTAATTATGTCACATTGTAAGAAGCTCTCATAAAATACTATCGATTGATAGATTGACACTGATAAGGCCTACTGGAAATAGCACAGGCCTGAGAGTCAGGTCAGTTGGATTCTTACTGCAGCTTTGTTACTGCCCTGTTGTGTGACCTTGGGCAAGCTACTTGACATTTTGTCCCAGTATTTACATCTTAAAAATGAGGATAATATTGTCTATCCTTTACCCTTAGACTTTGAGGCCACTGTGGGATGGGGCAGGGTTTGATCTGCTTTTTTTGTATCTATCCTGCTACTTGGTAAGTGCTTATCAAATACACAATCATTACTATTAAATATTTTTACTTTAGCCTCTGCCATTAGAGTGTAAACTCCTGGTAGGTAGTAAACATGTCACTCATTTTCTGCACTTCCAAAGTACCTAGCATAATGTACCCCACAGGGTGGGTGCTACACATTTCCACTACTTACAACTGTTACTTAATGAGTCAAGTCAGGCAGCTCTACACCTCAGGTTTCAAGCACTGTTTATGGTGAAGTCAGATGCAGCTTAACATTAATGCTGATTTCGAATCGATAGAAAGCAGGACCGACTATTAAAGAAATACATATACAGCTGAGATAAATAAAAACAGCTGCAGATGCTTATGAAAAGACAAACATAATAGAGCAGCCACCTGCACCCACTTTAAATTAAAGCTTTGCTAAATACAGTCCTTTGTAATATCACGCCAAGTGGTACTTTTGGGGCACATGCTAGGGAGACAACAGGGCAATGTTTAATCCACATTCAGACCTGTGATAAGTTACAGTTTTGACCCCCACTTCCTCCTCTCTTCAGTGATGTAAAGAGAGCCATTGATTTCTGCCAGCCGACAAGCATTCGAGCATAAAAAACAAGTAGCATGCTTGTCTCTACAGTCGTTCCTTCTAATTCTTTCCCCAGGGTTTTTTTCCGTCAGAGACCCATTGATTTTCACTGGTTTAGGTAGATTTACCGAACAGATCCCTTTTAATAATCTTTTCTGTCCCAGCCATCTTGGTTAGAAACTCCAAATAAAATAACGCAGTGGAACAAATCAACCTCCTTATGTTTCTCATGGATATCTGAAGTGCACCTGGGACTCGGGGAAAAAAAGTTGTTCAATTCTTTTTGGGGAACATAACCAATTACAGGTCACATAGTTCTCTATTTGTAAAGCTTCCTTTAAATGATGTGTGATGGAAATAATTTTCCACAGGAGATGGGTTAATTTCTCTTTCTTTTTAAACATAAAATCCCTGAGGATAACAGGAGAAAAAACATGGAAAACAAAGACAGTAATAGGAAAACAATATTTATACTGGATCCACAAGAGTGAACTTTTCCCAGATTAAAAATAGCACCACGTATAATAGTGATTTAGGCAGCTTCATTCACCCAAGTTAAATGTACATGGTGGTGAAGTATACAGTAAATGTGCTGATGCAGGCTCAGATTACTTTCACAGTAGTAGCAAGGAACCAGGTCACTGTTTCCCAGTCTAAATCTCTAGGCAACAGGGTGAAGGGGTACTGTGATTAAAAAAAAAAAAAAAAAAACATGATTTTTTTTTTAATTTAAATTCCCTCTGGCAGCCTCTTAGAAGTAAACAACTTTAGTTAACTTTGTCTCCTCTCCCTCGCTGGAGTTAAAAAAATGACTATATAAATTCAAACCAAGGTAAACTAAGGTTACAAAATGTCATTAACTCATGAAGAGTCATCTTCCCAGAGGATCTGGTAGACGGTCATCTTTTAAGTTTCCTTGTCCAGGTCAAAATGATTAAAAATTTCAAAATTTGGGGCTAGTATTACAACTGAACCCAATTTTTATTCATTTTTAATTAAAAATGATTGGGGAAAAGCATCACTAATCCTGACTAAAAATCTCATAAAGTGAAGAATATTTTCCATGACTTTCAATCGTATTTATTGAGTGCTTACTGTGTGCAGCGCCCTGTACTAAGCGCTCTTGGCCGCAGGCAGATGCTACATCGATGGGTATACTATCTTTATTGTTCCGAACATTTAAATAACAAAAGGTATGAAATCTAACCTTGATAGGCTAGTGCTTAGCAACCAATGACAACTAGCAAATTCCTTTAAGTACACCCGAGGAGCAAGCTTCAGAAAACCTCTGAACCAAGCTCTTCAGAATTGTTACCTTGCAAGGAACATTTGATTCCAGTAAAGCATTTGAAATTGTACAATAATTTGGAAATATCAGATCTCATCACTCATGAATTCATAAATGGATGGCAAATCAATAGGTTGCAGGCCACAGGACATGTGCTGTCCATCAGATCATATAATCTTGTCCAATGTGTTAGTTTATTTTTCCCGCTGCTTTTGTCTACACAGAATGCAACGGCATGGAATAATAAATGTTTAGGGCAAATAAGAGGGGCAATTCAGAATCACAGGAAAACCAGTTATGATGGGATTCCCAAAGTCACCGCAGCACATTTAAGATTGGCATGTACCTCTAGGTTTCAGAGTAACTGACATGCCTGTTTCAGGAACCTTCATTTATTGGCTGGTCTTGGATCTGCAAACACATGGGAAGCATGAGCTAGAGAGAGGAAGAGAAGGCTCCATAGGGGAATCAAAGCACTACTCAAGGATGTTCCCTCTTCTATCTTTGTTCTTGGGAAGCAAACAATGTAGGGATTTGAGCAGAACCTTTTTCGTGAAACTCTGGGTGAAAATGCACCATCTGTGAGAATAGGATCGAATCATTAAACCCTAATAGACATGCCAAAACCAATCAGTTTGTTTTCCACCAGTGTAGTTACAGCAATGTTATTTAGACTTAGATTTGGCCTTACATTTTGACAGGAATGACAATTTACATCAATTGAAAACTTTTCCCAAACTACACCTAAATCCAAGACTTATTAATAAGTTAACATTGCAACATATAGGCTACTTTTACTCCATTCTCCCATATCTGTCCCTTTGCTCCTACTGCTTATCTACCCTAAAACTCCCTTCTTCCCCAGATATGGCAGACCACAGTAGTTCTCAAGTCCTCCCTAAATCCCACCTCTTCCAGGAAGCCCCTTTTTAATTCACAAAGCACCCCAGTCATTTGACCACAGTAGCCTCATTACATTTTTTAAGTGCTTATTATGTGCCAGGCACTGCACTAAGCAGTGAAATATATACAAGTTAAGCAAGTTGAACACAGCCCATGTTCCATTTGGGGCTCACAGCATTAATCTCCATTTTATGGATGAGGTAACACAGGCACTGATAATTTAAGTGATTTGCCCAAAGTCACATAGCAGACAAGTGGCAGGACCAGAATTACGATCCAGGTCCTTCTGCCTCCCAGGCCTATGCTCTATCCATTAGGCAATGCTGCTTCTCTTTTATCACTATTTTCAGCTGTATTTTCCATTATTTTTTCAACTGTTTCATCCTATGTTTATACTGCTTACTGCTCTCTACTTGTTGCTCTTCCCACTTTCACTAACTGGATATAACTTGGTTTGTCTACCCATTTAGATTCCAAACTCCTTGAAGGAATGGAAGATCTTATTGTACTGTACCAACCTTCAAAGCCCTACTAAAATCGTATCTCCCCTAGGAAGACTAACTTCTCAACTCCCCTTCCTACATTTCTTCCCTTCTGCATCCATCTCTTAGGCCCTTAAACCCGTACCCACTAAAGTCCTTTGATATTCTCCCCACTCACAGACCCACTGCATTTACTTACATATCCTTATATGCTTTTGCTTTCTTTTCCTGTAATTCAATTGTAACGTTTGTCTCCCCCATTAGATTGTAAGTACCCCGAAGGGAGGGATAATGTTTACCAACTCTATTATAAGCTCTCAAGTACTTTGAACAGTGTTCTGCATAAAGTAATTGCTCAATAAACCACTGATTGATCAACTGCTAGCATTCTATGCAAGGATTTAGTACTTAGTACTCATTATGTGTGCTATGAATCCCATTGATTGATTCTGCAAAGAGCCACTAAGTAGTTAATGCTCTGAAATAAACAGTTACAGAATTTCTAAATGTTTGTTTCCACTCATCCCTTTTAAGTTTGAACAAGATGAGTGTTTCATTTCTTCTATATGAGCCCGATGGCAATTCTAGATAAAATGACTAACAGGATCTAATCATTTTATTTTTTCCTACCACACACCATGCTATACCAGACATAAGATCTTTTGGGACATAATGATAAATATTCCCTGGTTTGGGATACACGTAGAAACAGGCCTGAGGAAGTATGAAATAATACGTAACCTCAGATCTAATTAATTCTAAATAGTGTTTTGGGGTGGGGCTTTTATAAATTAGCATGAAAGTGTCTGCACTACAAAAGTTATGAGGCAAGCCCTATTTACGACATTCCCTCTGGAATTTTCCTCACAAACCTGTGTGACTATTAGCCAGGTTTTCTAAATTACATTTTATCTGCTCATATTTTCTTCTGGCCTGTCTTCTTTCAAAGGTTGCTCACTTTACTTGTAACCTAGAAGTAAACTGCGTGTGGCACTTAGTGTGGCCAAATGCTAATCTTTAAAGCTGCTGTTAATCCATTCCTTTAGCGGCACCATGGGAAATTATGTACCCTCTTCTTCACACTAAGCTTTCTCATTGAGAGTCAAAATTACTTGATATTTGGAAAAACAATTACATTTCCATCTTGAAATTATGGAAATTTCCATCTTGACTCTCATATCTATTCTAGACGGGTCACTACTTCTTCCCAAACCCGGTCCTCTCCCAGACTTCTCTATCATCGTGGATGGCACGACCATCCTTCCCGTCTCTCAGGCCCGCAATCTTGGTGTCATCCTTGACTCGTCTCTCTCGTTCACCCCACACATCCTATCCGTTACCGAGACCTGCCGGTTTCACCTCTACAATATCGCCAAGATCCGCCCTTTCCTCTCCACCCAAACGGCTACCTTACTGTTACAGGCTCTCGTTATATCCCGGCTAGACTACTGTGTCAGCCTCCTCTCTGACCTCCCTTCCTCCTCTCTCGCCCAGTTCCAGTCTATTCTTCACTCCGCTGCCCGGCTCATCTTCCTGCAGAAACGATCTGAGCATGTCACTCCCCTTCTTAAACAACTCCAGTGGTTGCCTATCAACCTCCGCTCCAAACAAAAACTCCTCACTCTAGGCTTCAAGGCTCTACATCACCTTGCCCCTTCCTACCTCTCCTCCCTTCTCTCTTTCTACCACCCACCCCGCACGCTCCGCTCCTCTGCCGCCCACCTCCTCACTGTCCCTGGGTCTCGCCTATCCCGCCGTCGACCCCTGGGCCACGTTCTCCCGCGGTCCTGGAACGCCCTCCCTCCTCACCTCTGCCAAACTGATTCTCTTCCCCTCTTCAAAACCCTACTTAAAACTCACCTCCTCCAAGAGGCCTTCCCAGACTGAGCTCCTCTTCTCCCTCTACTCCCTCTGCCACCCCCCCTTTACTTCTCCACAGCTAAACCCCCTTTTTCTCCTTTTCCCTCTGCTCCTCCCCCTCTCCCTTCCCATCCTCACAGCACTGTACTGGTCCGCCCAACTGTATATATTTTCATTACCCTATTTATTTTGTTAATGAATTGTACATCGCCTTGATTCTATTTAGTTGCCATTGTTTTTACGAGATGTTCCTCCCCTTGACTCTATTTATTGCCATTGTTCTTGTCTGTCCATCTCCCCCGATTAGACTGTAAGCCCGTCAAACGGCAGGGACTGTCTCTATCTGTTGCTGACTTGTTCATCCCAAGCGCTTAGTACAGTGCCCTGCACATAGTAAGCGCTCAATAAATACTATTGAATGAATGAATGAATGAATATGGTATTTCTTTAAATTCTTATCTAGGCATCCTAATATACTGATGACTGTGCTCTGCAAGTGCAGTCCCATGAAGGAAGTCAGCCAATAAAGCACCATTTTACAGAATCAGTCAACAATAGCCTGAAGAAGAGTGAGTTTACATAGCCTGCATCTAGCAAGATCTGCATACAGCAAGGGGTTATTATAAGAACCAGAGCACTGTAGCAGAAGGAAGTCAGGGGACCCGTGATCAATTCCTGCCACTTGTCTACTGGGTCATCTTGGGCAAATCACTTCTTATGCCTCAGTTTCTTCCGCTGCTAAGTGGGGATCAAATATCTGATGTTCTTTAGACAGTGAGCCCCAAGAGAGACGGGGACTATGCCAGAGCTGATGACCTTGGGTCTACCCTAGTGTTTGGGACAGGGCTTGGAACATATTAACACAGCACAATTATTATGAGTGGTGACATTGTCATTTAATAACGTTTCTTAGTTGGAACAATATTCAGTGAGACAAAGATAGAAAAGGAAGTTGAAAATCAAAATCAAGACCAACAAATAGTTTGAGAAATGTGTGGTACTGATGTAACACCAATATGCAGATTGAATTATAAATCTGCTTTGTTGTATACGGTTTCTTGAATGGCTATGACACCTGGATTTTACCAGACTCTACACCTGACTTTTGAAATGTTCTGTCAGTATCACCTACTAGCAATATATCAAATGACAGTGCAAGGTCTCAAACTACTAGATGCGACGTAATCAGATCGCCATTCAGTCAATCGTATTTGAGTGCTTACTGTGTGAAGAGCACTGTACTAAGGACTTGGGAGAGTACATTGCAACAACGGAGAGTCACATTCCCTGCCTACAATGAGCTTATAGTCTTGGTGGGAGAGGCAAACATCAATACAAATGAGTAACATTACAGAGATGTACATAACTGCTCTGGGGCTGCGGGTTGCCGGCAAAGCAAAGGAGCAGGAGATGAGGAAAAGTGGGGTTTAGTCTGAGAAGACCTTTTGGAGGAGATGTGTCTTCAATAAGGTTTTGATGAGGGGAAAGACTTCTGGTACAGGGTTACTAATTTTTAAGTGTCCAATGCATGTTCAAAATTATAACAGTTAAAATAATTTATATTACTGAAATCTTTATTGAAACACTGTCTTAAACTTACCTAGCAAATAGGCTGTGATGAGTGACCTAATTATTGTGAAGCACTTTTCAAATATAAAACAGATGAGAAATTCTAAGTAATAATAATTTCCCCTCTCTCGGAGTCAAGGAGGATAGATTTTTAGCACTTGGAAGAATTTCATGGGGACTTGATTTTACATTTTACATTAGCAGTCCTAAGAATCATTCAGTTATCTCTAAACACACCCCAATGGCAATTTATTCTAAACCTGGCTGTCTTTCCAAGTAAAAATGAGCAAGTGCTAAATTCAGTGCTTAATCCATCCTTCTTTGCCAGCATCCTGACACTAACTAGTCCATTCGTAGGTTGCCATTAAAGTACTGAAGATGGGAAAATTAAAAAAAATAATCATGCTGAAAGTTTCATTCTACTTCAAACAGGGACATCAACTTCCTTGCTGTCTGTAGGTTAAGCATCCCATCAGGTGAAAAGAATTCAATTTAATGTTCAGGTTCAACAGATACCAAAGCAAAGAGCTAGGTCACAGGCTCTAATTCACTGTAGAATAAGTTCCAAGGTGCTTTATAACCAAGAGTCCACCTCACAGACCGAATGCACATGATCTCTGTGGAGTCTCTTACCCTAGAATGGCATTCAGCCCATTGCTTCTGTCCTCTCACACAGCTGTTTTAGAAAATGAGCGTTAAAAAGAGAATTTGTTACTGCACAATAGATTTCTTACCCATTCACATTACAGAACAAAGTTTTTCTGCTGCCACTCTTTATGGTTCATTTATTTAACTTAATGTCCTCATTTGCAGAAATATGCAAAGATGTGTTTTTAATCACTGAGAAGATTAAAGTCAAAACTTAAATTAAAAAAGTAATTTTTTTGATAATCTGTTTCATTGTTAAAATACCCAGAGTGTTCCTTTATGTGTACTGGTAATTATGCATAGTACTAGTCTGTGCGTAGACACTCCATAGTCTCAATTAAATGTTATAACTGCTTAATGAAAGGCAACAGGGATTTTTTTTCAGTCGGTAATTATAACCATAACCTGGATTTGAAACTCAATCCACACACAGACTAGTTAATAAATTAAGAAATGAAATGGTAGGCTTGGCCATGACAGAAGAATAATTGTGGAATGAGGACAATTTCTTATAATTTGTGCAATGAAAGCAAGGAACACTTTTTCCCCTTTCAACGTCTTCTTGGAAAAACCCTGTTTCATGAAAACTGGCTCTGTAGTAATCACCCGTTCTGAGACCTCGCAGTCAATCACAACTCCTTTCTTCAAGGCACTGTATCTAACCAGGCTCACTGTGTCAGGCAAATGCTCCCTAATTCCCCAATGTTCTAGCTTGTTATGCTGCATTAGTCTGATTCAGGAGCAAGACCAGACCAAAGAAATGCTACTGAAAAGCAGTATAACATATTGTGGTGTTATTGAGGGTTCAGCACCCTAAATTCTGGCCAAAATATTAATCAGATTCACTATGGGTACACCCAAAATGCATTTAGCCTCCATTGGGTCTTAAAACCATTTTTCCCCCATTTTAAAACTGCAGATTTGGGGACCTTTCTGCTCAGTGCACCTCAAGTCCCTTCACCCCATCACTGTCTCCATCCCTTGACTGAAATCCACACACCTCTTCAAAGGCAAGGATGCCATAGGAGAAGCCTATCACCCTTCCTGGGGCTAGTTACAGGAAGCTCACAAACAAAGTGCTATCTCCTCCTCTCATAGTTCTTCAGGCCAATGGGTCTCCCTGGCATCCAAAGTTTCTCCTCCAGCCCCACTGCAGGAAGACACCAACACCTAAGATTGCAGTAATCTTTATCAGTTTCTTAATTGGGTAACAGTGAGAACAATTCTAGTTAAAACAGCCTTTGCCAAGATCTAAAACATTTACCTCCCCAGGACCCTCTGTACGTCTCTGGAGACATCCTTTAGTCAATCAATCAGTGGCATTTGCTGAGCACCTATGTGCAGAGCACTGCATTAAGTGATTGAGACAATTCAATACAACAGGGTTGGTCCTTTCCCTCTTCCCTCAGAGCTTCCCAGCTTCACATGCCCCAAGTCCTTCAAATGCCAGTGTCTCTCTCAGAGACAGAAGCTTCTCCAGAGTCCCAGTTCTGAACTCTGAATCTATAGGATATCCTAACCCTCAACAAGGATCATTTTCAATCCCTCCCTATGCCCACTGAAGGTCACAGTACATTACTTCCCTGGGTCCTGCTCTATTAAATACACTGCTCATTACCTCTCACCTCCAAAATGGCAGAGGCTTCTCTCCAATTTCCTGGCCCCCCACTACTTCCTGTTCAATCTTTCCCTCTGATTGGTTTGGCAAAGTATTCACACTTCCCTCAGGAAAGGTAATCATAGAGCAACTATCTTGACTTCCTCCTCCCCACCCGCCTAATTCCGGGGGCGGGGCGGGGGGGGGGGGAAATGTCAGTGAATCTTATTTATGGGGCTCAATGTGTGCAAAGCATTAGACTAAGGGCTTAGGGGAGTACAATATGACAAATAGACATTACCTGCCTTTACTGAGCTTACAGTCTAGAGGAAGTCTTTTCTCAATGAAAAGAGTGCAGGACTGGGAGTCAGTAGATTCAGATTCTAGTCTCATATCTGCTTCTGGCCTGCTGGATGAAATTACACTGAGAAGCAGCATGAGTTAGTGGAAAGTGCACAGGCTCTAATCTAGCTCTGCCACATGACTGCTGGTGACCCTGGTAAATTACTTAAACTTCTCTCTGCCTCAGTTTCCTCATCTCCAAAATGGAGATGAAGACTATGAGCCCCATGTGGAATTGTATTTCCAACCTTGACTAGCTCATATTTACTTAGTGCTTAGTATAGATGATTACAGTGATTTGAGACTTTAAATACATAAATGTGTTTAAATTGCTATTATTATTATTACATTTGTTAAGCACTTACTATGTACCCAGCAATGTTCTAAGTGCTGGGCTAGATATGAGTTCATCAGGTTGGACAAACTCCCTGTCCCTCATGGAGTTTCACCGTTTAAGTAGGCAGGAGTGAGACTGAATTCCCATTTTACAATTCAGGAAGCTGAGGCAAAGAAAAGTTGAAAAAAGTCTGTTTATTAGGGGGTAGAATTATATAATAATAATAATGATAATAATAATGATAGTATTTCTTAAGCTCTTACTATGTGCCAAGCTGTATTCTAAGCGCTGGGGTAGATATAAGGTAATCAGGTTGTCCCACGTGGGACAAGATAGAGTCACAAACAATTAGATCCTGGAATGCTGTTGGATCACTAGCATTAAAACTATGTTTCTTACATCACATCTTCCCTGGCAGGGACATATATGAGGATGGAATAATAACAGGTTGTCCGGACAGCTGATTTACAGTGAGGTGAAGTAGATTTCAAAATATGCTCCACAAACACATACATATATTTGCCAATGTATAGACCTGTAAATGTGATGCGATAGACTCTGGAGTCTTGACTCTACGTTTCTTGTGGGCAGAGAAATCATCTGCCAAATCCGTTATTTTTGTACTCTTCCAAGTGCTTAGATTGGTACTCTCCACGGAGTAAGCACTCAATAAATGATTGATTGCATGATTTGATGTGATAGGAAAACTATGGGCTATTACAAAAGCTAAAACACAAATTAACCTGGAGAGAAATATTTCCTCTTGCAAATTAATTCCACGCAATTTTCCCCAAATCAAGACTATGCAGTACAATTTATAACAGTTAGGCCTTTGCATATTCAATCTATCTATCAGAAATTGTGTGTATTTTCAACCGCTCTATCACATTGCCTGGATTTTAAGAAATGTCTCCAACACAGCCTGGAATTTCATTTAGGGTGTTGGATCTCTGCTCCCCAAGAGTACATTTCATGTTCAAATAATATTAATGTAACGATATTGTAATAGTATTTTTCTTTGTGCCAAACTGGGCTAGACACAAGCTCATCACATTTGACATATCCCCTTTCCACCATGGGGTTCGCAGTCTAGAGGAGAAGAGATATTGCATCTCCATTTTACAGATTAATAAATGGAAACAAAAGGTCACTCAAGTGGAACAGTCGAGGTAATAGCCTGCGTACCAGTCCCATGTGCTTTCCCCTAGCTCATGCTCCTTCCTTTTACCCATGCACTAGGAATGTAGAATGGCAGAAATAATGGAACTAGATATTATTAGGCACCAACATAAACATACAAAATAAGTTCTGATAGTAGCTATTTAAAAAAAAATATTAATCCCAGTTGTAAGAAAGAGAATTCCAATTCAATGGACTCAACTCCAAATGGCTATTTGGAATAAAATTGGTTTCTCATGATGGTATCAAGAAAATACTTCTGATTTAGGAATAGTAATAGGCTTGCTGGAGAAGAGAGGTTCTTGAGTGCTTTTCCTTGTTGATGCTCGTTTTGTTGTATATCTATAATCCATTTACTACCTGCATCCATTTGGAGGAAACAAGTAATTGCAATGCAGATGCTCACAAGCAAAATCCTTGGAGATGTTATACTGCAACATGAAAAGTTCTTAGTAACCTGGCTTAAGTGTTTTTCCTTTGGAAAATGGTATTTTTCAAGTGATGCTGGCTTCATTTCTTTTTTAGTTCTCCTTTGATTTAAAAGATTTTTTAATAGGCTCTGGGCTAGTTCTTAGTAACTCTGATTTATGATCTCTAGCTTTGTAGATGGATATTTTCTCAGTATCTCGGTGGGTGTCAATCTGTTTCTCTTCCTTTCAGAATAAGCCAATCACCAGAGGTGCTGCTCAATATCTTTACAAAACATAAGACTGAATAGAATCAAAAAGACTAAGGACAAAGGTAATATTAGTAGAAACAGCTAAGGAGTGAACTCTGATACCTCAGAGCACATTTCATATCGCCAGTGGATTAGGTGAATTCCAGAGGCGAGACAAATGTTATAGGTATAAGAGTTTAATTCATAGATAGTAAAGTAACTTCACGGTTTGTAAAATTGAGTCTGAAGAATCTCAAGCTAGTGGAATTCTCTCAGCTGGCATAATGTGTTTCCAAAGCCTTAAGAGATTTATACAATAAAAACCTAGAAACATTCATGAGCTAGTGAAAAGTTTTAAATTCACGATTTGATCATGTTATTCACAAGAAGATGATAAATTATTCTAAGACAACAGTGAGACAACAAGAATATCCAAGGAAGCAAGTAGTGCGGATAAAAGCAAGATTTCAGCTCAGGAGTGCCAGACAATGGAGAACTGTTCTATATTCAGCTTGGGAATTACCTGATCAAAAAAAAAAAAAATTGCTACACCTCAGTGCAATCCTTCCCACTTAGTTTCTCAATTTCCTTTCTCCCCTAAGATAAAGTCTAGTTAGTCATTTGACCATGAAAAAAATACTAAATTATTTGGATTTTCCTGTTACAATTGCTTTAATAGTCAGTCCCTATATGCTTAAATATCTATAAATAATAATAATAATGTTACTTCTCATTCACTTACTATATGCCAAGCACTGTTCTAAGCACTGAGGTGGATACAAGCAAATTGGATGGGACACAGACTCTGTCCCATGTGGAGCTCACAGTTTCAATGCCCATTTTACATATGAAGTAACTGAGGCACAGAAAATTGAAGTCACTAGTCCAAGGTCACACAAAATGGAACCACTAGCTGGGATTACATCCCATGACCTTCTGACTCCCAAACCCGGGCTCTATCCACTACCTCAAGCTGCTTCCCATAAAATCCCAACAAAGGTTGTGAATTCATAAATCATATTTATAATTATGTTATATATATTTATAATGAAGCCATGCTGCTTCTTATTTGGCTTGTAATCTCAGTTTCAACAATCCTGGCCTGTGACCTTGATCAAGACATCGTGATTCTGTGCTTCAGTTTCCTCATCAGTAAAATGGAAATTCAATACCTTTTTTTCCCTTCCACTTCAATTCCAAGTCTGACATGGCACAAAGTCTGGCCTGACTTTCTTATATCCACCCCAGTGCTTACTAAGAGTGCTTGGCACATAGTAAGCATTTAACAAATATCACAATCATTATTATGGAGCCCAAATACTACAATGTTTGAGCACAGGGCACTTTTGCTATGCGTAGTTCTGCATCGTTCTATTCCATTCTTCCATGCCCCTGTTTCAGTTCCCTCTTGGTATCACTCTGCCTGAACAGAGGAGGAAGGGACAAAATTTAGCAGGGTAATAGTGTATCTTGGATAGATCTATCAGGAGCTGTCCAGGAATCTGGGGGTTTTCAATAGTGCTCTAGAATATATGTATGGCTTCTATTTTTCCTAATTAACTGTTGGAATGAGTCTATCAGTGTGTCTCAGAACTTAGTGTCCATGACCATTTTTCCAGCTGCAGTACTTATTTTATGGATGCATTAGGCACTTAATCAGATCCTGCCAGAAAGTATAAGGATCGTTGGACAGTGCATAACTCCAGTTCACCAATTTAGAAAATTGCTGCCCCATTACACTTGGTAGCCTAAAGCCAGACATGCACTTTCCCAAGGGTCCCACTTACTCCAAAAGATAATTTACTCCCTGCAGGATCTATTGAAATTGTGGGGGGGGGGGGAGCAGCTTGCTTTGCCTTTTAAAAAGAGGAAAAACAAGGAAATGATAATTAAGTTGAAAACTGCTCTTCTATTTTTCAAGTGCTACTTCTTACCAGTATCTCCTCCTGTGAAATTTTAATTAAAATTCAGTCTGAGCTTACACAACTCATTTCTATAGTTATATTTTTGCATAAAAATATAAAATAGTGACTGCATACTTCTTTCACTTTAATTGATAAGTATCATGATACCCCCCCAATATGCTTAATATCATTTATAAATCATATCAAAATAGTTTCTACATTTCTATGCAAATTCACAACTAAACTGAAGTCTGGCATTCAAAACAATAGTTATTTAATTTTCCTTGAATCTCTATTTACATATTTTAAGAAATGTTTTGTCCCAATCAGTCATGTTTCAGAGGGAAATAGCAAATCCTCCAGAGGTAGTTTCCTTTTGAATTTTTCCAGATTAAAATTCCACATTTCCAATGCCATATTGAATTTGTATTTGTGTACGTGATGGATATGTTCTGGTATTCATGTAATCTTGGTATGATATCACAATAATATAGCAAGCAAGAAAGAGGAAAAGGGCAGGGAGAAAATGAAAAAGGAAGGAAGAAGAAAGCAAAGAGAAACGAGAAAGAAAAGATAAAAGGGAAGAAAGAAAAATTAAGATTTTTTTTCAGCACTCCTATGTGCTGGGATAGAAACAAAATATTAGGTTAGACACTATCCACGCACTACAGTGAGTTACAGTTTACAGATGAAGTAACTGAGAATCAGAGAAGTCAGTTGATTTGCCTAAGGTGTCACAGAAGAAGTGGAAGAGCAGGGTTAGAACCCAAATCTCCTGACTCCTAGACCTATGACCTTTCCACTAGGCTAAACTGAATCTGGTTTATTCCAATATGGTGTACAGTAATTCTGATCATTTTTGAAATTTTAAATCTTTTTCTTTTCTCTAAAATATTCTTAAAGCACATTTAATTAGGTAACCTAGTTTAAAAATTCAAACTATTACTAAGCTCCCTAATTTTAGTAACATATGAAATATCGGATGCCTGTGAATACAAAAACATGAAAACACTGCTTATAGTTCAAAGATCCATATGTCAAGTTAAGGACGACCAAAGATTATTCTAAGGATTCAAACAAGTTGGCATTTTAGGTTTTCCATCTTCAGATGCAGATCTCCATAGCAACACTTCCACCATTATCTTCCCCATTTTTTCCTCCACTGTGACTATTGGTTGTCTGACACCAGTGCGTTTGCTCTCTAAAGATAATGGACACTGGGATGGGGGGGATATACTTTTCCCTGAAGGGAAAGTCTGCCTGATATTCTCTATACAGAGTATTCTTTGGCCTTAGAATCACCAATCAAGCTCACTGTGGACAGGGAATATATCTGTTTATTTCTGTATTGTACTCACCCAAGAGTTTAGTACAGTGTTCTGCACACAGAAAGCACTCGGTAAATACCACTGAATGAACAAATGCTTTAGATTCTTCTACTATAACCCAGCCTGCACCCTTCACTCCTCTAATGTCAACCTAATTATCAGAGCACACAGCAATGTACTTCAAAATAGTCACTGTGCTTTTTACTTTTTTACATTCCACCCTGACAAGGACATCACTATCATCATCATCTTTGGTAGCTTTTGAGTGGCAATTATATGCAGAGTACTCTGCAACAAACAATAGAAGCAATAGACAATACCTGTTTCAATTTAACTGAAGAGACAGGCACACACAAATTGTATACACACATGGAATGAAACAACATGGTTGCAAATGATAAAAATTAAAACCCAAATGGGAAAGAGAGCAAACAAGAGAAATAGATATAAACGACAATTTTTATTTCTTGTGTTAACTGTAATATAATACATCATATACTTTAATAGCTTTTGCAATATTTAAGTGCTAATCATGTGACAAGTTCTATACTAAGCCCTAGGGTATTATGATATCAGAATAGACAAAGTCCCTGTCCCACAAGGTGCTCACAGTCTAAGCAGGAGGAAGAACAGCAACTTGTATTTTACAGATGAATACAAAAGAGTCAGTAGACTCAACCCCTGCCCTCAAAGATATTACAGAGCGGTAGACAGGAAGGCACATTTGGGAAAGCGGGGATTAGTTGGGGAATTCCTCCAGAAGTCGGCTATAGACCTGAAGATAATCTTGAAGGTGTTGAAAAACACGGTTTGAGATTTCATACAGAGGGTAGGGTTTGCCTGGTGGGTTGGAACCTGGAGATTGAGGTACAGTAAGGAGGTGAGCTTGAAATGATCAGAGAGTTAGGGTAGAGAAAAAGAAAAGAGCAGAAGGGAAAAATGTTGAGCTTGATGGAAGCCTTGAATCTATGGATCAGAGATTTCTGTTTGATGTGGAGAGATCAAGTGTTATTGGACAGATTTAAGAAAGGGAAAGTAGTAAACTTGTTGTGGGCAGGATATGTGTCTACCAACTCTTGTATTCTTAAGTGCTTAGTACAGTGCTCTGCACCAGTAACCACTTAATGGATACCATTTATGATTATGTGAGAATGCAGTAAGTTCTCATAAATACAACTTCTACTACTAGGTGAGAAGGTAATCAGAATAACTATTCAGCTTCACACTTTGTTTAGCAGATGTAGATGATCTAAATGCAAAATATATAGGCTAGACAAAACTGCGAGCATGAAAATAAAAGAAAGGAGTTTTACCTGAGAAACATAATATGTATGCATAAATAAAACTCGTGATTCTTTTAAAGTAGTAGGATTTGTCAGAAATTTTAACTTTTGACAATCTATTTTTACATTAATCGAAAATTTCCATAAAGGTATGTTTCTATAGAAAGTTATGTAATTTCTATTCCATGAGATTTAGGAATATCTGATTTTCAAAACTGAGGCGCTTAACTGGAAAGCGCATAACCCTGCTTCAGTTCTGGGAAAGAACTGATGCAAAAATAAATTTAAAAGTCATCTCTCAAATGATATTAGAAATTGATAGTGTTGTATCTTCATGTTACTGTTTTTCTTTCTATACTATTAACTACAAGACATAGAATTGAGTCATCATTGATGGTATTTATTGGGTGCTGATTGTGTATACTACACTGTAATAATTGCTTAGTAAGCTATCTACAAAGTTAATACATCAATAAGCATATTAGCTTATTCATCTACAGCTTTTATTTGTGATATGAGGAATGCATAAGACTTCACAATCACTTGTATTTGAATTATTTACAATATCAGAAGATGGCTCAGTTAATCCACTTTCATAAACGTTATAAGTGAGAATTAAAATTGTGCAAAAATAAACCACTCTCATGTCAACCCTAGGAATGCAATGAAAGTGGAATGCACATCCTCAATTCATTCATTTCCAGAACAAATATGATGACATAGGTTAGTGTCATAAAAAAGAGACAATTCATAAAATACTTTATTTATATGGCCTTCCCCAGAGTAAAGAGGTGGCCCTAAAAATCTGTGGTTTCCACTTCAATGTCTGCAAGTTATAGCTTTTATTTCCCTGAATATAGGGATGTTCAGTATCTCCAACAAATCCATATTCTCAGTAACATTCAGTTCTGCATTCCAAATTGGAAAATGAAATTTCATCCTGACAGATTAATTAGAAAGATAAACAATTTAGATGTAGTCTAGTGACTGAAGGATCAA
This sequence comes from Ornithorhynchus anatinus, assembly GCF_004115215.2. Lineage (NCBI taxonomy): Eukaryota > Metazoa > Chordata > Mammalia > Monotremata > Ornithorhynchidae > Ornithorhynchus > Ornithorhynchus anatinus. Next base: position 17,193,751 of record NC_041737.1, read on the forward strand.
AGGACAAAAGCATGTTAGAGGAGAACCTCTTTTATATAAATGAAATTACATGAATAAATTACACTATTAAAGTCATTTAGAGATCTCAATTTCTGATTTTCACTTTTTTGTTTTTATGGTATTTGTTAAGCGCTAACTGCCAAGCACTGTTCTACGCATTGGATTAGAAGCAAGATAATCAGGTTGGACACAGTCCCTGTCCCACATGGGACTCACAGTCAATCCCCATTTCACAGATGAGGTAACAGGCACAGAGAAGTGAGGTGACTTGCCCAAGGTCACACAGCAGACAAGTAGCAGAGCCATTATTAGACTGCATGCCCTTTTTGACTCCCAGGCTCATCCTCTATTCACTAGGCCACATTGCTTCTCATTCACAGAATGAATAAAGATTTAAAATGAGCATGAAAAAGTTAGAAATTATTAAATTTGGTCAGGCCATTTTCAGATGATATGAGAGATAAGCCAGAAAGGCAAGGATGTAGTTTATCACACGGGACCTTCCAAAGACCATAGCCTCCCTGGATCCTGCAAAGTTAACTGTCACAGAGCTTTTTTCCAAAGATAATCAGCTCATTACCCTTCTCAAAGATGGTGGTAAAATGGAATTGATACAGTAACAGAGAAAAATCAACTGAGCTGCTCAATTGAGTAATAGCAGAAAAGGGATATCCCAAGCATGATGCATATGGTATATGCATTTTGGTATATTGCAAGCCTGCTGATACATGCCACGAGAACTCCATGTGAAATGTATACACACATTCCCATTTTAACAATCCTGAGTTTAGATTTAAGTAACTTTCCCCTCCCTAATGTAAAACCACATTTACAGATATGGCTAATTATTAATTTTTCCATTATCCACGGTGAGATAGAGGAAGTGACAGAAAATCTGAGCTGAGTACTTGCTTCTACTTCCCCACCCCCCACAGAATTCCCGAGATGGGCTGGGCTGTGGGTGCCTGTTTGCCTCTATTGTTTGATTAGGCTTGTAAACATAGCTTGCGATTTGATTAGTTTGCGAACAGATTGCAAAGGTGGAGGGAGATAAAAAGCAAAGAAGGTGTCTTTATGCAAAAGGTTTTGATTCAACTCCCTACAGATGTGGCAAAGAAAAGCCAGGTGTGAGGTAACTGGTGGGAATAGGCTTTATTAAATAGTCACCTTATAAAGAATATCCTGGAATGTGCCTACCACATATTGCTAGAAATGGCAAATATTCATTCAGTTCTAGAATCTGAGATAGTGCTTTTAACACATCTTACTCTGAGGCAAACACACGACAGTGTCTTCTGTTAACACATCTTATGTCCAGACATGATGGGAGAAGAGTGTTCCCTAATTCTGTCATATTCTTACCAAAACATGGAGTGAAAATACATTTGGCATGGAAGCATGAAGTCACATTTGTCTTATATAGTAATAATGGTATTTTTTGAGCATTTACTATGTGCCAGACACTGTACTAAGCGCTGGGGTGGATACAAGCAAATCACAGTGGATACAGTCCCTGTCTCAAATAGGGCTCACAGCCTCAATCCCCATTCTACAGATGAAGTAAATGAGATCCAGAGAAGTGAAGTAACTTGCCCAAGGTCACACAGCAGATAAGTGGAGAAGCCCGGATTAGAACCCATGATCTTCTGACTCCCAGCCCGTTCTGCTTCTGTGGCTTTTGTTAAGCTCTATGTGCCAAGCACTGGTCTAAAGACTGGGGGTAGATAAGAGGTAATCAGGTTGTTCCACTTGGGGCACGGAGTCTTGATCTCTATTTTACAGATGAGGTAACTGAGGCACAGAGAAGTGAAGTGTCTTGCCCAATGGTCACACAGTAGACAAGTGGTGGAGTCGGAATTAGATCCCACATCCTCTGACCTCCAAGTCCAACTCTTTCAGCTAAGCCACGCTGACATATACATTCTATCCATAAGAAGGAAGTATGGCAATTGAGTGGTTTCCCATACCTCCTTCCACATGTTTACATGTAAAGATAAGATATTGATGAGAATCAGAGTAGTCATGGACATAACCAATTTATTCCTATTAATGCCTGTCCTACTCTAGATTGTGAGCACCTCATGGACAGGAGAAGCTACCAACTCTTGGATTGTACTCTCCCAAGAAACAGTAAGCTCTTGATAAACACAATTCACAGACTGAAAATGTGTTTGTCCCATATGGCACTGGTTTGTTTGAAAACCTGCCATGCTGATCTATCTGATGCAGTGGACTCCAAATTATCCTTTCTGCACTGTCTGATTAATGTATGCACAGTTTATGCTCTTTACATAGTCTGTTCAGAAAGATTCTGATTAGAATTATGCCTGTGATTAAAACAGTGTAATTCCTCAGTAGTTTCCAAGTCAGTCTTCTTCCTTTACTTCTTGAAAATGGTGATTATGGAAGCATGTTCATAGTTTGGTATTTCCTCCATTTTCTACCTAAGGAAAAGCTAATACAGATATCTGAAGACTAGGTCACCTCTTTGTAGATTCCACCAAATACAGATGTTTATCTTTCTTAGAGTTGTGCCTGCAGAGGTTGCATTCTCAAAAGTTGGAGGTAATAATAATTATAACTATGGTATTTTTGTTGTTAAGCACTTCCTATGTGCCAGGCACTGTATTCATTCATTCGTTCATTCAATAGTATTTATTGAGCGCTTACTATGTGCAGAACACTGTACTAAGCGCTTGGAATGTACAAGTCGGCAACAGATAGAGACAGTCCCTGCCATTTGACGGGCTTACAGTCTAATTGGGGAAGACAGGCAGACAAGAACAATGGCAATAGAGTCAAGGGGAAGAACAGCTCATAAAAACAATGGCAACTAAATAGAATCAGTGTGATGTACATCTCATTAAACAAAACAAAATAAATAGGGTGATAAAGATATATACAGTTGAGCAGACGAGTACAGTGCTGAGGGGGTGGGACGGCAGAGGGGGAGGAGGAGAGGGAAAGGAGGGAGAAGAGGGTTTAGCTGCGGAGAGGTGAAGGGGAGTAGAAGGAGCAGGGGGAAGAAGGGGGGAGCTCAGTCTGGGAAGGCCTCTTGGAGGAGGTGAGTTTTAAGTAGGGATTTGAAGAGGGGAAGAGAATTAGATTGTCTGAGGTGAGGAGGGAGGGCATTCCAGGACCGCGGGAGGACATGGCCCAGGGGTCGACGGCGGGATAGGTGAGACTGAGGGACGGTGAGGAGGTGGGTGGCAGAGGAGTGGAGCGTGCGGGGTGGGCAGTAGAAAGAGAGAAGGGAGGAGAGGTAGGAAGGGGCAAGGTGATGGAGAGCCTTGAAGCCTAAAGTGAGGAGTTTTTGTTTGGAGCGGAGGTTGATAGGCAACCACTGGAGGTGTTAAAGAAGGGGAGTGACATGCTCAGATCGTTTCTGCAGGAAGATGAGCCAGGCAGCGGAGTGAAGAATAGACTGGAGCGGGGCAAGAGAGGAGGAAGGGAGATCAGAGAGAAGGCTGACACAGTAATCTAGCCGGGATATTACGAGAGCCCGTAGCAGTAAGGTAGCCGTTTGGGTGGAGAGGAAAGGGCAGATCTTGGCGATATTGTAAAGGTGAAACCGGCAGGTCTTGGTAACGGATCGGATGTGTGGGGTGAAAAAGAGAGATGAGTCAAAGATGACACCGAGGTTGCGGACCTGAGAGACGGGAAGGATGGTCATACCATCCATGGTGATAGGGAAGTCTGGGAGAGGCCCGGGCTTGGGAGGGAAGATGAGGAGCTCAGTCTTGTTCATGTTGAGTTTTAGGTGGCGGGCAGACATCCAGGTGGAGACATCCTTGAGGCAGGAGGAGATGAGACCCTGAAGGGAGGGAGAGAGGACCGGGGCCGAGATGTAGATCTGCGTGTCATCTGCGTAGAGATGGTAGTCAAAGCCGTGAGAGTGAATGAGTTCAACAAGGGAGTGAGTGTAAATGGAGAACAGAAGAGGGCCAAGAACTGACCCTTGAGGAACTCCAACAGTTAAAGGATGGGAGGGGGAGGAGGTGCCTGCGAAGGAGACTGAAGAGATAAGAGGAGAACAAGGAGAGGACGGAGTCCATGAAGCCAAGGTAAGATAAGTGTGGAGGAGGAGGGGATGGTCGACAGTGTGAAACACAGCTGAGAGGTCAAGGAGGATCAGAATGGAGTAGGAGCCATTGGATTTGGCAAGCAGGAGGTTATGGGTGACCTTAGAGAGCAGTCTCGGTAGAGTGGAGGGGATGGAAGCCAGATTGGAGGGGGTCCAGGAGAGAATGGGAGTTAAGGAATTCTAAGCAGCGAGTGAAGACGACTTGTTCTAGGATTTTGGAAAGGAAGGGTAGAAGGGAGATACGGTGATAACTGGAAGTGGGGTCGAGAGTGGATTTTTTTAGGATGGAGGAGACGTGGGCATTTTTGAAGGCACTGTACTAAGCCCTGAGGTGAATACAAGCAAATCGGGTTGGATACAGTCTCTGTCCCACCTGGGGCTCACACTTCCAATCCCCATTTTACAGATGAGGTAATTGAGGACCAGAAAAGTGAATTGACTTGCCCTAAGTCACACAACAGACAAGTGGCAGAGCCAGGATCAGAACCCATGACTGACTCCCAGGCCAATGTTCTATCCACTATATCATGCTGTTACTCATGACTTAGTCCTGACTTTGACATTTTGACCTATTTTCTAGGCTTCATAGAGCCTTTTCCTTGAAGTTTAGTAGTTAATAATCTTGCCAATAGTGTAAGACCACCTCTTTGTGATAAAGGTCCTTTAAACTGTACCCTGTTTTTTGAAACAGTGTCTATGAGGACACAATATTTCTTTACTGTTGAGCAAGAATTCTTCTGAGTTTCGTGGTATGTCAACATATTCTTGGATCATTCCAGCTCTGTATCACACCACTGGTCACACATTTCTCACTTTGATATGTATATAGACCTCCATTGTGTTGGGGAAATCAGGAACTTTAGAGGTGGTGTTTATGTGTTTTCTTGCAGTTACTTTTTTTTCAAATCTGAGTCATTTGAATCAAGCCATACTTGATAAGTCCACAATAGTTTTGACTGTTGTCCGTGACAGTGCCTTTGAGAAGTTACCAATCGCTCTTCGTGTCATTTACTTGTATCTAGTGTTCCTTGTTTCAATAGAGTTACTGTGATAATGTCACTGGTAGCTTAAAGATTTCTACTCCTTATTGGGAGCAGAGAGTAGGGAAATGTTTCAGTCACTTTCCATCAGTGTGATGATAGTACTTACTAAGTGCTTAGGCTGTGTCAAGCATTATGCTAACCACTGAGATAAGTAAAATGTAATGATAGCTTTATTGACTTCCCTCCTCAAATCTCAAAGACAATTACTTGGCCCCCGCAGACACACACTTTAAAGATTTATTGAAGGCACATCTCCTCCCTGGGGCTTTCCCTGACTAATCCCCACTTTCCTTCCCTCTCACTCCTCTCTGCATCTTCCTGACTTTCTCTCTTTATTCATCCAACCTCCCAGCCCAACAGCACTTATGTGCATAACAACAATTTATTCATATTAATGTCTGCCTCCCCCTCTAGACTGTTAGCTCACTGTGGGAAGGGAATGAGTCTGCTTGTTTTACTGTACACTCCAAAGCACTTAATAAAGTGCTCTGCACACACTATGCGCTCAAATGATTGAATATCTCAGTCAGACTCTGCTGCTTCTAACTGATCAAAGGAACAGGTTTTAGATGATGAAATATCTAAGGGGCAAAAAAAATAACATTTGCAGTACTTAGGAATTTGCAATACAGAAAGCAAAGCGAAGGAGATTAAAAGCAAATGCTAGAAGGTCAAAGATAGGAAGTCACTACAAAATACTATTTTAATCACTTGATTCCAAAAATATCACCTAGTGATAAGTGAGTAAAAATGTGCTTTACGTGAAAAGTTTTCCCTCATCAAATTCACTGTTTCAAGAGGAATTGAAATGATCACAACGTTTAGATTGGGAAGCAGTATGGCCTTATGGACAGAGCACAAGCCTGGAAGTCAGAAGGACCTGGGTTCTAATACTGGCTCTGTCATCTGTCTGCTGTGAGATCTTGGTCAAGTCACTTCACTTCTCTGAGCCTCTGTTACCTCATCGATAAAAAGGGGATTAAAACTGAGCCCCGCCCCCCTCCATGAGACATGGACTGTGTCCAACCTGATTAGATTGTATCTATCCACACCAGTGACTAGTGTAGAGTAAGTACTTAACCAATTCCATAAAAAATGGAATTGCCTATTTGCCTAGGAAATCGTTTAAAAACTAGAGTCTTCCAAAACTTCCCTTTGTTTCAGCAGGAACCCCCACTTCGCTGTAAGGCTTGAATAACTATTTTCCATCCCATTCTGAATTTCAATCTTAGGACCCCCCCCCGTCTCCTTTCCTTTTTTCCCTTTATTACATTTACCCATAAAGATTCTGATGTTGAATTTAGTTATTTTTATTCCTGATCTTTACCCTGTGTCTTAAGACAGAGGCAGCATGAGTTAGTGGAGAGAGCATGAGACTGGGAGCAAGGACAGCTGGTTTCTAGTGCTAGTTCTGCCACTGACCCGCTGTATGACCTTGGACTAGTCACTTATCGGACCCTCTGTTTCCTCATTCATAAAATGAAAAAAATAGAATGGACTGTGAGGTCTATGTGGATTAGTGATTATTTCCAATCCCATAATCATGCGATGTATCTCAATGCCTTGCACACAGTGAATGCTTAATGTCATAATCCTCTCACACAACTGCAATCAGAAACTTATTTCAGCAAAGAATTATAAGATGGGTAGTATTTTTAAGTGCTTACTATGTGCCAGTCGCTGTACTAACAACTGAAATATGCATGAAACAAGCACAGTCGCTGTACCATATGGGGCTTAACAATCTAAACAGGAGGGAATAACAGGTATTGCATAATTTTATAGATGGAGACAACTGAGGTCCAGGGAAGTCTCACAAAGCAGGGAAGTGGCAGTCAGTATTACTACTCAGATCCCCTGCATTCCAGGCCATGTTCATTAATAGGTCACACTGCTTCCTTGTCCAAGTTTCCTACCCGTAAAAGATGGAACAGAAGGCTTTTATTCTCTTATCAGCCAGACCATTAATTTTTGCAAGTGTGCTGGGTACATCCATTAACATGTCTGTTGGCTTCATCGCAAGCAAAATGCAAAAATATATCCCATTCCAATGACAGCCTTATTTAAAAAAAAAAAAAAGCTGAGTCAACAATTGTTTCCAAATGAATGAAAAACTGAAATACTACATAACTCATTTTTGGTAAATAGTTTTGAAAAGTCATAACTGGTTCCCTTGAAATGCTAATTAATGACTAGTAACTGTATTCATTCATTCAATCATATTTATTGAGCACTTACTGTGTGCAGAGCACTGTATTTGCTTGGGAGAGTACATTATATCAGACACCCACAATGAGCTCACAGTCAAGAGAGAGATATTTATATAAATACACTTTTTATATAATCTCATACACACATGGGATAGAAAGAAGAATGAACCAAGGAGCAAGTAAGAGCTGCACAAAAGGAAGTGAGGAGCAGCGTGGCTCAGTGGAAAGAGCACGAGCTTTGGAGTCAGAGGTCATGGGTTCAAATCCCGGCTCGGCCACTTGTCAGCTGTGTGACTATGGGCAAGTCACTTAAGTTCTCGGTGCCTCAGTTACCTCATCTGTAAAATGGGGATGAAGACTGTGAGCCCCACGTGGGACAACCTGATTTCCCTGTGTCTACCCCAGCGCTTAGAACAGTGCTCGGCACATAGTAAGCGCTTAACAAATACCAACATTAAGTGGGAAGAGAGGAGAGGAGGGCTTAGTCAGGGAAGATTTCTTGGAGGAGATGCACCTTCAATTAGGTTTTGAAATGGGAGAGAGCAATCATCTGTCTGATATGAGGAGGGAGAATGTTCTAGACCAGAGGTAGGATGAGGGAGAGAAAGAGGTCAGCAGCAAGATAGATGAGATCAAGGTACAGTGAGAAGGTTAGCATTAGAGCAATGAAGTGTGTGGGCTGGGTTGTAAGGAGAGAGTAGTGAGGCAATGTAGGAGGGGGCAAGATGATAAAGTGCTTTAAAGCCAGTTGCGTTGCCACATGATCCTGTAATGTGTTTGAATCAATGTTCCTGGCAGAGTCATATCACATTCTAATCATTTCACAGACAATTCTGAGTCAGGTGTTAACTATGCTTCCCTACTTTTCCATTCCAATCTAACTAAATTGCCCAATAAAACCACAAGTCAGTAAAAAATGACTGTACCTGTGGCATGGAGATGTTTTTAGAGTTGAAAATCTAATGCCCATAAAGCAATGGAAGTTGTCCAAGCTGAACATCAAAAGGTACCTATAAACATGTTGACATGTCAGGTTCCAAATCTTAAAAAATGTTCTCTTTATAGATTTCCTAACCTTGCTACATTCGTCATTCAAGTAAAGTTGTTGGGTTTTCTTGTATATCGAAAAATAATATTTTAAATGATATGTAGTTAGTTAACAGCAAAGATATGAGCATATTTTAGGAATTAAAATTCATATGCAATACAAAAGTTCATATGCAATATGCAATACAATATACACCCCCTACACTATCTCCTCAGCATTTCTGTATTTACTGCAAACATACATGCTTACAGACACTAAGCATTTACTCATTTGTGTGTCCATTTTCCTTTTCTTTTCATAAATTATTTTGGACTTATCTGTGTCCCGCTAGATTGAAAACTCCTTGATGGAAAACTCCTTGATAAATAATGATCCAAAGTAGAGTGAGGAAGGGCAAAAATGTACACTGAAAATTGATGACCTGTTTCAGTTCTCATGTAAACGTCAGTAAATACACCCACATGAACTCACACCCTTCATTAAAGAGCAAGTACAGTGATCTGAAATGTCACACTTAGTAATAAGTATTTCCTAAAATAAATATTGTAAAGCAATCACATTTCTCACATTAAGCAATGACTCTCCTTGTGCAACAGCAAATTTAGGTCACACAGAAGAAACAATGTGTGGATCATTATTTATCTCTAGAATAGCTATAAAGAAAATGTGGTGGTAAAATGAAAGAAAAAAATTCAGCAGGTTAAAGACAGAGAAATAACAGTATCCAACCATCCTTATGGCCGTGAGAGCTAGACCTACCTTAGATGTTATCATGGATTTCTAGAATGCTTCCAAGAATGTCACCTACTCATAATAGTTAAGCTAATGTGCCAAGTTATGAGAAAGAGAGACACCAATGGGGTAGACTAAATAAATAATGAAGCAAACTCTCAGGTGATTTGGTAAAGCAGTAGACACTTGATAACAGAAGAAAAAATGTGTCTACTATATTGTACTCCTCCATGCACATAATACAGTGATTTCCATACAAGAAGTGCTCAATAAATATGATTTATAATTCTGGAGTTCAATACTTATACTATCTTCAAAGACTTTAAAAGTTGAAAGTAAAAACAAACACACAACTGTATATATGGTCAGATCAAGCAATTCCTTTATAGATGCATACTATAAAGGAGGAACAGCATGGCCTAGTGGAAAGAACATGGGCCTTGGAGTCTGAGGATCTGGGTTCTAATCCTGACCTTGTGTAAATCTCTGTGCCTCAGTTATCTTGTTCTCCCTCCTACTTTGACTGTGAAACCCATATGGAATAGGGACTGTGTCCAACCTAATTTACTTGTATCTACTCCAGTGCTTAGAACAATCTTTGACACAAAGTGAGGAATTAGTAATGCATTGTTCTTAACCACCCCCACACAGATAGAAATCTCACCACCACTAACTTCACCCACAAATCTGAAGGTTAGCTTCATTAAGTATATGGTACATATACATGCATCTTTTGTATGTCACATACCCCTACATCACCTAGGCATTTCTGTATTTACTAAACATACAAGCTTACATACTCTAAGCATTTACTCATCTGTGTGTCCATTTTTCTTTTCTTTTTATAGATTATTTTGGATGTATCTGTCTCCTGCTCGACTGAAAACTCCTTGATGGCAAGAATTAATTCTTATAAATCTGTTGTATGCTCCCTAATATGCAATATGGGGCTGCACACTGGAATACATATACATTATTTCTTAATACTTGAAAATAAATTAGGAAAATCTGAATGGAGATGTGTTTTAATGAGAATTTTGAAGAGTGGAAAGCCTATGGTCTGGTAGAATTGAATTGAGAAGGATTTCCAAGCAGGAAGAAAGATAGGAGTGAATCAGCAGTGGGTAAAACAAGAATGAGGCCCAGTGAATATGTTGGCTTGAGAAAAAATGACAAGTGAGAGCTAGGGTGTAGTTCACTAAATTGTTAGTGCCTTGAGAACAGGAATCATTCTGCACCTTTTTTAAAAAAGAAATGGTATTTGTTAAGTACTTTTTAGGAGCTAGGCACTGGATAAAGTGGTTGGGTAGACATAAGATAGTCAAGTTGGACACATTCCCCATCCCACTTAGCGCTCATAATCTTAATCCCCATTTTGCAGATGAAGTAAACTGAGGCACAGAAAAATTAAATGTGTACCCAAGGTCCCACAGCAGACAAGTGGAAGAACTGGGATTAGAATCCAGGTCATCATTCCCAGGACCAAGCTCCTTCCACTGGAAATGCTTCTTCTATTACATTCTATCATTTTTTACATGGTATTAAGAGCTTACTATGTGCTAGACACTATAGTAAGCACTAGGGTAGATACACATTAATCAGATTGGACACAGTCCCTGTGCATAGGGCTCACAGTTTTAGTCCCCATTTTACAAATGAGGGAACTAAAGCACAGAGAAGTGAAGTGAGTTTTCTAAGGTCAAACAGCAGACAAGTGGCGAGGCTGGTACCAGAACCCAGGTCCTTCTGACTCCCAAGCCTGTGCTCTATCCATTAGGCCACACTGCTTCTCCACACTGTGCTCAATCCACACCACTGATTGAGAGAATAGTAAAGAGAGAACTGCTGCAGTACATTGAAAGGCAAGGTTCATGAGTTCCAGTTGGTGTGGAGAAGAATCGATAGTCACCAAATGTTATTAAGGAGTGGGAGATGTGTGCATAGAGATGCTTCCCGAAAAATCATTACAACATGGAGTATGTCTGGACTGAAATGAGGAGAGACAGGAGGCAGAAGAGCAGCACAGAGCTGATGCAATAGCTATGCCATGGGAGGGAGAGGGAAAGAGCCAGAAAGCAATGAGGAAGACAACCAGAGAATATTTAGCAACAAGCTCCTTCCAAGGGAGGAATTAAGGAGGGAAAAAACAGCTTCCATTTGTTGTACTAACCAGAGAAGGACAAAGGGGATATAATGATAATAATTGTTGAATTTGTTAAAATGTTTACTATGTGCCAGACACTGTACTAATTGCTGGGATGGATACAAGCAAATTGGGTTGGACACAGTCCCGGTCATACGTGGCACTCAGTCTCAATCTCCATTTTACAGATGAGGCAACTAGAATACAGAGAAGTGAAGTGATTTGTCCCAGGTCACATGGCAGATGTACTTCCCAAGCAATCAGTACAGTGCTCTGCACTCAGTAACACAGTGAGTGCTCAATAAATATGACTGAATGAAGTGGTGGAGCTGGGATTAGAATCCTTGACCTTCTGATTCCCAGGCCCATGCTCTATCCACGACACCATGCTGCTGCCTGGGCCATATCCTGTTGGTGGAGACCAGACATTAGAGCCACCACCTTGACTTAAAAGGGAGGGGTGAGAAAAATGCTCCCTTCCCAGAGATCTGTGAAGAAGAATCAATCATGTTGTCCTCAGGGTGCTGTCAGCCCAAGGAGTCAACGCCTGTTGCAGAACCACATCTGAGATCAGTTTATACCAATGGACATGGGTGCTATCCCACCTTCACATAAATCATCAAATAACTGATATATGTAGTTCTCTAATGCAGGAGTTGCCTTTCTTGATGATGTCCATATTAAGGAACATTTGTTATACATAAATGCAACTCAAACGATGCTGCAACTATGCACACACATTTCTTCCAACATTATGTCATGCTCTGTTCAGGTAGATCCATACTATAGGATGAATGTTTCCCTAATTCCCTAACAGCACTCTGTCTGAAATGTGTAGTGAAAACTCATGTTGTATAACCAATATGCAAATAATAGTTTACATTATTATTTGATGAAACTGGGAGGGTGATATCTAATTCAATGTGGCTCTTTAAAGGGAGAAATCACCTCCAGCTCAAATAAAACTCAACTTAAGCCTACCAAACAGGCTTACAAGGGGACTCAAGTTTACATAAACTTCAGATGTTTTACCATGTTACTGAGACCCTCAAGATAAGGAGGCTCCCTTTGGTTCAGCTCACTTTTCAACTTAATATTGGACATAAATAATAGAACATTAGTTTCTCTGCTGTACATGTGCAATACAAACACAAACTGTCTTGCGTTGTTAAATTTGATTTTCACAAGTTTAATCAGTCATCCTGCTTTAAAGTATAAATACCCACTTTTTTTAAAAAAAATGTTAGCTTTATCTTGGGTAAACCAGATTATTTATAAAGGTATTTGTTAAGCACTTAATATGTGTCAAACATTGTTTGAAGCACCAGGGCAGGTAGAGTTAATTAGATTGGATACAGTTCCTGTTGCACATGGGCCTCACAGTTTAGATAGAAGGGAGAATAGGTATTTCCATTTTACAGCTGAGGAACTGAGGCACAGAGATGTTATGAGATTTACCCAGAGTCACAAAGCTAGTGATCAGCAGAGCTGGGCTTAGAACCCAGGTCTTTCTGACTACCAGGTCCATGCTCTCTCCATTATACCACACTACTTCTCTACTTTTGTGAAGGAACTTCTCAGAGGAATACAATTCCAGGAATTAGACTGCATTAATGTACAAATATATTGATGTCAAAATTCCGTATGCATTTTTTTCATTTTGGCCCTCTCATTTTAAGCAGCAGTCTTTGGCATATATATTCATTTGAGAAGAGGAACCACCACACAAAAAGAAGTCATATTAAACAATCACTTGTAGGAGTCTAGAATGCTGATTTTGTTTCTTTAACATGTGGGTTTCTTTGGGGGACTGCTGGACTAATATTTTAGTGGACAGGTGCAAAACTATTTTATTTCCTAGTGTTCTCCTCTGCTCCATAGTTCATTAACGATGCAAAGGAATTTTAGCTTTTTCCAACAGTTTTCCCTCATGCCCCCAGAGTTTTTCTTCTTATTGAGCTAGGAAAAACAGAGGTAAGGGATAAAATGAAATGGTAGTCACCTTTGGAGTTGCACTGTGATTTGTTAGCCAGTGAACTCAAGAATGAAGATCATTTCTTTTATTATGTGTCAACCACTGAGCTAAGCAGTTGATATGAGATCATTCAATCCGATAATGTCCTTGTCCATTCCAGGGCAAAGTCTAAGAAGAAAGAACTAGTGACTGCTATGGTGAGAGGCATTTATAGTGCTAACTGCTCAAAGGAGCATCAGGAAGATGAAGTACGGCATCTCATCACCCTTGTTTCCTTCTTTACCTTCCCTTTCTCAACAACAATGGGCCAGGTACGGGCTGAAACATATAAGGGAGAGTACTATGTGGGTATACTTCAGTGTGCATAATGCACCAATGGGCATGTTTATTTGTATATATTTTAATTTTGCCTATTTGGACGTAAACGGGTTAGTAAATTTCAAGGTAGAGGAGTTTTTAATACGCTCAGCTGTCCAAAGTTGAAGCTATTTAAGTAAAATTGAAACACACAGATAAGTGAGGTTAAAAACAAGGTGTGACTTCATTCTGTTTGCACACAGAGTGTGATAAATGAATCTGTCCTTACTACGCATGACCTGTCTGGTTTTGAGCCTGCCTCATGGTGCCCGAGAGACAGGTATTCAACCTTTCAAACTTCTGCAGCTATTTATAAATAAGCCAGTAAACCTGCCCCCAGAATGTCTTGATGTCCAAGTAGTATTCACAGATATCATCACTCGTAATTATCATCACTAGGCTGGGACGGTTTTACTCTTCCTGTTCAAGAAGGATTGACTGCTTATCTGAGGAAGTGATTATTGCACTTTTCAGAAACACATTGGTACTGTCTAGTTTGTGGTTAATTATGAAGGAATGTAGTGGTTTCTAGACCCTACCTCCTTCCAATGAACAGTAGCGCTGAGAGTGTTGATTATTCTAGCGCTCGGGATTAAGGCAGTCCTAGTCGCTCACTAAATATAAATTTCACACTGGATTGAGTTTATGAACACTGTTACTGATAGCATCAGGAGAAACCTGTATCGACAGAAAGAAGAAATATCAGAGTGTTTGAGAAATGTATTAAGGTGGTAAAGAGAAATGCGAATGACCTTGCAGTTCACCAAGATAGTTAGGACAAGGTAGGTTATAGAATGGATATTAACTCCTGCTCTCAGCCCCACAGTACTTATATACCTATCTACAATTTATTTCAATGTCTCCTTCTAGATTATAATACCCTTGTGGGCAGAGAATATGTCTACAAACTAGAGTACCCTCCCTAGCTCTTGGGACAAGACTCTGAACAGAATAATACGCTACAAATGTCTCTGATGGATTGACAGAATAGCTTGCTAGAGGAGATGTGGAAATCAGAAGATCTTAAAGCATGCCAGGTACCATCTACCTGGAATCAGGCAGGGTAATAAATTTCCCTTTTTATCTATCATTTAAAAATCATGGTACTTAAGTGCTTACTATGTGTCGAGCACTGTAATACCTGCTGTTGTAATATAAACTATAATCAGGTCAGGCAGTCCCTGACCCACATGGGCTCACAGTTTAAGTTAACAATTTAGGTAGTAAAACATCTCAGAACATGTGACTTGAATATTAGTTCATCACCTTTAAGATAATAACACTCAAATACCACTGAGTGATTCATTATTATTTTCTCCAAACTCAAGTCTAAGCTTAAACTATGTTATTCCAAAGAACTTTCCAGCAACTATTAGAGCAACCATTTATTAAATCATTAATCCATGGTTTAAAAATTCTTAAGAAAAGAAAATGAACATGCAAATAAAAATGATAATTAGGGTGCAGAAGGCTATGTTGCTTAAGTGTTAAAATTCTTGTTGTGCTTAAATATTGCAAGGCTTTCCAGTACATGCATGATGTTACACCATATGTGCTCCTGTTTTACTTACTAAGTAATGGCTGCTCTATCTCTTTGAAACAATCTTTTTGATACATTCCCTCATGATAACATTAAATTTGTTTTGGGATGTTAATATTTTCCTAAATTCCTTTGTGTGAAAGGATATATTTCTTTCTATGATTTGCATATTTTAACTCCTTCCAAATCTTTAGGGTTTGTTTTTTTCAAAGCTGCTATGAAGAAATGAACTTTTTTGTGTTTTTCTAATTATCTAATAAATTAATACAACAAGGGAGCTCATTAAATGTGAAGCAAAGATGAGGGAAAAGGTGTTGCTAGAACTTAATTAGCAAGATGCAAAGATACCAATTAACACCTATATCTCAAGAAGAGGAAACTTTTTCATGTGCAATAGTTAAAAAAAAATCACAGCTGGTTCTATGAATTTCAGTGGGATGCAGCTGAATTAGATTTTTCTGTTTATTTTTTTCCAGTCCACCAAGGGGAAAAAAGAAAATCTTTCCTCAGGCTAGCAACCCAAACCTCGGTCTTATTAATTTGTGTCCCGTCTGTTCAGGTATTCAGATTAGCAGCCGTGTAGTTATGGAAACATGGGCTACACAAAAGATTAACTAACAATATCACTTCCCTTCATGTGTACTACACTAATAATAATTTTAAATATCTAATTTGCAATTATCACCTTTGCTAAGCTAGCAAACAGTTGTTGTTTTTTTAAGACAATATTAGTTGATTCAACAAGAAGATTCTTGAAGTAACAATGTTGTTATTTTCCACTGTTTGGGTTGACGTGAGTGAAAATGGCAAAGGTCAGTGAGTGAATAATGAATTTTTAAACTTTAGAGAAATGCTGCTGTTCTGTAGAGATTCTAAAGGAGAAGTGTGTCTACTAATAATGAGATATTTGTTATGGGCTTAATACAGGCCAAGCACTCAACTAAGACCAGAGGTAGACAACATTCAGCTCAGATACTGCTCCTATCCAAAATGAGACTCACTGACTACGTAGGAGGGAGAGTAGCTAATTTAATCCCTGTTCTACAGATCAGGAAAGAGGCAAAGAGGAGCTAAATGACTTACCCAAGTAAGCAAAGCAGGCAAATGACAAAGCCAGGATCAGAACCCAAATCCTCTGACTCCACGACTCACTGTATTTCTGCTACTCTCCACTGCTTCACAACACTTAAAATCTGCCGTAGCCTCTCCATCCAAACTGCTATCATGCTTATCCAAGGTCATATCCTATCCAGCCTTCACTGCTGTAACTGCCTCCTTGCTGAACTCCCCACTTCCTGCCTCTAACCCACTCCAAGTCCATATTTCACTCTGCTGCATGGATCATTTTTCAACAAAAATGTCCAGTCCATGTTTCCTCACTCCCCAAGAATCTCCAGTGGCTGCCCATCCACCTCCCTATCAAACTCCTCACCGCTGGCTTTGAAGTACTCAATCAGCTCACCCATCTTACCTGTCGCACCCGGGGTGGGGTACATCTGGATAACGAGATAGCAGGAATCAGAATAATAGAAACCCATGAGTGTCTGCAGTGTGGTCACAGTCCCAACAAGTTTATTGTAAAAATTGTAACAAAGAAAAGCCATAACCAATTAATCAAGGATCTCTGGGTGATGACCAGGACCTCCTGGTTAGAGTGGACCCAGGGCAATCCATTAGAGGAATATCTTCAATGGCCTGCATCTGACAGTAGGAAACCACAAAATCTTAAGATGAACCTGGCTGCAGTTCTGTAGATATGTAGCACTTTACTGTAGGTATAGTTGTCTGATGTCCTGTGGTTTGATGCTAAGTGATTTTAAATGATCTTATTTTCACAGAACAAAAAATGTCCCTGGGAACATGGCCACAGCCTGCATACATTGAGTCACGTGTTTCCCAAAGCAACAGGCATCTCCAGGCACCAGCCATATTGACAGGCATGGGAAGGAACTCCTGTTTTAATATCAGAAAATTTTTGTATTTAGGGTGGGGTGGGGTTCTAACAGTTCCTTCCCCAAGAAATCCTAACTTGATTCTCTCCCTAATTCTCCAGAACCCTAGTCCATTTGCTCCATGGTCCTGGGCTTCCAGATTGTTGGGGTTGGCAATTGCTGGGGTTTGCTGCTGGGATGGGAAGAGGAAAAGAGCTCTGGTTATGTGGGTACGTGGCTGGCGTCCAGTGCAGCTCAGAAATAGGAGCTCCAGGGTATGGGATTAGGGGGTGCTCAAATATAGGATCATGGTAAGAAAGATCTTGGGATAATCCTGACTCTTGACTCCAGGCAGATCCCTTGCCCACTCTCTACCTCCCATCCCTATTTCCCAGTGCTGCTGGACCCGATTCCTGGCTCTAAGCCCTAAAGTGCAGGGCTGTTTGGAAGGGATAGCTTTTAAGAGTACCAGAGGGGAGAAGGACTCCCAGTCCCTTGTTTATTTCTTTTCCTATGATCCATGACAATCTCCAACTCCATCCTATCCCAGACTCCAGATTTTAAATTATACATGTTGCACTCAGACCCTTTGAGCATGCACATGACTACTCTTTGCCTTCTCTCCTACTCCCAGGATTGTGAGTTTGGGACCAATTTCACGCTCCACATTTATCAGATTAAGACAGATCCAGGTTGTAGAAACCCAAAGGGGATGGTCTGAGCAATTCTCTGGATGTGGGAAGGGCAGGTTCCTTCTTTAGAAAGCCTCTTCCCTTATTTATTCCCAGCCGGAACACTTACTCTTAGGCAGTAATGATTAACATTTATTGAGCA
This sequence comes from Ornithorhynchus anatinus, assembly GCF_004115215.2. NCBI lineage: Eukaryota > Metazoa > Chordata > Mammalia > Monotremata > Ornithorhynchidae > Ornithorhynchus > Ornithorhynchus anatinus. The sequence goes on from NC_041737.1 coordinate 17,211,648, forward strand.
TCTACTTGTGTTTTTCCTCTTTTTCAACCTCTCCCCCATGAACACTAGAAATGAAGCAAAAGTCCTGGATATCTTAGATGTAGATAATACAATTAATATTTAACTATTCAGGGTTTTAAAGTTAGCTAGGAAAATAAGCAGGCTGATGCTACTAGGCCCTGCAGTACATATTATTCCAGCAAAGGGCTGATTAATTCAAGCAGGAGTGATTTCTATTCTCAAGACAGACAAGCACAGGAGAAAGGTTGTTTTCCATATTAAAAAGAGAATCCATCGTTCTCATTAGCTAAGTTAAATGTGTTATACTTGATGCACCCCCAAGCAGCTGCTCTTAAACAGTCACTGTCATTGTGAAATGAAAACCTCTCCCTGAAATTCCAAGGGTGTGAGGATATGAAGCATCTGCAGTAAATTGATTAGATAGGAGGTGATAGATAGTTCTGTGCATGAGACAGTAAGGATTTGAATGTTACATATTAACTCAGGTAAAGATTTTTTGTGTTGTGACCTAGTTCTGTATTACAAGTCAGTTTAAAGGAAAAAAACCCAGATCCGACCACATAGAAAATAGATGGTCTATATTAAGAGAGAAACCTCATGTTATCTTAGAAATAATTATTTCGGGTTAAAGGTTATGTTTCCTTAATAGAAATGATACCTGGCCCATCTAGAACTTATAGGAGTTATCGGGTTCACACCTGGAAATCGCTCTCCAATTCTCAATGAAAGGGATTTGCACCAAGAACCAGGGTGTGCACACAGAGTTGTTCTTGAAAGAGATCTTCCTGGGCCAAGAAATGGCTCTGGGCATAACCCAGCTCTAGATGTACCCATCCCACATATGTTCTGCGCTGACCTAGCCCCTGCAATAGGGATGGTGGATGGTTGAAAACCTACAGAGCGTTCTTGGTCACTGTTGTGCTTTACAGGTTCAGAACTGGACAGGACCATGACTGTGTATGTGCCCATCAAGGAGGGTCAGAGCCACTCAAGGCTTAATTGGGTTCCCCATGTAGGTTCCAACCATGCCCTCATTACCTTAATGAGGTATATCTTTCTCCTCTACCCCGGCCTTGGCACAAATAGACAGGCAGTGAAACTGACTTTTGTGATTCTTTACTGTATACCAGGAGCCATGCTATATTACACTATTGAGGTTCACTGAATTTTCATGTCAGTTATGCAGCAAGCACTTACTATATACAAGCACTGTTCTAAGCACTGGGGAGATACAAGGTAATAATAATGAATAATGTTGGTATTTGTTAAACACACTATTCTAAGCTCTGGTGTAGATACAGGGTAATCAGATTGTCACACGTGAGGCTCACAGTCTTAATCCCCATTTTACAGATAATGTAACTGAGGCACAGAGAAGTTCAGTGACTTGCCCACAGTCACACAGATGACAAGTGGCAGAGCCAGGATTGGAACCCATGACCTCTAACTCCCAAGCCCGTGCTCTTTCCACTGAGCCACGCTAATAATCTGGTTGCCCCACGTGGGGCTCACAGTCTTAATCCCCATTTTACAGATAAGGTAACTGACGCAGAGAAGTTATGTGACTTGCCCAAAGTCACACAGCTGATAAGTGATAACCCTATTTAATTTGTTAACAAGATGTACATTCCCTTGGTTTTATTTATTGCTATTGTTTTAATGAGATGTACATCCTTGATTCTATTTATTGCTATTGTTTTTGTCTGTCTCCCCCAAATAGACTGTAAGCCCATCAGTGGGCAGGGACTGTATCTGTTGCTGATTTGTACATTCCAAGCACTTAGTACAGTGCTCCACACATAGTAAGCGCTCAATAAATACTATTGAATGAATGAATGAATGAATGAATAAGTGGAAGAGCTGGGATTAGAACCCACGACCTCTGACTCCCAAGCCTGGGCTTTTTCCATTAGGCCACCCTGCTTGCTTCTCTGTACTCACGTAAAATTAAGTTTAGGTAATATGCGCTTACTACGTGCTAGGCACTGTCTTAAGTGCTGGGGTAGAAACAAGCCAATCGGGTTGGACACAGTCCCTGCCTCACATAGTCTTAATCCCCATGTACATATGAGGGAACTGAGGCATGGATAAGTGAACCAGCCTGCTCAAAGTCACAGCAGCAGACAAGTGGCAGAGACAGGATTAGGACCCAGATCCTTCTGATACCCAGTCCCACGCTCTGCCCACTAAGCATCACTGCTTCTCAATAGGCTTCATTGCTATCAGGGATCTCTCAGCACAGTTGAGTTTTGGGCATGGGGAAATGACAAGAGGAAGAGAAGAAGTGGCTCCCCCAATTCCAAACCTTCTCCTCTTCAGTGCTGGTATCACTGGTCGCCACCACTTTGAACCAGCTCTAGAGGTTCCTGTGGTATTGGGCATTAAACCTTCCCCACTGGACAAGAAAATCTACAGGAACAGCTCAAGATGGGCCAAAATCACCACTGCCACCTCTTTCTCAAGGTCAGCAGTAGTAGTTCTGCTGCCAGAGGCCCAAGACCATCAAGACTAGGGTAACAGAGCATGGGGGTGCTGAAGGGTCACTGAGTTACCCTCTTTCTCCATCTTCCTGTCTTCTCCCTGTGTATTAGCCCACATTGCCTGGAAGCACTATACCCACCCCTCAAGTGCCTAGAAATAAACAAGAGTGAGTGGCACATATTTGTTAAGGGTGTGTCCCTATCCCACACAGGGTTCACAGATGAGAGAGGAAGAACAAGTACAGAAGTGTCATTCTACAGATGACAAAACTGAGGTTCAGATAAGTCCCTGCCTCCTGACATCTGCCAAACTCTCTTTCCCTCTTCAAAGCCCTGAGAGCTCACCTCCTCCAGGAGGCCTTCTCAGTCTGAGACCTCCATTTCCCTCTGCTCCTCCTCCCCTCCACATTCCCCTTTTTCTCTCCCTCTACTCTTCCCCCTTCCCCTCCCCACAGCGCTTGTGAATATTTGTATATTTTATTACTATATTTTGTTAGTGATGTGTATATCTCTATGATTCCATTTATCTTGATGACATTTACCCCAGACTACTTATTTTGTTCTGTTTTGTTGTCTGTCTTACTGATGTAGACTGTGAGCTCGTTTTGGGGCAGGGATTGTCTCTGTTGCCGAACTGTACATTCCAAGAGCTTAGTACAGTGCTCTGCACATAGTAAGTGTTCAATAAATATGACAATGAATAAATTCAGGTGATTTGCCCGAACTACCACAGCAGGCAAGTAGCAGTGCTGGGATTCAATTTCAAGTTTGACTCCCAGTCCTGGATACTTTTCACTAGGTCATGCTGCCTCTCATCAGATAATTTGGTTTCAGGTGCCTTCAGGTGCACTCCATGGGGTTTGAGGTGGAGCCCTTTTTATTATTTTTTTTTTTTATTTGAACATAGGCTTGACCTTTCCAGGTTTGGAACATCATTGAAAAGGATTCCACAAGAAACATGAAATAGCCTCTACAGGATCCAGTGGAACAATTGCCCTCTCAGAAACACCTTCCCTGCTGCCCACCCTCCCTTCCTGGCCCCCACAGGGTCTCCGCAGCAACTCCAGCAGAAAAAAGAAATAGTTCTGAAAAAGCAGAAAGTAATCCACATATGAGGCTCCACAGAGCTCCTGAACTATGTGAGCTAAGCCTCCTTTTGTCTAGTCTTTCTTCCCCATCTGGGATTATACTGCTTCTGGAAGATGCATTTTTACTGATTTTCATACTACAATGCACATACCTGGCTCCCTCTACAATATACATTATCTAAACCTGAATTTTTTTTAATAAATGCAGAATACTGTGTGTAAAGAGAATGATGCATTTTGTACTACACCAGTTTTAATCTCCATTTTACAGATAACTGGAGAACAGAGAAGTGATTTACCTAAAGTCACATAGCTGACAAGTGGTGGGGGCAAAATTAGAAGCTAGGTCCTGTGACTCCCAGGCCTGTCCTCTTTCTACTAGATCACACTGCCCTCTACTTTTAATCATCCCACACAACCTACTTCACACCACCCACCTTTATCTGTTTACTGTGCCTCAATTGACTCTCCCACTTATAACCCACCTACTGGGAAACTTCTTTCCACTTCAAAGTCTCCAGATTACAGCCCTCCCCATTTATAAAACCCTTCAGAAATCCTATGTCCTCCAGAAGTCTTTCACTGATTATGCATTCATGTTTGTACCACCTAAGCACTTAGTAACACCCAAAGTACTTTACTCTCTAAAGTTGACTTCACTCAATCTTTCATGAAAAGTCATAGATTGATATAAATCCATAGCATTCTCTTCTTCCTCACATGAGGAAAGCATTTCTTTTAGCTGGGTACTATGAGTTCCTTAACAGTAAACATTGAGTTCTTTACTTAAACTGTGCTCTCTCAGGAGTTTAGAACAATGCTCTGCTCATAGCTGTTCCTAAATCAATAGATAGAAAAAAAAAATGAGGCTCATTACTCTTTAGTTATCCACAATTGTTCTCATTTATGTGCCTTCATAGTAACTTTCATTAAAAGGTTCTCTTTTAGAAGAAAAAGCTAAGTAACATTCTTTTGAAACTAAAACTCCTTTTTCCTATCTATACTCTGAAACTAAAGTTACACATAAGTGAAAGTCCAGTATTAGGGTCCCAGTTGATGTAGAAGCAGCAACCTTGAGGTTTTTGAGCATGCCTTTAATGGAAGAGGTGTTCAATTGTATCACTTTGGAGCAGTAGATGTGTGACAGATAACCTATTCCATGTCATTAAAATTCAGAGAATAATTTGCATTCCTTCTGGACATAATCAGGGGCCACATTGTTGAACACCTATAAGTCAAGACCAATCCCAGACAACTAGGATTTACAAGAATCAGAGGTAGGAGTGGGTCCAGGATTCCATTAGTTATAGAAGTCCACAGATTATGACTAAACTAACCCCACAGTGGTCCAGAAAAGCAAAAAGGATTTAATTTTGAACACAAACACAGAGAAACACAGAATATTCAAGAAATTCACTGTTAATTATCTATACTTTCTGAAGGACCTTAAGAGTGACATCTCATTCATCTAGAAACCAGCTTTAGTCAGGTGGCCAGATACCTGAGAGATCCTGCAAACCTAGGCTTAGGCTGATCTTATGCACCACCAACAAAACTTCACTTTTATTCCAATAGCTTGGAGAGAAAAAAATAACTTACCATATGCAACAAATTTGGCCACATGTCTCTCAAAGCAAAACTCATACCTCCTATCTCTGCCACAGCTCCTTTCTGTAGAACTCAACAAGCTGGAGAGGGAGGGAGCTTTTCATTCTATTGGTTCAAAAGCCATGTCCTCCCCAGCTGAGCGAGATGATACCAAACAACCTTGGTTGGAGGTGTGGTTGGACTGAACCGATTGAGGAGGCCACTAGGGGCTTGATTAACAGTCAGTCAGGTGCTGTAAAGATGAAGTAAAAACCCACACATACTTTCTCCATAGAGCTGAGTAACACTAGATATGCAGTTGTAAGGCTAAACACAGATTATTCCTCCATAAACTAGCAAACACAAGGAGAAAAATAAAAAACCTAGAATTAGAGTTATAATTGAATCTTTACTTTGACTTGAACACTGCAGTTAATTCATTAAATATTTTTTTCTTAAATGTATATTTGAACAATGAGCTTTATCTCCCATAGGTTTACTGCCAACAACATATGGGGAAAAATGGAAGTGGTTGAATTTTCAGCACCTCTAACTTTAGCATTCCTACATATCAAAGGATAGCTGTTAAAATGATGAAAATATTGATTGACCAACTCCAGCCACGACTTAGAGGCTATCCCCTTTCTTTCTATCACTGTTTTAGATAAAGATATTCTAGGACCTGAGATTGAGGGAATTGAACATTCTTTTCAGCTGTCACTCTGGACTGCTCTGACTAAAGAAGCCTCTTTGAAGTGAAAACTGCAAAGATAAAGATACTGACAATAGGCCCAAAGACTGTGGTTGTTTCTCTGATATTTGTTCACAATCAGTTGTCCTGTTCCCCGTCCTCTGAATCATCCATCACAACTAACCTGCTATTATAAATATTAGAATTGCTCACACAGTAGGTGGAATTTCAAGGAAAGCCTGCTTTCTGAGAAAGCCTCTGCATACAAAAAAAAAAATCACCATTTTCAGTATTATCCAATAAGCTCTTTCTTCTGCTGAAAAATACCTCTACCTGGCAATTCTATTGACTTATGGCATTTTTCAAGGCTTTCAAACTTGCTCACTTGTATGAAGGACATATGAGCCTTCAAGATATGGTTCTCTCAATCCTCCCCCAATTTCCTTCAAATTTCTAAAATCCTGCTTGTGACTGGTAAGCTGCCATTACTTACTTTGATGTTAACATACTAAAATTATCTAGGCAGTTTGTACTGATGATCTAGAGGCATTTAGTAGTGTATCATCTGTTGGGGTTATTCAGCTTCAGATTTACAAGCCAAAGGAAGGGACATGCAAGACAAGTGAATTATAAATGGGCAGGGAACCTGTCTGCTGATGCTGTTGTTGGTACTCTCCCAAGTGCTTAGTAAAGTTCTCTGCACACAGTAAGCACTCAGTAAATACCATTGTTTGATCAATATGATGATAATATTTGTTAAGGACCTATTGGCCAAGCACCGGAGTAATAAAAGATAATTAACTAGGTTGGACATAATCCCTAACACACATGGAGATTTGCAGTGAAAGGGGAAGGGAGAACAGGTATTGAAAACCCATTTTACAGACAAGTAAGCTGTGTAAACCATGAGGTGAGAAGCACAAATTGGAAAGAGATACCACAGAAGCAGCATGTCACAATGAATAGAACACGAAGCCTGGGAGTAGAAGGTCATGGGTTCTAATCCCTGCACTGCCACTTGTCTGCTGTGTGACCTTGGGCAAGTCTCACTTCATTTCTCTGTGCCTCAATTACTTCATCTGTGAAATGGGGATTGAGACTGTGAGCTCCACGTGGGGCAGGGACTGTGTCCAACCCAGTTTGCTTGTACCCACCCCAGAGCTTAGTATGTACCTAGCACACTGTAAGTGCTTAATACATACCATCAATTAAATAGGATAACATGTAATTGACAAGTTAGCCTGATTATAGAGCTGCTCACTTTTAGTCTTCTTAATTTGGCATAAAAATCACGAGAAAGGAAATTTTTTCTGAAACTAAATTGTGGTATTTGTTACAAGGGTTTACTGTGAGCCCAGTATTGTGCAAAATGTTGTAGCAGACACATGATAATTAGGTCATACACTGACCCTGGCCCACATAGGTCTCCCAGTCTAAGGGGGTGTGGAAAATAACTATTTTACCCCCATTTGACAGGTTAGAAAACCAAGGCATAGAGGTGTTATGTGGTTGCCAAGGTCAAAGAGCAGGCCAGTGGCAGAGGTGGGATTAGAACCTAGGTCTCCTGACTCTTAGGCCCATGATATTTCCACCAGGCCAGGGTGTTTCTCAGAAAATTTACACAATGTAGTAAATTTCAACCTGGTAATGATTTTTAATCCTCAAATAATGTATAAATTCATATAAAATGCATTATTAATATACATACATATTACTTGTATATATAATACAAATGTACAAAATACATACTCATCTTTAAAGTTCAAAGATGGTTCTACTGTTGATGAGAAGTGGCATATAAAACCAATGCATGATGGACAATCATTTAATTGCTTATTCTACTTATTCTATTACACAGTTGTTTTACTATTTATTAAACACTTCCTTTGTACCAGGCACTATACTAAGTACTGAAGTAGGTTCAAGATAAGTTGGACACAGTCCATGTCCAGTGGGGCTCATAACTTTAACCTCCATTTTAGTGATGAGGTATCTGAAGGATAGATAAATTAAATGACTTGTCCAAGGTCACATAGAAGACAGGTCGCCAAACAGGAATTAGAATATAGGTCCTCAGACTCCAGGCCTCTGCTCTTTCCATGATGGCACTCCTGAAATTCTTAGTACAGTGTTCTACACACTTTTAGATTTCAATCAGTACCACTGATTGACGGACCAGTTTGTGTTTACCACCAAAGTTTATATTTTCAATACAAGCAAGTACAATCAAGCCATTAACCAATGGTATTTATTGTGTATATACTGAGCAGAGCACTCCAGTGAATACTTGGTACAACTAGACATGTTCCCTGCCAACAAGGAGATTAAGGTTCAAAGGGGGAGACTGAAATGGAATAGTAATAATCACGATGTTAAGTAACAGCTTACTATGTATTAAGAACTGGGGTAGATACCAGGTAATCCGATTAAACAGAATTCTGTGAACAGCTCACAGTCTGAGAGGCAGGAAGAATAACTACTGTAACCCCATTTTATCAGTGAGAAAACTGAAGCATAGAGAAGTTAAGTGTGTTGGCCAAGATCACACAGCAGGAAAGTGGAGAAGCTGGAATTAGAACCCCAGTTTTCTGGTTCCCTGTTCCAGGTTCTATCTACCACACTGTGAAGTTTTTACCTAAATATTTAAATGGGTATGTATTTGCTAGAAGTTATATATATATATATGAGTTAATCAGTATTAACCTCATGGGCCCACTTAATTCTAAGAGGTGTAGGCTTCTCAATGCTTAAAGGCAATCATAAATAAAACTTTCAAAACGTGGACAAATAAACACAAGTAATCTTTACCATACATAGTTTGAGTTCTCATTAAAGTAAGTTAAAATTTCTTACAATGCATAACAAAAGTCAAAACATTTTTCAAATGTCTTTGTTGTATCTTTGGATAAATGATGAGAGGCAATATATTACTTTAAAATAGTTAACTTTATAATGCGAGTTCCTTAGCCTCTTTAAATTCACTGATTCATTCAGTTGCATTTATTGAGCACTTACTGTGTGCGAAGCCCTATACTAAGCATTTGATAGAGTAAAATACAACAAAAAACAGACCTACTTCCTACCCATAATAACCTCACAGTCTAGAAGGGGAAACAGAAATTAATATAAATAAATGAATATCAGCTATATACATAAGTGCTGGGACGGTGTGATGAATGAAGAGAGCAAGTCAGGGAATGGGAGAAGAGGAGGGCTTAGTAAGGGAAGGCTTCTTGAAGGAAATGTACTTTCACATCATGAGTATGGGGAGAAAATACTCTTTAAAAACAGAGAAGGTCCACCCAGAGAAGACCAAATTGATTTCTGGCAATACTGTTACAAAATTCTAGTCTAGTGAAACATGTGCTTTAAATGTGTCTTCCTTTCTCATCCTAAAATCTTCTGCCCAGGCTTACATTTTATCTGTTTCTTTTATGGTGGAAAAAAACAAATTTGGATTTGCATTTTATAAAAATCCACAAGACACCTAGCAGATTAAAGTTGGTATTTGTCTCACCCTCAACCCCACTGCACGTATGTGCATACCTATAAATTATATATGATATTCATTTATATTTAATGTTTGCCTCCCCCTCTAGACTGTAAGTTGTGTTGAGCAGGAAAAATCTACCAACTCTGTTGTACTGTACTTCTCCAAGTGCATAATTCAGGACTCTGCACACAGAAAGTGGTCAATAAATGCCACTGATGATGATGATGATTATGGTTTTCTGATCGGTGTTAAGCCTTATCATGTGCAGAGCATTTTGTTCAACAATCACTTCAGGACAAAATCAGTGACTCAAATTCATCATGAGCATAATTAAATATATGCCTCATCAGGTTTGGGATGATAAAAATCACAATCCTGTAGATTTATTTATTCAGTCGCTGTGCCCCCCAAAGCATCACTTGAGATCCTGATCTGTTTTCTCTAAACCAATTAGAATCTTATCAAAGGAAGATTTCAGTTTTGTAATAACAAGGGAGCACACAACCCTTTCCAAGAATAAAAAGTATCATCTGCATAAAGTGAAATAGATCCTTATAGATTTTATCCATGTTGTTTTTCGAAAGATAAATGCTACCATAATATATACACATTAGACATAAAACTTACTTTCCTAAGAATGACCCTATTTTAATATAAGATAAGGGGTACTGAAATACTGAAATAATACACTAGCACTTGGGTCACATAATTATTTAGAAAATCCTGATTAGATGACAAAATTTGATAATAGGTGATAGGAAGAGAACACTTGAAAATAATATTTGAATATTACCTTTTTAACTGGAAATAATTAGGATAATAGTATCTTGAGACAACTAACTCCTTTCAGATTGTGAACCTCTTAGGGACAATGACCAAGTGTAATTCTTCCAATATATTATTTCCTGGTATTGAGTACACTGCTGTGCAAGTGGTAAGTACTTAATGATTACTACTATTGCTACTAATAACAACCTGCACTATAGTTACTTCCATTTTGTAATATATTCAACATATAATTATTTGGGGGTGGTTTATTCTAATAGCTCATTTGTGAACAATCTAGGCATCTTGCTTCTCTTTCATCTCTTGTTGCCTTTCTGCAGTTGGGCATATTCTACAGCTTCTTCACTTATTTTGGAAGGAAAGAAGACAAAACTTAAATCCACTGAATTGTCTAGTTGTGACTGGGTGGGAAAGGATCATAAAAACTATTGACGGAATTGGGGAAAAGGGGTTCTTTCAACTTTTCATTTGCTACTATAACCAGATAACCAGGATTTCACTGGTTTGAAAGTAGGTAATTCAAATTAGCACTAATAAGCTTCATTTCCCTCTAAGACCTTTATAAATATATTAACACAGAAACTCCAGGAAGCACTCAAACACCTAGGTGGGTAGTGCAATAAAGAGTTAGGCTAATTATTGTTGTGTCCCTAGAAGAGAAAGCAATAATAGAAAGAGCTATTGTGACTATCACAAAAATAGACTGTATACTTGCTATATTCTAATTCTCATTTGTGAATGAATTCATAGTATTCCTGGATAACTATGGTTAGAACTTGTTAGTAAATCAAATAGTAGAATGAATCACCAAACCTAAGCTCTTTTATGTCAAAACCTAACTTCACACATATTTCTTCTAAAAAGAGAGCTACCTTTTTCGAGTCACTCTTTCTGCAACAGTGCCATAGGTAATGAGAAACTCCTACCATTTTGACTGCTCCTTCTGTCTTTTTTATGATAACTTCTCCTCTGCCTGACACCCACTAGCTGTGACATCCCTCAGGACTATGTTCTGGTCCCCTTCTATTATCTATCTTCAACCCCTTCCTTGGAGAATTCATTTGTTTCCACAGCTTCAATTACTATCTCTCTGTGGATGATTCCCAAATCTCCCTGTGTATCCATGGATTGTCTCCTTTTCTGCACTGCCAGAGTCTTCCAGTCCTGCCTTCTGGATGTCCCACTGATACCTCCAATTTAGCAGTGCAAAACAGAACTCCTCATCTTCCAACCAGAACTATCTTCTCTCCCTGACTTTCAAATCGCTGTAGACAACATCACCACCATCCCTGCCTCATCATCATCCTCCCATGCTTAATATCTATCTTAAAGAATGTCAATGTTACCCAGAGCATGGTGAAATGGCAAGTTTTCTGATGAATTGGAAATGTTTTCTCCATCAAACTTAGATACATAGAGTAGACTGAGCAGTTCTGAACCTACCCCTTGACCCCATTTTACTGAAAAAAGGTGATGAGAGACAGGTCACACAGGGAAAGTTTAGGAAGGCAACACAGTTTTGGTTCTGCTTTTCGTTTTTTGTTTTATGGTACTTATTAAGTGCTTAACAGTGGCAGGTACTGTTTTAAGCACTGGGGTAGATACAAGCTAATAAATTTGGCTAATCAATAATCAAAGTTCAAGTCCCATATCAGGATCCTATTAAAACAGAGGACTTAAGTGGCTTGCACAAGATCACAAAGTCGACAAGGGCTGGAGCTGGAATTAGAATCCAAGTCCTTCTCACTCCCAGGACCACTCTCTGCCCACTGGCCCATGTTGCTTCTCCTAAAAAATGTTCTTTCTACTAAATGATGTGGGAAATGCTTGTTTTAATCCATACTATATTTTTATGGGCTTTTTTAGTGCTTAATATCTGGTAGGCATTGTAATTAAACACTAGAGTAAATATAAGCTATTCAGATTTGGCACATCCATGGCCCATATAGGGCTCAGAGTCTTAATCCAATTTTATAAATGAGGTGAGTGAGGCACAGAAATTAAATCACTTGCCCAAGATCAAACATCACACAGATTAGAAACCAGTTCATATATTCATTTATTATTTTACCGGTATTTGTTAAGCACTTATGATGTGCCAGGAACTAAGCACTGGGGTAGACATAATCTAATCAAAGTGGACAGAATCCAAATCCCACATGAGGCTCACAATCTAAATCCCCATTTTACAGATGAGATAAATGAGGCTCAGAGAAGTTAAGTGACTTGCCTAAGGACACACAGCAAACAACTGGAGGAGCCAGGATTAGAACCCCAGGTCCTTCTGTGTCCCAGGCCCATGCTATCTCCATGCTACTTCTCTAGTTGTATCCGGAGCCCAGGTCATGGATTGTGTCAAATGCTCTTGCCCAAATTATGAAAGGAATATACAGATCGTGGGTGTTCCATTTCCTCTTGTACGTGCTGTGCTGTAAAGATACTGTCTTCTCGTTTTTATTTTGATCTGAAGCCATACAGCACTTCAGGGAGGATATACTCTTTTCTTGAGGGATTGTGGTTAGACTTTTTAGGGCAACGGGAATACTGCATTACCTCCCTAGTTTCCTGGCAGCTCTCTCATCTTTCTTCTTGAAGGCGGTGATTACCGTGGAATCTTTGAAGTCCTGTGGCATTTCTTCAGTGTTCCATATGTTGAGGAAGAGCTCTGAAAACATCAGACGATTGGGCCCCTTTTTTGCATATGGCATCCTGAAGGAATGGCATCAGATCTATGAAAATATCTCTTCCATTGTATAGACAGGGGCCTCCAACTCTGTGTCATAATCATTGAATGCTGGGAATAGACCAAAGAAACAGACTAACAGGGGAGTCAAACTCTGCAGATAGCTCTGCAGATAGGGATCAGGTAGAACAGTAGAAGAATAAACATTAGCTTATTAGCTAGGTAAACACATACACACACACAAAAACCACACATGCCTTTGTGATTCAGGTTGCAATTAGACCCACTGACAGCTATTAGCTATTTTGTTAAAAGCCCCATGGTTAAATCAAAGGGTAGCAACAGAGAGATTATTCCTCATCTAACATGAATATTTCCTGACAACAGAAATAATTTTATATTTATATAATATTATTTTAAGGGCTATCATTTTATTTATATATATATAATTGTAAACACTTGTTCAGAGAACTGTTTGAAGAGGCAATGGGGGACCAAGTGGAAAGAGCACAGGGTTGGGATTCAGAAAATGCAGCTTTTAGTTTTGCTTCGCTATTTCTCTGCTGTGTGACCTGGAACTAGTCACGTGAGTTCACATTTCCTCATCTGTAAAATAGGTATATACTTCCTGTTTTCCCTCCCACTTAATCATAATGATAATAATAAATAATGATGGTATTTGTTAAGCACTTACTATGTGCTGAGCACTGTTCTAAATTCTGGGGTAGAAACAAGATAATCAGGTGTCTCATGGGGGGCTCACAGTTTTAATCCCCATTTTATAGATAAGTGAGGCACAGAGAAGTTAAGTGGCTTGCCCAAAGTCACACAGCAGCCAAGTGGCAGAACCGGGATTAGGACCCATGTCCTCTGACTCCCAAGCCCGTGCTCTTTCCACTAAGCCAAGCTACATCCCCTAAATTATTGTGGTATTTGTTAAGTGCTTGCTTTGTGCTAGGCACTGTATTAAGCACTGGGGTGGATATAAGCAAATAGGATTGGACACAGTCCCCATTCTACAGGGAGCTCACAGTCTCAACCCCCATTTCACAGATGAGGTACCTGAGGCCCCGAGAAGTGAAGTGAGTAGTTCATGGTCACACAGCAGGCAGGTGGCGGAGCTGACATTGGAACCCATGACCTTCTGACTCCCATGGCCCGGGCTCTATCCACTGTTCCATGCTACTTCTCCACTTTGGGATCACTTAGACTGTGATCCCTCTGTGAGAGAGGGACCATGTCTGCTCTGATTGTCTTTGTACCTAACCCAGCGATTGATACATAGTAAGCATTTAATTGAATTTTCTTGTCTTATGCTGTCATGTGGTCTCTGACCCAGAGCAATGCCATGGACACATCTCTCCCAGAACCCCCACCTCCATCTGCAATTGTTCTGGTAATGCATCCATAGAGTTTTCATGGTAAAAATATAGAAGTGGTTTACCGTTGCCTCCTTCCACGCAATAAACTTGAGTCTACCACCCTCTACTCTCTCCCATGCTGCTGCTGCCCAGCACAGGTGAATTTTGACCTGAAGCAGATTGCCTTCCACTGGCTAGCCACTGCCCAAGCTAGGAATGGAATGGGTAGGCCTCTGCTTGACTCTCCGTCCCATAGTCGAGTCTGGTAGAGTACTGGAAACTCTCCAGGTGCAATCCTGAGAGGGATTTAAGTAAATACTATCATTATAACGAAGAATTGTGGAATGTACAAAGATTTTGTATTTCAGAATCAGTCCCTGATCTACTGGAGGTTTAAGTCTGGTGGGGATTGATATACCCATAGAAAAAACATGATAAATAAAATCAAACTCATAGACCAACCATAACTAAAAAACAATAGCAACAATTGAAAGAGATTACTGTTAATGGAACAGTTTTAAGGCTTCTTATTACTCCAGAAGCTACACTCCAATGTCTACAATAATAATCACATTGATTAAACACATACCATGTGCTATGTTTTGAGATAGCAGGTCATGATTTCAGACATAGTTCCTGTATGACACAGGTTTCACAACCTAATTTTCATTTTACAGGTAAGGAAACTGAGGCCCAAAGTGGTAAAGTGACTTGCTCAAGATCACATGGTAGGCCATTGGCAGAGCTGGAACATGAACCAAGATTCTTGACTTCCCCGTCAATGCTTTTTCCACTAAGGCCAGTTTGCCACCCCCAGCCCATCTGGATGTTCCAAATGTTAGGGAGGGCTGATGCTACCTTACTCCAGTGTGACAAGATTTCACTCTTGTGAGCAGGTAACATGTCTCTGTTATATTGTACTCTCTCAAGCACTTAATGCACTGCTTTGTACACAATAAGCACTAAATTAATATCATTGATTAATTGATTGAGAGTGGAAAACAGTTGCACTGTACTACAGATCTCAGGGATGCGGCCCCAGGCCAATGAGCAGAGGAAATTCATCAATGATTGAAACTGTAATAAAAATGACTCTATCATGAAATAAAATAGCACTGAGTTCGGGATAATTACATAACAAATTTGGATGTTACCCTCATTTTAGTTTTCATATCACTTCACCAATGGTCAATGCATAAGATCCTGTTTCAACACTTAGTTCAAATTCTTGCCTGAATATATTAGAAAAATGAATAAAAGGCAAGTTAAAAATATGGCTTGACCTCTTAGACTATACAGTCAAACAGGAAGGATACAAAGCATAATAATGCTGCAAGAAATAGAAATCTTTCTCTGGGAAAAAAATAGATTATGACAGAACAAATATACCCTTCAAAGAAAATACTGATTGATTTCCATGTAATGTCTGATGGACACAATCAGTATGATCAACATGAGAGCATTTATTTTTTCTATTTCACTTGCTGACAGTAGTTGCAAGCAAGTGAAGAAATGGAAATTAGAAGAGGATGACTACTGACGTACTTAAAATATTCTGATACTATAAGACATCGTCAGTTCTTTCAGGGACAACCCAGCAGATATAAATTATAGGTACATGCATAAGTGCTGTGGGGATAAGAGTGAGGTGGAAAAAGGGTACAGGTTCAGGTGTATGGGTAACACTACAAGGAGAGCAAGTTGGAAAATGAGAACTTATTTGGGAAAGTCCTCTTGGAGGAAACGTGATGTTACTAAGGTTTTGAATGTGGGGAGTCTGGTAGTCTTTCATATATGGAGGAGGAAAGAGTTCCAGGCTAGAGGAAGGACATGGGCAAGGGGTTGGTGTTGACATAGATGAGAGTGAGATACGGTGAGTAGGTTGGTATTAGAGAAGAGAAGTAGGTGGGCTGAGTTTTAGTAAGAAATCAGTGAGGTAAGCAGGAAAGGGAAGAGCCAATTGAGTGATTTACAGCCAATGTCAAGGAGTTACTGCTTGATGTAGAGGAGAATGGATATTCTTGAGTAGGAAGAAGTGGATTAAATCTTTTTTTCAGAAAAATGATCCAGGCAGCAGACTGAGGTATGAACTGGAGTTGGATAGACTGGAGGGAGAGAGGTCAGTAAGAAGGCCGATACAATAGTTAAGGAAGGATATGCTAAGTGCTTAGATGAGCGTAGTAGCAGTTTGGATGAAGAGGAAAAGGCAAAGTTTAGCTATGTTGTGAAGGTAGAACTGACAGGATTTGGTGACAGATTTAACATATGGGCCGAATGAGAGAGATAAGAATAATGCCAAGGTCATGGACTTGTGTGGTCGGGAAGATGGTGGTGTTGTCTACAGTGAAGGAAAAGTCACAGGGAGAATAGGGTTTAGGTAGGAAGTTCTGTTTTGGACATATTAAGTTTGAGGTGTTGGTAGGATAACCATGACAAGGTGTCTTGAAGCCAGGAGGAAAAGCACAACTGCAGAGGAGGAGAGAGGTCAGAGAAGCAGTGGTATATTTGGGAATCTTCCACCTAGAAATTTTACTTAAAGCCATGGGAGTGGTGCCTCCAAACTAATCAATTTCTATCAGAAGGGGCTCTGGGTATCGCGAGCAGTAATCACTCCCCAGGAAGTTTCTGGACCAAGATACATCCCAAAGCACAGAGAATAAACATCCTAGACCCTCTGGTTGAAGGGAAAAGGAGAATGAATCTCTCTCTCTAAGGTTCTTCTGGATCATTGAGAAGCAGCATGGTATAATAATAATAATAATGTTGGTATTTGTTAAGCACTTACTATGGGCGGAGCACTGTTCTAAGCGGTGGGGTAGAAACAGGGTTATCAGGTTGTCCCACGTGAGGCTCACAGTTAATCCCCATTTTACAGATGAGGTACAAATGAGGTGTAGTGGATAGAGCCCGGGCCTGGAAATCAGAAGGTCATGGATTGTAATCCCAGCTCTGCCACTTGTCTGCTGTGCAACCTTGGGCAAGTCATTTCACTTCTCTGTGCCTCAGCTCCCTCATCTGTAAAATGGGAATTGAGACTGTGAGTCCTACATGGGAAGAGGACTGTGTCCAACCTGACATGCTTGTACCCACTGCAATTCTTAATACGGTGCCTGGCACATAGCTCAATAAATACTATTATTATTATCAATCTAGCAATCAGTGAACAACTGCTGTGAGAAGTCTTAGCCTAAACAGCCCTCCCCTTCCAAACCAATCAGACTCGGACCTGGAACAAGACCTGGGAACAAGACAAGTAAGGTCTTGTGAGGCACCAAGGTACTGGAAGGCCATAGAGCCGAACCCAACCTTCATTTCACAGGTTTTGGGTCCCAGCTAACAATCTCTGGCCTCTGTGGATTCTCTTTTAGGTTAGCCTGCTCTATCCATGTTCGTCTTGCAAGGCCTAAGGCACTGGAAACTATCATTGGGTCCTTTCTAACTAACCACTGAATGTTGGCCCATTTAAAACCTATTCAGTGAGAAAGATCCTTTCATACTGGTCCCAGAAAAGCACACAGTCAGTTTCAGCAACCAGTAGTCTTTCCTACAGATAACATTGTTGGACACATCGTGAGCTTCAGTACAGTTAAGAAAACCAGTTTCTCATACCAGTGATTTCATTGAAACAGTATAAATTTAAATTGGAAGAATACTCAATCCAACAGTTAATAGTTTAGTTAAAAACTAATATAGCAAAAGTGGACGGTTCATGTATTTGTCTGATGACAATGTGCCTATGGAATGCTTACGATGAGTGGCAGGAGTTCATTAACATAAAATGACAGTGCCAAATTAATTCTAATTATCTTGATTCTTGAGCATTTCAGGGAAAATGAAGATGTTAAAGGTAACTAATTGCCAAGAAGGGCATTCTGAGAATGAGTTATGAGAGTTTTAAAATAAAGACATCATAAAACAATGGGCCTCAACTGCCCACTGACTAGTCAGTCAGTTTATTTGTACTGTCCATGTCAAATTTACACAGCAGAAAATCACAAGTGATTTGACTGTTCAAAGAATGAAAAGAGGCCCACTGAGATCAACATTTTGCATTTCTGATTTTTTTTAATATAAGGCCATACTTTCTTATCAAATCTAGAAAATTATCTTTCCAAAACAAACACTACTATTTATGACCAAAACACTTTTGGTAGTGAATGATAGGAGACAACCTGTTGGGTGGGTGAAAAGAAAGGTCTTTCAAAAACATGAAAAGAAAATCCAGTGGCTCTATCCACTTGAGGTGAAATATAGGACTCTTGAGGCCAGGGATGTGTCTACTTAGTACATTGTACTCTTCCAAGAGAGTACAGACCTCTAGTACAGAACTCCACACACAATAAGTGCTTAAAGAAAACTTCTGGCGGATTGATTGTTTGAGTTCTAACAAGAAAGCTAGTCTGGATCCTTACTCCCTCTTAACAGGAGACTTGTTTTTTGCCTAATTCATGAAATTTCCTCTTTAAGGCAGGAGAGTTACAAAACATAAGGTTTTCTCCTGCTACATGAAGAGTCTCTGGCAGAACAAATTAGGATTCTGCTTTCATCCAGGGTGGTGAGAGAGGAAGTATAACCCAATAATGGTAAAGTGGTGGCATAGTAGATATGCCTCCTAATATTCCTCCTCTTCTTCTTCCCTCCCTCTTCCTCTTCTTTCTTCATCCACCTTACTTTAATCCTTTTCCTTTCCCTTTCTTATCTCCAACTTTTCTTAATGCTCCACCCCTCCCTCCAAGGCCCCTTGACAATTTTTTCCCTATTTCTTCTCTCTTTGAGACCGTTTCCAACTCTGAAGCTCTCTTACTTTGTTTCTTTCAACTTTCCTCCCTCTATTTCCTGCATATTGGGCAGTCAACCTTGTTCTTCCCAAAATACGGTCACTGGGCCCTAATCACAGGTCACCGAGGTTCTCCCCCTGGCCACTTATTTGCACGCATGGCAACAATGAAATTGGTCTGTATCATTTCTTCCTTGCTTCTTCTCAGCCGTATTTCCTGCTTAGACCCTGAGTGCCCATAATTGAAAGCAGATGCTGCTTGGTGGGGTTGTGTAGCCTGAGGGTATTGGCAGCCATGCCCGCCCAACCCCCGGTAGTCTGCACAGAATCTGAGGATCGCCCAAAGGCTTCCCAGATTGGCCGAGTGAGGGAGGCCAGGAGTAAGGAAATACAAACTCTGAGATCTTCTGTCCATTATATGGACCTGCTGAGGCTGGGGTGCTTTGGGAAGGGTTCGGGAGCATGACTGCTGTTAGGTGTCTTGGCAGAAGGTGAGAGCCTGAAAACAACCAGTCACTTTGAGTCCCAAAGACCACTAGCCCAGCGTGGTATAAGTGCCCTGTAGAGCTGCAGTGAAGCACATTGTGTCTACCAAAATGCTTGGAGGTGAATATATGCTTGCCTCACATAAATATGATCAAAACAATACAACTAAATTACAGACATTCAAAGAATCACAGAAAAGTTGTTTCTCCAGAGCACACAGAGAAAAGGAGATCTGGTAACTATCTGACAAATTTGTCGAAAATTGAAAGCCTAAGCAGAGAATTCAGGCCACCAAATGGGATTTTGTCAGCAAACTATCAGTCTAATTATCTACATTGATCAAATGACTCACCTTTTTACCGATTTTCTGTCCAGCAATTCGTGTTTCCTGGTTATCCTCATGGGTCTTTAAATTCTTCAAACGTGGCATTTACTAAGCAACAGGGAGCAACATGGCCTACTGGGGAGAGCCCAGGCCTGGGAGTCAGAGTACCTAAATTCTAATCCCAGTTCCCCACTAACCTGCTTTGTGACCTTGGGCTAGTCACTCCCTGTGTCTCCGTTACCTCATCTGCTAAATAGAGATTCAATAGCTGTTCTCCCTCCTACTTAGATTATCAGCCCCAAGTGAGACCTGATTATCTTGTATCTAACCCAGCACTTTGTAGACCACTGGGCAAAAAGTAAGTAGTTTAAAAATGCCACAATTATTATTATTACCTACTGAGTGCTTAGGGTGTGCAAAAACAGCAAAACACATATTCTCTGCCCTTAAAAAGTTTACAATTTCAAAGGCAGAGTCTACTCAATCAATCGTATTATTGAATGCTTACCCTTTCCAGAACACCGAGCTAAGCTCTTGGAAGAATACGATAGAAGTGAAAGACACAGTTTCTACCCTTGAAGAGGTTATCATCTAATGGGGGAAACAATCCATCAATTATAGGTTTTTACTAAACATTTACTTTGTATGGAGCAGTGGACACAAGTTTGATGAATAACATTAGCAGGATGAAAAAGTAAGAAATTTTTGGTAAGAGCAAGAGTTTGGAAGACTGATAAAATTGAATAACTGAAGAGTCCATAGATGTAATAATAATAATAATGTTGGTATTTGTTAAGCGCTTACTATGTGCCGAGCACTGTTCTAGGCGATGGGGTAGACATAGGGGAATCAGGTTGTCCCACGTGGGGCTCACAGTCTTAATCCCCATTTTACAGATGAGGGAACTGAGGCACAGAGAAGTTAAGTGACTTGCCCACAGTCACACAGCCGACAAGTGGCAGAGCTGGGATTCGAACTCATGAGCCCTAACTCCAAAGCCCATGCTCTTTCCACTGAGCCACGCTGCTGTACATATGTCTAGGTGTTAAGTGTGGTTTTGGGGTGAGTGGCCTGGGGTGGAGAAAATGAAATGGGGAATGTCAATTGAAGGAAGACCAGGAAACATGCTTTTACCTCAATTATATATTTCCTAAAAGCCTAATCAGTGTTATACACACAGAAACAACACTGGCCAAAAACGTTTTTAAGGCGGGGGATGAAATTAAAATATTGAGAAAACACTGAGAACCAGTAGGGCCTACTGGAAAAAGCATGGACCTGGGAGTTAGAATATCTGGGTTCTAATCCCATCTCTGCTGCATGTCTGCTGTGTGACCTTGGGAGAGTCATTTAATTTCTACATGCCTTCAGTACCTCATCTGTAAAAAGGTGAAAGACTGAGGGATCCCCGAATCAGAGACCACCAGATTCCACTTTGAGTCTACAAATACATTTACCCTGATTTACAGTGAAAGATTTTAATTGCCCTAGGGATGGAAGTGTTCACTTTTTAAGTAAATCTATTTTTACTGGCTACTTTTCAGGGACCACAATAATACCTTCTAATGCCACTCCTGGCTTAAGAGTTATCTAAGAATGTGATGAATGATGCTAAAGTTCTTTCACTGATTAGTTAGGATTTCTTGATCCCTTTAAGTCACTCCGATGTCAGAGTCCTGGGGGATACATATTGTCTTCAGATCCCAAGTGTCCAAGAAAGAGCAGATCAGAAATATCAAGGAAAAGGAGTTAAGGTTGGACCACTTAGTGTGTTGATCTTCTGGGTTTTTTGGTTTGTTTCCCCCTTGTGGACAGGAAGCATGCCACTACATGATTCTATACCTCCTGAGTGTCTAGTAAAGTGCATTACAAAAAGGAAATGCTTAATAAATGTTTCTTCATTACTTCATTCAATGTTACTACTGCTAACTATTACTATTTCTGCAACTATTAATATCACCCAAACTTGAAGAAGTTTCTGAGCACTGTTTGAACATTATCTGTTGGGTTCAATGTCAGGTTGAAGTAGTCTGGTAGCTTTGTCCCAGAATAGACCATATCTACATTTGGAGAATCCTGGGTGGGTGGGAGAATTCTGGTTCTCGTTTGGTGGCTTCCGTTGTCTCCGGGAGTTTAGGGATGGCCATTTTTATCAGGATCTTCATCTGAGGTAGATCAGACTCCTTTAGAATTCGGTGGTTTAATTAGGCCATTAAGAAGTAAAATATAGTGGTCACTGGGTGACCAGTCTCTCCCAGCTAGCTCAAAATTGGATGTTGATGAACACCCAGAAAGTGATTCCAAAGGTTATCTTGACCAGAGCTGCAGAAACCACTATATACAATTACCTAGTTGATTTACACCATATGATCAACCCAAACAGCCAATTAAGGTACCAAAGTAAGTTCTTGACCCTGAATCAACCATGGTGACTGTCTACATAAACAGAATTAACAGTATAATTACTCGATTCTCTGTTTGACTAGCCCTTACTTGCTATGCCCTGTCTCATCCCTGCAGGAACCGGACAGGATTCCTGACTGATCTCCTGAAATTTCAGGCAGAGAAGAAGCTCATTCACTTAAGCATTATGGGGAAGAAGGATCTTGTAGGCACTAATTAGGGAACCTTAAACTCTAAGCAGCCCTTGGTCTGAGTAAAAGCAAACAGTTCTTGTGTTATGTCCTAAATCCCCCCTGTTCTTCTGAGTTAAATATGCATTTCCATTATATTGACATGGCCTATATTGTCATATTCATCATTGAATTCACAAAATTTAGGTGGATGTTTTGAAATTTTCGATGACGACTGAATAAATATGCTGTGTTCATCCTTTCATCATTTGTGATTGTTGCAATCTGAAATTTAAATCCATACAGTTTTGCTCATGAAGGGAAAAAACTTGAAATGATGAAAATCATATTAATATTTGCCAAAAGGAACTCCTCCTCCTTAAGCACTTTGGGAAAAAATACTATGTTTTAATTAGCTTTTAGCAAACTGAAAAATGCTACTTTATGAAAATAATTTTTTAGTAACTTGTGCAGAAAAGTCCACAATGCTTGTTTTAAAAGTTTTACCATTTCTTGGGATCAACTTAACTGGGAGTCATGGTCGGATACCAATCCATTAACTCGCTCTGAAAATGAAAGAGAGACCTGATGGAGCGTAACAATCTCTCAGGTGAACAACACAAAGTGTTTTGTGTTGTATTTTTACAGCCTTGAGGCTCTTGCAGATGAGTGGGGGCCCACTTTCTCTTCATCGCTTGCTTCAGATTCCTGTTTTCACGTTAGTCAAATTCAGTGGTCTAAGGGTTCACATTAATGAGCAGTACCATAACCTTACAGAGCTCTTCAAGGTATGCGTTAACTCAACCACAAAGGATCTGTGCTAAAATGGATTTATTTCACTGTTACTGGGGACAAATGTACTAAGAAATTATTTTCTCTCTAAAGAACAAATAACAGCCTTGTGCTCAATCTTGCTTCACATTTTAATCTGACTGTTACACAGTTTCTCAAAATGAAATTTGTCATGCATCCTTAACCAGGTGGATATTGCTTTTCTGTTGAGAAGAGATAGCCATCCGGTGTTTGCAGAGCGAACAGAGAGGCCCTAGGCCTCTGGGAGACATAAGGTTACTTGTACAGAGAAAGGGAGATGGACATGTGCTGGACTCCACTTATAACCATGAATAACCTACCATGAAAAACAGAAACCCCTTTCTATACCCCAAGCACATGCATTCATTAGTAACCCATTCCCCCTATAAACCATGAAAACATGTTTCCCTTAAAAGGCATATAGCTTGCTACCTCTTCAAATGACAAGGTCAGAATTTAGCCTGGAGAACCAAAGTCTGACAGGAGATGCAATAACATGCTTCGTGTTCAAGAGGACTATTGTACGAATGCTGGCAGTCGGCTGTTGTCCATTTCCACTGAGGTCAGGACCGGGGACTGAGCTAGAACTGAAGCAGAAGGATTTAAGTGAAATACTAGGAAAAATTCCCAAAAGGGAGTGGAAGATTTGGGGAACTGACAGTTAATCATCTTCCTGGGTCAGATTAAGTCATGTCTAGAGCAGGAAATAGATGAGGTGCTACTTCAAGATATTTTCCTCTCTGATGCAGCAGTGGTTAGAAAAGACAGTTGACTAGAAGGGGTTGAGCAGAATCCTGTTGTCCTCACCTGGGAGGAGAGACAATAATGGGCACATCCAACAGACTGGCTTGTACGAACATGAGTTACTGCTTTCCAAATTTTAAAAATCATGTCAACACAAATGAGCCATGAACACAACCCCTAGGGACATACAAAGACAGTGAAAAGTAGCATGCAGAGAAGATGATGAGCTCTTGGTTGAAGAATCATAACACAGAAGTCACATTCAAGTCATTAGTGATTCTCTTGTGAATTAGCTGTTTCTTGTGAATTAGCTAAGGTGAATAGGAAATATGAGAGGAAAAAAGCCTTTTTTGCCTGAAAATGGAAGGAATTGTATGACAGAATACATGCAAATACAGATATAGAAGTTGTCTGAAAGGATCAGCTGAATCACCCAGTTCTCTAATATTTATGCACAAGCAAGTTATATTGAGGGATAGAGGATATATGTATATGTATATATATATATATATATATAAGCATTCCAGGATAGACTCTTCTGAAAATGAGAGCATTTGCTTTTGACTTTTCTGTTCTACATTCCCTGAGAAACCTATTTTGCCAAGAAAATCATGAAAATGCATGCACTCTATCTTAAGCAGTCCAAATACTTTCATTTTCAGAACAATAAGCTGTCAGCGATAACACCGAAATGTCCACTGTATTCCATGGTGTGGTGAATCTGTTTCAGTGATATCACTGTTAGCTTATTGATGAAGAGAGTATTGGAATTAAAATCTTCATAGTTAGGTAGCCAAACAGGGAAAAAGGAAAAAATAGAACTTGGGTGTCCTGTTTCCAGCAGTTTCTATCTATGCCTATGAGAGTCCCATCTCAATTTGAGATAGCATTTTAATCAGTAATGAGGAAATTCAACATCTTGCAGATGTCTAGAGACTTCTATTAACAATAATAAGGCAGTATTTATAAAGTGCTTACCACTACTCTAAGTGCTGAGGTAGGTATGAGGTAGTCAGATCAGACAAAATTCCTATCTAACATAGGTTCACAGGCTAAATCACAGGGGAAACAGGCATTTATTATCCATTTTTCAGGTGGGGAAACTGAGGTGAATAATAATTGTGGTATTTGGTAAGTACTTGCTATGTGCCAGGCACTGTACTAACGACTGGGGTAGATACAAGCTAACCAGTTTGGACACAGTCCCTGACCTACATGGAGCTCATAGTCTTAATCCCCATTTTCCAGATGAGGTAACTGAGGTACAGAGAAGTAAAGTGACTTGCTCATGGTTACACAGCAAGCAAGCGGTGGAGTCAGGATGAGAACCCAGGTGTTTCTTACTCCTAGGCTTGTTCCCTATCCACTAGGCCATGCTGCTTCTCTGAAGAGAAATTAAGTAGCTTACTTGACTAGAGTCATACAGAGGATAAGCAGATGAGCTGGCAGTAGAACCCAAGTCCTTCGACTCCTAGGACCATGCTCTTTCCATTATATCACATTCCTTCAGGAAGACTTAAAGAACACAGGGTGAAGGAAGATTTTTACTTTTCATTTAGTTCAAGGATGGTAGGATGGTATTCTTCTTCAGGATATTCTGGAGGTTAAGCCCAGTGAGTGCTACTGGATGTCAGGACAGGCTGGCAAACACTTTCGGTGATTATGCCTTCAGCATACCATTCGTATCCCACTGTCTTGTTCTGTCCCACTGGATGACTGAGAAGATGGAAAGAGTAGATGGAAAGAATAAGACTTGTAGCAGGAAGTCTCTTCTTGAGCCAGGCCGAAGACAGTAAGAGAAACAACATTTAGACAGAGGACATGGGTTCTGATACCAGCTCTCCCACTTTTTATCTCTGTGACCTTGGGTAAGTCACTTAACTTCTCTGGGTCTTAGTTTCCTCATGTATCAAATTGGTTAAAATACCTGTTCTGTTTTCTACTTAGACTGAGCCCCTAGTGGGATAAGAATTGTGTCTGACCTAATTATGCTTTAAATCTACCCCAGCACACAGTACAGTGTTTTGCAGTTAGTGGTCAAAAAATCCATGTTTGACTATCTTTCCAAAAGTGTGTCTAACATTAGGAAGTGTAGGTTAGGGAATTTGGACCAGTAATTGTAGGTAATTAGTATACCTTAACCTCTTCATTATTCTCTGCAACTTAGTAGTAGGGAGGTGGTAGAGGAATAGGACTGCTATCCCATTTGGAAATTTTAGTCATCCACTGTGACATTTATTTGAATGTCATGAGTAACAATCTCCAAAAACTCATCTGCTTCATGATCATCACTTATTTACTTCCTTATTTCTCTACTTTATTTTCAAGTGATGTTTTATTTTGACCTTTTACTGCATTATCTTCTTTTAATGAGCTCTCCAACATTCATTTATAAATGAAATATTGATTTTTTTCCTTTTTTTAAGGCTGCCTAATTAGAAATGTAAATTGTGAGTTTGAAACTTCGGAAATGTTAGTCTTTCCCCAAAATTTATCCTGTGAATCATTCAAAACAACATATTGATAAAGGTGTATGTTTTTAGAGTAGTGCTTCATAAAACATCTGTGATTGGGTTGTTGCTGTAGTAACTGATTAAGCATTAAAATTAATAAATTTGAAAAATATGTCAAATAAAAATGGTATATATGAAGCAAGGGAAATTGGTAAAGTAGATGATATTTCTTCATTCCTCTAGAATTCTCTAGATTGTAAACTCTCTATGTACAGGAAACATAACTGCTAATTCTGTAGTTCAGTGCTCTGCACATAGTAAGTGCTCAATAATATGGTCCCTTGATTGATTCTTTATAGAAACATTCATCTAATTCTGATGTTTTGTGTGATTTCCTGTTTGAAACTTTCTTGTAACTCAAAAATAACGCCTATATCCTGGGCTCTTGTCTACAGAAAACACTCTACAGAAAATTACTCTACAGAAAACCTATCTGACCTCTCTTTTACCAACACAGTGCTCTCTTGGTTCTCATCAGATCTTTCTGACCACTTTTTCTTAGTCCTCTTTGTTTCATACTCCATTTGCCCATTAATCAGTTAATAAGTAGTATTCTTTTTTGAGCACCTACTATATGCTCTACTGAGGTTAGGGGCAGTGCAATAAAATTAGTTGATGTGATCCTTCCTCAAGGAGCTTACAATCTAGCAGGGAAGAGAGACACTAAGATAAATTGTAGATAGGCTCAGTCCCTTAAATCTCAATTTTGCATCCTCTCTTCTTCTGTCTTTGAATTTTTTCTTTCATGCTGGTGGCTGCCAAACCAACCTCACCATTTCACCTGTTTTACCTACTTGCAACTCCTGGTCCTTCCAAGGTACAAAAAGTTCAACTACTTGTATTACCTACAATTTCTCCTTTTCTTTCTCAGTTTCCTATCTTCAACAGCATTCCCATCCACCCTGTCCTAGAAGCTTCCAACTTTGTCATTTTAAGCTCAGCTCTTCCTTTCACCTCAGTCACTTCTTTGATCTACTGGTTCTTCCTCTAAAGTATTTCATGGATCCACCCCTTTCTCCCCACCCAGATTTGAGTTGGATTACTGCAATGGGATCCTTACTGGTCTCCCTGCTGCAGGTATTTCTCCTTTCAATCTATACAGTTGCCCATATCATCTTTATAAAATCACCACTGAGAACATTTCATTCCCCACCTCTGAAACCTCCAACTGTTACCTGTTTCTTTCTTAACTTTAAACAGACTCCTATGAGATTAAAGTTCTCCACTAGCTGCCTTTCATCTATCCTCTCAACTCCTGTTACATCCCGGCTCACACAATTTATTCCTCCCAAGCTAACCTCCAACTGCACCTTTCTCCCATGGCTAATCCACTGCTCACAGACAAGCAGCTCAGTCTGGTGTACAGGAATCAGAAACTGTCCTGGAACAGAGACTTCAAGAAGCTGTAACACTAAGAGGAAGAAAAGAAAACAATGCCAGGTACATTAAATGGTGAGTTCGTGAACCCATTTGTGTCTCCATATTTCCTCTTAACCTTATCCTTAGATGCAGCATGGCATAGTGGATAGAGCATGGGCCTGAGAGACAGAAGGTCATGGGTTCCATTCCTGGCTCTGCCACTTGTCTGCTGTGTAAACTTGAGCAATTCACTTGACTTCTCCGGGCCTCAGTTACCTTATCTGTAAAATGGGATTGAGACTGTGAGAACTATGTGGGAAAGGGACTGTGTCCAACCTGACTTGTTCATATCTACCCTAGCGCTAAGTACAGTGCCTGACACATAGTGTTTAACAAATAGCACGATTATTATGATTATTATTGTTTTTTATTATTATTCCAGTTAGGAACAACTACCTGAGCTATATCTCCCCAGGAATACTCAGGACTTTTCAGGGATTTTGGTATATCTATGCCTTTTTCTTAGGATGTTTCCCTGAGGACAAGTGGTTTTCCAGGGAAAATATCCATGGATCAATTTGAAATGTATCCCAAAATGTGGTCTCAATTCACTGTTTCCCAGAATGGTGGGGCAAAGATTTCAGCTGCTTAGATTCCTTTCATTATGTTCTTCTTTCTGTTAAGCCTCTTTTGGCAGCTCTTTACTACATTTCTGACTTACCTTTCTATTTTCTTCTCCTTTCATTATTACTCTCTCCCTGACCTTCTTCCTAGTGCCATTCTCCTGTACATTTACTGAAACTGCCCCTGTTCCATTCAGCTTATGGTCCCCTATTTGACATTCTGCTTCTTCTGCCTTCTGATTTTCTTTTCCTCCTTATTACCCTCACTTTGCTTTCCCCCACGAATCTGGTTCTTTTTCATATCGACCCCCTTCCTCTTTTTCCCCTCTGTACTGACAGCATTTCCTTCCTCTTTCCCACTCCTCCTACCCCCACCAATGGAACTGTCTTAAGAAATGACCTGTTGGCTTATCACATAATGAGCCAGGATGGGGAGGAAGAAAAAGAAGAGATGAAAGGATGCAGGTTAAATGGGACAGTGTTACGTTTGCCTCCTGCCCAAAGGGGTTCAACAGCATGGTTTTTTCCCCATTCCCCAAATTCAGCTATGATGATATAAGCTCCCAGAAATGCCCTGAGTTATTTTCTTCCTACCTGAGGACATTTCCATGGACTCCCTCCTTATTGCTTTGATAGAGTGTTAACAGGATCTCCGACAACTAACTCATTGCTTCAGGGATTGGAAAGAGCTCAGGGAGGGTTTGGGAAGGGTGAACAAAGTCACCCTTTGAACAAACAGTAGGTGCATTCTGTTAAAATTTCTTCAAGGAAAATTTTCCTGCAGGCTCTCTTTGGAAAGAGAGAATAGCTGGAGAAAGAAGGGAAGGAGAGACGGTTTTCACTTTACAAAATAAACATGGTATGGTGTGCTCCCTTCTCAGAGTTAGCTATCTTTCCAGAGACATGGGCCATTCTCAGGTGAGATGCAGTCATGACCTTGTGTTGACCAAGTAAGTAGAAGCTGTCTCTTAAGTTTTTGCACATTGTCTAGTTCAATTTTACAGCAACTCTACTCATCCTGTAACCTCATCCCTCAAAGGGTAAGATTCGGTAATAATAATGATAATGGTGTTTATTAAGCACTTAGTATGTGCCAAGCATTACTATAAACACTAGGGTAGATAGAAGGTAATCATCTTGTCCCCCAAGGGACTCACAGTCTTAATCCCCATTTTATAGATGACGAAAATGAGGCACAGAGAAGTTGTGACTTTGCCCCAAGTCTCCCAAGCCCATGCTGTTTCCACTAAGCCACGCTGCTTCTCAGGTCAATGGAAGAGAGTTGACCAATGAAAATCTTTAATGATGGACCAGTATGACTTTTAAATAACTCCCAGCTTCCTTTGGAGGAGAAGGAGAAGCATTGTGGAGTCCTAATAATGTATACTATGTTGTGCTTATGCAGCACTTAGAAACAATAACTACAAGTCTTTGTTGAAATCTCTGATTTTTTAAAATGGTATTTATTAAGCACTTTCTTTGTGCCAAGCACTGTACTAACCTCTGGAGTAGATACAAGCTCATTAGTTTATATATAGTCCATGTCCCACATGGGGCTCATGGTCTTAATCCCCATTTTGCAGATGAGACAACTGTAACACAGAGAATTTAAGTCTTCCCCAAGGCTACACAACTTACAGTACAGAGATGGGATTAGAACACAGGTCCTCTGACTCCCAGGGCCATCACTTTTCCACTCTGCCATACTACTTTATCCTTTATCTTTCAAAAAACTTGAGGCAGTGATGTCTGTGCCCAAAATCTTTGTTGGCAAGTAACCACACATGATAGGAAGAAAGATGGGCAGAGAGATGGCGAGATCTGGGTATTCCTGGAGAGGCTGCCTGGGTAGATTCCAAGATAGCAAGGGCAGAAGATCACTTGACAAAGGGTATAAACAATTCACCTTACCTTTAGGATGTTTGTTCCCTCTTTCAAGCAAACTATTAGAACATGCCAGATAGTGGTGGCTTCTGGTGAAGACTCCCACTTCATTCTGGAACAAACCCAATCGAAAGATATAATATCTTTGCTAGTTGCTTTGTTACCAAAGAGAGGGTAGAGAAGATAGAAGCTTCCTTAGAAAGGTTAATCTGTGCTCATATCTCTATATTTTTAAGGATCTCATCATTAACAGTCTCATCTCCAAATATGAAGGAGAGATAAAAATGTAAATAACTTTATCTTGATTCACTTCCTCTAATTCTAAGCTCCTTTTAACAAAGTGTCTTTGCCCCGAAACTCACATGAAAAGGAAAATCAAATCACCTTGGTAAAAATAACCCTTTGAGAAAAACAATTTATTCCTGACATTTATTTTTTTCAAGATGAAATTGGGAACTATTGCAAATAGGTACAGGTTTTTTGGTTTTTTTAATGTATTTTGCTATAGGCAGGGCCTGTGTTTGCAGTGCACATCAATGCTTGAATGCTCTCTTCACACAAAGTGCATTTCCAATTAGACTGAGCTCTATGAGAATCAATCAGAGACTACATAACTATTCTCAACACATACTGTGAGTGCCATTCCAAATTTACCATGAGCCTATTACAAGATTTCTAGTCTATATTTGTAGAATGTGTACCATACTGCATAGAAGGTGTGGTATACTACTGCTTCAATCAAACCTTAAGAGCTCTCAGAAACCCGCACATACCCAATTATGTAGATAAACATTTGTTTTTATGCTTATGACTGAACAATTTGCTTTAGAGCCAATATAATTTAAGGAATGTCAAAATGGAATTTAGCAAAGTGAGCTTTTAAAAAGAAATAGTTTGCACTTCAATTCCCAAAGATGCACTTCCCAGACATACTGTTTGGGAAAGAGTGAGTCTGTCCTGGGTGTGGGACTTGATTCTGAAAATGGAGACAGGGAACAAGCTTGCAATGAAATGCTGTTAGAAAAGATTCAACTCATATCACCATATGGCTCTCATTAAAATGGCGCTCAGGTGCATTAGCACTTCATCTGTGATGGGATTATGTTGCTGTGACACTATCTGTGAAGTTTTAGTTTTGCAGAAAATATTTGGTTGGGACCCTTGATGGTCAAGATTGTTTGGCTGGTGTGATTAAAATAACAAATCAAAATAAACCAACAACAACAAAAGAATGTTCCCATAAAGAGCCCAAAGAACTGCCACTGTAAGTTTTTGTCTACTTGTAACCATAAATGTACAGAAGCTAGTAATTTGGTTGTAATGATGAGCCGTAATTTGGAATTAATGTAACCCACTAATTCATATAGCAGATGGTTAAAAAAAATGCTACATTTTCAGTTTGCATTTGAACCAATGAGTATCAAGTATACCAAAATTAATAAAGTATTCTTTTCAAACAGTCTTTCTGGTTTCATTAATTCAGATGTATTAAGTAACATGTTTTCTAGCAAAATATTAGGTTGTAAGCTCCTTGAGGACAGAAATCATGTCTACCAACTCTATTATACTGCATTATCCCCAACCTTTAGTATAATACTCTGCATGTGCTAAGTGATCAAGTGATCAATAAATGCCACTGACTGATTGATAAGGGGGTTTAAAAGTGCAATCGCAAATCTCAGAAAAAGCAAACACGAGGATGCAATATTTTAAATACAGCACTTTAAATATTGTGAACACCAGCATAAATTTGGTACATGTATTTGCAGCTTGAGAAAGTTAATGTTACTGTCAGAAATCTAATTCCTGAACTTTGTTGCTTTCCTATGTTTAAATTGGCAACATTATGTTGCTTTACCGCAGGTTTGCATCTAAATTCTAGGATTTTATATTACGTGAAAAATAATTCCTTTAAAAATATGCTTCTGAAAACATTTGGGGAACTATATCATGCAGGAGGAATTTGAAAAAGATACAAAGCAACTGCAGCAATTTATGGTTAGCTTTCTTTTTTTCCACCAAAACGAGTTTGACCTCGTAACTCAGTCAAGCATGTATTACGAACAGGAAATTTAAGCATACTTTTTGTCTACTATCCAATTGTAATTAGTGTTTACAAATATCACTATAGCCTAGCTAGCAGTCTTGATTTGTTCTATAAAAATAGAAATCAATTCAAAAGAGTTGTAGACAAAAATATAACTTTCCACAGAAAATGATATCAATCAATGAATGGACTTTATTGAACACTTTCTGTACTCTAAACTGTTCTGTACTAAATGCTTTTAAGAGTACAACTCAGTAGTTGTTAGTAGCCAATGATACCTGACCTCAAAAGCTTACAGTCTTGCAGAGGAGTTTACAGTCTAACTTTACAATCTAAAGAAGTGCATTCATACATTCCCAAGGTTGAAGAAATGGATCAAAATATTATTACAAAAGATAAATATCATTTTCAAAATATAAAAATATGTTACATGATCAATTAGCAATGTATATGTCTAACAACAGAAACTATACAATATTTTGAAATAATCAATCAATGGTACTTACTGAGTGCTTAATGTGTGCAGGGCATGGCACTAATAGCTTGGGAGAGTACAATATAACAGAGTTGGTAAACATGTTCCCTGCCCACAAGTAGCTAGAAAGGGGTACAAACATGTATATTTGTAATTGTTTAATTCTCAAGTTTATTTTTCATATCTATGCAGTACAATTTACGTTAATATACTAGTGATTTGAAATTCGTATACTAAATAAACCTGTTTATAAGTCTAATGACATATTGAAATGGACTTCAATCTCACAATCGAAACATTTCAAAAGAGGAGAAGGAAAAGCAAAGTACATTTTACAGGTAAGAGAGCCTAGTAACAGAGCATTTTCCAGGTGGTTTTCTGTTAGGAGCAAGGCCTAGTAGGTAGAGCACAAGTCAGGGAGACAGAAGACATGAGTTCTTATCTTGACTCTACCAGATGCCTGCTGTGTGACCTTGGACAAATCACTTCACTTCTCTGAGCCTCAGTTACATCAACTTTAAAATGGGGATTAAGACTATGAGTCCCACATGGGACACAGACTGTGTCCAACCTGATTAGTTTTAATCTACCCCAGCACTCAGTACCGTGCCTGACACATAACAGATGCATAACATATACCATTTAAAAAAATTAAATAGTGCTATCTCCAAAGAGCTCTAAAATAATAATAATAATAATGGTACTTGTTAAGCACTTACTATGTGCCAGGCACTGGGATAAACACAATTTAATCAGGTTGGACACAATCTCATTCTCTTAATCCCCATTTTAGAGGTGAAGTAACTGAGGCCAAGAAAAGTGAAGTCACTAGCTCAAGGTCACCCAGCAGACAAGTGGCGGAGTCAGGTCTTTCTGATTCCCATGCCTGTGCTCTATCCATTTAGCCATGCTGGAAAGGCGGCACAGTCTAGTGGAAAGATTCCCTGGCCTGGGAGTAAGCAGACCCTAGCTTTAGTCCAAACTCTGCCACTGACCTGAGGATTACCTTGGGCAGGTCACTTGGGTTTTTTTACTTCCATTTCCTCATCTGTAAAATGGTGATAAGAATAAGTAGAAGGGGAGCCTTGTATGGGATAGGGACTGTGTTACCTGATAGCCTTTTACCTACCCCAGCACTCTTTACACGGTAAATACTTAATAAATGCCATAATCATTATTTTAAGAGAATACAACAAAGTTCAAACTAACTGTGAACTAATTAGTCCTTTAACAGAAAAATGGATTTGAGCTCTGTAGTTTGGGCTAAAATACTGCTATTATTATGCATTCATTATGCAGCGTGACCCAGATTCTTCTAGTTTCTTAGCACCTCCCTAGCTATACATTAAATAGCAGCATTTTCTCTTTCCATCAATGAGGGCACTATTAGAATGCTAAAGCAATAAATTATGCTTGATGATGCCAAGTTAAGCTTCAAAGAGTTAATGAAACTTTCCAAGATACTCACCAGGTGACTAAGTACTGGAAAAAACCTGCTTCATTAGTCCAAATCTGATTTAACATGGTAACTTTGGCTAAAATGGCTTTTACGCCATTCATCAGAATGGAAAAACTGATATTTCTAGAATTGTAAAATATTACATTTCACTTACTGTACTCTGGAAGAAAAGGATCAGTTTTAGATTTTAAAGAGGTGTCAGGGATCAAAATTTTCCCAAGAACATTTTTCCCCTGAAACCATCCTAACAAAATATTTCCATAAAGTGTTTTATGGAATCTGTGATATATATCATATCATTTAAAATCACTTTGAGAATTTTAGCTCTAAAAATATATTTTAGCGCTACTTGAAAACATCCAGTCTGGACCATTTCCTTCTCTACTGCTTTCTCTCTCTAATATCTGCTCTAATAAACAGTTTCTAATCAGGGGTTTCTAAGAGGACTAAGGCCCGTAAACTCTCACTATAGAAAACAAAACTGAGTTTCAGACAAGGATAAACGTGCTTAAACTGTACGTCAATTCAAGTT
Source organism: Ornithorhynchus anatinus (assembly GCF_004115215.2). NCBI lineage: Eukaryota > Metazoa > Chordata > Mammalia > Monotremata > Ornithorhynchidae > Ornithorhynchus > Ornithorhynchus anatinus. The sequence continues at coordinate 17,246,427 of NC_041737.1, forward strand.
GTAATGACCGATAAAGCCAGAATTGATAGAATGGTTTTAAGCTGTTATGGAACCATTAAATAAACTACTGGCAAGTCACTAGACTATATAGAAAGTGGAAACTGAAGTGTAAAGGCCATTTTCAAAATCACATATTCATACATATTCAACAGAGAGATAAAAGAAACCCAAAAAGTTGCTTGCCCAAGAATTCCTTAGAATCCCTTGCTTCAGTGACCTTACTAGCTTGACTGTCCTGGGACAGTAATTAAAACTAAATAGCGATCATTTATTTCTGCTCAGAGAAAATGTTGAAAGTTGGTTTGTAATCACTAAAGCTATCTTGCATAATCCCATTAAAAGGAGATTAATCAAGCAATGTTATTTATTGGGCACTTACTGTTTTCAGAGCCCTGTACTGAGCAGTTGAGAAAGTACAATATAGCTGGTTGCCCATTATCTGCTTAGCATCTGCAGGTAGAGAAACACATTAAAATAAATTACAGATAGGGATCATGGTAGAGTATAAGGATGTTTACATGAGGTTACTTATGTATTTATACTTATTGACCACGTACTATATCCAGAGCGCTCTTCTGCTTGGGAGCGTACATAACAACACAGTCTAAAAATATGCTATAGAAGTAGCATTTGTAAAGAGCATGACCTGGGAATCAGAGGATCTCGATTCTAATCTTGGCTCTGCCTCTTGTCTGCTGGGTGAAACTGCTCTTGTCAATACTTCTCTGTGCCTCAGTTTCCTCATCTTGAAAATGGAGATTAAATATCTATTCTCCTTCCTACTTAGACTGTGAGTCCCATGTAAGTCAGGGACTCTGTCCCAACTGGTTATCATTGCCAATGCTTAGTTTAGTGCTTGGCATAAAATAAGTGCTCAAGAATACTATTAGTATTATTATCAGCATGGCATAGTGGCTAGAATATGGGCCAGGGAGTCAGAAGGTCATGAGTTCTAATCCTGCTCTGCCACTTGTCTGCTATGTAACCTTGGGCAAGTCACTTCACTTCTTTGTGCCTCAGTGACCTGATCTGCAAAATGGAGATTGAGACTATGAGCCTCACATAGTGCAGGGACTGTGTCCAAACTGTTTTGCTCATATCCATCCCTTAGTACACTGCCTGGAACATAGTAAACCCTTAACAAATACCACTATTATTATTATTATTAACAGTGTTATTATATTTTTCTGCCCTTCTATTTGGTTATTATAAGTAGTGATAATCATCATAATGGAAATCAAAGAGTAGGGTAGGAAAACTTAAATTGCCACATTCGGCACCCACCAGCTAGAAGATCAGGAGCTTGGAAAAATACTGTTCCCCAGAAGTCCCCTTTTCTTGGTAGCTCCAATGCAAGAACACATAAAACAGAGAGATGGCTTACCATGTGTACTGCTTTTCTGTTTCCTGGAACCAGGTTGGACACTACTGTTCAGTGAGACTTTCACCCCCAACATGCAAAACTTTGTCAGTAAAGAGAGTTTGATCACAAAGGTGCTAATTTCATTTGGTGACAGAGGACAGAAGAAAAAGTCAATTGAAAATCTATCATCCATGTGGGCATTTGAGCAAGTTAACCTTCACACTTCCCTCCGCGGTAGCCAGCAGGCTTGGGGCAAGAAAAATATACTTTACCAGCCTCTTTATCAGTGCTAGGGCAGTAGAGAGCCAAGGGAAAAGAGCAAATGTAAAGAGAGTGGGGTCTTAGCCCACTTGCTACTGCCTGGTCCCAGGTCAGAATAGATAAAGATATAACAAAGGAAAATAAACCACTATAAACAACAGAGATTGCCTGCTTCCCCTGCAGTGCTGGTGGTCTCAAACGCCTGAAGAAAAAGACTAAGAGAGAACAGAACACCTACTCACAGTTTTCAAAGTCACAGCTGAACATCTTCAGGCTTTACCTACAATGAAATTTAGATTCCAGTACAGTCTAGTGTAACAAACCATGAAGCTTGGTAAAATATTTCAATATTCTGAGTTTTGTGGTTTGGAATAATATCTAAAATATATTGTACTTAAGGATAGCCTTCTAGGACACTGAAAACCATTCACTGGGATGTTTTGATTAACTTTTAGTGCTTTCTATCTGAATTTAACAATGTAGAGCCCAAAATGGAAGCTTACTGAGATCAGATAGTGAACTGTTCCCAGAGACCGGTTTCATCTATGACTCCTGATTGGTCCATAAATTCTCCAAGTTAACAGCTGTTGCTCAGCTATGCTATGATGGTGTACTTCTGTCCTGTATGCCTTGTCACTACAAGTCTGTTTTCTGGTATTGAGGAGATGTGGTGAATTTATTTAACCTGTCACCGGCTGGTTTACAGAGGTGAGGGATGAGCAGTGGGCAATTGAAACCTAGATTTACATCGTTCGTATATTGTTAAAATGTTGTTGCTGCACTGTTTTTAGAGTGCCTTTATTTGTCTGTGATGAAAGGGTAGCCATTTCTCCTCTGTGCTGGGGTTTATGGGTACAAGCACCTTTTTCGGGGATGTGACGAAGTCTTTAGTTTGATTTCAGTAGTCATTAGTTTGAAACAGTATCCTTTTATCTTCAGTATTGGTTTCCTATCATTTACCATATGTGTATCCTTATCATGTTGTCTCTGACAAGCCACTTCCTGTGACATAGTTACAAAAATCTGCAAGGAGTTGATAATGTACGGCTTGCTTGGCTAGAAGCAGCTCTTTGATGTTGAAGTTATCCTCATTGAGTCAGTTAAGGTCCTACTGTCTTTCCTAGTTCTTTCCCTGTCACCAATGGACAGTGTATTAGGCTTAGTCTTGTTAAATTTATTCTACAAATTCAAGATCTGGGGTGCCACAAAGAATTTGGAAGCTGATGGCAATGTATAATTCCCATCCTTTGGAAAAGTCCTTCTAAACAGCCTGCAAAGTGCAATCAAATCAAACAACTGTATTTATTGAGCACTTACTGTGTGCAGAGCACTGTACTAGGGGTTTGGGAGAGTACACCTAACAGAAGGGGTAGAGACATAGATCATCCAAAGTCCTTGAAACTAAACTCTGGAAACACTCCCACAACAAGCCATGGAGGTGATTCTACACTGGATTATTATGGACTAACCGCCACACAGTCAAGGACCTCACTCCAAAGAGTTAAATTTCATTCATTCATTCAATAGTATTTATTGAGCGCTTACTATGTGCAGAGCACTGTACTAAGCGCTTGGGATGAACAAGTCGGCAACAGATAGAGACAGTCCCTGCCGTTTGACGGGCTTACAGTCTAATCGGGGGAGACGGACAGACAAGAACAATGGCACTAAACAGCGTCAAGGGGAAGAACATCTCGTAAAAACAATGGCAACTAAATAGAATCAAGGCGATGTACAATTCATTAACAAAATAAATAGGGTAACGAAAATATATACAGTTGAGCGGGCCCCAGAGAGAGCACAGTTATATGCACTGGAGCAAGTAAGTCAAGACCTGGGTTCTAATCCCAGCTTTGCAACTTGTCTGCTGTGTGACCTTGGGCAAATCACTTAACTTCTCTATGCTTCTGACACATAGTGAGTGCTTAGTAAATACCATAAAAAAGGACAGGGAGACAAAACATTGAATCGTGAAAGCTAATGTTTTTTAGTATACTGAATATAAGGCCTAAATGGTGAGTTCGGAGCAAGAAAATCAAGAGCCTAGAGATGTGGCATGGCCTACTGGTGCTGAGTTTAAACAGTAAACAACATGGCTTCTTTACTAATAATGAAATAATACACGTTTCAGAGGTATCTAAGACTTCCTCATGGATAAAATATTTGACCATTACCATCTACTCTCAGTTATAAAAATATTTATTAAGTGGTTTATGGCTTATCCGGGGCTTTTCCTTCTCCTGCTCTTTTCTTGAGTTGAGTTTTTTGGGTGTCTTGTTATTCAACAGCATTTCTAAAAATTACAGAAAAGTGAATGAGATACAAGATGAAATTTAAAAAAAATATCTATTTTGCAACCTTCCAGAAGGTTTTGGGAGGAGGCTAAAAGTATTGGATAATATGACTCTTAAAAATTTCTTTGGATTTCATTTATCACTTTCTACTTCCAAAAGCCTGAGTAATTGAACATAAGTCATTATCAGCCTGCCCTTATCACCAATACTTCTTAGAATCACTCAATCACTCATTCTCCTAGAACTACTCACCGAGCTTCACCATCTAATCCTGGCTCTGCCATTTGTCAGCTATGTGACTTTGGGCAAGTCACTTAACTTCTCTGTGCCTCAGTTACCTCATCTCTAAAATGGAAATTAAGACTGTGAGCCCCACGTGGGACATCCTGATCACCTTGTATCTCCCCCAGCATTTAGAACAGTGCTTCACACATACTATGTGCTTAACAAATACCATTATTATTATTATTATTATTATTTTAAGGAAAAATCCTCTATAGAATGAGCAAGCATTCATGGACCAAATCCAGTGGTCTTTGGAAAAATACCCAAAAGTAAACCCCCTATTTCTCAAGGCCTGGAGCTTTTACAATATTTCTACTTGAGAGTAAAGATTTTGAGAAAGTCTTTGCTCGTAGATTAGATCCATCAGCTGTTGTAGATCTCATTTTGGCCAATAGACAAGACAGTTGGGGTGTAATAGGCTTCTTAATTGGTCACGGATTCTGCTGGAATGATAATCTGTGTTTCTTCCAGATATACCTCTTTTTGAACCAATGGCCCAACTTGAATCACGTTTTAAAACACATTTCTTCATTCAAAATCTACCTGTTTCTCTGGAGCCCATTCCAAAGAGAAATCAATCAAATCTGTTGAGTTCCTACTGAATGCAGCACACTGCACTAAGCACAGTGTAATCTAACAGAGTTGACTGACATGTTCCCTGCCCACATGGTCAAACTCCGTGTGGGAGTGGGAGTGTCTTCCCACTCTAAAGGGGAAGACAGACATTGAAATAAATTATGGGTATGTATGTAAGTGCTGGAGGGCTGAGGATGGGGTAAAGTGCTTATAGAATAAAAATCCAAGTACAAACACAAGAGAAGAAATCCCTCAAAAACAAGTCCCTAGCCACAGACATCAAGCTAATTTATCCCAGAAACCAAGATGGCATTAATAGGCACATGCGACCACCTCCCACCACATTTCATGAGCTGTAAACCTGAGTAAGTAATAGCAGCAGTATTATTGAGCACCTACCTCGGTATGAGAATGAAACCAAAAGCCAGGCTCCCTGCCCAGAAGAAGTTTACATTTAAATGGAGGGAGGACAAGGTTGAAAGCCCATTTATTAATAATGGAAACAGCAGGAAGAATCAGCCATGAGAAGGAGTAGAATGAATATGTCAGGATGAAGTAGCAGGAAGACATCAGAATTATTAATGGAATTTACAACTGAATAAACATTGTATAGGTATGTTTAGGAAAAATCAAGCTGTAGCCTTGACTGTAGGGTTGACATGATTCGCAATGTGGAAATATTCTGTAAGCTCCATGTGGGACAGGATCGCGTTCAAACTGATTACCTTGTACCTCCCCCAGTTCTTAGTACACTGGCTACAACACAGTAAGTGCTTATTAAATAGCACAGTTATTGTTATTAGATGGCTTCCTGGTAAAGCTAAAGCAGTGTGGCTTTGTGGTGGAGTGGGGAATAGAAATCAGGTCTTCCTGATGCCCAGGCCTATGCTCTGCCCTATCCACTAGGCCTTGCTACTTCTAATATTTGTTGTGCTTGTGAGTTTAGACCACACTGGGTCTGTCCCTTTTTTCAACTTTGCCTCATTATGATGCGATCATCAGGAAGGATTTTCTGTGGGAGAACAACCTGTCTCCTGGTTTCTGTTTACAGATTTACCAGTCCAGTGCAGTAATCTCACAGCAGTTTGCTTCTATGCCACATTATTTGAGAGTATACATCCCATGGCTTTGAAACTTTTATTTCTTGGCCCTCCAGGATTGTATGTGCTTTCTTTCGGGTCCCCAGAAAGCAGCTCCAGGAGGTTCAGTAAACACTATGGTGATCATGCTCTTGTTTTGGTCTATGGGTCTTCTTTCCCCTGTCAGAGGAAATGGTCATTAATGTGCCTATCCCTCACTGTGCTGAAGGCAGTAGCCAATCACTTTGATACTCGATTCAGCCCTACAGCACTTAGTCTACTATTTACCCCATCTATAATTTATTCTAATGTCTGTCTGCCCCTTAGACTGTAAGCTCCTTGTAGACAGAGATGACATCTACCAACTCTCTCATATTGTATTTTCCCAAGTGCTTAGTACAGTGTTCTGAACACAGTAAGCCATTAATAAATACCATTGACTGACTGATTTCAGTTAATTATCAGAGCTGTTGTCTTGAAGCAGAGGAATCTTTCTTTCACAGTCTGTTTCTCAGCTGTGGGGACCGGAGGAAAAAAAATCAAGTCCTCATTTACTTTTCTTTTCCCTTGGAGAAGGCAAATTACAGGAACAGAGGTAGAGCACACATTTGTTTGTTTGCCCTCATTCATGGGTTGCATGCTGATTTCTTGCTAGTTCCTCTGTCATCTTTTAGATCTTCCCAATAGTTGGACAAGAGCACTTCCCAATTCAAGGAACCATAGATGGGACCATTTCTAAAGAGTTTCTGTCTCTTTAGGATTTCCTTTTTCCACGTATCCATCAGCCTAGCACTTCAAGGCCTTAGAGAAAAGACATCTTCAATCTTCATCCAGCTTTTCTAGTCAGTTGTTTTACTGCTCTTTCTAGTTTAGAATTTTCAATAAATAAATAATCATCTTACTCCTTAACACAATTATTCATCTTTGATTCTATTGGCACATGGTTCTGTTTGTAAGATACAAAATATGCTAGAGCTCTCTGCTGTGGAAAGGAGGGAAATTGCCAAATGGAGACGATCTCTTAATTAGCAAATTTCCAAAGACATGAGGTTAAGATATAGCACAGCTCAATAAATCTCAATCCACAGAGCAGCATTTTGGAGATCATCTCTATTTTCAGAACTTGGAAGAGATAAAAACTTAACCTTTAATGTCAGAACCTCAAAATAGTTTGCCCTGTGTTCAAATAGGGGGTATTGAATAATAAGGATAGAGGAAAATTTTTATTTTATCAGAACCAGTCATTTCACCCAGTACAATTTATTTCCATTGTTCAAAGACAACATCTTGCAGGATAGATTGACTGTGAAGACACAGCACAGTCTAGGTCCACAGAATTTATTTGCTGCAATCGTGCATTCTTGTAATGTTTCTAGAGGTGCCCTTTGGAGCTAAGTGATAAATGATTGTGCCTGAAAACATGAGACAGTAAAACTAACAAAAATAACGGATTCAGGTCAGGCAAGAGCAACATGAAGGAAAATGGAGAGAGTAGCGTACCAATGCCAACTTAATCAAAAACTTCAGACCTGATAGCAATAAAAATTGATGGGAAAAAAAAAAGAAGTTTATCTGCCACATATCTTTCCTGCCATGAGGTGCAGAAGACTTCATTTTTTAGTTCTATGCCCGCTGTAGCAGTTCCTGAGATTTGCCTGGAAAACTGGAGATTTGAAAGGAAAAAATATACATCATTTCCCTATCCCTACTCTATTCTAATGTCTCTTCTCTCCCCCTGTAAGCTCCATGCAGGCAGGGATCATAGCTACTTACTCTGTTGTGTTGTACTTTCCCAAGTACTTAGTACACTGTTCTGCATGATGTCATCACTGAATAAATACCACTGATATATTGATTGACTGACTGATGATGAGAAAGTTTAAAAATTCATAATCAGTAGAGTTGCATGCATTGGATTCTCTAGGATTCTTTAACTAGAGCTGTAAATTGACAAACATTATAAAGGTAAAGAGGTGAAATTTGATTATGTTAATATTTTTAAAATGATGAGACTGAAAATCTGTCTATATCTTATATGGAAACAGCTCCTCATAAAAAGTCTAGTTTAAAAACATATGTGAATAATTTTTAACCAAACATATTTCTATTGAAGTATACTTCCAATTTTATTGAAGAGGTTCAGTTTTAGTGAAAATCCCTGACTTACCCTAACACCAGGGAAGTATGTGCTGCAGGTTACAACATATTAATTACCCAGTCTCCATCCATTTCCTTTCATTCCAAAGGATACCAAAGTTGTTCATAAAGCTTTAAGTTAAATAAATCTGCCTCAGGGGAAGCTATCTCTGGGGTTGAACCCAGAAAACATATAATACAAATAAAATAGCATTATATAATAGCTTATGCCAAGAAGCAAATGATGGAACATTTTTTCATGTTAAAGTTTCATGTGATATTTGAGTTAATTTTTTGTCAGAAATGCATGTTATTTGTTCTATGATGACCCTAGATGGTCAGTGATGACCACTACATTGCAAATTTAATGACAAAATAAATACTGATGGTGTTTCAATTTTCAGTATATCAGCTGCTTTTTTGTATATTGTATAAAATTCTGAAAGTGAAAGCCCAACATGCATCCTGCCTCACACACACTAGGACATTACATAGCAATATTTCATAGCAATATTTGTGTCATTTTAAGATTCATACGAGATCATTTTATTTACTGCCTTACAGAGAATGCCATTCTGTAAAAAAAAATTAATAATAATACATAGATGTAATCCCTGCCCACTGTGAGCTTACAATCTAATAGGGGAGAAAGACATTAAAATAAATTACAGATAGAGGAATCAGGAGAAAAACAAATATTTACATAAGTATTATGGAATTAGCATGGGATGAGTATTAAAGTGTTTAAGAGGTACAGATCCTTGTTAATAGGAAACATTTAAAGGAGGGCAGTGAGAATGGAGAAATGAGAGGCTAGTCAGGGAAGGCTTCTTGGAAGAGATATTATTTTAGTGTAATTTGAAGGCATGGATAATTGCTGTCTCTTGGATGTGAAGGCGTGAGAAGTTACAGGCCAGAGAGTAAGAGGTCGACCAAGAGTGAGATGAGATTTAGCTACAGTATGTTGGTTTGCTTTAGAGTTAGAGGACCTGTTTTCTAATCCCAGTTCTGCCATTTATTTGCTTTGTGACCTTGAGCAAGTCACTGAACTTCTCTGAGACTCAGTTCCCCCACCCACAAAATAGGAATTTAATACTAGTTCTCCCTTCTACCTAGATTATGAGTGCACGTGGTACCTGATTATCTTAGTACAGTGTACAGCACATAGAACAGTATAGTAAGAGCTTAACTAATACCACAATTATTATAAATTATTATTTCATCCTCCACCTCTTCCTCCTTTCTCCTACAGGTAATTCATTTGGTGCCTTTCTTCCCTAGTAGTACAGTGATTCACACAATGTAAGTGCTAAACAAAACTCATAACATTAATAATAATAATAATAATAATAATAATAGCAACACTATTCGTTATTGCAAATTCCCTGAGGGCTGTGTCTACTACTTCAAATGTACTCTCCCGAGCACGAAATACAGTGCTCTGAACTTGGTCGGCAAACATAAAGACAACTGATTGAATATGAAGTGTTTATGATATGCCAGATACCATGTTACATCCTGGAATAGAGACCAGATAATGAGATCGGTCGTGGTGCTTGTCCCACTCAGAGCTCACAGTGTAAGATTTAGGGAGAGCAGACATCCTATACTACTTTTAGAGATGAAGAAACTGAGGCAAAGAGGTTAAATGACTTGCCGAAGGTTACACAGCAGCCCATGGAGAGCGGGACTTAGCCTCTTGGCTCCCAGTCCATATTCTTAAAACAACATGCTTCTGGTATAGTCCCCTACCATCAAGAGACTTGTCTTTGTTAGCAGCTGGTCTCAGTGGTCTCAGATTTCGAATTGGAGCAAAGTTGTCAACCAAACCTTGCATACCAAAACGGATTAGACTGTAATATACCAATATTGACTCTCCCTGTAAAATACACACTCCTTGGATTCTTGGTGTCTATTATCTCATCATCTTAGAGATAAGGGTGAATTTGGAGGTTCCTAAGATCATTTATTAGCTAAATGTATATTACACAATACTTAAGCAGATACATTGTGTATGCTTAAGTGTAATGGGGTAATGAGAGAAAGATTCAGAATCACAAGCAGGTCAATTGTTAACCAGCCTGTGGTCGAGAAGCTGGAATCAGTAATATTAAATGAGGGCATGATTTCCTCCACTGCATAATGAATTCAGAGACGATACAAAGAGGAAATAACTATAAGGTAAAATGATAAAGTCTGTGCTTGAAACAGGCAGAGGTTTACTTGTACAGTGGTTGCAGAAGACAAAAGAGAACAATAATTCAAAAGAGGCTCTTAACTTAGAGTGGTTCCCACTTCTAATGCAAAACAGTGTAACAAGAACATTAATGCATCATTCACTGTTTTAGTGTACCGACCGCAATTGACCTAAGCCTATGAATTTAAGCCAGATATTACTATATCTGTGGAAGTAGGGGTGAGCGGAGGGTGGGGGGAGAAAAAGGGTATGAGAATTGGGCAGCAAGGAGTAAGGAGTAAAATCATAAACTCATAAGCTTCTGCTTTTGTTTTAATAAGGGTTTAGCTTTATTCTCAATGGTTGAGCTATAGAAATCCCACTGGCCAGAACCCAAAACCAACCTCCTCCCAGAATTCCTTAACCATCCAGGAGGGTCAAGAGATGCATAATCAGAATATAAGGATAAAGGTGATTGGTCCTGGAGTTCAGAAAGGATCTGGAATGACAACGTAGTCTCTGTAATTCCGATCTCCCAGTAGAAATAACAGTGATCCCATCACCCAAGACTTGATCCTTTTTAGTCTTTTCCAAAGTTTTTTTTTGGTAACTATATTCTCAGCCCTATAGGAATACACTTCAATTGGGAAAGATGCTAGAAAAGATGACCTAAAAATTTTCTGCTTCACCAACTCAGCATGGCCTAGTGGAAAGGCCACATACCAGGAGTCAGCAGACCTGGTTCTAATCCTGACTCTGCCATTTACCTGTTGTGTGACATTGGGCAAATCATTTAGCTTCTCTGTGCTTCAGTTTCCACTTGCAAAGTGGGAATTCTTTACCTGATCTCCTCTTGCTTGATTGCTAGCGGCATGTAGGACAAAGACTGTGTGCAATCTGCATATTCTATATCTACCCCAGTGATTAACAAATATCGTTATCATTATTATTATTACTGTTATTATTATTGTTATGAGTTTCATTTAGCATATAAGCAATTGGAAAACTACACTGTAATCCCTGCCGTCATGGAGTCTACCATGATTTGGAGGAAAAATATACAAAATTACATTCCAGGTAGGAGGAAGTAATAGGAGTATAAAAAGATGCTCATGAGTGATACAATATCAAGATTACTTCAAAATCCTTAAAATGAGACAACTGTGAGAACCAAGGCAATAAATACAACAACTCTAGACTACAACATTGCAGAATTAAAACAAACTGGGAGCCCGCTGCTTCTGAATATTCATTATTCCGATGCAAACAATGAGATTAATAGGAAAGACCTTTTGGGCATCAATCACCTTGTTCCCTCTTGGAGATTGGAATCCCCTTTTGTGAGGGGTCTGTGACTAAACTATTATCCTTGTACTTTTTCCTAATATTTAGTACAGTGCTTTGTACAAAATAAACTCCTTACAAATAAAATTAATAATTATGAACTCACTGCTAATCATGTCATTTTTGAAAAGGGAGAACAACATTTCTATGTCTCCTTATCTCTGTCCCTGTATCTCTCTCTCTGACTCTCATTCTCTCTCTTTCTGTCTCCCTCTCTCTCGGGGAGAGAGTACATTGTACCCAGCCAGTGGCCAGATTGCCCATATAGAGAAAAGAAGGGAATATTGCAATAAATGATCTACATCCAAGGCCACTGATTCTGAATATTCATAATTCACTGACACAAACATTGAGGCTAATAGCAGCCTAGAAAAATTAATATATTCTGCTCCTGTGTTAATAGTGCTGGAGTCATGTAGCCCAAGGGGATTTAGCTACATTAGGGGAATGTGGTAGTCATCATTTTTTATTAAACAATTGCATAAGCTCCGCTGGGAGTCTAGTAAATTGATGCTAATGCCATTGGGAGAGGGCTACTTTATCCTCCCCTATCCCCTAGTCTGTCACCAGCCTGAAGTCTGCAGACCACCCTGACAACAGGAGGAATACTGACCTGGCCAGGGAGGCCTCACATTCTGCATGTCCAGAAAAGTACTGCATGTCAGGGCTCTGGGCCTTATGGAAGTGGAATATTTCATTCACAGTGTTATATGTGTTAGGGAGTTTGCCCAACCCTAGTCCCTTTGGTATATTTGATTGGCACTGGGCATCTCATTTGTCTCCTTCTAATTGTCAGCAAAAATACATTTTTCAGTCAAACTTGTCAGCTGTGTGACCTTGGGCAGGTCGCTTAACTTGTCTGTGCCTCAGTTACCTAATCTGTAAAATGGAGATTAAGACTGTGAGCCCCAAATGGGACCACCTGATAATCTTGTATCTTCCCCCAAAATAGAACAGTGCTTGGCATTTAGTAAACTCTTAACAAATACCATTATTATCATTTATTAAAAATCTGCTTGTCCCATGTAGTCAAGGCCAGAAAGTAGACAAAGATTCACCTGCTTCATATTCATAGTAAATTGACTAGTGTCTAAATGACCATTGTCAGTCTTTATTTCACTTTTGTTTGGGATGGGGAAATTATTAGATTTTTGTAAATGAAGAGAACAATTTTACTCTTTTTTTTTTTTAGTATGGGTTCAATTTGGGTTTTGTCGGCTATGATGGCGTGTAACTTTAATCTATTTCTAAGAAAAGCTATTTTCACAGAATAATGTCATTCTTTTCTTCCTAATAATCATACTGGTAATACATTACAGTACTCATTTTAGACATAAAAGACTGGGGATCACATTTTCTCAATAATAGATATAATGGGAAAAGTCCATTATTGTCAGATATACAAAATGTTAGGAATGAAAATTATAGTAAGGACTGTGAATAATCCTGGGTTAATTTAGATTTAGGTGGCTTTCTAGTTTCAGAACGGTAATCCTCATTTTTTTAACTCACTCCTCAAAAGCAAGAATATCCTCCATAGAAACTGAAATTGTAATTTTGAATGTTACTGAAAATGGATATTGCTATTCAACATTATGAAGGAATTTCAATTGATATATGGAACAGCTCATACATATCCTTATCTATTTAATGGCAAAATTTACAACTTGAATGGTAATTTTGGATCACTTCCAAATTTTAATAACTTTTCTAGTTTTCTTCTATTTTGTTGTGATATGTTCAAAATGATTTACAAAAGCTATTTAAATCTATTTTTAGGTAATCTGCTGCTTGTGTAGATATAATCCTTAGGTGCTTATGAATAACGCTGTACTGATAAATAAAGGATCAGGTAATAAATATAAAAATATTGAGCAATTACTTTGAAAAAAGTAAACTGAAAAAGTAGTAAAGAAAAATAGATCTTTTACCTATTATTTGGTTTCACTCTCAGAGCAGTGTGCAGCATTCTGCAAACTTGAGGCAAATCAAGTGACTTTTGATGTAATGGCATTCATGAAGAGAGCAATTTAAAACATTTCTTTTAGAATTTCAAAAATGAGAGATGAAGGCCACATTTGCCTGGCATTTTGGACAGATTTGATCTTCAGCCACCCTAATATTGCTCCCTGAGTTTTATCAGAAATTTCAATAAAACAGTACAATTTATTCCTCCCTTAAATCATTATTATTCTAGTCATCCATTAGGAAACAGCTGACATGTTTTGCATATCAATTCAATGGAGAATGTGGTGGACTATAATGATAAGGCAGATCACCTGTTGAACCAAACACTGATTATTGTACACCTCATGTGTGCAAAGCAGCGTATTAAGAATTCGAGATTCGACAAGTTGAAGATAAGATCCCTGCTCTCCAGGAGCTTAAAATCTAGTGTGGGTTCAAAAAAAAAAATGAAAGTAAGTTGATGAACGGGGTCCTCTTGACCTCACTGTCTCCTGAACTACCTGAGCTAGAACCTAGAATTTGCTAGGCCCAAGGTCTTAGTAATACTCATGGTATAATTATTTACTGAGTGACTCCTGCATACAGATCCCTGTACTAAGTGCTTGGAAAAGTACAAGAGAAGCACAGGAAATGTTCCCTGCCGTTACATATTTCCTATGTAGGCACAAAATGCTGCTTTGTTGATACACCCTACTACTTGGAAGCACAGAATGCTGGATGTGGAAAGGCAAGATGTCTTGATAATCAACTTAGGGCTCAACATACTGTAGGATTTCATGAGGTAGAAGTGAGAACTGAATATGATGCTTAGGCATTTTGCTATTCACCCCACCCCTTCTACTCTAGCACTTATGTACATATTGTTATACTCTTACATTTACCTTCTACACTGTAAACTTCTTTAGGGCAGAGATTGTGTTCTCCAACACTACTGTTTTGTGCTGTCCCACGAATTTAGTGCAATTCTTAGTGCAGTGAGAAGCAGCATGACTCAGTGGAAGGAGCCCAGGCTTGGGCGTCAGAGGTTATGGGTTCTAATCCCAGCTCTGCAGCTTGTCAGCTGTGTGACTTTGGGCAAGTCACTTCACTTTTCTGGGCCTTAGTTGCCTCAACTGTAAAATGGGGATTAAGACTGTGAGCCCCACGTGGGACAACCTGATTACCTAGAAAATCCCCCCATTGTTTAGAACAGTGCTTGGCACATAGTAAGTGCTTAACAAATGTCATCATCATCATTACCATCATTCTCATTAAATACCTTTGATTGATTGATTCCATAAAATTATCCAAAGGGAGAATTACAACTTGCAAGAGATAGCATGCTTACAATTGTCATTCAACTGTCTCTCTACAATAATAATAATAATAATGATAACCATGGTATTTAAGCACTTCCTGTGTACCAGGCACTGTTCTAAGTTCTGGGGTAGATAAAAATAATGGGTTGTACATAGGGCTCACAGTCTTAATCTCCGTTTTACAGATGAGGTAACTGAGGCACAGAGAAGAGAAAGGACTTCCTCGGGTCACACACAGCAGACAATTGGAGGTGCCAGGATTAGTACTCAGTTCCTTCTGACTCCCAAGCCTGTGCTCTATCCACTAGGCCAAGCTACATCATTTACGAGTCAATAGACCATGGATTTCATTTTCTGAAAGAAATAGGTGAAGTCATTGTCCCTTTAAAATAAGTCTAAATTTGGTTTCATCATAATAATAGTATTATAATGTAGATACACTGTGCTCAGCAATGGGGAAGATACAATATAAGTCTCTATCCCACAGGAGTATTTCCAATTATTTGAATAAAAGTTGATGTGTTTAAGAATAGTTATAGAACAGCTCACTCTTGAATCAGGGGCATTTTTCTTTAAAGGTGAAACTTGCAGCTTCGGATAACTTCCTAAAACTGATTTAAGCCACTGCACTCAATTTTTCTCGTGTTTGAGATCACATCTTATATGGGTGGAAAGTTGATGTAAACTAAAATAAAGCAATGATTTGTACATGTTTACAATTCCTCCTGCCTTACACAATCACAGAGAGCTGAAATTACAGGCCTTTCAAAATATGGAAGAACCAAGCTGCCTATTTTAAATGATGAAGCTCTTACCGTTTAAACAGAGTCTATCATATTTATTGCTATCATCAATCATTATCATAATCAAAAAGCATTTGTCAAGCATACACCTGGTCTTGGTGCTTTGCTCAGATCTGTACAATGTTAAACAAACTCAGTCTCTGCCCTCCAAAAATTTAAAAGGAAAATCACCTTTGTGCCTTAAGACTGATGTGTAGTAATCTTTGAAATGGAACTCTCTGAAAAAAAAGTTTATTTTTTCAATGGGATTTCAAGTGAAATACAGCAGCTGTCAGCCATGTCTAGGTAGGCTAACCAGCTCAAACAAGTCAGTTTTTGGAAGATAAAAATGTATTATTCCTTTCCTCTGCTGTTTACTACTTAATCTTGGTCTGACTCTGAGCAATTTTGTAGCCAGCATCAACTGGGTGGATTATCCCCATTACTCTTTATGGTCCATCTCCCTGAATCTGAATCACCTTCTCCTTCTAGCCCAACAGAGGAAATGATAATAATAATAATAATAATGGTATTTGTTAAGCACTTACTATGTGCTGAGCAAAGATGACCAATCTGCAGTGGTCATTCATTCATTCATTCATTCAGCAAGTCAGTCATACTTATTGAGTGCTTCCTGTGTGCAGAGCCTGTACTAAGCATTTGGGAGAGTGCAACAATAACCAGGATGGGGAGGCAGACAAACGAGCAAATAACTGATCCCATAAGGAATTGTCCACGATCTCTCCCACTTCCTAAATGCATATCTATTTTTCGCTGGTAATTTTCATCTTTTTGATCCACACATTACATAACAAATTGTGTTTCTGGATTAACTAGACCCTTTTGGTCCAATACCTGAAAACTTGAAGTCACAGAAGCATAATGATGATGGCATTTTTAAGCACTTATTATATGCCACACACTGTACTAAGCGCTGAAAAATCACACTAAGCGCTGAAAAATTATGGGAAGTCGTACTGACTTCAGGAGGGCTATTGAGAGTGAGTAAAGGAAAACGGGGAGGACCATGGAAGGTGTGGCTAGGGCCACATGAGGGAGGACCAAAAACTCCTCTAGACTGTAAGTTCCTTGTGGGCAGGAAATGTGTCTACAAACTCAGTTTTATTGTGTCCTCCCAAGCACACACTACAGCGCTCTATAGACAGTAAGTGCTCAACAAATGCCATCAACTGACTGACTAAAGAGGATGGAAATTGGACCTATAGGAAAAAGGCATAATGGGGATGAGATTGAAAGGTGGGGCCTCTTGGTGTCCCCAGTAGATGTAGTGTGAGTGATACCAGAAACCAAATATGGCAGGCAGAGGAAACAAAGAACCTCATGTGTTCATGGGAATCTTTGTGAGGAGTCTGTCCATAATTCACAGTGGCAATCTTCAATTCTATGACTCTAGAGTTCTATTTTGGGATGTCTGGTAGCACTATTTTTCTCCCTGAGTCACACATTCACTTTTTATAGATTGCTGTAGAGGGCTCTATATGGCAATTCTTCAGTGACTCCAGTGGCTGCTCCGTCACCCAAATAGCAAAGGGCCTAGATTTCCTAGAGGATTAAATGGTGGGGGACAGACACTCAGGCTGACCTTCAGTGTACTTCACCAGGAAATACTGTCTTTATTTGTGAGTCCCACATTGTTGAAAAATGATGATTAAGGTTCAATTTCTATTTTATCCATGTTTTTTTGTATCTCTCCATTTGGCTCTGGAGTCTGGAGTAATTAGGGCTTGATCTTATTCCAAAATAATGATTTGGAAATTCAGCCTCGAGAATGTGACTCAAGCAGCTCATTTGCCCTTCGGGTCGGTTGTCACATTGAGAAGAAACACATACAGGTAGGTTAGATCAGAAGTAGAAGACGGGCTGAAGATTCCTCTTGGTTCCTCTGTTTCCTGAGCACTATGCCTGGTCACTCCTGTACTCAATGCACGTGAAAGCCTAATAAGTGGCTTTGTGATGTAGTTGTACCTTCAAATAGATTTCCCAGCACTGAACTCCCCATCTCCATGGATGTAGATGCAGACATCTACAGTTATCACAACAACTCTGGAACCAAAGATTTAAAAATACAATGTCATTTCAGATCCAATAAGGGTTTAATGCCATTTAAAGCAGTCCTTAGGCAAATGCAAAAAGTAACTGAAGACACAAATACATTCCCCATGCTTTCAGACCACAAAAAATAATTTACAAATAAGAAGAGCAATCGATCAATTACATTTATTGAATACTTACTATAAAGAGACCACTGAAGTAAGGTCGTGGGAAAATGCAATGCAATAAAGCTGGTAGAAATGATCCATGTTCACAAAACAGTGAAAAAGGCGGGAGATGATCCTATAGACATTGCAAAAGAAAAGCATTCACAAACTCAAAAAATTTCTTATTTAGATACCACTTACCACTTCACTCAATATATGTAGGCAGTAGGAATTTTGTTTTAGTAAGGTCCTAAAAGCTACCACCTCTAACATTCAGTTAAATGGTAACAATACTCATTAGAAAATGCTGGCATAACTTAAAACAACTTTCATTTTGCCTTGGAACAGTAAGCAACAGGAATTCTAAGAGATTTGCTAAGTGATTATGATTACTCTGCTCTAGTTTGTTTTGAAGATTGAATTCTTTTCACTTTTTGGATTATCGAATGAGTTTGTATTAAGAACAATGTTCCTGTGGTTTTAGAACCTGCAATATAAGACTGAAAAAAATTAATATTTTAAATTTATAGGCTATCTGTAAGTATCTTAAAATTCCTGTTCATACTAATTGCAGTTTGGTTTATGCTATTCATTAACTCATAAATTTCACTGCTTCATACAATAGTTATTAACAGGATAAGACCTGGCAGGATGTTTGGTCATGATGCAGTAATTTTACTACCTGCATATTTTAATCTTCTCAAGTACTTGTAAATTACAAAAAAAAGCCACCCATTACTCATATGTATGCTGAAAATTTAAATTCAATAATGATGTTTAGAACACATAGGTAGTCCTAGATTTAACATGTCTAAAATTAAGAAGAATGGCATATATAATGCTTTGGCATTTACATCCTGTTTCAGCTCTACAACCCCCCCCCCTTTTTTTTTTAGTCTGTGGTTTTGTGGGACCTTGGGGTGTGGAGTATGGAAGTGGATTGAGTGGAGAAGGTGGGGTGTCAGTGGAAGTCATAGCAGGCCACAACCATGATAGAAGAGAAGTTTCAAGTTGGCAAAAGGGCAGAAAGACTGAGAATGGGGTACAGGGCTGGTGGATAGTGCCTCATTAATAGGGGTATTTGTTAATAAAGTATTTTCTAATGGAGTAAAGTTTGACTATACAATTGTGAAACCTTTCTGATTCAATATAAATAAATTTATGTTGGTATATTACTCATCTGTAATTCCATTTTTGCCGGTTAATTTTGGCAAAAAGAGCAACAGAAGTTATTTTCAGAGTCAGACACCTAGCTATAGGTAAATGTTCAAAATTTTTCATAATCATTAACCTTCTGAATCAGAGAATTGTTAAATAAATTTAATAATCATTCTCATTACTATATAAATGCCATATACATACTTAATTTTCAGTTGATAGACTGCTGGGCGGCACTACAGCTTCGGTAATGATGGTATTTATTAAACACTTACTATGAGTCAAGTACTATTCTAAACACTAGGGTAGATAAAAGCTAATCAAGTTTGATATTATCCCTGTCCCACTTGGGGCTCCAAGTCTTAATCCCAATTTTACAGATGAGGTAACTGAGGCACAGAGAAATGAAATGACTTACCCAAGGTTATGCAGCAGCAAGTGGTGGAGCTGAGATTAGAAATCGGGTTCTTCTTACTCCCAGGCCCATGTTCTATATACAAAGCCATGCTGCTAGGAAAAGGACAAGACCTGAAACTTTGTATAAAACTCAGTGCCACATTGTCACCAAAGACTGTTTGTTAGTTTTTCAAAAGCTATGCCGTCCTTCTTAATTCATTTTTCTATTTCATTGTCTATCTGTCCATTGTTGTATGGTGGACTTCTTAGGTAGCAGAATTTGGTGATACTACTAAATTGTGTGTTTTCATAGAAAATATAGGGGGCCAGTTAATGGGAATCATTCGGGGAAAATTTCCCTTAATTCTGTTTGAAGTGAATTTCCATACCTACCCACCCCAGGTGTCTGAAAAAAATCAAAAACAAAAAAAGTCCGCATTCTAATTGGGTTCAGAAGATGCAAAATGGTAGTTTCAGGAATTGTAGGCTCTTCGAAGTCTACCTCTTTCAGTGTTCATTCCCTTTTAAAGTCTCCACCCACTTTGATCTCCTACAATCACAATAACGGGATATCACCTTTATACTCATCTGTATTTCTTCTTGTGAATGGCTTCAAGACTGCATTCATCAGGATAGAGATGTTTCAGGATGATAGTCTTAAATACAGTCTATGATTCTCATAGCCTATTGTAATGACAGAATTTCACAGGGAATCAGAAGCCTATACTGACCCCATTTTCCAGGTCCCTTATCTATCTCATCAAGTATGGTCGTTCTACCACATATCCCTCCTTTATTCCATTGGGGATAGAATGAAAGTCAAATGGAAAAACTTCCTCTCTGACAACTGACCGTGCCATTGTGTAGTAGCAGCATAAGAATCTTATTGAACTTCTCAGGCCATACAAACATTGCTTTGATGTTGTCAAATCACAGGTCTGCCAAAAGCATTTGTAAGAACTATGGACAGTACCAAGGTCTTGGTGTTCTCCTTGCACTTTCTCTGACCTGCTATGCTAAAGTGTTTGATGCCTGCAGTGCTATATTTTGGTCTGCTGCCATATTGTTATCCCAGGATTCTGGGCACAATTCTTCAATAGAATTCTGGCTAGAACTTTATTAGCAATGGCAAGGAGCAAGGTAATCCAATAGATCAAAACAATGATTAATAATAACACACATTATTGTATATAAATACAAAGATTCCTTTAAGACTGAAAATGTCTTCCAATTTGAAACCTGAAAATGGTATAGGAAATTCACATATAGATTTGGAATTTGACCAAGATGAGTGAAGAATTAACGTAAGAAAAGATTTCACAGCTACACTGTATATCTTTTTAACAAGCTAGCTCATACTTTTATATACCAGAATAGTTTTCTTTGAGAGTATCACCCTTCAGTTATTTCTGGTATCTTACTGCCTTCATTAATCTTCTCTTCATTAAGCCTCAGAGGTCTATGAACCCAGAAAATTAGATCAAAAGTAATCAATAGGACTAAATTTAAAATGTGGAGAAACTGTTTAACGTTACCATTAATTTCCTTAATTCCAAAGAAAAATACAAGTAATTCAGTGTTAATAGAGCCCTCTGCTCAAAATACTCATCTTATCTCCAGCTACTGTTTTTTGCCTGAAAGCTTCCTCGGCAAATAGAGTACAAGTGTAGTTCAGGGAAACCTCTCAATAAAACTGAAAGGATCAAGTTTTGTGGACTTTGTTTTCTGTGAGTTCACTGCAAGGTCCTATCATAATATCCTAAATTCCATTGTAGTTTGCCAGAGTGCCAAGGAATGCTTTGCTACATGGATTTTAATTTTGCTATTAAAAAAGGTTAATTGTTTTTGAACATCTTGTTTCTTTAAAAAAATAATGACAGTGATAGGCTAAACTGAATCATTTATTTAGACTTTGGGAAATATTATATCCCATGACAATGTGACACTGACGTTCTGTTAAGACCGATGATTAATGCATACACTATCAATTTTTCTTGACTTTGCTGCCTTCAAATGACAGTTATTTTACCTTCTTTTCATCCAGGTATTCTAAATACATCAAGTCATTACTTGCATTTGATTTGAGTTTGAAAAAGAATTTTGAAAATAAAATGACAAGATTTACTTAACCCCCAAACTAGCTGACTCCTGGAATTTACTTCGTAAAATCAACTACTTAAAATGTGTTTCCAATTGTTTGCTTTTGATTTTTTTATGGTATTTGTTAAGGACTGGGGTAGATACACGCGAATCAGAGTGGAAACAGTCCATATCCCTCACCTCAAGAGGCTCACAGGCTTAATCCCCACTTTGCAAATGAGGTAACTGAGACACAGAGAAGTAAAGTGACTTGTCTAAAGTCAAACAGCAGACAAGTAGTCAAACTGAGATTAGAACCCAGGTCCCTCTGACTTCCAGGTGTATGCTCTATCCACTAAGCCAAGCTTCATGTCAGATCCATTCCCGATTATGAATGGATAAAACAGGGCTTAATACTAGGTTCAGTCCTTTTCAACTGATTCTATATAACCATGGTTGCAGGATAAAACAAGGGAACTGAAAACAGGTGCTAGAATATGCTTCAGGAAGTCATTTCAACTCAACAGGCTATGAGGATCATTTAAAGTCCTAGAAGCAGTCATTGGAGTGTTGCTAATTTGTGGAAGACTCTGTCCTAGATTCACATACCTAAGTCAACTTTCAAATGTTTAAGGTCAACTTCCTGCTATGAACAGGTAACAACTTCCATAAAAGAGAAGCAGTACAGCCTAGTGGAAAGAGGTCGGACCTTGGGGTCAGAAGAATGGTGTTCTTATTCTGGCACCACCACTTGCCTGCCACGAGACCCTGGGCCAGTCACTTCACTTCTCTGTGGTTCAGTTTCCTTAGCTGTAAAATGGAGATTAAATACTTTTTTTCCTTTCTACTTTGATTGCGAGCCCCATGTGGGATGAGGATCATGTCAGACCTGATTATCTTACACCTTCCCCGATGTTTAATATCATGGTTGGTACACAGTAAAACTTGACCAATACAATAACAATAATACTAATAATAATTATTATCATTGTTATTCATAATAATGATACTATAACCAAAATAATGAATCAAGTTGCACCAGGGAAACCCTAACTGCAACGAAAGATTTTAACCGGCCACATGGAACTAAATATAATCGGAGAATTTTGTTACCTGGGAAGGATGATTTCCATTGGTGTGATAGACTGACAAGGAAGTGGAAAATCAATTGTACAAGGCCAGTATATCCTTTGGGAGACTTTGAGAGAGCGCATGACAGCAACATCACATCAGACTTCATACCAAACTGAAGGTCAGTGGAGCTGTAGAGCTGCCAGTCTTCTATAGGATTGGGAAAAGAGATACATCACAAGACTGCATCTGACTTCTTGAGCAATTACATTACGGGTCATGCTCAATATCGAGTTTCAAGAGTTCATATTATTTTCTAATTTTTTTACTGACTTCTTTTACTTTAGGGAGTAAAATTTGATGATGGTATTAAATTATGTTTTGGCAATCCTTTGTATTATGTGTAGAATACAAATCTGGTGTGCGGGTATGTAGAAGCAGGGCTAGAACCCAGGTCTCCTTATTCCCAGAGCCTTGCTCCTTTTCCTCTATCCACAGCAGGGCTAATAGGATTGAATGTTCCAAACAATACTGCCAATATTCTATGTCATATGTGTTCAGAACATAGAAGTCAGAAACTTATCTGAACTCTCTGCAGTCATCGTCCATGTCTATAATCAATTTTTAGAAATCTTATTTATGGTTTAAAATGACATTTTACAATGGAAGATGGTATTGCAATCAAAGAGGAAAAATAGCAGCTCTTAAAGCTGCTGTTAGACTGAGTTAACTCCAAAACAACACTTAAATAATTTCTATTAAAGCTTAGAACAAATAAAGAGTCCTTTCTTGGTACAGCATGAGAAATATAGCCTTTATCTTTCATTAAAACAAGTTTTGTTTTTCTGTTGGTTCTCCCCCCGCTCCGAGATGTAAGGTCAGGCAGGATCAAGTGGATGTTTCAGAGGAATTACACTACTATCAATTTTACTTTCATTACTATCATCTATGTTATTTGCAGTAAGAATTAGAATCAGGGAATAATTATGATTACCAAATGAAACAATTTTCATGATGAAGCAAGAGTGATATCCTAGAATTTAATTTTGTTTTATTTTTGTTCAGTTTTAACAAACTGAGCATGGTTACAGTGAGGAAATATCTTTTAAGGTGACTACAATGGATGAGTTGAATATAGTACTTTAAAACTTCTATGAAAATACAGTTGTGCAGAAATTGGGATTGGTATAAAATTTTTTAAGGTATTTGTTAAGTGCTTACTATTTGCCAAGCACTTTCTAAGCACTGTGGTAGATGCAAGACAATCAGGCCACAGTCCCTGTTCCACATAGGGCTCACACTCTAAGTCAGAGGGAAAAAGATTCAATCTCCATTTTATAGATGAGGTAACTGAGGTACAGAGAAGTCAAGTGCCTTGTCCAAAGTGCCACAGCAGACAAGTGGCATAGCTGGTATTAGAACTCAGACCCATGCTCGTTCTGCTGGGCCACACTGTGTGTTTTTGTACGTGGAAACCCCACTGATGGAATCATGAATATCATGAATAAATTGCTGATTTATACTCCACATTTCTTCAAATCTTCTATAAAACTGTAAACTCCTTGTGGGCAGGGAACATATCCATCAACTCTATTGCATTATTCTCTACCAAGTGGCTACTGCAGCGGTCGGGACCCATTAAGCGCTCAACGAATACCACTGACTGATTGAGTGGTGACCAAGTGATAAATCAGCATGATTTGCAGTAAGATTACTAGATTAAGCTCCTGTAGACAGAACAAGGACTTCCAAGTTTAGACTGTTTGTACATACCTACTGATTAGACTGCACTCAGTTCAGTCCCCCGCCACCATGCTGACTGTCCTGAATGATTTGAAATTAGGAATCAGTGGATTGTTCTCTTCACTACCTATTCTCTGACTTATCAACTACATTATTTTGATTAGGAATTTCCTTTATATTTTTTCTCACAAATAATTATTAAAAATTAAATAATCAAGGAAGGATAGTCAGGTGCCAAAACCTTAACAGTTTGAAAGAGCTTATTTATAGGCCATTCATAATACAGACATGGAGGTAATCATTTTTAACAACCTCCTTTCTGCCACATTAGCCAGTTATCTGTACCGGCAAAATGAAGCACAGTGGAGCCGTTGATTCTAATCAGGGTAGACAGTCATTCTGGATCATTCAAGCTCAACATTTTTCTTTTCCTAAAGTATGTAAATATATACTTTTACTTTACATTGCAATTTGCTTCTACCAGTACAAACCTACTGCTTTAACATTGGGGGAAATGCTTGATTATTTTAGGTGATCCTCCAGTTAGTTGATTGGACAGGACAAATTTGGAACACTTAATATCTTTATGTCAGTCAATGTGCTAAGCGCTTTGGGAAGTTACTAAGATAACCACAGTTTGATAACTCACAACTCCCTATTCTAGTATGAAAAATTCAGGATAGAGACCACCAAATCAGTTACATTCTGGAAGTAAAAAAGGCAAAAAAAGGACAGTGAACCTGGAAAATACAGACCTAAGTGACAGTTGGGTATTCTCTCAGGGTAACTGGGAGAGCCATAGGAAACCAAAGTCCGCAGTAACAAATAAAGCCGGAGGTTTCAATCAAGCCAATCTTCAAACTTCACAACTTTCAACATTTCCCAGTGCTCTTTTGAAAGAACTGAACAGGGAGCAAGATAGTGCTAAGTGCTTAGTAAATTCTTATGCACACTGCAAAAACTCAACAAATTCCATTGATCGATTTGCACTGCTATTTTAACATTTCTTTTGCAAATAAGATTTAGATTTATCTTGGGTAGGCACAGCCACGGCCCAAGACCCGACTCCACTGGAATGATGCGTTTTGCAGATCTAATGATTCTGGGGAAATCTGTTTTTCTAGCCAAGAAACCATGGCGGATGTAAAGTAATCAGTAAAAAACACTCAAGAGATCTTGTTTTTCAGCAATTCTCACTTTCATCATAATAATAGCAATAACTGTTAAATGGTTTACTCTTTGCCAAGCACTTTCTAAGCACTGGGATTGATCCAAAGTAATCAATTGACTGCCCCTGTCTACATGGGCTTACATCATAAGAGAAAGATAGAACAGGTATTGAAACTGAGTAAACCGAGGCACGAAGTTAAGTGACTTGTCCAAGGTCACACAACAGGGAAGTGGCAGAGCTGGATTGAAACCTGAGTCTTCTGGCTACCTTCCCGTGTTTTTTCCACTAGGCCAATCCTGGAAACCTTTGTATGTGTGTTAAAGACAGAGTTCTAGGTTATTTTCCTTCCTTGCTGATAGCTTGGTTAAATATGCATCATAAGTTAAATTTGAGTTTAGACTACCACAAGGTAGTGCTGCAACTGACAGTTTACAGGATCACCATGTTAATTAAAAGCAGTTCTTCAGTGTGGTTAAGTAACCATTTCTAAAGAAAGAAAATATATTCCCTAACTCTGGTGAACAATGATTCAACAGTTTAGACTGATGAAAATTTATTTTGACAACAGTTTATGGAAATGTATAGTCCAAAATGATTTTCATAGTGAGGTACTATAAAACCTCAGAAACAATTTAAATGGCATAAATTTTGAATACATGGTGATGGGAAAAGTATCAGGACTGTCTCACAGAATCTCTATTTTCAGCTAATTCAAAAATAAAGGAATGAAGCAGAAAACCGACAAGAATCCAAAGCAACAGATATCAATCAATTAATGATCTTCATTGAGAGCTCACTGTATGCAGTGCCCTGAATTAAGATAATTCAGTATATTATATATATATATAATATAAGATAATGGAGTTGGTTGATATGACCCCTACAAAGGAATCATCCTTCCCTTTAGACAAGTGCAATAGCATGGCCTAGTAGAAAAAGCATGGACCTGGGAGTCAGAAAGACCTGGGTTCTAATTCTGACTCCACTACTTTTTTTTTTCCTAATGGTATTTGTTAAACACTTATTATGTGCCAGGCATTGTACTAAGTCCTGAGGTAGATACAAGCTAATCAGGTTGAAACCAGTCCCTGTCCCACACAGTTCTCACAGTCTCAATCCTCATTTGACAGATGAGATAACTGAGGCATAGAGAAGTGAAATAATTTGCCCAAGGTCACACTGCAGGCAAGTGTATGAGACAGGATTAGAACCCAGAACCCAGATCCTTCTGACTCGTATGCCTGTGCACTGTCCATTAGGCCAAACTGCTTCTATTGTCTGCTGTGTACTTGGGAAAAATAATAAGACTGTGAGGTACCTGTGGGATATGGACTATGTTCAAACCGATTAGCTTGTGTTTATTCCATTATAGTCCAGTATCTGGCAAATAGTAAATGCTTAGCAAATATCATAAAGAGCAGTCACTGTATTCAAATCATGACAATATTGTTTAAGCTTTTGTAATTTAGTCCAGGGGCATTATTATTTCATCATTATCCTCTTACCTGTTCACTTGTTTTAGCTGAAGTACATCATCACTGACAGTTGCTTACTTAATAGCTCCAGGGGAAAATATTCTGTAGAATAGGTTTGGCTACATAACACAACACCTTTTTTCACTTTAGGAATCTGCTGTGAGGAAATATAAATGGGAGTTACAAAGAGCAACCTGGACCCTCACTTTTGTCCACAGAACAACTGTTGAATTTATTTTTTCTCTTGTTCCTCAGGGCCAAAAACATTGAAAATCCTAATTGAAAAAAACAAGTTTGACTCCCTTCAAGTATTACCAGAGCTAAAATAGAAAAAGGAATGTGGATTTTTTTTCAAAGACCTTGTCCTCACAAAGACATCTTCAGTGCCTCCAACTCTTAACTTTTCTCCGACATCATGTACTTTGGGAGGAAAATAGTTACTATGAAAAACTAATGAATGTAGACATCATTCAAATTGGTTTTATGCACTCATGAAGTGTCAATGTGAATAGAATTTCTAACAAAAACATCTAAGCAAAAATGCAAGCAGGAAAAAGGCTATATTTGTCAGATACAAAGACAGCTTTGTCACCTCCTCCCGCCGACAGGATTAAGTACACTTGTGTTTATATGTGTGTTCATGTTTTTACAGTAGAAGTTGTGTTTCACCACTTGAATGGACAAGTCAAGAAAACTGATACATTTTCTGGAGCTAATGTCAAGTGTTATGGGTCAAGGTCAGGCTGAATATAATACCATCTTCAATTCAAAGACCCGCATTTGATTGCACCTTCTTTTCTTTCTTCTTATATCCTTTTCTTGTCAAAGGAAGGAACATTGCTCTTTAACTTAGATCCATTTATAGCTATGCCACTAGGCAGAGATGAGGCCTATTTTGTTCCTGCACCCTGATTTTAGCCTCCTTATCTTTTCCTTTGTATCTATTTTACTTCTGGGTCTGAGTGAGTATCAAGGAGCACAGGGCTAGGTTGAAAATAATTTGCTTAGCAATATGGGCTCAACTTGTTCTCTATAGTTCCTCTAACCTATAGGTAGATGAATAGGTAGATGAAGTTCATTGAACTCAGAGAGTTTCCTCCATCTAATACATGGAATTTTGCAGAAAGTCACAGAGCCCTAGGTAAGAATACTTTGCAAATAGAGATGCAAAAGAACAAGAGAGGAATGGAAAAGATTATCATATAACCACTAGCTAAGTTTATAAAGAAAACCTAATGATCACATTGGAATCATTTTGCAGAGGGCACATGTTCTAAATGGCAAGTGGCCAATGTGAAGGGGAGCGGAGTAGCCTTGTAGAAAGAACTCGGCTTCTGAATTAGAGGATATGCGTGTTAGTCATAGCTCTGCCACTTACCTGCTGTATGACATTGGGCAAGTAACTTACCTTCTCTGTGCCTGTTTCCTCAGCTGTAAAATGGGGATTCAATACTGTTTTTTTTTCTCTCCTATTTAGACTTTGAGCCCCATTTGGGATGGGAACTATGTGCAACCTGAGTAACTTGTATCTGCCTACCCCAGTCTATAGAACAGTGCTTGACACATGATGAGTGCTTAACAAATATCATAAAAAAAGGGCTGGCTTCATAGTCACAATGTAAAGAGACTGGAAAGCATTTGTTAGAAGATGAGCAAATAGAGTTCTTTTTTTTTCTTGTCATACCTGACTTTGAAATGATCGGAGAATGGGCCCAATTAATAGATGTTGACAGGAGGTGCTGAAGGGCCTACTCTGTCCCTTTCATTCCTCTTCCAGCCTGGTTGGCCTCTTGGAACCCATTCAGGAGGAGGCCTAAGGTTTGGGAACAGGGCTAGAGGTTGGAAAACCCCATATGTAATCTGTCATTGAGCCAGGCATATTAACATCTGTTCCATGACTTGAGAAACAGTACAGGGCATAGGGCAATCCTGCTTACATTCACTTGACCCTTAAAGTTAGCTTTGTCCCAGGCAGAGTCAGGTCAAAGAAAGGAATCATCCAGTTGATAATCTCTTTTAAAAATATTTCCTACCACTTGCAGCTATGACCACTTTTGATGTTCTTTCTCTCATGAATGGTTAAAGACAGCTGGTGTGGGAGAGAAAAACATAGCTAGATAAGCATTGATCTAGGAAAAGGCAAAGTTTTGAAGGTAACACTACCTCCCGCCAGGTCAGAAGACACAACATTCTAAAGCTTATTCTTCTAGAAATGAAGAGTCACTAGGACTCTTCAGTATTTAGGCCCAAACCTTGGGCAACTTTGTCTACAAAATAAAAAGAGGAGAGATCACTGGTCATTTTTGTGGTCAGCTTATTCTCATTTCTTCTCCAAGATGGAGATGGTAGCGGCACCCTTGAAATCCTGAGGCATCCCTTCACTGTTCCCTATGTTGGGGAAAAGCCTGTACTGGAAACTGAGTGGAACATCCCTTCCTCAATTGTAAATAATGAATCTTTGGCATTCTTTGTGGTGCCAGCAGCAATGGTAACATTTTTAAAATCTACAGCAAGAGCAGGGGTCATTCATCTTACTTTCATTATAATGATAATTATGATTCTCATTAGGTGCTTAACTATGTGCTGGGGTAGATATGAGTTATTCAAGTTGGACACAGTCCCTGTTTCACGTGGAGCTCACTTTGTACTCTCCAAAGCTTCCAACATTCTGCTCTGCTAAAAGTAGGCACTCAATAAACAGTATTACTGAGTGACTAAAGGATTGGCAGTTGTGTTAAGGAGATCAGCGAAATCTTCTGCAGTTCTTTAAAATTATTTCTCTGTCTATGCACAAAGTAGACCCAGCTCTGTTCGTTTCCACTGTTGCTATTATCAGTCGATTATGTAGTCTCACGAATACTTTCAGGGATGGGTAGAAATCACTGGTTTGTTTTTCTGTCAGCCTAGCCCCCAAAGAACATGATTTCCACATGGAACTGGAACTGTGCCTGACTTGATTATATTGTAGCTTCCCCAGCACATACTATAGTTGTCATGGCACGCAGAAAGCGCTTAACAAATATCACAATTATCATTACTATTACAGCCTTGTAATTCTATTTCTTATCATGTGTTTCTTTTTTTTTCTGTATTTCTAACTTTGAAAAGGATTACCTTTGTTTGAGTTGTGAAGATATTGTTGATGCATTACTTGCTTCACTGCAAGTAGCTCTTTGATCTTGGAGTTATTTATCATCCAAACATCCTGGTTTTTCTTCAGCAGCACCTGGTCTGAAAGACTGCCTGGTAAGCAGTATCTCATGGAGACAGTCATTTGATGACAGAGGCAGATGGAATTTCTTCTTCTAAAAGGGGTGCTTTGCTTTAATGTTGCCATGAAGATTCTTGCATCTGTCTTCTTTCTCCAGAAGGCCACTATTGACTTTATCAATCAGTGATATTTATCGAGTCATTACTGTGTGCAGAGCATTGAACTAAGAACTCAGTAAAGCAGAGTTGGTAAACATGTTCCTTTCCAACAAGGAGCTTACAGTCTAGCCCTTTGATTTTATAGTTAGGCAAGGTTTGGATCATCAGTGATTCAATAGTCATATTTATTAAGCGATTAACTGTGTGAAGAGCACTGCACTAAACATTTGGGAGAGTACAATAAAAGAGAGATGTTCCCTGCCCACAGTGAGCTTACACTCAGTTGGTCAATTGTATTAACTGAGTGCTCACTGTGTGCAGAGCGCTCTACTGAACATTTCGGAGAGTACAATATAACAGGCACATTCCTTGCCCACAATGAGCTTACAGTCTAGAGGGCAAGACAGACATTAGTGCAAATTAATAAATGAAGGATAGTTACATCAAGGAATTTAGTTGAGATGATGAGGGTGAGCTAGGGACCTAAGTGCTGTGGGAATAAGGTGGTGTGAATATCAAGTGCTTAAGAGCTAAGCATGAAGCTTCTGGTGTTCTATCAATACTGATGGGGTGGTAGGGTGAAGGGTCACTAGGGAGTGGGAAGAGGATCTGGGTAGGGGTGGGAAGCAGAACACCTCAGTCATTATGGGAAGAGCAACAACTCCAGAGATGGTATTATCAGTGACATTTTCAATGCCATTGCTGCCATCACCTATTCATCTAAATGAAACATCGCCTATCCCTGGAAGCAAACTGGCTGTGACTCTATAAAGTCCTAGTGAATGGGATACCGACTGCTATGCCTCGACTCTGACACCCAGGGCTAGCCTGGACCAACAAGATAATGGAAACATAAATGCATGAGCATGGGAATCATGGGACCTGCCTCATAATTCTGTCTCTTGTCAATTGTCTGCTGTGATTAAGGGCAAATCAGTAATTTTCCCCAGACAGTTTCCCATCTGCAAATTGGGGATTCTGCAAAGTGGCGCCTGTTGTCCCTCTAAGACTATGAGCCTCATGAGGGACAAGGACTAACCTGATCATCTTATATCTACCCCAATACATAGCACATAGTATGTGTGCAAACTTTCAATTAATAATATTATGGTAGAGACCACAGCAGTCATATCTGGCTCCATGCACCTGAATGTTTACTTGCACCAAGAAAGGAGGCACTCAGGGACAGCTAGAACATATGAGCAAATGAACTTTACCTTCCTCAGCCTAAGTATGAGGCTGTAACAAGCAGCTTCCCAAGCGCTAGGTTTGTAGTAAGCACTAAGTATATATTACGGACTGACTGACTGATCCACTGCCATTCATTTATTCAGAACTATCTGGAGTCTTACTGTGCTGACATATCTCGATTAAGCCATATTTGTCTTCCTATATGAATAGTTATACCTCTTGGGACATTGATTTCAAGTATTTTTGCTAGTTACCAGGTATGTGGAAAGAAATTTAGAAAGAAAAAGCCTACAAAATGAAGGGAGCAGTAAGTGGATGTTAGATGGATCCAATTTTGAACTGTGAAATGTTGAAAGGTATGAAATTGGATTGTTAATATCAATGAGCAAATGATATAATAATATCATAGCTAAATATCTTAATAAAAACTATTTATTACAAGATATCTGCAATAATATTTCTGTGGAAAATATTATGATCCATTGACTTTCACACTTAGTCGAGAAATTCTAAGAATGTTTCCTATTGAAAAGAGCATGCAAAAGTAGAATATATTATGCCACAGACTCTATCGTAATGGAAGTACATGCTTTTCCTAAAATGCAATGTGGAGAAAAAATCCCAGATTATGATAGATAAAATTCCATGTCACAATCAATGCTCCATAGCAAAGGTAAGCAGTGATAAAGTAGGACGTTGATGAATTTCTTTTAAACAGAATGCTTAATGGACAGATGGTCTCTTAGTTTCATTTTGTATGAAATATGTTCCATGATAGCCGTGTTTATAATGAAAAGTTAAGTAAAACAAAAATAGACTTATTAACATTATGAATCCTAATTGCTTACATAGTTGGAATGTAATATCTACCGATAAAAGTTGAACAAAGCAGAGTGATGTTAATGATCTGTACCTAACTAAATGGTCCCTGACAGGAAATAATTGCATAGTTTCTCAAGGACCCTTCAAAGTGCCAATTTTTCATCCTTTTCTATGTATGTATATATAACTTAGTTAAAATGTCAATTCATTAGACCTGTTCTCATTTTCTTAACTATTTATCTTAAACAACAGTTTAATCACCATAATAAGACAAAGCTTTTTTAAAAAAATATTCCTTTAACTACACTTTGACACCTGTTGACTCCCAGCTCTCTAAAACACCCCAGAGTATAAATACTAGCCATAGGACATGAGTGATTATCCAAAAAGAAACAAAAGATGATACAATTAAACCAAATCAAAGTACAACTTACTCCAAATACACAATCTTCTATACATTCAAAAATCTTTTACATTTGCCAATGAAGTTCCCTAAATAAAACAAAATTATATGGGGAGGTACTAAATTATAGAATATGGCAAGACCTTACAATCTTGTATAAGGCCTTACTGGCTCAACAGCAAGGCAGGCAAAGAGAAAGAAAGCAGAGAAAGTCAAATTCCTCCCTTGATTGACTCTTAGTTCCAGATTATTCTGGGAAATGTACTTCTCAACCAGATTTTTGACTTGTCCTCGGCCCTTGGAACTTAGCGCCACCTCCAAGGAAGCCTGAACATTATTACAACCAAGCCCTGTGAATAACACCTATATTTGTCTGCAACTTTAAAGATCATCCTGCTCCTATTTTCTAACTCAAAGAAATGAGAGGTAGCTATCTGTTGTGACTTTTTTTAAAGAGAATAGTCTATATCCAGTGAAAATGTGTCTATATGCGATTTAAAA
This sequence comes from Ornithorhynchus anatinus, assembly GCF_004115215.2. Lineage (NCBI taxonomy): Eukaryota > Metazoa > Chordata > Mammalia > Monotremata > Ornithorhynchidae > Ornithorhynchus > Ornithorhynchus anatinus. The sequence goes on from NC_041737.1 coordinate 17,279,587, forward strand.
ATGAGTTCTCCACAGGCAAAGCATAGAGTTGAGGCAACTATCCAATATTTTAAGCTTCAAGCCTGCTTTATCTCAATTACTTGAATAATTATGCAGTTATGGGAACTGAAGGATTTGGGGGTTGATTAATTGTTTCAGCTCTATTTTATTATTTCCAGCAAGATAGTCTGTTACAATAGTCAGTTCAAACAAATAGCTACAAGTGAGAAAATAGAATGGTTTCAGACCAGTATTATCATTATAGGCTGTCTATGGTGATCAAATCCACCAGTTAACTGCCCAGTTTCCATTACACTTGCCCTATGTCAACTCAGGCACAGCCTTAATGTCTTTTCTTCACTCAGAACAGAGGAAAATTGTATATTGATCTCAGATAAATATAAGAAGTGAGAAATATTCTGGGAAATACCATAGGTATATTTTTTTAAAAAACAAAGGAGTTATGGGGTTCTCCTTTCTGACCAAGTAGGTTGGGGCAGAGCTTTTAACCAGATCAATGGAAAACACGTTGACATTTTCTAAATGGCTTTTGTCAGTGGGATTGCTCTGGATTTGCAGGGAGTGCATCTTGAAACAAACAGAGTTCTAAAATTTTAAATCTTCCCAAATTCATGAGTGCTTTACTTTTTTTTTGCTTTTACTTACCCACTGAAAATTTTACTTTTATGTAGTATTGTAAAGAAATGATAGAGAAAACAGTCACAAAGCATTCCTAGATGCCACCCTGTGAGCCAGAGCACCTCCGCTGGCAAATTGAGGAGCTGAAGCTGCTTGTTACATGATCGAATGAAACAGCCTCAGTTGGGCCAGTTTATTCCACACCAGTCAGGGCCAGAAATGCATGCTGATTCCGTCCCTGGAATTGGTGGTTTTGTTAACTCAGGAATCTCATCTGGAAAGTGTCTTCTGTTATTTCATATGCCCAGAATTCATTTGAACATCCAGTTTATTGTGGTAAAATCATTTTTAATGTTAGTTTTATAAGATTCCTACATTTTCAAACTATCAGATTAACATTTGCCATTGACCTTTTGACGAGTATAATGAATCCTTGGTGTCTACAGACTGCTTACTGTGTGCAGAAAACTCTGCTAAGTGCTTTGGGATGAACAATAGAGTCATCTCTCCCTCTAGACTGTAAACTCGTTAGGCAGCGAATGTCTCTCATATTATCAGTGCTTAGAACAGTACTTGCCCATAGTAAGCACTTAACAAATACCACAATTATTATTATTATTACTCTCTCAAGCTCTTAGTGTAGTGCTCTGCACATAGTAAGCACTTAATGAATAAGACTGATTGGTAGATGCGTCCTGTTCACAAGGGGCTTACAATCCAGTGAGGAGTTTATATTCCTAAACTCTACACAGTCTGGAATTAGGAAACCTGGCTTCTAGATTCAGTCCTCTCTGTTGGGGCTATGTCATCAGTGGTGATGCTTTCTAACCAAAGAATCCCCCAAGGCATTCTGAGAGCTGAACAGACCCCAACGGGAATCCCCAAAATGACAAGGCCAGTGTAGATGTCACAAACCACTTGAGAAGCAGTGGGCCTCCTTGAGAAGCAGCGGGCCTCCTTGAGAAGCAGCAGGCCTAGTGAAAGAGCTCAGGCCAGGGAGTCAGAGGACCTGGATTTCAATCCCAGCTCCTCCACTTGTCTGCTGTGTAACCTTGGGCAAGTCCCTTCTCTTCTCTCTGCCTCCATTATTGTAAAATGGAATTTAAATCCTCTTCCCTCAAGCCTAGATGTGAGCCTCATGGGAGAGAGGGACTGTGTTCAACCTCATCAGAACTGAGAACAAGGCTTGACCCATAGTAAACACTTAACAAATACCATAAAAGAGTCATCTTGATCATGGTCCTAAAGCTCACCACGTGCTATACATTGTGGTCACTTGAACCACAAATAGGTCCTGCATGGAAAAAGCCTTTGCTTGAATTTTTCAGTGTCTTGTTCCCCTATCCATCTACACGCTTGTTGCGTTATGTGCCCAGCCTGAAGCCTTAGAGCTGAGGAACATTGGTTCATCTGCAAACAGAACTCATTTGAGAAAATGCTGAGGTATGTAAAACATTCGGCTCGATTCCCCATTCCCAACCAGATGGGTATTGCCAATGTCCCTGTCTTATATCTACAGCCTTCTTGCTTTGCTCTAGGTAAAATAATTTCCATTTTTTAACATTAATTCATATATTTCTACACAAAAATAGGAACTTCACAGGGGAAGGTACTGGTACTGGGAGAAAATAATTTCTCCAAGAATGATCAAGCCACTGCCATCTCACCCTAAATCATATTGAAAGTCATGTAGGTGAAGGCAGAAGGCAAGGATAGCATGGAGGAGGCTAGAGTGTAGATCTAGGCTCAGCCAAGCAGGGTCTGGGAATAGCTGTGTGGCTTAGTGGGAAGAGCACAGACCTGGGAGTCAGAACACCTAAATTCTAATCTAATAGAGAAGAAGTATGGTTTAGGAAAGAGCACAGGCTTGGGAGTCAGAGCTCGTGGGTTCTAATCCCAGCTCTGCCACTTGTCAGCTGCATGACTTTGGGCAAATCACTTAACTTCTCTTTGCCTCAGTTACCTCATCTGTAAAATGGGGATTAAGACTGTGATCCCCACGAGGGACAACCTGATTAGCGTATATCTACACCAGCGTTTAAAGAGTGCTTGGCACATAATAAGTGCTTAACACATACCATCATTATTATTATAATCCTGTCTCCTCCACTAGCCTGGTGTATGACCCTGGACAAATTGCTTAACTTCTCTGTGCGTCAGTTCGGTCACTTGGGGATTCAATACCTTTTTCTCCCTCCTACTTAGATTATGACAGTAGCTGGCCCAATTATGTTCTATCTACTACAGTGTTGGTCACATAATAAATGCTTAACAAATGCTACCATCATTAAGTGGGCAACATGATGCTATAAAGAAACGATCCGTTTCATTGATCATTTGTGTATTCTGGGCAAGGATTCACTAATTAGAGAACAAAACGAGTGTGCATGAATGGGTTCATCTCAGAAAATATGATTACAGAAAGAGGGAAAGACTAGGTAAAAGTGGAAGAAAAGATGGAAAAAGGAGATGAGAAGGAAGAAAGGTGTTTGTAAGAGTGTGTGTGTGTGTGTGTTTGCAATGCCTTCAGCCTTCTGGCTTCTGAGGTCCTAAGGGATCTTGGTGCTGTCAAACATAATCAAACTTAAACTAGGGTTCAAGAGATAGTAGTCTTTACATGCCCTCTGATTTGTAATGACCAGGGGAGAATAATGAACACTTCAAAATGTTAAAGGTGGCTGACTGAACCACAGCTGAAAAGGAAAATGAGGTGCAAAGATGGAATAGAGTCAGAGCCCCCAAATAAGCTGACTTTTAAAATTTGTAAAGGGAACTAGTTTGTGCTGGCATCACAAAAGAAAGGTCAGGCTGGTGCATCGGGAATGTAAGGTTTAAAGCCAGTTTGGAAGGTAGATGGAGTAGAACTGTGGAGAACAGCAGTGAGGAGAGAAAAGGTTGTTGGAAAAGATTAAATGTGGTATTGAAGCAGGGGAAAAATTCAGAGAGTGAATGTACACGAGGTCAGAAAGGTGAAAACGTTGCATACCATTTATGAATATACTGTTCTTAGTGAGAATCTGGCTTTCAACTTAGAAATGCATTGTTGTCTACAGAAAACGTATATGTCTTAGCCCTGAAAAATTAACCGTTTGCAAATGAATTCCACGTCCAATTACTCGTGCAGAGTAGTAAAATCACCACCCCTCAGGCCATCACTGAGTCCTCTTGAATTTCTCCGATTCAAAACCATGCCCTTAACTCAAATGAAGATCAGTGCCAGATGCAGAATAAAAGGCCCTAAAAAGCAGTTTTAAGGCATCAGAAGTTGAAACATTAACTCTCCATTCATCTTGCAACTTGAATAGGAAGATAAACAGGATCACGAGGAAAAAAAATGTTTTGAAGATAAGAAGTATCACAGCTTTTTGAGCTTTGCTAAATTTCCCAAACTTGGCTGAATTTACAAAATACTCCCCACAGACACAGACCTTCAGACACTACATCTGTCAAGAAAAGAATGACTCACTTTTCTGACTTCAGCGGCGGAACACTAGAAATAGCAGTTACAGATGATGCTGTATAGCAGTTTACGGTACTACATTGGGGCCCTCAGGAAATGTCTGAACCTCATTCAGAGCTTGTACTTTCCCTAGAACTTTGGAGCCTTTGAACTCCCAGGACTGTTCATTTCTTCTCCTTCCTTATATGTAATGGCATTGGTCAAAATGTTGACCTCTTGAAAACACAGAGCTATTTTACGTACTCCATTAAGTGTAATAAGTAACTGTGAGTGGGAATGAAACATGGTACTTCCAATCTAGCCTTACCTCTGCTCTCCTTCTCTTCCTTGCTTATCATACTCCACTCCTTCATTTCTCTTTATTCCCAGTCATTTTATTTTGGATGGTTGTCTTTAATCTACATTGTATGGGGAAAGCCCTAGATGTATTCTTAATCAGCAGTGTCAATTTGGGACAGACTTCGAGATGACATTGATTCTGCAGATTACTACAATGGCTACTGCTGCTCTTGACATGGGTTCCTTCTGTTTCCCTGATTACCATCTCTGATTCGCTTTCCTTTCTCACTTAAGAAACTCACCTGAGAATCATTAATATAAAGAGACATTGGGATTGATTGATGAAGGTGAAGGAGGGACAAATCTGAATCATCAGTACATTCATTTGGAGGTAGCTCATAGGAGACTTAGTGGATAGAACTAGCCTTTGAAAAGAAACATTTAGTTCACACTCAAAGTGTCCAGAAATTTTACAGTGGAAATAGAACACAAACAAAAAACAGAGAGAAGCAGTGTGGCCTAATAGAGAGAACATGGACCTGGGAGTCAGAGGACCCAGGTTCTTATCCTGGCTCTGCCCTATGCCTGCTGTGTGACCTTGGGCAAGTCACTTGACTTCTCTGTGCCTCAGATTTTTCATTTGTAAAATGGGGATTCAACATCTGTTGTCCCTCCTAGACTATGAGCCCCTGGTGGGAAAGAGTCTGGGTTTGACCTGTGTCTAATTATCTTGAAACTTAACCCAGTGCTTACTTACCACAGTGCTTGGCACATAGTCAGTACTTAACAAATACCATTATAATTACCATTATCACTGTTGTATTAAGAAGGCTTATGAGTTTAGGGATAGTGAATATGACTCAGTGATGCCTTCGAGAGTGAGGGTGTAGAGCTTTATGTTATTAGAGATCAAGTCTGGAACCTAGGTGTGAAGAGGGACACAGGTTTAGAATGTGATGACACCTGAGGTGAGCAAAAACTGACTGTGCTGAATGTTCAGTGAAATGAGGACTTCTATCTTTGTGATATTGAATTTTTGATGGTGGCAGAACAATGTAAAGCATCTGCATACTATAAAAATCATTGGCTTGATGGATGGAAAGAAACAGACAAGGATGTTTCTTGACTGTGAGCCCATCGTTGGGTAGGGATTGTCTCTATCTGTTGCTGAATTATACTTTCCAAGAGCTTACTGCAGTGCTCTGCACATAGTAAGTGCTCAGTAAATATGACTGAATGAATGAATGCATAAAATGGTAAGAAGTCTAGAGCCTAAGAGCCATTAGACTCATCCTCATTGTCACAGATGCCAAACAAGTCAGTCTGGGAATGGTTTAAGATGCAAAATAAGGAATTGAAAAGAGGTACAGCTGCTGCTATGGGAGATGGAGTATCCCACCTCTGCAGCTTCCTGCTTCTCTGGGTATCTCCAGTGGCTTGGACCCTAATGATGGGAGGCAGAGCCTAAAATATGGGGCTTAGGGTAATCATTCTGACCCAACGTACCCTAGAAACAGCACCTCATTTAGAAGATATGGCATGACAAAACCATAACTTTTGCTTTTTTTGCCAGTGGGGGATGGGGGAGTTGGTTGTGGGATTCTTATCTATCTACCTACCTATCTATCTATCTCTATCTATTTATTTATTTTAATGATGGGGTCAGACGACCACGTTTGAGAGAACCGGAAGAGCCAAAAGATTTGAGAAGTGAACGGATGATTTGCCAAAGAACTGGCAAGTACTAAAGTGAGAGATTATAAGAATTACAGTAGATTGACGGGCAAAGGGAAGAAAGAGTAATCTTTCTCTGAGAGGCCCTGTTTCCAGGTAATTGTCTGCCCCCTTTAGAATAGATACGCTCCTAATTCAATAATGGTGCTTTGTATTTCCAGTTCTTATAGAATCAATGTTACTCAGAGAGCAGAAATGCCTCTGAACAATCTTAACTTCGATCAGTTGATTTTTATGGAGCAGAACACCAGATTATCTAGATGCACTTAACAAGCATCATTTAACATAAAAAATAATAAAAACCAAGTGGAATTTGTTTACCATTTTCTGCCCTTAAACTGCATATTCTTCGAGGATCGGCTTGGGAGAAAGCAAATGGTTGTTAAGATAGGTCAAATGCCAGAAGAGAGAGATGTTTTGATTTAAAGGTTTAGCCTGAGGCAGGAAGCTCGAACGCTGTTCTCCAATTCAAACATAAGAGCAGTCTGCTCCAGCGAGGTTTCCAGTCGATTTGTCAAGTATATGGGTCGTTAGGGATCAGAATAATGTATGAACCTCAAAAGGTTTGAAAGAATGATTTTGGATCCAAACAGCTTGAAATGGATTTGAGATTGAATCGATAGCCAGTGGAGCTACTGTTCTTTCTTTCAGTTTAATACGTTTCTATTTCTTCAAATGTCATTCCTTTGATTACCTTTTTGGAAACAGTTCAAACTTGTTTTTGAGATCTTTTTTTTTAAGACAAGAAATTTATTCAAATTTATTACAGAGAAAAAAGTTTTTGACTGGCTAAAGCAGTCAACAATAAAATGCATTTTTTATTAATTCAAGGATAATAATGTGTAAACCTCAAAAGATTTAAAGGCTTAGGTTGTATCCCAAACTCTTTAGTCTGGAAAACCTAAGGAGATACGATTTTCTTTTTATATTTCCATTACTTACGGGTTTTAGCCAGATCATAAATATCCCAAGCAGTTTGCCTTATAGTATTAGTTTAAATGACACTGAAGACTGATCAACGTACCGGTCAGGACGATCCAGTGTTCTGGCTTATGCCATGGGGGATTCAGTCTATAAAGAATATGGCATTGCCAACCTACTCCTTGTAACTCAGTCTCATCTATTTCGCCACCAACCTCTGGCCCAAGCCCTGCCCCTGGCCGGGAACACCCTCCCTCTTCATATTGGACAGACTATCATTCTCCCCACCTTTAAAGCCTTGTTGAAAGCACATCTCCTCCAAGAGGCTATCCCCGACTACGCCCTCATTTCGTCTTCTCTTACTCGCTTCTGTGTCATCCTTGTGATTTTAGTTTCACTTTTTATCCCCCCCTTCCACAGTCCAAAAGCACTTATGTATATAATCCATAATTTATTCATTTATATTGTCCATCTCCCTCTCTAAGTCAGTTGTGGGCAGGGTACAGTTCTAACAGTTCTCTTGTATTGTACACTCCCAATCTCTTAATACGGTGCTCTACACTCAGTGAGCACTTAAAAAATATGATTGATTGACAAGCTGCACTGGTAACTCTTTATCTTCAGACACATATAGTTTAATGTGACCTTAATGGGATGGTCAAGTATTTTAGGGTTCCATCCTACCACCTGGTCAGCCTCTGAAATGATCTAGAGAAACAGCGTGGCTCAGTGGAAAGAGCACGGGCTTTGGAGTCAGGGCTCATGAGTTCGAATCCCAGCTCTGCCACTTGTCGGCTGTGTGACTATGGGCAAGTCACTTAACTTCTCTGTGCCTCAGTTCCCTCATCTGTAAAATGGGGATTAAGACTGTGAGCCCCACGTGGGACAACCTGATTCCCCTATGTCTACCCCAGCGCTTAGAACAGTGCTCGGCACATAGTAAGCGCTTAACAAATACCAACATTATTATTATTATTATCTACCATTTGGGCTGGGATAAGCTGGCCAGCTCAGTAGCAAGGGAGGTAGAGGAGGCGAGCAGTGGCTGCTACTATGCTCCCTCTCCTCCTTACTGGTCAGGGTGGCCTCAGGCGTTGCTGATGTCCAGGTTAAAGCAGCCAAATGGTAGGGAAGCTATCAAGAGCACCCAAGAAGGATTCATGAAAAGGTTCTATGAGGAAATCCACACACCCTAGAGCAAGCTACCAGAGATCCCTGACTCCTTCCTCTGGGACAGAACCTGTGTTGTAACCCAGGTGTTACTTCTGAGCCTTAGCACTTGGCAGCAGGAGCTGAGGTGGACAGAGACTTAGCCTTTATACAAAGATTCTGTATATGAAGGTGCCTGGATGGTTATTTTTTCCCTCCCTCTTTCTCTCTCAATCTCCACTTAATTATTTTCTCTTTCTCTATTCCTCTCTTAACCCCTTCTCTTCCTCTTTCTCTGGTGCTCCTCTTTTCTGTCATTTCAGTATTACTCCCTCTATGATCTTCCTGCCTTAGGGCATTTCCTCAGGGTATTTGTTAAGTGCTTACTATGTGTCAAGCACTGATGTAAGTACTGGGGTAGATACAAGCTAATCAGACTGGACACAGTCCCTATCTCTCATGGGGCTCATAATCTTAATCCCCATTTATGGTTTGAGGTATCTGAGGTACTCAGAAGTGAAGTGACTGCCCAAGGTCCCACAGCAGACAAGTGGCAGAGTCAGGATTTAAACGCAGGTCATTCTGACTCCCAGGCCCATGCTCTACCCAATAGGCCATGCTGCTTCCCCCATCCTGCACTTAATACCCCAAAATGTTGGTCACCTTTTTTAGTCTATGGGATTTATTGCTATAGAAGTTACCAATGAATGACCCAGTAAGGTTCTCTTCTGTAACTTTTTTCCTCTGCAAGTGTAAATCGACACTTTCAGGTCACAGGGCGCTTCACAGTACTGTGATTTTGCCCCAGTAGGCTGAATGGGTTAATATTTCTCAGACAAAATGAGCCAGACCTTACTGGCTGATTGTGCCCATTTTTCTTCCCTGTCTACCTTAATCAACTGGCACTCACTGATAGCTCCTTCCTCACTGCTTCTGGATATACTTACATCGACCCTCTCCTAAAAAAAAACACAATTTTTCCCCGTGATGTGATAGAAATATTGCCCCTCTCCCTCCTCCCATTCTTGTCAAAACTCCTAGAATGAGTTGTACAAGCACTTTGGTTGCATTTCCGCTCTTCCAATTTCCTTCTTGACCTTCCATAATCCTGTTTCCACTCCAGTAAGATCACTTTCTCCAAGGTCACTAATGAAGTCCTTCTCACCAAATCTAATGGATTCTGTCCTAAATCCCCTTGACCTCTGGGCTACCTTGTACTATGGATTATTCTCTTCACCTCAAAACACTACTTCAAAACTGACACAGTTCTTTCCTGATTTTTCTCTTACCTATGTAGCCCAAACTTCTAATTCTTTGTTGCCATCTTTTCACTTCTTGAAACCCCCTAAGGATTCCCCTTATATCTCTATTATGAATCAATTAATTAATCATTCAATAGCATGTATTGCACACCTACTGTGTGCAGAGTACTGAACAAAATGTTAGGGAGAAATACATTGGAATTGGCAGTCATGATTCCTGCTCTCCTAATTTAACAGTCTCATGGAGGAGACTTGTTTTACATATACACATATATGTATATTTTACATTATATATTAAAAACTACTTATATATTAATATTAATGTGTCTCCTTCTAGACTCTAAACTCGTCATGGTCAGAGAATGTATCTGCTAATTCTACTATTCTCTGCCAAGTGCTTAGTATAGTAAGTGTAATAAATGCCATTGATTGATTGATTGACCTGATGACCTTATGGTGACAATGGGACATCCAAGAAGCAATTTTCTGGAGGCAGGAGGAAATAGAGTACTGATAAGGAGAGAGATTGAGCCTAATGGGGTAAATTTGGTAGTTGTCTACATAGAGGTGTAGTGAAGCTAAACTGATGTCTTCATTTCCAACATCCGTGCTCTGTGATTATAAGACTGGGTAAGGAGGAAATTATCTACTAAGCACTTGGGAGAGTACAATATAACAATAAACACAGTCCCTGCCCGCAATGAGGTTTTCTCAATTTAAACTCACTCTGTGGCAAGCTCATGAACTCCCTCACTTTCAACTATCACTTCTATGTGAATGACTCCAAAATCCACCTCACTAGCCCTATCCTGTCTCCTTCTGCAAACTCACATTAATGTCCGCTACAGGCGATCTCTATAAGCTTGTCCCACCAGCATTAGAAGGTCAATATGTCCGAATCTGAATTCCTTTCCCTCCTTTTCAAATCCTCTCTTCCACCTAACTTTATCAAAACTTTTGAAAATACCATCATCATCACTCAAGTCCATAAGCCTGGAATAATCCTTTTTTTAATGGTATTTGTTAAATGATTACCATGTGCCAAGCACTGTATGAAGCACTAGGTAGATAAAAGTTAATCAGGTTGGACATAGTCCCATCTGGGGCTCACAGTCTTGATCCCCATTTTAACTGAGGCACAGAGAGGAGTGAAGTATCTTGCACAAGATCAAACAGAAGACAAGTATGTGGAGCCAGGTTTAGAACGCAGGTCCTTCTGGCTTCCAGGTCCTTGCTGTATCTACTAGGCCATGCTATTTTTCTTCTTCTCTTTTAACCCCCATATTCAGTCTGCCACCAAATCCTTGCAATTCTTCCTCCACAACATTTCCAGACTCTGCTCCTTCCTTGCCATTCAAATGCCCACTATTGCTGTCCAGGCATCGTCTTCCCCAGGCTAAACTACTGCATCAGGTAGTAGGTTCATCATACCTTAGTACCACTCAAGCAATGTTAAAATAGCATCACAACTAATGTATAAACAACTGTACATCACCTATTTTGATGTTGAGGTTATGCTGCAATATACCAGCTTCCTAGGCCTGCCATGTGTCTCAACTACCGGGAAAGTCACTGTAGCAGTTACAAACATAAGATATTAACTAGCATCTGGACCCGATGTCATGCCTGCTGCTACCTGAAAACACTGAGAGAAGCAGTGTGGCCTGCTGGAAAGGGCAAGTTGTAAGTGTGGGGATAAATACACGGTAATTAAGTTGCATACAGTCCTCATTGCACATGGGCTCACAGACTCAACCCCCATTTTACAGATGAGGTAACTAAGGCACAGAGAAATTAAGTGACTTGCCCAAAGCCGCACAACAGACAAGTGGAAGAGCCTGGATTAGAGCCCACATCCTCTGACTCTCAAGCCCGTGCTCTTGCCACTCAGCCATGATGCTTCTCAGTGATGATGATGGATACTGGTATTGGTTGTTCAGCAACAATTAATTTAGAAAACATTGCTCTGGGAAAGGAAACAGGCTGGGAACAAGTTAAGAACTCCAGTATGTGGAGGGGGTCTGGAGAGTGGAATAATTTGTCGGCTCTTGGTTCCAGAGAGTTCCACAGATGCTAGCATCTCCACCCACACCCCCAACCTCTCTCTCCTCCTCTCAAAATTTGCCACCTATCCAAGGCCTCCAACCCTGACCCATCCACAGAAATAGCAACACACTAGGGTCTTCCCCACCAAGGGAAGCAGCGTTGTTCAGTGGATAGACACAAGTCACATTATTCCTCCATGGCTCAGTTTCTTCATAGGGAAAATAAAAGTTTAGTACCTGTTCTCCCTCCCACTTAATCCATGAGCCCTTCATGGAACAGAAACCATGCCCACAATTATCTCCAATCTACCTCAGTGCTTAGGCCACTGCTTAGCACATAGCAAGTGCTTATCACATACCACAAAAAAATAAATAATTTTCCAGTATTACAAGGGCCAATTGGTGTTTGGGGACAGTTGGTCTTAGAGAAGGAACATAATTATCCTACCCAGAGTAAAATTCTATGACTGGCATGGTGACTTCCTCCACATGTTCAAGGTAAGCAAAGAGAAGGGGATAAAAGACTTGCTGCATAAGTGGTAGAAGAGGCAACCCCACTGGCTGGGTCATTAATTGTATTTATTGATTACTTACTATTTGCAGAGCACTGTACTAAGCCCCTGGTACAACAGATACAACAGAATTAGTAGATCAGTTCCCTGCCCATAACAAGCTTAGAATCTAGAAGGGGAGACAGATGTTAATTTGAATAAGTAATTTACAATATACCATAGTATACTGTAACCCCCATAAACCCCAAAGTTCTACTTGTTCTTGGTTTGTCTCTTTGGTCCTGATTACTGGCACAGAGCCAACTGGCCTTGTCACTTGGCTTGATTTCCAGGTCCTTCGCAATGCTTAACTGATCAAGGCACCTCATGCCCTTAGGTGATGGATTTGCCTTCTGTGCTTGAGATTGATTGGTTTATTAATATGCATCTATGAAAATCATCAATACATTTTTCTTGAATCCAAAACACACTCACTATGGTTCTAATGAAAGGACAATTTTCCTTTGGAAAATCATTGTATTATAATGACAAATCCTGCCCTATAAATTACTATTTGTATGTTTTCTTCTGTAGGACCATCTGTTAGGTATTAATGTCTGCATGGTTTGTAGGTCACTGTATACTGATGTCTCCTCTGTGCTGAATGTTAAAATGGTTTTATGTACACAAATAACTTTATCAGCAAATTCATCATTTGGTCCTTCTGAGTGTCCTTTGGTTCATTCTGGACAGTGTCCACAACAAGCACATTTCTCTGATGTGTAAAGGTGACTTTCATGTCACTCCTGTGTCTGAAACAGTTGCACAATAGCGGTCTAGCAGGTGTTTTGCTTGGACTTGTAAGAAGAATAGTTTCTAATGGTTTATGATCTTGGAACTATGTGATGGCAAAAAAAGACCCCATCTTTCTTTTTAGGGTCATATGTGTTTATTTTAGTTCTTTTCTTCTCAATAGCTTGAATCATGTTGAATGACTATCTTCATATATCTGTCATTGCATTTACATGCCCAGGAAATTAAAAGGATAGGAAATTAGGGTTCAAGCTGCAGAGACAGAAGGAGGCTGACCATTGTGGAAGTTAAGTTAAATAGCTCATTCAGTAGTTCTGTTGATGCCCTGTTATTTTAGAAAAAACAGTGCTGAAACCAGGAATGGCCTTATTCACTTGTCTTAGGGACCTTCTTCTCCCTTTGTTCATATGTTTAATTTCCTGTGGAACAGCAGATTCAACACTGCGTCAGTTTAAAACCTAGAGCAGGTTGCAATCATCAACATTCACAGAATGTCTACGGTATGCAGAGCACTGTACTAAAGAGACTAGTATTGATAGACATGATCCCAGTAGAATTCTCCAAGGCTTAGTTCAGTGCACTGCGATTAGTAGGAACTCACTAGACACTATTATTATTATTAATCCTATTTATGAATCAATCCATCAGCTGTATTTATTGAGCACTTAGTCTGTGCATGAAATGCCACAGTTCTTTTTCTAAAACTACAAAAATGACATCAGGTCCAAAATCAAGTAAGTGTCCATGACATCAAAATTTCAATTTCAGTGTCATACAGAGAACAGGGCTAGAAACCACCCTCTTGGATGAGTTGGAGGAAGAAAGGAACTCAGTCCTCTATCTATCATCAGATCCCTAAATAACCACATTTCCTTCCAGTCTTCCATCCTCTTGCAGCTTAGAGAAGGTCTTGCTGCATTCCCCTCCACAGAAAACCATCAGCAGAAGCAACAGCAGAACAATGTGGAAGCAATTTAACATGAAGGGTTCCAGAGGGTCACAAACTGTTGGCAGACCTTGAAGATCTCATGTGTATCTGCTCTCCTTGGCTTCACCACACGACCAATTTCATGTGTGATAGGACTTTTTGTCTTTGAAAGGTAGCCTCATGATAAACCCTTAAATCTCAGGGGATGCAGCTGCCTGCCCCCCGTGACAGTGTGACTATTTGCGGGCGAATGAGTGAATTGTTTTTGATCATCGTAATTTGACTTTAATGTCAAAAGGAAGAGAAGAATAAATGACAGACTAGTAGCAACCCGTCTTACCCCTGAACTGCTCTACTTCCCAGCCTATTTTGACTCTGTTGAGGTGTTAATAGCTTTAGTGTGTGTGTGGCATGCCTGTTCAGTTGATTGTGAATGACCGCCCACTCCTTCCTCTTCTAGTATATCCTGCCTTTCCCCCTGCCTGACTCCCACTCCCAAGATGGGAATGGTTCACCGGCCCAGAGAAAATACTTTCTTGAGGTTCAAAGGAAACTTTAGACGAACCTAGCTCTAGAAGTCACTGCAAGAGAAAGGAAGGTTCTTTTTGGAAGGTTAATTGTAACTGTGGTATTTCATCAAGTATATATTCTGTGGGAAGCAGCGTTCACTGTGGGAAACAGTGTGGCCTAGTAGAAAAAGCACAGGCCTGGGAGTCAGAGGACCTGTATTCTTATCTTGGATATGCTACTTGCTTGCTGTGTCACCTTGGCAGAGTCACTTAACTTTTCTGTGCTTTGGTTCCTCAACTGTAAAATGGGCTTTCAAAACCTGTTCTCCGACCTACTTAAATTATCAGCCCCATGTGGGACAGGGACTTTGTCTGACATGATTAACTTGTATCTATCCCAGTGCTTAAAACACGTAGCAAACACTTGACAAAGTCCATTAAAAACAAACACTGTGTTAAGCTCTCTCTCAGAGTCACACTTGGAGAGTTTCCAGTACTGTATCAATCGCGGCTATGGGAGGGAAAGTCAAGCCGAGGTCAACCCAGTCTGTTTCTAGCTTAGGCCATGGCTAATGAGTGGAAGGCAGTCTGCCACAAGCAAAACTCACCCATGCTGGGCAGCAGCAGCATGGGAGAGAATCTAGGGCAGAGACTCCAGTTTGTTGCGTGGAAGGCTGCAGTGGTAAACCACTTCTGTATTTTTACCAACAAAACTCTAAGGATCCACTACCAGAATGATTGCAGATAGGGAGCGGGGCGTTCTGGCAGAGATGTGTCCTTGGCATCGTTATTGGTCAGAAACGGCTCGACGGCATAAGACAAGACTATGTTAAGCACTGGGGTGGATGTAATCCAACCAGACACAAATCCTATCCCAGTGTGTGATCATGTGCACATATATTCCCTTTTCCATAAGTATTTTGTAGTAATTAGGAATCCTTTGAGACTGCAGGTAGGCTTGCCCTCATGTAGACTATCCCTCATGGAGTCTATTGGAGAGAAAGATGCTACTACTGGGGATGATGTTCTATGTATGTGGGTGGGTGTGACTGAAACATGCTTTTCAAGCAATGTCTGTGGCTGTTTTCTAATCTACTTTTTACTCCCCTGAGCTGCACATCAGGCTGTGCTTCTGCTACTGTGGTATCCCAGCTGTCTGTTGTTATAACACATCATCTGAGGATGGGGAATGTGTCTATTATACTGTTATATTGTATTCTCCGAAGTGCTTAAAACAGAGCACATAGTAAGTGCTCAGTAAATACGATTGACTGACTGGCAGGTGCCCGTAGTACTGCAAGTGACATACGAATCCTAAATGCATAGGTAGGAGCAAGAAGAAGGTGAGGAAGAATGACAGTAAGAGGAGTTCACTGGAAAGAAGAAGAATGGAGAAATGTATGGAGGTTGTTTTTCCCTATGAGGGTTGTGGACTGTCAGGATTGGAGAGTGTCAGGCCATAGTCAACCCTAAAGTAACCCAGAGAGAGATGATGAAACCTGAGTAATCATTGAGCATCCACTGTGTGCAATGCACTGAACTAAGCACTTGGGAAAAAAAAGAGAAACACAAGTCCAAACACCCTGCCTTTGGTGAGAGATGCAAAAAATATTTTCATATTGTAGAAATATATTAAATAACTGATATTCAACTAAATATATAAATACACAAAAGTACTGAAGATAGGTCTGGAGAAATAGGTAACCACTGGAGGTAATTGCTGGGGTGAATCGGCTCGGGTTTATGGAATTAACATGGGAGAGGATTTTGAAGGGACTTGTGGCTGGTAAATTTGTTGGGGGAAGAAGATTGAATATATATGAGTGTGTGTTAATACTTATGATTTTCCATCTTCCATCGAAATCATCTGGAAAACTGATTTACATAGCAGCAGGAGAGATTTAGTTTAGAAATTAGAAAATTCTTGTGGTGGCAAAAGTTGGTAAAAGACTCATGAAATATTGGAGGATGCTATGACAGTTTCACCTGGAAAGATTTTGCTTCCAAATCAATCTGGTACAAATCACTTCCTCTCAAGGTCAAGTGCATCACTTCTGAAGCTCCTAGAACAGCAAAAGTTGATGTTTTAATTTGATGATTTAAATTGGTATGGTATTGGTAGGTAACTGATTTCTTATTTTATTTTTTTTTAGAAAGAATAATGGGGATGAAATGCTTTAATTTTGCCTGTTTAGGGGGTAGGTGGAATGAACTACAGAACGCCCCTCTGCCTTAAATTATATCGTCTGTAAGAAGTGATACCTAAATATACTCTCTATTCATTGATAAAGAAAGAGCTTATTTAAAATCTTCTTGTGAAGCGGTAACAAAATAAGATGGACATTCTGTAGGAAAAATTCTAACAATTTGGAAAATATTCATCTTTACATGTTGATACTCGAGAAGTGAAAATTAGATGTTCCTCAGAGCATGAGTCTCCTACACCATCCTTCACTGCCCGAGATGACCTATAGTTAGTGTTTATGAGTTGTTATGCCCTTGGGCCCAAGTTAAATAATTCTTTGTTGATGTTGGGTTATGTAACTAGAATAGAGGTAGCACAAACCCTATTATCATTTTAATTTTCATCTTTTAGTTTGTATCTGCTCCTGCTTATTGAAAATTGTCCAGTTCTTTTTTAAAGTTGAACACATCTCCTGATAATATCAACCAGGACTTCCAAAGGAATTCTAGTACACTAGAGATCTAGTTCAAGTATAGATCATTAAAGAATAGGAAATCTAACTCAGGATTTGAGCAAATATTTTAATGCTCACAGTCTCTTTATCTTTACTTTTGCTGCTCAAAGTAGAGAACTGAGTTTAAACAGCCACAGATATGAAAAATAGTATATATTTTTAGGTATTATCCAGCAAGCTGGAGGAATGGGAAGTGCCCTATAGTAAAAAAAAATCTAGTTAAGAATCAATGCTAATTTGGAGCCATTCTCAGGGAGGCTAAGCATAGAACTACAGAAGACCATGAAGCAGCTATAGCATTCTGTTAACTGAATCCAGGATATATCTGGTTCAGGACTAGGGGGGAGTTCAGCTATTCAAAATCTGGTGCCATCACTGCTGCTGTTATTATAAGGAGGATTGTTTGGAAGGAAGATTACCTACAACCTCACTATCCTGCGCTTCCCGTATTGTCTAGGTAGCTTCGATAGGATTCCTCAATCAACCTATAAGAGAACAGAGTTGGATTTTGCTAACTTCATCCCTACTACCAGCAGAGAATTCAGGCAATTCCTGCACATTGAATACTCTCCCTGTTTGATTCTCCACAAGGGGTCAGTAAGCAAGTTTTTTTTTTAATGATATTTCTTAAGCTCTTACTATAGGCCAAGCACTCTAATAATAATAATAATAATGTTGGTATTTGTTAAGCGCTTACTATGTGCCGAGCACTGTTCTAAGCGCTGGGGTAGACATAGGGGAATCAGGTTGTCCCACGTGGGGCTCACAGTCTTAATCCCCATTTTACAGATGAGGGAACTGAGGCACAGAGAAGTTAAGTGACTTGCCCACAGTCACACAGCTGACAAGTGGCAGAGCTGGGATTCGAACTCATGAGCCCTGACTCCAAAGCCCGTGCTCTTTCCACTGAGCCACGCTTCTACTAAGCACTGGGGTAGATACTAGATAATCAGGTTGGACACAGTTCCTGTCCCCGTTGGGGCTCACAGTTTTAGTCCCCATATCTGGGAATTAGCCATTTTGGAATATATCAAATCAATTATTCAATCAACAATCAATAGTATTTATTGATCACTTATTGAGTGCAGAACAAAGTGCTTAGGAGAGTACAACAGGATTGGTAACCACATTTCCTGCCCCCAAGAAGCTTACTTGAGATGCAGTATGGCTTAGTGGAAAGAGAGCGGGCTTGGGAGTCAGAGGTCACAGATTCTAGTCCCGGCTCTGACACTTGTCAGCTGTGTGACTTTGGTCTAGTCACTTAACCTCTCTGTGCCTCTGTTCCCTCATCTGTAAAATGGGGATTAAGACTGTGAGCTCCAAGTGGAACAACCTGATTACCTTGTATTCCCCCTAGTGCTTTGAGCAGTGCTTGGCACATGGAGAACACCTAACTAATTCCATCATTATTATTATTATTACCTGCCCAAAGGTCACACAGCAGATAAATAGTGGAACTGGGATGAGAATCTAGATCCTCTGCCTCTCAGGTTCCTGTTCTTTCCACTAGATAATGCTTTTTCTCATAATGATCTTGCATTAGGTAAAATCAGAAACGTCAGTCACTACAGTTGAGAAGCAGCGTGGCTCAATGGAAAGAGCACGGGCTTTGGAGTCAGAGGTCATGAGTTTGAATCCCAGCTCTGCCACTTGTCAGCTGTGTGACTGTGGGCAAGTCACTTAACTTCTCTGGGCCTCAGTTCCCTCATCTGTAAAATGGGGATTAAGACTGTGAGCCCCACGTGGGACATCCTGATTCCCCTGTGTCTACCCCAGCGCTTAGAACAGTGCTCGGCACATAGTAAGCGCTTAACAAATACCAACATTATTATTATTACAGTTTTTTGGATGGTAAAACGCCAGGTAAACCAAAATGACTATAATGAACTATTCTTATCCTTTGTTTACATTGGTTTCACTTTCTCTATTGAAAGCAATAGACAACTCACAGTCCAGTCACAAATATGTCAGACAGAAAGATCACAGCCATAGTGGGCCTAGCAGGGAAGATAACAGCACAACTTTCCCCATCCAACTCTACACCCCCAACCAGAACCTTTGGAGAATTCTCCTCTGCCAGAAGCTCTAGGACTGGCCCAAGTTTATATCAAGGAAAGCTCAGAGAGGAAATTCAGTTTTTGGTTTCCTTTGCGTCTATACTTGCAATCAGCTTCTAGTTGGACAACGTTATAATGACTGTGTCACATGATACTCCATTTCTTCCTATTTAAGTTATATCTGGAATAAAAGTAAAACTAGGTATGGCTAATTTGTAGTATATTTTAGACTAAACTCCTTTTCCATGCAGCCATAACTGCTGTTGACTGATTTCTGAAAATGGGGCAATCAAGCTTAGCATATGTAGCTTGAATGTTCAGTGGTTTTATGCATTATCTTGTATTTATGTATTAAATGATTCACCAAAAGTCATATATCACATAGTAAAAGCTTAACCAGTGCCATAATTAATTCAGGGTTATGCATCTAAATACCCTAAATTCCAATCTCTAGAAGCAAAAATGACCTACTCTTCAAGACATTGGAAACAAGAACCAGCATGAGGAACTGATTTTAGTGTCATAATTTGAACAGTGCCACTCACATTTTATCATCCCTGCCAAGTGGGTTCCCACTGGGCCAGTGGGTACAACAAGCAAACAGGTTGGAAAATTGCATTCAAGCAACTTTGTGTACAAACCAGTTTGGGGCTAAAGAGACATAGTGGCACAGTGTTGATTCTAAGCCTTAATGCAATAGACCAACAGGCAATTGGCAGGTTAGCTTTTTTGGTAGCCCTATAGCTTTCACTGCTATGTTAGCTAGCTACTCAGGATTCCCGCCGAGCCTGTCCACTGTACTAGTGCTCTAGGTGATGGCATATTCCCATCAGGGACTCCCTTACTTCTGGCTAGTTCACCCCTGAATCTAGTAGTTTTTAACAACCATTTCAATCTGTAGTATAATTCTGGGCTCTGTTTCTAGTAATTGTGGGTACTTAGAGTGTAACTTTGATTAGTATGGAATCACTGACAGCTGAACTAAAGAAGCCTAATTGGCTACCTAGTTAATTCCCCACCAATTTACTTTGCTAAGAAAAGTCACTGTAATAATTATCCACAGAGTGCTCGTCTCCCTCAATATCTGAAGCTCTTGAACAGGGTCCACTATCACCAAGGAAACCACAAATCTCCAGGCAAATTTCCATGCCTGGGCAAAGCAAGAAATCCAGCCATAAGATTGGTAGAGAGCCACCTTCTCTCCCTTTCCACTAAAGAAGGCTCTAGCAAAATTTTCTGTATTAATTCCAGAGCTGGACCACACCTCCAGCCGCATTCTCACCTATCCAGGCCAAGAAAAAACCACCTTGGGATTCACTTCAGCTTTCTGGAAAAGTACTCTGAACAAGGCAAACATTAGAAAGATGTGTAGCCGCAATACCTGGTAAACCTGGAAAGAACATAGAATTTAGAGTTAGGAGACCTTGATTCTATTCTCAGTGTTGCCTCTAATCTGCTGTATGACTTTCAGCAAATCATTTAATCTCTCTAGGTCTCTGTTTTCACCAGTGTGGCTCAGTGGAAAGAGCATGGGCTGTGGAGTCAGAGGTCATGGGTTCGAATCCTGGCTCTGCCACTTGTCAGCAGTGTGACTGTGGGCAAGTCACTTAACTTCCTGTGCCTCAGTTACCTCATCTTTAAAATGGGGATTAAGACTGTGAGCCCCATGTGAGACAACCTGATTCCCCTGTGTCTACCACAGTGCTTAGAACAGTGCTCTGCATATAGTAAGCGCTTAACAAACGCCATTATTATTATTATTATTATAAGGTCTTGACTTGTCCTACCTCTGAGACTGTGAGCCCTGTGTGGGAGAAACTGTTTCCAATCTGATTATTTTCAATCTGCTCCAGTTTCTTGGAGTACTTGGCTTATAGTCAGGGCTTCAGAGATGCCTTTTGAAACAGGCAAAATCAGAAAATATGCTGGTATGAATTCATAAATATGCACAAAGTCTGTGGGAAACCACATGCACATGGACCCACCCAGGCACATCGTACTCTGGTACACTCAGATGGACACAAACGCACACAACCAATATACACACACATATACACAAAAAACAGAGGGAAACAATCACAGACACAGAGACCCCCCTCCCGCCCTGCACATAAGAGAACCGACAGACAGGGACATAAAAAACACATAAACCCACAAACATGCCATCTGGAACCCCCACAAGGGGAAACAGAGGGACAGAGTCAAGGATACCAAAAAAGAAACAGAAAGCAGGAGTCCCCAAAGAGAGAGACAGAGTCAGCCATTCTCCATTTAAAGATTAACCACTTATCTAGCGTCTGGTTTTTTAACTGCCTGCTCATATCTGTTCATAGGCTGTCTGGAAATTTTCCTGCCTTATTCCTAAATTTGGAACACACATTCCATGATTGTGGGAAAAGGAAAATATACCAATACATAAGTAGATTCTTCAGCTTTATTGCATGGACGGTTGTCCAGTCATCTAGTTTTACATCAGGTGGCTTATTGATCACTCAACCAACTGTATTTATTGAAGGCTCACTGGAGGCAGAGCATTGCACTAAGTACTTGGGAAAATACAATATGACAAAGTTAGTAGATGAGATTCCTGCCCACAACAGTTTGCCGTCTGGTTCTGAATCAGTAACTTTTATGTCTGTTTTCTATTTTTGTTTCCAAGTTACCTCTTCTGGGGCTCCTGTCATTAAGATTTGCAGCTTGATGCTGCATGAGACTTCACATTGTCCAGGGAGGGGAATGCAAAGGCTATGGGGAGAACATGAACTTTGCAGGCTGCCTGAAAATGGTGCATTGTGTGTGTCTACTGTGCACCACACTGTACTGCGTGTGTCTTCCCCACCCTTCACCTCTCCGCAGCTAAACCCTTTTCTCCCCCCTTTCCCTCTGCTCGTCCTCTCCCGTCCCAACCCCTCAGCACTGTACTCGTCCGCTCAACTGTATATATCTTCATTACCCTATTTATTTTGTTAATAAGATGTACATCACCTTGATTCTATTTGCTATTGTTTTAATGAGATGTTCTTCCCCTTGATTCTATTTATTGCCATTGTTCTTGTCTGTCTGTCTCCCCCGATTAGACTGTAAGCCCATCAAAGGGCAGGGAATGTCTCTGTTACCAATTTGTACATTCCAAGTGCTTGGTACAGTGCTCTGCACATAGTAAACACTCAATAAATATTATTGAATGAATGAATGAATGAATGAATGAATGAATACTGTGATATGTGTGACATCATGTGGGTTTCATTGTCCAGTGTTTGGAAGGGGTAATAGCGGTCATCCTCAAACACTGAAGGGAAGGGGAAGCCAGAGGAAGGATGGATGCTCTGGTGCAGGAATGGAAATAGTATCACACAACCTTAGGGAAATCTTACAGCTGAATGGTGCTTGGTATCCTGAGCTGCAAATGAACCACTTAAACCAAAATGGATTCTGCTCAAGTATGGTGGAATGGGCCTTGTTTATTAGGGTTGCCCTGAAGCCCAACTGTTGGGATCAGAATTGTGAGAATTCTCTCCCCTTGAAAAATAGAGTCACAGGATTCTCAGAACATGACTGTCTTGCTTCAGAGATATAATCCAAACCCGGTTCAGAGCACTTGGAAGTAAACTAAAGTGGTAAAATTCACAGTCGGAGAACTACGTCACAGAAGGTGGAAATAGCCAGGAAAATAAACAGACACACTGCAACTTGGAGCTGTCTTCTGACCCTAGTCGCCTAAGGGACAACTCTGCAACCCAACATACCAAGGTATCCATCATGCAACATAATTCCTAGGGCAATGGAAATTCCCCATAAGGGGGCTAGGGCAGATCTGATTGAATCAAACTTCTACATGCTTATCTGGGAAACTCACCTCTACAGAAATAGGCTTGCTGAACAGGCAAGCCCAGAGCACCATAAGAATAGAATCCTGTGCTCTGTATACAAGTGGGGCGCAGTCGGCCATGGTGATTGGCTAACTCAGAAGAGACCTTAAGTAGAATTTTAGTGTTTATGTGTAGAGAGTTAATTGTGGTGTGTTCATATTCAACTGTACATTACAAAGAGTAAAGGTTGTAAGGTCCTTGAATAATGGTACCAGTAACAATAGTACATCTATGCATCTCCCACTTGGGGCAACACACCACACTAAGTATTTAGGAAATAAAAAACAATGAGCTGATGTTTTTCCCTACCCTCTGGGAGCTTACACTCTAGGAGAGTAAACAGATATAGAAATATTTACAAAAAGAGTGGTCGAGACAGATAATTGAGAATAGGGATCACGTCGATTAACTCTGTTATACTCTCACAAAGAGTTTAATACAGTGCTTGCAAAACATAGGCCCTTAGTAAATGCCACTGATTGGTGATACAGGAGCTTTAAGTGAATGTATGTGTCTCCAGTGTGAGGATAGAAGGTGTGGAAAGTGGAGGAAAACAGAACAAAGAACATGAACAAATCAAGTCGCAATAATAGTTGTAGTATTTAAGCACTTACTATGTTCCAAGCACTACACTACATGATACAGTAGATACAAGGTAATTAGGCTGGACACTGTCCTGTCTCCCCTGGAGCTCACAGTCTAAGTAGGATGGAGAACAGAGAAGTAGTGTGGCCTGCTGATAGTACACAGGCCTGGGAGTCCAAAGGACCTGGGTTCTATTACCAACTCTGCCACTTGTCTGCTGTATGATCTTGAGCAAATCATTTAACTTCTCTGTGCCTCAGTTACCTCATCTGTAAAATGTGGATTAAGACTGTGAGCCCCAAATGGAACAGAGACTATATCCAACCTGATTATCTTGTAGCTACCCCAGCACTTAGAATGATACCTGACACATAGAAACATTTGACAAATACCATTAAAAAAGAGTTATTAAATCCTCATTTTATGGATGAGGAAACAGGGAGGGAAATAAAGTGATTTGTCCAAGGTCCTCTAGCTCCCAGGCCCATGATCTTTCCACTAGGCCACGTGAACTTGATGCTGGCCCTTTTACAGTTTGAGATTTCTGTTTTGTTGAATGGCTCAAACAAATCACTGCGTGTGATTCTCATCGTGTTAGCAACACAAAGGAAGTAAGAAAAGCCACTTGGGGGAAATAGAGGTAACCTCAACTCTGCCCAGATTTTCTTGCTTCACTGATCACTGGCCAAATAGCACAGCTGGTGGAACTTTATGAATCCACCAGAGAAGAACGCCTCTGTGCTAGAGGCCCAAGTGGAAGCTGTTTCTAAGGCCAAGCACTTCAGCTTGTCCTGTATAGCTTCGATTCAACCCCCCACCCCCTACTTTGTTTTCCAGTGATTTTTGTTTTTAATAGATTTTTTCCTTTTATTTGCCAAAACAGCATGACTGGTAATTTGGGAAAATGTAGAACAATTCTAACAGCGTTTGAAAAGGTTGAAAAATACTTCAGATGGGATTGTGAATCTGCATGATGTTTTCCTTTTGGGCGAAAGCAACCGAATGTTAGCTTGACCCTCTGGAAGAGTTCAACCCACCCCCTTTGAGTCAGGATCTATCCACTCTGTCCCTGCCACCATTTGCTGAACCCAACTAATTGTTCAAAGTCCCGGAAAAAGAACTTTGAAAACCTCCAGGTAACCATCCCCCTTATGGTGCACATCATCTGCTGTAGAATTCTTGAATGGCACCCAGACCTTGTGCAAGCCCGAGAGAAGCACTCTCTAAAGGTGAGAGAGCAAGCCATACAGTTTCTTCCTTTGGAGACTCTTCTGTGCACCTCTGAAAGTTGTTGAAATATGAGGGCAGGTGACACCGGTCCATTCGAGGCAGCAGTTCTCCCCTGGGACGAGGTCAGGGACTGAAAGTTGGTCTTCCTGATGATATCTGGTCAATGGGGCAAGAGTCAGATACGATGCAACATCCAACTTAGGAGGTGTAGATAGCAGTTTGGCAAGACAGCACTGCAAATGCTACCCAGAACGGGGAAGACTAGAGTGGTGCGAGTGGATCATTAGAGGGGCTGTCCAGACATGGAGGAAGCGATGGCACAAATGCAACATGAAGAGTGTGTTGAGGGTAATACTGCAGTGGGGAAAATGCTAGTCTTGTCTTATGTTGTCAAGTCGTCTCCAACCCATAGTGACTGCATGGACACAACTCTTCCAGAATGCCCCAACTCCATTTACTTTCTGTTTAGTAAACTTGAGTCTCCTCCCTTGGCTCTCTCGCATGCCACTGCTGACCAGCACAGGTGAGTTCTGACTTGTACCAGATTGAGCTCCACTCACTAACCACTGACCAAGCTAGGAATGGAATGGCTATGCCTCTCCTTGACTCTTCCTCCAATAGTCGAAACCCATAGAGTACTGGAAATTTTCCAGGTGTGACCCTGAGGGGAGTTGGGGGGAAGCACTTATAGAAAAGAAGGTGATTTTTTTCCCAAATATGCTCACTCAGTACCTTTACTCTCATATGTGCCCCTTTAATTTTCAGATTCTATGCCATTATGTCTCAAAAGCCCATGCTATTGTACTCAATATGGCTATGGATTGTACTGACCTAGAAGATTCTGAAGCTCGATTAAGGATATCTCCACAAAAAGAGGACTATAGGATTACAATTTGGGTTAAGTAGGTGTTGAGGTTATGGTTTGAAAATTTACCTTTTTCCAGGACACTAAGTGAAGAGTGTCAGGGTGGGATAGATCTGCTTCTAAAACTGTCCCTTTTTCCACAAAGCCTGCAAGATGTCATTTCTAGGGATTAGACTGGTCTCTTTCTGGCCAATTTACTTCAGACTATGTGATTGCTGATCATAAGGGGAAGAGCGAGCCTCACATCTTTATGCGGGACAGTTGTCCCAGTTGGCTAGGAAGCCACTGAAAACACTTTAGAATCCTCAGCACCCCTTTGTCCACTCCCAGACCACTGCCCAAATACTCAGACAAGAGGTAGAACAACTGGACAATGGACTGACTGGCAATATAACTGGGCAAATGACCAGACTGGGATTTCCCCCAGGGATGGCCATCAGTGACTAGCTTCAGCCTCATCACCCTCTCCCGTTCCAGAATGTCATCAGTTTATGCCCTGTGGTCATGCAGTGATCCATACAATACCATGGTGTCATACCATGTGCTCATATGGCATAACACCATGGTAAGTAAGGAAAGCCTGCTTAAACCCTAGGGCATTTCTCAGTAAGGAGCCCAGAAATACCCACTGCTGTGGAGTCAATCTATTTCCCTCCTAGGTCCCTATTAATGCAAGCACTATGTCTGAGTCAATCTAGCTGTGCTTACAGCATTTTCCTCATCACAGTATTATTCCCAACACACCCTCTGTGTTGCCTCTGTGCCAAAACTCCCTCCATTCCTGGACAGCCCCTCTAATGATTCACTTACACCACCGCAGTCTCCCGTCTTCTGATGTTGCCCCTGCACTTGCGTGCTGCTGAACCCTTTCGTGCACCTCCTATGATGCTACGACTCATCTGACGCTTAACGAGACTATAAATACATACACACAAATATATCTATATGTATCTATATACACAGTCAACAGAACAGCTTTAGGGATGTTGCAACATAATATGTATGTATGTGTGTGTATTATCTGTATGCATGTGTAAGCATGTATATATGTATATGTTTATATATCTGTGTATATGCAAGATAAGAGGCTCTGCATATATGTCTTGTGAATATGGACACACACACACACACACACACACACACACACATATATATATACATATATGTTTATGTGTTTGTGTGTATGCAATGTATACATATATATGTACACACTGCATACACACAAACACATAAACATATATGCAGAAGCTGATATTTTGCATTTTAAAGTACTTTCCTCTTCCCCTCAGTGTAGAAGACTAAAGTAGTAGATTAAGCCCCATTCAGAATTGCACAATACATAATGGTAAAGCAGTTTTCTCCGTTTGAAGATCATTTTTTCAGAACCTATATGTAGCACAAAAGCTGATTTGAGATTCATACCGGTGTATTCCACCTCTTTTAAAACAGAAGCAATCTACACATCTGTGATTCTTAGGAAAAGGTTTAATGGATTTGCATGATTTGGGCATATGAAGCCATTTTAGCACACAAAGTCTTCCTTTCATCTTTAAATGGTGTAGAAAGGATGCAAACATGTTTTTTGCAGATGATGTGAATTATTGACTGAATAAATAGCAACTCAAACTAAGAATCTGAAAAATATGCTTTTTATTGAGAGAAAATGGAATCGGAGTTTGCAATAACATAAGAATACTGGATTTGTTTAGTTCTACGGCACAACTTCTGTTAAAATCTGAGACTAAATTTGGCTGTCCGTTTAATTTTTATAGATTTAGTTAAAGTGTTTATCTTGACAGATGGCAGAAAATTGATTCTGGGAGATTATTCATTTGAAGTTCCTAAATCTTATAAAAGGCTAAATATGGATGTTGGGCTAGAGGAGTAAATATCTGGACATTTACCCAATATGCTTATATTCATGTAAAGTGTACTAAAACTTGCCCTTTCAGCTGTTTCTATTAAAACACTATAATGGCCATGGGCATTAGAAGGCAATCCCCAAAAGGGTAAGAAACCATTTTCAACACCACCTTTTCTAAAGGCACCACCATCTTTTTTTTTAAGGCACTTATTATAGGTAGTACAAGTTATGTTAACCTCACATGATTAAGTAGTAGGAAAAACCTGAATTGCTTTGTACTTCAGACTATCAACAATTCCAACTAAAGCCCTTTCTTCCAAGTCTTCATCTTCAGTCTCTCATTCTTCCTTGGCTCCTTAAATTCTATATTTTTCTGAGTCAGGTCTTGCTTAAAAATTATAACTTCCACACCATCATTTGCCCTTGGCTCCTAGCCTAGGGGAGTTATGCCCAAGCTTACATTTTGATATTACTCATCTATTCTTGATGCTATGCAATTTCATTTCTCTTTTGGAATCACTTTCATCAGGATTCCCAAAGTTTTCTTCAGACACCAGTGATAAAGATAATTTATCCGTCTATATGCAATTCAAATTCTCCACTGCTTTTCACATTGCAGATTACCCTTCTGGTTCTTCAGAACTCTTTTAGACCCTAAGCAAATCGCATTCCTACTTCTCTTCTCTAGGAGTAAAGTAGGCTGCTATGGTCTGGATATTTGGGGTCTGGAATTTTCAACCAGGCTTGACTACAAAAGAGCAAGATGTGGAAGATGTTCCAATTCCATTTTGATAGAATAAATTTTACTGTCTGAAATCAGATTCCCTGGAGTCAGCAGTTTTCCTTCCTCCATGTTACCCATTCCTGAGAATGGGGAACAGCTCTGATTTACAGATTTGGAAAAGTGATCCTTCTTCTCCTCTCCCTTCTTTTTCATTGTCTTTATCCTCCTCCTTTTGCTCCTTTTCCCCAACTTAAACCCAGTGTCCCAACCCTGGAAGGCAATCAAAAATGTCATTTTGAAATAACAGACATCTACTATTGCCAAATTCAAAACATGTGACATGTGAATAACACCATATGTAAATTTGGCTAGATGATTCTTTTTAAACTATGATGCAAACCCATTGAACTGCCCTTTCATCTCTGATGCTCCATCAATTGCATATCCTACACCATTTATCAAAGGAATATTATTTGATCTGAAAACATCTGCAACAGCCTGGAACTTATTTTTTCCACAATTCTTGATTTAAGTCTACTAGATATATCAGGCAGGCACTCACAGATTTTTGGACATAACCTCGAATCACTAAATGAATATCATTTATGTGTATGCCTTCAGTGGTTGCCAATCTGAAATGAAAATGTGTTTTTTCATCCCTTATAGAATTCTTAACCAACTTGTCAATACTGGTCAATGATACAGTTGCCTTCTATTATAGAAATTAAAGGGGGACAGGAAGCTGAGGGAAGAATGAGCCTAAACTCTTTACCAGCTAGAATGAGGGGAACTCAACCTCACTTTACCCTATCACATACCCTCTGTGGTGAATTATGTGAGCCCCAAATTGGACAAGGACTGTTGTGTCCATTCTGATTAACTTTTATCCACCCTAGACCACAATTTGGCAGAGAATACTTGCTTAATGAATACCACAGTTATTGTTCTATGGGCTACATTCTCAGTAGCCTCCCGTATTGTTTAGGTTTTTCTGTGGTATTTGTTAAGTACTTACTAGATGTTTACTATGTGTCAGGAACTGTTTTAAGTGTTGGTTACATAAGAGTTAATCAGGCTGGATACAGTCCCTGTCCTACATGGGGCTCATAGTCTAAGTAAGAGGGAGAATAGGTATTGAATCCCCATTTTTCAGCTAAGGAAACTGAGGCATAGAGAAGTCATATGACTCGCCTAAGTTCACACATCAAGTGGTGGAGTCAGATTTAGAATCAGGTCCTCTGGCTTCCTCTGGCCTGCACTTTATCCAATAGTAAGTGCTCAATAAATACAATTGAATGAATAAATTAGGCCACACTGCTCAAGGGATGAAAGGATATTCTCTATCCTGCCTTTAGATTTAACACTTATATTGGCTGCTACTGCTGACATATATGCTTTTGAATCTAATTCTTGTCACTTCCACTGAAACTTTTGCCCCTGGACTGCTGGACCCATTAGTTGTTTTTTTTTCCTGGTCTACACTAGTTAAGGAGTACCTTGGCTTAGAGGAAAAAGCATGATCTTGGGAGTCAGAGGTCATGGGTTCTAATCCCGCTCCACCACTTGTCTGCTCTGTGACCTGGGGCAAGTCACTTAATTTCTCTGTGTCTCAGTTGCCTCATTTGTAA
Organism: Ornithorhynchus anatinus; assembly: GCF_004115215.2. Taxonomy (NCBI): domain Eukaryota; kingdom Metazoa; phylum Chordata; class Mammalia; order Monotremata; family Ornithorhynchidae; genus Ornithorhynchus; species Ornithorhynchus anatinus. Next base: position 17,309,317 of record NC_041737.1, read on the forward strand.
AATGGGGATTAAGACTGTGAGCCCCATGTGGTAAAACCTGATTACCTTGTATCTACCCCAGCGCTTAGAACAGTGCTTGGCACATAGTAAGTGCTTAACAAAAGCCATCATCATCATCATTTCAGAAGGACTATGAAATGCCTCAGGGATCAGCATGTGGCAGGGACAAAGCTAAGTCCTAGAGTGGAGCCTCAGCAGAACCAGGACCCTCCTGCCTGCAGAGATTCTCCTAAGCGTTAAGCACAGTGTTCTACAAGTAACACTGATGGATTGATCATAGATGATCAGCAGGATGGGTGTAGCTGTGGCTTGGACCTGCAGTACTCCACTTTGTGGGCTAGATTTAACTCATGCCCTCAACCCTGGAAATGAGCCCTTAGCCCTGAAGTAACCCTAAAACCTTAGATCTGCCTGGCAGTTTCCTCTCAGTCAATCATATTTACTGAGTGCTTACTGTTTGCAGAGCACTATACTAAGCACTTGGGAGAGTACACTCTAATAATAGAACAGATACATTCCCTGCCTACCATGAGACTGCTGTCCAGAAGGAGGCCTGTACCATCAAACACCCCTCAGATCTGTAGAGGAAAGGCCCCCAGTGCAATTTCAATGAGCTGAGATCTAAAAAAAAAGAAAGAAGAGAAGCTAATCTTCAAAGTCTGAGAAGCTCTACATAATTTATGCTGAAAAAAGAATGCAAAGAAACTCATAAGCCTCCCAACAGTACATAAAAAAGGCAATCAACTAAAATGACTTATTCCTACAGAGCACAGATTGGTTTTCCTGAACCCTAGCACAGCGTTATTAAATTAGGCTGTCTTGATTTTGATATTTGGGAAAAGAGGTCTCTGTTTTTCTCTAAGTGTGGGTTACTGGGCACTTGAAGATGTGCATGGTCCCAGTGGCCCAGTACCAGCACATACTTAGCCAATGCCTAATCAACCCATGAATCAACATCCTTCAAGATCCTTCTGATCTCTAGTTTATCAGATAGACCCAAAACCTGAGTCTAGCCACCGAAGGTCATTTGGCCCAATGGCCCCCAGTAACTCAAACAATGAACTCATATTCGGAGGTATTTCTCTGTTTCCCACCCTGGTTCTCTCAGCAGCCAGGGTAGACAAATGGGTTTATGTGCTACAGTTCTTCTCTAGATATTTAAAGGTTTATTAGCCAATGATTTGGTCACTCTGACAGCAGACACCACAAGGAAAACGTGGCTCTGTTTGTTCTGGCAAGGCCAGCGAGATGAGATACAATTAACATCGAGTAGTTGGGTTTCGGGTAACAACAGCCATGCCCCAGATCATTTTCAGTTCCTGTTTGGTGACTAGCCAGGGGCATGAGGTAATGTTTCCTCTGCCTCCATCAGCACCTCTCATTTCTAGGGATAGAGCCCTTTGTGAGCAAATTCTGTTTTCTAGAGTCTGATTACTATTGCTTTGTGAGGTAGATCATATTCTGATTTTGTTTTTCTGTAGTTGCAAGAGTAATATTCTCACTGTCACATAGTGGTCCAATTGCTCCACGAAGTAATTCTAATTTCCTGTGTTTAGAATATTTTTGTTTTGAAGTCCACCTCCAGGTTAAGGCCCACTGGTCTTCTGATGATCCTAGTTTGTGAGTAGGCAAAGCAGACCTTGTGGAGGGAATGTTCTTATGTGTGTCTTCCCTCTTGTGTTTGAAGGCAGAGGTAAATAACCCTCAGAAAGTGAGCAATTGAATATGAAGATCGGGTGAGAGCAAGAGAGAATACATTATCTTTTTTATTTGAGAATGAGAAGTGGTGGAGTTGCATGCATGGATCTAGGGTGTTGATTTTGAAACAGGCAGAGATCTCTCAAGAGATTGCTGAGAAAGATGAGAGAATGGATGTGGGAATGAAAGTGAGGGGAGATTTGGAATGTTCCACCTGAAAGTTTCCATTGTGTCAAAAAAAAAAAAGTAGGCAAAGTAATCAGGGGTGAGAAAAGAGGGAAGTGAGGACATTAGGAGTTACAGGGAGTTAAAAAGTCTGGGTGAAATAGTGCAAATGAGTGGGCAATGGGGCAGTTGTTAGATGATAGTTTGCTGATGGGATGAACTGTTGGGGGGGGAGGGGGATTTAGGGTGGCATTAAGAGGCATGTGATAAGAAGAGGGCATAGTAAGGGAAATCACAGTGAAGCCCTGGGTCCTCAACCACTGTGTCTTTCAATCCCTGGTCCAAAGCATCCACTCTTCTAGGCCCTGTGTGGACTGAAGAGAATAAATATATAAATTGGAGAAAGCTGGCAGAGGGCTTTGAAGACAACAGGAAGATTTTCTACTTGACGTAAAGGGAAATGGGTAGCTTTTGAAAATTTTTAAGGGATGAAGGGATGTGACCATGTTATTTAGGAAGATGATTGAGATAACACTGTGTAATGTAAGCAAATTTGCTAGAAAGACCAGTGAGGCTAAAATAGTAGCTTAATCATTAGATGACAAGAACAGAAACAAGGTTGATAGCCATTTGGATGGAGCAGAGAAAAGTGGTGGAGGAAAAATTGGCAGAATCTGATTGATGGAATGTAGAAGGCAAGAGGATACAAATAATAAACAATTTAAAGGATATGATCATAGAAACAAAGGATAAAAACCAAAGTAAACCATTAATAAGTAAATAGTAAGTGAAAGTAAGTATTAATAAACAGATATACACCTGAAAGGGAATGCCTCTTGAAGAGGCATTGAGATACAAGGGATTGGACATGAGAAATTTGAATGAGAAAGTTCTTTGGGTTTATGGGAGGAAGAAAACATTTTCAACTATCTGATAAGGGAGAGTCATGAATGAGGTTATGGCTGGAAGGCTAGTGTGGAAGGTGTGAAGTGCGTCAGCTAGGCAAGTTAACAGATGAGGGCAAGAACAGTTTACCAAGGAGACTGAGAAGGGGGGAGCTAAGGAATCTTTGTTCATTTCCAGTGCAGACATTAGTACCTCTCACTAAAATGACTAACAACATGACCATGAATATGATGATTTGAGTATTCATTCATTCACAGCCAGCATGAAAAGTATCAGGAAATGCTAAATTTCAAGTTTAAAGGAAGTTTTCAAATGAAGTTATTTAAACAGATAGTGAGATACAAGGAAGAAATTCTTCCAATTCCTAAATGATTTGCAGTTTGTGGCTATTAAAATAAGGCCCTTGTTTTTGTCTGCCTATGAATGCTCGGTAAATAGGTCCATTTCCCTTTCATTTTCTCTTTTCTTCCCTTCATTCTCATAATGAACTGTAACTAAAAGAAAAATTACTGTCAGGTAAAAGCCTTTTAAGAGATCCTCCGATGAAAAATATAATTACTTTTAAGTAGTATAATTTCAATACTAATAAAAATTAGTTTGAGGTACTATTCCTAAATCCTCTTTTAACTATTCAGGGGCCTCTACGATAGTTTCTCCTTTCTCCTTGTAAAGTTCTAAACAATAAAGCATAATAGAAGTTCTTATAAATTTTTGAATACTCTTTCCCTGGTTTAATAGGTTAAGGATGAACCGTGAAATGGGCAAATGCCCCAAACCCCATCATGCCAACACTTTCAGATAGTTCCCAGGAATAGGACAGGACCCCTACTTAGGTCTGTCGTGGAGAATTCAGCCTCCTATAACCTCTCACAGTGTCTTTAGCATTCATTATGGCGGGATCCAGTGGAAAGTGAATAAACTGACTACCAAGTATGTGGTTCATTTGAACTGTGGGTACAGGGAAAAAATGCTTTTTAGGTTCTGAGTGACCTAATCTGATAGACTACATTTGTCAAATTAGATATCAGTCAAATATCCCTGTCACCATAGTGCTTCAATCCAGGTCCAGCTCATCTTTGTCTCCTCTTGGGCAAATCTACATAGTCGAATCGAAAAGGAAGATATAGAACATTATTTTTTAATTTAGGCCCTTGTCCCAAGGTGACCCTGGGGTACTTACTGACCATCTCAAGGTCAAATGCTATCTCGTGACCACCTGAGCCAGCAGGCGGAACTCAGAAGTGTGGGTGGGATACCATCCCCACAACAAAAACTGCTAGATCGACAGCACAAGCTGGGAATACAGAAGGTGTCCCTCGTCCCCATGCCAATCAAATTAGGTATGAAGGAGAGGGGAAGGCAGAGATCAGCTAAATGGAGGCCGGAAGCTGTAAAGACCTAGGCGCACAGGTGACAAATACCTGCAGCCTCTGACCTTCTGTGCGGAGGACTGAGACTTGCAGCAGCCAGCTGCAGGTCACCTCTGCCGAGTGTGAGAAGACTGTTCTGCCTGAACCAAGTGAGAAGCCGTGGGATGGGTGAGTGTCCTGTCCTGATGAATGCCCATGGGTGGGAGCTAGGGGCTTCACCACAGGTGTGGAATGCATAAATGGATTCCTCCCAAGTGGGAAGTGCACATATGTGAGAGGTAGCCATCTCACCATGTGCGAACAAACCATAAGTGAATTTCACCTGGGTAGGACCTGGGTATTCCACCATGTGCAAGTAACATACAAGTATATTCCTCCCATTAGGGAAGCTCTAATATCACCAAATAATCATATTCCTCCCAAAAGGGAAGTTCAATTTGCTGCATCTAAATAATCAAATAATTCAATTAGCCTCATGGAATAAACTTGTATAAAACTCAGGCTTCCCGCCCCGGTCTCTCTCTCCCTCTCCCTCGCCATTCCAATTCCCAAACGAACCCATCCCCGGGCAACGGGTGACAATACTACAGACAGTAAATCCAAAAAAGATAGAGGTCTTCATCCTGGCCTGGTGAAAAGAGCACAGGCCTGGAGTCAGATGACCTAGTTTCTAATCTCAACTCAATCACTTATATGCTCTATGAAGTGGAGCAAGTCCTTAAGCAAGTCAAAAAACTCCAGTGGTTGTCGGTCCACCTCTGCATCAAACAAAAACTCCTCACCATTGGTTTTAAAGCAGTCCACCACCTTACCCCTTGATACCTCACCTTGCTACTCCGCTACTAAAACCCAGCCCACACACTTCATTCCTCTATTTCTAACCTTCTTACTGTGCCTCCATTTCACCTATCTCGCTGCCGACCTCTCGCCCACATCCTGCTTCTGGCGTGGAATGCCCTACCTCCTCAAATCCGACAGATGATTACTCTCCCCACTCTTCAAGCATTACTGAAGACATTTCCTCCAGGAGGCCTTCCCAGACTAACCCCCCCTTTTCTCTTCTCCCACTCCTTTCTGGGTTGCCCTGACTTTCTCCCTGTTTTCTTCCCGCCCTCCCAGCTCCACAGCACTTATGTACATATCTGTAATTTATATCTTTTTATTTATGTCTGTCTCTCCCCTCTCTAGACTGTAAGCTCACTGTGGGCAGGGAAGTGTCAGTTTATTGTTGTACTAAACTCTCCCAGGCACTAGTACAGTGCTCTGCACACAATAAATGCCCAGTAAATATGTTTGAATGAAAGAACTCTATTTTTCTGTGCCTCTATTACCTCATCTATAAAATGAGATGTCAATACCTCTTCCCCCTCCTACTTTGACCATGAGACCCATGGGACAGGGGCTTTTTCTGATTTGATTATCTTGTATCTATTCCAGCACTTACTACAATGCTTAACACGTTGTAAAACCTTAAAAAAGTCATTGTAATGTTATTGATTGATTAGTTTGTAGCATCATAATCAAGAATTATATACAAGGAAGAGATACTACTACAGTGTACCAGTTACCAATCACCTTCTTAACATATATAAAATCAAACTGAGAACACTATCATCATTACAGAGCAGGTAATATTTGTTGTTCTTTTTTCCCAAACTTCCCCCAAAACACCTGCTATAAACACCATTAGTGATCAGGTTACATCTTGTTTTATTTTTATGTCTTCTAGATCAAATGATTCAGAGGACAAAAAATATTTTGAGAATTTGAAGAAAAAGTACTCTTCGGTCAGAAAATACTTTTGTATTTACTCAAAGTATATGCCCTCTTTGTCATCTTTTTCCTGATGAAGTTTTTAAAAGCAAAGTAAAGTTTGCATGCGGAAAATTATCCAGGAAATTTGAAGCATTTACAATGATCCTATTTTTCAGATACTCAATGGTCTATGCTACTTTTTTTTACATAGGGAAATGGCCAATGGGCTAGTTCAAATTTAAATACTTAAAAAAGTCCATTATATCAAGGTTTCAGGAATTGCAACATAAGCCATAAATGGGACAAGAGATGCAGTAAAGGAATAAAGTGGGGCAAGATATGGGAAAATGCATAATTGATATAGTAAAATAATAAAGTCAGGCAAGATAGGGGAGAATACCCAGCTGATTGTTATTCAATTTTCTCATAAGTCTGTCCCTTCATTCTAGACTTCTCTCTCTATTAAAACCTTTGCTAGAGGGCTCAGTGATTGTCTCCAGTTCAGTATTTGTTGTGTGTTCCTAAGCACTGCTGAGAAATAAGAAAGGTGTTTCCACTGGCACATTTGACTCTCTAATTGCAGAGTACTGAATTTCGATCCCTAATCTCCAATTCCAAAAGGGAACTTGACCCAGAAACCTGGCTATTGTTCAAGGAGATGAACCCCCTAAGCATATCATCAGAAACAGCATATACAGTTTCTTTTTTCTTTTCATTACTACTGCTTATAAACCAAGAATTTTTTTTTACATTCCAGATTAGATGGCCTCCTATTATCTAGATAAAGATCACGCCTGGGGCCTTCACATTTTCATGTGTGATTGTTCAAGTAGTTCACTCCCTTTTAGACAAAGTCATGAATCCGCATTCCATTTCAGACAGCCAGATTTGCGCTTTGGAAGGTTACATTGTTTATGGGGCAGTAGAGGAAGAGTAATGACACTTGCCTTTCCATGTCGCTTCAGGACATGGCTGAGACCTCGGGGGATGTTGTTGATAAGTGAAAAACTGAAGATGAGCATCATCTCCTGATAAGATCTCATAGAAAAATCTTCTCATAAGAGATTTGGCAACATTGAAGTTGCTTATTGTATTGGCTAAAAATTTGAAGTCTGTTGGCACATCTGAGAATGATGCCGTCAAATAATATCTCTCCCTAATCAGTCCAAAATTTGCTCATCAGCAAAAATCAATGTAGAAACACAACAGTTTCATCTAACATTTATTTTGTTCATGTAACATGTGGAAAACAATGATTTGAAAAAACACAGTTGTTGACCAATACCATGATTTGGAATGAATTTGCAAATGCATTTAGGTTAATGTTGGTTGTCATTTTTTAGGATAAAGAATTTCTGAGCACTCTTTGGAAAATGGAGTGACTGGATGGGTTTTGCCATGGAATTCTGGTTTGGGTTTTTCTGAGCATTGAAAGAAGCAAGGTGATAAGGAAAATTATTTCATATTGAGAAAAGCTGAAGCCTTTTTTTACTGAAAACAGATGTAAATGGTGGTCTTTACTCATACTGGAAATAAGTTCTACTCTTTGTTTTTTTCCTGAGATCCTGAAAGTCTTTTCCTCCAAGTGGAAATGTGTTGGCTGTACTGGCATTGGGAAAGGTTTTTGTTTTTTTTTTTTTGAGGGGGGGATTCTTTGAAAGTCACATATTGTGTTAGTTCGTTTGTCTGAAAGACAAAAGGAACCCTGGAGCTGAACAGTTTTATAAGAGAAGGCTGTTATTATCATTTCAGTGGGATTGTGTAGGCTGAAGGCATGTTGTATTTGCTAGCAGAGTGACCCCACTAACTACATACTGAGAAAAAGTATGTGGTGCTTAATCTATTTTATATACCTATTGCCTTAGCTCCAGAGAATATTTACCAATGTTAATTAAAGGAACAGTCCCAATATTATTGCTTATGTACATATTCAGAAGTCAACAGCATTAAAAGACCAAAATAACATTCACTATGAAGACTTCAGCCTCAAGTTTTTGAATCAGCAGGGGTGAGAAAGTTCCCTGCTGTTCTTGCCATAGACCTTTTGATCTCACACTCCCATCTGCCTTGGGTCACTCTCCCTCTTCAAATCCCATGGTCTAGTGGATAGAGCACAGTCCTAGGACTCAGAATGACCTGGGTTCTCATCCCAGCTCTGCCACTTGTCTACTGTGTGACCTTGGGTAAGTCACCTAACTTCTCTATGCCTCAGTTACCTCATCTGTAAAATGTGGATTAAAACTATGAGCCCTGTTTGGGATATGGACTGTAACCAAACTGATTACCCGGCATCTAACCCAGCTCTTCGAACAGCTCCTGGCACATAGTAAGTGCTTAACAAATACCATAAAAAAAATCCAACAGACCATACTGCTTTCCCCATCTTCGAGGCCCTTATGAAAGGCACTTCCTTCAAGAGGCCTTCCCTGATTAGTTCCTGAAAATCTCCCTGATTATCTCTCCTTTCCCCACTTCTTACTGCCACATTGGTAGCTCCAAACCACCTATGCACTAGGGTACTTACTCTCTCTGATACCACTTATGTATGCATCTATAAGCTCTGTTACTCCTCTTTATTGCCTCTTCTACCTCACACTTTGGCTGTGAGCCAGATGAGGGCAAGAGCTGTGCCCAACCTGATTATCTTGTATCTATCCCAGTGCGCAGTACAGTGCCTGGAACATAGTAAGCACTTAATAGATGTCATCATCATTATCATCAAGTTTAATTTATTTTAGTGTTTGTCTCTCCTAGTAGACTGTAGCTTTCTCAGTTGCAGAGACTGTGGGCATACCAACTCCATTAAACTCCACTGTGGGCAGGACTCATGTCCAGCAACCCACTATCGTAATGTACTCTCCCACAGTACTACTATAAACACAGTAAATATTCAATTAATTGTTTGATTGATATTATACTCATTTTAGTACAGTGGTCAATTGAGAGTAAGCACACAGTGAATACTATGGCTTGGCTGAAGTGATGGCCCCTTGATGAGATGTAACATTTGTTGTCTGAAAAGTGAATCTTGGCCTCAATCAATCAATCAACCAATCAGTGGTATTGATTGAGCACTTATGCACAGAGCACTATACTAAGCATTTGGGAAAGTACAAAACAAGAGAGTTGATAGATGCGATGCCTGTCCTCAAGGACCTTACACACTAATGGGAAGGTGGGCATTAATATAAACTAGAGATAAGAGAAACAACCAGACAAGAGTGCTCTGGGAGTGGGGATCAGGTGAGTATTTAAGCTCTTAAGAGTTGGAACTGAATGCATAATAGAGGTCACAGGGAGGAAAAATTAGGTGGAAGTATAACAGCTCAGGCGGGGAAGGTTTCTTGGAGGAGATATGATTTCAGTAAGACTTTGAAGAAGGAGAGAGTGCTGGTCTGTAATATATGAGGAGAAAGGAGAAAGGAGGGTTTGAGGCAAAGGGGTTGATGTTAAGTGAGCAAAGAGGGAGACACAATGAGCAGATTGTAGTAGTAAGTAGCAAAGTGGGCAGGCTGAGTATTAGAGGGAGAAATGTGCTACTAACTAATGGGAAGAGTGACAATTGAATTCCTTGAATCAGATGGGGAGGAATTCAACTCTGGGTAGGCAATTTCAACTTGGAGAGGAGGGGAGCTTGTTCGTGGCACATGAATTCCTAGGTTTAGGCAAGATAATGGCACTGCTCATCCCCTATCACAAAGCCACAACTAACAAGGAAGGGAGACAAGTAAAAGGACGTAAAGGAAACATGACACTCAACACTGAGACAAAAATGTCCTGAATGTAAGATGCTTCAGGTGGGAAAAAGAATGGCTAGATGCACAACTAAGTAATAATTTAATACATCTTCTTGGCTTGGCATTGGGCAGACTATTCAATATTGTAAATAATTTTTGAATGTTTCTTTAAATTCCTGTAACATTACATTTGGAAGAATCATCAATGAGTTTGATCAATATAATTCATCTAAAAGTCTCTCTGCATTAGTTTATAATGGTTGAATATGGTTCTCCTGGGGATGCTGACATTAAATGCTGCCCTGATATTTGTCTTGCCACAGGAAAATCTTAGCTAATGCGGGTCTGTGGCTATTAACCCCCAAAACTCTCAGCCAGGTCACTTTTTTGGCTACCTTGACCAAGATAATGACAAAGTGACATGAACCTATCCACTTTAAAGCACTTAATCATCTTCTTTCCTCCTACCAAGAGGAAAAGGAGAAGGAGCGTGGCTCAGTGGAAAGAGCACGGGCTTTGGAGTCAGGGCTCATGAGTTCGAATCCCAGCTCTGCCACTTGTCGGCTGTGTGACTGTGGGCAAGTCACTTAACTTCTCTGTGCCTCAGTTCCCTCATCTGTAAAATGGGGATTAAGACTGTGAGCCCCACGTGGGACAACCTGATTCCCCTATGTCTACCCCAGCGCTTAGAACAGTGCTCGGCACATAGTAAGCGCTTAACAAATACCAACATTATTATTATTATTATTACCAAATCTCAGTGGTCTACTACAGTCCAGGCAGCACATTTTGTTCCTCTAGAGCAGCTTGCTTATTGTGCCCCGATCCCATCTCACTGCCGACCCCTTTCCCACATCCCCTCTCTGTTCTGGAAATTCCTCCTGCTCCTTATGTGCCAGATCACCACTCTTCCCACCTTCAAAGTCTTATAAAGTCAGATTTCCAAGAAGCTTTCGCTAATTAAGCCCTCTTTTCCCAGCCTCCCTCTCCCTTCTGCATCATCAGTGCATTTGTGTCTGTAATAATATTAATAATGGTACTTCTTAATTGCTTACTATATGCCAAACTCTGATCTAAGCACCCGGGTAGATACAAGCCAGTTAGTCTGGACATAGTCCATATCCCACATGAGGCTCACCCTCTTAATCTCCACTTTACAGATGAAGGAACTGAGGCTCAGAAAAGTTAAGTGATTTCTCCAAGGTCACAGAGCAGACATGTAGCAGAGTCGGGATTAGAAGTCAGGCCCTTCTGACTCTCAGGCCCATGCTCTATCCACTAAGCCCCAGGGCTTCCCAGTATCAGCAGTTTGGCTTAGTGGAAAGACCATGGCCTTGGGAGTCAGAGGACATGGGTTCTCATCCCGTCTTCACCATTTATCTGCTGTGTGACCTTGGATAAGTCACTTAACTTTTCTGGGCCTCAGTACCCTCATCCGTAAAATGGAGATTGAAAGGGTGACCCTTATGTGGGACAACCTGATTACCTTGTATCTACTCCAGTGTTTAGAACAGTGCTTGGCACATAGTAAGTGCTTAACAAATACCATAATTATTATTATCTATTAGACACTTGACTCTCCCCAGCCTCAGCCCCACAGTACTTACGTACATATCTGTAAAGTATTCATTTATATCAATGTCTATATCCCCCAACAAGACTGCTTGTTGTGGGCAGGGAATGTGTCTATCAACAATTTTGTATTGTACTCACCCAAGGACTTACTACAGTGCTCTGCCCACAGTAAATAGTCAATAAATACCATTGATTTATTGATTCACTCCAGAGCAATGATATGTTTCAACAGAGTGGAGGTCGGTAGAAAGTGGAGATTCCATTCTCCCACTTACCTAAACCACAGAGAAACATTGAAAAATTGGTTAATATCTCTCCTCTCTGTCAGGAAAACTCAGCTGTTTCAAGCACACATTCTGGTGTGCTGTAGCGAATGTGAGAAAAACACACACATTTCTGCACATTCTTCCTCCATCTGGATTGCATGAATTTGCTTTTTAATGAATTATCTTGATATGATAAATGACTTGCTTAGTAGTTTCTGAATTTGATTTTGACACATTTTTAAAAAGCTTTATTAGGTTCCATAATTTCAGGAAAACTTTTGGTTTAGTAAATTAAAATTTTTAAATAAGATAAAGTGATTTTTTTGTTTTTTTTCTTGCACAGTCCAGTGGAGCCTTGTACATAGTAGACCTTGAAAGATGTTTTAATAATAATTATGTTGGTATTTGTTAAGCATTACTATGTGCAAAGCACTGTTCTAAGTGCTGGGGGAATACAAGGTTGTCCCACGTGGGGCTCACAGTCTTTAACCCCATATTACAGATGAGGTAACTGAGGCCCAGAGAAGTTAAGTGACTTGCCCAAAGTCACACAACTGACAAGCAGTGTAGCCAGAATTAGAACCCATGACCTCTGACTCCCAAGCCACTGAGCCACGCTGCTTCAGCTTGCTGTTTTACAGTAACACTCTCACCATTTAATGCCAGAGGCCAAGGATATCAGGAAAAAAAAATGATGGGAGCATTTTTTAAAAATACAATATATAGAAATTCCAAAACTGAATCAGATACTTAACTGCATCTTGACATCCCATCTGAATTTTCTCAGATCGGTGTCTCACAGGAAACCACAAGCCTTTTGAATTTGTGCCTTCCAGACAGAGTTTTGTTCAAAAAATTATTAGGTATAGGCCTAACAGACCCTTGGGAAAATGAAGAGGGTCTAAGCCTTCTGCTGGGGGCCTGAGAAATGGTCCCGGTAAAGGAGTGCCCTTCAGTAAAAGCAGTTAGAAACTTTCAGGAACTCAGAATTGATCTAGTTAAATAATGAAACTCTGGACCCAAGATCCAAACAAATAACGGACTCCTGGACAACACTGACAGCACAGATCACCTGAGTCACTCTAGTCACAGGTCCAGCAATCTTTAACCCTAGTACTAGTGACTTCCAAATTTCCGAATGTTCAAGAGGATTGATTTGGGATACCAAACAACCTATTTGGTCTGCAAGCAACTTCAACTGTCTGCATTTCATTGGGTGTGTTTCCCGTCTACCTCTGAAACCTACAGTGAGGTTGCATGGATGCAAACATTGGAATCCTTGTGTCTGGATTCAGTATTTATATAATCCTAGGTGGCACCCCTAGTATCTGCAGAACCATCATTACAGAATCTAATACATGGAAGGTAGAAGAATTAAAATAAATGTCCCCATGCACTGTGGCTGTCTTCAGACTCCAGTGGTTCTTCTGAAAACTTCAAACTCATTCACGGTATTATCCACAACCTCTTATTGGATAGGGTCTGCTGGCAACTGAATGGACAATCAAGAACAGACTCTATAAACTTCTATTAACAAACCTCAGCTCCTAACCACAGACAACAGATATTATCACTGATGTTTGAGTCATGCTCATATTTAGAATATTATAAAAGCACTAAGTTTAACCCTGGAAATAGAGTTGAGGTTAAAGGGTCATCCTTCCGTGGGGGAAAAAAATTATTCTGGAATACATTAAAGAAAACTCTTAAGAATACTGTTTATATGATTCACTTAAATGAAATTTCTGTATCCACTCACAAACAGCTGCCGCATTTATCTGTCGGAGGCTAGAAGCAGCGCTTGGTAGGTTATTGTCCCCAAATTTCTTTGGGTTGACAGTTGCATTTCTCTGGCCATCACATGAACTGTCACATTTAACTCGCATCTTCCTTAAGAAAATTAATTAAAAGTAACCCTGATACAAAAAGCTCTGCCAGTTTTATGCTGAATTTCTTTTTTCAAAAAATTCTGACTTGTGAAGATAAATTTAAAATAAATTGGTATAATACATAATTAAAAAATGACTTCTCACAAAATGATATATCTTCATTGTGGTGTTACCTTTTAAGATAATTTCTAGATTGATCTCACTCTTTTAATGTAAGCATGACTCATGCAGGGCAATTGCATTCTGGGACATGAACAATGTTTTCCACAGTTGAAGTCTTGCTGCTGCTTGGCCATTACATATTCATCAGAGTAAGTTCCTCTTTTTAAAGGTGTTCACATCCTTCCACTGTGTTTAAACTGTGGCTACTGACAAATCTGCCACTCTGGTTTGTTACTGTTTTAGTGCAGTAGTTTGTGATAGGAAGATTCTATACAGGTAAAATTGGAAGGAAAGGAAATAAAGAAGGATAAGGAGAGGTGATTTTAGAAGAGAAAGAAACAATAGAATAAGAAACAAATGAGATGATAAATAAAGATTAATCAGTGAATTGGAGACTGGAGAATGAATAGGAAAAAAAGGGACCACGTGGCAGAGAAGGGAGGGTAGCTAATGAGTTAGCCACTGGTTTAGTGGTTTGGTAAGTTGGGAAGAGCGTAGAAGTGGGTGGTATATTTTAGGGAGTAGCAGCAGGAAGTAAAAGTTTGGGGTTTATTGATATTGGAGACTTCTAGTAACTTGATTTTATCTGAAATCATGCATGCTGTATAATCCAGAAGACCAAATACTCCATTCTTTTAAATCAATATCTACCTCATTTCTTTATCATTACATCATTTGGTTTTCTAAATTGGAGTTATTCCTTAAGTACCACATGGGCTCTGTTTTAATCCCAGCCCCACCACTTTTCAGCTGTGTGACCTTGGGCAAATTACTTAACTTCTCTGTGCCTCCATTACCTCACCTATAAAATGGGGATTTAGACTGTGAGCCCCACCTGAGATGAGGGACTGTGTCAACTAACTTTACTTGTTTTCACCCTACTGCTTGGTACAGTGCCTGGCTCATAGTTAGTGCTTAATAAATATCAAAATAATTATTATTAATTGTTATTATGTACTTTGAAATTCATTTTCTGAAAGTTTGGGAATATATTTTCTAAGGAAGTTAAACATGTCAACTGTCTTCTGTCACCCTTCCTTGCCTTTTGTATGTGTCATTTTGTAATTGCTTCTATTCTGTTTTCAATTTACCCCAATGCCAGTTGTAAATTATCATGAAAATCAAAGAGTCACGGAAACCAAATTCTACACCGGCAGTTTTCTTCAGGAGTCTGTTTTCAGCAGACTCTTGGATACATTTTCATCGCCCAAATTGAATGAGATGAAATACATTTTTATATTTTTTAATACAAAACCCTTTATTAAGAAATTAATTTTCTGCTGTGTTACTAATTTAAAAACAATTGTTCTTGGGGAATTTCATACTGCCTTTTGATTTTTGAAGTCTCAATATATCAAATGGTATTTATAGTATAAATTTATAATTGGCTATTTCTGACACACTGAAAAAAAGACTGTGTGTTAGTAATTAATTTTAGATATATAGTGAGTCAAAAACTTTCATATGTTAAATGCATTTTAGCATATTGTGGTCAATGAGTTTATATTTGTTCTACATTCCCAAAGTAGCATTAAATGAAAGAGAAACTAATTTTAGTAGACTTAATGAACAGTCATAAGGGAAGCAATTTATTTAGGTGACTCAAACACCAAAATCCCTCCTTCAATACTTTGAAGTAAAATAAAAGTAAAATTTAAAAAATCATATGCTTTGAGATGTTTTTCAGTAACTCAGTAACTCAAGAGCATAGGCTTGGGAGTCAGAGGACATGGATTCTAATTTTGACTCTGCCATTTGTCTGCTGTGTGATTTAAGTAAACTACTTAACTTCTCTGTGGCTCAGTTACCTCATCTGTAAAATGGGGATTAAAACTGTAAACCCCACGTGGGAAAACCTGATTATCTTTTCTCTACACCAGCACTTAGAACAGTGCTCAGCACATAGTAAGTGCTTAACAAATACCGTAATTATTATTTTTATTACCTTTATCTGCCACAGTCCTGACCTTCTTTTGGATCAGTAACTTCCCACAAAACTATTCCAAATCCTCCTAATTGTCCTCATTCTCAACTGTGCCTCTGAAAGAAGGTTTCTTCCCCCCATTATATTTGGAGAAAGAGAATCAGATCACTGAATTGCCTTTCTCATTACAAAGTTTGCTTGGTTAACCACTGTTTGTACTTAGCATCCTGATTTAGCAGAAAGACCATGGGCCTGAGAATCAGAGGACCTGGGTTCTAATCTCAGGTCTGCCAATTATTTTCTATGTGAATTTAGCCAAGTCACTTAACTTCTGTTTGCCTCATTTTCCTCAACTGTATAATGGAGTTAAATACCAGCTCCTTCCTACTTATACTGTGAGTCCCATGTGAGACACATGTATCTACCCCAGTGTTTAATACATAATAAGACCTTAACAAATATCATAATAAATGATAAATAAATAATCCTTTTATATTTTTGCTTTGCTTAGATGCATTAAGTTTATAAAAATGAAGACAGTGATAATGAATCCAGTGCTTGTAAACTGTTGGCCATTAGTAGTTCCTTTCATTGTCCTATTTCAGTTTATTTTGTTCTTTTTAGTAACATATGAGGCTAATACTTTTATAAAAAATTCATGATGATTATTTAAATTTTAAAAAGTGTAATCCATAACCATATAAAAGCCCAACTATAATAATGGAATGACAATGCTGAATATGGTTAGGAAACAAAATAGGCTACATTTTGGTAGCTCTGAAGTTAATCATTTGCACTGGGCTACCGTCTGTCAGAATACACTAAATCCAGTGAATTTGCAGACAACTGTGAAAATTATTAAGAAATTACTTTGAAGAACAAACGATTCAGAAGAGATGTCCTTTGTGGTATTGCTGAATGACCAAATCATTCCTTTGGCAATGGGATGGTCACCAGTGGAGTTATTATTTAGAAAGAAAGCCATAAATGGACAGCCAACACATTTGGAAATGAAATCAGTGAAGAAGACAAACATCCAATAGAGACAGAATGATGAGAAAATAAAGAGAAAACGCTTGGTATGATGAGCGTTCTCACAGTTTGTCTAAAATACAGAAAGATGATTAAGTTGAATGGTTCACTGAAATCTATGAGAGGCTAGGGGGTTATGTAGGAAGCTACACCAAGATTGATGGAGGTTAAAAAGGAAAGGAGACATATTCATGGAAAAAACAGGAAATAATTACAATTAAGATCAGCTGAAAAGAATAAAATAGCAAGCTAGCAAATTTGGGCATGTCGATTTTGGGAAAAAGATTGGAGACAAGGAAGACAAATAAATATATTTTTTGTTATCCTGGGACCCAGGTGAGAACAATGACAATATTGAGGATAATGGAAGTGAAGGACAAGATACTTTGGGAAAGTCAAATAGAGTTAGCCTAAAGTCTGGAAGAATGCTTCAAACTGTCAAAGTTTTAAATAATTTATCATTTATTTTCTCTATTTAATGTAATTAATTTATAATGTTTATATGGAAAGACCTATTGACAGTATATCTTTAAGAAGGGAGGTAGTGTTTTCTTGGAAAAATAGCACAAACCAGAAGAGAACAAAAAATGAGGAGACAACCTTAGATTAATCTTACAAATGAAAAATTATTGGTTATTTCATAAATATACAGTGACTGGTTCAATTATTAAGGAGATATGGATTTCCAGGCTTTTACCCAATTAATTCCAGTTTCTATTTCCAAAATCATTAAACTAGGATGTTAAAAAGAACTAAGCATTTCTGAAGTTTTCCTGACTGTTTTTACAGCCCAAATAGATTTCAAAAATGTGTTCAAACCCATCCTAATTCTAACACTGGTCAATTTAAATGAACAGAGCTGTCTGCTTCATTCAGTGTGATCAAAATCATTTTGGAATAAGATAGCCGTAAACTTGGGTCATTTGTAAATAACAATTTTGTAGGTAAGATGTGAGAGTTATTTTTTTTCCACTCTTTGATAGCTTTGGAATTTCACTGGGAAACTTTGGCTATGATCGAGAAGCAGCATGGCTCAGTGGAAAGCGCATGGGCTTTGGAGTCAGAGGTCATGGGTTAGAATCCCGGCTCTGCTACTTGTCAGCTGTGTGACTGTGGGCAAGTCACTTAACTTCTCTGTGTCTCAGTTACCTCATCTGTAAAATGGGGATTAAGACTGAGCCCTATTAGGGACAACCTGATTCCCCTGTGTCTACCCCAGCGCTTAGAACAGTGCTCTGCACATAGTAAGCGCTT
The DNA here is from genome assembly GCF_004115215.2 of Ornithorhynchus anatinus. Classification (NCBI taxonomy): domain Eukaryota; kingdom Metazoa; phylum Chordata; class Mammalia; order Monotremata; family Ornithorhynchidae; genus Ornithorhynchus; species Ornithorhynchus anatinus. The sequence goes on from NC_041737.1 coordinate 17,327,050, forward strand.
AACGAATACCAACATTATTATGATGGGATTTTTTGTTTAATTGTTATGTGTGTGTCTTCATTTTTCTCCTTCCCATATAGTCATCCTCTCAAAAGTAATATTTCAGATTATAGTCAGAATATTTCAAAAACAATATAAACAATATTTGTGGTGTGGTTTAAGGTTGGAGTGCAATAATTTAGCATTCAGAAAGGGGGCCTAAAATAGCTATTAATTATTAGTTAAATAGCTATTTGCACCATTTAAAAACAACAAAGGAATGATAGTGTTGAAGACACATGCCATACAATTGTTTGTGAAGGCAAAGCATTTGAAAATTCAAGCCTGATTTTTAGACAAATTACAAACATCAAAGTATAAATTTTTAACCACAAAAAAACATGCCCCAGTTATTAGTACAGGAACACGACATTAAAACAGAAATTAAAAATCTTTTTCCAGGAACACAAAGTGGAGAAGCAGCATGCATAGTGGAAAGAGCACAGATGTAGGGGTCAGAGGACCTGAGTTCTACTCCCAGCTCTGCAATTGCTTGCTGTGTGACCTTGGACAAGTTGCTTAACTTCTCTGTTCTTCAGTTCTCCTGTCCTCCCTACTTAGACTCTGAGCCCCATGTGAGGCAGGGACCATATCCAACCCAATTAACTTGTATCTTCTCTAGGGCTTAGAACAGTGTTTGATTTGGAGTAAGTGTTTAACAAATACCATGAATAAATAAATAAATTTCACACTATCAATTAATCCGGCCTCAGGAATTCCTGAAAAAGTTTGCCTTTCTTGTAAAGTTTATTAGGATCCAAAATGATATGGCTGATTGTGTTATAATTAGAAGGAAATTATTGGCTCTCATTCTCCACTTTTAAACAGAGTAAAATAATGCTGTGTATTAAATGCAGTTCTCTTCTAATCATTCTATTTAGTTCTATCAGAAGATGTAATGAGGAACCTCATACATGAACTCAAAAAGTGATTCCAGTCTTATGGGAAGCAGCTCAAAAGATTATGAGCAGCATCAAGCTTCTTGGAGGCAGGATTCACGCCTAGTCACTGTCTTATAGTTCAACAATAATTATGGTATTTCTTAAACACTTACTGTGTGCCAAGCACTGTTCTAAGCAGTGGTGTAGATATAAGGTAAGCAGGCTGTCCCACGTGGGGCTCACAATCTAAATCCCCATTTTATATATGAGGTAACTGAGGCACAGAGAAGTTAAGTGGCTTTCCTGAGATTACACAGAAGTCAAATGGAGGAGGTGAGATTAGAACCCATGTCCTCTGACTCCCAAGCCTGAGCTCTTCCCAATAAGCTATGTGGACTTAAGATGCATCAAGCACTGCTCTAAACACTGGGGAACATGGAAGATAATCAGGTCAGACAGAACCCTGTCCAAACAGGACTCAAATTCTAGGAAGGGAGAACTGGCACTGAATGCCCATTTTACAGATGAGGTAACTGAGGCCCAGAGAAGTGAAGTGACTGTCCCAAGATCACACAGTAGGCAGGAGGAGAAGCCGAATTTAGAACCCAGGTCCTCTGACTCCCAGGCCTGTGCTTCCACTAAGTCATAACGCTCCTCCCAAGTAGTTAATCCAATGTTGTGCATACAATAATTCAGTATCGATAAATAGCACAGATTGATTGAAACAAAATTCTTGGAATCACTCATGCAGAAGTACTTTATGCTGGTATTGGGTTCTGGTAACATCTGTACAAGTCGTCAGTGACTTTTACGGACCAGAACCAAGATCAAATGACAAGACAAAGTCATGATGTGTGACTTTGAGAATGGACGACAGCAGGATATCCAAACTTTAGCATGAGTGAGTCAAGGCACTTGTTTGGATGTAGCTCACAGTTTGTTGAGTTTTTTGAAAGAGAATATGTTTTATGTGAATTATCCAAACAGTTGATCTACGGAGAGCTGAAATTGGAAAACCAAAATCAGAAGGCTAAAGAAAGTATTCCAAGGATATGTTGAAATGAAGCAACAGGAAATGCTTACAGTCCTATGAACCGTAAGTTCATTGTGGGCAGGGAATGTGTCTGAAAACTGTTGTATTTTACTGTCCCATGTGCTTAGTACAGTGCTCTGTACTCAGTAAGTGCTCAATACATATGACCGAATGAATGAAACCTTCATCCCCACCTGAAAATTCAGAATCAATGACTGAGAATAGACCAAGATTGACATACTGATATCAAGAAAGGGGTAACTCTTTCTGAGCAAAAACCTCATAAGGAGCAACAAGGAAACAGAATAGAAAACAGCATCAGGCATTGAGAAATGCAGCACTGTGTAAAGGCTCCAGATCTGGGTATCAGGGTACAAATCCCAGCAGTGTCACTTGCTGGTTGTGACCTTGGGCAAGTCACCTAACTTCTCCATCCTCCATTTCCTTATCTATAAAATGAAGATTAAATATTTGTTCTCCCTCCCTGTTAAATTGTAATCCCTATATGGGGAAGGGACTATCTCACCAGGGTATCTTCTACCACAGCACTTAGCTCAGTGCTTGGCACATAAGTGCTAAAACAAATACCACAATCATTATTATAATTAGAATTTTATTACAAAAATAACACAACGAAGTACAGCCTTACTGGGTTCACAATATGGCCGGGCCTGTGGGTTCAGCATTAGCCTTTTCAGCATGTATGCGCGCATTGGTAAATTACACCTCAGAGGTGTCCTGGAATCAAAAGCCCAATTATATATCTATATCTATCTAGATATAGATATATATGTGGGTGTGTGTATATCCAGACACTGTACACTGTTGTGGATATATTTATGTGTGTGTATATATATGTGTGTGTATATATATATATGAATATGTATGTGGGAAGCAAACACCATTTGTCTGCTGTGTGACTTTGGTCAAGTCACTTAAACTTCTCTGTGCCTCAGTTACCTTAACTGTAAAATGGGGATGAAGACTGTGAGCTTCATATGGACATGGACTGTGTCCAACCCGATTAGCTTGTGTCTATCCCAGTACTTAATACAGTGACTGGCACATAGTACGTGCTTAACAAATAAAGAAAAAGAAACATGTTGCCAACTGTTATATTGTATTCACCCAAGCACTTAATATACAGTGCTCTGCACACTTTTAATCAAATATGATTGATTTATGTATCCTGTTTATTTATATCTCCAATTGAAAATATCAGAAATGTAACTAAATTAATATTAAAATCATCTTTTAATGTTCACTTTCACATCTAGTGTGTCTAAGTTCAAGTTTCCTACTTAGTGTTTTGAAAAATATCAGAACTAATACACAAAACACAAGTATTTAAAGAATATAAGCAAATGAGATGAATAATTTTGTTCTAAGTTCTGTTCATCTATATAGTTAGCTTTCAGGCAAAATTATAAGACCAAGAGCAATACTGAAAGAAGATATACACATTTTCACTATTTGAAGGACCAAATTTAAATATAGATATTCCTGCAAAATGGCAGTATGGGTTGAATCAGTTCCAGTGGTGAAGTATTCAGGAGTTCAGGAGGCATGAGAAAGGAAATCCAGTCTAGAGGCACTAAGGCATGATTGATGCTAACCAGCTAGGGTTGCCTTGAGCAAAGGCAATCAGGTCTGCATAAAATGAGATCTTCAAAGGTTTAATAGGTTCCGTATACCCTGTCAGTTGGCCTTTTCAGCTTTGTCAAGAATAGGGTCTGTCTTCTTCCTCTTACCCTCCGACTGTTGATTTGGGGTCTTCAGGTAAGAGAATAAGATCAGGTTCGAGCCATGGGGATAAATCAATGTGTACAGCTTGGTAGATAGTTGGAATGAGCTACAGTCAATCAGCTACAACCAATCAATGGTATTTCTGGAGTGCTTATTTTGTGCAGAACCCAGTACTAATTGCTTGGGAGCATACTATACCACAGAATTAGCAGACAAGGTCCCTGCCCATAACGAGATTACAGTCTACAGGTAACCAATGGGACCTTGGCGAGAAAGGAAAGGAGCATTTACACTATAATGGGGTATTTGAGAAGATGTTAAGAGCCAAAACAAATCAGCAAGCAGGTTTCTCGTTGATGAAAGTCTGTTTGTGCATTTGAAAGGAGTTAATGCGGAGTTTCGATGAGAAAAGTGCTTCCTTGTAACATATAAGTTGTATACAAAATCAATATTTAAAAATTCATGAATAAGGCCCACGAATTGACATTACAATAAAATCAAAGTTTCTGGAAATGCATGACTAGCACTTAACTTCTCATCTCCACTTTCCAGCAGACTTCAAGATATAAGGAATGGCAGCATCACTGTTATATTAGCTCAAACTGCAATTTATTTCACTTCTCATTCTGAGTGTTTGCTGGGTCACTGAAAGAACAAAACATGCATCTTACCAGATCATACCTATTAACAAGGCCCCTCTGCCAGCAGACAGAGAAAGAATAATGACATTTTATTTCTCTGAATATATTCAGCCTCTTAGGTAAACCCAGGAAACCTGAGCCTAAACCCATAGATAATTCATTAGCTGCAGTCCCAGGTTACTTTGGTCTTCCACTCCAAACGCAGTAATATAGTTATAGGGGGCTCCTGTGGTGGTTTAAAGAAACATTTTCTCTTAAAGAGCAGAACTTAGGAAAAAAACGAACTTGTCACATAGTACGCTCGTGATTCACATGACACCAAACACCCTTTTAAAAGTCTTTTTGAGAATACGCATTTTAGTAATGAAAACAGTAGAAGCAGCACGAAATGTAGAACTTGACAATAGACCCATGTTGCTTGAAGCTGAAAGGATTTAGGAACTAGAAAGCAATTGAAAATATCACTTTAGAGGACTATTGATCATAGTCTTGAAATTTAGGATCTTAGAAAAGCAAATAGCATGAAAAGATCGCACCTCAAAAAAAAAAAAAAAAAGCTTTAAATTTGACAGGAGTGTGAAGTGAGGTGACCGTTTCTTTGGTTTATCGCCAGCCAGTTCAGTTTTCTATTGATCTATTCTGTGCTGTGACCAACATGGCCTCAAAAATTTGTTTTTAAAACACCCAGCCCCCTTGTGCCTTGGTTGCTGCCCTAAGTTCCTTAAAATCGAAAGAACCTGGGTAGGGAATGTGAAAGCAGACTCTAGAGTCATTGGTGGAATGACAAGATCCCCTGAAGAAATGCACTGAGTTTGGGTGGCCTCAGATGAAGTTCTGCAAAACAGTGCTATGACATTACTATCTGACATGGCATGCCCAGAAAATGCATGTCTCATCACATGCATCTGTGTGTCAGGGAACAGCAAGGGTCACTGGGTGGATACCCTAGTTTGAAATGCCATTTCTGAGATGGATATATTGATAAATAGATGACAGAATTTCTGGAAACTATGTATGGAATTGACGCTGCCATGAGTTTTCAAAAACCACTGGGTGTATAATGATTCTCTTTGGCCTGAAAAATTTGGATAGGCTTTACTTCTGTTTTACTCTAGACTGTGGGCAGGGAATGTGCCTGTCTACTGTTGCAATGTACTCACCTAAAGCTCTTAGTACAGGGTTCTGCACACAGGATTCAGTAAATACAACTGACTGACTGGTGACTCTTCCGAAGGGCATACAGTAGGTGCTCTAGCCTGAGTCTTGATTTGGTGAGGCTGTTGGGAATAGAGAATTGTATAGTCTTCTCCCTTCTCCCAGTGCCTCAGTAGAAAGGAAGAGGGCCAAAGCATGGAAACTGGTGGTGCATGGACCATTTGGGGCTGAATTATCATTCAGCCTCACTGTTTTAACTGTGTTCCATAGCATACTCCTGTAGCTTTATTCCTGGGCCCAGCTCCCCTGAACCTTGGCGGAGTTGGAGAGAAGAAGGCCAGGGCAACTCTAACCTTTTCAGGTGAGCACAGTCACCTCTCCTACTGGTTCCAGTGCTCTGGGATTGGGGCTGCCAGGCATAGACAAGTGATTCTCTGCTGCAATTTAATAATAATAATAATAATAATAATGTTGGTATTTGTTAAGCACTTACTATGTGCAGAGCACTGTTCTATGCACTGAGGTAGATACAGGGTAATCAGGTTGTCCCACATGAGGCTCACAGTCTTAATCCCCATTTTACAGATGAGGTAACTGAGGCACAGAGAAGTTAAGTGACTTGCCCACAGTCACACAGCTGACAAGTGTCTGTCTTCTTGTCTGTCCATCTCCCCCGATTAGACTGTAAGCCCGTCAAATGGCAGGGACTGTCTCTATCTGTTGCCAACTTGTTCATCCCAAGCGCTTAGTACAGTGCTCTGCACATAGTAAGCGCTCAATAAATACTACTGAATGAAAGTGGCAGAGTCGGATTTGCATTTCCAGATGTACTGGGGATTATGGGAAGCGAACACTCTTTAGTTAATTATGGTATCTATGGTAAGTGGAAAAGCATTGTGGCCTAGTGGATGGAGCACAGACCTGGGAGCCAGAAGGACCTGGATTTCAATCCCAGTTCCGCCAACTGTCAGTGGGGTGACCTTGGGCAAGTCACTTCACTTCTCTGTGCCTCAGTTCCCTCATCCAGACAATGGGGATTAAGACTGTGAGCCCCATGTGGGATATGGACTGTGCCCAGTCTGATTAGCTATTGCTGCATCTGCCTCCTCAGTGACCACCTGATCTACTGGCTCTCCCCACTCCAATCCATACTTCACTCTGCTGCATGAAGCATTTATAAGCATTTATCAACAAAAATGTTCACTACATGTCTCACCACTCTTCAAGAGCCTCCAGTGGCTTTGCATCCACCTCCACATCGAAACAGAAACTAACCATTGACTTGAAAGCATGCAATTAGCTCTCCCAATTTCATCTTACCTCCCTAACCTCCTACTACAGCCCAGCCTCACACTCCACTCCTCAAGTACCAGATTACTCAGTATGCCCCAATCTCCTTAATCTCATCTATCTCTCCATCAACCCCTTTCCCACATCCTCCCCATAGCCTGGAACTCCCTCTTATTCCATATTCACTAGACCAACACTGCCTACACCTTCAAAACATTACTGAAATCACATCTTCCCCAAGAGATTTTGCCTGATTAATCCCTCTTCTCCCTGGCTCACTCTCCCATCTGCACTGTCTATGCATTTCAATCTGTGACTTCCGGACATTTGATATTTGCTCTAACGCCAAAGCACTTATTGTTTGTATCTTTAAATTATATTTTATAAATTTACTCATATTAATATCTGTCTCCCCCTCAAGACTGTAAGATCATTATGTGCAGGTAACACATCTCCTAATTCTGTTGTATTCTATTTTCTCAAATACTTAGTCACTGTTCTGCATATAGTAAGCACTCAATAAATATAACTGATTGATAGATTGATCTCTCCCAGTGCTTAGTACAGTGCCTGGCACATTAGTAAGCCCTTAATATTATGTGGAAAAAATAAAAGAAGAAAAAGCACTGGAGTAGTTACAAGCATGATAAATCGGACAGTCATAGTCCCATATGAATCTCAGAACCTAGATGGTATAGAGAGATAAAGACAAACTTGTTATCGGTTGGGAACACCTGCTAAGAACTCACCCAAGTGCTTAGTATGGTTCTCTGTGTATAGTTAAGAGCTCACAAATACCACTGACTGATGGTTGCAACAAGCAGTAGAGTCTACTAGCCGAGTTGACAAGGTAAAGATGAGTAAAAGGATAGATCTTGGAGAACCCTGCCACTGCTCCAGGTAAACAATACTTAGATATCATGCCAGTCTTCCTAGGGTTTTAAAGTATGTACAGGTAGGTTTCCATCCTGCTTTCTGCTTTATCCTGTTTTCTGGGAGAGTCTAGTCCAGGCAGTGGGTACAGGCCCTGAAACCCAGGTTTCGGGAAGCTTTATGCTATATGTCATTCCCTGCCCTGGTCCTGCCACCCAGGGAGTGAAGCTTCCAGCTCATAGTATCCTGCAGGACCGGAGAAGACCAAATGCAGAACTCCATGCTTCCTAATGTGCTGAAAACTGGAAAACTTTTACCCTGCCTACATCCTCAGTTAATGTTGGTATTTGTTAAGCGCTTACTATGTGCCGAGCACTGTTCTAAGCGCTGGGGTAGACACAGGGGAATCAGGATGTCCCACGTGGGGCTCACAGTCAATTCCCATTTTACAGATGAGGTAACTGAGGCACAGAGAAGTTAAGTGACTTGCCCACAGTCACACAGCTGGCAAGTGGCAGAGCTGGGATTTGAACTCATGAACTCTGACTCCAAAGCCCGTGCTCTTTCCACTGAGCCACGCTGCTTCTCTTGAAGAAGGGGTTACGGAGAACACAGATGGTAATGGAGGCCAGGCACGCACACTCTGTCATGATTGGATGTTGAAGAAGAAACTTGGATTCGCATTGCCACTCACCCTGCTCCGGAGAATAGAAACGATACTAACTGTGATATTTGTTAAGAACTTATGACATTCCAGGCACTAGGGCAGGTACAAGATAATCAAGTCAGACACAATCCCTGGTCCACGTGGGGCTCACTGACTGAGGTACTGAATTTGTAATTTACAAGATGAGAAAACTGAGGCATAGGGAAATTAACTGAGTTGCACAAGTTCAACATGCCAGTGGGCAAGTGGTGCCCATCAAGATCTCCCAGGTCTCCTAATTTCCAGGCTCGTGTTCTGTCAGTGAGGCCTCCCTGCTTCTCAGGTCAGGCTGTACAATGGGGCATATCCAGCACTACCCTGAACCCAGAGAAGAAAATCAAATCCTGAGTATGAGTATGAGTTCCGTATCTCTAGTCTGGAGTGCAATTTTCATAATCAAAGTATTCATTTCTCCTTTTTTTTCACAAAACAAATGAGAAAAATTGACCTACTTCTGGATCATTTGATTAACACATTCTTTTGATGAGGAATAAACTGAGACTAAGACTGGACAGATAGAATTACTGGAAATTATGTGTAGCGGTGCCTGAGTCTTATTTAGATTCCCTTTGGTAGACACAAAAGAGAAATTATCATGAAAAATGCATTATTGCTACAGAAAATTATACAGTGTGTGGTTTGCTTTAATTGTTACTGGCTTTTGACCTGTCATTACATGAATTTTTTTCAGGAGAAAAAAGGCCTGTTTCAGTGGAGGAAATATAATAAATGCTAGTTAGATAAGGTAAAGATATAAATATAATTACCAAAAGAATGCACTCTACAAGCCAAATTACTAGTGGAAATCTTAAAAGGAAATTATGGTCTTTTTTACGTGTTAAAAATGTTCTCTATTCAAAGACTAAATCCTGCATAAACCTGACCTCAGGTGAGATTTGTAGAAGATGGATTTGACATCTGCATTTCTTAAAAGAAAAATAATCAGATAGTACCAGCAATGAAGACTTTTATGACTGTAGTTAAACAATGGAAAATGGACATCTAATTCTATTTTTAATTTTTCTTTAACAAAGGAAATCAATTCTATTCTTTTCTATATCATTTCTCCTTACCATTTCATCCTCATGCATGCTCTATCTATCTCAGGCAAACAAAAAATTTCGTCATGACTTTGATTAAGATTTTAGTTATACTTTAATTCATGATCCACATAATACATTCTTTGTCCTCCTGGCACTGTAATTAGTAGATAAAACTCAACTTAAACCATCTCAAAATGCCTTACTAGTAAAAGACAGTAAAAGAAATGAAACAATGATAACACATCATCTTATCACCATTTTTCATGTACTTTGTTTCCTCACTCTAAGTTACTCTGGTGATTTTCACTCTTTTGAGACCACTTAGCTCTTCGAGAATTGAATTATGTTGTCCAGTGACCAAATGACTTCCAGGTGTTTTACCAGAATTGAACTGGGCAAATATAGATACTACTTTCACCAATCCTTCCGTCCCTTCAGCCGTTGTAAACGCAGGTCCCACTTGTTGATTGAAAGCCTACCCAAAAATTCCTGGGTCGAGACTGTGGGTCATTTTCCCAGAAGAAAGCCCTTACTTTCAAAGAGAAATACAGACTAGGTAGACCACCCAGTATATGAAGTACAAACTAAGATCAAATAGACTAAAACTGTACAGATTAAGTCTTTACTGACTAAGCTCATTAAGTCTGATTCGGTGATCTCCCAACATTCCATTGCTACTTTGTATTGTTTAAGAGTACATTTCCCTCTACCACTTTTTCATTTATCATGTCCCCCTTGTAAGCTCTGTATGGGCAGGGATTGTGTCCAACTGTACTGAACTCCACCGAGGATTTACGATAGTGCCCTGCATGCACTAAGAGCCCAGTAAATACCATGCACTGTTTGATAGATAGTATTCTGTTTCAGGTTAACAGCTGCTTAAGTAACCTGCTGTCATGCATTCTCCTTGCATGTTCTGCCAGCAGAATTGTGTGGCTGTGAGCACTGTTTCCATTCTGAGAGTCTTAATGTATTCCAGGACCTCATTGTTCGGAATATCGACCGGCCTTTTGATGTTCAGTTTGGTTCATAGATGATACTCTTGAAACTGCCTTAGGAATTACCTGGAAGCAGCATAGAGTAGTGGATAGAGCACAGGCCTGGGAGTTAGAAGACCATGGGTTCTGATCGCAGCTCCGCCCCCTTGCCTGCTGTGTGACCTTGGGTAAGTCACTTAACTTCTCTGCACCTCAGTTACTCCAGCCATTAGAACAGTGCTTGGCACATAGTAAGCGCTTAACAAATACCATCATCATCATCATCATCATTCATTTGTAAAATGGGGATTAAGACTGTGAGCCCCATGGGGACATGGACTGTTTCCAACTTGATTAGCTTCTATCTACACCAACAGTTAGTACAGCATCTGGCAAACGATCAACACTTAAATACTATTAAGAGAAACAACTTCCTGTTAAATTCTGTAAAGTGATTCACAACTAAACATTTCAGTTCTAAACAAGGGGAGTGAAATAGAATAGCGAGGGTGGTAGGAGGAATGCAGAAGTAAACAGGATGAGAAAAGCAAATAGGGAATTTTGGCAATAACAATTTGAAACTAGATGAAGTAGCTAGTACTACACCAGTGATTGATTTTTCTAGTAGGGACAGACACTGAAATGGCTTTCCATAGCATGAATTCCATGGGATATGGCTAGGTCGATCTGGGGTCTCTAAGGCACCTTTGTGTAATTTGAAGTAAGCTGCCACGATAGTGACTCTATCTACTATTTATCACCAGTCCTTTTATACATGTTTCATTCATGGGTCTGATAACATTCCCAGTTTAAGGCTGTGACTATTTGGAGACTCTCCTCACTTCCAGTATTTTAATGACTTTATCCTTCGATAATCCCTTCTAATTTTGGTTAACCCAATTAGGCCGAAGAGATAGATTAGATAATGTAGAGTCTAAGATTTCCTTTGGAAATGGAGAATGAAATGGGAAAAGTTGAAACTGGATTATTAGAAATAGAATTTGGGGTTCATATAATATCATGAACATTCTATATTACTCAGGTTAATATTTGTTCGAGAGGTGTAAGATTACAAAAGTAGCAAAGAGAAAAATGAGGTAGAGATTAAATTTAACAGTTCTCAGCCTTTTTTTTTGGAATGAAACTGATCTACCAGGAGAGAAAATTAGTTCAAATTTGTATGAATCATTATCATTTTGAGCCAAGGACAGCTGCTTCTGCATTCCTGCATAAGGTGAGCCCTATATAGGAAAGTGACAATTATCTGACCTGGTTATCTTGAATCTACCACAGTGCTTAATACAATAAGAGCTTAACAAATACTACAATTACTATTATAATGATATTAACATAATAATAATAATGATAAATAAGCAATCTATTTAACCTTTCTAACCATGGAATGCTTTGAGTGTAATTTCTTCAAAGATGGACAAATATCCACCACTTCAAAATGAAAAAAAAAGTTTCCTTTCAGGATACATACCAAAAAGAAAGTACTCAACTGAAAAGCAAGTTAAATGATATGGAGCTAAATGCATGTAAATGCATGCTAAAAGCTAAAAATTCAAATGAATTGGAATCACATTTTTGAATCTTTTCAACTCTTGGAATTTCCCAAGTAGTCCCATATAAGTGTCATGATTTTTCCTGTATATATTAAATATACTCTCTCTAATATGCCCTGGGAGGCAGCTACAAGGATGTGCATGGCATATTTCAAGGTAGAATAAAAGTTGTAAAAGGGAAATGAAAGGGAGATCACAATAAGCACTCAATACCACTGATTTGTTTGATCGATTGAGATTCTGGCTACTGATGGTTAGATGTAAGACTTCAGGCCTGTTGTGATAAAAGAACGGGCTAATAGTACTAATCTGATGATTTAGGAATATGAGGAAAGCAAGAGGAAGGGTCGTCAACATTACCACATTTGATGTCTATTGTGTACTGGGCACTCTATTGAGGACCTATTCTTTGCAGTGCACTGTGATAGGTGTCTCCTGTGAATATGACACTGTTCTGAAATGCCATTAAGTTTTAGGTATTTGAGAAATATCGTGGCCTAGTGAAAATAGCCTGGCTTCTTGGAACCTAGGTTCTAATTCTGGATTCCCCATTTGTCTGCTGAGTGACCTTGGGTAAGTCACTTCATTTCTCTGGCTCTCAGTTCCCTCATTTGAAAAATGGGGATTTAAAACCTGTCCTCACTCCTACTCAGTCTGTGAGTCCCATGTGCAATTTAATCATCTTGTATCTGCTCCAATGCTTGACATATAGTAAACACTTCGATTATTATCACTATTATTAGGTGTAAATAAATGTTTCAGGCTTCTTTCAGGCTTTTCAGCCTTGTTCAGAAGGTAGAACAAGCATTCACTATGAGCAGAACACCATACTAAGTAGTAGGAGGTAAGCTAGAAATATCAGATGCAATTTCTGCCCTCAAGGAGATTACAGTTTAACGGATAAGAAATTGATATCATTTTATGGATACACAATAGTGAAAAAGTAGAACTTGAAAAGACAGAGGGAGTATGGCTTCAAATAGCTGAAAAGGGAGGGCATTGTAGGCAGCCGGGAAGGCTTGAGAATGAGTTAGAAGCAGGATAATTAAAAATAAAGAAAGGTTGAAGGATTTGCTTGAGAGAAGCAAAAAACATGATCTAGGGCTGAGCTGAAGAAAACTTCCCTCACCCTTAAAATGGGTAAAGATCTAAATTAGACCACATGTTTGAAAGAGGCCTCGGGCAGCAGCAAATCATAGGGACGATTTCTTTTGAATGCATGATGAGGTTGGGGAAACTTTTATTCCCCAGTAAAACAAACCCCCACCCTAAATCCTAAAACAAAATAAAATGAAAACAAATCCTCTTATCTAGAGCTCCAAATTGGCCCATTTTGTATATCCTCCCTGAAGGACCTAGAAAACATGGACTAGCTCTCCCTTTGGGGTGTAATCCCTCTGTCCCATGCAAGTAAGAATAGAATGGTCTCTTTGTTAAAGAAAGAGCAAGTGGCAGAGCTCAGCAGAGCAAGTGCATTACTTCTATAACTTCAAGTTGCTGGGCGATATGTATAGCAATCCATTAATAAGATGCAGAAGAGAAAACACCTGTTAGGCACTAATATGATGATTTCTCTGTGCACAATCTGTACAACTCCAAGATGCCATCCACTCCATTAATTAACCAAGCCTCCATACCTATAATTTAATTTTCTGAAGGAATTCACAGGAGGGATGGGAATCTGGGTTCCCCAGATTCCCAGAAATGTAATTGACATAATGAGCAGCTTTCTTCTCTTTTGATTCACAATGCCTTACAGTAATACCTGCTTCTCATGATATCTAACTCTCTTTGAACTGCAGAGAGAAATGATTTTCTAAGTGTAATTCAACTAAATATAAACAGACATCACATGGACACAGAGAGTTAAAGAGTTAGAAGGAAGAAAAAAAAGGGAGCTCTATTAATGCTGGAGGGAAATGTAAAGGAAGAAAGAAGTACTTCCCATCAGCATACAGCTCAGCTGTCTCCAGCTTTGGGTATCTTCCATTGGATTAGCAGAAGTCGAAATATTACATTTGCATATTCATTTTATCACCATCAGAGAGAAGAGAAGCAGAGGAAAGTGGCTTACCCTGAAACATGGAATTTATTTTCATGAGTTTCCAGATGATATCATAAATCCGCTGTGGCTGTAACCATAAACAAGGCTTATTCGGTCATCTATAAATAAGTGAGAATAACTTTTAAGTTTCTACTTGGACAGCAAGGGAGCTGGGGAAAGTAACCGCATTGTAGTGGTGAAAACTCAGATGCTATGGACATCTATCACTCTTTCCCTGCTCCATTCATTTTTTTTAGTTCCCTCACCCTCTCTGATCTTTCCTGTTTTGTTAGCTCCCTCAGTTGAATTTCCTAGGTTTTTCTGACTGTAAATGTAATCTCTTTCTGCAGCTCCTGTCAGCTCCCTGGGCTACACTACTCGTAATAATAAAGTTAGCTAGTAAACTGCATTTTCACAAGTTGCATAAAAACATTTATGAAACAGCATTCCAAGCAAAATAGGTTTAGAATTGGCCTTTTATGCCTTTAATATCTGGCACTGAGAGGAAGGAAAACATTCCTTTTCACAAAGTTCATTTTATGCCCAAGCTGTAGAAATTTCAGCACCTTTTTAACAGGTTCTGAACACTTACAATGGAAGGAAAATTATTTCTATGCATGGCAAGTTGCTCACAGTGTTAAGATAAAAATATTTTCATTGCTGAATTGCTTTCAAATTGGAATGTGGAATACATCTTTAAGTACATTTAGTTTTTATAATGCAGCATGTCACTTTTTTAAAGTTCGAATTTTCAAACATTCTATGTTATTTTGGATTTGCCGAGTTCAAGGGTTTGGGAGAGGGTTCAAGGGTTTGTTTGGCCTGGGGTACCTCTGCAAGACTATTAGCAATTTTTGTAGTTTGTGAGGGCCATTAGCCTTCCCCCTTAAGGCCCTAAAGTTGGCCCAGTGGAAGAAATACTGCTCTGGGAATTTGGGAAGAGCACCACAGCGGATTGTTATATCTACACAGCACTTATCAGTGCTTGGCACATGGTAAGCACTTAACAAATGTGTACTAACAAGTCTTCATTGAGACTTCCATCTGCCTGATCATTAGATTTTGACACCACATCAGTATGACCTGGCTTTCCATTTCAGCTATGAAAATATCATTTTCTAATATGAAAGCTTATAAGGAATTCTGAAAGAATGGGTCAGTTTTCAAAATTGAATTCATTGAAATAGTTAAATACCACCCCCTCCCCCCCCAAAACCTCACCTTTTAGCTATTTCTTTTTAAGGAGTTTTAAAGATTTATATTTACGATGCTTAATTTCACTTTTCATTATACTAACATTGCTGAGGTGAAGTTTTTTCCTTGTCCGCTATATCCTGCTGATTTCATAAGCTGTATTATTTTATGATGTGTTCTTTAATTTCTTCCATTATTTCACACTGTGTGTTTAATAGGTTGTTAGAAAATTTCTTTTTATTTCTCTGTGAAAGATTTCTGTTCTTGGAAAGGTTTTCTTTGGTGTATTTCCAGCTGTGGCATAGCCTAGTAAACTATATCAAAGGTTCCAAGTTCTGTTTACACCGATAAGTATATGGAGATATGGTTTTAATATTTATTTTCTAAAGGCTGTTTCCTCTATTATAACCTGCTGCTGAAAGGAGCAGCTCAGTAAACTGTTTTAATGAAAGTGGGTGAAGCATTTCCTCTGGCTTCTATTTCTATTGTTTTTGAGATGGCAACTTCAGTAAACATTTTTTTGTGTGTATGCTTTCAGATCTTTCTGTGAACTTGATTTTGCCCTAATATTTCTCAAATCACTAATTGGTGTAAGTAGCTCCCAAGCTTAGATTTTTATTGTTTTCAGCCAAGAATCCTCTTTCATGCTGACGTTACCTTTAGGATAAATTGTGCAACAAAGTGCAATTGCCATATGGTACTTGTTGATAAAAAGCTACAGCTGGCATTAAGATACTACATATCTTTTATTCTAGTGTACTATACAAGTCTGTCCTTATGACATTGAAGCAACAATGCAGAAGGAAAAGAGCTGTAAAATTGTATACTGTATAATTGTTTTAGAACGCATTAGTACTGTTTTGCCTTCTATTGGGTTCATTTTCAATGTTGGGCTACTTATTTTTTTTAATTATTCAGTGAATTTAGAATTGATGAAATATCCTCTTAAGATTGTGAGCTGTGGAGAGTAGAAATCGTGTTTCTTAGAGGTTTCCCATCCACCTCTGCATCAAAGAGAAACTCCTCACCATCGGCTTTAAAGCAGTCAATCACCTTGCCCTTCATACAGCATGGCTTAGTGGCAAGAGCACGGGCTTGGGAGTCAGAGGTTATGGGTTCTGATCCGGATCCTCCACTTGCTGTGTGACCTTGGGGAAGTCATTTTACTTCTCTGTGCCTCCATTATCTCATCTTTAAAATGGGAATTGAGACTGTGAGCCCCAGGTGGGACAACCTGATTACCTTGTATCTCCCCGAGTGCTTAGAACACTGCTTGACACATAGTAAGTGCTTAACAAATACCATAATTAGTATTAACAAATACCTTTATTATTATTACTTTTCTGGTCTCTTACTACCATCCAGCCAGCACACTTGGCTCCTCTAATGCCAGCATACTCACTGAACACCGATCTCATCTATCTCACCCCAACCTCTTGCCCACATCTTGCCTCTGGTCAGGAATATCCTCCCTCTTCATACCCGACAGGCAGTTACTTTCCCCACCTTCAAAGCCTTACTGAAGGCACATCTCTTCCAAGAGGGCTAACCCTGACTAAGCCCTCATTTGATTTTCTCCCCATTCCTTTTATATCTTCATGATTTGCTCCCTTTATTTACCTCTCCTTCATCCCTACGGCATTTAAGTACTTATCTGTAATTTATTTATATCAACGTCTGTCTCCCCTTTTGGTCTGTGAGTTCACTGTAGGCAGAAAACGTGTTTACTAACTGTTGTATTGTTATATTGTCCTCTCCCATGCACTTATTAAAATGCTCGGTCCCCCCAGTAAGAGTTCAGTAAATATGATTGCTTCCTTTAGTACCTCGAAGTTGTGTGCATACAGCAAAGGAATAGTACAAACTTATTGCTCCCAACCAAGTAAACTCCCTTTGAGTAAGTTGCCCAATTTGATGAGAAATGATGCCTCATCCAGAATACTATTGTAATGACATCTCGGTTTAAGGGAATGATTATGTAACCTTAGCGCTCTGAAAAAAATACACTAAACAGTTCACTTCTGAAAGGTAATGTTCGTTCTCCAATAAGACCAAAAACATATAATTTTGCCTTTTGGGCCATCATCATCACCAGTAGTATTTGAGTGCTCACTATATGCAAAGCACTGTTCTAGTTCCTTACCAGATTAGTTCAACCTAATAATCTCACACTTTAACCTAACATCTAATGACTGACTTTCCAGCTACTTGAGCGTTTAAAAAAGAATTAATGTCCAATTTTATGTCCTCTTAAGTTTCCCACCTCTGACTTCTTCTCTTGCATGGAACTTCCTCCTCCTTCAACTGTAATTTTTGCCACTTTCATATCTGTAACTTTTACCACTTTCATATTTTCCCATGAAAACGCCACCCTGAGAGGCATTTTCTAACTATGCTTCACCTCACTGGTCAGTCTTCACACCAGCCAAATTTAACATGTATGAGACTTTTGCTTCTTTTTTCATTAATTTGTTCACTGTGTGCTTTAATATTGTTTAGTAGTTGCATCTGCTTTCTGTAATTAAAATGTATATGTCCTATTTGTTCCTGCCTGCCTCCCCCAGCAGATTGTAAGATCCTTGAGAGGAGGAATCACACTTTCTACTTTTACTGAATAATAATAATGTTGATATTTGTTAAGCGCTTACTATGTGCCAAGCATTGTTCTAACCGCTGGGGTAGATACAAGCTAATCAGGTTGCCCCACGTGGGACTCATGGTCTTTATCCCCATTTTACAGATGAGGGAACTGAGGCACAGAGAAGTGAAGTGTCTTGCCCAAGGCCACACAGTTGACAAGTCGCAGAGCTGGGATTAGAAACCATGACCTCTGACTCCCAAGCCCAGTCTCTTTCCACTAAGCCACGCTGCTTCTCTATAGACCCAGAGGTACTCAGTACTGATGATGAGGCTGAGAGATAAATCCTCTTGGCCCTTCCTTCACTTTGTCCAGGATTAGATTATGGAAAAGTAACCAGAAAGGATAATTGTCAATGTCATGCTCCCAGCTGACCTGCCAAGAAATGCCTCAAAGCACAGAACATAATTTGGGATTAGTATTATTCATATACACACACACACACACACACACACACACTTTCTGGTTTCATCTCCTTGTCCTTCGCATTTCAGTTTTGATGCCAACATCAAAGGGGACAGCCACAGTGTGTGGTAGTGACAGCGGACCTGTCAGCTGAGTAGAGAATAAAAGGAGGTTGGGTGAAAGTTCAAGAGTGAGGAGCAGCCATAGTAGTGACAGCAGAGACCTTGGCAACAACAGAAGATAACTTAAAGGTAAAAAAAGGAGGCAAAGGAAAAGAAAGAGAAATATGTTAAAGATATGAGAAGAGGAAGAGGATACACTCCTCTCCTACTACAACCCAGCCTTCACACTTAATACAACTAATGCCAATCTACTCGCTGTACCTAGATCTCGTTTATCTCATCACCGACCTCTCACCTACATCCTGCCGCAAGCCTGGAATACCCTCCCTTTTCATATACAACAGACAATTATTCTCCCCACCTTCAAAGCCTTACTGAAGGCATATCTCCTTCAAGAGGTCTTCCCTGACTAAACCTTCATTTCCTCTCTTCCTACTCTCTTTTGTGTCACCCTGTCTTGCTCTCTTCATTCTCCAACTCCTCTTCCAGCCCCACAGCACTTATGTACATATCTATAATTTAAATTAATGTCTGTCTCACCCTCCACTCTGTAAACTCGCTGTGCACAGGGAATGTTTTATATTGTGTTGTATAGTTGTACTGTACTATCCCAAGGGGTTAGTACAGCAGTCTGCACACAGAAACTGCTCAATAAATATGATTGAATCATATGATAGCTGAAGTACAGAGAACAGGTCAGACTGGCCCAGTGGAATACAGTTAAACAGAGAAGTTGTGCTTCATCCAGCATTTACAGGAGTTGAGTAT
Source organism: Ornithorhynchus anatinus (assembly GCF_004115215.2). NCBI lineage: Eukaryota > Metazoa > Chordata > Mammalia > Monotremata > Ornithorhynchidae > Ornithorhynchus > Ornithorhynchus anatinus. The sequence goes on from NC_041737.1 coordinate 17,346,173, forward strand.
GAGCGTGACTGATCACACTCAACTCCTGCGAGAGCTGTATCACTCTTTATAAACTAGACAGAATGACCATAAAATGACCTTCAGAAACTCTGCTTTTACCTGAAGTGGTGACAGTGGGACCAGAGGCCAAGAAAGGCCAGAAAAGGAGTAGTCTGTTGTATTGCACTCTTCCAAGCACTTAGTACAGTGTTGTGCATATAAGTACTCAGTGAATGTCACTGATTCCTTAACTGATTGAGTAGCTGGTGCAGAGACGTCTTTGCTGGAAGCAGCTCCTTCATCTCTGCTGATATTAATCAATCCATCAATCATTTGTATTTGAGTGCTTACTATGCATTTGAGAGAGTACAATGTAACAGAATTGGTAAACAAGTTCCATGCTTACAGTCTAGAGGGGGAGATTGACTTTAATATAAATAAATTACATAGGCAAAAGTGATGTGGGGCTGAGGGACGAGGGAATAAAGGTTGGAAATTCAAGTACCAAGGCAACTCAGAAGATAGTGGGAGAAGAGGAAATGAGGACTTAGTTGAGAAAAACCTCTTGGAGGGGATGTACCTTTAATAAGACTTCGAATGTGGATAGGGTAATCGTCTGACAAATATGAAGAGGGAGGCTAATTCAGGCAAGAGAGAGGTTACGGGCAAGTGGTCCGCGGCAAGATAGACGAGACCAAGTTATGGCAAGTAGGTTGACATTAGGGGAGTGAAGTGTGAGGATGGGCTTATAGTAGGAAAGCAGTGAGGTAAGGTAGGAGTGGGAAAGGGTATGTATGTATATATATATGTATGTAAAAGTATTATCAGGAGATGTCCGCAGCCACTGTAACTGCATCGCAAACACTGGGGGAGCAGCATGGCCTTAGAAACTAGCCCACCTTCTTTCACTCAAATCAATCAATCAATGGTATTTATTGAGCATTTCCTGTATGCAGAGCACTCTACTAAGTGCTTGGGAGAGTACACTACAGCAGAGGTGGTAGATATGTTCCCTGCCTAACAAGAGCTTCCACTCCAGAAACTGTACTAAGCACTTAGGAGAGAATTACAGAATTTATAGTCTTAACCCTGACCTCAGAATGTACACTCTAGCAGAAGACACTAAATAACTAAAGATAGGTAAAGACAGATTTTATATTGAACTCTCCCAACTGCTGTGTAAAAGATAAGTACTCAGTAGTGTTCAGTTGGCAGGAATCTGAGATAATAATAATAATGGCATTTGTTAAGTGCTTACTATGTGCAAAGCACTGTTCTAAGTGCTGGGGGGATACAAGGTGATCAGGTTGTCCCACGTGGTGCTCACAGTCTTAATCCCCATTTTACAGATGAGGTAACTGAGGCACAGAGACGTTAAGTGACTTGTCCAAAGTCACACAGCTGACAAGTGGCAGAGCCGGTATTAGAACCCATGACCTCTGACTCCCAAGCCCGGGCTCTTTCCACTGAGCCACACTGCTTCGATCTGGTTGCTGAGATCTGGTTTGGTCAACGTTAGAGGAATTTAAAAGCTGAACAAATACTTCTCTTCCTTGTTAATAGTTGCACCATTTGGTCATCAAATTCATCCTCAAAGTATATTTGCATTTTCATATTATTTTTGGAAGTCACTCTCCATGTTCACACTCATGTTTGAATTAAAATTCTACCCTTGGTTGAATAATATCAGAGACGGTCCAGAGAGATATATAAACTCTGAGCCAGCACTACACTGAACTGAGCAATCAAGTTGGATAGTAATAATAACTGGGGGTTTCTGCTGGAAGGGGTTCTCATCCCTAAAAGACTATTGAGGGTATACTATTTACAAAGATATGTGTTCTTCTTAATTCCAATTCACATTTGATTGCATATTTTATATTTAATGAAATATTTATGTTATTTCCTTTACCGCAGAAGTATGCACTGTTCCAGTAAAAGTGAAGATTCATTGAATTATCTTGAGACTGCCAGTAATACATTCTTTAAGCCAGTAATACTATTATATATATATATATATTTATATTTATATACACATACATAAACACATACTCAATAAGTATATTTTATGTTGGCAACTATACTGTTTTATTTCATTGGAAAAGGCAAGGAGACTAGAATACTGAACTATGGAAATGCTGGCAGCTGGAAAAATTTCCCAGCAATTGGAGAAGCAGCGTGGCGCAGTGGAAAGAGCACGGGCTTCGGAGTCAGGGCTCATGAGTTCGAATCCCAGCTCTGCCACTTGTCAGCTGTGTGACTGTGGGCGAATCACTTAACTTCTCTGTGCCTCAGTTCCCTCATCTGTAAAATGGGGATTAAGACTGTGAGCCCCACGTGGGACAACCTGATTCCCCTGTGTTTACCCCAGTGCTTAGAACAGTGCTCTGCACATAGTAAGCGCTTAACAAATACCAACATTATTATTATTATTAATTTCCCAAATATCTTACTCAAAGATGAAAAAATGAATGGAGCCACTACGATTGTGGCTTATTTTTCAAGAATCTGCTCAACTTTTTAGTTCAACCAAGTGTTTAAATCTAACCCATTATACCCAACTATGAGCATAGAGATTCTCACAGAGCCTTATGACCTGTTGACTTGGTATAACATGCCCATCCCACTTTTAGGTCCTGCTGAAATGTCTAAATGATGATGATGATGGCATTTGCTAAGCCCTTACTATATGCTAAGCACTGTTCTAAGCACTGGAGTAGATACAAGGTAATCCGATTGTCCCATGCGGAGCTCACAGTCTTAAACCCTATTTTACAGATGAGGTAACTGAGGCACAGAGAAGGGAAATGACTTGCCCAGAGACACACAATTCACAAGTGGCAGATGCGGGATTAGAACCCACGACCTCTGACTCCCAAGCCCGGGCTCTTGCCACTATGCCACGCTGCTTTGTCTTGGTCCATGGGAAGAACTGCAGGTTGCCAAATCCCTTGAAGGTGTTTTTTTGGGTTGTTAAGACCTAGTGATTGTAAGGATAGGAATTCCAATGTGTCTGAACAAGTTTCAGTCTAGCCGACTAGATCAACCTAAATTAAGAAAAATCTGCCAAAGCAAACTGAACCAGGCCAAGTTCAGAAACATTGGGAACTATGTCCCAACCCTGTCAATGTCACTCATCTTCCCTCCTCCACTTTGGATAGACAGGTCTAATCAGCATTCCACAAGTATCAGGCTCTGATGCTGAGGATAAAGAGTTAAGTGTCCTCCCAACCAACATTTGGAAGCCAAGCAACAAATTTTTTTTAATGCTATTTGTTATGCACTTACAATGTGCCAAGCACAGTACTAAATTCTGAGGTAGATACTAGATGATGGAGTTGAACACAGTTCTTGTCTCACATAGAGCTTGCAGTCTTAACCTCATTTGCAAATGAGGTAACTGAAGCCCAGAGAAGTTTACTGACTTGTCCAAGGTCACACAGCACACAAGTGTCAGGGGCAGGATAAGAATTCAGGTTCTCTGACTTCTCTTTCCACTAGGCCACGCTGCTTCCCTGCTTCACTGTTTCCTTCCAGTATCTCCCAGCATTCCAGCCTCCTCTTTACTTCCCAAGAAGAGGCCTGGCTTCTCCTTCAACCTGCTCTTGCTGACCCAAACCGCCAGAACTCTGCTCTCAGGACCTCAGCAACCTACTTCCCTGTCCTTTCCAAAAGCCCCTATTGGTTAGACAGGGGGTGCCTGTCCACAGATAGGGCTATCAGGCTGGGAGATTGTATAATCATCCAAAAGAAAATTGAATACCAAAAGAAAATTGAATAATTAGAATTCCTTGCAGGACCCCTTCTGAAATTACACCACTGTATGTCCTAGTGGATAGATCATAGGCCTGGGAGTTAGAAAGACCTTGGTTCTAATTCCATCTCTATCGCTTGTCTGCTGTATTACCTTGCACTAGTCACAACTTTACTGTGCCTCAGTTACCTCATCTATAAAATGGGGGTTAAGACTGTTACCTCCACATGGAATAGGGACTGGTTCCATCCTGATTAACTTGTACCTACCCCAGCACTTAGAACACTGCCTGGCACACAATAAGCACCTTACAAATACCATAAAAAATAGCTAAGGATCCCACAATCATGGCATATTGAGTGAAGTCATTGGGTTGCCAATTTATTGGATGCCAATAGATGCTACTTGTTAAAACCTCTCTTCCATGATAGTGGGTTGGGGAGAGAGCATGTTCAAAGTCACCTTTATTTCCAGGCACTGGGAGTCCTGCTTGCCTTTTCTCCCTTTATCAATATTGCCATATATGAGATCCTGGATGTGTGATAGCCAAAGAAAGAGAAAGGTTCTCTTAAGGCAGAAGAGAATATATGGATGACTCACAACTTTCCCCTTTCTTCCTCTAAAACTTTCTATGGTCTACAGCCCCGTCTAGATTATAAACTCCCCTCTTGACTCTAAGCTCACTAAGAGCAGGGAATATGTCTGTTTATTGTTCTATCATACTCTCCCAAGTGCTTAGTTCAGTGCTTTGCATACAGTAAGTACTCAGTAAATACGACTGACTGGGCTGCAGCAGTGAGAGAAATAGCAAGGGAGTAGTGGTACAGGTCAAGATATAAATGGTCTAGAAAGATCTCAGTTCTAGAAGTTCACTCTTCTCCCTCAAATTCCCTTCCTTTCATGTCCTGTATTTCACATCTGGATGCCTGGGTAATGAGGTAAGGAGCATGTCTTAGATCAGAGCATGTGAATGATGTTCAATTGAGAGCATATTGTGGTTTCCACAACTATTGGTAGGTCAGAATGTCAAGGGCTGTCAGCAGAATACATCCCTCAACTTGAGCTACAGGAAACAATCCCTCCTCTAATCAGTAGGTAGCTTCTCTTGATCACCCTTGATCACTCAATTCTATGGAAGAGCATAGAGGGTTTTCTCCACAGTCTCTCTATACTCCTACGCTGCCTATCTGTTCAACTCCTGCACTGTGAAAAGGGAAAAATAAAAAGAGATAAAATTATTGAAAATGGTCTTGAGAAATAAAAATAGACCACTATCAAGAATCCTTTATATTTCATATTTCATTATTCATTTCAAAATCCATTGCCTGGATACACGCATGCACACACACACACACACACACACACACACCCTGTATTTTGTATTTGAAAGTGATCACAATTGTCATTTTTATTTGAAGATTATGCCACTGACAATGAAATCCCATCCATGTGAGACTGATACACTGAATGAAATGATACATTTTTTTTCCCCACTGTATAAAATGCAAGCTAGGTCTTCAATGGGTTGATGAGTTCACCTCTTGAAAAGGTCAGAAGCTTTTTTTCTAAACTTCCTCTTACCCACTGATGTTGCTGGAGCTTCTGCTCAAGGACAGCAATTCTTCCACTTCCTGTTCATTATACACTAAACAGCAGTTTCTAGATGCACACTGTCAGATGGATAGCTCCAATTACTGGAATTAGCTATTCATACAATTGCCATTTCTCTGATGTTAGAATCAATGCCTACATAATCTTCCCTAGCCTTTTAGTTTTCCATACACTGTAAAAGCTTAATGAAGGTTTATTAATCATTTATAGTTATTGAGCATATACTATGTGCAGAGCACTGTACTTATTGTTTTGGAGAGTACAAAATAACTGGGCTGGTAGAAAAGTTCCCTGTCCACATGACTGATTGAAGTACCTTGACTGAAACGTCCCTGAGTTCACCACTGGAAAGAACTTTGTGGGGACCACAGAAAAGGATTGTGAACCTCAGGTGGGACAGTGACTGTTGGAACTGATTAACTTGTAATGAATCCCAGTGCTTAGAATAGTGCATCACACATAGCAAGAGCTTAGCAAATGATAAAAAAAAAAAGGCACGCACCAAGACAGGGAATGGAGTTTGCTGAATTCAAAGAGCACTCTATTAAATGGATAAACTCTGGACATATTAATAATATCACATAGCTACTCCTCCATTCCCACAGGTGTTAGTTCTACTCCATTCCCAACTTGGACTATTAAATGAGGATTTCACAAACTCAAAGAATAAGCTTCCTAAAATATCTTGAAGCAATTAAATGTAATCTTTCCTCACTTTATTTATAGTCTTCATTTGAGGATCAAACAAAAAATGACAAATCAGTTATTGCTGTAAGATAACATTTGAATATTCAGTGTCTTTCTAATATGTCACATAGAATGAAGTCCAATAGTATTTTTCATCCTGCTTAAATAAAAAGCATTCAAAGCCTGAGCGTAGCATTCAGAGATTCATATTGTGTTTGTTTACTGTTGAACTCTCCCAAGCACTTAGTATAGCGCTCTGCACATAGTTAGCACTCAATAAATATGATAAAATGAATATGCAGTAATTTGTTTTTAACCAAATTGCTCTGGGTTTATTTGGTCTTTACTTTACTATGTAAGTATTCTGTTTTACAGATACTTGTTAAAGATTCAATTTCTATATCTCCATTATTGTGATAATTTTATTCAAATTATAATTATTTTCCTATTTAGGTATATTTCTTCTTAAACTATGGGGTAATGAAAAATTTAAATTCCTACCCCAATTTGCATTTCCTTTTTGGAAAACACTTTAGTGCATAAAATCTGTGTCAAACTAATAGAGAATGCATATTAAGCACATTTGTTCATTTAAGTAGAATTTTCTGCTGATCTGAGTTCTTTATCTTTCCAGAGTTAACTTTCCATTCAGATAAAGCATCTGAAAACCATCTTTCTAATCTGAGATCAACCACAACGATATTTAAACATCTAATACTTTTTTAAAAATACACTGCTTTGTTTGTCCAATTTATGTTTGCAAATGCCAACAACAACTGCGCCTGAGAAAGAAAATTCTCCCAACAGAAGCTGAACAGATCTGGCAAACTCAAAATTGATATTTAACATATATTTTGCCATAAAAGGAATGACCAATGTGAAATCTAAATACGTAAAAACTTTTGCACTTCCTTTTTTAATAAATGTATCCTAGTGTGGTGGAAAACAATATTCATAAATGATGTAATGTATTGGTTCAATATCCCTTTTTTCCCCTTTATTGACTCTTTAACATGTGTGATTCAAAAGTGCCCAGGATGAACTGAGTGACTAAACCAGTAAACCAATTAGATAGGCTCAAACAAATCCTTAACCTTTTGCAAACTTCCTGAGTTTTATGAGTGCATAAACATTTACAGCATTATAAAAACTCTAAGGGAAGAAAACTCCAAGTCAGACATCTGTTTATGGAATAAAGTGCCCCTGTATTTTCATATACTAAAGGTCAGGGAAAGTTACTGGGGGTGAGGGGGAACGGGAGAGGGAGAGAGACAGAGACAGAGAGCACATGTGTGAGAGATGTGGAAGGTGCAGAAGAGAGAGAAAAAGGAAAAGAACTATTCCAGCAAGCAATTGCAGTTGTAGCTTACTCACTGGTAAGAGTGCTTTGATAATGGAATGATTAAAAACAAAACCAGTGTTTCTATTTGAAAAATTAGGCTTATACTTTCAAAAGCATTCATGCTCACTCTCACTCCCATATTCCTTGAGCATAAAGATAATTGGTAGGAGAATACAGAATTGGACAAACTAATTCAGGCCGCGCAAAATCTGTACATTAAACTTGTTCACTAAATGGAAACAAAAATTGAGGTTCAAAAAGCCTGAGTCTTTATTTTGATTGTTTTTAAAGCCTCTACAAGTAGCTTGTAAGCTCTCTGAGGACACGGGCTCTATTTTGTACTTTTATGTCAAGCCCATAGATGCCTATTAACAGTTTCTGCACCCAAAAGATGCTCAATGAATTCCGATAACAATGCTAATGAGATTATGATGAAGACATAGGGCTTCTTTTAAATCCAGATTAAAGGGTATTATTGAAGATCTATGGGGCCTATACCTAACCTACATAAAAGACAGTAGGCAGAGATATGCAAGGTGACTTGAATCAGTACCAAGGTGTCTTGTCAGTTGATGCAAGACTTGATGTTATACTGTTAGACCCATGACTGCTATTCACAAGCCCCTGATGGGCTTGTGTCCTGTTCATGGCTGTGCTTCACATTTCCCATCTACCCCTTGATCACTGCCTGGATTTCCCTTCCACTTTACACCTAAAAGACCACTATTCACCCCATTTTCAAAATCTTACTGATATGGTATCCCCTCCAGGAAGCCTCTCCTGATTCATTTGTCATCTCCCTCTATTTTCCCTCCTAACTATGCGCTTGAGCAGTGAGTTATCCCCATGCTCTCAAAACTTATATACTTATCTTTATACTTCTTTGCTTCCAGCTCTAGCTCTCTGAGGGCAGGAATGGGATTACTTATTCCAGCGTTGCTCCCAAGTGCTTAGTAGAATGTTCTGCATACAGAGAGCACTTTGTAATTCCATTGGTTGATTGATTCCCTGTTGAGATTGCATTTCAGTCATGGACTGCATGTGGGCAACCCATAGCATATCCTGCAGTACGAGAATCCAACACCCATACGTATTGTTAGCACAGCTTATTGAATGCCCTGAATATAAAGGAATAGAGCTCTCACTTGAATAGGAACACTGTCCCTCCCTAGTCTGATTTTCCACAAAGGTGACTTCTTGGCTTTGTTTGCTACACAAACCAGTAGACAGGAACCACTAGGAACATCCTAAAACAAAGTGAGTTTTAGAAAGATGTAAGATTTTTGATTTCCAGAGCTACGGTTTGAATGTAGTGCCAGTGAATAACTGAACTGTAAACTGCTGATTCAAACCCAAGTGAACCATGAAGTCTTTTCATAACTCCCCCAATTAAAAAAAAAATTGGATTAACTACTTCAGGCTCTGGAATTATTAATGCCTGGAGTGTAAGAGATTTTACCTTTCTTATGGAAAGGAAGTTTTAAGCTTGGTATTTCTCAGAGCTGGTGAAGTATTGTCCTGTAGTAGTAACTTCAGTCTTATACTTTCAACCTAGCAGATTTTTCAAGTATAATATAGAAACAATTGATGAAAAGTGGGTTTCTTAAGCCTTGAAAAGTTGATGCACAGGTATATGAAAAAAAATTTTTAAATATTTATGTGAAGTTGTAATAAATGGTGATTATAAAGAAAGCATAAGATGGGGTGAATTTTCATATACATAATTGGAGGGTGCTGAATGGAGTTTAGCTAATAGACACACAAAGAACTATGCTCTCTAATACCCCTCATCAAAAAGTCCTATCAATTCATCTTGACCAATTACTTGGGTAATTTCTTAACAAATTTAGAACAGCTAGTCTCTCAAGTCAAGTCCCAAGATTAAGGCATGGTGGTGAGGTTTAATAGGGATCAAATATATGTGGGTTTATTTCCTTTCTTCCATCAGCTCTATGAAAATAAAAAGAACCTTATTTTCTTTGCTGATCCACCCAAGCCCCAGATTCCCTTAAAGGTATTTTCTTTTCACTCTCCCTGAGTTACACATTAAGTTGCCTGATATCCATAGCAAAAAAATGTCTCCAAGTTAGGCTGTAGAGTCTTGGATTTTTGTAGAGATTCATCACAATCCATAGTATGTACGGATTATCTGCCACTCACAGGACAAAGTAATTTAGGAATATGTAGAAGATTTATGCACACCTTTCAAGTAACTTCCAGTCAGATGTCCTGGTCAATTTTGGAAAAAAAGGTTGTAAGTTTCCCATACCTGGGGCCGGTTTTTTGACTTGGCTCTGATGTCCAACTGCTCTGGCCCACTTTAAATACTTGGGCTTTCATGTTTGTGCTGGAATATGCTCAGTTGATGATGTTTCAGTCTTACCTAATCTTAGTAGACAGTTGAGAGGTGATCATTAAGCTAGCACAAGGTAAATGGCATGCTGTTCTGAAGCAAAGGATATGATATGTTACCTTAAGATACATATGTAAGAATGGTATTGCAGGGAGAAGCTGTCACAGTAACTGTTTCACATGATTTACTGAATTCAATAATGAACTGAAAGAATTAGTGAGAGAAAGAAGATAGATTTGTCATTTTCTCAAAGAGAATATGAAAAGAAACAGAGAATTAATGTAAAAGAACATGACTGAATTCTGATTTTATACACTTTATGATTTTAAATGTTCTTTGCATTATCTTCAGCAGAAGCAACCATTGAAATTACTTTTATAAGCCTGGCAAGATATCTACTCAAAATATGTTTCTAATTCCTTGTCAAGGTATTTGCATTTAAGAGATTTAAGTTCATATACTTTTTCTCCAGATGCCCAAAATTGGTTTCACATTCCCTCCTTTGAGAAAATATGTACCAAAATATTGTGCCTAAGGAACTGAAAAATAAGTTCCCTTTTATTAAGATATGTGAGCCGTTTTACCCAGGATAAGGGTAGATGTACATTATTTCTTGTTTACACCTTTTCCAGCCTGTTCCTGCAATAGCTACGCTCCGTGTTATTTCTCAGGGTGTCCAAGAGCTCCCGATCATATTGGACCATATTTCATGTTTTCTTATTTGTTGCAAGTGCACCTACTTCAGACATTTGATTCTCAATTACAGGCACCCTGGGTTAACAGACTGAAGTCTCATTCATAAGGAAATGGATTACGTATATCCTCACCACGGTGATGGCATCAGCAGGCAGCCTATACATTTAATTCCTGATTCACAAAGAGGCCTTGGTGTGCTGGTGGAAGCCATCTATCAATCAGCATAGAAATAATATAAGCATGGCTTTGAGAGTTTTGCACAAACATCTCATTTGTATCAGAAAATAGGTAACTTGCTGCCGACATGTTCCATCCTGGTTTCAGAGTCCTAGTGTCTGTTTTTCCAGTCCCTTTTCCTCACAATGAACTGGGAATGAGAAGGGGAGCTGGAGTCCCAATCAACCTGAATGGAAGAGGAAGGAATGCCATGGTAGAGGCTCCCAGCTGCTGAAGTCAAATGGGAAAATATGAGACAACTAAGAATAATACTGGGAAAAAATGCAAATGTATGCTAACCTCCTTATTTCCCCCACCTTTAATTTAAAATGAAATTTAATCAAGTCTAACAGTGTGTTCCTGTGGCTTCACAACTCCTCATGGATGGTTCCCCTTGGTAACCCGGGGAGCTTGTTCACAAACACTAAAATGAGTTTAATTCTAGACAAGGTGAGTTGAATCCAAGAAAATGGTTTATGAGCACCCTGAACCAGCCATATGGTGAGTCATCAGGTAAGTAAGTGGCAGACTATGAAGCAACTTTGAGGCTACAACACACGACTCTTGAGTCTGCCCTATTAACAGTTCTATTTGGAATGCTGAATGGAAACATTCCACTGATTGGCATTAGTGACAACTTGAAAAATTAGACTCGTTTATACCGATGCAAACCTTGTTTAAATACAATTCTTACCATTACAAGATTGCCTATCAAGACTTTATTGACCTGGGCTCTTTGTGGGCAAGAACACTCAGGCAGACCTTGGAATAGTATAATACAAATAGTGGACATGAGCTCAGCCCTCACGGATTTTACAATCTAGAAGGGGAGATGGACAGGAAAGTAGAACATAGAAGAAAAGAGCTTGTGAGATAAGGAGATAAATGCAATGGTGGGTGTCAAGTACACAAGAGCTCAAGAAGCCTTGAAGTGCTGACATGGGAGCTGTACGCACTAATGAATAGAGCTTGGGTCTGGGAGTCATAGGACTTGGGTTCTAATCCCAGCTCTGACACCTACCTGCTGTGTGACCTTGGGCAAATTACAACACTCTGCCACATTTGACTCATTTGTAAAATGGGGATTAAATCCTACTCCTTCCTACTTAGACTGTGAAACCCAAGTGGGACAGGGACTGTGACTGACCTGATTATGCTTTGCATCATTCCCAGCATTTTGTACAATGTTCAACATATAAGTAGTACTTAACAAATACCACAATAATGATAATGATAATTATTAATATTACTATTGTTATTATGATATGAAATAGCAATTAATTGGAAGACCTCCTGACAGAGATGTGTTTTGGGTAGTCTGCTTCGAAGGTGGGGAAAGCAGTTGTTCTCAGGTATGAAGGGGAACAAGTTTTCAGCCAAGGTCTGTGACATGCAGGCTTAACTGGCCACACCAGAATTGAAACAGCTTGGTCTGATCCTATTTTATCATCTAAAGTAATGATAACTGAGGCATTTGTTAACCACTTACTTGCTTGTTTGGCACAGTAGTAAGCATTGGAGTATTTACAAGATAATCTAATCAGAAACAGCCCCATTCTAAAGGAGAGAGAGAACAAGTATTGTCCCCACCCACTCCATTTTACAGGTGAGAAAGTTGAGGCACAGCAAATTCAAGTGAGCTGGTCTGGGTGAGAGAGCAGAAAAGTGGCAAAGATGGGATTATAATTAAATCAATCACATTTATTGAATACGTACTCTGTGTGGGGCAATTAGCTTAGTGTGTGGGGGGAATATAATATAACAGAGTTGTAGACACATCCCCTTCCCAAAGTGAGCAAGACCTCTTACATTCACCATGCTACGCTACTTCTCAGTATCGATTAGCATAGTCTACTAGTCCAGTTTGTTCAAGCTATTCTATGCGACCAGGTTAGGAGACTCAACAAGCCAGTGCTGGAATGGGCTTTCAGCTCTCTGTATAACTTTCCCAAGCCAGTGAGTGACAACTGGAGAACGAGAAGGGAGAGGATGGAAAATAGAGGTGATTGCCTCAGGCTGCCAAGAAAGTTGAATCTCTGGATCATGGGCCTGGCCCACACACTGACCAACCTTACCAAGCCATTGCCCTTCCCGCCTGCCATCCTGCCACCTGGAATACTCAGGTTTTCAAATTGCTTAATAGCACTTTGCAACCACTGTGATCATTCAAATGGCTGAATGAGCTCTTTCCAAATTTTTGTAAGTTTCTCTCCTGCCCCCAACTCCCCAGTCATCAATCTTCAGCAGTTCAGTGTTATCGATTTAAAAGTTTCAGGAGGTCCTCTAGCATGTTGATTTGAAAGCAATGGAAAGCTGAAGTCTTGCTCTAACACCTGCTTGTATATCTCTTTTTGGATCTTTTAATGAGACCTTCAAGACGAGGCTGGTGATGAGGAAAAATCAGATGACGCTCTTGTGGTTCCAAGCCATCGATGACTGAGTGGGTTGGAGAGCCCTTGGGATCGTGATAAAATTATCAGAACAAACAAACCTGTTAAATGCTGCCAGGAGTCAGGTGTACTAATGGTCTATAAACACCATTTAGTGATTTTGAAATTATCCCTCCACTGCATCTAACAAGCCTCAAATAGATATTTCAAGTCTATTATGTAAAAAGGTGCTCTACCATCATTTTATCCATTCAAAACGTCCCACTAGCAACAAGATATATGATTTACTTGCTTCTAGGGGTGATGGGTTAAGTGATACCAATCCTGCTAAATCCTAATAGTGCACCAGCAAGCAAAACATATGGGCAGAAACATATTGCAGAGCTAGCCATTGCCAAGAAGGTATTTCCTGGTGAGAATTATAGAGAAATTCTGCTGTGCTTTATGCATGAGGATGAATAGAACATAGAATATGGAGGGAAATGAGGAAGGGAGTTAAGGATCAAGACAGTCATAGAAGAGAAGATAAATCTGAGGAGCAGATTATTGGAAGTAGACTATTGTAACAGGGGTTTAAAATTTTCAGAGCACTGTATTGAAGGCCTACTAAGAGAAGAATATGGTACCAGATGTTGGGACACATAATATAGAATGAAAATTCAGCCCTAACCTTAAGGAGTTTACAATCTAATTAGGGAGACAAACAGAGCCCATTTATCAAAAATGTAATAGGTAAAATGTAATTAATAGGTGAAAGCACTAAAATGAATATTTCAAAAAAATGAAAGGAAGCAATTAAATAAAGGAAAAGTACAATCATATAGTTCTGCACTGTTCAATTGCTTCCCTTTTGATGTGTATATATGCACACATTAGAACAAATGTAGCTGCAGGGGATGACAGGGTTAGATGATGGGATTTTTTTAAATTGTATGAAGGTAGTGATGGAGGAAGTAGATAATGTTGAAGGGACATTGAATTCATTCACTTTTAACTATGATTGCAGGAGTCAAAGAGGTGATATTCTTCTGGAGATAGCCAGGTCTTGGTAACAGACATCAAGGAAGTGAGGACAGAGAGGTAGAAATTCTCACCAATGAATAAATATTTCTGATATGGATAGTCCTTATGAAATGGCTTTCTCATTTCTGATGAAAGAGATGGTAATGAAAAGTCTGGAACTTATGTTTGTGCATCTGTTCTTGGATTGTATCCATCAGAAATGCAGCCAATGTAATGTGATGTTGTATTGCCAATTTCAGAAATTCAGCTGTTAAGCTACTGTGAAGCTACTGGTAGAAATAAATAGTGAAATCTCAAATATGTGTTATTTCATTTTTTTGTTCAGCCTTATTGAATTATCAATGAATAACAATGGGACAATCAAGTTGGAACATTTGATACTTTTGGTAGCTACACAGTTTGGGGAATAGAAACCTTTCAGCATTGTTGAGAGAGAGGTGGAGAGCAGAGCAAGGGAGTAATATAGTTCACAGGCTTTTTGAATATATTCTGTACATGTCTCCCCAACTCTCACAAACCGCCAGTGGTTGCCATTCCTATCACTGCCAAGTAGAAACTCTTGATCACTGACTAAGGTGACTCAATTATCTTTCTTCTCTCCATTCATTCATTCTTTTCTCCTAACCCGTGCCAGCCACACTTTTGGTTCCTCTCAAGTCAACCTTCTCACAGTGCCTTATTCTCAACTCAGTCAATAGTATTATTAGTAGTATTACATTTATTCTGTGCAGAACTCTGTACTAAGCACTTGAAAGGATGATAGAGTTTGTAGGCATGATTAATCAATTGTATTTGAGTGCTTACACAGTACACTCCTTCTGAAACCACAACTCCTCCAGTAGACCTTCCCCACTGATTTCTAGTCTTTCCAGATTTGATCTCCTCTATTGCCATTTCATCACTTCCATGCACAATGCCCATACCTATTCGCACCTGTAACACTTGGTACATTTCTTCATATTCTATTACTTGCTATTTATGATTTTAGTTTGCGACCCTCTAGATGCTAAGTCTGTTGAGGGAAGAGATGGTGTCTATGATTTCATCGTAGTCTCTCAAGATCTTAGTTCAGTACTCTGAACATATTTGAACTCAATAAATGATTGACAATTAAAGGCAAAAGCATTAGGGCTAAAACTATAAATCATTTCAAACCTAATTGCCTAAAATGAATGAATTAAATCAAAGAGGCACCTGAAAACATGCTTCTACATATGACTCAGACAGGTCACTATCATTATCAATTGCATGAAAATTGACTTGAGAGAAAATACTGGTGTTATACACACATATTCATTTATATAGGTATATGTGCATATCTTTTCCCCCCACCCTCAACACCTATACACACACATCCCACATATGAATAAAATGAATATGTCAATTCCCTTGAAGAATTCTACATTGGAAATATGCCCAGGAAGCTCCATATAAAATTACTTAGACCCAGAAAGATTGCCATGCATCTGTCCATGAGATAAGTGAGAAAGTCTTCTTGTAAGTCTCCAAGCATTATGTCTATGAGAAATATTCAAAGCATGAAATTTGGGACTTTTTTTAGGGAGAGTGGAGAGGTCTAAACAGGTTTCATTTTGTACAAACTAACACAAGCTTCCCTGGTAATTTCCACATCAGTGTGTTTCTCAACACCTTGTGGATTGTCTTACCTCACAAAGGGTGTGTCAGACGATGAAGGTTTTAAGAAGCACTTGTTGAAAAGGGTGTGGAGAATGACACAGAGAAATAAAAAAGCAAGTGATGTTGACTCAAGCATCACTTTTTTAAAAAAATAAATACCATATCTGCCCTCTTTCTGGAAATGTGTGATTGGTCCAGACAATAAATGTTATTCAAATATTTGTTGGGATAATGTATGTGGGAAAAAGTATTTCTTGAGAGCAAATTTGATAACTTCATTGTGAGTGATTTAATACAAATTAGCAAATCTGATTCTTCCAGGCCCGAAATTATTCTCTGGAAATAGACTGTGTTCTTAGATGAATTATCTGCTTTGACCAACTGGGTACCATTTGGTATATTGCAGAAGTGCATACATAATCCACACGTATAACTGCATTTCATTTCTGAAGATAATTTTTAGCCAGAATTCTTCTGGACCGACTCCTGAAGAATACTGCTTTCTTAAAGAGTAACAAAACTTCACTAGACCAAATCATAGCACAGCAGATATGATCTTGGCAGCATAACAAATGAAGAGGAGGGAACTCTACCAAGACCTTTATAGTGTTTCCATAGACTTTACAGAAAACTTTTGGCAAAGCAAATAGACCTTTGCTCTGGCAACTGTTAAGCAAGTTTTGCCACACTGAAAAATTCAGCAAGATATTTAGGCATTTTGGTGATGGTGTGAATCAGACAATTTGGATTGATGGTACTCTGACCCCTTCCCCATCACTATTGGCATGAAACAGGGCTGTATGATAGAATCAGTCCTGTTAAACCGATTCTTTACCTCTTTGAATAGACAAGGGAGCTGGAATCTCCAACTAAGTAAGTGGAGGATCCAATGGGAAATTTCCAACTCAACCTGCTTTGCGTATTTTGAAACTCAGGATGATGGAAAAGGTTGTAAAAAGGAGGCAGGGAAGAAATCCCAAAAGTGAGAGTCCAACAGGCCAAGTTGCCTGCTCCTTCTAACCTCACTCCTTCTGGCTTTCTCATCTCCACTATCAGGCTATGGAGAGATGCAGCCATGGGATTCTAAGGCTAGCTCTCCTGGTCTTTATGGCCCCAACCTCTTTCAACCTTTGTCCTGACATTCTTCCCCAACTCTCACCCTCCTCCTTCTTCCTCTATCCTTGGCTACTCCTCCAGAGGAATTGCAAGATGAATGCCAATTGGAAGAGAGTTCTGATAATTTCCTAATAATCTTGCTGTTGAGATCTAGGTGTTTTGCAAAACTAATGCCAAGGAGGAACAAAAGAATCTATCTGTTCAAGACCTGAGTCTTCATTAAAGGTACAAAGGGAATATGATTCTTCACAAACTGAATTTTGCCCATCTATTTTCTTTGTTTTTGCCCTTTGTGCCCTATGGAACACTGTACTGTCTAATCATCTCCCTAGTCCTCTCTCTTAGGTTTCTAAAGTGTTTAGATAAGAGCAAAACAACTTTATTTAGATTGGCACATGACTGGAAAGGCAGAAATTGAATGCCATGTGCACTGTAGTTTGGCACCTCTGACTATTTTAGTTGATTAGCCAGCGAGGAGGACAGAGACTCTCCCTGACTTTGGAAAAAAAAAAGATATTGAGCATGGTAGATGAATATTAGTAGTGAATTGCAAGTGAAGTGAGATGTTATAGAATTCAGACTATAAGCTCCTTATGGTCATGGAATAGATCTCATGTCTATTGTATTTTACTTTCCCAAGGCCCTGGTACTGTGCTGCAAACACAGTAAATACCACTGATTGATCTAGAAGTGAACCAATTAGAAATGTGGGATGACATCTTAAAAATCACCATCCAAGCAAGCTCAAAAAGAAATGGAACAAGGGCTCCAACAGCTGGGAATGATTTTTAGGGAGTTTATTGTGAGTTAAACCAAGATTGACAGCTGCCAACCTCCAACCAAATCGTCATCACTGAACACCCCTGCTCTCTGGCACATTCACTTTATTGATAATTGTATGGTAGTTAGTAATTTCTTATTCATTTTTACTCATACAGCTTGCAACTGGCAAGCTTTAATGGGAAGTGCATACACCACCAGATGCCAGCTGAACCAATTTCAGAATAAATGTAAATAAACTTCCCAAGGTTAAGGGTCATGCCTCCTATCACAGTTGTAGTCTACCAAGTGCTTAGACCATGGAACCTACTCCTTTCTCTCCATATGGTAGGTGCTCAATAATTGCTGTTGAGTGACGGAGGCATATAATGAGTGCACAAATGAGAATTATTCTAGCTAGTCAACCAAAATAGTATCCACTGTATGCCAATAGTGCAGAATATAGGACTAAATGCTTTGGTTAAGATCATATAATTTAGGTGGTATTTTTCCACAAAATTGGAATACTCTTATTCAAGTTCATCACTAATATACTAATAAACTCTGCCCTTTGGTTCACTCAATTTTGGAAGGCAACAGGATTTTTTGATGATCACTTCTCTAGGAAATGGCCCAGATTCAACTGAGCAAAAATGTATGGGATTCTATGATAAATCAGACTTGTATACACAAATGTCCTTTCAATCTTTCAGAAATGGGCTCAGGACAAATGGCACATGATTCCATGAATTATAGACAGCAGTCCTTTATCACTAGAGTTCTAAAAAGGACAAAAAGTAGGTAGAAGCAGACGTCAGCATGGGAATCAGAGGACCTGGGTTCTAATCCAGCTCTGCCAATTACTTGCTATGTGACCATGGGGCAAGTCACTTAAACTCCCTGTGCCTCAGTTACCTCACCTGAAAATGATGATTAAATCCTCCTCCCTCTAATTTAGACTGAGCCCCATGTGGGGTCCCAACAAGGACTGTATCCAACCTGATAAACTTTTGTCTACCCTGGCACTTAGAATAGTGCTTGATACAAAATAAGCACTTAAATAGCATAAGTAAAGAAAGGTAGGCCTTTCTTTGGGATAAAATCTACTACTTTTGTCCCATAGCTACCATAACATAACATCAATAACATAACAGGTAGCAAAAGAAACAGCCTAAAGTTCATCAATTATAGATGTCCCCAGAGGTGGTGAGAGGATATATATGTCTCATGAAAAAGAGAAAATCTATTTTTCTCCATTATGTGTTGTCCTTAAAAGTCTTTCTTTTTGATAAACAAGGTGCAAAGTTTTACCATATACATTAACATTCCTTCTGGATATGGAAGATTTTTGAATGACAGAAAATACTTGTGTGGATATATATGACACTTCTGAACTGAAGACAAATACAAATTAATTTTTGGATTAAAGATGGAACAAGCAGGTTAAAACACATATCCACCTTTAAGCATTTATTATTTATAGCATTGGATTAACTTTGGCATTTAGAGATTAAGCACAGTTCAGATAAGCATATGAAAGCTTGACTAATTGTTCCCTGTCCAAATCTCCTGGAACTCTGAAAAAATGGTTGGGAATAGCACCAGCTTGGATTTTTTTTTTTGTGAAGTTCACCCCTCCTCCCTTCAACCCATAAATGTGACAAAACATGCCACCCATTTCATTGTGGCAAGTTTACTTCGGGTCTTGGCCAGAACCAGGAAGTGCAAAACAGCCCACAAGTAGGGGGGAAAAAACAAGGAAAAAAAAAACCAAATAGACTTGATTTTGAACTCTACTCACACAGAAAGTTGGCTTAGCTTCAAGTTCTGTAAATAAAAAGCCTCAGGCTTCGAACTACAGGGCCCAACCCTAGAACAGTATTCAGTTCCCATAGTCACAGACAGGTCAGGCATTTGACTGTCCAACATACCTCAGGATTTACAGACTGCATCATTATGAATGAGATCATTCAAGGAACTCTCCTGAAGCAATTTTGCCAGGAATTATATCACAGCATCTGTGAACACTATGGGTTGACACCGCCTGAAGCAGTCTTTGATGAGGGTGTACTAATGGGTATGTGAAAGCTAACTGGAAGATTCTCCATAGCAATTAAGTCACCCAGACATGTTCCTCCTTCAAACAATGATAGTAAAATGGTGTGATCATTTGGGGAAGCAGAAAATATCAGCTCTTCACTGTATGCTAAGAGAAGGTAATCCCTTGGTTTCAAGAGAGTCCCAAATTTCATTGTCCAACCGGGTGTTTTGGCCAATTGGATTAAAAGAGATCCAAATGCCTCAGCTTGTCAAAGGCTGCTTTGGCAATCTACAGTAGTAATTCACATCTGTGTCTCCTAGTTCTGACCTTTACCATGGGGCTGCACCAACACCAGTAATCAGTTGAGAAGCAAAGTTCATAAAATAGGTCTCCCCCTTTTTTCTTTTCTTCTACTCCCAGAGAAACCTTGGTTCCAATATGACAGCGTCTACTCCCTTAACTCCATTGCCTGAACTCTTTGCTCTTCCCTTCCAACACACTCCCTCTCTCTGGGCCTCCACAGAGACCCTGTCACCAGTCTGAAGGGGAGAGAACTGTCTCAACCCCTTCTTTGTTTTTCCTATTCCTTCCCAACCATCTGCAGCGTCTCTCTGGGACTCTGGGTTGCTAAATCTGCCAGAAGGAACTGCCCTCCAAAACAAGCTGTGGTCTTACTTCCCTCTCACCTCTCATACATCAATGCCTGCCTTTGTGAGCAGGAGGGGAAACCACCACCTATGGTCCAGTAGGTGAATGTTGGTAACAGAGGACAGGTGTATTTGTGCTTTCTGCTATCAAAGGGAGGAACTGACAACCCTGAAGAACCTTGCCTCTTCCTCTGGAGATGTCTGTCCAAATAAATGCAAGTCTCACCAGTCCTATATAAGCTTTCTTAGTAACTTGGCAACTCATAACATAAAATAGCCCACATGGAAAGGAAAGTCATCTTTCTCTGGGGCAGGGAGGGATAACTGCCGCTTTTGAAAATGATGACTACAAGACTTATCATCCAGCCACTCTGAATAGTTATTGCCTCCTACCATTCGTCTGTTCTTTCCATGCAAATATCCTTTTCCCATCCTGAATCGTGTCCCTCCCTCTGTTTGATCCCTGTTTTCAGAGAGCCACTCTGCAAGGCACTCCTTGCATTTTCCCTTTCTTCAGTACCATCTCCTCCAAAGAGACCTCAATTTCTGACTTCAAAGGAGGTACAGTTCTCCTCCTGCCTCCTTAATCTAATGAATGACTCACCCTCAGGAGCGGGGGAAGTGACTCAGCACAAAAACCAGACAGCTAACCTCTAAATGAAATATACATATATAAAATTATTCACTCATGGGCTAGGGCCCTTTCATTGTCTCCTAGCTTGTTGTACAGACATCTGTGGTTGGCATTACCTTATATAGCTTTGTGTTTGTCTATGCTGTCTGGCTTGCGTCACAACCTACTAGCGGGCAGGGATCATGTCACTTTAATTTGCTCTGCTCAGGCACCTGTCAGATATGATATATTTTTACTGCATCCATTTATGTGATATGTTCATCGAGGCCTTAGGTGTATGCTAGTGGAAGCTGTTCATCATCATCGGCAGTATTTATTGACAGCCTATGTTGCAGAGCACTGTACAGGGCACTTGGGAACATGCAATAATAGTGAGAGGAACAGCCCACACATCAACCTCAGGATTTAATGGGGATGGTAAATGGACCTAAATTGCCAACTCTGCAAATAAATGTGCATGAGCGTGTGTGTGCATGAGAGAGTGAGAGAAAGCAGAAAATACACATGTAATTAAGAAGTTTAATAAATGAACGAAATGTCCAAGTGCTGAGATGGCTCCTGTTTTGGCAGAGTCAGAGAGGAGATTAATGATGGAATATTTTTGGAGGAGTTGCCTTTTTAGGTGGTCTGTGAAGATAGAGAGGGATGTAATTAGGGGAAGGAGATCAATGCACAGGAAAAAAAAGTTTCAGGAATTATTCAGAAAGACGTTTAGCTGGAAAGGACCAAAGATGAGTCTGTTGAGAGACAGGCTACTACAATAGACAGACCAGGCTGGTATATGAATTTCTAAAAGTAGAAGTGGAAATATTTATTATGCAAAACACAGAATTGAGTGCTGGGAAAAATTACATGGTGAGAATTATTAGATGTAGTACTTGGTCTATGAGAAGTTAATGCTCTAAAATAATATAATAATGACAGTAATGAGTTAAGCACTTACTATGTGCCAAGCACTGTATTAAAGACTGGGGTAGTTACCAGTGAATGAGGTCAGACACCTCCACGGTCTCACACAGGAATTTCAATCTAAGTAGGAGGGAGAACAGAAATTTAATCTCCATTTTACAGATGAGAAAACACAGACACAAAGAAGTTAAATGAGTTGCCCAAAGTCACAGAACAGAAGAGTGGCAGAGGTGAGATTAGAACTGAGGTCCTATAACTTCCAGGCCCATGATCTATCCACTAGACCACTCTGAGGGTGGGGAGGAAGGGGACTAGGGACAGATACACAAGGGTAGATGAAACAATAACATACCCAAACACAAAAGACAAGGACAAGCTTAGAAAGCACAAACCAATAAAGCACTAGGATACCATGACTAAAGTTCCATGACTAAAGTTTGAAATGTTTTCAAAATTTTGTCAAGACTACAGACTGTTGATATATGTATTCTCCCCTCTGACTCAGAGCCTGGAAGCTATAAGGTCTTGAACTAAAGGATAATGAAATAGTGGAAAGATAGGGACCAATCTGGGAATTTTTTTCACACCCCCATACCTGATTTCATATTAATTCATCATCATCATCAGAAGAATTTACTGAGAACCTACTGGGCAGGACATGGTATAAGGCAATGGGGAACATACAATGGTAGTAAAAGGCATAGCTCACGATTTCAAGTTTATCATCTACTGATGGAGATTAATGAAGATAAATGACAAAATATGCAATTGGAGTTTTATAGCTACATGATTGCAGACCCCTGTAGTAAAAGTAGATTTTTGAAATAAGCCTACTGGTTTAGGATAACATTATAATAATTTAAGGCTCTTCGATAAAACAGTGTTACTCCAAAAAAACCAAATGAGCTAATACATCCGTGTTGCTTGCCTCTTGCTTTAGAAGAGCAGGTGCAAGGCCAGCTGGGAATTGCCAACACTTGTTCAACACAGTATCACTGGAATGATGAATGACCTTTCTTAATCACTAAGATAGTGGTATTAAAAGTGGAAATAATCAATGAGACAAATCTAAAGTGGTTTGTCCCTTCTCTTCTTTTGTCATTGACATTTGAATTCTGGGCTAAAGCTCAGGGTGCTTCACAACTGACGTGCAATAAAGAAACCATACAGATCATCAGGACTCTGCTCCAGCCTGACTTGCCCATTTTATGTTTAGTTTTGAGGTACTTCTGTAAGCATGTGAGCTCTTCCGGATAACAAAGGAACTATTTAGCAAAAGACTGTTATGGTGCCCTAATGATATTCTAGTAGCCAGAAAGGTGATGATTCAATGCAGTCACAAGACATTATTATTTAATAAATCCTGATATTATGCTATGGTAATACTAAGGTATTTTAAAGTGAGGTCACAGATTGCCTTACCATTAAGAAGGATGGTGACCTCCTATGATGCTCAAGAATACAGGACACTTCTTCGTTGATCCAGAAACAATGTGATTATTAGGTTAAATAGTATGCAGTGTTGCAGTTGCATAAGGAAATGCACAGAACCAGAGTGGGTGTTTGGGAGAAATCTTAATGCACCTTCCTTGATTCTGTCATAAAATCCCCCATAGGAAACACTGTCGCAACATCCGAGACCCAAGCAGGAGCCAAAACAGAGCAAGTCTGGGCTTTCTAACAACAAAAAGCAAACCAAAACAAAAACTCCCCCACCCCCACCCTGTCAAAAAAAGGGTCTCGGATGCCATATCACTATCAGACAGAGGACAGAGTAGGTAAAAACCAGACTGAAATGTAATTTAATAAATAGCCATTCTACTAAGAACTGGCAATATCACAAAGATTATTGAGCACCCTTTGCCAGCAGAAAATTGTACAATATTCAGAATTCATGATGACTCCTTTTAAAAAGCTTAGCAATAGAGTGGTAAGAAAGACAATAACTTATAGATAGGAGGAAAAATGCATTAAAGCTGATGTATGCTGATGAAGGTTATGATGTATGTGGGTGCATAAAGGCATAATTAGAGAAGTCCTGATTGTGAGCTCATTGATGGAAGAAATTATTAAAAATAATGATAATTGGTTGTATTGATAAGCACTTACTATGTGTCAGACACTGTACTGAGCACTGGGGTGGGTCCAAGAAAATCGGGTTGGACACAGTTTCCGTCTCACGTCGGGCTCACAATCTCAATCACAGTCTCAGTTATGCTCTCCCAAGCAGTTACTAGTATTCCAGGCTTGGAAATGCCCCAAAGTCCTATACATTGATTAGAAGTGGGGGAAATATGAATTAGCATGAAGAAAAAATGATCTGGAAAGGCCTCCTGGGGAGGATGTGGTTTCACAAACTGGTGAGAAATGGTCAGATATAAAATGGGATGTTAGGGAGTGGGTTAAAGGTTTCAGTGCAGAAGTCAGACCATGAACAAGAGGTAAGAGGTTGAACAATGAGACAGACATAATACTGTGCTCTGTACATAGTAGGTACTAAATAAATACTATGATTAATTGATAGAAACAAAGAATGCAATCTGGGATGCAGTGGAAAAGGAGTGGATTAAGTAAGAGGGAAGCCAATCATCTGGAATTTCTGATCTAAGTGGACAGATATGGATAACAATTTGAAGGTTTTTGTAGAGAGGAGAGTCACGTGCAGAAACGAGGAGCCTAGAGAATAGGGCTAATTGTATGAGAACAAATTACATAAAATAAAGCAATTCATAAGCTGCTCTTCAATTAATTCAAAGTTACCAGCATGGGACTGGATCTGATTAGGGCCTGGAAATTGCAAGACTTATTCAAGATGTGTTTGTGTCTTCTTTTTTCCTTTTTGTTCCTTTTAGTTGAGCAGTCAGTTCTTGATCACAGTGGTTGTGTTTCTGAACAACCTCATGTTCATGGAAACTTGAGTTTATAATAATAATTATGGCATTTGTGAAGCACTTAATATGTGCCAGGCAACTTACTAAGCGCTAGGGTAGGTAAAAGCAAATCAGGTTGGACAAAGTCTCTGTCCCGCATAGGGCTCACAGTCTTCATCCCCATTTTACCGATGAGGTAAATGAGGTACAAAGAAGTGAAGTGGCCATACAGCTGACAAGTGTATGGTTAACGTCCCCTGTATAAGCCCTGTTTTTCCTTAATCTCTCTCCTTTTGCATTATCTGTGCACTTGGATTGGACACTTGGCAGTCACTCAACTCTGGGCCCCACAGCACACACACACACACACATATACATATATATATATATACACACATACATATATATACATATATGTGTGTGTGTGTGTGAATATATATACTCACTCATACATTATTTATTTATATGTTGGTCTCTCCGTCTAAGCTTAAACTTTTTGTGGGTAGAGATTATACCAACTTTGTATCCCTATTATAGTGCTCTGCACACAGTAAGCACTCAACAAATACCATTGAATTATGGATTGATTGATTCGCATGCCTTCATCAGTGAACATGTGAAAAAACACATCTTCAAACATCACATTATCCTAGTGGATGGAGCACAGGCCTGGGAGTCAGAAGGTCACAGGTTCTAATCTTGGCTCCGACACTTGTCTGCTGTGTGACTTTGGGTGAGTCACTTCACTTCACTAGTACCTCAGCTACCTCCTCTGCAAAATGGGGATCAAGACTGTGAGCCTCACATGGAACAGGGAATGTGTCTAAATTGATTTGCTTATATCCACCCCAGTGCTTAATAAAGTGCCTGGCACCTAGTAAGCATTTAACAAATACCATTATGAGAAGCAGTGTGGCTTAGTGGAAAGAGCACGGGCTTGGAAGCCAGAGGTCATGGGTTCTAATACTGGCTCCGCCACTTGTCAGCTACGTGACTTTGGGCCAGTCACTTCACTTCTCTGTGCCTCTGTTACCTCATCTGTAAAATGGGGATCAAGACTGAGCACAACCTAATTACCTTGTATCTACCCCAGAGCTTAGTACCATGCTTGGCACATAGTAAGTGCTTAAACACCATTATTATTATTATTATTATATTATCCAGAAAAATGCACATTCAGGGGAATAATGCTCCTTAATTCCTCAGCTGTCTTCTATTCATAATAAATTGGTGTTCTTCAATAAAGGATTATTTTTTCTCTTTGAATGTCTTATCTCACTGCTTGTGGTCTATAGCAAAATATACCTTCATTTTTGTCATAGATGTTTTCTTGTTCCCACACTTTCACTTAAATGACATTGCCCACAAGTTCGCTCATCCCCTAGGGTGATGTTTCAACCACTGAAACTAGATCACACCAAGATCCCAAAGAGCAAGGACAAGATCTACAGAAAGTCCTCACACTGTGGATATTTAATAAATGTAAAGTGAGTTAATTAGAAAAACACAAGCTTTAGAGGAAAAAAAATGCTAACCTAAGTAATCATCTGGTGGCCAGGGAACACTAACAGAAGCAGTACCCTTTGAAATGCTAAATATCTTCAATAATTGACCAAGTTGTTTTCTTTTCATCTTGATCATACTACTTTAATTTTATGCTGATCTTTCCCTTCTCTTTCTTTAAAAATAGTTTCTCCTTAATGCAAGAAAACTACTTTGAGTACTGTGGTTTAATAGTGTTATGTCAACGGCAAACAGCTTTACCAAATCAAACTGAAGATCACAAAATCTTACAATAAAATTTTTACTTAGGCATTGATAAGGGTGGGTAGTTACTACAAACTGTCTTTACTGCGACCTGATCATTCTTTTTTTAAAAAAAAATAAAAGAACCAAAACAAAAAAAAATCAAGGGGGAAAATAAAAAAATTAAGCAATTAAAAGAAAACAAAGATCCAAAGATAATGAAAAGTCAGAGGAAGAGGTCAAGTCAACAACATCAACAACAACAAAAAAAACCCCTGTGTTCATATTGGAGACATTTCATATTTCAAAAACAAATATATTCAGATGTCCTAACCTGAACTAAAGTAGAGTCTTTTGTAATATTTTCTAAAATGTAATTATTATATAATGGTCACTCTGCTCTGGAGTCACCAAAATTCAAGAAATCCATCTTTACTATATAGTGCCCATGGGAATAGGCCCTGATTCAGTTTAACTAAGGTTTATCTAGGAAATTGTACCTGACCAAGAAAGACACAAGCAAAGGATGGTTTTACTGAATGCAAAAGTAATTGGAAAAGACCTCGTGTTTCTTAGACTTTTGCAGGTGATGGTGGGGGGTGGGGTGGGGGGGAAGGCTGTAAGGCTAGTGTTACATACAATTTTGATCCCGAAACTCTTGTGGGTGGGAAAGTAGAGGCGGAGTGAGAGGAAACAGATTAAGATGGACTTGTTTCCCCAGAGACTAACATAGGATTGCTAAGTAACAGCTCATTTGACCCAAAAGGCAAATACAAACCAGACTCAACTCCAGGGTGGATTCTGTGGAGAGAAACTTGAAACTTAGAAGAAAATGATTTGAAGTTACATCTTTCTAGGGGCATCTGTTTCTTTGATTTCTCCTGAGGGGTGGCACAACACCTTTGGGTGTGGTAACATTCAGTGTGCTAGAGGTTTCATTTGAGAGGAGAATTAATAAACATAGACAAGCATGCATGCCAGCATTTTTCCCCAAAATTTTAGTGTGCAAATGTTGTGCCAAACTGTTAAACATACAGGCTAAAATATGGTCTATATCAGAAAACTGAAGGTGGGCTATTTTACTTCTCTGTCTTTGATTTTGGGAGAGTAAGGAGGGAATCATCAGAGAGGAGAGGGAAAATCAGGGGTGGAGCCAGGTGTGTTAACAGCAGTCTATCAGACTCTGAGGGCTGGATGGAAAGAGGAAAGGGTCTCTATCTGCACAGCCTTACCTCAGAGCCCCAGCCTCACTACTGTTTCCATTCTGACTTATCCAGACTTGTCCATAGGGATTCTAATGCAAAGGGGGATGAGGAAATCTTTTGTTCATCCTGCAACCCCCTATTCTATTTCTATAGCTATTTTTGTTCTAAAGAAATGTTTATATCCCTCCATCATTGACCAAAGAATCGAGGAATCTGGATCACTTCTGGACTTTTATATTAGACGTGCCACTTTGAAGAGCCCCTGATTGAAAGTTTGAAGAACTTCTAGTAGGCTAAGACTTTCCTTATTATGAATAGCACCATTTTCCTTAAAAAAAATCCAGATAAAACCCCCACAGATTTACCATGAAACTGAGGCAAATACTTATCTGAAAACTCCAAGAAGTAGATGGAGTCATCTTATTTATTTATTTATTCTTAATGCTCCTGACAAAAGACAAAGCATCATCTGCTTAGATTGAACCTCATGTCAGATGGGGACAGTATCTGATCCAATCATCTTGTACCTACCCCACTGCTTAGCAAAGAGTAAATACTTAATATCATCATCCCCATCATCGTCATGACCATTGTACTGGCTGGTTGAATTACAGGCCGGAGTGGAAGCCTAGGGCACTAGGATACCCATGTCTCTCAATCCATCTAGTAATAGTATCAATACTAATGGTAGAGCAAGACATTTCCTGTCTAGAAGGATCTTACACTGCACGAGAGACAGAAAAATATTTACCAGTGGTGGAATCATTCAGTTGTATTTATCGAGCCCTTACTATGTGCAAAGCACTGCACTACGTGCTTGGGAGAGTACAATAAAATTAGCAGATGGACTCCCTGAAAAGATAATTGATCATGCTGTTGAGTATGGAGGGACCCCATTCCCTCTCACCTTATTAAAACCATCGCCCCTGCCCTCCTCCCTTCCTTAACTTCTATTTTTAACCACTCAATCTCCAATGGCTCCTTCCCCGCTGCCTTCAAACATGCCCACGTCTCCGCCATCCTAAAAAAAACCCGCTCTTGACCCCATTTCCCCCTCCAGTTATCGCCCTATCTCCCTACTACCCTTCCTTTCCAAAATCCTAGAACGAGTCGTCTACAATCGATGCTTAGAATTCCTTAACTCCCATTCTCTCCTAGACCCTCTCCAATCTGGCTTCCGTCCCCTCCACTCTACCGAGACTGCTCTCTCTAAGGTCACCCATGACCTCCTTCTTGCCAAATCCAATGGCTCCTACTCCATTCTAATCCTCCTTGACCTCTCTGCTGCCTTTGACACTGTCGACCATCCCCTCCTCCTCCATACCTTATCTCACCCTGGCTTCATGGACTCCGTCCTCTCCTGGTTCTCCTCTTATCTCTCTGGCAGGTCATTCTCGGTCTCCTTTGCTGGCGCCTCCTCCCCCTCCCATCCTTTAACTGTTGGAGTTCCTCAAGGGTCAGTTCTTGGTCCTCTTCCGTTCTCCGTTTACACTCACTCCCTCGGTGAACTCATTCGCTCTCACGGCTTTGACTACCATCTCTACGCAGATGACACGCAGATCTACATCTCCGCCCCTGTCCTCTCCCCTTCCCTTCAGGCTCTCATCTCCTCCTGCCTCCAGGATGTCTCCACCTGGATGTCGGCCCGCCACCTAAAACTCAACATGAGCAAGACTGAGCTCCTCATCTTCCCTCCCATACCCGGTCCTCTCCCAGACTTCTCTATCACCGTGGATGGCACGACCATCCTTCCCGTCTCTCGGGCCCGCGATCTCGGTGTCATCCTTGACTCGTCTCTCTCGTTCACCCCACACATCCTATCCGTTACCAAGACCTGCCGGTTTCACCTATACAATATCGCCAAGATCCGCCCTTTCCTCTCCACCCAAACGGCTACCTTACTGCTACGGGCTCTCGTTATATCCCGGCTAGACTACTGTGTCAGCCTTCTCTCTGACCTCCCTTCCTCCTCTCTCGCCCCGCTCCAGTCTATTCTTCACTCCGCTGCCCGGCTCATCTTCCTGCAGAAACGATCTGGGCATGTCACTCCCCTTCTTAAACACCTCCAGTGGTTGCCTATCAACCTCCGCTCCAAACAAAAACTCCTCACTCTAGGCTTCAAGGCTCTACATCACCTTGACCCTTCCTACCTCTCCTCCCTTCTCTCTTTCTACCACCCACCCCGCACGCTCCGCTCCTCTGCCGCCCACCTCCTCACCATCCCTCGGTCTCGCCTATCCCGCCGTCGACCCCTGGGCCACATCCTCCCGCGGTCCTGGAACGCCCTCCCTCCTCACCTCCGCCAAACTGATTCTCTTCCCCTCTTCAAAACCCTACTTAAAACTCACCTCCTCCAAGAGGCCTTCCCAAACTGAGCTCCTCTTCTCCCTCTACTCCCTCTGCCACCCCCCCTTTTACCTCTCCGCAGCTAAACCCTCTTTTTCCTCTTTTCCCTCTGCTCCTCCACCTCTCCCTTCCCATCCCCACAGCACTGTACTTGTCTGCTCAACTGTAGATATTTCCATTACCCTATTTATTTTGTTAATCAATTGTACATCGCGTTGATTCTATTTAGTTGCCATTGTTTTTACGAGATGTTCCTCCCCTTGACTCTATTTATTGCCATTGTTCTTGTCTGTCCATCTCCCCCGATTAGACTGTAAGCCCGTCAAAAGGCAGGGACTGTCTCTATCTGTTGACGACTTGTTCATTCCAATCGCTTAGTACAGTGCTCTGCACATAGTAAGCGCTCAATAAATACTATTGAATGAATGAATGAATGAATGAAGTAAGCAATTGAGCAGGCTGGTAGGTTAAGGTGACTTGGGGTGCTGACACTTCATTAGGGAAGACTTGTGGGTTTTTAGGAGGTCACTGAAGATAGGGAGAGCAGGGACCTGGCTTCTACTTTTTACACCTCCCCTGCCTTTCAAATACTCATGATGGAGAGCACAGGCAAAGAGAAGCCGGATATCAATTTTGCCTCCAACAGCCTCCTAAAAAACCCAGCTGAGAAAAGAACCTGTATGGGATGCTGTAACTTCCAATCCTCCACTACTCTTCCTGCCACCAGTCACCTTTGCTCTATTAATTCACCCTTTAGTGCTCTTTAAACTGAGTCACCATCATCCAGAAGCAAAGGAACAGTCGCAGCAACCAACATACCTCTCCTTCCCTTCCATCTTCTGTTTGGCCTAAGGGATTTTCCATCTCTCAGCCTCAGTTCAATGCAGATTATCTTGGCTTAGTTAAATCTAGTGGGCCAGATTCCTAAACCATCAGAGGTAGAGATTTTTGCTCCAGGATTTATTGCATTCATATTTTTCTTTTGACTGGAGATTTCAAGAAGGGTGCATTTTTATCAAGCTGTCATAATCTAATTTGGTAACCTTTTATAAAAAATGGACCATAACTGCAAGCCCAATTCCCCCAAGGCTTCCAAAATTGCTTAATGAATCCAGGATGTAGGTTTGCTTTGGGAGAATTTGACTCATTAATCTGCTCAAAGCACTTTATGGGCCCTTTAGAAAGTACCTAATTAATCCTCAAAGTGTCCCTTGGAACTGTCAAAAAAAATCCATTTTGCAGATGATGAAACTGAGGTACAGACAGGTTAAGTGATTTGCCCCAGTTGCCATTAAAATGAACAATAAACCTGGGACTAGAAATGGCTCTCCCACCTCCCAGACCAGGCTCTGCCAACTAGACCATGCTTCCTCCCCAATTAAGCTATATTATTGCAGCTTAAAACGGCAGATCAGGAGGAAAAAAAACTTCTAATGTAAGTTAATACCAACCTTAGCTTGAATAACTTGCTCTCTTCAGCATTCACACATGTGAAATCACTAGGGAGTTGTCTGGCTATGTGCATTATTTCACAGCTGTCAGATAAATCAAAGATCCAAATGCAAAATGCAGTACTCGGAAACATTATGTGATGTGGTTTTGTATTGCTCGCTGGAGAACTTCGGGTCTATAAAATAATGAATGGATTGCATTTGAGACTAAAAATAGTATTTTTGTCTGTGACAGATATAATCCTGAAGAAAGAGTGTTCGTGTCATTTTAAAAAACGAAAAGTTTACCTTCTTTCTTCAGACTAGTCCTCTGGAAAATGAGAATTTGGTACCATCCAATATGAGAAGCTCATATTTCTCTAATAAAAAAAAAGTTCTGTTTCTTTTTACTGCTCAGAGCATAAAGTGTTGGTAAAGA
The DNA here is from genome assembly GCF_004115215.2 of Ornithorhynchus anatinus. NCBI lineage: Eukaryota > Metazoa > Chordata > Mammalia > Monotremata > Ornithorhynchidae > Ornithorhynchus > Ornithorhynchus anatinus. The sequence continues at coordinate 17,378,004 of NC_041737.1, forward strand.
AGAGGATCGAAAAATGTGAGCAAGAATTTCAGGGTTTGGGGCAACAGTGACATTTTTGTCAGCAAAAGTCTCGAGTTACACATCAGTAACTTGGTGCTGATATGACAAATGAGCTGTGCCATGACATAAATTAGCAGCACCATGGCACAATTTAGGTGATTTTTTTTTTAGAGCCAAAAAGGCACAGTACATCTGTGACCAGTGTCTGATTTCATTGGCAATGCCTCAATTTCTATTTCATAATATTAGAATGCAGCATGGCTAGATAAATGATGGTGAGGTTGTAAAACTCAGACCTAGAAAGGAGCTCAATTATCTGATGTTGAAAAAATAAAAATAAAAAACGGGTTCCAACTCAAGATTGCCAGGAAGGTGATGTCTTTGCAAGCCACTTAACCACCCCCTAGACCTCAGATTTCTGTGCCCCTGGTAGCCTCCCTATTATATACTGATAGCCAAGCATATGATAATGATATATAACATTTTTCACAGTAGTGTCAGGGATAATCCATCATGAACAAATGTTTTAGATTATCTACCATAGCTTATATTTAAGCACAAGCGTAAATGGTCCTCAGGAACTTTAAAAAAAATTCAAGAAATGGCTGAGAAAAATCATAGGACAAATATCAAAAGCTGGAAACACAAAGCGGTCAAACAAATTTCAAAACTCGTATTCCATTTTGTTGTTTTGTGTTTTTCAGATTGCATAAAATAATTTTATATGCAAAAGTTTGTACAGGTACTCTATTACACCATAGTAGTGTTTTTTAAATAACAAAGACATTTTATGCATCCAGGTTTCTTCAAATGGAATCTACAATTTATGTTTAGAGTTTAACTTCCAGTAGAACTACACAGCAGCAATTACAAATCAATATCCCTAACATTTTTAAGTTTATGATCATAGCAATTAGGCTTGCAAGTTAATGTAACAGAAGTCTTTTGCTTGACCTTAAACATGTAGTTCAAACTCTCTATTTTTGGTATGCAAAATGTTTCCTGCCTTCTAAATTGGAATTAAAACAGGAAGCTAGACACCTAAGAATCATAAGGTAGTCTTTGCTTGCTACCATATTTTTGATCAAGAATAACCCAGGAAACATTTCCTATGCAAACCCAGACAAATCCTTCAGATATTAGAAATCCAGTTCCTTTGGTGAGAAAAATATAAGGAAGTTGATTGGCAAAACAAGGTGCTTCCTTCACCAAAGAAGTATTTCAGGAGGTAATTTCTTTGTTTATACAGGACACTTGAGCACTGTGTTAAAATAACTTCATATTACATGGGGATCCTGCCATAAGGCAACTGCTTTTTATAGTGCTGATCCCCGTTCACCACTGGTCTACCTTGTTTTTGATTTATTTTTTTTTCCAGACCTCATTACTTCCAAAAAGCATTGTAAAATGGCCAGAGTGCATTTCCCTCACTATGGCAGCAGCCAAGACCCACTGTAGGGTATCCAAAAAGCATTTTTTCTGGCAGGTTACAATAGCCAAAAATGGTTGGAGAGTGGATTTCCACTGTGTTTTGGTCTTCTTAAAAATGTTTTACCTTTTAACTTGGTTTTACATTGTGATTTATCAAGTTTAAGGGAGATATATGTATATATGTATATGTATCTGCATATGCACATACATATACATACATATACCAAGTTTAAGAGAGTCTCACCAAAGTCCAGTTGATATTTTTGGACCTCCAGCCCCAAGTTATAGCAGGATCCTTTTTAGTCAGTTGTTTGAATTGGAAATGCCTGAATTATTTTTTTAAAAAAGTTATATACAGAAAATTATGTACTTTATAACCTATGATGCAAGCAGAGATAAAAGCACCAGCTTTTAATGATAATATCTTTAAGTGCTTATCTTGTGCCAAGCACAAGATAATCATGTCGGACATGGCCCCTCCTCCGCGTGGAGCTAACAGTCTAAGAGAGGGAGCGAGAACTGGTATTGACTCCCCATTTTAAAAAGAGGAAGCTGAGATACCGAGAAGTTAGTAGTTTTGCGGACGTGGCAGCATGCTGTAGCTGCTTTTTTCTCTGTGGTTGTCATGGTGCAAGAGATGGAGGTACTTCAGTGACTGGGAAGAGAGCTTGTGCAGCACAATCTTGGCACGGTGCCATGGCAGTCCAGTATAGGAAGATGCAGAGGATCTGTGCCTCTGTTTGTATGCACGCTTATCCACATTCATGTATGCCTGGGTCAGTGTACCTATGTGAAAAGGCTTTGTGTTCAGTGTATGTGGTCTGGGCTAGTGTGTGTGTGTGCTTGGATGGGTGTGTTTGTGTGTGTTTGTGTGTGTGTGTGTTCGTGTGTATGTGTGTATAAAGGATGTCTCTAAGTGTGTTTGTGCTCATTTCTGTGTCAGTAAAGGGGCCAGACCTGTTCTAGCCACACCAACTCGGGCCTGAAAAGCTGTGCAAAAGCTAAAATTAAAGAAAGAAAGAAAGAAAGAAAGAAAGAAAGAAAGAAAGAAAGAAAGAAAGAAAGAAAGAAAGAAAGAAAAGAATGTGGCAGGCAGGGCTCAAACTGAGTTTGGGCTGGGCCGGATAGGCACGAGAAAAGGCAGGCAGGGTGGGTGGAGGAAGCAAGAGAGTCACAGACTGCCTAACCCAGACAGGCACCCTACCCTGGTCAAGCGGCTTCCTGCCCTGGCCTGGCCTGGCCCCTATGGCAAGGTTGCCCTTGGGGAAGTTTCTGCAGGCAGAGCCTATTTAATGGGCCTGTGTTAGGTCTCTTATTCTTGTTCTTGCTTCTGTGGTGGAACTGGGTAATGGGTGTGAGGAGTCATTTAATGCCTGAACCCACATATCTTCTGTCTCTGAAGGTGTCACACTAGTCATCTTCAGTCATTCAGAAAGACCTGAGTCAGAAGGACCTGGGTTTTAATTCTGGTTCCACTTCTTGTCTGCCTTATGGATATTGTAAGGGCCTGGCAGCTGGAAGGACGTGGGTTATAATCCCACCTCTGCCGCTTGTCTGCTGTGTGACTGTGGGCAAGTCACTTTACTTCTCTGGACCTCAGTTACCTCATCTGCGAAAAGGGAGTGAGACTATGAGCCCCATGTGGGACAGAGACTCAATTTGCTTGTACCCACACCAGCGCTTAGTAAGTGCCTGGCACATAGTAAGTGCTTAACAAATACCATAATTATTATCATTATTATGTGACCTTCAGCAAGCCACTTAACCTTTCTTTCCTTCAATTCCCTCATCTGCAAAATTAGGATTAAGACAGAGCCCCATGAGGGACATGGACTGTGTCTTTACACTGTGCCTATACTGTGTCTAACCTGACTAGCTTATAACTATTCCAGCACTTAGTACAGGACCTGGCACACAGTAAGCACTTAAATACAAAACAACAATAACAACAAGAACCAGGGCAGGAGGAAGTAGAGCACTGAACCTTCTCTCCCAGTTCAACTTTAGGCTGTTGCTCCACCGTTTCGATTAGATACACCTTCGGGTGGAATCAAATTCCACACCAAGTTGATGTGAGAAGTAGCAGCATGGCTCAGTGGAAAAAGCACGGGCTTGGGAGTCAAAGGTCATGGATTCTAATCCTCGTTCCGTCGCTTGTCAGCGGTGTGACCTGGGGCAAGTCACTTAACTTCTCTGTGCCTTAGTTATCTCATCTGTAAAATGGGGATGAAGACTGTGAGTCCTACGTGGGATGACCTGAATACCTTGCATCTACTTCAGCGCTCAGAACAGTGCTTGGCACATAGTAAGTGCTTAACAAATACCATCATTATTATAAGGTTTTCTTAACCCATTAGTCTAGAAGAAGTGTAAAGAGACTGTAATGGCAAGGAGGGCAATTCAGGAATCATGGAGCCAATGTTGCAATCCAATCAGAAACTGTGAGATCCTATTGAGTTTTGAGAACTATTTAGAAGACTCCAAAGACAACTCCAAAACAATACCCAAGTGACTTAAGGTAGCTCTAGAACACTTTCTCTATTTTGGAGTCAGGGCACAGAATTTTTCCAATATATCTGATCATTTGCTCTGTATTCAAGTCCTCCCTCTAGGCTGAAATGACATGATTTTAGAATAACTCAGCCTCCAAATGAGATACTGAATCTGATGGATGAGGACAATTCAGTCCAACCTATGCCACTTCTTACCTCAAATTTAAATGCAGAATTTCTGGCTTTTCCTGTGCCTACATATTCTAACACATGTTTATGAGATCCATATGGAGATTGCATAATGCCCATGTAAATATGTGCTTTTTTTCATTCATGGCTTCTGATTTTGAAAATATCCACCTAAAGGCTGAGCAAGAGCTATAAGGTTGAATTTTTCAGTCTGCAGTGGCACCAAATAGATGACTCAAAACTTTTACTGCAAAATTAATAACATTTAACATCCAGCAGGCTTGTCTGGAATGGAATATCCAGGAAATAAAACTGTAGCTTGAAAATGACAGCAAGTATCTATCTCTTCCTTGGACAGTTAAATGAGTTTTGTTGACTCAATCTCTGGCTTATGCTGTGTATTTTCAGGATGGAAAACATTTTCCATTTTTGTTAATTTGGGATGACAGCAAAGGGCTTTCAAATGCTATATGTTTAAGAAATAGATTCTAATCTTGAAAGGTTTTGTGTGGTTCAGAATTGCTTCATAAAATATGGAGTGCATGAGCCAATCTAATGTGGTTAATGTGGTCATAGACTTTTGCAGGGATGGAAACCACAAGCATTAAAAGCAAATAGTCTTCCAAACATCACATCACTCCAATAAATATAATTAACTACTGTAATGGGGCTAAACTACAGAATTTAGGAAAGAATAAAGATAGCGGAAGATATTTTAAAACCATTTTCAGAAAACGGAAATGACATGCTTCTTGAAAGTCATAGTCATGATCAATCTGCTTCCACCCACTGAGAAAATTTATATTGGCTATCTGATGTCTGAAATGATAACATGTAGTATCCGATCTGGGAAAAGTGTTTGTTTGTTTAGTTTTTGAATTTAACTTTGGGTTATATTACATCATTAAAAACGGCTATTGGAACCAGTTGGCAAATAACTGGACCTGATTCATTTGGTCTGGTTTGGTTTACTCTTAATTCAAGGATTTGGTTTCAGTTTTGGCAGTGGAGTATGGAACAAGAGAGAAAAGCCAAAAGATCTTGAGAATTTCAAACTCCGCTAAAAAGGCAAAGAGCATTTGGTAGTTTAAAATATCAGTCATGGTGCTTGTGTGTTTTTCTGATTTCTGAACAGAAATGCTGCTTTGAAATGACAACCTGAAGAGTTGCCTGGTGCAGACCATTTAGAATATGGAAATGCAGCTCAAACAAATAATAAAGCACCCATGCTAAATGTAACCACAAAATGCAAATTTTGTCTAAGAGCCAGTGCAGAATATAACACTTCCTATGTGCCTTGAGTGCACAGATTTTTCCTCTTCACCTATCAATAAAGTAGGGCAAAAAAAGGACTTATATTTTGAATGATTTCATTATTTGACCTGCCTCTCTTCTCAAAGCAAAGCTGAGACTTTAGGCCATAGAATTTGGCAAAATAAACCATTCACTCTAATGACCTAGATATTTTAGGTAAAGGCAGTTGGTTTTTTTTGGCCTGATTTATCTGGATAGTTGTCTCAAATTTCCACTTCATCTTATCTGCCCATCTCTTTCATAAGATGTAATCTCTTCGAGAGTAAAGACCATATCTTTTATTTCTACACTACTTTCCCAAGCACCTACTACAATTCTCTGAACTTTAGTATTTAAATTTGGAAATTCCTTCCTTAAATTTCTAGAGGGTTCTTGTATTCATTATTGTATATTACTTGTACAGTATTGTGAGTTAGGGAATTTCAGGCATTATTGTTACTTTATTAGAGATAATAAGCTAAGGCCAAAGAGCTAGATAAAAATTTTCTCCCGAGTCAGAGAGGATAGTCACAAGGCTGAGATTAGAATCCATATTTCCTGCCCCCAAGATTCAGGTGTTTTGTTTTCGGTTTTTTTTTCATAAGACTACACTGTCTCCTCCTTTGTGCAGCTGGGAAAACACAGTGTCACTAATTTATAGACTCAAGAGGCAAATACTTAAGCTAGGTGATTTTCTATATAGGAAATGAGATATAAACAAAACATTGACAGGGAATAAACTTAAAACATTGCCAATTTGCATATGATTATAGTTTTAGAGCACAGTATTGTGAATAGGAAGAAGATCTAAATAAACACACGAAACACCCTTGTGACACCCAATATTTGTTTTATCTTACTGAACCAATATGAAAACTCCAAGGTACTTGGCATGAGTTTCTAAGGACATGCCAAGAATCAGAGATGTTATTTGTACTCTGACCAAATCATCTTTCCTGAATACCTTTACATATAGAAAAACAGAACATGAAAAGTAGACTATTACCCAGTTTAAATGAAAGAGCTTGCCCATTTGGAGAAAGTTCATATGAAATTTATGCCAACAGTTATTTACTGGGGTTTCGATTACACTCCGTCTGAAAAAGAAAGCCGTAGCAAAACAGTCATGGACCTATCCTCAATCTCATATGATCTATAAGGACTACAAACAAGTAGATGATGCTACTCTAAGCACTTGAGAGAGCACAACAGAATAGGTAGACATGATTCCCGCCCTTAAGGAGCAAAAGTTTTTACTCATTTAATTGACAATGACTTTAGACTTTAGGAAGAATTTGCTCTTTTGCTGAGCTTTAAGCTACGAAGTCAGGTTGTTAAAATGGCTCGGGTTGTGGCTACAATCTTTCTGAATATATTTGCTATAGAAAAATGTTTCTATCAGTCCAGGAGGATGGGGCATTCCCGGAGCAGGAGTCCCAGGAGAGGAACTCAAATCAATCGATTAATCAAATTTAATGAGCGCTTCTTCGTGCAGAGCTCTGGCTGTGGAAAAGGCCCTCTTGTTCACCAGGCACATGGTTGACAACAGTGATAAAGCAAGGGAAGCAGCATGGCCTGGGAGTCAGAAAACCTGAATTCTAATCCCCACTCTGCCAATTGGTTGATGTGTGACCTTGGCAAGTCACTTAACTTCTCTGTGTCTCAATTTCCTCAACTCTGAAAATCAGGATTCAGTACGTTTCCCGTCCTACTTCGACTGTGAGCCCCACGTGGAACAGGGACTGTTTCTGATGAGGTGAACTTGTATTAGAGAAGCAGCATGGCTCAGTGGAAAAGAGCCTAGGCTTGGGAATCAGAGGTTAAGGGTTCGAATCCCGGCCCCACCACATGTCAGTTGTGTGACTGTGGGCAAGTCACTTTACTTCTCTGGGCCTCAATTCCCTCATCTGTAAAATGGTGATGAAGACTGTGAGCCTCACGTGGGACAACCTGATGACCCGGTATCTCCCCCAGCGCTTAGAACATTGCTCTGCACATAGTAAGCACTTAACAAATGCCAATATTATTATCTACTCCAGTGCGTAGAAAAGTACTTGACACATAGTAAGTGTTTAAAGAATTATAATAGTAATAAAGAAATACTAATAAGGCAGGGGATTTGTATCTCAATTGTCTCATAATATCAAGACTTCATGACTGGCTATTGACAGATTCACTTTGAATTTCATCTGTGAATGTGCAAGAAATATTTCAATTCAAATAATTTTAACATCTGACATTCTAAACATAATGCAGATATGGTTTATGCCTGTTGATTGCCATAGTGTATGACCATACATAGAAAGGTTAACTGTGATATTGCTGCATTCTCTTGCCAACATGTCATTAGTAAGAGGGTTAGGAGAAATACTTTTAGCTCAATTATCATTCCAGCTGCTTGTCAATGTCAGTTGTATTAGCACAGCTGAGTCTTACCCTAAAGCCTAGACTATGATTAAATGATTATTTAGTGTTTTTTCCTGCAGTCACTTTTGGGCTCTTCCATACAGAGGCTATAAGTGAATTCTATTTATTCATTTACCACTAAAATGTGCTCGTTATGTGAATGGCATGAAAAATTCTAGAATAAGTATAGACAAATATTAGACAAGCATACCATAATGTCTAATAACACTGGTTGGAACAAAGAAACAGTCTTAGGAAAGCATTCTGTCACAAAAATGACAAAGTCATAGCAAAGATTTCCAATTTAGCTTCAATTTGAAATAGATAATGAAAATGTTTGGTGGAAATGCTGTTAGTACACCATTCCCTAAGTTGTAGATTTTTGCTAATGTGTTTTGCTAATGAGGATCCTCTTATCAATTAACTCAGACATTGACAAAAAATTAATTCCAATTACTGTGTAATGAGTAGGGTTGTCATTTGGGTGGCAGAAATACATTAACTTTGCAGTATTCTAAACAACAGTAACTTCTATTGGAAACAAAAGTAACTAAATATATAAAAATCAATTTATTAAAAAAGCTATTGTCTACATAGGTAATAAGTGAGGTTAACAAATTGAAGACCAAATTCATATTCTTTGCTCGATGAAGCAGTCACTAATGGTAATCCCAAAGGGTGGCAATATTTTAAATAATTTCCCCTTCAAGTTTGATTCGATAGAGAAACTTGTGGGCAATGGAAAAGGCCATCAGAGGACTGAGGAGTGGATGTCCTTAAAATATCATCTAATTTGTAAGAATTTTGTTAAATCTTAACTGAGATACTCTTCTCTGATAGGTCAAATTACAGATGAGTTTTGCATGGAAGGGAAATCATGCTTTTAAGGATCTAATTTTCTTAAGAGTTCTTAGGATAATATTCTTTAAGAAGCACAGGAATTACTATTGGAGGCCGCACATAGAACCAAAAGATTAAACCTGAGATGAAACATTCCTTGATCTGAACCTGTGCGTTGCAGCTCAAAAGACTTGGAAGAAGAGGTTTAGTTGTTTTTCTGAAAGTGGTTCTGTGCAGACGCAACTCAAGGGATGCTCAAGAAGTGAGGATGTCCGAATGAAAAAGCTTGGATCTTACCAATAGATGAAGAACAAAGCTGCGGACAAAGTACCTGCCAGGAGGGAAGAGTTTTTAGGCCTCTTGGTTCCATGATGATTGATTACCTGAAGACAACACACTTAAATAAGAGTTTAAACACTGGAAATGGATCTAAAATACTTCATGGTGTGTTAGTGAAGTTAGTTAGTGTTAGTGTGTTAGAGAAGCAGCATGGCTCAGTGGAAAGAGCACGGGCTTTGGAGTCAGAGATCATGGGTTCGAATCCCCGCTCTGCCACTTGTCAGCTGTGTGACTTTGGGCCAGTCACTTCACTTTTCTGTGCCTCAGTTCCCTCATCTGGAAAATGGGGATTAAGACTGTCAGCCCCACGTGGGACAATCTGATTCCCTTGTGTCTACCCCAGCGCTTAGAACGGTGCTCTGCACATAGTAAGCGCTTAACAAATACCAACATTATTATTAGTGATCTTTTTAATAGAATGGTGGCCAACAGATCAGTCTCTAGGTTTTAGAAAACACATTCTAGATAAAGACTAACATATGAATTATGCCTTTCATATAACTGAGCATGTATGGTACATGATGACAGAATCCTACTAATTTAATTTAACTCAATTATTCAATAGTATATTTTGGTCAGACAGACATTTGATACAGTTAGGTTCTCTGCTATGTATGATTGTGATAAGAAAGAACCTTTCAACGATGTGTTTGATATGTGTGTATAAATTTGTGTCTCTAAGTAGTACAGTAAAATTGAAATGTGCATTATTGAAGATCAGTTTTCAAATTATTTCCTTGAAAATAAGAAACTTGGCTTGGGATTTGTAGGGAATTAAGAGAGAAACGTTAGCAGATTACCTTGGAAGATCAAGGACTAAATACCTTTGGCTTTACAACTTCTTACCAAGGGATTGTGAGTGGGTACAGGGATACACAACACATGAGGAAAATGGAGGACAGCAGGTTTTCCATGAACCTGTCATACGGTGAAATGAAATGGGGCCTGGGCAGGCTAGAAGAGCAACACAAATGATATCTAGACATGGTAAAGCACAATCTCAGACAGGCTAATACAACAATGTGCCGTAGTGGCGTCCAATCTTCCCATCTCACAAGCCCCCAACCTTGTAATCCTTGACTCCATGCTCTCATTCATCCCACATATCCAATCTATCACCAAAACCTGACGGTCTCACTTTCACAGCATTGCCAAGATCTGCCCTTTCCTTTCCATCCAAACTACTATAATCTCTGTTGGTACAATCTCTAATCATATCCCGACTGGATTACTGCATCAGAATCTATTCTGATCTCCCATCCTCCAGTCTATCTCCACTTCAGTCTGTACTTCACTCTGCTGCCCGTGTTATCTTTCTACAGAAATGTTCTTGGCATGTCTCCCCACTCCTCAAAAATCTCCAGTGGTTGCCTATCAACCTCCATATCAAGCAAAAATTCCTCTCTATTGGCTTCAAAGTTCTCCATCACCTTGCCCCCTCCTACTTCACCTCCCTTCTCTCTTTCTACAGCCCAGCTGCACACTCCGCTACTCTGGTGCTAACCTTCTCACTGAGCCTCATTCTCGCCTGTCCCACCGTCGACCCCTGTCCCATGTCCTGCCTTTGGCCTAGAATGCCCTCCCTCCTCAAATCCCCCAAACAATCACACTTGCTCCCTTCAAAGCCCTCCTGCTGGCTCACCTCCTCCAAGAGGCCTTGCCAGACTAAGCTCCCCTTTTCCTCAGGACCCCCTTTTCTCCCCACTCTGACTTGCTCCCTTTGCTCTACCCCATCCCCACCCCATAGCATTTGTGTATATACATATATATTATCCTATTTATATTAATGCCTGTTATTTGTCCTGATGTGTACATATCTGTAATTCTATTTATACTGATGCTATTGATGCCTGTTTACTTGTTTTGTTTTCTGTCTCCCTCTTCTAGACTGTAAGCCCATTGTGAACAAGGATTGTCTCTCTTTATTGCTGAACTGTACTTTCCAAGTGCTTAATACAGTGCTTTGCACACAGTAGGCACTTAATAAATATGACTGAATGAACAACAGATTGTTAGAAAGCAACAGCAATACACAGACCAACATGACAAATGTCAATAAATACAGGGGTTGCTCTCTTTGAATAGAGACTTTGAAAAAGCTCAGTCTCCTAACCAGAACCTGATGGTGCATAAAGGAAATGTATCAGCACAAAAAGCTGCATTATGTCCATAAAATTTGAAATAAATTGTCTTTCATGTATTGGTCTTTTCAGGCAAATTTACATAGAAGGGTAAGATTCAGAAGCATCGTATTGGAAGAAAATGGACAGCCATGGACCTACTTACATACACACTCCTGTTTAATAATAATAATAATAATAATAATAAGATGATTTTTATTAAGCACTATGTGCTGAGCACTGTTCTAACGACTGGGGTAGATACAATTAATCAGGTTGTCCCACATGGGGCTAATGGTCTTAATCCCCATTTTACAGATGACATAACTGAGGCACAAAGAAGCTAAGTGAGCCAAAGTCACACAGCTGACAAGTGGCATAGCCGGGATTAGGACCCCTGACCTCTGACTCCCAAGCCTGTGCTCTTTCCACTAAGCCACACTGCTTTCTCTCTGCTTTCAGAAACTCAAAGAAATAATTCTTGTAATTTTGCGTACTACACTGTCTTTTGAGTAAACAAGTGACAGCATGGAAACAATTTCATTTGAAACAATATCTCAAGGCAGTAAGACAGTCTTCTATTTTCAAATAGCATACTATCATTAAACACAAAACTGTGTGGTCTAACTTGTTCAATTGCAGTTTAAAGCCATCTAGACAATATGGATTAGGAAGGGCCATTTTAAATTCTGCACTTCCCCAAACTTCAACCAATACAATTAAAATAACTAAATTTGAAAGTCGTCTGACCCAGTACTGGATATTCCAATCACACACAAAGAAGTCGGATTTATGAGCTGTTTGTTTAAAGAAATGATAAAAATTGAATCTAAGGAAGATATTTTGCACTAAGTACTGAAGTAGAAATGACTGAGAATGTAATCAGTTTACTGACCTAAACCGTACCTTTTCTTCCTGAAAAGTTATCTTTTCAATAAGAGGAAATGATTGTGTATAGCTGACATACAGATTCAAAGATGACATTATTAGTGGTGAGATTTTTCTATTTATTCCTTGTCAGAAGATATGTCATTGATCTAATGAATGACCAATAATCCCTTCCACATTCTGTATATGTAAAGACTGCCTTTCGTGCATGGTTATGTTTACCACTTAAAGCTAGGCGGGCGATGGCCAGCACTAAAAAAAAAAAAAACACCCCTTCGCCCTCCACATAACATAAACTTATGTTACATAAGTAACATAAGCAAGTCAAAAATACATATGTGAAAAGATTTGTGGATGTTCATATAACTTAATAATAATAATGGTGGTATTTGTTATACACTTAATAGTTTCCAGGCACTATACTAAGCACTGGGCTGGTTACAAGCAAATTGGTTAGACAAAGTTCCTGTCCCAAGTAGAGCTCACAGTCTCAATCCCCATTTTACAGATGAGGTAACTGAGGCCCAGAGAAGTGAAGTGACTTGCCCCAGGTCATACATTAGACAGGTAGCGGAGCCAGGATCAGAACCCATGATCTTCCGACTCCCAGGTCCATGCTCTATCCACTATGCACACTGCTTCCTGCACATGTGACTGGCCCAATCCCTCCTCACCCCATATACACACCAGTAGCACATACACATTGATTCCAACTCTGTTGCTTTCCCCTATGTGTAATTTAATAATAATAATTATAGTAACTGTTAAGTGCTTGCTATGTGCTAAGCAATATTCTGGGAGCTGGGTTGGAAACAAGATATTTAGGTTGGACACAATCCTTTTTCCACCAGAAACGCAAAGTCCAAGTTGTTAGAGAAACGATCTCTCTCACTAGATTGTAAGATCTTTGTGAGGAGAGATGCTGTCTACCAATTCTGTTGTGCTCATCCAGGATTTTAGTTGATTACTCTGCACCAAGTGCTCAACATATGCTACTGATCAATTGAAACCTTATCACTTTCCACTCTCTCAGCTGTGCTATAGAGCAATTTTCAAGGACTCATCAACAAGGAGCTGCAGGAAGAATACACCTCCCAAATCCTTGAAACAGAAGCTTCTATACAGGAACAACTGTGTTCTGAAGGTGCATGGAGACATGTAGGTGTTATTGAATCACACAAAAATATAACTGAGTTATTAATTACAAGAAAAATTATTCTTTGTGATTCTGATGAACTACAGTAAATTTTCACCATATTGACAATGAGCTGGAAAAAAAGAAATCAGTAAACCTATAGCTATCCAAATAAAATCAGTTTAAGAAAAAAAATCACTAAGCATGGACAAGGAAGACATCACAAATTAATTGGAACACAACTCAGGGGAAGCAGATTTTCCATAAACACACACAGAGGCTTTTTCAGAGTTGCATTACCACTGCAGTAAAAGATAGGAAATCTTAGGAAGCAGTGCTGCCCAAAAGATGGAGCACAAGTCTGGGAGTCAAAAGGACTTGGGTTCTAGTCCCAGCTCTGCCTCTTGCCTTCTGTGTGATTTTGGGCAAGTCACTTTACTTCTCTGTGCCTCAGTTACTTCATCTGTAAAAATGAGGATTTAGATTGTGAATCCCATATGGAAAAGGGACGGTGGCCTACCTGATTACTTTGTGTTTATCCTTGTGCTTAGAACAGTGCCTGGCACGTAGTAAGCACTTAACAAGTACCATTAAAAATAAATAAATAAAAGATGGAAAACCAAAGACTTTGGAGTTTAAATCCTAACAATCAAAGAGTAAACATCCAAAGATGTATAGCAGTTGGGAAGCAGCATGGCCTCGTGGAAAGAGCACAGACCTGAAAGTCAGAGGACCTGAGTTCTAATCCCAGCTATACTACTAGCCTGTTGTGTGACCTTGGGCAAGTCACTTCTCTTCTCTGGGCCTTAGTTCCCTCATCTGTAAAATGGGGATTCAATACCCATTTTCTCTCCTACTTACACATGCAGGAACTGATTCATTCATATTTATTGAGCACTTACCATGTGCAGAGCACCGTACTAAGCACTTGGGAGAGTACAATACAAAAACAAACAGGCACATTCCTTACCCACAAGCAAATGATCTTGTACCTATGCCAGTGCTTAGTACAGTGCTTGGCACATAGTAAGAGCTTAAATACCACAGTTATCCTTATTATGAAAGGCAGCATGGCATACTGGAAAGAGGACAGGACTAGGAATCAGAGGACCTAGGCTCGTCAACTTGCCCACTATGTGACCTTTAGCAAGTCACTTAACTTCTCGTTGGAGAAGCAGCGTGGCTCAGTGGAAAGAGCATGGTCTTTGGAGTCAGGGCTCATGAGTTCAAATCCCAGCTCTGCCACTTGTCGGCTGTGTGACTGTGGGCAAGTCATTTCACTTCTCTGTGCCTCAGTTCCCTCATCTGTAAAATGGGGATTAAGACTGTGAGCCCCACGTGGGACAACCTGATTCCCCTATGTCTACCCCAGCGCTTAGAACAGTGCTCGGCACATAGTAAGCGCTTAACAAATACCAACATTATTATTCTCTGTGCCTCAGTTTCTTCATCTGCAAAATGGCAATAAATACCTGTTCTCTCTCCCCCTTAGACTGGAAGTCTCATGTGGGACAGGACTGCTCCTGATCTGATTGTAGGGTAACAACCCCAGGGCTCTTGCTTAACCCAAACCATTATCATTACAGACAGCAGGTCAGAGAAATTTTAGCCAACATTTTGCCCACCATGCTCTGTATTGTCCCAGGCCCATTGGCCAAGGGTGCAGAAGGAGGAGGGGACTAGGGATTTCTGGGGATATGGGTCTTTTCAGCATAAGCATGAAGGCAGGATCACACAGTGCTGCTATCAATATTACACTGTAGTTGCCAAAGGCAAGCCCAAAGTCAGGATAACTGGGTCTGGGATGATCCTCTCAAGGGCACTGCCTAATGTCTGGGGTACAGATCCTTTGCCAAAACAGGACTGAGAGCCCGTGATTGGGATAAGCTCCCTAGCAATGGCCCTGACTCTGAAGCACCCAGGCAGAAATATTCTATGAACGAGACACTTCATCCCTAGACCAATAGCTTCTTTTGTCAGCGAGGTCAAGGACTTGAATAGTGCGTGTGGTTATTCTGGAGTTTCTCTGAGAAAGGAAAGGCAGGAAAACTAAGCATAAAAAAATCCCCCCATAAATCTCTCTATTCAGAGCTGTTATTTTGGAAGGGTTAGGTAACACAATGCTTCATTAGAGAAGCCATTTTGGCCCAGGCATTGTGAGTTTTTAAGTCTCTGTGGATCAAAACTGAAAGCACTGTCTATGATTTAAAGATCGCAGGAAACCAGCAACTGGACACTTGCCATGTTACTAAACTACCACCAAAATGGGCATGATTTAATAATCACAACACTATCCAAGCTCAAGACAGAAAGAGTCAGGATATTACAGGTCAAAAATAAGGTGCACAAAAGCTGTATAGAAGAGGCTGAAAATATTCTGGCTTGAAATAGACCTGGATGTAAAAAATAGAATTAATTCTTGATTTTCCTAAACATTAAGTTCCCCCCAAATATCTCAGCTTTATTTGAACATTTCTGGACTGAAGTATGACATAATAAGAGTATTTCTGGGACCTGTCAACTCCAAGTTACCGTCTTTAGATTCAAAATAAGTTTCCAACAAACAGAAATCTGCATCCATTCAGCTCTGCAAATGGACATAATTTATGTAGGCCCTTTTTCTTTCTTGTGCAGAATGAAATATGAATCATAGATACTCTCATTGTATTACACCCGGGAAGGAAAAACTGAACCACGATTGACGAAATAATTATGAAAATAATAGGAAGCTTCAAAGGAAGAGTAATGGCTGAAAATACCGCATAACATTAAAAAGTTAATATATTTAATGTTAACCTTTGAAGCTTTCAGTAATATTTCAAACATAGGAAAATTGTTGTGGAAAGCATATTAATATTAAGGCAAAAAAAGGAAACCATGTTAACAAATGAACCACCACAATTTACGGGAACCCAACAGAATATCATTTTATTTTAATGGGAAGTGCCAATGTGCAACACTGATTAACCCCAGTATCTCTGACACCTTGCATTTACCCTGTGCATTGAGGAGCTTCTTTCCCTCTAGGAAGTATATTCAGGCTACTGGACAGAACACAGTCCCATTTCTTCTCACCTCCTGAAAACACTCACTCTCACTCTATGTCAATTCCTTATCTCCATCAACCTCTCAATCCACTGGCTCTTTACGCCTGGTTTTCAAACATGCTTAGGTCTCCACTGGATTTCACATCTTTCTCTAGCAATCACTCCATCCCTCCACTCCCATTTCTATAATGGGTTTTATACACACCTGCTGCCTTTCCTCCTTCTCCAATTTTCTTCTTGAGACACACCCCAATTAGGTTTCCACTTTTTACACATACCACACAACCAAAAAAAAAAAAAATCAATGGATGATGCCTAGTCTTAATCCTTTTTGCCCACTCAGCCACCTTGGACACTAATGACCACCTCCTCTTTCACTAGCTAAAATCTCCTCGAGGGAAGGATCATGTTTACTAACCTTATTGTACTATACTCTCCCAAGAACTCTGCAAACAGTAAAAGTTCAATAAAGACCTCTTGGAAGGATTCCTTGAACCACTAACAGGTCTTAGTTTTGCTGCCGTGGCACGCACCTGGTTCTTTGGCCTCTCTTCACTCATTTGCTGACTCCTCTTTCACCTGTCATCCCTTAACCTGGGGGTGCTGTCCTCTTCTTTTGACTTTGCATTCATTTGTCTTTTCTTAATATAAGTAAGGGCAGTAACATCAACTACTTCCCCAAAATGACAATCATAGACTTTCTTTCCTACTTCATTACTAAAAGTTAAATACAATATCTTTGATATTTGAAGCTTTTTTGATTTCAAAACTTGAGACTACTGGCAGCAAGATTCCCTTGATTATTGTGGAGTTACAGTCCCTTTCACACTCTACAACCAGAGAGCTTCTCCCCTATTTGTTATGTTTGCCACTTGCAGTTTCTGATGCTGGTTTTCCAATCTGTCCCTTGGTGTCTCCATCTCTGGAAATGGTTGCTTAAGTAGAGCAACCCTGATCGTGATTGCAGGGCTGCCTACCTTGATGGTCTCCCAGCAGTCTTCTGTTTGAGAATACACTTCATTATGCCGATGAAACATTTATTTCTCCAACCCCACTATCCTGTAAAACACAGCAAGCTCAGTTCAAACTCAGGAGGAATTCTAGAAATACCATTGATCTTCCCAAGTTGATGATTGATCTTTAAGAATGAAAAGAAAATAGTGAATGGTTAATCAAATTGCCCTGGATATTTACTCATTTAAAATAGGGCTTTGGCTTAGAAACAGTTATCTTTGTTTTATTTGTATTGAAGTTAACTTGTCACGTATTCCCAGCCATAATTAATATGGAACAGCCTCCTTCCACTAGAAAAAAGTCAAACAATAAAAAAAGACATTAAGCTGGAAGCATCTATAAATAGAAGATGAAGTTACATTAATTTCTGCCAGAAACAGAAACTCCTCACGAGAGGTTTTAAAGCACTAAATCCCCACTCCTACCTTACCGTCCTGGTTTCCTATTGCAACTGAGTCCACACACTTGGTTTTGCTATTTATCAACCTACTCACTGTACCTTAATCTCATCCATCTTGCCACGAATCTCTTGCCCACATCCTGCCTCTGTCCTGGAACACCCTCCCTTTTCATATACAACAGATGATCACTCTCCCTACCTTCCAAGCCTTACTGAAGATACATCTCCTTCCTCATTTCCTCTCCTCTTGGGCCCTTCTGAATTGCCCATGCACTTGAATTTGCACTCTTTATTCACTCTTCCCTCAGCCTCGAAGCACTTAGGTACATACCCAAAATGTATTTATATGAATGCTGTTTCCCACTCTAGACTGTAAGCACATTTTGGGCAAGGAACATGTCTACCAACCCTTTTCTCCCAAGCATTTAGTGCAGCACTCTGCACATAGTAAGCACTCAGTAAACACAAGTGATTGATTAATCCTCCCTTTCTGATGGTTTTAAACTAATCAAGCCCATCTTCTTCCCCACATACCCAACACAAACCTCGCCAAAATGAGGAGTGAAGTGAAACAGGTAGAAGTAGGGAAATGTGTGACCAGTGACCTGAGGATGTCTTGCATGGGGGACAGAATCCTGCTAGTAGAAATCATGAAAAAAGCTAACTGGAATGATTACTGATGTTACTCTGGAAATGATTCAATCAATTGTATTTATCAAGCACTAACTGAGTGACTCATAGACACATCATCCATGGTTTCACTCAGCAGTGTGCTACGTTGCTGTCTACCTACTTGCTTCTTGAGTCTCTTTGTACCAGCAGGACAAGATTATCCAAATGGCACAGATCTAGAATGTTATAATCCATTCGTCTGTGTGGGGATCACATTGCCCATCACATAGGAAAACAGCTTTCTGTTTTTAGGATTAATATTGAGTTACTTTATTAACTTTAGCAGAATGTTTTTAATAAGATGTTTCTTATTCCAGTTCATAAAAATTCTAGATTAGACTCATCGGTATGGCTGATTACAATATAAACACTATGAGGGACTGTATATGGCTTTACATTGCAGAAGGCCCACTTTAAATTCAGGTTTGACAGTCACAGGGAGGGATGACATCCCTCTCTATGACTGGTGGGGGTGGGGAGAGAAGAGGAAGAAGAAAAAAGTTATGATACAGCTTCACTTGAGCAGATTGGAGTATAGCCTCCCCAGGCTACTTTGTCTGCCCAGTGACACTCTCACTTACCGAATCAGGCTCGACTCTGGTTCAAAGAATGGGAACTTCCTCAGGTGACATTTATACTTCAGATTTTGCCCAATCCATCCAAAATGAGTCAAACTAGTGTAGTGCAGCATTCTCGTTTCCATCATGCCTGTTTCTGTTGTTGTTAAGATTTAGCCTCCTGAACACCAGAATCTTGTAGGATTCTGATCACCAGCCTTTCACCCATCAAGGTGAGAAGGAATTCCTCTTGTCTAAATGGCATGGAACAAATCAGGATGCAGCTGGAGGTTGGTGTCACCAGACTCAAGCCCACAGGCTATCTTCTTAGTAGTTGAAGAAAGTTAAGGAGAGTTTCCTTAGTTACTGAAAACTATTAATATAGGATTTTAAGTAACAAAAAGTAGCATTTGTTACTGTGGTTATCAAAAATAGGAGTAGTAAATGTTCAAATGGAATGTATTCACATCCTGAAAGAAATGTCAAACTTCCCTTAGTCTTGCAGTACCACTTAAACCCAGTTTCACCAAATCCTGCTAAAATTCCCTGAGCTGTTTCCCATCTTTTTAGGCTTCCCCACTGCTGGGGAACAAATTGGTCCAGTTTCAATGTCAAGTATAATAGAAAAAACTTGACTTCCTCTCTCCCGGGATTGGTAATACTTGTTTGACCTCACCTCTTTCCTCCCAGCCCTCCACAAATCCTCCCAGTGTATTGGCTGGGCTCCAGCTGGTGTCATTACTTGAATGACCACTCCTCACTGATTGGCATGTAATGAAAATGACTTTCCCCAGGTGGACTGTAAAGCCTAGAATTTAGCTGGCAGAAAGCAACATGGCCTGATGGATAGAGCACAGGCCTGGAAATCAGAAGGACTGGAGTTCTAATCCCTGCTCTGTACTGGTCTGCTGTTGGACCTTGGGCAAGTCAGTTAACTTCTCTGTACCTCGTTATCTCATCTGTAAAATGGAGATAAAGGCTGTGAGCCCCATGTGGGAAAGGGACTGTGTCCAACCTAGTCGGTTTATATCTACCCCTTGCTTAGTATAGTGCCTGGCACAGAGTAAGTGCTTAGCAAATAGCATTTTTTAAAAGAATTGCTAGTGACGCTGTGGCCTGGTAACGTAGAACTATGAGCCTTCCATGGGCTGGTGGGAGGCTGCATTCTACACCCTGTTTGGAACTCTGGTTTGATGGTAGCAGCCTTCTGCTATTTTACTCAATCAATAAGATCCTTGTATAATAAAGAAAACTTTAATGGAGAAGAATAGTTCATTCTGAGCCAAAATGAACAAGAAAAATACCCTCTAATTGCTGAAAAGGGAGGATCTGGGACAATTGCAAAGTACACATTAATACTATCCCTCTAGGCAGTAAAACAACAAGGGAAGGTGGAAAAATATGACTGATTGTTACAACCCACTTACCATGGAGCCATTCCTTAAAGACTGGATTCTGTCAGATAAGACGAATATATAATCAGTTCCTAGCCCAGAAAAGCATTTCAATGCTCTGTTCGACTTTGCCTACTTAAAGGTATATAGCTCCCTAGGAAGAACTTACAATTCCCTTTACAATGCATTTACTGTTGATTAAAGAATGGATTTGCAATTCAGAGACTGTAATTAGAGCAAAGGGTCTGTATAATTTCAACTGCCTTCTCCACTAATGATGATGTTATGGAGATTAGCCATAGAGGCCTGTGGTCGCTTACCGTGATTCTTAGAAAAGAGTGGGCAGAGAAACATCACCCATTCTGCTGCCACAGGAAGGCCAGTGCAAAGAGAGGGTTCACTTGCTAGAAAGGAAAAATGAGATTTACAGTTAACACCTGGTTCAAAGATTTAGTGTAACTGATGCTGCAATAAGCAATTTTACTTAAAACCCTCACAGAAATAGATGTGTGTTCTTTTTTCAGGTAACTCTTGTTATTTAGATAAAAGGAACAAATAAGCTGATACACATCATTCAATAGTATTTTCATTCAATAGTATTTATTGAGCGCTTACTATGTGCAGAGCACTGTACTAAGCGCTTGGGATGAACAAATCGGCAACAGATAGAGACAGTCCCTGCCGTTAGACGGGCTTACAGTCTAAATCGGGGGAGACGGACAGACAAGAACAATGACAATAATTAGAGTCAAGGGGAAGAACATCTCGAAAAACAATGGCAACTAACTACATCATGATATGTAGCATCGTTTCTTGTGATTAGTTAACTATTCTGACTGATTTGTAACTGGAAAGTACACTAATGATTTATAAGCTCTCTATACCGATCTCTTTATAGAAGATTCTACTATAAACTCAAGGCACTCTCTTTTTGTATGACAAAAGAAATGTTTTATTGATTATTTATCACTTTAGTGATGTAGTTTTCCTGTGTTCTAGTGCTTCATTTTGAATGATTTCTGCTGCTTCATTCAGTAAAAAGTTTCAGGACTCTGCCTCACTCTTTAGTTTCTTCATAAACAAGTATCATGCATTCTGCAATTAGAACATATTTTACCCAGAATAGGAGATTTTGTTCAGGCCTGCACCAGGAGAGCAGAGAGAGAGAAAGAGAGAGAAAGTGTTTGTGTGTGTGCATATTTGTGTGTTGTTTCTCTGGTGCTCACCCAATTGCTTAGTACAATATCCTTACATTCAGTAGATGCTCGATAAATACCATTGCCGGATTGAGTGCTTAATACAATACTCCATATATGCAGTAAGTGCTCCTAAATACCATTAATTGATTGATTGACCATATTTTCTTCTACCTCAGTAATCCCTAAATGTTCTTAGCCCTGTCCTAACACAAACCCAAGCCCTGCTAGCCCAGAAAACATCTATCACTCAGTCAGTGTTTAAAAACAAGACCCATCTTTCTTACCCTCAAAAGGTTTACAATCTAATGGAAAAGAAAGATAAAACTATTTCGAGACTGTTGGAGTAGAACAGATGAAAATAGGTAATTGTACAAACATAACATAGCGAAATGGCTTGAAAAATAATAGAATGTGCAGGTATAGCTATAAGATGACAAAGGCTCCCAATTTGAACAATGGATGGGCCTCAGTCCTGGCACTTTAGCACTGAGAACCAGTGCAAAGGAATTGGTTGCAGCAGTAGTGATTTGGACAGTGCCATTTGTATTCTCAAGTCCCTGATAATCATTTCCTACTGGGACAAAGAGCAGTAGAAACTAATACTTAGTCTGGAGTCGAGTAAGTAGCAAAGGTTGCAAGAGGTTTCTTGAGAATAGGGGCACTTTATGACAAAGTAACCACGAAATAATACCAGTACTCTGCCATGCTCCATTATCTGGTAGCCATTGCAGGATTTACTACCCACCCTGGGCAGCTATTTTTCAGATGTTTTCCTTTAGTCTGGAATTAGACTGCAAGCCCAATGTGGCAGGGACCATGTCTACCATGTATGTTGTATTGTGCTATCCCATGTGCTCAATAAATATGATTGCAGGGAACATGTCTGCTAATTCTCTTGTATCCCACCAAGTACTTAGAACAGTGTTCTGCACATAGTTAGTGTTCAATTAATACCACTGATTGACTGATTGATTTCTATGGGGCCTGTTCCTTTTATAGAAACCTTAAGTAAGAAAACACCACCACTGGCATAGCCCTAACAGGTAAAATCAGGGCTACCAACAAAAATAACTGTGTTATTTATTAAGCATTTGCCAAACACTGTATTAGATACAATATAAGTAGGTCAGAAAAACTAACGATATTGCATGGGGCACCCATTCTAAATAGGAGGGACAAGATGTCTTTTTTTTATATTTGTTAAATATTTGCTCTGTATCAAACTCCATTATAAGCGCTGGGATAGATACAAGTTAATCAGGTCAGACACAGTCCCTGCTCCACATGGGGCTCACTGAGGAAACTGAGGCACAGAGAAATTAAGTGACTTACCTAAGGCCCCCCAACAAGTAAACGGCAGAACCAGGGTTAGAAATTAAGTCCTCTGACTCCTAGGCCCATGATTTTTCCACTAGACCTTGCCACTTCTCCAGGGCTCCCACTTAACCAAGCAGTGCTGCTGGTCCAATGAAATACATATTTATTCATTCATTCAATCAATCGTATTTATTGAGCACTTACTGTGTGCAGAGCTCTGTACTAAGCACTTGGGAGAGTACAATACAACAATTAACAGACACACTCTCTGCCCACAAAGAGCTCACATTCTAGAAGGGGGAAGACAGACATTAATATAAATAAACAAATTACAGATATGTATGTAGTATATAAGTGCTTGGTGTAGGAATAAAAAATGTAAGTGCTAAGAGTTGCTGTTGGGTTGAAGACATCAGGTTGTAATCAGTTTTGTGAAGGAATCGAGGAACAAGAAAAGAAAAAATCATGTTATGAGGACATGTTGAATTCATGGGCATTTCTCATGGTCTATGTGACCTCTTCATGTGTGCAAATATATTAATTTGCATAACAATTGTTCATTTCTCTTCTACACTGTAAGCTCCTTGTGGACAGGGATCGAGTCTATCAACTCTCCTATGTGGGACTTCCTCAATTGCCTAGTACATTTCTCCACATACAGTAAGCACTCAATAATACCAATGATTGATTTTCTCATTTTTATAGCTATTTAAAGAAAATCTATATCTTACAGTGCCTATTCAGCCTAACAGCTTAATACTGCTTCAAAGAATCATATAAGTTTGACATAATTGTTTTTTTAAAAATGGAGAAATATTTTTTAACTAATTAACTGATGTTATTAGTCTCTAGGAGGATAGCTTGAAGAATAACATGTAAATCTAATTCACGGGATAATGCCTTGAATTAATTTAGCACTGATTATCCCTCCCCATACTTAGCCTGCCAACAGGAGCTAGAGAGACTTCCTATGGTACTAGGCAAGTTTCATCATTCTCTTTGCTTTTGAAAAAACCTTTCTCTCCTCTTTGGGGCTCAGGCCAACCTCAGATTAATGTTTGGAGCCTGGAAACTTTTGATGTTTTGATATATGTCCTGATTTTTCCTCCAGATTTCCTGTGCTTCTTCATTTGACTGAATCAACATTACTGAAAACAATTTGGAGATATGAAAGTTTAAAGGGAAATGATGTTATATACAGATTCTATATTAGAAAATGACAGTAGTATTTTTGAAGGAAGGATACAAAATATTATTTGACATGGATTAATAAA
Source organism: Ornithorhynchus anatinus (assembly GCF_004115215.2). Taxonomy (NCBI): domain Eukaryota; kingdom Metazoa; phylum Chordata; class Mammalia; order Monotremata; family Ornithorhynchidae; genus Ornithorhynchus; species Ornithorhynchus anatinus. The sequence continues at coordinate 17,402,011 of NC_041737.1, forward strand.
ATGCTTCATTTCACTCCTCATTAGAAGCCTGCCACAAAGATATTTATGAAATAATAGCGATTGAAGAAAAAGAGAGCCCACTGGATAGAAAATAAAAGAAAGACAAAAAGAAGGTCAAGAAATTTCAAATAAGTTAATACCAGTCAAAACCAATGAATTCCTTTGAAAATATATAAGAAAATATCAGAATTGGAACTAAGAAGTCTTCATGATGAATTTTAAGAAGGTGGCAAAACTGATGAAGTTCCATTGGTTAATAAGAATGAACAATGAATTACCTAAAAATAAGTTTCACTTCCACCAGCTGGATATTTTCCAAAGAGTATGTTTAAAATTAGTCGATTTCTATTTGGGCTCCTGGAAATATAATATGATTTAAATATCCAAGCCAACATAATTGCTTTCTTTAATACAAGGAACAAGCTGCATTCTCAAAGCACATGTCCTCGAAGAAGTAGAAATTTGATTATCTGTAATGTATCCATATTCTTTTTCCCCTCTTGGACAGGGCTCTGCTGATCTGCAGAAAAAATAAATGAATTCTGAAATTATAGAGAATAGAAGAAACCTAGTAACTTTCAGTTTCTGTACAGCATTAGAGCCTTGGCCTTATTCTCGATTTATCTTTTTCATTCAACCCATATATTTAATGTCACCAAATCCTGTATGTTCTGTCTTCACAACATCCTCCTTTTCTCTCTCCATCCAAACTGCTATTGTGCAGGTCCATTCATTCATTCATTCATTCATTCAATGGCATTTATTGAATGCTTACTGTGTGCAGAGCACTGGACTAAGTGCTTGGAAAATACAGTTCATCAATAAGGAGAGTCACTCCCTGCCCACAATGGGCTTATAATCTAGAAGGGGGGAGGCAGAAGTCAAAATAAATAAATAGGCATCAATAGCACCAACATAAATAAATAGAATAATAGATATATGCACATCAAAACAAGTAAACAGGCATTAATATAAGTAGAATTATAGATATGTACATATATACGCAAATGCTGGGGGACCAGGAGGGTAGAGTAAATGGAGGGAGTCAGGGTGATGGGGAGGGGAGAGGGAGGTGAGGAAAAGGGGGCTTAGTCTGGGAAGGCCTCTTGGAAGAGGCGAGTTTCAGTGGGACTTTGAAGCACTTATCTATCTCAACCTGATCACTGCATTAACCTCCTTGCTGACCTCCCTGCCTCCAGTCTCTTCCTGCTCCAATCCATTAGTCACTCTGCTGTTCAGATCATTTTCCTAAAAAATGTTCAGTCCGTGTTTCCCCATTCTTCAAGAACTTCCAGAGGTTCTGTCATCCACTTCCACGTCCAACAAAAATTCCTTACCATTGACTTTAAATCATTCAACCACCTTGCCCCTCCTACCATGTCTCTCTGACTTCTTACTACAACCCATCGCATTTCCTTCTCTATTGCCAATCTTCTCACTGTAACTCCACCTTATCTATTTTGCCATCAACTCCTTGCCCATATCTTTCTTGTCACCTGAATGTCTCCTACTTCATATCCAACAGGTGATTATTCTCCCAGCCTTCAAAACTTTATTAAAATCACATTCTTAGTTATATTGATATCTGTCTCCCCATCTAAATGTCAGGTTATTTGGCTCAGGGAATGTGTCTGCTATATTGTTATATTGTAATAATAATTGTGGTATTTGTTAAGCGCTTACTATGTGCCGAGCGCTGTTCTAACCACTGGGGTAGATACAGGATAATCAGATTGTCCCACATGGGGCTCACATTTTTTAATCCCCATTTTTACAGATGACATAACTAAGGCAAAGAGAAGTTAAGTGACTTGCCCACTCTCCCAAGCACTTAGTACAGTGTTTTTCACACAGTAAGTACTCAATAAATACAGCTAAATCCAAGAGACCTTTCCCAACTAAGCCCTCAATTGCCCTCCTCCCTCTTCCTTCTGCATTGACCTTAAACTTGGATTTATGCATTTTAAGCATTTGATATTCACCCCACCCTCAACTGCACAATTCTTACATACATATCTATTCATAATTTATTTTCATATCTGTTCCCCCTCTAGACTGTAAACTCCTTGGGAGCAAGAAACATGACTACTCTGATACACTGTACTCTCTCAAGCACTTAGTGTTACGCACCATGAGTGCTCATTAAATACATTTGATTTATTTATTGGCTGACTGATTACACAGCATAATGTCAAAAGCAACTGAGTAATAATGATTAGTGGAAATGTTTCCAAACAGATGGTTGAAGGATAACTAAATGGGTCCAGTCAGTGGGGGAGGAATCAGAAAGATCATTGGTACTTTGCATATTTTCAATAATTTTATTCGCAGTAAAGACATCTTAAAATCATATTTGGGGTTTACGCAGAATATATAAATATAAAAATGTTAACCATGGAATAATGGTGTCATAGAAGGGATGGGATCAATTCTCATTCTTTTTGGCACTCACTTTTGAACAGAACACTTCTTAAAATAATGGATTCGTGGCTGTAATTGGAAATATGGACTGATAAAATGTTTAGAATAATAAAACTTATGAGGAAAGTTTAAGAAAACTGGGCAAGTACAATCTGGAAAAGAAAACTACAGAGAAATGTGTTAGCTGTCTGGAAATGTACTATGCAATATAAAAATAAGCATAGTCAGAGACCAATTACTCTGATTACTCACTAAAGACAAAAGTAGAAGTCACTGAATGAACATTCTATTTGTTGCCAAATTGTACTTTCCAAGCGCTTAGTACAGTGTTCTGCATGCAGTAAGCACCCAATAAAAATGATTGAATGAATATATAGATGAATATAGAAAGAAAATTGTACTACTCAGTGAACAGTTGGGATGCAAAGAATGACTTTTAATCATTTAATTAAATGATTAATCATTTAATCAATATATATATCAATACTTAAAATTATTTGAGATGTTTTCTGTCTTATGATTTCTTAAATGGAAGGATCAGGATGTTAGTAAAATTGACTAAATTATCTTTTGTTTGCTTCTTTCAGATTTCCTAATTGTCCGAAATGCCACATATATTCAGAATGACACTTAAAATTCTGATTCTAGTAAGATCTTTTTCTTTATTTTACTCCAGGTTATTTTCTCATACCCAGTCATTACAAAAAAATACATCTCCCAAACAATTACAGAAAAATCCTGAATATTTCAATTGTATCAAATCATTTCTATCTTAACCTAAGCTCTGAAAACATTCATTTGCAGTTAGTCCTTAATATTCACAAATCCATGCTGCTGACAAATAAAAAATTAAGGTGCTTTCATATCGCCTTAGTAAATGGAAAAGTTGGAGCCTCACAGAGTCTGTTCTACAAAAGAGAAAAATTCCAACAATTTTATCAAGTCTGAACTAGCCATAACTTCACACCCCCTCCCTTTTCAACAACATGACTTTGCCTATGAGACTGCTCAGTCACATGCATCCCCTTGAAAAAAAGATGCATAGAGAAAAGATGTTTGCTTCAAATAATCCCCACGATACATGGAAAGAATCCAATGTTTTTACATTCAGAGAATAATGGAGGCCCATTTCTAAATGTACATAATGCGGGAGGAGTTTACATCACTCGGTCCTCCATCAGCGAATTGTGAGGAAAACCCAAATTATGAAATTATCTCTAATTTCACCTCTAGACTGTAATCTTGTAAGCAGGGAATCCATCTATGAACTCTATTGCATTACACTCTCCTAAGTGCTCAGTACAGTGCTCTGCACACTACAAGCTCTGAATGATTATTATAGCAATGAAGGCTAATAGCATCTTATAAATTTTCCATCTTCATTTTTTTGCTGTGCTCTCACCACCCTCTCCTTTCCAAACTGCCTCTACCTCTGTCTGCTTTGTACCACCCCAGCAAGAAATAGAAAAGCAGCTTCAGGGTGACACATCCACAGAACCTCTGGAAGAATGTAACTGCTGCTATTGCAGCAGTCATTATGGCCGCATTATGTCTGTGAACTGTGAGCCGCTAGGAACCTGATATTCTTCCACTCCAGCCAAAATCTATTGTTTTTTTTTATATTTCCATCCATGTCCTTTTGTTGTCTCAGTTTTTCCTTTTGTCTCTCTTTACATATTTGGTGCCAGTCCCCTCCCTTACCTTTTGATAAAATTATCCCTGCAAGGACCAGTCACCAGATATAATTCCTACTGTGTATACTTTTCCAGGGCTTAGTAGAGTACTCAGCATACAATAAGCTCTAAATCAGTACTATTATTGCTACTCATCAAATCTGAGAGGCCACAGCCCTTCCCATATTCAAAGTCCTGTGGGCATGGAACATGTCTACTAGTTCTGGTATACTGTTTCAACTTCCAAGTGCAACTGATTGATTGAAATACCACTTCCTCCAAAATGCCCATTCATTTCCAACATCCCAGGGCATACAAAATCCATCAACATCCCAAGGCCTACACTACCTACTCATGCTCATCCACAGTGTATGTATATATGTTTATTCAATTATGTTTTGATTATTCATGTATGTCTCCACCATTAGAAAGTAAGCATCTTGTGGGCAGGGACTTTGTCGCTGACTATTTTATATTTTCCACACACTTAGTACAGTGCTTGGAGCTGTACTTGCACCCAGTAACCTTTAATAATGATAAGAATAATGGTATTCGTTATCACTATGTGCCAAGCACATTACTAAACACTAAGGATCCTCAGGTCTCATATGGGGGTCACAGTCTAAGTAGGAAGGGGAACAGCTATTGAATCCCCATTTTACAGATGAGGGAATTGAGACACAGAGAAGTTAAATGACTTGCCCAAGTTCACACAGCAGGTACAAGGCAGAGCAAGGATTAGGTCCAAGGGTCTCTGACTCCCAGGCCCATAATCTTTTCAATAGGCCACGCTGTTTCTCCATAATAAAAAAATACAATGACTATTATGGAGGCGGTAAGGTCTGGTAGAGAGAAAATGGGGCTAGGAGTCAAGAGACCCATGCTCTAGTCCCAGCTCTGTTACCAATCTACTGTGTAATCTTGGGCATGCCACTTAGCTTCTCCGGGAAGTAGTGCCTCATCTGTAAAATTGAGATGACAGATTGTGATTCTACTTTATCACATAGCACATCGTGCTGATTTAATAAATGCCATTTTTCAAGACCTTCCTCCCCCCTAAGAAATGTTGAAGTCACTCTAGCAGGATAGCAATCATGTATCCCAACAGAAGGGTTTCTGAAAGTGAATATCCCATTCCCAAATACCTGAAGGTTCACATCTGTCATAGAGTAGCAAGTGACCAGATTAGCATTAGCAGAAAGAACATCTGTATAATTATTTCTTCCCTAGTCCATCCTTATTCATTCACCTGGTGTAATTGAGAAGGGGCAGGTTCTGGTCCACAGAAGGCTTAAGCCTGTAAATGCTAATCCACTGGAGGAGACACGCAGTTAAATAACTGTTCTTGTGTCCAGAATAAGCATGAATCATCTTGAAACTTTACTGTAACCTTTATTCAGGAGGATAAAGTCAGAGTGGGAGTTTGAAAAAATCATCTTTCAATTGCCCAGACAGTAGGATTGCTCTGTGGAAATCTCCTTTGATGTCATCCTTCCTCTGCAAAGATAACAACTGCCATTATCTTTCCTATTGTAGAATCAACTCTGAGATTTATTTATATTAATGTCTGTCATACCCTCTATACTGTAAGCTCACTGTGGATGTAAGCTCACTGTGGACAGGGACTATATCTTTTTATTGTTACAGTGCACTCTCTCAAGTGCTTAGTAGAGTGTTTTGCACATAGTAAGTGCTTAATAAATACAAATGAATGAATACAATAGTACACGGATCGGAAATGGAACTCATCTTGGGGTTAAAAAAATGATGAAAACTCACACCCAAGTTATCTTTAAGTTCGATGACTGAAATCCTCTTCAGAATTAAATGGATTTCTGGGTATAGATTGCTAAGGCTATGAGTAATGTCCACATTTCTGAGAATTTTTCTTGGCAACACAGCCAGACACATGACTGCACACAGACTCATCAAAAACACCTGCCCTGCTGTTATTTCCTACACTGCTCTTTCCCAAGACTAAAAGTTCCAGTGTATTTTGCTGTAATTTGAAATGTAAAAAAATTCCCCTTTATAAAATAACGATAAATAATGTTAGCAAATGCAATTTATACCGTGCTTCACCCCTTCCCATCTTCTCGCTCGTTGCATTCACTCTCCTGGCAGGAATATAAGGAGTAGCAATCTTACTTCAGTGGTGCAATGTATGAGAATCATTATCAATTCCTTCCCATATTCTCAGGTTTGAAAGTCTTCATGATAGGACTAGGACTGATCTATCTTTTCCATGAACTCCAACATCATCAGTGTCACTACGTTCTTGTATATCCTTACCCTTACATGCTGCTTATGCACTTGGCTCACTAACAATTGAGTCCTTGATATTCACCCCACCTCCAAACCCTCAACATTTATATACATATCCTTTCACACTATCATTTCCCCTATCTGTAATTTAACATTCATCTCTCCTTCTAGACTGTAAGCTACTTGTAGGCAGGAACCATGTTTACCAACACAACCGTACTGAACTTTTACAAGCACTGAGTATTGTACTAGGAGCAAAATAAATACTGCTGATTGACTGACAGATGAAAATTCAACTGCCAGACATGAATGGGCTGTTATTAGTCTAAAGGCTACATCATGTTCAGACTTTTTCAAATGTTTTAGCTAGGAAGCCTCAAGATAATATGTATTGTTGCCGAGTTGCACATTCCAAGCGCTTAGTGCAGTGCTCTGCACACAGTAAGCATTCAATAAATATGATTGAATGAATGAATGAATTCAAACAACATTTGTTCTGAAAGGAAATGAATATTAATGGTCCAAAAGTACTCATTTTCAAGTTGCAGCTCAAGGTGTTGACATGATCTCTACATCACTCCATGAAGTCTGGATCTTGGTTTCTTCAGTGATTACCTCAGCAATTACCAATGAGACTTTGTCTCATATTTGTCACTAGACTAAGTAACTGTTTCAAGAATGAAGTTTGGTATTGCAATCCTGACTCTGCCCAGGATCTGTTCCCTTTGGGCAAACAGTATGTTTCTTTACAGTCCAACTCTATCTAGAATAAAGTTAAGATGAACAATTACCCAGTGAATTTTAACTCTATCAAATGAAATTATTTAGGTCAGAAAATGATTTTTTACAATTTATTTGAATTGATCAGACTGGGTTTCCTAAATAACACTGTTATCAGATTACACTCCTAGTCACTTTTCTGGAAACAGGACTGCTGCAACTAGAAATTGAGTCAATCAATCAATAAATGAAGCATATTTCTTGAGCATTTACTGGGTGCAGAGGACTGCACTAAGTGTTTGGGAGACTACAGTATAACAGTATAACAAATTTGGCAGATATATTTCCTGTCCACTTTAACTACAGGAGAAGACAGACATTAATATAAAGGAATTAATTTTAGATATGGACTTTAGTGCCATGGGGCTGAGGAAGGGGTGAATAACAGGAGCAAGTCCAAGAGCAAGGGTGACGCAGAAGAGAGTGGAAGAAGAAAAAAATGAGGCTTAGTCAGGAAAGGCATCTTAGAGGAGATGTGCTTTCAATAAGGCTTGGCAAGTGGGCAGCGTAATTGTCAGAGATGAAGAGGGAGGGCTTTCTTGGAAAGAGGCAGGACATAGGCGAAAGGTCGGTAGGGATGAGATGGAGGTGCAGTGAGTAAGTTGGCATTAGAGGAATACGTGCGCATGCTGGGTTGTAGTAGGGGAGCAGCGAGGTAAGGTAAAGAGTAGGCAAGGTGATTGAGTGTTTTAAAGCATATGGTGAAGAATTTCTGTTTGATGCAGAGGTGGGTGGACAACCAGTGGAGGTTATTTAGTGGAGAAACATGGACTGAACATTTCTGTAGAAAAATGATCTGGGCAGCAGAGTGAAGAATGGACTGGAGTGGGGAGAGACAGGAGGCAGGGAGATCAACAAGAAGACTGACAGAGTAATCAATATGTGATAAGGTAAATGCTTGGATTAACATGATAGCAGTTTGGATGGACAAGATAGGGCAGATTCTAGTAATGTTGTTTAGGTTGAAACAACAGGACTTAGTGATACACTGAACATATGGGTTGAATGAGAGAGAGGAGTCAAAGATAATGCCAAGGTTATAGAGTTGTGAAATAGTAATGGTGGTGGTTCTGTCTACAGAGATTTGTAAAATCAGGAGGAGGACAGTTGGGTTGGGAAGGTAAGGAGTTGCTTTGGATATTTTAAGTTTGAGGTGTCAAAGAGATATCTCAGTAGAGATGTCTTGAAGGCAGAGAGGGAGAGAGATCAGGCCTGCAAATATAGATTTGGGAATCATTCTCATAAAAGTGGTAGTTGAAGCCATGGGAACAAATGAGTTCTCCAAGGAAGTGGGTGTAGATGGAGACTAGAAGGGGACCCAGAACTGAACCCCAGATGGGGGATGGGAAGCAGAGGAAGACCCTCTGAAAGAGGGGTGAATCATTTTGAACAAAAGATTCAGGTAAATCAAGTTTAAATACCAACCCCATAAACTGATGCAAGCAGTCAAATGGGCACAGCAGCAAAGCAATTAAATCTTTCTAGGCTTGATGGATAAAGAAGACTATATAATAATGTTGGTATTTGTTAAGCGCTTACTATGTGCCGAACACTGTTTTAAGCACTGGGGTAGATACAAGGTAATCAGGTTGTCCCACATGAGGCTCACAGTCTCAGTCCCCATTTTAACTGGCACCGAGAAGTGAACTAACTTGCCCACAATCACACAGCTGACAGGTGGTGGAGCCGGGATTAGAACCCATGACCTTTGACTGCTATGCCCATGCTCTTTCCACTGAGCCATGCTGCTTCTCTATAAGCAAACAAGAACTATCAGGAACATTCTAAATATGGAGAATTGATTAATTGATTAGTCAATTAATCAATCAAATCACATCAGAAATTCCTACACTATCTTTTTTTTCTTTCTCATTCTTTTTTTCAGTACACATGGAAGGGATTATGGGAAGCGTGGGGCCAGCCCACCTTAACAGTTAGTAAAATCTAAGTGGAACATAGACATTATGAGCCACTAAGCCATCTCTGGGACATGTCTAGATCCAAATGACTCCTTCCTGATGGATCAGGAAAAGAGTTAATTAGAGCCAAGTAAAGATGAGCAGATGGTAGTAGATCTTCGGCGGCTTAAACTCTGACCCCTGAGCTGGAATTGAATAATAAAATTTTGACTAGCCCAGCTCTGATAATAAATTCAACTGGGAACAGGAAGCATTGGTAATGCCCAGAAATTGCCACTCTGTCCTCACAATACTTAGTTCACACCCCATTGTCATTACCTTTCAAAATGTGGGAGGATTGTTTATTATTAACATTTGATCTTTGGTAAGAAAAAATGCTTTGAATTGTAAAAATCAGTTTTCCTTCAAAAAAACCTAGAAAGAACTGATTCGTGGGGCCTCAGTTTTACCTGTTATACCTTAACTACTGCTTCTGATTTAACAATTAGAAGAAATAGCATATTTTCTTCTAATCCCAAATCAGTATAACTGACAAAGACATTCCTTGGGTGTTAGATCAGAAAGAAACTACTTGAAAACAGATTTACAATCATGACCAAAAGAAATCCCTGTTGGTAAGTGATGTCACATTTCAACACACAAAAAAAGAATATATAGTCAAATAATAATGTGATGTCATATTTCCTGTTGAATTCATTGGAAATACCTTCAAGGATATAGCATCTATTCTTCCAATTTCCTTTCATTCATTTTTTTTCTTGTATTCGGTAAACTTTCCTTTCACTGAACTGTTTTCAAGAGAAAACAATGCTGTATATCAAATATATTATGTTCCACTGTTTTCACTTGCTCAAAATATTTCCATCCCACAGGGGATAAAATTTCCTATTCAGAGTTTCAATACCAAAGTAAATTATTTTAGAGAATTGAAGAAAAATAACCCATCTATTCGATTTATATAGGGTTAAAAACACAGTCTTTTCTATTTAAAAGTAATCTGAGGTATATAAAATATTGTCACACTGATCACTCAATAATGACTGCATGTATTTTCATCAAATTTTTGGAAGAATTAAAATTTGAACTGAGTCAAATCCACAGAATATTTTATCCAAATTTATAACTTTTCATAAGGACATTAATAAATAGAACCTGTATCCTCCAGTACATTCATTTTAAACAATTCATGAAACAATCCCTGAGTCTAGACAGAGAGGTAAAGTGAAAAGTTGAAGCACTTAACAGAAATCGCAGGGTTTTTTTTAATGACTAACCCTATAACTTTTTCCTTGAAATACCACAATTCATTGTCTAGGTTAATTAAATGAACTGCCAAATTGATCATCTTTTCATTTCATTTTCAACTGTAGATGATGTGTATTAATCAATCCCATTTTTAAAAATCAAACAGATATGACGTCCTTTGCATGAGCCCATGTAATAAAGCAAAGATGGAATTTTTTTTCACAAATGATGTTTAACAAGTGCACTAGTTAAAATACATTTACTTTAGAATAATACAATTGTTAAAATAGAAGAAGCATGGCCTAGTGGAAAGAGCACAGGCCTAAGAATCAGAGGACCTGGATTGAAGGAGAGTGGCCTAGTGGAAAGATCAGAAGGTCTGAGAGTCAGAGGACCTGTTTTATAATCCCAGTTCCACCATTTACCTGCTGTGTGATCTTGAGCAAGTCATTTCTCAGTGCCTCAGTTCCCTCATCCAATATCTTCCTTCCTACTTAGACCATGAGGCCCATGTGGGACCTGGTTTCTTGAATCTACCCCAATGCCTAGTACTGTGCTTGGCCTATATTAAGCACTTAACAGATACCACAATTATTATCATCGTTCTAATCCCACCTTGGCCACTTGTCTGCTGTGTGATCTTGAACGGGACACTTAACTGTGCTCCAGTTTCCCCCTCTGTAAAATGGGGATTTACATACTACTACGATTACTTTAGAGTGTGAGACCCATGTGGGACAGGCATTGTGTCCAAACTGATTATCTTTTATCTGCCCCAGTGACTGGCACATAGTAAATGCTTAACAAATATCAGAATAAACATACTGGATATGTTATGATCTGAAAATGACCATTTATACTGAGAGTTTATCCATAGGTGTGGTTTCCATTCATAATAATAATGATACATATTAAGCTTTTACACTGTTTAAAGGACTGACTATGCTAAGCCCGAGGGTAGATACCAGATTGCCAGATTAGACCCTCTTCCTGTTCCACACTGGATCAAAATAAGAGGGAGAGAGGACAGATATTTCACATTCCCATTTTGCAGGTGAAGGAATTGAGGCTCAAAGAGGTTGTAATTTGCCCAACATCATCGTGCAGGCAAGTGGTGACTAGCATCTATTTCACCTGATTTCCTAGTCCCATGAACTTTCCATTTAGCAACCTGCCTCCTCTTTTCTGTTGTTGAAACGCAGGTTTGAGATTGATAGTCCCTTACATACTGTATCCATGTAAGGATGGCCCATTCGCTATGTTCTCTGCCCAGTACTGTTTGCATTCCAGTCTCTTGGCTTCAAATCTCTGCTCTGAAAAGGCCAGCCTGTTCTGGAATACACTATGCCAGTCTGTTTTTAAAGTTGCTTAGGGTGCAACAGCCAACAGATAGGTGACCTCATTGAAATATTGGCTTTACTGCATCTTTAAAATACTTTCCCTCACCTCACAGTTACTTGATTTCTATTAACCACGTGTAAAGTTTGTGACAAGAACCAGATAGAAAAGTGAACAGCTTATGAAAAAGATTCTTGAATTTGGATGAGGTGATGCCAGAATGCAACACTCAATCCTAAATTCACTGAATTTTTCTGCGGAGAACTAAATGCTAGTTACTCATTTGCACAGATATTAGCCATGTACCAAGTTCTTCACTCTAAATATATTTTGAAGCATGAAATGGCAACTTGCAATCATGCAGAATAGAATGGTTTCTATGCAGTACTGAGAAATTGAATACTGGGACATTTTATAGAGAAATAGATATCATGACATTTAAACAGTTGTCCATAATATTGAAACCAAGTAAGACGCTAATGAGTGTCCCTTAACTCTGGCAAAGGTGTATGCTTTTCTCAATAGTGGGAAGTTATAGTTTAAACATTTGATTACTGAGAGTTGTGTCTATTATTAAATGAGCTACTGAAGCTTATCGTGAATGTAAATGAAGAAATTAAATTCCCTGAAATTGAGTGAAAAACACCTATAACCACAACTAACACCATGGGTTGCAATATATAAATATTAAAGAGATTTCATTTTTTATCATATATATGACTTTTCTGTATTTTTATTATAATTATTTTGAATTTCTAGCCATTTGTCCAATTCCAGTTTGGGAAGGCATTTTCAGTGGTTGTGAGACCTTGATTTACAACAAACATCTTGTAAGATACTAAAGTAGGATACTACTTTAGATGTTTAGACTATGAGCCTGTCGTTTAGACTGTGAGTCTGTTATTGGGCAGGAATTGTCTCTATCTGTTGCCTAATGTACATTCCAAGTGCTTAGTACAGTGCTCTGCACATAGTAAGAACTCAATAAATAAAATTGAATGAATGAATGAATGAATGAATGAATGAATGAATGAACTTTGGCCTGGCCTAGAACTCCCTTCCCCTGTGTCTAGACTGTAAGCCCATTGTTGGGTAGGGATTGTCTCTATCTGTTGCTAAATTGCACTTTTCAAGTACTTAGTACAGTGCTCTGCACACAGTAAGCACTCAGTAAATGTGATTGAATGAATGAATATCTGACCGACTTCTATTCTTTCCGTCTTCAAAGCCCTATTAAAATTATATCACCTCCAAGAAGCCTTTGCTGTCTAACCTCTCTTTTCTCCAACCTATTTATCCTTTCTCTATGTTGCCTATGGATTTGTAATTGTACCCCTGAAGTCATCCCATCTCATCCAACAGCAATTATGTGCATATCCCTCAATTCTGTCCCTTCCCTTAACTGTAATTTAACTCCTGTCTCCCCAGCTAGACTGTAAACTCTTTGTGGGCAAAGGTCACACCTACCAACTCAATCGTATTGTGCTCTTAGTATCGATTGTTCCTTCCAAGCAGTTAGTACAGGGCTCTGCACACAGTAAGCACTAAATAAATACGATTGAATGAATGAATCTTAGTACAGTGCTCTGAACACAGTAAGTACTCAGTAGATACAATTGACTGATTGATAGACTGTTGCCAAAGTTTCATTAGCATCATTTCTAGGCCATGCTCAAAATCAACTAGCCAGGCAAGATAACCTGACCAAAGTTGCTGAACAAAACCAGTCTATAAGTATCAAAGCTATGCTCACCCTTCCAACCCTTTGCTGGATTGGACATGTTGTGGAAATAATGGATCTATTCTCAGTACCCAAACAACTAGAACAAAGTCAGACTACTGGCAAGGAAACCATGTTCACCTCAACACAGTTTCACTGGGTGGGGCATTGTGGAGAGTAGGAGGATAGTAAACTATCTAAACAGATGAAAGTGAGCAACAGAAAACAAAAGGGATGAAGGAAACATTTTAAAAATGCAATAAAGAGCAGCTTCAGGCAATATGACATTTCAGCTCAATCCTGGGAGACCACTGTGACAATATGGCATAGCGCAATCCAGAGAGGAGTAACCTCTGGAGAAGAAGCTCTGAAAGAATAGTGAGAAAGAGACAAAAGGAATAAAATAATGCAATGGGTGCTACAAACCACAAAATCATTGCAACCAACGGTATGACCAAGGACGATCTTTGTGTGACCCCCTTTACAGGTAGATGACCACTTTTTCCGCCTTTAAAACCCTTCGAACCTCAAATCTCGTCCATATGGCCATCCTTGATTAATATCTCACCCCTCACCCTATTTCTCCATCTATGGCCAAAATTCAGTCTCTCCATAGTAGCACTTAATCTCTGGGATACTCCATGTCATCAGGTAGCACCTATGCTCATACCTTTAACCACCATAATTTATTTCAGTTTCCCCTTCCCCCAACACACACTAAAGGCTGTAATTTCTTGCAGGGCAGGAATCCTGTCTACTAACTCTATTACTTGCCCAAGTACTTGCCCAAGTACTCTGCACATAAAAACTCTGCCACATCAGCTGTGTGACTTTGGGCAAGCCACTGAACATCTCTGTGCCTCCGTTACCTCATCTGTAAAATGGGGATTAAGACTATGAACCCATGTGGGACAACGCAATGACCTTGTATCTACCCCAAAGCTTAGAACAGTGCTTGGATCATAGTAAGCGCTTAACAAATACCATCATTATTATTATTAATAAGCACTCAATAAATATCATTGATTGATTGGAGCTAAGCCATGGCAAAACCTGGTACAAATTAATTTGGGACAGAGACTCTGTCTGATCAGATTTTCCTGTCTCTACTCCAGACTGTAGTATTATGGTATCTGGCACGTAAAATGTGCTTAACAAATACAATCACTATTATCATTATTAATAGTGTCAAACGCTGTTCTAAGTGCTGGGGAAGATACAAGATAATCAGGGGCTCACAGTCTTAATCTCCACTTTACAGATGAAGTAACTGAGGCACAGAGAAGTTAAATAATAACAATAATAGTAATGGCATTTGTTAAGCACCTATTGTGCACCAAGCACTGTTCTAAGCATTGGGGAGGATACAAGGTAATCAGGTTGTCCCAAGTGGGGTGCACAGTCTTAATGCCCATTTTACAGATTAGGTAACTGAGACACAGAGAAGTTAAGTGACTTGACAAGCAGCAGAGCCGGGATTTAAACCCATGATCTCTGACTCCCTAGCTCATGCTCTTTCCATTGAGCCATTCTCATAAATGGCTTGCCCAAGGTTACATAGCAGAAAAGTGGTGTAGCCAGGATTGGAACCCAGGTTCTCCAACTCCCAGTCCCATGCTCTATCCACTAGGCAACACTGCTTCTCATGATTATCTGACCCCATCTAGCTTTGAGCCTTCCTTCCCATGTCTTTCTAGCTAGAAAGGAGAAATGAAAAAAAAAAAGCTAAGTTGGCCAACTGTCCTTTTAAGGTTTCTGTTGTCTGTGTGACAGCAGCCACTGCTTTCGAAACCAGGGTGTATTTGTTATTGGGTGCAGTTGAAAGTATCTAGCAAAGTCAGGCTTCTTAGGCACAGCTGACTATCTCAGATAGAAGTAATGAGGAAGTAATAGAGCATCTAGAGCTGAGGAAAGGGTGGGTGGGTCTGAATGCTTGAGGGGCAATCCAGGTGGCAGGTGGAGTGACTGCATAATGGAAGTGTTGTAAAGTAACAAAGGTTAGATGGCATGTTGATGGGGTGGTAGGTTTGATTAAAGTCAGCAGGACTGAGCTACTTAAACTTTATTGGGTGGAGTGAACTGTTTTGTAAGCTCCTCCCCCCCCCAAAAGAAAACACTTCCTCCCATCTGCCCCTGCCATCAAAATAAAGCTTGAGCACCTGTGACAAGAGATAACTGAACTACATTCCTCTCTGTTTCCAAAGGAAACCCAATGGAAGAAAAAAAAACTCTCCATTTCTAAGCATAACCTATTTTCCAAGATACAGAGGCTGCTTTCTTCCTCTAAAGCAGTGATTCCCATCACGGTATGAATATTAGCTTAAGAAAAATGGAATCAGTAGAGTTCCATAGATATTAAACTAACAGAAGTACTTTTCCTATAAACACTCCATAAATAAACTCCGACACAAATGATCATTTGTATGTGATAATAGTTAGCATTTAAGGTCTGAAATTATCCTAAAATCAGGTACAATTAACGTAAGCACGATAAAGATTTTAATCCATAGTAACTGTACACGTCTGTCCTCCACTGAACAGAGAGTATCTCAGTCTTCAGACTCATTTAGGCTTGGGTCTCTTTTGAACAAAACTTGTCAAACTTTAATACAGTTTAGGATAGAAGAGCAATTTAGGTCTTTAAAAACTGCAACCGACTCACTTATTGCTTCCCATTAATTAGAAGAACTATGGCTGTCCGCATCAAGCACTGATTTAGTATTCCAGAGAGTGAAAGAATGAGACCGTAGGATGATTACACCTGCCTCTCTGAACAGTCCCATCAAGTAAGCTACGCTATTCTCAATTATATTCCACTTTATTTCATGCAATAAATATGTTCCCATGAAGCCAAATTGTCACTGCTGACAGAAGTTGGTAAACTATTTATTTTATTTTCATTTTCAATGCTGTTTGAAATTATTCGTTTTCGCAAGTGGTGTTCTTGTTTCTAAATTTTAAACTTTCAAGAGAGATGCCTTTTCTATCTCTTGATCTCTTCCACTTCTCTGGTTGCCCTGCAGGGGAATCCTGTCCACCTTGCTGAGATTCATTACTTTGGGCTTTTCAGGTTTAACTGCCACCTGACACTAAATGAAGTAAAGCAGAGAGGATAGTTTGGCAGATTCTGTGATGATGTCAGTTTAAAATAAGTAAGCACTCATTAGAAAATGTTTACCAGTACTCCTGACTTTGCCACTAGGTAGCACAAGAAATGGCAGGTTCTGATATTATGACCATGTTCTCCAATCATTTTTTCACCTGTTGTTTTTACTTTGTTCCTGAGCCTTTCTTTCACTGAATTGTTTCCCAAATCCTTTTATTCTCTGTCTGTTTAGCTGAACTTTCATATTCTTGAGTAAATCTCTCAAAATGTTTCCTCCAACTGAGGTCCCCTTCTTAAGGATCAGGTTCCCTGAATAGATGTCAGTAAGCAGGAGTGAAACACACATTTCACGCAAAGCGGCATGAAATAGTGGAAAGAAAATGGGCCTGGGAGTCAGAGGATCTGGGTTCCAATCCCACCTCTGTTAATAGCTTGCTGTGTGACCTTCACTTAGTGTCAGGCAGCAGTTAAACATGGAAATGCAGAAAGCTCAAAGTGATGAATCTCAGCAAGATGGCCAGGATTCTCCCGCAGGGCAACCAGAGAAGTAGAAGAGATAAAGAGACAGTAAAGATCTTTCTGGTCTTAAATATTTAAAATTTAGAAACAAGAGAATCACTTGCAAGAAAATAATATTTGCTTAACTTCTCTGTGCCTCAGTTACCTCATCTATAAAATGAGAATTAAATCCTCCTCCCTCCAACTTACACTGTGAGCCATATGCCGGATAGGGACTGTGTCCAATCTGGGGATTATTTTGTATCTACCCAAGAGCTTAGAACAGTGCTTTACACATAGGCAGTGCTTATTAAAATACGACCTTACTAGGCTGGTTTCCAATGATCTAAGCTCACAAACTGGAGAGGAGATTGGGCACAATATTGAGTATTGTGGCTCTAGACTGTGAGTTCATGTGGGCAGTGAATTTGTCTACCCACTGTGCTATATTGTAATAGTGTACTCTCCCAAGCTCTTATTATACTACTCTACACACAATAAGTGCTTAATAAATATGAGTGATCTCTGCACCTCCATGTTACCCAAACTCACAAAAAAAGACTTTTTACTTGGCCTAATTCACAAATGTGCTTGAATGCCCAAAGTTACCTGTAGTTTGTGGAGAAAGAAGATGTGGGGTAAGACCTTTTGCAAATATGCAAGTCGTACTTTGTAATTCATGCTAATAATAATGATGGTATTTTTAAAGTACTTACTATGTGCAAAGCACTGTTCTAAGTGCTGGGGGATACAAGGTGATCAGGTTGTCCCAAGTGGGACTCACAGTCTTCATCCCCATTTTACAGATGAGGGAACTGAGGCACAGAGAAGGTAAGTGACTTGCCCAAAGTCATATAGTTGACAAGTGGCGGAGTCGGGATTAGAACCCATGAACCCTGACTCCCAAGCCCAGGCTCTTTGCACTGAGCTACGTTTCAAGTGAAACTCCATGTTTCGGTATGAAGTCAAATTGAAGAAGTTCATTTTGCTCCAATTTAAAAAGAAAAGTTCTGAATGATTGTGCAAATGTATTTTACTGGTATCTGTGAGGTACGTTACATTTTAAGAGCTCATATTTATTTCCACAAGCCCCTACAACCTTTTTCCCCTAAAATACCCCTATTAGAAAATATGTAAATAAAGGTTTTGGTGGTACTATTATAATACAAATGTAACAGCATTCACAAATGGAAGATTCTGCTCACTGGAATGTGTTCCTGCTTTGGGAACTGGTAATTGAATCTATTAATCAGCTAGTTTAATTTAAAGATCCATTATTTTTAAAAGAAGAGCACATATTTTTAGTAGTCCAGAGAAGGCAGAAGAGGTCAGAACAATGGCCCTGACTAATGGGCCAAGTGAATGAAATGTTTGATTTCTGGGCATGTTGGATTTGATTGAAGCAGGAGAGAGGGAAATTCACTCAATCCTATTTATTGAGCGCTTACTGTGCATAGAGCACATCAGCCCAACTCTCTTTAGCCTATTTGGCCCCTCTCCCATCTTGACAGATCCCATCCCCAATCTTTGCTTTCACACAATCCTATATGGTCCACTTTAGCCTCATTATCACTGATTGAGCACTTATCATATTCTGCCTTGACTTTCCATATCAGTCTCCTCACTGATTTCTCTGCCTTCCGTCTCTTGCCACTCCAGGCCTCACTTCACTCTGCTGCCTAGATCATTTCTCCCCCCTCTCTCCTCAAATCCAAAAGACAATTACTCCCCCACCCACCCCTTCAAAGCCATATTGAAGGCACATCTCCTCCAAGAGGGCTTTCCAGTATAATTCCCACTTTTCCTTTTTACTCCCTTTGCCCTTCCTCTGCCCCCAGCCCCACAGCACTTACGTATATATCTGTAACTTTATTTATTAGTACTGATGTCTGTTTACCACCCCCCCACCCCCACCCCAGACTGTGAGCTCGTTGAGGGCAGTAAATGTCACTGTTTATTATTGTATTGTGGTTTCACAAGCACTTAGTACAGTGTTTTGAATGCAGTAACCGCATAATAAATATGAATGAATGAATGAATGAATGAATGAATGAATGGGTCCATGGAGTCACTGTGAGTCGGAAACAACATGAAAGCATTTGATTTGAAGGCATTTGGTTGCCTGCAGAATAGGGTTTGTCTTAACAGGGACAGTATGTCTCAGTTTGGTCATAATACGCTTGTTATTGATAAATTAGATACACTGATGATATGCTGTTACTCATGATTACCCTCCCTCATGTTTGATTATTGGTTTGTCTGTCTTTATGTAATATGGTCTTATGCTTTATATTGAAAAATAGGCATCTTATAGGATAGAGAGGAAAATGGGTCCTTCTTCTACCCATTTATGCTTCCCAATTGTTGCTTCCAGTTACAGATTATGCATCAATAGTAATTGCAGTTTTGTTAAGTGCTTCCTGTGCGCCAAGCAATGTATTTATTAATCACTGAGGTGGAGACAGGACACTTATTTATTTATATTAACGTCTGTCTAGATTGTCTGTCTAACAACCCCCTCTAGATTGTAAGCTAATATGGGTAGGGAATATGTCTGCTAATTCTGTTGTACTGTACTCTCCAAGCTCTTAGAAAATACTCAATAGCTATAACTGATTGATTGATTGATAATTAAGTCTGACACAGTTCCTGTCCCACATGGGGCTCACAGTCTAAGGGAAATAGAGAACAAGAACTAAATCTCAATTTTACAGATGAAGAAACTGAGACATACTAAAGTTGTGACTCACCCAAATTCATATAGCAGACAATCCTGGCTTTGCCATTTGTCTGCTGTGAGACCTTGGGCAAGTCACTTAATCGCTCTGTGAGTCAATTACTTCATCTGTAAAATGGGAATTATGTCTTAATGCCTTTGTGGTACAGCGGGCCATGTCCAACTCAATAATCTTGTACCTACCCTAGTACTGAATGAAGTGCCTGTTACATAGTAAGTGCTTAAGAAATGCCATAAAAAAATTGGCAGAGTCAAGATTAGCATTTAGGTCTTCTGACTTCCAAGTCCATGCTATTTCCACTAGGCCACACTGTTCCTTTCAAGTTCTATTTCTTCATCCTGCTCCTTTCCAGGAGAATGTTCTGTAGGAATGTTAGACTATATCCCCCTCTTCCCACCCACAGAACTTGTGCATATATGTACATACCTATGATTTTACTTATTTATATTAATGCCTGTTTACTTGTTTTGATGTGTATATATATCCATAATACTATTTATTTATATTGATGCCTGATTACTTGTTTTGATGTCTGTCTCCCCCTCTTGTAGAATGTGAGTCCGGTATGGGCAGGTACTGTCTCACGTTATTGCTGAATTTTACTTTCCAAGCACTTAGTACAGTGTCCTGCACACAGTAAGCGCTCAGTAAATACTATTGAATGAATGAATGAATGAATGAATGAATGAAACCGTCTCAAATCAAACCTTTGCATGCTGCCTCATGGATACAGGGAACATGATTTATATTTAGAATAATTTTAAGCTCACTACAGAAAATAGTTGAGTGCATTTTCATAAAGTCCTTTCGTTTCCATGGCAAACAGGGCCATTTATTGCAGCTAAAAACGAAGGTTTTTTTCTTACACCATCCAAATGCTTTTCAGTGTGTGCCAAAAAACCCAAGTCAATCCAGAACAAGTCCACCAGTGGTCAGGTATTAAAAACAACGCTTAGTACAAATGTACAGCAAGCAGGTCATGGTGACATTTCAACCAAGTCAGTCAAGAACATTGAATAATACACCTTAGTTAAATATTTTTCAGCTTAAAACAAAGAGAAATCTGAATCTCCATGATAAGAAAATAAGGCAATGAAGTAAGCTGAGGAAAATCAATTGAAATTAGAAAACAATTTAAATTTTCACCACAACAGATTGTTATCTTCTTAAAATATTCAGTCTCTCCCAATCCTTTAGATACCAAACCACTAGAATACAATATAATGGGCATTATACATATTAACACATAATGAACTGCTGCAATTTTGCAGTCTTCTATTTGTTCTCTGATATGTGGATGATGCTTATTCTTTGGAGGCTTGTGAAATTTTTTATATTCAACATTATATTTAGGTTTATGAAATTCCATCTAATTAGACAAATAAAACATCCAGAGTATGTTCATATTGGTTAATGTGTTCATCACTTAGAAAAAAATCACAATTGTAAATGGGGAGAAAAACACCATTGGTAATTCTATAGATAAGCCTGTTGTCTTAATAATCTTTTTGGGTTACTGTGCCTTTGGTAAAATTGTACATAAATATTGCACATTGCAATTGCAATGCATTTTAACATTTTAGAGAAAGGTTATTCCTGGCTACTGACTCATGTTAACTAAAGAGAAATTAATGAACTAAATATACCAGATCAATTCTAAATGTTCATCTTTACACTGCATTCATAATCCAAGGGCTATAAAAGAGCTCTCAATGAAATATCTATAGATGAAGAAGCTAACGTATAGAATTCCACCCCTGACAAAGCCTAGGTTTAAGCACCTCACCCTACTTAAAGTCACACACATCACTGAATAATAATAAATATTGTGGCATTTCTTAAGCACTTATATGCCAAGCATTGTGGTAGACACAGGATCATCAGGTCCTACATGGGGCTAGGATTGTAAGTAGGAAGAACAAGTATTAGATCCACATTTGACAGATAAGGAACTGAGACCCAAAGAAGTTAAGTGATTTGCCCAATATCACGGAGCAGGCAATTTTAAGAGGTGGGATTTGAACCCAAGCTCTTTCCCCTAGGCCATTCTACTTCTCTAAATATAAGCTACCAAACACTTGATGACCCCCACTGCATAGGTACTTCAACCTATTTCCCTGCTGTGTAGAAGACAGAAGGCTCCTTGTCTAATGGAGATTCTCAGACATGATAGCGAAGGTATTAGTAATAAGCACTGGGGTAGATACATGATAATCGGTTGACGTGGCGCCTATCCGATATGGCGCTCACAGACTATGTAGAGGGGAGAATAGATATTTTAATTAGCATTTTGCAGGTGGGGAAAATGAGGCCCAGAGAAGTTAAGTGACTTGCCCAAGGTCACACAGCAGACTAGTGGAGGAGCTGGGATTAGAACCCAGATCCCCTGACTATTTGAACAAGGTTACATGAGATTCCCTGTGTGAACACTTTAATCCTTTACTCCTATTCATCATTTTAGTCCCAATGAGCTTTTTCTGAGGTCTAAATTACTATGTGTCTGTATTAGTTAATGGAAGCTACCAGTAACTCCTTCCAAGTCGATCATGGATACCATTCACTAAATTGTTGTTTCAGGTTGAATCCTTACATTCAACTTTGGATTTATTAGGGAAGTAACATGACCTAATGGAAAGAGTATGGGGCTAGGAGTCAGAGGACTTGGGTTTGAATCTTTGCTCTGTCAAATGCTTGCTGAGTGACTTTGGGCAAATCACTAAATGTCTCTGAGCCTCAGTTCTCCGGTTCTCCCTCCTACTTAGACTGTGAGTCCTATGAGGGACAGGAACGGTCAAACCTAGTTAATGTGTTTAGATAGATAGATCCCAGAGATTAGAACAGAGTTTGACACATAGTAAATACTTAACAAATGCCACTAAAAATAAAGAATAAAAAAACCTGCTATTTAATCTTTTCCATACGTCCTCAATTGCCCACTGTCCTGTAGCTCAGGATGTAAGTTAATTAATTAGGTATGTAAAAAGCTTGTGTACATATAAAAGTCTACTATTTACAAGCAGCATTGCCTAGCGGCAAGAACACAGCCTGGGGAGTCAGAGGTCATGGGTTCTAATCCTGACTCCGCCACTTGTCTGCTATGTAACCTTGAGCAAGTCACTTATCTGTGCCTCAATTACCTTGTCTGTAAAATGGGCAATGAGACTGTGAGCCTCATGTGGGATAGGGACTGTGTCCAACTTGATTATCTGGCATATATCCCAGTGCTTAGAACAGTGGTTAGTACATAGTAAGCACTTTATAAATATGATAATAATAATTATTATTATTATTTATTGAGTGCTTCCTGTGTGGAAAGCACCATTCTAAGTGCTTGGGAGAATAAATATAACTGAGCTGGTAGACACTTCCCTTGCCCACAGTGAACTTACAACCTACTGAAAGCAGTATGGCTTAGTCGATAGAGCACGGGCCTGGGAGTCAGAAGAACTAATCCTGGCTCTGCCACTTGTCTGCTGCATGACCTTACATAATTCACTTAATTTCTTTGTGCCTGTGTTACCTCATCTGTAAAATAGCAACTAAGACTTTGATGTAGGACAGGAACTGTGTCCCACATGATTAGATTGTATCTATGACAATGCTTAGAACAGTGCTTGACACATAGTAAGTGCTTAATAAATATCATTATTATTAATTATTATTATTACTGAAAGTAATGTGACACTGTAGAACCAGTGTACCCTAATATCTCACATGACTATTGAAAAGATTTCATAGTATCATTGCCCAGTGATTACTACATATTGTCATAAAATATCCTGAAAGAGTTCATGATTCTTCACAGATGTCAAATTCATAGCAGAGGAGAAGCTTTTACCCATGGAAGGCGTCACATAAAAATCAATCAATCAATGCTATTAATTGAACGTTTACTGTTTGCAGAGCATCTTCCTATTCTCTACTCTAACGTACTATTAAACATGAGAGTAAACGTTTAGTATATGGACTGTATAGATACATTCATGCACCTCAATCATTTCAATTGTATCCTCCCATTTGGGCACCATCTCCCTGTTAGCGACATCTTAGACTTCCCTCCATCCCATGCCATATGTTTTTAAAGATTACCCTTTGCCAGATGAACAATAGCAGGATGAAAAACCACACATCATTGGTATTTGTTGGACACCTCCTATTGACAGAGTATTGTACTCTAAGCGCTAGGGAGAATATGGCAGAAGTTAAATACATGGTCCTTACCTTTAGGGTGTAATGGAAGGACTTAAATTGACACACTGAAATTGAAATTGAGAGGAGACAGAAAACTTTAAGCAAGGTGGTAATGTGTATATTTAGGGGAGTGACCTGGCGCTGCCTTCTGCTGCTATCTCCCAGCTGTCCACAGCTCTCATTCCCCACCCCCAGGATACAAATGGGGCGTCTGTTTAGAGATCTTGATGCAAAGAAAAATGAAAACAGTCTCTTTCAGAGCGGCTAACAGATGCTACGACAGGAAATCTGATTGTACCAGATGCAGAAGGAATTGTCAGTAACCCAATGGTCTTATCATAGGCACCCCCCCGCCCCCCAATGCCCTAAAAATGTAAACTTGGGTTGTGCCATCTTCAAACCTAGAGAGAAGCTAAAAATATGTGAGCCCATGTGTGTGTGAGTGTTTATGTGTGTGTTTATGGACGTGTGACTATTT
Organism: Ornithorhynchus anatinus; assembly: GCF_004115215.2. NCBI lineage: Eukaryota > Metazoa > Chordata > Mammalia > Monotremata > Ornithorhynchidae > Ornithorhynchus > Ornithorhynchus anatinus. The sequence continues at coordinate 17,426,383 of NC_041737.1, forward strand.
CATGCCATATTTGTTTGACAGTCTAGTACTGGACAGCACACAAATTATCAGACACATCAGAAAGGCAAAGCCTGTGTTCTTAATAAATCTATTCCAGTCGAAGATCCGCATTAAAATTAAATTCACACTTCGCCACGTTTTCAAAGAGATTCTGCTGAGAGAGGTGACAAGCAAATTGCCAACTTACTTAACTACACATACTCACAAACACTTACTAATTCGGTCGCATACTTGGATAGTTCTTAGTAACTTAAAAAGCCAATTAATTTGACTCTCAAACAAGAGCATATTAAAATTCCAACTCTTCACTTTTTGCTTAATGTTAAGATCAATATTTTTCTCTCAATTCACCCAATGAATTGGGGTCATTTCATTTTCTGGTATCAGTCAGAACAGTCTTATTCCTGGTTTCCGCTTTCTAGTTTTCCTACCAGTAGGAGGGAATTTCCTCCTGAAGCCTTATCAGCTTGAACCACAACATTTGCAATGATTTCTGGATCGTTGACAAATTACATTCCTTTAATCTCTATCCACACAACTTCTAATGAATAAAATATTTTTTAATATGTTCAAGATTTAGAGAAATAATATCACATCTGATTTTTATATTTATAATAATAATAATGATGATAAAATTTATTAAGCTCTTACTATGTGCCAAGGTTGTACTAAACCCTCCCTGGGTTTAGTAAGAGCTTAATAAATTTAGATAAAAGATAATCAGTAGATAGTAGATAAAAGATAATCAGATTGTACACAACATTATCCAAAATGTGAAGCCAAATTTCCACTCAATACAAAAGTTCTGTTAGTTCTCCAGGTAAACTTGAAGTCAAATGTCTCAGGAGCTATTTGAAGGATCAGAAGTGAGTGATCTTTATCATCCAAGTTGTTGGGTTCTCTTTGAAACTCTTCAAGGACTCTACTACCATCTAGACAATATCCATGCTCAGGATTTTAAAAAGCAACAAAATTAACAATATCTGATGCATCCTGTGACAGTTTGTAAGTGGTTTCAGGAATTCAGGAAAAATTTAAGTAAATGGTATATATGTCTATGTTAACACTACCTGGTGTCGCTACTTATTCCAATTCCTCAGCCTATGATCTTCATGGAGAAGTTTGGATATTTCATAAATAAAAACCATATGTATTTCAAATATTAAATAATTGTTTTGAACCAAAGAAAAGTCAACTAATTACTTTTAATAATAGAAAATTACTTAATTCTAAAAGGAAACTAAAATTCAGAAATCAGGGTTAAATATGAAGAATTATAAATAGGATGGCATTATACCATTACAGCATCAAGATGCAAACACTTCAGAACAGGAAGGAGAGTGAAAGAAGAAAATAGTTGTAAGTGCTAAAATACTCTGCCTACTTTACAGGTGTCAGTGAGGCATAATTCTTTCCCACAGATTGAGTTAAAGAATAAGCTAAAGCATTATACTTTATACATAGTATTCAGCACAAATAAAGGAAGTATAGACTACACAATTCCAAAATAATTTTAACAAATTAAACCTGGAAACTTCTTTTGTTTTGTTTTTAAACATGCATAGTCATTGGCAGGAACAAAGCAATATTGTAGGTTATTATGGCACATTTAGGGAACAAGAAGAAAAAAATAATTTGATTTGATCAAATTAGACTAGATTTTATTAGACTGGACCTGAAATCCAATTTTTCTTTATCTGTTTCCCGGAGAATGAATGGTCAACCATGTTGAAGGCAGCTGAGAGGTTGAGGAGCATTAGGATGCAGTGGAAGGTTTTGGATTTGGCAAGAAGATCATTGGTGACCTCTGAGAGGGCAGTTTCTGTGGAGTGAAGGGGACAGAAACCAGACTGGCAGGTGTCAAGGAGAAAATTGGAGAAGTGGAACTTGATACAACGGGTGTAAACAACTCACTCAAGGAGTTAGGAGAGGAATGGTAGGAGGAAGATGGAGTAATTAATGGAGGGAGTTGTGGCAGCAAAGGAGGGGTTTTTTTTTTAGGATAGAGGAGGGTTGGACATGTTTGAAAGCAGTTGAGAAGAAGCCCTTAGACTGTTCACTCTCTGAAGGTGGAGGTTAGGGAGGGAAGAGGAAAGGGGCCAGTGTTTTGATTAGGTGCAATGGAATGGGGTCAGATGTTATAATAATAATGTTGGTATTTGTTAAGCGCTTACTATGTGCTGAGCACTGTTCTAAGCACTGGGGTAGACACAGGGGAATCAGGATGTCCCACGTGGGGCCCACAGTCTTACTCCCATTTTACAGATGAGGTAACTGAGGCCCAGAGAAGTTAAGTGACTTGCCCACAGTCACACTTCTGACAAGTGGCAGAGCCGGGAGATGTTAAGATGGAGGGGGTGGATTTTGAGAGAAAGATTTTGAGATCTCAAGATCTCATCTTGAGATAGTGCTGGAAAAGATGGGAGAGTTGAAGAAGGGGGAGGAGGGGGAAGGGACTGAAGAGAGGCAGGGGAGATTTTAGAGAGATCATGCCTGATCATTTCAATTTTCTCAATAAAGTAGGTACCCAGGTCTTTAGGGGTAAGGGATTGGGTTGGAGGGGGAACAGCAGGTTTGAGGAGGGAATTTTGTTTGGAACAACTGGTGAGGGCAATGGGCATGGGTGTCAATAAGGGTAGAGAAATAAGTTGTCCGGGCAGAGTTAAGACATGTGAGGATCAACTTGAAGTGAGCGAGGTCGGCCTGATATCTAGATTTCTGCCAGGAGCGCTCTGCAGCTCATGATCCAGGGCTGTATATATCAAAGTGAAAGAATAGTTCAAATACCTATCAAAATACAGATAATAATACCTTTCTACCTCTTGTCCCCTATATTGTTCTTTTTAACATACATGAGAGAGAGAGAGAGAGAGAGAGAGAGAGAAGCAGCTGTGGAGCTCTTCTAGAACAAAAAAGAAATAAAGTAGTAATGTATATGTCACATTACCAAATCTCTTCCTGGGGCTCTCTCTTGCATCTGAAATTAGAGAAATTCAAAACTGAGCTCAAAGCAGCCACCCAAGTCCAGGAGTAGCTGACCACAGCTGGCTGTTAACAAAAACCAGCAGAAGCACCACTGGGATTGACTGCAGAGTGGAGTCTGAATAGACTCAGTCAGACCTATCCCAGCGTGTGCGTTGTTAGTGTAATCTGTATGCCTGTCGGCCTCTGTAACTGATGCCTTTTCAATTGCAGTAAACATTATCATAGCAGCCCAGAGAAAACACACAGGCTTATACTCTTAAATTCTTCTTCTACTTATGCTCTTCTACTTATACTCTTATAAGCCTAAGAGTATAAGTACATAAATATATATACTCTTGTAAGAATATAAGAGTATATATAAGAGAGACGTTATATTATTTTTTCATTCCAACTATTTTTTCATCCCCGGAGGCAAAGCGGAGATCACAAATGCATTCTTCTGAAGGCGATATTTATCCCGTTATTTTAAGTTTTGGGGGTTTTTTATGAGATACCGAAAGTCCAGTGTTGTTTGAAACAGCTTATCTCCTGCAATGCTGATTGCCAGATTTACATTCCGTGTGAATGAGTTCTCTCACAGAGTTGCATAGGATGTGAACTTGGCTCTGAGAACACAAGTTAAGAGTGTCTATTGTCCTAAATGTCTACACTGTGGTGGATTTTGGAAGGCTTTCAAGGCTGATGCCCATTTGGCAACATTATCCTGAAGCTCAGAATTCAGCAGATTCCTCCAAAATCAGGAGGGAAAGATATTGCTTTGGGGAGTACAATAACCGTCTATCATCTCTACACTGTAACTGTTCCTCATGATCAAATATATCACTCTGAGAGGGAGATTTCATCTGAATGTGTGAGTCGTCTCTTTCACACTGAACTCTCATAGAGAACAGGGCACCTTTCCCAGTCCCTTAACCAATGAAGATGAGCAATTGTTCTTAGAGAGGACTGCCTCTTTAACACTTACAAGACCAATATGGCCTTTCGGCTGATGGCCTTTAAGTAGTGAGTCATTAGAAGTCATTACCAGCAAGCCATGTGCTTGATTTCGGGGTTTAAAAGTGTCGATAGGTTGAATTGATACTTGCAGATATTCTGTCATCTAATCTCCATGTATCCACACTGGAAGTCGTGAGGTAAGAAATATAGTATAATTATCCTGGAGAAGTACAATCGTGAAATAACTCCATGGCATTAGATACTGCCACTTCCCACTCGCTTCATTAGCTGTATTGGACTGCAGGTATCATGTCATCCACGTGAATGGACAGTCTTTGTTTCTTGCTCTCATCTCTGAACAAAGATAGGCAGAACACAACATGGTCACTGGTATGACGCATGCTTGAAATAAACCTTACTGGTTTATTCCATGGTTCTAGGCTCCGTGCCTTGAAGATGTGCTCATATTATGAATGATTGTGGCACAGGGGACAATTGTCCAGTGTCTTACATGGAATTAGCTGGACTTGTTCAGAAGCAGTAGTAGTGATGCCTGATGGAGGGAATGTGGGACTGGGAGTCAATAGGATCTGGGTTCTAATCCTGGTTCTGTCGCTTATCGGCCATGAGACTTTGGGGAAGTCATTTAATTTATCTATGCCTTGCTTACTTCATCTGTAAAATGAAGATTAAGACTATGGGCCCCATGAAGGACAGGGACTGTGACCAACCTGATAAACCTATATTTACCCCAGCCTGGCATATAAGAAGCACTTTAACAAATTCCATAAAAAAAGGGACAGACAGGTATTATGGGTAAGTAAAAACAACCTTTCTCCACTCTTTTCTTGGACCCTAACCCCTCATCATCCCCCTAGAGTGCAGGATTTAGGAGTTAGAAGAACTGGGTTCTTATCCCAGCCTGCTCTGTGAATCCCAGACTGCTCTGTGACCTTGGGCAGATCACTTAACTTCAGGTTGCCACAACTTCCTCCTCCATAAAATGGGGAGTCCATGCCTGTTCGCCCTCTCCTTCAGACTGCTGAACTGAGGCTGTGCCTGGGCTGATTATCCTACATACATCCTCTGGACTGTGAGCTCATTATGGCAGGGACTCGTTCTGTTTGTTGTGTATTGTACTCTCCTAAGTTCTTAGTATAGTGCTTTGCACACAGGAAGTGCTCAGTCAATAAATATGATTGAATGAATGAATGAATCACTGACACACAAACACACACACTCACTCTCTCCACTCCACCAAGGGTCCAATACCAATCTTCTGGTCAAAGGAGCCTGTTCTGCCTATTCTTCTTTTTTCTGCTTCCAAGTGCTGTTGCCTTCTGCTGCTTCTGCATGCTGCTCTGCTGTCACTTCTGCTGCTCTCTTCTTTGATGCTTGCTTCTCTGTGCTAAGGGATAGGAAGCTGTGGCAACCAGATGTTAAGTGACCTGCCCAAGATCACAGAACAGGCAAGTGAAAGTGCCAGGATAAGAACCCAGTTCTTCTGAAGTCCCAGGATAGTTCATTCACCTTTGCAGAGTTGCATTTCTGGTACTTGCTTCCATCACTCCAACTCAGCACCTCCTTCCCTGTCTCCCCATTCCTCCAATTCCTTGTCCTTAGTCCTAGTTTGTTTCTTTTGGGTTTTTTTAACTAACTATAGTGATAGCTGAAAATGAAGCAGATGGAAGGAAAAGGAGAAGGAAGAGGAAGAGCACGTTGAGAGGAAAAGGAAAAGATAGGGTAGCGGAAGGGAAAAAGGAAGAGCAGGAGTAAAGAGAGGGGGAGGGGAAGAAGGTGGGCTAGGACCCAATGGTCAGTTTTGGATTGTGCGCCAGAACAATTCATGGTCTACATCAGTTAATCAAATTGGTATTTACTGAGCATTTACTGTGTGTAGAGCACTGTAGCAAGTGCTTGGTAAAGAGTACCACATTTCAGTTAATAGATATCATCCCTGCTCTCAAGGAGCTTACAATCTAACAGGGAAGGAAGATATTAAAATAAATCATATTTAGGAAAATGGCAGAGTACAAGGATATGTATGTAAGTGCTGTGCAGCTGGGTTGAGTAAAAAAAAAAAAGCCTGAGTACAGATCCAAGTGCTTAGGTGAACCAGAAGGAAGGACGGACTAGGTTCAGCAAACAAGAGGATAGTGAGGGAAGACTTTTTGGAGGAGATGTGATTTTAGTAGGACTTTGAAGATTGGAAGAGTGGTGTTCTGCAGATATGAAAGGGGAGGTAGTTCCAGTCCAGAGTGAGAATTAATGGGTCTGCAGCAGGTTATATAAGACTGAGGTACAGTGAGAAGTTTGGTGTTTATAGGAGCAAAATATGTGGGTTGAATTGTAGTAGGAGATCAGTAAGGTTTGGTAGCAGGGGGAGAGCTGATTGAGTGCACTTTGAGAGGACATGTTTTGGGAATTTTGAAAAGTCATCTTTGGTTGGAGCATTTCCATCTGATCGGGTCGCACAGGACAGGACTCCTATGCAGCATCTGATTGTGCCTTTACACATCACCCACTTTTGAGGCTTTGCTCATCAACGGAGATGGGGTAGCTGCAAAGATGTCAGAGGATTTGCTGTTGATTTACAGAGCCAGAGCAAGTGACGGGGACAAACGGCAATAGCTGCTCTAAAAGCACAAACAAATTATGCTTGTCAGAAATTCCAATTACTATCTCAGAGAAAACATTTGTGGCTTAGAAAAACTGTGGAACAAGTAAATTGCCTATAAAATGATAATAAATATGTTTTCTAATGGGAAAGTAAATATTAAAATGATACAATTGCAGATTTAAGCCATCCTCCCCGGAGAGGATGAAAACACTAAGATGTTGTAGTGTCTAGATAATTAATATGGATTATCTTTACCTGGTTTGGGGCTCCTTCCTGAGTCATTAATTGTGAGCTTTCACCCAGCTGTCAAGATTGCCTAATGGACAGGAGCAATTCCAAATATTCAACCAAAGAGATTTATTTTAGCTTTATTTCCAATCATGTGACAACTTATCTGAATTGTATTAGATCATTTCTAATGGAAAGAGCACATGCCTGGATGTGAGGGGACATGGGTTCCAATCCTTTCTATGGCAATTGCTTGCTTGATGAGCTTGCCCAAATAACTTCTGTGTACCACATTTCTTCATCTGTAAAATGAGAATTAAGGCATTTTGTCTCTCCTGCTTAGACTATGGGCCCCATATGGGACAGAAACTATATCTGATCTGTTTATCTTGTGACTTTATCCCAAAACTTAGTAAGGTGCTCGATGCACAAAACCCATATAAAAAATGCCTATATAATAACTGTGGGTTCTTCATTAAAGACAAATTCCTATTCCACCTAAAGATTTCTTCTCTCCCCTAACTGAACTCTATTCACCTCACCCCTTCCCCAAATTCCCAGGAACAAAAGCCAGACCTCCTGCCTTGCTAGTGATACAAGCCCCACTCCGCTTGTGGGGAAGACTCTGACCCACGAGAAAATGCCATTTTTCGCCTCCTATTAGTTATTTTGTGACAAATGATTCCCTAGAGATCATGACTGTCCACAAGGCTAATACCTCACAGCAGTTCCTAGAAATCCTGAGATTTCAAGAACAAAAGCCAACAACTCACTACTCAGCATGTCTTCCAAGAGGTAAGATGACAGTCGCTGACCTAATAACATTAGTTGGAGTACAGCAGAGGATTTGGGAAAGGAGGAGGGAACTAGAAACTAGGTTACCAAAGGGAATGGATATGAGAGTCATCATTCATGTTAGGCACTTTAAAGGAACGGATTTAGAGAAGCAGCGTGGCGCAGTGGAAAGAGCACGGGCTTTGGAGTCAGGGCTCATGAGTTCGAATCCCAGCTCTGCCACTTGTCAGCTGTGTGACTGTGGGCAAGTCACTTAACTTCTCTGTGCCTCAGTTCCCTCATCTATAAAATGGGGATTAAGACTGTGAGCCCCACGTGGGACAACCTGATGACCCTGTCTCTCCCCCAGCGCTTAGAACAGTGCTCTGCACATAGTAAGCGCTTAACAAATACCAACAAATACCAACATTATTATTTAAGAAGCCTATGTTTTCCAGGAATTCTGAAGGTCAGAAGGAGGAATTTCTAATGAAAGAAAAGTCTCTGAGGAAAGTATCGCAATGAGTTGACCACTGGAATTAAATTAATAATGAGGATTTTGGTATTCATTAAGTGCTTACTCTGTCCCAAGAACCATACTAAGCCCTAGGGCAAATGCAAGATAATCAGATTGGATAGAGGCTCATCTCAAATGTGGCACGCAGTCTAAGGAGGAGAAAGAACAGGTATTCAATCTCCATGTTACCAATGAAGAAACTGAACTACGAAATCACCAGGCAAACAAGTGGCCGAGCCGGGACTAAAAGCCGGGTGTCCTAACTTCCAGTTCTGTCCTCTTTCCTTTAGGTTGTCCTGTTTCTCTAAATTAAAGGAAATGGTTCCATATCAAGCATGGGCATTTATTCCTGGATCTACTTTAAGATTCTGATTCAACTAGAGCTGCTGTTGAAACCTTTAACAAAGTAAACATTGGCTCTCTGTTTGCAACCAGAGAGGGTGTCTGTGTGCACCTGTGCTACCTGTAGTGGTAGTAGAGAAGCTACATGGCATAGTGGATAGAGCATGGGCCAGGATGTCAGAAGGTCATGGGTTCTAATCCTGCAACTTGTCTGCTGTGTGACCTTGAACAAGTCACTTCACTTCTCTGGGCCTCAGTTCCTTCATCTGCAAAATGGGGATTAAGACTGTGAGCCCCATCTGGGACAGTGCTGTCCAAACCGATTTGCTTGTATCCACCCCAGTGCTTAGTACAGTGCCTGGCACATAGGAAGGGCTTCACAAATACTATTATTATTATTATCATCACTAAAGAGATGCTCTCACAGAGGGCAATGGAGAATTTGACATTCTTCCAAACCTATGGTATCCCTAAGGGTGTAGGACTGGCTAGCTGAACCCTGGATACTTTCTGCGTCTTTTGGTGGTCCCAGATCTAAAAGTCATGGGATGGTGGCAGCAAACTACTATGGTAAACTCTAGGCATACTAATCCAGCAGTCAGTCAATCATGGAGCACAAAGGAAATACCTACCTTGACTGTGGGCATAAGGTCCTGTGCTACAACTAGGATCCTGGTGCTACAATTAGGAATCTAATCTCAAAAGCAATGGAAGTGTCTCAGTGTTATGTGGCTAAATGTTTACCATTCATTCCCCATTCCCTTTCAACTCTCACACCAGTCTTTTCCTAAATCCTGTTGTTTGTTTCTTGCACACCATTCTCAGCTCCACTCTTTCATCACCACTGAAATATCCACTCACCTGGATTAAGCTCTCATCATATTCTGTTTGGGATTCCACAAGCAACAAGTGCAGGATTTTTGATAAGATTTTCTCTTCTCCCATACCTCTGCCTAACAATCACCATCAATTGAAATATTTTTCTCCCAGTGGCCCTCCGATATCTGTTCGTATTCTTTTTATAAAGTTGAGTAGGAATGTACAACTTGAAAAAGTCTAAGCAATTTCTTCCAAGGCCAGATAGCCCATGAAGTTGGACAAGAAAAGGATTGGACCTGGATTTGTGAAGCTGTGTAGCCTAGTAAGTAGAAAGAGCATGGGCCTGGAAATGGAGGACCTGGGTTCTCATCCCAGATCTGCCAATTGCTGGCTTTGTGACCTTGGGCAAATCACTTTACTTCTCTGTGCCTCAGTTTCTTCAACTACAAAGTGGGGACTCATTACCTCTTCTCCTTAGACTGTGAGACCCCATATGAGTCAGGGACTGTGTCCTCTTGTTTAATTTGCATTTATCTCAGCACTTAGAACAGACTTTCACACATAGTAAGCACTTAACAAATTACTTAACGAATGTAATAATAACAATAATAATAATAATCTCCAGCCTCAGTCTAAAATCAGCCAGCTGTTAAAACATTGGAGAGGAGTGCAAACTCAAAGAGACAAAAACACACAGCATATATTTTGGTCAGATTTTAAATAAAAATGTAACTTTCCTTCCCTCTTACTGGAAGCAAAAATGAATAAATCCCCAATGCAATTCCTAATTGAGTTTGGGAAATACAGAGAACTCATAATTTTTTTAGGTTGATGAAGACGGCAGCTCATGTCAAATTCAGAATTCTGCCTGGGAGGGAAGGGATTGGCTGAGTTGCTTAGAATACTCTCATGCTGGCTTTTTTTCAACATCATATTTAATATAGCTGGAGGGAGAGTAATTATTTCTCCTGGCAAACAAAGGCAGTCTACAGTTATTTTGTTCCTTCTGTCTGGTGAAGAAGGAAAACTACAATGGCTGCTGGCTAGAAAAAATAGTGATTCCTATCTACTTCCCTTATTCTCACATGGATTATTGAGGATAAGTCATTTCACAGTTTGGTGAAACCTTGCAAAACCTAATGTTAGTGATGTCTAATCCTCTCTCTCTCTCCCTATTCCTCTCCCTCTGTTTTCTGTTTCTCTCCCTCTACCTCTTTCTGTGTCTTTTTCTCTTCTCTCTCTTTTTCACCCTCTCATAGCTCTCATTCTCTCATTACATATTTTTGTTTCATTTTAGCTTTAAGTGGCTGCCCCTGTTCTATATGAGAACCATTAACAGGAATCACTTTGTCATTAATAGGTGTCATAGACATATTCATGCAGTTTGTCTGTACTTTGGGGCACCATAAATGAAGGTGTCATCTCATTTTCCACTCATGAATGTCTTTGGAGAGGAAGGGATATCACAAAGCTTTGATATGGCATTGTACAGGGGTTGGCTGATTAGTGAGTGGAAGGTGGCTTGTTTTGTGTATGGCATTCTTGTTCTATCATGCGGTGCTAAACCTCTGCAATACCTTTTTCAAGTAACCAACAGATCATTTGGTACCTTCCCAGCTATGTTCCAAGCTCTTTTAGCTTTTCCATTAATCTCTTCACATAGACAGTCTCATTCTTCACAGAAAAACCTAGTTTTTCATTAGGGAAATGTTCTTTATTCCCAGTCTCTAAATGCTCCTCTCATGTAGCAAACCCTCTTGTTCCTACACTTTCCTTTTCTCCCTTTTAATTTAAAAAGGCACCTGGGTTCTTTTGTTGGACACAAGGTCATATACTAAAAAACTCTGTCAGGCACCGTTATTGAAATACTCAGGGGGTTGGATGCTAACTCACTTCCTTGGTATTCAGTTTGCTGGCACTTGTGAGGTGGAGATTGTTTTCCCATGAAGAGATGATTGTATCCCCTGACCATCAACAATGGGTTATCTCTGTACCTTTTACTCAACCAGGTTCATTTGCAAGCGGCCTACATTTTTATGAACTATTTCTCCTTACCTGTTTTTTCAGCAGCACACAGAGCTAGTCAGAAAAAAAAATGGACCTGCAGAAGAAAAGGACACTGTTGGATGTTTTAAAACTACTTTGAAAGTTGCGACTAGTATAAAACAAGCCTATGCATGACTGTCTTACTGGGAAACAAATTGTTAATGCTGTTCTGAACTCCATGTTGATCTCGCCTCAGAAATAAAGAGGTTAACATAAAGCTTCCACTGCAGTCATCAAGATTCCAACCCTTAAATGAAGACAGTCTTGTCAAGTTGTTTATGTTGATTTGCTAGAAAAAAATCCTTACTGGTAGTGATTTCAGAAGAACAAATGACACGGTATCCTGCACCAAGCTAAAGTCTAGATATAGTAAAAATCATCAGTGGTATTTATTGAGTGCTTAATGTGTGCAGAGCACTGTATTAAGCACTTGGGAGAGTACAGTACAACAGAGTTGGTAGATATGTTCACTACCCACAATGAGCCTACAGTCTAAATCTGTATTTTCAAAATGAAAAAAACTATGCAATATGTAATGTGATTAGAAAAGAATACATGAGTTCCTTAAAACAAAATATCTAAATGTCACCCTGAAGTGTCAGAAGAAATCCAGGAACTGTAGATTTACAGTGGATTTTGTATCAAAAAACAGCTTTTAAATTTAAACAGCTTGAGGATTAATAAGGTCTGGGACAACAAGTTGTGACTATATCCATATAGTTTATACACTGACAGCTCTTTAAAGTTGATGTTAATGCCTCTGGGCCAAGGCGGGCAAACTTCAGCAGATACAACTAAATCATACTCGCTAAATGAGTTTATAAATCATTCTGCTTTTGACCAATTGAGCTGAAGGTTTCATTTATGCTGTAGGTATTTTTTCACATTCAAAAAAAAAAAGACTGATTATTTGAAACATGAAACTTTGCCATTTATAACAACAACCACCACCCCCTGCCCCGCCCCCCCCGCATCTATCTTTTTTACATTATGGCAGTGGAAGATTAAAGCATACATAAATAATTAAAAACATACAGTGTGGTTGCAATTGCTGATCCTGTCACAGTTAGGGAATGATTTTGGTTCCCACAGCTGTTCAGCCGATCCTAATTTGAGTCAATGGGAGAAAGAACAGCATTTCATGTTAAGGGATAGTTGATATATGGAGGCAGTATTTTCATCAATCTATTGAGTTTAAAAGAAAACAAATCTGGATAGGCTGCCTTAATTCTTTATTGATTTCTGAATAACTTAAATGATAGATATTATACAAAATTTAGCACCAGACATAATCTCTGATTTTCTTTCCTCAAATAAGTTTAAAAATCATTTATTCTGCAACAACGGGTGATGATAAAAAAATAAGACCAACCCATTTTCTCTATCTTTTACTATTACCATATTGAAAAATATTAAAATCTGAAAAAGGAAAGCACATTTATTCCTCATAGAAAATCTAGAAAAACACTGAAGCAAAGAGCAGAGTTTTATGCAGGGATGATTTCTTATTTTCCTCAAAAGTCAGACACTTTTCTAATAAGGCTCTGCATAGTGATGACAGTGTATGTGGCCTTCTTAATTACTAAAAGCTAATGTGCCAGCTCCAGTTTTCATGTTCTTGGCTATTGAATCAGAGTAAACAATAGCCGGTATTGAAATATCTAAATTACACCATATCCAGTTTCAGAGAGAGAAATATTATGATAGAGATGCTTATTGTAAATCTTTTCAATGCATCCACAAAATAATGCCCTGATAACATAGGTTCTTCCTGAAAAGCACTTTGAAAGATACAGACTTCTCATGGTCCTTGTTCATTTACGCTATAGTGTTCTGATCTCAGTAAATCTTCCCTCAAACACCAGAAGCATGAGAGAGACATTTCTTCCCATACATGCCGCTTTTTGGTTGTTCTGTTTAGAGGAAGCAGGTTTCCTCAAATGGCATCTACACATTGTGCATAGACTCTTACGGTAGAATAGCTATTTAAAAATATTTCTCTAGTCCAGTGTCTTTCGCCAACTGACATCTGGTTAGTCCTGAGGTCTTCATAAAACAATGACATAGTGTTCCCCAAGAATTGACTCCAAACACAGTGCAAGAAAGGAGGAAAGGCACATAAGTATCCCAAACCCTGAATCTTACACTGTTTTAAAAAAGGAAGTATCAACATTTATCTTTATAAATGATAAAGGCTCCCAATCTGGGTTGTCCTTCTAATTTTTTTTCCCAAATATAATGTGTCCAACCTCCCTCTTTCAGCCACTGTATGCTTGCTTATTCATACAAAATCAGACTTTACTTAGAAAGTTAAACTTTCTACAAATTCCTACTTGAAGTAGAGGATTTCTTTAGTGGAATCTATAACAAACCAGGAAAAGCCAACTGTTTACCAAGAAGAAGATGTTATCAAGGCAGTCACTGCAACAAGGACATGGGCAAACCTCAACTAAACAACTTTCTTATTCTCCACCCATGTTTTCTATTATTTCTAGAACGACTAGCTTAACAAACGTCTCAGGGTAGAGGAAGACCATGTTATAGAAATGTTGGCTCCCTAACTCTGTCAGTCCTTTCTTCAAAGCCCTCCCAGTGGGGAAGAAACCACTGTTCTCTCTCCTCTCACCTCCTACCTATATTCTGGGCAACAGGAAACACTTAAAACTTTCTAGTGCCAATTTTTTTAGCAACTTCCCTGAAAATATTCACAAAAGTATAAAGCAAGTAAGCAAGGGGAGTTGAGGGGAAAATTTGGAGGACTTCACATTTGACTGTTTTGATCTTGTCTACAAAGTAGTTGGCAAAGTCATCTAGGTTGAGAGAGTTGAGTTCCAAAATATATATAAATATAGCATTAAGAAATACCAGGAATTGGAATTTCTTTAGAAACAAATGTAGTTTTCAGAGCTGAGAAAATCATTAAAAGACTTCCATTCTTGTAATCACTTCAGATATTTGCTTATGTTGTTACGCATTTTGTGCTCACAATAGCCCAATTCAGTTTAGTGTCGTGGCTGTGTTTGGTGTATGAGAATTTTCAACTTAACACTGAACATTAAATAAGATGGAAGATTCTGCAAAGTATCCCACTAGCATATTTACTAAGAGGGTGTGAGTTCTTAGACTTAGCCAAGATGATGGATCCAACTTTTAGAGCAGTTCTATTAACCATCAGAAGACAAGACATAATCACAAAATATTTGACCCTAGTCAGTCCACCAGAATTCAAGCCATGATTGATGCATTGCTGATTCAGTAAGCAGTATGTGAGAAGTGGGTCATACTATGAGACAAAATTAGGAGTTTTTTGGAAAGGAAGGTAGAATAAATAATTTATCCACCATGTTAGGTTGAGTAGGGTCAGTAGATAATGCTGAGAAAACTGCTTAAGAAACATGATATGTGCCCTGTGCTGAAGTCAGTTCTCACAGCAAATAACAGGTCGGACTTTAATACACCTCTCTTTTCTACCTTTAATGCAGCATGCAAATTTCTACCCATTATTACCAATTTTGTCAGTCTCCTGAGAAAGGTGCTACCCTTTTTGATTTTCTCTTTTTCATTGTCTGCTTCCTCTTGGATGGTGCGCTGCCTAGTTTTCAGAATTTGTATACAGAAGAAAGTCTGTGCTATTACTGAAATATATTGTATGGAGGTTTCTGAGATTTTTCAGGTATAAACCCACAGTTTTCTACAAGTGTACTCTCTTTCTGTGCATCCTATGATGATGCTCTGATTAGGTAGCAAATTTCAGTGACAAAGCTACAATCTGTGTTGCCAATGAAATCGTTGAGTGTGTGTAGCTATTTCCGGTTTATTTTTATTCAGACCTAATATCAGTCTATAGCTCAATGCTGACTCTAAAATGACTCATAACCGGCTGTGTTTCTTAATGATTCAAGAGAACAGTCATCAGCATACAGAAATCCTGGATGACTATCTCCAAGATTTTGATAATCCACTCACTCTGTTGAGTTTAAAGAATCTTCTTGTGGATCAAAATGCATATTCTGACTCTAGCTTCCAGGTTTCTCAATGCTTCCTTAAATAGGATGCCAGACACTAGACTAAATAAGATTGGGAATACCATAAAGGTAAATAATAATAATTGTGGTATTTGGAAGTGCTTACTATGTGCTAGGCACTGCACTAAGCACTGGGGTGGGTACAAGGAAATCATTCTGGACATAGTCCCTAGCCCTATTTTACAGATGAGGTAACTGAGGCACAAAAATTGAAGTGATGTCCAAGGTCACACAGCAGACAAGTGCTAGAGTCAGGATTAGAACTCATGACCTTCTGACTCCCAGGCCCTGTGCTCTATCCACAGTGCCATGCTGCCCAATGGTGATGGAGGAAAAAAGTTAGGCAGGACTCCTTTAAATCTAACTCTATTGATATATGATAGCCAAATTTGTAATTACATTGTCCTAATATGTGATCACGTTAAATGTTTGTATTGTATGCTCTACAAGGACTTTGTGTTGTATTTTACATTTCTGTCTCATAAATTGGTAATTCTGATATTTTCCTCAACTCATCACTTTCATTCAACTCATATATTCAGTTCCTCAATCCCCCTGGTTTTTCCTTCATAACATCTCTAGAATCTAACTGTTCCTCCCTTCCCAAACTGTTACCAAGTTAAGCCAAGCACTTACCACCGCTTCAGACATCTCACCGACCTATCTCCATGCCTCCTGTTAACTCTGTTGCCAGGATCCAAAAAAGAAAATAAACCACAAAAATTCAGCCCACATCTTTCCACTTTTCAGAAACCTTCAATGGTTTCCCATCCTTTTCCTCCTTAAATGGAAATTTCTTATAATTGGCTTTAAGGCACACAATCAGCTTACTCCTTCCTACTTATTTTATCTTTCACTATAACCTAACTCACCCAACCCTCACACAAATAACTACCTGCTTACTTTAACTTGATCTCACCTGTCTCACTGATGACATCTTACTCATGTCCTCCCTCCAGCCTGGAACTCCCTGTCCCTTCATATCTGACAGACCACCCCTTTCCCCATCTTCAAAGACTTACTAAAATCCCACATCTGCCAGTAGGTCTTTCCTGTCTAATGCTTCCTTTCCCCATTTTTCACCCTTCTTCTGCATCCCTTGTGCTATTTGAGTCTCTTCCTACCCCAACTGCATAGCATCCTTAAGCCCTTTGCTAGTTAACCCATCCTCAGCCCGAAAACACTTAAGTACATATCCTTTATTTACATATTCTTTTTTATCTAAACGTCTGTCTCCCCCTCTAGGCTGGAGGCTTCTGGAGGAAAGTAATTGTGTCTACCAATTCTATTGTATTGCACTCTCTCAAGTGCTCAGAATAATGGTCTGCACATAGTAAGGTGAAGAACTTTTTTTTTAAAAGGTATTTTTTTAAGCTCTTACTGTGTGTCAGACACTAAACTAAGTACTGGGATAGATACAAGATAATCAAGTTGGATACAGCACATGTCCCACTTGGGATATACAGTCTTAATCCCTATTGTATGGATAAGGAAACTGAGGTCCCCAGAAGTGAAGAGATTGTGAAGAGATTTGCCCAAAATCACACAGCTGACAAGGTGTGGAACTAGGATTAGAACGCAGGTTCTCTAACCCCCAAATCCAAGTCTTTCCACTAGGCAACGCTGCTTTTCCATTAATTATGAATCCTGGTGCCCAGGAGGAAAGGTTTTTTTTAATTCTCCTCGTAGTTATATTAACGGGGTTAACTCTCTGGTAAGCTGCAAACAGCATAACAAAAGACAATCATTACCTATACCCATTTGGAAGTCTGGCTGTAGTCTCATTTGGTCCTCTAGACGAAAACTGATTATAGGCAGAGAATGTGTCTGCTAATCATTATAGTGTACGCCCCAAAGTGCTTAGTACAGTGCTCTGTATGTAGTAAGCGCTCAAAAAACACCCCTGCTTGATTGATTGATTCTGTTTGTATCATATGAGTCTTTTCAGCCCAACCTGAACCTATGGATCCAATTTCCACATCAATCACAGCACCTACAAATCTAAACAACGGCTAGATCTGAGAGTATATGCATTCTTACACAAATAGAATATAACTGGAACCAAATTCCTTCAAAAGGACTATCAATAAAAAGAAAGAGAGACCATTAGTTGCCTTTTATGAACCTTTAGGAATGAAATTGCAATTCCAGAAAGATTCAAATGTCTTCATTCTGCAATCTATGAATTTAAAGTAATTCTTTGTGGGCAGAGATGGTGTTGACCACTCTATCGTACTGCTTGGTTCAGTGCTATGCATATAGTGGGTAAAATCTGAAATTCCTTGTGAGTGTTTATAGACCAGAATCCCTTGCACTTTTCTTTATAATATAACTCTTTGGAGCTATCGCCACCACCATTTCCAAGCATAAAACCTTATGCAATTTTGCAGATTACACAGCACAGGAGAGGAATAAGTTTAAAACCTTGCCCCAAAATATGGGTCAGGGTAAATTTTAGGCCTTCTCCCATTAAGCCCTCACTTCTTCTAGCCATCCCTCCTGCATCACCCGTGCACTTGAGTCTGTTCCCCTTGTGCACTTTGATATTCACCTTTTCCCAGACCCACAACATTTATGTATGTACCCATCTCTAATTTATGTTAATGTCTATCTGGCCCTCTAACCTCTAAACTCTTTGTGGACATGGATCATCCATACCTATTCTGGTGTACTTTGCTCTCCCTGGTGCTTAGAACAGTGTTCTGCATACAGTAAGCACTCAATAAATACCACTGATAGAATATTTGAAATATATTTCATATTTTCTTAGAAGAAATCCAATCATTCTGATATATTTTTGTGAATCAAGAGCCTCATTTTCACATGTAAGACTGGCCATTTCAACATTAAAGTAGTCAGGGACTTTGCATTTCCCTTGATGTGGAAATGCATTTATGTCTGTGAGCTGTATTTGGTGGGTTGAGGGATTAAGAGAGGCTGCGGGGGTGAGAGATGGTCCTGTTTTTCATTTTAACTCAGTAAAGTTACATTTTCAGTTACAGACCCAAAAGCATGTGTCTACAAAGCATAGAATTCCATCTGGCAGCGTGCCAACTCCAGCTTCTCTCAGTCCGCTGGTTTTCACAGGTAACAACAAGCAGGACAGGAGGAAGAGGACTTGGTCGAACATAGTATACGATTCCAAAAGAAGTTTGCTTCCTATCAGTATTCTACAGACTGTTAATCTTCTATTCACCATTATACCAAATATCATAATTCAATAAGCCCTCATAAAATATAAGAGCATTTAAAGCTGCTGGGAGTTTCTCAACTCTGAAAAATCTTTTTATCCTCTCACATTTTTAACAATCCACAGGTGTTCATTGGTCATTCTCATTCTTATTGAAAGCAGAGTGATATGTCTTCTAGAAATGAGCACTAGTGCTTAGCAAAAATGATTATGTTAAATATTCTGCAGGCTGTAGTCAACATTTAAATTCAAATTCTTTTTATTTCCTCACTGATACATTTTAGGCATGATCCAACTCCTTTTAATGTATTCAAAAAATGTTTTTTTTTCCTATGACAAGAAAATATTTAATAATTCTTAAATATTTGTATTCTGAATTTTTTTTACCAGAGGTTGCACAGCCTTTAGTGTAAAAATAAGAATTTCTTTTCTTTAGCAAATGCAAGTTATTTTATATGCAATGTTTTCTGAGTTGCATGCTCTTCTCTTTTCCAATCCTCACTTTTCAGTGGGAGATAGGTATGTACAATGGATAGGTCATATTAGTTTAAGATGCAAAAAACCTAAAACCATTCCCAACTCAGTTATTCCATCACCTGAATTAATTTCATGTTTCTGGGCCCCAGTTTACTTCTTCTTCCTGGTACTCTTAAAGGTGCATTAAGCTGTTCAGAAACTGTGTGTTTTGTTCTTTCACTGAGGTCATCATGAACTTAAAAATCAAGATCAGGCATTAATTCAAAAAAAGACCCAGAATTCATTTCATTAACTTGATTTCTTAACTTCCAGTTTGAAATTCACACTGTCTTCAGTACTACATGTTTAATGAAAGGCTTCCAAATCCCAGAAAGACAAAACAGTTTTCAGTGAAATCTCAATCTTTTTGACTTCCCCACAACAACAAAAAATTTGAATCAAGTATGGAAAATCATCAAAAACTGAAGGGTGGAGTGATGATAGGATTAGATTGAGTAGTTAACAGTAGGACCAAGGATAGGTGACTCAGAAATGTGTTAAAGTAAGAGTCTGTGTTCAGAAGCTATAGGGATTATTCCAAAATTGAGTAAGAGCAAGGTTGGGAGTGTAGACTAGATGCAGTGGAACATATAGCTGGGGCATTATGTGGGAAAGGGATTGCACATCAGAACATGTTTTGCAATGAGAAAGTTTCCACCCTCTAAACCACAACGAATACTTCCAAACTTGGCCATTCAGTGTTATCCTCCTCAGGGTGAAAACCATTTTAGGGAATCCTGACCTAAGAATTTGATTTTAGTTTGAAAAAAGGCAACTAATAATCCAGGCTGATGAGTTAGTTGAAAGAAAGATGAAGGCATGTCCCATCCTAGATTAATTTGGACAAGAAGGGAGGAAAGGTAGATGAAGGAAATGCCAAGGGGGCCATGAGGAGCACACGTAGTTATAAATGTCAATATTTATTTAGTGCTTACTTGGTGTATGCATTGTACTAGGTGATTGGGAAGTGCAGAATAAATAAATAATATTGTTCTGTGTCCAAGGGAGAGGCAAGGGCAGAAGAAGCAAGGACTGATGAGAAAGCCCACTGATTGAGGATTTCTGCCAGAAGGGAAATTCATAGATTTGGCTTTGTTTTTACAGTTATGGAGCCAAGGCTGTTCAGAGAAGGTGCTGAGGCAAAGAAGGATTCTCATTTGTGAAATAGATTTTTTTTAATAGTATTTGGTAAGTGCTTACCACATGGGGTTCACAGTCTCAATTCCCAATTTACAGCTGAGGTAACTAAGGCAGAAAAATGTAAAGTGACCTGCCCAAGGTCACACAGTGGACAGGTTTTGGAGCTGTGATTAGAACCCTGGTCCTCTGACTCCCAGAGCTATGCTCTTTCCCCTAGGTCACACTGCTCGAGAAGCAGTAGATGCTAGTATTAGTAAAACAAGTTTTAAAATGATGGCGGTGTTTCATGCTCACAATAACTCACCACTTGATCACTGCATCAGCCTTTTAATCAGTCTTAATGCCTCCATTTTCTCTACTTTCCAGTACATATTCACTCTGATACTTGCATAATTTTTCCAGAACCTTGTTCTACACATTATTTCCCACCTCTTCAAACCCATCAACACTTACCCATTCCTCTTCACATCAAGCAGAAACTCCTGACCAATGACTTTAATGTACTTAATCAGCTCTCCTTTTAACTTATCCACTCTCTTCTTCCATTACACCCCAACTCACACCTTGTTCCTCTCAAACCAATCTCCTCACTGTGCCTCATTATCATCTCTCCCACTGCTAATCTCTTGTTCACCTCCTTCCCACTGCCTGGATCTTCCTCCTCCTACACCTTAGACAGACATGGACACTCCCTGTCTTTAAAGCCCAGTTGAAATGACATTTCTTCTCAGGAGTTCTTCCCCAATTAATCTCTAATCTCCCCAGTTTATGTCCCCTCAAATGTCAACTGTCATTTCAACACATATATGCCACTGAAGCACTTAAGCACTCACAACATCCAATACAATTTATGTAGGTATCTTTCCTATTCTATCACTTACCCCTATCTGTAAATACTTTAACTGCCTTTCTCCCATGCTTGACTGTAAACTTCTTGAATGAAGAGATCAGCCTCGTAATTCTATTGTATTTCCCAAGAATTTAGTACAGTACCCTGCCCACAATAGCAATTCAATAAAGCTCATATTGAATGATTTAGCCACCAGTTCACCATTTTTCAAAAGTTTTATGAGCAAACTACCTGTTTTGTTAACCAAGTTATCAGTAAAGGTATTGAATAACACTAGTTCCAGGACTGAGTGCTAGAAAACATGACTTCATCTCCTAATTAAACATTGACAGCTGTATACCCACGTAACAGTAACAGTATTTTTTCCAGTTTTTCAATGAACACGGAATCCAAGAACCGTAGTAAAATCAGGAGGTTAAAATTCAAGATAAGGTTAAAGAATAGTTTAGTTTGGAGAACAGAAGGTTGAGATAGATATGACAATAACTGTCTTCAGGACTATGATGGATATCATAGTTAACAATCAATTAATCAGCAGTATTTATTGATTCTTATTATGTGCAGAGTATCTATCTGCAAGGGAGAATGGAGAGTAAGCTCCCTGCCCAAAGCATAAAAGAATTTGTGCATACCTCACTCCCTTGGTGAACTCATTCGCTCTCACGGCTTTGACTACCATCTCTACACAGATGACACGCAGATCTACATCTCCGCCCCTGTCCTCTCCCCTTCCCTTCAGGCTCTCATCTCCTCCTGCCTCCAGGATGTCTCCACCTGGATGTCGGCCCGCCACCTAAAACTCAACATGAGCAAGACTGAGCTCCTCATCTTCCCTCCCAAACCCGGTCCTCTCCCAGACTTCCCTATCACCGTGGATGGCACGACCATCCTTCCCGTCTCTCACGCCCGCAATCTTGGTGTCATCCTTGACTCGTCTCTCTCGTTCACTCCACACATCCTATCCGTTACCAAGACCTGCCGGTTTCACCTTTACAATATCGCCAAGATCTGCCCTTTCCTCTCCACCCAAACGGCTGCCTTACTGCTACGGGCTCTCGTTATATCCCGGCTAGACTAGTAGTGTCACTGATACTACTAATGTCAGCCTTCCCTCTGATCTCCCTTCCTCCTCTCTCTCCCCGCTCCAGTCTATTCTTCACTCTGCTGCCCGGCTCATCTTCCTGCAGAAACGATCTGGGCATGTCACTCCCCTTCTTAAACACCTCCAGTGGTTGCCTATCGACCTCCGCTCCAAACAAAAACTCCTCACTCTAGGCTTCAAGGCTCTCCATCACCTTGACCCTTCCTACCTCTCCTCCCTTCTCTCTTTCTACCACCCACCCCGCACGCTCTGCTCCTCTGCCGCCCACCTCCTCACCGTCCCTCGGTCTCACCTATCCCGCTGTCGACCCCTGGGCCACGTCCTCCCGCGGTCCTGGAACGCCCTCCCTCCTCACCTCCGCCAAACTGATTCTCTTCCCCTCTTCAAAACCCTACTTAAAACTCACCTCCTCCAAGAGGCCTTCCCAGACTGAGCTCCTCTTCTCCCTCTACTCCCTCTACCGTCCCCCCTTCACCTCTCCGCAGCTTAACCCTCTTTTCCCCCCATTTCCCTCTGCTCCTCCCCCTCTCCCTTTCCATCCCCTCAGCACTGTACTCGTCCGCTCAACTGTATATATTTTCATTACCCTATTTATTTTGTTAATGAAATGTACATCGCCTTGATTCTATTTAGTTGCCATTGTTTTTACGAGATGTTCTTCCCCTTGACTCTATTTATTGCCATTTTTCTTGTCTGTCCATCTCCCCCGATTAGACTGTAAGCCCATCAAAAGGCAGGGACTGTCTCTATCTGTTGCCGACTTGTTCATTCCAAGTGCTTAGTACAGTGCTCTGCACATAGTAAGCGCTCAATAAATACTATTGAGTGAATGAATGAATACCCAATATGCCTGGCAGATAAGAGAATCAGCATGGCCTAGTGGAAAGAGCACTGGCCTGGGAGTCACAGGACCTGGGTCCTAATCCTGGCTCCACCACTTGCTTGCTGTGTGACCTTGGGCAAGTCACTTAACTTCTCTGTGCCTCAGATCCCTTGTCTGCATAATGGAGATTCAATACCTCTTCTCCCTCCTATTTAGTCTGTGAGTCCCATTTGGGACCTAATTAATTATCTTGTATCTACCTCAGCATTCAGTACAGTGCTTGGCAGATAGTAACCATGTAACAAACCCCACAGTTATCACAAGTTTGCTTTTCCTGGATCCCTCATTTTGAGAAGCAGGAGGATGGGAAAATCTAGGTTTTAGGACATACTCCCCTCCAACCTCCTCAGGTGCAGTCAGTTATATTTAATGAGTGTTTACTGTGGGCAGAGCACTTTACTAAGCATTTGGGAGAGTACAATATGACAATATTACAGACATAATCCCTGCCCACAATGAGCTTATAGTCTAGAAGACTTCTACAGTCTTCCTTGGCTCATCTATTTGCCCCTTTTAATGGTCCTGGGATTGAAGCCTCCTCTATGGAAAGTGGTTCATCCACAGAGCAGTAGTAGTGCAGAGGCAGTGTTGTCTAATGGGAAGAGCCTGAAATGGGGAATCAGAAGATCTGGGTTTTAATCTTGGTTCCATCACTCGCCTGCCGAATGACCTTTTTTTTTTAAAAAAAAAGGGTATTAAGCATTTACTATGTGTTAAGAACTGTACTAAGTGCTGGGGTAGATACAAGATAATCAAGTTATTACTCCCAAAACAGGCTCTATCGTCTAGGCCGTTCTGCTTCACTAAGTGTTTAAGTAATTACTACTAATGATACAATACTTTCATTCATGAGAGGACCTATATTTTTCAGATAGCAACAATTATAACTTCACCATCATTAATTCATTTGAAAATGATATTCATTGGTATAATGTTTATAGTTGGAATATGTCAGGAATTAAGACACGTGTGTGAAAAATGAAAGTTATTTAGAAGGGAAACTTCAAAATATGTCACTTGGTATGCAAGGATACAGACTTTATTAGTTATCTCAAAAACCCTACAATAAAAATAGAAAAGAACAGAACAGAAGATTAAAATTTTAAATATGCTGAAATGTAAGAATTTTTTATGTATTTTAGTTCATCAATCAGTGCTATTTATTGCACACTTATTGTATGAGGAGCAATGTGTGAGCACTTGGGAGAATACAGGGGAGTTGGTAGACACATTCCCTCCTAACATCTGAATTCACTCATATGTATGTGTGTGTCTGAATATAGCCTTCAAATCCACAAGAAAAGTGCAAAATTTGGATTGGATAAGAATCTGTCGACGGTGAAGTTTTAATCAATCTGGGTGAGTTAGATGATGAGGCTTTCTACCTCCTGAGCATGTACAGGTTGTCCCCACCTGAGGTGTTTTCTTTGCAGCCCACAGCCTGGTTATATTTGGGACATTAGGCAGCCCACAGCCTAATGTCCCAACTTTCTTGAATTCTCTGTTCTAAACCACATCTCTGATTGTTGCTTAACAGGCTATATTATCTTCTGCCGCTGTTTTCCAGGAGTGCATAGCTATACTACGGTGTTGCTGCTCTCTTTACCCACTTCAGCTCCTCACAGGCAGCATTTGAGTATTCTGACCAATCTTCTCACATGTCCTTCCTCTGACAGTGAGGACGCCCTGGAAAGAAGACTGCTTTCTTCCTGGTGAGCTAATTGGATTTTGGGATCTATTTCGTTATGATCCTATTTTTCAATTTAGTACCAAGCACAGCACAGAGGTCTGCACTGAACACTCATTAATACCACCAAATGATTGATTTCAACAAATTCAAAGTGCCCTCCAAAACCATGTTTGAGGGGGAAAAAAAATTTTTCGATTTTAAACCACCTGTTATGGAGAGCCAATTGTCTACTTGCAGATTTGCACATTAGGAAGGATGGGAGTTTCATCTCTTACTCACCTCTTAATTCTTTTACAACAAAATGTTCTGAAGGTTCTCCAACTAACAGGAAATGATTAACTCTTTTGGAATTCTATCACCGTTCTATAGCAATATGACTCATGTGAGAAAAGGAGAGAAAGAGGTCTCAAAGAAGAAAACCCATGCTGAGAATGGTAGAATATTCAGTCTTCAGTTTCATACCCACTAAGGTGGGTATATTCATGATTCCAAGGCACATACTTTCCTACCTAAGGTATCTATTCTGAGAGACAAGTCCTTATGGGGGGGAGTGGAGTAGTTAAGATTTATCTTGAAAACAATCATTTAAGGGTGAACGACTGCTAGAGACTTGATTTTAAACCCTAGAAGGTAAAATTGAGACTTAATAATAGGGTGTCAGAAGCAAAGAACTACAATCTTTTCTGAGTATTCCTTACTATTATCAAGTGTCTGAGACCAAATGAGCCGTTGATGATTGGGAGAATTCTAGTGGCACCTTAAAATCAACAGTTGTTTTTAACTTTGCGAGAAATGTAATCCCAGCTAACTAAAAAAGGTTTCCTCTTTGGAAGAATAAGATAAATGGTGGGGAGGGAGGAAACACAAAATTAGGCAGAAAGAAATCAGAAGAATTTATCAAGGAATTCACCAACTTGTAAAGAGTCCTCTAAACTGAACAAAAGGAGTAAGTGAAAAAACTCAACTGGGAAAAATAAGGGAAATACAAACAGGAAATCTCCTCCCTCTGATTTAGACTGCATGTACTATGTGATAAAGGACCTGTGTCCAACCTGATCGCCTTATATTCATTTGATCGTACTTATCGAGCACTTACTGTGTGCAGAGCACGGTACTAAGCGCTTGGAAAATATCTAACCAACTGCTTAGTACAGTGCCTGACACATAGTAAATGTACGATTTAATACATGTATGATTTAATAGTAAAGAATTAAAAGCATAAGCAAAATCAAAAAATAATCAAAAGCACAATCTTCAACTATCTTCTTCATCTGTACTTTGTCACAAGAATGATGTAAATTAAAATCATACACTAGAAAAGTAATATAGAAAGTAATTATGGAAAGTTTGCAGGTAGGAAATAGAATCAGAATAATAGAGGAGAAATTTTTTCTGAGCCTTCCAAAGTGGGAAAAGAGCACATTCATAAGGATGAAGAAAAAGAAATGTTAACCAAAGAGTATAAAATGAAAGCATATGCAAGCAATGAATGTGAACTAAAGAGATTATACTAATTGAAAACCACTTGAATCATGTTAAGTTGCATGTTTGCTGCATTTGCATAGCTTTTCAACTCACTGAATCAAGACTTTTTTTAAAATATCAAGAAAATGATATATCTGTAGTACCCTTTTTTTTGGATGAATTGGTGTACATATTTGAGGGTGAGTGTGTGTGTGTGTGTGGTGTGTGTGTTGAGTAATTTCACCTGGGCTCTTGAGAATATGCTTTAGGGGTTAATTAAGATAGGATAAAAAAATAGATCTAACCATAAACAGAATACGCTCATCTTCTGAAAATAAGAAAACACATTTCTGTGCAAAAACATCTGCTCCTCCATAATATTCTAGGTATAAAATTCAGGAAAGCTTGTCACAGTTCAAACTTTTATCTCATTACATTTGTGAAAGTGTTATTATGGGTAATACTGTTTGGCCTTGAGCCAGAATTGTAAATATACCCATGAAACCCACAAAAACTTTACCTGTAGGATCAATTACAAAGACCTTGCTCTACTCAGGCCTCTTAATAAACCTATTTCTACTGGAATACTCTTTGTTCTACACTACTCAAATGCACTGCATAATTGCATAGCTCTCCACATCTCAGAATTCGTGCGAAGAGCATGAGCTTTTGCTCTACAGTCAATTAATCAATAGTATTTATAGAGTGCTTCCTGTGAATAAAGAACTGTACTAAGCGCTTGGGTGAGGGACAATACAAGGAGTTTACAGTCTAAAGGGGAGACAGAGAATAAAATAAATTGTGGATAATGTGCATAAATTCTGTGCAACATCGTGTTCCTTGATTTTGTGACAAATTAGAGGATACTATTAAGGATACCTTTTCTGACAAAAATCTTCCTTAGCTGGAGGAAATCTTCATACCAACCTTTACTGATATTTTACATCCTGCACAGGAGTTTATGAAGAAGACAATGGGGGAATATTGAAAAGGAAGAGATGTTAGAAAGAAAATTGACTGAAAGACAGAGAAAGGTGAGGATTAGCTAAGTATTATATGAGATATTATTTTTCTCAAAAGCAGTTTTATTGACCAATCATCACTAGCTAATCAAATGTTTGCTTTCAAAGATAATGCTTATGTTCTGAAAGCAGAAGACACCCCTTGCTACATGGCACTGATACATATAGAAGGTGCTCTTTTAAAGTTTGGATCCAAACTAGGGTTTAATCTTGCCTGAATGAAACAGACCTAAACTTGGGCTGACAACAGTGCTCATGAGTCCAGTAAAAATTCAAAATGACCTCTATTTTAGTGTTATGTTACTTAAGAAGAGTTAAAAAGTCAGAGAATCTCATAGTTCTAAGCAAAAACTTTTTCTTGTTCATTGATTGCTCCTGTGAGTGCTGGTAGATATGTAGTCTGCCAAAGCCTTTCCAATGCATAATATATACATGACCAAAAGAGTTGCTTTAAAATTAATGTGGCAATAAATTCAATACTGGCAAAAATGAATGCTTCTTGGTACAGTATATTTTGTACTATCTCTACTGAGTGAGTACAAATGCCAGACCTGGAATCAAAAACAAACATACCTTCCAGAGAATGAATCAGTTGTAAACACACAGGCATACAAGTGATACTTCTCTCTAAAGCCAATAAAGAAAGGATGTGATAATCTCCTAAAATGATTCTCCCCTCTAAAGTCAGTGAAGGAGGGATATGATGATCTCCTGATAACAGGGAATGGTACCAGGCAAATTCAAAGTTGATCAAATGCTTTCACAGCTAAATAAGCTAGGCATTGACAGGTAGAGATCAGAGGTAAGCTGAAACTGACTGAACTGGTTAGAAAATTAAAGTGTCATATTCCAGTAGCCCCTTCCACCAACAGAGTCAGAGTCGGAACTTCATGGAAGAGTTGGAAAGTCCAGGTCAAGGGAATTGAGTGAAAGAAGGTGGGGTACTGGTCCAGCCGGGACCTGGATGAAACCAAGGCTAGCATCAAAGACCAACTGGAGTTAGGGAGAGACTGAGTCAGCCTGGAGCAGAACATTTTCTTGAGCACAATATGTGTAGGCTAACAGCTGGACTACCAGCCTGGAACCTTGTTCAATCCTGACACTGGGCAGAGCCTGTTCTAAGCCTAATGAAATCCAGAGAAGACCATTTTCTACTTGAAATGTGTCTCCAACCTCAGATGCTACAAATAAAATCATCTGGCCCTGCAGCAAGACTCAATACGTCATTTACTCAAAGAAACCATCAGAATAATATAAAGATTAATTCAGTTACTAAGGGAATTCTCTAAAATCTCACTGAAGTTTAGTGCTGTAGCTTTATTTAGAATACTTCCAAGAACTGAGGAAGCAGGGTTTGGTTACTCTGTGACTAATCCAAATTCTGCTTTGTCAGACATGTGGCTGCAGATATGCAGGAGAGATGTCACTGAAGACTGTTCGATCTGCTCATAAAGAAAGCATTTGCCTAATGGTTTCAATTGTCCAAAGAGTGAATTCCCAAAATAGTACCATTTACTTAGACACCCAGCTGGTGTTGTGGGGGATGCCTTGTGCTCAATCTAAAAGGCACATGCTCTGCTCTTCATGGTTAGAAAGAGAAAAAAAGATTTCCTAATGGCCTCATCTTGAATCTCCAGGAAGAGTCTCTCTGGGGAGACTTTAACGTGAAGCATCATTTTCTTAGACTGCAAACCCCATGTGGGATAGGGACTGTGTCCCACCTGCTTACATCTACTCCTTGGCACGCTGTAAATGTTTAAAAAAAACCCCACAATTATTATTATTATGGATCCTATATTGGATCAACAGCTTTCATTATTTTCTGTTGTGCTAAAAAACAGTAGAGTGAAATGAGATCAATTCTCAAGTTAGCTTAAAATACAGTAGAATAATTCCAGTCCTGCAGGAAGAAAAAGGTATATCCCAAATGAATAAATGCATGTCAATAGAGGATTTCAGAAATCCACCTCAAAATATTTAAAATATTTAAAAATTACAACCTTCAAATACCAGTGGAAGCAGAGAGAAACAATGAGTGGAAGTATAATCACTATAATTTTTGACAATAATGCCATTTACTGAGTGCTTACTTTGTGCAGAGCACTGTACTAAGCACTTGAGAGGGTACAATATAATGTAGTAGGGAGATACAATCCCTACTTTCAAAGAGATTACTTTCTAGGGGAGACAGACATTAAAATAAATTAGATGAAAGAGCAACCAAGTACTAGGATATGTTCACAAGTGTGGTTGTAGTGGGGTGGGGTAAAATCCTAAGTGTTTAGAGGTGGGAATAAGTGCATGAGAGAGAGAAAACAGGGTGGGAGATGATATTTTAGTCAGGGAAGGCTTCCTGGAGGAGGTGTGATTTTTCAGGACTTTGAAGATGGGGAGAATGCTGGTTGAAGTGGAGGGAAGTTCCAGAAAGGAGAGAGACAGAGTGAACAAAATATTGACAACAGGGGATGGGAGAGTAAAGGACTATGAATAGGTTGGTTTTTGAGGAGTTGAACGTGTGGGCTGGGCTTTAATGCCAGGGAGGGGAGGAAAGTAAAGATGGGAGAGATTATTAAATCCAATGAGGAGGACTTTCTGTTTGATATGGAGATGGATGGGCAACCACTGGACACTTGAGGATCGGGAGGCTTGGGCAGAACATTTATTTAGAAAAATGATCCTGTAAGCAGAATGAAGTATAGACAATGAGGCTGGAAGGAGGGAAGTCAGAGAAGTGGTGGTGTCTTTGAGATCCACATGGTGTGGCACTTTAGATGGAATCCCCCTTCAGATTCATAAGAGTTGGTAGGTAGGCCAGCAGATCACGATGCTTCAACATTTTCCATGGCTCAGCTGAACTGATAACTTCATCAATAATTGGAACAAGTGCTGTGGCCTCACATTTTGAAAAATTCCCAGTGGTTTTTAGAACCTCGACCTCCATGGAAGGTGTGGACACAGACAAATGAAGTGTTACAGCCATCTCCACAAGATTCTTTTGTTTAAAAAGAGAGTGGACTCATCAATTTTCAGCAGGGTTAAGGCAATGTTTATAGAATCACATGGTTTTTTTAGTGATATACTGAAGTCATTGGTTTCATGTCAGCCTGTATCACCTTTGCTCTTTGCAGTTCTGGCATGGTACAACTTGTGCATAGGCTCTTAATTCAAATTTCATGTCCCGATGAGATTAATACATTTCTAACTTTTGTAGGGGGCACCAGGTGGTACAAAATATTGATTGATGAATAGTCTATTTCGCCATGCTGTCTTTTAATCTCTAAGTTAATTTCATTTTAAGAGTCTTATTGCACTAACATATCAGATAACCGGGAGAAACAACTGCTGCTGTTTATGTTGGAATGCACAAAGCTTCTTTCAGGTATCATTGTTCCCCAGGAATCTAACAAGGAGACATTTTGGTAGTTTGGGAGTCAACCTCTGAAATAACATCAGTGAAAATTTAGATTATATCAGACAATAATCAGTTCGATACTCCATTTCGAGCCATTGGATGAGATGTCACCATTTCTCCCTCTGGAATGAATTTCATTTATTTGGCTGGTGGAAGATGATGGATGTAATCACAAATTGGGTTGTAATATTCCCTTAGAAGAGTAGATCATGGCTGTTCAGTTTATCAATGACACTGGATCCATTTTTTTTTCTACTTTTGTCTAGACCTCACTATGGGTACACAGTACATTACTACTCTGGACATCGCAATCTCCCATGATCATCATCTTCACAGATGTTGACATTTATGATTTCTACCCAAATATTTGAAGAAAAAATTTAAGGCATGGCATCTACCTTCAAGGGATTTATAATCTAATATGGAAAACAGGCAAAAATATCTACATTATTTTAATTACTAAACAATAATATTTTAGTATGTACTCATGGCAAAAAATACATTCTGGAGTAAAATATGAATGAATATTTCATCTTTAATAATTCCCCTTGAATAGTATAAGTATTTTCTTGCCTATGCATATAAATGAAAAGCCAACAGCCTGAGTTCCCTTAAACTCTTATGGAGATATCTGTGAATGTGAAATTAGAAATGTGGGCAAAAAAATAGTAAAGAAATTATGGTTGGAAAAAGTCAGGGATCACTCCATAGGAAAAACTGCTTTCACTGTGAATTTATAATTCAGGTCAAAGCAAGTTTATCATTTACTTTCTACTTTAGAATGTTTATATGATATATGTTCTTTGCTTAATGGAAAATTGGATCCTTCATAATTAAATGGAATAGAAAATCTCCATCATCACATTTCAAACTTTAGAATACAAATACTTCAATACCTCAGCCTCAAAGACTGAAATCCTATAGTTTTCAAAAGCCTCTAAGAACTTTTGTTTGCCTGGAAAAGAATGATTCTTCTTGCTTAGATACAAGGAGGGTCTAGTTTTACCTAATATTGTTTAAATCTAGTTTATTCAAAGGCTCAAACTTGGACTATAATCTACTAAAATCTTGCTCTTGCATTATAATTTAATTGATACTCTTAATTCATGGTCACATCCCCTTGGATGTTTGTTTCACCTTTGTTCTGCAGGTTGATCTCAGTTGTCATTCGAAAGGACAAAAAGGCCTCGGAAATTAAAAATTAGAACTTAAGTAATCTTTAGCATAACATCAGTATGGCTCATATAGCCTTTATTCAGCCAAGGAGTTTTAGGAGGTGACATCATGTCTGCCAAAATGTCACACTGGGAAAGAATGATTCTTTGGTCACTTAGAGCAGGTGTCTGTGGCAGAACCGTGTTGAGAGGGTTTAAGAAAGTACAACTGTCCAAGCAAGGATAGACAGTTCCTTCTCCTTGAACATAGCTGTGCTTTTCAGAGAAATTGTTTAACAACTCATGGTGGTGTACACCATAATTAAATAAGCCAGTGTTTTAGGCACTCACACTTCAGTGGATTATGGAAATGGTTGCTTTTTTTTTTTTCAGTAACATGTATCAATAAGAACAGAATGAGAAAAAGATTAGTAGTTCTAGCCTCCAGGACAGGAAAAGAATCAAACATAGCTTAAGGTTTTTTCATTGATAGAGAAGCCTGACATTCTCCAGAGCTTATACGAACCAAGATTTCTTTCATGTTAATTGAGCCTCTGATCAGACTAAAGAGTTAACGGCTGGTTAAAATTCAGCTAACAAGCCAACCTCTCGAATCTGAGTAAAATACTACTATAATTTTAATTTTGTTTAGTTTTTGTTTTTTTAATGTAAGTCCACATTTGGGGCTAAAAACACACCTAAAATTCTTGTTTAACACCAACTTCACTACCGAAACCAATAAAGGTTAAAGTTAACATGCAAAAACAGTTTTAATTTAGAATGATCTGTTTCTATGGGAATAATGCCAGCAAGCAATATATCTGAATCATGAAATTAATCTAATTAAAAAATGGGAAAAATGATGTTCCAAGATTAAGACTGTTTCTATAATTCATGGGTATTTTGTTCATACTTACAGATGCTCCCTATAGCTTGGTGTGTATTTGACTGTATATCATCATGCAGTATTTCATCAAAAACAGCATCTCATACTAGAATAAAATATCTTCTTTGGAAACGATGTTTATGGACCATAAAATTCAAGACCTTCCCTGCTTTCAGGCATGTTCATTCCAACTCTATAGGGATCAGCTCTTCCCAGAATTGTAGTTTTCCCTCCCAGACATCAGGCAAAAAGGTCAGTTTCACTGAAGCCGAAACAGAAATCATTCTTAGTCATTTACCCCTCCACAAACTCACAAATTCCACCTACTCTCTGAAGCACTTATACTTCACCATTCAGAATGTGCTATCATGCCAAAACCATCTTCATCTCAAACCTTTAAGCAACATTCCATTGGTTTGGGAGAAAAAAGATAAGGAATATATAAACTTAGATTGTGGGTCAGTGAGTGATCCATTTCTGAAGTGATTCTGTTGGAATTGTCCCTCTACTGAATACAGTGTTTGCACACAGACACACATTCAACAAATGTTAGTGATAGTAGTATTGGATAAATTGTAAAGTACGTGGTTCGCATAACAACATTTCTTCTTTTGTGCCACGTGGCTTTCAGAGTGCTCAGAAAAACCTCAAACATTCCCACTGTCCCTGCCTTAAACATCTTGAAAATGGTTAGACAACTGAGTTTGGCTGGAAAGTTTGGATGTTTCCAGGAATTTACATTGAATATGGATCTGTAATTTCTATTAAATATAGCAACTGATCCCCCAAAAACAGGTCAAGGGAAGGGGCAAGGAAGAAAGCAGGCAGAGAGATGAGTAAAGCATTGGTTATACAAGGGAAATAAAAACTGAAAAAATATCTTGGGATGGAGGGCAAGATCAAATCCGTGTAGCAACTGCTTCTAAATAATAATAATAATAGTAGTCCCTAGTAAGTGCTTAGGCTGTAACAAGCACTGTAGTAACCACTTGGGTAGACACAAGATAATTAATTAGGCCAGACACAATCCCTGTCCCTCATCAGGTTCCCAGTTTAAGGCAAGAGGGAGACCAGGTATTGAATCCTGATTTTACAGATGAGGAAATTGAGGCACAGAGAAGTTCAGTGATTTGTCCAAGGTCATTCAGCAGGCAAGTGGCAGAAATGAGATTACTATGTAAGTCCTTTGACTCCCAGGTCCACGTACTTCCAATTAGCCACGTTACTTCTCGAAGTTTCACTTTGGTCCTACCCTGTTTCACATCTCACTGTTCTTGGTGTTTCCTTTATCCTGAATCCCCCAGTCCTGGATTCTCTGTTTTATGACATTTGTTAAATGTTTACCATGTGCAAGGGCACGTGTAATAACTGGGCTGTTTGTTAAGTACTTACCATGTGCCAGGCCCTGTATGAAGCTCTAGGTGGATACAGGCAAATCCTGTTGGACCGAGTCCCTGTCCCACATAGGGCTTAAATCTCAATCCCCATTTTACAGATAAGGTAGAACTGAGGCCAGGAGAAGTGAAGTGACTTGCCAAGGTCCTACAGCAGACAAACAGTGGAACTGGGATTAGAACCTATGTCCTCTGACTCCCAGGCTCATGCTCTTTTCACAAGCCCATGATTCTTTCCTCTTTTTAAAGTTCCTACTGAAGACGAATCTGTCAGTGACCAGAACTACAATGAGGTTGATATGCATGGTAGAAGCTCTGGGTACATTATTCCTTTCTTCCAGTCCTTGCAAAACTTATGAGCATTATTAAGCAGATCTGCTGGAACCTTGGCTTGCTGGGAAGTAACAGATTGGTTCCAACAGTATATCTCTCTAAAGTAGGTTATAGAACAATCCAATTGAGCTGTGAAAAACGTACAAATCAACACAAGATGCCCTGAAGAGAAATGTCTCTTGGTAAAAAAAAATGGTTGATTTTCCACACACTGATTGATGAAGCATTATACTTTGTTTTCTTGTACTTAGGAATTATTTTCAAACCTGCTATGTAACCAAGACAAGATACATTTTTCATGCCTAAAATAAAATTCATGGAGTAATTATCAGATATACATGAGTTTACACTTCAGGTTTCAATCTTATGCTTCTCATGTGACAACTGGGAGGGACAGAAGAGGAGAAATGGAGGTTGTAGATTTGGAAGCTGACTGGAAATTGCTACCTAGCCATCTGATAAAGAAATGTCTTTTGACAAAGCAGCACAGTCTAGTAGAAAGAGCACAGGCCTAGGAATCAATCAATCAGTCAAATTTATTAGCACTTACTGGGTTACAGAGCACTATCCCAAGTGCTTGGTAGAGTACTGTATAACAGAGTTGGTAGATCTGTTTCCTGTCCACAAGAAGCCCACAGTCTCTAAAGAGTCAGGAGACCTGGTTTCTAATCCAAATTCTGCTACTTGTTTTGTGTTTTTTTAATGGTTATTTGTTAATCCCTTATTAGTGTCAGGCACTGTCCTAAGCTCTGGCATAGGTACAAAATGATCAGGTTGGATACAGTCCTGGTCTCACAGAGGGCTCATGGTCGTAATCGTCATTTTTCAGATGAGGAAACTGAGGCACAGAGGAGTTAAGGACCAAGGTCACACAACAGACAGAGCTGGAATTAGAACCCAGATCCAATAGTTTTGTAACCATCTCCACATAGAGCAGAAATTCCTCACCATTGCTTTGAAGATCAACTCTAATCTCATTACTTATTCTCACCTTACTCCCACTACAACTCAGGCCACCCATTTTGCCCCTCTAACCTCAACTTGCTCATTTCCCCTAGCTCTTGTCTCACCTGCTAGAGACCTCTTCCTCACCCTTATCTCCTGTCTGGTACTCCATCCAACTACATACTGATAAATCATTTCCCAAACTCAACTAAAGTCATATCTCCTCCCCAAAGTCTTTCCTGACTAAGCGCTCAACCCCCACCCTACTTTCTCTCCCTACTGCTTTACCCACACACTTAGTTTCCAAGCACTTGGATACTCACCCCAACCCCACAACAATCCTTATACACAGCTGTTATCTATAATTTATTTTAATGTCCATCTCTCCACCTGACTGTAAGCTCTTTGAGGACAAGGATTGTGCCCTACCACTGAACAGTCTCCCAAGGACTTTATATTGCATTCCACAGAAAGAAAAGTCCTCAAAAATAGCATTGTTGTGATTAACTGACTGATGTGAACCTTTAAATAATTTTGCCCTGATTCAATGGGATTAAGGTGCTAAGAATAGAGACTGTGAGATAAAGCACCAATAGAAGGCCTAGTTGAGTACTGGAAATGTTTCCTTTTACTTAAAAAAAAGCAGAGCTCATTTAAGGTGCTGTCGCCATTGGCATTAGGCTGACATGTTGCCCTTCCAAAGATGTTTAGATTTGGGGGCAATACACTTTATCCAATTAATTTGTTTAATGCAAAAATGCCCTTAAAACAAGAAATGAGGAAATAATAGGGGTTCCGCCCACTGGCAGACGAAGCCATCAAATTGCCTCTCTATTTTCCTAGAAAAGGAAGCAGGAACCTTGGGCATAGGCAATGTGCAGAACACTTCAGTCTTACACAATATTCCAGTATTTTGCCATGGATTTGGTCATGAGCAAGGCCTATTTAGCATTTTAGGATAATGAAAGGAGATTTTATATTTCTTGGGGACTAGATAGCTAATAAATTTGAAGGATACTGAAATCTCCTTGCTTGTTAAATAAACAACAAGCACTTATAATAATAGATCTGTCAATGCCTTTTTTATGTGCAGGGAAATAGCCCTTTGTAGAAATTGCTCATGTTTGTGCAGAATACTTACGTTGAGACTCAATGTGAAGACTGGAAACCATTTGTTTTACTGTTAGGCTTCTTCTCCAAACCATCTAAGGCATCTTGGCCCTAACCCAGGGGTAAGAATTTCCAAGTAAAAGAAAGATTGTTTGAAATCAGGGAGCCCTGAGAGCTCACTTTATTGCGGAGAAAAAAACTGTGCTCTTGCCAGATGCACTGAAACAGAACTGTCAAATGCAGCAAAAACCTTGTAAAATGTTCCTCCGCTGTAGGCCATAGAATAGAACGGCAATAAACTCTGACCCATAAAAAGTCATGTAAACATTATAACCTGTTTTTACTAGGCCTTTAAGCATTGGGAGCAATTGATCTAAACCAGCTTGGCTCCTTTGAGTTTCCAAGTCTCCCTCAGATTCTAAATCCAACATGGGTGTTCAAAGCCTAGAGCACTGAGGCCAAAATTGGACTGGGCTAGAAAATAACAGCTATTTAGATAGTTGCCCCAGGCGTATGTTTGATATTTTCAGCAGCAAGCATCTGAAAGCAAAACTCTTGAGGAAATATTCTGGTGACACACCTACCCTCAAGTTACTGTAATACCTGTTGACAACTGAAAAGATATATTCAGGTTACTTCCCTTGCTGATTTTATTATAATCATTATTGTACTTGTAAAGCACTTGCTATGGTGCCAAGCACTGTTCTAAGCACAGTGGTAGATACAAGTTGATCAGTTTGGACACAGTTTCTGTACCACATGGAGCTCACAGTCCAAGTAGGAGGGAGTAGGATTTAATTACCATTTTACAGATGAGGTACAGAAACTGAGGCACAGAAAAGTTCAGTCACTTGTCCAGGGTCACACAGCAGACACATGACAGAGCCGAGGTCAGAACCCAGGTCCTCTGACTCCTAGGCTCAAGCTCTTGCCATTAGACCACACTGCTTTTCAACCAATTCGCACCTATTGAATCCAATTTTAAAAAAAATTTCTAGTCTTTGAGACAAGACATAAACAGGCCTCGGGGCATATTGGCTGCAATTATTTCACTAACCCACAGCCCTTAGTATATGAAATGGATATGAAAAGAGCAAATACAAACTTTACAGTCAGCAAGATTGACACCCACACAATCCTGTTTTTGTGGTTAACTGAACAGTCCAGCCAGGAAAACACAACCCTGGCTGAGTGCCTGGCCCCACAAGGCATCAGTCTAAAAGAAGTGATAGAGACAGGTCCATGCTCTCCTTCCCTGTCCATGGGTCCCTGGGGAGCTCTGAGTGTATATGTGCCCAGCAGGTTCCAGGGAGTGATGTGAGAAGGAAGAGAAAGAAGCAGGAATGGCTTGAGAAGAGAGATAGTTTCTAAAATGTTTACCAGGATTTCTGGAGGTAAACGCTGGAGAGCGGGAAGCTTGTGACAGGAGGAGAGTGGCTGAGGAGATGGAATCTCTTTCTATATATCTTATATACACTCTGGCACAGTGACTTAGCTTCTTGGAGCCTGACATGGTTTTAAGCTCACCTATCTCAGAACCCAGGGTAGTCATGCCCACACAAGCACTAGGCGATGCCAGGTCACCGAGATTTTCCTAGATTTTTCCAATCCAGCTCCATCTACAGGGCTGCACATAGGCATTTAAGTCCCAGTGGACTTCATGACACTGCTAAAACCTACCCTATCCTTTCCATCCAAACTGCTACCATGCTGATCTAAGCACCTATTCTATCCCACCTATGTATGCATCTGCCTCCCTGCTGAACTCCCTGCATTCTGTCTCTCCCAACTGTAACTCATAATTCTCAAGAACCTCCAGTGGTTGCCTCACAACCTCCAATAAAGAAACTCCTTTCCATAGGCTTTAAAGCATTCAATCAGCTCTCCCCCACATACTTCACCTCACTGATCTCTTACTAGAGCCAAACCTACACACTTTGCTCCTCTATTGCCAATTTACTGACTGTGCTCCACTCTCATCTAACTCTTCTCCAACCCCTTTCCCACACTCTCTCCCTAGCCTGGCACTCCCTCTCTTTCCATGCATGCCAATCCACAACTCTCCCCACCTTCAAAGCATTATTATGGTCACATGTCCTCCAGTCAGCCTTTCCTGATTAAGCCCATTTTTTCTTAGCTACCTCTCTCTTCTGTTTTCTATGCACTTGGATCTGTGAACTTTGGACATCTGATATTCTCCCCACCCTCAGACCCACAGCACTCATGTACATATTTTTAAATTATACATTTAGGGTTTTTTTAAATGTCCACTCTACACCATAAGCTCTTTCTGGTCAGCTAATGTGCCTGCCAACTCTATTGTACTCTCCCAGGCCTCTGCACATAATAAGTCCTCAATAATTGATTGATTGATTGATTGAATTGAGGGGTGAATCCATCGTCACAAACCTGTTTTCCCTTCTGGGCCCACGGTGTTCACTGTCCCTTTCCAGTGTCTTTCCACTGTTGTCCAGCTTTGAGGTTGTGGTATCTGGCCTTGGTATAAGGTGGAGGGCGAGACTGATGACAATTAGGACCAGCTGTGCCTTCTCTCCCACCCAACACTTCAAATCTCCCCAAAGAAGCTGAGGAAGGTGGAAGAAAAACCACACTTGCTATGCCTCTGGTCTACACTTTTATCATAACAATAATAATAATAATAATGGTATTTATTAAGCACTTACTATGTGCCACGCACTGTTCTAAGTGCTGGGGTAGATACAGGGTAATCAGATTGTCCCACGTGGGGCTCACACTTTTAGTTCCCATTTTACAGATGAAGTAACTGGGGCACAGAGACGTTAAGTGACTTGCCCAAGGTCACACAGCAGACAAATGGTGGGGCAGGATTAGAACCCACAAACAATTTGACTCCCAAGCCTGTGCTTTTTCCACTAAGCACGTTGCTTCTCATATAATAATGATGGTATTTGTTAAGCGCTTACTATGTGTCAAGCACTTTTCTAAGCAGTGGAGGGGGGGATACAGGTCATCAGGTTCTCCCACGTGGGGCCACATCTTAATCCATTTTACAGATATGGTAGCTGAGGCATAGAGAAGTGAAGTGACTTGCCAAAGTCACACAATGACAAATGGCAGAGCGGAATTAGAACCATGACCTCTGACTCCAAACTCGTGCTCTTTCCACTAAGCCATGCTGTTTCTGATGCTGATGCGCTTTCTATATCAATTGACTGTATTCAGAGAGAAGCAGAGAAATCCACATTGATGAAGATTGACCCATCATCATTCAAATAGTCATTTCCACTGAGACTTACTGTGTGCAGACCTTTTCGCTACATGCTTGCAAGAGTCAATGTATAGAATTGGTAGACACGATCCAGCTCACAGGAGCTGTCTAGCCTCTTGTCATTTAGAACACTTAAGTAAATGTTCATAGCTATATGCTAGGTGCTGAACAAAACTTAATCTAAAAAAAGTAAAGCTCCATCCAAACCTACAATGTATCTGGCATGTTTTCTTTTTATTTACAGAGAGCAAACAACTTATATAACACCTAGAGCAAGGAGGAACACTAGAAATTTAGTAGGTTATCCTAAGCATCTAGAACTCTATTCAATTGATCTTCTTTCTTGAGGTCACAGAGAAATGGCATCCAGAAGCACCGTGTTCATCAGTGAAATGTAACACCGATGCTAGAGGAATTTATCGCAGTTCTCCAAAACCAAGTAGAATTTGATCAGGTAAAACCATGGGTTCAATGATGAAATGAACCGGTCAGTTACAAATGCTTACGGCAATCCAATTGACCTTTTTGAATTGCTAGTTCAAGAACCCCACTTATGAGTGAGTTGGAGTGTCATTCCCTTCTTCCTACAGAGCTTTCCTTCTTTTCCCGCTCCAGTCACTGCTTTAGGAAACCACGCACATTACTTCACTTACCACCTCTGCCACTCTCTGCCCTGGTTCAGCCATGGAAACTGTGCACATTCTCCTTCATCCATACAGTTCTCCACCTCCTAACAATAATAATAATGATAATAACAATGATGTTACTTGTTAAGAGCTTACCATGTGTCAAGCACTCTTCTAACTGCTGGGCAGATGAGGTCTATTCTTTTGGATACAGTCCTGACCCACATGGACTCATGGTCTTATCCCATTTTACAGATGAGGTAGCTGAGGCACAGAGAAGTGAAGTGACTTGTCCTAGGTCAAATAGCAGACAAGTGGGACAGCTGGGATTAGAAGCA
The DNA here is from genome assembly GCF_004115215.2 of Ornithorhynchus anatinus. NCBI lineage: Eukaryota > Metazoa > Chordata > Mammalia > Monotremata > Ornithorhynchidae > Ornithorhynchus > Ornithorhynchus anatinus. The sequence continues at coordinate 17,466,980 of NC_041737.1, forward strand.
GGTTCTTCTGACTCCCAGGCCCATTCGCTATTCAAAGCCTGCTGCTTATCCTTGTTCCTCACTGATCAGTTGTGGACACTATGCTTTCCCTCTACCCACACAGCCTTCTGACTCATCTCTGTTTCCCCTGGTACAGCTGGACACCATAACATCCCTTTTCATCCACACATATTTCAGTTTCTGAAGAAACTGTACATTTATGCATAGCCCCAGTGGACAGTCACGCCCCACGTGGGCATCCTACTCCCATGGAGCTTCATGGAAATCTGCCTACTCCTTCCCAGCACCACTTCCCAGCTCAGAAGATCAGGAAACCTAAGTCATTTAAACTATGATTCCATCGATCAGTAACTATTATGAACTGCCCGTTTGCCTAACATCATGGAGTCTTCTACTTTATTAACATTTCAGAACCCCCAGTTTGCCAGCCCTTTATGAAATCTCATGCCCTATCCACTCTGCATTCCATGCACTCTGTTAATTTCCTGAAAGAAGTCAGGAAGTTCAGGGAATGGTGTCATAGGGTACCTGTCCTTTTTCTCTTTTAAGATCTCCCATGAGAATTTTTTAAGATAGCATTTTCCAAGAGTGATTTTTCGACTGGAGCCTCAAGCTGCTTCTGGATGCGTTGTGCCTGTAGCCGAGCTAATTCATAAACAAGCAACAGCAAAACCCTGTAACACAGATGGTTCTGCTTCTTTGAGCTAGAAGCAGGAGTGGTGATAGGGCAGGAGTGAAAAGGGGCTATGCGAAAGGCAAACTGAGCTTCTCTTTCCTGGATGCTCGCTTTCACCGATTAACTAGGGATTCACAAAGTTCTATAAAGGAATCCGTATATACCGATAAAGAAACAGATGTGGCTGGAAGATTTTCAACACCAGCCACTGACAGCCTCCCAGAATCTGGCCCTCCTCCTTCTCCCCGGGCCCCAACCCCAATCCCTGACCCTGAACCCCTATTTTTAAATGCCTCAGATTTACCCAGGATTTAGCCACACTCTGTTCCACAGGGATAGAGGGAGAGATGGCATACACAAACTCAGCACCAAATGTACACACAAAGAATGAGAGACCATAGACACCAGAGACCTTCTCATCAAGGCTCAAAACCAAATAATACTAATATGATGGTACTTGTTAAGTGTTACTATGTGTCAAGCACAGTTATAAGTGCTGGGGTGATACAAGCTTATCAGACTGGGCTTAATCATTTTCCTACATGGGGCTCACAGTCCTAATCCCATTTTACAGATGAGGATAATACAAAAGATAAGTGGCGGAGCTGGGATTAGAACACAGGTCCTCTGACTCCCAGGCCTGTGCTTTATCCATTTGGCCATGCCATTCATTTCTCCTCTCACTGGCCCACTCTCCTACCTTCCTTTCAATCAGTAAATAGTATTTTTTCAGCACTTATTTTATGCAGAATACTAGTGTGCACTTGAGAAAGTACACTAGGGTTAATAGACAAGAACCTTGCTTTCAGGAGCTTACTGTCAATCCCACTTACCTTTCCTGTCTTCCTTCTCTATCTCTTGCACCTCCTTGTTCACTCCCACATTGTCTTACCTTTCTGTGGTTCATTTAGGTATTCAGTTTGTTTTCTGATAGAATTGCTGTGATGATGATGATGATGATGATGATGATGATGATGATGAGCCCTGCTTGGTGCTTGGCATTGCTGGAAGGGATTAGGGGGAAACAAGGGATGTGACTCACACAGCCCATGTGGGCTACCGGGCTATTCACATGGCAGGGGAAAATTCAGATTTGAGAAAGTGTGGTCACAGGAAAACAAGACACATTGGGACATTATCCTATCTTTAAAATGGCTTTGCAAATTATTCATGATTAAAAATGACCTTAAAAAAAGGTTTCAGCTTTGTTGTGTAAAGGACTCTATCATTCTAATTATTCTGCTGAAATGCATTGAGCCTCACCAAAGCGAGGTGTGCACGGAAGTAATGTTGGCAAGGTCCACGATGTGATTGGACAGCTCGACCAAATTCCTACTGTAGTTTATGCAATTTTCGAAACAGCACAATTTACTCCCACGGCATAGCTTATTCACTTGCAGTCTGCAGTCTATGCAATCTAAACAATTTAATCTAAACTCACATGGGCTAGTACGATTCTCTGTTTAGTTTCAAATAAGTGCCTTTATTTTTTTCCAACCATCATTTTAGAGGATCTTCCAACTGAGTTCGAGATATTCAAAAGACTTTTTAGGAGAACTAGAAATGGAAAGAGAAAGAGAGATACTTAAGAATGCTTACCCGGCTTACAAGTTTCCTCCCTGGATTTGCAGGAATCCGATTAATGGAAGAATTCCAGAGTCTGTGGCTGCCTGGGCTTGTCAGCAGATGGTTTTCCAGTGGGAGATGCTGCCACCCACACACCAAAAAGGGAGAAGAATGGAGAAAGACAGAGAGACAGTGACAGAGATGGAGTGAGAGATGAAGGGACAGAGATAGTGCCCTTTGAAGTACTGCAGTGAGTCTCTTGAACAACATGGGATACCAGAAAATATTCAAGATTTCCTTTTTCCCTAACTGAATTCTATCACTTATTTAGGAAAAAAAAGTGACTAAAAGGCTCTGGGAATATATTTCTTTTCCCCCATCCTGCTCTGTTTACTTGCAATAAACTAATTTATGTTTATAATTATCATCCAATTAATATGCACGTTTTCAAAATTTTTAATTCCAATGATAAACATATTTCCACCACATTTTTCTTTTGGATGTATATTTTAGAAAATTATTTTACTAATTTTAAAGCCCATATTAGTTAATAATGTTATACATAAACCAGAAAACTTCACTGGAAAAGCAGGGTCCAAGTAATTTAGCCAAAATATTGGTCCCTATTCCATGTTTTTCATATCTTCCTCACAAAAGTTTCAGAGTCCAGAGGTAATGTTAATTTGACCAAAGTATATCAGAGCGTTTTATGAAAGAGCAGTTTCATCACTGATACATCTTTCACATGTGTGGGATAGAATACCAAACACCCCAAATGGATGCTATTTTAAACCGTAATTAATTGTGTCAACTTAAACTTGGCTCGTGTGTAAGAAAGTATTTAAATACTGAATTTAAATTATTGTTCAACCACTACTCTTGGTACGTATTAACATTTTTCCTGCATTTGTGTAGTTCAGAATACACCAAACCAATTTTTTTTTCAAGTATCATTTTCTCTAAGCTTCAAACTGCACAAACCGTGTGCAAGCACCTTGGGTGGCCTGGAATAAAGTGCAATTTGTGTTATTTAAACCTGAAAGGGTTGAAGGAAATCCTTCCTGAATGAATAGTAGGTGTTAAATTCCCAGTTTTAAGTGCCTTTCACAAATAAATGGAAAAAAAACCCTCCAAGAAGATAAGGAGTTCTCTTGTTTGGTTTGGGGACTAGAGAAAGGTGATGATATTTTCTGGAACTCAAATGGGGTGAGTGGATAGGGGTTCTGAAATGTGGGGTCATCAGAGGCTGGGAAGAAAGGAAGACAAGAAGACAAGGAAACAGAGAAGCAGAGACTGTAAAACACACAGACACACAGGCAAAGACAAACACACATCTCCAGAGTGACAGCTGCTCATTCAAAATCAGACAGAGAAAAGTGAGCAACAACGACCCAGGGAGGGACAAAAAGAGAAAAGGGACAGGTGCAACAAGCACACATATGCACACCCGCATGTAAACACCTACAGACTCATGCACAACACCCACACAGCTTCAACCCACAATTAAACACATACCCAAAAGCTGGACTACTTGTCCAATTATCTCCAATGTCATCCCCAAGGCAGCAGACACAGCATTCTCCCTATTTCATCACTGCCTCTACACAACAGCCAGTAGCATTGAACAGAGCTGATATGGTAAAAATGCAGCTTTTCCTGATCCTTTCATTGATTGATTGATGGATGCTGATGCTGTTAGTTATGTTTTCATCACTACTTAGGTGCCCTAAGGACAGCCTTGTGTAGTGGATCATGGATGTAGCATGGCAGCCACTGAGGTAGTGATGGAAGATCAAGGCAGGAGAAAATCAGCTCAGGCTTCAATAACTTCTTCCTCCCTCACTCTTTTGGCTTCTTCTGGATACATAGAAAGTCCTGGAATTTATCCAGATCCCACACCTACTGTTGGCATTAGAAAATTTTGTAAGAATATCCAAGTAAGACACTCTTTAGGCTGTAAGGGACTTACCTGCTAAACTTAACTAAACTCAGGATCCATTTTGATTCTTCAATTTCAGGGGGTGATAGAAAAAAACATCCTCCTTGGCCAATCTGTCCGCATTTGGAAATTCACCAATCTATCAGGAAAACAAAGGACTTGGCATGCCTAGGGGCACTTTCTAAGGAAACCTAAATACAAGGACATTCCATTCCCGAGTAAAACTTTACTCATCAGATCAGTTCCATTACTTTAAGTAGTTGAAAAGCAACAGAGGAAAACATAGTTTAGAAACAAAATTATGAATCATACTGAGACTTTTTCATTTTTTCAAGTTTTCTTGGTTCACAAAACATTCATTTTCACATGCCAACAAATTGTTATGAGGATATCTAACCTGTGTCTGATCTGATTAACTTGTACCTATCCTAGTGCTTAGAACAGTGCTAGACACATAGTAAGTGCTTAAAATAAATATACTATAAAAAATCAAGAAGAGGAGAGTGGCCTAGTAGAAAGAGCAGGGGCCTGAAAGTCATATGACCTGGGTTCTAATCCCAACATTGCCACATGTCTGCTGCGTGATCCTGAGCAAATCGCTTCATTTCTGTGGGCCTCAGTTTCCTCTTCTGTAAAATGGGAATTTATTACTACTCCCTCCTATTTAGACTGTGAGGTCCCTGTAGGTCAAGGACTGTGTCCAATCTAATTATCTTATCGCTACCCCAAAGCGTAGTGCAGTGTAAATTAATGATTTGTTAAGCGTTTACTATGTGGCAGGCACTGTTCTAAGTGCTAGGGTAGATATAAGCTAATGAGGTTGTCCCACATGGGGCTCATGGTCTTAATCCCCATTTTACAGATGAGGGAACTGAGGCATAAAAAAATTAAGTGACTTGTCCAAAGTCACAAAGCTGACAAGTGGCAGAGCCGGGATTAGAACCTATGATCTGTGGATCCCGGGCCAGTATTCTTTCCACTAAGCCACGGTAAGTGCTTACCAAAAACTATAAAAAGGGGTAAAAAGGGATAATGAAGCATCTTAAAATGTGAGTGTTCTGCAAATAGGTCCAGAATAAGGGACTGCATGCTTGAAAAATTTTATGAGCTTCTTCTCTTCCCATCAAAAGAGGATTGTCCAGTGAGAGGCAATGGATGCAGGTGTGGAGCTCAGACTACTCTCCCACAGAGGAACCAAAGGCATTTAAACCATACTGGCAATGATGTAGGCAGACCACCCGCATTAATCCCAACCATTAATGGCTGTCTGGCAGGCAGTCATCCAGGGTTCAGGATTTTTAGGTGGGGTATAATGCTTGAATCAGATACCACACCTACCATCTCAGCACAGACTCAAGTACGGTTCGTGTACCATGGCCTTTTACACATGTTTCCTCGAGGTTCTCAAAGGTAGTTCTGCCCAAGAAGGTTAGTTGTCTATTCCATTATTTCAGTTACTGGTGGGCTCCAGTGTCAGAGGATTATGAAAGCAAAACAAGTGTATTCTTGATAGCAGTCTAATATACTACACTTCGGCCTAAATGGCAATTTCACAACTTGGAAGTCAAAGGTCCTAGACCCTTTTTGGACAAATATAACTTGAGCTCATTAAATCCTAAAACAAAACTTAGCAAAAAAATGTATTTTGTCTACCTGGATATTCACTTACCTATTAATCATCTTCAAGTCTCACTGCCTGAATTTAGGGATCCTGGCCTAAAGTGCAGAAATTCTTCTCTGCTATATGGGGCTCCAGGATTAGGCATCCTTAACCACAAACCCATTCGGTTGCCTTTGCTTCTTAAATGGAGATTGATTGAAAGCCTTGATCATTTCTGACTAAAATCACTGAATGGGTAAACAGTGAATCCTGTTTTAGAACCAGCCCACCCGTCACTCCAAAATTAAGTGGCTAAAAGGAACAGTGAGGTTAATTGGAGCATAATTAAGTGGCAATGCCAGTAAGTCAGACAGCATCATCCACTCCAGCCAAAAATATTTGGAATCAGCATGTGGCAATTTACGCCGTTGCCTAGCCAACCACCAGGAGACAGCCTATCTTATATTAACCAGGCCAGACTTGCTAAAGGGGATGTATGCCTTCTTAATTACATCCACTGAGTTTAGTAATATCACACATTTTCAGGCTGTATCTCTCAAATCATGTTGGTTGGGATTACTGATGTCCACGTCCTATTTCTTTTTTGGCTTTCGCGAATTTTGGCTTCTTTCATTTCTCTAAGGGGTTTCCATTCTTACCATGAGCAATCATGGAGTTTTCCTTAGAAAGCAAGATAAAGCAATATTCTCATTCAAGCATGCCCATTTAGGTTTAAGGAGTCCTAAATAGTTGTGCTTTGTATTTAAAAATGGTAATGTGGTTAAGTTTACAGTAGGCGGAGTCACGCCACTTATGCCGTAGAGATTGTCTCTTTTGTACTGTCCTGTTTATTTCAATTACAGATCCTGTTTTCACTTTTTCTCCTTATTCTCCAAATCCTCCCAATGTTTCTGCTCTGGCAGCTGCTCTTTCTGGGCTGCGGGCTCCATCTAGAAAAATTGAGTTGAGGGGCATCTATTTTCCATGCTGGGAGTCTGACTTTGTTTCCAGATATTGTTGTCATGATGCTTTCTTGCCACTTGATGTTGATAAAGCCTCCTTGTTATAACCAGCTGTAGCTCAGTTTTCCCTCCTGATTGTCCACCTGCCTCTCCTTTAAATGCTATAAGCTCCTAGAGGGCAAGAATCAGGTCTTTTACCTCCATGGTATTCTTCCAAATGTTTAGTACAGTGCTCTGCCTACAGGGGACTTTGAATAAATAATAATAATAATTAAATGGTCAAAGAGAAGTAGTGTGGCTTAATGGAATGAGCATGAGCTGGATTCCAAACCCAGCTCTGCCACTTGTTTTCTGTGTGATCTTGGGCAAGTCATTTAACTTCTCTATCCCTAAGTTACCTCATCTGTAAAATGGGAATTGAAACTGTGAGTCCCATATGGAACATGGACTGAATCCAACCCAATTATCTTGTATCTTAGATGAGTGCCTGGTACATAGGAAATGCATAAAGAAATACCATTTTTTTAAAAAGAGAGTCAATTGTGATGTTTGTAGAGGGCCCACATCTTGAGAGTAAATGGAAGGTTAGAGAACACTGTATTCAATAGTATTTATTGAGCGCTTACTATGTGCAGAGCACTGTACTAAACGCTTGGGATGAACAAGTCGGCAACAGATAGAGACAGTCCCTGCCGTTTGACGGGCTTACAGTCTAATCGACTGTAAGTTACATAGGCCTTAAATCTGGTCTGAATTCAATGTTGAATTCCTTGACAATGGGCTGCCTGACAGAACTCTGTGAAAACATTTATTTAAATTTTGCCAAAGATGAACTTTGAATGCTTATCAGTTTTCCCTGATCCAAGATCACTTAGTGGAATTTCAGCTCCGAAATTGCTAGCCAGTCTTTTATATATAGAACAGATTCAGATTTTGAGAAACTTGACAAGAACATCCAAATTAGCCAAATAATTTCTGGGGATCATGAGCTACTGATGCTGTCAAATGCTTTTGAAAAGTCTATGAAAACTGGCCAGCTTTAGTGCTTCCTTCTATTTTCTCTTGACTCTGCAGTTAAACTGTGAGGCCCAATAATTATTTTAATGGAGAGTCCTCTGGTAGGTCTCTCTGACACACTGCTGTCGATAGTGGTTGAAAACAGTTCTAATAATGTTACTACCAAACCACCAAGACCCAATTTCTATAATATGTGACTGAATCATCGTGAAGTTATTTCTCCTCCAAGAATCTTCTCCTTAATCTCCAATATCCCCAGTTTACTACCTCGACAACACTGTAACTTTAGCACTTCTGCACCACCTAAACACTGGTGTACTCACAATAATAACAACAATTGTGGCATTTGTTAAGCACTATGTGCTGTACTAGGTGCTGGAGTGGCTATTAGACAACAGGTCCCACTTGAGGTTCACAGTCTAAATAGGAGGGAGCACAGGGATTGAATCCCTATTTTGCAGATGAGGGGACTGAGGCACAGAGAAATGAAGTAACTTGCTCTAAATCACAGAGCTAAGTGGCAGAGCTGGAATTCGAACGCATGTCCTCTGGCTCCCAGCCCCACGTTCCACTAATAATAATAACAATAATAATAATAATGATAATAATGGTATTTGTTAAGCACTTACTATGTGCAAAGCACTGTTCTAAGTGCTGGGGAGGATACAAGGTGATCAGGTAGTCCCACATGGGGCTCACAGTCTTAATCCCCATTTTACAGATGAGGGAACTGAGGCACAGAGAAGTTAAGTGACTTGTCCAAAATCACATAGCTGACAAGTGGCGGAGTTGGGATTAGAACCCATGACCTCTGACTCCCAAGTCCGTACTCTTTCCGTTGAGCTACGCTGGCCACCATGCTCAAAATTGCACATAGCACTAACACATAGCTTACATATGCTATTTCTTAAACATTTACTTTTTTCTGTCTTCCACCTGTCTGTAAATTATCTAGTGACTGACTTCCGTTTTTGATTTTTTTTTACAGTATTTGCTAAGCACTTACTACGCACTGTTCTAAGGACTGGAATAGACACAAGCTAATCAGACTGGGCACAGTCCCTGTCCCACATAGGGCTCACAGTCTTGATCCCCATTTTACAGATGAGGAAAATGAGGCACAGAGAAGTGAAATGACTGCCCAACGTCAGACAGTGGAGCCAGGACTAGAATCCAGGTCTTTCTGACATCCAGCGCTGGGCTCTTTCCACCAGCCCATGCTGTCACAGACACTTTTCCCATTGCGCTGTAGTTAATATTGTGAGATGTTCCTGAAAAGACGTAACTACATCTGTTAACTTTCTTTCATTTCATACAATTCTCTACCATTTTCAGCCTCTCAATTCAAATGTATAGGTTATATTTGCTAAAATAATACATTTAACAAATCAAAACAAGGTGACTGGTGCTATGATATGCAGACAGTAGGAAAAACTGAACAAGTGGAATGTGACATAGTGATTGAATGTAATGTATTCCTTTGGACGATTTCTATCTTTATATTTTGTATGATGGAATCTTTCTTTTTCAAATTAATCATAATGTCACGGTTACTTTCACTGCCATCGGGGTTCCTTTCACCCACTAGCCCTGCTGTTCTAACTCTTGACTTCAAAGATTCTGATGTCTCATTATTTGATAAATTAGAGATCTCTCTAATATAATGCTAGAGCACGTTACTTGCGTTTAGATTTGTCTGTGGAATTGAACCTCAAGTGCCACCTGAAAATATAAAGTGTTTGATACCAGAGGAAGAAAATAAATGAGAGATGGAGAGTGGCCTAGCAGCATAATAGCAGCATGGCCTAGTGGAAAGAGAATATGACTGGGCACCAGAAGACTTGAGTTCTAATCCTAGTTCTGCCATTTGCCTGCTGTATGACCTTGATAAGTCACTTAACTTCTCTGTGCTTCAGTTACCTTGTCTATATAGTGAGTGATAAATACATGTTCTCTTTTCCCCTTAGACTGTGAGCTCTATATGTGACAGGGACTGTGCCGATTTACTTATTTTCTACAGTGTTTGACACATAATAAGCACTTAACAAATTCCAAAATTATTATTAGAGAGAGAAATGGTGATTTAATTTATACTGGAGGAGCCTGAAGTTCTGTTCGTTTAGCCTGTGTCCTAATTATTCGTTTTTGTTTTAATTTGCTCTACCTGTCCTTGTTTTTATTTATTTTAGTGTTTCTATTATTTCATCTCTATTTAGGTGACTGTCGTCAATTGGTTCTCCTTCTCTCTATTCTTAGAGTGTCAGTTACTTGAGTGCCAAGGAACTATCTAATTCTCAGCCATGGATTATTAACCAGCACTTAGTAAAGTGCTTTACATACAGTAAATATTTAATAAATACTATCGCTATTACTCCTGCTGCTGCTGCTGCTGCTTTGGGGATGGACTGCCAGCTCACCGTAGGAATGCATTGTTATACATTGTTATATATGTTTTATGTTATATGTATATGTTATACTGTGCTATATATTGTTATACATTATCAGATTGTACTCTCCCAAACGCTTAGTACAGTGCTCTGCACACAGTAAGTTCTCAATAAATATAATTGTCTGACTGATAGGTGCTAGAGAAGCAGCATAGCCTAGTTACAAGAGCCCGGACTGGGGAGTCAGAGGTCATGGGTTCTAATCCAACTCCGCCTCTTATCTTTGGGCAAGTCACTTGACTTCTCTGGGCCTCAGTTCCCTCATCTGTAAAAAAAAGATGAAACCTGTGAGCCCCACCTGATGACCTCATATCTACCACAGGGTTTAGAACAAGAAATCGGCACATAGTAAGTGCTTAACAAATGCCATCATTATTATTATTATTAGACCACCAGTCAGAAAATTTGAAATGGAGGTAAGGGTGAGGGGTGCTAAAAAATGAAAGCTTCCAACTACCATTCCCTCATGACTCTTATTGGCTCTGAGCAGTTCTGTTTTCACACTTGTTCCCCATGACTGCAGATCTGGATTGCACTCCTTCAATTCAACCACCCACCATTCCTCACAGGGTGGGGTCACAAAACATTTATGGGGCTCTCTCTCCAGAGGTAATAGGGCCCTCTCCAGATTTAGGGATAATTGCTCTGTGGATTTCAGATGGTGGGCATTCCCTCCAGTCAAATTGCGATAGTCTTAGGGAATGAGCCTACTGCTGCTTTCATTGCTGCACACTGGATCTATGGGTCTTGTAGCAGCTGTTTCATGTTCTTTTCCCATAAACAAGGTTGATATTATTCCACCTTTAACTAGATTACCCTCCTCCTGACCCTCTGCTCTTTTCCCATTTGGGTGGACAATTTATCTCTCGCACAAACAAAACGATCGGTTTTGTCCACTATTCATGAACCTCCTGCAATTCCCTGCTGTGTTCCCAGAATATTTTGTTTTTCTAATCAGAGTTAGGAATGGAACTAACTTAAAGAAATGCCCCCTCATGATACCATCTTGTACTGCTTGCCATTATTTTTGTTGATGTTGTTCAGGCCACAGGAACCTTCTCCTTTCTCCAAAACTTGCTCGAACCCCACCCAAACACCCCATCCAAACTTACCGGGATGGAGTGTTTTGTATTGTAGTGTCCACCTACGCCCATGGAATGACTGAGCTGTAAAACAAATTAGTGATATTCTAATTATCTCATTTAAATTTCATGAGGAACCTTCCACCCCAAGAGCCTCATCCTTTAAAAGCTGCCCGAAAGCTAATCCAAATGGAAAGATGCACGTTCCACTAGGTGAAAACGGGTAGACCGTTGACCAAACAACTTTTTTCTTCTTCCTAAATGTCATGAATCACTTCCACGTATAGATCAAGTCAAGAGTTTAGAAATAATCTGTGTATACTATGTTAGTCATTGCGCTAAACATTTTGCTGACCTGGGACTAAATTCCACGATTTGCTGTTTAGAAAAAACTCACCCCAACACTGGTGCTCACTGACATGTTCACTAAGGGTCAGCAATTTTTTTTTTAAATCCCAACCTCTGAATAATGTAAGATCGGACTGGTTTCATGTTTTGCAGTCCTCCCAAATATTTGGTAATCCATAAAGCACAGCTGCTAGAAGGTGTGTGGGAGTGATAATTGATGGACCCTAAGAAAGAATAAAGCTTTCCATGAAGTGTGTGGGTGTGTCTGTGTGTCTTGTGGGAAGGAAATCCAGCCACACAACCAAGACCAATCCAAAGCCTTGACTGGCAGAATGCCAGCAGTTTGTTCACACTCAGCTTTAGGTTTTCATCAGCTCATGCTCTATTTTGGGGCTTCTCAGATTTCGCTGGAGAGTGCCCTTGAGGGGACATGTTATTATCCGATGCAGGACTATTTCCTTAATTTTCCCTCATCCTGGCATCGAGGCTGGCCTAAGGGGAAGCTGTGCTTAAGCCTCCAATAGGCCACTGAGATAGAAAGGGCCTAGCCACCCTTTCACCCCCCAATGCCCCACTCAAGTTCCTCCAACAGTTTGTCCTTTGAGCAAGTCAAATGTGTGGTGATCACACCTTCTGACAGCTGTCTTGATGCTGCCTCAGGCAGAAGTATTGAAGTGAACATGGATCATCATGAAAGAAATGTTACAAAATGTTTGATCGTCTGATCCTGATCATTCACATGCTAGATTTTTGATGGACAGTGTCAGTGTTCAGTGAAGTCAAGGGACAAAGAGTGGCGTTTGAGCCGAGAAACCTCTGTGCTTATACACAAGGCTAGGATGTTGTGATCGTATAGCTCTTCATCTTTGTGGGTTTTACACCATAGATGTGAGGGAGCAGCGATTCCCATTCCACAGCTTCATTCTTAAGACACAGGGTTGACATGTATGTGTTCTGATTGGTACCATGAAATCAGAAATTGGAAAGGAGACAAATCTTTAGCAATCAAAATCTGTCTTTAGGTGATGCAGGAATAATTTGACTAAGCATACTGGCAGAGTCTGCAGAGATTTGGTTTTGATCAAATCATCCAAACTTGAACATATAAAAGAGAGTAGTAACAAATTTCAATCATCAACATTTTATAAACCCCAAATCAACTTGTCTTGGTTCTACATCAGTGAAAACTCTTGGACCAAGTAGGTTGAGAAGTTTATGGACCAGGCATAGCCTTTAACTGCCTTTTCTTTCAAGTTTTGTTCATCAAGCTCCTAATCTCTAGCACAACAGGATCACTATGAGACTAAATTACTTCTCCTAAAGAAGGCTACCCTGGTTCCCCAGAACTCTCTTGGGGGAGAAGGGGAGACTGAATTGATTAGCAATTCTCGAGGTCAATTGGAGGGCCAGTGTAGCTCAGGAAAATCTCTTCTGATACACCAGAAGGTTTCAATCACAGCTACATCCTCTATTCTTATAGTGAACTGGAAGGTCAATGGCTGACTACTCGATGCTGACTTCTGTCTATTCTCCCAACCATATTATTAGAAGCTCAGGTCTCTAATCCTCACCTAGATGACTGAGAGCCCAACTTACTCCTTAGGGCTTAAAAAGAAACTGGAAGGAGAGGGAAAGAGGGCAGTTCCTCATCTTAGCAAGAACTGTAAATTGGTATGATGGCTCCACTGTTGACCTTGGACCTCACTGGAGCCATTGGACCCCTGAGAAGAGCAGTTGTGCCTACTGGATAGACCACGGGCCTGGGAGTCAGAAGGACACTGGGTGCTAATCCCGGCTCTGCCACTTGTTGCTGAGGTCCTTGGGCAAGTCACTTTACTTCTCTGTGCTTCGTTTCCTCATCTGGGAAAGTGGGGGATAAGACTGTGAGCACTGCGTGGGACATGGGGACTGTGTCCAACCTGATCACCTTGTATCTACCACAGCACTTAGAACCATGCCTGGCACATACTCGGTTGCTTAACAAATGCCATTAACAACAGCAATGACTCCCAGTTCATGGGCCTCGGCTGGAGGCTTCTCTCCCATCAGACAAATGGGAACCACAGGAGTGACTCCGCTGGCTCCTCTGGGCCCCGAGTCTGGCGGGTGCCCCAGGACCTCCAGCTTCACAAAAAATCCAAAAATCCTCTCAACTTTGCTGAAGATGAAGAGTTGAAACCCATGTTCAAAAATGTTAAACCAAAATCCTGTAAACCTCAGATTCACAGGGGTTATAATGGTTAGAGATCCATGAGCCCTGACCAGATCTTATTTTGTATTTGGTAGTTAGCTTACCTAAAGAATGTGACTTTGTTAAACCCACAAAAATCAGGTGGAGTTGATGCAGATGAAGCCATCTGGATGAAGAGGTCACTCACCCTGAATGATCTTGGCTCTTTCTCTTTAGTGTGTTATTCTTAATGGCTTTTACATGAATCCTTCTAACATAAAAAATTCTGTACTCTTTCAACCATCTGCTGTGGAATGGACACATGTATGGCTAACAGCTATTTTAAGCACTGACTGCATTATCTATGACCAAGAATGATTACTATCCTGCATTGTTAATTTCATGCTGCGTTTGTGGAATATTGATATTTCCCTCGTAATGCACAACTGTACAATATCTTGCAGTCAGGCTGCATAGATCCAAAAAGGAGATACATTTCTCTGATGGTTAGTGGAACTCTACTAATCTTGGTACTAGATATGCAAATAGGAATTTAGAAAGACAACTCCACAGATGTTTTTCATTGTAAGCTCTACATTCACTGAGTTGGTTACAGAGAAGGCAAGAAAACCTAAACCAGGTCTTGAATGGCTCTTTAGCCATTTTAGAGCAGGATAGGGGCTTTGCTACAAGGGCTCTCTTCCTATCTTTACAGGCACAGCATATTAGCTAGGCTTTTTTCAAACTGGGTGAATCGACTGCCTGAGAGGCTTGTGGTCAATGGGACTCTGCATTTATTTATCACTCAGAAAGCACTCGTCCATATAAAGTTAGGCTCTGATGGAATGTTCTCTTTCGAATAGGAATCAGTAGGCTTATGTAAATACAATCCAAACAGGGTCCTTCTTCTCTAAACCCCACTCTGAAGAAGCTCTTCCCTCACCATTCCTTCACAGTTCACCTTCTCTATAGCCATTCTAAGCCACACAATTGGGCACAAGGCCTCTTCTCAACATCCTAAAGAAGTCAGTAGGTTGCTCTAGATGTCTCTTTTGGTCAAAAATGGGGAAAGCATTGGTGGGAGTCTGATGCAGACCAGTTGCTAGAAGCACCTCTCCCTGAAACTGTGATCTCTAAGTGGAACAGGGATCCCCATCTAAAACTGGATTGAGTCTACCCCGGTGTGCAGCCCATTTGAAACACACAATAAGAGTTTAACAAATACCAATATTAACAGCGGTAGCTGCAGAGAAAAAGGCAGCCAGCGACCCTTTCCCTGTTGCTGTTTCATTCTCATCCCAAAGACCCAAAGATCCCTTTCCTAAGCGCTGCTTGCCCAAGGAACAGTATTCCCCAGTTACTGCTAGGACTACTACCCAAAAGGTTCTGACTTTCAGGGTTGGAGAAGGAACAATGAGGGAGTGATGGTCTAGTGGAAAGAGCATGGGCCTAGCAGTCAGAGGATCTGGGTTTTAATCCCAGCTCTGCCACTTGCCTGCTGTACGACCCTGAGAAAGAAACTTAACTTTGCTATGTCTCAGTTTCCTCATCTGTTAAATGAGGATTATAAATACCCATTCTCCTTCCTATTTAGACTGTAAATCCCATTATGGAGAGGGGTTTATGTCCCATCCAACTATTTTGCCTCCTATCCCACTGTTTAAGCACAATGCTTGGCACACAATAAGCCTCAGTCCCACAGTTACTATTATTACAGTCAGGGTGACCTCTCTCCTTATTTACCAACTGCTGCTCTCGCTGGTGGCCTGTCCCATGCAGAAGTCTGCATGAGTGTTCAGTGCTTGACTATAAGAGTCATTTGTGAGAATGTGTAAGTGCACAGTGTATGTGTCTATTGCCCTGTTTGTGTATTTCTCTCTATCTCCACATATGCCATTTGCTCTCTCTTCATTTGAATGTATTCATCCATTCAATCATATTTATTAAGCACTTACTATGTGCAGAGCATTATACTAAAAGCTTGGGAAAGTACATAACAACAATAAACAGTGACAATCCCTGCCCAAAATAAATTCACAGTCTGGTGGGGGGAGACAGTCATCAATACAAACATAATTAAACTACAGATGTATGCATAAGAGCAAAGGGAGCAAATCAGGGTGATGTGTAAGAGATTGGGAGATGAGAAAAAAATGGCCTTAATCTGGGAAGGCCTCTTTTGAAGACAAGTACCTTCAATAAGGCTTTGAACTGGGGGAGAGTAATTGTCCCTTGGATTTGAGGAGGGAGGGCGTTCCAGGCCAGAGGCAAGACGTGGGCCAGGGGTGGAAGGCAAAGCAGAAGATATCGAGGCAGGGTAAGGTGGTTAGCACTAAAGGAGAGAAGTGTACAGACTGGCTTGTATATGAAGAGAAGAGGGGTAAGGTAGCAGGGGACAAGGTGATGGACTGCTTTAAAGTCAATGTATGTGTTTCTGATGTCTCTATTCTATTCTCTTTCCCGCCTTGAATCTCCTAATCGGAGAACATTAACTGCAGATCTGTGAAAACCCCACCACTTCCTGCCAGTGAGCCTCAGTGTGAGAGGAGCAGCTCACAGACACTCAGTCCTTGTGAGGTGCAGCAGCCACTTAACCAGATGCCTGAGAGCATCTCTGTCACTAACACATGGCACTAAGACCTAACTGTTCAGAGAAAAACAGGGTCAGCTCTACCTCGTTTTAACCCTTCTACAACAAAGCTTTGAAAGGATTACCAAAGAGGAGGAAGAAAAAGCAAAAACAATACCAATTACTGTAAATAGCAATGATAAGCACAGTAAAGGACATTTATGTGTCTACTGTGTGGTCAGGTTTCTGGGCCACACAATGGCCTTTCCGGCCATACACAGGACTTATAGATGAATTTCACCACCAATAGTGTCTCACTATGAGCAATAAGTGGCAAATAGTGTCGGGTGTGTGTGTGTGATGTGTGTGTGTGTGTGTGTGTGTGTGTTTGCCTACAGGCAATGCTTTCCTATCCTTTCCTGATGAGTAGGCACAAAGAGCGGAGGCACAAAAAAGTCTCTTTCCAGGTTAGGAGGCAATTGTGGTCAAGATCTTTAAGAAACAAATGGATTGAAAAAAAAGTGCAATTCAATTAAAACACTTCCTCTCTGCAGGCTGGGGAACACACTGGAAACTGGGCTCGGCAAGGAAATTTGCAGGGTAGCACCAGAGTTCACAGTCACAGGAGGGGAATGGAGATTACAGGTGTAGGACTGAAGCCGCAGCAGCACAGGGGAAAGGCAGCAGCCATGGGCAGCAGACGAGGAGGAGGAGGAGCAAAAGAGGCAGCTCAACCTTCCCCACCTCCACCCTCCTCTGTCCCATCGCCCTTTCTCCACCCCGCCTCTACTCCCAGTAGGGTATTTAGGGCAAGAACTGTGAGGAGGGGAGTTTCCCATGAGAGAGGAAGGGAGACCTCAGGATTATAGTGAAAGCGGGTCAGGGGAGGAGCCCAGCATTGCAGGCCAGGGTCTCCCATAGGCTCTGGAAGAGTGCATTCAGGTGCATTAGGAGCAGAGATATACTTGCTTTTTTTCTTGGGGTTTCTATTCTTAGTCTATAGGTTGAGACATCACCGCGTGACCCTTCACTGGCTGCTATAATAAGGATAATAACAATAAAAATAGTATAATAATTGATGGTATTTGTTAAGTACATACTATGGGCCCAAGAACTGTAATAGGCCTGGGACAGATAAAACATAATCCTGTTGGACACAGTCCCTGTCACATATGGGCCTCACAGTCAAGTGGCAGAGAGAACAGGTATTGAATCCCCATTTTATTGATGGGGAAATTGAGACCCACAGAAGTAAAGTGACTTGCCTAAAGTTACCCAGAGGGCCAGAACAGAGATTAGAATACAGGTCTTCTCTCTGCTCTTTCCACTAGGCACTTAAACTCTTTTCTTCTCTTTCAACTCTCCCTTCTTCCTTCCTAGGGACAATCATGCTTCTCATTCTATTTCTCCTCAAGCCCTTACCAAGGCCTGTATCTACCCTATAATCCCAGCTCCACCACTTGTCAGCTGTGTGACCTTGGGCAAGTCACTTAACTTCTCTGTGTCTCAGTTACCTCATCTGTAAAATGGAGATGAAGACTGTGAGCCCTACGTGGGACAACCTGATTGCCTTGTATCTACCCCAGTGCTTAGAACAGTGCTTGGCACATAAAAAAGCACTTAACAAATACAACATTAGTATTCATTATAAGCACTATTCCCTACAGTAATAGAGCTACATCTTGCAGGTGGACAAACCCCTGCAGTCATACTGCACAATTCCCAAGCAAGGGCAGAAGAGTGCTCACCCTGACCTGCTTGCATCCATCTATAGTGACGGACCATGCTTTGAAACAACTGTGTGCTCCAAGTTTAGTGGAAATAATCAATGGTATTTATTAAGTGCTTACTATGTGCAGAGCATTGTACTAAGTAAGCATTTGGGTGACCACGCCACAATAGACTTGGTAGAACATGCTCCCTGTCCACAAATGAGCTTATACCAAGAGTGCAGGAAAGGAAAAGTTTGAAGCGGGGTGGCTATTTAATGACACCCCGAGTTGTCTTTTTCTGGATGCTCCCTCTTTATTCCTAAAAACTGAAGAACTGAACTCATTTATTCCTTTTATTCACAAAAAACACTTTGATTTTCTCTAAAGCATGGACATGCATTTAAGTGTATCTGTAGAAGTTTTCCATCTATTTCCTAGATCAAAATAGTTTCAGGAACAAATTTTTTCAGAAGTAGAAAAGACAGGTCTCTAAGAACAGTGCTTAGCTGAAAAAAATATGAAACGGGAGAGGAACTCTATATTCATTTTCTCTTATACCTGGAGAGCCCAAGGTAACCAACCTAAACACGTATGTTTAACTATTATACCATACCCATCTAATATCAAATGAGTTAACTACATAGAAAAGAAATTCTAAGGAAAGCCTTGTAGCTCTGTCAAAGATCCCAGTGGCCTAAGCAGTCACCTACTGTGTAATACATAATTGGCTTGAGAGGCTTGGGGGAGGGGGACTCTAATTGTGGAAAAGTTAATGATGCAAAAAATAATTACTCAGGAGTCTTTCACATTGCATGGTTTCCATTTCATGGCTTTATTGAAGAGAATGTGACATGTATCACAGTCAGATCCAAATCCCTTCATGATGATAGAAATGTAACACAACTTGACGTGAAAGAATTGAGTTAGTCAAGTCCACTCACAGCACTGCTGCCAAGTTCATTTTCTCGCCCAGTCCTGCAAGACCTTTCCCCTTGTTCATAAATATTACCCTTCTCGCTGTGTTCAAGGACCTTCAGGTTTCAGCCTTCCAACCTTTCCTAGAGCTTCCTATAATACCGCTAACTCATGTGATCCATGAATTCTTGCAATATTCCAAACCCGAACCATTTTGTTTCCCCTAATATTTAAAACATCAACATGATCCTTCTCTCCTCTCTCTTCTAATTAAAAAAACCAACTTGATCCTTCTCTCCTCTCTCTTCTAATTAAAAAAACCAAATTCAAGCAATTCCACCTTCATCTGCAAAGTTTCCAGTTTCTCTGAAATTTTCTTTGGCAATTTCATAATCTTTCCTCAAATTTTTATCATTTGTGTCTTATTAAAATTGTCCTGAGAAAGTCACCATTATAATAATAATAATAATAATTGTGGCATTTGTTAAGTGCTTACTATGTGTCCAGGCACTGTACTAAGCATAGGGGTGGACCACCTACTTCATCACAAAAATCAACACAATCAGGTCTGAGCTCCCCAAAGTCACCCTCCCCTCTCCCTCCCCCCCACCAACCCTCTCCCCTACTTTTCCATCCTTCCCTGCAGTATCCTCAGAGGAGATCTCCTCCCTCCTCACAAGTGCCACCCCCTCCACCTGTGCCTCGGACCCCATTCCCGCTCACCTTATAAAAAACATCGCCCCTGCCCTCCTCCCTTCCTTAACCTCTATTTTTAACCACTCAATCTCCAATGGCTCCTTCCCCTCTGCCTTCAAACATACCCACGTCTCCCCATCCTAAAAAAACCCTCTCTCGACCCCACTTCCCTTTCCAGTTATCGGCCTATCTCCCTACTACCTTTCCTTTCCAAAATCCTAGAACGAGTCGTCTACAATCACTGCTTAGAATTCCTTAACTCCCATTCTCCCTGGACCCCTCCAATCTGGCTTCCGTCCCCTCCACTCTACCGAGACTGCTCTCTCTAAGGTCACCCATGACCTCCTTCTTGCCAAATCCAATGGCTCCTACTCCATTCTAATCCTCCTTGACCTCTCTGCTGCCTTTGACACTGTCGACCATCCCCTCCTCCTCCACACCTTACCTCACCTTGGCTTCGAGGACTCTGTCCTCTCCTGGTTCTCCTCTTATCTCTCTGGCCAGTCATTCTCGATCTCCTTCGCAGGCGCTTCCTCCCCCTCCCATCCTTTAACTGATGGAGTTCCTCAAGGGTCTCCATTTACACTCATTCCCTTGGTGAACTCATTCGGTCTCATGGCTTTGACTACCATCTCTACGCAGATGACACACAGATCTACATCTCTGCCCCTGTCCTCTCCCCCACCCTTCAGGCTCACATCTCCTCCTGCCTCCAGGATGTCTCCTCCTGGATGTCAGCCCACCACCTAAAACTCAACATGAGCAAGACTGAGCTCCTCATCTTCCCTCCCAAGCCCGGTCCTCTCCTAGACTTCCCTATCACTGTGGATGGCACGACCATCCTTCCTGTCTCTCAGGCCCGCAATCTCGGTGTCATCTTTGACTCGTCCCTCTCGTTCACCCCACACATCCGATCTGTTACCAAGACCTTCCGGTTTCACCTTTACAATATCGCCAAGATCCGCCCTTTCCTCTCCACCCAAGCGGCTGCCTTACTGCTACAGGCTCTTGTTATATCCCGGCTAGACTACTGTGTCAGCCTTCTCTCTGATCTCCCTTCCTCCTCTCTCACCCCACTCCAGTCTATTCTTCACTCCGCTGCCCGTCTCATCTTCCTGCAGAAACGATCTGGGCATGTCACTCCCCTTCTTAAACACCTCCAGTGGTTGCCTATCAACCTCCGCTCCAAACAAAAACTCCTCACTCTAGGCTTCGAGGCTCTACATCACCTTGCCTCTTCCTACCTCTCCTCCCTTCTCTCTTTCTACTGCCCACCCTGCACGCTCCACTCCTCTGCCACCCACCTCCTCACCGTCCCTCGGTCTCCCTATCCCGCCGTCGACCCCTGGGCCACGTCCTCCCGTGGTCCTGGAACGCCCTCCCTCCTCACCTCCACCAAACTGATTCTCTTCCCCTCTTCAAAACCCTACTTAAAACTCACCTCCTCCAAGAGGCCTTCCATTCATTCATTCATTCAATAGTATTTATTGAGCGCTTACTATGTGCAAAGCACTGTACTAAGCGCTTGGAATGTACAAATCGGTAACAGATAGAGACGGTCCCTGCCCTTTGACGGGCTTACAGTCTAATCGGGGGAGACAGACGGACAAGAACAATAGCAATAAATAGAATCAAGGGGATGAACATCTCATTAAAACAATAGCAATTAATAGAATCAAGGTGATGTACATCTCATTAACAAAATAAACAGGGTAATGAAAATATATACAGTTGAGCAGATGAGTACAGTGCTGAGGGGAGAGGGGGAGGAGCAGAGGGAAAGGGGGGAAAAGAGGGCTTAGCTGAGGGGAGATGAAGGGGGGGGCAGAGGGGGAGCAGAGGGAAAAGGGAAGCTCAGTCTGGGAAGGCCTCTTCGAGGAGGTGAGCTTTAAGTAGGGTTTTGAAGAGGGGAAGAGAATTAGTTTGGCGGAAGTGAGGAGGGAGGGCATTCCAGGACCGCGGGAGGGAGAGAGCATTCCACCAGACTGAAATAAACTCAATCGGATGGTCTTTTTAACTTGAGGATATGGTATTTGCTAAGTGCTCTATGCCAGACACTATTCTAAACTCTGGGGTGGATACAGACAAGCAGAAGCAGAGCTACTCTTCTCCCTCTACTCCCTCTACCGCCCCCCTTCACCTCTCCGCAGCTTAACCCTCTTTTCCCCCCATTTCCCTCTGCTCCTCCCCCTCTCCCTTCCCATCCCCTCAGCACTGTACTCGCCTGCTCAACTGTATATATTTTCATTACCCTATTTATTTTGTTAATGAAATGTACATTGCCTTGATTCTATCTAGTTGCCATTGTTTTTACGAGATGTTCTTCCCCTTGACTCTATTTATTGCCATTGTTCTTGTCTTCTGTCTCCCCCGATTAGACTGTATGCCCGTCAAACGGCAGGGACTGTCTCTATCTGTTGCTGACTTGTTCATTCCAAGCACTTAGTACAATGCTCTGCACATAGTAAGTGCTCAATAAATACTATTGAATGAATGAATGGATGAATGAATGAATGAATAAAAGTTTATCTGTTGGACACAGTCTCTGTTCCACTAAGGCTCTCATTCTCAATCCCCATTTTACAGATGTGGTAATAGGCACAGAGAAGTTCAATGACTTGCCAAAGGTCACACAGCACAGCTGTGGCAGAGTCGGGATTAGAGCCCCTGATCTTCTGACTCCCAGGTCTGTGTTCTATGCACTGCATCATGCTGCTTCATACAAGAATGACCATATGGGGTATGGTGACTCTTTTCCTATCTTGATAGAGAACAGAACAAAAGGGAAAGGGGTTAAATTAAAGCAGAAATAATGTTGTTCAATTATAAGGAGGAACTTCCTGGTAGAAAAAAGAGGTAAGCTCTGGAACAGGTACCTGATGTAATCCTCTTACTTTGGATTTTTTTTAAAGCCAGGGTCTATCTTGGAATAATCTAGGTGAGTCACACACACTTCTACACAAGGGCAAAAACAATGTTGGTTTCAAAAATAAAATCCCTAATATCAAGTTTTCTTAATACAACTCTTATGTGCTTCATTTTCACTCGAAATGACTGGGGCTTGGTATAAATTGGTAATTGCTCAGTATCATCTTGGGTTTGGTTTGAAATCATTAGTCTTGCCTCTGCATATGGATTTTTCTCAGCCTGTGACTGCGGATTCATTTTCCTTCCCAGTAGACTCAGAGGATGCTTATCTTTGTTCTGTGTGTCTCCTAACTGGCCTAGGAAAATAAAGATAAAAATAATCATTGAGACATTTGTAAAGTTATTACTATGTGCCCGGCACTGTTCTAAACACTGGGGTGAATACATGCAAATCGGAACCCCTGTCCCACATGGGGTTCACAGTCTTAATAATCATTTTAGAGATGAGGTAACTCAGGCACAGGGAAGTTAGGTGACTTACCCAAGGTCACACAGCAGACAAATGGCAGAGCTGAGATTAGAGTCCATGTCCTTATGACTCCAAGGCCCTTGATCTATCCACTGGGCCATGTTGCTTCTCGATTCCTTCAGGCTCCATTTTGGAAAAAAAAATACAAGAACACTAGAAACAGGCTTCTTTGATGGTTACACTCGATATCCTAAGGTCACCGCTGAGATCCACCACCCCAGTCGTAGGTTTTAAGGTTGTTAGGCAGAACCCAATTGCTATAACCAGAAGAGTGAATTTGCAAATCTCCTAAAGCCTCCTTAATTTAAGGATTAATTGCTGTACTAGTCAAAGAGGCCACTGATGAAGAAACTAGTCAGTGGTATTAATTGACTGCTTACTATTTACGGAGCCTGAACTAAGTGCATGGGAAAGCATAGCACAACAGTTGGTAAGCGTGAATCTCTACCCACAGGGACCTTACTGTAAAGATATATTCAAAATTGACTAACCCACACTATCATTCCCATACAAAATTTCTCCCCTGCTGTGTGGACCATTTACTGTTTTCTGAGAATTAATTTTGCACATTGGTGTTAACTGAATTACTTGGGGTTGGGGAGAATGACAGGGGTGCTGTGAAGAAGGGTGCTGGGAAGTGGAAGAGAAGGACTAATCTATCTACTTAAGAAGAGACTAGCTTCCAAATAAGACCGGTCCCATAGAGAATCAGGTCATAATATGGATGTTATGTTGAAAAAGTTCATTCCAGATCACATCCTCCTCCCCAGGGCAGGCATGGTTGTTGGCTTGCCGGGCCGGAGAGACCCTTACAAATCATCTCGTCAATTTTCCTGTCTCTGCATAGGCACAGCATTTAAATCATTCGAGGGAAGATACCCATTAATCTTCATAAAATTCTCCAGAGGAAGAGATTCCAGAACCTCCTTCGGTCACCTATTCAAATATCTCTCAACTGGTGCAATCAGGAAGCTTCTCTTTCCTGGATACTATAGATAGCACAGATGAATGCAGAGAGGATTGTGCCTTCCAGATGTTTTGACAATTGCACATCTTTCACGCGTTAACTCTTTTGGGAGAGCAGATTCGAGTTTCCGGTTTCATTTCTGGCCCTGTAATAGTCACCACAGGAATGGGAAGATGAATTACACTTGGAATCTCTGTAATGGTGGGCTCAATGGTGTAACTTCACCAATACTACATTCTCTGGCTCAGAAAGTACAGTGTCTGTTAAAGTTCAGTTTGCAAGTTTTGCCTCTTTGAGTCTGAAAAACCTCCGAGTTCCAGATGCTTGAATCTGAATCAAACCATTGAACTGAAGTATTAGGGCTCAACCCTAACAAGAAAATGCCTAGCTTGATTGTTTTAAATCTTCATTTTCAAAATGCTTCCTGCTACTAAACTTCTCTCTTGCTTCAGTTGATTATAAGGAAGTAGCATCTGACAAGGATGCAAAACCTTGGAAGCTTCTGTCCTGAAACCCAATTTGGCCCCCAAGTATAAATCAAGGACACATATGGTTCAGACTGATCAGAAAGTGTGAAACCTAAGCAGGATGGGAACCCAAACCAAACGTCAGATGGCAAGGAAATAAATTTCTAAGTCAATTATGGTAGGGAGAGAAGAGAAAGAGATAGGATTTTGGTAAAACAAATATCTGCAAGTCTCTTTGGAAAAGTGAATTTCCTCTTCCACATCCAGAACACAGATTAGGCTTAGAGCATGTTTTATTCTGTTCCCACAACCTCAGCCTAGCTATCATTGGAAAACTAAAAGCCCAGATTTGAGTCTCTACACTTTTAGTTATTTTCAGGAACCAAGCAAGAGATGAGCCTCAATTTAAGTTCTTATCTTCACAGCCTAAGGCAGCCTCCTTCTTCATTGAACATCTCCTAAATGGTTGTGAAGGATGGTTCTCTAATCAGTTTAGCTCAGAGCCATATTAACTAAACTGGAATGGGGCTTGTCAATTGTTTATGGCTTAGGAGACAAGAATGAAGAGACTGAAGAGACAAGACTTGGAGGGGGGGGTTTGTTGTTTTTTTGGTTTCTTTCATTCTTGGAATGCAGTCAGATGGATTGGAGTTATATGATTAATTCCCCTTGGTAAACATCCAGTTTGGAAGTTATGCAGAGGCACCACCTGTTTTAATCAAACCTCGGCCTTTGGGTGAAAAATTAAAGCACTCAACACCTTCTGAATAATGAGTGGAATGAACTGCTACTTGGCTTTAAATGAGAGAGAATTGGCTAATTGTGATCTCCAATCACCAAATGCTCTAAAAAACAACACAAACACATCTAATCCAGGTATTCACAGCCAAAGCAAAGTATAAGCAATTAGGTTAACTCAAGGCCAAACTCCCCTTCCTAAAGCAATCAAAAATTTGAAACTTGAAAGGTAATCGGTAACGTGATTCATTTTTGACAATAGTCCAATCCTCAGATGAGGAGATTTGGATTTTCAAGAATGCCACAGTAAAATTACTCCCTCCAACTCTATTTTTAACACACTGTTTCATGAGAAAAAGGAATAGATGTTAGACATAGGAGGAAGAAACACAATCCTAAGCACATGG
The DNA here is from genome assembly GCF_004115215.2 of Ornithorhynchus anatinus. Classification (NCBI taxonomy): domain Eukaryota; kingdom Metazoa; phylum Chordata; class Mammalia; order Monotremata; family Ornithorhynchidae; genus Ornithorhynchus; species Ornithorhynchus anatinus. Next base: position 17,492,655 of record NC_041737.1, read on the forward strand.
AATCATTATGGTTTTTGGACTATGAAATTGTGCAATACCAATAGACATATGCCATTCAGCTTCATAAAGTCCTCTCTCAATAAATACATCATTAATTTCCAGAGCTTACTCCGAGGAGACCAACACAAATGGTCATTTGTTTTGATGCTTTCAAATTACAGCAGCATTTTGCCAATATGTAACCAATGAAAATGTTTCATTAACTGAGACCTTCCATTATGGACAAATGAATGAAAAATCCTTTTCAAAAAACAGTCTTTTTGCTATTTAATTCACAAATGAACAATTTGAATTTTCACACCAGAAAACCACAAATAAGGAGAAGGAGTCATTCACAAATAGTTGAGAATTCAAAATAATGAAAATTAATTGAAAAAATTAGTGTCCTAGCCCTGTCATTCAAAGTGTACTTTAGCAGCATTGGATGTAGTCCACTGGAAATGGTTTCTGACCCTGCCTCTGTTGCCTAGGAAACCAACTATGTGTCATGGGAGAAATGAGAGCTCACCATTAAATGTGTGGCCTTTGAGTCATGTGTTGTGATTTACCTGATAATAATGGTATTTGTTAAACATGGATTATGTGCCAAGCACTGTTCTAAGCACTGGATTAGATGATGTTAATTAAATAGGTTGGACACAGATCTGTCCCACAAAGGGGATTAACAGGTATTTAATGTTCATTTTACAGACTTCCCAAGAGCAGACAGCAGGCAAATAGCAGACCTAGGTTTAGAACTCAAGTCCTCTGACTTCCAAGCCCATGCTCTTTCCACTAAGCCATGCTGCTCCTCATACCTGAGATATGCTTTATTTCAGTAGTGTGTCCAACACCCTTAAAGAATCAGTAACTCTATCAGTAGTATTTACTGCACACTCACCATATTCAGAGCACTGTACTGAGCATTTTGGAGAGTACAGTATAACAGAGTTGGTAGACACGTTCCCTGCCTACGATATGAAATGAAACCCCATAAATATGTATACACATATTCATAGCAGTATGAAGTCTGACTGAGGGGGTTGGGATCATCCCCTTAACTTCCACTGAAACAATAGTTCCTAAATGCTGACTTGCTGACTTCATTACAACCATTTCTCCAGACAGAATCTGTAGATGTCTATTCAGAATTTCTAATCATCACCTCGCTCACCCTGATTTTGCATATCATAACTTGTACTCATCTTTGGTTGTGATCCTGAAGCCGAGGGTAAAGAAAAGGCCAAAAAGTGGAGGAAAAAAATTACATTTTTGAACCTTGTTGCCCAGTCCTAGCTCCATTTTTTGGCCTTTTCCTTCCTGCTGTTTTTTAAAGTACAGTTTGCTATTATCCCATTCACACAGCTAACCTTATCAGCAGATGGATAGCATTTGAGAACAAAGATACAGTTCATTTTGAAAATCCAGGATCTGAACAGTATAAGGCGCAACCTCACCCTCACAGTTCTTGTCAGAACAAATATTTTCAGTCAGTAATATATCATGAGAAACTACCTGCATCTTCATCACTGAACTAAACACACTTAGGAGACTGAGACTATGTGCCAGGTACTGAAGCAGGCACCGGTAATGTAGGTTCTTACCCTGGCTCTGCTAATTCTCTGCTGTGTGACCTGGGGCAAGCCACTCAACTTCTCTATGTCTCAGGTATCTCATCTCTAAAATGGGGATTAAGACTGTGAGCCCCACATAGGACAACCTGATTACCTTGTACTACCCAGCACTTAGAACAGTGCTCAGCACATAGTGCTTAATACCATAATAATAATTATTACACCAGTTTATCACGTTGGACACCATCCATGTCCCACAGTGGGTTCCCAGTCTTAATCCCATTTTACAAATGAGGTAACTGAGGCACAGAGAAGTTAAGTGACTCGTCTCAGGTCAGACAGCCTATAAATTGTGGATCTGGGATTAGAAGATGGGTCTTCTGACTCCCAGGCAGTGATCTTTCCACTAGGCCATGCCACTCCTCTCCCTTGGGCCAGACTGCTACAATACTTCTGTCCTTCTCAGGCTAATCGTCAGCCAGTAGCACTGGATTAAATCCATCAAGTGGATCATTGCAATGGATCTTTGAAGCTATTTTAGAAATACTGAATTCAGAATTCTAAAGACACCACAAGAATGGTCTACCACCAAGAATATCAATAAATTTAAAAAGCAAATAAACAGGCTTTTCAGCCACTTAATTTTTCCAGTCCCTTCCTTCACCCTTGTCAGCTATCATCTAGGAGTTCTATTTAAGTTTATGTGGCAAGAACAAGATGTGAGCCATCTCCTTTACATTCTGCTGATGGAGTATCTATAGGTCCTTCAAATATGAAAATATCATTATTGACCATGAAAATGTGTGTTTATGTGTGGCTCACAACACCAAAGACTGACTGAATGTGCGCATGGGAAAAATTTCCTTAGCTGCTGCTGCATGTTCTACCTATAGTCTTCAGTGTCATTTTCATTGTTCTTTGTGCCTTCTTAGAGCAAAAAACCTTAAGAATATCTTCACATTTTTATTTTTCTACTCTGACAATGGTCCATGGTTATGCCACATCATTTTCTTCAATCTCATCCTTCTACATCACCTCAAATTCAATGGACTTCTCATTTTCCCTCCTAATCATCCTAGCTTTCCTATATTAGCTCTGAAAACCCTTAACCTTGGAGTTTACCTGGATCTCTCAGTGTCTTTCAGCTCTCATATTCAAGCAATCAGACATTCAATTAACTGCTCAATCCTATGGATTCTCCCTTCCAAACATTTCTGGATTCTACCTTTCCACTCCACCCTGGTTCAAGTTTTCATCAATAGCTGCCATCTGCTTCTGCATCAAGAAACAATCTCCTTATCACTGCCTTCAAACTTTTCTCCATCTTAACTATTTGTTCCCTTCCCCCTCTATTCCTTAGTTTACATTCTTTATTCCTCCCAAGTAACTTTCAAATTATTCTCCTTTCTCAACTCTCTCACCACCTACATCCTGAAACAAACTCCCCACACACAAAAAAAATTTTAAATGGCCAGACTTCACCAGCTTCAGAGCACTTCTTAAATCTTGCAACGTTCAGAAATTATTTCTCAGGTGATTCCCAAATTCCCACATTGCATCAACCCCACAGCTGTTCTCACCACTTATCCTCATCTTCAGTATTTCTGTATCTTCTGGACATTCAGTGGCTTATTCTGGTTGATTATATTTGATTTTGGCATATTACATAGCATACTCATTCACCTCCCAATTTTATTCTTGTTCTTCATCCTATCCACATTATTTGTAAAAGTGTAATTTTTTAAGCTAGCCTTTTCCCATTAGATCAAAGTTTTTCTGGGAAGGAAATCTTTATTTTACTTTTGCTATGCTTTCCCAAGGACTTACTACAATGCTTTGCACTCAGTAAAGCTTAATAAGTGTTATCAATTGATTGATTATTCCATTCTTCCTGTTTACTATTTCCTGCTGTAATCTCATCATTTAGCTTACCCAGTGAAGGCTTGACTGATGAGAACTGTTTCAATGCTGGTTAACTGACTGTGATTCAGGGTTTCATTGCTCGGAATCCTGTCCTGCCATTTGATGTTAATTACTGCACAAAAACGGGGTTGATCAAGCTACCCTTAGAAGACAGAGCATCAGTCATAAATATATTTCTTATAGTCATTTAAAAACTCTACAACAGCTTCAGTTGCTCCAGAGCCCTTTGGTTTAATCTAAATCACGATACTACGTCATCACCCTAGAGAGAGTACTAGCGTTCTTCTTTTAAGTTTTCTACACTTTGTCTATCCTGGCATCATTGAACAATGGACTTCAAGGTAGCAGAATTCAGTGGCAGTAATCACTTTTGCATTGCTTGAAGTCAGAACCTCATAGATTATAAATTTGTCTCCAAAGGGAACATACTCATAAATACTGATAAAACCTACTATCAGTAGCACCATCTCCGTAGCCTGAAGGAGAAGTTGAGGAAGTAGGATCCAGGAATAGTTGGAAAAGGATAGAAAGAAAGGGGAGTGTGGTGGGAGAAATAGAGGGTGCAAGGTCCTGGAATAACAGGATATAAGGAGTACTAGGATGGGAAATTGGCTTTAACACTGTCAATTAATGGATGACCACTCTTATTTAGCTATAATGATAGTTGCTATTTCAGGCTTATGAGACTCCTGTCCCTTAGAAGCAGAGTAAAGAAGACAGAAAAAAGTGCAGGAAAATAAGTGAAAAGGAGGACCAAACAGCACTGACTGACCCCCCTCACTTCCCACCAAGAAGACAATGCAGAAAGGGGGAAAGGAACAGATGCCAGAAAGGGGGAAAAAGAGAAGGAAATAAAGGAAAAAATAAATAAAATCCATAAAAATGTAAAAACAGAAGTAATAGGGACGAAAAAGTACAGGACAATAAATACATAGAGGAAAGGGTAAGTGGAAATGGAAGAGTGTGAGAACAAAGAAGGGAAGGGAAGAAAAAGAAGAAACAGGAGATGATAAGAAAAATGAGAAAGCAGATAAAAGAGGGACTGTGTAATACAGAGGATAGAGTGGACATAGGGTAATTAGAAATCACAAGACTATATAGAGAGTAGATAAAAGAAAGAGAATGGTTAAAAAAAATAGAGGTGGATAGTCAGCAAAGCCATCATAAGATACATATTCACATTAAATGAGATGTGATAAGATAGTCATCATTTTTCAGCAGGCTATCAAGATTTTCCATTTAGAACATGTAATCGAATCTCTTTTCATGACATAATTTACTCATACAAAGTTTGGATTTCATTTATTCTTAAAATCCCAAAGCACCCAAGCTATATACCACCTAATATTTATTTTGGCAAATTGTGGTAAAACCACCTCTTCACTAGATCATGACTGACAAGCTGAATGGCATTATATAGCAATGTCTATAGCTGCCTTAAACATCTTAAAGCATTCTCAGGTTCGGTGTGTGACTGATTAGCTGGAATTAATCCACTTTCTCTTGTAACATATCTCTGCTTCCTGCATTGGAAATTTATCCTGGTTCTTCTAATCAATAGAGTAATTCAAAAGCTCAAGGTCAGGGGATTTTTTTTCCATGCAAGAGCTATGTAACTGTTGTTCCAAAGAATAAAATAAATAAATTAATTAATTAATTACACACGAAGTCTAGGTAATGATGGAGTAAAAATATAAACAGAAAAAAATGGTCAATTTAACCCAAATGTGCTTTAAAACCACACATTTTTGAGGAGCTGCCTGATGAAAGGCAATCACAACACCAACTAACTAATGTGCTTTGCAAAACTAAAGCTCTAATTAAAGAAAATAAAAAAACTACATAGTTAAGGTTGAAGGTTCCTTGGAAAGTGGATGCCACATGAAAATAGGATTATTTAACCTGTTTTGCAGTAATAGAGCAGTGACCAGAAAATTGCAGGGACTAATCTGGGCTGTCTTTTCATTTAGATATCCCTTGTCACAGAATTATTTGACCTCAAATTATTTTAGCTTCACTAGTTGAACTAGTCTTATCTATTTAGAAATGCCTGGCTCCTTCCTGGCTGACACTCCTGGAGTGTTCACACAGCTTGCAAATACAGCAGGCTATGGACCCTCTACTGTCAACTCTCCAGAGAACATTCAAATATGCCTAGGACTCTATATCGGGTATTCGGTGACCATCAACACAAAACCAACAGGGCAACCATCATCATGCACAGTATTTTTCTTCTTCTAGCTTATGTCTTCAAATCAGCTTGACATATTGTGTGGTCTAGTTTTAACAGCAGGACCTGACAGTCAGGAGACCTGGGATTCCAATCCAGACCCCATCACTTGCCATCCTTATGACAGTGGGCAAGTCATTTAATTTCTCTGCGCCTTAGTTTCCTCATTGGTAAAATAGAAATGAAATGCCTTTTATCCCTTCTGCTAGATGTTAAGCACCATGTGGGACTGTGACTGAGTCTGATCTGATCACATTGAAATCAACCCAGAGCTTATTACCTTATTTGACACAGAGCAAATATCACAATTATTATAATTGCAAATGATGCTGGAAGGGTGGAGGGGAAGTCCAGTCTGAATAATAATAATAATAATTGTGATAATTGTTATTCTCTATGTGTCAGGTACTATACTAAGCACTTGGGTGGATACAAGCAAATTGGTTTGGACACAGTTCCTGACCTACATATGGCTCACAGTCTTAATCCCCATTTTACAGATGAGATAATTGAGGCACAGAGAAGTGAAGTGACTTGCTCAAGGCCATACAGCAGACAGGTGGTAAACATTAGAACCCACGACCTTCTGACTCCCAGACCGGTGCCCTATCCAGTATGTCATGCTACTGCTTAACCAACCTGGTATGTGCCTTGTCATCAGTTGTAGCTCTAACTCCTTTCCTGTCTGGCTTCTAGGCAGTTTGAGCTATTCCCTCTCAAATTGCTTGGTACCAGAGGATCTGCTGTAGCTGATCTTCCCCAAAATCAATGATTTGAAGATGAATATGACATCATCTTGAGATGATTTCTCCTTTACATTTTTCTGACAACTTCCCACATTCCCTTCTATGCCAGTATTCATGGCCAAAGGATCACCAAAGGATATAAAAGTGACAAGAGATAAATCTCTCTATTGTGAAATGTTGGTCAGGATAAAGAAAATTGGGATTAGATAATATTTTTCTGAAATTGAAAGAACAAACAATTTTGAAAGAACTCTCCAAATTCTAGAACTAAGAGATAGCTAATAAGGAACCAAACATTTATAACAAATGTAATTAATCTTGCCTTTTAGTAAAATGGATTTAACAGCAAAAAATACCAACAAATCAGAAGAAGGAATCGAGGAATTGGCAAAGTAGAAAGAATAGAATCCAAAGCAACTACCATGGATAAAGTATGGATTTTCAGTTCAAATGGGAAAGCATTTAAGAGTTAAAAATGATGACTTGGTAAATAGCATTTGAAGAAATATGAGTGGAGTATATGGTATTTCTCAGGAAATGATAGAATTTTTTCCTCTCTTTTTCAAGCAAATCCTCAACTCAGAAATCTCATTAGAAGGTGTCAGAGAGAGAGAGCACAACATCTTAACATAGAAAGCTACAAATCCACAGTTCCCCTCACCTTGGTATTGGGTACTGTGCCATTTCTGGATTCTCAAGTAAAACATGAATTCTTACAGTGTCCTGTAAAAAGAAAGACAAGTGACATATATTTCAAAATGCATTTTTTCAGAATGCTGTTTCAGAAAGAAATGTATTACCAATATCTCAAATTGTTTCAAAGCATCCTTATTTTTAAATATTTTAAGAATTAGATTTCATAAAATTTTGGAAGTGGTGATATGGTAAAAGATCAAAAATTTGCCATTGGGGGTTCAAACCAATAAGTGGACCTTGGATTTTTTGCAAGGTTTAGATTGTACAAACCTCATCTTAAGATCTGTCCAAAGACTAACCCTTAATAGAGGGCTTTGTATACCATGTTCAGATTCTAAATGTTTTCAAGTCCTAATATATTAAAACTGGTTCATGCTACGTAAAACATTTAATTAACTGCTACAGGGTTGTGGGGCAGTACTTTCCCAGAGAGAGGAAAGAAGCAAAATATAGAGCAGTAGTTGTGATCCTCCAGTCTGTTTTTATGGCATGTTTGTGAAATCTAGGCCTGCCTATAGTACTTTATTCTAAAAAGCTATGAAGATCACGGAGAAAACAAATGTTCAGTAGATGAGTTAATAACAAAAGAGAAAATAGAACTAAAGAAAGCTTTCAGCAGCCAATTTCCTTCCATTACTAGAAGATGGAGTTATTGCTAATAGTGACCTTATTTTTTTCTAACTTAATACAGTTTGTCATTTGAATATGCAGTAGAACATGAAATGAACGACCCTGATTCGTTCCAAGAATAGGGAGGTCACGGATGGCCTTAAGTGCCTGGAGGGATGGATGTGAAGACAGATTTAAGCAAGGAGTGTGGGCAGGAGTGGTTTTACATGTGCACTCAGGCAGCTTAGCATAGTGAACTACAGATGAGCCATTATACAGTTTTGGGGTGTCAGGAAGAGGGATGAAATCTGTACCAAGGATTCAAGGACAATCCACAAAAAAGTAGCATAGATGAGTTCTGGCCATAAAGTCCATAAAAATACTTGATGCCTTTAAAGAGAAGCAGTTGTCACACCAGGTTAATGGCTGGAGGAATCCCATGTGTAATGTCTCCAATGATACCACTATTCATTCATTCAATTGTAATAATAATAATGTTGGTATTTGTTAAGCACTTACTATGTGAAGAGCACTGTGCTAAGCACTGGGGTAGATACAGGGCAATCAGGTTGTCCCACGTGAGGCTCACAGTCTTAATCCCCATTTTACAGATGAGGTCACTGCGGCACAGAGAAGTGAAGTGACAGTCACACAACTGACAAGTGGCAGAGCCAGGATTTGAACTCATGAACTCTGACTCCCAAGCCCGGGCTCTTTCCACTGAGCCACACTGCTTCTCTATTTACTGAGAGCTTACTTTGTGCACAACACTGTACTGAGTGCTTGGAATGTTCAATTCGGCACCAGATAATCCCTGCCCAACAACGGGCTCATAGTCGAAATATCATGGCTTCTGCTACTTCTGCTTCCATGTCAGGTTTACCTGCCACCCACGTTATCCTAAGCAGCAGCCTTATCCGGGTGGCTACTGGACCACTGAGATGAAGATGAGAAGGAAGAGAATTAGGAAAAGGAGAAGGAAGACAAGGAGGAGAAGGTAGAAGAGGCGATTGAGGAAGAGAAGGAGGAAGAGAGGAAGAGAATGGACTGAGGGCAAGGAGAAGGAAGCTGACGGGAGGAGAAGGATGAAAAGGGAGATAAGGAGGATGAGACGGAGAGGGAGGAGGATGAGACGGAGAAGGATGACGAGGGGGAGAAGGAGGTTCGGGAGGAGAATGAGGAAGAAAAGGTGAAGGAGGAAGAGGAGAAAGAGGTTTAGGAGGAGGAGGAGGAGGAAGAGAAGGAGGACATTGCCTAACTTTCTTCATCCCCATACTTGTTCAGGAGGTAGGTGCTTCGGATGTGGAATTTACCCAAATTTGTCCAGCTGCTGCCACATAAACAGCCACCAGCCCCTCACCCCCAAGAAACATCTCTTCTCTGCAGATTTTGTTTTGTCAGTTAAACATTTGAAAGCCAGTATTTTTCATTTACAGTGTTTGTGAAGAAATTATAAGTGGTTGGCAAGCCTGATCTGCACTTCTGGAAATACTCGCCAGCAGAGTTCTGGCTCCTACCCATCCCACAATCCTGGGCATGGCAGTAGCAGCGACATCGAAATAAATGGTAGTCCTCCAAACCCCACCCCACTGAGCCCCAACTCTCATCACTCCTACATTCCTGGGGGCAGAAGTGGAGGCAACAGTGACAATTTGCCAAGCTCGGCCAGAAGAGCCCTGGCTGCAGCAGCCCGGCCTGTGCCCGCCACCCCTCCCCCTGACCCTGCTATAGGGATCAGCTCCAGAGGAAATTCCTCCCTCTTCCCAGTTACTCTCAGAAGGTTGGGCAACTTCATAATTTAAAGTATGCAGACTGCAGACCAGGAGGCATGTCCAGAAATCTCCAGGAAAAGATGTATCCGACTGTGTTTTCACTTTATGATACAATGTCAATTATATAAATGGCTATCAAATGAAACAATTTACTTAATATCTGTCTCCCTTTCTAGAATATAAGCTCCTTGAGAATGGGGATCTCATTTATTTACTCTTCCATGCACTCTCCCATAGTGATATGAATACAGTGAAGGCTTAATAAATATCACTGTTGATTAACTGAACAAGTGCTATTCCGCATAAGAGTGCCATTCTCAGCTTTCATATCTCACCTTGATGTCCCGAGACTCAGTTGTCATTTTCTGTGTTTGCGAGATAGTTTCATGCTTGACAATCTTCTTATGGGTTTTATTCAAGCAGATGATTTTCAATAGCCACTTTTCCCGTGGCTCAGTGGAAAGAGCCCGGGCTTGGAGGTCAGAGTTCATAGGTTCGAATCCCAGCTCTGCCACTTGTCAGCTGTGTGTCTGTGGGCAAGTCACTTCACTTCTCTGGGCCTCATTTCCCTCTTCTGTAAAATGAGGATTAACTGTGAGCCTAATGTGGGACAACCTGATTACCCTGTATCTACCCCAGTGCTTAGAACAGTGCTCTGCACATAGTAAGTGCTTAACAAATACCAGTCGGCCTTTCCAACCGACCTGGGCTCCATACTCTCATTAGTCTTTTGCTTAGGTTTTCCCATTTCAATAAGCCATGATCTCAAGTTGTGCTTGCAGTAATAATAATAATAATAATAATGATTATGGTATTTAAGCGCTTACTATGTGCCAAGCACTATTCTAAGTGCTGGGGTAGATACAGTGTAATTAGACTTTCCCAAATGGGGCTCACACTTTTAATCCTCATCTTACAGATGAGGTAACTGAAGCACAGAGAAGTGAAGTGATTTACCCAAGGTCACACAGCAGAAATGTGCAGAGCCAGGATTAGAACCTACATCCTCTGACTGCCAAGCCCGTGCTCTTTCCACCAAGCCACGCTGCTTCTAATAATTATGGCTGTATTTGAGCCATCCACCCTCAGTCATCCAGTCTTCACTATGACCATTTACTTGGCAGTGTGGATGGAGTAGGACCTGAGTTCTAATCCTCACTCCACCATTTGTCTACTGTGTGACTGTGGGAAAGTCACTTCTCTTCTCTTAACAAATACCACAGTTTTATTATCATATCTCACTCCATCAGCCATTTTGGCACTCTTGTATATATACTTGGCAGAAATCTCCTTTCTTTGCAACCGTTCTTTTCTTCTTGATATCAGATTAAAGTGGAGAAGGGTATGATCTGAATTGTGGAAAACCTAAATTGTATCAGTATTTTAAAAGATAACATGCCTTCAAAACTCCACATGAGGAGCTACTGTTACACTTAAATATGTGTGTGTATACGCATGCGTGTGCCTGAGTGTACATGTGAGCTAAGTTCCCTTAGAATTCGGTTGCCTATAGTAGTGGTCTTTCTTTTTCTCTCATTCTCTTTTTTCATCTACGTTGGGCAGCTGGAGATTCTGACTGGTCCTGCTTCATGCTGAGTCTCTGCTTCTTCTGCATATCTCCTGCCACTTGTAGCTTATTTGAGACTTTGTTAAGAAAGAGATCAAACTCTTCCTTCTTAAGATCAAAAATCTCCTTCCCTTGGCAGTGGTGAAGAGGATAATGCAAGGACGTAGGGGGTAAATATCTAGTCCAAATAATCATGTCTTTCCAGAGGGGTCCAAATTAATGAGGTTTTACTGGGACTGATTTAATGGGATTTCTCACAGAAGATATTTAAGGGCCATTTTATCAAAATGATACTACTATTGGATTTGAAAAATCACCTCTGTGCCAAAATCTTCATTTGTGTGTAAGAGTATCTCACACACTGAGAGTGAAGAACAAGAACACTTTGTTATATCCTAGAAGCCCATTTGAAATAGGGATCCCTTGATCATCCTTATTGGGTGAGGTCTTTTTCTAACTCCCTTATCTAGAGGTTGAAAACAGAATCAGGAAACAGACTCAAGTGTGAAAGTTAGATGTATTTCTTTCACTACACTCCTCAGATGAATCTATATTAAACTCATGCAGATTTTCAGGAATTAGCCATCTGACTGTACCAAAGAGGGAATATGATTTGAATAACAGCGGAGAAATACAAGAGATCCCAGAGGGAAAAGAATTATTGCAGCATGGTGACCTGAAAAATAGAAACAAAACCTTAGGTCTATATTTCTGGAACCATTCTAAAGGGGTTAATGGAAAGGGAATGTTCAGTGTCACCTCCAGGAAAAAATTACAATCCAAATTCATATATCTCTCATCAGCCACCACATTTAGAGAAGTTCCAGGTAAGACATATAATCTATGGGGTACATAGCTGTTGCTGTTCCTTGTTCTGACTGATATATTTGACCGAGGAGGTTACCTAATCAGGTAGTACATATTAACTTCATTCTACACTTCCCTGGCTTTTGTTTCTAGTATGGATGCCAACCATCTTCTCAAAGAAAACACACAGAAAATGTTAAGGAGAAAATTTCAAGGGACACTTTCACTAATTTCCATTCAGCCTATGGCATTTCATGCAAGGGCTGCTGCCTAGAGTCTTCATTTCTTCCTACTGAATTACAATCAATCAATAAATGGTATTTATTGAGCACTTACTACATACACTGTACTAAGTACTTGGGAGACTACAAAACAACAGAATTAGCAAATACCTTACAAGAGTATCTCACTCCCCACAACCTGGAAGCAGGGCTTTCATCCCCAGATATTTTTGCCTAGGCACAGAAATGATGCATTGGGGAAAAAGGGTCATGATAGCTTTTATTCACATTTCTATAACTTCTATAAAGTCATTTATTTTCTCTTTACCCTGATCCAGCATTACCAGATATGAAGGGACTTCTGAAACATCCATTTTAAACAGTGTTACACACAAGAAATGATCAGTGACTCTTTTCAAGATGATCCTAAAGCAGTCTCAAGGAAGCTGTTGTGTGAACTGGTTAATTTCTATTTTATTTGTCTTTTATCACCTTTTTCCTTTATTAATCTATCAGTACCATTTATTGAGTTCTTACTGTGTGCAGAGTACTGTACTAAGCATTTAAGAGATTACAGTGCAATACTATACAATTCTTTATCTCACTTTTTTCCTTTATCAATCTATCAATACCATTTATTGAGTTCTTACTGTGTGTAGAACACTGTTCTAAGCATTTAAGAGATTACAATACAACAGAGTTGGTAGATATATTTCCTACCCACAGGCTGTTTACAATCTAGAAGGGGAGACAGATATTAAGGAAAAAACAACTTGGAAGTGTGTTCCCTTCTCTTTTCTTGCTTTCCATTACCAGCAATAAATCCTTTCCTCTCCTCTCATATCCTCCATTCCAATAATAGAACACATCTTCTACTTTCTAGGAATAGGGTTGCCAGTTGTCTTACAGGAAGCTAAAGCAGAGAATGTGTCTGTTTATTGTTGTATTGTATTCTTCCAAGTTCTGTGTACAGTAAGTGCTCAATAAATATGATGAATGAATGAATAAAATGGTTTGCTGATTTTTTAAACTTTTTTTTTTTACCAGGATAGTCACCCAAAAAGGTGGTAAGTACTTCCCTAGCTCCATCCAGTGTTTACTGGTTTTGTGTTTTTCAGGAACACTTTTTTTTTATATTGATATTTATTATTGAGTGCTTACATTGTCATAGAACTGTGCCCTTGAGAAATGCCATACAACAATAATAATAATTGTAGTATTTGTTAAGCACTTACTATGTGCTGAGTACTGTTCTAAGCACTGGGGTAGATACAAGGTAATCAGATTGTCCCACATGGGACTCACATTTTTTAATCCTTGTTTTTACAGATGAGGTAACTGAGGCACAGAGAAGTTAAGTGATTTGCCCAAGGTCACACAGCAGACAAGTGGTGGAGCTGGGATTAGAACCCACAACCTCTGACTCCCAAGGCTGTGCTCTTGCCTCTAAGAGACTTGGAAGATATAATCGCCTCCCTCAAGGAGCTTATAATCTAGACATTACCATTTTATTGTCCAATTACAGCTATACATTGCTTAACCTAGATGGCAAACCAAAAGAGCAACAGCAACAGCAGTACACTGGGGAAAAATATTTAAAATCAAGGAATCTTAAGGAGAGCCTGTGGCACTGCCAAATGATCTGATAGTACAAGAAAGGAATGCAAATCATAAGAAATGCATTTTTCAAATGATAAATTTACTGGGACTTTGGAGTATAAGCATGACTGAAATGTACTGGGATGGGATAAAAGTGGAAACTGTGGGAAATTTTAAATCTGGAAAACATAAATGTGGGATTTTGCTACATATTGGTGATCAAAGATATGTTTTTTGGGGTTTTGACATACTTAAATGTATTACAATGAAAACTAAAGTTGTTTATCAGAACAATACCACTGATGTCCCCAGTCACCAGGCACTGAGGAGTTGGAGAGAGAGAGAGAGAGAGAGAGAGAGAGTGTGTGTGTGTGTGTGTGCATGCGCGCCAGGGAGGGACAACCCCCAGCCCAACTTTGCCATTACCACTAATATGTCAGAGAAACAACCAAATAGGAACATCTCATCCATCTATTAAGCATTGGGTGGTGATTAAATATCTCATGGAAAACAATAGCAAAATTGCTTAAATAGCAAAGCAACTAAACTGCCTTTTTGAATATACAAACCAATCATTATAGAAGTAGTAGGAATAGTAACAGTAGAATAAGGAGGGGAAAAGGAGAATGAGGTTTGGGAGAAGGAGAATTAATGGCATTTATTAAGCACCTACTGACTATAATGTACTGAACTATGCACTTGAAAAGTACAACAGATGCACAAGATACATTCCCCACAAAGAAGGAGCTTGGGGTAGAAAACATTAATCCTAAATATGCGACTCTCTTAATGCTAAGAATTGAAAATGTAAATGTAAATTCCTGAAGGGTAAAAGATATTCATTTTTACCTCTAAGTCTATCATTATCAATTTTATTAAAGAGGGCAATATCCTGTTCCTTTAGTTATGCCACTAATTGTTTTCATGTGTGTTCTGTGAAGTGGATTATATATCAGGATATTAGTTTCAGGCCCATTATGAAGCTAACCAAAAATAGTGTCATATAACTCTAGAAAAGGTGATATAACTAGAACCTAAGTTAGTAAAAGAATTCCATTCCTGCACACTAAGGTGGTGACAAGCCACTATCTGATCTCATTGACCGGATAATGGACTGGTCCATATTCTTTCACACTGAGCTTATTGAGCTTGCCTAGATCCAGATGGAGAAGCTCCTACTACCTCCCAGCTGGTGGCCATCTGCCTTAGTGACAACTGCCAGATGGAGGCCAGAAGATCCAATCAGGAATAAACATTAAATAAGGGAGAATTTCTTGGATAGTAGCATCAGCTTAGATTGTGAATGTGGCATTTCCAAATGTCTTGGAAACCTGAATATTTGGGGGGAGAAAGATAACCAAAAAATTCTTGGGTGAATAGATCTAGTGAGATAGACACAAAACTATTTGTGCTCTCCTCAGAATAGTCAAGCCATCAGTGATAATTATTGAGTGCTTACTCTGTGCTGAGCACTGTACCAATTTATTGGAAGAGTTCCATAGAGTAGGTAGGATCTCTGCCCTTGAGGAACTTACAGTATAGTGGAAGAGACAAGCATTGAAAAAAATAGATATTTGAAGCAGCAGAATTTATGTAAATATCCTTATGTGTACATACACCTGTGGGTGAGGGAGTGAGGTGAGTATCCAAGTGGTTAGGGGATACAGACCCAAGCACAGGTGATCCAAAAGGGAGGGAGAATAGGGTGGAAGGGTGAGAGGTTAGTCAGGGAAAACAGATCATATTAATTTATAAATGGTCTTACTGTTCTAGTCAAACATATCCAAGGATCAATAAATTTTGCTTCTCAAGGGACAGTTTCTGCTCTGACTCTCTCCTAATGTCTTTCCCTGTTGCTCTTGTACTTTGAGTTCCCCAAACCAATGGATCTGACTATTTCATCTGTGAGTTATTTAACTGTAGGGTTTGAATTCTAAAAAATGTGACTGAATTAATAGATCAGGAGAGAAGAATTAAAGAAGGAAGTGGGAAAGCAGTGTAGCCTAGAGGAAAAAGCACAGGCCTGGGAGTCAGAAAACCTGGCCAATCCACCACTTAAGTGAATTTAACTTCTCTGCATCTCAGTTTCTTCATTTATAAAATGGGGGTTCAATATCCATTCTTCCTCCTACTATGAACCTCATGTAGGACAGGGACAGTGTCAGCCTGACTGACTTGTATCTACAAGAGCAAATGGCATATAGTGGGTGCTTAACAAATAGCATCAATAGGATGGCATGATAGATCAGTGCTTAGTACAGTGCCTGGTACTTAGTGAGTGCTTAATAATTACCATCATTATTATCTCTACTCTTCTCCTTAGACTTGCTTGAAGACACCCTGAAGGCAGGAATCATGACTACAAACTCTACTGTACAGTCTTCTGCACATAATTAAGCACTCAGTAAATACTACCGACTGTTAGAAAAAGAATTGTTAGAAAAAGAATTCAGAATTATTCATCTTACAAGGGATAGCTACAGTTAATGAATCATAGGAAATACCAAAAGGAACTTGAATTGAGGCAACAAAAGACAAAAAATAAATGACATGCAAACATGAAGTAATGGCTTGAATGTAAGATTTCTCTCCAAGGAAAATGGAATCCTGGCTGACGGGATACATATAAAGACATTGTTGTGATTCCCCAACTTCCTGGTCATATCCAGTTAAGTAAACATTTAATCCAGAGTTTTTAGAGTTTAGGCAAGTTAAGGGCTGGATTAGCAACCCTAGAAATGGAAGTTTCTACTCTATTTACCAAACAAGCATTGTAAAGATGACAGTGAGATCTGTTTCCCCAGAATCTCCTGGCAGGGTGCTTAGCCTTTACTGAATCAGGACTATAGTAAGGGACTGAGTTCATCTCCATATCATTCAATTCTGACTTCTTTACCAAAACAGTCATTAATTAGTGCCAGTTAAGATTGACTGTGGGGGACAGAGACATTTTTCCACTAAGGACAAGACTGGAATCATCGATTCCTTCCACAAAATTTAGAGGTTGAGTCCATCCAAGTTGAGACTGAGTTCAAACTGAAAGTGGTGAAGCAAAAATGTCCACTGAATAATGACAAAATACAAACTTTCTAGTTTGATGTTTTCTAAAGTCTTCTGTTCGATTTTATCCTAAATGCTATAAGTTGCTTTAAAATATTTTAAATGAATTTACATTTCCATCATTCCAGGCTTTTACTTATATTTTTCTGCATCACTAAACCTTTGATTTTCCTTTAGAGTTTTTTGATTATGAAAGTAAACAACAGCAACATCACCAATATTTATGTTGATAAAAAAATCCTACAAACACTGGCTTTACTTCAGATTTTAACTTCTTCCACTCTACCATGTCAAGGAGAAAATATATTTCGTTCAATCAGCATGTTCTATGGCAAGATTTACTTCTAAGACAATAATGGATTCCAGAAATCTGGAAATCACATACAACTCCTACTGAACCACACCCATCCATCTTCCGAAACATGAATGATTCTTCATTGGAACTGTACACAGATGTCTATATATTATGACAAAGCCACAAAATATGGAGTGCAGAAAAGAAATAAGAATCGTTTCTGAAATGATTTCTATGCTTTGGTAGTTACTTCTAGGTATTCCATAAAAGCAATTAAAGTGCAAACTTAATTAAACTGATGGCGTGAAACTGGCTCAGTTATGAGTGACTTTACCTTAGAGCTTGATAATGATAATAATTATGGTACTTTTTAAAATACTGTCTCTGTGCCAAGCTCTGTTCTAAGCACTGGGGCAGATATAAGTTAATCAGGTTGAAGACAGTCCCTGTCCAACATAGGACACTCAGTATTAATCACCACTTTACAGATAAGGGAACTGAGGCCCAGAGAAGTTAACTGACTTGTGGCTGAGCTAGGCTTAGAACTCAGGTTCTCCTGACTCCCAGGCCTGAGTTCTATCAACTAAGCCACACTGCTTGATGTAAGACACAGTTCCTGCACTTCTATTTCAGGACAAGTTAAATTTTGAAACTAATGGTGAAACATTAGCTAAAGAATATCTAAAATTATCTAAAATAATTTCTGTTGTATTGTACTCTCCCAAGTATGCTCAAATACAATGGATTGATTGATTCTTTGTGGTACTTGTCACCCATCTCTATTGCATTGTACTCTCACAATCATTTAGTACAGTTCTCAGCACACAGTAAGCACTCAATAAATATTATTGCTTGACTGAACTTAGAATAACAAGCATGGGACATAACAAGCATAGAACAGCAACTTTTTTTCCAGTGTTGGTCAGTCAAGGAAATAAACTGCATTCTCCTTAATCAGTTTTTCATTGATTCAATTATATTTATTAACAAAATTAATATAGAAGCAGCACTCAGTAGTGGGACGAGCACAGGCCTGTCCTGGGCATCAAGAGACCTAGGTTCTAATTCTGGCTCTGCCATTTGCCTGTTGTGCGACCTAGGGCACATCTCTTCGCTTCTCTGTTTCTCAGTTTCCTCACCTGTAAACATAAAGATTGAATATCTGCTCTCCATTCCCCTTAGCCTGTGAGACTCATGTGGGACAGGACCTGTATTCATCCTGCCCATATGGTATCAACCCCAGTACAGTGTTTCTTGTCATATGATACCATCATGGATACCACCATTATTATCATTGTTATTTATTGTGTCTATAGTAGAAAGTACTGTACTAAATGCTGAGGAAAAAACACCTTTGCATGAGTTAAACTCACTTACTGTCTCCCCAAAGGACACTCAGTCTAATACTGAAGGGCCTAGTGGTGACAGTAACAGGCAAGGAGAACTGAAACAGTACTAAGAGAAAAACAATATAAAAGACAAGGCTGTCAGTGAATATGGAAAGAGCTTCGGAGCAAAGTTGCCAAAAGAGTGGCTCCATGCTCTTCACCGCTCAGGCAGGGTTCTTCAAAATCATAATAATAATAATGATAATAAACTCTGCCTAAGCAGTGAAGAGCATTACTATATCATTATTATTATTATTAATTAGGATACTTGTTAAGCACTTACTATGGGCCAAGCACTGTTTGCTTGAATCCATCCCAGCACTTAGTACTGTACCATGCACATAGTAAGCACTTAAAAAACACTGTAATTATTATTTCAATTCTATTCTCTTCTACTTAGACAGTGAACCCCCATGTGAGACACTGGAATGTGTACACCCAAATAATCTTGTACCTCCCCTAGCTTTTATTACAGTGAGCTCTTGGTAAATAATAAGCTATTAACAAGTTCCATAATTACAGCAGTAATAGCAACCCAAGAATGCTTTTACACCAGAGGTGAAATATGCTTGGAAATCAATTGATTTTCCTAACACATGCCCTTATCTGAAGTAAATTGTACTTCTTTTGAGGGGCAGGCCATATCTTGCACTGCTTGAATCAAATTATGAGGCCCTGGGGACAATCTTATGGTTTCAATAAAATATAATGTGAAGAAATCCATTATCTAGTACTAATAAGCTAAGTCATTTTGCTTCTGAAGTTCCACCGTGATCTCTGGTGTGTTGTGATAGATAACTCAAATTATTCCATCCACTTTTAGGCATTAGCTTTTAGGCTAGATCTGTGATCCGGGCATAGACAACATATGTGAGTTTCCGTGTTGTTGTTGTTGTTTGGGTTAGTGTAAAGTTGTGTACATTAATCAAAATGACTGTTGATACTTCTGAAGATCACTTCTGCATTTTGTTTTTTGTTTGGGTTCTCCCCTCCCCACTTCACCTACCCTCAGCTATGCCCCCTTTCCATCTGCTCCTCCCCCATGCCTTCCCCTCCCCTCAGCACTGTGCTCATTTGTATATATTTTTATTAGCTTATTTATTTTGTTAATGAAGTGTACATCCCCTTGATTCTATTTATCTTGATGATGTTGTCTTGTTTTTGTCCATCTGTCTCCCCCAATTAGACTGTAAGCCCGTTATTGGGCAGGGATTGTCTCTATCTGTTGCTGAATTGTACATTCCAAGTGCTTAGTACAGTGCTCTGCACATAGTAAGCACTCAATAAATACTACTGAATGAATTAATGAATGAATAAAGTTGCATATAATAGTCATAATGACTGCTGACATTTATCAATATCAATACTGCATTTTGTTTTTGTTTGGGCTAGTGTAAAATTGTGAACACTAGTCATAATGATTGTTGAGGTTCGTCAATATCAATACGGCCTTAGCTGCCAGACTACACTGCACTTTGGGAGAAATTCTTTGGGCTAGGTTTAAACTCATTTCAACCCATATGTTGAGAGGTGTAGAGCCTTGCCAACTCCCCACAGCTGTCAATTGGCTGCATCAGGTGACCAGATTGGGTCACTCATTGAGTGATTGAGAACCGGCTCCAGACAGTGGTGTCCCTCATTTCATTGGAACTCGGGAAAAAGTAGTTTTCGGGAGCCAAGTCAGTTGACCCTGCCTGTCCTCCAAATGAAGGAAGATAGGTCCAACACAAGTAGAAAGGTCACCCAGTGGCTGATTTGCTCTCATCTGCCAGGGATCTAGCCCCTCAAAACAGTTGTTTGTTCTTTCAGCAGGTCATCATGATCCCATAGAAAGGTGGTAGAATTTGTGTAGTCATGTTGGAAGGCTGATTCTGGCAATCAAATAAAGTTCCCATCATCAAAGGCTGTTTCTTGGTCCCCTAAAGCAGGAAGATGCTTATTTCAGCAGACACTTGGAGTTTAGGTCAGTTCTGAGGCTCCATAATACTACCCATATAAAACCCAAGAGCTGAACATAGTGGGCTTCATAGAGTGAGGACTAGGTCTCCTTGTGAGATTACAATTTTCATTAGAAGAATGATTTATTTTGAATATAAAGACTATTGAACTTGGGCTCATTCAAAATTTTTATTGAACTTCACTGTTAGATGGGGATTTGGTGTCAAGAAATGACCTCTTTGGTTAAGAGAAAATGGGCTGTGGCTATAAGTCATGCTACAGTGTTATCTGGGTCACACTTCTTAAATATTAGGTTTTTAAGCAAAGTTCTAACCAGGCAGGACTTTCTGGCTGTACTGGGCTGGAAAGAGTTTAATTGTTTGTCAAAACAGTCGATGGTATTTTGGTGCTTACTGTTCTGGAAAGCACACCCATGTGCCAAAGCCTTAATCCATCCTTTTTGTGGGCGTAGCAGGGCCTAGAGCCCAGTTGGATGAGACAGGTAGATGTCAAACACATAGGTATAGCAGAAGCAAGAACAAGGATGTAGTGGTTAGTAACATCAGTATTTTGGGGCAAAGTGATCAAACGAATAATTGAATATGTCTATAAGTAAATGCTGAGGTGGATGACAAGAGTACAGGCTTGGAGTCAGAGGATGTGCGTTCTAACCCTGACCACTTGTTAGCTGTGTGACTTTAGGCAAGTCACTTAATACTTCTGTGCCTCAGTGACTTCATCTGTAAAATGGGGATTAAGACTGTGAGCCCCATGTGGGACAGGGACTGTGTCCAACCTTATTACCTTGTATCTAGTCCAGTGCTTAGAATAGTGCTTGTCACATAGTAAGCACTTAACAAATACCATTATTATCATTATTATTATAGGCACTGGGGTAGTTCCAGGTTAATCGGGTTGACACAGTCTCTGTCCCACATGGGACTCACATTCTTACCTTCATTTTTTAGATGAGGTAACTGAGGCACAGAGAAATTAAGTGACTTGCCTAAGGTCACAAAGTAGACATTTTTGGACTGCTAAATACAACAGTCTCAACAGCAAAAGCCACAATCACCCCAACTTCAACATTTTATAACCTCAGAAGATCTACGTTCTCTCCATCCTCACTCTGCCACTCTGGAACAATGCAGGATGGGGTCCCGTGGAAACAGGAAATGACAAGAGTGGCCTACCTTCTGGACCCTGGGGCTTGAACTTCAACGGCAGGGGAGCAGCTTGTCTTTCTACTGCCATGTGTTCTGAACTTTCTGTGCTGCAACAAAGCAGGATGGGACCAGATGGCAAAGCACACAGTTCTAAAGATGTCTCCAGGGCCAGATTGACCCCAGGAAAGGTCATCTCCATTGATGAAGGAAGCCCTTATCTGGGCATACCCCCAACTGGGTTTCCTTTGAGAAAAAATCTGAATCAACAGACTTCAGTTGCCCATTGCAGGAAAACCACAGCTAGCAGACCACTTGTTGCTAATTTAAATTATATATTATAAATTATTAATTTATACGAGTGCCTGTCTCCCCCTCTAGACTATAACCTCATCAGGGACAGGGCATGTGTGTACCAACTCTGTTGTACTGCAGTCACCCAAGCAGTTTGTACAATTCTCTGCACACTTTATGCTCTCAATAAATCCCATTGATTGATTGATTGACTTGGTTTTTTAGAAACATTTTCTCTATCTCTAATTAAGTTGTAATAAAGTTTCAGATCCTCATAAAAAAAGTGGCTCAAAATGAAAGTAACCAACGAGGAAAGTTCGGGGGTAGCTGATAAAAAAAGACATTTTACAACCTTGCCTTAAATTAAACCCTTCAATTGAGTGAAGGAAGATCAGATGGGGGTGCCAGTGGCTGCCATAATCCAGTCAGTCGTAATTTAGGCAGAAAACGCCGCTCTCGTGCACTCATCTGAGCAACTGCTCAAAAAAGGCATATTGGAAAAGATGAAAAACGGGTGAGTCCATAATGGGTGCTTATTGTGGATATGGAAGCTTATAGATAAGTACCCCTGACAGACTTTTGCTACATCCCAAGGAAGTGTGGCCTAGTGGAAAAAGTATGGGAAGAGGAATTAGGAGTCTGGATTCTAAACCAAACTCTCTTATTGGCCTGCTGTGTAGTTTGGCAAGTCAATCAGCTGCTTCGAACCTCAACAAAACGTAAGTTACTGAACTATTTCTTCACCCTCACGCTAGTACATTTGATTGAAAAGTAAATCAGATTGTGTGAAATCCACATTGCTTAGTTGCTCTTAGCAAATTTGCCTGGACAAAATCTCTTTAATCTCATATCTCTACTGGGAAGAGTTAAATGCCAATCTGATGCAATTCACCCAGCAATGACACAACATTTGAATAATTGCTAAAATGCATTTCCTCTCTTCAAGTCTTTAAAAGATGACTCTCCTCTGGGAGGAAATACGAATAAATTCACCTTGGTACCTGAACTTTGAACCCTTTGGAAATGTTGAAAATTACAGAATGAATTCACATCAAAGCAGTTGTCAAACAGCCGTTCTGAGAGTCCCCACTTTTTCTAAGGTGGGAATGAAAGAGAAAGTGCTCTATGGTTTGAGCTATCAGAACAAGTTCAAGGGAGGGATGTGGCCAGCAGTGCCACTGGGGTTACCAAGGACATCTGTGTTTCACATAAATCTGTTGACCTCCTTGAACTTCCTATCAACAAGTTTTTTTCATCCTCCCATTATTGCTGTTCAACAATTAATCAACAGCTGTTGAAACATTATAAGTGTGCTTGTAATTTGGGGCAAAATTAATGATGCCTTATCTTCTAAAATGCTGAGGGAGGATTTGCTTTTCAGCTCCAGTGTGAACTTCCTGATTTATTCTTCAAATCAATTACCCTCTTGAACTCCCTTGCCTCCCGGTCTGTTGCTTGAAAAAAAAGATAGCATCCCACACTGTCATCACTCCTTGTTCTAAGCTATGGTTACATGGTCAGCCCCACAAGGGTCAGGGACCGTCTCATTCTCATCTGTATAATCTCTTCCAGAACTTCGAACAGTGCTCTGCACACAGTAAGTGCTTAATAAATACTACTACCACTATGGGTGATTTTAATGGCATCCTGGATATTTAGTCCTCTGTCACGCTGCAATACCTTAATGTAGTTAGCAACAAATTCACATTTTGAGATTGCACTGTACGATACCGGCTATTTCTCAAAAAGTCACAGGGAAATAGCTCTTTAGAAGAAAATTATTCAAATGTCTTATCTGAACTCCTGCCAATCTAGAAAGGATATATTGTAGGCTAATAAAGCTGACACCACTATGTGCAATTTGGGGATGACATTTCTCAGAGCTCTAGTCATTTGCTCAGAAAAGTTGATTTCCAATTTGGAATTGGCTGCATATGGGAAAATTTCCAGTTATACCAGTGGAATTACAGCCCAAATCAGACCCTCGAGTCAGGGACAGAGTTTCAGGAAATGGGGACTGGTTGTGAAGGTCTACAGTCCTAGGCCAACTCAGGACCCAAACAGTGGTTGAGGCACAAGTGTTGGTCGTATGGCTGCCCTCACTTTCTGAGAAGTCTCCAGGCCGATGAAGACTTGTCACTTGTAGGACAGGAGTAGCAGCAGGGTCTAGCGGAAAGAACACATGGCCTGGAAGTCAGGGGACCTGGGTTCTAATCCTAGCTCTGCGACTTGGCTGCTATGTGCCATGTGAAGTCACTTAACCTCTCTGTGCCTCAGTTACTTCATCTGTAAATTGGGGAATAAGATTATGAGCCCCATGTGGGACATGGGCTATGTACAACTTGACTGTCTTCTATCTACAAGAGTCCCTGGCATAGGGTTAGAGCTTTACAATTACCACAAAAAATAAAATGCAAACAACAAACTTGCAAGTATCCCAAATCTCATCTTAATCTCCTTTTGTCTATCTCACCATCCTTCCCACTTCAATTCCTAAAGGAATGAGGAAAAAAAAGTGGAATCTGCTGTTTATCAAAGGGGACAGAAAGAGCACTGTTTGGAGCTATTCTCCATATACATTAAAATATCTATTAAGCATTCAACCTATTTATTAGATTTTCAATCTAAACTCTGTTTAATAGCTAATAATGACAGAATCTTTCTTTTCCATAAGAACAAACTTACACATAAAAACTCAAGAAATAATATGCTGCACTAGGCTAAAGACCATCTAGCTTTACCAATTAACAACTGGTAGTATCAAATGATGCTTAGACCAAATGTGTGAGAATCACCCTCTTTGACAATTATCCTTGTGGTTAATACTGTCCCATTTAAGATCCTCAAACAGCAATATATGGCTTTGACTCAGAGTAATATTCATACATGGGAAAATGACATTATTTCTGTAAACTCACACAATCCAATGACAAACCTTTGTTGGAGGGCCATTTATGAGATGGTCCAATGATGCAAAGGTTGACAAAGAGTTGGAAAACCAAATCCAGAAAGACAGTATCCTTTTGGAAGACTCAGAGAAGGTGTATGACACCAATAGGGACCAGCATGCAAACTAAACTGAAGGAATATAGAACAGCTGAAATGTCAAAAGCTCTAAGCAATGCCCATAATACTAATAATAACATTATTATTATCATTATGGTATTTGTTAAGCACTTACTGTGTGCCAGGTACTATACTAAGCCCTAGGATGGATACAAGCTAATCAGGTTGGATACAGTCCCTATCTCACATGGGGCTCACAGACTCAGTCCCCATTTTAGAGATGAGTAAGAGATACAGAGAAGTTAAGTTACTTGCCCAAGGTCACAGAGGAGTCAAGTGGTAAAGCTGGGATTAAAACACTTGACCTTCTGACTTCCAGACCTGTACTCTATCCACTACATCACACTGTTTTTACAATCATATTGCATCTTCCCTGGGTGGCCAATGCAAAGAAGATAGATAACAAATAGGATATCTAATTAGTGGCTCATAATCAGCTAAAGGCGAAGAAAAGTAAGTTGAATCGATTGAAGATGTTCTTTAAAAATCCAAGGAAACAAAATCTCAGAGAATTAAGGCAGAGTTATGGTCAACTGGGAAACAGTCACGCATATTTATTGAGCACCTACTGTGTGCATAGTAGTGTACTAAGCACTTGGAAGAGAACAGTATAACGGACACATTCCCCTCCTACAACGAGCTTACAGTCTAGAGGGAGAGACAGGCATTAATATAAATTGACCCTGAAGCCCTCATTCTAGCCTACTACAATCAGACATGGGGTGACTGTCTTAGAGCAGAAGTTTCTGGAAAGATTCTACCAAAAAGGAGAAATAAAACAGCACTGTAGATAACAAATGCAACACAACAGCAAAGCAGCAACAGTTACGTGCTTGGATGAAGAAGTGACTGAAATCCAAGGGTTAATCTTATCACTTACAACCACTCAGGCTGATAGAATCTCACCTTCAGTGGCATCTCCTTTAGACTCAAAGGACAACTTTAAACAAAGGTTAGTCATCATGGTACTCCACTTTAGACAAATTACAAACCAATGTTAGTATTCTTCATAATGTTATAGCAAATAACAACACCCCACAGACCAATTTGCATGTAAAATCTAACATTTAAAGACAAATTACAATTAGCACTTTATTATGCAACTCAATGATTGTAATTTACAGTATATATATATATATATATACTGGCTGTGAGGAATTTTCTTTTATGAAAAATTACCCTGTAAGAGTCTTTTTCATGATGGACTGACTTGCATTAGCACTTAATCATCTTGCCCCCTCCCATTTTACTTCACTGATTTCCTGCTACAACCTAGCACACTTCGCTCTAATATCGACTTACTCACCATGCCATGATCTCATCTATCTTGCCACCAACCCTTCATCCATGTCCTACCTCTGATCTGGAACTCCCTCCCTATTCACATTTGACCGACCATCGCTCTCCCCTCCTTCAAAGCCTTACTAGGATCATATCTCCTCTAAATGACTTTTCCCGCCTATTTCCTCTTTGTCTCTCCCTTCTGCATCATCCTGGCACTTGCATTTTGTCCCTCTTTTCAGCCCATCCTCAGCCTCTCAGCACTATGTACATATCCATAATTTATCTTAATAGGTGTCTCCCTCTAGACTTACACTTCCTTGTGGACATGGATTGTGTCTACCAACTCTATAATATTGCACTCTCCCAAGCACTTCGTACAGTGCTGTGCACATAGTAAGCTCTCAGTAAAT
This sequence comes from Ornithorhynchus anatinus, assembly GCF_004115215.2. Classification (NCBI taxonomy): domain Eukaryota; kingdom Metazoa; phylum Chordata; class Mammalia; order Monotremata; family Ornithorhynchidae; genus Ornithorhynchus; species Ornithorhynchus anatinus. Next base: position 17,519,276 of record NC_041737.1, read on the forward strand.
ATGATTAATTAAATTGCATCTGAGAAAACAAAGTTCAATATTCATTGTTTCGTACTTTAGAAAAGAAAAAATGAAACAAAACAAAAAGTAGATTTTTCAGATAGTGTGACTGTGGGAAATAAACTCAACAGTTGGAAAGTGAAAACTATTTTTGTTACAAATTTCAGACTCATCAAAAACTAAAATAAATTATATAAAGGAAGGTCTGTGCAAAAGTGAGATTGAGCAGCCTCACTTGAAATAGTAAAGAATAGAGTAAGTCTGGAGATTTATTCAATCTCCAGTGAATGAAATGTATCTCTAAATGATGCTGTCAATGAGGAATCTCAATCACACACATTCGTAAAATTAGATTCTAAATAGTAGCTCCGCTGCCTCCACACTACCGTATTATTACTGACACTGAAAAGAAATCACATATGAATTTTATTTTCACCAGAATACTATTTTTCATCAATCCCCTGAAATTCATAGTCGGAACTCAGCAGAGTATCTTCTGTTTTAAGTAATGGAAAATTGCTATTTAGTAGCAATTTGGAATTGCTCATTTCATTTGAAGAGTGATCCAGAAATTTACTCAGATGAGTTACACCCTTTTTATTATTTTTACCAAAAAGAGGTTTATTGGGATTATAAGCTCACATTTCCATTAAATAGTCACCTTGTCCTTCAAATTAACTTTGTTAATGTTTTTAATAGTCTTGGGAGCATAAACAAGTAAGTCCAGAGCTGGATATGTATATATTTATAGTTAAGTTATTTGATAATATTCTATAATAACAGTTTTGATGGATGACTCGTATCCACATTCCCCAAAGGATAGGTAAAATGGCAATATAAAGCAACATGCATGCACAAAAAAACACTCATGCAGATAAATACACATAGACGTAGACACACAGCAACCACACACACAAACACACACACACACAAATACTCCTCATTTAAATGAAAATTTAAGACCATGATGCACGTGCAAGCCAAACTACATTTAACAGTGATGTCAGAGTCTTTAGGCAACTATTAACAATCAAAGTTCCATTCTTCTTTCTCCCTGTTATAGCCTGCCTCTTTGTGCATTAACAATGATGTATTCCCTCAATCTTCCTTATTCTTTCTAAATGTACTTTTCCCATTTTGAATGTTATTTTTTAATCAAAATGCATGACTAAGAAAGAGGAAAGGGAAATGATTCTTTAGTCACAAGTTCTATAAATACTGTAGGCTAAATTCTTCCCAGCTAAGTTTTCATAGCCCCCACTGCCATGAGTAAGAGCCAAACCAAAGTACCTGAAGAATAAATTATCCATAATTTCACAAGGGGAGTCAAAGGGACTGGAACCTGGAACATCTTGAGGGTCCCCAAGATCAGCAGTCTGGGATGAGGGACCTTGGAATTAATTTGTTAATAATAATAATAATAATGATTGTAACAACAACAATAATTGTGGTACTTGCTAAACCTTTACTATGTGCCAAGTGCAGTTCTAAGCACTAGGGTAGATACAATATAATCAGGTCACACACAGTGCTTGCCCCACGTGGGGTTCCCAGTCTAAGTAGGAGGTATTGAATTTCCATTTGACAGTTTGGGAAACTGAGGCACAGAGAAGCAAATTGATTTGCCTAAAGTCATCCAGCAGGAAAATGGTGGGACTGGGTAAGTAAACTGATTTGCACTAGGTCATCCAACAGGAAAGTGGTAGGACTGGGTTTAGAAACCAAGTCCTCTAGCTCCCAGTTCTGTGGCCCTGTCCATATATATATTATGCATATCTTGGCAGCCCAGCCCTAGAATCAACTCCTCTTTTGCCTGATCCCATCATGGAGCATTTTGTGGATATTCAGAGATAGGAATCCTACCTCTCTGAGTACCAACTCTCCCAGAGGCTATTGGGTGGCTTTAGGAAATTACTGTAATTACAGTGTTGGAAATGAAATCCAGTTCAGTATGGAGGGATTAATGAAAATCATTCCCACCCTATAGACTATTGTATGGAATCCTGGGAGTGAGTCTATCCTATTTCAGGAATGTGTACTAGGACCAGTCTCGCCTTGAGGATGCACCAGTCAATAAATCCATGACACCTACTGAGCTCTTACTGTGTGCAGAACATTGTACTGAGTTCATGTGAAGCGGTGTGGCCTAGTAGAAAGAGCCTGTGGCCCGGGAGCCCAGAGAACTTGGGTTCAAATTCCAGCTCCACCACTTCTTAACTGTGACCTTGGGCAAGTCACTTCACTTCTCTGTGCCTCAGTTCCTTCATCTGTCAAATGGGGATTAAGACTGTGAGTCCTACCTGGGACAGAGACTGTGTTCAACTGGATGAGCTTGAATTTACCCCCACACTTAGTACAGTGCCTGGCATATGGTAAATTTTTTGCAAATACTATTTAAAAAAAGGGGATCTGGGATCAGGATATGATTCTGATTCTCTGAAAAATTATTCTGACAACTGTTCAAGTTCATTAGAAAGTCCTGTATCACTTAAGATATTAATTGATCCAATTTGAGGATGAGTGAGGTAGACGCATGCCCGGCCCAGAAGACATGCAGTTGGTCATGCTTTGCAGGCTGCAATCAGCAGATCCTATCCAACAGCCAAGGAACAAAATCAGGAATACTGGACTGAATGTTGTCCCTAATGTTCTAGGCAGTCAGGTGACCACAGTTATTCTAACCAGGATAGACAAGTAAGTAAAGAAGCTTAGTCTTCATCTCCCCTCTCCTCAAGAACATCTGGAGGTGTCCCGCATCTCTGTATCAAACAGAAACTTCTTACCATTGACTTTAAAGCACTCAGTCAGCTCACCCTCTCTTTCCTTACCTCACTGATTTCCTGCTACAACTGCACACTTCACTCCTCTAATACCAACCTACTCACAGTAACTTGATGTCTTCTATCTCACCATTTGACACCCAGAACAGCCCTATCAATGCCATCCTTGTATGTAATATTTAATATCAATTGGCAAGACTGTATCACAGATGATGAGTTCCTTCAATAACCACTATCAAACAATTTTAATCACATTGTGACACTGGGAGGGGAATGTAAAGAACAAAAGATGACAGAGGGAGACTCGATTGCTTTCCACCAGGCTGAATCAGGATTGTTGCAAATACAGGCACGATGAAGCAAAATCTCGAACATAAGATGTAACACTGGGCAACTGGGAAGGAAAAGGAGAAGCCAGGTCATCTTAGCATCCAGCAATTAGAAATGGGGCTCCTAAAACAGAGGCATCCAAAAGATTGCAGCATGAAGAGGGAGAAACAAAAGCAGCATATTGTGCTACCAAATGCAACAGCATGAAAGGCACAGTCCTTACAGGCATAACATGTGCAAGGGTTTGGTAGTCACATAGTGGTCTTAACCAGCTCCACTTGTGTGCAGTGATAAAATCTGAGTGTCAATGCCAACATCATCAAATGGGAAAGATAGTTTGATACATACTGCAGCTACCATCTCTTTGTGGTTGCTGTTCTGGCTTTGTTTTGCCCAAGTTTCAAACAGAAGGAAGGCAGCCTCTCACCAGGAGCTTCTTCTGGCTGCTGGTAGCAATGTGATAATTAGAATCCCAAGCTTGAGTAGATAGACAGGTGCACATATGCATATGTCTGTGTGTATTGGGGGAGTAGGGTACATCTGAATGTAGATATGCCTAAGTATGTTGGTAATTTATCAATTGTTTCCATTGCAATCAGGTGTTTCAGTTAGTACTTCCTTCCAGACTTTAACATATTGCAAGGAAGTTTCAGGTATACAACTGGAACCTGAGATAAGTGAAATTTGCAACATAGGTTCATGCAGTGGTCATGACTTAACTAAATGCATATGACTTGGAAATAATGTTTTAGCAGAAATTATCATTTCAATTCTACTTGGAACCAGTCAAGTGTTCAGTGTTCAGCCTGTCCTTAGGTGTATCTAAGGTAGATGGAGCAGTCATTAATGAGGATTTCTACTATTTCTTTTTCTGGATGCCCCAATCAATCAGTGGTATTTATTAAGAGCTTACTGTGTGCAAAACACCATACTAAGCACTTAAACAGTTGAGCTATTACTTCAGAAAACTCCTGTCTTTCCACCCCAAGCCCTTAGAAAAACTTAGAGAAGCAGTGTTTTCCAGTGGAAAGAGCAAGGGCTTGGGGGTTGGAGGACCTGGTTTCTAATCCCAGCTCTGCTAGTTCCTAGCTGTGTGATCTTGGGAAAATCACTTCTCCCTGCCTCAGTTTCCTCAACAGTAAAATGGTGATTAAATCCTATTCCCTTCTACTTAGACTGTGAGCCCCATGCAGAATAGGGGCTATGTTCAACATGATTGACTTGTAACTTCCCCAGTACTTAGAACAGTGTTTGGTGCACAGTAAGTGCTTAACAAATACCATAAAAACTTTTCTTAGCTAAGATGAAGCTTTAGGAATCCAGACAAAGACAGAGAAAGAGAAATAGAGAGAATCTCTCCCTCTCTCTCCCAAGCCCAGAAACAATGACCAGTCCTAGCTCACTGGTCTCAAGCCCCAAGCTATCTAGACTCTAAAAAGGAGGCACACACAAGATATCTGCTGTCTTTCCTATCCAAGTCCAGTTTAGCATCTGCCTGAGGCAAGTCACACACAACAAAAACTGCCTCTCCATCCCCCTTTCACTAAATCCTAGACAATACTGCTAATTGCAATGTACAGAAACCATTGTTTCTCTTTTTTTAATATTATCAAACAACCAAATAGGTCATCTGGAAGTCCATCTCCAAACAGGGGATAACCCACTGGTTTCCAGTCCAGTTCTCCAGTCACTGTACCCAAATGTCTGTGGGTATTCTTCAGAGACTGCTTGTGTGTGTGAGTGCATAAACACAAGCACATTTTTTATGTAGCAAGATTATTTTTTTCATCCATGATTGATCTCTTCCTTCAGTTGCTTCATAATATATTAGTCATTTTCTGCCAATAGAGTCAATCTTCCAACAACAGATGTTATGTCATGAGGAGAGAATTATACTTAATAGTATAAATAACAAAGGTGTTAGCTGGAATTTAAAGGGAGATATTTCCTGTTTATATATTCCTATACATGCATTTCTGTTCAATAATCATTGAAAGACAAAGGTAAAACAGCTATAAATATAGAGCTTAAACATGTATAAGTAATATGTTTCAAAAATTTGACTGGGCAGGAAAACTTGTTTTTAAATGATCAACTTTAAACCCATTATTAGGTTCACATATAAAATAAATTCTAAGACCTGTTCTCTCTGCTCATTTCAACTAAATATTCATTCAAGAGTGTGTGTTAGTGATTGGAGGGTTGGTTGGGGTGGGGGAGAGGGGGCGGTTATCAAAGAGTTTACTGAACACTAGCATGGAAGCAATTGCTGAAGCCAAAAAATAAATAAAAAGGTGCCTTATGAAAAGAGTATATAACCTACTATGAAGATAAAAGAGCTAGAAAACAGTTGTTCAAAACAAAGATTTAGCCAGATTTAGTGCATGTTTGTCACCTAATGGAACTTGGTCTCTTCAGAGACAACTCCAATTATCAAGAAATAGACGAAGCCATCAGAAGGACAAATGGCAGTGCTAGAGCAGTTCCATTTGGTCGGAATAACTCAGCCCCGTCAACTGTTACCTTAGAGAACGAACATTCCCCGTGGACCGTCGTGCAGGTTTCTAATGAATAAAGCCACTCCAGGGTCAAGGAGAAGGGGGTCAGATGCCTAAAATAAATCTTGTGGAAATTCTGATGATAAAGGACTTCAGTCTCTCCAATTTCTCAAGCAATTATATCATGCATATATTTATTTCAAAACTAGTCTCCTGGGACACAGAGCTGAAAAGACATCTTATTCACTTCGCTGTCCTGGAGGCATTAGCGGAGTCAGTACACATACCCTAGAGTAATACAGTAATTTACACATATTTTAAACAATATGCTAATTGGGCAAACTGCTCGGCAAATATGTTTTACCCTGTTAGGGATTACTTCTTTTTCCTGCACTTTCCCTATCAACTTTAAGTATAATAGTTAACTTTCTTCAACCGTTTGCATTAAACAGGAACAAATGTGGATATAAATCTTAAGGAATGTAGCATTATCCTAAAAGAATTGTATTTATTAGCAAATGCCAGTTCTGATTACGCACTGACTGTAGTTTAGCTTAGATAGGGCAAAGAAAAATGAATGCTTAGCCCAGAAAGATTTTAACTACATATTTATGTATATGTTGAATATCTTTGGATACTGTAGATATGTTTATTTAAAATACAGACTCAAAATATACATCCCACAGATATTGTACCAACAAAATAGTGATAACATTTTTTAAAAAGACACTGCAGGATTCCCAAGAATGCTAGATAATGAACTAACCAAAGTAACTCTTTTCCCTCTTGCTATTTCAGGATGGAAGCTTACAAGAGCCCCAGTAACAGCTTCCCCACCCTGGAATATTAAGAAAGAAGGTCAAGAGGATATAAAATGGGTTAGCAATCTATGGCTCCAGAGTCACATCTGGCTCTTATTATAGCTAAATATGGCCTTCGAGCACTTTACACAGGGGCATTCCCACTATCAGTCAGCACTACAGCCTCATTAATACTACTAATAGTAATTATTGTGGTATTTGTTAAACACTTACTATGTGCCAGACATTGTACTAAGCACTGGGGTGAATACAAACAAATCAGGTTGGACACAGCCCCGTCCCATGGGGGGCTCACAGTCTCAATCCCCATTTTACAAATGAGACAACGGGGACACAGAGAAGTAAAGTGCCTTGCCCAAGGTCACCCAGCAGATGAGTGGTGGAGCGGGAGTAGAACCTGTGACCTTCTGACTCCCAGACCTGTGATCTAACCACTAGGCCATGCTGCTTCTCTCAACCTACCTACAAGCAAGCTATGGTAGATGTCCCAGGGCCATGAGGCTCTTCCGAGCCCATTGCTTCAGAGGGCGAGGGGTCTGGGAGGAGGATTGAAGCAAGGAGTCAGCAACAGGCCTCCTAGCAGCCTCCCCCAAGCAGGTGAGTGGACAAGGACCCTCTCAGAAGACCGCAGATCATGGCCCGCATCTCAGAGGAATCTATATGGACAATCACTGTCAACGTGATCCAATAGTGCTGCCTCTCTCCTCAGATCCAACCCTCTTTACTCCCATCCTTTCCCTTCCCCTCGTCTCCCTTCTCCTAAATTTTCCCAATACCATTTAATGCAGTGAGATCATCATATTACAGTGTGTAAAGTGATGTAATGATGCTATGTGACACATGGCCCTCCATGAAATAAATGGCCCTTTTCTCAGCAAATACTGCAAAATTTCATTTTGTTTGGTTAATCTGTCAAAAAGGGTTCCTGACTCCTGATTTAAACTAAAGAAAGCCCTGCCTGAAGCAGTGAAGGGCCTGAGAGTTAATGTCTACCGGCTAGAATGGACTGCTTCATTGTCGTTATTATTGTATTATTGTTATCTACTGAAAATGCCCTGTCATTTATTTCCCAGTGTGCCTGGCCTCCACCTCCCCACTTAGACTCTGATTCCCCTGGGGGCCAGGGCCAGGTTGTACATCAGCTAACTCCTTATCTGTTGTTGCTACTTCCAGCAAGAAACTCCCTGTGGCCACCAGCTGGCATCAGTTAAGCGTTGCTTTTCTTAACGTATCCTCTTCCTCTCCCTACCTCACCAATTCTACTCTTCCTTCATTTCCCCATCCTAAAACTGTCTCTTTTAAAATTTTGTGGCCCATCCCCTTGGCTTTGAGGAGACAACAGCTGTCTCTTTCATTAAGCCTCTTCCCTGTCTATTGAAATGCCAAGCACTGGGCCCATAACTCTTCCACATACTTGAAAAAAAAACCAAAAAAACTATCTTGACCTCTTTGTGTTGTGCTACTCCAGTCTCTAAAATCCTTTCTTCTCCTGTGGTTTTAATAATAATAATAGTATTTCTTAAGCACTTACTATGTGTCAAGCACTGTTCTAAGGGTAATCACGTTATGCCACATGGAGCTCACAGTCTTAATATCCATGTTACAGATGAGGTAACTGAGGCACAGAGAAGTTAAGTGTCTTGCCCAAGGTCACACAGCAGACAAGTGGCAGAGCTCATCCTCTGACCCCCAAGCCCTTGCTCTTTCCACTAAGCCATGCTGCTGTTTTAAGGGTCAGGGAAAATGGTGACAGATATGGGATTTCATGGGACCAACAGGTGCGGGAAGATGGGGAAAAACCGTTATGGGCAATCATGGGGAAGGGAAGAATAGTGGAATGGGGTTGAGAAGGATGGGAATTGGGAAAGCAGAAGAAGGACTTCATCTTAAATAACAGAAAAGGCACTGAGGATATTTGTTACCATCTCTATTGTCTTCACTATGTAACTGCAACCCCAAGTATGCCTACATGTCACTTTTCCCACTCCTGATTAACTAATCCAATCAAATCAATCAATCAATGGTATCCCCTCCTGGAAAGATGATTTATGGGAGAGACGAGTTCTACTCCCTTTGCTAATGAAAGGAATTCAAAGATGCTTATACTCGTAAATGACTTATATAGACTGTGCCCATAATTTTGATTGGGCAGTTAAAGTAATATGAAATTGTTCTTGCATTAAAGACTAATAGAATTTTCCATAATGGTGTTTTTGTGCACTACTTCCGCAAACAACTTATTGTAAGGAACAGTGCAACCCAGTGGAAAGATGACAGGCTTGCTAGTCAGACGATCAGGGTTGGGAGTCAGAGGTAGTGGGTTCTAATTCTGGCTCCGCCAGTTGTCAGCTGTTTCTTGGGCAAATCACTTAACTTCTCTGTGTCTCGGTTCCCTCATCCGTAAAATGGGGATTAAGACTGTGAACCACACGTGGGACTACCTGATTATCTTGTACCCCGACCCCAGTGCTTAGAATGGTGCTTGGCACATAGCAAGCACTTAACAAATACTATCATTATTATTCTTATTATTTACCCTATCACATAGTACAGTACTTGGCACATAGTAAGGGCTTAATATCTCAATTATTATTACATTAAAACTGGTTTTATTATACAAACAATTCAAAGCCATGAGGTACATAAGTCTTCCTCTACCAACTGCTCTACATCTCATGTTGATAAATTCATCAGTCAAGCATAACTAAAGACAATTTACAGTGCTTTTTTTTTGGTGTTTATCAATGAGCTTACTATATGCTAGACACTATACTCAGCATTGGAATACATAGAAGATAATCAGGTTGGACATAGTCCATGTTTCACATGGCACTCATAGTCTTAATCCCCATTTTACAAGTGACTTGCCCAAGGGCATATAATGAACAATTGGCAGAGCCGGGATTAGAACCCAGGTCCCTTTGATTCTCAGGCCAAGGCTCTATTCACTAAGTCATACTGCTTCTCTTCAGGGTCAGTCAGCAAACTATCAAATATTGCCTAGCGTGGGACAACACCATTGATAACCAGGTAACACAGCTGTACTTGAATACAATATTAATAATAATAATAATATATCTTAAGGGCTTACTATGTGCCGAGCACTGTTCTAAGTGCTGAAGTATATACAAGATAATTGGGTTGGACGCAGTCCCTGTCAGACACAGGGCTCACGGTCTCAATCCACATTTTACAGATGAGGGAACTGAGGTATAGAGAAGTCAAGTGACTTGCTCAAGGATTCACAGCAGACAAATGACGGAGTCAGGATTAAAACCCATGATTTTCTGACTCCCAGGCCCATGCTCTATCCACTAAGCCATGCTGCTTAGTCTTTCAGCCTACTCCTTTGTCACCCCTCCAAATCCTCTGCTTGTCTTGATTTATCCTGTTGAGTCTTCTCCGACCCATAGTGACACCACGGACACATCTCTCCCAGAACACCTCACCTCCATTTGCAATCATTCTGATAGTGTATCCATAGAGTTTCCTTGGTAAAAATACAGAGGTATTTTACCATTGCTGCCTTCCATGCAGTAAACTTGAGTTGCCACCCTCAATTCTCTCCCATGCCACCGCTGCAGAACATAGGTGATTTTTAACTAGTAGCAGATTGCCTTCCACTTTCTAGCCACTGCCCAAGCTAAGAATGGAATGGGTATGCCTCTGCTTGACTCTCCCTCCTGTAGTAGAGACTGCTAGAGTACTGAAAACTCTCCAGCTGTGATCCTGAGAGGGGAAACCCTCTGCTACATGAAGCTGAATGAAGCCAAAAATGAGTGAGCAGTAGTCCTGGAAAAAGGAGACAGAAATTTGTGTGGCAAAGATCGTTCATTGCAATATATGATTTGGGGGCAAAAATGGATGGGGGAGGTAAATTGAACATTGAAAATAGACCCACAGTGGGTTCTCTTTAAATGCTGTTGTTGCTGCTAATGGTTTAGAAGCTGATCTCTCAGGGTTTATGGATAATTTTACATGTTGAAGAGAATAAAAACCCTTGAGTTATCTATATCCTACTGTGAAATCTTCTCATAAGGATTACTGGCAAGGTTAAAACCCCTTGAGGTGAAGAAATATCTATCCATAACGGATAGAGCCCCCATAGAGCACAGTATAGTGCCAAGAACACAGTAGGGGAACGATACATATGTGTTTATGATCCAGGGACTATCGCTAGCTTATTTTGAATATTACAATCGTAAAGCCTTCCAGAAACTGGAAAGAGCTGGGCTTTTTTCTAATTCATAATATAGCTGCCCATTTAGGAATATGAAGCTACTGATGGTGAGAGAATATCCATGTGCACATGACTGTCTGGAAAGACCGATTAATCAACTAATCAGTCGACAGCATTAAGAGCTTACTGTCTATAGAACACTGTACTGAGCACTTGGGAATATAAAAATGAATAAGAGTCACAGTCCTTGCTTTCAAGATTTATGAGTAGTATTGTCTAGTTGATAGAGTATAGTCCTGGGAGTCAGAAAAACCTGGGTTCTAATCCCAGCTCCGCCACTCGTACCTTGTGTGACCTTGGATAAGTCACTTATTTTCTCTGTGCCTCAGTAAAATGAAGATTAAACTGTGAGCCCCATGTGTGACCGAATCCAACGTGATTAGTTTGTATCTACCTGAGCCCTTAGTAAAGAATCTGGCACGTGGTAAACATCTAATAAATACCCCATAAACCCCATAAATAAGTGGGATTAATACTGCATATCTATTTTCTGCCCATGAAGATAGATCCTTGCTGAGAATGGATTTAATTTGTTAAGCGCTTACTATGTGCTGAGCACTGTTCTAAGCGCTGGGGTAGACACAGGGGAATCAGGTTGTCCCACGAGGGGCTCACAGTCTTAATCCTCATTTTACAGTTGAGGTAACTGAGGCACCGAGAAGTTAAGTGACTCGCCCAAAGTCACACAGCTGACAAGCGGCCGAGCGGGGATGTCGTTCATAGGTAATCTGTCAATCAGTAGGATTGCTTGAATGCTTACAGTGCAGACAGAATTGTGCTAGGCACTTTGTAATGAAAGTAAAACACATCATTCCTGCCTTCAGGGAATTTATAATCCAACAAGGGCAGTAGACACAAAATTGTTCACAATTAGGAAGAAAAGAGAATGGAAAAATGGATAGGTGAATACATGAATGCATAGATAGTTGGGTACATAAATCAATACACAGAAAATTTCTGTGGGTGATTGGGAGTGTTTAAGTGCTAACAAGGTAGTTGGGACCAGGAAAGAAGAATATTCATCAGAGAATACTTTCAGGAGGTGGAGATTTCAAGAGGGCTTTCTAACAGGCACACACCATGGCTGGAAGAGGAGAACTCTTCTCCCAAATGCTGCCTACCAGCTGATCTGCCCACTCATTAATCACTTCGTAGTTTAATTCCAAGTTGCAATGTTTGAGACTGTACTACATTTTGGTTTTTAGTTCTTATAATTCTACCTTTTTGGCTATAGTGCAAGACCCATTTCAGTTCATCACATGAGCAGCTGCTGGGTCATCCTGGTGCTATCAATTCTCCTAGGAGGAAGCTAATAATAATAATAATAATGGTATTTGTTAAGTGCTTACTATGTACCTAGCACTGTTCTAAACACTGGGAAGATACAAAGTAATCAAGTTGACCCACGTGGGGCTCACAGTCTTAATCCCATTTTACAGATGAGGTAACAGGCACAGAGAAGTTAAGGTCACACAGCAGACAAGTGGCAGAGTTGGGATTAGAACCCATGTCCACTGACTACCAAGCCCATAATCTTTCCACTAAGGCAGGCTGCTTCTCTGCTCTGAGCATTATTTTAGTGCAGGTCAGTTGATCCAGGACTTCACTGATGGTGATATTGCATGGTTATTTTTTTATGGTATTTGTTAAGTACTGACTGTGTGCCAGGGCCTGTACTAAGTTCTGGGGCAGATACATGCTAATTAGATTGGAACTAGCCCATGACCCACTTGGGAGTCATAGTTTTAATCCCCAATTTACATAGCGGTAACTGAAGTACAGAGAAATGAAGTTACCTACCCAAAGTCACACAGCAGACAAGTGGCAGAGCTGGGATTAGAAACCAGGGTTCTCCTGATCCCCAGGGCTGTGCTCTATCACTAAACCATGCTACCTCTCTCTGAGTGAGAGTCACTAGGCTACACTGGGGAAACTGGTCAAGAAAGAGGAGGTGTCATCTTCAGCAAATCCAGTTGGATGAAAGTTAGCTATCAGTACAAACTAATAGACCTTTAAAGTGATATTGAATATTGATCTTGACAGAGATCAATCAAAACCATTGATTGATTGATTGATGTCCTATTGTCACCATCCTCTATCTTGTATGCCTCATGTGGTACAGGGACGGTGTCTCATCTCATTACCTTGCATCTACCCCCAGCTTAGTGCTTAGACAAAGTTAGCTCTTAATAAATACTAGTGGGAACAAAATCAGAGGGGAATATTATTTAAATAAATCAGTGGCATTTCAGCCCTATGTCTTTGACAAAGTTCCTCTAAGGGCCTTGAGTTTGTGTGAAGAAGATACAATAAGGGTTGATCTTTCACTTTGGCCCTATAGGTAAGCTAAAAGATATGATCCAACTTCAGATCTTGATTCTAACACTGCTACTGGTTCAGTTCATTGAGAACTACCCCGGAATCAGAAGTCCTGAGTTCTAGTCACTGTTCTCTCTGTAGCTGGAGAAGGTTCGCTGCTCACATGCAGTTTGCAATGTGCCACACTTTGAGAGATGTTAAATGAAACTGTTTCTATATACTGTATAACCATTTACTATATAGCCATTTACTATATAACCATCAGTGAAGACCAACATTAGCCATCTTGCAGTTAAGGCTAGTGAAGGAGGCTATGATCTAAAGAAGTCCTTCTGGGAACCAAATGAAAGTTCTGGGAAAGGGCCAGTAACTCTGAATGAACCAAACTTCCAAATCAGACAGAATCTAAATTGGTATTTAATCACTAACACCCAGGGGAAAACAAATCACTTCTATAACTATTCATGGAATATCTTTGTGAAAGTAGTTACATTAAGGAACTGTTACAAATCTATTGGTGTCCTTGTTCTTCTCTTCTCCTATTAAATACACTTTGCATGCCTTGAGCTTCAGATCTTCTGTAAAGTGATGTAAATCCTTCTGACAATACATATGGTATTTTAAAAACAGTCTTCATTCTCCTTCTCATTTTCAACAATTTAGGGAATTCCAACCCTATCTTTAGTTGAAGAAAAGCTTTACCAATTTTCTATTTAATCTCTGAGATATTTTCCTCCAGATATAGATGAGACTGGGCAAGAAAAAAATTACTGGGCACATTTTATAAATAATACTTAATCTTACCCAGGATATTGAAACTACTTCGCTTTGAGATAGTCAGAAAAAATGAACTTAATTTTGCTTTACAACACAAATGAACTCTTGTCTAATCTCTGCTTGCTTCTCAATGCCCTAATCCAAGACCTGTCAAGAAATAATAAAGTGAAAAGAAAAGGTCTTCCAGCTTTAGTGTTCCAATTCTCTTCTTAATTGGTTCAATCTGGGAAAATGATTCCTTCTTATTTGAGGGATGGCTACCACAGACATCACTTAGGAATTCCAGGTGGAGGTAGCTGTCCCTTATGTTCAGCATTTTCTCAAGAAGGGACTCTGGGGAGAGGAAGAATTCTTTGCCCCAAAGTTAGTGTTGGGAAGCGTCATATGCTTTCTTTTGAATTGCGCTTGAAACTACAACTCATACTTCCAGGTCAGCTATATTCAGAAGAGCCCAAGGCAAACTTCAAGATTAATTAGAAGTAAAGATGAATAAATTCATTGTATACTTTGGCAAGCACTTGGTACAGTGAGTTGCACTCAATAAATAGCAAAACTAGGTGACTCTGATTTGCAAAATGGGAAATGGGCACCTTTTGTTGCTGTTGGAGAAATTTGGATAGCACTGGAATACGTTGAAATAAGAAGCCTAGTCCCACTGAACATGGCCAATTGACAGTACAGGGAATCAGAGGAAGAAAGGATAAAGTGTTTTGTTGATGGGTCATCTTCAGCAGACTTCCATTGGTGATCAGCAGTGGGCCAAAGGATGATCAACTATTTTACTCAAAATTAAAGCATCCTTGATCTTAGACCTGACTTACAATTAATCACATTCAACCTTTCCGCACTCTCATATTTGATTCTACTTTGGAAAAAATTCCTCTTTCATCATCATCATCATCATTATTATTATTACCATCATCATCTTCTTCATCTTCATCATCATCAATATCATGTGTTGATTAAGCACCCACTAAACTAGGCACCTGGAAGTGTATAATACAAGTAGAACACAGTCCCTGCCCTGAGTAAATGCCAATGCCACAGGATTCTGGCAGAGAGAGATAAGAGACATCATCACCTAGGCCCTAGGAATTGAGACAGATTTCTGTGGGCTGAATTGTTTGAGAATCTTGGCACAGCTCTGCTGACACAGTTTCAGCCCCCGATGATTATCTGCCACTCTCACTCTTCAAAGGCAGGAGTCTGGGATGGGGGGCATCTACCTAACAATGAAGATGGGATGGCTGCAGTACCTTTTATCAGACCCATAAAAAACACATTCATTATCAAGAGTTTCCACAGGAATTTATATAGGTGATTTACTTCTCTTTGTTCACTATTTCTGGTCACCCCTACAGGTGACCTTATTATTACTATTATTATTATGGTATTCGTTAAGAGCTTACTATGTGTCAGCCACTCTACTAAGCTCTGGGGTGGACACAAGCAAATCAGGTTGGACACAGTCCCTGGCCCATGTGAGGCTCACAGTCCCAATCCCCATTTTACAGATGAGGTAACTGAGGCACAAAGAAGTGAAGTGACTGGCACAAGATCACACAGTAGAAAAGTGACAGAGTAGGAATTAGAACCCACGACCTTCTGACTCCCAGGCCAGTGCTCTATCCACTGCGCTATGCTGCGTAGGGGAGCGAAAATAAGGCAGCTGAGAATGCTGCGGCTTGTCCCTTATCAAATTGGGAACATGAGTCCTTTGAAATTTACCAGACATGATGGGTGCCAGTGGAGACACTCAGAAAATGACATGAGCCTTGGATGATACCTTGAGGTGGTGCTGACATTGATTTTTCGAAGTTTGAAGGCATTTAATGGGGGTTGTCCCTATCACTCGTTAAATCAATTAAGCATTAAATACTGATTCCTGTTACCATATGGTGAGTAGCAAGAGGGAAGCCTTCCCACCAGATGGGTGGTCTAATGGCAGGACCAGCTGTGTGGAGATATTGACAGAACAAAGGGAAACAACGGGACAAGGTGGGTAAGCAAGTGAAAGACGGCACAAGTAACAGGATTGGTTTGGCAGTGTTAGCATTTTAAGGAAGAAAAAAATTACAAATTGGGAGATTAGACAGCCCTCAATTTGATTAAATCGGAGGACTTTGGTTTAGAAAGACCACACACAGCTTGCAAAAACTAAACCAAGGCTTTTCTCTGAAATTATTTTGGAAATCATCTTAATTAGAAACAAAAATTCAGTGCTGACAGAATGTGGCAGGGATCCTCAGGAGCTGCCACCTTGGTACAAAGCAGCCCTCTCAGAGAATTTTACAGAAGCACATTCACAAGCTGGAAAAAAAACAGAGCAGTAAGCAGGAGGCAAATTGGATGAAATTGTTAACGTCTATGTAAAGCTAATAGGAGGAAAAAAATGTCACGCTGGTGTTTGGGCGAATGTTCAGATTACTCACTTTATCCACCGACAGTCACTGAAATATAAAAAAATAGTCTTTTCAGATTTTGTTTACTTTAGATATTGTGTTTAAATAGTTCCTTTTCAAATTTATTAAATTTCTTGGCTGTCAAGAAAAAAGGAATAGTTTTTAGTTTTTGTTTTTTAATTAAGCATCTGTCAGTCAATCATATTTATTGAGTGTTTATAGTGTGCAGAGCTCTGTACTAAGCACTTGGGAGAGGACAGTATAACAATCAATATAACAGACATATTTGCTGCCCACAATGAGCTTACAGTCTAGAGGGAGAGACAGACATTACTATAAATAAACTATGGATATGTACATAATTGCTGTGGGACTGGGAAGGGGCATGAATCAACAGAGCATACCAGAGAGACCCAGAAGGAGTTGAAGAAAAGGAAAAGAGTTCTGCTGTGAGACCTACAGCAAGTCACTTAACTTATCTGTGCTTCGGTTACCTCATCTGTAAAATGGGGATTAAGACTGTGAGTCCCATGTGGGACAGGGACTGTGTCCAACCAATTACCTTGAACCTACCCCAGTGCTTAGTACAGTGCCTGGGGTCTAGTAAGTGTTTAATACCACAATTAATTATCAATGAATCAAGACTATTTATTGAGTTCAGAGTACTGTACTAAGCACATAGGAGAGAACACAGAATTGGTAGACATGTTTCCTGGCCACTATAATCTTCCAATCTAGAAGGGAACACTGACTTTAATATGAATAAACAAATTGTGGATAAGAACACAAGTTCTATGAGGATGAGAGTGGGTGAACTCCAAGTGCCCAAAGGGGGCAGAATAAACTTGGTACTGGATCTAGACCTTTTAAAAGGGTCAAAAAATTG
This sequence comes from Ornithorhynchus anatinus, assembly GCF_004115215.2. NCBI lineage: Eukaryota > Metazoa > Chordata > Mammalia > Monotremata > Ornithorhynchidae > Ornithorhynchus > Ornithorhynchus anatinus. Next base: position 17,536,329 of record NC_041737.1, read on the forward strand.
ATCAACTTGCTATGGCAGGAGATATAGAAAATTAATCAATCAGTGTATTTGTTGAGCATTTACCGTGTGGTGAACACTATACTAAGCTCTTGGAAGAGGACAAAGTTGGCAGTCACATTCCCTTCCCATTAGGAGCTTAAAAGCTACAGGGGAAGGCAGACATTAATGTAAATAAATATAATATGGACATCTATATAACTGCTGTGAGATTAAGTGGGGGGTCGTTATCAGTGTTTAAAAGGCACAGACCCAACTGCATAGGCAACACAGACCTCATTCAAGCCACATATTCAGTCTGTCACTAAATCCTATCATTTCAACCTTCACAACATCGCTAAAATTCTCCCTTTCCTCTTCATTCAAACTGTTACCACATTAAACCAAGCACTTATCGTATTCTGCCTTGATCACTGTATCAGCCTCCCTGCTGACCTTCCTGCCTCCTATTAACTCCAGTCCACACTTCACCCTGATGCCTGGATCACTTTTCTACAAAACTCTTTGGTTCATGATTCCCCACTCCTCAAGAACCTCTAATGGCTGCCCATCCACTTCTGCATCAGTCAATCAATAATCATATTTATTGATCACTTAATGTATACAGACCACTGTAATAATCCTTAAATTATATATCATAAACTACTTATTCATTCATATTAATGTCTGTCTTCCCCTTTAGACTGTAAGGTCTTTATAGACAGGGAACGTTTCTTCTAATTCTGTTTTATTATACTCACCCAAGCACTTAGCACAGTGTTCTGCACATAGTAAGCACTCAATAAATATGATTGATTTGATTTTGGGAGAATTTAATATAATAATGTTACAGACTTGGTAGACACATTCCCTGCCCACAGCTAGCTTAGTCTAGAGGGGTAGAAATCAATCAGAAACTCCTTACCATTGGCTTTAAAGCATTCAATCACCTTGCTGACTTTTACCTTGCCTTGTTACTTCTCTGTTACAACTCAGTTCGTACACTTCGTTCCTCTAATGACAACCTATCCACTGCAGCTCAATATTATCTCACCACCAACCTCTCGCACATATCCTGCCTTTGGCCTGGAATGCCCTCCCTCTTCATACTTGACAGATAATTACTTCCCCCTGCTTCAAAACCTTATTGAAGACACATCTCCTCCAAGAGGTCTTCCCTGACTAAGCCTTCTTCTCCCTCTCCCTTTGAGCCACGCTTGTACTTCTCCTTTCTGAATCACCCCCATATTTGGATTTTCTCCCTGGTTCACTCCTCTCTTTGCCCCCAAAGCATTCATGTACATATTCATAATTCATTTATTTATCTGAATGTTTGTCTCCCTCTCTAGACTGTAAGCTTACTGTGGGCAAGGAATGTGTTTGTTATATTGTACTCTCCCAAGCAAATGTTCAATAAATATGATTGAATTATTGATTGATTCAAATAAGGGGAAAGAGCAGAGGATAAAGAGGCCTTAATTGGAGAAGACCTCTTGGAAAATAGCTTACAAAAGCTTCAAGACTTTAGAAGTCAGGGTGTTTCTGGTCTAAATTACCCCTTTGGAGATTCCTTCATCTTAAGTAACAAAGCCAGCATGACACCCAGCTGCGAGGTGTCCTGTTAGGGAAGACCCTATCAACTCCTCTTTTAGCTTGGCTCAATGGAAAGATCCCAGGCTTGAGAGTCAGAGGACATGGGTTCTAATCCCGGCTCCATCTCTTGTCAGCTGTGTGACTATGGGCAAGTCACTTAACTTCCCTGGACCTCAGTTCCCTTATCTGTAAAATGGGAATTAAGGCAGTGAGCCCCATGTGAGACAACCTGATTACCTTGTATCCGTCCCCAGCACTGAGAACAGCACTTGGCATATTGTAAGCCCTTAACAAATACCACATTATTGCTATTATTATTATTCCTTCATCCCAGCAGACAGTATCACAACTTGTTCCTGGTACGTGACCTTAGCTTCAAACCAGACACCAGCTCCCGTCTTCAGACCTGATACAGCTAATGAGGAAGGAGTCCCTAAGGCCTCTGCAGTCTATCTGGGAAAGACCAGGCTCCCTTAGAAATCTTTCCCTCATTTTCCCCATTCCTCTGTGACTCACCTTGCCTAGGGTCTCAGAAACCTTTATATGTGAACGCTTAACCCAACTAATATGTCCATCTATTAGCACTACATCTATTACACATATCATTTCGTTACCATGGATATTTGCGGAGTGTTTGCAGGTTGACCCACCTGCTGTTTTAAGGATTTTAATATTTCTTCATTGTGAATCAATGCCAAACAATATCTAAGGTTATTGAAATATAAAGGGATGATGATGAAGACTCATTTTTCAGGTCTTACTGCCTGGAAGATAGAAATTCACTCACTGCTAATTTCAGTGAAAATATTGGGGAGCATAAATCACTTACAGGCCAGTTGTAGGAAAGCTGAAAGTCAAATTCTTATCAAATTCTGCCTCTTCATCCCCCAACACAATCGAGGTTCCCCCCATAAATTGTATCACACTTGCTGAATACACAAATTGAAATCCAATCCCCTAATCAAATAAACCAATATTTAAATTTAACTCAGTTCCTTTCACCACTGTTGATTCCCAGTCCCACAAATTGCTGACTAGGTAGGTATCTTATCCCCTTTGTACATATGAGAAAAATGAGTCACAGAGAAGTGAAATGATTTGTCACCCAGCAGGCCCGGAGTAGAGTTCGAATAAGAACCTGGATTTCCTAACTGTCAATCCCTTGCCCTTTCCATATTAAATCACCCTACTTCTCACTAGACCACACTAATTATTGACATTTGTGGCTTTAATATATGCAAAAGTTGTCGTTAGAGATGCATTTGACTTTGAACAATCTTGATTGGATCTTTTGAATTCCTTTAAAAAAAAGTGGTGTATAGAAAGCATTGTTCTAAGTGCTGGGATAGGTACAAGTTAAACAGGATGGATACAGTCTCTGTCCCACATGGGGCTTATAATGTAAGTAGACAAGAGAACAGGAAATGAATTCCAATTATGCAGTTGAGGGAACTGTGGCACAAAGAAGTTAAGTGATTTGCCCAAGGTCACACAGCAGGCAAGCGACAGATCTGGGATTTCAACCCAAGTCCTCTGGCTTCCAGGCCTGCACTTTATCCAGTATTCCACACTACTTTACTTTTAAACTTACTGCTAGAGGTTTATGGTTAAGGCAAGAAAGGTGCACAAATGGTATGCCTTCTCAAGTCTCTAGATAATAATTGTGGTATTTTATTAAGAGGCTCACTATGAGTCAAGCACCGTGGCATGTACTGAGACAGCTATATGATAATCAGATTGGAAACAGTCACCGTCCCACAGGGGGCTTCTGATAAATGTTGGGAAGGACCTTTCTGGCTGATGGACTTTGTTTCTGTTCAATGTGAGTTAATTTTAAGGATTTGTTTATTCCAACAAGCTGAGAAGCAGCGTGGCCTAGTGGAAAGATGACTGGTCTGGGAGTCAGAGGACCTGGCTTCTAATCCCGGCTCCACTACTTGTTTGCTGCGTGACCTTGGGCAAGTCACATAACTTCTCTGTCCCTCAGTTATCTCATCTATAAAATCGGGATTAAGACCGAGAGACCTATGAGGAATGGGGACCGGATCCAATCAGAATAACTTGCATCTACACCGGTGCTTAGTACGGTGCCTGGCTTATAATAAATCCTCAGCAAATACCATTTTAAAAAAATTAAGTATAAAATCAAACTGGACAAATGTTTCTTCTGCACTGAAACCATCAAGAATGGAAAACCCTCTTTTCTCATGCCTTCTATTTTGTTTCTGAAAAACTGGACACGAAGCCTGGGCCAGGTGCACAAATGACCAGCTGTGATTACCACTACACCCTAAAATCACCAGTTACGAAGGCCCAGAAAGCCACAGAACTTCAAGCTGTAGCCTTGTCATTGAGTGCCTGCCTAGGTAAGAGTCATTCAAAAGTACGTCAGTTTCAAAGGGCCAGGTGCAAAGCAGGTGTATTTTGCATTAGTGTCTCTTATGAAGGAAGTCCAAGATGTTAAATAACAGCCTCTAGATGATGCACCGTAGTTTTCAGAATATTAATTTGAGTTAATGCAATTAACTTTTATTTCTTTTTTATTATTGAAGCTCAAATAGGGAGATAAAATTTGTGCACTTCTGCCCAGCTAAGTCCATTCCATAGATAAATGGAAGACTTTGTTCACTTCATTCAGGGTCTTTCATAAGCTGTGAATTCACTCTAAAAGCAACTATCAGCATGAATAAACTGATAAAAGCAGATGTGTGAATTGCCTTTCACTTAACTAACATGCATGACTCCAAATGCTAAAACTCTGACTGCTTTCATCTGAAACCCAACCCTGAGATGACAGTAAACCTGATTTGATTGAGGGCCTGTCACAAAAGTTACAAGATCTTTGCCCTCCTGGTGGTGGGTGACATTTAATGGAAGGCATTGTTAGGGATAATCCATTTCTGTACAGTCTTTCCGATTATCTCTTGCGACTCTGGTCTTCCATCATATACAAAAGACAGATTAATAAAACTCTTCACACTTAGAAGGACATTTTGTGTGGAGTCAGGTTAAAGGAATACTAAATAGCTCTTTTCAAATTTGACTGTTCAAGAAAGGCTCCTTGAATTTGCCCACTGACCGCCAGGTTTTATTCAGTGGATCCACATTGACCATTTTTACTTAATACTGAATACCTTATTTGCACAGGATAAGGTACTGATTGAAAATTACAGTATTTAGATGTGAAAGATAATACTTTTCGTAAGATTTTTCACCAGTTAATCCTTTCAATGGTCTCTTTTTCCTCCTTAACTTTAAACACAATTATTTGATGATTGATGCCTGGGAAGAGGTTTAAATCAATTATTTCCTTTTGAAGATCTATGGCAAACATATTTTTAAACTTTTTCCAGCCATATTTGGCTAAGCTGAATCATAGAGACTTTTTTTTAAGATAGTTGAGCCATCTGAAGGAAGAGAACCTATCAACCATTGGTCTCTTACTGGTGAAAGAATTGGTATATTACAGGTTGAAGCATACAAGGCAATTTGAAAAAACATTCCCGGAAATGTGCTAGAGTGTCGGAGAATAGGATTGACATATTTGACAATGAAGATGATTTTGAAATGCAGTCTGGAAATCAGTAAATTCATTCCATGAAATCCCAATTATTATAGGACAGTGGATCCAGCAACAGTCCATTCTGTGGTCCTCTGAAGGCTCATAGAGACACTCCCAGCCCCAGAATATCAAAACCTACCACTTGGGCTTCCAAATTCTTCAAAATGTGCAATCTCTGCATGCCACCTGTAAAGGAGGAAAGGGGTGGGGCAGAAGCTTTCCAAGTCTGCATAGGATTGCATTGCATATGTTATAAATTACTTATATTAATTTCTATCTGTCCCTCTAAACTCTAAGTTTGTTATGGACGGGGAAAGTGTCTGTTAATTCTTTTTTACCGTACTCTCCCAAGCACTTAGTACAATGCTCTGCACGTAGTAAGTGCTTGATAATTACCATTGATTGATGGATTGACAGCAGTTTTAGGGGTGGATTTGCAGGAACCCCTCTGCCACGCATCATGGATCAGGAATTATTCTCACTAAAACCACCTGTATTGTATCATGTCTTCTTACAACCTGAAGCTACTAGGAATTTCCCTGATCTAAATCATCTGAGTTCTTCCATACCCATGTTCCCATGGAGTTTTTTGGAGTATTGTTAGGGAGTTAGGGAACACTCTTCCCATATTGCTTGCCTGCAGAGGATAGTGTGGTGCAATGTCAGAGGAATATTTTTTGCTAACGTGCAGCCACTGACATGGCATTAGTTGAATAGTACTGTCAGGAGGTTTTTTTTGGTCTCACAACAGAGAACGGATTTCTTCATAACCTTACAGTCTCCAATTTTCTCAATAAAGTACACAGCCAGGTCATTGGGGCAAGAGATAAGGGAGGTGGTGTCTGGGGGTGGTGGGTGAAGACAGGGGCTTTGAGGAAGAAGTGAAACATCTGAAACAAGTGATAAGGGCAATGGGCATTGGAACCAGTAAGGATGGAGGAATAATGTTGTTGGGCAGAAGAGAGGGCAGAGATAAAGCAGGCAAGGTGAAATTCAAAACTCCCCCTGTAGATGACAAGATTACTAACAAAGGTTGGTAGGGATCATGTCTACTCCCTCTATTATATTGTATTTTCCCAAATGCTTAGTTTAGTGTTCTGTACGCAGTATGTGCTCAATAAATATCTCAAACTGATTGATTGATTTTTTTCCACTTCCTGAGCTAGATACCAGTTTCCCAAATCTTTGCAGTTACTTATCTGTCCATATGGCTTCCCTTACTTCTTCCCAAGTTGTGGCCTTTAACTCAATCTTGTGGTTAAAAAGTTCATCACCTCCTATGCCCAGGTGTTTTATATCCTTTGCCCTTCACTCCTTTTGCCCAGTGCCATAACTGGCTCTGTTCCAGCTCTAATGATGTCATCAGGTCTCATTGATTTCATTCATTTTTCAAACAGTGACTGAAAACTGAATATTTAAATAATGTCTTTTGGGTACTTATTTTCTAACAGAGAGACCCTGGGAATGTCCAGGGCAGTATATAAAGGCAGTTCTTTTTCACATATCCTAGTGACCACAGTGTATATGGATAGACAGAATATTTGCCCCCAGAGACCTGAAATGGTTACTGCCTCAGATCTCTGGAATGTAAATAACTTGTGTTCTCTTTAGAGTTCTATTTGGAAATGATGCTTTGGCATCATGCTTGCTTTCTGTTTCCAAAGATGTGTGGGAAGCAGTTGTGAACCCCCTCAAGATGATTATGGTCCCATTCAGCTGTGTGTGCCAAGGAGGGCCAAATGCCTATGGCTAGAAAGTTGCTGGTGGCTTCCTTTCCCTCCAAACCGGTAGAGACCTTTGAAAGTGTAAATGTCCTCAGACTAGGATACTGCAGGTAGATGGGTCTGAAGATAGCTCACAGCTTCCTCCCTCCTCATCTTTGAAAACAACCATATTCTTTTCTCATTTATTCACACAGCTGACAGCTGCCACTGAATTCTGCAATTCTGCTACCTTGACAATACACCTCTTTAGGATACATGACCTAAAAATGTACAAAACCAACCAAGAAGACCATACTATCCTTTGGGATACTTAGAGAGCATGACATCCATTGATATGAAGATTGAGCTGAAACCAAACATTTGCTGAGTAAATGAGAGTATTCAATTTGAACATTCAAATTGATGTTTGAAAGTTTTCACCAGTATCATACACAACTTTCAGCTCAGTCTCAATGGTGCCTACACAACATATTAAATACTAAATATTAAATAACAGTGAGGTATGGGAACACAATAGGTCATCATAATCAAAGCAGAGCTGGTGGCATCACTCCATTACTGGGCTGGATAAGTAAAGTTCTATGGCCAAGTGAAATGGGATAACTGAAAACAGTGCAGAAGAGAAGCATTTTGGTTATGGGTCAGTCTTATCAATGACCGTCACATGCAATGATAAAAATAAGTGTGTTGGTTCCTTCACAAATAAACCATACATACCTATATTTAATTTTCTTATTGTCATTTATATCTATTCTCAAGGATCTATGCTATTAGTCAGAGGCCCGGCCTGGCCAATGCAGTGTCACTCAACACAGGCAACATGATCTGCACAAAAAGCATGGGGTTAGGAGTCGGGAGATCTAGGTTCTAGACCTGTCCTGTCCCTAGGCTGCTTTGTGACCACAGGCAGTCATTTAACCTCACTGAGTCTCAGTTTTCTCATCTGGAAAATGGGGATAATAATATCTTCCTTTCCTTACTCCTCAGCAGTGTTATAAGAATAAAACAACATAATTGATGTGAAAACACTGCGGAAGAATAAAAGCACTATAGAGAAACTATAAACAAGATATTATTATTACCTATTGTATTTTGCAATTTGGAAGAATAAAAGCACCATACAGAAACCACAAACAACATGTAATTATTACCTAATGTATTTTTGCAGTTTGTGTCCACTTCTATCTCCCCCATTAGGATGAACTTTTTCAGATGGCAGGATCAAGTCCTTTGCCTCTATTACAGATTCTAAAATGCCACGTATATAGTAGACACTGAATAAAAGGCTGCTACTATTAATGATGATGATGCATGTTGATTATACATGGCATCATTTTCACAATTTGTACTACTTACCTGAATAATAGTTTATTGCATAAGCACACAAGGTGAAATTGTGTCTGCAACATTTTACACATTTAATCTTCGTGGAATTTCAGAGGTATGAACTACACATGAATTTATGCATCAAACATTTAGCCAAATTAATCTGTCAGACTGTTAGCCCATGTCCAATTTTTCCAACCTGTCATCTCAGGGGTTCTGTTTTTTTCCATCTTACTGGTAGAAGCACCTGATAACTTTAATTGCAAAGGACCAAATATTAGCCTGCTATACATTTTCTTTTCAAGCCAGTGGTGAGAATCTTCTTTAGCCGTGAACTCTCTTAATGCATTTTCTCTTCTGAGCTGTTTATGTCAGCTGTTGCTAAGCTGTGGCTTTTATCTCACTGCTCACAGTTGCTGCAATTCCTAAGGAAATTCACTATGCCAGGCTGCCAATCGGTTCCTTCCATCAACAGCAGTCAGAATTACACATTTCCCAGTGACATTTTCCAAACACTTCATTAGAACCAACTCACAAACATCCTTTAAAAACATCCTCCCGATTAAATTGTATTTTATTACAGAGTTTGAATTTTTCAAAGAGAAAAGTCTCTAAGTATGTATGCATTTGTGCCAAGCAATATGCTGCTTCAAATTGTTTCCATTTGTAGCCAATATAGTCCCCTCTCTATTCCAGGTAGGTTAGTTAATAATGAGAATAAATGGAATAAAATCAAAATTAATGCAATAAAGATAATAAAAGTAATAAAATGAAATTTAATTCTATTGATCAGTTCAATCTGTGTTCAGTTCCTAGGCAACAGACAGCAGTATTAACCTTTGGCAGAGACAATGGGGAGATGAAAAGTGCATGGAGGAATGGGATTAGCCTGTCCTGACTTTGGATCCCCCTCTGGCGAGGATATCCAGATGGGAGGACTCGGTTGTAACTGTTAGCTGGAATGGAGAACACCAGTGGTCCCAATCCTCCATTTCTCAGGATAAATGCGCGATAGAACCAAGCAATAGGAATCTCTGCAGCTGAAGTTATCAAAAGCCTCTGCCTGTTAGGGAAATATTTCAAAGAGATTCTCAATGCCCTTAGACTTGGCTTTGTCCACCTGATAAGGAGATGCTTCTTTAGTTTTCAATGTCCATTTCTTTGAAATCCACACATTACTTATTTATTGTAAACCATAAACAGGCACAGTTCTCACTCAGAGTGGACAATTAGTTGAAAGAAGTATCCCTAGGCATATGGTGGGACAGTGTCATTTGTTAGCAAATGCCTTGTCCCTTCCAAAATGTCAGTAGATTTTGACAACAGGGAATCAGGACAATTTTCAAGGACACGAGTTAAGTGACACTTCAAGTTCTTCACAGAGTGTTTATCAGGTGTTAGATAATATTGTCTTGCATTCTAATACTAAAAATGCATTCCACAACCTCACTAGAACCATATTTTCTGATCAACTGAAAAAACCCCTCAAAATATACAAGTGATATTTGATTTTTTGAAATATTCACACTCCAAAGAGATGTAATTAATTGAAACCTCCAATCTGTCCAGTTTCCTGATTACTACTGAATAGCTAGCAGATTTTATGCACTGATAAATAATGCAACAGAGTTATTAATGCTAGGGACTAAAAATATGCTTTCGATACTGTATGAAGGAAAACATGGAAAATAGTGTCACTATTTTGTATTGCTCTTAATATTACATAGGGGTTTTTAATCAGTGTACATGTATGATTCTGAAGGGAAAGTATGTCCAAATCTTTAGATTAGATAAACTGCTAATTCAGTTATAAATCTTTATAACTTTAAAGCAGTCCATCACCTTGCCCCCTTCTACCTCACTCTGCTACTCTCCTACTACAACCCAAACTACACACTTCGCTCCTCTAATGTTAACCTTCACATTGTGCCTAAAACTCACCTATTTTACCATCAACCCCCTCGCCCACATCCTGCCTCTCTCCTGGAATGCCCTCCCTCCTGAAATCTGAAAGACAATTATTCTCCCCCCTTCAAAGACGTATTGAAGGCACAGCTCTTCCAAGAGGGCTTCCCTGATTAAAAGCCCCTTTTCTTCTTCTCCCAATCTTCTGCATAAGATTTGTTCTTCCCCCATCCCAGCCCCAAAGTACTTACATATAAATATATTTACAAAAATCAAAGAAAGAGAGGCAGGCATGGAAGAAGCACAGACACATAAAGATGCAGATAAGGGAGTCAGAAGGTCCTGAGTTCTAATACCCGCTCCACCACGTCTTTGCTGTGTGACCTGGGGAAAATCATTTAAATCTCTGTGCCTCAGTCACCTAATCTATCAAATGGGGATTAAGACTGTGAGACCCAAGTGGGCCATAGACTGTGTCAAACACAATTAGCTTGTATCCAGCAGTCAGTACAACGTCTGGCATGTTGTAAGCACTTAACAAATAACATTAAAAAGATATTTTGAGGACTTATGGAACATGGAGCTCTGTACTAAGGCACAGAGAAAGTCCAATAGTCACAATCATGATTCTAAATGATGCTAAAGGCTGAGGGAACCCTTCCCTCCCTACCTTGGCAACCAGAGCCAGCTCCCATATACTATTCTCCCAGACTTCTGTAAGGGAAGCCTCTGAAGACCACCCCATCCACCACCACCATTTCTCTCCAGAACCAAACTCAAGTGCTGAGTACAGTGTTCTGTGCATAGAAATTGCTCAATGAGTACCACAGACTGATTGACAGATATACATTATAGAAGAATCACAACCCATCATAGATAATCAGCACATCACCACACAAACACATACATAACCTAATTTTGTTTGGTAATTGTCTGTGGGGGTGTGGGGGTGTGTCTAAACCAAAGGTCAAGTATATGCCTTCAGAGCTGGGAGCATCTTGATTCTGATCAGATATTGTCCAGAAGAGCTCCTAAGAAGGATGTGTAATAAATTTTAAAAGGTTTGGGGCTGCATTTTATGCATGGAGATTCCTCTAGACACTGAGAGTTCATTTCACTCATGAATTAACATAGTGAAACAATTCCTCTGTGCTTTCTAAATATTAGTCTGCTCCTTGGAGCAAAAATTAAGCTGAAGAAGGTGGGTGGGTCTTAAAACCCTAACCTATCAATATTGTTAATTACTAATGTATTAACTATATATATATATATATATGTTGGCTTAGTAAGAAGCAGCTTGGCTTAGTGGAAAGATCCCGGATGCCTGGGAGTCAGAGGTCATGGGTTCTAATCCTGACTCTGCTACTTATCATCTGTGTGACTTTGAGCAAGCCACTTAACTTCTCTGTGCCTCAGTTACCTCATCTGTAAAATAGGGATTAAGACTGTGAGCTCCATGTGGGACAACCTCATTACCTTGTATCTACCCCAGTGCTTAGAACAGTGCTAGGCACATAGTAAGTGCTTAACAAATGGCATCGTCAGTGCTCTGCACAGAGTAAGTGCTTAACAAATACCAACATTATTAGAAAAGCAGCGTGGCTCAGTGGAAAGAGCCCGGCCTTGGGAATCAGAGGTTATGGGTTCAAATCCCGGCTCTGCCACTTGTCAGCTGTGTGACTGTGGGCAAGTCACTTCACTTCTCTGTGCCTCAGTTACCTCATCTGGAAAATGGGGATTAGCTGTGAGCCTCACGTGGGACAATCTGATTACCCTGTATCTATCCCAGCACTTAGAACAGTGCTCTTCACATAGTAAGTGCTTAACAAATATCAACATTATCATTATTATTATTATTATTAGAGAGAGAGAGAGACAGAGAAAGAAAGATAAATAAAAGCAAGAAAAATTTGATGTGATTTAGCAACTTAAATAGCTAAGCATATCTAAGCAATTTCCATAACAAATTCTTGGAGTGAATAAAGTACACATACATCACACGGTATTTGATGTATTCTCTGCAATGACCTATTCTGTGTTTAGCTAGCTAAGGAGCTAAGGACCGGATGCCAAGGCTAGCATGAAAATCTGTGCTGTATAATTCTAAAATTAGGTTTTGCTGAAAAATGTTTTGGTTGGATATAAGTAAGCTCTGAATTTCCAGGGCTAGAGGATCTTCTGGAAGTTCCTCCCAGAAGAAGACTGAGCTCCAGATGCAGAACTGCCTTATTATGTTGGCACTAAAACCCCAAATGGGATGTAGGTTGAACAAAACTGATGGGGATTAACAACAAAAAAAGTGTTAAATCATACTGTACCAGTGAAAAGAGGCAGATGGAGAAAGAACTTTGATCTTAAATTAAATCCAGCTTAACCGGTATAACATGTGCCTTCAGTTTTCTCTTGAGTATGGTCATTAGGTAAATATCTAGCTGCATGTGTTTTCAGACATCTGCTTGGAAAGGTGAACATTCTGACGTGAGATCTAATATCTACCCTTGGGCCCATTTCTCTTTTCCCCTAGGTGCCAAAGCAACACAGAAGAGTGAAGATGGGAATGAGACCTTGACTTCCTCTAATCCTAGCTCTTCAAGACCAAGATTGAAGTTTTAGGGCCGTGTAGAACTAAATACTATGCCCCTGCCCACACTAGATTTACTTTGTCAAACAAGAACTTCTGTTACTAGAGCCACTGACCTATGACCTAAAATCTCCAGGACTTAAAGAAGAAAACCTACAGAAGAAATGCAAGACCTGTTTGTCAGTGGGAACTAGTTCCTTACCTAATCTATAGAAACAGTGCAAATATGGATTCCAGTCATCAATCCATTGATAAACTGTAGCAGGGAATGAATGATTCTAAGCTCGGGATTAATTAGTATAATTAGCTTTTAGCATTCACTAAGGCTTCTCAATGAATCAAGGACTATTGGATGCTGAATGAAGCTCTTGCTTCATGAAATAAAAATCGAGATTGCTTAGCCGTATAACACCAAACTAAGACAAAAATTGGCTATCCTGTATCAGGAACTATCCAATCCATTCTGGGAAGGGATTGCATCTACCAACTCTCGTACTGTTGTGTCTGCACACAGCAAGGGTTACATAAAGATTATTGAGTGGTTGATTGGACATTCTAGCAGGACTCAGTTGGAATTTCTGTAATGTCCCAGAAATTGTGGTCGAACTATATTCCTAAATAAGATTCTAAATAAAGTAGAGGCTTAATCAAACTGGAAAAAATAATAACATAAAAATACCCAATCCAAGGGTTACAAGATGATTTTTAAGTCTATGAGATTCAAGGCTGCAAGGGCTAAGTTGGATGATCTGATTATTACCAAAAACCAGATACCATTTTTTTTTGCAAAGCCACTGATTGGGGGTTTTGCTTTGGGAAAAAAAATGTACCCTAAAAATACCTCCCAATTAATTCACTCTAGCTCACCTTCACTCCAAGTACAGTCAAGCAGAGATAAATACACTCCCATGAAGAATTTTCCTTATGATGATGTCTCAGCCAGAAGTTGGTCATCAAGCACAAGGCACAGCAGCACAGGACGCTCTGATTGCCTGAATTTTACTCATTCTACCTCAGGAGAAATGTGTCTCACTCACAAAGAAGTGGATCTTTCCCAGTGTGGCAGGGGATCCAGAATCTTCCCAAAATGTTCCACCCATTCCTTGGAAAGTACACAAAACCAGATTCTGAGTACTATGGGATTTGTGGTCACACTTGTTCTTCCTTCTCTGAAGCTGTTCTGTCAGAATTTTGGTCAAGTCTGCTTGAAAAGGTTTTAAAGCACTCTGCATCTGTTGAGATCTCTCCATCTAACAAGCACACACATATATTATTAAATCTTCCCATTACTGCACATAAGCAAGAAAATGAAGGTGCATTAAAATGGAAAAGTAGTGTAATAGTAAGAAGAAAGGGGAGGGAGAAATAATGGCAGATAATCACTCAGAAGAAAACAGAAGAGAAAAACTAGAGTCTGCTGATTGCTTGAATTAAATGACTCAGAAAGCACCTAGTTCAATGAATAGTCCTATGGATAGTCCTTTGGAAGCCCTGCGGATATATCTAATAAATGAACTGAATAGAATTGAACTGACTTGATTAAGAACCAGCTGTGTTTTACACTGGTCTTCATTTCTCAGGCCCCTACAGGAATTCATAGAAGAATTTCAGAGGATAGGTACTCTCAGAAACGCTCCCAAATTATCAAATAGTTGGAAGTTGCTGTGTCTAGAAAGTGTTTCACATGTCGATATCCATTTGGACACTTTCTTAGCGGTGGGCCATGACTTGAAGAAAAACAGTGGGTTGGGTTTCATCAATCCGCTCCGATGCAGTCTCTGTCCCACTTGGAGCTCACAGTCTAAGTGGGGGATGGGAAGAAAAAATGGGAATTTAATTCCCATTTTAGGAAACTGTCACACAACAGCTAAAGTGATGGAATCAGGATTATAAGAAAGGTACCCAGATTCCCAGGCCCATGCTCTTTTCACCTGACCATGAGGCTTCTCTAATATTTCCTCTTCTGGTTCTAGTATTCCAGGTCACAGTATCAACAAGGCTGCATTTCTTAGGCATAACTCAAGGCATGTTGGGTTCAGGAACTAAGTCCTTTGAAGCTGGGAACTATGCCTTCTGTCTCTCATAATTCAATAAATCATATTTGAGTGCTTACAATGTGCAGAGCACTGTACTATTCACTAGGGAGAGTGTAATATAATAGAGTTGGTAGACACACTCCCTTATGTATACTAATTATTAATAATGTTGAAAATTATAATTATTTTGGAATAGTCTAATTATTTAATTCTGAGAATAGAAAAGTAAAGGACTTAGAGATCAAGCAGTTCAGGAGAATGACATCAACAACATTATATTACCTTATATTATATATATAATACTTATAATATATTATACATATAATATACAATACCTTATATTATATATAATACATATAATATTTCATAATATACCTTATATACATTATATTATCTGTGGAACATAGGACATGTAATAGAAACAAAAGGTCTTACAGGCATGGTTAGAAAGAGTCCTGTGGTATCGACTCATTATTGCCATGGCCTTTTTGCCCAACCCACAGTTGGCAGATGCATAGCCCTCTCTTATGCCTGAGACTGAGCAAGGAGAAGCAGCAACCCTATCACAAGTGGAAAGGGAGAATTATTCCAACCCCACAGTTCTGACTGCAAAGATGGCCTATGGCAGCTTTCTTTCATTGTGTAGTTGGGAATGTTCACCACTATTCACATTGTCATCCATCACTTTTTGCATTCCAGATCGATTTAAATTTGTGCCTTTGAAGATTGAAGGGAAATAAATATTGATTTTTCTGCTCATTCATTAAGATTCTAGACTTTTAGAAAAAACAAATTATACATCAGGGAATTATTGTAGTAGGAAGATAACTATGTTCCTTCACCAAGAGTAAGGAACTTAAATGAGGAGAATCATAAGAGCAGGAACTGTCTAATATTTGCCATATGTTCATGCCACTGTCCTGCAGCTCAGGAACAAGCTGCCCTGAATTCAGTCTCCCTGAAACCCAAAGGACCACTGTGCAGAAAAATTCTGCTGTAGTCAATGATCAAATATCTACCAGGTTTGGGAGTTTTTTACTTGAATTTCAGTTTCTTCTTTCTTTCAGAGAGCATCATCAGTCAGTCAAGCTCATAATTCATGGGAAAAACTTTTCATAATAACACTTTACTATTTCACATTCCATTTTTCAGTAACATTGAAGGAAAAAGGGCATAGACCAACGAATAAGTAAGGAGCGAAATGGTAGGGGAGAGATTTTCAATGGGCATTGTTTATGGAAGCCTAGAGATAAGAAAAACCACAGATCAGGTGCTAGAAATGTTAAATGACTATGAGAGAGGAGTGATTATTTATGGTGCCTTTTAGCAGAAGAGTAAATTAAAGCTTGTCACATCAAATTGGTCCAAAGAGATAACCAGTTCACTGCTTCTATAACTGCAGAGGTGAGAAGAAAAAAGTACCCCTAGCCGTTAGGGTAGCTAGATCGAGTTTCCAAGCATTATGTTAAAAGAGATTTTGAAAATATATTGCCAGTATGCAAATCTACTTGCTCAGTGGTCTGCTCCTTTATGGCCTGTTAATGGCATTTATTGACTGAATAATAATAATAATAATAATAATAATAATAGTAATTATGGTACTTGTTAAGAGCTTAACATGTGCCAAACCCTGTTCCAAGTACAAATTAACATATAGGACACAGAATCTGTCCCATATGGGGCTCCCACACAATCCCCATTTTACAGATGAGGTATCTGAGGCCCAGAGAAGTTAGGGTCATACAGCAGACACGTGGTGGAGCCTGTATTAGAATCCAGGTGCGTACTGTGTGCAGAATACTGTACTAAGTGCTTGGGAGAGTACATTACAGTGGATTTGGCATGCACATTCCCTGGCCACATTGAGTTTAGAGTCTTAGAGATTGACTCCTATATGTTCCCACTGTCAGGAGGAGACATTCCACATTCTCAGCAAAACTTTGGACTCCCTGCAAGATTCCTGTGGAAGGATGGATAGAGAGATCTGAGGCTTGGGTGGACTACGATCAGCAGCAAGAAGAAGCTCCTGAGGAATATGTTAATAAAGGTCAACCATTACCCCAGGGCATCAGTGGAGGGTGAAGGAGGATGCATAAGCAGCAGCAGGAAAAAAGAACCAGGATGAAAAGGATATAGTCAGAAAAAGAAATAGGAGGGAGAAGCGGAGGGCAAGGGGAGCCAGAGCCGGGAAGAGAGGAGGAGGAGGAGTAAGATAAAGGCTCTGGTAGACCCTTTTGGCAGATCGTTCAGCCAAGAAAAAGCTTCTTTCCTTTGTTCTGGAAATCCTGAGGCTCAAGTAAGACTTTTCTTATTTTCAGAAGATAAAAGGAATGACTTTTTTATTTGTTTGTTCACAGCATACATTGTAACACTTTTGTTTGCGAACTACACACACCCTGGGGTGCAAATTCCTCAGCTGTTGCTATGACTGGCCTGTCACACAGACGTACTCCTTATAAACCCCCCTTTCTTTCCTTTTTAAAGGGCCCTAGCTCTTTAATTCAATATTGCAAGAGAAGAGCAACCCTAAGCTTCATCTTGCCTAGAAATGGTAGATGCTCCACAGGAGCCTACCACATCCACATGCCCAGCACTGAGAGATTTATTTCCAGTTTTATATTCTTGGCAGTTCAGATTGTACTTTTTTTTTATTTAAATACACTGGATTTGAACGATTTTCTGTATCTTCCACTGAAGGCAGTAACTGTGCAAACTCCACCTAGCATGGATTGAGCAAAGAATCTACAGGTGAAAAAGGGTCTTTGAGACAAAACTATATCTGCATACTCCCAAGATCCTATTACAGTATTCTACACACAAAAAGTGCCCAGTACAGTGCTTTGCACATCTATCAGTTATATTTATTAAGCTCTTTCTGAGCTCTCATTGAGCACTTACAATGCTACAAGTCGGTCGACACATTCCCTACCCACAGTGAGTGTACAGTTTAGAGGGCAAGACAAAAAATTAATATGAATAAATGACTATCAACTTCTTAATGGCTACAGCTCTAAATGCATTGGTAACACAGAAGGAAGAGTGATAGGAGAAAAGAAGGCTTAATAGGGTAAGGCCTTTTGGAGAAGATGTGATTTTAATTAGGTTTTGAAGTTTGTGGGAGTGGTGATCTGTCATATAGGAAGGGAGCGGGAGTCCAGGTCAGAGGGAAGATGCATAAAAAGGGGTCAGTGGCGAGATAGATAAGATCGAAGCACTATGAGCAAGCTGGCATTAGAAGAGTGAAGTGTGTGGACTGAGCTGTAGAAGGAAAACAGTGACGTAAGGTAGGAAGGTGGCAAGGTAATTGAGTGCTTTAAAAAAAAAACTGTAAGAGGTTTCTGTTTGAGGCAGAGGTGGATGAACAACCCCTGGAGATTCTTGAGGAATGGGGAGATGTTCAGTAAATACTGATGATAATGATGACAAAAATGACAGTGCTGATAACACTAGAGGAGACATGCTCACTGTCTTACTGTATTTTGCCGTAACTGTTTAGAAAAGAAAGACCGTTTTGAATGTTTTGAGCTTGTTCCAAATATGCCAGAAGAACCAGAAAATTCTAACATTCAATCAATGAATCATATTTATTGAATGTTTACTGTGTGCAGAGCACTGTACTAAGTGCTTTGGAGAATCATCATTAAATGCTGTCAAATCATTTCCCATCCATAGAGACTCTATGGGCAATTTTCTCCAGAATATCCTATCTTCTGCCATATCTGTAGTGTGTATATCCACAGGGTTTGGGAGAGTACAGTATAATGATATAACAGATACATTCCCTGCCCGCAATGAGCTTACAGTCTAGAAGGGAAGAGAGAGATTAATATAAATAAATGAATTATGAAGATGTACACAAATGCTGTGGGGTTGAGCGGTGGGTCGGGGGGTGAATAAATGGAGCAAATCATTTCAACGCAGAAGGGAGTGGAAGAAAAGGAAATGAGGACTTAGTGAGGGAAGGCCTCCTGGAGAAGCTGTGCCATCAATAAGACTTCGAAGATGAGGAGCGTAATTTCCTGCTGATTATGAAGAGGGAGGGCATTCCAGGCTAGGGGCAGGAGATGGGTGTGAGGTTGGCAGCGTGATAGATGATATCGAGGTACAGTGAGTAGGTTGGCATAAAAGGAGAGAAGTGTGAAGACTGGGTTGAAGTAGGACAGTAGTGAGGTGAGGTAGGAGAGAGAGTGTTTTAGAGCCAAAGGCAAGCAGTTTCTGTTTAATATGGGCAACTCCTGGAGGTTCTTGAGGAGTGGAGAAACATGGACTGACTGATCAATTTTGTAGAAAGATGATCAGGGCAGCAGAGTGAAGTATTTAGGGACTGGAATGGTCTTTCAACCTAAACAGTAGAAGGTTTTGTAATAGCCAACCAACAGTATTTGGAAGGGGGCAGTTCAGAGGCAGAGCTCAAGTGTTCTCGGTTTGAAGAATCCCAGCAGGTCATGCAGATACCAATACAAGTTGCTGACTCACTAGAGCACTTAACTCTACCTCCAGGTCAACTTATTTTCACTAATTTTACTTATTTTCACTAATTAGAAAAACGGTGGTAGTTATTAAGTGCTTAGAATGTTCTAAGTGCTGGGGTAGATTCAAGTTAGGACAGGGCTGTGTCCAACCTGATTAAGTAGAAAGGAGAACAGGTTTTGAATCCCCATTTCACAGATGAGGAAACTGAGGAAAAGAAAAGGAAGTGAGTTGTCCAAGCTTACACAGCATAGAAGAAGGGGAGCATGGATTAAAACCTAGGTCCTCTGATCCCCAGGCCCATGCTCTTTCCACTTGGCTATCCTGTTTCTCTTCTCATTATCAGCCTGATACTAGAGGAATAAGTTATGATAGAAAATGAGGTGGGGCAAGGGAGGGGAGGCAGGCTGTAACTTGGAATGAGATCTAATCAAGTTTATCCTCCTGTTGAGCCTGTTAAGTGACTATGGACTACTTACTGTGGGCTCATCCTCAGAACAAAGACAGCCCCCAGAACTCCTGAATGGGAGGAGGGAGCAGTGGTCTTCTGAGCTAAGGAGAAGGGGAACCAGGACTCACATGGAACTTCTAAAAGTCCTTTATGCTTGAAGTTGCATCTTTTTAGAAATTGAAATTGTCAACAGTCATTCTTGGAGTGCTCAATGTCTATAGGGCACTGGACTGCACTGGAGAGAAAACAAAACACACCCTTTCCTTCAAGAAATGACAATCTATGTTAGCTAGGTTACTTTTTAAATCAAGTGCTCTTCCAGGTGAAACAGTCTCTACTGGGGGTCCAGTAGATCAATCAATAATAGTATTTAATGGTACCTTATCATGTCTCTCCCTCTTAGCCTTTCTCTTCTTCCCACTGCATTCCACTTCACACTTCATTCTTCCTCAATTAACCTACTCATTTTGATTACTGTATGCAGGGCACTAAACTAACCATTTGGAAAAATGCACCTGTGGTAGACGATGTGATCCTTGGAACTTGATATCCAGCTGAGTAGAAAGAGGATAAGATAAATTTTAGGTGTGAAGCAATAGTGTATTATGATATGTATTGTATTCATTCATTCAATTAAATGTATTACTGTGTGCAAAGCACTGTAATAAGCACTTGCTAGAATACAATGTAACAATAAATGCATTCCCCTGTACTTCCCAAACTCCTTAATTCAGTGCTCTGCATACAGTATAATACAGTGCTCTGCACACAATAAGTCCTCAATGAAAACCACTGATTGATTGATTGATTGATTCTATTTAGTCTTGATTCTATTTAGTCTTGATTCTATTTAGTTGCCATTGTTTTTACGAGATGTTCTTCCCCTTGACTCTATTTATTGCCATTGTTCTTGTCTGTCTGTCTCCCCCGATTAGACTGTAAGCCCGTCAAACGGCAGGGACTGTATCTGTTGCCGACTTGTTCATTCCGAGCACTTAGTACAGTGCTCTGCACATAGTAAGTGCTCAGTAAATACTACTGAATGAATTGATTGATATGGGCAGAAGTACAGTGGAGGGATGATGTGACTACAGTGCTCAGGTAGCAAAAAGGTGGAAATTAGGGTCAAGAAGCAAGGCACGTCCCTGGGCCACGTCCTCCCGCGGTCCTGGAACGCCCTCCCACCTCACCTCACCTCAACATACTATTGAATGAATGAATGAATGGCAGCAGGGTGTTCAGTGTCATTCTTTTTTCTTTTAAGAAAGCACATGTGGAATTGTGTAGATCCTCACTATGTGGCCATATCAGGGTCTGACAAGTAGTTAAAGCGTTCTGAACTGAAGCACTGTGAGGTCTCACCAAATGCTTGTTGATGGGTTGAGAATTCTAACACATTCAAAATTCCTTAAGAAAATTAGAGAACCTTTACTACAACTGCAATCTAGACTTCATCTAGAGATTCTTTAATCTGCTTTAATAAATCACAAAACCTTGCCAAATAGCTTCTAAAATATTTTTGAGTCAGAAATGGCTTGCATTTTTCCAGAATGGATTACACGCACATCTTACATATATGTCTTTGGAAAAATCTTCTTCAAAGCTTTGCTTTAAATGATCCTTTCTATACTGTTGAGCTTTGTATGTGGTAACTTTCTCCATACGTCTTGTAGATTGGTATTTCTCTTTTTGAAATATGCCTGGATCGCACACTCTGACACGCTTATTAACTAAATGCAGGAACAGAACTGCAGAAATAATTATTTCATGCACAACATCCGCAACTTATTTCCACTGTTTAACCTCAAACACATTGTTCTCATTTCCACTCTTCACAAGACATTTGTTCTTTTCACTGTTCTCTGCTTTAAGTGGATGAGGTTCATCTGGTTTGTTGATGTTATGAAATATGGAATTCTTATATTAATGGTTCTGAAATCATATGGGAATACTTTACACCGTGTCTTTGTCATGATGCAGCATTACCTTGTATCATATAGAATAAGTTAACATAATATTAAATTACTTCTTTTGGTGTCATTGGTATTTCTAACTTTCTACAGACCTTTGTCTTAGTGCATATTTGTGAAAGATGCAACTAAAACAGTAAAACAGAAAACCTCCTAGCTGTTATATGGGGCTTTACCTCTAGAGCAGAACATTTAAATCAGCATATTCACCCTCAGGCTTTTAGAAACCTAATCTTAAACAAGTGACATTTGATTAAGTTAAAAAATCTACTTGGAGGGTGAATTGAGTCAATTACAACTGGTCTACTAGATAGACAAATCACAGCATGGTAAAATGTAACTGGGAAATGAGAATTCATGTGGTACACAGGACACTCAATTATCTATAACAAAACGGTTGAGATTGTACAGATGACTGAAATCTTCAAGTAATCCAGAAACCTAATTTTAGAAAATAGGAGAGCCACCGAGCCAACGAAAGCCTTTCCCGAAAGCTACTGTAGCACTGACAGATTTTGAATTTCCCCACCCATCATTTCCCGTTGCGTCTTCTGATGAAAATGCTGAGTAATGAAATGGACAAAATAACTGCGGGGTAGGGAGTAAGACGAGAAGCATGTGAAGCATGTGGCATAAACTGGATATATCAAGGCTTGAGTAATGGAGAGGGCCTCTACCTCCATCCACTAGAGAACGTATTGTGAATCCACAGCTCTCCTCAAAAATTTTCCATGGCTACCCATTCCTCTCTTCTCATCAGACAGAAATACTGGATTCTCTCCCTCTTATCTATTCTCTTCTTCCCACTGCATTCCACTTCACACTTCATTCTTCCTAGTTAACTTACTCATTCTGCATCATTTTTGACTGTCATGCCTTAGACCATTTGCTTTTTCCTCCTGCCTGGAAATTCCTCCCGCTTGAACTTCTTCAGTCCATCATGGCATAGTGGAAAGAGCATGGGACTGAAAGTCCGAAGACCCAGTTTCTAATGTTGGTTTGGCAATTGGCCTTGGGCAAGTAACCTTCTCCAGGAGGTCATCCCTGATCAATGCCTTTCATTCAATTCAATAGTATTTACTGAGCACTTACTATGTGCAGAGCACTGTACTAAGCGCTTGGAATGAACAAGTCGGCAACAGATAGCGACAGTCCCTGCCATTTGACGGGCTTACAGTCTAATCAGGGGAGACGGACAGACGAGAACAATGGCAATAAATAGAGTCAAGGGGAAGAACATCTCGTAAAAACAATGGCAACTAAATAGAATCAAGGTGATGTACATTTCATTAACAAAATAAATAGGGTAATGAAAATATATACAGTTGAGCAGACGAGTACAGTGTTGAGGGGATGGGAAGGGAGGGGGGAGGAGCAGAGGGAAATGGGGGAAAAGAGGGTTAAACTGCGGAGAGGTGAAGGGGTGGTGGTAGAGGGTGTAGAGGGAGAAGGGGAGCTCAGTCTGGGAAGGCCTCTTGGAGGAGGTGAGTTTTAAGTAGGGTTTTGAAGGGGGGAAGAGAATCAGTTTGGCGGAGGTGAAGAGGGAGGGCATTCCAGGACTGCGGGAGGACATGACCAGGGTCGACGGCGGGTTAGGTGAGACCGAGGGACGGTGAGGAGGTGGGCAGCAGAGGAGCGGAGCATGCAGGGTGGGCAGTAGAAAGAGAGAAGGGAGGAGAGGTAGGAAGGGGCAAGGTGATGGAGAGCCTTGAAGCCTAGAGTGAGGAGTTTTTATTTGGAGCGGAGGTCGACAGGCAATCACTGGAGGTGTTTAAGAAGGGGAGTGACATGCCCAGGGAAGATGAGCCGGGCAGCAGAGTGAAGAATAGACTGGAATGGGGCGAGAGAGGAGGAAGGGAGATCAGAGATAAGGCTGACACAGTAGTCTAGCAGGGATATAACGAGAGCCCGTAGCAGTAAGGTAGCCATTTGGGTGGAGAGAAAAGGGTGGATCTTGGCGATATTGTAAAGGTGAAACCGGCAGGTCTTGGTAACGGATAGGATGTGTGGGGTGAACGAGAGAGATGAGTCAAGGATGACACCGAGATTGCGGGCCCGAGAGACAGGAAGGATGGTTGTGCCATCCACGGTGATAGGGAAGTCTGGGAGAGGACCAGGCTTGGGAGGGAAGATGAGCAGCTCAGTCTTGCTCATGTTGAGTTTTAGGTGGCGGGCCGACATCCAGGTGGAGACATACTGGAGGCAGGAGGAGATGCGAGCCTGAAGGGAGGGGGAGAGGACAGGGGCAGAGATGTAGATCTGCGTGTCATCTGCGTAGAGATGGTAGTCAAAGCCGTGAGAGCGAATGAATTCACCAAGGGAGTGAGTGTAAATGGAGAACAGAAGAGGGCCAAGAACTGACCCTTGAGGAACTCCAACAGTTAAAGGATGGGAGGGGGAGGAGGCGCCTGCGAAGGAGACCGAGAATGACCGGCCAGAGAGATAAGAGAACCAGGAGAGGACGGAGTCCGTGAAGCCAAGGTGAGATAAGGTATGGAGGAGGAGGAGATGGTCAACAGTGTCAAAGCAGCGTGGCTCAGTGGAAATAGCCTGGGCTTGGGAGTCAGAGTTGGTGGGTTCTAATCCCGGCTCCAACACTTGTCAGCTGTGTGTCTTTGGGCAAGTCACTTAACCTCTCTGTGCTTCAATTCCCTCATCTGTAAAATGGGGATTAAGACTGTGAACCCCACATAGGATAACCTGATTATCTTGTATCCCCCCCTCAGTGCTTAGAACAGTGCTTGGCACATAGTAAGCGCTTAACAAATGCCACTATTATTATTATTCATAAAGGATGATTATTAAGAGATGATTAAAGGAGCAGGCCTCTTGGGTCATCTGATTGGTCACTGAATAGAACACTGTACCTCCTTGCTTCCCATTTTCCTATTATGATGTCTGCTTGATAAATTCCATCGAGCTACTAGAAACAAATAATATTATGACATCTTGAAAACAAGCAATAGTCTAGAATAATGAAGAGACATGATTATCTGAACAAAATCAGTGGGAACGGCTCTTCTTTCCTATAATATCCCTTGGAATTTGTACAGCATTTTAATTTTCTAAAACTTTTTTTTTTACCTCATTGCATCTTCACAACATCCATGTAAAATGAAATATGTTATCCCTAGAGTATGTGACAAATTATGATTGGCTTATTCACAATCATTACTGAAACAGATAAGGTAAACCAAATCATTTCAAAGGCATGGGTCCTGGAGAACAAGGCTCACAGAATAGACCAGTTTTTCCAGGGGCCACTAGAGCTGGTCTTAGGATCCCTTTCCGCTCTGGACTGCACCACTAAGCAGGAGAGAATAGAGCTCCTGAAAACTAGTGTCTCAGAAGGTTACCTCCCTATCTCCTCCTTTTGGCATTCCACACCTTCTATTTGGTCCCCAAGGTGGTTGCAGGAGTCACTGGGAATTTAAGATGAATGATTATGAAGAAGATGCTCTAATCAAGATAATTAAGTTTGAAGGAGATGTCCCTTTTTCTCTCCCCAATTGCACTCAATCCTAACTCCCCTCAACTCTTGGTTGACAGCCTATCAGTCCAATAGGTAAGAGGTACTATAGATGCAGACCTTTGTTTTAAAGGGATGCTACTTATAAGGTGAAATGACCAAAAATCCAGTCATCATAAAAATTGTTCCTTGCTACACTGATGCATTTACCCCAATCAGCACCTATTTATTTATTTTTCTACACCCTGGCTCATGGTGTTCTATCTTTATGAAATCTTTACTCAGAGAGTAACCTGTGCCCCAGTTGTTGTTCTAATATTTCCCAGTGGCCCACCACACTGTTGAAGAAAAATGTCTTGTTCCTCATTTTTTCTGTCCCCTTGGCGCCTTTGAGCTCAATTATGTCCCTTACGAATCACCACACAGCAGCTTTTAGAGTGTCCGATTGTCATCCATTCTTCTCATATGCTCTTCTCAGTGAAACTCTGCAGTAGTGAGGATTGCCTCAGTGCTGATAAGTTAACTATAGTCCAGTGGTTGGGAATCTTATGTCATTTAATGTAGACTGTAAGCTCTTTGCTGGCAGAAGTTTTTTCTAGCAACTCTATTATTGAACTCCTCCCAGTGAACAGGCCATTGTATGATGTGCTCAATGAATATCATTGACTGATGGATTATTTTTGTGTGTGATTCATAGGTAATACGGGGAAGCTACCCAATGAGTATAGGTATGCTTTCTATAGGGGTTTCAGGTTTTACAGTCCTACCATATGGGAAGCTCCAAAGATTCTGAATGCTTTAGTTGGGATTCGGTTTCAAAGATCCTGACCAGGACTCTATCAGTTAATGATATTTCCTTCACGCTTTCCTAAATACATTAAATGACTGTCAATATAAATGGGAAATGGTCTACTTTGGGTAAGTGCATATTCATAAAATTCAACAGAATTGGATCAGCCCATATATAAGTCTAATTTTAGCTGGTCCATTGGAAATATGAATCCAAAAGCTCAGTATTGTAGAACTGTTGTTATTAAAACCCTGAAAACTTGAACAAACCATTTTAATATACTTTTTGTACATGCAAAAAAAATGGAGGGGGCAAAAATTATAGCACAGAAATTTTGTACAAAAAAGTACCATTGCAGCAACTAAGCTAAAAAATCTGGGAGCAAACTTTTTTGTATGATGCCTGCAAATGTGCGTGTGTGTCCAGCTGGGCCTCCTTAGTCACAATGATGATGCCACTGAACTAACTTGTAATTAGAGAAAGAAGTTCAGGGAGGGAATATTTAGAATTTTTGGTTTGGCAGTGCATTCCCAGCATGCCCAAAACAATTGCCACTGACTTATGGAGTCAGCCAGAATGATAACTCCAAAGGGCCAGAGATTTAAGGGAGCCTACTAGAGGTTCTGGGCAGCCTGACTGCCCTACCTGACTTCTGCTCATGTGTGACTTTATCTTCTAACAGGTTGCAACCATGACACAGCTTCAAAAATTCCCCATTGGATATTGTTCCCCTAATCACTTATTATATCTTTGACGGGGACTGTTCAATAAATCAATCAGTGGTATTTATTGAGTGCTTATTATATGCAGAGCACTGTACTAAACACCTGGGAGAGTACAATAGAATTAGCAGACATGTTCCCTGCCTATAATGAACTTACTGTATAGAGGGGGAGATACAAGCAGACATATGCCATTTTGTTTAGAATCCAATAGGCTATAACAGATCTATTAAGTATTCTGCTTGGACTACCTTATTGATGCATATTATTTATAGATGATCTATATTATCAATTAAAAGCCTATAATCACACTCAAAATGCTAAAAGATTCTTGATGTGCCATTTATAATTCCAATTATTCAGCAGATAATATGTCCACCCATGCTGACCCTGAAGTGGAGCCTACTTTACTGCAAAAATAAACAAACAAATAAATAAATAGAATCAGATACTATTTTGCCCCACTGATCAATAAAATGAAGTAAAAGTTTACTAAATGCCCCCAAAAAGAGATCATGGACATTTCATGGAATAATACCTTCCTTCCCAAGATAAATAATACAAAGAAATTCTAGAATCTCAGTAGCGATCAGCCTTTTTCCTTCTTATCTGATCTAAATTTTAAGAGAGGTGTTTACATTCAAATGAAATAGTTTCTTCTTCCACTGAAACACAATTCTTTCCATTACTTACCTGAAATCCTACACTGTGTAAAGCTACTCTGTTGATTAGGTTTGCTGAAGGGATACTACCTACGAATACAGCCTTTTTTTTTTGCCTGCACACCTTACACAAAAACCTCATTTTTAAAGATCAGAGATTTAAAGAAACTTGCAATATTTATCATTATAAGAAAGCACACTTTATCTCATCTTTATACATAGTCATCTAGTTCACTGTAAGTACTTTAAAGACCTATTCAGGGATTTGAATGTGGTTGCCAGTAACAGGCATTAATGACTTTCAGGACACCAAAGACAAATTAACACTTTAAGAATGCATCATTTTACTGACTGAAACAGCTATGTACGAAAAAGACTAGGACAAAATATTCAAGTTGAAAGCAAGCTGGAAACCATTTCTAAAGTGGCAAGATGGAAAAGCCTTGCTTAATTTGCAAGTTCTCAACATGATTTTGCAGCTTTTCCTCAAGCAGAGTATCCCAAAGGGCAACTATTTTTTATTTAAGGGCAAAGATAGTGTAGTTTCTTTGATAATGCATATTCACATTGGAGACTTTCATCTATTTTGAACTGATACTCAGAGTGTTAGCAAATAAACCAACTTTATAACATATTACTGCAACAAATTATAAGAACACATTTCATTCTCCATTTTCAAAGTGAATATAGTTTCTACTTTAGGTGACCTATAGCAACTGAAAAAAGAATGTTAATCAAGGAATTTTACCACACTGGTCAACCAAAAATAAAGAAAGTAAACATCCCTCAGGGAGGAAACGTGGGTTGAAGAAGCCAGATTGAGATGTTTTCCAGGATAGTGTGTTCAATTGATTAATCAATCAGTCATATTCGCTGAGCGCTTACTTTGGGCAGAGCAGAGTACTAGCTCTTGGATGAGTTCAATATAACAAAGTTGGGAGACATATTCCCTGCCCACAAAAGCTTACATTCTATAAGGGGAGATACACATTCATATAAATAAATTATGGATATGTACATAAGTGCTGTGGGACTGAGGGAGAGGTGAATAAAAGGTGCAAATCAAAGTGCAGGTGTGTAGGTGATACTGCCATGAAAATTATAGCTATAAGGACGCACTCCTTAGGTAGGTTATGAACGCTGATGAACAGTTGACTTGTGTACATCTGGACATAGGACAGTGTGTCTCCAGCTCAGAGCCAGGCTGACCCACAGCCAACTCATCCTTGAGATAACTGCAAGTCGCCACTTATACCCTGAGGTGTGGCCCAGGGCATCTTGGAGGCTCTAATAACAATATTGACAATAACTGGTATTTGTTAAGTGTTTACTAAATGCCATGCACTGTACAAGTGTTGGGGTAGATACAACATAATCAGGTTGGACACAGTTTCTAGCCCACATGGGGATCGTGATTTAAGTAGGACTGAGAATAGGCACTGAATCTCCATTTTACAGTTGAGGAAACTGAGCCACAGAAAAGTTATGTGACTCATCCAAGGTCACACAAAAGGCAAGTGGCAGAGCAGAGATTAGAAGCAGTTATTCTGACTTTCCGTCCTGTAGTTTTTTCACTAGGCCGCATTGCTTCTCATCACAGAGTTTGGGGTGCAAGGGGGTATTCCTACAAATTGCCATTCCTGTGATTGAGCTACATAAGGGAACTCATGACACTCTGTATTCACTTGCCCAGACAACTACAGTAAAAGATGCAGCTAGGACATTAGCCACTCCAGGAGGATTGTGGTGAACCCCACTACTCTCGTGTTTTATAGCTGGTTTATAAAAAATAATATTTTGAATTATGGTAGAATTCTGCTTAACATCTCCCAGTTGAATTCCACCCCCCACCCCCAGCCCTGTAAAACAATTTACTTTTTAGGTTCTCAGAATTTCCTTACATTTGAAAGTCACAAGAGTACAGTGGGTGTGTCTCCTCTCCCCCGCTCTTCCCTTCTAATCCCTGGGCCAAGATTTCAGGACTGTGTGCCAGGTAGGATGACGTGGGGGGTAACCAGGTCTTGTTCCACCCCTCCCCTTGCCATGCTTCTGGTAACCCTTCTCAGAGTGCTGAAAGGGAACAGAGTTCTCGGGAAATGGTATGGATGTCCATCCTTGAATAATTTAGTGAATCCTAGACAATCATGTGCCTTGGTTAGATTAGCCTTTCATCTGTCTGGAGGCAGGGAATGCACCAAATGGCCTCCCAAGTTCTCTGACTTTGCTAGTTTGTTTCATTTGATGATATTTGTTAAGCACTTACTATGTGTCAAGCATTGTTCTAAGTACTGGGGTAAATGCAAGTTTATCAGGTTAGACACAGTCCCTGTACCACATGGGACTCACAGTCTAAGTAGGACGTAGTAGGATTTAATCCCATTTTACAGTTGAGGAAACTGAGGCACAGAGAAGTTAAGTGACTTGCCCAAGGTCACATAGCGAGCAACTGACAGACCTGGGATTAGAACTCAGGGCCTCTGACTTCCAGTACTCTTTCCACTAGGCCACAATGCATTCCTCCTGTGACTTTAGCCACCTTCCATCTCCCCTCTCCCACTGGGACTGGGACCGAATGTTTTAATGAATGGGGAGGCTCTTGTGGTGATTAAAGTTTCATTAATGGGAGTTTTTTTTTTGATTTCTAATCTATGTGCCAGTGATCTGGATAAAGATAATTAACTCTACTATGACTTGATCTGTGCAGATCAAGGACAGTGAAATATAGGACAATTATCCAGTTGATTTGCTACATGGTGACAGACCCAAATGAAATCTGTAGGCCCCAAATGGATTTTTTGCTTTGAATAATCTAATCAGACTGTCCGTACAGGGCAAATTACCTGGAATAAAATCCCAAACCTCCACTTCACTCGGGCTATATGAAATACAGCCAGTGTCAGCCGTGCTTGAACAAAGAGTAGGGAGTCAAAGAGATTTTTCCAGCAACGTATTTTTTTCTTCTCCCTAACTTAGATTTCTATAAATAGCCCTTCCAGTCTTTAAACCACCTCCAAGCCACATCAAAGAATAGACCCCACAACCACTTCTCATTTCCTGTCATGCCTTACCCCCATTACAGCCCGAGAGACATAGTGATTTGAAGTTCCTTTTCCTCCTGCCAAGCACAGTTCTAATTTTCCCACTCACATATTACCTTTTTTCACTTGGCCTAGTATCCAGGTTCATCATCTATTATGATCATCTTCCTGCAAACTAGTGAAAATGAAATTTCTACACTTCCAACCCAAGATTTAAAGTTCATTGTATCTACACTGTTGACTTCCCTTCTCAGTCGGGCTATATTAGTCAACCAAAAAGTCAGCCAGTCAGTCAGTCATCGTTATTTATTCAGCACCTATAATATATCAAGCACTGGAGTAGATCATTGGAGTATAAAATCGGACAGTCAGGAGGAGCATCTACTAAGTGCGACTAGACTAGCCTTTGGAGCATTAAATAGGTCAGTGAGGAAGTCAATCATTAGTATTTAATCAGCAGCTCCTATATATGGAGCACTGGACTAGATCCATTGGAGCATACAATAAAAGTAGAAGACATGGTCCCCGCCTTCAAAAATCTTACAATCAACCTTCTCAGTGCAGCCTTTACGGCCTATAGAAGCTGTGACAGTGTAGGTAATTGAGCATTTGTTCTTGAATGTCTGTGTCCAGCTATTAGCTTCTATTTTCATTTTTTGTAGAATTTTTCCAAATGTATTTTGTTTAGGCTAAACTTAGGTAAGAGCCTAAGAGGGGACAAAATAGAGAGGACTTGTAGAGGTCATAGATCAAACCTCGGCGGAATTTGTTGAGGGGTGTAGTCCGGTGTCCAGCATTAATTCTGAGGCGATGCGGGGGGGACGGAGCATCGTAAGGGACTGCCACCCCTGAACTTGGTAGACGTCCAACCCCAAAGGGCCCGCAAGGATTTGAAAGATTTGGGGGAAAGTAAGCTGCCTGCTTCTCATTACATAGTACTCTCACCATTGGTAGACATCTGGATTTCTGATTACATTTTCCTGTAGTAAAGAAAATTCAAGTCTGGCAGGTCAAACCAGCTGATGATTCTCCGGCTCCAATTACTGACCTGACCTCTTTCTAACCTCAGGAAACAAACAAAAAAAAGTTTTACTCATTCTTAGACACTTCAATATGGGTGTGGGTCCATTTAATTGAACTTGGTTATTCAAGTTACTCTCTCATGTGTAGTCTCTAATTATAAATAAATAATGCTTAACTTCTCTCCTTAAACAACATTCACAGAGGAAGAAAAAGGCCCAGACTCTTTTATGCCTGCAGTGTAAACCAGAAAAGAGTTAGGAAAATCCTAGTGAAATATGGCATGGTGGCCTTTGATTTACACTGTTTGATCAATAAAAAATCTGGGATAGGTTTCCATGGCTTTCTTTGAACATGGACATCAGCTTAGAACAAAGTTCTGACATCCTAACCAACAGGCTGCAATGTGGTCCTGGATTAACATTAACTAGTATCCATTCTGTTGGCATCATATGCTACTACAGAGCCTGAGCCCAACTCAGAATAGTTTCCGCTTCTCTATTTGCAAATGATTCTCAAAATTCTCAGGCCATAAAGTTCCCAAACACCTTGAAAGTGACCTGACACAAAGATGCAGATCATGGTTGCTGGCTGGTCCCATTCTGGAGAAATTCTGCAGTTGGGCCATGGCAATTTTTTTTCCCTGACATTTTGAATAAAGATACACTGCTTCTTAAGGACATATTTAGTTCAACTAAATAAAGACATAATGCATGCTGTAATCTGTGGGCTCAGCATGTTTTGATGGTCACATTATTTAACCTAGCATAGTTGTCTTTTCGAGCTAATTATTTTTCAGACAGGATGGGTTACTCTCCAGCACCATTCTGCTGACCTAACAATACAAAAATAACAAAAAAAAAATGGTCTGTGACATATTTTATAATAACACTAAGCACACTAAAACATCTTTCATCTGAGACTCCAAGGAGTAGACAAACTTTAATGAATTTAGCATCACAGGTAGTACCATTTCCATTTTATAGGCAAGAACATTAAGGGACCCACTAAATGATGAGCCCAGCTCTTACAGGGGATCCTGACTGAGGATGATTTCTGCAACACCTCAGCAAAACTCTTTGCAGTTCAGGGGTCTGGGGAGAAAGGGAAGAACTTATTTTAGAGAGGGAATTCAAACTAGAATTGGTGGAATCAAGCCTTGGAACATTTCTAATGCAAAAATATTAATTTTCAAATCTTTAATAGAAATATTAAAATATATACATCTCTTTAAATTTCATATGATAAACTCACTGTGGGCAGGGTACATTTGTGCCAACTCGACTGAACTGTACTCTCCCAGTAGCTTAGTACAGTATTCTGCACATAGTAAGTACTCAATAAATACCATCTATTGATTTAGAAAAAAAATGTCATGTTCTTATTGGGAGCAGATAGTGTAGTACTTTATTTCCAATATGTCATTACAGTGCAGGACCCGATTTTTTCAGGTCCCTAAATTTCCCTTAAAAGTTTCCATTTGGTTTTCTATTAGAATAAAATGTCATAAACAATACGACTCCTTCATGGTAAACACGGAAGGCAAAAATCATGAGAAATTCTTAACAGTTGCGCAATGGTAAAATCCACTTCACTCTCCTTTCCATATTTCAGGGCAAGATTCATCACTCTGAGTCTCCTTTCTGACAGCATCCTCACAACAAAACAAACATTTATAATTAAAAGTTTGCAGCTTGCCAAGATAGGAAATTTTTGCCTGGGTTGTGATACTGATTTTCCTCCTGGTCTTTTTCCAGTTTGAAAACAGAGTCCTTTCCCTCAAGCTACCTGCTGTGTAATTCAGCCATTTCTACTTTGTCCCTTCACATCCTTCACACATAGGAAAAGCTGCAGCCACACTCCTCTGAACACCTCTAGCTGTAAAATGGTTAGGCAGCCTGACCTTCTTTAAAAGGATGCAAGAACGCTCATTTAAAGTTCCAAAAAGTTAGAATGAGTCTGGTCACTGGGAAAACTAAATTAAAAGAATATATTTCTAGTGCATTTTGGAACATTAACATTCTTGAAAACAGGCAGAACTGCCCAGGACAACGGGGTTAGTATGGGATACTTGTTTAATAACCAAAATTATAAAATAACAGAACTGTCACTAATAATGGACCAGCAAAATTATAGGTACTTTCATCTTATTGTGGTAAAGAATGAAGAAGTGTCCTATTTTTAAATGATAGTTGAAATAATCTCCACAGTTAATCGCTAATTTATAGGATTGTTGAAGGTAATGAAAGGTAGTCTTTTTTAGTTGATACAATAATGGATTGTAGCTGATTTTAAATGATGCTTTAATGTTTACTTTTTTAAAAAAATGGTATAATTTTCTGCATGGACCAATACAAGATTGCAATTTTTATTTGAGATTATCTAATTTAATTTGAGAACATCTAATGATGCTTTAATTTTAAAATCAGGTCGAATCAAAATCAGTTCATGCTTCAGGTGATAGTCATGTTTTTTACCTAATTTCAGCCAGATAACAAAAGCAACAGACTCCAAAGATAATGTGACGAACTTCTTCTGATTAATTCACCCAGTTTGAAAAAGCTGGATTAACAATGATCACTGGTAGTGATTCCTAGTAAATCCTTTTAAAGTCTGCAGCATATTTAAAAGATGAATTTTAACTTTCAACAGATCCCGTCAATTTTTAAAACTCTTTCCTTGTCAAGCCACACAATCAATTACAAATGCATTTTACTTCAAAAGCCTAGTCACTTTTTAAAGGGATGTTGTGGCCATTTTCCATGGATTACGTTGACAGAGAAGGAAATGTTCGTCTGCTTCCATACCATATGAGGACTAACATATAATTGAGTTTCTTAAGTAAACATCTATCCACTAGTTTTAAGGCAAAGTTTTGCTTCAAGCAAAGTTCAGAATTAAATTAAAACCTAAAACTATGTCTTTTAAATAGGCATTTGTTGAAAGTTACCCCTCCATAATTACAGATAACATTCTTTAATTCACGTTAAAATGGATTAACTATAACTAAGACATTCTATCCCTTTGTTTTCCTAACAAATGTTTAAGTGAAAATCTTACCCCCAAAAAGCAGTCATTTTAAATAAGCCTGTGATTTTGGAAGCTCCTCATGATTATGTTTCAAGGGTCTATAATATCACTGAAAGTTGCCATATATTTATGTACTCAGTGATCTGATCATTTCCTAAAACCTTATATTTTTCATCCTGTTCTTAGTAAGACTCAAAATGAAAATTTTATTTTATTACCATTGGAGTAAACTAAGTCAATACTTGGGAGTAATAAAGTTGTATCAAGATTTTGAGGAAGTTTTATTGGTTATCCAGGAGAAAGATGATGCTCTGTTGGAAATCACATAATATTTATTCAGAAATACCCCAAAATGCTTTACTTACTTATTCAGAAATGTGTAGTCTCAATAGTGAATACAATTTTGGCAGGGAATGGTCCTTCCAGTCTTTAAGCTCCTTATTGTCAGGGATCATGACTACTTACTCTACTGTACCTTTCCAGGAGTTTAGTACACTGCTCTCACACAATAGGGGCTCAGTAAATACCATTAATTGTTTGATCGATTGCTTGTTTGTTAATAATAACAATAGTAACTGAGGTATTTGTAAAGCCCTTACTATGTGCCAGACATTGTTCTAAGCGCTGGGATGGACTCAGGCTAATCGGGTTGGACACTGGTCCCTGCCCCACCTGGGGCTCGCAGTCTTAATCCCTATTTCACAGATGAGGTAACTGAGGCACAGAGAAGTTAAGGGATTTGCCCAGCTGCATTGCAATGATTGAGCACTTAATCATTGCTATTACTACTATTTCTATTAATAGTAATAATTGTGTTCTTTGTTGATCACTTACTATGTGCCAAGAACCATATTGAGATAGATACAATACAAACTAGGATACATGAAATACAATCAAGATTGGGCATTGTCTCTGATTAATGTGGGCTCAAAGTCTATGGGAAAGGAAGAACATACATTTAATCTCCATTTTAAAAAAGAAACTAAGGCACAGGGAAGTGAAGTGACTTGCCAAAGGTCATAAAGCAGGTAAGTGGTAGAGCTGGCGTCAGAGACCAGGGACTGACCCCTCCACTGGCTCAGTGCTCTTCCCACTAGGCCACATTGAGAAACAGCGTGGCATAGTGGATAGAGCACGGGCATAGGAGTCAGACGATGGTAGGTTCTAATCCCTATTCTGTCACTTGTCAGCTGTGTGACCTTAGACAAGTCACCTCACTTTTCTGAACCTCCATTATCTCATCTGTAAAATGGGATTGAGACTCTGAGGTCCACAAGGGACAGGAACTATGTCTAACTCGATTTGCTTGTATCCACCCCAGTGCTTAGTACAGCGCCTGGCACGTAGGTAAATGCTTAACAAATACTATGATTATTATTATTATTACTATTATACTTCATCAACTTTCCATATTAGCATTGAGAAACAGTAGTGTAGCAAACCTTCCACTTTGATACTGACAAACAGAAAGAGGGGAATATTTTATCACATAAAGAGTAGACCCTAAGAACAGTCACTTCTAGATTAGAATTATACTTCAGTATTTTAGTTCTATTAGAAGCATCTGGATTGTCAGAGAACTGGGGTGTTTGTTGCCCCTTACAGTTAACATTCAACATCACCCTTTGAAAAAAAAAAGATGCTCTTTATCTAGATGCTCCCTTGACCTAATGGAGGAAGATTTTCTGAGCAACGACTCCAAATTCATCCTATGTTCTTCATGATTTTGAAAAATTTCATATCAGACTTCATCTTTCCAGACTGAAGAGCCACACCTTTATTCTATCCTTATCCAGGAAACTTTTTCAACCATATACATGTAGTAGAATGTAGTAGAAAGAGTCCGGCCCTCGGAGTCAGAGGACTTGGGTTCTAATCCCAGCTCTGACACTTGTAGGCTGTGTGACCTTGGGCAAGTCACTTAACTTCTCTGTGCCTCAGTTCCCTTATCTGAAAAATGGGGATTCAATACTTTTCTCCCTGTTATTTAGACTGTGACTTTAATGTAAGATCTATCTTTTATCTACCCTAACACTTAGTACAATGCTTAGCACATAGTAAGCACTCAACAAGTACCACAATCAATAGTATTACCAGATGTCATTCTCTTGGAGCAGCATACAGTTACCTGAGAAGGTATAAAGAAGACAATAAAGATTCAAGGAGTTAGAGAAGCTTCCATATGAAGGTAGAATGAACGAGGTGGGATACTTCAGTCCTACAGGATCCTCCAGAGATGTTGAGCAGGAAAATTAGGGATACTACATGGTCCATCAATAACTATAAAGATGGAAGTCTAGATCATATATACCACCTCTCCATGGATCCTGGTAACTCAATCAGAAACAGAATTCTGGACTAAATTTAGGAAAAACACAGTGTCCCTGATGTGGCCTTGTTGTCAGACTCAGCATTCTCCCATCATATCTGCACTGTAATTATTCTTCTCTCAAGTCTTCAGTTTCAAAACCCTCGTCTCCAGCTCATAAGCATCCTAGCACAAAAGAGCTGGAGAAGAGGGTTTTAATAAAGCTGCAGAAGTTAGAGAAGAATAATTACAGTGCAGAAATGATTAAAGGAGATGATGAGGGTGTGATCCTAAGAAGGATGAGCAGACATTTTTGACTTCTCTTTATGGAAAACAAAGACACATGTTTTTGAAAGACACCGAGTCTGACAGAAAGGCCATATCAGGGCCACCTTGACTTCCTACATTCGCAGTCCAGCTCTTGCCTTCTCTGAATAGCCAAGAGGTTTTCCCTCTTAGGTGCGGTGTCTGGCCTTGGGTTATCTCTGATCTGGAGAATCCCATGGGGGGGAAGGACAATTCTGGGATTGAGGCTGGAGAGTGTCTAACAGGGGGCTGGGGCTCCAGACTGGACCAACCAACCAACCAATCAATGGTATTTATTACTTACTGTGTGCAGGCCACTGTACTAAGCACTTGGGAGAGTATAGTGTTGGTAGGCATGATCCCTGCTGCCAGGATCTTACAGTTTAGACTTCTAGAACAGAACCACTGAGAGGAATAACTGAGATTGAGGAATCTTCCCACTCACATTGCTGGGAGGCTCCAGACCAGACCAACTCTGGGATGACCAGAATCTTCATAGGAGCAGAAGAGAAGACACCATTATCCTGTGTTATTATTATTCATTATTCATTACTGTGCTCCATTTTGAGGGCTGGAGCCTGTTCTTTCTATTCAGATGTTCTTCCTTTATTGTTACTCAAGCAATTTCTCACTGTAGAATTTTTCCCTTCACTTCATTTTCTCTTGCTACACTTACATGGATGCAGTGAATAATAGTGTCCCGGCTGCCATCCCTCAAGAGGACCTTCCTTTCATTACTCTTTAAGAAGAGCATACCTCACTTCTTTGGATAAGTGCATTTAGAAACAGAACCTGAAGAAATAGCTTATCAAGGAGAAAGGACAAGCTTCCCCACACCAGCAGATTCCATATTTACAAATGTCTAACCTGCAGAGACAGACCAATACAGCCTGGAAGCTTTTGTGAAGGCAGGTTCAGCGTTGAAGAAGAACTGTGCATTAGTAAATACACTGCTGACATTCAACAAATTATAATGTCAATTATGGAATGTATTGTTAGTTGCACAGATCAACACACTTCTTTGCTAATTGCTAATTAGCCTTTTATAAGAAGGCTTTCTCTCTCCCAGGGGAGATCGTTTATACCAATCTGAAATCCCTGAAGAGAGTCTGTCAAAAGTGAATGATTGCCCCCTTTAAAAATCCTTCCTCTAATTCGGCAGTTGACAATGACCTGCCACAGTGCAATCTGTCAT
This sequence comes from Ornithorhynchus anatinus, assembly GCF_004115215.2. NCBI lineage: Eukaryota > Metazoa > Chordata > Mammalia > Monotremata > Ornithorhynchidae > Ornithorhynchus > Ornithorhynchus anatinus. Next base: position 17,574,463 of record NC_041737.1, read on the forward strand.
TTTGCCACCTTTGCCGTTTCTACAGGGTCGAGACTATGCGCGGCCCAATCGTACCAGCCGCAATAGGATCAGCGGCAATAAACCCTTCTCTACAGTCACTTTCTGTTTGTTGGTCTGTGGTATGAATGTTTGTGGACAAATGTGTGTGTGTGTGTGTGTGTGCGCATGCGCGCCCTGGTGCGTGTAGACTTTCAAGGATGATTGTATACCTATATTTGGGTGTGAAGATGTATATTAGTTTGTTTGGGTATGACTGTCTGTGCGGATATATGTGTATTCAAATCTTTTCACGTTCATGTTGGGTGTTGGTGTGTTTTCAAGCACATTCTTTCATTCAATCATATTTGTTGAGTGCTTACTGCATCCAGAGCACTAACTAAAGCTTGTACATGTTTGTAAATATTTATGTGCAGTACCTGTGTGTTCATCTCTACATGTCATGTTTGTGTAGATATTAGTGCACAGATATTTATATCTCTACATGATTGGATGGAGCTATTTCAGAGATTTTCATATGTTAATAGAAATACAATAACAATCATGGCATTTGCTAAGCGTTTACCACATATCAAGCACTGTACTAAGCGCTGGGGTAAATATACAATCCCATGTGGGTTCACAATCTAAATACGAAGGATAACTGGTATTGAATCCCCATTTTACAGATGAGGAAACTGAAGCCCAGAGAAGTGAGGTCACTTGACAAGGCCACACAGCAGGTGAGTGATGGATCCAGGATTAGAACACAGAGGAGTCAAAGGATCTGCACAAATAACCATGTGCTTATGTTTGTGTGTGAATGTTTGCAGGTCACTGAATCAGTCTACTGAATGATCCAGACAAATTGATCCAAATATGGTGCCTAGGCAGACATACTGCTATAAGCACTTTTTCCCTAACTGAAATGCCTTCTATGCTAGTTAAATATCCTTCTTGAAAGATCATTAAAGATGGGATTGTAACCCACGTGCCTCAATTTTACTGTAAGTGAACTGGCCTACTAAAAGTTTTGGTGATCAGCTTCCCTAATAGCCATGGCATTTCCCGAGTGCTAACTTTATGCTGAGCTCTATACACTGATGTGAATACAAAATGAATGAAGTTTGACACAGTCATGCTAAGATTCCAGGATCAGTAGAAAAGCAGTGTGGTCTAGAGGAAAGAGTCTGGGCCTGAGAGTCAGAAGACCTGGGTTCTCTGCCCAGCTCTGCCATTTGCCTGCTGTGTTACACTTGGCAAGTCATAGACGTTAAGCTCGTCAATGGGAGGGAATGCCACTTTTTATTGTATATTGTATTTTCCCAAGTCTTAGTACAGTGCTCTGCATACAGTAATCACGCAATATGATTAAATGAATGTACAGTTCTGTGCCTCAGTTTCCTCATTTATAAAATGGGGATTTAGTATCTATTCTCTCTGCTCTTTAGACTTTGAGAGCCATGTGCAACAGAGAGTGTTTTATTTGACTATCTTATATTTACCCAAGTGATTAGTACAGTGATTGCCACATAGTACACATTTACTAAATACCATTATCACCTATTACTTTGCAACTAAAAGTAATCTCTTCTGGAAACTATCTGGAAACATTTACATGGGAGTCAGAGGATCCAGGTTCTAATTCCAGCTCTGCACTTATCTGCTGTGTGACCTTGGGTAAGCCCCTTAACTTCTCTGTGCCTCACTGACCTCATCTGTAAAATGGGGACAAAGACTGTGAGTCCTATGTGGGATAGGGACTGTGCACAACTCTAGTATCTTGTGCACTTAGTACAATGCCTAGTACATAGTAAGCCTTTAACAAATACCATAAAAAAGTACATCCTAAATCCAACTACATTAACTTTTATTTTTTATAGTATTTGTTAAGCACTTCCTGTGAGCAGGATATTGTACTAAACGCTGGGGTAGATAAAAGGTTGGACACCTTCCATGTCCCTCTTGGGGCTCATGGCCTTAATTCCCATTTTACAGATGAGATAGCTTCAGCACAGAGAAGTTAAGTGACTTGACCAAGGTCACAAAGCAGACTCATGATGGGGTCGGAATTAGAAACCAGGTCCTCTGACTCCCAGGTCCGTGCTCTCTTCACTAGTCCACACTGGTTTCCCAACATAAACCTTAATTAAGCTATTGGGGCTCAGAGACTAATTTGGCTTTCTAAAATAACTAGCATTCATCTCTTCACTGTCCACTGAGCTCTCTGCTCTAGCAAGTTGGGGCGAGTTGCTTACTTATGCAGTCTATTTTCAGAGCCTGCAAAGATAGTGACGTGAATGCTTCTTTAGCCCAAAGCACCAGAATGTCCCAATGGAATTTAGTTCCTAACACTTCTTTTGGCTTGGATAAAAGGATCCTATATATAGGCAATTGTCCCTCTGCCTTGAGGGCCTCTGGTATAAAATTAATGCCTTCAGATGATTACTTTGCTCTGGTTTGAGTCCTGATGCACAACTCCAAAGGGCTGAGAAGTCTACCATAGACTGGCCAACACTAGGGCGACTCAAGTACTTGTAGAACACATAGGTGTGCCCTTAACAGAGAAACAGTCATAAGCTGAAACTGAGATGGTGAACCGTCACTTTGAACAAAACCCTTTACCAAGAAGGCTTCAAATGGGCCCATTGCAGCAGTGCACAGGAGTCATTTTTCAAGTATTCCCTCAGCAGCAAAATTATGAATGGTATAAATCACATGACAGACTAAGATGAGTGTGCTCGTGTACAGATGAAGTCACAAACCAAAAGGAATTTAGTGTGAATATAAATCCTTCTTAAATGCTTGAGAAGAGGATGTTGGGGGTGGTGAGATGACATTTTAATTTATCCTACGTGGAAAACTCTAGACACAAGTAGAGGGTCAGTTTTTCTCTTTCCATACCCAGGAAGGTGCTAACTCTGTGTCTTTCTGGGCATGAAGTGTGTTGGGAAATATTTGAAAAGCTGCCAGGGCATAAACCAGTAACCAAACAATGCCATAGTATGGGAATATCCAAAAGAATCCCAAACCGCAACCAGCCTATAGGAGAGAGTAGCAACCCAGATAATAGCAGCCTCGCTAAACACATTGGGCAACATGGGAACCAGGGCACTGACATTTCTGATTCAATCACTCAATTAACCAATGGTGCTTAGTGAGCACTTATTTTGTACAGAGGACCATAATAAGCTCTTGGTGGGACGGGAGGGGCTGTGTACAGTAGAGTACACTATCCCTGCTCTTAAAGGGCTTATGCTGTAACCTAAGAGCTTTCAGTCAATCGTATTTATTAAGCATTAACTGTGTGCAGAGCACTGTACTAACTGCTTGAGAGAGTATAATATACCAATAAAACAGACCTATTTCCAATCCGCGAAATGTGGCTATAAGGGGGAGAGACAGATATTAATATAAATAAATTGTGGATAGGTACATAATACTGTGGGGTTGAGTGAGAGGGTTAAGAGAGTAAATCAGGGTGATGGCAGAAATGTGAGCTTAGTCAGGGAAGACCTCTTAGAAGAGATGTGCCTTCAATAAGGCTCTGAAGGTGGGGAGAGTAACTATAAGTCTGATATGTAGAGGGAGGGTACTCCAAGCTGGAAGCAGGATGTGGGTGAGAGATCAGTGGCAAGATAGATTTTATGGAGGTACAAAGAGTAGGTTGGCACCAGAGGAGTGAAATGTGCAGTCTGGGTTATATAATAGGAGAGTAGCAAAGTGAGTTAGGAGTGGGCAAGGTGATTGAGTGCTTTAAAGCCAATGGAAAGGAGTTCCTCTTTGATGTAGAGGTGGATGGGCAACCACTGGAGGCTTTTCAGGAGTGGGGAAACACGGACTGATTGTTTTCGTAAAAAAAATCATCTGGGCAGCAGAGTGAAGCAGGTATCGACCGGATTGGGGAGAGACGGGAGGCAGGGAGATCGGCAAGGAGGCTGATAAAGAAATCAAATCAGGATGGGGTAAATCTTTGGATTAAGGTGCTTGTAGTTTAGGTGGAGAGGAAAGGGCAGATTTTAGCATAGTTGTGAATGGCTTGATTGATAGAGATGAGCCAAGAAAAAGCCAAAGGTAAGATCTTGTAAGACAGGAAGGATGGTGGTGGTCTCTACAGTGATGGAACAGTCAGGGGGCGGACAGGGTTTGGGTGGGAAGATAAGGAGTTCAGCTTTGCAGCTTAACAGAAGAATGTGCAGCCTAAGGTATCTATATGATCTAGCTAGAGTTAGAGGGTTAAAGTTGGAGAGAATTAGAAAGACCTAGAATAGATGCTGGTGGTGGGGGTGGTGTATGTGGGTGGTTATTGACATATGTAGGAAAGTTGCCTCATGTTCACATTTATGAAATAAATTTTGTACGTCCTTAGAACGTTTGGTGATGAATACCACATGCATAGGTATGGACACTGTTATAAGTGGAAAAAGGTTGGCCCTGCTAAGAGATTGAAGAGGAGTTCTAGTAGCCTCTTGTTCTAAAGAAACAGGATGCTAGCAATTGCCTGGTCTCAAGGAGGTCCTGGCCAGGAATCCTATGCACCTTTACATATGCTCAGCAGGGTAACCTTTAGAACAGAGGTGGAGAGGAGAGATTGCTTTCCCACACACTTTAAATCCATCAATCTCCCTGCAAGAAGGGGAGTGAGAATTGAACTCCAAAAGCACTGTCAACGTCCTTGGCACAGACCCTCTTCTGTCCTCCCTCAAAAAGGTTCCCTTCTATTCCCCCTCCTCTCTATCATCGCATAATCATTAAGCACTTGAGGGATCCAGCCAAGGAGGGGATGAGGGGGCAGAGGAAGAGGGAGAAGAGGAGAGAATGATAAATTATCTCAAAGCCAGTCCTCATCAAATTCCAAGCATTCAAATGAACAAAAATCAAGATTAACCCATTAAGAGCCTCAATCATCCAAACAGTGAGGACAGTAGTCCAAAGATTGTTGCAACAGGGACAGTATAATTGTCCAGAATTTGAAAGCTCTATTGAGAACTTTCTATGTACATTAGGCCCTTGGCAATATACACCAGGACTAAGACAGGATTACTATCCTTTTATCATGTAATGGAGTGCCCTGTGGGAAGGGATCAGGTCTGCTATACTGTGCTTTCCCAAGTGCTTAGCACAGTAGCCAGAGCACAGAAGCACCTTGAATAAATACCACTGATTGAGTGATAATCAATACAAAATTCCTAATGCACGGTAGGTAAAAGGGAAAGAGCAGAACATTTAAACTATAAAAAAATACACAGTTGCATAAATAAATAAATAATAGATATGCCCATTAATACCAAGGTAGCGAATGGGAAAACTTGAACTGGAAGATGGGAGACTAGCCAGGGACTGCCTCTTATGGGAAGTGACATTTTAGGAAGGCTTGCTTCCAAAGTGGGAAGGAATGTAGTTTCTTGGATTGGAAGAGAAGGATATTCCATGCAGTGGAAGAGACACGAGCAGAGGGGTTGGGACAGGGGAACATGGGTGAAATACAGTTAGGTGGTGAATTTGGGAGTAATCATAATAGAGGTGGTATTTGTTAAGTGCTTACTATGTGCCAAGCACTGTGGTAGGTAAAATATAAACCAGTAAGACAGTCTCTGTCCCAAATAGGGCTCACAGTGTAAGTAGGAGGTATTTAATCTCTGTTCTTCAGATGAAGACTGGGACATGTTAGGTGACTTGTCCAAGGTCATGCAGCAGGCAAGGGATGGAGCTGGGTTTTGAACCCATGTGTTCTGATTCCCTGGTCTGTGTTTTCCACTAGGCCACACTACTTTCCAAGAGCAAAGAGGTTGAGCTGGCATGCAGTGGGTGAAGGGAGCAGACTGGTGAGGTAGGAGAAAGCCAAGGGACAGCCTTGAAGCCAATATGTAAGAAGTCTTTGTTATATTTAAGAAGACATAGAGCCACTGGGGGGTTGGAAAAGGGAGTTGTACAGTATGCTGATTCCCACTGTAGGTCTATAGGTGTCAAAAGAACAGTTGCCAACTCCTTAGCTTAACTTCCTCATACTCTCAACAAGGCATCAATATCACTCACTGAAGTGAAAAATCTTAGCTTGCTCAGTTGTGCAGTGGAAAAAGTTTGGGAAACTTTCCTGGGAAAAGCCAGAAAGTGATACCTCCATCAGAGAAATGCAACAGACAATAAATCGTGGTCGTACCACACAGTATTTATCTGTTGAAGGAGAACCTACTGACTGCTTTATGAAATACATCTAATCATCCTCTCAGTGCTCATGGGATGTGCCCTGGGATAGATAGGTATCAGATTTCATTGCCCTGGTTTCCAGGTGATGGTTATGAGGTTTGGGCAGGTGGCAGGACTTGTTTGATGCCATGAATGTGTTGTAGAGGGAGAATGCATGCTCCACACTTCTAACCCAAAAAGCAGCTGGCTTAGTGGGTAGCGCACAGGGTTGGGAGTCTGCTGTTTGACCTTGGGCAAGTCACTTCTTGTGCCTCAGTTCTCTCATCTTTAAAATGGGGATTAAGACTGTGAGCCCCAAGTGCCGTATGGACTGTATCTAACCTGATTAGCTTATCTACCTCATAGCTTAGTACAGTACCTAATAATAATAATTGTGGCATTGTTAAGTGTTTACTATGTTCCAAGCACTGTACTAAACACGGGGTGGATACAAGCAAATAGGGTTAGCCACAATACCTGTCCCACATGTGGCTCACAGTCTACATCTCCACTTTTTAGATGATGTAACTGAAGCACAGAGAAATGAAGTGGCTTGCCCAAGGTCACACAGCAGACAAGTGGCAGAGCCAGGCTTAGAACACATGTCTTTCTGACTCCTAGGCTTGTATGGTCTATGCACTAGGCCAAGCTGCTTCCCCAGAAGGTTAGAAGTGGGATTCAAACTCATGCCTCCATTTGGAGACCAGAGGCCCCAACAAGGGAAAGTAACAACTTTAGTTGGAGTCATAGATCACTCAGCCATCCTAACCGCTGGCACATAGTAAGCACTTATCAAATACCACTGAAATATTTTTAACAAAGTTGCAACCACTCCACTGCTGAGAGCCAAGTTTACAGTATTACACAGCAGTGGAGCTATGAGACTCAGTTATCCTGCTGCCATGGTCTTTGGACACATGCTGAGAGCTATGAACTAAATAGCGGCTCTGGCCCACCACGGTCTTCAGGAAGAGGAGGACAAGAGAGAACCGTGGGAGTGCGTGTTCCCTATCCAGCTCTGCTTCTCCCTGAGTGGCTCTCTGAAGAGCTGGGCATCCAAATTCCCTGAAACCTCCAAGACATCCCCTGACACAGAGGAACAGGCCAAAGGGAAACCAAGGACAGTGCCCAGTAGCAATATCGAGATGGTTGAAGACAGAGACCTAAAAAGGAATCACACCAGTGGTGGGAAAGAAGAGATGCCAGGATGAACTAGGCAGGCTCACCATCACCCAGGTTTATTTTTATGTCTACTCTGGAAATGAAAAGACAATTTTTATTAACATGATATAAGACTAGAGTGAAGCAACATTCTTTCTGTGGCCTCTAAGACTATCTGAGCCTGTTGGTTCTTCTAATTTGATGTGATTGGTAAAGGCTTTGTGCAAGTTCTCACTCTGCAAAGTCAATCCTTTAGGCTAATTTATTTTTAGACCATCTCATTTTGATACTTTGCTAGAAACCTCACACTGGAAGCAGCATGGCCTAGTGGCAAGAGCAAAACACTAGGAATTATTCTAATTCTAACAAATACTTTCTGTGTGATCTTGGGCAAGTCACTTAACTTTTCTGAGCCTCAATTACCTCATCTGTAAAATGGGGATTAAATCTTCCACCTTCCAATTTAGACTGTGGAACAGGAACTGTGTCCAACCTGACAAACTTGTATCTTCCTGACTGACACAGAGTAAACACTTAAATGACATTACACCACACACACACAATACTCAGTTCAAAGTGCTGGGCATTGGCAAAAAACAGGTGTCCTCTGGTGGACAAGTATAAATGGTATGACCACATAGACACCTCAGGTTGTGGGGTGGCGAGGGGCACGGGGACGGTTGGAAATGGTAGGTGCGGTTGTCTGAAGAAAGACCATATCCAACCTCAAACGTCTGAGAAATTCAATATCCAGAATTTAACCTAAATGGAGTACTCTGGTTTATTATCTTCTTACATAGGAATTGACTCTTCTGTACAAGCAATTACAAAGAAGCTTAAAGAGGTACATCAGAATATCTTGGGGTCAGAAAATGATACTTTTCTTTCTAATTCTCAATAATCGAACTCTTCAAAATAATTTTCTGAAAAGCTGCCTGGAACCAATCATTGGTGACACATGGTTGTTCTTGTACAGCCTCTGATAATCACTGAGCCAAGATTTCTGTTTGTTCATCATTATCCCAGGTTGGTCTAGTGAATTTAAAGCTTGAGCCAATTTAATCAAAAACTATTTTACTCCCTTCCAGTGAATCACTTGACACACTTGAAGTTGGCTGAAGAGGGGGAGGGGTGTGTTTCAGCCCAATATCCAGCAAGCAGTGGTTAGGTGCAATCACTTGTAAATCCAGGTGATCACTGTTATAAACACGTTGATTCATGTCATAATACCAATAAACAAATAAACTCTATGGGTAACATTCTTTACAAATGTTTCTGGATTTCTCTAGGATTTATAGGATAATGAGCTCTCTACTACAGCTAAGCGAGGGTACCATTAGTAATGCAAAATTCCCTCCTGGCCCTCAGGATCTTATATCAGCTAATGCCTGCCCCTCTGCTCCCCTTGAAAAGTAACCTAAAGGTGAGGAAGAGACCCAGGCTGGGTAGATTTGGGAAGGGGAATGGAATCCAGAAGAGCCTGACCAGATTGGGTATTCTACCCTTCATCTGAGCCAGTCCACCTCCCCAAGGCCAGTCTTGTCTAAATGTTTCTCCCCCTGCCCTAGCCTAATACCACCCCCTCCACCTTTTAACCAGGGAAAAGAAGCATTTACACAAGCTAAACTGTTAAAAAAAATCCATTCAAGCAGCAACATCATCCATCATTTGTACCTATTAAAAAGTCCTTTGATCTCGGGCCCTGCACATATTTTACAAGCATTTCCTGGGTAACCATTCTAGGAAGAGGTGGAACATTTTCAAATGGGTAAAACAGGGATAGAAGAAACAGAGTTGGCTGCAGGGAACAGTGAATTAGGACGAGTGCCTCAAAATCCATGTTCTAAAGTGGCTCACTCTTCCAATGCCTGGCAAGGCCACGGTATGGCAAGGCATGGAGCCTAGAACCGATGATATCAGGAGATTGACTCTAGGGGGATAGGAGATGTGATTTAAGGATACATTAATGTTGGTATTTGTTAAGCGCTTACTATGTGCAGAGCACTGTTCTAAGCGCTGGGGTAGATACAGGGGAATCAGGTTGTCCCACGTGGGGCTCGCAGTCTTAATCCCCATTTTACAGATAAGGTAACTGAGGCACAGAGAAGTTAAGTGACTTGCCCATAGTCACACAACTGACAAATGGCCGAGCCGGGAGTCGAACCCATGACCTCTGACTCCTAATGATAGTACTTGTTAAGTGCTTACTATGTGTCAAGCACTGTTCTAAGTGTTGGGGTTAGATAAAAACTTATCAGATTGGACACAAATTCACAGTTTTAATCTGAATTTTACAGTTGAGGTAACTGAGGCCCAGAGAAGTGAAGTGACTTGCCCAAGGTCACAAAGCAGAAAAGTGGAAGAGCTGGGATTAGAACCCAGGTCCTTCTGACTCCCAGGTCTGTGCTCTATCCACTAGGCCATGCTGCTTCCATAACTGTAGAACCAGCAAGAATTCAACTCCTTATCCTCCTTTCTTTCCCTGCTCCAGGCCAGAAGAAATTGCACCAGACAACTTATCCAGGGCCATACGTTTCTGTAGAGATGGTCCTGACAAGAAATAGGGGTTATTATTTGAAACAACTTTGTTCATACTTTCATCTGAAGTGACATGGGCTCACCTTGATCAAGCAGCAATCAAAGGTTTGCTAGTAAGTACATTTTGCCAGTTTGCTGCAGGACACGACATAAACTAGCAAGATCTTAACATTTATTCAGAAGGAAAATAAGCTCCAAAGAATCAGTGGACTTTAGCCAGTGTTCTCACCTAAATTGACTAGGGGACTTCAAGTAATTAAAGAGGTAAACTATACATAAGCCCAGTAGCAGGATGGGGCCTGTCCACTGATAATACCAGGTGTGCAGAGAAGATTTTCTGCCCTTGGGATGGCATGTTTGCTCCTGGTGCAATCGCTCATAGACCTCAAAGATAAGCAAGGGCTCTGCAGAAAAAGGTGGTTGAACTGGAGAGTCAGAGACAGAAAAGCTCATTGATGTGACTTTCAAGGAGAGTAAGGCGCAGTCCCTTCAATATCCTGACAGACCTAAGGTTCCTTTGTTTTTAAAAAGGGTAGTTGTTAAGTACTTATGCGCACCAAATATTATACTAAGCACTGGGGTAGGTATGAGATAATCAAGTAGGACATAATTCCTGTCCCACATGGGTCTTACGGTCTAAATAGAAGGGAGAACAAACATGGAATCCCCATGTTACATGTGAGGAAACTGAGGCACAAGTAAGTGACTTGCCCAAGATCACACAACAGGCAACAGGCAAGTGACAGAGCCCCGATGAGAACCCAGGTCCTCTAGTTTCCAGGCATGTGCTCTTCCCATTAGCCACACCATTTAGCATTACTGAGGAGGAAGATCACTGCCAATTTTCCCCACAACTTGGCCCCCCCAGGACAAGTCTTTCAGAGGCTGGGGCTCACAAAACATACTCCAGTCTTCAACAAATACCCAATCCCTGTGGTGCCCCAACTCCAAGTCAGGTAACCCCACCAACGGGTGGAAAGAGGGAGAAAATTGTTTCCGGGTAGTTGGAGTTCCTGCCGCCTGTATCTCTGCCCTTCCGGGGACCTTAACAGGCTTGAGGTCGAGCCTGGTGGTCTGTCCAGGAGGACTGCATAGAGCACTGGAACACAAAGAGGAGATCCAAAGTCCCCCAGATGGGAGACAAAATAGTCCCCATGGGGAAGAGGGAGGTCCCATCCAGAAAGACAGGCCTCCTCCTGCCTTTCAGTGTCAGTCAGTCCATTTTATTACTGTGTGCAGAGCACTGTATTAAGTGCTTATGAGAATACAACAATAAACAGACACATTCCCAGTCCACAGCAAGCTGATTGTCTAAAGACTGGAGTCTGGGTCCCATCCTGGGCTTGGGGCAGTCTGCCCCACTTTTCACCCGAGCCCCCACAGTTGATATTCAAGGGAAGGTTGACTGAGGGGACCACTCAGGCACCTTGTATGAACCACATTCTTCCTCCTCATGAGAAGCCAAAACCCTGTTGCCTCCCCTTGCCAGGATTGCTGTTTGGAGGCTCTGAGAAAGCCAGTAGGCATACCAGTTCCAGGGGTGACTAAAGAGAGGCCCAACCAACTGCTGAAATCACTCTGCTCCTCAGCCATCTGCTTCCCACACTGAGAGGTAGGTGTGAAGGAGTGAAGCTTGTAGATCCACTTTATGAACTCCTTTCCCACTGAGGCCGGGGGCAGCAGTGCTGGTGCCTTGTTCACGCTTGAACTGGCTTGGGCAGACATCACCTGCATCCCAACATCAACCTGATCTCCCTCAGCTTCTGGGAACCCCCTCTCCTCACTCAAGACCCTTAACTGTGTAGTTCTCATTCCTCACTGCCCAGCTCTGCTCTTCTTAAGGCTCTCCACCAACTTCCTTCTCATTTTCCTACAGATCTCAGGAATTCATTACACTCTTGCTACCCCAGTCTTTCCACCCTCACAATCTCAGAGAGTCATGAGGATGAGGTGACCCTCTGCCTCATCAGTCCCGGCAACCATTGCTCCTGGGCCTCAAGCTTCAGAAGCCTAAACTCAGACAACCTTCAATGAGAGCAGGACTAGATAGGCAGGCACAGGATCAATCAATCAGTGGTATTTAGTAAGTACTAACTGTGCACAGAAACCTGAATTAAGTGCTTGGGAGAGTACAAGAGAGTAAGTAGACACAATCGTTGCTCTCAAGGAGCTTAGAGCAGAAGTGGGTGTTAAGCTTCTTTTTGTCTGGTGATGTCATATTAGAGTAGGATCAGCACAAGTTTAGGTTGGCAGGAAATTCAACGTCCTTGTCAGTCAGACCAAGAATGAAAATTCCTCCCAGTGTACAAATGTCCAACAGTATCCTGAGGCTAGGTTTGCAATACAGATGTCAGAATGGGGAGGGCCTGGGAGAGCCAGCCAGGAGACAGAGCTCCAGAGAGGTGGAGGCCACGTTCCTCTCACACCCACCTCTCTGAGTGACCCCAAGAGCTGTCTCTTAGAAAGCCCAAATGAGAAACAATTCGGTCTACTGGGAAGAGCATGGGCCTAGGAGTCAGAGGGCCCGAGTTCTAATTCTGATACCACCACTTGTCTGTTGTGTGATGTTGGGCAAGTCACTTGACTTCTCTGTGCCTCAGTTCCTTCATCTGTAAAACGGGGATTAAGGATTGTGAGTGAGACCTGAGTGGTAAGGGAACTGTGTCCCACCCAATTATCTTGTATCTATTCCACCACTTAGTACAGTGCCTGTCACATAGTAAGTGCTTAACCAGTACCAAAAAAAAAAGCCACTAGCGCGCTGGAGCTCAGTGGGATACAACACATTCTCTTGTTTAAATCTCCAGAAGTATCCCTACACAAACACAAGGCAGCACAATTCTCTTTTAGATTGAGAGCAGAACTGGTGTCCAAAACAGTGACTGCAGACAGTTCAAAGTTTAACAAGCTACAGCTTCAGGATTAATATTGATTTCCTATTTAATGATATTAATAATGTGCTGTTCTTGGATGAAAAAAGACGTATGAGTTGAATATTTTTACATACAACTTTTACATAATCTTAAAGCTACTTATTGCCATATTTAAGTAATGGAAATTTCTCCCTTATCAAAGTGTCCTGAAGTGGGGAGTTATTCCTTACTGGATTTCATTACTTATTTTTTACATGAAAAAACTGGAATGAAATAGCAGACTCAGTTGAGTCATTTAAAAATGAACATAAGGAGTTTCAAAAATGATTTCTTTATGAGATTAACTCTGTGATAGCCTTCATTTATCCCTAAATTCCATTCAGATTCTATAATGAAGATAACTTTTGATTAAAATGCAGTTTAGCCAATTGTTTTTTAAAAGAATTAAAATACAATCTAACCCTGAAATGTAGCTGGTCATAATAAAATTCAAAACTACCATCAGTTCAGTAAATTTAGAAAAGTCTCCACATTTAGTTGGTCTAAAATGTCTCATAAGATCTATTGCCTTCACGTTTTCAAATTCTGCATTTCCTAATTTGTTTCTTTTCCAAATTCATCTTACTCTAAGATATTGCAAAGGAAAAACCATGAATTAATATTATTGATTTTAAGATTAAATTAGTTTTTTCACAACTGAAAAACATTCCAGATTCTTATTATTTGAATGATTTTTTTTTCTGAATAAAACCAGTTGAACTAGTTTTCCCAAATCCTAGGATGAATGTTTGTGGTACAAAGAAAGCATTGTTATAGCAGACAAGATAGGTAATTATAAGACAGTGAATAAATCATCTTTTATTTTGCAATTATATGAAATACAAATAAAGTGTATAATTACTGATTACAGAACATTTTTCCTTGCCTTGAAATGTGTAACTAAAACAAAGGAAGTTTGCTTACTAAAAGGGCATTCAGAGGAATGTTCAGGTTGTAATGTAATCTAATGAAAACAAGGAAATTTATAGTTAAGGTTCACTTCCAATACCTAGGCACAACAGGGTGCCTTATTAACCACTTCCTTTACATGTCTCTTTGAGTTGATATTAGACAGGTCAACCTCAACTGTGAAGCTCCGTATTAGTTTCTGTCACGATCAAATGGCCTTTGAATTAATTTTTCATTAGTGTGTTTTATTTCCTTTCTTTAATAACAAGGATGTGGTCCTCAGAGGCCAGGCCACAGCCACTGAGATTGGAGGTAATACTCCCCTGGAGTTCTAGAAGCAGTACAGTAATATCTGAGGAGGCAAATCTATGCAAATATGTCTAGGTTTAAGTATTTGAATTTTCTCAATGAATAATTACTTGGGAGATACATTTTGGGCAATATCATTTTTGTCAGTGAAATTGCTCTAAGTAATGGTATCTATTGTATATATATATTGTATATATACATTGTATATAACACTGTGTTAAGCACTTGGGAGAAGACAGTAGAACTAAATAAACACTCTCCCAACCCTCAAGGAGTTTATAATCCAGCTAGGTAGACAAATACTAAAATAAATAGCCGGGTAAGAGGAGCACGGGTAAGGAATTAAATGCATGGGTTCCATGTAATGAGGGTAAGTAAGACAGAGAGATGAAAGAAAGCCTTCCTAGAGGAGAGGTAGGGCTTTGAAGATGAAAAGAGTGAAAGTCTGTTGGATGTTAAAGGGAAATTCCAGGCAGGAAGCAGCTTGACATAGTAGAAACAACACAGGATTGGATGTCAGAGGACACAGATTCTAATCCTGCCTCCAACACCTGCCTACTGGGTGACTTAGGAAAAATCACTTAGCTTCTCTGTACCTCAATTTCCTCATCTGTAAAATAAGGTGAAGTACTTTGACTAGGAGGCCCATGTGGGACAAAAACTGTGTTTTTAATCCATCTTTTCTCTCCATCCGAAGTGCTACCTCACTGATCCGAGCACTTATTCTATCCCACCTTGACTATTGCATCTGCCTCCTCGTTGACCTCCCTGCCTCCTATCTCCTCCCACTCCAGTCCATACTCAGCTCTGCTGCACAGAAGAAGCAGCAGAGAAGCAGCGTGGCTCAGTGGAAAGAGCACGGGCTTTGGAGTCAGAGTTCATGGGTTCGAATCCCGGCTCGGCCACTTGTCTGCTGTGTGACTTTGGGCAAGTCACTTAACTTCTCTGTGCCTCAGTTCCCTCATCTGTAAAATGGGGATTAAGACTGTGAGCCCCACGTGGGACAACCTGATTCCCCTGTGTCTACCCCAGCGCTTAGAACAGTGCTCGGCACATAGTAAGCGCTTAACAAATACCAACATTATTATTATTATTATTGCACAGATCATTTTTCTAAAAAACATTCAGTCCCTATCTCCCGACTCCTCGGTAACCTCCAGTGGTTGCCTTTTCACTTTCACATCAAACAGAAACTCCTTGTTACTGACTTTAAAGTATCCAATCAGCTCACCACCCCCGTCCCACATTACCTCACTGATCTCTTATTACAGCCCAGCCTGAACATTTCATTCCTCTAGTGCCAGCTCACTCATTGTGCCCCAATCCCATTTTTATGCCGATACATTTCTCACTTCCTTCTCCTATCCTGGAGCACCCTCCCCCTCTGTATATATACCAGATCACCACACTCCCCATTTTCAAAACATTATTGAGGTCACAAGAGACCTTCCCAAGTAACCCCTCTTTTCAAGGCTCCCTCTCCCTTCTACATCCTTTAAGCAGTTGGATCTGTTACTTTTGGACAACTCCAACTCAACAGCACTCATGTAGATAGCTTTATATTATTTATTATAAATTATATTAATAACAGTCTACCCCTCTAGACTGTAAGTTTGTTGTCAGTAGGGAATGTGTTCCCCAAGTCTGTTTTACCGTACTTTTCCAAACACTTATTACAGTGCTCTACATATAGTAAGCACTCATATACCCTGATTGGCTTATTGATTGGTAACCAATGCTATTGATTAAATGTCAGACACAGTACTAAAGGACATATGAGAGTTCAGCTGTTGGCTCGGTGGCAAGAGCACGGGTTTAGGAGTCAGAGGAAGTGGGTTCTAATCCATGCTCCGCCCCTTGTCATCTGTGTGACCTTGGGGAAATCACTTCACTTCCCTGTGCCGCAGTTACCTCAACTGTAAAATGGGGATTAAGACTGTGAGCCTCACTTATTATTATTTATAATAACAAAATTATTATCATTATTTTACATTATGTGCCCTCCAAAGCTTACAATTTAATGGTGGAGATGGACGAAAAACATTTACAGGAAGAAAAACTAAAGATAAAGCACAAAACAGCAAAACGAAACTGGCTAAAAAGAAAGTATCAGGAAAAAAAGCTAAACAACTGAATATAAATATACATTTATACATGGCTAAAATATATAAATGGAAATGTACATACATACAAGTGCTGAGGATTGTACTAAACACATACGTATTCAACCTGACTTGATTGGATGGTATTGATCAGGAAAGAGTCTTTGGAGAAGGTATAATTTTAGGAGCCTTCTTAAACTGGAAAGAGCTCTTGTCTGAAGAGTTTTTGGAAGGTGGAGGGAGGTCCAGACTGGGGGAGCCCAAATTGAAATTTGGTTCACCAAGTGTAGGACATCCAGTCATTTAATTTAAGCATTCACTAAATGTTATATCCTGTAAGATTCTGCCAAATTGCAACATTAGTCACATCCTTACAGTCAGAAAGGTTTTTCTGTTAATCTATATTACTCTTATTTCAATTTGGCTCATTTCCTTTTGTTCTAAACTCTGTAAATGCGGAATAACTTCTTACAATTTTATTTTTCATATCAATTTATACATTTGAAAACAATTGTGAAGACGTATCTCAGAGAATTCTTCTCCATGTTAAATGATCTCCAAACTTTTAACCTCGCAGGTCTTTTAATCATTTTTATGGCTTTTCACAATTCACAACACATGTAATTCCATGGGAAAATTTCCAAATTTTTTTAGGGAAAATTTCCCCAAAGAATAACATAGGAAAGAGAGAAAAGTTCACCGCATGCTTTGGAGCAAATGCCCATTCTTCAGGGATTCCTTCCTCATCCTACTATCTTTGCCAACACCTCTTCTCCATTCTCTGATCTCTAATCCAGGAATGCATGGGAATGGAAGAGTAGAGGGGAGAGGGTTAGTTGCCACAGAGAGTCATAGGGGATTCTGTTCCAGCTAGCAGAGAAGCATGAAACCTGAGTGCTGCACCCACTTTGTTTCAGGATATGACATAAAAATCAGACACCCTCCTACTACCTATTAATTTTTCTTCAACCCAAAGAACAATGTTTCATCTTCACATCAAGGCTCTCATCTGGATTCCATTCTAGCTCCTGGTTTTATTAACCAAGTGAAAAAAAAAGGTCTTACTGCAATGACTAAGGCTCTGTGAAAATGTAGTTGTCTATGATCAAATTAATTTATCGAACATTCACTTTGTGAAGTACACTGTACTAAGCACTAATTTGGTAACAAGTGATTTCTTAGCTTACTTTCACTATTAAGGTTCATGTGTATTTTGCCTTTTATTTCTCTGGCAGTGTTGCAAAAGTGAACAAACAAAATCAGGAAAAAGATAACTGATTGCAAGCCTAAATCAAAACAAAAGCCTGACCTTTCATTCCTTCTCACCTAATGATTTGCTAAATTAGTGGAAAGTTGTAAGGCACTTGTTTTTCAGATTGCCTACCTATTTTTCTTGGATTGTCACATAATCATTTTCTTGTTTGAATATTAGCAAAGTCAGATCTCTCTCACTCTCATTCTCTCTTTGTCTCTCCCTCTACCTCTCTATAAGTATATAGGCCTAATTTCTATGTCTATGTGAATAGATATAGACAGATAGGCAGATGTTAAAATAAGAAGTTGTCATCAAGGGCTTCCAATTAGTAAATGTCTCAGAGGGTTAGGACCTGGTGAGGTGTGTTTAATTTATTTATGGTATTTGTTAAGTGTTTACTATGTGCCAGACACTCTGTTATGTGCTGGTATAGATGCAGGATAAGCAGGTTGACAGTGTCTCTGTCCCATATGGTTCCCACAGTCTAAATCAGAGGGAATAGGATTTAATTTCATTTTTCAGATGAGGTAACAGGCAAAGAGTACTCTTACAGAGTTCTCTTAGAGAGGCAGTTCTCTTAGAGAAGCAGCGTGGCTTAGTGGAAAGAGCATGGGCTTGGGAGTAAGAGGTCATGAGTTCTAATCCCAGCTCCATCACTTATCAGCTGTGTGACTTTAGGAAAGTCACTTAACTTCTCTGTGCCTCAGTTACCTCATCTGTAAAATGGGGATTAAGATTGTGAGCCCCACTTGGGACAGCCTGATTACCTTGTATCTACTTCAGTGCTTAGAACAGTGCTTGGCACATAGTAAGTGCTTAACAAATACCATCATTATTATTATTATTAAATGAATTGACCAAGGTCACAAAGGCAGGTAAGTGGCCAAACCGAGAATAGAACCCAGGTCCTCTGACTCCCAGACCTCTCCTCTTTCCACTAGGCTACTTCGCTTCACTGTTGAGTCCGAATATGACAAGTGCTTTGACCAGTGGTAGTTAGGTTGAAAAGGAAGGCGTAATAATAGAAATGCTACAAAGGAAGAATTAACAGAATTTGGCCACGTGGAATATAGGGGTTGAAAGAGAGTGAGGAGTCAAAGATAGTGCCAGTGTATGAACTTCAGAAATAGAAAGGATAGTGGTGTTGCCTAAATAATAATAACAATGGTATTTGTTAAGCACTTACTATGTGCCAAGCACTGTTCTAAAATACCCATCAATAACATCCCATGGCACAAATATTAGAGAAGAGTTCAGATGTACTCTGGAGGTAAAGCGGAAACACCCGTCCATGCCTCAAGGTCCACCCTAACGCCTCTGTCCTATTTCCATGGAGCTGGGCTAGGGTGACCTTTACTCTGCCCTCACACCCACCAGCACAATATGTCATTGACGATCCCCTCCACCTGCCCAAACAGGACTGGACTCTTGTCAAGCTTCAGAATCCATAAGCATCCTGCTTTTGGCTACACCCAGTAGAGGTGGCCCATAGAGCTTCAGAATAGCAGAAGGATGTCTCTTGCTTTCTCAGTTTTCCCATGGTGTTGTTGTCTCCCCGCCTTCCACCACCTTCTGCACCCAACATGCTTGCACGCACGTGCACAAACACACACACACACACACACACACACACAAACACATACAGTGTACCTTTCTTCCCTCCTCCTCCTTACCCATCTGTCCTGCCGGTGATTCAACTTCTCTCTCTCCTCTCAGTATTCTCCTCTCTCTACATGCTTTCTCTTCCTCCCATTCCACGTCCTCACTTTGACCCCCCTTTGGTGTCTCATTTCCTCTACACATCTCTTCCTCCCCTCCATGTCACGTCCTGCATGGACCTTTGTGCCTGTGTGTCTGTCTGGGCTCTGCATGCCTGTTTGTACCTGCTTGTGTGGGAATTTGTGTGTGCGTGTCTGGGTCCATCTGCGTGTGCCTCTCACAGTCTGTGAGTCATGCAGATTCTGTTGCTAGCAGGCTAGGAAAATAATTGAGATTGCATTTCTTACAGCCCTGACATTTTGTTTTTCCATTTTAAATTATGTCCTAGGTGGTGTATTTGGTTCGTCTAATTTTGCCATAAACGTTTTCTTACTAAAAGTTTTCAATGTTGATTTCCTTTAGCATTTTCAAGAAGAAAGGAAAAGAAGAGGCCAGGGGGCACGTATAATATTTTAAATGTTTTGTAGATTCCTCTGTGAATCGCAAACTCTTTTGAAGCACAGAATTAATACTTGCACTGTCCACCTACCGGAACCCACAGAAAGCATGTACATTTCCAGAAATGCTCTAGCTCACATGGTTCCTGATAACATCCCCATCTGGGGCCCATTTCTCCCAACATCTATCTAGCAGGGGGTTTCCTTTGAAGTCAGTAGACTCTCTGGGAGTGTAGGCAAAGCAATCGTTCCAGGATAATAGGGCCCTGGCTACTCACTGCAAATTAGTCTTCAAGTAATTAAAAAGGGGTATAGATTACATTTTTTTCAATTTTAATGACAAGATACTTTATTAAGGAACACCACAACAGACACATTCATGACACAAAATACAGGTATTCACCGTAGAATTTTCTCATATCTGAATTTAAAATGTTTCTGATATCTGATTTTACTAATGTTCTTAAAAAATGGAAAAAAAGTATATGTTGGATTTTCGAAAGTATTCAGTGGTTTCATGACTCAGTACATAATTACTGAGTGGAAAAACTTCTACAGAGACAACTGCTGAGACTATCTATTGTATCCCTAGTAAATAATTATAGAAAAAAATGGATTCCATACCCCGGGGACTGAACACTTTTCCATTATTAATTGGGTCACATATGCATAGCAAAGTTCCTGATTTATGATCCAGTGTGGAAAAATTGCATTGCCTATTATATCATTCCTGCATTGTGAAAATTAAAACTGAAATCCCCAAAATGGAGATTTTTTTTTTTTTTAGTTGTTGTTGTTACCAATGAAAACCAACTCATAAGTTACAAAGCTCCTCGTACCATTCAATCATGCAAAACACTGCCATACCGTTCTCAGAGACTGCCAGATATTCTGACATTTAGTGTCAAACAACTGAGGCATAGAGGAAAGGATTCAGCAGTCACAGTTCCATGAAGGGGAATTAGAAGCCATCCTGGAAGTCAGAGGCACTTTCAGACTGGGTTGGGTGATTGACCCTTGCGCTATCTCCCACCTAATAGTGGTGCAGTTGAGCAGTGACATAAAAAGATAATGATAAATTATCTTGTCAAAGATAATAACAACAAAGTTGGGAGAGACATTTCCTGCTTTAGCAATCATTTCAAAAGAGTGGATCTCCTCACTTGAAGATTGTTTCTCTCCTTACAAAATTGGGGCCAGACATTGATCGTTATTTCCATAGCTTTAATGACTTCAAAATCTATAAGGTATTTTTTTCATTTATAGAGGCTATAAAAACATAAGATCATATGCAACAGCATGAATGAGTCAGACCCAAGACCTAGAATCCAGTTTCTAGCAGTGGAACTAGACTCTGTGGATAAACTAATGCTTGCCTTTTGTGACATCCATTATTATGGTTAGCATTAGACTATGATGCCCATTTGGAACCATGACTATCCAATTTCTTTATATTGCATCTACCACAATGCTTAGTACAGTGCTTGGCATCTAGCACATATCACATACTATGGTTATTGCTATTGTTATTATTATGGACCATCTATCAACCCTTATTTTCCTAACTACATTCCTAACTTTCTCTTTTATTAATCATTCATGTTTAAAGGGTTCACAAGATATAGATCAATCATATTTACTGAGCACTTTCTGTGTTCAGGGTACTGTACTAAGCACATGGGAGAGTACAAACAACAATATAACAGACATATTCCCTGACCATATCTAAACCCTCTTGAATGTGCTAATATTTTCAACTGCACATATTGCTAAAGAATACAATTCCACAAGGTATTGCACCCACTATACAAAGATAATATTTTTATATACTAATCCAAAAGAAATAATATATTGGATTTAGAGAATGCCTTTTTATGTCCATTTTGGTCTCCCAACATCCCGGAGAGAATGGAGAGATTGAAATCATTCCCTATTTAGGGAAGAATGGTTCTAACAGTTCAAAACATTATACTATCAAAAAAAGAATTGCAGAAGGTAACAGTTCTTTCATTTTATGTTCAATTGGATGTAGCTAGGGGGTTGTGTGACAATCTGAATATGATCAAACACCAAAAAGATGAATATTTAAACTGCAGCACAGCAGAGAGCACTCTTTCCTAGAAGCCCTGCACAATGTCTAACCCCATAGATCAAGCCGTTTCCAAGATCAACTTCCATTTCCTCTCAAAGGAGCACTAAAACCTTTAATGTCAATACAAGATCACAAGGGGAAAACGGTATCCTTCTGCCGCTGAACTAAAAGCTTGAGGACAGGAGTTCGCCGAACACCCCGGGAAAATTTCCGAGTGCTTCAGCAGAAAGCATCAGTAGTACTCAAATATATAAAAGCAATGTGTCTCACTAAAATTTGGAACCGTCCCCCATTTTGTACCATTATAGCCCTGTCATTTTCAGGAACTGAATGACACATTCTTCTTACACAGCTGACATTTTAATGGAGAGAGGATAGGAAAGGAGCAAAGAGCCAGATTTTTGGAGTTCATTCTCAACTGTGACTTTGATATTAGGATAAGCACTTCAACTCCTCAGTCTATGCACTGTTGGGCACATATAATATGCTTATTGGTATATATATATATACATGTTTAGTCTGTATTTGTGTATTTTTTGGTGATAATGTTCAGATCTGTGATTCATATTATGCTACCTCGACAGCCCTCTCTCCAATGAAACAAGGGTAGATGAGGAGATAGAAAGTTGAATTTAGAAGGCCAGCACAACCTCTGGAATGCTGACAGATTATTGTGCCAATATGGCATGTCAAGATTCAGATCGAGCTGATTCTGTAGGGCAACTGTAGTGTCCCACTTTTAGACTTGAATCTACCATTTGATTTCTAGATCAACTTCACCAAGTCATCAAGGACAAAACACGATATCAGTCATGACACAGGATCTAATACAGTGAGGTCTTGGGATCAATCTTCTGGACTGCAAGCCCGATGAGGGCAGGGCTTGTCTCTATTACTGAATTATAATTTCCAAGCACTTAGTACAGTGCTCTGCACACAGTAAGTGCTCAATAAATGCAATTGAATGAATGAATCAATCAATGGCATTTTTTTGGGCACTTACTGTGAGCAGAGCACTGTACTAAATTCGTGGGAGAGTACAATGCAACAGAGTTAGTAAAATAAGCAATTGGAAGAGTATGATACAACAGCAGAGCTGTCATATCCCCTGCCTACAACAAACTTATAGTCTAGCAGGGTCTAACTGGGATGCAGTTGGACCACAAGCATCAAAACGATATTCATCCTATCATTGTTTCACTGGGCAGGATATTAAAAGAGGAGAAATAACAATGGGATTTCCCAACACTGCTCTAAGGGGATCTAAAACAAGGAACTATAAAAGGGGTGGCTCGAAAGAACACTTTAAAATCACAATAAAGTGAAACCTCAAACACCGGACAAAAGCTGTGGGCAGTTGGGAGGCCATAGCAGAAGTCAGTTTAGCCTGACATGAAGTGATTAAGAATGGCGTGAGTCTGAAAACAGAATCTTTGGGAACATTTTGACAAGTGGAAAAAATGAGCATGCTGCCAGTAACAAATACAGCATAGTAACAAGTGACCATCTCTACATGCCCTTGAGGCATGAAGAAGTTAAGTGATTTGCCCAGGGTCATACAGCAAACAAGTGGTGGAGCTGAGATTAGAACCCAGGAAGTCTAACACCCAGGCCCATGTGCTTCCCACTGGGCCATGGTCCTTCTCCTTACTTCCAAGAGTGTCCTTTCTCCTGAACTTCCTTCTCTTTAGTTCTCTTTGATTTTTTCCAAATATGGGGTTGCTCTAAACTGTTGATTTTGCTCTATCAACTTTTTAAATTATTTTCCAGCATCTGTTTCAGTACCTCAAATAATATTATTCAAAATCAATATTAACATTGTCTTCATTAAATAGCTGGTCCAAGTTCTCTTTATCAAAAGGCTCAAAATAAATTGAGAAGCAGCTTGGCTCAGTGGAAGGATCACAGGCTTGGGAGTCAGAGGTCATGAGTTCTAATCCCGGCTCTGCCACTTGTCAGCTGTGTGACCTTGGGCAACTCCAGTTCTCTGTGTCTCAGTTACTTCATCTGGAAAATGGGGATTAAGACTGTGAGCCCCACATAGGACAACTTCATTAACTTGTATCTACCCAATGCTTAGAACAGTGCTTGGCACATAGTAAGCACTTTACAAATACCAAAATTATTATATTATTATTAAAATCCAGAGAAATGTTAAGCTTCCTTTTAACATGATAAATCACCAATTTGACCAAATTAGAACAGAGACTACAAAAAAAAAGATGGAAAAGATTTACTATTTCACCTTAGTCATCCACAATTAATTCATTCATTCAATTATATTTATTGAGCAGTTACCGTGTGCAGAGCGCTCTATTAAGTGCTTGGGAGAGTGCAATACGACAATAAGCAGTCACTACAGAAACATTCCCCAGAATGGATTTGAATGCTTGGTCCAAGCTAGCTTTAATGATTCAAGTTGATAGAGCTTCTCCTGGACTACATTCCAAAGTCTAATCAATACGCTTACTGGATTCCAGACATGTCAATTCTTCTCAAAGAAGCAGAATAAACACCAGAGCTAAAATGAAAATAATCCTAATAAAATGCCTCTCTGGCCAAAAGCATGGTTTCCAATGTTACCAGTGTTTTATGGAGCACAGTTTAATGAACTCTTTCTACATAGGTAATTAGTTGACAGTATTTTTAATTAACCTCATGATATAAACACAATAAACACTGCAAATGTTGAAAACAATTATAACAAAAAAAGAAAACACTTGATTTGTTCTTCCGTTGACTGTAGGTTTAATTATTTTCCTTCAAGGTCTAGACTTTTCATTTCTAACCTTTCTCTATATTATATTTTTTAAATTGTTTGAAAATAAAAGCTTTCCATACCTGTTTTTTTTCCTTTATGGCTTCAAAGCTTCAGTAACCTCATATTCACTGCAAAGCAAAAATAAGATGACCTAGTCATGGAGATAAACTTGAGTTTTCTATCAAATAATTTTTCTTCCTTATAAATCTGATTTTATAGTAAAGACAAATGCCAGGAAGTGTCCTAGCTTCACCTCTCCTCACCCCCCCCCCAAAAAAATGTAGCCGGGATAACTAGATTGCCTGACTATTCATTTCTGATCATCACACTATCTCTGAAAAATGAAGTGATTTAGATTCTTAGCCAGAAGATCTCAAAAAGACCCTTTGAAGCTTAGTTCTGTTTATAACTATGAGAGGGATACATTTTCCTTTAAAGACAAGTAGGCCAGAGTCTCTTGTCAGGAAGATTAGATGAAGGTCAATGTATGTATTGCAAATACTAGAATGCAAGGAATATAGCAACGAGGCACAAGGGGACACTGTGGTGTTGGGAGGCACTTTTGTTCAGGTGAGTAATAAACCTGATTATAAAAATCTCATAACTCCATTCTGTCTGCCAATTCTCATTTACTGCCTCCTAATATGGAAAAATTATACTTCACTTCCTCTTACAACACTAGGTTACTATTTGGGAACTTTAGAGAGACAAAATGCCAGCTACATTACCACACAGTGGTGAATCACAGCAATATAAGTTGCAAGAGGGCAGGTCTCATTGCCCCCATAAAAGCCAGGTAGCATTTATGGGAACACTGTGTCCAGTCTAGTTTTCTGCCCTTAAACAATGAGAATGTGTCTACTTTTCCTGGGCAAATGTCTAATTGACTCCACCCTCGATTTGACATACTTACATTTTCCACAGTGGATTCAAAACTGTCGCTCCCAAGATTTCCCATTGGCCCAGAAACTCCCAATTTCATGTTTTAACTCATCTAATGTTTTAAAATCATATGTATTTCCCCTCTTGATCCTTAACGCTCACCCTCAATGGTGAGGGCCCAAAGATGGTACAATCCAGTAATGTCATGCACAAAGTCTGTAGTAAGTGTGCAAGAGATTGTCAGTGTGACATACCCATGGATCCAGGCTCATCAGCAGCAAGGTCCTCTTTGAACCAAAAGAGAACTCTAAATCAATCAATCAGTGGCATTTATTGAGTGCTTACTATGTGTAGAGCATTATGCTAAGCATTTGGGAGAATTCAACAGAGTTCACAGATATATTCCTTGCCCACACAAGTCTGTTTATTAGCTATACATTTGTTTACTCGAGTTATCATTTGTATCTGTATTCTTCCTCTTTTACCTACTATATGTTTGGCCATCTGTTACCACCAGTCTTTCCTATTAGATTTTAATCTCCTGAGGAGCAGAAACTTATGCTGCTATTGTTAGATCCAATCTCCTAGTACTAAGCTCAGCCTGCCCACAAATGCTTCAGCACAACTCTCCTGAGTTCTTTTCCCCACTCCTAACTCAAGTCTAGTCCTGCCATCTCCTAGGGACTTTCAGGTTTTGAATCATTTCCTTCTTTCTCTTCCCTGTCACCATGGCATGCAAGAGAGAAATGGAGCCTGGGGAATAATGTAAATGGAAATTTTATCCTCAAGGTGGAAAATGCAAACTAGAAACAGTATGTGAATGGTTTGGTTAGCCCTTCTTTTTTTTAAAATCAATCTTTAAGAGTTTAGGAAGGAAGTTTGGAAAGGGTTTTGTTGTCCTTCCAATGCTACATTATTGTTGGTGTCTAGCGCTAAATCCATCCGGTGTCCAAATACTCCAGGGACCCCAGAGTGAAACATTATGCAATACTGGAAATTGAGAGCAAAGAATGGCTATGCAGAAAAGAAGAAAAGAAAGAAACTTTTCTATATTTCCTTTCCTAAAGAGTAGATGGGACAGCAGGTGTGAAGTTTCATTCAGTCCAATTTAGAGGCAACTGGGAGGTCACTGTCACACAAACAGTCCAACATGCTATCTTCATGAGCAGAGCCTTTTCAGTCAACTCAATCTGATCCCAAATTATTAAGTCATCAATTATTGAACAATTTATGTCTGCTGTCATCATTAGATTACAAATTCCTGTCTTTTACTTCTTCTGTGTTTCCAGGTATCAAGCAGAGTGTGTTGCTTAGTGTGTAGAACGTGGGTTTTAGAAGTAAGAAGGACCTGAGATCTAATCCCAGCTCTGTCACCTGCCTGTGTGTGACCTTGGGCAAGTCACTACACTTCTCAGTGCCTAGTTACTGCATTTCTCTATGCCTCAGTTGACTCATCTGTAAAATGGGGATTAAGCCTATGAGCTCCACATGGGACGGGGACTGTGTCCAACCCAGTTATCTTGTATCTATTCCAATGCTTAGTACAGTGCTGGTATATAGTAAGCACTTAACAAATATCATAAAAAAATGAACAAAATTGAATGTTGCTTGCTGAGAGCCAGGCGTTCTACTAAGAGCGGGGATAGATTAAAGCCAAAGAGATTGGGCCCAGTACATTGCTGAATATGTTTGTTTTTGAAGTAAAAGTGGAATGAGAGAAGTGCAGAAAGTCTGATTTATGAACAAGAGTGAGCATTAAATCAGGGACATTAGTCCAGCTCCAGTTAAAGGTTAGATCGAAGTTTGGCAGGCTGAACAATTCTGGTAAACTCTCCCAAAGGCTGTATCAGTGTCATCCCCTTTTAACAGATGGGATACTGAAGTGATGATGGAGTGTTCGATGGAGAATAAGAGAAGACCCTCAATCTTGTGACTTCAGGACCAAAACCCTTTAACTTGTTAAGGGTTTACTGTGTGCCAGGCACTATATTAAGCATGGGGGTAGATCAGGTTGGACACAGGCCTTGTCCCACATGGGGCTCAGGGTCTTAATCCCCATTTTAGAGATGAGGTAACTGAGGCACAGAGCAATGAAGTGATTTGCCCAAGGTCACACAGCAGACAGGGGGTAGAAATGGAATTAAAAACCAGGGCCTCCTGACTCCCAGGCCTGTGCTCTATCCACTAGGTCATGCTACTTCTCTAACCCTGGGTAAAAGAGCTGATTATAGTGGCAAGGGTTTGTTTAGTAGAACAACAGTAATAGGTGGAGGTCATGTCGAGAGGAGCTATTCTCAGTTTGCTGAATCCCTTTCCATCACTTAGCCAAGCGACTCACACTGTCCTTTCACATCCCTCTCCAATTACATATTCCTGACCTCTCAAGACTGTCTGGCACATCATGACATCCTGTATCCCAGGGCATTGACCCCATTTACCTTCCCAGAGGCAGAATTCAAAAACTCTGTAAGTCTCCGGGCCCCTTTTGACTGCCCGTCTCCTCTGCAGTCTGTCATCTGTATCGCAGGGCCTCTAAGTGCATTCCTTGCTCCCAGCTGGATGACATGCCTGCCACTGATCTAACTAACAATGGTCTGTTCATGTCTATCCCAGCAGGAGTGGCACTTTGACTCAGTCCTTTCCTCGCTATGACGAATACGAGAAACACATTCTCAGCACTATCGGCTGCAGGCCGTGAGCGGCAGCAGGAAGTACACGGAGACAATAAGGAGAAAGCGGCACCATGGCTGGGATGGGGGGGAAAGGGGGATCTGAGACACTCAGGGAGGCACCAGATATGAAGGGAGAGAAAAATAAGTCTCAAACTAGAGACAAAATAAAATACATTCAAATTGGAAAATAGGAAAGTCAAGCTTGAGGGAAATTAATATCATGTGTTCCTATGGGGGGCATTTGAACAGTCATGTCACCTAGGGATAGGGACAAATCTGAACCCTAAATGAAAGACCACTGGGTCCCTCTGAAATAGAAATAGATCAGTTTTCAGTGGCTTCTCTCTTTCCTACAGCTTCTTTTCCACTGCTTTCAAAAATGCTTACGTATTCCCTACCCTAAAAAACTCCTCCTCCGATCCCATCTCCCTCCTACTACTCCTTTCCAAACTTCTTGAGCAAGTTGCTTACACCCACTGTCTCTACTCCCTCTCCTCCAATTCTCTCCTGGATCCCCTCCAATCTGGTTTCTTCCCCTCCACTCTCTGGAAATAGCACTTTCTAAGGTCACCAAAGACCTTCTGCTCTACAAATCTGATGGCCTCTATCCTAGTCCTAGCCCTCTCTAAGGTGACCAGTGACTTTATTCTCTACAAATCTGATGGCCTCTAGTCTATCCTAGTCCTCCTTGCCTGCTCAACTGCCTTTGACACTGTAGACACATCCTTCTCCTTGAAACCTCATCCAGTTTTTGTTTCACTGACACTGTACTCTCTAGGTTCTATTCCTATATCTCTGACCTCTGCTTCTCAGACTCTTTTCAGGCTCCTATCTCTGCAGATAGGAGTTAGGTCTAGTGTTCCAAGATTCAGTTCTGGGTCCCTTTCTCTGCTCCGTCTACACCCATTCCCTTAGCAAACTTATTTGTTCCCATGGTTTCAACTATTTTTTCTATAAAGATGATTCCCAAATCTCTCTCCTGAACTCTCTTCTTCTGTTAGGTCTCAAATTTCCTCCTGCCTTCAAGACATCTCTATTTGGATGTCCCAGTGACCCCTTAAAGATAACATGTCCAAAAAAGAACTCCTTATCTTCCCAACCAAATCCTGTCCTTCCTGTCTTTCCCAACACTATAGACAATAATAATAATAATGATGTTGGTATTTGTTAAGCGCTTACTATGTGCCGAGCACTGTTCTAAGCGCTGGAGTAGACATAGGGGAATCAGGTTGTCCCACGTGGGGCTCACAGTCTTAATCCCCATTTTACAGATGAGGGAACTGAGGCACAGAGAAGTTAAGTGACTTGCCCACAGTCACACAGCCGACAAGTGGCAGAGCTGGGATTCAAACTCATGAGCCCTGACTCCAAAGCCCATGCTCTTTCCACTGAGCCACGCTCTTCCTCCCTCTTTCACAAGCCTGTAACCTTAACATTGCCCTCGACTCATCTCTCATTCAACCTACATATTCAATCTGTCATCGAATATCTTCACAATACTGATAAAATTTGCTCTTTCCTCTCTATCCAAATTGCTATCAGCCAAGCACTTATAGCCTGCCTTGACTACTGCATCTGCCTACTGGTTATCCTCCCTGCCTCCTGACTCTCCCCATTCCAGTCCGTACTTCACTCTGCTACATGCATCATTAAGTCTGGTAAATTTCTAGGGAAGCTAGATAGCTTGTTTCCAGATGACTAGAGGAAAGCTATCCACAACTTGGAAAAGATCGTTTAACTGTGATGGCTTAGGCAGGCAGCGGCACTGTTGGGTGGTGGAGAAGTTTCATTCAGTAGTATTTATTCAATAGTATTTATTGAGAGCCTACTATGTGCAGAGCACTGCACTAAGAGCTTGGAATGTACAATTCGGCAACAGATAGAGACAATCCCTGCCTATTGACGGGCTTACATTCTAATGGGGGGAAACAGACAAAAACAGTAGCAATAAATAGAATCAAGGGGATGTACATCTCATTAACAAAATAAATAGGTTAATATATACAAATAAGCAGACAAGTACAGTGCTGAGGGGAGGGGAAGGGAGAGGGGGAGGAGCAGAGGGAAAGGAGGAGAAGTGATGGTGTACCACGTTTCAGTGCTGTGGTGTCACTGGCAGCAGTGGCTGTTACTGTCACCAAGGAAGAGAAAGTGGGAAATGAGAAGAAATCTAGATAGCCAACTTCTTCACTTCCTTTATTTTTGCGGTCCTGCCTTCACCATTACCATCACTCTCCTGCCTGAGGGTTTTTCTCCCACCATTCTGGCCAAAGTGGGAGTCTAATGGGTCCCACCACAAACTTTTCAAGTGGTAGTTCAGACTTCAGAAAAACCTGGCCTGCTCACTCAAACTGAGAATTATGCTCACCTTAGTGCTGAGGGGCATTCCAGGGGCATCCAGATGCATTATTCTCATCTCAAAGGAAGGATCAGTCAATCATATTTCTTGAGTGCTCACTGTGCACAGAGCACTGTACTTAACACTTGAGAAAGCATAATAAAAAAAGAGTTGGTAGACACATTCCCTTCCTACAACAAGCCTACAATCTAGAGAGATAAGCTTGCATTCTGAAGGGAGTTTACAATGAAGGACTGCTTCAGATTTTTTAGTCAAGGAAATGATTAACTTGTTCTGCCCCTCCACTAGATTGTAAACTCTAGGGATGGTTTCTACCAAGTCTATTGCACCATCCTAAGTGCTTACTATAGTGCTTTGCATTCAGAAGGCCCAAGGAAAATTCCATGGATTAGCAGATGGATTGTTGTGATGCGCTAGCACTAGTGTGATGAGACCGTATGTCACTTTAGGGGTGGAAATCAGTCCACCAAGACCAAGTCAGAGGTCTTTCAATCAAGGTCAACCAAGTATGAGGAGCGACTATGCTAGAGAAACTGAAGAACTCCAAGTTAGGTCTAGTGTTCCATGTAAGGATTTGTGCAGTCTAGTGGAAAAAGCATGGTATGGGAACCTGGGTTTTAATCCCAGCTCTACCAATGGACTGCTCTATGACCAAGTCATTTAAACCCTCCAGGTCCTAGTTTCTTCATCTGTAAAATGGGAATAATAATACCTGCCTCTCCCTACCAAAGATAAAAGGAGATAATTAATGCGAAAGGGCTTTAGGAAGGTGAAATGCTCTATACAAATTCAAGGAATTATCATTGTCATCATCATTGTCTTTGTTAATATTATTATAGTATTAAGGGATTACTCTGTGTCCAGCACTGTACGAATTACTGGATAGTTGGAGGATGATCAGATAGGACACTGTCTCGTCTGCATCATTATGACTCATGCCCCTGATTCAGAGCACAACCATCTCTGGGCCTCTGCACTTAAGGCTTGTAGGGGATTGGAGAACACTCTACAGTGTGCTTCCCATTGTTCCCGCTCTAATCTGTCTTCACTGCCATAATTCACAGAGGGATTTAGGAAGCCATTCCCATTCTGCTAAAACCTGTTTCAGGATACCAAGAAGGGAGGGCTCCTATCCTGAAATCTTCCCTGAGCCCTGGGGAAGTGGTTCCTCCGTTTCCATAGTGCTGATCACAAAATAGACGCTAGTCCTCACGCAGAGACGAAATTTCAATCTAGCTCATCCTTTCAAACTACTTAACATTACCTAATCGTGCACAGGCAGTAATTTCAGTCATTTGTGTTAATCTGCATGTCCTGTCCTAAACTGTTTCGGGATTGCAATTGACTTTATGAGCAAGTTTCATTTTTGCCCTAATGGTTATTGTGCTTTAGTGGCAAGAGAAATTGTTTCCAACCTAGGGCTGCATTTCTTTCATGCCAGCATTCTATTTTCAAGAAAGCAACAAGACGACTCCAACATCAATCAATCGTATTGTTTGAGCACTTACTGTGTGCAGAACATTTTGCTAAACATTTGGCATGGTACAATGAGAAGCAGCACGGTCTAGTGGAAGGAGCATGGAATTGGGAGTCAGAAACTTGGGAACTAATCATGGCTTCGCCACTTTCCTGTGGTGTGACCTTGGGCAATTTGCTTAACTTCTTAGTGCCTCGGTTTCTCATGTGTAAAATTCATTCATTCATTCATTCAATAATATTTATGGAGCGCTTACTATGTGCAGAGTACTGTACTAAGCACTTGGAATGTACAAATCGGTAACAGAGACAGTCCCTGCCCTTTGACAGGCTTACAGTCTAAGAGGGGGAGACAGACAGACAAGAACAATGGCAATAAATAGAATCAAGGGGAAGAACATCTCATTAAAACAATAGCAAATAAATAGAATCAAGGTGATATACATCTCATTAACAAAATAAATAGGGTAATGAAGATATATACAGTTGAGCGGATGAGTACAGTGCTGAGGGGATGGGAGGGGGGAGGAGCAGAGGGAAAGGGGGGGGAAGAGGGTTCAGCTGCGGAGAGGTGAAGGGGGGAGTAGAGGGAGCAGAGAGAAAAGGAGAGCTCAGTCTGGGAAGGCCTCTTGGAGGAGGTGAGCTTTAAGCAGGGTTTTGAAGAGGGGAAGAGAATTAGTTCTCTTGAATTGAGAGAATGAAAATGAGAATTTAATACCTATTCTCCCTTCCTCTAAAACTGGGAACCCCATGTGGAACAAGAGTTAGGTACAACCTGATTATCTTGTATCTCCCCCAGCACTTATTCCAGGGCTTGACACGAAGCTCTTAAATGTTATTTTTATTTTTACTATTAATACAGTATAGAGTGAATAGTCATGCCAAAATATTTTCTTATCTGAATCTTGGGAAATTTATAATCCAAGGACTTCTTTATCCTTTTCCTCTTAATTTGATATGATTTTATCTCCGCAAAACTGGCACCCATAAATTGAATCTCTGAAAACAGTTTTTCTTTCCCTACTCTTTGAGACAGATAGCATCATGTATCTTGCACCATATAATCAGTTACATCGCCCTTATACATCAGTACAAAAATGTGCAAATATTTACAACATTTTGACCACTCCACCATACTCAGAGAGGACCCTGGAGAGTAAAGTTAATCAAACTGAGTCACCCAGTATTTACACAGCTGTACACAAGACCCTTAGGAACAGTGACCATGCTATTATATTTCCATAGCATTCAGGACAGATAGAGTTTTTTGACATAGAAATTTTCAAAAATAACATATTAATAATAATTATGGTAGTTATTAAGTGCTTATTATGTGCCAAGCCCTGTTCTAAGCACTAGGGTAGATACAAAGTAATCAGGTTATCCCATGCAGTCTTAATCCCCATTTTACAGATTAAGTAGCGGAGGCACAGAGAAATTAAGTGACTTACCCAAGGTCTCACAGCAGACAAGTGGTGGAGCCAAAATTAGAACCCGTCATCTGACTCCCAAGCCTGTGCTCTTTCCAATAAGTCATGCTGTTTCTCAAAAATAAGAAGAAGAAAAAGAAGAATATTCTCTGTTCTATCATAAAAGGGGAATTGTATTCTTGATGAACCCCACATTAAGGGAATCCCATACTATAGTATCCACTCTTTGAATGACATTGTGGTCAGGTACACTGTTTCTTCTGACATTTCACTGGGTTCTATCCAAATATGAGCATTTTGTCAGAAGACCATTTTCCAAGTGCTTATCAGCATCAGATTGAAAACACATGTTATGGAAGAACTGTGTGTGTTCATAATCAAGACAACCTGGTGACTAAGCTCTAATGGGGGAAAGAGGGTTGCAGCACAGAAAGAGAAAGAAAGAGAGAGAGTGCATGTGTGTTTGTGTGTGTCCATCCTTAATCAGGGTGGTTGAAGGGAGGGAACGGGCTGTGACAGTTATAGATCAATTCTCCCCCATTTAGTGCACCCGTTGCCAACTGACACCCCATAGAAGGTATTTAACCAAGCTCAGTGGGCAGTAGCAATGGTATTTCCTGGAAGAGCGAGCTACGGCAGCCGCTGGTTATATGTGCATATGAGAGAGATAGAGAGGGAGAGAGAGGAGAGAAGAGAGAGGTAGAGAGTGTTACACACTTCAGTATATCTGCCAGCACTTAGCACAATGCTTGGTTCATAGTGAGTTCTTAGCAAATATCACAGTGATTACTGTTATTACTATCACTAAGATGGAAGAACCAGCAATCATCATTGGTTGACCATCATGACCAAGCAATGTTGTGGCTTAGTGGAAAGAGCACGGACTTGGGAATCAAAGGTTGTGGGTTTTAATCCCAGCTCTACCACTTATCAGCTGTGTGACTTTGGGCAAGTCACTTAACTTCTCTGTGACAGTTACTTCATCTGTAAAATGGGGATTAAGACTGTGAACCCCACGGGGGACAACCTGATTACCTTGTATCTACCCTACACCTAGTGCTTTGCACATAGTAAGCACTTAATAAATACCATCATCATCATAATTATTATTATTATTCTCAGTTCTACTCTTTCCTCAATGGAAGGAACTCAGGGGCTGCACCAAGCAAACATTCTGGCTGTCTTTTGGACCTCTATTTCCTTAAGTCCTCCCCCTAATACTATATAGCCAAGTACTTCCACTGGGAGTTGGGAGATTAGTACTGGACACCCAACTTCCCTCCTAGTTTAAGCAGAAATTTCTACTGCAGAGCTAAAAGACCACAGGTATGTTCTGTATTTAAAAATCACAGGAAACATTCATGGGCTGAATTCAAGAATGGATGGAAGATTTTTTCCCTGAGCTCTAGATATCACAGCAATAAAAATCACAATGAAAATACCCAAAAATGGCCTATGACCCATTCCTTAATATGAAATGAATGAGGAATGAGGTTTTTCCTTGAACAGATCAGTGTTTAAAATATCCAACATTTGAGAAATGATTTTTCCCCACTAGAAAGTGGAATAATCTGCGGGATAGTGACAACAACACAACAAAATGTCTAGCAATTGTATGGAGTCCCTCGAATTCCAGGAACCTTCTAAATTCAGACGCTGCCAAGCTTAAAAAATAAAATGTCTGTTTATTTTGTCTTTAATGCTTTTCTAATTTGTTTTTGCAAGTTGATCTTTATTAACAAGTGAAAGCTATTTTTGTGTTGTTGCCAAGAGTACTCAGAAACTAGCAATCTGATCAAAATAATAACTTCCTGTAATGAACAGGCTTGATGGTTCAAAGACATTTAATTCTACATATTTTTGACAATGTAAATTAACTGCTTTTAGCACCACTGGCATAACAGTGATTCAGAACTTTTAACTAAATCAGCATGATCTACCTTTATTAGTGCATAGTCTCTTACAATGTATAAATAGAGCACCTTTAAAATTCTGCCCAAGTAGTGTATCACTGGATTATAAGTTAAAGTTTCTTTAAAATAGACAGACATTCTTAAAAACATAATGAACCCCTACTGAAGAAGAAGTGACAGCATAATGGTTTTTGTTCAATTACATAACACAAAATAGATATGCCCTTCATTCCACTTGTATTTCTGAAACCTGGTGCTAGCTGCAATATTATGGATTCTTCTCCCACAGAAACTGTAAAACGTTTCTTCTGGTTGTAAGCTTCCTGCACTAAAAGTACAAAATCTTCAACTCCTAAAAATACATCAAAGTCACCTTACAGAATGTAATATTCTAAAAAGAGATGCTAGATGGTATTAGGAGAGATTTTACCCTGCCATTATCATACGGAATTTCTAAATTTCAAACAGGATTCTAGGTTAATTTTAAATTATGCTCATTAACTCTCCATCAGCTGGGATAAAGGTGTGAAGAAGAACATGGCTTTTCTAGCTGGTACCTTTCAATGTCAGGGACAGGTACAAAAGACTAAAAATGGAAAATATAAGTGTTTTCAAACCTTGCAGCAACATGCACTTAGGCCATTTTAGGACTTTGGATGCTTTCAATCTAGAATTATTTAACTGGACCAAAAATCAATAAAGTACTTACTTATTTCTCAGCTCTAGAAACCCTGATGATTCCAGTTTATACAACCACTGAAACCCCAGTAAAACTCACCCCAAGTAGTTGAAGAAGGAATAAGAGCATTTTCTGCTTGGTCCTTGGAGAGGGAATTATTTTTTCTAACCTGGAGACTTCTTGGAATAAACGTTTTGAAATTTAGAACAGTACTTGGCACATAATAAGCTCTTAACAAATACTATTATTATTATAAAATTAAGTTTGGAATCTTTCCAGGCATCTTTCCCTCTCCTCCATAGTCAAGGGGAGAGGTGTCTGGAAGCAAAGGAAACCATGAAGC
The DNA here is from genome assembly GCF_004115215.2 of Ornithorhynchus anatinus. NCBI lineage: Eukaryota > Metazoa > Chordata > Mammalia > Monotremata > Ornithorhynchidae > Ornithorhynchus > Ornithorhynchus anatinus. The sequence goes on from NC_041737.1 coordinate 17,610,574, forward strand.
AGACTGCAGTGGAAAACTGAGAACATCAAGTGGTGGATCCCGAAGGAGACGTCGTCAAAGAACAGGGCTAGGAGAGTAGAAAAGGAGATGGAGCTAGGTATCCTAGGCATGGAGACCAGGGCAGGAAGAAACCCTTTGTGGGGTGGGCTGGTAGGGGATCTCAGAGGCAGGGGACAGTGGGCCCAAGAGGCCAAGATGGAACAAGGTGGAGTAGGGTGGCGTGCTACCTTGAAACCTGGAGCTTAATGTGGGGAGGGAGATCTTGCCTCTCAGCCTGTCATGATCTTTTTCCTATTCTCCCTCTCTCCTGCTTTCCTTTCTAATGCAGTCTTCTCATCTTATTGTTTCTCCTCATTTCCCTCATTATTTCCTCAAACTCTCCTCTTCCCCCTTTCTACCTCTATTTCTTTAATTTATTATTTGTTAAGTACTTATATGCCAGGCTCTAAGATGGCTTAATGGAAAAAGCACAGGCTTGGGAGTCAGAGGTCATAGGTTCTAATCCCGGCTCCACCACTTGTCAGCTGTATGACTTTGGGCAAGTCACTTAACTTCTCTGTGCCTGTTACCTCATCTGTAAAATGGGGATTAAGACTGTGAGCCCCACTTGGGACAATCCGATGATCTCATATTTACCTCAGCAATTAGAACAGTGCTTTGCACATAGTAAGTGCTTAACAAATACCATTATTATTATTATACAAGCTATTCAGGTTGGACACAGTCCGTGTCCCTCGTGGGGTTTACAGTCTAAATCCCCATGTTTCAGATGAGGTAAATAAGGCACAGAGAAAGTAAGTGATTTGCCCAAGGTCACATAGCACATACGTGGCAGAGCTGGGATTGGAACCCAGGTCCTCTGGCTCCTGAGTTAATGCTCTTTCCACTAGTCCACACTGCATCCCCTCTTTCACTCTGATCTTTTCCCTCCTGTCCTGCCTGCTTCAGTTGGCTTTATTGTATCATTCTAGGGACCAGACACCTGAGTCTGAGGCTCTTGTGGTGTTTGTTAAGCACTTTACTATATGCCAAGCACTATTCTCAGCTCTGGGATAGGTACAAGATAATCAGGTTGGATACCATCCCTGTCCACATAAGGCTCACAGTCTTAATCGCCATTTTACAGATGAGGAAACTGAGGAAGAGATCAGTTATATGACTTGCCTAAGGTCACACAACAGACTAGTGGTAGAGCCGGAATCGGAAACGAGGTCCTCTGACTTCCAGGCCAGTGTTCTTTCCACTAGGCCACATCCCATGCCCGTGCTGATCCAAGTAACCTCCCAAACCATCTCCCACATGACCAGTTTCAGCTAAACCAGAGCCAGGACCAGACCAACCTCAAGCTCAAAGAAATGATAGATTGATTGGTTGAGCTCTTGAGGACCAGACTCTTGGATAAAAGATCAGGCACTAATCCATGAGTGTTTCTTAGTGCGTGTTCTGCAGATCATTGTTTCTTGGATCTGAAGCCAATTATCCCTGTCCAGAAGGTGGGCGCAGTAATTCCTTTCTGAAATCTAGTGGATTCATCTGCTTTTAAGGTACTGACTCTGATTCAAATCACATTTCAGTTTTTCCTAAGCCACTGAGGTGGGGCCTGGTTTCCGCAAACTGTTCACTGACGTCAAGAACCAGAAATGTGGAATCGCAGTCGGGAATCATCTGCCGATGTCAATAGCAGACTTTAAAAAAAAAAAACTTTTCTGCAGGAGACTTACGTCTGATATGGTCCTATTAAAGAGGAAGGGATAGAAACCTGAAATAATAAGCAAATGACTAACCATCAACTGCTGTCAGCAGCCAAAGTCTTTTCAAGTGCCACTATCAACAGATGGACCATTATACAACTCTGTTTTTTTCTCAAACAACTCACAGCTTTCTGTTAACTCCTTGTGCATATGCCCTGTGGCCACAACTCTGTTTGTGTAGGGGAGGTATTTGCATTTATAGGGCATTTAGGTTTAGTGTGGCAGATATAATCTGAGGTCTCCAGTAATGGCCCTGAAAAACCCTACCGATCTCTTGCTGTTCCAGAAAGTTCACTTAGAGCCATGTAGTTACATCGGCAAATGTTTTATTTACCCATGAGCAGCAGGGTATTTATGTAATGTTACTTTTTGAGATTTTCATCTCTCTCCCACATGATCTTAATCCAAAAAACTGTAAATTGTTTAGACTAAGAGTTTAAACATAGGCTTCTTCCGACACAAGAGCCAGGGGGGGAAAGAATTCAGCCCCCTTTGCCTTTTCACCCAGAGACTTAAAACAACTTAAAAAACATTTTATTAAAAGAAACCAATGTAATCAGTTCAAAAGACAGAACATAATAGACATCAAAGATCTAACACACATAAAATACGTATTGCCTTAGTGGAATCACATTAGAGCATATATCATTTCATATGGATTTTGTTTTACTTGCACATACTATGCACAACAGACTCAAATTTATTTTTTATCAAATGTAGCTTTCAGAATCCAGATCTTAGGTGGTCCTTGGAAAAAAAAAAAATTACTTCTGAATACTTGCAGAGATTTTATCTCAATGAAGGTCAAATTTTCCCTCTTCCCCAAGTTTTCCTAACCCTCTTCCAGATCTGTAGCATATACTTTAAACCTGATTGCTTCAAGGGGAAAAGCCCAGCTATCAGATCCCTTAGCGGTGGGAAAAATCTTTCAAGCGTACACAAGCCCAAATGTCTCAGGGCTGGAGGAGAGGACTATGTCCACACTATTATTCCTAACACTCCCCCGCCTTTCCACAGTTCAGGCCTCATCCTTACCACAGCAGATTCCCTAGAAGAAGTGGGGGAAAAAAAAAACCCTCATGGAACAATCTTCAAACAACCCTCCATTACAACTTCTCCTCCTGGGGACTGCACCTCTTCATTATCAAATTCCTGGAAACAGAACCCGTGAGATTTACATTCCAAGCCACTGGAGCCTAGCGAAGGGGTCTGTCACAGCTGATGGTTTCCACAATGTTCTAACATCAAAGGCCGAGAACATGGGTTGTGGGCAACAGGTGTTCGTGTGTGGGTGAAGGGAGGGGAGGGAAGTGTTTGAAACTTGCCACTGGGATGAAGATCTAATTGTTAATAGGTCTAGCTTGCATGTGGGATCAAAGAGTGAGCTGAGGTGTGGGTTGGTTATAATTTGGAGTAAACTAGTTGGGCCAATCATGAGAGTCACTAAAAGTGCCTCAGAGCCATGGTCTAATTAGGGTTTACGAGACATACCTTATTACAGATGGAGGATGTAAAAAAGTTACTCTAAATTGCATCGCGTTTAATTTCTGCACATTTAAATGGCCAGTCTTTACCTCATGTGAAGTCTTTTCTAGATAGCGTATATTTAGGAAAGTCTTTTTTCCAAATTAACTTCTTTGGAACTAAGTATATGTATATACATATGTATATTTATATACACACACATACCTACACATACATATTCAAGATCTAAGGTAACAGCAATCTGTTGGCTGTGATACAATTCTCCTGATTTTTATAATAGAGCAAAATGTTATACAAGCAAACAATGTGGATTGTTTTATATTTCAGTGAAAGGAGAGAAGAACAGGAGAGTACCACAGAGGCCCCCAGGGTCTAAATATTTAGAAACTCTTTTTACTCTAAAAACAAAACTAAAGTAGTAAAGAGAGATGAAGAAATTGGAAACAGCCATGATAGTGACTAGTTGGTCTTTTGTGGTTTAATTGCTAGTGTTTGGCCCAAAGAGAGAGACAGCTTTTCTGTTACCAACCGCAGTTTAATTCTAGGCATCGTTTGAGGTGTTTGAAACCCATAATGATATGGATGACTACTGTGAGCATAAAATACAGTTTCTCTTCCTCTCGGGCCTGGAATGTCCCTGTGCAGTGCCAGAATACTATTCCAACTGTTATAACTTGGCCAGCCTAATACTTCAGGAAGAAATCAATGTTTTACTAAGGTGTTGCCTGCCCCGTCCTCCATTTTGTGCCCAACAAGTAAAATATTAAGCAAATTAAACGAGCTCTAAAGAACTCTTGGAGTGTCACGAGCGACACCTTCCCTAATTTTACGTGCTTCCTAAACCTGAGTGGCCATGATTTTTCATGAAGCTCCAGGAAGTCAGAGTGATATGCTGTCCCATCATCACAAAGTCACCTTAAGGTGGCAGCAGCAGTAATTCAGTTGGGGAGGCAGGAGGGACATCTGCATTTTTTTTAAAATTCCACCCTTTCCCCTATATTCCTCAATAATTGATACAAGAAAATGAAGAAGACTTCGGCGTCAGTAGTCATTTATAGGGGTTTTGTTGATGTTTGTCCCAAATGGAAAGTGATAATCTGGAAATTTCCCAAATAAAGATTTTCCCAAGTCTAATCAGGACACATTGTCAAACTACTTAAATCTACTGCAGATGGGCGAACCACACAAAACCAACGCAGTAGAATGGCTACCTTAGCTCTTAAGATTACATTCAGCTTCAGTATTCATCTGTGAATGCATATAGTCAAGCAGCATGACTTAGTGGCAAGAGGCCGGGCTTGGGAGTCAGTGGTCGTAGGTTCTAATCCCCGCTCCGCCACTTATCAGTCGTGTGACTTTGAGCAAGTCACTTAACTTCTCTGGGCTTCAGTTACTTCATCTGTAAGATGGGGAGTAAAGACTGTAAGTCCCATGAGGGACTATGTCCAACCTGATAAACTTGTATCTACCCCATGGCTTAGTACAGTGTCTGGCATATAGTAAACACTTAATACAATTGGAAAAGAAAAAGTGCTTACTATGTTCCAGGCACTGTATTTAACACCTGGGTACATGCAAGATAATGAGGTTGTACATAGTTCATGTCCCAGATGGAGCTTGTGTCTCAATCCCCATTTTTCAGCTGAGGTAACTGAAGCACAGAGCAGTAAATGACTTACCCAAGGTCGTACAGCAGACAAGTGGAAGAGAAGGGATTAGAACCCAGGTCTGCTGACTCCCAGGCCTGTGTTCTTGCCACTAGGCCATGCTGCGTGACCTGAGGAACACCTTGATTTACTGAAAGATCCCTCAAATTAGTAAGCCTTTCTTTAATAGAATATACTCTTTACACTGAAGAATTTAAAGTCGTTGCTATAGGCTTTTTTTCCCTTTGGTGCCCCATAACAAAAACAAAACAATGCAAGCAACATCAAAAGCAAGTTGTAACTGAACTAGATAAGACAAATTGGAGGTGTAAATTGTTTATTCTGGCTCAGCAGAATTTCAGTTGCTGAGGATGGAAAATCACACTTGTTTTGGTAGCAAATTTGGTTCTCAAGGCCCTCCTGAATGACTATAGACAGATTAACCACTTCAGCTCTGTATTGGTAAAGACAACTTGAAATCAAACTATGCAACTGATTAGTAAATAAGTAATGTCTAGGAACTAATATTACCACCACCTTTTAAAAAAATGAACCGGAATTTATCATGCTCATAACAGCGTGGCTCAGTGGAAAGAGCATGGGCTTTGGAGTCAGAGGTCATGAGTTCGAATCCCAGCTCTGCCACTTGTCAGCTGTGTGACTGTGGGCAAGTCACTTCACTTCTCTGTGCCTCAGTTACCTCATCTGTAAAATGGGGATTAAGACTGTGAGCCCCACATGGTTCAACCTGATTCCCCTGTGTCTACCCCAGTGCTTAGAACAGTGCTCTGCACATAGTAAACGCTTAACAAATACCAACATTATTATTATTATTATATTAAGGGTTGACTCTGTTCCCCACTAAAGTTTAACTGTAAGTTCCTTAATAACAGGGATCGAATCTGCCCACTCTATTACATTGTACTCTCCCAAGAGCATAGTACAGAGCTCTTCACACAGCAAACACTTTATAAATATCAGTATTTGATAAATTGCCAAGCACTGTATCAACCTCTGGGGGAGATCAAAAATAATCATATCAGACAAAGTCCCTGTTTCAAAAAGGTATCACCATCTAAAAGGGAGGGGGGAAAAGTATTTCATCCCCATTTTACTAATAAATAAACTGACACACAGAATTGAAGTTCTTGCCCAAGGTCATGCAGCAGGCAAATTATGGAGCCGGGCCTAGAACCCAGATCTCCTGGCAATCAGTTTGTGCTCTTTCTAAAAGGCCACTTTCCACTTTCATGTCGAAACCATCTTCTCTGTGAGTTTATCTTTTTCTCTGCGTAATTGAACACATGTCATTTACAGATTAAACATTATATGTTGAGTCCTAAATCTAAATCACTCTTCTGGCACGGAACCTATATGGTATGTGATATGTGAGAAGAATTCACAACTGGAGGAAAACCAAGTAGCTGTTTTATGTTGAGTTGAAACTAGAAACAGAGAAAACCTGATCAAGGATATATAGCAAAGCAAAGTTCCAGGTAAAGCTCAGCTACTTGATATGGACAGATTAACATGGAGTACCTCAAGCAAGAAATGAGGGTTTGGGGCCTGCCCCCTTGGCATTTATCTTCAGGATGTGATAGGGATATTCCATCCAACTTTCCCTGTAAAGATGCATCACCTGCCTGGCACCTCTGAATCCATCCAAATTATTCTTGAGCATATAAAGTCCCTAAATTTTCTAGCTAATTTTTCTAACGTTTTCTCTGAAAACTATTTTGAATTTCCCATTCAGAAATATATCAAAACTCTTCTTGAGCCCATTGATCAATTTCTCCAGCACAATTCCAGCACTATGGACCAAAGTTTATATGGTTCATTCAAAGTTGGGAAGCAGCATGGCTCAGTAGAAAGAGCCCGGGCTTGAGAGTTAGAGGTCATGGTTTCTAATCCCTGCTCTTTCACTTCTCAGCTGTGTGACTTTGGGTAAGTCACTTCACTTCTCTATGGCTCAGTTACCTCATCTGTATAATGGGGATTAAGACTGTGAGCCCCATGTGGGACAACCCAATTGCCTTCTATTTCCCCCATCGCTTAGAACAGTGCTTGGCACATAGTGCTTAACAAATGTTATCATCATTATTATTATTATACGTTTATTTTACACAGTGAGGAAAAGTGTTTCTTTGTAATTGTTCAGAACCTATCGCCTAGAGATTTCAATAAGTGCCCCCTCCCTGGAGTTGTGGGCTTTGTTGAACAATAATGCTATATTCACCCTACTTTTAATCTTTCACAATTTTAATAGTGAATGTCTTTGTTTGGCTCTTACACTGTACGAAAGCACTGTATAGTCCTGAGAAGAAAGCATGGATATTATTTCAGTTACCTTCTCTAGATCTACAAACCACTCACAGTCAAAAGGGGAGGAAAAATCCCCAGGGAAAACTGAACAGAACTTTTGAAATGGCAGTATCATACCAACAATACAAAAGCATCCACAGACCAAAAAAGATAACAGTTCGTTATTTATGGGAGGGGAACAGCTTGGCCTTGTGGAAAGAACATAGGCACAGAGACTTGCTTCTAATCCTGGCTCTGCCGCTTGGCTGTTGTGTGACTTTGGGCAACTCAATTTATCTGTCCTTCAGTTTCTTAAACTGTAAAATAAGATACCTGTTCTCCCATCTTATACTGTGAACTCCAGGGGGAAAGGCACTGCATCATGTCTGTGTATATCATGTCTTGCCCAGTGCTTAGTTCAGCACACTGCACTTAAACACCACAGTTATTACCGTAATCTGGTGGCTCCTCCCTGCTCCAAGAATGCCAATTTGTCATTCAAAGAGTCACATCCTTCCTATCTTTATAACTATGCAGATGGTGGCTATTGAGTGCCCTAGGACCTCTGACAGAGAGGATTTCTGCAGTCACGATAGCAGATTTGGGGGTGCCCATCATGGAACCTGTCTTCAATCACACTTCCTCTCAGCTTTCCCCTTTTCATTCTGATGTGTTTTCTTTTACATTACTCTCTCTATTTACACTGTGTCTATGACTGTCCCTCTCAGATTATTTTCTCTTTCTGTGTCCTTTCTCTCCCTTTTTTCTCTCTCGGGGTGACGTCTTTTATTTGGTCTCGATTGCCGAGCCCAGTTGTGTTTGTCTTGTCTATTCTCTACTTTCCCTTCCGCCCCTTTCTCTCTTTCTGTAGATGTGGGCCTCTGTGTTGGTGTATCTCTGCCTGTTGCTCTCTGAATTATTTTTAATCTGATTAACTATCTACAACCTTCTACCTGCCTCTGCCTCCCTTTTTATTTTCTTTCTTGGGATACCTTTCGCTTTTTTTCCCCTATAGCTGATGTTACTCTCCAGGAAACTCTCCAGGTGGTGACAGCTTATCCTCTTCTTCCCCATCCAGACAGGTTGCTGAAGACATTGCACCCATTTTCTTTACTTCTCAGAAAGAGTGTGAGCCTCCACCCTCTGCCCTCAGTGCTGTTTTAAAAAACTGGCGGCAGTCTGTTAACACAAAGGACCATTTGTGAGGAGGGGCTGGGACCAGTCCTGGGATGGGAAGGAGCTGATGGAGATTTTCCCACCTGCTTTTAAATAACAATAATAATAATTGTGGTATTTGTTAAGTGCTTACTGTGTGCCAGGTACTATTCTAAGTAAGCAGTGTGGCTCAGTGGAAAGTGCACGGGCTTTGGAGTCAGGACTCATGAGTTCGAATCCCAGCTCTGCCACTTGTCAGCTGTGTGACCTTGAGCAAGTCACTTAACTTCTCTGTGCCTCAGTTACCTCATCTGTAAAATGGGGATTAAGATTGTGAGCCTCATGTGGGACAACCTGATGACCCTGTATCTCCCCCAGCGCTTAGAACAGTGCTCTAGTGCATAGTAAGCACTTAACAAATGCCAACATTATTATTACTATTATTACAAGCAAATTGGGTTGGACACAGTCCCTGTCCCACACTGAGTTCCCAGTCTCGATCCCCATTTTACAGATGAGGTAACTGAGGCACAGAGAAGTGAAGTGACTTGCCCAAGGTCACATAGCAGACAAGCAGTGGAGCCGGGATTAAAACACATGACTTCCTGACTCCCAAGCCCATGGTCTATCCACTATGTCATGGTGACTTTCCTAATACAGTATCATTCAGACCAGCTCTATCCATAGAGTTGGGTACAGATTAACTAGTGCTTCCGAACTCATTCTGATTTCAAGATCAACTTCAAAATAAATAATAGTAGTACTTTTTTTAAAACACTTATATGTCCCTGTTCCACCTGGGGCTCACAACTCAAGTAGGTGGGAGAATTGTACCAAAAACATGAGTGCTTAAATCATAAATCTGTGATAGAGTGAATGAGGAGAAGTCATTGAAAGCTTTCCTGACTTTTCCTATTCCTCTTCCTTAGTGAGACATAAAAGAGTAATGAAATTGCCCACTCATGTTTCTTCTTCAGCTAGCTGCAGGCTTCCCTTTATCTTACAGGGGAGAAGACAGAAATGCCTCATAGTGGCAGTTTTTAAAAAACTGTTTTAGGATAGAGGTTCCAGCTCCCACTGAAATATGAGGTGAGGATCAACTTCTAAACAGCTGCCTGTTTCTAGGCACAGATTGCCCAGCAGCTGCAGGGACCCTTGTTTCCAAGGGCTTTAGGTGGTGACTTTAGAATTATTGTCCCTTTCCCTTTGCAGAACTAATGAGCCTCCCCTGCCTCCAGCTGTGGTAAAATGGACAGTCCCATTCTCTTTATTTGCACCCACGAAGCATTAAAACCCACACAGGTAACTTAATTCAGGAGTCCACTTTCAGTGAATTGCTTGGCTGTGTGGTAAATCTTACCCTATAGCAGGTTTATTCCTTTGTCGGTCATTTCCATAGAAGGCTTCTCCTTCTAAATATAGTATATATCTTATGCTATACATAGTATAGCAATGAAATAAAGTCTGCAGGAGCTAATGTTCCATCTACAGTGACTGGTAATCATTTCATTTCACAAACACTAGTGATGATCTATTCATCTTCATTTTTCAAATTAACTGTTTTGCTGGGCCAGCTTATCAGTGATCACATCCTTTTCATTCATATTTCTCAGCCCCTGGATTAGGGAAGTTTTCCCTTTCAGTTCCTTCCTTTTCCCATTTATCCATTCATCTAATCAAGAATACGAAGTTTAAGCACAGGTTATGTATTATTATGACATTTGCTATGTGCTTACTCTGCATGAAACACTATTGTAAGCCCTGAGGTAGATACCAGTTATTCAGATTTGATACAGTCCTTACCCCACACAAGGCTCACAGTCTAAGTAGGAGTTACTGTATCTCCATTTTGCAAATGAGGAAATTGAGGGACAGACAGTGAAGTGACTTGCCCCAGGTCACACAGCAGGCAGGGCCAGGATTAGAATTTAGCTCTGATTCCCAGGTCCATGCACTTTCCACGAGGCAACACTGTTGCTCATGCTGTTCTTGTCACAAGCTTTTATGAACCATTAAATGACCTATTCCATTAATGACCACTGAGTATTTCAACAAGAATATGAGTGTCTACTGTGGACAGAGCACACTGCTTTTGTCACTTAGGGACATGAAGTTATCCTGGCTCTAGAGGAGTTTCCAATCTAATGTAAAATTGATTGCTAAATAGTCTATAGTAAATCACAGCAGGGCAAAAATAAAAAAGCAAGCAAAAAAAATCAGTAGATGAGCACTGCAGTGTCTGATGGGATGTCTCTAATGGGAAGTTGGGAGATTATTTAAGGATATATCTTGAAAAAGTGTTCTTTGAAAGAGGACTTTGATGAAGGGGAAAGGATACTACTAAGCCAAACTGAGACTGTGAGCTATCACAAGTGAAAAAAAAAATCACAAGGGAGGAACAATTAGGAGAATATTTTAAGAAGAACAAATAGCATCTTCTGGGATGTAGCAGAAGAGATCAGAGAGATGAGAGGGAGGTGCCTGTTGATAGAGAACCTTGAAGCCATTAGTCAAATGTTTGGGGTTTGTATAAGAAGCACTAGGAATCTGCGGTGGTGCGTGATGAAGGGAGTGATGTGCTCCAATTGGCAGTTCACATTCCACATTTCCATTTGCTCTTATCAGACCAGATATGAATAAACAGATTTGGGATTAGCTAGGTTCTAAGGGGACCTGTCTTCTCAAAGGGGAGGTCTGGGAACAGCACGTCAGGGAGAATGTGATCTTAGACATGTCAGCCAGATGGGGGATAATACTGAGCTAACTAGATAGCATTATTGGATGAGCTCTACTGCCTGTAATCCCACAAAATATGTTTTATCTTTTTCAAACAGTAGATGGTTGTCACTCGCTCAGGAAGCAGAATAGGGTTCAGAGCCAGGTACAAGCAATGGGGAACAGGATGGCAGTACCATTCAGTTTTACAATGAATTGTCTGAGGAAACAAATATCCACCACTTGTGATAGATTATTTTACTTTCCATGGGGAAGCCCATTCATTCTGCTGGCCAGGAACTAGGCCCAGGTTTGGGAAGAGAGGCTGGACCCAGCGAGACACCTCCTGTATTCCACTGGTCTCTCAGGGCTGTCACCTATTCAAGTTAGCAAGAATAAGTGAAACTCATATGCAGTTTGATTTTTAGTTTCCACAAAATAATGCATTTATCTTCAATGACTGTACTCGTGCTCTATCGTAAGAAGCCAATCTCTAAGATTTATTGGTAGGAATGGAGCCTTCTATGGTTATACAAGCAGAGTCAAATGATTTCCCCCATGTCTAATTGTTCATGGCTTTAGCAAATGAGTTTTATAAAAAAAAAACTTGCCATGTTATTTCTGGAGGAAAACTTGCTTTAATCCCATTCTTTGGTTGCGAAATTCAGGTCACATTCAATTTAGCTCCTTTTCAGTCTGTCAAGTTCTCTCTAACATAAATATATAGAGAAAGAGACAGTAATCTATTTTTAATCTGCTGAATTGATAAAGTGAATTTAGGATAGTGGATCACAATATGGTTTTAATGACCATTTGAAGACTCATTAGGCAGAAGTCATTTGCAGAATTTTGTTATGCCTATAATTTCCGAACTAAGATACATGGCTGAAACCCGAGTTAATGATCCTACAGGATTTACTGCTCCTGACGATACCATTTTCATATGGAGCTGCTTTTTCTGAGGCTTTCACACAACATCTTTAAGAAATGGGCTTGTTCTTCAAAAACACTTTAATGATCAACATAATTTTTTAAATGGTATTTGTTAAGCGTTTTCTTTGTGCCAGGCACTGTACTAACTCTGGGGTAGATAAAGTGCTGTATTAGAATTTACCTTATAAGTTCATTGATGCTTTTAATGTTAGAATATTGAACTTCTGAATAAAGGACACAACAGAGGGGGGTGGCCTTTCATTTAAATTGGCACTTGAGCTTTGCAATTACTTCAAATGTCATTGCTGATATTTGAAGAGCTTTCCAGTGGAATTTTTCCTCTGCATTTGGGTATTTGGCTGATCTGATTAACCTCCAGTTCCCATCCTGATGCAGCTCGACTCGATGATGAAAAACTAATTTGATCTTTAACTTTGGGCTAGGGTTTAATCTGATAACAAAAACAGAATACAGGAAAGTTTCCAGTCACATGTTGTCACTTACTTTTAAAGTTTGGACAATTTTGCATTACCTAAATTCACTCATTCTTCCACCTCTTGTTGGAATTTATTTTAAAAAATATTATTTAAACTTTACTTTGGAAGGAAGACATGAAATCCTTATCTATACCTATTATGGGTTTTAAACCTGTCTCATTACTAAAGTTCTGGGTTACAATCTTGGGGTGCAAAATACAGAGTTGCTAGTTTCTTAAGTGTTTTAGCTTAAACATGTGTAAAGCATAGGCTTGTTTTCTTACAATATATTTTTCTCTTTCAGTCAGCATTGCCATCTTTCATTTTTCTGCTCATGATGACTGTGTAGTGTCTTGCCAATCCACTCTAAATCAGAATAGAAGCACCTGACAGACTGAACCCCTTAACACTATACCTCACAAAAGATTTTCATGGACAAAACAGACCTGAAAGATAGTCCCTAAATGCTAATCCTGAAGCAGCACCTGTCTAACAGGCCAATAAAGGGAAAACTCAATCAAGGAGGGCAGTAGTCCTCTGAGAGACTAAAAAGACCTAGACCGGTAGCAGTTTGGAGACATGTTTCTCACCAAACTGGAGACTGAGTCAGCTGAAATGCCGGCCCACTTTCTATATGCATATACCACAAGTGTCAGAGCCTTCCTGCTTCGATCAATGCTACCTCGGTGTCATACAAAGCATCAAATGCCAACAAGATAAGAGTATTGATAATGTGGTCAGTCCGTCAACATCGAGGTAATGCTCATCCCATCACCCTTTCACTGGGCTGGACATCTGAGAAGAACAAATAGCAGCAAGATACCCAAGCTCTTTCTACATAGTAAACAGAGAAATTGGAATCAAGTCAGGCAACAGAGCAGAGCAATTAAGAAAGATTCAGAGAAGCACAACCTAGGGTATTTTGATATAACCACGACCTATTAGTTACAGCAAAAATGTACAGACCAACTCAATGGCCAATATTTGGGAGAGGGTAGCTTTCCTCAGATAAATGTTTCTGAAACATTGACATACCAAGAAGTTGATTTAGGAATAGCCACAAGTTCAGTAAGTGACCAAAGAACTGTACTGGAAAAAGTCCCTGTCCTAGATGGAACTCAGAGTCTCAGAAAGACAGAGAACAAGTATCCCATTCCCATTTTGCAGATGAGGAAGCTGAGGCCCAAAGAAGCCAAGTGACGAACCCTTGCCCAAGATAAGGACCAATATCAGTCCTCTGCTTTTTTTCCTGCCAGAGCAAACTGCTTCCAATTAAGAGATGTAATGGTTCAAGAACTTTGGAAAGTGGAAGTTCTCCAAAAATTTGAAAAATTATTTAGGAACCATAATCGTCTTCGAAGATAGCGGCATGCCCTCCACAAGTCCCAGAGCTTCTATGTAGCAGGAGATCACTGAACAAGCTTCACTTGTTCGCTTCAGGGAAAAAGACCTGTAGCATCAGGAACTAGAGTCTCATCATTATGATCCCTGGGGCAGGAAGCAAACACCAGAGGGACTCTTCACTGATTGCCACTGTAAGGAGGCCCATTGACAAGAAGCTGGTGATTGAGTTTCCTGTGGCATGACAGATGGGAATCATCAGGCTTGTCCCCTCTGGGTGCCCACAGAGAATGCTCCTATTTTGGGTATAGGTTGTTTTATTTATTCATTTTTTTCAAAAGTATTTGCTAATTGCTAACATGCCAGGCACTGTACTAAGAGTATTTACAAGATAATCAGATTCGACCCAATCCAAGTCCCACACGGAGCTCCCAGTCTTACTCTCCATTTTACAGATGAAGTAACTAAGGCACAGAGAAGTTAAGTGACTCACCCAAGATCACATGCAGACAACTGGAGGAGCCAGAATTAAAACACAGGTCCTCTGCTTCCCAGGCCCATGCTCTATCCACTAGGCTACACAGCTTCTCGGGTTCTGGGACAGAGTCAAAACATATTTTAATTGAAGGCAATTCCTGACCATGACAAAACTCCACTTTCAGAGAAGACCCCTCCCATCTCTGAGCCAGGGATAGCAGAGCCTATAGTATTCTAAATAACTAGAGGCACCCATTCAACTAGACTCCACCTCTGCAGAAGGGCAGAATTCAGGTGCTAAGATGGAGGTATTCTTGAGTTGGAAAACAGGGTGCATATATGCAGAGTGGACTGACTGAGCCATTGTTCTTTTGCTTACTTAATTACAATAAATTGGACAGCACTGACTCCATTTCCTTTAGACTGAAAAAGTGGAAAAGTGACCGCATCTGATCTGATCAATTTCACCCCAGCAGTTAGGACAGAGCTTGGCACATAGTTTACTTTATACAAATAATTTATCTTTATCAAGAAATACTGCAATAATAATAATTATCTTTATTATTTTTTGTACAAGTAACATTTTTCTAATTCAAATGACTAGAACCCAGAGGATAATAGGGATGCTTTTGGAGGTGTGAGTGAATATTCTGAATGGGCAAACTATACCCTTAAATCATTCTGTCCAGTGATTTAATGAACTATTTGTTTTGATTCACTTTAACTTTTTTTTTTCCACTAGTGTTCCTCATCTTAGACTACAGAAAGATTCAGATGTTTCTGTTGGTAGTAATTCTGGTATTAAAGCCAAAATGTTAGAAATTCAGAAATAAAACAATGTCTTCTCAGGTAAAGCATGATGTGAAAATTACCCTGTTTTCTTAGCTGCCAGTGTCCTTCTAAGTCCTACGTCTCCTGACAAATCACAGAGTAAACTGCCAGAATGAAATTCTCTCTCGATCATATTGTTACCAACCATTCGAAGGTTAGAAATGATCTTGTAAAACATGGCAATTAAAGTACAATAACAGAATTCAATGGTATTTAATACCTATGTGTTTAGAAGGGTGTGTTTTAGAAATTTTGATCATAATGCAATCTGCTCAAACCTGTTAAAGTATGGATAATTTCACTCAATTTTCCAGTAGGTTTCTGCCTTGAATAAGTAAATAGTGGGTAATGGTTTGTGACAAAGTCCTCGTAACACTCCATTAAACATAAAGCATGACGATCTGATCAGATGTCTCTTTTATAGTCAGAAACTGACTTGTGACTTTGGGAGTTACTCAGGCACATCAGGTCATACCAGAAAGTCTCGTCATTTTATCTTTAAAAAATTCCCAATGATCTTACAGTTGACATATTTTGAAGCTCAGAACTATGACCTCTCTTTTCAACCTGAATTTGATATAGTCCAAATGCTGTTATTGTATTGCAACTAAAATACTACTAATTGGAGACAAAAGAAGCCATACCGTTAAAGTGTTGTTTCAGCTGTCATTCTCAGTGATTGACATTGGATCTTATCAAATGTCGGAAGAAAATAGCAGGGAAGCCTTCCATTTTCTATTATACCTCATCTTTACATAAGAAATGTATTGTCCCAAACACGTAACTTCCACTAATGGAGCTAGATGTGGCAACATTATCAAATCAGTCAATGAATGACATTCGCTGGACAGCTGCTGAGTTCTCAGTACTCTCCCTAAGTTCTGGGAAGAATAAAGTTAACAAAAGACTTACAATCCCTGCCCTCATGGACCTTACCCTCAAATGGTCAAATCATTTACAAATAGTGAGGAGGAGCAAGAGGAGGAAGAATGAGGTTATGGTAGAAGTAATACCATTAAACAGGTTGAAATAGCTGAGTAATAATTTAATATATATATAAAATTAAAATAAAGGAAATATTTATTTTTTTAAACACAAATGCTAGATAATTTACCCAATAGGATGAGATCACTTTGCTGCTTGAATTTTGGTAGATTTAGAGGATTTATATTATTTTGTGATACTCTGCATTTATATTATGTGCTCGCTTCTAAGTATTTGAAAGACCTTCATGGGCATTAGCTTCTTGTTTTCACAACATGCCTGTGAAATAGATGACAGATAATATAATTTGATTTTCATGTCTTTTTTTCTAATGGGAAAGCTGAGACACAGATGATGGCTAATACACCGAAGATATAATTGGGTTTAAAATATCAAATAATTTAAAAACAATGGCATAATTTGGATTTAGAAGAATATTAATGGTGGACACCAGCACTATATGTGGTATAAAAATGCAAATATATCCCATAAGCAGGAAAATTCATTGGGCGCTTACTTTGTAAAAAGCTATGAACTGAGATCTTGGTAGAGTAAGTAAGTGTGATCCTTGATCATTCTCCTATTGTTGATTTAAAAAAGGTGTTTATTGACTACTTGCTGTGTACAGAGGTGGTAGAAACTTTCCTTGCCCATGGTAAACTTACAGTTTAGCTTATTCATGAAAGGGATGAATGTACAAAACCCCAAATCATTTTCTCAAGCAGAATTCCATGTGCTTTGCAGGGAAATTACAATTTATATGGTTCTGAGTCACATGCATGAAGCTGCTTAGGCTATCTAAAGAGTTTTACGAGTCTTAGCAATTTCTTCTCTCTCAACTCTAGAAGTTCTGTTTAAACAGTATGAAATAAAATTCAGATATTTAGAACTAGGAATCTGCCGGTTACAGTATCAACAATGATGAGGAGCAATTTTTAATCAAATTGGGAGAATAATTCTCTACACTAAGTCCAAATTACCTTTTTTTCCCTAAATCCCCATTCTGAGTAGAAACCATTAGCGTAATTAAATTTTGCTAGAGGAAACACCACCACTTTCGTTTGACTGGCTTGGGAAATTATTAGAATATACCTGGTTTTTCTGGATTAAGGCTGTGATATGGATTGAAAAATTAAGGCTGCTTTAAACAGAATTAAGTCCTTTTAAAACATCTATAAATTTAATAGTAACCTATTGTACCCATGGGATTTAAAATTCTTACTCTTAATATCCACTGGATTTCAAAAGCAAATTCTAGACCAAATATTTGGTGTAACTTGAGTTTTGTCTATAGCCTTTCTTCTTGCTGGTTTAAAGGAGGTTTATTGTAATTGTACCCCTGAGAGAAATCATTTCTTACAAAGCATAAAACCAGGTGCATAGGAACTTTCATTAAGAACAATCAACTTTAAACCTGGACTCTGATGGCCAGTCAGTAAGTGGTTTGAATCTCATCTAATAATAAAATAAATACTAATCAGCTCTAATCTAGGAGAGGTAATATTCAGTAAACCCACATCCTCCATGAATTTTCCCTGATTAAGCCCCCTTTCTTCTTCTCCCTTTCCCTTCTGCATCATCCTGATTTGCTCCCTTCATTCATCCTCACTCCCAGCCACAGAGCACTTAGGTACATAACTGTAATTTATTCATATAGAGAAGCAGCATGGCTTAGTGGAAAGAGCTTGGGTTTGGGAGTCAGAGGACTTGGGTTCTAATCCCGGCTCTGCCATTTGTCTGCTGTGTGACCTTGGACAAGTCATTTAACTTCTCTGTGCCTCTATTATCTCATCTGCAAAAATTGGGATTAAAAAAATGTGAGTCCCACGTGGGACAATCTGATTATCCTGTATCAATCCCAGCACTTAGAACAGTGCTCTGCACATAGTAAGCACTTAAATACCATAATTACTATTATTATAATGTCTGTCTCCACCCCTCTAGACTGTAAACTCACTGCTGGCAGGGAATGTGTCCATTTACTGCTATACTGTACTCTCCCGAGTGCTTATTACAGTGCTCTGCACACAGTAAGCACTCAATAAATACGATTGAATGAATACAGCACACATTCAATCATTCAATTGTATCTGCTGAGAGCTTACTTTGTGCAGAGCACTATACTAAGTGCTTTGAATGTACAATTCGGCAACAGATAGAGACAATCCCTCCCCAACAAGGGGCTCACAGTCTAAAAGGAGGAGACAGCAAAACAAAACAAGCAATCAGGCATCAATACCATCAAAATAGATTGATTAGACTGTAAGCCCGTCAATGGGCAGGGACTGTCTCTATCTGTTGCCGATTTGTACATTCCAAGCGCTTAGTACAGTGCTCTGCACATAGTAACCGCTCAATAAATACTATTGAATGAATCAATAGAATCACAGAATCAATACACATCATTAATAAAATAGAGTAATAAGTAATATATACAAATATGCACAAGTGCTTTAGGGAGGAGAAGGGAGTAGAGCAGAGGGAGGGAGTAGGGGGAATGGGGAGTAGAGGAGGGGCACAGGGAAAGGGAAGGCTCAGTCTGGGAAGCCCTCCTGGAGGAGGTGAGCTCTCAGAGTTGGGACACATACCCCCTCCCCACAAAAATGATATAGCATGAGAAGGTAAGCTTCATCCCCAAGTCATACATCAGGTCAGTGGCAAAATTGGGATTAGAATCTGGGTCTCCTGACCCCCTCTCCAATGTTCTCCCCAAGCGCTTAGTACAGTGCTCTGCACATAGTAAGCGCTCAATAAATACTATTGAATGAATGAATGAATGTTCTCTCCAATCGGCTGAGATCCCTTCAGGATAAAATAAGGCACAGACCTAGGAATCCATAAGGAGAATATGATAGCCCTTCTTATCCAGACCTGAGAGAGAAGACAACTGCAGGTGTCAATCAGTGTGCGGCAGGAGGAGAACCCTTCTGTGAAAGTTAGCACCTTAGATAGGAAGGTGGATTTAATTTTCATTTTCCAGTTGAAACATTGATTCCAAGTGGCTGGATCAGTTGTGTCAATGCCTACGTTCTGTACCAGAGACCTTAAGGTCCTTAGTACAGTTATTTTTCTGAACTTTTCATTCATTCATTCAAATCTATTGAGCGCTTACTGTGTGCGGAGCACCATACTAAGCGCTTGAGAGAGTATAATACAACAGTAAACAGATATTCCCTGGGCTTATGAAAGAGGAAAGGGGAAAGTGTGTCCCCAAAGAAAAGAAAACTATCCATGCTCAGAGGGCAGAATAACAATAATAATAATAATAATAATGATGATGATGGTATTTGTTAAGTGCTTAGTAGGTACCAAGCACTTTTCTAAGCACTGGGTTAGATACAAGGTAATCAGGTTTTCCCACGTGGGACTCACGTCTTAATCCCCATTTTACAGATGAGGTACCTGAGGCACAGAGAAATTAAGTGACTTGCCCAAAGTCACACAGCTGATAAATGGCAGAGCTGGGAATAGAACCCATCATCGCTGATTCCCAACCCTGTGCTCTTTCCACTAAGCCATGATGGTCTCATGTAGGAGAAAGGAGGAGGAAGAAGAAGTGAAGAGATGATGGTTTAGGGAAGGTAGATGGGAATAGGGAAATGAGATCCAAGAAAGAGACAGTTTCAATTGGTAATAGAAGATGGTGAAAGTCAGTAATGGGAGAGAGAATGGGATCAAGAGTGGCAAAGAAAGTAATTTTTAAAAAAAAATTTGGCATAGACTGGAAAAGAGGGGTGAAAATAGAGGTCAAGAAATAAAAACAATATAGATTTAGTTATGTTATAATTTATTTCACATAAACAAGATAAAATGTTCCCTTGAGTGTACACCAGTTTCTTATTTTCGATGCTAGATTCTGAGGAAGGCATATCTCCAAAGATTGTTTTTGGTTTTTTGTTGTTTTTTTTTAAAAAAACAACATAGTCCTGCAGTTAGGATGGCACTTTACCAGCTTTGCAGCAACTGAATTTGTGGAGTAAACTGAGCATTCAGGTTTGCCTCAGTAAACGTCTCCTAAAAATAGAAGAGTTTGACAGCTTTTTTTAAAAATGTTCTATGCCTGAACTGATGGGCAACAGTAATTAGATAGTCTTTTAACCAAATAGTGACCAGAGGTTTGGTGACCTGATTATTTATTAAAAGAGAGGGAAATATTTTCTCTCCCAAATCATGGAAAAGTTTTTTACCTTTTGAATAAATCATTTATTAGTTTGTGCTTTTTTATTCTATAACAGTAATTGTTTTTGGATAATATATCTTGCACAATGATGTTTTCTCTAGTTAGGACCCACTTTCCATTTGCTTCAACACAATTCATTTAGAATAACAATCAATAAACCAAAGTCATTTCTGAGGAGAATCCCTTCATGAAAAAAGCATGCAAAATTGTCTAATAAATTAAAACAAACATCTCGTATTGTTGAGAGCCACAGTGTCATTTCAAACTAATCTCTATACACCATTTTAAATATTTTAACATGAGCTATAATACCCAGCTTTGCCTCTTCTCACAAAGCAAACTAAAAGCCCTAGATGGAGTAAAAGCTGAATGCCAAAAATGTGTCCACAGAGGGACAGATTAAACCACTTTCCATTGTTTGGTTGAGAAGTACTGTAAGAGCAACATACTGCCTAATGTACATGCCCACCATTCTGTGCAAGACAAAATATGTGGGCTTCCAACAGGAAGCCTTGCCCAGCTGATAAGAAAAGGGAATTAGTGTACAGTGTGTGCTAGTTAAGGAAGCTAAAATTGGACTATTATTCACCATACTCTCTTTTGTGTATGGGTCATTGTGTTCTTCAAACATTATATAAATAAGAATAGGCTTGACTTCTACTTGAAATGGCCCTTTTTCTTCTGTTTTAATGAGCACAAGAAGAGAAAGCTTTTTTTTTTAATTGGAAAATGTGTTTAAGGAAGTGATATCAGCACCAATTGTGTATTCATTATATACACATGAGAGAATATTAATGAGACAATAGTTAAATAAAAATAGTCGTCTTGCGGGTAAGAAAGAAGAGATCCAATAGAATGAGATGTGATAGCTTTGTAATAATTTGGTATTTTAATGTCTTGTAATTAATGTTACTTATTAATAAATGTATTTAAGCATAGTGAGGGAGCTGATCAGTAATGCTAGGCAATCTCACTAATTAAAACTATTATCTGAATATTAATCAGTGGTCCAAATTACTGTCACCAGACATGATTCAAAACAATAACTGTGGTTCCCAAGCACAGAGAGAGAGGGAGAGATCCCAGGAGACAAAAATTTATGGAGACAAATTAGTCTGTATTATTAATCTAATAATCATGATTCCTTTAGACCAGGGATGAGGTAATTGCAGAATCAGGATGGATTAAATCATGAAAGAGATGCCACCAAATGAAGCTCTTCCTGGTATCTAAAAGATATAAAACTCAAAATCTTCAACTGTTAGCCGACCTAGAGTTTTAGCATCATTAAAATTGTAATACTGCTTCCTCTGCTTCAGCCTTGATCTGTGCCACTCAGAACATAGAAACTACCAGTGAATTGGCCACCTAGAGAAGTAAATGACAAACAACTAGCTGAAATGTTCAATCGAAAACAAGACAAAAATATGTATATTAAGCATAGAATATAATCATACAGCTAATATGCTTCGGACATACAGTAAATGGTCACCAAAAAAGCCTACTAAACAATTATGACTAAATGCCACATAGAAGATGTGTGGAAAAGGGAGTCTTTTACTTTTGTTCCAAAATGGGGAGAAAATGCTATGTCTCTATCATGCACTTCTGGGGCAGGAGGTCTGCGAGTATGAGAAAGAACAAAGAAAAGACTCCATAAATGGCCACTGATAGAGTCACAATAATGCAATTTTACAGCTCACTCTAATCAGCAGCAGCCACATGCAGATACTGGGAACATATTTATGCTAACGCATGTGTAGTCTCCCTAATCTAGGCATCTGCTTATAACCCTTGGGAAAAGTCCTTAATCTAATTGATGATGTGATCTTTGAAAATGACCTCCCCCTAGCTTATTCTTTCATCTCTGAAAAATAAAAATTCAAAGTTAAAGGTGAAATGTGGATCTTTGAAAGCGTTCCACTGCACAAACATATTGCAACAATCCCAGGATATTGAATACAATAGAGCAAATATCCACAATCCCTAATTGCACTTAATTAAGCTAAAGCATGACGTTTAAACTATGACCCAAAATAAAACTACGGACTCCAAATTCTACAGTATGCAGCTAAATTCTGCTTCTTTACTTACAATGGAAAGGAATGTCAAAACTAACGTGAAAATTGAATCCCGGAAATAACCATGTGATTTAGGGATTTCGCACATAATCACCAAATAGAATAATGCTTTAATAATATATTCTATTTAAACAGTCCCTTCCATTCCCTATCACATTAATCTGCCCAACAGCACTGTGGGGTAGGTGGGAAAGGGAAATCAAAGGCATTTTTTTTTTTTTTGAAAATGTAAGCACACTAAAGAGTAGTGGAACCAGAGATCGACTTCCAAGCTTCCTCATCGGAACATGACGCCTTCCCACTGAATTTTACCCAGAAGTCATTCCTGGCCACAAATATCAACTAGCTCTGTCTGCAGGAGCTGTAGATTGTCAGAATTCTTGGGGAAAGGTCAGTTTTGGAACCACATAGTTATTTGTGGCTTGTTAACACAGCCTCTGAAAGAAGAGTCAACACCTCAAGTGTGAGCAGCAGAGTTAAGATTACTTCAGGTTCAGCTATCTGCCTTCTGCACATTCTCTACATTCACTAGTTTAGTGTCAAACACTAAACTGCCACAAGTGACCGTGAGAAACACTAGGGTGAAAAGAGGCTTCATCTCTTGAAGCCTTATATCTCTGACATTTTCCTTCACCTACAATAAGCAGCCTGACCTTGTGGATAGAGCCCATGTCTGGGAGTCAGAAGACCTGTGTTCTAAACCTGGCTCCTCCACTTGTCTTCTCTGTGACCTTGGGTGAGTCACTTAAATTCTCTTTGCCTCCGTCCCTCATCTGTAAAATGAGGGACAGAGACTGAGTCCAACCCGATTAGCTTGTACCTACCGCAGTGCTTAGAATAGTGCCTGTCACACAGTAAGCGTTTAATACCGTCATCATCATCGTTATCATTATTATTATTATCACAGTCCCCTTTCTCACACTGGCCTTACACCAGGTCACTTCCCTCTAAGATAGGACCTAAATGAGGTGCTTCGAAGCATGTGAAGTCTATAGATTCAGGAAAGAGAAAACTAATTATCCTAGTTGAAATCTTAGAGAAGCCCAGTATATCACACACAGTATAAGCCATAATTGAGAAGCAATGTGGCCTATTGGAAAAATCATCAGCCTGAGAGTCAGAGAACCTGAGTTCTAATCCCAGTCCTGCCATTTGCCTGCTGTGTGAACTTGGGCGAGTCACTTAAATTCTCTAAGCCTCAGGTTCATCAACTGCAAAATGGGGATTCAATACCTCTTCTCCCTCCTACTTGGAGCCCCACTGGGATGGGGAAGCTGATCAAACTGATTAACTGGTAACAGTGCTTGATAATATAGTAAATACTTAAATACAATAATAATAGTAATGCTAAATATTAGAATGTTTAGTGGAAAAAAGTTTCTGATGATGCTTATTACTTGCCTTAGGGAAACCTTAAATTTTGGAGTCTATTCCCAGAGATTGTCCTTAGTTTTTGTTATAAGAAGCAAGCCCAATTGCACTCTCAGAAGCATTAAAATTTTAGAAAATAAACCATTGATTTCAAATTAGATTGCTATGACAAATATTTAGGGTTGCAAATGGAAGTCTCAGATTTCCTTCAGGTCATTTTTTGGCACGATGCCGATATCCCAAACTTATTGGAGAGGTTCAGAGAATGGAGTGAAACAGTCACAGCCACACACTGCTAGTTGAGAATGGAGTTCCAGCTTGAAAAAACTGCTCCCACCCTCTCTCAGACACCTCTGCCACCACCAAGAAAAGCACTGTGATAATGGCCACTTTTTCTCCTGCCACTGAGGGTCCTTGATCCCAGACTATTCCACGAGCACAGGGCTGGGGATGAACCGTAACTGCCGCTTTCATTCCCACCACTAAGGGTCCCTGCTCCTGGCATGCCCGGTGTGCACCAGGATAAGGATATAAACTGCTGATGCCCTCTTAGCATTCTCACCCTTCCCTCTTCCTAAGCCTGGGAACCGATCAATCAGTTGTTATTAAGTGCTTGCTGTGTGCAGACTACTGTACTAAGTGCTGAGAAAAGTTCAGTGAAACAGAGGTTGTAGATGTCGATGTTGAGAAAAGCAGCATGGCTCAGTGGAAAGAGCACGGGCTTGGGAGTCATAGGTCATGGGTTCAAATTCCGGCTCTGCTGCTTGTCAGCTGTGTGACTGTGGGCAAGTCACTTAACTTCTCTGTGCCTCAGTTACCTCATCTGTAAAATGGGGATTAAGACGGTGAGCCCCATGTGGGACAACCGGATTACCCTATATCTACCCCAGCACTTAGAACAGTGCTCTGCACATAGTAAGCACTTAAATATCAACATTATTATTATTATTATTATTATTGTCATCCCTACCCATAACAAGTTAGTCTCTTCAGTCTACAGTACAGGCTGCCTCCCTCACACCTGGATTTCCTCAGGAATCAATTATATTTATTGAGCACTTACTCAGTGCAGAGCACTGTACTAAGCACTTGAGAGAGTACTCTTCCAGGTCTGACGTCACTCAACTAGCCAAGCTGCCTCCCCTGGCATCAGCTCTCCAGTCTGCCATTGAGGGCACTCCATCCTGCCTTGCCTTCCACCAAAAGTCCCTAAGTTATTAATAATAATCATCATACCACTACCAATAATAATGGTATTTGTTAAGCAATTACTATGTTTCAAGCACTGTTCTAATGCTGGGGTAGATACAAGCTAATCAGGTTGAACACAGTCCCTGCCCCACAAGAGGGTCTCAGTCTTAATCCCCATTTTACAGATGATATAACTGAGGCCCAGAAAAGTTACGTAACTTGCCCAAGTCATACAGCAGACAAGCGGTAGAGCCAGAAATAGAACTCAGGTCCTTCTGACTCCCAGTCCCGTGCTTTATCCACTAGGCTGTGCGTAAACAATGAACAGAACCAGTAGGAATGGAAACTCTGCTGCTTCCATCATACTGATAGTCACTGTAAGAACTGCTAAAGGGGGAGAAGAAATATTCAACAGACTTCCACTGTCTGCTTGACATAAGTGACCCTTTGTCCAGCCATTTTGTGCTACAATTGCTAAATTGCACTCTTCCCTTCTTGTTATTTCAGCACAATCAAAGGAGCAGGAGAGTCAGATTTCATGGGAATTTTTGTCCTCTTGTTGGTCTTGCAGCTAGCAAGAGTAATTTTAAAAAGGCACTAATTTGAAGAAATAGTGATAAAAATAACTAAATAATAAGTTGCCTTTTTGAACTGACCTGTCAAATGACTTTTATTGGTTCATATACATATAAAGTCACAAATAAGTCTACTGATAAGCATAGGGAACAACATATATCACTAGCCAAAGACAGATTTTTTAGGAAGTTTACAAGAGAAGAAACCACACCAAATTAGGGAGACTGTGAAATAATCAGTTTACATGGAGTCTTTGCTACAATTCTGCAATGTTTGCTGATGAGAGAGAGGAGAGGAAAGTGCACGTATCTGTTTCCTTTTTTGTGTTCTCACTGAGCACAGTTATTTGTTTCTCCCTTGGCCCAAAAGAAGGCTGTTTGAGACTTAGTTTTTAAATCACCTTTATGAACCGTTCTACCCAAGGGAATAGATTGTAGTAAATTACTTTGTCTTCTTCTTTATCTATGTTTGAAAAATCAAAATCATTTTTAACTCGAAGTTTTTTTTAATAAAGGGAAAGTACACCAAGAAGAAAATTAAAAAATGATGAGAAATTTAATAAGCAAGTCATTTTGGCTAATGTAAAAGAGGACCATTCCGTCTAAGAGAATTTTCTGCTGTCTTTTAAGTTTTGGAAAGAGATTACTGACTTATCAATTTGTGTAGTGTGGTACTCCCTAGATAGCAGAATTAATTCAGTAACAACATCAAGTTCTGCATATGAGCAGCAATCAGGAATGGGATCAGTCTCCTTGGGCAGAGACTTTGGAAAGATTGGGAAACTGAGGGGGTTGCTACAGGCACCAAATGCGGAACTGCAAGGAAAATCTAAATATGTACCTAATGTGGAATGATAATAAGCAACCCCATCAAGCTAATTAATGAAAAGCTATTGAGAGTATTATGTTCAGAGCACTGTACTAAGCACTTGGGAGAGCATAAAAGAATTAGTATGTATGATTCATGAAATTAAGGGGATTATTACTACTATTATTGTATTTGTTAAGCACTTATTATTAAGCACTATGCTAGGGTTGTAGTAGATACAAGTTAATCAGGTTGGACACAGTCCCTGTCCCCCATAAAAGTCTAAGTAGGAGAAAGAACAGGTATTGAATTTTACAGTTGAGGAAACTGAAGCACAGAAAAGTTCAGTGACTTGCCCAAAGTCACACAGCAATCAGTGGAGCCAGGATTAGAATGCAGGGCCTCCGGCTCCCATGCCCATGTTTTTTCCACTAGGCCATTGTAGTCTAGCAACGGGACAGACACTTAAAATTAACTACACATAGGAGGAATTAATAGTGCATGAGCTATGTACTTAAGTGCTACATGGGCCAGGAGTACTTCAGTGCTTAGGTGGCTCTGAGGGGATGAAGTGGCAGTTGGGGGATACAAAGTGGGGAGATGAGAGATTAATTGGGGAAGGTCACTGCTCTCCTGCTGTGTGCTTTTGGAAATTTACCACCGAAATAAATTATATATTCCTTGTCCATGAGGCACTTAGTATGTGGATGTGGGATTGATGAATCCCTAACAGTAATCCCACCCTCACTAGACTCAGTTTTGAATTAGAAATATACTAAATACGTATAACTAAAATCTAATGTACATGAACATGCATTATATGCTCCTTGTCCATAAACCAGAAGGAAGAACCAGGGCCACTGAATTGCCGACCCACCGCAAGCTCTGGGGTCTGCTGGGACTCATCCATACCCAAAGCTGCCTCCTCTCCGCCCCACACACCATCCCATCTGACACTGTGGAAATGCATACCTCGGTTCTCTAAAGAATCTGAGTTCCAGCAAGCACAGAGTTGTCTTACCATCTTAAGCCCCAGTAAAGATTTTTTTCCCCACTTTCCCCTTCCCTGAGAGCCGGGGAAAGCAGGGAATGTGGCCTGAAGGGGTGGGAAAATAATAATAATAATAATGTTGATATTTGTTAAGCACTTACTATTTTCAGAGCACTGTTCTAAGCACTGGGGTAGATACAGGGTAACAAGGTTGTCCCATGCGAGGCTTACAGTCCTAATCCCCATTTTACAGATGAGGTAACAGAGGCACAGAGAAATAAAAGTGACTTGCCCACAGTCACACAGCTGACAAGTGACAGAGCCGGAATTTGAACCCATGACCTCTGACTCCCAAGCCCGTGCTCTTTCCACTGAGCCATGCTGCTTCTCTATCCAAAATGCCCCTTCCAAGGACAGTTTTTTAATTCATATCTGTGATTTATGTACTTACATATTTATGTATTTAATATTAATGTTGGTCTCCCTCTCTAGACTGTAAGCTTATTATGGGCAGGGAATGTGTCTGTTATATTGTTCTTTCCCAAGCATTTAGTACAGTGCCCTGCACACAGTAAACATTCAATAAATATGTTTGACTGGCTGACTCATCCAATAATAATAATAATAATAATTGTGGTACTTAAGTGCTTATTATGTGCCAGGTACTTTACTAAGTTCTGGGATAGTGATACAAGATAATCGGGTTGGACACAGTTCCTTTACTACATAGGGCTCGCAGTCTTAATCCCCATTTTACAGGTGAGGTAACTGAGGTACAAAGTTAAGCAACTTGCCCTAAGTCACACATCAGACAAGAGATGGAGCTGGTACTGGAACCAGCTGAGTTACATGTGCTTACTACAGTGCTCTGCACACAGTAGTGCTCAATAAATATGATTAATTGATGATTGGGAGACCTTTTGAAGCACAGAAATCTAAGCAAGATGCACGGTCATATCCCCAACTTTCGAAAAAAATAAATCAAAGTCACGAAAATGATAAGGCACTTATTTTTAAGGCCATGCCTTCATCACAGTTCAGCATCTGTGATACTTTGAACGTCCTCCACCTAATGACATTCCTGCAGAAATCCATTCAAACTTTTCCTTCGCATATGCAACAGTGGAGAAACACCACAGGACTTCAACATCTCCATGATTATCATTTCCAAACAGGAAGATGAGAGAAGTGACTGTGGGCACTATCGCAACATCTCACTGTTTTCTGTCACCAGAAAAACTCTTGCCACATGAGGACAGGTTACAGAAGAACAGAGCAAACTGTGTCACCCCTTGAGTCACAGTGGGGTTTCCAACCAAAAGAGAGATTATCAAAATACTCTCTAAAATGAAAACTTTGATTTAAACTCTTAGGTCATTGTGAGCAGGGATTGTGTCTACTAACTCTGTGCTTTGCACATAGTAAATACTTAACAAATACCATCATTATCATTATTATTACTTTCCCAAGAGTTTAGTGCAGTGCTCTGTGCCTAGTGAGCATTCAATAAATACTATTGAATGATTGAAAAATAACATCCCATATGCAGATAGCCCACTAGAATTGAGGTAATATTCCCAGAAACACCACTTCACTCTCTGGGGGCACATGAGGAGAATGAATAACAGCAGGATACCTAAGCAACTGCTCCACGGTGATTTAAAATGAAGAATTTACATGCAGGGAGAACAGAACAAACAATTTTAAAGACATGGCAAATCATGACCCCCAACAATATGGTATATCTATATGCAATTAGAAGATCATCACAGTACACATACCAACTCAGTGGACAGCAAGAGATGACTTGGCAAAGATTGGAATACTAGGTAAGCTAGAAAGCAGGGGCAGATCATATATATATATATATAGATGCATCAATGCAACAACGAGCTGTCTTTACATGTGCACAATGTGGGAGTGCTAAATGTCATTATTTTTTCAGCAGCATTTACGGGCATGAATACCATCTCACCCTCGGCTGTTCCACTTTGAAGATGAAGGACTGCTTTCTTCTTCTTGCTCTCTCTCTACCTTCCTTTTCCTTTGTATATATATATATATATATACATACATAACCTAGCACACTTTGATCTGAACCTCAGGCAGTATGAAAACTAAATGAATATTTTCCAATAAAAGTGACTTCAAACATCAGCAGATCAGAAAAGAAAGAGAAGAAGAATAAATATTTCCTTTTAGATTTTTCCCCACTCCTAACAAAGATATGCTGGATGAACACTCTCCTAGAAATAGCAAAATTGAACCAAAAAAAGATTATGGAAAATAAACATCCTTTTGTATGGCCACATCTGGTCATCTTTTTAGATTAAACATAGACTGGAATATCTAGCCGTGTTATGTCAGCAGGTTAAATGTTTTCCTCCAACCTAAAATCCAGTAATAGAAATGGTAACACACCTCCTCGAAACATGAGCAAAATTATGCTTTCAGGATATGGACTGATCAAATCGTGGAAACACTAACTTGACTTCTGATGCCTCGTTTGTCTTCTACTCAGCCGTCACTTGTCTTTGTTTAGCCAGTCCAATCAAAGTGAGCTCAACAAGTGAAACATACCACACTAATAACATTATTGACAGGAAAGTGTGTCTATCAGTTCTGTTGTATCATCTTCTCCCAAGTGCTTAGTACAGTACACTTCCCACAGTAAGCGCTCAATAGATACAAAGGATTGATTGTTTCAGAGTATGCAATTTCTTAGGAAAAGCTATCCAATGGGATCAAAGGTGAGGGAGAAATGAGTTGTAGTGTTGGTGACTCCTTGTGAAGTCTGGAGGGGACTGGGACCTGCCATTTTGCCTATAAATTTCTGTTTGTTTCCTCTAGATCTGTCTTAAGGTCATAAGCACTTAGTACAATGCTCTGCACACAGTAAACCCTCAATAAATGCAACTGAATGAATTTCTTTTTTGTTGTAACAAACATCATTTCATAACACACATGCATCAGTAGGTAATGAATATTTTATAAAATTACCTACTCAGTATTTTCTCGCATTGGGTGAATTCCAGCATTTTTTTAATTTAAAAATTTGTCTTTTATTGGTGGACATTTCAGGAAATCATTTTTTCTTGTTCATTTTTTTTCCTCATTCTAAATCCAGACTTTTTGTTCAGCTGGAAATTATTAAAAAAAAAAACCAACCAAAAAGACACACAATTCACATTTTCATAAGCTTCTGTTTTCTTTTTAGTCCACACCCACTCCACATATTAAAACACATGGTGGACCACAGTCAAATCATGCAGTTGGCATTTTTGCAACCTGCCAATTCAAATGTGAGATACAGAAATCAGATGAATCCATGTGCTATGGCTTTCTTTCCCAAAGGGATTAACAAGTGGATGTCAAAAGTTTCATTTTGATTAGAGATAGGAGGAGGCAGGTAGAAATTGGCAAGTTAATGTTCATCTAGATGTCATGTAGAATTCTGCTAAGAGTATGGGGTAAGTTGGGTAGTCAGGTAACAAGGACCAGAAAGGAAGGTGGGTGAGAAACCTGGTGGAGAGAGGAAGGAAAAGGAAAGAGTCGGGATGACAGTTAGTGATAGGGATGGTGGTGATTAAAATATGAATTGTGCTAAAATGTTATTTATAGTTGGATCTTTGTTATCCACCATTTCTGTAGTGGTTATGAAGTTATAATCTGAAGTCTGCCCCACTCAGGGGTTACGAAGACACAGGGCAATGGAGAATTTTTTCTCTCCTCTTATTCTTGTTTTCTTGATTTCCACCTTCTCTCTCTTCCACCTTTTTCTCAACTCCCCTGCTTCTTCTTCTCTTTCCTCTGCCTTCCTCCCTCTATCTTCTCTCCTGTTTTCTCCATTCTAGTTCACTTTCCTCCCTCCCCATATTCTCGGCATCCGATTCCCTCTTTCCTTTCCCACCCCTCCACACTTCCTTTTTCTTGGTCCATATCTAAAATACTATGTTCTGTCTAGACTTGGAAATGGAGACATCACTGGAGCTCAGTCCTTTTGGTTTGCATTTTCCAAGAGAACTGGAATCCCTGCAGGATTAAGGACTTTTAAAACTTCCTCCTCACTCCTTCTCCCCACCTTGCTCATTCTACAACACAGTCTGTACTCTGCAACACAGTCAATAGTCAGTTGTTCCACCCAGAGGGGAAAAAAAAATCAGTCCTTAGAACAAGGGATGTTGCATAAGCTGAAAAGTTTTTATCTAGATTCTTTGAAGTGAGGGAAAAGACGTGGATGTTATATCCGCTGAACAAAACAGTTTACTAAGCAGAAAACAGATGACTAAAATGAAAAAATGAGTAATAAACTGACTTGTTTATTTTCAATGCATTCAGTGGCTCCTAAAATTACCAATTTGTGAACAGGGGGCAAGTTGGTTGGGACAAACCATAAAAGAGCAGTGAAGCTACCCACCATTAAATTAAAATAAGACCAATTGATACCTGCAATTGCATGTTGGTAGAATCCAGGGGGAGAGAGATAGAGACACAGAGAGAGAGAGAAAAGGAATGTGAGTGAATAGAGAAAGAAGCCATTGGTGGAAACGAGTCCCACACCATGGGAAAATAGATTTACTGTCCGAATTGTTGTGCAAACTAATCCTCCAAGTTGGGAAGGGTATGTTGTTAGGCAACATGAAATTCAAATCTTGGCAGCTGTGACTGGAAGGAGGAGCAGGTGGCTGGTGCCTGCAGCAGTGTATTTGATGAGGGGAATCAAGCCAAGCAGGCACTGCAGGACATGGTGAAGCAACCAACCCAGGTGTGAAAATTCCAGCTCTTCCTTACCCTTACTAGATGGAGGAGAATGATGCCAGTCTCGGCAAGGATGGGAAATAATACCAGACTGGACATGAGAAGAATAATAAAGGAAGTCAGGTAGGAAAGCTAGTCTGCTAACAGGTGTTGAGTGGGTGGGGACTAGGGGACAGGAAATTGGGTAATCAGGGAACAAGGTGAGAAGGCTGGTGGAGAGAGTAGAAAAAAGGAAAAAGAGTCAGGGTGACAGTCAGGGATAGGGATCATGGTGATTAAAATTTGCACTGTGATGTCTCTTTTTTATGTTCGGATCTTTGACCCAGATTTTCCTAGCTTGTGTCTGGTATATTGGTATATTGTACTCTCCCAAGTGCTTAATGTAGTGCTCTGCACACAGTAAGCAATCAATAAATACTACTGAACAAACATTAAGGGAGGGCAGGGATATATCTGCACTTCCCCTATCCATGACAGCAACTAGCATGTTGCTTGGCACTAAGTGAAAGCCCAAATGAGAGTGGATGGGGGCAAGGGAAGAGTGAGGCCACGAGAAGCAAAGTGACTTAGGTGAAAGAGCATAAGCCTGGGAGTCAAAGGACCTGAGTTCTAATTCCAGTTCCGCCACTTGGAGTTGAAGTCTCAACTCCTTTGGGCCTCGGTTACCTCAACTGTAAAATGGGAATTAAGATTGTGAGCTCCATGTGGGTCATAGACTCTGTGCAATTTGATTAGCTTGTATCCACCCCAATGCTTAGTACAGTGTGTGACACAAGTAAGTGCTTTAAATATCATAAAAAAGAGCAGGGAGTCAAGAGGAAGATAAGGGGTCAGAATATCTGGGGGAAAGTTGGAGGTTGGAAGATGCAGTTGCAGGAGCAAGGAATCTCTCAGATATGGATAGGAATGGTCAGAGGAACAATTGGAGAGCAACCTCCCATGGGGATAGTGGGAAGAGTGGGAGTCAAGTGATCAGCAAATCACATGGGGGAAGAAATGAGCAAGTGAAGGTCAAGACATATTGGGTGATTGGAAGAAATGGAGCAATTGGGAAGGGGAGAGAGCATGTTGGGGGAGCAATGTGGAGGGTTAATTCAGGTGAGGTTTTCCCCCAAGGGAAGTGAGAGTGCTTGGATGACTAAATTTTAGTAGGAGTAATCTGCCAGGGAAGGGTGGGAAGCAATTGGATTTGGGAATCCAATTGGCCAACAAAACTCAAGGAAAAGAGGAGTGGGAAAAATATTCCTCAGGAAAATGCCAAAGAGCAGTTTATTCAGCAATAAACATTGAAAGACTGATTATTTCATGATTAATTATTAAGTTTATAAATTTTGAAGACTTGCTTTACTGACTGTTCAGGTAACTGGAAAGAGTATCAGCCTGGGAGTCAGAGGACCTGGCTTCGAATCTGGGCTCTACCCCTTGCCTGATGGGTAACCTTGGGCAAGTTACTTTTCTGTGCCTTGGTTCTTCATCTGTAAAACAGGGATTCAATACCTGTTCTTCTTCTGTCAGAGTAAATGTGGGTCAGAGACCACATCTGACCTGATTATCTTGAATTCAAGTCAATGCTCAGTACAGGGGTTGGAACATAGTGTTTAACACCATATTATCATTATCATTATTATTATGAGGTCCATATTATAAGCCCTCTCAAGTACTTTTAGGTATTAATAGCCTTTAGAAGTGGACAGAATAAAAAAATCCCCCAAATTGGGAATCCCTGATAAAAACAAATGGGTTCACATTGCACAGATAAACACATATTGCATATATATCAATCTGTCATTGAGCTCCTACGTCGAACCAACTACCCTGTGCAAACCCAAAGTCATATGCTACTGTTTTGCATCTTAAAAGAAAAAGAAACTGCACATGTTTCTACTTACACAGGTGATAACCAATTTTGTACAAGGCATTTTTTACTTTTTAAAAAAAGTTACATAAAGGCTATAAATCTCCCTTATGACTGCTGCTTGGGTCATTAGTTCATTCCACTTTCCTTTAAATCTTTCCTCAGGAAGTAGGCAGAATGATGCCCTCTCCCCATGAGGCATTCTGTGGCAGTGTGTCTGAGAGTCACACATTTCAAAGATTACCAACACCTTGTGGGCTGCTTTTAAAAAACTCCTCCTAATCTCCACACTTTCACTTGCTGCTGACCCAGCCTGGCCTTTTCCCTGTGCGCTGAGAGTGGCTATCAATCAGGAACCTGGAGGCAGGACAAAGTGATGCTTTCTTGGTGGGAGCATTACTAGGAGTAATTAGAGGATGAACAGGCAGTGGTTTCTCTTTGAGAACAAACATCAAGTTTTTAGTGGATAGACATGCCCTATCAGTATATCAATCAGTGGTATTTATTGAATGTTCTACTGTGTGCAGAACACTATACTAAATGCTTGGGAGAGTACAATACAATGGAGTTAGTAGGTATGTTTCCTGCCCACCAGGAACTCACAGTTTTGAGGATCTTAGTGTCGACCTGATTGCAGATTTCCCTCAAGAACTCCCATCTGAGCCCAGCTCTGCCACTTGTCCGCTGAGCGACTTTGAACAAATCACTGAACTTCTCCATACCTCAGTTTTCTCATCTGCAAAAAGGAATTCAATACCTGTTCTCACTGTGAAGAAGAATGTGAGCCCTATGTGGAACAGGGACTGTGTACAACCAGATTATAATTCTAGCCCAGAACTCAGTACATGGCTTAGCATATAGTAAGCACTTAAATACCACAATTATTACTAAGAACAATCTCCCCAAACTCACTGAAGTCTTGCTGTACTTCTCCACACAATTTAGAATAGAGAACTTAAAAAGAAGGAAGGAAACGGATCAGAAAAGCAGCATGGCATAGTGGGTAAGAGCATAGGCCTGGGAGCAAGGTCATGAGTCCTAATTATGGTTCTGCCAATTGTTTGCTGTGCGTGACCTTGGGCAAATCACTTAACTTCTACAGGCCTCAGTTACCTCATCTGTAAAATGGGGAATAAAGACTGAGAGATCCATGTGGGATAGGGACTGTGTCCAACCTGATAAATGTACTTGCCTCCACCCCAGTGCTTAATACAGTGCCTGGCATATAATGAATGCTTACCAAATACCATCATTATTGCCTTCCCACATCTCAAGTGGTATTTGGGATATTGGTGCCATTGTGCAATAGAGTCTTGGGAGAAAATATTTTTCCACTGGCCAACTCAATCCAACACTCTTTTAAATCTCTGATAGCACTGACCTGATAGAATTGACCTAGGTTCGCCTCTACTGTCTACCTAAGAACATTAAAACTATACAGCCTGCCTTCCTCTTTCCTGCGTCTCCCGTCTGATGTACAGAATTATGATTTTGAAGTTTAATATACGCTAATCCATTGGTTTTCAATGTTACCAAAATGCTATATTACTTGACTCTGTCATTTAATTGTGTTTTAATGAATTTTCTTGGCATTAATTCATTAATCATCCAGAATGCAATGTAAAGAGGAGTGCCTGGATAAATGCAGAGGGGATATATATATATATATTTTCATATATATACATATATATATTTGAAAATAGAGGACACTAGGTTATTAACATTTGGCAATTAAAGCATTAGCCTTGGAATTAGGGAATGTCAGATTTATACCATACTTGTGAACTCATCTTTCCTTCCCCAATTACCATTCCTTCTCCTCAGGTCATATCTTCCCAACTATGATCTCAGCACAGATGCAGTCACAGCCATAGCACCTCTGTACATGTTGAATTACGTACTCTACTACTTAAGCACTTACTCATCCAGGTATGCCTCCTAGTCTCTTCTTCCTCCTATCTGTAATTCATTTCTTGTGTCTGCTAGATTTTGCACTGTTTGAAAGACGAGCTATAACTACAAAAGCTACTGTACTCTCCTAAGGGCTTAGGATAGTGTTATGCCCACAGTAGTTCTCAATTCTTATAATTAATTGGTTGATTGACCTAACACATCAGGCATTTTGGAATTCAACTGTGACTAGCTTAATAACCAGTGCAGATTAATTTCTGGATTTGGCTTCTCCTCCTTCCTCTGAACATTATTTTTTCTCTGGTTGTTCCACAGTCATGAATAAATCAGGGCGTAATCAGCTCCACAGAAGAATAAGTTATTATTACCGGATTAAGAATAACTAGGGTCTTGCCAGATGCTCGCTGTTATATGTTCTCAGAGTTAAGCTGCTCCCCATTTTAAAAAGCAATTCTTACTTTTCCAAAATTTTTTGAAATGGCATGTGTTAAACTGAAACACATGGTTGAATTCATATGTTTCAGTGGCAGAAGAGACTTCATATTTCCTACACTTCCTAAAGAATGGGAGATTTCCCTCCTCTGTATAAATTGACAATAAAATACCATCCAACTATAAGCCCCTTTTCATTGAAGCTGGGGCTCATCACACAAATTCCATACATTTCTAATAGTGGTGCTCACATTTCAAAAAGCA
Organism: Ornithorhynchus anatinus; assembly: GCF_004115215.2. Lineage (NCBI taxonomy): Eukaryota > Metazoa > Chordata > Mammalia > Monotremata > Ornithorhynchidae > Ornithorhynchus > Ornithorhynchus anatinus. Next base: position 17,647,086 of record NC_041737.1, read on the forward strand.
TGAAGCTTGGGAAAGATTATGAAGCATATCTGTGCTTTTTTATGGGTTTCAATTTTATGGAACATCAAAAGTACTTGTTTTATAGATTTGTGACCTATTCATTGTTGTGACTTTCATAATTCCATTTAACAACATATCATCACAAACAAACGAACAAGTTTTTTCAGGCAGAAACGATGAATCTTACTTGAGAAGCAGCATGACCTAGTAGAAAAAGCACGGGCCTGGGAGTCAGAGGAATTGGGTTCTAATCCCAGCTCAGATCCTTGTCTGTTTTGTGACCTTGGGCAAATCACTTAGCTTCTCTATGCCTCAATTTCCTCAACTTCAAAATGGGAATTAAGACTGGGAGCCCCATGTGAGGCAGTGATTGTGTCCAACCCGATTATCTTGAATCTATTCTAGTGCTTAGTATAGTGCCTGGAATATAATTACAATTATGCTATTTATTAAGCACTTGCTATTATTAATAGTATTACTTTAAAAATGTAATGCATTTAAAGATAGCAACACACTCAAGCTCTATGGAGAAAATATTTTATCAGACAGCATTATGAAAGAAAAATCAAAAGATGCTTTTGATTTTACCATGGGAATGTCTGTGCCATTCTCTAGGCTGTAAACTCATTGTGGGCAGAGAACATGTCTACCAACTCTATTGCACTGTCCTCTATCAAGTGCTTAGTACAGTGCTTTGCACAAAGTGCTCAATAAATACAATTGATTGATTGCTTATCTTTTGGAAGTGATTATCAGTCTTTCTAGAACCCACCTCTATTATGTTTTTCACCTAGATATCCAAACCAACATTCTAGAGTAGCCCATTTTGATCCCAAACATTGTTATTCTTGCCTCCATGTTGTTGTTGAAGACAGCTATTGGCTAGAGAGTAAAATAATCCAAATCTTCAGGAAGGTCATTTTGAAGCTCTCAATCATTCAATCCATATCATGAGTCAAAAGCTGTGACCAAATCTTACTTCTATTCATGCTCAAAAGCCATACAAGGAAAGAGCTACCAGACATTATCAACGACATAGGTTTTGTGTGTTCTTATCTAATTGGACTATGCTTTTTTTAGATTCACATTTCATTATTCATGCAAAGACTTCAGGAAATGCTTACTCTGACAGGTTATCTAGCTGATCTTGCTCCCATAAGATGTCTATTTAATCTCTGCATTGAAATGTTTTAGTGTCAGCTGATGAATCCAACTGGCATATTCAAGAATTCATTCCAGTATATGTAAATCTTTAACCTCTTGAGGCTTTCTTAAAAGAATCTTTATGTTCAATATTTTGAGAAGATTGTATATTCCTACATATGTGCATCTACATATATATGTAGATGCATGTGTATATATCCTAGAATATCTGCCCTTCGTTTTCAAAGATGACATATGGCTGCTTAAAGCAGTCATATACTCACTTGCACATTGTTTGCATGAAGGATCTGGGTTCTAATCCCGGCCCCACCACTTGTCTGCTGTTTGACCTTCTGCAAACCACTTAACTTTTCTATATTCCAGTTACCCCATCTGTAGCATGGGGATCAGCACTGTGTGTCCCATGTGGGACATTACCTGTGTCCAACCTGATTAGCTTCATTCTACCCAGCATTTAGTAGAGTGCCTGGCACATAGTAAATTCTTAGCAAATGCAATAAATATTAAAAATAAGCTCAATCCTTAGTGTTCAAATGGAATTGCTCCTACAGTGGCTATTTCTCAGAGCCCTGCACAGTGCTTATTTGTGTGCAGAGCACTGCATGATGCACTGGGGAAAGCACACTACAATAGAGTTGGTAAATATAATCTCTGCCTTCAAAGAGTTTACAATATAGTAGAACTGGAATGTCTGTTGTTACATCACGTCTGTGTTCCCACTATATCAGCCCAGTCATCTCAATTTCTGAGAGCAGTGACCAAGTCCTAATGTGGTTGTGAAACAATATTGACAACCTAGGTTTTTATGTATTTCTATATAATTGGATTAGGCTCCATTTTGGATTGACATTTCATTATTTGTGCAAAATCTGTACCACCGTGAATGTAACATACCAATGGAAGTGGAACAACCACAATGGACTGAGCCAAGCAGTTGCTTTGAGAAACAACATGGCCTAGTGGAAAGAGTACAGGCCTGGGTATCAGGGAACCAGAGTTCTAATCCCAGCTCTGCCACTTGTCAGCAAATTACATAACTTCTCTGTGCCTCACATTCATCTGTTAAAAAGGGATTCAATACCTGTTTTCTCTTTCACATAGTGTGTGAGAATGAGGTGGGACATGGACTGTATGAGACCTAGTTATTTTGTACCTACCCCAGTGCTTGGCACACTATATGTGCTTAGCAAATTATCATACTTATTATTTGGTAATGAGAATCTACATGCTCAGCATTGCCACTCTGTTCTGCATTCTATAGAAACAGAAATATAAAGTTTCCATCAAAGTTGTATAAAGTTCCATGAAGGAAGGGCCTTAAAATAGAGAAAACATAAAATGAAAGAGGAAAATTCTTAAACCAATGATTCACAATAATGAAAACGCTCTCATGCAATAATGTTATACAATAAAACCCATAGAGGGATGAGTGTAAGCGAGACACAAGAGATACAAGCAAATTCAGTAGTCCTAGCACAGCTAGGCAATTTACTGCTTTCTTTATGGATCTGTGTATGCCCTAGTATATTAAATCTGACCTGCAATGGCCCAGAAATTCTAATCCCAGGATTCTCTGGAGTCAGGTCTGTTAGTTATGACTATCTGAGCTAAGGTAGTGGGGGTATGAAAGAACACAGACAATTAATGCACAAACAGTACTTCTAAAATGTCCCTTCTTTTAGGTGGCACTTTCTAATTAATCAAGCTTCCTCCACCTCCTCCACCTACCCCGATATTAACTATCTCAGAGCACTCATGCATCTATTTATGCATTTGTTACTTATTCATTTGTGACATTTGTTTATATCACCCTCAATAGTGGGATATTACTCAGTGTGTGGTTACTGTCTCCCTTATTAGATGGTAAATTCCTTGAGGACAGGAACTGCCTTTTGACTCCTTTCTGCTATCTAAGGACTTAGAATAGTGCTCTGTACACAGTGGACCTCAGTATCTTCAGTGGAAGATAAGGGTGGAGAATGGAAGGTATAGACTATGGTAAGGATGGAGGATAGAGGGTAGAGGAAGATGCTGCTGACCAAAGGAGTGGTGTGTATGGCCACCTCAACAGACTAGAAGGCCAAAATGTATGTTGTGCTGGTGTTGGGAGCTTGTGAAATATCTAAAGGAATATGAATGATACCTAATTTAAAACTGTTTCCCAAGGGCCTTTTCAGCCGAGAGCTAAATCTTATTCTAGAAAGAACTCATATCACTTTTATTGGACTTGAACAATTTTTACCCAGTGAACCTGTCACTGATTTGCCCAGCCATCAGCTATTACATATTGGGTTAAGGTATGTTATTCTATTTATTGCATTAAGAATGTGTGTTACGCAAAACACTGTGCCACAAGCAGAGGACTTACAAGCTAAAGAGTAATGGGGGTAAGGAATGACAGACACACAAGAAGAGATAACATACATCTTTCATACATACAAAAGCAGATACAATAACTTGACGGCAACCGTAGCAACAAGAGGGTCAGTATATTACTGCCAGTCAGTCGTATTTATTGATCACTTACTGTGTGCAGAGCATGATACTAAGCACTTGGGAGAGTACAATAAAACAGACATTTCCTGCCCATTAAAAGGGAGAAGTTTCAGGCCGCTCTTTGTTGGGACAAGCAAAGCTGCAACCTTCCCTATATTCTTCTAGTTGTGTGAATGTGTATGCTGTGGCCAAACTTTGTCTGATTGACTCTTGAGGAATAGACCTCATTCTAGCCCATGGTTGGTGTGGTAAGGCATCATTGCTTGGTGAACTGGAGGTTCCAGTAGAAAAGAAGCCTGGGGCAGCATTACTGCAGCTGTAAAGGAAAGGAGCTTCCCTCCTGGAGCTTCCCTCCAGGAATGTTGGGATGAAGAAAAGCTGACGGGCTGGGGAAGGATTGGCCAAAGAGCCTTCACTTGGCCGAAATGGACAAGCATGACTGACTGGCTTTAGGAAAGCCCAAATATACATAATATCCACATGGGAGCAGATTTGCTGATACAGGGATAGAAGGAATAGGGGGGAAACCATCTGAGTTTGTGTATATTCCTGGAACACAGGTTAGGAGACAAACAGGAGGCAGGTAACTTGGCAAGAGGCAATAGCGAGGAAACAGGGAGCAGAGAAAATGGGTTGGGAGTGGTGGGGTGTGGAGGAGACATGACACTGATAAAAAGAGGAGGAACTCATAATGACCTGCATGAGTTAAGATCATTTTCACTTTTAGTTTATTCCAGGATTTTAATAAGCTCTTTTTTTCTTTTGGTATTTATTTGTTAATCACTTACTATGGACTGCACTAAAACCTGGGGTAGATACAAGGTAATCAGGTTCAACACAGTCCAAGTCCCACAAGGGGGCCACATTCTCATTCCCCATTTTTCAGAGGAGGGAATTGAGGCCCAGAGAAGTAAAGCTACTTGCCCAAGGTCACACAGCAGATAGTAGCAGAGTCAGGATTAGAACCCACATCCTTCTGACTCCCACCCAGGCCGTGGTCCTTGAGGACAGGAGTCATGCCTACTAACCCTATTGAAATCTCCCATGTGCTAAATTCAGTGTGCTACACACAGTAAGTACTTAATATGTGCCATTGATTGACTGACTGAATTCAACCCCACAGGGATAATCAATGGTATTTACTAAGTCTTGAGGAAATGCAGAGCACTATAGCAAGCACTTGGGAGAGTGCGGTACAACAGAACACTTCCTTGCCTGCTAATTTCCTCTTTCAAAACTCTTTCAGAAATGTTGACTGATTTCTCTTCAATTTAAGCATAAAGGTCTATACCATTTCTTCTCTAAGGTATTCACCGGTATATGCACCTTATTCCATCAGCATGTAACATTATGGATATTTTCTGCTTGTCTTAGGTTAATTCACTGCACATTGAACACAATTTCCTATAAATGTCAATGTGATTTTGGTGTGGGGGAGTTCATCAATGATAACATTTTGGCAAAATAAAAGTTAAAGCCATTTCCATTTCTAGAGCTAAAAGAAAAGAATTCTTTCTTGAAGTGTACAGAAAACAGAGGTGTCTATTTGAACCCCATTACTATAAAACATGACATCCCTCTTGAAAGGAAGAAGTCAAAGACTTTCAGAAAAGATGGTACCACTTTATTTTACAAGGCAAAAAATAACCATGTAATAACTCTGTAAATATATGACTGTTGACAATGTAAGTACCATGTAACCACAGGGTAATTATCTAGTTCTCTCCTTCTTTAAAACAAAGACCAAGATGAAAACCTAAGAGCTACAAGTTACATGATGATTATTCTGTGAATTACTTAGTAACAGGAGTATAATTATCAAGTAATCTGCATGAATATAATTACGTATTTACATAGTCTTTGCCATGTAATTACAGAGTACTTCAGTGATTATACAGTATGTTCCTTGTAAAAGAAAGTGATACCAAAAAACAAAAAAATCAGAGTAAAATTGTCATCATCTCAACTAGAATGAATTAAACTTGAAGGTATTTGTAAGAGAAAAAAACCCAAATCATAGTTTAAGTGAAAACAATGGAAATAAGATCAATTTCCAATCATGGAAACCAATTAGATCCCATTTCAAGAATGGTAGAATACTGCTGAGGCAGTCATATTATTTCAATCTCTAAATGCCCTAAGAAACTAGTTATCATAACTTTCATATTTCAAAACTGAGCTACTAAGAATCTGTAGTTCAGTCTTCTCTTCCAATTATTAGAATACAAATGTCTTCTGGATTTTAAAATGTTTAAGTAAATAATAAAGTGAGTAGAGTGGATCATTTTGACAAAATCATGGGCTTTCTCCAATTATGTACAAAATAACCTTTTTGCATTTTGCATTTTGAACTTTTTAAGCTTTAAAAAAAAATTAAGAATTCAAAATAACATAAACTTTTGAGTATATAAAGCAGAAGGAAACTTCTATTGGCTGATAATAGACTTGGATGGTGGCCCTTCTTCCTGATTGTTCTACATATAATAATAATAATAGTTGATATTTATTAAGTGCTTGCTCTGTGTCAAGCTTTGTACTAAGCACTGGGGTAAAGACAAATCAGGTCAGATACAGTCCCTATCCCACATGGAGCTCACTGTCTAAATCTAAATAAAAGGGTGAACTGAATCACTGTTTTACAGATTAGGAAACAGGCACAAACAAGTGAAGTGATTTGCCTAAGGTCATAGCAGGCAAGTGACAGAGACAGGATTAGAACCCAAGTCCTCTAACTTTCAGACCCGTGTTACTTCTGTGAGACTATCCTTCTTCTATGACAGATTTCAAAAGTAACCATTTTAAAATTTCTTGTATAAATGCAACAAATGGAGCTGAAAATAACTACTTGAGCATGATAAATAGCTAGGAGGTCAAGCAATGTAATCATAATCATAATATTCAAATGAAAGAAAAAAATCACCATTTCACACTTGCCTTTGACAATAATACTAATAATGATAATGATATTTAAGTGCTCACTATGTGTCAAATTCTGTTTTAAACACTCGGAGAGATACAAGTTAAATACATCAACCACAATCCCCATCTCGAAAACAGAACTTTTATTTCTCTTCAGTACAGAATTATTATTTTATGCTACCTAATTTTGCACCAATACTGTGTGCAGAGCACTGTTCTTAACATTTGGGAGAGTACAACAGAGTTGCTAGATATAATCCTTGCCCTCAAGGAATTGATAATCTAATAAGGAACACAGACATTAAAATTAAGTGCAGATAAAAGAAGCAACAGAGTATAAGGATATGTCCATAAGTACTATGGAGAGTAGAATGTGGGTGAATACAAAGTTCTTACGTAAATATCCTAATATTAAGTGGTTTCAAATATTTGAAAAATGAGGGGAATAAATTAGAAACAGAAGAGATTTTCCTTTTGACCCTAATTCAGGAACCAGATTAGCCAGTTGGATTATCGTGGCAAAGTACTTCCTTACATTCCAGTGGCTTCAACCTTGAATACCGAAAGGTAAACTTTTCCAAAGCCCTAAGCAGTTGCTTTGGTTTTATAGACTTGTTTGTAGGGAATGTTTCTCAGGCCATAATTTACATATAGCATCATTTAGTTCAATCACTGGATGCAATGGAAAAGATTTGTTTTATGATTACAGGAAGCCTGCGGACATCTCTTCATCTTGCTCTAAGAGACAATTGTGAAGCTTGGCAAAACTCTAGGAGTCAATCAGTGGTATTTATTGGGCACTTTCTGTGTGCAGAGCATGTAGTGAACACTTAGAAAAGTAAAATAGAGTATTTATTAACACTGCCCTCAAAGCCGTGCAATCTAGTGGAAAGACACAATAAAATAAGTTACCGGTAGGGGAAGCAACAGAGAATAAGGGCATATACGTAAGTGTAGTGACTTCCTGAATGTTTGGGGCCCATTTCAGTCTGGGTGGTGGTGGGTTTTTGTTTTTTTTTAGTGTGCTTACATTACTGATCTTTTCAAGACAGAGATCCCTATTCTCATCAGGATTCTAGAGTGTGAAAGCCACAGCTCTAGGGCTGTGAAATCCGCTATGGGTCTGGAGCTAATGGATTTTGTGGGGCCCCCACATGGTAGATGACAGTACATCAAATTCTGTATGACCACAATGATGCCATCTCAAGGTATTACCTTAACTGATTGATTAATCAGACAGTCAGTTGTATTTTAATCCAGCACTTACTTTGGGCAAAGCACTGTACTAAATGCTTGGGAGAGTACAATAGAACAATAAGCAGAGACATTCCTTGCCCAAAATGAGTTTACTGTCTTGAGGAAGACACAAAGATTAATGCAAATAAATTAGTGCCCACTAAAGGAGCCTCCTCCACAACCAAAACTTGCCTCTCACCCTCCCCACCACTTTCCCAGCCCAAAGGGGACAGATTACATCACATGTTTATACCCCCATTAACTACTACTTGCTATTAACTGACGGGGCTTGTTCAACATGTTCAACAACTGGGGCTTTTGGAGGGCTGCAGATATGGCTTGACACCTTCGCAAGCCAAGGTAGGGGTTGCAGAGGAGATGACAGGTGAAGGAAATGATTCTCTGACCCAGTTTCTCTCCCTATTGGTCTGAGGACACTCGACACATTCCATCTTATTGAAGCCCAGTCAGAGACTTCTGGTTCATGCACTAAGGGGAGCTTTGGTTCCTGTGGGATTGAGTGCTTCAACTCCCACTTGCATATAGACACCAGGGAGGAGTTTCCCCAGGAAATCGAAATTGGAGCCATTTTGCTGGAAGTAAATTATCTTGCATTTGCTCAAACATTTAATATAGTACTTGGTATATAGTATGAGCTTAAGTTCTGGCAAAGAAAAAAAGGTAATCATTTTAGAAATAGTGCCTCTTCCTCATGGGGCTCACTGTCTAGGAGGAAGACCAGGCATTAAATCTCCATTTTACAGCTGAGGAAACTGAGGCACACTGGTCAACAGTGCCTGGGGCACCTGGACTTCAGCCCCAGAAGTCCTCTTATTATTCTGGTCTTGATCACACCATTCGTTGTTTACTACAGCACAGCCTGGTAAACCATTCTGTTTTTCCTTACCAAAGATGGGATTAAAATGATTAGCTATAAAAGCTCATGAATTGCATGTTGATCACATCCTTAACACTGGATTATGAAGCAAATGTAATGTTCAACACTAATGTATTTTATTTTACGAGGAGGGAAGGGCTTGTGAATACCAGGTGCAAAAGCTAAGAGCATACCAAAACTAGGATGTTGATTGAAGAATGCTGGCAGCCTTTTTTAAAAAAAAAAAACACAAAAAAACAAGGAAATGCACTGATTTCATTTCAGTGGGTTTTAAGTGTGGATACCCTGCTTAAGAAAGCAAGCAAGGGAACTTGAACAAAGTACAGTGACTGCTTCCCTATCAAAGGATCATCTTCTCATGGTTTTACAAGAATGAAACCCTTCAAATGCCTCTCGCTTTACAGAGCAGGCACTTGGGTGAATTAAAGGGTGAAGAATTTTCACATTGATTACCTACCGCATTTCAAGACAGGTGGGAAGTCCAGATATGCAAGTAGAAAATAAAAAAGACAACTTTTTCCACTCTCTTCCATTCCTCTAAACTGAAAGCCTCTTCCCTACTCAGCCTCAGGAGCAAAACATCCTGAGAAATCTATCAGCAATCAAAACTCAAAGATACCTATAATTTTTAATTCACATGTTTCTTTAAAAGAAGAGACAAACACTGCTGTTAGCTGTCAATAGTAGATACATACAGTTCAGAGCTAAGTCTCAGGATGATACCATAGAAACTTCAAAACAAACAATGGACTGTCAGAGATAAAATCTAATTGAGTGTTACAAATCTATGCCAAGGGCCAATCTTATAAACGGATGGCACTAAAGGAGTTAATAAAAGAAAGATGTGAATGATAGGATTAGAGGATTGGAAGATCCAGATAGCCTGAAGAATGTTCATACAAGTTTAGACCTTCAAATTCCTTTCCTTGGAGACAGCTGTTGAGTAGTATTGCTTGCTTAAATTGATCTTGATGATGAACAGAATGTGATCTCAGGCCAAACTATGTCACATAGCTTATCTCCAACCTTGATTATTTTTTCCAAACCCTCTAGCTCGCAATCCAATTTTTATATTAATCTTTTTAGTGTAAAATGTCATATGAGATCTAGGTACAGAAACCATATACGCATAACATTTATTCATTCTTAGTACAATCCCAAATCCTATTGCACTTTATGGAAGTCATTTTCATGTGCTCTTACTAACCAGGGAACCCACATTCAGAAAGTAAATGAAACAGATGCATACCCAGTCTAAATTGGCTGAGGCACATGGTAGTTAGGTCTGCACAGTCCATTGAAATTCCATTTCCCTAGATGAGATGTCAGATATAGACAGATGAGTGGCTTGTCTTTGTCCCAAGTAAGTTTGTTTTCATCCCTTCAAGCTACCTTATTGGTCTTTAATGTTCTTTGCTGTTCCAGCAAATTACACAATCTATAGTCATAGCTCAACTTTCAGGTAATTATCCTGAAGCAGTGTGGCTTAATGGAACCAGCACACATGACTGTAAGTCAGGAGATCTGGGATTTGATCCTGGCTCTGCCACTTCTGCCACTTGCCTGTGTGACTATGGGCAAATCGCTTAACTTCTCTGTCTCAATTTCCTCTTTGATAAAATTGCCTAAATTTTAGTCCTTCCTATCTCTCAGACTGTGAGCTCGGGTCAGGCAAGGACTCTATCTGATCATATATATTTTTCCAGCCCTTGGTACATGAGCTTAACAAATGCCACAGTTACTATATTATTTCAAAATGAGGGCACCATAAGTAGCCAAATTCAAGAACGCCCTAACATCTTTATTTTCATGTTATAAGAGGTAACTTCCCTCTAGATATTTTCTAAAGATTTAAAGTTGAGATTAATAATAATAATTACGGTATTTGTTAAGTGCTTAACTATGTGCCAGGCACTGTAGTAAGTGCTGATTAAGAGCTGAGGCACAGTTTCTGATCATCAGATGGATTCCAACAGTTATTAATCTCCATGAAAAGTCCTTGTCCCAAACCCCAGTGTACTAAAATTTTGAATTGCGTAAATACAAAAGTAAAATATCAAGCTGTGCTCTAAGATCCAAAGTTGGAAAATAACAGCTCATCAAAACACTAAGCCCACATTTTAAAAAAATAAAATAAAATAAAAAGGTAGAGAAAGAGAACTACCAGTACAGCCCAGCAATTGACTGGGAAAAAAAGGTGAGGTGGGTCTTGAAGGAAAATCCCTACCACACATTGTTCCATACCTATCTAGAAAGTTTTGCATTGGGAAGAGTGAAGCAGCTGCATGGTTCATTAAAATCAGTGAATGGTATTTATAGAGTGCTTACCACGTGCAGAGCACTGGGGAAAAATGCAATACAGTAGAATTGGTAGACATGCTCTCTGACCAAAGAGGCTTACACTCTACAGGGGCAGATAGATCTTAAAATACTTATAGCAGACAGATCTCAAAATAAATTACAGATAGAGGGAATGTCAGAATATAAGGGTATACTTATACCAAGTGCTTAGTCAGTGCTCTGCACATAGTAAGCATTCAGTAAATTTCACTGAATATGGGTGAGTATCAAAGTGCTTAAGTAGGTGACACAGAAAGAAGAGGGGGCCCGCTAAACAATGCTCCTTAAAGGTCCAGCCCTCCAAGGCTTCCGTGAGCATAACGTTATACTCCTCAATCACCTAAAGATGATACTCGGTGCATTCTAGTATTCATATTAAAAAACCCCAAAGTCAATGGAGTCAGGAGAAATGGGGATTTACAATGGTTCAAAATAGGGTATTTGGGACATAGACTGGTAAAATTAAATAGAGATAACATTGAGATTCTCTCTCATTATCTCTCCCTCTCTTTCTGTTCATCTTTCTCTTCCTCCCTCTAAATTTCAACATCATTTCCTAGGGCACAGCTGATAGAAATCCATCTGCCATTTCTATGTTCATGCAAATACAATCAGTTGCTAATGGAAACCTGCTTTACAAAAAAAAAATCTGGAAATGTCAACTTAATCTTTAGAGGAGTTTATTTCAAAAGAAATAAAATCATATGAACACTTATAGCTGTGCTATTTCATGACTTTATTCATTCTAAATATGAAAGAATTGAGCTAATTTTTAATGTTTAAAAGGATGAAGTTACAAAATGCTTCCAAGTCTCAGAAAGAAAAAAAATAATTCTGTGAAGACTTTAGTTGGCTGAAAATTTCTTGCAGAAATATAGATGTGATTCAATTCCAAAATAGGAGTTCCTTGGACGTCTTCTGAAGTCAGATCTGATAACATTAAAAGAGTACTGTCACTTGTAAACCAGAAAAGATGCCAAATAACCCACACTTCTCAGGGTGTCCCATTAAGAGGTTCTAACCGAATCATTATGGGGCAAATCTCTTGCCCCCCTGCACTACAGAGACTTTTGCCCTGCCCCTCTCCAACACACAAGGCTGCAGAAGCCCTGCTCCAGGTAATGGAAGAGGGTGGTATTGAGACCACCAAACAAAATGAAAACTCCATTTGAGCATAGGCATTTGTTTGCGTTTGTGAGTATAGGGTTTAACAATAGTTGTGCACATGACTGGGTTCATAAACAGAGCTTAAATACACAGGCCCTTTTTCCCAGGGCAGATCACAGAGACTGATATCTTCACCATCCCAGAGCACTGAACAATCATAACTGAACATGTGCCCAGGAAGATTTTTTGATGTTTAAGAATATGAGACCCTAAGCCTGAACATCCCAGGCTGAACCTCTAACTGGATATTGGACTTACCAGAAGTGAAACAGATCATGTTCTTAGCTGCAGGTTCTTCCAGAAAGCTGATGATTTTATATGAATCTCGGGAAGAAAGTGCTAGAAAGTGGGCTAATAACTGGTCCTAGGACAGGGAATTGGGGGTTGTTTTGTGGGGGACAATTGGGGGTTGTTCTTTGTGGAAAGAAGGGGGAGAATTTAATTACTGAAGCCCTGGGTCTCATTCAGGGAAACAAATTGCAAAAACATGTTAGAGAAGTTTTAAACTTGTTATTAACAATGCTGAGTGGGCTTTAACAAGAGGTTTTTCATGAGAAGGTTTTTAACAAGGCGAGGTGATAATGGGTGAGAAATTCCCTAGACTCTGTTAAGCAAACTGTGGGGCACGAAAAACAGGATGAAACACTGAGGGATGCAGTCACTAGGAAACTTAAATCACTGGGAAGATAAGAAATGTCCAAATTTCAACATGGATCAATAAGACAACTGGCACTTAAGAAAGTGCACATCATAATGATTTTTTTTGAAGCCTTAGTTTACAATGAGAATAAAATGGCAGACTAAATAACCACTGAAGTCAGTATTTCACAGGTGATTTCATGTCATAGGATTCAGGACTCGAACATAAAATCTACCTCTCTCAATTCAGGGGAGAAACTATGCATGCACTGAAGATGGAGGTGATACCTTAATGAAAAATAACACATAAAGGAAAGGAATCCTCAAATCCATAAGACTCAGCCGGTTTTAGGACAGAGTGAAGCAAGCTATCTTTATTAGGGTAAGGGCATCCATGATGGTAATAAGGTTCTTTTGCTTTACAAGCAGGCCTGGGGCCATCCGTCTCTGGTTTAAGCCTCTGAGTATATTTCAGAATCTGAGCCTAAAAACAGTTCTGATTGCAAATCTAATGAATGGGTGATGTTACTCCAATTGGGAAGACTTCTCCATAAGAAGGTGTATCCAGCTCTGCACACAGGAAGTGCTCAACAAATACTACTGATGATGAGCTTTATCAGGTCATCTGATTCCTTACAATGTGGGGACTCAATCCATCAGGGGTATTTACTGAGCACTTACTATGGCAAAACAATATACTAATCACTTGGAAGAGTACAATACAGCATAGATGGCAGGCACATTCCCTGAGAACAGTGAGTTTACAGTCTAGAGGGGAAGATGACTCCATATCTGGAAAATTAACTGCAATTCATTCAATTATATTTACTGTGTTTCCTGTGTGCAGAACACCGTACCAACTGCTTGGGATACAATACAACAATAGTGACTATCCCTTCCCACAGTGAGCTCTCAGTCTATATTGGGGAATGAGTGGTGTTCTTTTTTGTGTAATGGTTACTGTGTCATAGGTATCTTAACATGCCATGAGGAAACCATGACTTCTTTCCTATTGCTAAACTTTGCATCATTTGAACGTAAAGGCCTTGTGTACCAACTTGGTTATACTTAGCTCCCTCAAGAGCTTAAAGTCATGCTCTGCCCACATGGGGCTACTTTTTAATTGCCCATCTCATAGGCAAGAAATGCTGCTATACTTACTGGCCAATGGCTGCTCTCAGCCTGTGACAAGTAGTTGGCCTCATTTGTATTATGGCCTTCACCCAAATCAAAGGGAGTTAGGACTCCTTATAAGCAATCCTATTTACTTAGTATAGTGCTTTGCACACAGTAAGTACTTGGGAGAGCAAAGTAAACAGGGAACATAGATATGTTCCCTATCCACAACAAGCTTAGAGTCTAGAGGGGGAGACAGACATTAATCTAAATAATTTATAATATAATTAAAATACATATACATAGGTGCTGTAAGGTTGACGGTGGGGCAAATTTCAAGTGCTCTAAGGTCACAGATCCAAATGCAGAGGTCTGTTCCCATCCTAGGAGATAGATATCTTTCTCTATGTGCAGTCCACAGAGGTCATGGCTTGAGAATCAAATTGTCTTAATAATATGCAGTAATAGTATAGTAATAGTATAGTAGTAGTCCTGAGCACCTAAGTGCAGTATGATGTTCTGTATACTTAGAAGATTCCACATATTCCCTGCCCACAAGGAACATCACTCTCTTCTCTCTTGAGACATTATGTCACAAGAACATTAAGCATCACTTCTAGTCAATTCCATTCAACAGTCATTCCATTTAACTGAGTGATAGTTGCTTCATTAGCACTTTTTTTAATAGATGGACCAACATCCCTAATAACCAATGTATATCAATTTTTCTGACCTTTCTGAACTTTAAAAATACTATGTTTCATCAGGCACAATCAATCTTCCTGTATAATTTCACATAGTAAGAATCCAGTGTCAAAGTGCTGTGCTAAATACTGGAGTAGAAATAAGAATATCAGAAGTCTTTATACACACACACACACACACACACACACACAATGTTACTTGTTAAGCACTTCGTGCCAGGCACTGTACTAAACTCTAGGGTAGATACGAGGTAATCAGGTTGCATCCAGTCCATGTCAACATGGGTCGCACAGTTTTAAACCCCATCTTAAGGATGAGAGCAAAGACAGAGAAGTTGAGTGATTTGCCCCAGGTCCCACAGAAGACAAGTGGGTGAGTTGGGATTAGAACCCAGATCCTCCTGACTCCCAGACCTGTGTTCCATACACTAGGCTAAGATGCTTTTGCCCTCATTTATGTAAAGTTTTGCCAGTCTCTCCCGTGGACCTTTTCACTGGTGGAAGATGTATTTTGCAGAGATGATGTATTGAAAATATCCTCCGTTGTGTGAGTTGGACTGTTTATAGCTTACTGATGGTGAAGTTTGGAAAAAGAGAAGTGTTCATTCAAGCTAGCAGTTTCCTAGCAAGTTGAGAAGGTACCTGAAACTTGACTGTCCCTTCTAGTGTAAATATATCTTTTGAGAAGAAATGAAAGCATGGTCTGATTTGTTATTGCTGCTTCTGGAAAAAAAAATTTAGCTTAAAGTGTGTGGGATTTTGTTGGCAATACCATTCAAGAATTCACTAGCCATGCTTCTGAATCTATCATTTTAAAAGAGAGAGAGTGTTGTATTTCTGATATATTTTACTTCCAACGAAAATGCTCAACATGTAAACATGCTTTCCCTCCCTCACAATGGTACACTTTTAATCACTTTGTTTTTGACTGAGAAAGTGTGAAGTGTTTTGCATGAATAATTATAATTATGTAAAATCCACTGTGTTTTTTTTAATGCTAAGCAAAATAATTTTTTACTCTAAGTACTGAAAAGTACCCTGCAAGCATGCTAAACAGTTTGTGTGTCATAATGTAGCAGAGTAAAAGTTTTTTATTCTAAATTAATTCAAAGGTGACAAGAATGTCATTTAAAGTTCATCTTTCCCTTTAGAGTGGATTATATTTGAAATGAAAAGGAGCTATGATTAACTGATACCTACCATAAATGGAAAAGGAGGTATGCTATGTGCATCATAAAAGATCAATTCTCAAATATATTTTTTGGGAATGCAATGTAAGGTGGTTTAATATGTCTCCAAGTTCTGCACACACTAGGCCCTTTTTACATTATATTGATTGATTCACCTCTGATGAAGAATAAATGAAAGCATCTTTCATTTAGCACTTTAGCATGAATTTGTGTTGGAATATGCGCAGTTGAAATAGGTGTGATAAAATGCTGAAAAACAAAACACTTCTCATAATATCCCAAATTTCAACAAGCAGAAGACAGGAAAAGCAAGGATGTTAAATTAGACAACAATGGCTCCGTGATGGGTGGGTGCATTTTCCTTAAGGAAATGCCTTTCAGGCAAAATCCTTCAAGATTGCACAATAATAATAGTAATAATAGTGGTATTTGTTAAGCGCTTACTATGTGCCGGGCACTGCATTAAGCACTGGGGTGGATACAAGCCAATTAGGTTGGACACAGTCCCTGTCCAACAAAGGGCTCAAAATTTTAATCTCCATTTTACAAACAAGGGAGCTGAGGCACAGAGAAATGAAGTGACTTGTCCAAGGTATCCCAGCAGACTAAGTGGTGCAGTGGGGATTAAAACCCAGGTCCTTCTGAGTTCCAAGCCTCGATCCACTAAGCCTCGCTGCTTCTCTGAAATATAAGACAGGCAGGGGGCACCCAGATTTGTACTGGGGAAACTCCCGATCTGAATTAAATTGCTCTAACCCCTGCCCTATACCCCCTTGTCAAAATGGCACCTCATCAATCTGCTCATAATTTGTATGACTAAAGTAACTCAGTCTGAGCAGGGGGAGATTCCGGGACAGAGGAAGGTAGGACTTTCCATGAAGCTTGTGAGGAAGCAACCCAAGCTGACTGTGGGATCACAGATTGTCCATTGAGGGCACGAATATGTGGTTTACTTGAGAGCCAGAATGTTTATAGGTGAACTTGGAGGTGAGCTCGACAGCAAAGGCAGTGGGAACTCCAGTCTGGCTGCCATAGCTAGGGGTCTCCCAGCAGGTCAGAGAGCTGCCCCTGCAATAGCCACCACTTCCAGGCTGGGTGGGTAGAAGAAGATTCACACACGTGCTCCAATGAGGATGGGAGGTGTCCATCTTCCCTCTGGTCAGCCTGGACTTTACAGCAAGGAAGTCCTTTTTCCTCTCCCATCAAACTATCAACAACTGAAGCAGCTCTCCCAATTCCTCAGGAAATTTCAGGCTACCTGAGGTCCATCTTTCCATCATTCCAAAGCAGGGAGAAACAGGGAAGTACCTGTGAGAAGTCTTGTGTTTGTTTTCTTTTTATTTATAAAAGATGAAAAATTATACCTTCTAGGGCCACCAGCAGCCCAAGACAAGAGCGACACCTGGACTGGGAAGCACTGAGGCCCCTACCCGGCCCAGAGAACATCACATGACTGACAGGGAGAGATGATGCCATATTGATCAGAATTCAACCACTTCCCTGCAGCATTGATAGAATCAATAGAATATCCAGACGTATTTGTAAGCCAGCTAAGCTTAGTGGAAAGAGCCCGGGAGTTAGAGTTAGAGTTGGGAGTTAGAGGTCATGGGTTCTAATCCCAGCTCTGCCACTAATCAGCTGTATGACTTTGGGCAAGTCACTTAACTTCTCTGGCCTTTAGTTACCTCATCTGTAAAATGGCGATTAAGACTGTAAGCCTTACGTGGGACAACCTGATTACCTTGTATCAACCCCAGAGCTTAGAACAGTGCTTTGCACATAGTAAGCACTTAACAAATACCATAATTATTATTATGTAAATCACAAAACTGTCATAAACCCACAACATCAATTGCTGTGCAGGCCAAATCTATAAATAAATAGGAAGTTACAAAGAAGATGGATGATGAGACCAAGGGCATGATGAGAAGGCCTGATACAGTGGGGCTTTTAAATAGGATTTTGAAGAGGAAGGGAGGAATAGGGCTAGGCAAAATTAAGGAAAAGGGCACAGCGGGAGGGAGAGATGGAAAGGAGCTGGGAGAGCTTGAGTGAAAGCTTAGAGATAGGAGAATCAAAGTGTGGAGATGGATTGGTTGGTAGGTAGAAACTAGAAAAAGTGTTCAGGAATGAGGGAACCACCTGGAGGACACTTTAAATCCTGGGAGCCATTAGTAATTTTAGAAGAGGAAGGATGTGATCTGATTGGTATTTGTTAAGCTCTTACTATGTGCCACGCACTGTTCTAAGCACTGGGGTAGATACAAGGTAATCAGGTTGGACACAGTCCCTGTCCCTCATTGGGCTCACCATCTTAATCCCCATTTTACAGATGAGGTAACTGAGGCCCAGAGAAGTTAAGTGACTTGCCCAAAGTCTCACAGCAGACAAGTGGCAGAGCTGGGATTAGAAACCAGGTCCTGCTCTCAGACCGGTGCTCTATCCAATAAACCACACTGCTTCTCGATGTATGTGTGGAATACACCAGTGGAAGAAGAGTCTGGACACAAGAAGACTAGTTGTAGGAAATAGGGCAAGGTAATGGAGGCCTCATTTTAGGATAAAGGCAAGGTAACACCACCAAGGCAGATTTATTAAAAGGACTTTGATGGAAAAATGACTTGCAGCCAATAAGAAATAGATCAAAAACATCTTACCAGCTCTTTGTGATTCTAACAAGACATTAACAAAGACCTGTTAGGTACCAAGCACACTCAGAGAGTTAGCGATTAAGCACTCATTGATTGTTTGGATTGGAGACCGCCAAAGCATTTTAAGCATATCTTCAAGTTATATATCATAAATTATTTATTTTAATGTCTGTCTCCCCCTCTATTCCATAAACTCCTTGTGGGCAGGAAACATATCTGCTATATTGGACTCTCCCAGGTACTTAGTACAGTGCTCTACATATAGTAAGTACTCAATAAGTAGCATTGACTGATTGAATGAGGCAAAGAGGGAATCTTACAAAAATGGAAAAAAGCAACAAAGTGATCTTTTAATGCAGCAGTCTGGCCTAAGAATGAGGAACCCTGGGCTCCGGTCCCAGTTCTGGCCCTAGTTCGCTGGATGACCTTGGGCAAATTATTTAAGATCACTGGGCCTCAGTTGCCTCAACTATAACCTGCTTTTTCCTACAATGGAGCTTGGTGCCCTCCGAAGCAAAGAAAAACTTCTAGAAAAAGAAGCGGCCTTAAATCCACATTTGAGAATATTAGTGCCACAGTCAAAGCCAAGAAAGTGATGAGCTCCTAGATCTGGTACAGACTCGGAAAAATCTACAAGCAGGGAAGAAACTGCAGTTCAGGGACAATTTTTAAAAATGTGGAATGACTTTAAGCCAAAAGATTCATAAACTTCAGGCTTATAACCAAAATTAGGTTTTGGGTTTTTTTTTGTTTGCTTGTTTTTTCTGTAAAGCAGAATTTCTAGTTCATCCCCATTTTCATATAGGGAGAGCCCTTAAATTTCCTAAGGGAATTAGGCATTTCTAAGCAGCCCACACACTGCTTAGAGTTTATTTAAATTAAATATATAAATGTGACATTCAAATAAATTTAAGGTAAAAACTATTGACTTCCTAAAAATTAGGTATGAGTTGAAAAAATTTAACTGAAATTTTCTCAAAAATGGAGAGGCATGAATGAATAGAACATATTTTATCATTTACCATAGCAACAGCTGTTTCAATGTAGAATCAAGTCAGTTTGCAACAAATATTTTGAGTAATAGACACATTCTAAACCTGGGTGGAACTGGAGTGGGTGGGTGTAATTACCCCACCCACTTACCCACAACTTCCTCACAAATAACACATTCCCTTTAAGGAGAAACTACAGCCTATAAAACTAAATATAATCCACATTTTCTGTTTTCAACTACCATACTGTATTCTCTAGGGTGATCAGAGGTATTGGCAAGTAAAACGATGATTACTGTGTACATTTCCTGCCATCTCAAAATAACGATAGAATTTTCTAAAAATTACTGACGTTCTGAAATCTTACACAGAGATAGAGGTATATCTAAGAGCAACTTCAAGGGACTGCAGAATGCACTACGCTAGCTTGTCTAACAATGAAATAATTAGGATCACAGAATTACGTTACTCTTACAGTGAATCTGATTACTTTCTTGAAAAAGTTACTCAGAAGTAGTGTGGCTTAGTGGAAGGAGCTTGGGCTTGCAAGTCAGAGGTCATGGATTCTAATCCTGACTCCGCCACTTGTCTGCTGTGTGACTTTGGACAAGTCACAACTTCTCTGTGCCTCAGTTCCCTCATCTGTAAAAATTGGGATTCAGACTGAGCCCCACGTGGGACAACTTTATTACCTTGCATTTACCCTAGTGCTTAGAACAGTGCTTGGCACATAGTAAGTGCTTAGCAAATACCATTATTAACAAAAGATTACAAATACCAACTCTCCAAGAATCCATTTATGGCAGATCCTTTCTTTTTTTCCTTCATTCTTCCACTTATTTTTGTCTCAATCCTCCAGGAAACCTTTCCATATCACCATTCATATCACCATAGCCATGTGATCACCAGGCCCATCTTTAGTAATTGTGTATTAATCCAGAAGGCTTCTTGTAGATGGGATTTTAGTAGAGTTTCTAAAACAGGGAAATAGAAGGTCTGGAATATGGAGGTGAAGGGCAATTCAAGCCAGGGGAACAATATGTACCTATCTTTAATTTCTGTTGCTTCCCCCACCTATAATTATCTGTCTTCCTTGCCAGACTGTGAAATCCTTGAGGGTGGATATTGTATCTATTAACCCCACTATACTGCTCTATGCAGAGAATAATGTTATGCACAGAAAAATAACTCAGTCAATACCCCTGCATGATTAATGGGTCACACTGGTGTTGTTTGGAGGAGTTCAGAGATGTGCCTAAAGGATTCTTCAGAATAATAATAAAAAAGTAATATTTGTTATGTGCTTTCTATATGCCAAGCACTGCAGTAAGTACTCAGGTAGATGTAAGATAATCAGGTGGGGGACAGTTTATGTTTTACATGGGAATGGCACTCTAATGGAGAGAGATAATAGGTAATTTAGTCCCCATTCTACAGATGACAAAACTGATACATAAGGAGGTTAAGTGACACAGCAGGCAAGCGTCAGGAAGGATTAGAACCCAGGACTCTGACTTCCAGGGCTGAGCTCTTTCAATCTTGACTGATTCCCACAGTGGTGAATAATTGCTCAATGTAGGAACAGAGAGTGAGGACTGGGGTGGGGGTGGGGGGTTAGAATTTCTATCCATGTGTTATACATTTACAATTTATGACAGGTTTCCTTCCCTCCCTCCCTTGTCTTGTACTTCTAGCATACGTCCCCAAGAACCCAATACAGATCTCAGCACACATTAGGTAGTCAAATGTCACTACTCATGAAAATTATCTTTAAATGGACTATTCCTGTTCTCCCCCGAATACTGACGGTACATCATATGTTCTATTTTAAAATTAAAGCTATATAGTACTACTAATCACATGACCAGTTATGTCTCAAGATCCATTTAAGATTGATTAGCAAAGGCTCTCTAACAGCTCTTATTAATTCTCCTTCTACTGTCCAAACCCCGGTTTGTTCAAGCTGGAAGTTTCAGAAAATAAGCTGCCCTCTGTTGAAACCAGCTGTAGAAGTACAGACATCCCTGTGGGACTATTTGGCACCAGTAGACACCTCAGTCACAGACTTTATTAGCATTTAATTCATTTCATTTTAAAAGGATTAGGAGAAATGTTACCATAACTGAATGCAGTCCTCATTTCACTATCTAATAGCATTTCTCCATCCAAAAAGGTGATCTTGAATATTAAGAATTGCTTATTTTACTCAGTATCTTTGCAACAATGTTTCTCTAACAAGAAAAGATGAATAATTGAAGTCTTCCAGTTAACTAGCTACTTAGAAGAAAGCAGCTATCAGATCTAACCTCTCTGAGTCAGGTTAACTAGTCAATGTCTCCTGTTAATATTTCCTTTTTATCTGGAAATAATTGATTAGTCTCCATTCATTATATAAAATTATGGGCTGGTTCCCACATATTACAGAAAATAGCTAATGTGTGAAAACAAACTTTGCTAAATGCAACTGAGGACTTAAGATCTTTTGTCATCATGGTGACCTTGAATGGACAGCTTACCCTTGAGTCAAGGAGATCTTTCCCTTCTATCATTAAGCAGTACAAATTACGGGGTTAATAGCCTCACATATCTTAGCAAATAACATTTCTTCATCTTCACATTAGCACCTGGTATTTATGTAGCATGGCACAAGAAAGGTAAGTATTTGCAGCATTGCAAAAGTCCTCATATATAAAAAAAAGAGGGCGACCGTGAGGGAGGGAAAGAGGGAGACATAGGGAGAGAGCTAAAACAGTAAGACAATCCAGCATGCCAAGTAGCCACAACTACCTACTGGCTCCCTACAAAATCAGGATTGGCATATAAATCCCAGGATGCCATCTTTTGCAAGAAATATCTATTTAAGCTGGCATCTGACAACTGTAAGGATGTTGCTAGAACCAATAGCATGCCAGCCTCATCAATAAGTATGAAATGAAACAAAGGTTAGATGGCCTTAAAAGTACCAACTGAGAGGAACTGATTTTTCATGCATTTCAACAATGCCCCCAGGATCTTTTGTACAAAAAATTCTCCAAGAGACTGATTCAAGTTTACCCCAGTCTTTTGTACTCTCTCATTAAGAAAAACATAGGATGGTTATTAATGCCACACAAATTACATATCCATAATTTAATCATTTATATTAACATCTATCTCCCCCTCTAGACTGTGAGTTCATTGTGGGAAGGGAATGTGTTTTTTTTTTATTGTCATATTGTACTCTCCTAAGGGCTTACTTAGTACAGGGCTTTGCACACAGCAAGTGGTCAAAAAATATGATTGAATGAAAATTAATGAAAACTGTTGTTCTCATTAAAACTGGACCATTCTATCACTGTATTACATTGTTATTGTACGATTGTCATTATAGCCATGGTATTGCTGCTATTACTATTATAATAGGGAAGCAGTGAGGCCTAATGGATAGAGCACAGAAGTCAGAAGGACTCAGGTTCTAATCCCAGCTCCACTATTTCTCTGCTGTGTGATCTTGGTCAAGTCACTTCACTTCTCTTTGCCTCAGTT
The DNA here is from genome assembly GCF_004115215.2 of Ornithorhynchus anatinus. Lineage (NCBI taxonomy): Eukaryota > Metazoa > Chordata > Mammalia > Monotremata > Ornithorhynchidae > Ornithorhynchus > Ornithorhynchus anatinus. The sequence goes on from NC_041737.1 coordinate 17,670,123, forward strand.
CTCTCATTTGTAAAATGAAGATTAACTGTGTGAGTCCCAAGAGGGACAGGGATTGTGTCCAATTTAATTAGCTTGCAGCTACCCCAGTGCTTAGCTCAGTGCCTGGCACATAAATGCTTAACACATACCATAAAAAAAAAAACAAACCAAAAAACATTAAGACAAAGCTGGAGACAATGCTGCATCCTAGGTGCCAAGACTAGACCAGAATGGAACACTACTAACCAGAAAGGAATGCCTGTTTTTGAGTAAATGATTTTGTCAGCAGAGAGATAAGGGGGCAAAAAGGAAAACAGAACTAGGGGCCACAAACATCAAACATAACATGAGACAACCTGAGCACAGGGTAGCCTGTAAGCTCCTTGAGGAAAGGGATTGTGTGTACCAACTGCATTTTACCCTTTAGAGCACTTAGGACAGTAGTCCATACAAAGAAGGAGTTTAATCAATAGCACTGTAGCCAGGACAGTGGGTCTCACCCAGAGCTTTTCAGCCACACACCCTAGTAAAAGAATACTACTGTCATTCATGTCTTCTAGCTCAAAGGCCAAGTTGTGCTCTCTCTCTCGATACCACTCCCCCCCCTCCACACACACACACGAGAAGCAGCGTGGCTCAGTGGAAAGAGCCTGGGCTTCGGAGTCAGAGCTCATGAATTGGACTCCCGGCTCTGCCACTTGTCAGCTGTGTGACTGTGGGCAAGTCACTTAACTTCTCTGTGCCTCAGTTACCTCATCTGTAAAATGGGGATTAACTGTGAGCCTCACGTTGTACAACCTGATTACCCTGGATCTACCCCAGCGCTTTGAACAGTGCTCTGCACATAGTAAGTGCTTAACAAATACCAACATTATTATTATATAAAATATATTAGGCTATCACACTTATTACATCATTTCTCTTTATTTTTAAATTTTAGCCCATTATATTATTTTACATCTCTAGCCTAAAATATCCATGCTACAAGGGTTGCCTTTTCCCTTGAAATGGAAATGTAGTTAAACAGCCTTGATAAATGTCGAAAGCCATCGCTTCAACTTTTCTATTATGAAGAATGGGGATACAAATTTAGGTTCCACATCAGGATGACAGAAATTGCTTCTGTAGGAGGGGAGAAAAGAGGTAGGGGTGGAAAGCCTCAGATCTTTTCCAAATCCTCAATTCCTCAACTCTCTACTATGACCCCTCCCCCTCCCCTCCAACACACACACACACACACACACACACACACACACATATTCCTTCACTGCTGCCACTTTCTGCTCTTCTCCATTCTGCCCTGACCTGGCACCAGTCCTCTGATTTTGTAGCTCCAAGAGTTGGGAACCTCCAGGCATGGGGGAGCCAGGAATAGTGGCTTCAGAGAGATCTGCAGGGACAGTTGTGGTGGCCATTGGAGCTGTGATTGTGTAATAGAAGCTGAAAGTAGATATGGAGTGGACCTGAGTTGTTCATTCCATTGTGCTGATAGGAATGCCACCATTTTATGAGCTGGACCCCCAGATTTGCTACTCCCAGGCCTATAACTAGAGATTTTCCATCAGAGCCAAAAAGTCTCAAGAAAGAAGCCTGACTTCTTAGCTTGGCACATCATAATCATTATCTCCACTAAAATCCTTGCCAACATTTTGCCCCCACACTCTAAATGAAAAATTGGTATGACTGCTTCAGAGTGAGAGGTGCCAGAAAAGGATGAAAGCTGAGGAAATCCAGGCAAGAAGGGAGCAAATAGGCTTGGAACAAACAGGTTGATGGAAGGCCTAGCTTTGGGTTGATAGGAAGGGGGTTGAATCCATAACTTTTAAGATCATTAAAGGAATGAAAATTGTTCTTCTGAAGGTCAATTCAGAAGTATTTCATTTAAAAAAACAGTCCAGCCAGCTGGAGTACCTTGCAAAAATACAGGAAAATGTTTCATGTTTCATTCCTGGAATTCCACAGAGGTGCTTGCTCTGTTTCTACATGAGAATTCAGCACAGATGTCTCAGCCAGAGGAACTGCCTAGCCTGTTCCTGACCAGGTGTTCTATGTGGAAGTGCTTCTAGTGGGCTCCAGCAAATGGTTTGAGTGCAGAGTTATAACTCCAAAGACTCCTTCCAATTTCTCCTCTAAACTGGAATTAAAATACTACCTTTGACCAACTTGCTTCAAAATAGCATGAATTAAAAGAAAACAGTATCTGCTAGAAGTCCCCAGTGCCTCTTGCAACATGACATTACTGAAATACTAAGGTGTTGGAATTTCGCAATTAGTCTTATTAAATTTTTCACTGAAAATAATCTTAATATTCAAAGTGTACTAAAATCTTTCATGTTCAAGGAGAACCTATCGTGTTCTTTCTGACCGGAAGAGCTTATTCAGGCATGCAAGAGTGGCTGAAAAGACAGGGGCATGCCAGCATTTCCTTCCATGCTGTGTACTTGTAAGGATATAGATCCTTGCTCTGTTAATGGATTTTACCCATAAGGAACCTATCTCTGTGTTCAAGCTTGTACCTTGGTAGCTCAAAACTTATGAAGTCTTGATCACGGAGAGCAATCTATCTCCTGACTGATCTGCCTGCTGTAATAACTTTCACTGTTGCTCAAGATGATGCTAAGCTATGTCTTTACATATAGAGAGTTTTATGTATTATTCTAAGAAGGCAAAAAAACCCAAAGAAGAGGTTTCTTTACAGCTTAGAGACCAAAATTATATCTCTTGGAGAGTGAGACTGTAAGCTCGTTGTGGGCAGGGAATATGACTGATTAGTGCTGTTGTGTAGTCTCCCAAGTGTTTAGTACAGTGCTCTGCCAACAATAAGCACTCAATGAATACAACTGAATGACTGAATAAAGTCCCCTACAAGGTGCTCTATGACATCAGAGTAGCCCTATTGGAACAAGGAACTCCAGCTACAAGCACCACTGATAGTAGCAAATGGGAATCACCAAGGTCTCGTCTTTCAGGATGGATGGGGTGAAAAGATGACATCACCCGGATGGGGTGGGGTGAAAAGATGACATCACCAGGATGGGGTGGATGGAAATAGCTCAACTATTTAGAAATTCTTTGCAGAAAAAAAAGGAACAAGAAATGCATCAATTGCTTGTAGCTTTTCATGAATTTAATCAGTGAACTATAAAAGCTGTACCAGGACATGTAGATCAAGGGAAGGCATGAACATGTCCAATAGTGGATAACAAAGACACCAAAATGAAAACATGCATACTTTACTAAAGAAGCTAAAATACAGGCACAACCACACAATTCCAGCCCCACTAAGAACAGATGGACGGACTCATCCTCACCAAAAACAGACAGATGCTTACTCATTTGGCAAGAACAGTAATCTTTTGAATATGCTGTCCGCAATTTCAGAGATTAAAAAAAAGCATGAGAAACTAATCACACTATGAATCATGGTCTTCATTGAAACTTTTGAGACAGTCACTTCTGCATTCAAAGCCTTGGGAAATAGTAAAACTACTGAATCTGAAGAGATTCCTGCAAATGTTTACAGGCAGAGGACATCTGAACCATTTTTCTTCAGTGTGTATGACAATGAAGAAACCATAAGTATCATAACCACCATCTTTAACAAAGACAATTAACTATGGAAATAACCTGGGCATATCGCTGCTTTTCTGATGCCAACAAGAATCCTGCAGGGAAGACTACAGAGGATAACAGTCAAACATACATTATCTGAATCATAAAGAGATTTCAGACTAAATACAATACACCAGATTCATATCTTTCCAGCACCAAATGCAGCAAACAGGATTAGGATGATCATATTATTTACTCTGTCAACTGCTGAGTAGTTCATCAAGGTTTCATGGCACTATCTGATGCTTTCAAAAAATAAATAGAAATAGAATAAAAAAATGCATAGCTTTGTGGAGATCTACAGGGTTTGAAATAGCTGGTTGTGAAGATTGATACTAAACTGAAGTTCTTTAAAGCTATAATTTCATTCATTCAATAGTATGTATTGAGCGCTTACTATGTGCAGAGCATTGTACTAAGTGCTTGGAATGTACAATTCGGCAACAGATAGAGATGATTCAATTTATCTTGAATCTATTTATTGCCATTGTTCTTGTCTGTCTGCCTCCCCCGATTAGACTGTAAGCCCGTCAAAGGGCAGGGACTGTCTCTATCTGTTACCGATTTGTAAATTCCAAGCCATTAGTACAGTGCTCTGCACATAGTAAGCTCTCATTAAATACTATTGAATGAATGAATAAATCCCTGCCCATTGACGGGCTTACAGTCTACTGGGGGGAGACAGACAGACAAAAACAAGATAACTTAATCACGATAAATAGAATCAAGGGGATGTACACCTCATTAACAAAATAAATAGGGTAATAAAAATATATACAAATGAGCACATTGCTGAGGGGAAGGGAAAGGGGGAGAAGCAGAGGGAAAGGGGGGGAAGGGGGCTTAGCTGAGGGGAGGTGAAGTGGGGGCAGAGAGGGAGCAGAGGGAGCAGAGGGAAAAGGGGAAGCTTGGTCTGGGATGGCCTCTTGGAGGAGGTGAGCTCACAGTAGGGGTCTGAAGAGGGGAAGAGAGTTAGTTTGGCAGAGGAGTGGAGGGAGGACGTTCCAAGACAGCGGTAGGATGTGGGCCAGAGGTCGACGGCGGGACAGGCGTGAATGGGGGATGGTGAGGAGGTGAGCGGCAGAGGAGTGGAGCGGGTGGGGTGAGCAGTAGAAAGAGAGAAGCGAGGAGAGGTAGGAGGGGCAAGGTGATGGAGAGCTTTGAAGCCCGAGTGAGAAGTTTTTGTTTTGTGCGGAGGTTGATAGGCAACCATTGGAGGCTTTTAAGGAGGGGAGTGACATGACCAGAGCGTTTGTGGTCTGATATGCTCTGTGACTGATTCTTCAATCTACCATGAAAACCAGTGCGGTTAACTAAATAGAGCATGAGCCTGGGAGTCAGAAGGACCTGGGTTATAATCCCATTCTGCCTCTTTGCTATGTGACCTTGGGCAAAAATCACAAATTATGTGACTCAGTTACCTCATCTGTAAAATGTGGATAAAGACCAAGAGCCCTTTGTGGGACCTGAACTCTGTCCACCTTGATTAGATTGTATCTACCCCAGCACTAAGTACAGTCCCTGGCACATAGTAAGCACTTAAAAAATGCCATTTTAAAAAAAAAAGAGACGGAGAGGGAAGAAGTTAAGATCGAGGGCCAAATACAAACCATTTACAATGGTCCAGGATCATACAATGAACAATAATAGGACTCCAAAGCAGCTTCTACATGATGAATAGGGGCACAAAAAACCAAGAGAGAAAAATAAACAATTCCAGTGCACAGTGAAGAGCAGTCTCAAACTCCGTGGTATGAGTGGACTCATGGAAGACCACTATTGCTACCCTCCAGTTTAGTCTGTCTTATTAAGAGAAAGGTTTCCTTCAGGACGATTGGGAATTGAAGAGACAAACGTGTATAAAGCAAGCCTGCAAGTGCATCAAATAGTATCAACACGTAATGCAGGAGAAAAGGTGTTGTCATACGTCTTTATTTCTTTTGGCCTCAGAGAGGATAAATTTCACCATTAGTACCATCTTTTAGAAAAATGAAGTAGATATACCAATATAGATACCTTAGTTTTTTTGAATAACAATTTAATATAAATGTTGTTCCTCTATTGTAAAGTTCCTTGATTTTTTTTAAATGGGTGCTCAGATTAAAACTTTTGAGTTCTCTTTGAACATTCTCTTAGAAAGAGATACTCTCCCTGTGTCTTGTGTTTTGACTGCTTGTGATTAAAAAATCCTTACTAGTGTTTAAGTTTCTTTGATAGAAAATATACAATTTATAGATGTGTGCCAAAGTTACCCAGGCACTTTGTAGGGACAAGGGCTAATATTAGGCACCAGGATGCATAGTGTCTTCAAATCTGAAGGATTTTCTCTACCTTGCTGGACATCAAAGTCCAAGACTTGCACCTTCAGCAAAACCTTTTTAATTCTCCATGGGTGCAACACAACGCTTCCTGTTCTAAGTATTCTTTAGCTTACTAAAGCAGAACCGATCCTTTTCATACCTGAATGTGCCTTAACATTGCTTTCATGTTTCAACTGTAAGTTTTCAGTTGCCACATTCCTGTTGAAGTTGTCCGTGGAATAAGTTGACTCTGCTGCTGAACAAAGACCTTTTTATACTTTTCTAAGCTGGTTGCTGAGTGAACCCTGAATATTTAACATTAAACTACCTACCAGGATTGTATCATCTTTGTCATAGAAATACAGTTCATGGTATCACATGTTTCATAAAAAGTGGTGAAATGACAAAACTTGTAAAAATACAAAACTGACTTTTTTCCACTGTTTCTAGAGTGTTTACTGTTACAATACAGCTAATGAGCCCTGATACTGCAGTCCATCAGCTTTTAAAACTATTTAAGCAAAATGAGTGTGTAATTCAAGTAGTACGATGACAGCTTTTTCTAACAAGGTTTAAAAGCAGTTCAGTGTCCTTATTTTCCTTCTCTCTCTCTCTCATTGTGTATTTCTTTCAACTTGAACTATTTTTCACAGACTTCCATTTATGTGGGTCAGTTTTCCGATATTTGATATGACAAGTCTTATTTTAAAATCAACATTTCTTTCTCCATATATGAAAATTTCAAATTCTCTCATCCTGTTCTGTGATTTTTTTTTCCAATCAGGGGAATAAAAGAAAAGAGAGAACATTGATCTTTGGTGACTCCATAGTAGTGACTTCTTCAAACATGAAAAAAAAACCCCTACCAAAACATAAATATTGTATTTAGTTATTTTTATATGAAATGCTAATTCAAATATACTTGAAAAGACTTAACAACCCTTAAGGATCTCTCTCTCTATACACACACACACACACTATGTAGACAAAGAGAGAGTGTACTAAGAAGGTAGACCATTGTGATCTAGATTGCCACAAAGAGGGATGACTGACTTACTAGTAGCCTATATAGAAATTAAGCTTGAGAGTGAAGACTTGTATATGGGGTCTCCTCTTGCCTATTACTCCCATGACTTCGATGCCTTTCTCCCTACCCTCCTCTCCCACCTCTCCACTCTAACCTAATAGCTCAGCAGATAAGATGAACAAGATAGATAACTAGATAAAAGGAAAAATCTTTTTTTCCCACTTCTGTCCTTAAGGACAAAACCAAATCTGCACAGCTTTCCCAGGCTAGTTTCATCTGGGATGGAAGTTTAACTAACTCAATGAAAGTGGGGGAAGATGATGATAAAACATATTTAAATCCTGGATGCAGTTATATCAGCCAGACCTGATGACATACTGTAGAATATTTACTCAATTGTATTTATTGTATGCTTGGGTGATACACATTGCACTACAGCAAAATTGGTAGGCACATTCCCTGGCAACAGTGAACTTCAAGTCTTGAAGGAGAATTAAGGAATTGGTAGTTGTAATTATAAAACCATTTGCTATCATTTTTAAAAACACATGCAAAATAGTTCTTATTTGAAATGGGGTAAAGGGGGGTAAAGGGACAAAGGTTAACCTCAATAATTACAAATAAGTCAATTTAGAATATCTGGGAAGATATTATGGAAAGTTATCTATTAACTTGCAAACAGAGACCAAAAGCTACCAGGAAGCCACAACCACGACTCTGTGATGATCAAATTATGCCAGGCTAATTTTATTTTCTTCTATAAAAGAATGACAGTCCACATAAGCAAGAAAGAAGCAGGAGCTGTAATCCAACTCGGCTTCAGTAGAGCTTTTATTCTATCCAATATGACATCTTCATTAACAAGCTAGGAAAATATGATTTTGACAATTAACTTTGAAGTGCGCACAGGGTTGGGTCATTGGAACCTCCCAAACAAGAGTCATCAATAAATCAGCCTCAAACTAGGAGATTTTTTGTTTCTGAAGCAATTGTCCTGGGAATATATAATCTATCCATGCATGCAAAAATACAAAAACATTTACACAAAATTTTGCCAAAACACCTACCTTCATTAACTTCAAGCCATAACTTTGTTAGGGCATTAGGAATTGTTTATTTGCCAATATAAGCTTGTTTTGATACAGCACACCACAGTGTTGGAAGAAAAGCCCATGTGTATGGTGCTTGAACAGTTGAATTTGTGAGCTCAAATTGTGAGTTTTTCTTAAAGTGAAGTTTTGCAAAACTTCCATGTAGTATAGGAGAATTAGGTGTATCAATGTACTGTCAAAGCAATCTTAAGTATGGTCCAAAATTATATAAAATTGATCAGGTTTGCTGCACTTTGGAGATATGTATAGAAATCAAAATGACTTGGATAAATTGGGAAAAAGGTCTTTTAAACAAAAGAGTGATCATCGTGTGAAAATCACAGTACAAAGTGCTGGAGAGAATATAACAGAGTTGGCAGACATGTACTCTGCCTACTAATAATAATAATAATGTTGGTATTTGTTAAGCGCTTACTATGTGCAGAGCACTGTTCTAAGTGCTGGGGGAGATACAGGGTCATCAGGTTGTACTACGTGAGGCTCACAGTCTTCATCCCCATTTTACAGATGAGGTCACTGAGGCCCAGAGAAGTGAAGTGACTTGCCCACAGTCACACAGCTGACAAGTGGCAGAGCTGGGATTCAAACCCATGACCTCTGACTCCCAAGCTCTTTCCACTGAGCCACGCTAGGGATGATATTGAATATAGGCCAATGCAAACAAGGTACTTAGAAATGTAAAACAAGTACATATACAGAATAGGAAAATATTGAATAGGTATAAATACTAAAGAAAGAGACTCTGGGGTTCATAGTTGACCACAGAGCTGAATATGAGTAAGTTAAAGTAACATATTAAAAGAGCCACATAAGCTGAGAATATAATAACAGTGTATATACTTGCACACACTGTTAATGATGTATATATGCATATATATGTATGTATATTAGAGAGAGAGATTGATTTAAATATAGATATATCTATCTCAATGAGAGTCAGAAGGACCTGGGTTCAAGTCTCAACTCTGCCACTAACCTGCTGTGTGACATTGGGCAAATCACTTGACTTCTGTTGCTGTTATCTCATTTGCAAAATAGGGATTGAGACTGTGAGCCCTAAGGGCAACAGAGATTGTGTCCACCCTGATTAGCTGTATCTACCCCAGTGCTTAGTACAGTGTGTAAGCACTCAACAAATATGACAATCACCTAGTCTTCTAGCAATGGTCTAGCATTTCAAGAACACAAATGAGGGTTAAGGTTTCCCATAGTAGAGCAGATGTCAATGGGCCAATTTCACATTTCTCATAATAAGAAGGGAAAGACAAAAATAGAAGTGCTGGTTGGGTGAACTGAAGTCAAAACGAATCCCTTAGTAATAAGTTTTGATTATTTTCATCATTGTTTTAGTTTCAAATAACTAAAAATGTGATTAGTACTCACAAGACGATGCAGCTCTTCATAGAGTCTAGACAGACTGTTCCTCAGTGACTTCTTAGGGGAGTGTACTAATTGCCTATAGACTTACAGCTATTTAATTTCTAATATTACATACAAAGAACTGAGTAGTGTAAACTGAGGAACTAAACTGAGGAACTTTCTGTATTATCTTCAGCTTTGTAACATCCTTCCTAACATGCAGTGACTAAGTTTGCACATGTGTAGACCACCAAGATTTATTTACAGGCAAAATACCACCTTTTGTTTACTACCCCCATTTTTATGATGCCCAGGATTTGGTGTGTCTTTCCAAGCCACTGAGTTAGAGATCTGAAGGAAAGATTGACAACAAATCCGGGATCTTTCCTAAATCACGACTGACTTTTTGTCATTAAGGACCTGGCACATGGAATAGGTAAAGGTGATAAAGCTTAGTTTATATAAGAGTCATAAGTACGAGGAATAACTGGACACAAATTATGAGGAAGATGGAGAGGGAAGAGCAATATGAGAAGTGGAGTACTGTAGAAGAGAAGGAAGATGGAAAAGCAGCAAAAGGAAAACTGAGCTTAGCCCTTCTGATAATTATTTTTGTTTCAGTCAATTGAAATTTCTTCCTTTTGACCATTCGAGGTTTTTTTCTGCTTGCTTTCACCTCCAGCTGGAGAAATAGTCCATTTTACTTATAGCCTGCCTGGATCAGGATATCAAAGATGAGACAGACAAATTGGGAATAGAGGGAGAAAGAAGGAAAAGGCACAGAATACAGATAACAGACATATATGAGACCTTTGGCTACTCTCTGACCACATGTGTCTGTGGTCATTTCAATAAAAAGGGCAATTACACATTCTGACTGTAAGGTTATTCTATTTACTTCCCCAAGTTTAGTACAGTGCTCTGCACACAGTAAGCACTTAAATATCACTGATTGATCAATTGATCCCCACTCCCAAACAGTCTTTCTGGAAAAAGTGGGTCAAGACCATGAAATAAGGAGTAATAATGGGTCTATGAGATGGACCACCTCATCCATTAACCACAGTGAAGTGCTGAGTTTTGTGTGTGTGACACTTTTATGCTACTCAAGCCTACCAGCCTGAATTTGCAGCTTCCAGAGCACCATGAATCCAAATAAGAGTTCTGCTTTAACAGTGTATGGCAGTAAATACGATAGAATAATGATTTTAATTAAGAGACATCTTTGAAGACATATTCATCATCTGTTCTTGCTTTTGAAGCATCTACATTTTCTGATTATTATGGCTAAAAGGGATGCCTTTCCAGACATCTTTCATAGATTTGGGCAATGGAACTTTGGAGAAGATGGCTAAAGTCAACCTTCATTTTTGTATCACTAGTTTGAAGAACCATTATGCTAATTCTTTGGCTTTTTGTCAGTGCCTTAAGCATGGAACGAGAGCAACTGAGGAGTATATTTCTTCTTCTTGAGGAGATAAAATGTATAGAAAAAAAATCTATGTAATTGGCTTTTGAAAACAATTACAATAATTATTTATATGAAAATACTTCAGGTGCCACATTAACTGTAATTTCATTGAAAAGGGTAAAAAAAAATCATTGTTCTTTGGAAAAGTTAAAAATAAACTAGAGAAAAGCCTTTTTTAACTACAGAAATCGGATTAAGAATTAAGGAAACATGACAAAGATAAATGGCATATCTAACTTCTGTTATAGAAGTCTGTGTTTTGCCATATTTTATATCCTTAATAGTGTTAATGGACATAATATAAAATTAGCTATTAAGCATTAAAGAAATTGTCCCATGGTCTTGTTTCACTAAGCTAAGAGTATGAGTATATTGCAAATAGAACCAAGATCGCTAACTCAGTCTCTGCATGGCCTAGAAAAGGATATATTAAACTTCATTAGATTTTAAGAGCCTCAAAAGAAGGAATTGGGGTGCTTTTTTGTTGTTGTTTAACTCCTATTTGTACGTCTCTGGACATCTAAAATGCTTAGCATATAGGAGGCACCTAGCACCATACTCTAGATGCAGTAGGCATTTAATAAAGTGCTAATGATGATGATTATTCCAGATTCATATAAATTCAAAACTTGTAAAATTAACTTAGTTTGTGCTAATATAGTTGATAACCATATCAGTAGTAAAAGAGAAAATTAGTTGAAAGAATGACCTAGATTTTACCATGGATAAGTCACTTTACATTATACATCACCTACAAATTAGGCTCATATTGGGCATATGCTAATATGGATTTCAAAAGAAGCAACACAGCCTAATGGAAAAAGCACAGGCCTGGCAGTCAGAGGATTTGGGTTCTCATCACAGCTCTTCCACTTGCCAGCTGTAACATCTTGAGCAAGTCATTTAATTTTCATGTCTCAGTTTCCCTATCTATAAAATGGTGATAAATGCCCATTCTCCCTCTTACTTAGAAAATGTGGACAGGGACTGTGTCTGACCTGATTATCTCGTATCTACTTGGCACATAGTAAGTGCCTAACAAATATTATAATTATTATTTAAAAATCTCAATCAAAAAGGTTAACTGATGATACCTTATTATAAATACTTTCTTCAGTCATTAAACATTATATGGGTCAGGGAAATTGAGATACTTTCACACAGCAAGTATTCACAGGATAATAATAATAATAATGTTAATATGTGCTTACTCTGTGTTGATATATCCTTGCTATGTGCTGAGCACTGTTCTAAGTGCTGGGGGAGATACAGGATATGTGTCTACAGACCTGTAAGTTGGGCCCTTATGAATGCTACATGGAGAAAGAAGTTTAATTTTTTTTTAAGTACAAGTAAGTTCAAGTTTCCTATCCAAAGACCTCCCCCTCTAACCCCAGATGTGTAGACCCATGTGAGTGAAGCTGAATCACCAAGTTGAAATGTCCAACACACAGGAGGTCCTTATCTCTTAAAGGATTTTAAGCATGTTCCACCAATTATTATTTTTATTGGATTGTCCTCCCTCAACCCCAAAAAACAGTATTGTAAGATGTTGGGTTTTTAATTAAATGTCTGAGTTTATTAAAAAAAAATTCTCATGTGTTTTTTGCATTCCTTTCTTAACCTATGTTCTAATTGTTTATTTCATCATTAAAGTGAAAATGGGATTTCCCTAATTCCCAGCAGCATTTTTATGTCACTTTATCCTGTTTTTGTAATTGAATTTGACAAAGAACTAGAAAAATTACTGAATGTTAGCTATATCAAGAAATTAAGTTAAATTCAAATTAGAATCGAAGCAATTAACGGCTCCAATACCCTCTACCCTAGTGCCTAGATTATGTTTACAACCCAAATTTGACATTCTGGGTTTGAGAAGTGATTTTCATTTTAAAGTATTAGAAACAAAAACAAAATAGTGCAAGGATCAATTATTTCTCCTTTTATCCTATTTCAAGCAACACAACTGACTTCTTTAAAATTAGTTGCAGCAGATAGGTGATGCCAGGTGAAGAACAAGAAGCGGATGAGTAAGAGAAGCAGCATGGTCTAGTGGAAATTGCATAGGCTTGGGAGTCAGAAGGACCTGCATTTTAATACCTGCTCCACTACTTGTCTGCTCTGTAACTTTGGGCAAGTCACTTCCCTGGGCCTCAGTTATCTCATTTGTAAAGCAGGAATAAGAACTGTGAGCCTCATGTGAGGACATGGACTTTGTTCAACAGGATTAGCTTGTATATAACAAATATTACAATTATGATTTAACATCTCAATCAGAAAGGTAAACTATTGAAACCATAGCATCACTGTAAATATCTTCAGTCATTAAACATTATTATATAGGTCAGTTTTGTTCAGTGTCTGGCACATAGTGAGAATTTAAGAATACTGTTATAAGAAAAAAAAGGCACCAAGAAAATATCTATTGCATTCAAGCTCTCCTTTTCGTGTTGTCTTCCACAAAATACACAGGACAAAGATGAAACATAGAAGATTGAAAATTGCATATTTAGAAATGAGGTTTCCCAGTTATTTCACAAAATCCTAGAGGTCAGTTTGTTCAAATATATAGTGGCACTTCCCCAAGATGAATTACCAAAGACTAATAGTAAAAATATACCAAGGCTCAATAAACTCTGTATTATCACTTACATTATTTTGCAAAATAAAAGTTTTCTTCAGTAGAATCTAAAACATGTTCTAATTTCAAATCTTCAAGAGGGTAAGAGAAGGGAGGAAGTCTAAAAAAGTTAAGGATTAAGTCCAAATTAGCAACAAGAAATCCTGCTGTCAAACCCCACACTGTAGATCCCACTGACATTTCACTCATCTTTTGCATTTGTTATATTCAGAGAGCGTCTGTTTTCAAGATGCTTTGTCGTCAGGGTTTATTTATGAAGGTGTGACTTGTTCAGCAATGGAACTTGAAACATTTTGTAGGGTCAAAGTTAACCCACCAGGGCCAGGAAGTGAAGTTTTGATTGGAAGGTCCTGTCAGAGCCTGTGTGAATGATGGCTGCACTTTTCATCAATCTAATCCATAATCCCAATTTTCATTGGTTTGGTATAATTCATTGTCACAGACAGTACCCGCCTCCCCATTCATCCTATTTTTTTTTCCCAAGGAAGGAGTACATTTCACAAGGCAATCCTGCTTCTGCATTCACTGCTAGAGCCATTTGCAAGCTCCCAGCAGTTGATATATAGGCTGATGTTCACCAATTATCTAGTCAGAGCCTTCCTGAGAAACACCTGTATATTGTAACTCACTTTAGAATTTACAGCTTGTCAAGAACAGCACATACCTCGCCAAGATGTGTCAATCATGGTCCCAGACCTTTTACTCACAGACTCCCAGCTATTTCACACTGCTCAAGGAAGTTCAACATCTCCCAAAATGTAAAAGTTCATTTGTGCAGCAAAGGGAAAAAGGAGGCGGAAAGCACGGCTGACTAAACAAAGACAACACATATTGTATTTAGGTGGGAGATAGTTGTTTTCAATTTGAATTTATAAGGGTTAAACTTTGATGGTTCAAGTGCATAGCATTTCATATCCTGCTAACCTTTCAAAAGCAGAAGAAAGGAGTTGAAATTCAGTTAGGTTTAGTGTGAGTTGTGAATGTTAGGGTTTCCACCTTTAAGTGTTCAGGGGCATCACTAACCCCATGCTATTGGCAGAGAGGGAGCAAAAAATGTTAGGTTTGCCCCACTAATATTTGGGCAAGGTTGGAGGTGGTTAGCACCTACAAAGCAGTTTGGTTCACTTCTCAGAACTGGATAATAATAATAATAGTAATTACCCTTATTATTATGGTATTTGTTAAGCACTTACGTGCCAGGCATTGTACTAAGTGCTGGGGGGGACACAAGCAAATCGGATTGGACACAGTTCCTGACCCATGTCGGGGGGGGTTCCACTTTCAAATTCCCATTTTACAGATAAGGTAACTGAGGCCAGAGAAGTGAAGTGACTTTCCCAGTCACACAGCAGACAAGTAGCAGAGTAGGGATTAGAACCCATGACCTTCAGGCTTCCAGGCCCATGTTTTATCCACTGTTCCATGGGATCAGATTGGCAGATACCCACAAGCCGGGACCAATTTCAGCCATCCTGTATTTGAGTGTAAAAGGAAAGTATTGATTAATAAACTTCACCCAGAATACCATTATGCATAGAGACACCAGTGAGAATAAATGAAACCAAACCAGGCAAGACTACAGAGTTCTCAACACAAAATAAAGCAGCAGCATGGCATAGTGGAAAGAGGCCAGGGCTAGGGCTGGGTTCTGATCCCAGCTATGCCACTTGTCCACTGTGTGACCTTGGGCAAGCCACTAAAAATACCTGTGCCTCATTTACCTCATCTGTAAAATGGGCATTAACACTGTGAGTCCCTTTTGGGACATAGACTGTGTCCAACTTGATTATCTTATTTCTACCCCAACACTTAGCACAGGACCTGGCACATAGCAAGCACTTAACTCCATTAAAAATAAATAAAAAGGAGAAGGTTTCAAGGTAATTACTTACAGCTCCTGGAGAATTTAAGACTAGTTATCAGACCACACACCTAGATCTAAGTCTCAATAGCTGGTCATGAGATAGACCAAACTTGGCTGTTGGGGAAATCCTGAAAGACTAGTTTTAAACTAAAATTATTCATAAACATCAGACACTTAGGACCAAATTAACCTTCCTTCTCAGATGTAACTTAGGAAAACAAATACTTACCACATGCAATGTTCTTACTAATTCTCTGGAGATAGGACTTCAGCCTACTGTACCTGATTCAGCTTCCTCCCCAAAGACCCAGCTTCTGCTGCTTAAGTGCTTATTAAAGAGGTGGAGCTTTCAATCCTATTGGCTGAATTCCATTCCTCCCAGAATATTCCACTTAAGCCTGGAAGGATGTAAGAGATCTGATCTGAACCAATTTAACAGCAACCATAGCTAGATCACCTAACCTCTAGTAGCCAGATGGGTGCCAGACTTGAATTTAATATGGTGGCTCCTTTTTGTTCCCTGCCAAAAGGTCAGATCCAGAATCTAGAATGGAATGTGGGTGGGTCCATCTTAGCGGGCTACCTGGCAGAGGGAACAGCAACGAATCAGACATCTGTCTCTCAATTAACCCTAGTAGACAGTGTGAGTCTGGTAGGGATTCACAGGGGGAAACATTGTTCCTCTTATCCTTTCAGCTACAGGACAAGATCAGGGGACAATTAGAAACTTTATGAAGGCAGCTAAAGTGTGGCTTCACCAACTCAGACATGACACTGTCTCCTATTACTTCTCCCCATTTAAACCCTTAGACTGTCAGCCCCATGAAGCACAGGGAATTTATCTAATTCCCATCTGTTTGATCTCTTCCAGTACTTAACATGATCTTCTGTACTCAATAAGCACTTAATAAATATTATTATTACTGTAACACAACCTCAAAGTCGTATCACGCAAAGCCCTATTGCAGCATAGCTTGGTCCCAAATTTACCCTGAATTTCAAAATTAAAAGTTGAGACCCTTGGTGGACTCTGGCAGAGAAAGAAATCATCTTTTTAGAAGTTGCTTCTTCTGTTGTTGTTGGGGGAGTTTTTTGTCAAATCTTCTTGCTTGGATTCCAAAATGATGACACAGAAACATCTTTAGCTACAAAAAACCCAAGAGGATCTGAGAGGTAAGGAGTTCTGTCATTCATTCCCAAATGGGCAATGGATTCACATTTGACCAGTTCCTGTATAAAGCAGGTAATCGCAATTGTTGCCAGATTACTTCCAAGTAAACTGGAAATTCTGCCTATTATGTGATGCTTCCAAATAGACTGGAAATTCTGCCTATTATGTGATGCTTCCAAGTAAACTGGAAATTCTGCCTATTATGTGTTGCAGGGCTGAGAATGATTTGACTTCTAAAAGGTTGGCAGGAATTTTATAGAGATAATCTGAACTCCTAAGGTGATGGTCTCTCTCAACGAGAAACTGCTATCCAGAGAAATACACGAAACTTAAAGTTTTGTGCCTGCAAAAGATGTAGCATTGAGAAAGCCTTAGAAGGATTTGAATCTATTATTCCTTAGAGCTCAGAAGTCTTAGCCAGGCTCCTACAGTATCACTAAACTGTCTCCCCCAACCACAATAATGGCTTAGTAATGCCATCGGCTATGGGCAGGAAGGATTAGTAGGCCCTGGTTTTAGAATGCTGTTTGGGAAGGAAGCACTGTAACTCTCTCTCAGATCAGACTTCCTCCTTGAGTCACTGGATTGATGTGGAAGAATCCCAACTGCCCCTTTGCCCAGCCAGAAAAAAAGGAAAAAGATCAAGAAAAAGCAACTTTAAGGCTTAAAGAGTGAAAGATATATAATTACAGTTGGGTGGTGGAATTATTGCCCATTGGCTCCCTGTAGATGGTTGTCTTTTATGGTGGGGTTTTTTTTTCATTCCCTACAAACTGAAATCCAAAAGAAAGCAGAGAGCAATATGAAAAGGCTTGATGATTGCTTTGTGAATCTAACAGAGTTTATGGTGAGAGCAGGAATAGTGGAAGAGTGAACAATGCACCAGGATAGAGACTGATAAGCCAGAGGAAATATTGTGATTTTTGTTAAGTACTTTTTATGTGCCAAGCCCTGCATTAGTCGCTGAGGTAGCTACAAGATCATCGTGTCCCACATGGGATTCACAGTCTAGTAGGAGAAAAAACAGACACTGAATCCCCATTTTGCAAATGGGGGAACTGAGGGACAGAGAAGTTAAGTGACTTACCAAGGTCACGCAGCCAATAAGAGTTAGGGCCAGGATTAGAACCCAGGTCTCTGACTCCCAAGACTGTGCTCTTTCCAGTGCCATGCTGCTTTGGCTTTTAATAGTTGAAAAAGCAGTCATCTTTTTGACTACTCTAGATTGTGTGCTCATTATGGGCAGGGAAGGTGTCTATCAACTCTGCTATACTGTACTCTTCCAAGTGCTTAGTACAGTGCTCTGCATACAGAAAGTTCTCAATAAATATAATTGAATACTGCAAATCATAACTACTAAACTCTCCAAGGGGTACTACTGAGCATCCCTAAGGGTAAGTTGTATGGTAAACACATGGAATCAGGTAGAATTAATGAATCTAGGCTGATGTTCAGGAAAACAGGATTTTTTTTAGCTCAGGCTACTATTTACCAGAGCATTGTTACAAAATACTGAGTTTAGCAATAACAAAAATAGCTGACTCCTGCATTATAAAAATGTCATGGAAGTAGGTTGGGTTCCCAAAAGCAAGCATAAATCAATCAGTGGTATTTGTAAGCACTTGGGAAAATACAACAAAAATGGTAGGCAAGTTCCCTGTCCGCAAAGGGCTTATAGTCTAGAGGATAAAGTTACCCTGAGGGCAAGTATTTAATGTGTGCTAAGCAATATGGGAGGTAGTCAGATAAGAGAGAGCCTCTGTCCCATATGAGGCTCACAGTTGAAAAAAGGGAGAGTAGGTATTATATTCCCATTTTGCAGATGAGAGAACTCAGGCACAGAGGGCTGAGTAATCTGCCTAGAGTAGCACAGCAGGTCAGGGGTAAAGGTGGATCTCAAATCCAGATCCAGTATAGTGCCTCTAGGCTGTAAGTTCGTTGCGGGCAGGGAATTTTTCTGTTTATTGTTATATTGTGCTCTCTCAAGTGCTTAGTACAGTGCTCTGCAACCCGTAAGCACTCAATAAGTATGACAGTGAATGAAGCTCTGTATTCCCAGTACTATGCTCTTTCCACTAGGCCACACTTTCACCTCAGCTTATCTACTAACGCTTTTGTACATGCATGTCCAAGTGCTCTGCCCACAGTGGGTGCTCAATAAAGTCTACTGATTGACTACCAAATCCAAGCAATTGTTCAATGGGATTGCAGACCGAATCATGTGAGAAATTTATTCTGTTCAGGTGACTGTAATCCCAGAAGGACACACTGTTCTGAGCTGTGTATCCCAGCCATCATCACAACTTATTGCACAAACTCCAACTCACAAATGCCACTTCATAAGAATAATCTTCCAAAAATGTATCCCTTACTTCTCCAAAATCTTCTTCCATCCCCACCAAAATCTTCCATCTTTTATTTTGCTACACCTATCCAAAACTAGTGTGCTCTCCTAACCCACTTTTCAGCTTTCTCCTTCCTGATATAAAGCTTTGTCTTCAACACCGCCCTCTCCAACAAACAGCATTTTATCCTTATCCTTCTTTACCTTTCATCTTGTCAAACCCCAGACCTGAATCATCTTCAGTCTACTTCTTCCTCTCCTGCATCTGAATGATCTTGGAGGATGTACTGAAACCAGGCTATTCTCTACCACTTCAAAGGACCTTCCTATGCTATGCCTCTGCTCTACAGAAGCACAACACAACAATATTACTATTTCTCCCTTAGTGACTCCCTTGCTCAAAACCTGGCCAAGTATTCTAGTCCTTGGGTGATGTAGCCTCTCGTCATAAGCGATAGATGAGTTTTTGTACATTCATAAGCACTCTGGTTCTAAGAACTTGCATGAAAAGAACATCATCATCATTAAGAATAGTTATTGAGTGCTTACTGTCTGCAGAGTGCTATACTAAGCAATAATAGGAAGAGTGCAATGCAACAGAGATGGTGGACATGTTCCCTGCCCACAATTAGTCTAGAAGGGGAGACAGACATTAATGTAATTGATTGATTATAGGACAGTAATTTGAGCACGGTTTCATCTCCACCAGTCATGTTCCCACTGAGGTAGTGGGTGCAGTAAGAGGGAAGGTGAGCAGGGGTGCAGCACATTATGTAAACAAGGAATTAATTTTAATACAAACTTCATTCGTGGCCAAAATAACTGCAACATGCAATCAACATTGTGCCATAGCTCAGTAACTGATAGGCAATTCACCGCCTAAATAGTCCCTGGGGCCTTCCCTCCCAGTGTTAGGAAAGCTGTGTGGATGATTTCTACTGCATCTGCCCAACTGGTAGAATGCTCTAGGTAGATTCTTTGTCCAATCACCTTCACCCCGTACTAGGTATTTTCCTATTTCTGCCTGCCTCCCACCATGATGAGGTATGGTGAGACTTCGAAGTGCTTCTCAATCTTTAACTCTCCCCTAAAGCAAGCAATATCCCTCTTCTTTCATCCATAATGAACTCCTAAATTTCCTTTCTCCAACTCAATTGTCCTATCACAGCCACTTCAGAAACTTGCTCATACCAGATATTCACCACCTTTGGTGTTATCTTTGATACCTCTCTGTTTTTTCATACCCACTTTTGGTTGGTCTCCAAAACCTGCTTTTTTTTTCCTTTTATAATGTTCCCAGCCCCTTCCTCTCCAGCCTTCAGGCCACTATACTGGGGCTTAAAACTCTCATTTGGATTACATTAATGTAAGAGGTTTCTTCCTAGTCTTCTAACCTCTAGCCTTTTCCTTTTCTGTCTGTGTTACACACACCAACTACTATCACCTTCTCAAATATGTGTTTAGAATTAAATCAGTCTACTTTTCAAAACTCTCCAATGGCTACCCATTTCTCTTCCCCTTAAGGAAAAAACAAAACAATAAACTAACACAGGATTTAAGGCTTTCTGCCTTCTAACCAGTGCACTTTCTTTTCCCACTACACTCTCAATTCTCACTCTTCACTATTTTCACATTGTCTAGTGACTTCTGTGCATCTTTCCCCTACTTGTAACTCCCACCCACTGAATTCTGCTAAACCACATCACTCTCCATCATTTCCAAGAGCCATTCTCTAATTAGTCCCCACCTTCCTGGTCTTGTCTCTACCTTAGCACTCTTGAACATGTCTAATTTTCTTATAACTGATTTACTTATTTAGCTCCCAACTTTTTATCATCCATATTTATCTTTATACTTTTACCTCTTTTACATTTGTCAATATATATCTGCCTGTCTTAAGTACTTAAAATCAGGAGTCAATGTTTTGTTGGTCCCTAGTATCTAGAACAGAGAAAGTGTTTTAATTGCAAATGAGTTGTTATAAAGATATGAAATTTGTGAATCCACACACAGTCAAAAATAAAATTAAATCTCTCTAATTTAATCTAAGAGAGAAGAACTCAATTCAATTAAGTGAAGGGTCTGAATTATGGAAATATTTTCTAATGAGGTATTACTCCAGCACTTGGGCTTCCTACATTCCTGTGGGTGTCTATTGATATGGCTTTGTACCTCTGGGTGTTCATCTGTGTGGGTCGGGTGTAGGATCAGCTTCCTGGGTTTCATGTCTTTCAATCTTCCCAGGCACCTGGAGAGTCATAAAATGTTGATCTCTTCCCACAGTCACTACCTGCTGCTCTACACATCTCCTACCGCTTGCAGCTTAGTTGAGACTGTGTTAACCATAGTTGTAGATCAAAACATCTCCTTTTATTACAGTCTGCTCTTCCCTGGCAGCTGTAGAGGACAAAAGAAGGAAGCAGGGAGTTGAATTGTTCCAAATTCCAGATGAGGGAAGTTCAAATGTATGGAGTTTTAGAGTAGTTGAACTTCAGGTTGGATTTCCTAAATTAAACTTCCCTAAAGTAAATAAATTGCAGAGACCTTCAAGAAACATTTTAGATGTTTAAAGTCATAGCACTATTCATCAGTTCTATGCAGCTGAGGTGTTTAAAGTTTAGTGAAGGGCAAGTGAGCTCAGGGATTTTGCAATAAAGTTCTCCCTTACTCTACCATTATGGAAACTAGAGCATTATTAGATGTACAGATTTATTTACAAGACTGTAAGGCTTAATCTAACATGCAATGACCTTTACTGATCTCTCATGCTCTCTGAGTTGGCTTACTTAATGAGCATGAAACAAACACAAGATGTCATTTATCACCATAATTTACTTTTTCCATATCTCTCCATAAATTTGGAACTCTAAAACAAAACTCTCTTCCAGTTTTATTCCCTAAGAAGTAGACCTTTTGCTATTATGCAGGTGAGTCTTTCTGGCACCTAAGAGTTATATATAGGCTCTTGTTGAAAAATTACAACAAGAATTTTCACTTCTGAAATTAATTAAATGATCCACCATGTAATAGATTGCTGTGCTTTCTGAATAACAAATCTGAGAAGCAAAAACATTCTTTAACCCCACCACAAAAACTCTCCTGCCATTTAGATGTGTCATACAAAGAACATCATGGTGAAAATCTCTAGCACCACAATGACACACCAAAGGAAAGCTTGTAATGTTGTAACAAGCTAAACAAGGTGAGCTTACCTGTCTAAACAGGACTATGTTTCATATGTTTTAGTTCTCATGAAGCATTTGCCAATTTTCTAATTATAATAAATTTTGACATGCAAAATTTTTAAGTATTCAGTATCAAGTATGACAGGCTTAGTGCAAATATTCTAATTAAGTTACTAAAAGGTACATAATTACAAACCGCTATTATTTTTCTCAGCCATATGACTGTATCGCACTGTGATATATAAAGAGAGTCAATCAGTCAATCATATTACTGAGTGCTTACTGTGTGCAGAGCACTGTACTAAGCTCTTGGGAGAGTACAATATAGCAGACTCATTCCCTGCTGACATTGCTACACCTATCCAAAACTAGTGTGCTCTCCTAACCCACTTTTCAGCTTTCTCCTTCCTGATATAAAGCTTTGTCTTCAACACCGCCCTCTCCAACAAACAGCATTTTATCCTTATCCTTCTTTACCTTTCATCTTGTCAAACCCCAGACCTGAATCATCTTCAGATAGATTGAGCTTACAATCTAACGGGGAAGATGACATTAATATAAATTTTTAAATTGCATATATATACATAAGTGGGCCTCTGGTGGGGGAGTTGAATAAAAGGAGCAAGTCAAGGCAATGGAGAAGGGATTAGGAGAAGTAAGGAGCGCTTAGTCAGGGAAAGCCTCTTGGAGGAGATGTCCCTTCAATAAAACATTGAAGGTCGGGAGAGTATTTGTCTGTTGGATGTGAGGAGGGAGGTATTACAGGCCAGAAGCAGAATGTGGGCAAAAGATCAGTGGCCTGATAGACAAGATTGAAATACAATGAGAAGGTTAGCATTAGAAAAGCAAAGTGTGTAGATTAGGAGAGGGAAATGTGTTCCAATAGAGGATTAAAAAGAAAGGAGAATCATTGACCTCTCCCCTCGTGCTCTCAAGCTTTGTTACTTCTTTACCAGAGGAAAACTGTTCTTCCATTTACCAGGTGACAAGTATTGAGAAAATACTCCACATAGTTCTACCTGGAGAATAAGCTGTTCAATATCATAAGGGTAACCAAAAATCAAAGTTCTGGCTTTGAAACTGAAATCTATTTTGACTTGAAATATAATTATCTAGGAAGAGCAGATGAGCTGTGATATCACCACACACTAAAATGAATATGAAAACATAAAAGCCTAATTTATAATTATGATTTTTGAAACAACAATTTGAAAGAGACTTGCTGTTGCTTTTACACTGGCATTGGCTTTTGCAACGTGGGCATATTGGCAGAGATATTCAGAGATGATCCTCTAGAGAATTGAGGAGCAGCTTGAACTTAAAATAACAAATTATCCATTTTGCCAGGATTTTGTTTAAAAAGCAACACCAGTCACTTTGTTAAAACCTAGTGTCACTTGGAGACTTGATTATGTATGGAAAATATATTATGAACTCACAGGAAAACTACAGAATTAAATGTAATGAAATAAATGTACTGAAATAAAAGTTTGGGGAAGTTTCCAAATTAACCTATTACAATATCCTCTTGAAATTCATCAAGAATTATACTGGTATTTTGCTATTTGGCATATGCTGTCTCTTTGGAAAAAGCAAACACATGCAGTTTTGGTATTCTGAACGTGGGCCCACAATTTCTATGTGGGTGTGAATTTGAATTCCAACATGAAGGGAGAGTGGGAAGATGGCAAACAAGTTCCATTACTTTATGTCTCCCCAAACTTTGGTCATTTGAAGACCAGATAACTTTGAAGGGCAGCTAGTTCTTCTTTCTTGAGAGTAATACACCAAAGAGGAATAGAGACAGGAATGAAAACCAGAGAAGAAAGGAATTTCACATATGATGGCTGGAATGATGCCGATGCTTAGTGCAGTATTACAAGAAGAAAGAACTGTTAATAAGGAATAAAGACTGACTGTCTGAGGCAATAGATGACTCAGAAGGAGCTTATATCTTTTATTTAAATTGCACATCACGGATAATTCAGATATTCACAGAAGCCAGTCAATCTCTTAAAAATCAACTAATGACTATGCAAACTAATATACCAGACAATGAGGCAGACAAAGGACGATGAAGATATAGTTGAACCAGCTTATAAGGACTTTATGAGGGGCAGAATGGCCTAGTGGAAAAGATACAGTCCGGGGAGTCAGAATCGTTCCAATCCCGGATCCAATATGTGCCTGCTTTGTGACCTTGGGCAAGTCACTTCATTTCTTTTGTATCCAACCCAGGTAGGAGGGTGCCTGGCACATAGCAGCTCTAAACACCATTATTATTATTATTATTTGTGCTTCAGTTTCCTCATCTATAAAATTAGGATTCAATATCTGTTCTCCTTCCGACTGTGAGGCCTGTGGGGGACAGGAACTGTTTCTGGCCTTTTTATCTTGTACCTTCCCCAGGGCTTAGAACAGTGCTTGACAGAGTAAGTACTTAAAAAATACCATTATCATCATCATCATCATCACTATTATTATGATTATAACTCTTTAGCTTCTGAACTTCATGAAGCCCTTTTTCAAGGAGAAAACTCATCTTTCTGATTATTCTCTGCCCGGTTGACTGTCCAGGCTGTGTATCTCAATAGTTCTTTGTTAGACCATATAATGCAAAACTATTCTTCATTGTATCTCACCCCCCTGCAGTATGGCATAATGGATAAAGTATGGGCCTAGGAGTCAGAAGGTCATGAGTTCTAATTCCGGCTCTTCCTCTTTTCTGCTATGTGATGTTGGGCAAGTCACTTCACTAATCCATAAAATGAGGGTTGAGATTGTGAGCCCCACATGGGACAGGGACTGCGTCCGGCTCAATTTGCTTGTATCTACCTTAGCGCTTAGTACGGCGCCTGTCACATGGTAAGTGCTTAACAAATACCATCATAATAATTATTTATTTGCCCCTTCTACCTAGCAACTTGCATCTGCCACCTAGCAGTTCATCATTTAACAGTTGTTTGGGTATATAGTTGTTGTCCCTTCTCCTCGCATGTCCTACACAAACTGTGTTACAATGAGCACTGCTTTAATGCTGAGAGCTGACTACACTCTAACCTCTTTATTGATATGACCCACTGACTGTGGTGAATGTGGTGAACATGGTTCTGAGTTGATGCGGGTGAAACTGTTCATCAGGCTGCATATGCCTTCTCTGGTAGGTTCTGATCTTCCTCAGGTCTCATAATTCCCAAATTCTACCTCAGCATTTTTTCCCTCACAGCTACCCACAGCACTTCGGTATATGCTGACTTTCTTTTTTTATGGTATGTGTTAAGTCCTTACTATGTGTCAGGCACCGTAATAATTGCTGGGGTAGATATAAGCTAATCATATTGGACACAGTTCTTACATACATATGAGAAGCAGCGTGGCTCAGTAGAAGAGCCTAGGCTTGGGAGTCAGAAACTGTGGGTTTGAATCCTGGCTCTGCCACTTGTCTGCTGTGTGACTTTGGTTAAGTTACTTCACTTCACTGTGCTTCAGTTACCTCATCTGGAAAATGGGGACTAAGACTGTGAGCCCCACATGGGACAAGCTGATCACCTTGTACATACCCCAGAGCTTAGAACAGTGCTTGGCACATAATTTGCACTTAAATACCATAATTAGAGAAGAAGCATGGCTTAGTGGAAAGAGCACGGGCTTGGGAGTCCGAGGGCATGGGTTCAAATCCCAGATCAGCCTCTTGTCAGCTGTGTGACTTCGGGCAAGTCACTTCACTTCTCTGTGCCTCAGTTACCTCATCAGTAAAATGGGGTTTAAGACTGTGAGCCCCAAGTAGGACAACCTGATCACCTTGTATTCTCTCCAGCGCTTAGAACAGTGCTTTGCACATAGTAAGTGCTTAACAAATGCCATCATTATTATTATACTACTGTTAGAGCAGTTACATATAATACCCATCTTCCAATTCAATTCTTCCTTCTAGCTGTAAATTATTTTGTGTCTGCCTTCCCCTCTAGCCTGCAAGCTCCTCTTGGATGGGGATCATGGCTATCAAGTCTTCTGTTCTCCCCAGAACACTTAATTCAAAGTTTTGCATCTAGTAAATCCTGAATAAATTGGATTGATCGATGACAAAGCCAGAAAGGTATACCATTAATCAATCATATTTGTTCAGACATGTAATTTTGATGTGGAACTTGATATCCTGTTGTTGCCAGACTCTTTCTAACTCCCAGAGGACAGTGACTTTTTAGTTTGGTTTTTCTACTACTTTGTCTCTTAGTGCATCATTGTAAAAATGTACTCACAGGAACAATATACTAAGCAGTATAATTAAAGATGTCAATGAAAATCTTTGCTAGTAGATACGTTCTTCTTTGGGTCCACTTAGTACATAGTTTTGTGCTGATTGCAGTTTCTAATCATTTACGGGTCTATTTGTGAATGCTGCTCCTTCAGGGATTAGAAGTTCAGGGCACTTGACTGAAAATTGTCACAAGACTTTTACTTAAGGCGGGCAGGCATCTCACTACCAGCAAAATATATACTTTAGTTGTGATGAAGAAAGGGGTCAAGAGTCAAACTGAATTTTGAATGCTTTAGACCAAAATAGTAAATAATAAAGAATTTCCCCATTGGCGACTTCTTAAAATTCCCTTTTCAATATTGTTTTTGTGATCATAAGAATGACAGTGTTCAATATGTATTATCCTTACAATGCAAAAACAGTCATCATTTTCCAAAGGCAAAAGTTCATTTCATACCTAGCTTGAGTAATTTTGGAGGAAAAGCATGTGTAACTGATCTGTATTGTGGTTTTGAAACCAAATGTTGAAATGTGAAAAGAGCAGAATTCTCACAATTAGTGCAAATCTCTGGGTGCTTTCCTGTATCTATATAGTAATGAAACATCATCATTTTGAAATACAAATCAAATGTACTGTAACAATAACTATTAGTGGATGAAACAATTTTCTGAAACATTGAATTTTTACTGCACTGTTTCTTTTTAATGTTCTCCTATAAAAACCCCTATTAAGTTAAATGTAAATATGCTAAACTGATCACACATATTTAAGCAAGAAGCACACAAATTGTTCCTTAGAGTTTCATATGTAAAATGATCAGAAAGCAAAGCCAGGATACAAATCAATGTTTTGAGGTAACAAAAACTTGAGGCCAGGTTGAAACAATTTGGGAAATAAATTCATAAACATAATTATGTGTAGACCGTAGGTGTGGCTTTTCATTTTGGAAGTGCTTCATTAAAGTGGTGATGATTAATTCCCCTAACACACTAGTTTGGCATTTCAGTATTATGCTCTCATTTTACAGATGGGGGTCTTGAGGCACTCATGTGAATTGGTTTTGTAGCAATTCATTGAAAAAGGAACATCTAATTTTAATTAACCTAAAAATAGATCACTGCAAGTTTGAGCATTAAAAGATCAATCATAGGTCAAATGGATTTTTAGAAGGGTTGGCCACAGTTAAAATCTTGCCTTTCAGTGCCTCGCCCTCCTTTAATTAAATGTCACCAGCTCTACCCCCTTAAATAATTCTTACACCTCTTGGCCTCCACTGGCTCCTTCATCTTGCCTCAATATCCCCTGAGGGTCTACACCCCTGCTTCTTGTTGACTCCCCCCCCCCCCACTCCCGGTAAATCTCTCTTCTGCCTCCCCTACTTAAAAAAAGTGGGAAAGTCATGGAGTCTTATGCAGAGAAGGAGAGACATCTGCACTCTTGGGAGATTCCCTGCTTTATCCCACCTCTGCTGCCTTCAGGAGTGTAGCTTCTCACTTTTCTCTCTTCCCTTTTCTTCCCTTTCCTACCTTCCTTCTTTCCTACTTCTGTTGCCCCACTTCTCTTCCTACCCACCTTGCTCACCCTCTTCCCCTTCTATCCCCAACCTCCTTTTTCTTCTTGTTTTCTCTATTCCTTCCTTTCCTCTTTTCTCCATACTCCTCTGCTTCTTTATCAATCATATTTACTGAAAACTTACTCTGTGCAGTGCACTGTACTATATTCTCGAGAGAAGACAATACAACAGAATTAGTGGATACGTTCCCTGACTATAACAAGTTTACAGTCCACGGGGTTTTCAGATGCATCTCTCAACCTCTTTAATCTGTGAAATCCTTTTCCAGCCCAGTCTGTCACCTATTTCTTCTATTCCTAGAGCCCAGAGAACTCCTGTTGGTGCTCCAAAATGCTTCCGAGCTTGGTTTGGAAAGTGGAGGCTATTTGACAAATTGAATGATCTCCAATACCATTCTGGGTTCCAGTGTTTTTTATTTTTGCTTCAGATTTCTGGAGGCTTAGTATAAGGGAGGGAGCCCTGCTGTTCAATCTGTAGAGCCTCTATAACAATCAGTCAATCAAGAGCACTGTACTAAGAGGTTGGGGAAGTGCAACACCAGTTCATGGATACAATCCCTACCCATAAGGGGCTTATAGTCTAAAAGAAGACTTACAGGTCATAAATATCTCAGGTTCGGAAGAATCCTGGAGGCTCCTAGGCCTAAGACTGAAGAAAGATGAGAGGAAGAGTAATAGGAGCTGGACAGCAGCTGAAGGAGGGAAGCAAAAGGAACGAAGAGAATGATTCAAGTTGCAGAAGGGAGAGAATGAGAAAGTGCAATCCAGGGCAGAAGAAGTGAGATGTAGGTTGGCAGAGCTTAACTAGTTCAGGAGAGATGCTGAGAAAATCAGTACCTGCATCAGTCAATCCATCAGTGGTATTATTGAGTAATTTACTGTCTGCTGAGCACTGTACTAATCATATTTCCCAGTCTTCCACGGTAAAGCTGGGGTAGACAGTAGAAATTCTCCTTATGGCACTAAGTGCTACCATCCAGACCTTGCTTTGATTGCTTTCAACTGGAGTGGAGCTAAGTTAGGAGGATAATTAAAGTGCATTTCATGGTTATGGGATTGCTTTATCCCTTTGTGTGCTAATTTGTGTAAACAGATCCCAAAAAATAAGAGGATTCGGGTGGGTGGGCAAAATCAGAGCTGGGGCAAGGGGGAGACAAAGGTGAAGGAAATCAGCCAAGATGAAGGAAATCAGCAGGGGCAAAATGAATGGAAATATCAATGATTTAGAGGGATTTAGTGGGTGAAAGAAGATGGGAAGGGGACACATTCATATAAGTTGGGGAAACACAGTGTCTTTTAAAGAAAGGGAAGAGAGAGATCTGGGAGGATCAGAAGTGCTTATCTCTGTTCCCTCCCTCTAGTTCCCAGGAAGCTCCTGTTGGCAGGCCCTGATGAGCTGGAATTATTATCTGGTCCCTGGGCATTTCAGTATTGGAAGGCCTCAGTACTCCAACTTAAATCCCTAAGATTCAATCAATCATTCCTTTTATGAGCACTTACTGTGTGCAAAGCACTGTAGTAAGGGAGAGTAACAGAGTTGATAGACAAGTTCCCTGACCACAAGGAACTTACAATTTAGAGGAGAAGCCAATCAACCTTATTCATTTGAGGTTCCAATAAAGCAATTTTTTTCATTTGAATTTGTTTACTGGACTCTAAGGGTCACAGTCCTAATGAGGATGGGTGCAACTGGGATTTGATGCCTGGTTCTAGCCTTGAGCACATCTATTTTCTTTTGCAATGAAGACTTTAGAAAAATGTCATTGTTGGTTGAATCAATGATTAAATCATAGTTTTGTTATCCCACTCATGGAGAACAAGAATTTGTCAGGTAATGAAATGTAATTAAATTGAAAATGTTCATGCATTTTTTAGAAAAATTCCAAACAATGCAATTCTAAAATCATTCAACAGAAAACTAGTGGGTCATTAATTCACATATAAAACACAACATGAAACGCTCAGAAGATCATTTCAAACCCTGGAAATTTAAGAGGAAAAATCCATCTGCTCCAATTAACCTGCCCGTTTTAGTTTATCTTAATTTCAGCTTTAATAATAATAACTGTGGTATTTGTTGAACGCTTACCATGTGCTGAGCACTATTCTAAGCACTTGGGTAGAAACAAAAGAATCAGATCCAACAGAGGGCTCACAGTCTAAGTAAGAGGGAGAACAGATGAGAGAACTGAAACACAGAGAAGTTACCTGACTTGTCCAAGGTCATACAGCAGAAACATGGCAGAGCTGGGTTTAGAACCCAGGTCCTCTGACTACTGGTCCCACTCCTTTTCTATTAGGCCATGCTGCCTCTGCCTGTCTGCAGTTTCCACATCTATCTCAAAACTCTTCTTTCTCAGAAGCAAATCTGTGTCTCTTGAGCACATCTGTACCCTGTGCTTCAGATACTTTTCAAAGCAACTTCTTCCATTCAGTAATTATTGTTTCAATAAAGTTGAGCTACATGGAAGAGCGTGCTTATTTGTTTCTATAAAGCAAGTCACCTAAGTAAATATGCTAAATTCTGCATTATGTATTCAAAATTTATTCAAATCAATAAATATTTATAGACTGCCTAAAGGAAATGCTGAGCTTATGGATAGGAATGAAAAGCACTAGATGACTCTTTCTCTCAAGGTGGTTTTGGGGTCCTGAGCTATTCAGTCTAAATTTCATCAAAAGGTCAAGTCATTTGCCTGGGCTCATGGGAGGTTTTTAATGACTATAATAAAAAACCATTCAAAGTGCAGTGTGATTCAAATATGTAGATCATGTCATATTTTTATAGCTGGACTGCATTGTATGTTTATATTTCTCTTCAGTCTGAATTCAGAGTTCACACTCTCTGTTTTCCTTTGACTGTTCCCCACCGGGAAGGACACTGCAAATGGAATAGTTATAATCTCCATCACAGGCCATGTTGGCGCTTGCTTTAGGCCACCACAGTAAACCCCTCATGGAGTCTGTTAGAAAGACTTATTTTCTTTTTTCCTCCACGAGTTACCCTCTGTATTTATCTCATCTTTGAAAGAATGGCCTTCGACCTCGAAGTTCGGAACTTCATAGTTCATGGATCTCTTTGTCCTATGATAGTTTACCTTATAGTGAATGAAGAAAAATAGAAACAAAAAAGCAGTTTCAATAAAATACACATTGGTGATACAAGAAAGGGTGAAAGGTGACATTGTAACCACGGGGCCTTTTCAGGGGTTCAGACAAAGGCAGAGGGCTGTCTGAATAGGAAAGAAAGCGAAACAAATCTTAACGTTTTCAATGAAATGGAACTCAGAAGGACCTTAACCCCTCCAAACCTTGGCGTGGTTGGGCCAGCGACGAAGGTGGCTGCAGAGGAGAACACGGCAGGAGGGTGGCTCTAGTGCCCAGAATAGTCCCCTTGCTTTACATATCTAACTGACATACTCTCCCCTCTTTCAAAGACTTATTGAGGGCACATCTCCTCCAAGAGGCCTTTCCTCCTTTTCTCTTCTCCCACTCCCTTCTGCATCACTCTGACTTGGTCCCTTTATTCATTCCCTCCCCCCAGCCCCACAGCACTTTCATTCATTGAGTCCTATTTATTGAGCACTTACTGAATGCAGAGCACTCTATAAAGCAGCATGGTTTAGTGGAAAGTCATGGGTTCTAAACCCAGCTCTGCCACTTGTCAGCTGCATGACCTAGGGCAAGTCACTTAACTTCTCTGTGCCTCAGTCACCTCATCTGTAAAATTGGGATGAAGACAGAGAGCCCATGTGGGACAACCTAATTACCTACCTACCTACCTAATTATCTACCCCAGTGCTTAGAACAGTGCTTGGCACATAGTAAGTGCTTTTTTTTCTTTTAGAGAAGCAGTGTGGCTTAGTGGAAAGAACTCGGGCTTGGGAATCAGAGGTCGTGGGTTCTACTCCCGGCTCCGCCATTTATCTGCTGTGTGACCCTGGGCAAGTCACTTCGCTCTCACGGCTTTGACTACCATCTCTACGCAGATGATACGCAGATCTACATCTCCGCCCCTGTCCTCTCCCCCTCCCTTCAGGCTCGCATCTCCTCCAGCCTCCAGGACGTCTCCACCTGGATGTCGGCCCGCCACTTAAAACTCAACATGAGCAAGACTGAGCTCCTCATCTTCCCTCCCAAACCCGGTCCGCTCCCAGACTTCTCTATCACCGTGGATGGCACGACCATCCTTCCCGTCTCTCAGGCCCGCAATCTCGGTGTCATCCTTGACTCGTCCCTCTCGTTCACCCCACACATCCTATCCGTTACCAAGACCTGCCGGTTTCACCTCTACAATATCGCCAAGATCCGCCCTTTCCTCTCCACCCAAACGGCTACCTTACTATTACGGGCTCTCGTTATATCCCGGCTAGACTACTGTGTCAGCCTTCTCTCTGACCTCCCTTCCTCCTCTCTCGCCCCGCTCCGGTCTATTCTTCACTCCGCTGCCCGGCTCATCTTCCTGCAGAAACGATCTGGGCATGTCACTCCCCTTCTTAAACAACTCCAGTGGTTGCCTATCGACCTCCGCTCCAAACAAAAACTCCTCACTCTAGGCTTCAAGGCTCTCCATCACCTTGCCCCTTCCTACCTCTCCTCCCTTCTCTCTTTCTACCGCCCACCCCGCATGCTCGCATGCTCCGCTCCTCTGCCGCCCACCTCCTCACCGTCCCTCGGTCTCGCCTATCCCGCCGTCGACCCCTGGGTCACGTCCTCCCGCGGTCCTGGAACGCCCTCCCTCCTCACCTCCGCCAAACTGATTCTCTTTCCCTCTTCAAAACCCTACTTAAAACTCACCTCCTCCAAGAGGCGTTCCCAGACTGAGCTCCTCTTCCCCCTCTACTCCCTCTGCCATCCCCCCTTTACCTCTCCGCAGCTAAAGCCTCATTTTCCCCTTTTTCCTCTGCTCCTCCACCTCTCCCTTCCCATCCCCACAGCACTGTACTCGTCCGCTCAACTGTATATATTTTCGTTACCCTATTTATTTTGTTAATGAATTGTACATTGCCTTGATTCTATTTAGTTGCCATTGTTTTTACGAGATGTTCTTCCCCTTGACGCTGTTCATTGCCATTGTTCTTGTCTGTCCGTCTCCCCCGATTAGACTGTAAGCCCGTCAAACGGCAGGAACTGTCTCAATCTGTTGCCGACTTGTTCATCCCAAGCGCTTAGTACAGTGCTCTGCACATAGTAAGCGCTCAATAAATACTATTGAATGAATGAATGAACTTAACTTCTCTGTTCCTCAGTTACCCCATCTGTAAAAAGGGGGATTAAAAAATGTGAGCCCCACGTGAGACAATCTGATTACCCTGTGTCTACCCCAGCACTTAGAACAGTGCTCTGCACATAGTAAGTGCTTTACAAATACCATAATTATTGTTATTATTATTAAAGCACTTATGTACTTATCTGGAATTTATTGACTTATTTATTTATATTAATGTCTATATCTCCCTCTGGACTGTAAGTTTTATTGAACTCTCCCAAGTGTTTTGTACAGTGCTCTGCACATAGTAAGTGCTCAACCAATTCGACTGACTGACTGAAGGGTCTGGTGATGCCACCCAGGATGAAAGTGGTGGCTGCTGGGGGTCTGAATCAGGGTCACCTGGATCAGGCTGAAGCCAAGCAAGCATAAGTGGTTTAGGGAGAGGGAGATAGCCAGTTTTAGAAGTGTACTTCAAACTTCTCACACAGACAGGATAAGCAGATCCCTATGATTTTAGTTCTTGTGAAGCAGCCAACCTGGAGGACAGGGAAACAAATTTCACAGTTAACTTGGACCAGCAGAGGCAGAAGGAGCTGGTGGAGCCTATTATGTTGGTCTAAATCCCACCAAAACCTTAGAAATTTGCCCTTCTTCTACTACTTATTCCTAAACTAACTTAGGATTCTTACCATCTTCTCCCTTCTCACCCTGAGTGGGACCAACTCTGAGAGTAAGCCTGGTGGAAGATTCGATTATCTTTACATTTCTCCACAGGATCTATGCACACTTAGGGGTTAGGATGAGACTCCTCTACTTTTCTGACTTTTTCTTTTTGTAATTTAACATTTTCAACTCTCAAGATTGACTGATTGATTCATTTCCACTGGGTTACATTCATCTGTCAGCCCACCAACAAAATTCATCAGTGTTAACTTAAAAGTAAACAGAAACAAGGAGAGAGCTGAGGACCCGTCACCTCTTGTCCCAATCAAAGTAACCATCTCCGGGAAAAGATCAATGGCAAGTTGTCACTCCCTGGCAACATTTTTGAGGGATCTTGTACAGCAGGTGGTCAAGATCAATGGTGAATGAGGCAAGAACGAGGGACAGTGAGTAGATCCCTTTCTATTCAGCCATGTCAAAACATATGAAATATTGTCTATGT
This sequence comes from Ornithorhynchus anatinus, assembly GCF_004115215.2. Lineage (NCBI taxonomy): Eukaryota > Metazoa > Chordata > Mammalia > Monotremata > Ornithorhynchidae > Ornithorhynchus > Ornithorhynchus anatinus. Next base: position 17,704,396 of record NC_041737.1, read on the forward strand.
AAGAGGGATATGGGAAAGTGATGAATAGCAAAGATCAAGAAAAAGGAATATAGCACAAAGCAGTGAATGCAATGGGAAAACATAGACATCTCTACCATGTCATCTCTCCACCCAACCTCACTAGTTAAAATTTAAAAGAGAAAAAAATCCTGTTGAAAATAAAGTATCAGATGGACTTGCCCAGGTTTAATGTCATAATTCTTTACATATTAATAGTTGGATTTTTTCTACGGTATTTGTTAAGCACTTACTTTGGATCCAACACTGTTCTAAATACTGGGTTATATGCAAGTTAATTAGGTTGGACACCATCCTTGGGGCTCACAGAATAAGTAGGAGAGAGTAGAGGAGAACAGAAATACAGAGAAGCTAAGTGACTTGCCCAAAGTCACACAGCAAGCAACTGGTAGATCTACAATTACCAGTTCCTCTGACTCCCAGACCAGTGCTCTTTTCACCAGGCCATGATTCTTCTCATGGTTATAATAAATTTACACACTAAGGTGGAGATGAAATGCTCGAAAAAGAACTGTGCCTTCCCACAAAACTAAAGATTGGTCTTGAAGCAGTTATAAGAGCAAGCACTGGAAGAACTCACTCAGTGGGGGAACTAAAAATCTTGTTGACTTGTCCCTAGCTGAACTCATTCAGGTTTGGTTATTACACATGATAAACTGTTTTGTTCTACTAAAGAGGAGGCAATCCATCAACAGATGAGACAGTAGGATCTGTAGCAGTGCACCAGGATGAGGAGCTGCTCACTAATCAATCAATCGATAGATGCCATTAATTGAGCTCTTACTGTGTGCCAAGCACTATGCAAAGCACTTGGTTACTTTCGTACAACAGAGTTGGTAGGCACATTTCCTGCCCACAAAGAGTTCACAGTCTAGAGGGGAATCCAGACATTGATATAAATTGATGCTAAATGCAGGGCCCAACTTTTCCATCTGTGTGCAGAGAGAGAAGGTGAGGATGGGACATTGAGGATGATAGCAAGCAAAGAGAGGACCTGGGATTAGCTGATTGTCACTGAAAACATAATGTGTCAGAAAGACCTGGAGCCAGTAAGGCAGGATGTCCAGTCTAAGTGGAGAGGCAATGGGAGAAAACATATGGCTCACCCCAAAGCAGGAAGTACAAACATGGCCTAGTGAGAAGCAGTACGGTCTAGTGGTTAGATTAAGGGGCCTGGTAGTCAGAAGGACCTGGGTTCTAATCCCAGATCTGCCACTTGTCTGCTGTGTGACCTTAGCCAAGTCACTTAACTTCTCTGTGTCTCAGTTATCTGATCTGTAAAATGGGGATTCAGACTGTGAGCCCCTTGCAGGACCAGGATTGTGTCCAACCTGATTAGTTTGGATCTACCCAGCACTTAGTACAGAGCCAGGTAACAAATACTACTAAAAAAAAAAAAAAAGCAGGCGACAGCATGAGGACATCATCTCCATGGAACTGAAACTATGATTTATAAATAAAGAATAGGAAACACTTCTTAGTCAGAGGGAGCTAAACATATGGAATTTGTTATCATAGGAAGTTGCAGAGACAGAAAATGCCAGCAGGTCCAAGAGAGGCTTGGATATATTCACTAATACATAATGGGCTATTAAATGGAATGTTAGGGCTGTAAAAGGGGAAATTTAGGGGTGTTGGATAGCCCATCCAGAATCGTGACTTTTTTGTTTTTGTCTAGAAGGGCAACCATTGTAGCATAAAAAGAAAAGGAAAGTGTAATAACATTTCTTATGGTCTATATGGAAAAAGTTGAAAATTTTGACGCCACCAATTAATTGAACACTACAGGGAGTCTAAGGCTGCCTGAGAAATAGAAACTCGTGACCATCTTCTAAAACTCCTCTGTGGATACTATGACAATAAGACACCCACGATGCTATGCCTGTAGAAAGAGTGATCCTATCTTGACTTCAATGGGATGCAAACTAAAATATATCTTCTCTACATCTTTTCTTCATCGTCAATGTGGGGATTGTATCTATTTCTACCTAGTTCACATATCGTGAGGCTCAATTAGATAATGTCTGCTAAACTCCTTAAACACATCAAAGGACACTGGAAAAAGAATATGAGAACTTTTATTATTTGAAACATTCCCATGAAGAATCATCTCTAGGTTTCTTTTGATCCACAGATAATTCGAATGACTCAACCCAGACAAAGCTTTTTTAACACAAGGTGTCATAAGGTAATTCTGCTTAGAAACATTTTTTACTAGCTGAAGTATTAGTAACCTCTATATTCTCACTCTTCCTTAATTTGATCATACTAGTATTTTAAAATTAAAGATTATATTTACGATTATGAAAACTTTGAAAAAGATACATTTTATAACACAATGACAAGATCTTCACGATCTCATCTGTATCTATAGGAGTAGCTTTTTGGGAAACAAATTACATTATTTCCTTTCTAGGTCATCCTTCAGTGTTCTAAGGTTGTAATGAGCATTTTAAAAGCTGCTTAGACATGGTGATTTATCTTGTGAAATTCTGAGCTCACAATAATGGATGCAGTTTCACCATCGATGGCATTGCTGTCCAACTGAAGAAAAAGTCTACTATCTTGATGGTTACAGAGAATTAAATGTAACCATCAGTGGAACTGAAATTGCAAGTTATTCAAACCTTGGGAGAATTATACTTCCTTTTTAAAAAAGTCTGCTTCTGTATTCTGTAAAAATATTTCTGTAAAAATAATGAACTATGTCCATATGAAGACATAACTGGCAGGATAAGCGGAGGGACAGTTGTCCAAAAGTACCCCTTTATCCTCCCCACTTGTCACTGTGGTCAGACCCCAGTTTTGACCACCTCCCTCTTCTCAAGGGTATCCCGGCTCTGCCACTTGTCAGCTGTGTGATCTTGGGCAAGTCACTTAACTTCTCTGCGCCTCAGTTATCTCATCTGTAAAATTGGGTTGAAGACTGTGAGCCTTACATGGGACAACCTGAATACCCTCTAATCAGCACTTAGAACAGTGCTTGGCACACAGTAAGTGCTTAACAAATACCAATATCATTATTAGTATTATTATTATCCCTCATGTGTGGGGCAAGAGGAATGGGTGAGAGCTCAGGGGAGCATGGCATAGTGGGAGCACGGGCCTGGGAGTCAGAAGGTCACAGGTTCTAATCCCAGATCTGCCACTTCTTTGTTGTGTGACTTTGGACAAGTCACTTCAGTTCTTTGTGCCTCAGTTCCCTCATCTGTAAAATGTGAAATTAGACTGTGAGCCCCACGTGAGACAGAGACATCGTCCAACCCAACTTGATTGTATCCACCTCTGGCACAGAGTAAGTTCTTAACAGGAATGGGGTCTGAAGCACAGGTGGAGAGGATGGCACTTGCAAGAGCCACCCCCTCCACCTGTGCTTTGGACCCCATTCCTGCTCACCTTATAAAAACCATCGCCCCTTCCTTCATCCCCTCCTTAATGTCTACCTTTAACCGCTCACTCTCCAATGGCTTGTTCCCCTCTGCCTTCAAACATGTCCATGTCTCCCCCATCCTAAAAAAACCCTCTCTTGACCCCACTTCCCCTTCCAGTTATCACCCTATCTCCCTACTTCCTTTCCAAGCTCCTAAAATGAGTCATTTGCACTCGCTGCCCAGAATACCTTAACTCCAATTCTCTCCTGGACCCCCTCCAATCTGGCTTCTGTCCCCTCCACCTACCGAGACTGCTCTCTCAAAGGTCACCCATGACCTCCTTCTTGCCAAATCCAATGGCTCCTACTCTATCCTAATCCTCCTTGACCTCTCAGCTGCCTTTGACACTGTAGACCATCCCCTACTCCTCCATACCTTATCTCACCTTGGCTACACGGACTCCGTCCTCTCCTGGTTCTCCTCTTATCTTTCTGGCCGTTCATTCTCGGTCTCCTTTGCAGGGTCCTCCTCCCCCTCCCATCCTCTAACTGTAGGGGTTCCTCAAGGGTCAGTTCTTGGCCCTCTTCTGTTCTCCATCTACACTCACTCCCTTGGTGAACTCATTCGCTCCCATGGCTTCAACTATCATCTCTTTGCAGATTACACATAGATCTACATCTCTGACCCTGTCCTCTCCCCCTCTCTTCAGGCTCGTATCTCCTCCTGCCTCCAGGATGTCTCTACCTGGATGTCTGCCCACCACCTAAAACTCAACATGCCCAAAACTGAGCTCCTTATCTTCCTTCCCAAGCCCTGTCCTCTTCCTGACTTCCCTAGCACTGGGGATGGTACGACCATACTTCCCATCTCTCAAGCCCGCAACCTTGGTGTCATCCTTGACTCAGCTCTCTCATTCACCCCACACATCCAATTCGTCACCAAGACCTGCAGGTCTCACCTTTATAATATCACCAAGATCCGCCTTTTCCTCTCCACTCAAACGGCTGTCGTGCTAGTACAAGCTCTCATAATATCCCGGCTGGATTATTGTGTCAGCCTTCTCTCTGATCCCCCTTCCTCCTGTCTCTCCCCGATCCAGTCTATTCATTCCGCTGCCCGGCTCATCTTTCTGCAGAAACACTCTGGGCATAATAATGTTGGTATTTGTTAAGCACTTACTAAGTGCCGAGCACTGTTCTAAGCGCTGGGGTAGACACAGGGGAATCAGGTTGTCCCACTTGGGGCTCACAGTCTTAATCCCCATTTTACAGATGAGGTAACTGAGGCACCGAGAAGTTAAGTGACTTGCCCAAAGTCACACAGCTGACAAATGGCCAAGCTGGGATTCGAACCCATGACCTCTGACTCCAAGGCCCCTGCTCTTTCCACTGAGCCATGCTGCTTCAGGGCACGTCACTCCCCTTCTTAAAAACCTTCCAGTGGTTGCCTATCAACCTCCGCACGAAACAAAAACTTCTCAGTCTAGGCTTCAAAGTTCTCCATCACCTTGCCCCCTACCTCTCCTCCCTTCCCTCTCTCTACTGCCCACTCCATAGACTCTGCTCTTCTGCCGCCCACCTCCTCACCATCCCCCATTCTCACCTATCCCTCCGTTCACCCCTGGCCCACATCCTCCCACTGTCCTGGAATGCCCTCCCTCACCTCCACCAAACTAATTCTCTTCCCCTCTTCAAAGTCCTACTGAGAGCTCACCTCCTCCAAGAGGCCTTCCCAGACTGAGCTTCCCCTTCTCCCTCTGCTCCCTCTGCTGACTCTCTGTGCCCCCCTTCACCTCCCCTCAGCTAAGCCTCCTTTCCCCTCCTTTCCCTCTGCTTCTCCCCTTCTCCCTTCCCCTCCCCTCAGCACTGTGCTCATCTGCTCATTTGTATATATCTTTATTACCTTATTTTTTTTTTGTTAATGAAAGGTACATCCCCTTGATTCTATGTATTGCTACTGTTTGTCTGTGTCTCCCCTGATTAGACTGTAAACCCATCAATGGGCAGGGATTGCCTCTATCTGTTGCCGAATTGTACATTTCAAGTGATTAGTACAGTGCTCTGCACATAGTAAGTACTCAATAAATACTATTGAATGAATGAATGAACAACTACCACAATTATTATCATTACAGGGAAATGCTGCCTTCATCCCTGAGCATGAGATAAGTATTAACAATTTATTCATTTATATTAACGTTTGTCTTCACCTCTAGACTGTAAGCTCACTGTGGGCAGGGAACATTTCTACCAACACTGTTGTATTGTATTTTCTCAAGTGCTTAGCAAAGTGCTCAATAAATACCACTGATTCATTGCTTGAAAGAATGTTTTTATCTTTCTTTTCATATCCACCTTAGCGCTAGACGCAAAATTATAGATAGAATGGAGAGATGTAACCGGATAGAATAGACAGAGAGACATAGATTAGGTAGGAGAAGCAGTTTGATCTAGTGGATAGAGTAAAGACCTAGAAGTCAGAAGGACCTGGGTTCTAATCCCAGCTCTGCCACTTGTTTGCTGTGTCATTTGGCCACTTGTTGGCCAAGTCATTTACCTTCTCTATGCTTCAATTACTTCATCTGTAAAAGACTGCAACCCAATGTGGGACACAGGCTGTGTCCAACTTGATTAGCTTGTATCTACCCCAGAGCACAGTACAGTTCCTGGCATATAGAAAGCATTTAACAAATACCATTTAAAAAAAAGAATAATAAGCAGGTAGAAAGATACCTGATAAACAGATGGACGAACTGCTTACATTTGTCAAAGAGAACTTTAGAGAAGCAGCATGGCCCAATGGAAGGACCACAGACCTGAGAGTCGGAGGACCAGCACAAGACGATCCTGTTTTCAGTTCGCCTATCCTCTATCCGGTACTAATATGGCATAAAACGTCTTTAAGTCTGGTATTTTCAGCACCCAGAATTCCTCCTGATGCCAAGTTCCACAGCTGGGTGTCAGTGCCTATAACAACATGGATGTAGAAGGTTAACTTTGGAGAAGTGAGAGGATGGGAGTTTAGTGATATTCCCCAGAGAAATGCTCCAGGTTGGGATGAATTCAAAAAACTTCAACAAACAGGGCATGAGATGTCACTAGGTTGCAATATGTTCTTCTGTGGGTAGTGTGTGAGGGTGAAGCAAGACGGAACAATCTGGAATATGGTTCCAGGAAAATAATAAGTGCCAGTGTGCCCAGTATAGTTCTGATTATCTCAAAGCACAGCTACAATGCAGGTCTGGGAGCCAGAAAGATCTGGGTTCTAATCCTATCTTTGTTGCTGAAGTGTACTTTCCAAGCCCTTAGGATAGTGCTTGGCACACAGTAAGCACTCAATAAATAGGAGTGAATGAATGAATATTAACATAGATGGAAATTTAACTATTTAGTTTGGCTCCTGTAATATTCATTAATAAATATATTATTTCCCTCTTATCGAATCTTCTCCAACACAAAGTTTGTCCTTCACATTTGAAGAGAGCTCGGAATGTGATTGTGTGCGGGGGTGAAATGTGGGACCCAAAATCCTACCCACACTGTAAAAACAAAAAAGCTGTTTCTCCTTCTGTTTTTACCATAATGTTTGCAGCACCTGGCATTGTTTTCTCTTTTGCCTCTCTGGTCCTCGTTCCTCACTAAAAGTCTCCTAACTTTATTGAAAGGCCTTTGTTTTTTACCCGAATGTTTATCTCGTAGGAATCCAAACCAATGTAACCGCCTCCAGAAAATCCCAGGCAAATTTCTGCCTAAAAGGTCTCATGACATTAAACAGAATAAACAGAAAATAGTTTTAGGAAGTGAAATGGCCTTGTTGATAATGGCAAAGCATGGTCATACCTCTGCCATTTCGCATGCCCTGTTTCCCCTTCATGAAAGTCCAGGCTAAAATAAGTCAAGAAAGCTCCTGGCACAATGAAAGATGCCCTGCCCTGTGCTATGGTATTTACTCTCTCTCTGAATTGGAAAACATCGAAAGACCTGCTGTACTTCACTAACTGATATAAGCAACAGTTGGATTCACAAAAAATGCACCCAGAAAATGTTAGAAATCCATTAGTAACATTTCTCTGCACAAGCACATTACCGTTGCTTTTGAATTAACAAAACAAAACAACAATTTTTTAAAAAAAGGAAAAAAATCTTATTTTTTTTCTCCTGTTCAGAAAGTTGTCTGCGCCCAATTCCCACATAAGTAAAGCACTGGTTGTACAAATTGTATTTTTTACAAACCCTACAAATGTCTAGGGTTCCATTGAGGAAATTTGGTGATTTTTAACATTATGCTAGAATACCAGAGTGAGAGCATTCTTATGTTAATTGGCTTTTCCAGGCTATTCACAACCGAAAAGCTTCTTGAATAGTGCAAAAAGTTGAGTTGTTAATAGGTTTGTTTAGGATATAAAAAAAAAAAATCAGTCCAAAGTAACTGAAGTAACTGCAGTCCAAAAATGTCTGAAATATCCTTTTTACAAGACATACAAAAAAGTATATTTCCAAGAAGAGAACCTATCTTAAAGGAAAGAATTGATTATAAGCTTTTGGTAAAATAATTATTACTTGATGATGGCATGCAATGACCTTGCCCTGAGACATGTTCTTATTTGATGGATTAGTTATTTCTGGTAGTGAGAATTTTTTTTTTAATCTCAAGGAAAGGTATTTTTCACTTACTGCCCAAAAAAGAAATATATTTAGACTCTGTAATTGTAGCTTAAAAAAAATAAGATCTGGCTATTCAGTTAGCTATTTCTTTAGTACCAATTTCAAATGCTTCATAAAGAAATTGGGACCCCAGTCTATGGAGTTCCAAAAATTTCAAGTTGCCTTTTTCCCTTTATAGAAGAGTTAATCAGTAGGCGGAAGTTGCATTAATTTATTTGAAGTTTAGACTGAGAAAGAAGTCATATAATGCATATTGAGCTTTTCTACTAGAAAACACTAAAAGTAAAATGAATGGCAAATCATTTCCCTTTTTGTAATCTTTAAAAGTTTGAATATAGTGTCAGATCATATGTTTTCCTGTTTGACATTTGACCAGCATACAAGTGAAAGGCTTTTACAACTGATTAGGCCATTAAATTATATTCAAAGTGTGTTTCTTCTCAATTCACCAAGCAAAATAAAAGAAAATGAATGACGAAAAAACCAAATGAGAGGAATTTAGCATTTTCAAATAAAATCATTCCACACTAGAATCTACCTTAAAGCATAACATTCAATTAAACAAAAGTCCACATTTAAAATTATGTTAACCATAAATTGTTCATTTATATGGGCTCCTGCCATGTTTATTAGTGAATTATCTATCTCTACGATGATTTTTAGACTCCATTTGCTCAGCAATAAGCGTTCTAAAGAAGTTATGCAATACAATAGCAACTTTATGAAGCTATATCCCAGATCTGGAAAAAAAAGACTTTAAGTGGAATTAACAAATGAGATTTGGGGTTATTTAAATTCTATATTTTCTCAATACTAGCTTGTAAACCTACCCCAATTCTCTTGAATACCAGGACTGCATTAGGGGATAGGTATCATATTGACTCCTTTCTTCTTCATGTCCATCTAGTGTCCATCAATCAACTCCCATGTTTTACGATATGCCAGAGTACAGTACAGCCTGTGTGATGATGGTAAAATGCATTCTCTTTCGGGGTAATTATCTATCAATGTGTTGAGCTTCAGAATTATACTCCTATAGTAATCACAAACCTGAGCCTCTTACCCTTTCTCTCATTTAGTTCTTAACCGATGAAATGAAGCTCCTGAATCAATGCAGAAGGACACTATCTTAGCTATTAAATAGGACAGATGTGATTGTGCTGCAACAAAGACACAATAGTTGACTTTATAGGCGGTCCTGCAGCAGATTTGTAATTAAGTGTCTCAGATAACAATACTTTGTCTTGTGAACGCTATGGAGATTAGAATTCTACAGCAAAAATTTTCTTAACAATAATAATAATAATGTTGGTATTTGTTAAGCGCTTACTATGTGCAGAGCACTGTTCTAAGCGCTGGGGTAGACACAGGGGAATCAGGTTGTCCCATGTGGGGTTCACAGTCTTAATCCCCATGTTACAGATGAGGTAACTGAGGCACCGAGAAGTTAAGTGACTTGCCCAAGGTCACACAGCAGACAAGTGGCAGATCTGGGATTCGAACTCATGACCTCTGACTCCAAAGCCCGTGCTCTTTCCACTGAGCCACGCTGCTTCTCTACAGGAGTCAAGATTCACTGGGAAAGAGTGCCTATTAACTCCCACCGTTCGCCATGTACCTTATGAACCCATGTCTTGCCTTGTGTTCATGTTAACATCTCTAGTATCAATAAAACATAGAAAAAGTAGCACAAAAGATTCATTGGAGAGCTATCCTATGGAATACCTAGTGTTAAGCCATTCTCTCACCTGGAAAATAATTTCGCAATTTATATTCCTGAAGTGTCATCCCACAGTGATATCCTGTGTGAAAATGCTAATTACTTTTAAAACACAAAGATTATTTTTTTTATATTAGATTATTCCATTCTTTCAAAAATTACTGAGTGATTTAGGTCGAATCAAGAATCATGATTTATTACCTAAAAAACAATTATAACACTTGTACTGATTTTGTTTTTTGGAGCCTTGTATTTAATGTTCATCACCGTGGCTCAGTGGAAAGAGCACGGGCTTTGGAGTCAGGGCTCATGAGTTCGAATCCCAGCTCTGCCATTTGTCAGCTGTGTGACTGTGGGCAAGTCACTTAACTTCTCTGTGCCTCAGTTCCCTCATCTGTAAAATGGGGATGAAGACTGTGAGCCCCATGTGGGACAACCTGTTTCCCCTGTGTCTACCCCAGCACTTAGAACAGTGCTCTGCACATAGTAAGCGCTTAACAAATACCAACATTATTATTATTATTATACTTAAAACATATTCTTACTTTTAAGTCTAAATTTTGCTTTAAGCCAGCAAATTTATAGTTTTGTGCTTTAATCACATATTTTTTAAGCTTCCTCAATAAATTCACTTGCAGAACTTCTTGATTGCATTTCAAGATTTTCAGTGAATTTTCATAGTTAACTGTGAGGTACATTTTTTTTTTTTACCATTTACGTACACCGGCAGTATTTCAACAGAAGTCCACAAATTTGAATGCCTCTTCATATAACAGAAAAATTCAACTTTTCACTGTACCTTCTATTTTTTTTTATTAAAAACTTTAACATTTATATATTCTTTTGAAAATAAAACCACATGCAGATGCTCTTGCACGGAAAGTAATTAAGGTGCATTTACCTCACCCCAGATTCAGGAAATATTGGAAATATATCAACAAACTTTGTTAAGTGTTTAATCAATTTCTTCATATCTATGAGCAACATTATTACAACTTCACCATAATAAAGCATCTTAGAGGTCATGGCACCAACTGTCCTAAGTTTCCATTAATTATTTACACTACTTAACATAACTGAAGATATCACAGCCAACAAAAATTATAAGATGCAATGGGAAAATTTACTTTCACTTTTAAATGTTCTGACAAGTCATCAGGTATTGTTTATTACAAGAAAGCAAATACAATATATGTCCTCTATTTGCCTTCAGTTAAATTGGCTGACAGTTGAAACAAATTTTCATTATAGCTGAAATACTGCCATTAAACAAAATATGGGGCTCACAAAACACATCTTAATCAGAAACACAATGCCACTCATTCTATTCGGGCGACTAAAGGTCCAGTGAAAATGTTGTTAACAATAGCATCTTCTCCAAACAATAAATACTGAAAGGAAAATCAAGTAAATCTGTTTCTTTTCTCATACTCCTCTCCTGCTAAACTCTTCAAATTGCTTTTTCACAAGACATCACAGTGCATTACATTCACATTCCAACTCTCATCCTGAATGAGCACCCAGGAGATTCAGTGCAGTGAACACAGGAATCTAAGATATTTTCCAATATCTACTGAAGACATAAAAATGCCCATGGGCAGGAAATGTCCTCAAATCTATTTATTGTTAAAGTTAGTATTAAAGTTAGATTTTCTAAAATTATTAATTTTAAAAAAACTGTTAACAGTCTTCATTTGACAAATTGAAGAAATATTTCCTGGCAAACTAATATGGTATGATGTCTTTTCCCAATAGAGGTAACATAATTGCTTATGAAATTCTTCATTCTTTATCATTACTATAGATTTATCACATATTTTTCTAACCTATATAATGTTAGGGTTGAAAAAATGACATCACCAAGAGTACAGTTCATATTTACAAGAGATGTGTAAATGGGATATATAATATATAAAGGGATATGATATTGAAGCAGCTCAGTTTAGCGGACCTTGGAGTCAGAAGGACCTGGGTTCTAATCCCATCTCTGCCACTTGTCTGCTGTGTGACCTTGGTCAAGTCACTTCACTTTTCTGTGCCTCAGTTACTTCATCTGTAAGATGGAGATTAAGACTGTGAGTCCCACGTGGGACAGGAACTGTGTCCAACCTGATTAGCTTGTGTCTATCCCAGTGCTTAGAACAGTGCCTGACACATAGTAAGCACTTAAATAATAATTTATCATTATTATAGGAAACTTGAGAATGTCATCATGTTTTGGAAAGGCTTAATTGCTACAACTGAGAAACACATGACACTTTAAGTTCACGTTCATTAGTAGTAATATTTTGGGGTTATAAATGCTTATTAGTTTAGCATCAGGGTTTTTCCCAAATCACATGGCAGCCTGAGATACTAAGATGAATGTGTGAGATTTGATGTTTTTAGAACTCTGAAGTATTGTTTTCAACTCTGCTATATTGTATTCTCCCAGGTGCTTAGCATAGTGCTCTCTGCCCATAGTAAGCAATCAATAAACACCACTGACTGACTGATTCAGAGAATTAGCAGGTGTAACTTTGAATAGTCTTTTGTTTCATGCAGTTTGGGTGAGGAAGAGAGGGAAAGAAGGCAAGAGGAAATGAATTATTCCATTAGATTCACAAATATTTTCATATCGTCTATTTGAAATGCACTTTTAAACATCTTAATCACTGCTGCAGGAATCGAAAGAGAGTTCAGACTTTAGTGTGTGCATTTTGAAGTGAGACAAACTTCAAAAAAGAAGATGAGGCATGAACAATGAAGACAGGCCTATCCTGACTTCATAAATCACCCCTGTGGGTATTGCAGCCTGTCAGTTGACCACAGCCTGCAGATCCATTTAAGGGTAACTGCTGTGTGCAAAATCAAAAGGTTCAAGGCAGAAGACAAAAACACATTTGATGGCCGGGCAAGAATACTTGAGTCACAGAAGAAGGCTAACGAAACATATGTTGGGCACACCTGGATTGAAGCCACTACAAAGAACAGAGTCACACTCTCTAAATGAGGAGCCATGGGAGGCGAAGTCCATTCATTTCTGGCTCTCGACTTTCCTTCAGTTTTCAGTGAAGGCTGAAGAGAAATATTTTCCTGGCTCCATAGTTTTTTTTTTTATAAACTCCAAGGTGATAAAGGGTTAAGATGCATTTGATATTCACGCCCCCCTCCTCAGCCCCACAGCACTTGCAGCATGGCATAATGGACAGAGCACGGGCCTGAGAGTCAGAAGGTCATAGGTTCTAATCCTGACTCTGCCACTTGTCTGGTGTGTGGCCTTGGATAAGTCACTTCACTTCTCTGTGCCTCAGATACCTCATCTACAAAATGGCGATTAAAACAGTGATCTCCATGTGGAGCAGGGACTGTGTCCTACCTGATTTGCTTGTATACTGCCCAGCATTTAGTACAATGCTTGACACATAGTAAGCACTTACAAATACCATTATATTATGTACATATCCTTGTGTTCTGTCATTTGCTCTGTCTGCAGTGTATTTTAATACCTGTATGTCCTCTATACTCTAAGATCCTTGTGGGCAGGGATTTTTGTCTACCCACTCTATTGTACTGTACTCTCCCAGGCATTTATTTCTGTGCTTGGCACACAGTGCTTAATAAATACCACTGATTAACCAAATAAGTTGCAAGTGTTCTTGCCATCCCAATATAGATTTATATAAAAATGTTTCACTCCAGAGGTCAATAGTGTTCTGTTTTATCTATATGTAATTTTATATCTTATAAAGGGCTCTAAAATTGATAATATACTACTAAGCATAGGGTGGTATCCAAGGCGGTAGAGAAAGAAGAAAATATAGAACTTGAGGGAAAAAATATTTCGCCAGAGCACAACAAGAGAAAAAAGAAAGCCGCATATACTCCTCCTTGAGAAAAAACATCAAATTATTGCTGGACAAGGGTGAATTCATACAATAATAAATTTGGTTAAATATTTTTTTAAAATTAATTGGATAAAACTCTAAATTTAAATTATTAGGGATTAGATATAGAACTTTTGCTGTACAATAATTTAGAGTTACTTATAACAGGCTATTTTCTATCTGTCTCAAAATCCACCTTTTAACCAAAACATTAACAACATCTCAACTAAGACACGTTGGATTTCAATGTCAGCACAGACTATGATGGTGGGATCATCGGGCATAAATGGAATAAAAGCCCTGGGACACTAAACCTGCTCAAATGATAAGGGAGTTTTTAAGCTCGCTTTGATCTATGTGAGATGAGTTGTAAAGGCAGCCTCTATCTCCTTGCTTCTAAAGAAAGAATTTCTTTTGCTGCATTATGCATAACATCAGCACCCGACAAGGTACAAGTCAAAAGCAAGCCGCTCACAAACCCCACTAGCATACTAAAATAGCAGCGTGACTAACCTGATTTAGTTCCATATTCTCCTGCTTAGATCCCACTTATCCCATTGACTTCTTTAAATGTAGATTTTCTGGTATCTATTCCCCAAAGGCCATTTCACTGCCTGAATTAGACTGGTACATCAGATGAATATCTAGCTCATACATCCATATATCCATGTATCCATATATCCATACATCCATATATCCATACACCCACATGCTGGATGCCAAAAGATCCAAAAGGGGCTTTTATCAGTTAAGATTCCATCCTCCTTCACAACATAAAGGCAACAGCTCTCCAGATACATGAAATAAAGATATGGTGGTGCAATTAAAGCTCCTAAGCTTAAACCCAGACTGTGAGGGAGGATTTGGTGTGTTTGATGCTTTATGAAGATAGAAAAGATGTTGGAGTTGGAGGGCCTACCATAGATCATTCTACCAAAGGAGCTCTGATCTGAACTGCACACTGTTTATGGAGGCTGAACAATGGGATCTTTGGAGGAATGACAAGGGAGCAGAAAAATGCTGAAATCTCAGTGGTGCAGAGTTAATAACACCATTTTGACAATCCCAGTCAGAACAGGGAAGTGTCAGCATACAACTGTGCAGAGCTGTTAGGGTTTGGCTAATCTCACTGCTTGAATATATCTGGATGAAGGTGATAGTGGAGAGTTGATTAAAAGCTAAAGCCTGTCCTGATTTTTTTTTTTTTACAACTAAAAAAGGTATCAGGAAACAGTGCAAGCAGTGTGGCTTGGTGGAAAGAACTTTAGTCTGAGAGTGAAGAGACCTTGGAAAAATCACCTACCCTTTCTGGGTCTCAGTTTCTTCAATCAATCAATGGTATTTATTGAGCACTTTCAATAGGCAGAGAACTTTATTAAGCAAATGGAAATCAAATACTTTTCCTTCCCTCTCGTAAGATTGTGAACCTCATATACGGACAGATATTGTATCTTATCTGATTGTACCTTAGTGCTTCACACATAATCATGCTTAACAAATACCACAATTATTATTGTTAACATTAGGGTCTGCCAATTTAATGGCTTCTCCCCTGGACAATGAGTCAATCATATTTACTGAATGCTTACTGTGTGCAGAGCAGTGTACTAAGCACTTGGGAGAGTATAGTATAACAATATAACAGAAATATTCCCTGCCCACATAGAGCTTACAGCCTTCCCTGGAAAACCTCTTATTCGCCACCCCATTTGCCTTCTCTTTTATGTCATCTATTCACTTGGATCTCTCCCCTAAGCACTTTGATACTCACCCCATCCCTCCAGTCCTTATGATCATACCTTTATTTGCCAAAGTCTGCTGCTTCCACTGTCTATAATTTATCTTAATGTCTACCTTTCCATTAGATGGTAGTTTCTAGAGGGCAGGGATCATATCTACCAAATCTACTGTATTATATTATGCTCCCAAACCTTTACTACAGTGCTCTGCACTCAGTAAAGGCTCAAATTCCATTTATTAAATGATGATTTACCACGTCGATAAGCAAAGTCTAAGTCCTCATTAAACTCTGGCTCCCCATTTTTACCTCGACAGCATTGTTGTTTAAGATAATTTTGTCGAAAAACTGACTCTTCTTCTTTTCCCACAACCACCCTACACTCAGCTTAAAAAGCTCTTAAAATCTCTTGGGGAATTTAGTTCCATTGTTACTGGTCAAATATTCCAGGCCAGACAAGCACTGCAGGTGCAAATTGGGTGTGAAAATACCAAATTTGGGGAACAGAGCTAGAAATCATACAGAAAAGCAATCAGAAACTTGGATTAAAGGAAGCATACAATTAGAGGTGGGGGTAGACACACTTCAAAAGAAAATATGATAAATTTGGTAAGGGCTTCCCTTTACTTTCAAGTTCATTTTTCCTTAAAAATGATTGTATTTTCAGCTTGCAATCTCTTTTGCAGCTGTTTTCTGCCTACCGCTGCCTGAAATCTGGAGTTCCACTTACGAAAGATGGATGCTCTCTGAAGGATCTCTTTTCTCAGGTCCTTGGTTTTCACTCTGGCCATTTGTTGAGGACATGGATAATCCTGCAATTATAATTTAACAGAAACAATTAGAAAAGGTATATTGATTTTTGGGAAAAGGCCACTGAAACACAACTATGCTCTTACAAAAGAAGTGTGATATTCTTACATTTCCATCTTATTTTTCATTTTAAGGTATACAATTTAATATGTTTTTCAGGTTTAGGAATATAAAGCAAAGTTTGAAAAAAATGACTCTACAACTCTTTCACAGCACACTTAACATCCTTTCCTAATTATGTTTGTGCAAATAACATTTCAAATAAATACCTGTAAAAGAGCTTCCCAAAATAAGAACCAGGATTGGGGTTTTCTTTTAAATTACACACTTTGGTGAACCAATCTAATAATTTTCTTTAAACAGCTGTTCCACTTTAATTGAATTCAGGATAGAGGGAAATCAACTAAGGTACAGAAAGATTATACGCTGATCATATTTGAAATGTTCTAACATCATTAGAATGTCATTATTGTCAAATAGAAGCAACTCCTCCGAACCCTATCTACAATGCCATAAGAAACAACATTTATATTTAGTTTCTTTAAGATAACTCTTGAGTACAATCAAGATAGAGCCTGGGTGTTCTATGTACCTTTATAGTACACATGAAATAAGAGTTCTAGAACTTTTTTTCCAATAACATTACTACATAGTATTGCACCCTGCCCACAGTAAATACTCCAAAAATACCACTGGTTGATTGATTGATACTAGAGTAGTCCCAAATCAGAAACCAGCAAGAGAGCATTGTAACCGTAAATCATTTTGTGTTAATCCCTCTGAGATTTTAAACATCACTTGTGAAGAAATCCTGTCTTCTTCCTCTTTTGCATTGTCCCAATCTCCTAGTAGAGTGTTCAACCCACAGTAAGAGTTGAATCATTGTTTTGAAGTGAGAATGCTGCCAAACACCTTACTTCCCTTGCCAAGAACAGGTGATTATGATCAATCTATTCATCTGCAACATAGCTAACCAATCACAACTTTTACATCTTGTCAAACTTTTGAAAATAAAAACCGAGACTGTTTTTGATTATATTCAGCAAACCAAAATGAAGATCGATAAACATATTACACGGTCTAGGGATTTTAATCATCTCCTCTAGACTGTAAACTCATCATGGACATAGAACATGTCTACCAACTCGGCTATATTGTACTCTCCCAAGTGCTTAGTACAGTGCTCTGCACACAGTAAGTACTCAATATGATTGTTTATAAATATACATTTCATTGCAAACGATTTCAGCTACTTAAACTATTTCAATTTTCCATCAGAATTTAGGCATATTAACTATTCAATATAAAAGAATTAAAACATAATTCTCAAAATGTTTAAAGTCTCACAAATGACTCAGTTCAAGATTATAATCCAAAGAGAATTGATTTTGCAGTTTTACTCTTCATCTTGAATGGTGTTGGTGTTGCATGTTCTATCAACAACTTCTGCCAGAATAATTTAACTTGCTACAATAGCTGTCCTTAAAAGTTTAAAAAAAATGCTCAGCACCATTTAATGATTTATTGAAGGGATTCTCTAGCTAAATTCTGAGATTAAAATCATTATTGGAGAGTAATGATGTAGCCTATATTACAGGAAGTCCATATGGTAACGTTGTAAACTCCTGGGAAATTGCTTAATACATTGGTCTGGTCTGAAAAGCTCATAAATATTGGAAGATTCAGTAGAGTGTTCTGCACACAGTAAGGGCTCAGTGAATTACAGTGATTCATTGAGAATGCTTTATGATGGCATGGCTGGCCATATCAAAGCTGGGGGTGCCCTGTCTAATCAATTTCCCCTCATCAACAGGTACAAAATATGAATCCATAGTGGGTCCAGCCCCAGTCAATTTATATAGCCATGCTGGATGATATAACAAGAGACGGAGACACAGGTAGTGGAATCCATTTCCTCTTGCCTAAAATAATCTTCAAACTCAAACTTAAAGAATCGTCCAGATTCAAAACACTCTATGAGTACATT
The DNA here is from genome assembly GCF_004115215.2 of Ornithorhynchus anatinus. Classification (NCBI taxonomy): domain Eukaryota; kingdom Metazoa; phylum Chordata; class Mammalia; order Monotremata; family Ornithorhynchidae; genus Ornithorhynchus; species Ornithorhynchus anatinus. Next base: position 17,722,570 of record NC_041737.1, read on the forward strand.
TCTTAGTGCTTTTCCTCCATATATCAACAAATAAGGATGGATGATATAGTATCCAATGAGGCTTTAATTTAAACCGAAATTGACAATAAAGTGCTCTTTAAGTACTTTGAAAATTGAGAATTTTAGTAATGTTTACTTTCATTGAAAACTTTATCTCTCTGTCAGTCGTAAATAAGTCACGTTCAATTTCAAGGAGGTGGGGTCTAAAATCTTGGAGGTCATTCTTTCAGTTGTATTTATTGAGTCTTAAGTGCTTGAGAGCGTACAATATAACAATCCCTGCCCACAAGGAGAGGTGGTGTTGCTTCCCATCTCTCTGACTTTAAAAACAACAACTTGCTTGTTTCCACTGATAAGCTGTTGTCCTGAAGTTGTTCCTAATTATCATTTATTTAAAAAAGTGTTTATTGTCAAGTAGGGTCAAGTTTAATTTTTTCTGATACACTGAAAGACCCAGAAACACAAAAAAGTGCTTCTAAGTTTTAGTACTTAAAAACAAACAACCACCTTTGAGATATATTGTGGCTCTGAAATGTTGAAGACAAATATGAAAGAGATTTTCAGACTGTTCCCTGATGTTTCCTTTGAAAAAGAGCAAAATAAAGGTTCTGTTGATAAAAGCAGGAGTAATGGCTCTTCTTTCATTCACTCTGATTTCATCTTAAAAGTGACTACAACATTCCCTTGATCTCGGATTTCCACTCCCTCCAAACTCTTAGAAAGCAAAACTATCACAGCAGCTGGAAAAGCCTTTCTCAGATGCTTGTGGAAATATTGCTGCAAACCCAGTTAGACCTTAATTTTATATAGTGCTCTTATTCTCCAAGCACTCTTGATTTTCATCTCAATTCTGACCTCATAGCATCCTTGAGAAATAGAGCGAAGTGGGTATTGTAATCCCCATTTTACAGATGAAGACACAAATGCATGGAGAGAGTAAGTGACTTGCCTAAATTCGCAGAGAAAGTTTGTGTTACAGCTGGGTCCAATAATAATAATCGTCATATTTGTTAAGTGTTTGGTCTATGACCAACAATCTACTAAGTGATGGGGCAGATACAAGATAATTGGGTCCCTCATGGGGCTTACAATCTAAGTAGGAGAGAGAAAAGTGATCAGGAATTGAATCCCCATTTTACAGATGAGGGAATTAGAGAAGTTAAGTGACTTGCCCAAGGTCACACATCACGCAGAGTTGGAATTAGAACCTGGGTTCTCTGACTTCCCAGCCCTGGCTCTTTCCACTTCCCATACCACCTCCCATCGCTACTATTAAGACTGTGGTCATGGTGGGCAGGCTTGAAAGAAGGAAGAGACCCACAGGGCTTCCTGCCTTTTACTGCAATCCCTCATTGGCTTAAAAGCCATAAATCACAGTGTCAACAGCTGTCTCTTTCCTTCCCCTGCCCCAGATAGGATCTTACAAGTCAATCAATCAATCAATCAATCACATTTACTGAGCTCTGTGTGCAGTGTACTGTACTAAGCACTTGAGAGAGTTGGTAAACATGTTCTTCGCCCATCACAGACTGGAATCTCTCTGATGTTCATTTCCCCCAGTCCCAAGACTATGCAGGCTCCATGCAACAGGTCCTGGACATTAGCTGAACTAGCAGCAGCAATGGCACAGATTTGGCAGCAGCGCATTCCCTGGGATCCAGACTCACCCCACGTCACAAAGGCTCCGAGAGCTCTGACCCCTGATCCAAATGGCTCGACCTGCTGGATACATGTCCCATCAGACAAGTCATTTTAACTGGGATTTTAAAAAAACAAGCAAAGATTTTATTGGCTCCTGCTAAGGAACAATCCCTAAATGGGTCATCAAATACCATTTTTTAAATTCTTCCCATGAGCATTGAGTTGATTGATAAGTGTGTGGCCAAATAAAAGAATGGAAAGGGACGATTGTTTGCTTGAGAAGAGGGGCAGGCAGAGCTGTTAATGCTACACAAGCTGGTCAGCCGCCCAACTAATCTGTATCCTTTGTTTTCACAGCTTTGCTGTGAACGTTAGCCACGATGGTCTGAAACTCCCTGCAGAGCTTGAGAGCATGTGGCAAGCCAAGATACCTGTGATGCTAGATACTCGAACAGAAAAAACACACAACAGTTTGTAAAAACATTCATAAATGTCGCTGGCCCATGCTTCCCGCAGACCCTCCCATTCAGGCTGCCAATTCCCTCTGCCAGGTTTATCTAATGACTGGAGATATTCTTTGAAATTCAGGGCGAGGCTGAAATGATGTGACACGTGAAGGGGAATTTGAATCCCTTCCAAGGGACCACTGACTTGTACCTGCAAAGGGTTAGGCCAAAGCCATTAAACTGTTCCCAGAACATTCAACCCTTAGTCAGCACAATGATTGTGAACTCAGTAAGATATAAAGAATTTATCGAAGCCTCGTGGGTATACTCAAGTTTTCCTAAAACACAAACGTGAGATGGAAAACTGCAAAGAAGCCCCAAACTGAAATCATCTCCCTTTGTTCTCTTGTAATGAATTGAGAAAGCAGGGTCACCTAATGGAAAGACCATGGGACTGGGAGTCAGAAGACCTGGTTTTTAATCCTGCCTCCACCGCTTGCTGGTTGTGTAACCTTGGGCAAGTCACTTACTCTCTTTGTGTCTCAGTTTCTTCCTCTTTTAAATGAGACTTGTGGGTTCTCCCCTCCCCTTAGAATGTGAGTCCCATGGGGGAGAGGTGTCATGAATAATCTGACTGAGTTGTATATACCATGGGGTGTGATGCATAATAAACATTAATAAATACAGCAGTTATTGAATCAAAGCAGCTCATTGCCTTTGTTTCCCAATTTATGGCAAGCAAAACTCTGTGTGATGAAAACTTTCTGATTAATAGCTAAATCTTGGGTCCATATAAAAGAAATACTGTGTAATAGTGTGTTCTTTATGTTTATCTAACATGACCAGACAGCACCCCAAGCTTGTCAATGCTCACAAAATACAAACACATACAGCTTACTGAAATATTGATATGGAAGGGAAACAAAAGTATCTTTTAAATATTTTATTCATAAAAATCCAACGATTTTATAGATTGGGGCCCAGTGAACAAGAAATCAGGTAGTATGAAAGAATGCTTTTATCTCTTGCAAGTATTTGATAGGAATCTGTGGTATATTACATGGGAATGAAAAGCTGAATGAGATAAGAAATGAACTGTAGGGGTTAATTTAAATATTAGCATGGTAAGACTTTCCCCCGTCTTCTAACAACCTTGTTCTCTATTGTGCATTTCACAAACATGTTTTGTGACAGTCCCTGAGGCAGGAAAGAATTCCAGCATTCGGTACAATGACTTGGAATAAGCTCACTCCGTTGATGCTTAGAAGAGTGGCTGAAAAATCAGAGAAAGAGGCCTGAAATGATTTCCTTTTGTGGATAATGAATCTGAGCCATGAATTAATGAGAGGTGCTGGTTGAAACAGCGAATGCTCCGTCCTTCATGACATGTCCAGCTTGAGGACTAAATCAAAGGGGTCTTTTCAGAAAGGTTTACCATATAAACATGGCAGTTGATCAAAGAGCATGTGTTTACCTCTCTTGCTGAACTGAAAGACAAGTAAAGCTTTCACTACAGCTGCGCTTCCACGGACCATCTTCCCGAGCCTTGTGTGGAAGTAATTATGTAATTCAGATTCAAATGCCAAACTCCAAGATTCAAGGTTTAAAATCATTGACAGACCTAAATCCTTGTTTCTTAAGACATTCCATAACATAAGTTGCTTTGGAGGTCCAAATATTTCATGTAAATTTTTGTTTGGCTGCTTCATCTTGCTCTGCTTTCCTATTTTTGTGGACAAATTACTCATATTCATCCAGCCACTGCATATTTTATGAAAGACTGTTACATTTCTTTAGAGAATTAATCTAGTTACAATTAAACCTGTTTATGCCTTGTTCTTCCACTCTCAGATAGACCCCCCCAAGACTGCCTAACCCTTTCTGGAATATAGCTCTCTTAAAAATCTTTTTTCCTACCCAACTCTTCATAATCAATACTAGCTTCTTTTATTTGGGAACATTATCAAATCAATTAAATTCCTCAAATGCCTTTAAATAATTTCAAACTGCCTTTTAACGATGGTATTTTTCCTGTCCTTATTTTCTTCTCCCTCATGGTTGTCATTATTCCTTAGGTTTTCACCAGATTTGAATTGATGGCTCAATAGCAACATGTTTTAAAAAGGTTTTTGTATGTGACGTTCTCTGATAAAGGCTTGGGAGAATATACATGATGACGTAGAGGATAGAGCACGGGCCTGGGAGTCAAAAGGTCATGGGTTCTCATCCTGACTCTGCCACTTGTCTGCTGTGTGACCTTGGTTAAGTCCCTTCACTTCTTTGGGCCTCAGTTACCTCATCTGTAAAATGGGGATTGAGACTGTGAGCCCCACGTGGGACAGGGACTGTGTCCAACCCAATCTGCTTATAACCAGCCAAGATCTTAGTACAGTGCCTGGCACATAGTTAAGTGTTTAACAAATATCATTATTATTATCATTATTAAATCAGACATGATATCTGGTCCACATGAAACTTACAATGTAAAAAGATGAAGATCAAGCACCCACAGAATAATAGTGAAATGATAGCTAGTAAAAATTAATGTTCATTCCTCTTTTCTCCACTGTTCACAGGCTGGTCACTCTAAACCAAACTACTTCAACCGTCTCTTTGTTAAATACTGGGGCAGATTTGACTCCCATGATGTGGAATGTCAGAATAGAGAGGGTGCCAGTACTCAAATGGCCCTGTATGGTCCACTGAGCTCCAAATCGAGGGGAACTCAAGGCCTGTGAAGTTGAGCTATTTCCTCCCTCCATTTCAGGTGGAGATCGAGAATTGGAACCTGCAACATAAGAGGCTGTCCCACCTTTGGGTTCACTCTCTGGAGACTCCAGAAACCTAGCAAAGAAATAGCCTACAATTCTGTGGAACCAAGATTAGGTATCTGAATGATTATCTTCTTTCATTGTCTCTGACTCTGACTTTATCAATATCTTGCTGTTCCGTTCTACCAGGAGAGAAATGAATGTCTCCCATTCCTTCCTGAGGTCTGCTCCCTGTGTAGCAGCATAGTCTAGTGGAAAGAACAGAGGTCTGAGCTCTAATCTTGGTTCTGCCATTGCTTTCTTGTATGACCTTGGGCAAGCCATTTAATTTCTCTTAGCATCTAGCTGTCAACTCAGTATAGGTGGGCGTCTGTTAATTCTGCCGTACTCAAGCACTCAGTACAGTGCTCTGAACATAGTAAGCGCTCAATAAATACCATTAACTGACTGATTGATTGCCTTAGTTTCCTCATCTATAAAATGGGAATTAAATGCCTTCTCTCCACCTACTTAAACTCTGATCCTCTTAGGGACAGGAACTGTGTCCAGCCTGATTTATTTGTACCTACCCTAGTGCCTAGAATAGTTTTTTTTATACACATAGTAAGCACTCAACAAATACCATAATAATAATGATCTGTCATATGATTTTCACAAAACTTTTGCACAATTTTTTGCATTTTATATATATATATGTGTGTGTGTGTGTATATCCATATGTGTGTGTATATATATCTCCATATACACACACACACCTATGTCTGTCCATGAATAAGATCACATCTTTCAAAAGATCATCTTCCAAGAATAGACAGATAGGTATATAGAGAGTTACACAGATTGATAAGTAGAGAGATACTCACATATTCTAATATGGCTTAATAGATTGATGAGTGACCAGATCTGCCTTCAACTAACTGTACTGGAAATAAAGATCATTCAACCAGTCATGGCATTGCAACAATTATTAAATATATATTTTTTGAAGATCCATTCATAAATATTCACTGACTCTTTGGAAGTTTTTCTGGGTTCCAGTTAATTGTATGTTTCTGATTTCCTGGTTGTTCTGTTCTTTCTGTTGGCTGATAACGTTTTATCAACAATCAATTCAACTCCACTCTAAAATAGTTCATTTCACCCAAGTGTACATACCTCTGATATCTTCCTTTTAAGATGACAGGACAGTTTAGTTGATAGAACACTGGAATAAGGGTCTGGAGTCCTGAAGTCTGGTCCCTCTTCCATCACCAATTTATTCTGACACTGTTCTTAGAGTGTTCACGGGGGTTAATCACAAACTACGGAAATAATTTATATCCAGCCTTACTCCTCCCTTGATTATATAAGTAAGGGTTGTAAAAAGAATAGCAAATTCTGGCTGAGAGAAAAACCTGGAATAGAGTTCAAAATTTAATAAAATTTTTAAAAAGATCTAAAATATATAAGATATAATAGTCACTTGAATAAAAAGAAGGCTGTTACACAACCATTCCCTCAGCATTTCAAGATGTAATTTTATCTTCATTCATTCATTCTCATTCATTGAGCGCTTACTGTATGCGGAGCACTGTACTAAGCCCTTGGAGAGTACAATTCAGCAATAAAGAGAGACAATCACTGCCAGTACTGGGCTTACTTAGTATCTTCTGTTTCCAGCCTTACCAGACATGGGAAAAAGGAAAGTCTTATAAGGTCAGCCCTACAAATAAGCACATGCACAATCAGTGAGTGCACTCTTAATTCCATTATCCAGTCCCAATATGGGCTCCAAAAGTTCATCATTAAATATGTACTTCCAGATTAACATTAAACGTTTGAAAAAGTCTTTTGGATGAGATCTGCAGTGCGGCAAGGTCTAAGTCATACCTTTTTTTGCTAATGAGAGTATAATTTATGATTTAGTGAAATATCGATTGATTGTATTATTGCTAACAACTGGAGTGCTTATGCATGTATGTGTGTGTGCTTATTGCCCACAACCTCCTCATAAAACAGAAACTTCTTACCATTAGCTTTAAACCATTCAATCATTTTACCCCCTTATATCTTACCTCACTGATTTCCTACTCTAACCCAGCACCTTCATACCAACCTACTCAATGTACCTCAAACTCACCTATCTCTCCTCTGACATCTCACCCCTGGGTGCCCCTCCCATCAAAACCCTGTCTTCCTCCTTACTTTCCCATCACTGTAGGCAGCACCACCATCCTCCTGTTTTACTAGCCCATAACCTTGGCTTTATCCTCGACTCATTTCTCTCATTCAACCCACATACTCAATCTATCACCAAATTCTGTTGGTTCGACCATCACAACATTGCTAAAATTTGCACTTTCCTCTCCACCCAAACTGCTACCATATTAATGAAAAAACTTATCCTATCCCGCCTTGATTGTCCTTGTTTTCTTAAAACAGTCTTCTCTCAATCTCTCTTTTAATTGCTTCTAGTAACAGCATTCCTCTCAGGATTGCACCCAAAGAGTTTTTAGTACTCTACCAGTCTTGGCTACGGGAGGGAGAGTCAAGCAGAGGCCTACCCATTGCAATCTGCTACAAGTCAAAACTCACCTGTGCTGGGCAATAGTGGCATGGGAGAGAATCGAGGGTGGAGACTCAAGTTTTCTGTGCTGAAGAAAGCAATGGTAAATCACTTCCATATTTTTACCAAGAAAACTCTACAGAAACACAACCGGAAAGATTGCAGATGGAGGAGAGATAATAATGTTGGTATTTGTTAAGCGCTTACTATGTGCAGAGCACTGTTCTAAGAGCTAGGAGAGACACAGGGTAATCAGGTTGTCCCACATGAGGCTCACAGTCTTAATCCCCATTTTACAGATGAGGTGACTCAGGCACAGAGAAGTTAAGTGACTTGCCCATAGTCACACAGCTGACAAGTGGCAGATTCGGGATTCGAACCTATGACCTCTGACTCCCAAGCCCATGCTCTTTCCACTGAGCCACACTCCTGTGTCCATGGAGTCGCTCTGGGTCGGAGATGACTCGATGGCATAAGACACGTAGTAGCATGGAATATCACAATTGGAAAGAGCAGGTTTTTTTTTTTTAGAGATGAAGCTCTTTAAGGATCATGAGACTAAAGGCAAAAGCCAGAACAATCCCCGATGTTGCAAACAGTAAATCCAACAGCAAAAGAGGAAACATTCTTTGTCTATGTACAATCAAGTCAGAACTGCGGTTTCCGCCTTAGCATTTTCAGTCTGACAGGCACTTAATTTCTCCTTCATTGGCATTCCTGAATAGGCCTTCAGTTCCTTTTCTCCCATTCCCTTCTGCGTTGCTCATGCACTTGGATTTGTTCCCTTTAATAGCCCCTTCTTCAGCCCCATAGCACTAAAGTACCTATCTATTATTCATTTATTTATAATAATGTTGGTCTCCCCCTCTAGACTGTAAGCTTATTGTAGACAGGGAACATGTCTACCAACACTGTTATTTTGTACTCTCCCAAACACTTAGTATAGTGCTCTACACACAGTAATCTGCTTCAAGGATAAAAATCAGTCAAAATCCAGCTAACCCTTCATGATGGGTTTAACTATCTTAGACAGGTAAATGCTCAAACTAGTTGGGTTAGCCAAAATTAGAGGGTCATTGTTCAAACTAATCTCAATTAAGATTGAGATTAGCCAGTTAGGGTTGGATTAGGGTAGGGTAGATGACTTTGGCCATCTAAACCTAGAGGAGCACTGAAGCTCTGGCTAATTTACCGCAGTGCCCTTCCTCAGAGAAATGCTCACTGAAAACAAGATGAATCATTTTCAGACTTTCCACTGAAAATAAATGATCTTTGGCCTTTACTCCTTTTGAAGAACATTTATGCTGGTGCCAAATATTTAAAACACACAGAGCTGCTAATTTGCAAAAACGCTATCCCAGGTTTTGAAGGCGGCGCCTTTTAGTAATGTTTTCATAAATATTACATTCCCTGTGCCTGCTTACAAGCAGCCTATTGATGCTCAGACTAATGAATTCCACTGCCTTTCATGTACATACAAGTTGGGTAATACGGAGTTAGCAATTCTATAAATAGATTCCTATATTGTAGGGCACCGCTCTGGGGGCCAAATAGCCTGAATAGAATGTGAGACAAATGCTCTGACAATATAATGACATCCTTATCCCAATACTCTCATAAAAGGAAAATGAGGACACACAATTGTATTCAAAAGATGTCTATTTTATGGTAACCATTACCTGAAGATTAAACACAGGAGGCTGCTTCTATTAAGAAGACTTGAAATCACTAATGATATATTGCAGTTTTATTTAAGTTCTTTGGACCTGATTCATAAAAATGGTGCTTTACAAGAATGATCTGTGCTCTTTAATAAAATAATCCTGTAATCCAGACAGCTCTTTAGGTGTATTGCTCATGTTCAAATGTAGTCATTACTAGATGCTTAGGAGAAAAGAGACAAGAACGTTTTATCCCATGGCATTCCAAACACATCTCAGAAGCCAAAATGCAAAATAAAGTAAATCTAGAATGTGCTAGGTTCTTAGGTAGCAGTGAGGGTTGAAATGGGTCAATTTTCCACAGATGTAAATAGTATTTTCCAATTATATTCGAAAAAATGAAATTAATGATGATAGTATCCTACCTTGATTTTACAGGGCACATTTAGAGATGCAGTGTGGCCTAGCAAAAAGCAGCATGAAAGAGTATGAGCCTGGGAGTCAGAAACTGGGTTCTAATCCCAGCTCCTCCACTTGTCTGCTGTGTGATCTTGGACAAGACACTTAACTTCTCTGTGCCTCAGCTACCTCATCAGTAAAATGGGGATTAAAGTTGTGAGCTCCTTGTGGAACATGGATCTGATTAGCTTCTATCATCCTCTATACTTAGTACAGTGCCTGGCACACAGTAAGTGCTTACCATATGCCATAAAAATAATTTGTTATAATGATCATGTGAACTAAACCTTATTTTTTTGAAAACCACCACACTAAGCATTCCTGTAGATATATGATGAATATGAACACCTACTTTAAGAAAAAAGGGTGCCAAAGGAGAACAGAAATACACTAGCCTCAAAGAGCTTGCAATCTAATGGGGAAGACAAGCATAAAAATACTACAAATAGCGGGAAAGCAGAGTGGAAAAATAGGGAAAGATAGGGAAGCAAATAAGTACTTAGTAAAATATGTAAAATAGTATGTAAAAAAACTCAATATGGTTAAAGCTAAAAGAATGGAAAGATAGGAAAGTGAATAAGTACTTAGGTAGTAAAGTATGTAAAATAACATGTAAAAAATGCTCAGGATGGATAAAAGCTTACTTGGCGGTTGGGAGGATATGATCTGGAGAAAAAAAATAACTGGGTAAATTTTCTTGATTTCAGAAGAACTTTGCAGATGGAAAGAGTTGTGGTCAGTGTATGGAATGGAGCCAGGTGATGTGGTTTGCTCATCCCAGGACTCTGTCCTTTCTCCGATTCTAGACCATCTGTCATCCTCTGTTAGTGATGCTGGTCAGAGTTGGGTAATAAGACCTGCCTACCCATATGTGCTTTAGCCAGGTTAACCAAATGGCAGGATTGTTCTTAGGATAACCAGTCACTAGTTGTTATGCCAGACAGTCCAGGTTTCATCTATGTCTTCATGTCCAGTATTATTCATTTCAGCACCCAGATTCCCTCCATCTCAGCTTCTGCCACCGAATTCCATAGTTGAGAGATGGCACCCATGGTTACACAGGCCTATGAGGGAATCATTATAGCACTGGAGTAAATTGGCTGAGGACTGAGGGGTGGGAAGACAGTGTTGCTTCCAGAAAACCGCTCTGGAATCAGATCAATTTAGGATACTTTAACAAAAAGGAGCATGTGACATCATCCTTATAAAACAAACCCATCATCACTTAGGTGATGTCACAGCCCTATTGCTGTCTGGTATTGTAGAGTGCCATCAGTGGCCACCCTCTGAGAAAGAACCAGGGCTTGTACCAGGAAACCCAGCCACTTTAAATAGAGGAAAATGTTCAAGCCAATAGGCATAGCTATATTTGAATGAAGCTGGGCTTGAGACTTCATGATGTCGGCTGTTTTATGAGACCATGTCAGCATTTTATTACCCCGAGTTGGGACGCACAAGTATTCCATTGCACATTTTCAATGCCAACTCATGGGTATCTCACAGAGAGATACAGTTGATAGAGCCAAGAACTGTAACCACAGAGAAAAGGAATATTTTGTCCAAGACAGAATTTATCATCTTCCCAACCAAACCTATCCTCCCCCTGTCTTTCCCATCACCATAGGCAACACCACTATGCTCCCTATCTCACAAGCTCTGGAATTATCCTCGATTCTTTTTTTAATTTTTCAGTGATATTTGTTAAGTGCTTACTTTGTGTCAGGCACTGTACTAAGAGCTGGAGTAGATACAAGGTAATCAGGTTGGACACAGTCCATGTCCCAAAAGGGGCTCAAAGTCTTAATCCCCATTTTACATATGAGGTAACTGAGTCACAGAGAAGTGAAGTGACTTGCCTAAGGTCACACAACAGATCAGTGTCAGAGCAGGATTAGAACCCAGGTCCTTCTGACTCACAGGCCCTTGCTCCAGCCACTCTCTCATTCAACCTATGCATTCATTCTGTCACAGAATCCATTTGGTTCTACTATATAATATCTTTAAAATCCATCCTTTCCTCCCCATCCAAATTTCTACTATACTGATACAAATACTTTTTTTAGCCTGCTTTGACTACTGTATTAGCTCCTCACTGACCTCCCTGCCTCCTGTTTCTCCCCACGTTAGTCCATAGTTGATTCTGATGTTCAGATTATTTTTCTAAAAAAAAAAAAAATCCAGGCCTTGCCTCTAGAACCTCCAATGGTTGCCCATCCACCTCCACATTAAATAAAAACACATTACCATCAGCTTCAAAGCACTCAATCATCTTGCCCACTCCAACCTTACTCACTACTCTGATTTCTTCCAGCCAACCTACTTTGTACCTTGATTTTGTCTATCTCGCATCAAAACTCTTGCCCACATAGGGCCTGGTATTCCTGCCCTACCACCCAACTTCATATATTACAGACCACTGTTTTCCTCACCTTCAAAACCTCATTAAAATTCCAGTGATTCCAGTCACCGAATCCCACAACTTAAAAGCAGGAAGAGCTGTATAACAGGAGTGAGAGTCAGAGGGACCCCTCTCTATTCCTGAGGCTTTCTATTAGGAATTTTGAGTGTGTGCTATTACATTTCATTTCCTAATCTAGAAGTCAGCAAAGGACTCCTGGTAGCCTTAAATGCCATCAGTAACCACCCTAATCCCCTCACCCAAATTCACCTGATTTACATTTCCAGAAAGTGATTGGAGGAAATCTGATTGAAAAGGTGCTTTGAAACTCTTGGCTGGAATATTCACCAGTCACCATTGTGGATCTCTGAAATGCTAGTGCCCCAGTTTACAGCTCACTGAATCAAGCTTCTAGATCAATCTATAAAACTTGTCTGCCTGCTCACCTCCCACCTCCAGCCCTGCACGCCAGGGCTCCTAGAACTGCTGCTTACATCTGTGGGTGGAAGAGGACAGGCCTGGGCAGTTTAACGTGTGGAAAGTTCAAAGAGCTATGTCTTCATCCACTTGGCATAGTTGAGAGAGAGGTATTCAAGTGTCTAAACCCTGGTACCAGTAGGCACCATTCCCAATAGGGCAGCGAACCATGCAGGCACCAGGAATTTCTGTTGTTCCCAGAGGTGGGGAAGGGGATGCAAGACTGGATTGGCCTTTGACATCCTACTACCCACTTTCACTGGATGACACACACTTATTTCTTAGTGTAACCACAATCACAAAGGCATGAACTTTAATCCAGAACAGAAATAATCCAGGGGAAAGAATTTTGGATGGTTACATTTAGGGTACAGGTTGTGATTAATCAATCAATTGGTAGTATTTATTGAGCACCTACTCTACATACTGCACTGTACATTGCCCTTGAGAAAGTACACCGGAGTTGGAAGACCTCATCCCTGACCTAGAAGGGGAGATTGATACTAAAATAATTTAGAGCTAGGAAAAAGGAAAGTGACTCTTTAGGACCATGACTATTTACATATTTTCCTTCCTAAATAAGTTTAATTTCAGCACCCAGGCTACTTCCTTCTCGGCTCATGCCACCAGGTTTCTTGGCTCAGACGTGGTACCCATGTTCACCCAGGCCTGGAAGGGACCACAGTGGCTCTGGAAGCAAGTGGGCCAAGGGTGGGGAGGTCAATAGGGTCTGCACAAAAATACTACAAGGGGTTGAGTAGTAAATGTGTGGTTGGTGTCAAGTGCTGTGTTGGATATTAGAGAAATAAAAGGTTGTGGGGACTTTAGTGTGGGGTCGTTGGGGTAATAGAAGCAAGGGACACAGTGTGGCCTACTAGAAAGAGAACATGGGCCTGGGAGTCAGAGGACCTGGGTTCTAATCCCGGTTTCTCCTCTCATCTGCTGTGTGACTCTGTGAAAGCCACTAAACTTCCCTAGACCTCAGTTTCCTGATATGTAAAATGGGCTTTCAATATCTGTTCTCCCTCCTACTTAGACTAGCCCTGTGTGGGAAAAGGATTGTGTCCAATCTGGTTATCTTGTACTTATCTTGTACTTACCCCCATGCTTAGTACATTGCTTGGCATATACTAAGTGCTTAACAAATACCACAGGTATTATCTTCATTCAGCCATATTTATTGAGCATTTACTCTGTTCAGAGCACTCTAAGAGTTTGATGATGTACAATACAACAATAGACAGACATATTCCCAGCCCACATTGAGCTTGCAGTCTCGAGGACTGTATTAAAACAAAACCCCAAATCCCTCACTCTACCTCTCTTCCCCTCTCCCTTTCTTTCTCCCCCCACATCCTCTCTGCCCTTTTTTGCAACCACTAATTTGCCAGAATTAGCACCCAGGTCCTCAGACTCTCAGTCCAAGGCTCTTTCCACTAGGCCATTCTTGCCTCCCTTCATGTCTACCCTCTCCTGTCTCACTCCTCTTCCCCCACTTACCAGTTCACCTATTCTTCTTCCTCAGCTCTGTCACCAGAGTCAGGGAACGCTGGATCCCTGCCCACAGAAATGGGCCAGTCCCCATCTATAAAACAAAGGTGGGTCACTACTCACCCATTACCCAGTTTCCCCAATCTCCCACAGCTTTCATTCATTGTCATTCAATAGTATTTATTGAGTGCTTACTGTGTGCAAAGTAAGTTGGGGGAGTACATATATATAACAATAAACAGGCACATTCCTGGCACACAGTGAGCTGACAATCTAGAAGGGGGGACAGACATTATTATAAATAAATAAAAGATGAAGAAATAAATAACAGATATAATTCAGAAATAATTCAGAGCTTGTGATGACTGGATTCCAGTCTGGCCAAAGATAAAGTCCGGTTGTGCCTGAGAGTCTTCAAAACAGCTGGCGGGTTTCACGCCCTGTCCTTCTTCTGAAGGATGGGGGGGCAGTAAGGGCAGAATCCTGCCATAGGGGGAGTCACCCAGAGCCCTGACCCTCCCTGACCACGCTGACCCGCTTCACTTTCCAGCCCCACTTTAAGCCGAGAGCAAGAAACAGAGCTGGCTACTTCAGTGTGTTCCTACCTCAAATCGCTGGGGACAAAGTGATGGGACTTACCCCACCTGTTGATGCCTAGGGATGGAGGAAGGTCACTTCTGGATTCTTCAAGGTGGCCCCCATGGGGCCATACAAGAGTCAGTGTACACTGATGAAGAAGATCGCTTTCCAAACAGTTACCTGGAGAAGCATAAAAAACTTTAAAGGAAATTGTTAAAAGGAAGTTGCTCTATTTTTCTTTCCTCTACCTAAGTTTCCTGACACTTGCTCTGAGGGCGACTCTTCAAAGAGTAGGCTGTTCGGAGCTGGCCGTGTGCAATGCTTTCTTTTGACCAAAAACCATATACCCTAGTGGAAATGCTTTGAGACCAAGTATTAAAGCAAATAATCATAGGGCAGCATCTGCTTGTGCTCAAGGAGCATGATGGGAGCTGCCTCTCTAGCATTACAGCTTTCAGCGACTCTACAGGAAAAGAACTTAACTTTTCGGGTCAAAGGGCCCAGATTTGAAAACAGAGTTCAGCTTTTTCTTCCTGCTTTCACCCAGCAGGGGTGTATTTCCCACAGGGAGATTTGTTTTAAGAATAGCTATAGTAACTGGGTCACCTAGTGTAGAATTAGCCAAGTCCAGGCAGGAAGTGTTAATTGAGCTAAAGAGATTGGTGCCTTGAAGGGTGTATCCAGAACAAACTTCACTCCCCCCTGCCTCCTGCCCGCTCCCATCGAGAGCAGCCACGGTGGATCTCAGGGGAAACTAATTTACAAGAAGATTTGAGCACATGAAAACAACTTTGTAGTTGTTTTTAAAGACCTGAGCTTTCAGGAGGAAATGCTTGTTTTTCTTCAGAAGGATTAAAAGTAAGATCCCAAGGCCTGTGGTGACAGCCAAAGAGCACATTCTCCGAGGTACAGTCATTTCGGGAGATAGTGTGAGGCAAGGCATTTGAATGACCTGGGGCGGGGAAGAGCTCGGAAGTTGGTTGACCAAAGGCTAAACAAGTGTGGGGAATGAAAGGCACAAAGTTGGAAGAATCAAAGGTTTTATTCTGTCATGGTGTTATTTTGGCCCATTTGAAGGATCAAAAGACACACAGTGCCTCTATTAAGAGAATATGAATCAAAGAAAATTGTAATATCCCTGATATTTGTGAAGTGAAAGAGACTGTGACTTGAAAGTACAGTCCCTGGGATACACGAACATGCCCACACACACATACACTACCCCTCCTGCCACCCCCAACCCACCCACCGCAACCCCAGAAACACAAACCAAGTTTACAATTTCCTCTCAGTGCAGCAGACTCAGCGGATAGAGGAAGTTTTCCTCTTCATCCCAGCTGCTGCCCCGATTTCTGTAACGGTGCTGTTCACTTCCCCTGCAGGTTTCTGACATGGCCAACCTGCACAATCTTCTGGCTGCACCAGAATCCATCAGTAAATTAATGGTACTTACTGAGAGCTTACTCTGTGCAGAGCACTGTACGTGACCTTGGCGTGTTAATTTATCTGTGCCTTAGTTTCCTCATCTGTAAAATGGAGATAAAATATGTGTTCTCTTCCTCCTTTAGACTGTGAGCCCCACTTGGGACAGGCAATGTGTCCTATCTGATTATTCTGTATCTACCCCAGAGCTTATGAATTATTACCACTATTACATATTAAGTGGTAGACACTGTGCCAATAGGGTTCAGAGACAGGAAAGAATAGGTTGTGTTAGCCTTGTCTCATCCCTTCACAAGCTGCCTATCCTCGGCCTCCCACTCCCAACGCCACGGTTGCTACCACTCCCCACTCTGTCCCCTGCAGGGAAAGCAGGACTTTAGAGGGTCCTGTCGGCCATTCCGTGGGAGGAAGAAGAGAGGATTAACATCTGAGACTATCCCTCGTAATTTGACTTCTGATCGCATGGTTCAAAAGCTGCTGCAAGGAATTTCTTTCCCAAGCCGGCTAAAGAGACGTCGAGAAGAGAGAAGAAGGGAGAAGGGAGAGCTTTGTCTACAAATCACAGAGTTGCAAAGAACTGGAGGCTTAAATGAAGATGTGTGTGTGTGTGTCTATACAAGTCAGTCATTCAATCGTATTTATTGAGCGCTTACTGTGTGCAAAACACTGAGTATTTGTAAGAGTACAATATAACAATATAACACATTTCCCTCCCACTGAGACCTAACAGCCTAATGGGGAGACAGACATGAATATAAAAAATAAATTACAGATATGTATGTAAGTGCTGTGGCGCTGGAATTCTGGTGTTTGTTATTATCGTTTAGTGCTTCCAGACTAGTGTTGTGGTCACTTCATGCGCTTATGGTTTTTTCAGAGCTAAAAAAAAAAATCCACCATCATGTGGAAATGAAACAGAAGAGTTTATTAAAAGCCAGAACTATTATTTTGTCCAAGTAGGGGAATATATGGGAAAAAACATGAAAAATTGATTTTCTGAAAGAGCGGAACCTATTTGCTTTGTAAAAGATCACTAAATTCCATCTCAAGCCAAAGACTGTCCACAATCCAAAAAGAAATTTTAGTTTGTCCTAGCCAGAGCTGCTCCAACATACCTTTTCCAAGACACTTTCCAAACTGTTGTTAAGGTTAGATGAGGATATGAAGATTTGTACCTGTTGTGCAATATGCCACATTTTTTTTTCTAGAGATAGTTACTGCATATTCAGAGTTCCACGGAACACATAAGGCAAGTGAATTTATAAAGTTAAACTTGCCCAGTGCCCATTCAGAGCTTGTTGATAAAACAAGACAGCTGTGTCTGAGAGTTTCTAAGCTGATAGTGTCCCAAAGCAGTAAAAGGAGAAAGCACCACAGGATCCTGCTGAATGCATTTCCAGACCGCTCTTGTTTGTTCCTCCTTTGTGTTCCGCAGCTTCATACCTGCCTGCCCAGCCTTGCCCCAAGATTGCAGCTTCTGGAAATTGTTCTCTTCCCCGTATATCAGATGCTGCGAAACCACTGACATCCTCACCCACAGATCTGACGTTGCATTTGCAAAAAAAAAAAAAAGAAGAAATCCTGAATAAAAGAACCTTTTGTCAGACCCTCTTCGAGTAGGAGTAGCAGAATTAAAAAAAAAAAAAAAGAGAGAGAAAGCAGGTAATTCTCTCCAGCACTAGCCACATTTCATGCACATCTTATATGCCTGGAATTTGGAAAAGGGGAACACTGTTTTGATCTTATGTACTGGAGCAATTCAGTGGATTTTGTGGATTTCACTGCTTGAAAATCATCATTTATGATCTAGTAACTGCAGAAAAAATAGAATATCTTTCACTGCTAGAAAAGACTTTTTTCAAATGTTGTGTGTCTTGACAGTACCAAATCAATAAACCTAATTTGCGGCAAATGCCACATTACAGTATTTTACATCACACTTCCAAGAACCATAATGACTGAAAGCCTGGCCATTTAAACTGCACATTGAAGCCTGAAGCAAACCCTGTCCAGTCTGATAAAGATGTTCCTTCAGAGGAGCAGAAACATTAACTCGACTTTGGGGCTGACTTGTATTTGACCAGAAGTGAACTGCTTCTGTGGTAATCTCCCTGGTGTCTTGGGCTGGTGTTCAGCTAAACTCAGTTCATCCCTCCTTCTTTCTGCCCACCTCGATCTGCTCCTGCCCTTCTTTATACTTTCCTTCCTTTCTCCTCACATTGCTATGTCTTTAAACAATTTTCTCCTATTCCCCCACTGATTCTGGGTGGAATCCACCCCTAAATCTGCCGCTATGTCAATCGACTTTCAGGTGATCCGCACACTGATTTCCACATGCGCCCCAACCTGCACTTCTTTCATTTTTTTTTTTTTACTTTTTTTTTTACTTGTTCACCACTGTGACTTGCCCCTCCTCTGCTAGAGAAACAAGTTTAGATACAATTTTAAGTGCCCAGAGGGAAGGAGAATATAAAACAGAATTACAGGGATTAGGGGTGGATTTGGGGTGAGAGGGAGAAAGGGGAAATGCTTAGGGTCTGAGAAGAAGCAGGGAAATCATTTTTGGAGCTACAATGGACAGAAAAGGAAGAAGAGAAAGTTTAAGGTGGGAAGGAGGGAAAAGGGATTAAGATGCTTTAATTAATCACCATCTGGGAACATCAGAATGAGGACAACAAGATAATTTTCCTTCCCTGGAAGGAAAAGTCAGCCTTACAGTGGTGAAACCACAGACATTTTCCCAATCTCTGATTCCAAGATGCAGTAGTGAGAGGGAGTTGTTTTTATTGATTGCCCAAGCAGAATCCCTGAAAATAGCTGCAGGAACCCTTCTTAAAGGTTTTCCCCAGAACAATGAACAGGAGAGAATAGTATTTCAGTTTTCCAAAAGGCATGAATAAAAGTTAACTTGAAGGTAATCTGAGAAAAATTGTTATTAATAACAATAAATAAATACACTTTACTCTCTTCTAATGCCAATTTACTCACTGTACCTTGATCTCATCTATCTTGCCACCGACCCTCGCCCAAATCCTGCCTCTGGCCTAGAATGTCCTCCCTTTTCATATCCAACAGGCAATTACTCTTCCAATCTACATAGACTTATTGAAGGCACATTTCCTCCGAAAGGCTCATCTCCTCCAAAAGGCCCGTCTCCTCCAAAAGGCCTTCCTTAACTAATTCTTCATTTACTTTTTTCCCCACTTCCTTCTGCATCACCCTGATTTGCTCCCTTAATTTGCCCCCACAGCCTTTTGTACATATCCATAATCCGTTTATATTAATGCCTGTCTCTCTCCCTCTAGACTGTAAACTTGTGGGCAGGAAATATGTCAGTTATATTGCTAGGGAGGAGAATCAGGAAGGCAGAGAGAAATGGGATCAGAGTCTAGTTCTGAGCAGTTTCACTGAACATATTGTTTTATTGCAGTAAATCTTTACCATTAAATTGATTCTACATTTTTCTTCCCCCTGATAGACTGTGAGCAACTTGTGGGCAACAACTCCTTTTGACTCCGTTTTCTAAGTGTACTGCCAAGCACCAAGAACAAAGTTTTATGCAAAGGGGGCTCCCTTCAATAAATGACATCACACTTTGTGGAGGCTCACTTCAATAAGGCAAATGAGGGTGATGATGATATAATCATGTTGATGAGGATGGAGAGAGAAACAACATTCAATTTTCCCATACTTTAATTTCAACTTTATTACAGTTCCTAGTACAAATGATTCAAGCTTCAAAAGAAGAAAATGCATCAAAAGCAAATGTGTTTAAGAATGGAATCACTTGGAGCAGAATCTGTTATTTTCCCATAGCCTCCCTCAACTGGTAATTTTTGATATGATACCGATAATACCAACTTTGTTGCAGATGTTAAAGGGTACACTTTTTTTGTAAACCCCAATTACACCATTTGAAAAATTTGAGGAAATTATTTTATATCTAACCATCTATTTTCCCTCTCATGCACAGGTACAGTAGCAGACTTATTTAAATTTGACATTTTGTTATAACTATTGTTTGTAAAACAGAGACTATAACTGAACAAAAAAGCCACGTCAGCTAACTTTACATTCTATGATTATCAGCCATTTCTAAAGAGAACTACACACTTTCATGTCTCTGCAAATTAATGTGTTTAAAACTTGTTTCCAAAATTAAAATATGATTTTGAAAACAGAAAAAAAATTGTCTTTCCTTGGGCCTTTCTCTGCAACTTTCTTCACACAGAGAGACCAGCAATTCTCATCTGGAATAGTTTATCTGCTTTGTTCCATCCCTCTAGTTATTGTACTCTGTAGCTCTGTATCAGAAAACGCATGCTTTCATGAACACTTCATGGCAAAATAAAATAGAATACATTTTTTCAGTAGCCTATATTCAGAAACTGCACAGCCTGAAATTCCAGGGCAAATAATAGGCAGAGCAGAACTTCTAGGCAAGCAAAAATGAAGGATTTATTTTCCAGGAAAATTACTGCCTTTGTCAATGAGCTAGAGAAATGGGATTCATAGAAAGAGAGAAGATAAAGCTGTTCATATCAATTAGAGTAACAGAGTATAAAAACAGTGAGCATATCCTGTTCTTGTGGTTAAAGGCAAGTAGTATTTGACTGGCTACAAAGGTACTATTCTTCAAACTAAGAGTCTGCCTTTCAAGTAAAGCTCAGCCAGAATAGTTGATGATACAGTGGAGAGGTTGATGCTATGCAAGTGTATCTCAACAATGACTGCTCCTCCTGCCCTTCCCAGGAGAACTTCTTCATCCTCAGCTGCCAACGGGCTCTGCCTACACTAGAACCTTGGGGGAGAATTGACTAGTCTGGAATAATGGGTGGAGAAGCAGGGTGGGAGAGGGGTTGGGGGGTGGGTGGAGAGAGAGGCCTTCTGGAAGAATTGGTTCTAGAGAAGACCTGCAGGCCAATCCCTGCCAACTGACATTTTTCTTGTTGCAGGAAGTTCCTTCTCTGAACTTCTGTCATGGAAGGGAGAGGTCCTAAAGACCAGGTTGCCTGAAAGATGGGAGTCCCTCCCCCAGCCCAGGGTGTAGCATATCCTAGTGAGAAGCATATGGGAAAGGAGGCCACGAGAGCCAGATTCAAATCCCACCCTCACCACTGGCCCACTCATCATCTTAGGAAAATCCTTGAACTTCTCTGGGCTTCAGTTTCCTCATCTGTGAAATAGAAATAAAACACCTTCTCGCTCTGACTTTCAATAGCTAACCTAGCATGTAGCACAGTGAATGGTACACAGTAAGCACTTAATCATTACCATTTAATTAGCTAAGGTCATCAGCGTTAGCACCAGACTGGCAGAGTGGGTGGAGGAGGTGGGAAATAAGGATGCCTGTCAGTTGGGCATTCTTAGTGCCAAAAGAGATACCTTGGCACAAATGGTCTGGGTTCTTTTGCTTGCTCCCAGATCACTTACCTTTTGACGAGCAAACAGGCTGGACTACACTGACTCGTTTATTTCCTTTCAAACTAGATGGACCAGGTATCTAGGCCCAGATTTCAGACCTGACTTCAGGAGATTGTTTGACCCGGCTACAGCTGGACTGGTATAATACACATTAGCAATTCATTCCCAGCTCACAACTTCACAAGGAAATAAACATGTTGCCACATCTGACTGTGCTCTAAAAATGAGGGCAAAGAGGAATTGATAGGGCTATCATCATCATTATGACATTTGTTAAGATCTTATTATGTGCCAGGTACTGTACTAAGCGCTGATGCGATAGAGGCAAATTGGGTTAGACACAGTCCCTGTCCCAAATAGACATCACAGTCTCAATGCCCAATTCACAGATGAGATGACTGAGGTACAGAGAAGTCAAGTGATTTGCCCAAGGTCATATAGCAGACAAGTAGTGGATCTGGAATTAGAACCCAGATTCTGACTCCCAGATCGGGACTCTATCCACTAGACCACATGGAGAGGACACAGGGGTGTGGGATGGGAGGGGAGTGATGTGAGAAGAGAGTGGGAGAGGAGGGAGGTGGTCAACCAAATGAGTGGGGAGTTGGGGGAGAAAATAAAGAGGGAATAGAGATGGAGAAGAGAAAGTCAATCGTAGGCGCATGTTTGCATTGGAAAGAAGTGGTTGTGGCTAAGGGTTGAGGCCCAGGGTAGGAGAGGGGAATAGGATTAAAGGGAAAACAAGAGGTAGTTGCAGGGCAGGGGTAGAGGAGCAATAAAAAGTGGAGAAATCTCCCTGTCAGGGGATAAAATGCTGTGAGAAAAAGTCTTTACATGTGGGTCAGAAGTGAGAGGGGATCTCACTCTCAGGAAAATTCAGGCACCTCCTGGCCTGAAGAGCAAGTTCACCTGAATTGGCCTGTAGTCCTAGTTTCCTCAGAAAGCAGAGGAATAAGCTTGAGTTCACCCTGAACCCAAGCTGGCTCCTCAGTACCTTCCCTGAAAAGCCCCATCCATGCCATTTACCCCCTTTAAAATATAGAAATAGAAGATGCAGTTCCTGCCCTGATGAATCATAGTGTTCAAAGGGAGAAAAACACAGATGGTCTGACATTCAATAAATAAAAGAGCAAAAGAATAGATTCAAATGATAAAAGCAGAAGCACCTAAATAATAAATTGTTTAAACAAAATGAAATAATGTAATCAAAAATAAGCAAACGCAATTACCAGTCTTCCAGAATTGCTGCCAGGGATTTCCCTAACTAGGAGGGGGCTTTCCAACCCTGAAAAGGACCCCTCTCCCAACCCAGAACTATCCCAAAGCTCCACCTACTTCCAGGATTTGGAGGGCCCCTGACTGAGCGGTCTGGGCCAGCCAGTCTCTGAAAGGCCAGACGGGCGATGTCTTCTCTGCAGGGCTGCATCTCCCAGCCTTGTGGACCTGACACTTCTGTGATCACCCTCCGCAGAGCCAGCTTTGAATCAAAACAAACCTGTCCCAGTTACTCCAGGGGAGCCCAGACTAGGGCCCTATTTACAGCTTGAACATGGAAAGAGAGGTTCTCTATTGGGAATGATCATCTGGGGCTCCCAATTAGCTGGTAAGGCGACAGGCAAGCCCTTTTACGAGGCAATAAGAAAATCACGTTCCCCAGTGAGTAAACTACAAGGCCAAAAGGTGAACTGTCTCTATCAATGAGAGTACAGATTATTGCCCTGAAAAATGGGTAGCATGTCCGGGTGCCACCGCTACAAGTAAAAACAGCTCTGAGAGGAACAGGACGGACCGGTTACCAGGCTCCTCCAAAGGGTCTATTTTTAGTTAATGACAAAACTGTCTGTGTTTGCATAAGGAGGCAAAATGATTGATGGGAGAGTGGAAGGAGACCCATCCGGGCCCCAAATTAGGGCCTCCGGGGTAGAGAGGGCGTTGAAAGGTTCAGGAGGAGAAGTGACACTTCCTGGAGACATGGACCAGGGAAGTGGGGAAGGGGGAACAGGAGGGGCTCAAAATGGCAGAGGAGAGGTTACTTTACCTGAGTGTCCCCCTCTTCCATGCATTAAACACATTCCAGTGAATGTGCTGCCTTTGGCAAACATGATTTTTACCATCGACATTATCAGCCTGGTCATTCGCCTTCCCACACTGATTCTCAGGAGCAGCCAGGGAGGCCACCAGTGGCTGTCTACAGGCCTTAGTTTATCTTGAAAAAGTAAACAAACAGAAGATCCCCAACTGGTCTGCAGAGAGGCCCATCTAGTTCCACTTAAAGAAGCTGGTGACAGGGAGGCAGACAGAGATGGAGAAGAGGATGATGAAGGGGAGAAAGATGAGGAGGAGGAAGATAAGGGGAAATAATGATAATAATAATAGCGGTATTGGTTATCCTCTTACTATGTGCCTAGCATTGAACTAAGCACTGGGGCTGTCAAGGCTCCACCCCAAACCCATGCTTCAGAACAAGACCTTGCTCAAGATTGCCTACCAGTGAGTGATCTAAGAGCTTTTAGGAGCATAGATATTCTAGTCTAACTGAGAGCAGTGAATCTATGTTCTGTTTATTCTTTGGGGGTTGATCTCCAGTTATAATATATGGTTTTTGTGGCTATAGGAAAGCTAGAGCTAGAATAATAATAATTATGGTATTTAAGCACTTACTATGTGCAAAGCACTGTTTTCATACAAGCAGGGTTAATGATCCACTGGAATCCTGGGAAAACCCTTCATAGGCAGATATCTCTAAGTTTCCGTAGGCCATTTGGGCTGTTATGAAAGGCTTTGGCTCTGAGCAACTTTGTGTTTACTTTCATCTTGGATGGAGCAAGGGGAACCACTCAGAACCAGCAGGGAAACCAGCAGATAGAGGAAATAGAAAAACTACCATTTCTACACTTTCCCCTCTGGACCCCACGGATGTTTACCCCTGGATTTCTAGACAGTCCAGTCTTGAGATTGGAGTAGGAGAAGAGGAAGTTGGAAGTAAGTGTATGATGGGTGGCCACACAAACTGAGGGATGGCCCAAAGCAGTTACTTGTGGTTTTTAGCTTCACCACAAGTGTAGCCTTGAATGTTAAAATCTAGATATGCCCTCAGGGTTAGGCAAGTGTGGGGTTTGAGTGTAAATGTGGATAGAGAAGAGTCATATTTGTTTCTGCCAATGAAGAAATGCATTAAGTGAATTGCTTTGGATATGCAGAGTATCCAAAGGAATCACTTTTTAAACACTGAGATTTAATAAAGGCTCAAGAGATGCAAAGCTGTGCTGGTAAGTTCAGTTACAGTCTCTACTGTGTGGTTGCTAACTGGGAGTTTCTCCAACAGAAGCAACATTTCAGAAAACGACATCTATTCCCCCATGAATTCTGCTGCATCTGTTGCACCTTTTGCTCTGTTAGAAAGAAATGCATGCTACACATTTAAGGGCTATTAGTTCCTGAAGGCAAGCATTAGAGAATAAAAATTGTTGGAAGGAGTGGAACATTAACTTCAAATAATTAATATACCAGAGGTTCATTTACTTTTCAGGCTCACTTTGCCTAAAGTCAGTGCACAGTTTTTAAAATTGCAGAGTCATGCAGAAACAACCACAGATTCTTTAGGTTCAACCCCACCTTATCCAGTCACTTCAAGGAACTGACGAAGTTTTTTGTCCAAGGACCTTTATCTAACCCTCCTGAGTTGAACAGACAAGAAAACCTCAAAGAACATAAAAACCCAATATGTTGGATTGTGTCTATTTCCAATGGAAGCCAGTTGAGCTGAGTTACATAAAAGGAAGGAAAGATTGGCAGAAAGGACTTATTTATAAGAAAAAATTTATCAACCTTTCTGTATTTAAACAGAAATTATTTTATCTACGTCTGAAAGAGGTCAAGGTTGGTTTTACTTTTATTGGTTCTGTACCTTTACTTAGACTTAGAAAAAATAGAAGCATGTACTTTGAGGGAAATAACTAACTAACACAACTTCAGCATCACCCAAAGATGCCAAATAGATGACATTTACGAACAAGTAGCTACACAAAAGACTAATGACATATATTTACAATTTTCATCCAGATTATTTAAAGACACAGTGAAGATTTAGGCAGAACACTTTCTAGGAGAAATCTTAAGGGAAAATGCCCTTAACATTATTAAACTGGCAGCAACTAGGTTACTCTACTTTGGCTTCTTCACCTGTTTTTATAACAGGAGAGAGTCGTGTTCATTTTCACCTGAACTGTCACCAGTGCAAAATAACTTGTTGTTAGTTGACTTTTTTTCTCTCTCTCTCTTTCTTCAGTTCAGGAGAGTGCTGGAAAGTGATTTGTTCCCAAGAATAAGTGAAACCTTTCTTGGCTTCAAAATGCATTCACTTTTCTACATTGGGCCCTATCCAGCTCCAACA
Source organism: Ornithorhynchus anatinus (assembly GCF_004115215.2). Classification (NCBI taxonomy): domain Eukaryota; kingdom Metazoa; phylum Chordata; class Mammalia; order Monotremata; family Ornithorhynchidae; genus Ornithorhynchus; species Ornithorhynchus anatinus. Next base: position 17,748,298 of record NC_041737.1, read on the forward strand.
GTCATACATTCTTCTCTCCTGGTGTTCCTTGATATTTGTGAAAAGAGAATATGAATCTGTGTTCTTGAATATATTTAGCTTCCTGAACAGACACTGTACAACAATGCTGCTAATTTATCTGACGAAAGACAGCCCCAAACCCAGATGTTTCCCTGGTGATATTTTAAGAAGAAGCCAGTAACTGTGATGATTAGATTGCTGTTAGTACAAATGGCTTGTCAACCAAAAGAAAAACGTTAACATAACTCACTTTTTTTGCTGCCAAGCATCCTCTTTCAGATCTCTATCACTCTTTCCATCTTTTTATAGATTGAAATAGTTGGCTCTTTCGCTTCACGTGTTTTCTTACCTTGCAATAAATGTGGTTTTAACCTTTTGAACTTTCTGACCCCCCACCTTTACTCAGATCAAATGCAGAGTCTATGTATGTTGACTCGCTGCACCTCTGACAAATTTTCTTATTATTCCTCCTGACCTGCAGAAAACAACGATGACTCCATTTATAAGCCTCCATAGGCAGAGATGGACTCTGGGCCCGATTTGATGGTGCGTCGGAAGAAGTAACAATGACAGGCCATTTTATTTCAGCCTCTTCAAAACCCCATTGAGAGATAGGTTGGATTCACTAGCTCTTTCTGTGCTTGCTCCTTTTTCTGCCTTTGTGGATTAAGATTGTGAAAAGGCTCTGATAATTGCTTTGCTTTGCCAAATAGAAATTGATTTTCACCCTATTTAAGAAGAGAGGAGCTTTATATTTTTATACGTATGTATCAATGGGCTAAGCCATAGCCAAATCTCATACGGTCATTCTTGTAGAATGATCTTTTTTTTTTTTTTTTTTTAAACAGGAAAGAGGATATTTCCAAGCTATTGTTACTAATCTTGAGATGACCTGAAATCAAACAATCCCTAGCAACAATCCTCAAGGTTATGTATAGAAGCTGTTGAATAACACGCTTGAGCACATGATGCCCTTGGGTATATTTTTAGGAAGAATGAGTAGCTGAGCTATCTTCCAGGTTAAAAAAAAAATGGTGTTCTTGTGGGATAACTTAGAATAATGCATGTACAGATTAACAATGAATGACAGGTAATTAAAAAAACCTAATTCCTAAGATTGTGAGGCTCTTGAGGCAGAGAGACTGTCTAAATCCCACCTGTTTATTCTTTCCCTGTTCATAGTAAGGGCTCAAAGAAATACTCTCACTATGTGGCATGAGAAACAGTGTTGTCTAGTGAATAGAGCATGGCCCTGAGAGTCAGAAGGTTCTAATCCCAGCTCTGACACTTGTCTGCTGTGTGACCTGGGCAAGTTGCTTCACTTCTCTGTGCTTCAGTTACCTCATCTGTAAAACTGGGGATTGAGACTGTGAGCCCCACATGGGACAGGGACTGTGTCCAATTCAATTTGCTTGTATCCACCCAAGTGCTTAGTACTGTTTCTGGCACAAAGTAAGCACTTAAGGAATACCATCATCATCTTTTTTGTTTTTTACCACTACCTGAAAGTCTGTAATGAGATGGTTAAAGTTTTCTCATGACCGAATGGAGACAGCATGGGCCTGGGAGTCAGAGGACCTGGGCTCTAATCTTGGCTCTGCCACATGTCTGCTGTGTTACCTTGGGCAATCTCTAACTTCTCTGTGCCTCAGTTTCCTCATCTGCATGAAGGAGATTTAATATCTCTGCTCCCTCCTACTTAGACTGTGATCCTCATGTGGGACCTGACTGTCTTTCTTGTATCTATCCCAGTGCTTAGTACAATACTTGGCACATAGTGCTTAACAGATATCACAACTATCATCACCCCAAAGTTGTTTCACCAATATAAAAAAAATTCTATTTTTCATATTTACTATGATACTCTTAAAAATTAAAGTCACCATAAATTCCACTGTTTTCCAACCGAGGCACATCAGTCCCTTCACCTTTAACATCTTTCATAGTTCTTCTGCTATCCAATCTTTCTGACTTCACCTCCGCCTCCACCTTTTTCCACTTGTTCTCTTAGTCTAAGCTTCTTCCCTTAAGGCTCCTTTCATCTTCTTTGCCAAGACCCATTTCCACACCTTCTCTATGTCATCCCCAATTCCTGAAGCAGACTCCAAGCCAACCATTTGCCAAACTTCCTCCCTCACATCTATCAAATCACTCCTGCAAGACTACCGAAAAAACTGATGAATTTATCACTATGCTTTGTCCATGTTGCATGCCGTGTTCCATTTGAGCTCTGAGAGTCTGAGTACTTTACAGTAGGGGCCCCTTTCATTTTAATTTTAATTGCTGAAAAGTACCAGTTACGTCTCTGGTTCCATTCCATAAATAATGATGATAATAACTGGAAGAACTAATGAAACGTGTGCGGGCCCACAGCAGAGCAAGAAAAATGGTTTTAAAAGTCAAACGCCTTGTGCAGGTTTCGACAACACCAACTCAGCTAGCTGGGCAGCTTGACATTTTCCACTTTAAAATTATTCACTCGAAAGAACAGATCGGCACGCGAGTGTTCAGATATTTGCTCCAGGGACTTTTGCGGTCACCCAGTCTCCTCCCACTGTGCACATCTGAGGACCACTTTCGGCCACAATAATTGCCCTTAACAGGTCGTTAGTTCCAAATCCAGACATTGCTACCTAGGAGAGACATCTTGTTAGAAGATGAAGTTACCTTTGAAAGTATGAAAGTAAATTTGATGTGTTCAACTGAGTATCGCTCCTTTTTCATGGCATTTACTCAGCACTTACTATTTGCTAAGCGCTATGGCAGACCAGTCCCTGTCCCATACGTGACCCACAGGCTCTCTTAGCCCGATTTTACAGATGAGGAAACTGAATCCCCCAGCATGGAGGTGGCAGAACCGGCGTTATAATCTGGATCTCTTGACTCTCAGGTCCAGAGCCACACCATTTCACTTAGATTGATAAACAGCTAAAAAAACTGAAGCTGATTTTCTGCCTTCGTGTTCACTGTTGAAAGCATAGTGAATTGAGAAAATGCAATTTATACTTTTTTATGTTTAACTTTGTATGGGAAGCAGCATGGCCTAGTGGATAAAGCACAGGCCCAGGAGTCAGAAGGTCATGGGTTCTAATCCTGGCTCTGCCACCTGTCTGCTGTGACCTTGGACAAGTCACCTAACTTCTCTGAGCCTCAGTTCCCCCGTTTGTAAAATGGGGATAAAGACTATGGGTCCTAACTGGGACAGGGACTGTATCTAACCCGACTACCTTATATCTACCCCAGCAGTTAGAACAGTGCCTGGAACATAGTAAGTGCTTAACAGATACCATAGTTATTCTTATTATTACACCTTATTTAAACCAGTCAGTCACATTTATTGAGTGTTTACTGTGTGCAAAGCACTGTATTAAGCGCTTGGGAGAGTACAATATAACAGCCACAATCCCTGTCTACAAGGAGCTTTCAGTCCAGCGATATAATAAGAAACCTTCTGAAAAGATCCTTTCTGGAGCCGGCAGTATTTCAAAACTAAGTTGAAATAACTACGACAAATTGCAAACTTAATGGCTATTCCAAATTCAGTCTATCAGTTGTCATTCAAAAAGTCAGTGCCAAAAGCCAACACAACTTTATTAGGCAAAGACAGACCCCTTCAAACCAACTTCTATAAAATTAAACCATTTCAAAGTGATTCAGTATAAAATATGTGTCCAAAATTCTAAGGAAAACCTGCTTTGAATCATAGACAATCTTTGGAGGGTCTTTGGAACAATGGCTCATGGGATGTATTTTATCTGATCATTCTAAGGAGTCCCAGGTATAGACTCAGCTCATTAGCAACAACCTTGCTGACGTGCTTACCCTGCTTGTTTTCTAAGACCCAAAATAATCCTTTTGCACTCTCTCAGAAAGATGTCAAGAATGATACCATTCTTTGCCACAGTACTGAAAGACTGCTGTGACAGTGTTTCTTCTTTCATTTCAACCAGACACTACAGCCTAAATTGCAATTAATTAATAATCCTGTATTTTAATAAACAGTCACTGCTATCAAAATGAAACTGATGCTTCATATTTTAAAGACCTTCAATTCAGCACAAGCTACAGCTTTGTCAGAGTTTTAGTATGAAGGCACTTCCTTTATTTGAAATGCACAATGCAACCACAAAGAACATTTCAGAGATCCTAAATATAAGTAATAGCCTTTATTCCAAAATCATACTTTGTCCAAAACACCCACCCGAACCATTCAAAACAAAATTAGTGTGAAGCAAAGTCACCTTAATAGTAAAAATTTAAATTGTGACCTGGTAAAGTTAATAACCTGGTTAGTAGCTATTAACCACAGTACTCTCTTTTGAGTAAATGTGCCTTTTTCAGGGGCCAGAGATAATTTCCAAGTGCTTATTATCCACCTGAGCATGCAATTTTTAAATATCTTGTTCTATTATATCCATCCTATTACATCCATTCTTTCAGCAATTTCCTTGTAAAATTAGATTTGTGCTGGTATTCTCTCCCTCAGAGCGCTGAACCAAAGAACTGTGGTAATCTCAATTGCCTTTCATGCCAGATTTAACCTTATGATACATGCATTAAATACAGATTAACATCTTGTCTCAGAGAAGCTTACATTTAGTAGACTCAGCCAAGGTTTCATTAAAAAATATAAATCCATGAATGTATCTTGAAAATAAAACTAACTGTGGTAGTGTTCTTTCCTGAAGTTTTAGCAGTCAGAAAGAATTTGAACCATTTCACCTATACCAATGTGACTTTCCCAATGGCAATATCATAACTAGTGTTTTCTCAGTAGTTAATGAGACTACATTGAACCAAATGGATTTTTCTCATTCACATGTATCATAATTTGGCACCTGCTGAATATAAACCCTTGAAATTTGGTTCAATCTAAATTATCTCTGTATTTTAAGACATTTCATTTTTGCTTGAATACAAACAATCCATGGGAACAAGAATTTTAAAATTCCTGGTGTTCTACAAATGAGAATTTGTTTCCACTTTTCTAAAAACCTACAAAGAAAAAAAAGGATGTAATTTCATTAAGAAACCAATGACTCTTGGGAGACTAACCTCATAGCAAAATGAAAACTTACTATAAATCTAAGCCCAGATGGGTAATCCTATAGTGTAGCAATAGCAATTAAGTGGTCTATTAATGATTTTTATGGCATTTGTTGAGCACTTACTGTGTGCCAGACACTGTACTAAACACTAAGGTAGACATAAAATAAGCAAGTTGGACACAGTCCCTGCCCCACATAGAGCTCACAGTCTTAATTCCTATTTTACAGGGAAGGTAATTAAGGTACAGAGAAGTTAAGTGACTTGCCCAAGGTCACACTGCAGACTAGTGATGGAGCCTGGATTAGAACCCAGGTCCTCTGGCTCCCAGACCCATGCTCTAATGGCAGGACAGTACAAATGCGTTGGAAACGAACTGAGGTTTCTGTTCTCACTCTTCACCCTGTAAAATAAAGAGATTCCAACAACATTTTGGAAGCCCAATAACAATCACAAGCAACAACGGAAAGGAACCCGGAACCATTATTTCCGCAAAGTACTCGGTGTGAAAAGATGGGCTCAATATGTGGAAGTAATATTAAAAAAAAATGAGGTAGAACTCAAAACTTTTCCTCTCTTCTCTGCCAAGTTTTTCTTACTTCAAAATGTCAGGTTCCTTATCTAGAACTCAAAGTTCAAGTAAGTAATTCCATTTTCAAGCCTTCCCTGTCTCCTGGAAACTGAAGACACTGGAGATTCCTCTAACCTAAATGGAGAAGTTGGTCTCCAAAATGTGCATATTCTCTCTAGTGCTGGTCTGTCTGTCTTCAGAGAGGTTCAATGGGCTCAGAAGAGCATGTCTTACTGATTATACTTTATTGTGAGATTATTGGTAAGTAAATTGACTATTTTCTTGCTCCCTCTGTAAATTAAGTTTAGACTGATAGGCCTCCCAAGAGGCGACTAGTAAAAATACATTGAAATTAACTGCAAATATAAATTAATAAATGAAATGGCCACATTTCTAACAGATCATGGATACCTCACTCTTGGGAATAGCAAATTAAATAAGACTAGTCAATGTGTAAAACATTATACTACTATTCATAATAGTTGTGACATTTGTTAAGTGCTTACTATGTGCCAGGCACTAAGCACTGGGGTAGATACAAGCAAATCGGGATGGATTTTTTTATGACATTTGTTGAGCACTTACTGTGTGCCAGGCACTGTACTAAACATAAAATAAGGAAGTTGGACACAGTCCCTGCCCCACATACAGCTCACCGTCTCTTAATTCCTATTTTACAGATGAGGTAACTGAGGCCCAGAGAAGTTAAGTGACCTGCTCAAGGTCACACAGTAGACAAGTGGCAGAGCTGGAATTAAAACCCAGGTCTTTCCGACTTGCGGTCCTTTTCTCTCTCCACCAGGCCACCCTGCTTCTCTACTGGTTGTTGTAGAGAATATTATTCTGACCCTGATCCTGGCCTAGACTCACAATGAAGGAGGACAGATATCCAGGCAACCATTCATTCATTCAATTCATTCAATCGTGCAAACCTGTGCTAAGCACTAAGCCAATACATTCCCTGCCCAAAATAAGCTTACAATCTAGCGGAGGGCTACAACGTATAAAAAAAATTCAAACAAAACCAGAAATCAAAAGAAACAACAGTATGGAGGAACATTTCATTACTTCTCTCCTCAAACTATCTCAACCTCACTATTCCATATTTTGTAATGGTAGCTTCCAGCTACCCATGGTAAGGTGGGGGTTTCCTTGGGTGTCCAGTGGTAGGATGCAGGTGGTCCTGGTACCCTGGGCACCCTTGATAGACCCTCCGAGTCCCAGTGGTTAGGGAAGCCCTGGGCCACTGCTGCTGGCTTCATTTCAAAACCAAAAAAGATTTGCTTTTCCATATCCTTGGAGTAACACCACATAAAAATGCAGCCAAAGACTTTTTCTCAGTCTCAGCTAATTGCTTTTAAATTGAATGCCCCATTGTAATGAAAGTTCAAACTTTTTAAAACCCCAAATTCCACCAAACACATCTACCTTCTCCTTCTGCCCACCCACAGATCTGGATTTTGGTCAGCCTAGTCTTCTCCCCATCTCCATCCTCCCTCCCCTTCTTTCTGCCCCGCTGGAGAGAAGTTCTGTTTTTTAGGAGTTAGGGGAAAAGAAGAGAAAACTTTGTGACATTTAGAACAATAGGAAGTTACAAGGACCTGGATTCTAGTTTAATCGCATTCACCGACTGCTTAGTGGGTGCAGATCACTAATACTAAGCACTTGAGAGGGTACAGTACAACAATAAGCAGACACATTCGCTGCCCACAACCAGTTTACAGTCTAGTGGACTTCCGCCACTTGTCTGCTGTGTGACCTTAGGCAAGTCACTTAACATCTCTGTGCCTCAGTTCCCTCATCTATAAAATGGAGATTTAAGACGCTGAACCCAATGTGGTGCATGGACTTTGTCCACCCTGATTACCTTGCTCAGTAAGCTTTGCTTACCCCAGTGCTTAGTACTGTTTCTGGAACACAGTAAGTGCTTAACAAACACCATTTAAAAATATATATATCAAAGATAAGGGTCTAGCTGTAGTGTAGGGCCTGAGGACTATTTTTGTTGGCGGTAATGAAATGCTGCTTTTGTTGTTATTATGGCAGATTAATTGTTTTTTGCTGTTCACCTTAGGTGCTCTGGTGTCAGCCTTTCCCACCAACCTCCGCCCCCCGCACCCTCCCATCCTATATCACTCTGCTGCCATCGGCACTTTTTAGATTGTGTGGGCCACGAACTTATGTCTGAATCATTACCCTGGTTCCTTACCAGTTCTTAGTATAGGACCCAAGGTAAACACTTAGTAAATGTCAAGAAGAGCAATCATCATCATCATCATCATCAGTGATATTGAGTTCCCACTGTGGCCACGAGGTCTGGCAGGAATCCCTTGGAAAGTACTACCCTAAAGGTAACTGTAAGCATTGCACTGCTTCCTCTAGAAGCCCCAGGGAGCATTCAAAGAGGCCAGAATTACAGGGGCTTCACAAAGCCTCACTGTCTCCCCTGAAGACACCTTCTTCCCAGCCCAAGGTCTCCGGGATTGGAAAATTGACTCTGGAACGAGGACAACCCTGCACATATTTCATTAGAACAAAATTCTCTTCTAACAAAACTATGGACATCCTTGTCTATTTCACCGAAACAGGAATTTGTCTGTAACATGTGAAAGTACAGTTTGAGAAAGAGATTTTGAATAAGGTGACCACGTTATCTGAATGGAATAGAATAGAAAGGGTTCAGGCGAGGGAGGCTCCAGAAAGCAGATCCAAGCAATGTGGCAGCAATAAAAGTAGATAAGATATAGAAAAGTAGAGAGTTTGAGAGTATCAGAAAGCAGACAGAGGCAGATTCAGTTGCCAATATATCACACAGGGAAAGTTTAGCCTCTAAGATGATGTCCTCCTCTACTGTGCAGAGACAGCAGTTGAGAGGGGGAAGCTGCAGACATATGGATGCAATCCACCCCCTTGCTACCTCAGTACCAACACTGCTGTATCCGCAACTGTCAATTCTGCCCTCATTTTCACTTCCAATGCAGATTATCCCCTAAAGGTTTTAATTGGCCCTCTTAGGAAATCATTCAATGGCATTTATTGAGGCTTGCAATGTGCAGAGCACTGTTCTAAAAGCTTGGGAGAATACCATACAAACGAATCAGCAGATACAAAGCCAGGTGGTCCAGCCAGACAAGTGGAAATAACAGTAGAAGTGGTGGATGCAACAGCAGCAGCAGGCGGTGGAACTGGCGTCAGGGGTGACAGCAGGGAAGCTGCTATCATGCCTTTCATGCTTCTGCTATTGCTATATGATTTGCTCTTCTATTGGAGTTCCACCACAGCTCCTGCCTTCACCACAGTTTGCAACCCAGATAAAAGCAGGACTTGAAAGCCCTTGGTGACTAGTTTTCTGGTGGCAAGAGAGAGTCTGTCGACACCGCAAACTCAATGTGTTTAAAAACTACACTTCTCAATTCCTCCATCTCTGTCCTTACACCATAGACCTCCCCTTTCCCTAAAGTCAACCGAGACTTTTCGAGGCCTTATGGCCAACCAAGACTTCTCTCCGTCTTTCAGCTCTCCCACTGAATAAAGTGCTAAATCTACCAGTTCTTCCTCCATAACACTTTTTTTTTCTTTTTACGGTATTTCCTAAACTCTTACTCTGTGCCAGACACTGTTCTAAATACTGGGATAGATACAAGCTAATCAAGTTGGACACATTCCACATCCCTCTTGGGGCTCACAGTCTTAATTCCCATTTTACAGCTGAGGAAACTGAGGCACAGAGACTTGCCCATGGTCACAGAGCAGATAAGTGGCAGAGCCGAGATCAAAACCCAGATCTTTCTAGCTCCCAGACCAGTGCTCTATTCACTGGGCCTGAGATTGATTGATTTTAGGGAAGTGCTTAAAAGAAAGTATTCCACTTTAGGAGAGAGCCCAGCAAGTTGTTGTAGAACTTGGAATATGCTGCACCATCAACATCAATAAATCAATTAAGCAGTGATTTTTAGTGAGCACTCTCTGTGCCGAGCACTGTACTAAGAGCTTGGGAAACTACCTTACAATAGTTGATAGACACAGTACCTAACCATGAGAAGCAGCGTGGCTCAGTGGAAAGAGCCCGGGCTTGGGAGTCAGAGGTTATGGGTTCAAATCCCCACTCTGCCACTTGCCAGCTGTGTGACTGTGGGCAAGTCACTTAACTTCTCTGTGCCTCAGTTACCTCATCTGTAAAATGGGGATTAAGACTGTGAGCACAATGTGGGACAACCTGATCACCTTCTATCCCCTAAGTGCTTAGAACAGTCCTTTGCACACAGTAAGCGCTTAACAAATACCACCATTATTATTATTATTACAGTCTAGAAGGGTAGACAGATATTAAAATAAATTACAAATAGGGGAATTGGTAGCTTGTAAGGATGTGTACAGAAGTGTTGAGGGAGGGGTGTTTTGTGGGTACATATCCGAGAGATGGGAAGGGAGGGAGGAAAAATGTGGACTTAGAGAAGGCCTCTTGAAGTGTGCCCAGAAGACCTGCTTAATTTTTTCCAGCCCTTACTGGGGTTTAACCCTAGGACTTAATCTGGACCTGTTGGCAGCCACCGAGACTTTTTGGGAGTAGGAGGTATGGCAACATCATGGATGAAAGAACAGTGTCATTTCCTAAGCACTGACTAGGTGCCAAGCACTGGCATAGATTCAAGATAATCAGGACGGACACAGTCTCTGCCCCACATGGAGCTCAGAGTCTAGGTAGGAGGGAGTAAAGCTATTGAAACCCATTTGACAGAGGAGGAAACTGAAACACTGAATACTTAAGCAATCTGCCCGAAGTCACCCAGCAAGCAAGTAGCAGGGCCAGAATGAGGAACCAGGACTTCTGACTCCCAGTCCTGTGCTCTATCCACTAGGCCACCCTGCTTCTCAGCTCTCTAATCTCCAACCCCATTCCCCAAAATCTGACGCCTGCTGAAACCCAGAGCTGAAGGACAACAGGACACAGTAGAGGTATCGACTTGTACCACCCTGGAACCTCTCGCACGCTAAATTCAACAATGCCAGAAGTTCAGATTATGGAAATGGAGATAAGAGGGCTCTTTGGAACTCATGTTATCCCAGAAATCCATGACCCATAAAACTGTCCTAAGTAAAAGAGACAAGCACACAGTCAATGAGCCAGATGGAAAGAGTGGTCATAGGAGTCAAACTCTGAGGGTAGTGATAAATAAGATTTCCCAGATGATGGAATGGAGATTTTCTTTGTCAATCTTATCTGAGCTGGACCTTAACTAAGTCACTGCATTCATGTTCTTTCCTTGGTTAAGCACTGGGAATCGCCAGTAAGTGCATTAAATGGGTTAGACTGATAAAAAGGAGATGTAGATTTAGAGTGATTAACATACTGATGCAGTCCAAAGCATCTCACCACCTCATTACTTCTGTGCTCAAATCTCAGGGTGTCTCCATTATGAATGGCTTCATTCATACGAGCTTCGCATCACAGTAGTGACTTAAAAAAATGAAGATGCAAATACTGAAAATGAACAAATGCCAAACACCATTCTTTAATCCTTGTTAGCAGTAGAAATAAAACTACAGCCAACTCTCACCGATGATATGAAATATATCAATGTGGCATTGTTCAAAGGTACAAAAAACAGTAGCTCAGTGAAAACTGGTGGTTTTTATGGAATCTCCACCTTTGGACTCAGGAAGGTCCAAAATAGAGGAAGCCATTTAAAAAGGAATTTGGCGATCGGCAAAGCAAGTGACTGTTGAAAGTCAACAGGAATGGCCAATACAACTGAAAAGCAATAAAGACTTTAATGTGGAATGAATTCTGATTTGGAACAGAAGAGAAGTTCAGAATAATGATGATGATTATTATGGGTCTCACAGTATAAAAAGGAAGGAAGAACTGGCATTGAATCCCCATTTCACAGATGGGAAAACTGGGGCACAGAAAAGTTAAGTGACTTGTCCAAGATCTCACAAGCCAGTTAGTGCAAACCACTGTTAGAACTCAGATCCTCTTATTTCCAGGCTCTCAGAATGCCAACTACCAAGGTTTTCTTCCACTCTGAAATCGTTCTATCACAGGTGGAAGAGTGAAGTGTTCATTGGCTACAATTCAGGGAGAACATTTGAATTAATTCAGCAATCTCTGTTTATCATATAACTGCTTGAAGTGGAGCTATGATACTTAGGGTGATCTTGAATGTTTCCTGAATCTCTAAGGAAGTGTAAAAAGAAATGACCCCTTCTTTACACTAGAATTTACCCAAGAATTTGTGTCTTTTGCAGTTATGAATATGGGGTGGGAGTAGGCTATCTTATGTACCTGAAATCACAAAGGGAGTCAGCTTCAGAGTTATCTGTTACCCACTAACTCTTTATTCTATGGTCAAATCACATTTATTTTACCATTTAAGATATTCAGGAACAATAAGAATTGTTCCAAATCCAGTAGAACAAAGCTTTCCTGCTGTTATTCTACTGATGTTCAGGGTAATGGGTCATCGATATTAATGTTTAGGCCCCCAAAAGGGTCATTGTTTTCTTTTCCTTACACCTATATTTTGAAGTTTAAAAAACAAATAATGACCTCTAGATTAGGCATATCCTGGCAGTTAGTGATTAGCTGAATTAAAGAAACATGAGGTTGCTTCCACATGATCCAGCCATCTTTCTTGCCCTAGCCCCCAAAGAAATGGGAAGGGTAAGCTCTAATAATAATAATAATAATGTTGGTATTTGTTAAGCACTTACTATGTGCCGAGCACTGTTCTAAGCGCTGGGGTAGACACAGGGGAATCAGGTTGTCCCATGTGGGGTCATAGTCTTAATCCCCATGTTACAGATGAGGTAACAGAGGCACCGAGAAGTTAAGTGATTTGCCCAAAGTCACACAGCTGACAAGTGGCCAAGACGGGATTCAAACCCATGATCTCTGGCTCCAAAGCCCGTGCTCTTTCCACTGAGTCACGCTGCTTCTCATGTGGAGTATGAGACATCAAAAGGGGATGAGCAGATGTTTGCCTCCAAGTTAACTATCACTATATTGGAAAAGCCACAGCACAGCTGTGCACAGCCAAAACCATCAAGCAGAAAACAGGGGAAAACAGACATCATCTTCCATCCCTGATAAGAAAATGATGAGCCAAAACAAGATGCAAAATGCATCCAATTAAGAAAAAAAACGAGATATCCAATATCAGGAGGAATCTGGGGATGGGGAAAGGAATTTTCCTTAAAGACCGTATCTCGTGAATTCCCGACAGAAGAAACCAGTGGTCAGTAAAATCTGACTGGATTTGACCTCCTCAGTGAATCCTTATTCAAAAAATAATTACTGCTAAGTCCACTGGAGCTTGAATATAGCTTCTTGGTACTGTACATTACTGTCTGTATAATAGATACCAATGACCAACTAATTGGAATGAAAATTGGGGAAAATTGAGTTAAGAGCTTTTGGCAACATATATTTTGTTGTCTTCATCCAGATTATGGCTTTTTCAAATATAAAAGGGAACCTATAGGTGGGCAAAACCACAGCAAGTAACTCTGTTTGGAGGGGAGTTTTTAATGGTATTTATTAAGCACTTACTGTGTACCAGGCGTTATACTAAGCGCTTGGGCAGATACAAGATAATCAAGCTGGACGTAGTCCAGGTCCCACAGAGGGCTCACAGACTCAATCCCCATTTTACAGATGAGTTACCTGAGGCTCAGAGAACTTAAGTAACTTACCCATGATCACATAGCATACCAGAGGAGGAGTTGGGATTAGAACCCAGGACCTCGGACTCCCAGGTCCATGCTTTTCCCTTTTGGCCAAGCTCCTTCTCTGTTATTCTGCATTCTCCCAGTACTCTAGACAGATTATACACTCAAAAAGTACCACTGATTAAAGTATCTGAAATGTGTTTTTACATTCCACACTTTTCCAAAGTAAAAGAATAAATGGAAGTTGCTGAGTGGAAATAATTCTAATATACAACTAATCACAATATGGCATCAAAAAAATCAACTGCTCCGTTGGTCCACTCATATGTTATAGGAATACTTTCTAACCACCAATAATTTTGAAAAAGATGCCTAATTTACAATATCTCATGGACGACATTTATATTGTACCATGAACGGAGGCTATCCGGATTTACTTTTTTTTGTTTGTTTCGTATCTTCCTTCATTTTCCTTTCGATTACCTGTTCATCAGAGCTATTCTTCTTAGCAACCAGTTTTACAAAGCTGAACTGATTATTACTCATCCCAGCCATCTGTTAGATGCAGCTCAACAGTACAGATCTAGCCAAAGGACCCCCACCAACAATGAGGGGTAATGATGCTAGGGAAGTTGGGAGGGCTGAGTGATGGCAGATGCTACCACAGCAGGAGAAAAAGTGGCAACCAGAAACTTTTAGGGAAAACACCCAGGGAGCAGGTGAGAGAATCTGAGGTTGAGAGGTGCTTGTACTCCAAATATCTCTCTAGAATACAGTGAATAAGTTCTTCCTCTGCTCCTCACTGCACCTGCAATTATAAAGCATCCAGAACCAAAATCAAACCCCAGTTGGAACAACAATTACATTTTTTGTATTATTTTTTACAGAAAGAAGTTGACACTGAACAGAAGCATAAACAATTAACTTTCCATCACCTCCTACTCCCTCATGGGTTCCCAAGACGAAGAAAGAATTGCGAGACTCATCTCAGAGCTTTTGTATTCCATAAAGGCAGGACCGGGTCCAAGTCATGTTAGCACTCTGTCCCCAACAGCACTATTTCAAGTTCCGACCTGCTTATATTGCTTATGACTTGCTAGAAGCTTGGAATAACTTAATTTGGAGTCTGTATTTTTTAAAAAAAAAGATTGTGGGTTTTGAAATCTAATTACATGAATTATAAGCAAGGCTCTACAGACAGTGAAATTGTGACTATCAGGACAAAAAGAAAATCAAGACATTTCTGATTCAACACTGTTAATATTGTTTCACTCACAACTTTCTATGTAATTAAAGAAAACATCTCATATTTCTACCACAAGCTGTTCTCCTCCTTTAAAAGTGGTTTGAACTGAATTTTGATCTTTTCCCAGTGAAGTTCGTTTTTTGAAATGGATTTATGAACAAAGGACATTGTTTTACAGAGAGAAAAATTTAGAGAAGCCAATTAGCCTCATTGGAAAAACTGAATGGGTTGCAGCATCAAGTGAGTGTTCAATAAATGTCTTTTCATTCATTCAATAGTATTTATTGAGCACTTATTATGTGCAGTGTTTTTACTACTACTACTAATAATAATAGTAATACTATTAATACTTCTTCTAGAACTCAACCAGTGTTCTAGTCTCAGGCCCTGGATTACATATCAGATGGAATTATGTTTGTAGTAAAATTCGGTTCTTCAAAATGAAACTTTGCTGATTGTTAGATTTACTGTACTCTTCTTGTACCTTCATAAATCTATGTAGTGGGCAGTATGTATTTCTCATATGTTGTCAAGAGATAGGGATTCAGCTGAATGCAAGAATTCCAGACAAGATTAGATTTACAGCAATATGTTCAGTGGACAAAAATGTTTCAGGATTCATGATGAGTTTTGTTGCTAATAATTTTCTCACTATTTTTTCTTCCTTTTCTTTTTTAATAGTATTTAAGTGCTTACTATGTTCCAGACACTGTACTAAGCTCTGGGATAGATACAAAATTATAATAATAATAATGTTGGTATTTGTTAAGCGCTTACTATGTGCAGAGCACTGTTCTAAGCACTTGGGTAGATACAGATAGATCTGTAGATAGATTATCAGGTTGAACACAGTTCCTGTCCCACATGGGGCTCACAGTCTTCATCCCCATTTTACATTTGAGGTAACTGAAGCACAGAGAAGTTAAGGGGCTTACCCAAGGACACACAGCAGAAAAGTGGCAGAGCCAGAATTAGAACCAGCCTTTTGATGCCGAAGCCTGTGGTATATTCACTAGGCCATGCTGCTTCTCCATTTTTCACTACCAATATTCTTTATGTTCAATTGATCTATTGTGAATACCAAAATTGTCTTGAAACCTACATTTCAATCATCATTGTTAAAGAATGAATGCTCTTGGTTAGATGTTCCAGAAATGTGAGGATTTCTGACTGCTGGGAGTCAAAGCAATCTGACTCCCATGACACCAGAAGAACAAATGCACATTCAAACTTTTCAGCTAAAAAAAATTAAACCTTTTGTTAAAGACATTAGTATTCATCTGCATCTATCTGAAAACCATGGATGCGTACTGGCCAAAATGTTTGCTTAAACTTGGATTTTCTTTAAACTATATGCCTTTTCTGATATTGAATCCTACTATTGTGGTTAGCAAAAAGATATCATGTATACAAGCACACACATTCATATCAATAGGAATGAAAGACTTTTATCTTCTCAAAGAGGTCAAATGTTAAGTTAGAGACATCTTTCAAAGGAAATGTGATAAAAGTAATGTCAAAATCAGGCAAATGATCTATTCCAGGACAGAGAATTCTATTTTCCTCCCATCAAAGGTCTCTAACAAGTAAGTATTAAATTCTCACTTAATGTTTCACCCACAAATTTGTTCTAAAAATTGCATCTTTGAAAGCAAAAACTACAGAGTTATAAAGGTATTGAATTTTCTTTAGGCTACTTCACTGAAAATATTGAAGCAGCGGTAACTTTCAGTAAATTTACATCTTAGATAAAGGCAGAGCTAAATGTCCAAAGGTTATCCCACTGTGTGCTAATCACATGGTCAATTTTCTAACTTTGAATTTTTTTTCCTTTTCTTTGCAGAAGTTTATTGATAAGGCAATCCTTTTTTTTTCATTTTATTTTTGTCATCTTCCAAGGGATTACACATTGCTCACCCTGGTTTGTGTTCATGACTCCTTAATAATTAGTGACTAAGTGTGTCTTGTTATAAGAGAGAGGAAAAATTCTTTGACCCAATTCCTGACGACAGAATCCCAGGCCCTTAAGGTTTTTACCGTCTAGTAGAGGAGACAGACATTGAAACAAATTACAAATAGGGGAAGCAGCACAGTATAAGGATTTATTAAAAAAAAAAGTGTTGTGGGGGTGGGGAAGAGTATCAAAGTGCTTAAGGGATACAGACCCAAGTGTATAGGCAACACATAAAGAAAGGAAAGAGTAGGTGATGAGGGGTTAGTCAGGGAAGGCTTTCCACAGGAGATATGATTTTGTTCAGTCTTGTCTTATGCTGTCGAGTCCATAGCAAGTCCACAGACACATCTTTCCCAGAACACCCCCACTCCACATATGTAATCATTCTGATAGAATATCCATAATGTTTTCTTGTTAAAAATACAGAAATGGTTTACCATTGTCTTCTTCCTCTCAGTAAACTTGAGTCTTCTCGCCCATGCCACTGCTGCTCAGTGCAGGTGAGTTTTGACTTGTAGTATATTGCCTTCACTCACTAGTCACTGCCCAAGCTAGGAATGGAAAGGGTATGCCTATGCTTGACTCTCCCTCCCATAACAGAGACTGGTAGAGTACTGAAAACTCTTCAGGTGTGAGCCTGAGAGAGGAGATATGATTTTAGAAAGCCTTTAAATATGGAGAGAGTGGTAACCTGTGCAGTATGAAGGGGGAGAGAGTTCCAGGCAGGAGGGAATTCGTGAACAAGGGGTTGACAGCGAGAATGAACCACAGAAAGAAGGTTGGTGTTAGAGGAGTGAAGTGTGTGGGTTGAGTTGTGGTGCGATATCAGTGAGATTAGGTAGGAGGCAGGGTTGATTTAATGACTTAAAGCAAATGGCAAGGAGTTTCTGTTTGATGCAGTGATAGATGGGCAACTATTGGAGGTTTCTGAAAAGTGGAGAGATGTAACCAGATTGATATTTTTAAAAAATGATCTGGGCATTAGTCTGAAGTATGGATTTTTACCATTGACTTCAGTGCACTCAATCAACTCTCCCCAACCTACCTTTCCTCTCTGATTTCATACTACAAACCAGCCCACACAGTTGGCTTTATGCCCACCTACTCACTTTCCTCAAACTCATCAATCTCATCACTGACCCTTGCCACCATCCTTCTTCTGATCTGGAACTCCCTCCCCTTTCATATACAAGAAACCACCACTCTGCCCACCTTCAAAGTCCAGCTAAAATCACATCTTTTCCAAGACGTATTCCTGACTTAATCTTCATTTCTTCTACTCCCTATCCCTTCCGTGTCCTCTGTACACTTGGATCTGTAGCCTTTAAGCACTTTATACCCACTCTCAGCACCACAGCACTTAATGTATCTATTTTAGTCAGTCTTCCTCTAAACTTTAAACCCCTTGTGGACAGAGAATGTATCTACCAACTCTGCTGTATTTACCCTCCTCCTCCTCCACCCCAGTACTTTTAGTATAGCATGCTGCTCAAAGTAAGAACTATGCCTTTGTCTCCCTTTTCTGTCTTTTCAGGTGACACTATCTGTGTGTTTAGTTTCAATTACAAGGCAGAGTTGATTTTTTGATTTACTGTGTTTGTCCTGTCTTTATCCCTTGGTTTTCCTTCTGTCCCTTGTTCCCTTTCTGTTGCTTTAGGTCTTTGTGTTGTTTTATCTCTGCCTGTTTCTCTCATTTTTCTATATGACTGACACTCTCCAACCCTGTCTTTGCCTCTGCCACTGGAAGAAAGAAAGGCTGGAGGCCAGGAGCGAGGATCAGCGAGGAAGCTGATGCAGTCATCCAGGAGGATATGACAATAATAATAATAATAATGTTGGTATTTGTTAAGCGCTTACTATGTGCAGAGCACTGTTCTAAGCGCTGGGATAGACACAGGGGAATCAGGTTGTCCCACGTGGGGCTCACAGTCTTAATCCCCATTTTACAGATGAGGGAACTGAGGCACAGAGAAGTTAAGTGACTTGCCCACAGTCACACAGCTGACAAGTGGCAGAGCTGGGATTCGAACTCATGAACCCTGACTCCAAAGCCCGTGCTCTTTCCACTGTGCCACGCTGCTTCTCACAAGTGCTATGACAAGTGCTTGGATGAGTGGCACAGCAGTTTGGATGGAGAGAAGGGGTGAATCTAGAGATGCTGCTTAAGTAGAACTGACGGATTTGGTGAGAGACTAAATATGTGGGATGAATGAGATAGATAAACTGAGGAAAATGCCAACATTACAGGTTAGTGACAAAGGAAGGATGGGGGTGTTGTCTACAATGAAAGGAAAGTCATGGGTAGGACAAGGTTTAGGTGGGAAGACCAGGTTTTCTGTTTTGGAGCTGTCTTTAAGGCAGGAGAAGATGCAAGACTGTAGAAAAAGAAAGAGGTCAGGGCAGGGGAAAAAAATGTAGATTTGGGACTCTTTCACATAGAGGCAGCAGTTGAAGTCAAGGGAGTGAATGAGCTCCCCAATGAAATGGGTGTAGATGGAGAATAGAAAGGAACCCAGAACTGAGCCATGAGGGACTCCAACCATTAGTGGGTGGGAGGCAGAGAAGGATCCAGTGTAGGCAGCAGGTGTAAACAACTCATTTGAGAGTCTGGAAAGAAGTGGTAGGAGGGATGTGGGGTGATAACTGGAGGATGTAGTGGAGTGGAGAGGGGCTTTTTTTAGGATAGGGATATCATATGGGCGTGTTTGAAAACAGTGGAGAAGGAGCCCAGGCGTATGAGTAGTTGAAAATGGTGGTGAGGGAGGGACGAAGAGAGTATTCTGCAATGGATGTTGTGCTTGGCCATTCAACTTTCAGCTCAAACTAAATAGTAGAGACCAGAAGTACCTGCTCTCTGAGACCAAAGCAGACATAACTTGTCCCACGGCACCAGGAATTTGAGTTCGATCATCAGGTATGACAAGACTGACATATTCATTTGCTCCTTTCTCTTAGTCCCCTACCACAGATACACTTATTGAAACCATTTTAAGTGTCTGACACCGTTAACCAGAATAGGGACTAATTCCCAGGAGTACTCCAACCAGTTATGATATAAAATTCACCACCTATTGTCTGTTACCGTTTAACCAGATCCAGGCGGGTCCCACCCAGCAGCTGTTGGACTGCTAGAGGAAATGACGGCTCATTACATTGCTATTTAGGTGTGAGATTGAAAGCAGTGGACTTCCTTCTCAACCCTTCAGGGAGACGGGGTCTAAGTGATACATCCACAATGGAGTTTTCCTATGGGACATGCAGGATGGAGGCAAAAAAGTACAAGAACAGTGACTTATGAGGTGGAGAACGGATGACCGCAAAATTTAAAATAGCTGCTTTTGGGGAGCTGAAGTGGAAGACTGAAAACAAGGAAGACAAAGGAAACCTTTTAAGAATGCAGCAGAGAGCAACTCCAGACACAACTTCGCCACAGGAGACAGATAGGAGACACCTATACCAGAGAGACCAATATGGAGCTGGGAGCAGTCCACAATAGTGGTGGAAATGACTATGTGATGACCTCAGTAACGGCCATTTCTTTTCTCCTCCCCTCTCACCTCTGCTGCTTGCTTCATGCCAAAGATAGCCATCAAAACTAGTATGTTTGCTGTGATTGAAAACTTGTGTGGTCTGAATGGGGGGGTGGGGGGGGGGGTGTGTGGGTGTGTGCGCGAGCGCGCCACATCTGCGTCTGCCTCTCCATTTCTCTGCATTCGACTTCCTTTTGTAAACGTGGGCCACAAAGAAACCCCATCCCATGTCTCACTTTGACCCCCAGAAATAAGGGTATATGAGGATCCCGACAACCATGATCAACCTGAAGACGACGACTCCAGGAAATTGTGAAGACGTATGGGAAACTTATTTTTCCTCGAGCTGGGAACAACAGTAATATTAATAATAATTGTTAATAATGATTTGAGCTCTTACTATGTGCCAAGCACTGAACTAACTGGTGGGTAGTTACAAAGTAATCAGGTTGGACACAGTCCCTATCCCACATGGTTTTCACATTCTTAATCTCCTTTTTATAGATGAAGTAACTGAGGCACAGAGAAGTTGTGACTCATCCAAGGTCACAAAGCATGCAAGTGCCAGATGTAGGATTAGAACTCAGGTCCTTCTGATTCCCAGGCTCGTGCTCTATCCACTAGGCCACTCTGCTTCTCAATAGACAACATAGAACTACCTATATATATTTTAAATATTAAATATGCAATTCCCTAAATCAACAGATAATTGCCTAGTCCCCCATCTTCTGTGACTAAGCATATTGAACCCTTTCTTAAACACCAGAGGGAGGGATTTTTTTTTGTTATTTTATCTGAGACTCTTGCCAGGTTACCCCTGGCCTGAAAATGATTACATGGGGCGATGATGTTTATACAGAGGATGCCTGCCCTAAATGTTGATGTTATGTGAACAAGAAGTTATTTTCCATATCGAGATCAGGACTCCTATCCTTTCTTCACCAAAGATTCCTCAGTGTCCCTGTCTTGGATCCTCCATTTAGCTAATGACCACATTCTCTTGCCCTTCCATCCAATCACACACTGGAAAACAGGCCCAATTCCTTAGAAACCTACTTTCCTGGTGACTCCTGTTTAAACATCACAAAAATGGTAAGTTTAAGACAAACAGAACATTTGGACCTCTAGGTGGAGAAATTGCTACCCATTTCTAAAGTCAAGTTATTGAATGCTTCATTTTGCCATTCTTTCTAAGTCCATAATACCTTTTTAATATATAAGTGAAGCAGCCTCAAGAAAACTCTTCCAGAGTGCTTAATTAGCATATAAACCACAAATGTGTGTGATGTATAGAAGGTTAAAACTTTGTGCATGCCATACATTTGAATCCCTAGACCTATCTCGTTGGATATTTACAGTAAATTACAGTTACACCTCCTTTTTTTCCACAGCCATTAGTTTTATTATGAAACCAGATGTAGGCCATAAAGTTGGTTTATCTATTGTGTGGTTTGCTACACTGCTAATAAACTAAACTACAAATACCTAACATAGCTGGGCTGGTATTTTTGCACTTCAGTATGGTGTGATACCAATGATCTATGTACTGGAGATGGTCCAAAAATTCAAGCACATTTGGGGAGATGTATTCCTTTTCCTTAAAAGATTTTATAAAGATTCTTGCAATCTGAATGAACTATGCTGGGCAATGACTTGTTTTTCTATTGATTTCTAGGCTGATGGACTGTAACCTTCATTGATAGTTTATTTCAACTTCCTCCAAGACTGAAAGGGAATAGCACTGAAGATGCTCTGGGCTGTGGAGCCTACAGTATTGATATTCTTTAATCACCCTGTAGGATCATAAAGTTAGGTTTATGTTGGAAGTCTTATATCTCCTTATTAGGATGGATTTAGTGAAACAAAAATAGATGGTACAATATACCACAGAGCATTCCTGCTGTTTTCTGTTCCCTTAAGTATGGTACACAGGATTCAGAAAATATTTCTGAATCCTGCGGTATTTTTGCTATCTGTTCCATGAAGCAATCAGTACTAAAATTTTCAAAAGTAACTTTGCTAACTGGTATTTTCACCCAGTTGCAAGTGGAGCAAGAAGCTGGAGAATTACATCTCACCTAATTATTTTTTTATTCAGAAGAAAATCATATTTACTACAAAAATGATGTTCAAATACAGAGAAACATATAATTTTTGTGTATTTCTCTTACTGAATTGTCTAGCATAAGCTAGACTATCAAAATAGCCAAAGAAATAAGAGAACCTGGTGAATGGACAGTAAAATATGACTATGGAAAGTTAGCAAGTTCACATGGTTTAAGTATTCTCAGCCTGTAATGTGACATTATTACCAAGAGCCAAGGAACCTTCATTTACCCACCGAAAATACACAAATGCCAAAACTTAATGATATTTTTAGTAATACTTGGCATTAAGAACTTTTTCTCAAATATGCCCTCCTGTATGTAAATTAAGTCATTGAAACCAAAGAAGAGCTCCCTTCCAAATCAAACTGCCCCCAAAATGCCTACTTCTCAAGAGAGGCCATTTATTGCCCCCCACCTTTTGGACACCTTGACAGATGCTTCACTTGATGTGGAAAGTAACTTGTTGAATATTAAATCGGCAGGAAGTCCCAGAGTTGCTACTTAGGCTTTATTTACTCAAACCTTCAGGAAACTGGGATTAAATGTCTCTTCTGGAGAACAGACAGCTATCTTATATCAAGACAACAGTCAATTTATAAGATTTTTATGTTCAACTCAGATAACCCAGACTGATCTCAGGCTAAAGGAGGGAAAGGAGGAGGCAGCATTTGTCTGAAGTTCCCTCTGTTCCCAGATTAAACAGCAGTGAGGTGGAAAAATATTCCATTGGATCTTGTTTTGTCTACCTCTGATTTGCTATTTCTCTCTCTTTTTTTTTTGATGGTATTTGTTAGGGCTTACTATGTGCCAGATGCACAAAGTTCTGGGGCAGATACAAACTAATCAGGTAGAGCACAGTGCATGTCCCACATGGGGCTCACAGTCTTAATCTCCATTTTATTCATTCATTCATTCAATAGTATTTATTGAGCGCTTACTATGTGCGGAGCACTGTACTAAGCGCTTGGGATGAACAAGTCGGCAACAGATAGAGACAGTCCCTGCCGTTTGACGGGCTTACAGTCTAATCGGGGGAGACGGACAGACAAGAACAATGGCACTAAACAGCGTCAAGGGGAAGAACATCTCGTAAAAACAATGGCAACTAAATAGAATCAAGGCGATGTACAATTCATTAACAAAATAAATAGGGTAACGAAAATATATACAGTTGAGCGGACAAGTACAGTGCTGTGGGGATGGGAAGGGAGAGGTGGAGGAGCAGAGGGAAAAGGGGAAAATGAGGCTTTAGCTGAGGAGAGGTAAAGGGGGGATGGCAGAGGGAGTAGAGGGGGAAGAGGAGCTCAGTCTGGGAAGGCCTCTTGGAGGAGGTGATTTTTAAGTAAGGTTTTGAAGAGGGAAAGAGAATCAGTTTGGCGGAGGTGAGGAGGGAGGGCGTTCCAGGACCGCGGGAGGACGTGACCCAGGGGTCGACGGTGGGATAGGCGAGACCGAGGGACGGCGAGGAGGTGGGCGGCAGAGGAGCGGAGCGTGCGGGGTGGGCGGTAGAAAGAGAGAAGGGAGGAGAGGTAGGAAGGGGCAAGGTGATGGAGAACCTTGAAGCCTAGAGTGAGGAGTTTTTGTTTGGAGCGGAGGTCGATAGGCAACCACTGGAGTTGTTTAAGAAGGGGAGTGACATGCCCAGATCGTTTCTGCAGGAAGATGAGCCGGGCAGCGGAGTGAAGAAGAGACCGGAGCGGGGCGAGAGAGGAGGAAGGGAGGTCAGAGAGAAGGCTGACACAGTAGTCTAGCCGGGATATAACGAGAGCCCGTAACAGTAAGGTAGCCGTTTGGGTGGAGAGGAAAGGGCGGATCTTGGCGATATTGTAGAGGTGAAACCGGCAGGTCTTGGTAACGGATAGGATGTGTGGGGTGAACGAGAGGGACGAGTCAAGGATGACACCGAGATTGCGGGCCTGCGGGACGGGAAGGATGGTCGTGCCATCCACGGTGATGGAGAAGTCTGGGAGCGGACCGGGCTTGGGAGGGAAGATGAGGAGCTCAGTCTTGCTCATGTTGAGTTTTAGGTGGCGGGCCGACATCCAGGTGGAGACGTCCCAGAGGCAGGAGGAGATGCGAGCCTGAAGGGAGGGGGAGAGGACGGGGCGGAGATGTAGATCTGCGTGTCATCTGCGTAGAGATGGTAGTCGAAGCCGTGAGAGCGGATGAGTTCACCGAGGGAGTGAGTGTAAATGGAGAACAGAAGAGGGCCAAGAACTGACCCTTGAGGAACTCCAACAGTTAAAGGATGGGAGGGGGAGGAGGCTCCAGCGTAGGAGACTGAGAATGATCGGCCAGAGAGGTAAGAGGAGAACCAGGAGAGGACAGAGTCCGTGAAGCCAAGGTGAGATAAGGTATGGAGGAGGAGGGGATGGTCGACAGTGTCAAAGGCAGCAGAGAGGTCAAGGAGGATCAGAATGGAGTAGGAGCCATTGGATTTGGCAAGAAGGAGGTCACGGGTGACCTTAGAGAGAGCAGTCTCGGTAGAGTGGAGGGGACGGAAGCCAGATTGGAGGGGGTCTAGGAGAGAATGGGAGTTAAGGAATTCTAGGCATCGATTGTAGACGACTCGTTCTAAGATTTTGGAAAGGAAGGGTAGTAGGGAGATAGGACGATAACTGGAGGGGGAAGTGGGGTCAAGAGCGGGTTTTTTTAGGATGGGGGAGACGTGGGCATGTTTGAAGGCAGAGGGGAAGGAGCCCTTGGAGATTGAGTGGTTAAAAATAGAAGTTAAGGAAGGGAGGAGGGCAGGGGCGATGGTTTTAAGAAGGTGAGAGGGAATGGGGTCCGAGGCGCAGGTGGAGGGGGTGGCACTTGCGAGGAGGGAGGAGATCTCCTCTGAGGATACTGCAGGGAAGGATGGGAAAGTAGGGGAGGGGGTTGTTGGGGGGGAGGGGAGAGGCGGAGGGGTGACTTTGGGGAGCTCAGACCATTTTACAAATGAGGCAACTGAGGCCCAGAGAAGTGAAGTAAAATGATGGTATTTGTTAAGTTTACTATGTGCCCAACACTGTTCTGTGCACTGCATTGTCTTGCCCAAGGTCATAGAGCAGACAAATGGCAGAGCCAGGGTTAGAACCCAGGTCCTCTGACTCCCAGGTCCGTGCTCTTTCTATTGAGCCAGGCTGTTTCTCATTCTCTAAACCCTATTGTTTTAGCCACATACGATCCATATAGATCACCCTAATGAAGGAATCACAACAGACTTAATCCTTTCAACAAAGTGTCATGCTGAGGAATATCTTGTTTTCAACTAGCATGAGCTGTTTAGAATCTTTTCTGTACATTAGTTCAACAAATGCTACCTCCTGCAATCAACAGATTTTATTTCTGTTAATGTATCTTGGGCAATGTCATAAGACATTTTCTCCTTAAAATACCAATATTTTGAACATCTGGTTTGTAGCCCTCTTAACGAAATTTGTTCTACAGCTCCATTAAGTTAAAGCATCTGTCACTTATATCTAGCACTTGACAAAATGCTCTGTTGAATGGTAGTACATTATTAAATATCTTTTTTTGGAAACAAATTGAAAAAGAGTTAATCGTGTCTTCTTGGACATGGAAGGTCTTAATTGCCAAAGGTGTCTATTTTGTCTCCGAATGAGAAAATGTATTTAATTTATTCCAGTAATTTCCCACTTTCTATCCCTCCAACTGTTACATTTAATTATTGTAAATCACTCTCCACATAAAAGACAGTATGCACTTCTGAGAGTCATTACATGGATATTGTTTTGTAAATGTGTATGTCTATTTAAAAACACCCAAAATTTTCAGAGGTTTCAAACCCACTGAATTTCCAGCCATGTTTGACTGAATTTGTCCCTCATTCAAAACCAGCGCTGGTTCTGTGGATCCACAAAGATGGTGATTCAGATGAAAGAGTTGTCCTTTTCTGATATCTGTGTCTTATTCTGTTTTCACATTAGTCCAATGATGAAAAGAGTAGGTTAAAAAAAAAACATGAAACACTGTTATCTGTTTAAAGAGATAATCCTGACAAGAGCAGAGTTATGCCCCCAGTACTGTTCAAGTTAAGAGGCTACGGGCCTGTTTCCAGACAGGTTGGCACAAACATTTTTTTCCCAGTCATAACTATTGAACACTTACTGTGTGCAGAGCACTGTACTATTTGTTTGGGCAAGTACAATATAATGGAGTTGGTAGACACATTCCATTTCCACACAAGTCTAGTTGCAAAGTCTGACTATGGTGACACTTGGGAGAATGACTCAAAAGTTAGAAAACCAATCCAAGATAGATTTTCTAGCATTCATTAAAATGGTCTCTAAAAAAGACACATAGCAATAAGTGGCCAAGCTGGGATCAGAACACCAGGTCTTCTGGCTCTATACTGTTTCCACTAGACCACACTGCTGCTTATCAAGGATCTTGTCTTATGGTGTCATCATCTCCGACCCTTAGTAAACCATCGACACATCTCTCCCTGAATGCCCCACTTCCACATGCAATCGTTCTGGTAGTGTATCCATTGAGTTTTCTTGGTAAAAATATGGAAATGGCTTACCAATGCCTCCTTCCGCTCAGTAATTTGCATCTCCATCCTCAGCTCTTTCCCATGCTGCTGTTGCCCAGCACATGTGAGTTTTGATTTGTAGTAGATTGTCTTCCACTCACTAGCCACTGCCCAATCTAGGAATGGAAACACCTCTGCTTAACAGTCCTTCTCGTAGTCGAGACTGGTGGAGTACTGGAAACTCTCCAGGTGCGACTCTGGGAGGGGCTATCGAGGATAGTGTGGTTGGAAAAGAATAGAAAAATGCAGCAAGAGGAAGCTATTAGAAAGTGGAGATTTTTAAATCCAAAAATCAAGAGAAACCTGGAGATGAAAAAAGGCTGTCCACACCAAACTCCTATTCCAGGTGGGCAAAGCCAGGATCCTGTTGCCCACCCCCTTTTCAAAGGGACTCACTAGTCCCTCGCTTCTCTTCTTGACTCAAAGACTGATTGCTTGAAATCTTCTGGAAGCAAGCTACTTGCCCAGGTGGCAGCAATAACAAGGGTCGCAGCCTCTCTGAGTGAAAGCCTGCACCTGGTATCAATCCCACTCCAAAGTGGGAGATGCAGGGAGCTCAGCTGAACCACTAGTGAGAATATGAAGCTATCAAAGCAACAAGGTCAGAACTCTGCTCAGGGAGGATTTTAGGAAGGGAGCTCCAGGTAGAAAAGGTCTGTTTAAAAAAAAAATTCAAAAAATAATATACTGCAAGATCCAAAGTGGGAGCATGTTTTTTAAAGTCTACACACTAGGAATTCATGTGTTTGAATTCCATGAGGAACAGAGATTGTGTCTGACCAGGCTGTATGATGTCTACCTCGGTGTCATCTTTGACTCAGCTCTCTTGTTCACCCCACACATCCGATCCATTACCAAAACCTGATGGTCTCACCTTTATAATATCGCCAAGATCCACCCTTTTTTCTCCACCCAAACAGCTACCTTACTAATACAGGCTCTTGTAATATCCCGGCTGTGTGTCAGCCTTCTCTCTGATCTCCCTTCCTCCTCTCTCTCCTCCCTCCAGTCTATTCTTCACTCCGCTGCCCGGCTCATCTTCCTACAGAAACACTCTGGGCATGTCACTCCCCTTCTTAAAAACCTCCAGTGGTTGTCTATCAACCTCCGCACAAAACAAAAACTTCTTACTCTAGGCTTCAAGGCTTTCCATCACCTTGCCCCTTCCTACCTCTCCTCCCTTCTCTCTTTCTACCGCCCACCCCCCACCCCGCACGCTCCGCTCCTCTGCCTCCCACCTCCTCACCGTCCCCCGTTCTCGCCTATCCCGCTGACGACCTCTGGGCCACGTCCTCCCACGGTCCTGGAACGCCCTCTCTCCTCACCTCCGCCAAACTCTCTTCCCCTCTTCAAAACCCTACTTAAAGTTCACCTCCTCCAAGAGGTCTTCCCAGACTGAGCTCCCCTTTTCCCTCTGCTCCCTCTACCCCCCCTTCACCTCTCCACAGCTAAACCCCCTTCTCCCCTATTTCCCTCTGCTCCTCCCCCTCTCCCGTCCCATCCCCTCAGCACTGTACTTGTCCGCTCAACTGTATATATCTTCATTACCCTATTTATTTTGTTAATGAGATGTACATCACCCTGATTCTATTAATTTGCTATTGTTTTAATGAGATGTTCTTCCCCTTGATTCTATTTATTGCCATTGTTCTTGTCTGTCCGTCTCCCCCAATTAGACTGTAAGCCCATCAAAGAGCAGGGACTGTCTCTATCTGTTACCGATTTGTACATTCCAAGCGCTTAGTACAGTGCTCTGCACATAGTAAGCACTCAATAAATACTATTGAATGAATGAATACCCCAATACTTAGCACAGTGTTTTAGCATGCAGTAAGCACTTAATAATAATTGTGGTACATGTTAAGTGGTTATGTGCTAAGTACTGAGGTTTATACAGTCTAATCAGATCAAGCACAGTCCCTGTCCCAGAGGGGGCTCACAATCGAAGGGGGAGAGAAAACAGATATCTTAATCCCATTTTTACGGAAGAGGAAACTGAGACTAAAATAGTCAATAGTATTTATTGAGCACTCGCTATGTGCAGAGCACTATACTAAGTACTTGGGAGAGTCCAATACAACAGAGTTGGTGGACATGTTCCCTACTTATAACAAGCTTGCAGTCTAGAGAAGCTACGTGACAAAATAAGGTCAGAAAGCAGACAAGTGGCAGAGCCAGGATTAAAACCTAGAGCTCCTGAACTCCCAGGGTCCATGTTCTTTCCCCTTGGACCATGCAACTTCTTGCAAAGACCATTATTATTATGATTAATAATAATGTTACTATTATGCCAAATAAGAACCACTTCCAGTTTCTCTGCAAACAGCTTCTCAAACCCGTTTGTTTGAACAACTCTTTCCTAGCCTTCTCTCCAATTAGCTCCCCTAGAAGAACTCCTTTTCTCTTAAAACTTTTCCTCTAGTTATTTCTATGAAGTTCTTTCACAAGGCCACACCTAGAAAGAAAACAAGAAAATCCCTGAAGGACAACAATATGAACATTTCTTAGGCAATCACTTGGAAGACTATATCTCTGCTTGTCTGTTTTACTGCTACTTCTTTCCTAACACACACCCCTTCACCACCACCACACCTAGTCACCCTGTCTTTTACATTTTCATGAAAACTCTTCCTATCTTCTAAACCCAGTTCTTTTCTTTGACTCTGGAGTGTGAAGCTTCTGTGAAATGGAGAACTCTGGCACCTTCGCTGCATACCTGTTAATTAACTACAACTTTTCTCAGGAAGTAAAGTTTACAGACAAAATACTCTCTTTTTGCCAACACCCTAAAATACAAACACATTCAATTGACATACAGGACCAAATCTTCGAAACCTCAACACAGACATTTGAAAACTTCTGACAAGAATTGTGCTTATGTTTTCAGGCAACACTGGCACAGTTAAGTGCTTTGTTTAGTCTACAAAAAATGAGCCCCGAATTGGAAGTCGGTTGGACATTTGGATACTGAGTCATTATTTGGGGAGACAATTAAGAGGCTCCTTTTCAAAATCCAGCCCTTAAGGCATTCCCTTCTTTCAAGTCTAGGGTGGAGAACTGTGGAGACATACTTACCATTCTCCGCATTCAGAATCTACAATTATCACCCGCTCTTCAGTTCTATGTGACTCGTTCCACCAAGTTGACCTCTCAAGGCTGCAGCTTTGCAGCCAGAGAACATAGGAGCGTTTAGAGCAAACAGCCTGGTGTGGTCTTGTTGCTCTTCCACTATACACGTGGAATTTCAGTAACCACAAAATAAATGCATTCCTTTCTGAAACCCTCCCAGAAATCTTGGCATTTCACCCCCAAAGACCCCTTTCTTCTCTGCAGTGTAGGATTATCTTTCTTTTTGTGAAATATACAGGGATTGGGTGTGTTTGTTAAACTCTAATGGTGTGCCAAGCCTTGTGCTGAGAGATGAGATAGATACAAGACAATTAGGTCAGACAGTTTCTGTCCCAAAGTGGGCTCACAGTACAAGAGGAAGGGAGTACAGGTATTTTATCCCCATATTACAGATGAGGAAACTGAGGCAGAGAAGTCATGACTCGACCAACATTACACAAAAGCCAAGGTTTCTTGGGTGGCAGTCCTCTGTTCTTCCCACTACAAATTGAACCAGCAGTGTCCAATTTACATTCCATCCCTATATCTTTTATTCTTGGGGGGCTGCAGGGCTCTGGGGAATTCATCTATTACATTCAGGTTTAAGAGGCAGAAAGTCAGTCGTATTTATTGAGCGCTTACTGTATGCAAAGCACTGTACTAAGCGCTTAGGAGAAAGTCTGTCCTTAAATCTTGGAATTCTGCAATGGACCTGCCGGCAAGATCAAGGACCACCACCATTATGCTTGCTTCCCCTTCCCTACCTTTCCAATTAGACTCAAGTCAGGACCCTCACCCCTTCCAGCAAACACCTCCCAATCAGTCAGTCAATTGATGTTATTTATTGAGTGTTTGGTGTGAGCAGAGTACAGTGGGCTAGTAGATACAATCCCTGCCCACAAGGGTCTTAGGTACTCACTCCATCCCCACAGCACTTCTGAACATATCTTTATAGTCAGTTGCTTTCCCTACCTCTAATTTATTTAGAAGTCTCTTTCGAGATTGTAAATTACTTGAAGGCAGGGATTGCATGTTCTATCTCTACTGGACTTAACGGACTTAGTGTCTCTCTTACCCTCCTCTTGGCTGATACTCCATGCCGTGTGGCATAATGGATAGAGCACAGGCCTGGGAGTCAGAAGGATCTGGATTCTAATCCCAACTCTGCTACATATCTGCTGTGTGGCCTTGGGCAAGTAACTTAACTTCTTTGGGTCCATTGCAGAATTCCAAGATTTAAGAACAGACTTTCTCCTAAGCGCTTAGTACAGTTCCTCAACTGTAAAATGAGGATAAAGGTGAGCCCCATGTGAGACAGGGACTGTGTCCAATCTTATTAGCTTGTATCTATCCCAGTACTTGTTAGAGTGCCTGGCACATAGTAAGTGCTTAACAAATATCGTAATAAAATAAATATATAATCATGGCATTTGTTAAGTGCTTACTTTGTGCCAAGCACTATTCTAAATCCTGGGGTAGACACAAGATTAAACAGGTAAGACACTGTCCCTGTCTCCCATGGAGTCATAGTATATAAGAAGGAAGGAGGAACAGATCTTTGATATTCATTTTAAGATGAGGAAACTGAAACACAAGTTGGTTAAGTGATTTACCTAAGATCACATAGCAGGCAAGCAGCAGAGCCAGGATTACAACCCAGGTCCTCCAACTCTTAGTCCCATGCTCTTTCCATTCTACTTCTTTACCACAGAGAAACAGCGGGGCTTAGTGGATAGGGATGGCCCTGGGAGTCAGAGGACCTAGGTTCTAATCCTAGCTCTGCCACTTGCCTGCTGTGTGACTTTGGCCAAGTTATTTCACTTCTCTGGGGCTCAGTTATCTCATCTATAAAATGGGAATTCAAACTATGAGCCCCAAGTGGGACATAGACTGTGTCCAAACTGACAACCGTATATCTACCCCAGTGCTTAGTACAGTCCTGCCACCTACTAAGTGCTTAACAAATACCATAAAAAGTGCTGCTTCTCAGAGAACAGGACTTCAGGCATATCCCCACAAAAGGTGGGGTAGGGGACAGGTGCCAGGACTCGGGCTCAGGCTTGTAACGTGTCCTGTCTTCCCTCAGCCACCTTATATGGAGTCATAAAGCTCCATCCCCTCAGTCATGGGTCCTGGGGCAGTTTCTCCTATTGGTCCTACCACAGGCCCTGCCCTGCCTTGTCTCTATAATTCTCTGGGTGAGACTGCACCCTGTTACGCGCTCAGATGAATCTCTGCCACAAAATTGGAAGTTCATTCATTTGCCAAACTTAGCCCACTTGAAAAAAGAAGTTGTGGAATGGAACTGTTTTTCTTTGTCCAGTCCAAATCAACATGCTTTCCTACACTGCAGAAGAGGAAGCATTTGCCCCATTTAGATCCCACATGATCCTGCTGAGGTCTAATTTTGTTATTTGGTAAGCGCTTACTACATGCCAGCACTGTATTAAGCACTGAGGTAGATACAAGTTGAGCAGGTTGGACAGAGTCCCTGTCCCTCAATGGGCTCACAGTCTTAATCCCCATTTTAGAGATGAGGTAACCGAGGCACAGAGAAGTGAAGTGACTTGCCCAAGGTCAGAGTTGGGATTAGAACCCAGGTCCTTTGGACTCCCAGGCCTTTGCTTTATTCATTAAACCATGCTGCTGCTTCAGATTTTAGGGGTTTGAATTCCAATGAATCCTGGAAAAGTGCCAGTTCCTAAAGCGGAAGAGAAAAAATGGGTTTTAAAAGACTACACTGAAGCCTCTTAAAGTATGTCAGCCAGCATCCTGTGAGCAAGTAAACAAAAATTTGAGATGAGTGGAAATAGAGGAGATCCCAGATCTAAAACTTGCTGGAAAGGATGGCTTAGCAGATGTGTTTGGGGTTTCACTCAACCAGACTGCTGTTGGGATCGCTATTCCCCAAGTAAACAAATTAGCAGGAGGTGGGTGTCTTCCTGTTACTTGTTTCTGCTTCTGAGGAGAAAGATCATAGGAGGAAAGAATTTTGCTTCCCCTCTAAGTTTGCAAACATGAATTTGTCAGGCATTTCTAGCACATCTTCCTAATCATTGCAGCTGAAACCCATGATTTGAAAATGTGATCAAGTCCATTAATATCCTTTCTTCACAAAAATGTTTACAGAAGCCTAGCTGAGATTCTAACAGCGTACTTAGGGATATGAACATCTGAACCCACAGAGTGAAAACAATTGGCATCTGAGGCAAGACACGAGAGGGCTTGGAACTTGTTCATCTATCTCTACTTGTATAATTATGTATTTCATTGTCCTCTGGGTTCAAGGGTAATGCTGCTGACAGTCAGATTTTTATCAGCATATGCAAGTGTGACTGATAAAACCAGTGCCTGACTGGAAAGCCCTTCTGCTTTGAGTGTGTGTAAAGATAGGTCCTTTGTTACTCACAATGCCTGATGTCGTTCTCCCTCTGGATGCCACAATCATCCCAAAGAGTCTCTTCCAAAATAGCTACCCCGTTTCTGATGGCTGCCAGTCCAGCTGATCTGACTTCTGTGACCCAGTGCTGTGCCATTTGATTTTACAGGGAGAAGCAGCATGGCCTAGTGGAAAGAACACAGGCCTGGGATGAGGGGATCTGAGTTCAAAGCCCAAAGCCACAGTTAGCTGTTTTGTGATCTTAACTCTTCTGTGACTCATTTTCCTCATCTGTAAAGTGGGGTTTAAATACCTGATCTCCTCCTCCTTAGACAGTGAGCCCCATGTGGCTCGGCAACTGTGTCCAATCTCAGCATCTTTTATCTACCCCAGTGCTTGGCACATAGAAGGTGCTTAACATTCTCCTTACTGTTTTTGTAAAGAATATCTTCTGTATATTCTGGCTATGCTTACCCCATTTCAGCTTGTGATAGCTTATTTGGGTTGTCCTTGACTCATCTCTCTCATTCAATCAAGGTATTTAATCTGTCATCAAGTCTTAGTGGTTCCTTCTGCACAGCATTGCTAAAATCTGCCCTTTCCCCTCCATCCAAACTGCTACCATGCTGATCCCAAGCACTTATCCTGTCCCACCTTAACAACTGTATCTGCCACATCGCTGACCACCCTGCCTCCTGTCTCTCCACATTCCAGTCCATACTTCACTCTGCTGCCAGGATCATTTATCTACCAAAATGTTCAGTCCATGTTTCCCTGCTCCTCAGGAAGCTCCATCGACTTTCCCATCAAACAGAAACTCCTTACCATAGGCTTTACTCAATCAGCATGTACCCTCCTACCTTACCTCACTGACCTCCAACTACAACCCAGCTCAGACACTTCACTCCTTTCATTCAGTAGTATTTATCAAGTGCTTACTTTGTGCAGAGGACTGTACTAAGCACTTGTAATGTACAATTCGGCAAAGATAGAGTAAATCCCTGCCCAATGATAGGCTCACAGTCTAAACTCCTCTAAGTACTACCTGTGCCCCAGCCTCATCTTTTTCTCTGCCAACCCCTTTCATACCTCCTCTTCCTAGCCTGGAACTCCCTCGCCCTCCATAACAGTCAGACGATCAAGCTCCCCACCTTCAAAGCATAGTTAAGATCAAGTCTCCAAGAGACCTTCCCTGATTAAACCCTCTTTCCCCTACTCCCTTTCCCTTCTGTGTTGTGTATAAACTTGAATCTGTGACCTTTAAGCATTTAATATTTGTCCCACCCTCAACCCCACAGCACTTATGTACATATCTTTAAATTATGTATTATTGTGTAATGATAGTAATGTCTGTCTCCCCCCGTGGACAGGGAATGTGGCTATCACCTCTGTGGTACTCTCCCAAGCTCTTAGTACATGCTTTGCACATAGTAAGCACTTAAAAAATAAATACTATTGATGATGATGATGAGGATGTCTGTCCCAATGAGGCTGTAACTGACAGAAGTAGGACATGGGCCAGGGGTAGGTGGCGAGACAAGTGAGATGGAAAACACATAGCCATATTTGATCATCAATAACCCACATATTCAATCCTTCACCAAATTCTTCACAGCATCGCTAAAATCCCTCTTTTCCGCTCCATCTGAATTGCTACCATGTTAATACAATCACTCATTCTATCCTGCCTAGATTACTGCATCTGCCTCCTCACTGACCTCTCAACCTCCTGCCTCTTCCCGCTCCAGTCCATACTTCACTCTGCTGCCCGGATCATCTTCCTACAGAAACGTTCAGGATACGTCACCTCCCTCCTCAAAAATCTCCAGTAGTTGCCTATCCACCTCCAAAAACTTCTCACCATTGGCTTTAAAGCACTGCATCACCTCGCCTCCTCTTACCTCACCTCACTTTTTGCCTACAACCTAGCTTGCACACTTCGCTCCTCTGGTGCTAACTTCTTCCAGTGCCTCCATCTCACCTGCCTCCCCAACAACCCCTGGCCCATGTCCTACTTCTGTCCTGGGAAAGACCTCCTCAGGATCCTGAATGATCCTCAGTGATCCCGGCACGGCCAACCATGTGGCCAACAAGTCACCATCTTCCCACCGGCCCAACGCCCGTGACATCATTCTGCCAGTTCTGCCCTTCCACGGGAGGTTCCTTCTCTGTGGTGTCAGCTTGAGCGGACTGGGCTTTCCAGACCATCGGGCTCCCCTACCTCTTGTGACCCTAGAAATCCCCTATTCCGGAGCTTTATCAGGTCTTTGGGTTTGAGATTCAGCCAGAGAAAACTTCCCGGTAGGCTAAGGTCTGCCAGCTGCCAGAACAGGAAACGACGTTCAGGAAACAGGTAAGATCTTCTACCTGTCAGCTTTTCTGCAGTGATCAGATGAGGGAAGGAAATAGGTTATCTGGCTGAGACTCTTCAGTTCAGCTCCATATTTCAATCAGCAGAAACCCCATCCCTTAACCTTCCATTATCTCGCAGCCGGTCATGGTTCTGCTGACTGCTCCGTGCCCTGGGATTCTGGCACTTTCACTTCTGGCATTGACCCCAACATGTGTGCAGGAGAATCCAGACCCATTTACTATAGCTCCAGAAGAGCAGAAAGCTCCAGAGCAGCTCTTAGGCTCATAACCTAAAAATCGCTCATTTAGAATACAGAGCGCCTTATTTTTATGTTTATTAGGATGGTCAGTTGGAGTTTCTAGTTATTGGACATTCAAAGCAGGCTTGCAGAGAGGTTCAAAATTAAGTATTTCATTCATAATAAATAAGCTACTTTAGCGTTACTTATATATGACTTCCTGGGGTATTGTTTCCTCCCTCCAATTCAGATGGAGAACACATGGGAGAGAGCACAGAGCCTCTCCATCTTCGATTAGATTAGATTAAATTCCCACAGCTCATTCGGTAAAAACAGCTCTAGGGGCAAGGGTAAGTGAAGACTCTCAAAAGTAGCACTGCAAAAAAGCAGCAGTGTGGTCTAGTGGATAGACCACAGATCTGAGAGTAAGAAGGACCTGCAATCTAATGAGTCAGAAGGACCTGGGTTCTAATCCAGGCTCTGCCACTTGCCGCTGAGTGACCTTAGAAAAGTCATTCAACTTCTCTGTGCCTCAATTCTTCATCTGTAAAGTGGGGATTAGGACTGTGAGCCCCTTGAGGGACATGGTCTTTGTCCAACTTGACTACCTTGTATCTTCCCCAGCTCTTAGAATATTGCCTGGCACATAGTAAGTGTTTAACAAATACCTTTAAAAAGAAAAGAAACTAATCAGAGATGAGGATTGAATTGAAGAGAACATTTTTATGTCAGGGAAGGGAAGGAAACATGAAAGAGGAGAAGAAGAGACTAGCAGGACAGAGAAAAGAGATGGACAGGGCAGAGGACACTCCAGCTTTGATGCCACAGCGTCAACGTTATGGCCACCACTGTCACCACCCAGCTGGCAGGGGTGACAATGCCCGGACTGAGGTGGCCCAGCTGACAGGATGGGCTTCCCTTTGTTATCAGAGGAAGAGGATGATGCTACAGTCCTCGCCTTAGTGACTTGGGAGATTGGCCCACAAGGCTTACAGAAGCCAGGCACTTGGCTCACCCCAGTCCCAGAGGTCTGGCTAGGTCTGCCCTTCTGGGTTCCAGAGCTGGGGACAGGCAGAAACACTGGGCTGGGCCCCAGAGCCCACCAGGGGAGACACTAACCCAGCCTGCTGACAAGGGGCCATGTATTGGCTCTGCTTCCAGGTTCAAGGGGAGGCGCCACTTGTAGGAGACAGGGATGGGGTACCCTCACCACCAAGAGCAGAGTCACTCTTTGAGCTGGGCTGGCATCCCTAACCTGGAAGCCCCTACCATGATCAGGTTGCCCCAGGACAGTTGTCTCTTGGGACCACACTCTTAATTAGCCCTGTTATTATGTACAAGTACTCTAAATCACATCTCCTCCAAGAGGTCTTCCCTAATTAAACCCTTTCTTCCCTCATTCACTCTCCCTTGTGTATGGCCTATGAACTGGGGTTTGTAGTGCGTAAGCATTTGATATTCACCCCACTCCCAACCCCAGAGCCCTAACGTACTTATCCTTATACTCTGCCATTTCCCCATCTGTAATTTATCTTATTCTCTCTCCTCTAGACTGTAAGGCCTTTGAGGGTAAGGATCGTGTCTACCAACTCTGTTGTGTCGTACTCTTCCGAGCGCTTAGTAAGATGCTCTGCATACAGTAAGTAAAATCAATAAATACCACTGATTGATTGATTGACACACTTAGAGAAGAGGCATGGCTTAGTGGAAAGAGCACAAACCTGGTAGTCAAGAGGTTCTAATCCTGATTCTGCCACTTGCCTGCAGTGTGAGCTTGGGCAAGTCACTTAACTGCTCTGAGCCTCCATTTCATCATTCGTAAAATGGGGATGAAATACCTGTTCTTCCTCCCTTTTAGTCTGAGAGACCCATGCGGGATACTGACTGTGTCCAATCTGCTTATCTCATACCCATCCCACCCAAATTATTATTATTATTGCTATTAAATTCGTTAACTCAGCTGTTTTACACTCTATTATGCTAGATTTCGCTGAAGAAACTATTTTGTTCAGTGTCCTAAGCACTCTTAGTACTTAATAAATCAAGTTCACTCAGTGCAAAAGTCATCCCTGGTAGCATCATTTAATGTTCAGAAGTAGTCATTTATTGTAGAGCAGCCTAGTGTCTCAAAGTGTGCATAGTGTCTCCTGAAGTGCTTAGAATTCTAAGAGACTATCTTACACACTGGAAGAATCAACTTTCCTAACTGTTTAATAATACTCACAATAATGATGATGCATGCATAATTTTTTAAAATAATACTGTCTCATTTTATTTTTCAGTTTACTTTAGCAACAATAAGAGTGGCAGATCCTGTGAAGTGGCTCAGCTAATCAAAGAGTCTCGCAATTCCCACCTGCTACCGTTGATGATTACCGAGTTCTGAAAATGTGCTAGTGTAAGGACATTTGTCACTGCCTGAAGCACGCTGGGATCATCACATGAAAACTCAGCGTGGAGAGAAGTCAGATGGTGAAATGCTTTTTTGGAAACCACTCCCAACTAATGGGAATAATCACAAGGTCCCCGCCCAGCACGAACACAATGTTTGACTGTTTCCCATACAGATAATCCATTAAACCTGTGATTCGCAAGATGGAGAAAAGTGTTGCTGGAAGTACAATCCTTCATTTTAGCACACCTCCTCGCTGCCCAGAAGGAAAAGCATTTGTGGCCTGTACGTGGGGGTTCTTGACTTTTCTTTTGCCCATGGAGTGATGAACTTGAACTTCGGAAGGTTTCTTTTAGAGATCCCATGTCATGATTTGATCTCTTAATCCCTAGAGATCGCGGTGGAGGAAACTCGTTCAAAGGGCTTCCTGAACACAAGAAATAGCAACTTAATGAAAATGGCATAAAGTATACACCTTGTCATCAGTAGTTTGAGACATGGGAACAGAACACCATCAGAAAGAGGTACCTCCCAAGTAGGTATCCCATTTATGTATAATGAAAACAAAGAGCATTTATCTAAGAAGATGACTGTTATTTTGTTTGAGGTGTTTCACTCCACCATCACCTCCCCTTTTTTTTTGGTGGCAAACATAATCCAGGTGCTCCTTACTACTAAAAACAATAACAGATTATTTTTAAGGCTTGGAAATCCTCCTTTAGACAGTGAAGAACAGACACAAAGGGCTTAAAAGGAGACCGGGGCGGGGGGGGGGGGGGGGGGGGGGGGGGGGGTTGAGGATTCTAATGCAACAGCCATGTAATTGCATTAATTCAACACAGTGATTAAAGAGCTCTGAAGCAAAGCTACTGCTTTAGCTGGACAAATTCTGATTAAGCAACAAGAGTTTGAGAAAGCAATTATGAATCAAATATTGATAAAAGGTTGGGGAGAGTTAAGAATAATAAAGAATAGCATTCAACGGTTCTAAGAAAAATAAAATATAAAACAAATGATAAACGATTATAATAGCATATGCCTTGGCTTGGCTAGGTGAATGAATAGCTTGAAGGTCAGAGAGACTCATAAAGAAAGAAAGAACATTTAGGTTTTTAAAAATTAAATTTGGTGATCAAAAGAAGATATTTTGAATTATTCTCTTCTCATACAATATGTTAAACACTGTGTGGGAGGGGTGGGGGGCACTTTAAAGTAAACCAGAGTCAGATGACTACACACATTTGAGAAGAAGAAATGGTTTCTGGACAAAAGAGATACAAAGCAGACCAGTAATGGCCCTGCAACAACCATCAACATCAACAGACCATGTGGTTCAAAGCAATCTGATTAGAGGAAGCTCCCTTCCAGGAAAGGTTTTGGGCAGGGCTGAGCACCTAAGAGGCAGTGGAGAATAGCCCCAGGACCTGCAAATGGCACTTACAGCCCCAAACCCCAAAACAGGATTTATGGGTCTGCTTAGTTTACATAAAATGCCCCTGTAGTCCAAGACGGCTCACAGAGATCCTGTCCATTTGAATGGGAGTGGCCGAGAAGATGGCTGTGAGACTCACGCTCCATTTGCCCCCTGTGCCAGCCCACCCCTCAAAAGTAAAGTTCTTGATCTAGCTGATGAATGCATAACCCCTGATTGTCTTGTACCAGACTGGGGTGCCCACTGTTGCTTTTTTCTTAAAGTCCACCTGCTCTTAAAATCTTAAAGTCTTTTTCTGAAAGTCATCAGTGCTCTTACCATCTCATCTTTGGGTCTGTGCTTCATTAGGTCTCTCAAACATTTCTCCCTCCTTTCTTGTTTCCATAGACCCCTTTACAGTTCACCATCCAGGAGTCACTCTAGTAGCCTGCTATCATCCCATGTGACCCCTGCAGTCAGTCAGTCAGTCAGTCAGTCAGTCATATTTATTGAGCACTTACTGTGTGCAGAGCACTGTACTAAGCACTTGGGAGAGTACAATATATTAGATCAGATTAATAATATCAGATTGTTAATTTTTTATAATTCAGTTGTAGCTTGATGAAAATCTTCCCATCTGTGGAAACATACGGAGAATAGAGAAAGGAAGGATAGAGAGACAGCGAAAAGAAGAGCAGGGAGAGGGGGAGAGGAGATAAAGGAGAATAGAGAAATAGAAAGAAAAAAAGAGTGAAGGGAGAGGGTGAAGAGGGAAAGGGGTATGGGTGGAAAGAATAGGAAGATAGAAAGGTAATTCATAATAATCATTATAATTATCATATTAATATGCTACACACTATACTAAGCACTGGGTTAGATACAAGATAATGATAATAATGTTGGTATTTATTAAGCGCTTGCTATGTGCTAAGCACTGTTCTAAGTGCTGGGGTAGATACGAGGTCATCAGGTTGTCCCCCGCAGGGCTCACAGATTTCATCTGGAAACTGAGGCACAGAGAAGTGAAGTGACTTGCCCAAGGTCACACAGCTGACAGGCGGCAGAGCCGGGATTAGAACCCATGACCTCTGACTCCCAAGCCCGCGCTCTTTCCACTAAGCCATGCTGCTTCTCTAATATGTTCTCTAAGATAATGTGTTGGACACAATCCCCTTTCTCAAATAGGGCTGACAGCTTAATAGAACAGATATTGAATTCCCATTTTGCAGATGAGAAAACTGAGACACAGAGAAGTTAAGAGTCTTGCCCAAGGTTAAACAGCAGGCAAGTGGAAGGCAGAGTTGGGGTTTGAACCCACGTCCCCTGAACTCCCTCTCCTTGACCTGTGTGCAAAAGACAGAGGAGAGAGAATGAGATGGTGAGAGAGACAGAGAGAGAAAGAGAGAGAGAGACTTCTGAACACGGAATTCAAGACACTCTATAAGTCAGCTCCTCACCTTTTCATCATTTTCTTCTGCTACATCCCAATTCATGGTCTTCTCTCCTCCCAAGCTAACCTCATTTTATCTTGATTTGAGTACTGGAGAATTCCCAGAATAATCCTAATCATCCCAGGCAGGTCTTCCCATGAGCATCCCTTCATTCTAATGTACATATCATTTTTAAAAATTCCTCATTCATTTTATTCATTCATTCATTTTTTGCTTACTTGCCCCTGCTGTTCTCAGTGTGTGACTATTGTAGGTGTTTGCTTGTGTCCCCAAGGGCAGGTATTCTGTCAGTTCCTGAGCACTTAATACAGAGTTTCAAACACACACTGAGTATTAATAATGATGATGATAAATTAGAGTAATCCTTAAAACTGTCTCTGTATGAAGAATCACACTTCAATTGTTTAATTAGGATGAAATTTCCTTATACCAGACCACTGGACTTCTCGTTTTAAAAATCTTTGCATGGGAAGAGTTCAGTGTTTCTTAACTCTGGAATATTTGTTATGGGAAAACTTTTTCCTAAAGTTACAATGGCTGGCCCTTTGTTAAAAGCAAGATTTCATGTCACCTTTACTGTCCTCTGGCTTTGCATTACCGGATCCCGGGTGAGCCAAAAGTTGATTTACATTCTTTCATGATATCTTCAGTTTACCTCATTTGAAGTTCCACATCCTTTAAGTGTTCTGTAATACATTATTTCCTGTTCTTTAGGGACTGAGAAGAGGTGTGGGTATTGAATAGTTGACCATCACATGAAATTGATGGTAGGATGAAAATTAGAATTATGTCAGCAGCCGTATTGGTCTGTAGGTTTCCATTAAACAGATGCCTTTGGCTTGCCATCTTTCACTATAATTGCAGTGTCCGGGAAGTTGACTATCTCTGGAGATTAATCTATTTTAAGTTTAATGGATCAGGGGAATCTATTGAAAGGTTTGAACAACTCTTTCTATTTGATTTCTTCAGTCCAATTGAAGATAATGTTGTCTACAGTGCTTGGATAGTGCAAATAGTCATTGGAATTATGAATTAGTGACATCTTCCTGGAACTCCACCATGAAAATATTGCTATGTCGTGTATTACCTCCATACATCTATTGAAAGATTATATAATAATGCAAACTAAATTCTTCTTTGAAGAGAAGGTACTCTACATTTTACTTTGTGGCTGAAGTAATTAGAAAGAACAACATTCAGTGTTCACATATTTTGACAAGCTTTTACCTGTATCGGTGCTTGAACTATAAGTATCCTGTAGGCATTGTAGAAAACTTATAATTAGGCAAATTTATTGAAAAGCACTCTAGAACCCTGAATTAAAATTCATTCAACTTCAACCTTTAGTCTGGAAGATAAAAGTTAGGAAGAGACATGTCTAAAATTCACAAAATTATGCAGAATATGGATCATGGACATGAGCTTACCAAAACCCACGTTTTGATAACTAGGAGGAACCTGTTGAATCCCGAAGGTGATAAGTTCAAGGAGAATTTATTTTTAATACAACTGTCTTAAGCTGTCGAATTGTCTCCGACCCATAGTGACGCCATGGACGCATCTCTCCCAGAATAACCCCCTCCATCTGGAATCATTCTGGTAGAGTTTTCTTGGTAAAATTACAGAAGCTCTTTACCACTGCTTCCTTCCACGCAGTAAATTTGAGTCTCCACCCTCAACTCTCTCCCATACTGCTGCTGCCCAGCACAGGTAAGTTTTGACTGCTAGCACATTGCCTTCCATTCGCTAGCCACTAACCAAGCTAGGAAGAGAATAATTATGCCTCTGCTTGACTCTCCCTCCTGTAGTCAAGACCGGTAGAGTACTGGAAACTCTCCAGGTGTGGCCGGGATAGGTGACACAAATGGAGTAGGAAGATAATAATGTTGGTATTTGTTAAGTGCTTACTTTGTGCAGAGCACTGTTCTAAGCGCTGGGGTAGATACAGGGTAATCGGGTTGTCCCACGTGAGGCTCACAGTCTTCATCCCCATTTTACAGATGAGGGAACTGAGGCACAGAGAAGTTAAGTGACTTGCCCACAGTCACACAGCTGACAAGTGGCAGAGTTGGGATTTGAACCCAATATGTCTGACTCCCAAGCCCGGGCTCTTGCCACTAAGCTATGCTGCTTCTCTAATAATGTAAGTATTTGTTAAGCACTTACTATGTGCAGAGCACTGTTCTAAGCACTGGGGTAGATACAGGGTAATCGGGTTGTCCCACGTGAGGCTCACAGTTAATCCCCATTTTACAGATGAGGTAACTGAGGCGCAGAGAAGTTAAGTGACTTGCCCAAAGTCACACAGCTGACAAGTGGCAGAGCTAGGATTCAAACTCATGACCTCTGACTCCCAA
Source organism: Ornithorhynchus anatinus (assembly GCF_004115215.2). Lineage (NCBI taxonomy): Eukaryota > Metazoa > Chordata > Mammalia > Monotremata > Ornithorhynchidae > Ornithorhynchus > Ornithorhynchus anatinus. The sequence goes on from NC_041737.1 coordinate 17,791,656, forward strand.
GCCCAGGCTTTTTCCGCTGAGCCATGCTGCTTGGTTGTCCCACGTGAGGCTCACAGTTAATTCCCATTTTACAGATGAGGTAACTGAGTCCCGGAGAAGTTAAGTGACTTGCCCACAGTCACACAGCTGACAAGTGGCAGAGCTGGAATTCAAATGCATGACCTCTGACTCCGAAGCCCAGGCTCTTTCCACTGAGCCACAAAGAGGGAAATTAACACAAGAAAAAGTGGTGCAAGAATAAAATGCCAGTTGGTTAAAGAAAAATTTGGATAAATTCATGGATGGGAAATCAGAAATTGATTATGAAAAAAGGAGTTAGGGATGTTAGAGGGTTTGAATAGTGTTTAAATTAAGTAAGAAAAAACAGGCAGAGGGCTACATCAAGCTCCCTACGTTATGTTTTGGGAGCCACCAATATATGCAGGAGCAATAGAAATAATCTGTAGAGAAATCTATATTGCCTTTAGACAGACAAACCCATAATAAGTATATTAACATATTTATAAATACTGTAAATCTGTGTGGAAACAGTATGAAGAGTTCTTTAAACAATTAATGTCATAACACTTTCATTGGTAGGCATTTTGAACACCTATTTTTATTTGTGCCATCCTCAACAACCTACTAAAACGAGTTCATTGGCATCCAACCCAGGTAGTAGGCCAGATTTTGGTTTAAATGGTTTTGGGGATGATCAGTCTATGATGGGTCATTAAAAGGAAACTTTAGAAATATTAAATGGAAAATGGTAAAGGATGAACATTAAAAACAGATGACCATCAGCTCTGCCTCCAGAATCTGTGTTATTGCTGGAGGCAGAAACTTGGAGCGGATATACTGTAGACTGATACGGTATAACTTTGCTTAGATTCCAAGATTCCTGCTCATCTAATTGTTGCCAAATTGTACATTCCAAGTGCTTAGTACAGTGCTCTGCACAGAGTAAGCACTCAGTAAATACTATTGAATGAATGAATTAAATGAAGAGAAGATTTGCTGGTTACTTGCAGCCAATCAAGTTGGGTATCCTCGTTAACTTACAGATCCTTAGTACCCAGGAAAAATGAATGATGTAGAAGAAGAGCAATTGGTGAAGATTCTGGGCTGTACAAACTGAAACCAAAGAAGTGTACACAAGCCTGAAGAGAGCCCCACAACACCCATGAAAAGCAGGGATGCCTCAGTCCGCATCACAAAGAAAGAACCTAAAAGAGAAGGCAACATCCCTTCAGTAACATCCTTAACCCATCTTCCGCCATTGAGAATGATGTTCGTTGAGGATTAGCTAACCTGCCGACTTGTGGAGACATGAATTTCACAGCAGCATCTACTAATCACCACCACAGTTAGAACGGTGAAGAATGGCAAAACTCCCAGATCAGATGATATCCAGCCAAAGTCTAAAAGCAGGGAGGGGATGTCATTAGTCACTTGTTCAAGTTGTTCTTCAACATATGATATGTTGAGGAAATGGCATAGGATTACAAAGGTGCCACCCTTTTATTACCTTGTTCTAGAAGAAAGTTTAGTGTACTGTTTGGAAAAACTCTTAAAATCTCTTATTTCTCCATCACTGCCAAGATCCTAGCCAAAAGCTTCCTGAATCGACTTCCAAGCAACATTATTAAGAACGTACTATTGGTATCGCAGTGTGTCACTAGAGCATAGCCGGTCCAAAAACAAATATTAACTTTGTCGCATGTCAGATGTGGGAGAAGTGGGAGAATTACATGGTTTACAAAACCGAGACATAAGTAAAATTGCACTCTGGAGAAGACTTACAAAGTTTGGCGGCCTGAGGAGTTCATTGAGATATGAAGATTTCCCACAGTGATAGGACTGGCTACATCAGAACTAGAAGGACTCTGTGTGATTCTTTCCCCATCACTAATGGATTAAAGCAGGTGTGTGCACTAGACTCAATCTTGTTCAACTTATTCTCTGTGGTCACAGTCAAGGATGCACCAGGGAACCAGGAAGGACTGACTCTCTGAGGAAGTTAATCAACACAAGAAGCAAAAAACAGCACTGAGATCCCAGCATAGACTAACTATCCTATACATGATCAACGTGCTCTAACAAAATGTGCCCAAGATGACCGGCTGGATGGATTGTCAGGCACGCATTGATAGAATCTCTCAATCAATAGGGTCATCTTTGAAGCAGAAGGTCTTTATATATCATCTGCAATTTTTAAAGTTGCAAATGATCAACCTTAATAATAAATTTGCAGCCCTTTCCAAGCAACATGCCTTAGTAGTTAAAGCACAAGCCTGGGAGCCAGGAGATTTGAGTTCTAATCTTAGCTCTTCCACTTCATTCATTCATTCATTCATTCACTCAATTGTATTTAGTGAGTATTTACTGTGTGCAAAACACTATACTAAGAATTTAGGAGAGTACAATATAACAATAAACAGACACATTTCCTGCCCACAATGAACTTACAGTCTAGACAGGGAGTTTCCCTGCTGTGTGACTTGGGACAAGTGATTCAACTTCTCTATACCATAATTTGCTCAGCTGCAAAATGGGGATTCCATACCTGTTCTCCCTCTTATTAAACTGTGAGTCTGACATGAGAGAGGGACTGTATCCAGACTGATCAACGGATATCTACACCAGTGCTCGGAACAGTGCTCGGCAAAGAGTAAGCGCTAAACAGATACACACAAAAATCATCCTGTTCACTAGCCCTCCAGCATAACATTTTATTTTCTTACCGGTGAAATTTTTCAAAGAAAAAATGACATTTATCCTAGTTATAAGAATTAATAATTGTGGTGTTTGCTAAGTGTTTATTGCATGCCAGGCACAGTACTAAGCATTGGGGTGGATACAAACAAATTGGGTTGAACACGGTCCCTATCCCACACGGGGCTCACAGTCTCAATCTTACAGATGAGGTAAGTGAGGGCCAGAGAAGTGAAGTGACTTGCCCAAAGTAACACAGCAGACCAGTGGCAGAGGCAGGATTAGAACCCATGACCTTCTAATTCCCAGGCCTGGGCTCTATCCACTATGCCAAGCTACTTCTCCAAGAGGTGGAGCAATGTGACCCTGAGTCATCCCAGTGGTTCTACTTTCAGCCTTCCAGCAAAAGGGGAGGTTCTCACTAGGCACCTGGTGACTCCGAGGCTGTCACAAGCCCCAAACCTGTCAGGTGAGGGATTCCCAAATCCTGACAGATTAGTAGCTCTGGACTCTTGCCACCCCAAATAGTATTGAAAGGGTGGTGAGAAAGGAGCAAATCTAGCCTACAAATTTCTCCCACTCCCCTCTTCCCTATCTCTAAAAGATGCTCTGTCTAAAACTAAGAGTTGTATGCCCCGGAGAAATGCGTTCTTGTCTGAACTCACTTTAAGTAGGGATTATTCCTCCCTCTTCCCTTCCCAAAACAAAGAGGTAATGTAACCCTATTTTCTCCCTTACACAAAGGAAACTCCAGCTTAAAAGCTAACTTTGTGAGATATGGAAGAGAAGCATCCCATTCCCCCAAACTGGCATTATGTGTAAGTATCTGTTGTCGGTTCAATAAACAGTCACCGAAAGGACCTAGAGTTCAAACTTTGATTTTCACTTTCACTGACAGTTTCCCACCAAGTGAAAATGTGCAAAGGAAAAAGGGAACAAAGGGAAAACCTAAACACAAGTTGAAAATTTTCACAGAATTAAATAATAATAATAATTATTATTATTATGGTATTTTAAAGTGCTTACTATGTGCCCAGCACTGTTCTAAGTGCTGTGGTAGATACAAGCTAATCAGGTTTCCCAAGTGGGGCTCACAGTCTCAATCCCAATTTTACAGATGAGGTAACTGAGACACAGAGAAGTTAGGTGACTTGCCCGAGGTCACACAGCAGACAAGGGACAGAGCCGAAATTAGAACCCACGGCCTCTGACTCCCAAATCAGTGCTTTTGCTACTAGGCCAGGCTATATCAGCGACCTTGGTGATAGCTCGTGTTAGCAGGATTTGATGTTATAGCTTAGGGCTCCAGTTCAGCAGAGTAGGACAAGAATAGAGCTTGTTTTGTTTTCTGGTAATTGTTAAGTACTTTCTATAGCATTTCTCCTCCACTACTGCACCATCCCCAAACCCACCATGAATGGAGGCTTCAGGCACCCAGCACTCTGGAGAAGCAACATAGTCTAGTGGGAAATGCACCAGGTTGAAAATCAGGACTTGGTATGTCTATAATATAATATACTTTTATTTAGGTATATATTTATATAGCTGCTGTGGGGGACCTTGGAAAAGTCACTTAACTTCTCTGTGTGGCAGTTTCCTCGTCTGTAAAAAGGGGATCAGATACCTCATCTCCCCCCACCTTAACACTGCATCCTAAAATCGACGGGGACTGTTTCTGATCTGATAGTATCTACCCCAGTGCTTAGCAGAGTGTTTGTCTCTTGGTAAGCATTTAACACATTCCACAGTTATTACTATCTCTGAGGTTTTGAGAAAGGCTGGGTGGTCTGGAAGTTCTCCTGTGATGGCCCTCAGGCTTACTTCATTTACACTCTAAAGCCATCCAATCCTAGCTGACAGGGAAGTGAAAAGGGTGAAAATTCCAAAGCAGAGTCAGTCCAAAAGCCAACTGGGCTGCTAATAATAATAATAATAATAACAATAATAGTTAAGTATTTACTATTTATCCAGTACTATTCAATAGTATTTATTGAGCGCTTACTATGTGCAGAGCACTGTACTAAGTGCTTGGAATGTACAATTCGGCAACAGATAGAGACAATCCCTGCCCATTGAAGGGCTTACAGTCTAATCGGGGGAGACAGACAAAAACAATAGCAATAAATAGAATTAAGGGGATGTACATCTCATTAACAAAATAAATAGGGTAATAAAAATATATGCAAATGAGCGGACGAGCACAGTGCTGAGAGGAGGGGAAGGGAGAGGGCGAGGAGCAGAGGGAAAGGGGAGGAAAAGGGGGTTTAGCTGAGGGGAGGTGGGGGGGGCAGAGAAGGAGCAGAGGGAAAAGGGAAGGTAAGTCTGGGAAGGCCTCTTGGAGGAGGTGAGCCCTCGGTAGGCTTTGAAGAGGGGAAGAGAGTTAGTTTGGTGGAGGTAAGGAGGGAGGGCATTCCAGGATACCGGGAGGATGTGGGCGGGATCCATGGCGGGATAGGCGAGAATAGAACAGGGGACGGTGAGGAGGTGGGCGGCAGAGGAGCGGAGCATGCAGGGTGGAGGGTAGAAAGAGAGAAGGGAGAAGAGGTAGGAGGGGGCAAGGTGATGGAGAGCCTTGAAGCTAGAGTGAGAAGTTTTTGTTTTGTGCGGAGGTTGTTAGGCAACCACTGGAGGTGTTTAAGAAGGGGAGTGACATGCCCAGAGCGTTTCTGCAGGAAGATGAGCCAGGCAGCAGAATGAAGAATAAACTGGAGTGGGGAGAGACAGGAGGAAGGGAGATCAGAGAGAAGGCTGACACAATAATCCAGCCGGGATATTATGAGAGCCTGTAGCAGTAAGATAGCCATTTGGGTGGAGAAGAAGGGGTGGATCTTGACAATATTATAAAGGTGAGATCGGCAGGTCTTGGTGATGGACTCTAAACACTGGGGTAGATACAAGGTAATCAGATCAGACACAGTCCCTGTTCCACATGGGACTTGAAGTCTAACACTTCCTATTTTACAGATGAGGTAACAGAGGTGTCGAGAATTAAAGTGACTTTCCCAAGGTCACACAACAGACAATTGGCAGAGCCAGAGTTAGAACCCAGGAATTCAGACTCCCAGGCCTATGTTCTTTCCACTAGGCCACACTGCTCCAGGTTGACGTCAGAGGAACCCAAATCAATCAGCAGTGGTATGGTGTGGGGGTTTCAAAAACATTAATTCCATCTTCTGGAAGGGATGACTCCCTGTACCTATTTGGTGGTGCCCAAAATTAGGTCTTCCCTGAAAAAAGATCCCAGATTGGATTTTCTCCAGGGCAATTTCTTCCCAAGCTCCATGGCTCTCTGTTGTACTCTTCCAAGTGCTTAGTTCAGTACTTGACCCAGAGTGAGCACTTAATAAATACCTCTGATGGGCTGAATGATTGACTGATTGATATGCCTCCCTGTGCAAGTAGAGCCACTGGTTGGGAATCGATAGATAACGATCATATATCTTTATATTTTTGTTTCTCATATTGACCTGGCAATGTTAATACATGTAAGTTTTAAGAGTCTGTTTTTAGGTAGGCATGCTTTGAACAGTTTAAGCCAGTCAGTCATATATAATGAGCACTTTACTCTTTACAGAGCACTGTACTAAACACTTAGGAGAGTTCAATATAACAATAACAGACACAATCCCTGCCCATAACAAGCTTAGTCTTAGAGGGGGAACCAGTGCTTGTGAAATTCTAGACCCTCTTTATGAACGAGGAAGCACTACCTGAAGATTTTGGCTGATTTAAGGAATTAAAATGATAAAGTAGACCTGCTTGGCAGAATATTTCAGAAATAGTTTTCACCCGAGATACAACAATCAAATAAGTTCACTTATTCTTTCCAATGAAATTCTTTTTCCTTTGTTGAGAGAAGACATTTTATGAACTATAGCAACACAGAGCACTTTTTCCCAGGAAACGTATTCCAGTTTTGATGATAAGATACACCCACTATATTCCCTAAGCTTGTTGTTTACTTGTGCACATTCACGGGCAAGCCTCTTCATTTTAAAACCACCATTCCAGTCCAACCACCTTGGGCGTTTGACTTTAAACAAAATCCTTTCTTGGAATAAAATAACTTTTACAGTTGAAAAAGCCATAATTTGAGATTTTTGAATTGGCACATTCTCAATGTGAAACTCTTGCCTATGAGTTAATTGACTTTTCCCTGTAATTAAACTTGCAATTAAAAAAATGTAATCATCACTTAAATAACTGCTTGTAAAATCATTCAGTGGAGCTCGGAAAAAGACAAGCTGAGATTCTAGGGTTGGCCCCTACTGAAAATCTGCATAACAACAAAGTTCATACACTGTCAGTCACAGAACCAACTAGCTTGCTCTTCTTTTAAAGTGTTCCCATTTGTCAGGCTGTTGTGGGGCTTGCCACAGATCCTGGGAGCACATGTCTGAAAGGAAGATCATAACTGAGCAGTAGGAGGTCTGCTTATCTCATTCAGCACTGAGTTAGCAGGGAAGGAAGACTCCCTCTTTGTTCCCCAAGTCAGTATATAAGTGCACCTGCTTTTAGGCCTAACAGACTTTAGCACAGGTTGGTAAAGAGGTATGTGAATGTTTGTGTGGGTTTGTATGTGTGTATCTCTGTGTGTGTAGGGGGCCTATGTGTGTTTGCACACATCTGGGGGAGGAAGGTTGTCGAGAATTAGTGAAACTATTCATGTTTGCAAAAAAAAAAAATACTGCCCTCATGGTATCTCTTGATCTCTTTGTTAAATTTTACTTTTAAGATTTCTATTGAAATGTCATTCAGGAAGTGAGACTTCAATAGGCCTGAAGGAAAAGCCAAGAGATGGTGTTAGGGTCAAAGGGACAGTGGAAGAAAAGAAATGGCATGAATTATAAAAGCCTGTAATATTGGGGAAAAAAAAAACAAGCATTAGAGGAAGTTCAGATCATATTAGCTTCAATCTAAAGAGCTGTTAACTTGATTCAATAGCAAATGGTTATTGAGTTAATGGAAGGTTTTAAGCAAGCATTTGTCTCTAAGGTAGTTTGGTTTGCTTTTTTCTTCTCCCAACTATATGAGTTAAAGTCTCCAAATGGAAAGTAAAAAAATGAATCTACTGCATAACCCTTAAATTCGACTTTTAACCTACCACAGTTTTAGTGGAATTAAATTTAGGTAGTCCAAAAACTGCTTCTTGATGTTTCCTGCAACACACAGAGTGCCCAGTCTGACATCTCTTCGGCCAACTCAATCTACCCTCCTCTCTCCCCAGTTCGCACTCAAGGTTTCCTAGTGACATCTATAATCCCTCCATGTGGAAAGGGAAGGGGAGCAAAGTGAATAAGGTCCTCCAGTGCTCTTTATTATTGCTGATTTTTAAAATTTTCATTCAGAACATGTAAAGAAGCCCTGTAATATATCATGTGTTGTTATAAATGCCAGAATATTTATGATATCAACATTTCTATATTCTCTTACCATCACAGATTACAGTTCTTTGTTACTTCAGACCAAATGATCCCAATACAATGTGAGCAATTCTGGATAATCGGCCAGGTATTTCCAAAACAAGGTAGTGAAGTGCATTTAATCAGAGTTGGTTCATTAAAGCCAATTTTTAAAAATAGCTTGTCTTTCATAAAAGGAAAATTGTTTTACAATGCCTGAACTTTGGGCCAGAAGTCTCTTTGGACTCAGCATGATTTATCAAAGAAAACAGTCTTTTTTTTCTTTTATGACAGGTAATCAATGCTTCTTATAAGTAAGCTAATCGGAACCATTATTACCTTTTGAATAAGGTGGTCTTTATTTGAATCTGAATAATGTGACATATTGTAAAATTGCATTCAAAAATCTAAACTGGGTGAAAAAATAAACAGGAAAGGAAAATGTTGGCCCACATTTTCATTAATCATGGAACTGTTACAAGGTCATTTTCATCCTCTTCCAAACTCTTTGATGTTTATGCTCCAGTTTTCTAAAATTTATAAGTACCAATCCAGCATCTAATTCATCATTCTTTTCATGTATCATTCTGATGTTCATACAGATGCAAAAGTATATTGAGAATGAAAATGTTTCTTTAAAGCAAGAAACACTGACCTTATGATATTTACAAAGAAATCAGGAGGTTCTTTTGCAATTCCTTTGTTATATGTCCTTACCACTTGCTATTCTTTTTGACATCATAAATGATATTGTATTTTATTTTCAACTGATGTTCTTCTTCTTCCTTGTAGGGCAACTGTTTCATAACAAGTTTGTACTCTAGGAGAAACATAGGATACACTGAAAAAAACTACATTAGTCCTGGATTTAACCTTACCAGACTGTTTATGAATCCCTTCAAGTGCTAAACTACTGCTTTGGAGAATAGAGCCCAATAGCCAAGGCATTTTAAAAATAACTTACTGGAAAGGTAAGTGGAAAGGGGATAGCAAATATGGTTTTCAGAAGGTTCATAAAAGGAAGCAAAAGGCCATGTGAATTTACAATTTGAAAGTTTATATTATTAATAAAAATCAAGCTATGCAATCTAATAAACCTTGAAGTATTGTCTATTTTGGCTACTGTGAAGAGGACCGAAGGGTAAGTGAAAATCTAAACCAAAATGGTACCTCAACCTGAAGAAAGTTGTTCCATAGTGGGGGGAAGATATCCTGCATTTGTCTGAGAATGAAATCTGCCGCAAGCCATGGAGACAGAGCCCCATTGTTGATGTGAATCCTCTCCAAAGGGATGGTGCTTTGAATATTAACATCATTTCACACATTCCCAAGATGTATGCAATTACCTCAGAGTGAGGAACGGGGATTGTAGGGTCTCAAGGGCTCATATAATGACATAAAATAAATTGCAACGATTACCCATGTGCTTTTCCAGGAGACATATTATTTAAAACCTATCTAGGCCTTCAAGAATGAAAGACAGAGGAATGTCCACTTTATGAAATTGCTATTAAAGTGTGACCTAGAGTTGAAGACAAGGTTAATTATGGGTTTTTAACAGAAGTATCATTCTAGCTTAATATCAGTGCCCAGGTCTTAAATATTGAAGCAAGTCACATTTTTCAGGGACAATTGCCTTTGAATGAAGAATGACAGGGCTCTGATCTTTGCTGACCCTTACAACTCCCACAGTGTAATCCATGGCAACTAGTTGCCTTAGCAACCCAGGAACATGTTGCAAGAACAGGATAAAACCATGAAATCTGATGTCATACTTTCATGAGATACAAAATTGCAAATTATATTCTAAAGCAGATTTATTAAATGGGCAATGGATTTGTTATAAATAGGTACCTGTGGAGATGGGCTCTGTGGGAAAATGTGGTCTGTGGGTTAAACCCAGAAATCAGTGGCTATGACTTGGTACAACTAGGGATTTTGAATTACAGTCTCATTTTCTGATTTGGGGAAAAATCTCTCAGCCATTTGGTTCCTCGGTTCCCCAGTCTATAAAATAAGGATACTAATTTCACTGGTGGAGTGACTTGGTTGTTGGAAGAAGGATTCTTACTAATAATACTGAGCAGTTTAGTTCTTGCAAAGGGCCTCATCAAAGGCTTCATTGCCCTCCCTAAGCTTTAATTAATACTAAAACCAACATATGAAGGAAGGAAATATCATTACCCCTATTTTACCAACAGAGTAAAAATGTGTTATGCAATAGGATAGCAAAAACATCATATTTTAGTAAGAAAAACAATGATGTATGTGTACAAACTGAAACCAAAACAGATTGCCTCTACCCAATTCAGAAAGTAGCTCAATGGTGCATCTAAGAATGCAAAATTCAAATCACATTCATTAACCATTAGCTCGTTCTACCACTGACTGTGATAGTAGCAACCCTGATGGATACAATATAAATCATAATGTAAGATTCTTCAAAGAGTACCTTCTCGACATATATGTTTTCTCAGGGGTCTTCTATGTACCTTCTCAATGGGTAGCCATAGTACACTGAAGCCCCATAGAAAGCTTTGGGAGTGTACAAAATGTACTTTTTGCTGCCATCTTAGTTTTCCCCAGCCTTGTTCAAATCTCAATTAGTCAAGTGACTAGTGGAATCACTGTAACACCACATCCTGAAGTTTCCCTGATGATCAATTTGTCAGATTTTGGAACCAACCCAGTGATCCTGCCCTGAACCAAATAGAATTTCTTTTTGTTGGTATTCATCAGCAATGATGCTGGAAAAGCATGTTTGCTTAAGAAGCATGTGGAAGGTCATCCATCTTTGGTTTATGCCTCTGAGAGTCAGTCTGCTTGCCCATCCCAAACCTGACAGATGTTGCTCTCGAGGCACCTGTCTCCATGAACTGTCCTTCATCTGGTTTCCACTGGTTCCACAACTTTAATTCAGTATCCAATCAGCTCACCTGCAGCAAGTCATGATCTTCTAGGTGGAGAACTGTTCATTCAATCATTCATTGAATCGTATTCACTGGGCGCTTCCTATGTGCAGAGCACTGTACTAAGCACGGGCAGTACAATTCAGCAATAAATCCCTGCCCATTGGGAGCATCTATATGTAGCATCGTGATGTTCTATGATAAAGTGATTATTTTCTTCAGATTTATGGAAGTTATGGAACAGCAAGACTTCTCTGGTGAGTTTGTTTTGAATGAGGATAGTTGGTCAATTTTAAAGTTACTTCTTCCTAGTCAAGATGTATAGTTGCTTTTTTTCCTATAACGAGTTGCTCAGGCTTAAGGTGTTGACAAAAGTTATCACCTCTCCAGTGTCCTGGTGTTCACTATCCAGGACCTTCATTTAATTGTATTTATTGAGCGCTTACTATATGTAGAGCACCATACTTAAGCTCTTGGGAGAGAACAATATAACACTAAGCAGACACATTCCCTGCCCACAATAAGCTTAGTCTGTTGTATACTCCACAGAAAGTTGTAAAACTCCTGCAAGGCAGGGAAGCAGCATGGCCTAGTCAGAGGACATGGATTCTAATCCCAGTTCTGCCACTTGCCTTCTGTGTGACCTTGGGAAAGTCACCTAACTTCTCTGTGTCTCAGTTTCCTCATTTGTAAAGTAGGAATTAAATTCTATTCCCACCTATTTAGACTGGGAGCTCCATGTGGGACAGTGACTGTGTCTAACCTGATTATCCTATATCTACCCCAGTCTTAGAATGGTGCTTGGCACATAGTAAATGCTTAATAAATAGAATAATTGTTATTATTATGAAAAATATTTTTCTGAGTTCTCAGGTGACAATTCTGATACACTCTCCTGGTAAGTAGAGTATTCTGTATTCTCAGGAATGGGCAAATGGATAGTTAGTCAATTTTACCTTTGTGGCAGTGGGAACAATTTATTTATCAGTTTCATTCCTGGCCTATGTCAGAGCTGGTTAAGCTCAGTTATGGAAAAACACATTCATCCCTGCCAATGAGGGGTGGTGTTAGCATCCCTCATCACAGCCTTGAGGACCTTTTGTTGTTTGGCTGCTGACACTAACAATTAATCCAAGGGGATTTAGGACTAAGTCAGACCAAAGTGGCATAAGTGCCCAGACCCTACCTACTAAAGCACTAATATTATTCCCCCATGAGTTCAGTACATCTCAGTGATTCTGCAAATATTAATAACTGTGGTATTTGTTAAACATTTGTTATCAATGTTACTTACTATTTCCCAATCACTGTACTAAGTGCTGGGGTAGGTACAAGATAGTCAGGTCTGACACAGTCCCTGTCCCACATGGGGCTCACCACCTAAGTAGGAAGGAGAACAGGTATTTCATTCCTACTGTACAGATGAGGACACTGAACCACAGAGAAGGTAAGTGACTTGCCCAAGGTCACAAAGCAGGGAAGTAGCAGAAACAGGATTGGAACTCACGTCCTCTGATTCCCAAGCCTGTGTTCTTTTACTATGCCACACTAAATTATACTGGGATTTGTGGTTTCGCTATTTGTTTTGGATAGGACCAGGGCAGAAATAATTAGGGAACGGTCTTCACACAACCCACATCTGTCTGGGTTCGGTGCATCTCAGTGTTGGGAGAAAGATGCTGTATGCATGTGTTTAGCATCGGACACTGAGTGAGTGCTGCAAAGGAGGTTTTCCATAATGCAACCTCATGTAGTCCACCACCTGCAGGAGACCTGTATGTTCTGCGTGTGAAATAGCCCCAGAGAGAAAGAAAACTGAATTGAACAAATACCAAAGAATGAAATGGGGATTGAAATAGGGTATTTTGTGAGTAAACTACAGACAGAAATGCTCTTGTGAAAAACAGAAATCATGCAATAGACTTACATCCCTAAAAGAAAGTCAAAATGAGCCTTTTTAATATAACGATGGTCTGAATACACACTGCTATTGTGGAAACAATTGTAGAAGTGAATCTGTACAACCAAATCTTATGGCTCGGTATAGACAAAGCTTTAGTAGCTCCCTGGTAACAAAACGTGGAGTTCTTTAGGGTCCGCTTGATTCTAAATTGAAAGATGAAACATGCTTTAATGTTTCTGTAATGATAGCTCTTGTTTGTATTTAGTTCAAGGAGCTCAAAGCACTTTCTAAAATTAACTCATTAATCCTTCCAACATGCCTGTAGGTAGGAGCTAGCTATTATTACCTTCATTTCAGAGGAGGGAAAGAAGGCAGAAAAGGGATTAATGATTTGCCTGCAGTCACACAGTTATGGAGATAGAAACAAAGCTAGTACAGAAGCTGTTTTCTGTCCACTACACCTTTTTTCTTCCCATTTTGGGGCAGATGTGCAAGACCTGGGCTCATTTCATTTTCTTGGGATAAACTCAATGCTGAAGTGACCAGGAATGGGGGATTCCTGACTGAAAGTACCAAGCCTTGAGGCACGAATTCCACTTGGGGTCTGGTCTGCCAAATCTCTGAAGTTATCCACCTTCCCCGCTCAAAGCCTATTTACTCAAGTCGATTTTCTTCAGCTATGACTCTTCCAATGAAAGCACAACTCTATTCCAGCCACCCACAGAGACCCTCTGCTTCAATCTCCATTCCCACTTCTAATTCCAACACCTCTTTACCAGGGACCTGAACAGTTATCATCACTAGATCAGCAATCCAACTTTTAAAGTTTATTTAGTTCAAATTCTCCAGGCAGGCTAAGGAGAGATCAGGAACTCTGGGCACACTGCCCTTGTGAACTACTTAGAGATATTATAGAATGGGACCACAACCTTCATCATCATCATCGTCAGCATCCTATCATTAGTATGGACTGTGCACCTGGATACTAAGTACTTGGAAACACACAAATAAAATGACAGAGATGGCATTTGCTAGGTGCTTATTATATGCCAAGAACTGTTCTAAACACTGGGGTAGATACAAAATAATAAGGCTGGTCACAGCCCCTGACCCACAGTCTAAGGAAGGATGGATAACAGCTATTGAATTCCCCATTTACAGATGGGGAAACTGAGGCACAGTTTCCCAGTTCAGTGGCTTGCTTAGGTTAGAAGACATGACCTCTTCCCTTACAGAATTTACAATCTAACAGTGGCAGGGAGGTGGGGCGACAGGCAGATACAGATTATAGATGTACAATGAGAGCTATAAGGAAAATTTAGAAATGAAGAGTCACCAAAATAAAAAAAATTAAAAAATGGAATCAATGTACAGATGTGGCAGGGGATGTGTCTACGAACTCTGTTACATTATTTATGTTGCATTCTCCCAAACATTTAGTAGAGTGCTCTGCACATAGTGAACACTCAAGACACAGAATTGATTGATATACATATGTAAGTTGAGTGGCTGATGCAGTGACCTGGCCAGAAGTGAAGATTTGGTGGGGAATGTCTCCAGGAGGAGGTGGATTTTAAGATGATTTGAAGATAGACTAAATTCAAACACACTCACCCACTAGGGCTTTGTAGGTGATGTCCTCCACAGTCACATGAGCTGGACATCCAGGCTCCGTTCATCCCAGCTCTCTGATGAGCCCTGCAGTTTCCTGTCAGGACTGGAAAGACCTGAAATGGAACTTTCAGACCCATTAGTTCTTTAAAGCTGCATCCTTCCAGTCTCCATCCCCCTAAACTAGTCCATGATCCCTTCTCACCACCACATCATAATGAAGAGTTGGCACCAATGCTGTGATTTGCAGATTTGAAGTGGAGGAATTTGCCTACAGGAGGTGTGTGCAGTGGGTCAAAGGTGGGCGAGAAAATGCACCAATCTGAGCCTGTTTCTGGCAGATTGCATCTTTAGCTTAAAATCCCTTTTCTGGGTTCAACCTGATTCCTGCTGAGCCGTGAATTGATGTGAACATATTTCCCTCTCCTGGTCACTCATTCTGGGCTCTCACCTTGACATCAATGCTTTTTTTTTCCCCCATCTTCAATCTCTTGGTTTTTCTAATTGTCTGAAAATGTGGGCCAAAAAGGGAAACTTGGCAGCTTCTTAGTCTACCCTTCCACAGTGAAAGCTGGTCTTTTTTTTTCGTTCCTTCAAAAGTCTTCAGATTTTCTTTAGGTTTAGATGGGTAGATTTATGAGGGTTTAAAAACTTTCTTTTCTTTTCTTACCTTATTTTGTTGATGTGGAAGTTCAGCATGACATTATTCCTGAATTTTTTGGAAAATTGCAAAGTACTAGGTCGGCTTAGACTCACCTTAGCTGCAGCCTCCCCCCCACCCCCCCACAACCCTGTTCAAAACAATCATTGCAAAGAAAGCAAAAAGCACAGTGGAATACACTGTCTGGAAAACTCTTGTTCCTAGCTGATTCATGCAAGGCCACATGATCCCCTCCACACAGTCCTCCCACTCCCCAACCAGGTGCTACTTTCCAGAAACATCAACTAGTCTCTTCAGATGAAAAGATGCTCATCTGTAGGAATGTCTCAGGACTCTCCCCAAGTTCTTAAGCATGGCACCTGCTAAAATATATGTGTTGAACTTTGAACAAACCCCTTTGCTAAACACACTCTATCCAGATCAAGTTTGTAAAGCTGTTGTCCTTGTGACAAAAAGTGACAACTATCTAGTGCCACTGTGAATTTGACAATTGGCAGTTTCCTCTGAGGGAGCAGTGACCTAATATGAAAAGTCTAGGTTCTAAACCCAGCTCTGCATCTTGACTGCTGTGTGAACTTAGGAGAGTTATTTAAATTTTCTGTGCTTCACTTTCCTCATCTTTAAATGGGCATTAAAAACCTGTTCCAACCACTCCCACTAGGCATTGAGCTGGAGACAGGAACATCAGAAGTAATAAAACACTAAAACAGCATAAAATCAGTCTAACATGTTTATTAAGCACTTACTATGTGCAGAACACTGTACTAAGCCCTTGGGAGAGTACACTACAACAGAGTTGAATTGAGTTTACAGTTTACAGTCTAGCCAAGGACAAACACCCAAAATAAAAACAAAACTCAGCAGGGAGACGTGGCTAGAAAAGAATTTCAGGCTCCTCGTGGCTGAGTCCAAGGCACATCTGTAGCCACAATGACCACCACAGCAGTCATCAGTCTTCCTGAGGATTTGAGGCATCCTCACCTGCAAGTGCTTTGCTCTTTCCCACACAACGAAGTTTCCTTGATGACACAGAGAGTTGGTACCAGTTCCCGGAAAGGCATTGTGGACTATCGCACCGCATGTGGGAATAGGAGTCCTCAGTGGTGAGAGAGAAGATGGCGGTTACCCGTGCGGAAGAGAGTGGCGGAAAGCACGCAGCAGCAGCAGCAGCCGCGTTGGTCCCTGTCACCTGGTCCTCACAGAGGTCTGGTTGCATTATAATCTTCCCCAGGCTTAACGCAGTGCATGGTACATAGGAAACACTTAAATACCATAATTATTATTATCGTAAATTATTAGGGAGAGTCGCAGATCCCATCTAAAAGAATGGGCCTGATTGGCACACCTAGGGCACACGCTGCTACCCAGCCACCTCCGCACAGTGAAGATCTCTCATGGATAACTTCCCTTGGATCCACAAATTCCGTTGATGGGTATCTGCAGTCAACTCAGACGTTGGACGCCCCTGAAAGCTTCTGTAAACAATGGAGATGTGGGATCCCCTTCGTGACCTTTAACAAGGAGGCTCCCCTCTTCGACTTCAGTTTTCTCATCTGCCAAATGGGGAGAAAAATATCCACCTGCCCATGCCCCGCCCCACCGTTCTTATGAAGAATTAAAATGATTTGCACTTTCCAAGTACAAAAGCAGATTATTGTATGTAGTCGCAGCAGATATCATTATATATCTATATTTTTTTTTTTCGGGGGGAGGGAGATTTAGCAAGCAATGGGCCTTGCAGAGTTTCAGACAAGATGTTGAAAGGTGATTAAATGCAGCTGCCTTAGGCACCCAAGAGCTCAAGGGAGGCTCGCCATAAAGGTTACCCTGAACTGCTGACTCCCTGGGGAATGATAAACTTGTTTTTCAAGGAGTCATAATTTTGTTAAAACAACTTTGAAAATTAGGTTTGTAGCCACCAAACAATGGTCCATGAAAGTATAGCAGTAAAAAAGACTTTTGCTCTATGCATTATGGATGTTTAAATTGAAAACTGCATTAGTGTCCAAATTTTGGATTTTTCACATATGTGTACTATTATTATTTTTGAGTATTTTGATTATTTTTTAATCTACTTTCCGGACTTAATTATTTTATCAGCTGACAAGTTGGAAAATATCCTTATGACTAAATACTTTACTGTTTACTTTTTTTGGCCTAACCCTATGATAACATTCTAATTTGATAGTGTTCCATGAAACACAATGATAGAAGAAGGGACATTTACATTAAGTAATGCTTTAAGGATTTTCAGAGAGAGACTTCCTTACTACAAAGAGGCCTCTTTACGAATGGCCTCTTTTAGAACAAATAAACTCCACTAGCAGACATGTCTCAAAAACTTCATATTTTCATAGATATGTATATATAACTACAATGCCGTACAGTGCCCTTCTTTGAAAGATCCCAAAACAGTTACAGATAATGGACAATATTCAGAACTGGAAGGGCAAATGGAGGCAATTTCACGGCCTGGAAGGCAGAAGGACCTGGGTTCAAATCCTGTCTCCATCACTTGTCTGCTGTGTGACCTTGGGCAAGTCACTTCACTTCTCTTTGCCTCAATTATGTCACCAGTAAAATGGGCATTGACTGTGTTCCATCTGATTACCTTGTATCTACCCCAGAACTTAGAACAGTGCCTGGAACACAGTAGTGCTAAACAAATACTTATAAAAAGAAACAAAAAACGAACCAAAAAACCTGGCTGTTGTCTTTGGTGCCCAGTTAGTCAGTCAACCAATCGATGGTACTGTGTGCGAAGCACTGTACTAAGCACTTGAGAGAGCACGTATAATAGAGAACAAAGATAATCCTTGCTTCCTCTCAATGGGGGAATTCAGAATACTGACATTCTCCTACTTATTTCGCTATGAGTAAGTGATGATAAGGTTAACACCAAAAAAAATGCTGAAGAAATGAAGTATCTAGTGATTCCAATTGGAATTTCAGGTTAAAACAATTTAATCCAGGAAAACTCATTGAATAAACTGATTCTTATTAAAACTTTCTATTTTTAGGACCCATTAGTACCTATTCTAATTATAATCTCCCAAAGCTCTGAGTACTCGGCTCCACACACGATCAGCATTCACTAAATACTACTGATCGATTGATTGATCCTCTAAAATAAAACAAGAGTGTAACATTGAAAAATCTCCAGCAGCTGTCTCAACTAATAGAAGTATGAAGAAAGCATTTCATATATCCATTGGCTTATGATGTTTGTGAATCAAAGAAAAATTTACACTGAAAGTTTTAATCTTAAGTGGGGCTGGCTTCAGAGAGAGGGACACCTGAGGCCTCCCCACCCCCCATTTAGCATCACTCTGTTTTGCAGTGGTCAGTACGTGGGTGCTATGTGGTTGGTACATGGGTGACATGCAAGCAATATGTGAGGCAGGCAGAGTTGTGTGCCACATTGAGGTTGGCTCAAAAATCGAGCACAACCTGCTCTCCTGGGCAGCCCCTGCAATTGTATTCCTCTACCAGCTCCTTGAACACACGGTATTTTTTTACGGTATTTGTTAAGCACTTACTCCCTGTCAAGCATTGTTCTAAGCTCCGGGTAGATACAAGCAAATCAGGTTGGACACAGTCCCTTTCCCACATGGGGCTCACGGTCTTAAGAAGAGGGAGAATAGGTATTATATCTCCATTTTGCAGTTGAGGAAACTGAAGCACAGAGAAGTAAAGTGACTTTCCCAAGGTCACACAGCAGGCAAGTGGCGGAACCTGACTCAGAACCCAGGTCGTCTGGCTCCCAGGCCCATATTTTAGCCATTTGGCTCCCAGGCCCATATTTTAGCCATTAGGCCATGCTGCTTCCCAGCTCTCATTATCTCATTATGGAAAATACTCTTCTTATGCTCTCATTATCAATCACTCATTGGTATTCTTGAGCAGTTATTCTGTGCAAGGTACTCTACTAAGTAATTGGGAGAGTACAATAGAGTACATGAGCCCACTGCTCATTACTTAATGATTTTTCAATCTGTGGGCCAGGATGGCTCCACCCTCAAATCACCCTGCCCCACAATTTCCCAGAGCTTAAATAAAGGAATAAAACAATAAAACAATAAACATGAAACCTGCTAAGTAGATTTCTTAGTAGATATCAGGACAAGGTCGTAAGGGGGTTGGGGACAGCAGTGGATCCGGGTAAAAAAATTAAGATGGCTATGCAAGAACTCTCGGTGTATGACGGCCATCTTCATGAGGGCTCTAGTATGGCCTCCATCTTGAATGCCCCAGGCCTTTTTGGGAAGGTCAGAGGGCACATGACCCCCCTGAGGAGACCACTTATCTTCCTTACTGTCTGAAGTTAGATATAGTTATGTCAGTGCTCTACAGGACCTCTTCATTACAGTGCTTTGCACACAGTAAATGCTCATTGAATGAATGAATCCCTGAAGTTCATAACCCTTAGTTCATAAACTTGAATTTTAAGACATGTGTTCATTAAAGGTTTACATTTATTTTAGAAAATAGATTGAAAATAATCACCATCAGAATCTGATAATGAATAAGAAATAGTATGTGCAGGTGTTATTTATATGCTAAGGATAAAGGAAATACATGTACCAGTGATAAAATTCCAAATACATAGGCAGTGTTCTAAAATTGATGTACACACTAATGTGGTCAAAAGGATATATGCACTATCAAACACCCTCTCACATATAAACTGAATAAATGATCAATTAAAACATGATCCCAGCATTTGATTCAGTGATGATTTTAGATAAAGGCTTCATCCTAAACAGTGAGAAAAGAGAAACCATTTATTTGAACCAAAATATTTTTTAAAAACAAACTTTATCCCTAATCTATTTCATTTTTTAAATTACTATCTCATTCCTCAGAAATTCACTGTTTAACATCTGCAGGACAGAGCCAAAAGAAACATTTTTTTATATGATACCAACTGTTGCAACAGTTTCACTTTCCTTTGGGCAGTGACTGCTTCACTTTGTTTCACTATGGCTGGCACACACACACACTCTCTCTCATTCTCCAACTCCTATATCCAGATCATTCCAGGTAAGGGACAATCTAAGGCCCGGTGTGTGTGGAGAGACAAGTTTAAATAGGTTTTATACTGGGAAATTGGTTTATTTAATATACAATGCAATAAAGGCTTGTGGCTTGTTGCTGACAGCAGGTAATTTCTAACACCTTGGAAGAGATCCCAGCCCTGAACCCACATGAAATGACCCAAAACAATGCAGCTACAACCACAGTACATTACTCTGTGCACAAGTAGCAATGGTCTGGAGACTCAATATATTTGAATAGGGAGAAGCTGGGTAGAGGAGATTGTTCTCTGTCTCTCTGTCTCTCTGTGTGTGTGTGTGTGTGTGTGTGGGTATGTATGTAGGTGGGAATTATGTGCATGAATTTCTATGTGAATGTGACATGGGGGAGTGAGTAAGAATGTGTGTAAGTGGGAAATAGAATTATCTTTAAAAAAATAGCCATAGAGAACTGTGGTGGGAGCCAGAAATGTAGTCAAGATAGCAGGTTTCTTCTTGACTCCTGCCTACAGACCCCAGCTCCTTATCCTGGGCCAGAACCTGCCAAGGTCCTCCAGGCCCAGCCAAGGGCAGCTCTGTCAAGTTGGCCATCCAACCCAGGGAAAATTTGCCCCCACTCCCAATCCACATAACATTATCACATTAAGATGCCCACAGAGGTGACAAACTGTGTTATCTAATGATGTCGGCAGAAGTTTGACGGAACCCCAAATGATTTCCTGGCTTCTGAGTTGTGGTGACTCACTCCCAGGTTGCATTTGACACAACTGTGGCTTCCAACTTGGTTTGGGTGCTATTACATTTTTCCCCAACACTGCATCTGCACTACCACCCTGATGGTGACCCCTAAAGCTGCTGCTTGTCTTGCTTCAATTTCATTCAACCGTATTTAGTGAGCACTTACTGTGTGCAGAGCACAGTCCTAAGCACTTAGAATGTACAATTTGGCAACAGATAGAGACAATCTCAATTGATGGGTAAATGCAAAGCACCATACAAAAAACACAGGGGAGAGAACAACAGAGTTTAGTAAACATGAATGCTGTCCTCAGGCAGGAATCAAAAGGGGAGTGACTAATATTAAATGTTCCAGGTATGGGAAACAGTAGACTATAAGGCTCCACACAGAAGTGCTGCCGGAGCATAGGTTAGTTTCAAAGGACTTAGTGGCTACAGACATAGAGGCATAGGTGATAATGAATCAAATAGAAAGGTTAGATGAGAGGTGAGTCAGGGAAGGCTTCTTGGAGGAGATGTACTTTTAGTAGGACTTTGAAGATGGGAACAGTGGTGGTCTGCCATATATGAATAGGGAGGAGTTAATGGTGGATGAAGCGAGAGCAAGAGACGATTAGTAGATTGGAAGGTTACAATGGAAGTCAAAGACAAACCTGCTCTCAAGGCTCGGGGAAGAGATACACATTACAATCATGAGGAAAAGGAGAGATACAGCTAGTTTTATACAAGAGAATGGAAAGAAAAGTGAGTAAATAATAAAGTCTGTAAAATGGATATGAACATAAGATTTATGAGAGGTTATAAATTAGGTCATGAAGGAATTAGAAAGAAAGAGTTCTAGCACAAAGGTCCTATGGCTAAATACCTAGTCAACACAGAATTCGGGGATTTTTAACTGTCCAAGTAGAACTGAGTTCTGTTTTCTTAATGCTCTAAACTGAGCTAAGTCTGCAAGAGAGTAGTCAGCTAATCATATTTGTTGAGCTCTTACTGTGTGTAGAGCACTGTACTAAGGTCTTGGGAGAGTACAGTATAGCAATAAACAGACATATTTCCTGCCCACAATGAGCTTACAGCCTAAAGAAAAGCCATGCTGATTTGCATCTCCCTGCAGTTCTGCCCCTGAAAGGACCGAGGAGTCAGGAGACCTAGGTTCTAATTTCAGCTCCATCACTATTTTTTTAATGGTATTTGTTAAGTGCTTACTAAGTGTCACTGGGATAGGAACAAGTCCATTAGGTCTGACGCAGTCCCTGACCTGTATGGGGCTCACAGTCTAAGCAGGAGAGAGAACATGAAAGAAACATTGGAAGGACAATGACATTTATTCCAGAGGAATGACACCTGGTAACCAAGCCTTTCGAATAGTTACGGCATGATCTAATTTGATCGAATGTTACTCTACCTTAGCAGCTCTAATGACTACTTAGCACCTGAAAATTGATATTCTTGAAAGCAGCTGAGGAGGACTCTTCAAACATGCTTTTGAGGAGACACTGTTTTTCTTGACAGCTCCACTGTGTGAAACAGACTCACCATTTCATTCCTCCCGGATGGTTGGTGTCTGAGCTCATTCCCCTCAGCATGTTGAGCAGTGACAGCTCCTTTTACAAGGTTTTGAAAGTTCCATTATCTCCAATAACCCCTGTGACCTGCCCTTCTGGCTGGCCTGCATAACCACTATGTAGGGTTAGGCTAGCTTAAACCTTTCACTTGGAGAAGCCTTTGTAAATTGCTCTTTCAGAAGTGAAACGAGGCTTCAGTAGCTAGGAAGAACTTTTTCTCTCTTTTAACTTTCCCCACCACAAGCTTCCAAGTAGACAAACTCATCTGAAGGAGTAAATGATTCTCTGAAACGATATATTGGTGACAATGCAAGTGTTTTTAGTTGACCTCGGTACTTATTTTATTGTATCTTAAAGGAACAGGGGAGATTTTGAAGTCGACAGGGCCTACAGGAGGATAACAAATCTACAGGTGGATAACAAATTCTGGGACCCATTAACAAATGGTATTTTTCTCCATGAAAACCTGCTTTCTCTATCCCTATGCCTGCAGTCTCTGTTAGGCCCTGTAACAGATGGCATTTTCAGCAACATTACTTCTGTGTTGTGGTTCGTCACCATTAATACTTGGCCTGGTGTTGCTGGTCCAAGCCAGTTGATCCATTACCCTGACAAGGATAACAGGGTAAAATTTAAGAGCAAATCAGAGAAACTGGAGTCAGGAGGGGTTAGCAGCAAAGAGGGACCCAGAGAATGTTTGCCTCCAGGGGTATCTGTGAAAGAAGCAGTGGATAACACTTTACATTAGATATTCCTAGAAATTCTTAATAGCAATAATTATTGTGCTATTTAAGTGCTTATTTATGTGTCTAGCACTGTTTTAAGTGCTGGGAAAGTTGAAGCAGCAAGGTTTAGTGGGTATGGTCATGGGCTTATGAGTTAGACAGAACTAGGTTCTAATCCTGACTCCCCACTAGTTGGCTGTGTGACCTTGAGCAAGTCACTTAACTTCTCTAACTTCTCTGTGCCTCAGTTACCACATATGTAAAATAGAGATTAAGGTTGTGAGCTACATGTGGGACAGAGATTGTGTCCAGCCTGATTAGCTTGTATCTACCCCAGAGCTTAGAATAATGCTTGACACATAATTAGCAAATTAACAAATATCATCATCATATCAGACACTATCCCTAGCCCATATGAGGCTCACAGTCCAGCTTATCTTGTGGCTTCACTATCAAGTTGCAATCATTTCCATTTCAATTTTTCTTTTACAATTGCTCACTAGACTGTAAGTTCCTTGAAGACAGAGTGTTTCTATCAACTGTATTGTACGTTGGTATTTGTTAAGCTCTTACTATGTGCAGAGCATTGTTCTAAGCGCTGGGGTAGATACAGAGTAATTAGGTTGTCCCATGCGAGGCTCACAGTTAATCCCCATTTTACAGATGAGGTAACTGAGCACAGAGAAGTGAAGTGACTTGCCCACAGTCACACAGCAGACAAGTGGCAGAGCCGGGATTCAAACCCATGACCTCTGACTCCCAAGCCTGCAGTCTTTCCATTAAGGCATATTGTACTCTCACAATGCTTAGTTCAGGGCTTTCCACAAAGTAAGCTCTCAATAAATGCCACTGATTCCTTGTTTGAGAAGTGCTAACTGTGTCACTTTTTCATTCAAGACAAAAATGCTTTTTTGTCTAGGGTGAATGAGTTGATTTTTTTTAATGCACTGTATCATGCAAATGGCATGACTTGTTTCTGTTTTATTCCTATGTGTTGCCTAAGAAACATAGCCTTTATGCTATTAGCACTCCTTTTTGCTTCTTCAAACCAAATCTACATAGAAAATGCTTATGCCACTTTTTATTAATGCAAATGGATGTTCAGTTAATCCAAATGATTTGAGACAGAAAGATACTGATTTCTTGCAGGTGTGTGGGCAGAAATCACAGGTGGTCCTAGAAATCTAATCTGGGTCCAGGGATTTATCCTCTCTGGCTTGTAAAAAGATAAGTAATCCTTCAGCGTTCTTCACACGGAACCACTTTCTGTAACATTGCAAGAGGTTGTGGCACTTGATTTTTGTAGAGTGGCAGTGTGAGATTTTTAAGAAGTGTATATACCCTGAAAACAATTACTGATGGCTAATTTTAGTAATTTGTGGAAATCAATGCCCCTCAAAAGTGTGTAAAGGAAGATAACATGCCTAATAAAGTCTAAAAGCAGAAGAGAACTGAATGACCATAGTCCTCCTGGACATCCATTCTCATGGTGAGGGATGTACCATCAACATCCCTCACTTCCCTTCCTACATTCCCAACTTTCTTTCTAGCAGTCCATAATGGAGCTAATACAGACGCTAGTCTTTGTTGCCCTTCTCGGTACTACCTTGAGCTCAGCTTCATCATTCCCGATATTCAGAGGACAGACCTGCACTCATTATTGCCGGTGCAGCTGTACCAGAGCCTTATGTGGGGACAGAATAGCTTTTGTTTGGTCTGTATCTTCTTCCCAGTGGCACCAAGCAGCTTTCAAGCAATTCCCCAAACTCCTTAGGCTCAGCGCTTCCCGACTATGTCTCCAAGGGTGATGCTGAAGGCAAGTTAATAGGATGTCTGAAAATTTCAGGTGAAAGGCTTACTCAAAGGAAACAGGTGAAGTGAATTATTACAAGGTGATTGTCTCTACAATGGCCAAATTCACCGAATAATTGTTCAATTCTTGGCTTTGACCCACAGACTGAATGTTCAATATTAAAAAAAAAAAACCACCAAAATGTTGATGGTCAAACTTTCCCCATGACATTTCTGTTGGCACTTTAATATTATTAACAAAAGCTTGATAGTATTCCCTCAATAGATCATACAGATTCCCCACCATACTGATAACTCTTTGGGAAGTCATACAAATGACATTTGACCCCAACTCAGATTTAAAACCATTATGCAGTTGCTTCAACAAGCAAAGAAGGTCACCATGTCAGATTTTCTTCAACTATACAGATGAGCTTTGGGAGTGTAATTATTTCAATTAGTAAACATTTTTAGAGAAATTGGTTAAGTTTATCCAAACATGGAAAGACTAAATTGAGTTCTTAGAGTTGGCTTTAACCCATTTCATAGGTCTATGAGCCTGGTGACTTGATTCTTTGAAGGAAATACATTTAATTAGAAATAGTATACCCTAGAGGTAATGACAGAAGAAAACTTACTGTCAAAATTTTTAAAATATAAGCCTTTAGGAAGCATTAACATTTTTATAAAGGTAATTGAGAAGTAGCATAGCCCAGTGGAAAGAACATAGACCTGAAAGTCAGAGGACATGAATTCTAATCCTGGCTCTACCACTTGTCTACTGCATGTCCTTGGGCAAGTTATTTAACTTCTCTGTGCTTCGGTTTCTTCATCTGTTAAATGACCTAGTGGATAGAGCACGGACCTAGGAGTCTGAAGGGCATGGGTTCTAATTCCATCTCTGACACCTGTTTGCTGTATGACCTTGGGCAAGTTGCATAAATTCCCTGTGCCTCAGTTACCTTATCTATAAAAGGAAGATTGAGACTGTGAGCTCCATGTGTGACAGAGACTGCATACAATCTGATTTGCTTATATCCACTCCAGCGTTTAGAATGGTGCCCGACACATAGTAAGCATTTAAATACCACATTTTTACTAAATCCTACTTCCTCTTAGAGGAAGTACTTACTTAACCCCATGTCGACAGGAACTTTGTCCAACCTGAATATCTTGAGTCACCCCAGCACATAGTACAGTGCTTGGCACAAGAACCATCATTTATAATTTACCTGTAGGGTTTTGAAGATAAAAACAACAAAAAGGAAACCACCTTTCCCCATGCAAGTGAAAAATCAATCGATCAACCAATCAATGGCATTTACTGACTATTTACTGTGGACAGAGCATCGTACCAAATACTTTCTACCTCTTAACCCCATTCCCACTTAAGAGGAACAGGATTTACCATCCTGGACAATTCTACTCCATTTGAGCCTTGCAACAGGGAATCAGAGACCTTGCTTTCTGTGATCATACCTCTCCACAACAGCGCTAACACTAAGGTCCTGTCTTGACTGGGAATCACAAATATTGCATTAGTATCAAATATCCCTCCTGTCCCTTAGTTTAATGAGTCAAATTTCACTGGTGGCATTAAGAACTGGATTCAATGAAAATGCTTCAACTCTCATTAGATTTGCCCCATGCAGGTGTGATCTAGGCCCATGAATTACTTGAGGGAAGTCCAGAAAAAAGGATTCCATTAGCAATCCAAGACCTCTTCACCCTGAATATGTGAGTTGCTGGGAAAAGACAGGAGGAAATGGTGAATTCATTATCATCCCAGTGTGTTCTTTCCTGTTTCCACAAGAAATATTTTTATTTTAAAAATTATTTTTTCTTACTTCCAATCATGTTGGTCTATGCCAGATGAACACTGCAGTTTCTCCTTTGTTTTTCATTCCTTGTATCCTCGCCCAAAGGATTTCACCCCCTCCCAGGCTTCACTGCCAAACTGCAGTTCTCTGCATTATGAGTCTCTTTGATATCCAGTGTTGCTTCTCCACCTTTTCCTTCCTTTCTGTCTCCCCTGAATAAAGAGTAGGTCTATCCATGCTGACATTCCAGTTGTGGAAAAGATCACATATGGTTTGGTTAAGCCCACTTGTTTGTAACACTCATGAATTTTACGCCTGTTGAGTATTACTTGCTTACTTGCAATACTGTAATAATACACCAATAACGATGGTGTTGGTTAAGCACTTACTATAGACCAAGCACTGTACTGAGTGATGAGTTCGACACAGTAGAAAATGATTGAAGACCTAGTCTAAGGGGAAGGGAAAAGAGATATCCACATATTTGCAGATGAGGAAACCAAGGCACAGAGAAGTTAAGTGACTTGACCAAAGCAATACCAAGGCAAGAAAGTGATGGAGCTGTAGTTAGAGTCCAGGTCTCCTTACTCCCAGGCTCATGGTCTTTCCAGCAGTCCATACTGCTTCTTTATATCCATATTTTAGTGAACCAACATTCTTTTTCAGACCCTTTGCTACTATTACAGAACAAGTGTAACTTCTCTCAGTTTGCTCAGAAACTTGATGTTTGAATTTGAGTACATACTTTTCAGACCACAGATCACCTAAAGAAGTTTCAAGACGAATCAAGGCCATGTGTTTCTTCCTGTCCCAGTTACCTTAGGACTTCAGAGGATGTGGCGAATATGGAGAAGATATTGTTCCTATCTTCAAGAAGGTGACAGTAAGGAGTGTATATGCAGTATGTACACCTCTGGACAGGGCTGGCTTCAGACAATTGCTCTCACTGAGGCAGGGAAAATTTGTGTCCTCTCCCATCCTCTATGACATCATTCGTTACTTTAAGTCATGCCAGAAACACAAGGTAACATAATGAAAACAGACAAAAATCCTTTCAAGCTCTCAAATCAAAGGGTGTGGGGAACCTGGACTCCCCTCCCCTTGCCACAGTGTTTCTTTCCCAGATCGCTATTAGCCAAAGTGAGAAGCAGTGTTGCCTACTGGATAGAGCATGGGTCTGGGAGTCAAAGGCCCTGGATTCTAAAACCGGCTCCACCACTTGTCTGCTGTGTTACCTTGGGCAAGTCACTTCACTTCTCTGTGCCTTAGTTACCTCATCTGTAAAATGGGGATTAAGACTGTGAGTCCTACATGGGACAGGATCTGTGTCCAACCTGATTAGTTTGTATCTTCCCCAGTGTTTAGAACAGTACCTGACACATAGTAAGCACTTTAATACCATAAAATAAAAAAGTGGCATCTCTGACTTGGGCGGAGGGAGGCTTTGCACTTTCAAATTTTTAACTTTCAACTGCCAACACCTTGTGGCAACAGCTTCACTAACTTTTTTTTTTTAAATGGTACTTGTTAAGCACTTACTGTGTGCCAAGCATTGTACTAAGCATAATCAGGTTGGATATAGTGCCTGTCCGTCGTGGGGCTCACAGTCCAAGTAGGAAGGAGGATGATTTAATTCCCATTTTACAGATGAGGCAACTGAGGGACAGAAAAGTGAAGCGACTTGCCCAACGTCACCCAGCAGACAAGTGGCAGAGGTGGCATTAGAAACCAGGTCCTCTGGCTCTAATGCCCGTTCTTCTTTCCACTGGGCCCCACTTCTTCCTCAGACCTGCCATCTGAAGATGGCCTCATCCTGGGCTTCCTGCATGAATATGTCCCCAGCATTTGTCACACTTAATACACTGGAAGTTTTGAGCTTCACTAGCTAGCATTCCATTTTAACTAGAAGACACGGTTCCAAGACATTACTCCATTTTTTTGTTCCAAGGGCCCTTATTCTATTTCAGCAGTCTATTTGTCAGTTACTTGTTAGTATTTCCCTGACCATTTGTTGGGGCCAATTGTGCATAAGAGATCAAATCATCTAACATTTTCCTAGTCTGCTTCTCCCCATCATGAGTAGGTACTAAAATATAACAAATCATCTTCGAACAATATGTCGGGACTCCATATGCATAGTGCAAGGTGATGAACTATACAGAGAAAGTCAAACAGAAATGTTCCCACACTTCTGGTACTCTTCATTTTCCCTCCCTGATGTCACTTGTTCTCAAATCATCTTAAATAAATGGAACTAGCTCTATTTCCTGGATGGAGAGGAGACTTTTGAATAACAATATAAACGAAGCCAGATAGCTTAGGGGAGATTGACTAGAACCAGACCAGCCGTGTAGCCAAACTTTTCTCCGATGGTGGGGCTGGAGGTAGCAGGGAGAGAGACTGACAAGACACCATCAACATTGATTCAACCAGTCCAAACTTCTCAGGCCAGTAAAATTTGTATCTGTATCATGTGGTACAGATGCAATGTGACAAAGTTGGACACAACCCTTATCCCACATGAGGTTTGCTTGTTTTTTTCATGAGACTGAAAGCTCCTAGGAGGGCAGGACGGAGTCCTCTAGCCCATCTGTCCTTCCTGCTCCGGTGCCTAGCGCTGAGCTCTGTCCTCTAGACTGGAAGCTTCTTGTGGGCAGGGAATGTGTCTACCAACTCTACTGATTTGAATTCTCCCAAATGCTTAGTGCAGTGCTCTGCACATAATAAGTGCTTAATAAATATGATTCGTTGATTGAGATGGTCAGCCACTCTTAGGGTGATTGGGAGGATCTTTGTTCCATTGAGTTTGAAGACTCTCTTCCTCCCCCATGGCACCATTTCCCCACAAACCAGAGGGGGTGGGGCCACTGAGCTGGCCTCCATGGACATTTCCAGGCCTGCCACATCCTGAGACAAATCAAGCTGCCCCAACCTTCCAGCCTGGAATCGGCACCAACAGCTGTTTCTAAGCAGTGTCTGTTGCTGCTAACTTTAGCCCCATTCTATCCTACTGCAGATACTTTCCCAACCCAGGACCAGACAGCCCCTATCCAACTGGCAAGGCAGGAAGCACCAGCCACTTAACAATAATTGTACTAACCGTGAAATGCTTACTCTGTGCCATGCACTGGGCTAAACGCTGAGGCAGATACAAGATAATTGGATCAGGAACATTTCTTGTGTCACATGGAACTCCCAATCTAAGAGAAACAAAATGTGTCAGGCCAACTGAGCACAGACTGCCCCTCTTTATAGTCTCCTGCGTCTCACGATAACTTTGAGATAACTTCTTCTCCGGGAATTTCCAGCCTCTTCTCAGTAAACATCAAGCCAGACAGCCACCTGGCAGCCCAACTCAACGCTTTCCCCATTACGGTCGCATCGGGGGCTACTTTCTCAGAGGTCAGAAAAGGTTTCCCTGGCTAAGGGCCCAAATGCAAAGCACTGTTCTAAGCCTTGGCACTGTGGGCTGGGAATGCATCTGTTTATTGCTATATCATACTCTCCCAAGTGCTTACTACAGTACTCTGCACACAAGAAGGACTCGATTGATACAATTGACTGGCTGACTGACAACCCTCTTTCTCTCCACCACCTGACCAGAAGCCCTCTGAGGGCAAGGACCAGGTCATGCTGTTTCTCCTAGTAGACGAGAAGTTCTTTGAGAGCAGGAATCATATCTTCTTACTCTACTGTACTCTCCCAAATACTTAGTTCAGTGCTCTGCATTCAGTAATCACTCAAATACCTCTGACAAATCGCACTTTTGCTGGATTTGTCATGCAGTAGAGGTCTTATCTACTGGCCATGTTTGGGTCTGAAGCCATACTATGATTCAGTCAGGGCATGATTCTACAGTAGCCAGCCAAAAGGGTTTTGGCTAGTAGATTGCCGGCAATGAAAACATCTAAAAGTGGCATTTTATATGGTATAAACGAGTCATGGAGATATTGCATGACTCGATATTTTAAAAATCATGTTCGGACGCTTCTAAACATCTTTTAGCCATCTGGGA
Organism: Ornithorhynchus anatinus; assembly: GCF_004115215.2. Taxonomy (NCBI): domain Eukaryota; kingdom Metazoa; phylum Chordata; class Mammalia; order Monotremata; family Ornithorhynchidae; genus Ornithorhynchus; species Ornithorhynchus anatinus. The sequence goes on from NC_041737.1 coordinate 17,822,526, forward strand.
AATGAGGGACCGTGGGACTAAACTTACACATTGCCGAGAAAGCTAAATGAGTATGAGCAGCCCTACAATCAGCAGGATAGGGCCTTATCCCCAGTATCGAGTTAAAGTCCCTTGGGGGGAGTCGGCAGACTCTGCTCCATCTCCCCCCACCTCGGCACCCCCATGTCTCACGTTCTTGTGAAAACATCCCCTAACAGACATACACACAAGAGTCTCTGGAGCCCCCTCTGTGGCAAAGAGAAGGGAAATAAAACCAAAAAAGAAAACAAGGGAGAATACATTTCACTTTTGCTCTTGGGTGTCCCTACCAGGTGCTGTTGGTTCACCCTGCTGTCCTCAGCCCTATAAGACCTCCAGTCTTCCCCGTTCAGCAGTCTGGAGCCCGACTCCAATCAAGGCTGAAATGTACAGTCCAATCAGTCATGGTCGTGGTCAGGTAAACGGGATGGACACAGCTGGAACTTGCTCTGGAAACTAAATTGGGCTGAAAATGGCAGCAGAGGTTCCAGTCTGTCTCTTCTGAATAAAGAGTAGGCCCATCCATGCTACATTCCAGTTATGGAGAGGGTCGCATACAGTTTAAGTCCACCTGTTTGTAACACCCATGAGGGTGTTACAGTGTAAGCATGGCCTTGAAAAGGAAGATGAGAAGAATTGAAAACAACCTTAACCTTCAAGTTTCTGCCACCCACTATTTAAAACCTGCAGGGCTATTGGCTCTTCCCAGGCAGCAGAACAACTGTGTTAATTGGCACGAGGTTGCTAGTCACACAACCCTAGGCCAGCTTCATATAGGTCAGGAAGATTGCCCACAGAGGCAAGAACTAGATTGTAAACTTCTTGAGGGCAGGATTCATGTCTAGCTTTTTTTTTCTTTAAGTGGTATTTGTTAAGCACTTACTATGTGCCAGGCACCGTACTAAGGGTTCGGGTAGGTACAACTTAATCAGCTTGGACACAGTCCCTGTCCCACTTAGGGCTCACAGTCTCCACCCCCCAATTTACAGATGAAGTAACTGAGGCACAGAGAAGTGAAGAGACTTGTCCAGAGACTTGTCCAGGGTCCCACAGCAGACAAGTGACTCCCAGGCCTGTGCTCTATCCATTAGGCAACACTGCTTCTCTATTTCTTCTCTAGTGTATTGGACAGTAGTCTTCCAAGTGATTAGTGCAGTGTTCTGCACACAGTAAGAGCTCAATAAATACCATTGACTGGTTGGGAGTCAGAGGACCTGGGTTCTAATCCTGACTCCGCTAATCCTGAATGAATGAATGAATGAATTACTGCATCTAACCTGATTATCTCATATCTATGCATCCCAGCATTTAGGATAGCATTTGACATAATAACGCTGAACCGATACCATAGTTACACATCACTATTAATGAAGGAGACTCTGATATCCGGGAAACAAGTAAAAGAAACTGAAAATGTTTTGCAAGTTGGACACTCACAGACTCTCCAAATAAATGCAGTCAGTATAAGCACCCACTTAAATTTCCTCTTTCCAGTGTCGTAGGGCATGCACACACAGCCTGTGAGTCAGACCCGAGTTAAAAAGCAAAGAAAGAAACCTGGGAGTCCTCAGGGCAGCTGCAACTTGCACACAAGCGTCTTAGGGATGGGATGCAGATTCCGGGAACGACGTTCAGTTCAACAAACACAGGAGAGGAAAGAGAAGGTAGCAACAGGGTCAACTTTGGGGCTGTATCCCAGAGGGGTGGGACTGTCGGATAGTGCGGCAGGAAGCATCCCATACCTTTGCTCGAGGTCAGGAAGAGTAGGGACAGGGTTTCCTCTCTCCTCTCAATCCCACGTGGATCCCACATCCTGGGGCAAAGCCGAGTAATGTCTACAGCAGGGCTCTGGCCTAAAACTGCACGTTTTCAGTGCTTCCGCTGGGATCGCAGCTGCTGCCACTCTGATCCCCTTATGGTGTTTCCTCTGGTGCCTCAGAGGCTCAAGTATCAAAGGAATGCCGGGTAGAGTCAGGGAGGCCATCAGGACCCATGCAGTGATTTCTGTTCCAGAGGAGAACATGGAAGAGAGCAGAGAGAGGTTATTAACTCTGTGTCCTTCTGGAGCTCACTTTGATGCACACTCTTTGGAGAGCTAAAGGAAAAATTCAGCTCAACTGGCCCAGAGTCTTTGCACTCCTGCCACTTCTCAGAGATGGGAGGTGTTAAAGGATCAGAGTGACTTCGACTGGAAATAGGTTTCAGCATAAACCACAACCCACCCACCTCAATAAGGCCCCGCAGCCCAGCGGGACAGCTGAGGGAAAGATCTAAAATGAAGGGGTGATTTGGATAAATCACCAGCGGAGACAGTTTTAAAAGGATTTAAAAGGATTTTTATATAATGCCGTAAAAATCCTCGGCATCCTCATGAAACACAGCTACACTCTTTAAACATGTCTTAATCGCTATTGCAATCATAATGCCTGCTTGGCTAGCAGTCTTATTTTTAAGTAATGCTGCCATATTTCAAATACTCTTCTTAATGTTACATAAACACGCCTTTTAAAAATAATGTACTCAGGATGAAAAGCCATACCACTTTAATACATCCGCCTAGGTGTCCTTGAGGTGGCGGGTGACTCAAGGAGAAAGTATGTTCCTCTAGGTCATTCTTCCTAACGCCAGGTATGTTGCCAGTCGAGTTGCTACAGTGGCCTCTCCCAGCATTGTCAAGGACCGCTGGGCTCCGGGCTTTATGAGTTCAGCGTCTGTTGTAAAGCAGAACGTGGCTTTTTCCCACAGGCTGCAATCCTCCGCGGACCAGGTCAGCCACAGCGGTGTGTGGCAAGACAGCTCCAAGGGGCTCGCAATACGGACTTTGGTTCAGTTTAATCGAGTGCCTGACAGCTTCCTCTTTGGAATCAACAGCGGAGCTGATGTCGCATCCGGAAAGCATTTCAAAAAACCCACGTACAAATGCTGTACCCAACAAGAACCTTCTAGCCCACATATGCCTAAAAACTGGTGTGTTTTTTTCTTGTCAACCAGCCAGGAGCATGGGGAACAAAAATACTTGCATAAGTAAAATTCTGATTAGCACAATCCTGCATATTTTTCTTGAAAATATTTAAGCAAAGAGGGAGGAGATGCTTTTTCCCTTTTTCCAAAGGCAGAAAGCTGTGGGGGAAGAGGAGAGGAAAGCATTCTTGTTTCTGTTGGAGGAGCTCTATGTTAGTATAAAATGCCTGTGCGGCACGTAGCCACGAGGAATTCATTGGCTAGTATCTCAAATGCCCAGACTCCAGTTTTTCCACTGCTGGTAAGCCAGCCCAAGTGCTAACTGCCATCCATAGGCAGGAAACTCTCTGCACTTTCTTCTCTCAGCACCGTCTGGAAGAAAACTACCAATTATAGCCAAGGAGCAGCCTCTCCTGCACACATACCAACGTGGGCAGGACATCAATTGGAAATGTCTTGATTCTGCCCTTCAAGGTCAGACGCAGTCTCTTAAAGCTACTAAGGGTTTTCAAAGAACAGATATACTAAAATTAGCTTCCATTTTTAAGCAGCATGTTAACATATTGGAAACACAATGTAAATGTTTACCGACACACTGATAACGGGGGAACATAAAGATGGATGGAATGCCATTTCAAAACACCAGGAAAGCATAAGAAGCATATTGAGAAGCAGCGTGGCTCAGTGGAAAGAGCACGGGCTTTGGAGTCAGGGCTCATGAGTTCGAATCCCAGCTCTGCCACTTGTCGGCTGTGTGACTGTGGGCAAGTCACTTAACTTCTCTGTGCCTCAGTTCCCTCATCTGTAAAATGGGGATTAAGATTGTGAGCCCCACGTGGGACAACCTGATTCCCCTATGTCTACCCCAGCGCTTAGAACAGTGCTCGGCACATAGTAAGCGCTTAACAAATACCAACATTATTATTATTATTATAAGAAGACAAATTCTATTATATTCATCTCTCATCTTGGGTCTGAGAGTACTTTACTAGCTGCTTATAACTGAAAATATTTCTGGAAGCAATGTTGTCTAGTGGAAAGAGCAAGGGTCTGGGAGTCAGAGAAGCTGGATCTTAACCTCAGCTTGGCCACTTGTCTCTCTGTGACCTTGGGTAAGTCACTTTGCTTCTCTGGGCCTCAGTTTTCTCATGTGTAAAATGGGAATGATATACTTGATTTCCTTCCCCCTTAGACTGTGAGCTCCAGGTGGGGCAGGAACAGTGACTGACCTGATTCTATTGTATCTGCCCCAGCTCTCGGCAAATAGTAAGTGCTTAAAAAATACCACAATTATGATTACGATCTCGATTATTCCACCAACGTGCCATGCTCATTTAACAGAATAAGCTGGGCTTGGAGATAGCCAGTCTCCTGCTTGGAGACTTGGTTGAAAGTTTAAGGTGAATGATTTTGAGAGGAGGGGATTAACATAGAGCTGTTAGAAATGATTCCTCCCTCTCAACCATCTGCTGCCCCAGAATACTAGCTCTCTGTGGCACTTGCCCAGTCTAAACCAGTGAGATACCAAGAAGTTAAACATATTTTTAAGCATAACGATGTCATGCTTAAAAATATCCCCATAAGGAAGGTCATTATACTTACATTGCAGATGGAGAGTCAGAGCCTGAGTGGGTTTGTGGCTTTCCAAGCTCAGAATGAGTCAGCAGCTTTAATTCCCCATTTTACTTTGTTTCTATGGGTGACCTCAAGTCTAATCTACTCTATATCTTGCCTTATAAAAGAATCTCAACTACCCCATCACCTGGATTCTTGCAAAAGACAACATTTCTTAGTCTAGGTCTTAGAGCACAAGCCAAACAGTTCTGCAGCTTGACTAATTGGCAAAATTACCTTGACGTAGTTCTCTTATTGTTATACATAATCACAAAATTAAGGGTGGGTGAATTTAACTGTTATTCTGAAACATTTGAGTTTACAATGGCAGATACGACTCTATTAATGCAGTCAGGGCTTTACGTATCCATGCTCAAACCTGCAGCAGGGAATCTGGTAGCTGGTGTCAAGAATATGATTCCAATCTTTTAAGAAACAATTTCAAGCCAACAGACTAAGTGTATCATCAAGAAACTTCGACTCAGTCATACAGAGGCTCCTGTATACTGATGATCAGTCCCCTAAAACATACATTTCCCCCCCAGAACACAGAGAATTCTAAATGAAGCTTCAGATCCTGCAAAGCACTATGGACTGACAATTGTGGGAAGAAGAGTGAAATCACTCCCTAGCCAACACCTCTTAAACTCTACCCATAATCAAAGGTATCCACTGCCTCACTCACCCATATTCAATACTCTTTCTGAATTCTGTTAGCTAGAAAGCATATTGTCCAGTAACACAACTCCTGCTTAGACTTGAGCCCCACTGTGGGACAAGGACTGTATCCAACCTGATAACCTTGTATCTACCTCAGTGCTTAGTACAGTGCTTTGTGCATACTAAGAGCTTAACAAAATACCATAGTTATTATTCTTAGTGTATCCTTTGGAGATCAATGGACAGAATATAAATGTTGATATTTGTTAAGCACTTACTATGTGCAGAGCACTGTTCTAAGCCCTGGGGTATATTCAGGGTAATCAGGTTGTCCCACGTGAGGCTCACAATCTTAATCCCCATTTTACAGATGAGGTAACAGGCACAGAGATGTTAAGTGACTTGCCTACAGTCACACAGCTGACAAGTGGCAGAATTCAGATTCGAACCCATGACCTCTGACTCCCAAGCCCATGCTCTTTCCACTAAGCCACAATATGCTTCCAACCTGGCATCAAAGTCCAAGTCAAACTGTAGGGATACAGAACTGTGAGACGTAGATGTGCCATAGATACCCACTTGACTCCCAGAGGAATTTCATCAGTGCCATCTATGTGCTATACTGAATTTCACCTTTAAGACTGAGAGTCTTAAAGTATCTCAGTTTTCAAATACTCTTTGCATTCCTTTCTAAATGTTGGAAATCCGCCTTATGGGTGTCTCTACAGATGAGTTGATAATATCTGTATGATCATTATCAAGCATCATTCCAAAAAGTGACTTTTTTCCTAGTTTAGTCTCCTTGATATTAAAGTGGCAGGTGCGATGCCAATGTATATTGTAAATAATAGCTCTTTCAAATCAGGACTGTGATTTTGCTCCACGTGCCTTTTGCAGATCAATCTTTTCACAGTATTTCCGGAGACTGATGCTATTCCATAAAGCTAGTAATCCATGCAGTGACACTCGATTCTGTTTTCCTCATTTCTCTGACTAACCGTTATGAATGTCCCTGAATGAGCAACTTCGCTGTCTAAAAGCCAATTGACAATGGCTGGATTCCCTCTGAGAAGGCCAAGTGACAGGCAGCTAGCTGAAAGAGTATCAGAGGCAATGAAGGGATAGTTTGACACTGGTATAACATTTTAAATAAAAGTACTGGCACTTTATTTTGACTTTCACCCTTGCTTTCCAATTCAGGTGGACAACAATGGACATCATTTTATTTTCAATTTTGCCGAGGACTACCGGCTGAGGTTACCTTACTGAGAAGCAGTTTAAAAAGAGCTGCAAACCTAAACAGCCCTGTGGTGTCAAAGGGTGGAATCTGAGTTTTTTCCAAGCGGTGAATGTGAGTCTGTAAAATCCTTGCTTAACAAGGCCTACTTACCCTAACCTGAGTGGTCCAAAGATATGAAACATGCCAGGTGATCGGTCTGGAAGCCGCTCTTGGATATTGTCAGGGCTTCCCCTTGTAGATCAGGGGGAGTTGTCTTCCTTGGTAGGAGGAGACCAGGTTAATAATAATAATAATAATGTTGGTATTTGTTAAGCGCTTACTATGTGCCGAGCACTGTTCTAAGCGCTGGGGTAGACATAGGGGAATCGGGTTGTCCCACGTGGGGCTCACAATCTTAATCCCCATTTTACAGATGAGGGAACTGAGGCACAGAGAAGTTAAGTGACTTGCCCACAGTCACACAGCCGACAAGTGGCAGAGCTGGGATTCGAACTCATGAGCCCTGACTCCAAAGCCTGTGCTCTTTCCACTGAGCCACGCTGCTTCTCCATGGTTCCATCTAGGTTCCATCTATCCTGTCAGAAAGCACCCTTCTCCCCTCTTGTTTCCCAGCCACACATCAGTGATACTTATTGAGTGCTTACCATGTGCAGAGCACTGTACTAAGCGCTTGGGAGAATACAGTACAATAGATTTGGTAAGCACAATCCCTGCCCAAAAGGAGCTCACAGTCTGGAGGGAACTTACCAAACGGGAGAGCACAAAAATATGAAAATACAAGAGAATGTGGCACGTCCTCATCTTGATGAAGAATTCAGGCTTTGATAAGGAGCTTGCGTTACTCCAGTGGTGAGGAGGCTACTTCGGTAGACACAATAGATGGTCCTGGGAAGGTAGTGGTACATCCATAAAAAACAGGAGCTGCTGGTTCAGTCTTCTAGAAGTATCTTCTAGAAGTATCCAAGCAAAAGTGCGTAATGAAGTTAAGGGAATGGATCCATTTAGCTCCCCTCATACAAGATGGAATGAGCCATAACCAACTCCAGGAGGGGGAGAGCTATGCTTTTTGTAACAGAAATGAAGCCTCAGGGTCCTCTTTTGGCTGGCCTGGCTCACGATGTCAGCTCCAGGAAGCAGAGAACTTACTATATCTTGAACTTGGAGGCTTAGAAGCTATCCAGAGAATAGGAGGACAGTTTTCTGACATCCATGTGTGCAGAGCAACCTCTCTAGGATCTAGAGAGCACCTAGGCAGAGCAAGCACTGGATTGACCAGAAAATCAATCAATGGTATTTACTTGGAGCCTACTCTGCACAGAGCCCTGTTCAGCTGCTGGAGACTACTATAAACATAAAACACACCCTCATCCACAGGAAGCTTGTAATCGATGAGAAAATTGAAAACCACCTGGGAATGAAGCTGGAGTGGGTTCATAGTGTTGTTTTATTGTTTTAAGTGAGGATGGTCACCAATACCTGAAGGATCTTGTCATGTGAGGCATAAAGGAAAGGCCTCAGAATCCTAGCCATCCACATGAGGAGTTTGAAACCACAGCTGTGCAGGGACTAGGGGAGACAAGAACCAAGGGGGATGAAGTCTAAGGGGTGGTTAAACTTGGATAGTCCTTAAGGAACCAGATGACTAGAGCTACGCACCAGTCTCTCCCACATAAAATCCAGAAATGACTGCTACATTCATTCAATAGCATTTATTGAGCGCTTACTATGTGCAGAGCACTGTAGAGCTGATCTTAACAGCTGGGCCAAGTGAGACAAATATTCTAGCCTGGAAAGGAGAGGTCACATGAGCAGATCAATATTCCAAGGTCAGCATGAAAAACCAATCCAAATCTGGGGACATTCATTCAAATCATTCAATAGCATTTGAACACTGCAGAGAGTACAACATAACAATAAACAGACACATTCCTTGCCCACAACCAGTTTAGAGTCAGGAGGACAGGCTTAGGTAAATCTTGTGGCCAGCTTCCTGTTGCCAACAAAATTCAGGTCCTCGGTCGGCTCTATCAACCTGTTCAGGTGCCAGGTGGCTCGTCAGTGTGCGTGGTTCTGGAAGACATAATGGCTCCCAGCCTGACTCAGTCCAGGTGGTGTGGGCTAAGGTAATCTCATCATTCATGAAGAGTCACTCATGTCTGGCTCAGGTTGGGGCCACCAGGATTCACTTACCCATCTCAGCCACAGCCTTCAAAGGTTCTCCAGTCCAGAGTTAGAGTACTTGTTCATTCATTTATTCAATCGTATTTATCGAGTGCTTACTAGTTGCCAGCATCCCCCCAGGCACAGGATCCTGGATTAGAAAGAAGTCAGTTTATGCCTCTCTGGTGAGGCAATATGTTCTCTCTCAGGATGCCTAATGGCCATAATAACCCCTGCATAATCCAGACTGAATCTTACTTATGGGATCCAGGATTCCTCAACTTTGTGTCTCCACCAGCTTATTCTCCTTCTCTTCCAGGAAAAAAGCAGAAAGCCAAGCCCAATTTCTCACAGTTCATTCAGCATCAGTGATATTTACTGAGCACTTACTATGTGCAGAGCACTGTACTAAGCACATGGGAGAGTGCAGTAGAACAGAGTTGGCAGTCCTGTTCCTGCCCAAAACAAGCCTACAATCAATGGGATCAATTTCTTAGCTGCAGGCAGGCAAAGCTCTAAGTTTGATCACTGTTACCACAACCCAAGAAGTGATGGAAGACTCGTCCTTGATTGCCCTGAGCCGAACTTGGAGCCCTCAGCTGACCCTGGAGGTCACTCACGGCCAGAATGACTCCTTTGGGTAGGAGAGACAGATGGTCTCTCACGGCATATGCCATTTTTTTGTTATTTGACCATTTAGGCCAGGTAGCTGGAAGAATTCAACACATGAAAAGTTTTTTAAGTTTTGGTGTTGGGGCTTTTAAAGATGAATTCATGAGGTAAGGTCAACTGCCCCAGGAAGATCCACTCTATCATAGATTCAAAGAAGAGTGGGAATAAACTTCTTGACGTTAAGGCTGAGAAGAAAGGAAGATTCCTGGTAGAATGCAAATTTTTTATGGTATTTGTTAAGTGCTTAATATGTATCTGGCACTGTACTCAGAATTGGGGCAGAAACAAGCTAATCAGATTCCACACAGTACATGCCCCAGATGGGACTCTCAGTCTTAATCCCCATTTTACAGATGAGTTGAGGCACAGAGAAGTTAAGTGACTTGACCAGTCACACAGCAGACAAGTGGCAGAGCTGGCGTCAGAACACAAGTCTCTGACTCCCAGGCCCGTTCTCTTTCCACTAAGCCACATGAATTATCTTCCACACCTGACGACGGATAGTGAGGGTAACATTATCCTGGTATGAAGGACAGGCTGCAGGAGAGGTTGAGATTCTACCTCGCTGGATTTATGATAGATTTAGTCTGCTCCGTTTTATGACAAAGTTCACTGAGATGGAGGATTTGAATATGGGATGTGATTTGGTAAACCTGATCATGGAGCTACCCTTCTCAGGTAAAGCCCAGTCAGGAGCTAGAGGGGAGAGTCTAAACATATTCACTCTGCCTGCTTTCCTAAAAGCAGACATGTGCTGTGAAACATCCAAAAGATCATTTCTCTCCCCATCTTCAAAACCCTTCTAAAATCGCCTCTTTTCCTGAAAGCCTTCCCTGATTAATCTCTCATTTCCCCATTCTATTCAGGCCAAAATCCAGTTCTTTCATGTCACCTAAGCACTGGAGTACCCTTCCCTCACCATAGCATTTATGTACACACTTTTAACCCTTTTCCTTCCTCTTACCTATAATTTTGGTATCAACCCTAAAATCTCCTTGCCTTCAAGGATCGGGTCTACTGCTTCCATCTTATTCTTCCAAGAGTAACAGTTCTGGGCACTCAGCACATGCTCAATAAATGATATTGATTGACACTGGGAGTGATTCCCGAATCAGAGACTATGCCCTCACACTGTGATGGAACATCAAGAGTCTTTCTGAGGTTGGTCAGTAAGGATGTGAACAGGCAGGGGGTCAGCTGACCTAGAATCTGACAAAGAGGTGTTAAGGGCTGTCAGAGGACAAGCCCAAGAGATCCTATCAAAGTTCCCTCAAGTCCCAGTTTGAGCTGGGAAAGTGCAGCTATAAGAGGAACAAACCCAGAAGTTCCGCTAATATCTCCTTAAGCGGGGCTCCACGGCAACGAATTGGGAGAAAAAAAGGGGATAAGAGCTGTTTTAGCCCTGAAAATATTTTCTCAGAAAGTAAAACAGTGTATTGTGCTATTCCCCTAAAGAAGCACACTCAGGGAAGAGGACCTCAAGTGGTTAGAGCGTGGGAGAGAGGGTGGAGGGGGTTGTTTTATGAAATAAGGGAGGAGTAGCTCTAGACTGTGAGGGCTCTGCCCTAACTAGAAGAAAGGGACAGGTCTAGGCTCTGCCCTCCCAAAAAATAGTATTTCGACTGGAGGGTGGAAGAATGGAATCCCTCCTGTGTGGCGGGACTAGAGGCTATTCCTGAACTCTGAAGGATAAAGTGGCAAATTGGTGACTGACCGGCAGGAGCCACTAGTCTTTTCAAAACAAACAACACCCCTGTATTCGAATGGGAGAAAGAGCCCTACTCAAGGACAATAGTTGCTAATGGGAGGTGAAGTTTAGATAGGCTGATTTTAGTCTAAACAAACAAACAAAAAGCTTTTATAGACCTAGGTTTCAGGGAGGCCTCCCCTCCCAGTTACTCACAAGATGAAAGAGGGGTCAGCACCAAGCAGGCTTTTAGGGAGGGGCTCTTTTTAGTCACACCACAGAGGAGTGGAAAGGAGGAATGTACGATAGCCAGATTACCTGATATTGTCCATGAAGTCTGCCCGTCTTCACAGCAAGTTGTCAAGAGCGAAACCAAGCAGGGCTGGTTATATTCATTCCTTTCCACCAGCTGGGCAGGTGGCTTATTAGAGAAATAGCAAGGCCTAGTAGAAAGGGACCAATAATAATTTTGGTATTTGTTGAGCGCTTATTATGTGCCAGGCACTGTACTAAGCGCAGGGGTGGATACAACCAAATCGGGTTGGATACAGCCCCTGTCCCATGTGGGGCTCACAGACTTAATCCCCATTTTACTGTTGAACCTCAGATAAGTAAAATGACTTGCCCAAGGCCACACAACAGACAAGGGATAAAACTGAGATTAGTATCCATGACCTTCTTGACTCCTGGGCCCATATGTTATCGACTATGCCATGCTGCTCAAAAATAACACCTTGGTTTGCTTTAGTACTTTTTTCTTTTCTTCACCAAAGTGCCCTCACATTAACTAGTTCATTTCAACCCTCACAACAACCCTGTGAGGTAGAGAAACAAGGCAGGTATTAATAATAATGATAATAATGGCACTTGTTAAGCGCTTACTATGTACTATGTGCCAAGCACTGTTCTAGGCACTGGAGTAGATACAAATTAATCAGGCTGGACACAGTCCCTGTCCCACATTTTACAGATGAGGTAACTGAGGCCCAGAGAAGTTTAGTGACTTGCCCTAGGTCACCCAGTAGACATGTGGCAGAGTTGAGATTAGAAGCCAGCTCCTTCTGGCTCGCAGGCCTGTGTTCGCAGGCCTGTGTTCTTTCCACTAAGCCACGCTGCTTTTATTATCCCCATTTTACAGATGGGGAAACTAAGGTACAGAGAAATTTAAGTGACTTGCCCACAGTTACATAGCAGACAAACAACTCAGCTCGGACTCGAACCCAGGTTCTCTGGCGTCTAGGCCGGTGCTCTGCCGCTTTGCCACACTGCTTTCCCTGCCATAAAAAAGTCCCTTAATTTCTCTTTCACTCAGTTTCCTCAGCAGCAAAATGGGGATTCAATACCTCTTCACCAGTTCTATTTAAATCAATCACACTTACTGAGAGCTTAGTGGAAGCAGCGTGGCTCAGTGGAAAGAGCCTGGGCTTAGGAGTCAGAGTTCATGGGTTCGAATTCTTGTTCTGCCACTTGTCAGCTGTGTGACTGTGGGCAAGTCACTTAATTTCTCTGTGCCTCAGTTACCTCATCTGTAAAATGGGGATTTAAGACTGTGAGCCTCACATGGGACAACCTGATTACCCCGTATCTACCCCAGCGCTTACAGCAGTGCTCTGCACATAGTAAGTGCTTAACAAATAACAACATTATTATTATTAGAAATAATTTCAACAGATTGCACAGTGTTACTCTTTTCAGTTTAGTTACTTTTTCCTGCCAAATAGGAAGCTACCTTGATTGCCATGTGAATAAAGCAGACTCAACTTAGGGCGACTTCCAGGCTTCCTTCACATCCAGTACCAATAAATGTGACTCTGCAGCTCAGAGTTCACTTTGGTGTTCACCGCCGACCAACATGAACAACAAATATCAATCAGTTCCTCTCTACTGCAGACAAATGGGAATTATTGTAGAGAGAATCTACAAAGAATTGAAACCAACATTAACCACCGAGTCCAACAGAGTACCAAAGGGTGTTTCCCCTCTTCTGCCAACTGATACCTTGTATTATCCCAAGTGCCTACAGTACTTGCTATGCCAATAGCACTCTCTCTCTCTCTATTGCAGACAAATGGGAATTATTGTAGAGAGAATCTACAAAGAATTGAAACCAACATTAACCACCGAGTCCAACAGAGTACCAAAGGGTGTTTCCCCTCTTCTGCCAACTGATACCTTGTATTATCCCAAGTGCCTACAGTACTTGCTATGACAATAGCACTCTCTCTCTCTATATATATATAGTAATGGAGCAAGTAACAGTTCACATTACTTGCTTGCCTCTGTCCCAGTTTGAAGAGGTCCTGTATATAGCATTCCAGATATTTCCAGTATCTTTTTCCAATATTTGACAAGTGTATAGAAATCGAATAAAATTAAATGAATATAAACCAAAGTAAAAAGAAAAGAAAAAAAGGTGAAAAGAAAATACTTTGAAGGCAATTTTTCCATAGGAAAAAATATTTTATTTTTTTAAGAACAAATTCAGTTTGAAACAGACGTGGAATGTGATTTTCATGGATTTCAATTTCTGGGGGCTAACTGCAATGTGGAACTAAAGCAGATTTTAAAACCTATGACAGGCTATAAAAAAAAGGAAAGAAAAAATATTTATAACTCAAGCATAATACTGTGTTACAAATTGGACAAAGAAATTTTTAAATAAATATTCATGGTACACAATTACGGCACAAATATGCAGCAATTTGGCAACCTTTGATACCATTTTTTCCTCATTACAGTGCGAAGGGGAATGACACTGCCTTTAAACAAGCTGTAGCTAAATACATTGCAAAATTCAAATTTTATACAAAACATCTTGCTTAGACTTTATAAAAAACCAACATTGCTCTATGTACACAATCTGGTTAAGAAAAGCCATTTCTGTCTTTTTTCATGTGTATTTTATTAAAAAGGTGAATAAGGCTACTGTAACACCCCAAATCCATATACAGTAAATCTGAATCTATTTACAGCATCTTCACTTAAACATGATGGTGCAAATTCCAAAGTCAGGTGACTAGGGATGATAATACAAGCAAAGGCATTTACAGTAACTTTCCAAAGCTGAACCAACTTCAAATAAGGAACAGTTGGTAGATTGTCATATTCTGCACCAGACACAAAAGACACACAGTACACTTTTTTTTTCAATTGGTTGTAGTTTACTCTTCATCAATTCATCTGATTTTTCACAGTTTCATACACAACCAAAATGTAGCCAACTGATGATTTGTAAATTTGATTTCTTTAAAAATCAGATATTTTAAACCCATATCTTTCCCTTCTCTCCTCTTCCCACCCTCAAAATGAAATCCTAATGGCTTATAAGAAAATCTCCTTTAGATTCACACAAATAAAGGGTTGGGAAAGAACTGCATATGTATAGGTTATGGATTTTTCACGTTTTATCCTATGTGGACCCATTTCTACCCCCATGCCTATTTTTACGTTTTCCACAATTCAGGTGTGTCCCTTTCCACTCTCCCAAATTGGTTATGTCTCCCTGCAGAGCTCCACGCATCTGCTGCACACCTCCAATCCTATCTCCCTCCTCTCCATTTCTTTTCTCCCAAACCCTTCTTGCCTCCAAGGCTGAAGTCAATTGTAGCAGCCCCCAGTGGCAGAAGACTAGAAAATGAAGGGACAGTGGCTGCTGCTGCTTCAATAGCAGAGAGTAGAGCCTCATGTCTTCCCTGCCCCTGCTGCCACCCTAGGGCTGTGGGCTGCCCCAGCAGTAGAAACTTCTGCCATGACATCTCCTCCCAACCCCTTTTCCCAACCCCTCCCTCCTCTGGCTTGTTTTGATCAGGGGGTACAATCACTTCTAAAGAACTAAAATAGAGCCCCATATGTACAAAAATAATGAAAATCCAAACAGGATTTTACTTTGGTTGAAAAAACATGATACTTATGGGGTAATTGTTTTTTAAACCCCCAAAATCCATATCCTACATATGTACTGTGGTTAGTCACCATGGCTACCTTACACAGACAATATATATAATATATAGGTAGTATATATTATACATATATGTGCACATACACCAAACTCACACACGCACTCACATACTTTTGGACTAATGTAATTTTCAGGTTCAGGAAATAGAGAGAAAAATCATTTCTGTGACAGTTCATTTTTGCAGGTACTCACTGGAGGTCTGAGAACCTTAAAATGCTGTTGCTACATTTTTTTCTTCCAATTCAGAAAGCAAAGTGTTACCATAGTAACAGGACTACGTTAAAGATGTCTATTTTGCATAGCACAAAGTAGGGTTTGTGTTTACTTTTCTTTTTTTTAAAAAAACAAGGAAAGAGTTTAGGGGGGTAAACGGGTGGACAAAGGGGATTGGTGAGGAGTTGAGGGGGAACTGCGCAAATCTAAAATTTTAATTGAAACCTCCATTCTGTGACCTACTGGAGTCTAAAGAACACTTCAGCCTAAAAGGCAAGGGAAAACACAACACAGAAAATAAATTCCAGAACATCTTGTCATTGTTAAAACAGATGACGCAGTAACATTGATTTCCCAGTATTTGGGGGGCTTGTATTTCCCAGTCTACTGTTTCTGTGAGATGCTTTCAGAGGACTTTATGAATTTTGTGTTTACTCTCATTATTATTATTATTTTTGGATTAAAGTTATTTTTCCCTAGAAGCACAGTTGTCCAATTTTATTTTTTCATTGCTAGAACTGAATGGTCACATCTTCTGGTGTGCACGCTGTGCCATCTTAAAATATATATTAGTAAAAAAATCTTTTTTTTATATCCCTTGTGTTCTATACACCTTTTATAAATAAGTCCTATCTTCTCCCCCTCAAAAACTCATAATTTATTTCAGTCTCATGGACGGTAAGAGGTTTGCCATATGTGCTTTACTTTGAAACCGACAACAGTTTGGACTGCTGGGTCAGGCATAGTACCTACACTGCCCGATGCAGAAATAGCACGCTACGAACCAAAGTGTCAAAAGGCTCAATTGGAGTCGGGGTGGGGCACAGAAAGGCTGTGGAAGGGAGGGAGAGGGGGGTAGAAGGAGGTGTATTATCTGACCTTTTATACAGGAGAAGCCTTTAATCACATCAGTGGTGATGAAATTACAGTCTATTTGACATTTGACTTTTGAACCTCTAGGTCAGATCTGGCTCTCTGCTCTTCTCCAAAATGCTTTCCCTGTGTTTAGTAAAATATGATAAGTATAGCAGCTGAGTCTGCTTAAAAAAACAAAACAACAACAAAAAAACTTCCAAAGCAGACTAAGACTTTCTTACAGCTTCAAAGCTGTATAACTTATTGCCAGTACCACAACAGTCCTGCCCTAATATATCATCATCAGCGGCCTACTATTGCCCGGTCCTCCAAGCTCGTTCATTTACTAACAACACCCTTTTGTTCTACGGAACTAAGAGGGTCTATTTTTTTTTCGGCACATTGCTATCCGATAACAGTGAATTCCTTCAAATTCCATCCCTATCCACCGCGTGTGTTGTTGTGTCTTCTAACTCGCCTCTTGAAACATAGCAAACCAAAGTGCTGTGCTACCTAAATTGTTCTTCGTTCCAGCTTTGCTTCTGAGGCAGCAGCAATTTGCTGCGACTCCGTTCAGCCCTCCCCTCTAACCCCCATCCACAGGCTCCTAGTTTTACTCTGCTGACAGCCTATCGTCTGTCTGGAAGGCTCTTTATTGGATAAACCCAAGTCCTATAAGCGTATTACCCATTCAAGCGTGACTGCCGCCTCAAGTGGGGCAGAACACGGGACTCCAAACATTCATGTTCCATTAGTGATGCACGGTATGGAGTGAAAAAGCGAGTCTCACGTGAAGGATGGCAGAACCTGGATAACAGAAACGTAACAGTGATGGACTAAAAGCAAGAGAACTTTCAAGTCTTACTGAATCGCCGAAGTCTGTGCGACAAATCCAGTATGCACGGATAGAAAAAACACACACAGTCAGAAGATTGCATTTCAAGCTTGATATCCTAGAGCACGTTCCCAGGATGACTAGATTAAGGTTCCCAAATCACTCCATCTTCCCTTGGCTTTTGAACATGCCTGAACGCTTGCAGTGCATGGCTTAGAGGATGATGAATGTAACGAGAGTACAGCCATCAGAATGGGTATCTTCTACAGCACATCTTCCAGCTTCTAGTGAACATTTATTCACCGAGACAGAAATTCTACAGACTAGGTAAGCTGTCCAGCTCAAAAAGGCTCTCTGAGATGGGGCACTACTCTCTGCCCGCTGTGCTTCAGTCAATCCTATCGCACCAGGTGTCACCAAAAACCCTCAACTGAATGAAAGCATCTGACCGGTAGGTTTTCCTCTGGGAAATCGAAGGGATTCCACAGCATTCTTTCAGACCTTGTAGTAAATGTTTGCTGGACTCTGAGGAGGCATCTCCTGGACTATGTAGACCGGATGCCCGTAATCTCCGCTGACTTTCTCATAGTGAGGACAGAAAACACTGTCTGCAGTCCTTAGTGGAATGATAATGTCACTAGGCTCAGAGCCATTATTATTGCCACTGCGCTTTGGAGTAGCTAATGTACTGAGTGACAGTGTTGTTGTGTGCTGTGGTGAGTGCTTCCTGTGTCTTCTCCGGTATTTCAGTAGAAGAACCACCAAAGTGATGATGATGACGATGAAGATGATGCACCCTGAAGCGATCCCTGCAAATAAGGCCACCTCGGAACCCAGGATATTGTTCCCAGAATGTCCAGCACTATTGCCATCTGTGCTAGAACCTAGAGGGTTTGGAAAACACAACAGAAAAAAAAAGTCGTCAGGCAACGTTACCTCTTCAATGCTGACAGACTGCTTTTACGGTCCATAGAGAGGAGAAAACTAAGCAGGACCAGAACCTTAACTGGCAGCAAAACTCTGACACACCGATTACCCTGTTCAGTGGCTAAATGCAAACAGCAGAAGTCAGCAATAGGTATTAAACAAGACTTTGCATATCTGGGTCTTACTTCTATGTTGCTCCCAAACCTCACTGTTTTCTTATCATAGATCACCATCCATCAGCAGCCAGGACTGGCAGGGACAGCTAGTCCTTGATGGGTGCCTCATCTTTTAACAGATGTGGCCTAGGCCGAAAGCAAAGGGAGGAGAGGAAAAAAAGAGATACGGCAAGTTCCTGTGTCAATTCCTACTGCTCACCTTGAGCTGGTCAGCTCTTAGACTGCAACTGTGCATTCGTAAATCTTCCAGTGAGCTTGTGTCTAAGGAAATCCTACCTCATTTTTTAACACAAGGCAGTGCAAGAGTTTAGGGAGCTAAGCAATTTTTGTAATTTGATTTACATGTACAAAATATGTGGGGAACGAGGTAGAAACACTCACAGTGCACGGCCTGACAACCCAAATGTAAAGAGCTTAAGAATTGCCTGGCATCATTAGATTATCCATTTATCTGGATGTCACAAGAATTTGATATATCTTTGTCATATAAAGTTTGAAATAACTTCTCTCCTTGATGCTTTGTAAAAGAAGGAATATTGCTGATGATGCTAAATTCACACAACTACCCACCAGGCATAAAGATCCCTTAGCATAAAATTGCTGATGTCTGCTCAACAACTGCTCTGTAACAAATCATTAGCATGGCAGCAAATACTTACTAGGTTTCAAGCTACTGTTTAGAAAATGAAGTCAAAAGACAACTGGCTTTCCTTGGCAGTATCCTAAAACTGCTTTGTCACTGATCAGATTCATTTTACTCTACCCTGAAAAATGTGAGCTTTTTTTCCCCCCTCCGAGATAGGTGACACAGCCAAGTCTAACTTCCAATATTTTAGAATTTACCACCTAAAACTTACAAAAGGATCAATTAGGCTCTTAGTGGCCTAGGTATAATAATTTGAAAGACCATATGCATTAAACTTCAAACTGAGGTTGAGAATCGGCTTGACTATCAGGAAGGAGGAGGAGAAATATAGCAAAGTACTTGGGTCTGCCAAGGTAATGCTATAAAACAGCACTTCAACTACAACATAAAGCTATTTCAAGAACTCCTTATCCCCAACTTTCCTGGAAATGAAATATCCCTATCGGATGCAGTTAATTCCTACTGTAAGCTGGGAGAGAAGACTACCTGTGCCTGCCAAAATCTACACCTTTTAATCACGACCAAGGGAAGCACACTTTAAAAAAAAAATTGTTCTCTCTCCCCCTGCCCTGCCGAAGATTGGTTTCAGCCGATTACTGGTGTCGAAACTCAAAAATGGATAGGAAAAGTCCATCCTAAAAATGCTATTCAAAAGACAAAGAGACACACACACACACAAAGGGAGAGAGAGAGAGAGAGAGAGAGAGAGAGAGACAAAGTTTCCCTACCTGAATTTGTCTTTACAAATGGACTTGTTGTTGAACTTCTCCCGTTGGTGCCAGCTTCTAGTTCTGGGCGCCTGGTCGGATCGGTTTGGGTTGACCCAGCCGAACTGGCATCTATAAGAAAAGCAAATGATTCATTACAGCTTCGATGGCTGGAGCTATTAATTAAGCCTTAGTTGCTGTCTGTATATTGTATGAGGTATGAATAGTTCTAAATAAAATTATTGAGGTAAATACTGAGAGATAGAAGAATGTAATTTTCCCTTTAAAGCAAAAATGGTTATACTAGTTATTTCAGAGGTTTAGAATGTGATGCCATCTGTGGAAACTATAGGGATTCTTGCAGTTGGCAAGCAAAGCTCTGCAGATGACATTTCAATTTAACTGAGCAAGTTGACTGACTAAACCCAACTTCTAATTAGAAGAATAATTCTTTCTGCATAGTGTTATCTATACATAGAAAGGACTGACAAAAACCACTTCTGAAGCCAAAATTCAGAAACAAATGAAACAATAAGGAAGAGTTTTCATCCCTGTGATATTATATTTCTTGTAATTTTGAACCATGGAATTGTTTTATTTAAGGAAAAAAATGTAATTACTGAAATACACATTATTCCTGTCTGACCTTTCCTTTGGAGAAATCTCTAATGAAAGACTCTTATTACACTGACTCAGAAATCTGTCAGTGGCTCAGAGAACAGTAAAATAGGCTTTGCTTTCAAAACTCAAGGGAAGAATGACTGAGGTAGACTCAGTTGGCAAACACTGTTCTACCCTATTAAAAAGAAGCCTGCACACTAAGTGGAAGACTGAAACAGATCAAAGTGATTTCATGAAGCAGCAGATGGTCTTTACCTTGTCCAACTTTCATGAGGATCTTCATGGCTTTTGTCTGGCACACCCCTCCCTCCTGGTTATCCAGGCCCTCCAAAGACCCATTTGATGTAGCTGATTAAAAATAAAATGAACAAAACAATAAAGAAAAATCAGGAAATCAATAGCCAAGTTTATATGAACATGAAATGCCTGAAAACAGTTTAAAAAAAATAAGAATTTGCTGTCACTCTAGTTTCTGAGGGATTTGTTTCAAAAACTCATGAAATGCTAAAAGCCAAAAAAAAAAAAAGGGGAAAAAAAGAAAAAAGAATAATGAACCAACGGGTAAACTGTATTCTGTATATGTATAAAAACACCGGTGAGTAGATTATCAGGTTTACATGTTCTTAGAAACATATATTCCTTCATTTTGACTGGCTCACTATTATGCTTCTAAATAAAGGCAGCTTCTTCCAAAATAAGCCTACAAATCGATTAAATTCAACTCCATGGTCAAAAGAGCAAAATACTGAATTCAATAATTTTAAAAAAGTAGCATCATGACAATCACCACAAAACACCTGCTTCCTCTGATTTCGACTTCCTGCTTAAAGAACAATTATTCATTAACACACACACACACATCCTCAAAACTAAAGACTGATATTTCACTCATTGGCAAACAACATAATTACTAAAATTTACTTGTCTTCTGAGCTTTTATTGTCTGTTAGTCATTTCACCACTCCACACAAGCAAATAGTTATGCCCTTGCGCTTATGGGTGGCTTTCTTAAATTCCACACCAACTTATAACTACTGATAGAGAATGCAATTACAATACTTGCAAAATGCAAGGGCAACACACTTGGGAAGTTAAACGTTTAATGAAAAATCAACTCCTATTTCCTTCCACAGTGCTCCAAGTAACCAAGACCATACAAATATTTTCATTTACTGTATTATTTACATTACAAACCAGCCTCTGAAGGTCAATAAATATGACAATGAATAGTAGTAGTCACTTGGCATCTGACACAACAGTGCAACCGTTTTGTATTTAATAAATGAATGAAAACTCCCTTTTCTGCAGAGGTTTCAGATCTTCCCTTCTGCCACATCAGAGCCTTTCAAGAGGCCTAAAACTTTTATTTCACTATCTTCTCTTTCTATCCCAAGTAGGCACGTTACTAATGGCTCTCCCGAATTTAGGAAAAAGGAGATGCATGTGATGTTACACATGTTAGACTGTTATACCCTTTGAGAGCAGTGATCATGTCCGCCAACCATACTGTACTCTCCCAAATGCTAATATGGCGCTCAATAAATCCCACTGATTATGCTGTACAAAAAACACAACTTAATGAAGCCATAGCCTCCATTTTGAGAAACTATGTAAACTTTCTGGGGAATCTCCCCCCGCCCGACAACGCCACATACACTTTCCCAGGTCTGTGTGAATTTAGGTGTAAAAGTAATAATAAATCACATCACATTTAAGCACTCACTGTGAGCCAAGCACTGTTCTAAGCACTGGAGTGAATACACGATAATTTGGTCCCAGTTGGGGCTCATAGTTTAAGTAGGAGGGAGAAGAGGTATTGAATCCCCAGTTTGCAGATGAGGGAACTGAGGCAGAGAGAAGTTTAGGGGCTTGCCCAAGGTTACACAGCAGGTAAGTGATCAAGCCACAAAGCTCAGCAACAGGAATCATGACATTGAGAGGCTTATCGTCAAAAGTTACAAAACAGACATTCGAGACTCCTCTACCCCATCGGAATAGGGCAGGAGATAGGCCAACTGAAAACTGGATGAGAGGCCATCCAAATCCCCAAATTCAAATTAATCCAACCCTACTTCAGGTTTCTGATTTTTCAATTTAAATTTCATTAGGTTGTAGTTCACAAATCTTCAAGTGCCTTTGCTACTTCAAATGTTAATCCTGTTTCTCTTTGAAAGAGTCAAACCAAACTTCTAACCATTTAATTGCTTCTATTTTTTTTTCATATCTGCCTCAACTAAATTTTCATTACATCTCACATTCCAGTACAGGCTTTGCTCTTTCTTATGGATGGACACCCACTCCTAAGCGGTTCACGTCAAATGAACTAAAACAAAACATTCCTAAATTAAAAATAAAAAATTCCCCATTTGAGATAAAAGCTAAATCTGAAATGTGTGCTGCAGAACTAGACTCAGAAAATAATAGAGGCATATACTTTCCCCAACTTGGGGGGAAAGAAGTCACACAGAGAATATGTCTACCAAATATGTTATATTGTACTTTCCTGAGCACTTAGTGCATTCATTTATTCACTCGTATTTCTTGAGCATTTACTGTGTGCAAAGCACCTTACTAAGCGCTTGGGAAAGAACAATACAGCAAAAAAGAGACATAATCCCTGCCCACAACAAGCTCACAGCCTAGAGGTGGAGAGACAGACATCAATACAAGTAAACAGACATCAATAGAAATAAAAAAAAGTTACAGATATATACCTAAGTGCTGTTGGTCAGGGAGCGGGGTGGGAAACAAAAGGAGCAAATCAGGATGATGCAGAAGGGAGTGGGAGATGAGGAAAAGAGGGGCTTGGTCTAGGAAGGCCTCTTGGAGATGTGTCTTCACTAAGGCTTTCAAAGTGGGGAGAGTAGAGAATTTAGGGAGGAAGGGCATTCTGGTACACAGACAGGATGTGGGCCCAGGGTTGGCGGCATGACAGGTGAGATTGAGGCACAGTGAGAAGGTTAGCACCAGAGGAGCGAAGTGTGCAGGCTGGATTGTAGAAGGAGAAAAGCGAGGTGAGGTAGGAGGGGACAAGGTGATGGAGAGCTTTAAAGTCAGTGGTGAGGAGTTTGGGTTTGATATGGAGGGGAATAGGCAACCACTGGAGATTTTTGAGGAGGGGAGTGATATGTCCTGGACGCTTCTGTAGAAAGACAGTCCGGGTAGTGGAGTGAGGTAGGAGGTTGGGAGGTTAGAAAGGAGGCTGATGCAGTAATCTAGGCGGGATAGGATGAGTGACTGTACTAAGGTGGCAGCGGTTTGGATGGGGAGGAAGGGTGAATTTTAGCAATGTTGTGAAGGTGAGACCGACAGGATTTGATGACGGATTGAATATAGAGCGGAGTCAAGGATAACACCACGGTTGTGGGCAGTGCAATGTTATACAAACAGTATGAACTCAACAAATATGATTAATGGAAGAACTAGTTCTAGACAAGTCAAACATATCTTTGTTGAGTTTATTATCAATACCTATTTACCAAACACACAAGCGCAAAGGGTATGGGAAAGTAACAGTATGCAAAAAGCTAGTTTGAGTGGAGAAGGCATATGAAAACGAAGTTACAGCTTGCATTCTGGGAACTGCAGTAGTATGCTCGAGTCACTTTCCTCTTGATTTTAAGTTTATTACATCATCTCTAATCTTTAAAAGGTATGACACTAATCAATCTGGAGATTTATTAAATTTAGGACACTGTAGAAATACAAAAGAGGCTATTAGGTTGAGGCAAATTGCCAGAGTGTTAAAAGTCAAACAGCCACTTGTAACCACAAAGTAAAATGCAAATGGAGAGCTTAAGTGCTTTTGGGCACAGTTACTTTCACTGAAACTTTGGTCACCTTCAAACTGTACCATACGTGTGAAAAATGTGCACTGAGTGCACAGAGCGTGGGCCTGGGAGTCCAAAGGACCGTGGGGCTTTTTTGTGGGCAGGGAATGTCTGTTTGCTGTTGTACTGTACTCGCCCAAGCATTTAGTACAGTGCTTTGCACACAGTAAATGTTCAGTAAATACGATTGAATGAATGACCTAAAATTGGCTCTGTGACTCGTCTGCAGTGTGACCCTGGGCATGTCACAACTTCTCAATTACCTCAACTGGAAAATGGGGATGAAGACTATGAACTCTATGTGGGCCATGGACTGCATCCAACCTGATTATCTTGTATCTATCCCAGCATTTAGCACAATTCCTGGCACAAAGTAAGTGCTTAACAAATACCACAAAAAAGATCAAACTACTGCATTTTTACTGCCTTTAAAAGAACACACTTACAATACTGAGACCCAATGAATTAATTTTCAGCACAATTTACTGCATGCCTTCCAAGAATTTTCCTAAAGACCTAAGATATTATTGCTCAAATTAGGGAGTACTGCATTCCAATAAGTGAGGAGTATTCTAACACTAAAGCCAAGATCCAGACTCAGCTTTTCAATGTAATTAACTGACAATTAACTACGGTCCTGAAAGAAATAATTTGTAAATTTCCATTAACGAAGGCTGTCAAAATATCATCTAACCCATCTTGCCATGAGGCTAATATGAGCAAGAGAGGGTCATTGAAGCATACTGCTCCAAGAATTGAAGGAGTTTTCTATGACACAATGAATGAAATGAGATGTCAAGGAAAACACAGCTTCATGCTGTTAAAGCTCAGGGTGGGAAGTCAAATGTAAGAGGAAAGGCGAAACATTCCCAAACACTTTCAGCTGGCCTTATATTTGATCCCAAAGTGATTGTTACACCTCCCCTTTGCAAACCCCAGTCTCGTGTGCCTGTCAAGGGAAGGGGGTGGAAGAGTCCAGCTCCTTGAATGCTTAAATTGGCTTTAATCACTTTGACACTGGAGTCCAAATGTTCTGCCCTCTGAACGCTTTTTTCTTCTTGTGCTACAATTATGGCTGACTGTGATTCATTACTGAGTTCGTAACAATTTTCTGAATTTAAAAATAAAAACATAGTATACTGAGTCTTTTAATAGTAACTATTGCCTAGAAGCCTTGAGACCTACTCAGTGTTTCTGAACAACATGTATTTTTTTTTAAAGCTTATGAATAAAATGTACTTCCATTCTTGGACCATTTCCTCTATTTGTCATTTGCATGGCTTTGTTTGGCCTAATGTTTAGCAGGTTAAAATTAAGTTTACCTCATTAGGCTTCAGTTAGTATTAAAAATAGTACATTTTCAAATAGTGTATCCTTCCAACATTAACAAAGTTATAAACATTCCTTCATCCTCTTATGGATATTAAAACATTTAATAAACTGAACGGAATGAGATTGACATTGTTATAGAAAGGCTTTTAGTGGTTGGAACAAATTATTCTGAGTAAAGGAAAAAAATTTCCATAAAATTAAAAAGGTACACGAAAATTTATTTCAGGCACATGGAAATTATGTGCTTAAAAAAAGAGTATCCACACCTTTTATTTTCTGCTGTGAAGTAACATTTTTAAAAAGACCTTAAGAGCTCACATTACTGAGTTTATTCTTTCATATCTCCTGATTTTCAAATTCAGGTATTATTTAAAATTCTAGAACACTTCTGAAAATGACATAAGCCAATAGCTAGATTTTCATCTATCTGCTTTCAGGACTAGGAAACTCTTACATATTAAGTGAACTGAGCCATCAAGGCAGAAACAGGAAATCAAGGAGTATGAACAAGTAGACAAGCTGATTCCTGGCTACGATTCTTATTCAGTCCCCATAGAGGGGAAGCAATATGACATTTTAATATACCTTTATTTGATTGTTATTACTCTTATTCCCAAAAGGCCACACTGCTGCATGGACCTTGGCTGGATCCAGTCTATCAGGTTGGTAATATTTTCTAATCAGATGGGGAATTAAACGGTTGGATTTCTGCCAATATGTGACTTTTCAGTCACAAAGAGATTTTGAATGAAGGCGGTACCATAAAAATCAATGTTAACTCACTCTTAAGGTATTTAGAAACAAACTTCATCCCCAATTTTAAGATATTTTTCAGTTTAATTCTTTTGAGTTTTACACAGTTATTTTAAATTCTGAAAATATAACTTTAAAACAAGATTTTCACCTCGACTTTATCTAAAGTGTACAGAACATCACACAACTGAAGAATCTCACAAGGGGTTGAAAAATCCAGCAAGAAGTGGTCAGATGCTAGACTATGGTTGACTTTTCTCTACCTACCCTTTTTGTGTTTATTTTCATTTAAAGGTATCTTTAATGACGACATCCTCTGTGTAGGGCTTGGTCCCCCTTACCTGATTTATATTTCTGTCTAATAAATGTGTCTATGCAATTCACTGAGCTTCCTTTTCTTTCATTATAGCATGGTAGTTATGAGCCCTTGTAGATGCTAAGGGGAGAACTTTGTGTGCATCATCCTTAGCGTTGGTTGTACTAGAGTCACACATATTTCCTGCACCTTTGCTCCAGGGGTATCTTGGGGAGCGGTTCGTTTCAAATGAATATAGAGAACTATTAGCACAGAGAACATAACTCAGTTGGCTCTACCCTGTTCGTCCGCTATCCTGTTCAAAAAGTCTCACATTAAGACTCTACTGACCAAGTGCAAATGGCCCCACATTGGTTGGAATACAGGGAAGGGTGGGAGGGCAAAGGGGGGAGAGAATCTGAGAAGGGCAGGTAAAGAGAGTCTACTCAGTAAACAGATTTCAAATCCACAGGTGAAGTAATAATAATAATAATGATACTAGTGATATTTGCTAAGCGCTTACATTTGCCAGGCACTGTACTAAGCATGAGGGTGTACACAAGCAAATCATGTTGGACACAGTCCCTGTCCCATGTGGGGCTCATAATCTCAATTCCCATTTTACAGATGAGATAACTGAGAAGTGAAGTGGATTGCCCAAGGTCACACAGCAGAAAAGTGGTCGAGCCTGAATTAGAATGACCTTCTGACTCCAAGGCCCATTCACTAACAGGACCAAATGAAAAATCCAGAAGACACAAACGATCACAAAAAAAATCTACTAAATTAAGAAACAAAAATGAACTGTATCTCCTTACACTAGAAGTGCAGATCTTTTGATGCTTGGAAATAGTTTTAGAATGCGTGCAATATATTAACCCCAAAACAAGAAAGAGCATGAATGTACTGCTACTATTATGAAATATATTATACAAAGAGAGAAAGTAGCATACACTATGGTCATCAGAAATTGATACTGATGCAGATTCATTCACTCAATTAATTCAAAAATTAAGTGCAGGATTCAAGTCTAAGAGACAAATTAATATTCAGATCATCTTAGAAAAGCTAGCCACGTTAATGGTTTAATGCCTTATTATACAAGTCCATTTAAGAAACTGCATTGGACAGAAGAATTTATTGACAGTAATTAACATTAATTTTCTACAAAGATGGGGTGATTGAAAAAACCCTCTTAACTCTCATGGAATTCTAAATTGTTCGAAAGGAACAAGATGAATGAATTCCTCCCCTCTTTTTCTGTGATGTTGACTGAAAAAGGGAAAGAAGAAACACGGCTCAGCAGGACTTTCCAAGAGGGCTTGCTAGACATGTCTGGCACTAAGAAAGATCATCATCCTGTCAAGATTTAACCAGAAACTGCTTCCCAGAATTACAAATGTCATTATCTAAAGAGCCAAGGTATGATGTGTGCTTGTAAACACTCTTCCTTTTCTTGGAGAAATTGTGGAGACAAATTTTTCTGTTGCATACGGGAGATATGCAACACCCCAGTTCCTCATCACTCTAGCCTGCTATCTAGCAGTAGTTCTAAAAATGGTATTTATTAAGTGTGCACTGGCTGTGATGCACCCCTTTGAGAGCAATTGGGAAAGAACAAGCACAAGACCTATTCGCCACCCAAGGAGAAAAAGTCAGCAGACTCAATTTTGTCATAATTACGTATTTTCACTACATATCTGAATTAGGGAATGTTCTTTTGACAATGAAATCTTATTCAGAAATAAAATGACACAGTCTTGGAAGAAATGTCAGTGCATATGTACGCCTCGATGTAGTGACCTCTGCACTACAGCAAGGGGAAACAAAATTCTGCTGTTCCAAATCCTTTGTCCTTCCCTATTGACTTTCTGGTTAGATGAAGGATGATGGATCACTTTTATCTCTTTGTTTGAAAGACTTAAAAATAATCATAAATCATTTCCTAGTCTACGAACACTTTTAGAGAATGAACAACAAGCTTGTGAGGAGCAGCATGGCCTAATGGAAAAAGCTCGGGTCTAGGAATCAGAGGACCTGGGCTTTAAACCTGCCGACTGCCTGCTGCTTGGCCAAGTCTCTTAAGTTCTCTATGCCTCGGTTTCCTCAACTGTAAAGTAGGGATTAAATACTTATTTTATGGTATTTGTTCAGCAGTTATTTGCCAGGCACTGTATTAAGTGTCGGGGTAGACACAAGCTAGTCAGGTTGGACACAGCCTATGTCCCATGTAGGGTTTACAGTCTTAATCCCCATTTTACAGGTGAGGGAACTGAGGCACATAGAAGTTAAGTGACTTGCCCAAAGTCACACAGCAGACAAGTGACGGAGTTGGGATTAGAACTCAGGTCTTCTAACTCCCAGGCCCTTGCTCTTTCCATTAGATCATGCTGCTTCATTATCTCTTATCAATCAGTGGTATTTATTGAGAATTTATTAAGTGCTAAGCATTGTATTAAGAGCTTGGGAGAGTACAACAGAATCAGCAGACAGGGTCCCTGTCCACAATGAGTTTACAGTCTATAGGGGAAGACAGGCATTAACATGAATAAGCAATTTATAATATGTAATTTAAGATATGTACGCAAGTGCTGTGGGTTTTGAGCGAATATCAAACATCCAGAGGTTACAGATCCAAGTGCACAGATGACGCGGAAGGGAGTACGAGCCAGGGAAAAGAGGGCTTAATTGGGAAAGGTCTCCTGGAGGAGATGTGACCTTAATAATGCTTTGAAGGTGGAGAGAGTGGCAGTCTGGCATCTATGGCACATGAAAGGAGTTCCAACGAGGACGGAGTTCCAGGCTGGGAGAGCATTTAGGAAAGGGGTCAGTGATGAGAGAGATGTGATCGGGACACACTAAGTAAGCTGGAGCTGGAGGAGTGGAGTGTGCGGGCTGGGCTGTAGTAGGAGTATCTATTCTCTCTCTACCTTAGACTGTGAGAGACATGTGGCTCAGAAACTTTGTCTGATACGATGTAGTGTATCTACCTTACCCCAGAGCACACAGTAAACATTTAAATACCACAAATGTCATTACACTCTCTCTAATAAAGACAGTGTGTTATATGAAATCCTGTTGCTCTTTCGGGTTTGCCATCACCTGAGTCTTTGACACTTTAGTTTCCCTTTCCTTCTATGCCCTCCTCATTTTTATACTGTGATCCCCATGGGGTTCAGGGACTATGTCTGCAACAGTGCTCCAACACTGAGAACAGGGCTTGGCACACAGTAAGAGCTTAAATACCATAATTATTATTATACCTCAGTCATATATTTCTTTCCCAGCATTTAGTAGAGTGCCTTGCACACAGTAAGCACTTAATGATTACTATTAAGATACTGTATATGCTGTTTGTCAAAGTCTCATAATCAAGCACTGCCTGAAAAAGTAACACTAACTAGCCTATACCAATAGGTCCTGAGAGTGACAACGGAATACAATTTATCCAAGTGATCACTTGGTCTTTCTTAAATTATTGAGCATACTTCCAACAAGAGCACTTGATTTAATGAATATGACTATCAGAGCCACAGTTTCTCTCTGTGAAGGACAGGTTCTGGCACGGCTTACGGTAAAAGAATAGAGAATGACAAAGTAAGAAGTGGATTACAAAGCTCTGTCTCATCAGCCTGTACCTTCTCATTATTAGTAGGTCTTTCACTGCGAGACATTTATGATTTTGAGATTATGCATGGGGTGGTTTGCTTTATTCTCCCTCAAACCACCTTTATCAATGCCCTTATTTAATAAAATAGAAGGGGGAGGATGAACAGTCTCTCTGAGATACTACTGCTGAAAAAGTTAAGCTACTGCATGCTGGTTAAACCTCACAGATAAGGAATTGCCAATGTAATTTTATTAAAAATGCTTTTTAAAAATGTATTGAGATGCTAGCAACACCATAATGATTCAAAAAGCTATAGTGGGGGAATGATCATCAATAATTTAAAGTTATTTGAATGAGGTCAACTGTATTGCCAACAAAAACCTGCTAATTAAAACAAGTTGGATTGTTATTTTTAAGCAGGTGACTAACTTTCCCAGAAGTCAGCAGGCAGTTTTACACCGTTTGCAAAATACCTGGAGAGAGCAACATAAAAATAGACAGAAAACCCTTTCTTACAGTCCTAGTAAACTCTGTAAAATAGTGCATTACACAGAACTAATGGAATTAGCATTCAAGTTATAGGGTCTCTAAATGACAAGCAATGTGCTTCAGAGGGCAACCAAGAAAGAATAATTTAGAAGAGACAATTGCATCCCTTTGAATTTGAATATAATGTGAAAAATCTTACATAGTGAATAGAAGTCTTGGTTAAGAAAGGGTTAGAGTGAAAAGCGAATAAAAAAGCCCCACAAACCTCTTGCTTGTTCTACTGTCACTAATTGCATGCAATGATATTAATGACCCAGTAATTGCTGGACTAGTAGCACTCAAGTGGAAAACAACATTTTGAAGCAGAGTTCATCTCTAGGTGGTAGGACTTCAATACTGACTGGGTTAATGTCTACTGACAGGTTAGAATATAACACTACAGATGAGAAAATGTGCCACTCACACGATAATAGTTTTTAGATGGACACGACATTACTTGCTTTGACCATCTAGAGTCCAGCAGTCACCCCAATAAAGTATCCAAGTCAGAGTTTGCCCCACAGATGATCCTCCTTCCTTTCAAAGGAGATTCACCTCCACTACAACAATCTAGAGCAATTTTCCACATGCTGCTCCTCTAAAAGAATGCCATCATTTCCTGATTTTATATCAAACACACCAAGAGTAGGCTTCATTACAAACATATACAGCTGTTTACATCACATAATGATCCTCCATTCACATGTGGTAAGATACCTCTGCAATTTGATGAATTACACTAGATAATTTCCAAAAGGTTGTACTTGGATGAGTTAATCAATAGTTTGGCTTAGTTCTACATGCTGTATGTGTATGCCGTTTTGTGGGGGAGGAAGGAATGAAGAGATGTATTTCTTCACTATGTAGACTGAATACCATCCACAGATTTTTCTAAACTAGAATTTCACAAACTGTCTTGCAAATCAGAATTTATCATTCCTCATCACCACCACCACCACCATCATCATTTGCCTGATGATACACAAGAATGGACAAGTGAGAGAAAAAATTGGTTTAATGTCTTACTTAAGGTGTCTAATGAGATAAAAATTCAGTACTGAGACTGCATCTGAACTTTTTCACGTTGTAATGGAATATACCCTTGGAGCTGGTTTTAATGATATGCTGCCCTACTGCTGAGATAGTAAGGGATGGAGAGGGTCATAATTTCACATTTTATGCATCATACATATTATATAGAAGTTCTGGATTCTTCAGCGGAATTCCAGGACCAGTTTTTTGGCTTCAAGTAGATTAGTCCCATGCTTTATGTGCTTTTGGTTTAATTATTTCCATTTAAAATGGAAAGTTTTATGAACCTTCTAAGCTTTTTACTGATAAAAATCTTGTATGAGTAAGAACAGTTGTGTTGTAGAGCCACAGATGCCATTATACTTTAAAATCAAATATTTATAAATTCTTTCTTGCTAATATCAATAATAACAACATTTGTTAAGTGCTTACTAAGCATCAAGCATCATTCTAAACGCTGTGGTAAATACAAATTAATCAGATCGGGTACAGTCCTTGTACCAGGGAGGTCAGGGAGAACAAGTACTGAATCCCCATTCTATAGATGAGGAAACTGAAGCTCAGATAAGTTAAGTGACTTGACCAGGGTCACAAAGCAAGTCAAGGGCAAATCACGGATTAGTGCTCTTTCCACTACGTCACACTGCTTTTAATGTTTATGCTCAAGAAAAATTTTAAAAGAAAAAGTATTTTACCACTCTCTTTCATGGGAAACCAAAAACATGGTTTTAAAATTAAAAAATGGTGGTATTTGTTAAGCCCTTACTATGTGCAAAGCATTGTTCTAGACACTGGGGGTTACAAGGTGAGCAGGTTGTCCCACACGGGGCTCATATTTTTAACCCCCATTTTACAGATGAGGTGACTTGCCCAAAGTCACACAGCTGGCAAGAGGCAGAGGTGGGATTAGAACCCACGACCTCTGACTCCCAAGCCCAGGCTCTTTCCACTGAGCCACGCTAGATTCTGGTACTCAAGGAAGATTTTTTTTTCTTGCAAATGAAATTGAAACAAACTCATATTGTGAGTGTTTCTATAGCATTATTAGGTAATTTTTTAAAAAACACTTCCATCTTAATTTGATTCCTTATGGTAGATTAATAAAGAAAATGTTTTGAAGGTTTCTTGTGAATTCTCATGTTTCTGCAAATGTTAGATTATTTATAAAGCTAAATGAACCTTTAAAGTGATAAATCTGGAATTATCACACTGTACTTCTGAAATATTGAAAACATTTTCATTCTGAAAAATTCTCTTTATTCTCTTCCTTGAAATTATTTTTCATTTCCTGTCATTTTCACACTCATTTTGAGGTTTGTTGCTTTCTTTTTTAAGATTTTATGATTCACCAGTCCCATCCCTTTAACAATCCGAATAATCCTGTTCTTTCATTCTTGGCCCCTGGGAATAGAGAAGTGGTACTTAGAGATTTCCTGCTATACTACCACTGTATAGTTATAAATGAGATAAACTGTCAGTATCGCCTAGGTAATGCCATTGAATATGAACAAAGACCATCAATCTAAAATAGCCTTATTCTCTTCTAAACCCTGTGTGGTCCGTGACAAAATCCCAGTGGACCATGACTCCATTAGGCTGTCAGGCCACAGGCTCTGTTAGTAACTTGAAGCTAGGCAGACATTAAGACTCCCTCTATCAGCCTTGTTTCCATTCAATAACCTAGTGTTCATAAGCTTTGCTTATATTCGAATGGCCATGTAGTAATTTTGTTGATGAAAATTTTCAAATTCCTCAGTAGAGTAAGAAATCAAACTTCAGATAGTCTACATTAAGAAATAATCTGTTATTTTAAAACATATCTTAGTTACCATGGACAGGACAACTTTCTTAACTAAGTCTTCACTGAAAAATCTAATCGCCTTGTTGACTCCATCAGAATTATTTTTTAGTAAAACAGGAATGTGGGCAAATCACTTGAATCATTTTGCTGGATAGGGAAAAAAAAGTATACGTATCTCAGCGTTCTTCCCCTGAATAACTACTGGGAATTAAAATGGATTTACTGACATGCTTAGGCAAAATCAAGTACCCTTCCAGTGAACACTTTCTGGAAGTAAGAAACAGTGGACAGGAAAGCATTTATAATAATCAGAGACAATAAAGCAAGAAAGCCTTATAATTATATTGTACAACATTATCCAAACTTGTAAACCTCTTGATACCTCATATTGTATATGGTTTTCATATGAGATTATAGGTGTTCAACATTCCCTAGCTCTGTCTACTCACTCCAGAAGCGAGTCAGCTCTTCATATTTGAATCTATAAGGACAAGGGCAATTGACTGAATGCTTCTTTACCAATGAAGACTTTTCCCATGAGAAAAGACACAGTATTAAAATTAAAATCCCAAGGGGAGACAAAGATTAGCGCTCATTTAAAAATCAGAGACAAAAGAAAGACATGACAATTGACTGGGTTATGTTCCCATTCATAATTTTTTAATTCCCATTTCTCCCTCTGGGCTGTAAACTCATTATGGGCAGGGAATGTAGCTGTATATTGTGCTCTCCCAAGTGCTTAGTACAGTATTCTGCACACAGTAAGCGCTCATATGAGAAGCAGAGTGGCTCAGTGGAAAGAGCACGGGTTTGGGAGTCAGAGGTCATGGATTCTAATTCCGGCTCCACCAGTTGTCAGCTGTGTGACTTTGAGCAAGTCACTTAACTTCCCTGAGCCTCAGTTACCTCATCTGTAAAATGGGAATGAAGACTGTGAGCCCCACCTGGGACAACCTGATCACCTTGTATCCCCCCAGCGCTTAAACAATGCTTTGCACATAGTAAGCGCTTAACAAATGCCATCATTATTATTATTAATAAATACAATTGATTGAGGGACCCTATCAATTAAGTCTAATTAATAAGTGTTTTACTTCCTTTTTTTTTTAATCCAAAGGAACTTGATATTCCTAGGGACTGTTTAGAGACTTAAACCCAACTATTAAGCCTTTCCGCAGTGCATTCTACTAGACCATTCCAATTAAGGATTTTTTTGCAAGTAATATAAATCCATGACCTATTATATAAGTGTGCCATGACATAAAACATTTAGGGAAAGCTATGTATTCCACTTTGTTGATGTTAAAACAAATGATCATCTTATAGGAAACTGAGATATGAAGTTTTATGGGGGCTTCAGTACAACATTTCCTAAGGCAGTTTTGTAGGTACTCCTTACACCTTAGATCTTAAAGAATTACTAAAGAGCACCAAATTTTTAAAATCTCTAAAATTTTTGTTACATCTAAGTTTCCAGAGTTTAATTGCATTCTTAAGGATTACACAACCAATCTTACTCATGTCCCTATTAAAAATTAAAAATAAAAAAGCTGGTCATAAATTTAAATTCATAAAGGAATTACTGACTATAAAACAAATACTTCAGATTACTCCAGTTCTTGCAAATCATATGCTCTTGGAAGGAAATCTCAATGAATAAAGAATAAATTATTCTTGATACACCGATTAAAAGATGATAGCAAATGAAAGGTAATAGAAGAAATATTTTCAATGTGGAGAATAATGTTTTATGCACAAATGTGACCTAGTCTAAAGCCCTTTTCTCAGAAAAGTACAAAAAAAGCACCTTCATGGGAAATTCAGCTTTTTGCTTGCCTTTTAGAATATGCAAAAAGGCAGATATTTCTGCCCCTCCTAGTCCTTCTAATACGGGTGTGTGGTAGTGTGAAAGAAAACAAGTCTTATTTAGATTTACGAGAGCATTTTTCCATCTGAGTTCTTATTTCTTCAAAAGCAGGAAACACTCAATAATTACAATTGATTGATTAAACACTACAATGAAAGGCCCACAGCAACAATCTTGTAGTTCTCCATTTTTTGAGGGGGTAGAAGGGAAAAGATTTGTTCAGGGATGAAAGTTACTGTTAATATGTTTTTGGGGGGTTTTTGCTAATAAAGTTTGAGAGTCTATAAACACTTCCCCTACTTGGCAAATTGCACCAAGTTAATTAGTGCAATCTCGCTTCTCTATCACCTGGCTACTTTGAAAAATCACCAATGTACTCCGTGTCGTATTTCTAGCAATTCCAATTTGGCACTAGATGATGAATGGTGATGGTGTGGTCACACGCTTCTTGGAGAGGACTAAGTCACGGACAAAAAAAATCAGATCTACCATAATCTAATGATTTGATATAGGATTTGTAGACTTTACAGTGCTTTCCAACAAAGAATACTTCCCATCACTTTTTTTTTTTCCATTTGTGATCAAGGATGGAAAGATTTACAAAGATATTAAAATAGTATTCCACAAGAGTCACAGTTTTGGGTAAAAATAGTAATTCTAGTACTTGCGAAAAGCTTACTGTGGGCCAAATAGGGGAAGATTTAAGATAATCAGTTCAGGTACTGTCTATGTCCCAAAGGGGCCTCACAGTAGGTGAAGCAGTATTTAATCCCCATTTTACATAGGTGGGAACTGAGCACAGCGGTCAAATGACTTGCCCAAGGTCATACTACAGGTAAATGGAACTTGTTTTGTTTTGCTGTCTGTCTCCCCCTTTGAGACTGTGAGCCCATTGTTGGGCAGGGATTGTCTCTATCTGTTGCCAAACTTTACATTCCAAGCACTTAGTACAGTGCTCTGCACACAGTAAGTGCTCAATAAATACGATTGAATGAATAAATGAAATGGAAAATCCAGGATTAGAACCATATCCCCTGATTCCTAGGTCTATGGTCTTTTCACTAGGCCATGTTGCTCACATGTGCAACTAAGTCACAGAGCAAATGGAAGGCTTTCAGACAGCTTTTCAGAATACTGATTCATAAATTACCCAACTGACATCAGAGAAAGCTACAGCCAATGGTTGAAGGTTATAATTAAAATGCTATGACTACTGTAGCTACTCTGACTTATACTACTTTCCTTCATACATTCCTTCTGAATGTATCTGTCATTTAGAGAAGCAGAGGTATTTTTATACCACACAATTATTGGCATGTTATCTCATATAAGCTAACACTCACAATTACTATTTGATCAGAAGACCCCATTTCAAAAAATACCACTTTGCCATTGTTAACCTCGTGTCCATTCCACAGTTGGAAAATGTCCTTAGCCCTGTTTGTACAGATACTTTTTCCTGACCTGGTTATCTTGAGATATTTTTAATTCCATTTTTATAGTAGTTGGTCATTGGTCACTTACCTATTCAGTACTATTTCCCTCTCATCTTGAACTTTTAAAAATATTTATGCCAATCATTTTGGCCTAAACGAAACTTATCTGCTTCTTACTTTATTTAAGGTTAGAGAATGGGCCCACTAAACTGCAAAGACTAGGAAACAAGTAGAAGAATTATGAGTGAATAAAGAGCACGGAGAGGGAGAGAGAGAGAGAGAGAGAGAGAGAGAGAGAGAGAGAGAGAGAGAGAGAGAGAGAATGTGTGTGGGTGGGTGGGGGTGTGTATGCGTTGCATAGAATATGGTTTAAGAATAATTTCAGGTCAATTGAAGGCTCTTAATATTAAGGAACTTCAGGATTTATTAAGGTTCTGGTCCTGCTTCAGAAAGATCAATTTAGGTCAAACCAACAGCATAGGCATTACAGAATCCTGGTTTAATATCTCCACACTGCAGACAGTGAAACCGAGGTAAAGAGTTTAAATAATTTGCCTGCAGTGACACAGGATGAGCTGGGGAAATGGGAACAATCTATATAAAAAAAAATAGATCCCCAGGATTTCTGTTCAAAACTCTGCCCTTGCACCAACTTTCAGGAAGAAACCTGACAAATAAGAGGAAAAACAGAAGAACTGGGTTAAGGAGGAGGAGGAAAAGGAATGACATGACAAAAGATGGGAAAGTAAGAGAGAAAGAGTCAGGGAATAAATAACGGAAGGGTAACAGAGTCAGGTAGAACGCTAAATTAGAAGTGGGGGGGAAGAGAAAAGAAATAGGGAAACATAAAGAGAGATAGCTTTTGGAAAGAGCAGGAGCAAAAGAGAGAGAATACCAGAAAGAAAGTATTACAGCTTGAAATCAAGCTGTGCCTCAGCACAACAGAGGTCCTATACTCAGAATCTGATAGGTTCATCTTCTTTCTACCTTGTTTGTGCAATATGGCAGCAGGAAGAACCCAGTAAACTCCAAACCCCTTTAGCCTCACAGTCAAATTCTTCTCTGAGGCCTCACTTCCAAACTACCCCATCCAAATACAGAATATGGAATCATGTAAGCGAGCCTGTCAATAACTATGAATGCTAATGAGTGTCAAGGTAGAAAGGTGGGCAAAACTACGGAACAAAATAAACAGGGAAGACAAAAAAGCTATTTTAATCATACTGTTGATTTTCAGCTCTACTAGAATAGCTTTAGACTGACTTATACTCCATCCACTGCTTTGTAGTTTTAAAAATGTTTCTTTCCAGGAAAAGCTTAATATTCTTAGAAGCATGAGAAAGTAAAAAAAGAAAAAATGTCCTTGAATAACTGTGTATACAGGATCTTGATTTTCAAATTAACAGAAAATGATCTTGTCTATTAGCACGATCACGCCCAATAGAAAAATCCCATGATGACGTCTCTTTCTATTATGGGGGGAAAGCACCTGTGTGAAATATGCCTAGCTCACTTAACAGACATTAAAAAAAAACAAACAACTAGCTCCCCAGAATTTCTGTTCAAAACTCTGCCTTTGCACCAAGGGCAACATGGATTAATTTTTTCTGACTTCATTTTGGTAAATTATCCATTGCCAATCTTTAGGCTGAAGCCAAGCTTTCCTGCCTCTGGAATTTGACAGAAATTTCATACTACTTTGATTCTGTAGACCCTATACAGGAAGCAAGCAATGGAATGTCAAGTATTCTAAACGCCAGCTTAACAAAACATTATTCAAAGAAAATTAAGACCACACAAACCCATAATTTGTTTACTTCTAAAAATTCATTAATTGTACTGCAATATTCTGTACTTACATATAATGTAATAATCTTTGTTTCTCTGAAATTCTAAACCCCAGAGGTTGGGGCTGAACTCTTGAAACTTGATGGTAAATTTAACGTCTTGGTCTGGCTTGGCACAGTTGAGCAGAGGTGTGTTGTCCTTTTTAATAGTGCATCGATCTGCTTGGTCTTTATCAACCATATAAACCTTATAATATTCATATTGGCCAACAGTTTTAGAATCCACCTTTGGGCAGATAATATCCAGTTTGTCTCCTATCTGTGGATATAGTACCAGTCCTTGTCCTGGTAGAAACCTGAAAGAACCAAAAGAAAGACAAGTGAGATGAATGGAAAAAATTAAAAGACAGCTACACAATGCCACATATAACCAGATACTCTGCTTGTTTGGAGTGGTAAATTAGCAAGCAAAATATGGACCACAGTTTAACTTGATTTGTTCAGACTACCAACAGGCTAATTCTACTGCTGGGGTTTTAGGAACTAAGTGTGGGGTTTTTGTTTTTTTCTTTTTCTTTTTGAGAAAAGCAAACACACCCTTTGACTAGAGGTGTGATCAGCTTTGCTGTAATTCCTTCCCCACCTCTTCACTTGCAGTGTTTCAGTAACTCTTTGTGTAACTTTGCAAGAACTTTTTCTCTGATGTGAGTCAGATCTTCCCACCTATTTGTTTTTTTAACCATTTGGCAGCTTTAATACACAAGGGATACCATGCAAAGATTTCATCAATCTCAGGGATGGTCTAACACTTGTTTTGTTATTTTCCATTTGCTGTTGGAAGTTAATTAACAGACAAGTTTCATCAAGAATGTTTCAAATTACTTATCATAATTAGTCAGTCATTGATCAAACAGTATTTTTTTATGGTGACGTCGAACAAAAGAAGTGTCTTACAGAACAGTAAAAGATAAATAGAAATAATTAGCTTTGATATTGATTCAGCTGCGAAATGAAGAGTCCTCTTCTTGTGAGGACAACAGCTACTGTCCTGCTGTAGTACTAATCTTTTTTCCTTAAGATGAATTTGCTCCAATTAATGCTTAGAAGCAAGTCTTTACAAGGGCTACTGATATATCTCCTAATGCCCTGAGCAGAAAGCATCTCTCTCTCTCTCTCCCCTCATCCCTCTTCTTGGCCAGTCATACTGCTGGAAAGATCGTCCTTAATAGAGAGCTGTCCTGAGAAACTGAAACAAGAGTTTCCTAATGAACATCCTTCCATAAGTACTAACCTTAAACACCACTTAAAAATCCCAGCTCAATTCTAAGCAGCCAAGTCTGAGAGCTCATTAAAATATTAAAGCCTGGGAACAAAGCTTTAAGCCTTGAATCCCTCCAAGACAACCCTTTATTTAAGAGGAGAAGCCCACCAGCAATGATTATTATTGGGCCAAGATACTCTAATGGTTATGAGAAGAGCATAATGGGATGCCCCAAATTTCAAATCCATAACTGGGGAATTGCTTGGCTCCACTACTACTAAGGATAAGCTTATAATTCATACTAATGAATGGCATTAATTTTATTCTGAAGGCTTTGTAAATCCAGTATTCAGGTTATGAAACAGCATGTAACATGACAAAGAAAAAAAATAATTACAGGTTTATTAAAAAATGCAATTTCATGACAGGAAAAATGCATGTTGGGTATGCCAATGTGCCACTCTTTCTATGCTATTTCATTCCATAGCTCTTTTTTTCTAAATTTACATGAACTCTTGCAGAGAAAGACAAGCATTATTTTCTCTGAGTTAGAAGTGAACTGGGTTATAAATTGATGACCTAATTCAAAAACCCTTCTGCAGAAAGAACCAAAATCATCATAAAATAATTACAAACAACTTTTAGAAATCCAACATCCAGAGGCACATAATTTTGGAAGATAAATGGAAATACGTTCTTAAAACTACACTAGCACAGGCTTGGAAAAAAAAGTCACAAGAAAATTAAGCTTTCTGATACCTACTACACACTACTCTTTAGCAGCATGTTGTAGTGGAAAGAGCACAGGCCTGGGAGTTGGAGGATCTGGGATCTAATTCCGCCTCTGCCAACTGCTTACTGTGTGACCTTGGGCAAATGACTTTTCTGTGTCTCAGTTTCATCAACTGTAAAATGGGGATTAAATACCTGTTCTCCCTCCTACCTCGGCTGTGAGCCCTGTGTGGAACAGAGATGGTGTCTGATCTAATTAACTTGTTCATACTCTAGCACTTAGAACAGTGTTTAACACAATAAGCACTTAACTACCATAAAAATGCAAGCCAAGTGCTTTTCCTCCCGAGTCATTAGGTCAATAAATTGGATTTATACTCTAGCTTTTGGGAGCTCTGTGTGACTTACTGATTTTTCATAAAGTCAATCACCACAAAACACTTAATGAAGGATGCCAGAAAACTGGTATGTGCATTTAAAGGACACAGAGCTTTCAGGCTGGTGTCCTATGTATGTACAGTCACTACCTCTTAATACTCTCCCACTCAGGCAGAAAAATCCCAGAATGTGGGAAGAAGTCTGAGTGAATAGGAGAGCTCTACTCCACTCCTAAATCTTGCAGGTTCAGTCTGGCCACTTACTGGTGCCTGAGCCTACTCCACACAGATTTTACAGTATTTCGTGTAGATGAGCATATATAAAGACAACTTATCTACTTTGGTTATATACCTGCCATTTGCAAAAATTCTCATTATAATTGACTGAAAAATATTCCTATTAGTGTCATCTGCAACAGAACCTTATCAATCCCTTCCCCAAGCCAAATTTCAGCATTAGCTTTGAAGATTAAAAGATTAATTAGGAACCATATTTAAAATCCTAAAAGTAGCATTCTCATGGTATTTTCTTGATGGAGGGTTTAGAATTTAGTTCATTCCTTTTGGAAATGCTGTTCCGCTGGAATGAATACATTGATGGAATCTATGAACTGTGATTCTCATCAATTGCTTTTCTCCCACCACAGAAATTCACAATGGCCACTGAATTAGGAATTCAGAATCGAAAGGCTGGATGTCTCTGACATCTACTAAAGATTAATATTTGAGCAGGGTTACACAATAACATTGGGTAAAAATGAAAACAGCATTAAACAACAAAGATGAGGACATTAGCTAGAATATCAGCATTATACTCTTCAAAGGGGTTAGTATAGTGCTGTGCGCACAGTAAGTGCTCAATCAACACTACTGATTGGGGCAATCTCCCCGCTTACCGAAACCTCTTTTCCATATTTAGAAAGTAGTTATTTGGGAAGGTTTAATGGCACAATTTTGAAACAACTCAAGAAAAATGAGATCTGCTATGCTGATTGGCCTAGTGTCTCATGAACATTCTGTGTTTCATGCCTCCTGCCAAGGAGCAATTCTCTGACTGGAGTGGTGAGATAGCCTTTAAAAGGAGACAACTTAAACCAGCTTTATAAAAATACAGCCACAGTTTTACTGGGTCCCCTAAGGGCTGTAATAAAAAAAACCACCCCAAACAAAACAAAAAAAATCACAAGGACCAGATAGACTGGTTTACTATAATACACAAAAAGAAAAGAATGCAATCTTGGGACATTCTCCATTTGTCCACCAAAAGATTCATGCATATGCAAATAAGTGGGCTCCATTTCCTAAAAATATTAGCTTTATATTGCGAACTAGACCCTGACCTAAGGTGGTTGGCACCTTACTAAAGTGACTTTGTTGTCCATTTATGGACAACGGTGTTCTAGTGCAAAGGCAATGGATTATTTAAGATGTGCCTAGAAATGCCTAAATCAAATTTCTTAGCACATTTTTACATCTGTTAATTTACACACACACACACACACACACAAACTCATTGTTTTCTTGTGATGTACCAGAAGGAACCTTCAGAAGTGCTTAGGAAGATAACTGCTCACTGAATTTGTTTTGCACTGAGCATTTTCACAATGCATTCCATGACAATGGATTTTCTACACTAAAAACTGATTATTAGTAAGCCAAGTTATGTTTCTTGCTGTAAGTCACTGAGGGCACTAAAAAATGGCAGACAAACATAAGGTGCTTAGCAAATTTAACAATGGCTCAATATTCTGTTCTTTGTGCCCTGAAGGATGTAATAAAAAAAAACATAATTAAGAAAAGGATGATAAATTTGCTTGTGGCCTTCTTTATTTGCCTAAAGCTAATCTCTTTAGCCCTTCTATTATTGGGCTGATGAAAGATGAAGAACTCTGTTTGGATAGCCTCATCTGTGT
The DNA here is from genome assembly GCF_004115215.2 of Ornithorhynchus anatinus. NCBI lineage: Eukaryota > Metazoa > Chordata > Mammalia > Monotremata > Ornithorhynchidae > Ornithorhynchus > Ornithorhynchus anatinus. The sequence goes on from NC_041737.1 coordinate 17,865,030, forward strand.
ATGCACTTCTGTACCTTTTCTGTGAACTCCGCATGTGCGTGTGTGTCTGGGGGGAAGGAGAGTGCCCAATCCCTGATCTGCCCTTTCCTCTCCATACAAACCGCTACCTTGTTAATATAATCACTTATTTCCCGACTGGACTACTGCATCAGCATCCTTTCTGATCTCCCAACCTCCAGTCTGTCCCCACTTCAGTCCATATTTCACTCCGCTACCCATATTATCTTTCTACAGAAACGCTCTGGGCATGTCACCACCCCTGCTCAAAAATCTCCAGTGGTTGCCTATCAACCTTCATATCAAGCAAAAACTCCTCACTATTGACTTCAAAGCTCTCCATCACCTTGTCCCTTCTTACTTCACCTGCTTTCTCTCCTTCTGCACACTCCACTCCTCTGGTGCCAACCTTCTCACTGTGCCTCATTCTCGCCTGTCCCACCATTGACCCTGGCCCACATTCTACCTCTGGCCTGGAATGACTTCCCTCCTCATATCCGCCAAACTAGCACACTTCTCCCCTTCAAAGCCCTACTGAAACCTCACCTCCTCCAAGAGGCCTTCCCAGACTAAGCCACCCTTTTCCTCTGCTCCTCCCATCCCCATCTTCCCGACTCCCTCCTTCTGCTCCAGCCCCTAACCCCCAGCACTTATGTATATATGTACACGTTTATTATTCTATTTATTTTATTAAGTATGTGCATATACCTATAATTCTATTTATTTATAATGATGCTATTGATGCTGTTTACTTATTTTGATGTCTGTCTCCTCCTCCTAGACTGTGAGACTGTTGTTGGGAAGGGATTGTCTCTGTTGCTGAATTGTACTTTCCAAGTGCTTAGTACAGTGCTCTGCACACAGTAAGTGCTCAATAAATATGATTGAATGAAGGAATAACTGCATAGACACTACCCTAAGTATTTACGAACAAGACCTTTCACTCCTGGAGTATGCAACTGTATCCAGACTTGATTAATAATTATTACTTATGACAGTTCTGAGTTTGGCAGGATAGGGAATTGACTGTATTCTTTAAAATTTCAAATTGTCCTATCCCAAAATATGGATTCCTACGTACACATTTTAAAAAGGGACTAACCTTTGCCGTTTAGGTTTCTTACATTCCATGAACACACGTAAAACCTAGTAAGTCTAGAAGGTGGATGTGGTGGTGATGTTTGTTACAATAACATTTCTGGATTCCCAAGAAAACAGCCAAGATCCAACTCTGCAATCACAGAGTGCCTTGATAAGATGCTCCTTGTAGGCAGGGATCATGTCTACCAGCTGTTATAATGTACTCTCACAAGTGCTTAGTACAGTGCTCTGCACACAGTAAGCGCTTAGTAAATATGACTGATTGAGAAAATAGCAATAGACAGCATGCCAAGGTGGGAGACAACCTGTCAGTGTCATTTTACTTGTCCTCTAACTATTATTACTATTATGTGCTTTCTTTGTTCCAAGCACTGGGCTAAGCACTGAAATGCATACAAAATAATCAAATCAGACAATTCCTGTCCCACTTTGCAAAGGTAACAGCTCTCTGCTGTCCCAAGCTGTAGCTTAAAACAGGAGTAGAAGTGGCAAATTTCTGGGCTTACCATAACTAATTTTGACAGGCACATATTAAAAAAAAAATCAGTGGACACTACAAGTTAAATAATGGATGAGTTCCATGGAAATGCACTTTAAGAGCCTTATTTAAATATCTCTTCCTCAGCAGCCGTGATGCAATGCTATGCACAAGCTATTTTTTTAATGTAATCAATATTAACACTACGTAGCATTCACCCGATAATGAAATCATTAGCTATGTAATAATACTGAAAAATAAATATAACATTCCAAAATTAGGAAAAAAAGCAAAATTTAATTTCAAAGTCAATGAAAAGCATATACTTTAGGCATTTCTGACCAGCACACTGTCAAATAAAAAAAAAAGTCACAAGTGAAAGCGATTGATATAATGTATGTCTATACTTCCATACTATTAAAGTGCAAATCAGGCTAACAACATTAAGGAATGTGACTATAACATGCTCACTTCTGAAACTGGAGGGGGACACGGACGGACACCCACCCAAACCTTGAAGCTAGGATGAAGCTGTCAACTCATTTGAGTGGGTATTCCAGAATCTGACCACTCTCCCACTTCCTACTGTGTAAGAGGACATTAGACTAAGTTGGTGGTAATGGTAATTATTATTCTTATATAGTATTTGTTAAACTCTATGTGCCAAGTACTTTATTAAGCACTGGGGCATATACAAGATAATCAAGTAGGACACAGTCCCTGTTCCACATGGGGCTCACAGTACAAATAAGAGGGTAAACAGGAATTGAATCCCCATTTCACAGAAGAAAAAACTGAGGAACAGAGAAGTTAGTGACTTGTCCAAGGTCACACAGCAGGCAGGTCACATCTACTGTGCCCTTTTCTGCTTTCCCTCTGCCACTCTGTTCCCTAGTGATGCCTTTCAAGATCGTTTTCACCATTATACCGAGAGAATAGTGATACCAACAAACAGAAGCAAGATATCTGGATACCACAAAGATGGTACACAAGGACCAGGGATGAGCCTCTCCCAGCAAGGCAATATCTTGTTGCCGCTGCCACCAGGGCATATTATTACATGAGGATATATATTTTTAAAATGAATATTTTTATTAGACTTGAGCACTCTGTGTTCAGATGCTTTTTCATTTACAGAATATATATGTATACATATATCTCAAGCTATTTGCAAATTTTAACTAGTTGCCAACAAGACTTTAAACTGTGTCAAACATAATACTTTTGGAAATATATCTGTCTTGCTGCTCCATATAAATAGTTTAAAACGTACCTAATGTTGGTATTTGTTGGTATTTGTTAAGTGCTTACTATATGCAGAGCACTGTTCTAAGCGCTGGGGTAGACACAGGGGAATCAGGTTGTCCCACGTGGGGCTCACAGTCTTCATCCCCATTTTACAGATGAGGTAACTGAGGCACAGAGAAGTGAAGTGACTTGCCCACGATCACACAGCTGACAAGTGGCCGAGCCAGGATTCGAACCCATGACCTCTGACTCCAAAGCCCGGGCTCTTTCCACTAAGCCACGCTGCAGTACCTAGGCTGCACCAAAATATACCAACGTCTTTTGTTTCATGCAGCTTTTATTTCTTTTCAAACTGAAACTAGTAAGTTTTGAGAACAGAATTTCCACAAATCATAAGCTTTAGATCTCTATGTTTTAAATGATCACTGCAAAGTAAACTTTTTCGTTCCATAAAACAGAATTCTGGCCTACTAAATGAACTAATTTCTGGTACCAAACTGAAACAGATATGTTATATATCAGATCTAGTAACTGAAAACACTGAAGAGATGAGACTAGCTCTTAAATCTGGGTTAATCAGTTACAAAATATTTCTAGCAAACTGAAGTCTCACCCGTTTCAATGCCGGGATTTAACACAGAAGTTGGCAAACTTTAGCTCTGTTAGTATATTCGCTTGCTTCCAATATTGAATCTTCAAACACCTGCAATTTATTGCAGTTCAGGAGAAAAAAAAATCTCTGTGCTTTTATTAAATGCCAGAGGCAAAAAGAACAGAAGCTAGACAATGTAAATTGGTTATGCTGTAGAATTTGTGAATGGGAAAACTCTCTGTAGGTGCATTGTAATTAGTTGTTCTTTCTAGTTACCTCTTGATAAATGATGCATGCTACTCTGGATAAGAGCCCAACTCTTGACCCATGACACCACTACACATCTCAGTACTTCAACGGGGCATTAACAACCTAAAAGTTGCCTTTTTCTTGTTTGGTTTTCACAGAGATGTAACACTGCTAAAACACAAAACAAGAGGACTGTGTTCATCTGGCTTTCAGAAACACTCTGTAGGGGAATACTCTTAAGAAAGGAGGCCATATTCATAATGATTCCAGTTTGATGGCACACCTCACATTCGTGCAAGATATTCAGTCTTTTGTTGCTTTGGTTTAATCTAAATTGCTTCTAACACTTAGAATCACTAAATGCCAAAAAACAGTCATGAAATTTTTATTTTAATGCAAATAACCAAGTCAGAGACCTAAGGAGGACTATAATATCTACCATAAGAGTTCCCTGGGAAAAAAGAATCAACATTTTTTTGGATAGCACTTTACTGCCCCCTTTTGCACTCTAACTTCAGAACAGTTTTCTGCACAAACATGCTGTTTGAAAACCTGGGAGACAAGGGGCGGGGGGCAGTTACAGGGTATTAAGTTATATAGAACTAGGTTACCAGATACTGTTCTTGGTGTATCCAGCAATTACCTTCACTTCGAGCAACTGCTAGCACTCTATCTTCTCACTGACTTTAAACAGCCAAGAAACAAGGCAGTAATTGGAAGATTCAATTGGCATCCCCTGCCTTAATCCAAATGTGTATGTATTGGAACAATTGCTTGTTTTTACAGGTGCCCCTCTTTGCCATTTTTCTAAAACAAAGATCATGTGCAACTTGAACCTGGTTCATTCTTGGAAAAGAAAGGGGGTAGTAAGGGGTTATCCAGTTTGAAGCCATTAAAGTATTAGGAATCCCAGCCCTAAAAGTGAGGGTGTACATTTCAAACCAAACTTCACGCAATGATGAGCAAAATATTTGAGAAAAGGAAAGATAAGACCAGGGGTTCAAATGCACTTAGAGCATAAAGGCCACAAACCAGTTTGACAAGCCCTCATTTCAGCTACTTCAGGAGATTTTGGGGGGGGGGGGGGGAGGGGAAGCGGGGATGGGTGTGTGTGTGTGTGTGTGTGTGTGTGTGTGAGAGAGAGTAAACAAACCATATATAGTTATGAGGTATGTGAAAAGTAATTTATCTGCAATCAACAGACTAGTATTTACTAAACCCTAATTCATAATGACAGAGCCAGAGGGAACACTCTTTGCCCCAATAATCTCCTTTCTTATTTGACAAAATCCATGCACTATGGGGTACACATATATTTAAACTTTCTCCATTTCCTCTGTTATTCCACAATTACTAAACAAATCACAATAATATTACATTTCACTGCCTATAGCATGGCACAGTTGAGTCTTTACTGGAATGAAAGTAGATTCCATTGATATTAATGTCGGTGCTTTCTCCTACTGTCATGATACCGAAAGAATGTGACTCTCACAGATAATTTTTTAAATTATTGAAAACATTATTTTTCACTCTTCCAGAAAGGGGAAATTGTTTGAGACTTTAGAAAAAATGTGAACAGTGATTGCAGGGCAATAAAAACCTGCCTCACTTGAAAGCAGCTGCAAGACCCTAAAAGCTTATGATGAAAATTATAACACCCTTGAAAAGTTGCAGAACCAACGCCCCAAGAGGAAAAAAAAAATTGACTTAAATTAACAGAGACCAGCTGGCACCTGCCAAAAGCCAGGCTCTCAACCTGGATCTCTGAAACAAGACCGTAAAGGTAAAAACAAAGTAGGCAAGCAGGTGGGATGGACAACAAAAATGGATGATTTCATTCATACCATGTTCTACTATGTTATCTTTCGTCATGCACCGATGAAGAGAATTTACAGTCGTCTCTTACTCAACTGTAATTTGTTTGCACCTGTACAGTCTTGTTCCAAACCATGTTCCATGCAAAAGTCCATAAAAGAAGGTGGGGAACTCTTGTTATTTATAGGCGAGGCGCTTACAAAATGTGACTACATCTTATATTTTAAAAAAAATTCAGAGAGAATTTTCAGCTGGTTCTCAGTTGTTAGGAGAAAGTACTTCATTCCATTTGCCTGAGTAAGGAAACCATAGAGATGAAAAGAACTTCCAAATCATGCCGTCAGAGTCTGTGATACACAGTACTGTATTGTAACATTGCAAAATTAAAGAAATGGGATTTACACATCTTTGATAAGACACAATAGAGCTAAAGTCTGTGGGCGGGGAGGGGCAGATATTTTCAGGTCATTTCACCACAAATCTTCTCAATGTACTTTTTATATGCAGCTTAAAAAATTTGTATTGGAAACATACGTGAGAAAAATGTCACCAAGTTTTGTTAGGACATTGTTGGATGTTGAAATGAAAAAAAAAAATCTGACTTTTAAAAGTTCTCATTCTTGATGCAAGTAATCCACTAAGGGTATGCTTTCAAACTGCATGGTAATTTTGTTGCCTCCCTAAGTGAACGTATGAAGCCCAGAATTACTTTGACAAAAACAAAGGTTAAGTACTTCAGAGTGATTAAGCCAGACTGCTACTAAACTGAAATTAATTAAACATGAAGCAAGCAACAGAGATGCAGACAGTAAAGCATTTGGGATTTCGGAGCCCCAAAAGGAGTTAAGATGCTTCTTACTCCAAATTCACATTTTTATCCAGTCAGGTATAGAGACCGACTGCTGCTCCAGCAATAGGTAAGCAGATGGCAAGCTCGAATGATAATGAAAATGCAGAGCGTCAAAACTACAGCATGTATGGAGACAGAGAGGTTCTCCAGTCTTCACTGCATAGCTTCCTTAAACAAACTGCTTCAAACTTGCAGAACATCAAAAGCCAGATGGGCTGTATTGAATGAATCCACAGGCAAGAAGCCAGGATTCTAGTTCGCTGTAGAAATAGGCCTGGACTTGATTTGAGGCTTCTCAGCTCTGACAAGCTGGCAGCTGGCAGCATTCCCAAAATCCAAAATAAAATGGCATTTAATAGTGAGTAGACTTTAAAAAAGATGTCATACTATCTCCTTAGCCTTTATATCAGGAATCCCAGGGCCTAACCAAACGTCATTGCTAATCTGACTTCCTCTCCACAAGAGAAGATGGATCAAATATTATTTCATATAAGTACAGCACTAGACAAGGGGACAAAGTTATTACCATTTCTCATGGCAATAAATGTCAAATAATTACTTCTACTTCTATTAAGTACGTAAGGAGTTAATGCCACCTTAAAAAAGGGGTATTTAGAAACAACCAAACATTATAGAAAAAGAGGCATAAAGTGATGTCAAGAACGATTAACCGAACAAACTGTCAATCTGCCTGCTAGGGATTTTTATGACAGAGGAACGGTATTAAGCAGTAGAAAAATCACTGTGCTAAATGGATGTTGGTTTCCAAAAACAAGTTGCAGTGTACAAACTTAAAATTGGATTTTTTTCTTCCCCCAGAGGACACATCCAGGAGTGAGAATTAGGATGGCCACAAAATTCTGGGAGTTCATTTTTATCTGTATAGATACACATACACACACACTCTTGAGTAGGCCAAGCAGTCTATTATTCCCAGTGATTGTCAAGGGAAAATTATTTCAGTATTAATAATTTTATGAGTTTTTATAGGGTATTTGGCTCTAGTTCAACTCAAATTTTCACTATTCCTCCTCCTTCATCAAGTTTCCTAAAGACAGTTCATCTGGATCACTACCCTATAAATAGGTAAATAGAGAGGATAACAGTCTCTGAAAACAACCTGGACCACTTTGGGCCTAGCTGGCAGATCATGGACTTGGTAAACAAGAAAGCAACATTATACCATAGATTGTTCCTGAAAAGTGTTGACCTTAAATGCAGATTCTACTAGCTAAGAACAAATTCACCCCTACTACCTTTACCTCAAACACCAAGTTAAGCTGCTATTAGAATTGACTAGAAAGTAGTACCAAGAATCAAGGTCGCAAACTCACGATAGTTTCACCGCAAGCTGGCCTGAGTAAGGAGAGTTGAGTTCCCAGGTCTGTACTGTTGCCACCCGGGCTAATTGCTTCTGTTCGGCCTAAGACTCCTCCTGCCAAAAGTCAGTGTTACCTTAAGATGGCTTTTACCCTGATCCCACGGTAGGGCCACTCCCTAAGAGGAATCCCAAGCCTGGCCTGAGCAGGTGAGTGAAGAGTCTCCTCTGAATACCACTGGGAGACCAAGGTCAGGGACCCCCGCCAGGAAGCGCTTTTTCTCTGACACCAAAGGAATCCATGCAGTGCACCAGACAACTAGCCTTTTTTGCTCAGTTGCCCAATGGACTGCATTGTTTGCAGGGGGGCTACTTGCCTAGACTTGGGGAGGCTTTGTACCTCTAACGTCCCCTCCGTCAGTGCAGATGCCCACCCAGATCTCCCATACCGCCCTTTGCTCTAGCCCAGAACTGATTATGATCCAGAGGATTATCCACAGAACAGAGGTTAAAAAAAAAATGGAGAAGAAAAGGGCTTGCTTATTTACTTGGAAGGATAGGACAGTGTATTCTATTACCTCTGTACTTTATTGCAGTCCGTGAATAGTATAGTTCTCCAAACATAGGTGCTCGATTCTGTTAATGATTTGTCTTAATGCATTTCGTTCGTGAAAAAATTCAGCAGGTGAAAATTAAGGAATGAGCTCACTAGAAGTAGTTACTGCAGAGTTCTCTCTCAGTAAAAGTAGCTGATAGAATTTCGTTCCAAGAAAAATGCAGGGGATAGCTTTGTTACGATGTACAGATGCAGTAATTAAGAAATTCAATGACATTTTCAAAATTTGTGGTACGACACTTATTCATCCCCAGTATGCTGAACATGTATGTACCTTATTTCTAAAAATACTTATTTGATTTGTAGAATAGAAACGGTAAAACTATTTACTTGATATCCACCGTTTTACCTAGATAACTACTGTAACGAGGGCAGAGGAGTTAATTTCCTTAACATGGCTTTCTCATACTGGTGCTTTCTATTTTGAAATCATGACCATACGAAAGTCACCAACTGCGAAGTTCTCTGAATTACGAAAAACTTCGAATGGATGCAGAAAAAACAACAATTTAGTAGAATAGGATCATTAGTAGTTTAAAGGTAGCTTTTTTTTTTTAAATTAAATGACATTTGTTAAGCATTTACTACATGCCAGGTACTGTACTAAGCTCTGGGTAGATACAAGACAGTCAGGTTTGACACAGCTCATGTCCCACGTGGGGCTCACAGTCTTAATACCCATTACACAGATGAGGTAACTGAGGCACAGAGAAGTTAAGTAACTTGCCCAAGTTCACACAGTAGTCAAGTGGTGGAGCTGGGGTAAGAACCCAGGTCCTTCTGACTCCAGGAGCCGTGCTCTATCCACCAGGCAACATAATAATAATAATAATGGTATTTGTTAAGCACTTACTACGCACTGTTACTTACTGCCAAGCACTGTTCTAAGCACTGAGGGAAGAGAGAAGGTAATCAGGTTGTCCCACGTGGGGCTCGCAGTCTTCATCCCCATTTTACAGATGAGGTAACTGAGACACAGAGAAGTTAAGTGAGGTGCCCCACATCACACAGCTGTAGTATAATACAGTTGGTAGAAATTCTCTATGGGAACACGTAAATAGTCCTACCTGGCACTTTGTTGAGAAAGCTTCGCAGAAATCATTCCCTACTTTTTCTGGCTTTCCAGCTGCATGGCTCTACCAGTAACGTTTCTGAAATGTGATGGGGCAGGTAGGTTGAAAGCTAGATGTTGGATAATAGTTATCAAACAAATGACTTTGCTTTTTGCATTATGTCTTTAATCACTTTAACCCTTATTCTAACAGAAAGCACAAGGCCAGAGTAATTCTGCTTCTTCTTTTGTCATTTGCCTACCATAAATATGCACCAGTCTGCATTTGAAAAGCTGAAGGAGGCCGCAAGCTTGCTGGACATTTATCATGCTCTGTTCCCTGTTAACAAGCAAATACTTTAGTTGAATGGCCCATTAGCAATCATTGTCAAATGCAGAATGCAAGGTGCTTGGATGTGACCAGCCTGTAAATTAGAAGGTGCCCCAACTCGCGGCAGAACCTCAGTAAATGAAGTAGATCTTTTGATCTAGACTACTGGAGGTTAAATTAAGGAGGGAAATCATCATCGAAAGCATTTAAAATGCAAGGTCTGACATTAGACTACAGATGTAGTTTACTGAAGTCTTCAAATTCCTTAAGAATGCCATTTCTTCAATGGAAAAAAAAGACATATGTAACAGATTATTCCAATAGATGATCTCCTCCAACATCAGCTGTTGGTGAGGCTGCTCTGGGAATGAAACTGTCAGTGCAAAAACCATGGAAGTAGGAAACAGACTATTTAGAATGCAATTAAGACTTATCCAGCACTCTAACAAAAGCTACGAAAGAATGCCAAGGACCCAGCACTGAGTTCTGTTTTGTGAAATACACCCAAGGACCTGTATCGCTAAAACTTCAGCTAGCGGTCTACAGTGTTTTCTCTCCAGAATCCCCCTTAGGCACACAGATGGCAAGCAATAAAAGCAAATATTACCTTTCTGACCTGTACCTGTAGGTCAGTGCTCTACACAGAATAAGTGTTCACCCAAGTTTAGAGGACAGAGTGAGGCGGTAACCCAATAAGGAAATCAGTAGTCTTTTGGGGTATCTAAAATGGCAAATCCCACGAGTGTACAGAAGTCTAATCCACTTCCAAGGTTGTTCAGGATAGGGGCAATAAAGGATTTCCTTATCAGTAGATCAGGGGTTTTCTTTTATACCTGCCAAACATTCACCTGTCCTTCCGTACGCCCAAAGACATAAAAGGAATCCTTTCCATTCCACTCTAGGTTTCAATCTGACATTTCAGGAATAAAATCCATTCGATCGTATTTAAGGCACCTGGATTAGTGCCATCCACTGTGCTATGGGATTTATTGCTAATCTGAATTAAAATTGGATTTTTTCTCTTTCTGTGGGGTGGGAATGGCAAAAATGGCAAAAGATTTATCTGGCTACGGGAGAGGGACAATGTGTAATGTTTATCTTTGCCTCTCCCATGCAGTGTGAGATTGAGCCCGGCCTGAAGGATGGCTGAAATCAAAAGGTCTCTGTTTTCTTTTCAGATAACCCCAGTCCTACCTATCCCCATTGGTCTCTGTTCCTTCCCAGCATGTCCCTGCCTGAAGCCCAAATAGATTAAGGAAACAAACGCAAAGTGCAGCTAATCCTTTAGAAAGGCCTCTGCTGTTAGGCCAGGAGTTAAAAAAAAAAAAAAAAAAAAAAGGAAAATCTCCCAGATCCTAACGACTGCAGTGATCTGAAGCTTTAATCTGACCAAATCTCAGTATATATATATATATTTAAAAAAAGAGCTGTAAATGCAATCTACCTTTACCATATTATGCACCACCAATGAGCAAGAACTGAGCAGCTTTTCTTTACCGCTTTAACCATCCCAGGCCACAAGTAGGTCTTTCATACTTTCTAATCCTGATTTCCAAGTTCTGTGCAGTTCTCACATAATACCCAACAGCCTGGAGCAAAGGGCCTTACTTAGTTCCTACACCCTTTTCAGAGACGTGTCATTTCTAACATCAAGCTAATCTATATGTTGCCATGGCATCACTCTTTATCTGCCTTTACATCTTATGAACTGCATGGATTTACCACATTATTTTTATCTGAAAGACAGAAAATGGTGGTTTTATTGCCATACAATCAGATTACTGCTGCTAGTTTCTCTATGCCTTTTTACCATACTTCAATCAAAAGGGATCAGTTTCTTTATACTCTGCCCTTGATTTACATTACATCTGTAAAGACCTAGTCTGGGTTGTAATCCCCTTATTAACTATGACCAGGGTTGATTTGCCTAAAAATAAAAGCAAATTGTGTCAGACCTTTTCACTTTGTTTTTGATTCGGAACTACAAAATGGATTACTAAAGAAATCTTCAGAGTTCACACGGCCGGTATAGTACTGAATTTAAAATGAGAATTAAACAAGTTAAACAGGGGAGCCATGTCAACGGTTTACATTTTCCATCATGGGAGAAGGGCTGAATTGCTTATGTCTTTGTAGTCTCAGGCTTTAGCGAGACAATGGAGCCACGGGAGTTTTTCCAAGCTGTTCGAACACCGTCCATTGGCCAACCTTCCCTCTATGCTTTTCATATACCCTTTCCTCACTCCTCCCCTCAAAACAAGGTGGGGGGGGGGGAGAGAGAGAGGAGGGAAGAAAGGAGGAAGATGGGGAGATCCTTCCTGAAAGAACCAAGTCCTGCTAGAAGCTTCTAGTTCTGCATATTTTCATCAAAATATTCTAGACAGTTGAACACTCCTATTCAACTCCACCACGCCACATAAAGGGTGAGCTCATAAGCAAATCTATGTAGATGCATGATAAATGGCCTGAAAAACAGGTTCCTTCAGAGTCAGCAGCACTAGGCGGCAGAGATTAGGCATACACGAAGGCTGCTTTAAATCACTATTTCTCCCAGAGCACCACTTCTTCAAAATTTGCGGTTAAGAATTTTGAAGGTAAAACGTTCATAGGATGTGAAATTCTTACTAAAAATATAGACTTTTTAGATCAAGGAGGTCACGGAGCTGACCTACCTCTTAGGCCTCCACTCTCCCTACCTCCCCCCAGGCAGACATCAGGAAAAGTATCCTGGGATTTCAACTTCTGTACTTTCCCATTAGGTGAACGCTCAGTGAATTGGAGCTCTAAATTATGTGTCATGCTGAAGCTCAATGAGCTCACTAAAATATGCTGGTGGAAGGGTAGGTTTAAAAAAAATGGGTGACTTAATGAGCACCACATCACTAAGTGTTTCACCCAGTAAAGTTTACAGATAAGAGGGTTTAAGATCAACAAAAGAGATATAACCAACTCCACTCTGGCTGAGACCCTATAGAAAAGGTTAAGGGAAACGATTCAAAAATGAATTCTTCACCCGGTACTAAATCCTCGATTAATACTACGCTTAACCACTTTTGGATGGCAAGTGCCAGAAGCATTTAATGATAATATTCCAAGTCTACTATCATTATTCAAAGCATCAGTGGTCACGGTTCCTGAGCGAACGCAGGATTTGGAGTAAAATTCTTAATACGTTACCTTAACCTTCAGCTCCCGTGTCTACTGCTTGGAGCACTAATTGTCAGTTACAGAATGCAGTCCCCTCGACATATGATTCCCAAATAAATCGTCTGAGGGGACGTCTGCCAAACACGTTGTAAAATAGACTCCTTGGGCCCGGGTCGGCTAAGCTGTCCCCCGAAACAACGACTGTCCATTACCTACAGTTTATCATCCTGACAAAATGCGTGGAATGTGGATGTGAAAGCACTAACAATTTCACCCCCGATGCTTTGTCCTTTTTTCCTCTCTATATTAAAACTGACAAGATTAACCCAAATGCAAACTGCAGAGCATAGTTCAAGGAGCTATTCAATCAGTAGTGAATGTGCATTTGTTTACCTACAAAAATAAGAATTTCAAATACAATGGCAGGCAAGCTGGCTTATATGTGTCATTGAATAGACTGTTTAACTAGACCCGTCCATTGTAGTTCTTTGGTGGTTTTTTTTTTTAATCAATCTCTGACGTGTATTTATTCAGGGGCTGACTGGGGCAGATCCATGTACTATAGGTTATCTGGATATTCAGCTGCTCTTTGTTTTCTTCAAGTCAATCGATACAAGAACTACAGAATAATGTTGGGAAAGAAAAAAAATGCCTTGCTCACTACCCTATGGTGGGTAGTGAACCCCATAGACAAGAATTGCACTCTCGGAACATGGCTGCTGTGTTTGGTTGCGTGCATCAATGAAGTCAACCTAATTACTTTTAAAACGTAATTTAAAAAGCAGGGCTATTGTCTGTGAAATGAAATTAAGGTAAAGTTTCAAGTACCTCATTTTAGTTTAGTGATAATTCTGGCCGAGAAAAAAAATTGACTAAAGTGTTAATGAATAACAGAAGTTAAATTATGATAACATTCTTGAATTCCTAGAGTGGGATCTGTCTGAAGAGCTAGGACTGATCCACGGCTATCATAAACCACATACGATTGCACGCAATGTGCTACTTTCCTTGTGCAGCTTACGATTTATTTTCATTAATATCATGGGATTTTTTTTCTTTTAGCCAGAGTGATAAAAGCCTCTACTAAAAAAGTGAAACATGACAATTTTTCTGAAGCCGGTGCTCAAATAACTACTACACGGTTCCTCTACTGCCACCTGCTAAAAAGGTTGACCCCCCAAATGAACTAAGCTGATTGTGTTTATATTTCTCAGCCATAGAATGTACTTTTCCACATTTTTTTTTTACTAATTTGACACATAAATTTTCACTATATTAAGACCCTTCATCTTACCAGATATTTTGTAGTTGAAATGTGACAGAAATCAGGCTACAACTTCAATAAATACATAAACTGCCTAGTACTAATGGGCTCTAGTTATCTCGGAAGAAGTCCTTTTAACATGACCCTAGCATAAGTTCCTCCAGGCAGCAGCAATAAAAATTTTCTAATTATCTGGGCTAGATTCAGCCTGTTTATTGGAAGACGATGACTTCTTTCCAGAGTTATTTGGGATTAATTAGGCACCCAATTTGGGGAAGAACTGGAACAATTTGGGGGCAGTGGGGGGGTGAGAAAAACAGTTCCTGAAGAGCACTAGCAAGATCAATACTACATTTTATGATGTTTCTTTCCAATTGGGCTACAATTAGCCTACTAATTGTTAGTCCCACTCACTGAAAGACTAATTTTAATAGTGCATTTCCACTGGTCTTTCAATCTCAAGGTGAGCGAAGAAGAGCGAATCCTATCTCAACAGGAGAAATTTTTTTTTTTAATGTATGATTTTAGATACTGCCATGAGATCCAATCCCTTTAACGAGGATATCTCTCCAACGGAAAAAGACTCGGCTCCCAATGGGTTATAAGTATATGGTCAAGATTCAAATGAAGTCTTTGGCCCAGAAGACAGAGTGCTCATTTATTTTCCCGGGAACTTTTAAAATGTGCCATACTGAATTAGGAGAAAGAGACAAAACCGAGAAGTTTATCAATGAAAGTGAAAAGTTAAGGCCGGGTAACCAGGCAAGGTTAGAGAAGAAATCCGGCAGACGGAAGGTTTTGAGTATTGGAAGAGTGACCTCTATAGGCGTAAACTGATTATTGGCTTTAGAATGAGGTATCCATTCCTTTACTGCGTTATGTGCTACTCATGCTGTATTCTCCACCACTACCAAGCTTATCATCCTATATTATCTCATAGTGTGGGGGGGGGGAAGATACTTTAAATACTTTAAATCAATTTCACTGGGGGGAAAGAGAAAGAGAGACAAGTGGTCTAGATTTAATGAAATGCATTTACTGACAATCAGGATGAGAGTTGGAGATACTCAATAGGAAAACTCCCCGGTAACAGTGGGGATTAAAAAAAAAAAAAACAAACAAAAAACCCACACACATACTGAAATGGTGTTAATGACGACAAATTTTTCATCTCGACTAGAAAAAATCTGGACCTTAACTTTTTGGAGTATGTGAGGAGAATGGATATCATCTAAAAATCCGTTGCCGAACTGTACTTTCCAAGCACTCAGTAAAGTGCTCTGCAGACAGTAAGCACTCAATCAATAGGACAATGACCAAATGAATAAAAAAAGTTTCAGAAATCCGAAAATGGAATGACTCCTTTAGTAAGCATTTTTCTAGCTCCTCATTCCAGTGCAAATTCGATTAGCCTGGATTACATTTTCTGGACCTTACACTCATAATAGGTAGTTCCTATGAACTAGTTTACATCTTTTCTTCATACTCGTTCCACTTCTCCCAAACTAAATCCCCACAAAGGAGTCAAAAGGCAACTCGGCATTCTCATACCATCTCTTCACCACCCGTTTAAAAGCCATGAGATTAAAAAAAAATATACATAATAGTTTCAAAGATGGTGAATGCGTCTTTGACAATGGGCTGAGAAAGTTGTTCCCTACAGGATCTCCCTTCCTGCAGCCAACGGAAACATGGGCGTATAGGCAGCAAAAGCAGGAGGGAGAGGTTTGGGAAAGTTAAAATCCTTTCTCCAAACAAGACTTTGTTGAGTCTAAATTTAGTGACTACAACCTAGACTGCATTACTGCCGAAGACCAACAGGCCTGAACAATACCCCTCTTGAATACGGTAAGCGGGATCATCCTGAATCACATCCAAGAGGATCGGCGTTCTTGTCCCAGTGCAAAATTTGGGCGTTTTGCGGGGAGGGGGGAAGGGAGCAGATTTCTGAGAACTTATTTGGGAAAGGGCTCTCTTAAGACAAGGCGCCCTTAGAGCTCCCCATAGCCTTCTGCTTTGGACCTGCTAATGAAGACCGGTCATCAAAGGATTGGGGCAACTTAAATCCTGGAAGCGTAGGCGCCCGCTGAAATCTCCATCCGTGGAGAGGGAAATCTTTCCAACCAAGGTGTAGAGGACCGGTGGGCAGCTTGGACTCCCCAAGAAAAGCTCTGTCCCGTCCCCCACCCCCGTTGGCTGCGGAAGGGGATGAGGGGGGTCAGGGTGGCCTAGGAGGGCGAGAGCTGGGAGAAAGCCTTCCTCCACCCCACCTTTTCTTCCCCTCCATCACTTCTCACCCTCTATGCTCTCATCCACTCTACCCCCAACGCCACTTTTCCATCAATCCCCTCAGGGAAAAGTGGTCCAGGCAGGATCCAGCTCCTGCCCTGCCTCTCCCTCTTTCTCGCCACCCGATCGCTTGCCAATGTTGGCCTGCAACCCTACCTGCCTGGTTCCTAAGGCAGGGCACCTGCGGGAGGCTGGAGCCTCTAAGCCCGTCAATGGGCAGGGTTGGTCTCTATGGTCGAATTGTCCTTTCTAAGCACTTAGTACAGGGCTAAGTAGGCGCTCAATAAATACTCCCGAATTTCATTTTAAGAGTCACAGGCCCAGACGGACAAAGGTGGGACAGTCCTCCGCGGGCCACCCGGGCTACCGAAGCCAAGATGCTTGGCTGCCACGACCCGAGAAACAGAAACTCGGCTCCGGAGGGCCTCTACCATCATCATCGTGATGGGATTTGTACGTGCCAAGCACTGCTCTAAGCGCTGCGGGAGACGCACGGTCATCAGCTGGTCCCTCGTGGGGCTCCCAGGCTTCATCCCCATTCTACCGATGAGACCGTGGAGGCCCAGACAGGGGAAGCGTCTTGCCCACGGGCAGGCGAGTGGCGGGGGTCGGGATTAGAACCCACGTCCTCTGACTCCCAAATCACGCTCCCCTCCCTCTAGGCCCTGAGGTCGCGGGGGGCCAGGATGGTCTCTCTCCCTGGAGGAGGGAAAACTTTCCCAGCGCTTAGAAGAGGGTTCTGCACGCGTTCATCGAGGGGTTTGCATCGGGACCTTCCCGCGGGTGGGGCTCTGGACTGAGCGCTGGGCAAGGCAGATTTCGGAGGGTTTGGAGGGGAGCGCTCAGTAAATAGGGCTGAGTGGATGATTCGAACTCGGGGTCGGGGATGGACCCGGGGGGGGGGGGGATGGTTCGAACTCGGGGTCGGAGGGGATGATTCGAATTGGGGGTGGGGATGGACGGAGGGGACGAGTCGAATTCAGAGGATGGACGGAGGGGATGATTCGAACTAGGGGTCGGGGCGGGTGATTCGAACCCGGGGTCGGACAGGACGGAGGGGATGACTCGAACTGGGAGTCGGGGACAGGCGGAGTCGGAGCGGGTGATTCCAAGTCGGGGTCGGCGTCGGCGTCGGCGCCGACCGGGGCGCACCATTCGAACTGGGGCCCGGGCACCGTCCGGAGGAGCAGGGAGGCGAGGGGCTCGAGGGGCGCGCGGGGAGGCTTACTTGGGGTTGGAGGAGTTCCAGTAGATGGGGTCCAGCACGATGGAGCGGGACACCACGGTCCGGAGGAAAACCACGGCCAGTCCCCACCAGCACTGCCACGCCGACTCCCTCCGGCCGCCCATGGCTCCGCGGGGGCCGAGAACGGGGGAGAAGGTCGCAACCGGCGGCCAGGGGCGGCCCCGGGCCCCCGCCCCCGCCCCCGCCCCCGCCCCCGCCCCCGCAGGGAAGCGGCCACACGCCGGGACACCAATTATAGATCCAGACGCACGGCGGCCCGTCCCGGGGCGCTCCCGCTCCCGCTCCCGCTGCCCATTCGCCTCCGGACGGCACAGGACGGCTCCGGCGGCACCGAGATTCTCCTCCGGGAGCGCGGGCGCCGGACGGACCGACCGACCGACGGGGCAAAGGGCTCCCGCCGCCGCCTCCCGCGCCGGTGGCGGGTCCCGCTCCTCCTCGTCCAAGAGCCCGCTCGGCCAAAGCGCTCCGCACAGGGCAGGAGCGGTCCTTGCGGCAGCGGTCCGTGCGGCAGCGGCCCGTGCGGCAGCGCTCCGTGCAGCAGCTCTCCGTGCAGCAGCTGCAGCAGCAGCAGCAGCAACGCTCCGTGCAACGACGCTCCGCTCCCCGAGCAGCGACGGGAGCCGCCTGCGCGCGCGGCCCTCGCGCTATAAACGGCGCCCGCCGCCCGCCCCCCCCCCCCTCGGAGGGGCCCCGCCGGAGCCGCGCGCTGATTGGCCGCCCGGCCCGTCCGTCAGCCCCTCCGGGCCCCGCCCCCCTCCCCGGACGACGGGCTCCTCCCTCCCCCCCCCTCCCGGCGCGCGCGCGCGCGAGGACGCGCGGGGACGCGCGCGGGCGCGGCGCTTCCCCCGCCCGGCTGCTGATGCCGCTGACGCTGCTATTTCCTTCGAGCGCATTTATTGAGCGCTTCCTGGGTGGCACTGGACTGAGCGCTCGGAAAGGACAATGCCTTCCTTCAATCGCATTTATCGAGCGCTTATTGTGTGGCACTGGACTAAGCGCTTGGAAAGGACAATGCGTTTCTTCCTTCAATCGCACTTATTGAGCGCTTCCTGGGTGGCACTGGAGTGAGCGCTCGGAAAGGACAATTCCTTCCTTCAATCGCATTTATTGAGCGCTTACTGGGTGGCACTGGACTAAGCGCTTGGAAAGGACAATTCCTTCAATCGCATTTATTGAGCGCTTACTGACTGGGTGGCACTGGACTAAGCGCTCGGAAAGTACAACTCCTTCCTTCAATCGCATTTATTGAGCGCTTACTGGGTGGCACTGGAGTAAGCGCTTGGAAAGTACAGTTCCTTCAATCGCATTTATTGAGCGCTTACTGGGTGGCACTGGAGTAAGCGCTCGGAAAGTACAATTCCTTCCTTCAATCGCATTTATTGAGCGCTTAATGTGCAGGGCACTGGACTAAGCGCTTGGAAAGTACAATTCCTTCCTTCAATCGCATTTATTGAGCGCTTAATGTGCAGGGCACTGGACTAAGCGCTTGGAAAGTACAATTCCTTCAATCGCATTTATTGAGCGCTTACTGGGTGGCACTGGACTAAGCGCTTGGAAAGTGCAATTCCTTCCTTCAATCGCATTTATTGAGCGCTTACTGTGTGGCACTGGACTAAGCGCTTGGAAAGTACAATTCGTTTCTTCCTTCAATCGCATTTATTGAGCGCTTACACTGTGCAGAGCACTGGACTAAACCCTTGGACAGTACAGTTCGTTTTTTCCTTCGATCGCATTTACTGAACGCTTACTGTGTGCACAGCACTGGACTAAGCGCTTGGAAAGTACAATTCCTTCAATCGTATTTATTAAGCTATTACTGTGTGCTATTTCCTAAGCGCTTACTAGGTGCCCAACACCGTCCTAAGCGCTGGGGGGGAGATACGGCGGGAAGCAGTGTGGCTCGGTGGAAAGAGTGAGTCAGAGGTTATGGGTTCGAATCCCGCTTGTCCTTTGGGTGACTAGCCGCAAGTCGCCTGGCTTCTCTGGGCCTCAGTTCCCACACCTGTCAAATGGGGATGAAGACTGTGAGCCTCACGTGGGTCAAGATGATGACCCTGTATCTCCTCCAGCGCTTAGAACAGTGCTCTGCACCTAGTAGGCGCTTAACAAATAGTGGAAAGAGCTCGGGTTTGGGAGTCAGAGGTCATGGGTTCGAATGCCCCTTGTCCGCTGGGTGACTAGGGGCAAGTCGCCTGGCTTCTCTGGGCCTCAGTGACCTCATCTGTCAAATGGGGATGAAGACTGTGAGCCTCACGTGGGATAAGCTGATGACCCTGTATCTCCCCCAGCGCTTAGAACAGTGCTCTGCACGTAGTAGGCGCTTAACAAATAGTGGAAAGAGCTCGGGCTTGGGAGTCAGAGGTCATGGGTTCGAATCCCGCCTCTGCCCCTTGTCAGCTGTGTGACTGTGGGCAAGTCACTTCACTTCTCTGGGCCTCAGTGACCTCACCTGTCAAATGGGGATTCAGACTGTGAGCCTCCCGTGGGACAACCTGATTCCCCTGTATCTCCCCCAGCGCTTAGAACAGTGTTCTGCATATAGCAAGCGCTTAACCAATAGTGGAAAGAGCCCGGGCTTGGGAGCCAGAGGTCATGGGTTCGAATCCCGCCTCTGCCCCTTGTCAGCTGTGTGACTGTGGGCAAGTCACTTCACTTCTCTGGGCCTCAGTGACCTCACCTGTCAAATGGGGATTCAGACTGTGAGCCTCCCGTGGGACAAGTTGATGACCCTGTATCTCCCCCAGCGCTTAGAACAGTGCTCTGCACAGAGTAAGGGCTTAACAAATACCAACATTATTATTATTATCCGGCCCCTGTCGGCCTCGATGCCGGTTCCCCGGGGCCTCCTCCGGTCATTGATGAAAGACTGTGGAAACGACCGCAGCAGGACGTTTCATCCCTCCAAGCAGCGCTTAGTCCACCCGGAGGGAAAGGTCTGCCACCTCCCCGGCCAACAGGCCCCTCCACCTTCCCCGAGCCTGGCCGGAGCCCGTCTCCCGCCCAGTGTTTAGGTCCCCAGGTGGGATGGGGCAGGGAGAAGGTTGGTATTTGTTAAGCGTTTACTATGTGCAGAGCACTGTTCTAAGCGCTGGGGTAGATACAGGGTAATCAGGTTGTCCCACATGAGGCTCACAGTCTTAATCCCCATTTGACAGATGAGGTCACTGAGGCCCAGAGAAGTGAAGTGACTTGCCCACAGTCACACAGCTGCCAAATCTGTGGGCGAGCGTTGGTGCGAGGGTGTGAACGGGGAGCTCCCCCCAAAAAAGGATCCGGGGCAGCTGCAGCCCCACTGCCTGTTCACGGAGACTCCCTCCTTTTGCTGCAATCAGCTCAGGGAAGGTGGATGCAGTGTCTTGCAGCGCCTTGCAGTGCCTTGCAGAGACTTGCAGCGCCCTGCAGCTCCAGGCCGAGCCCCGAGGAAGCCCTTTCTTAGAACAGTGCTCTGCACCTAGTAAGCGCTCAACAAATACCAACATTATTATTATTATTATTATTATTGTTCTCCACACCCTCTGCCTGTAAAATAAATTTGTTAAGCGCTTACTAGGTGCAGAGCACTGTTCTAAGCGCTGGGGGAGATATAGGGCCATCAGGTGGCCCCCTGTAACGCTCACAGTCTTCACCCCCATTTTCCAGATGAGGGAACTGAGGCCCAGAGAAGGGACATGGCCCACAGTCCTCCCCATTTTCAGCCCCATTTTCCAGGTGAGAGGACTGAGGCCCAGAGAAGTGTCTTGACTGGCCCCCAAGGCACACAGCTGGCAAGGGGCAGAGGCGGAATTCGAACCCATAATGAAGCAGTGTGGCTCCATGGAAAGAGCCCGGGCTTGGGAGTCAGAGGTCATGGATTCGAATCCCAGCTCTGCCACTTGTCAGCTGGGTGACTGTGGGCGAGTCCCTTCACTTCTCTGGGCCTCAGTGACCTCAACTGTAAAATGGGGATTAAAAATAATAATGTTGGTATTTGTTAAGCGCTTACTATGTGCACAGCACTGTTCTAAGCGCTGGGGGAGATACAGGGTCATCAGGTTGTCCCCACAGGCGGCTCACGGTCTTAAACCCCATTTTACAGATGAAGTAACTGAGGCCCAGTGAAGTGACTTGCCCACAGTCACACAGCTGACACGTGGCAGAGCCGGGAGTCGAACCCCTGACCTCTGACTCCCCAGCCCAGGCTCTTTCCACTGAGCCACGCGTGGGACCCCCTGATGACCCTGTCTCTCCCCCGGCGCTTAGAACAGTGCTCTGCACTTAGTAAGCGCTTCACAAAAACCAACATTATTATCATTGTGACCTCCGATTCCCCAGCCCGGGTTCTTTGCACGGAGCCACGCTGCTTTTTCGCAGTTCTTGCCTCCCGAGGAAGCGCAGCCCTTCCCGCTCCGGGCCTCCAGGGGAGAGGGGCAGAGACACAGGGGCAGAGGCAGAGACACAGAGGGAGACACAAAGAGAGAGACACAGAGAGACACGGGCTGCGCTGGGTCGGCGCCGACAACAGATTCGGCTGCCGGTCCTTTTTCCCGCGGATCCACAGCGCCCCCCAGTGGCCGCTTCTCGCTCGCCCAGGCCTTGGCCGACAGGATGGATGCAGGCAGGCCTGCATGGGTGGGTGCATGCAGGCCTGCATGGGTGGGTGGCTTCATTCTTTCCTTCAATCGTATTTACGCAGCATTTCCTAGGTGCAGGGCCCTGCCCTAAGCGCTGGGAACCTCCACCTCGGCCACACAGAGCGGCCATCCCCGCCCCCACCCCCTCCCCCCCCGACGGGCTCGCAGTGCAAAGGGGGGAGTCGGACTGCAGGGCAAAGCGGAACAAAAGACAGGATAGAATCAAGGGGAGGTGCACCTCGTTAACAAAATCAAGAGGGGGATAAATAATATAGGCAAAGGAGCACAGCGCTGAGGAGAAGGGGGAAGAGCGGGGGGGGGGCTCAGCCTGGGGAGGGGAGCTCTCAGTAGGGCTAGAGTGGGGCTCAGTAGGGGTGGGTGGATGGAAAAAAAAATCTATTTTTAAATGGTGGTATTTGTTCAGCGCTTACTATGTGCAAAGCACTGTTCGAAGCGCTGGGAGATACAAGGTGATCAGGTTGTCCCACGGGGGGCTCACAGTTTTAATCCCCATTTGACAGAGGAGGAAACTGAGGCACAGAGAAGTTAAGTGACTTGCCCAAGGTCACGCAGCCGACTAGCGGCGCAGCCGGGATTAGAACCCGTGACAACGGCCGAGACCCCCTGCAAGAGCCGGGAAGGATCCCAGCGCTTAGAACAGTGCTTTGCACATAATAAGCGCTAACAAATGCCATCATGATTATTATCCCGGCGGCTCATCCCAGAAGGCTTCCAACGCGAGAGGCAGGGTGGCTTGCTGGTAAGAGCCACTGGGAAGTGGCCTCTTGGGAGTCAGAGGTCATGGGTGCTAATCCCCTTTCCCTCAAACATCAGCCCTGTGACTTTGGGCAAATCACTTCACTTCTCTGCCTCAGTTCCCTCATCTGGAAAATGGGGATCAAGAGTGGGAGCCCCACCTGGGATCACCTGATGACCCTGTATCTACGCCAGCGCTTAGAATAATAACGTTGGTATTTGTTAAGCGCTTACTATGTGCAGGACACTGTTCTAAGCGCTAGGGTAAAGGGTAATCAGGTTGTCCCACGTGAGGCTCACAGTCTTCATCCCCATTTTCCAGATGAGGTAACTGAGGCGCAGAGAAGTTAAGTGACTTGCCCACAGTCACACAGCTGACAAGTGGCAGAGCTGGCATTTGAACTCATGACCTCTGACTCCCAAGCCCGGGCTCTTTCCACTGAACCACGCTGCTTCTCTAGAACAGTGCGTGGCCCATAGTAAGCGTTTAAGAAATACCAACATTATTATTGTTATTAACGGGAGCAGCTGGGGAGCCGAAGGAGAAAGGTTTTCCTCTTTTCCAAGAGCGAGCAAAGGCTGTGGGCCCGACCCCTGCCTGTCCCCTGGACTCAACCTCAAACGTTGGGTGGCCCTTCCCTCCTCTTCCCACTCTGCTGCCCTCTCGTTCATTCAATAGTATTTACTGAGCGCTTGCTAGGTGCAGGGCACTGTATTAAGCGCTTGAAAAGCACAATTCGGTTAACAGAGAGAGACCATCCCTGCCCAATAACGAGCTCACAATCTCAACGGGGAAGAAGGACAGCAAAGCAAAACACAACAAAACAAGACATCTTCACGATAAATAGAATCAAGGAGATAGCTCATTAACAAAATAAATAGGGTAATAAATAAAATATACAAATGAGCACAGTGCTGAGGGGAAGGGGGGAGATCAGAGGGGGGGAAAGGGAGGAGGAGCAGAGAGAAAGGGGGGCTCAGCCTGGGAAGGCCTCCTGGAGGAGGTGAGCTCTTAATAAGAGGAGGAAAAAAGAAAAGCTCGTTTGTCCCCTTCTCCAGGGTCCCTTTCCCCGAGATAACTCGCCACCTCTCTCCTCTCTTTTGGGCCCGCGCGCAGTTGGTACCAAAGAAGCCGCTTTGGGACAGTTTAAGGTCCCAGATACATCCCTTGGTGTTTACTGATTCAGTCATTCATTCATTCAATAGTATTTATTGAGCGCTTCCTATGTGCAGAGCACTGTACTAAGCGCTTGGAATGGACAATCGCAAGACCGATTCGCCCGGGGTATCGACGATTAAAAAGAGGGGGGGGGGAAATAAATGTCAGATGCTCCTGAGATCGCAGGCCCCGGTTTTGATTAATTCTGACTACTTTCTGGATGTCCCCTCCTAGGGGGATGGAAGGGGGTGAAGAAAAATCGCAGACTCGCACCCCCTCCTCGTTTTGCTTCCAAGGATTAATTGGTGAATTAATTACCAGCTCGGGAAGGAGGTGCGGATCCGGCCGGGGAATTAGGGCAGAAAGGGGAGAAGGGGACCGGCCCCATCGCTCAAAGCAAAGTGCGCGCTGATCTGGGATTCATTCCGTCTGTGCTGGTGGAAAGGGAATGCTGCACCCAACTCCTGTGAAAAGAAGTGTTTTTCAGGCTTCTCTTTAAGGCGCAGAGCTTGAAAAGATGACAAGAGTTCCCTGTAAAGACTGAACGGCCTGTTTCCCCATCCTCCCGAATTGTTTGTTTCCATGCAAAAGGTTACCAAGTGATGTTTTGCAAAAGCTGGGAGCGGTGACCTCTTGGCTCTCCACATCCTCGTTCCGAGTAAACCAGAGGAAATGAAAAGATCGGTGTTGCCTGAGAATATCCCGACTGCTGCCGAATATACACTTTTTCAGCAAATCAAGGAGGGGGAAGGGGGCTACCGTCCTGTCCACCCCTACTTTGAAAATGATTTTTCAAACAAGGTATGTGTGGCCTTGGTTTGTTGGGGTTTTTTTTTTTTGGTTTTTTTTTTTTAACCAAAGATCTAAAAAGCCATCACTCCCCTTCACCCCGTCCCCCCTGGTTGACACTTTATAAATTAAGCGATGTGTGTGAATATGCCCAAACTTTGTGGCAAGTAGGTGCAGATTTTCCAACCTCCGCGGACCATTTGTGAAAAACACACATCAGCATTAACAAACAACTTCGGGGTGTTAGAAGTTTCACTTCCTCTGAAGTGTTAATTAAAGGCTAATTAAACAACACGGGCTGATTTGAATATCACAGTCCAACTCGGACAGGGAGGGCTGCAATGCGCATTCGTTTTTTAATTTTTTAATTCTTTTTCGCTGCAGCAATAACGCCTGTTTGTCTGTGTTTTGGGGGGGGGGGGGCGGGGGCCACCGCCGCCAAGCGGCCTTTGCAATCTCACTTTACAAAGGGAAACGCGCCCCTGAAAAGTGCCTTTCGGTTGTCAGGACGAATAACTCCGAAAAGGCAACTTTTCTTTATTTGCTTCGGCCATCGATCAGGAAGCCCGTGATGTGGAACCGGGGGTGGAGGGAGCGGCTCCTTGCACACTGAGACCAAGCCCGAGCCCATTGAAACCGGGATTTTTCTTGGCCGAGAGGAGCCAAAAAAAAAAAAGCAAATATAAACCGGTCGAATGCACTGTTTTGAGGCAGGGGAAAACACAATGTGGCTAATCCAATCTCCCCTTCGCCAGCCATTCGATCTCTCCGCCCGTCCGAGCTAAATAGGTATTTTGACTTCGACTGTTGGCATCTTGGTGGGCCAAGAGCGCGCACAATTTGCAAGACGCTTTTAAAAATATCAACTGTGACGAAACCCAGGCGAAAATGTAACTAAATGCAAAAATGCGTCTAGTCGGGATCATTTCTTGAAGAGTGCTTCTTAGAAGAAAGAGCTGAAACCTCACAGTGCTTGGCCGAGATGATGCAGATAAGAATGATTGGAATTTGAGTAACGAGTTTAAATGGGATGGAACAAGCCCGAAATACACTTGTATCACAGCTTTTGTAGCCATTCGTTTACCCGAGTTTTTGTTTTGTTCTTTCCCCCGTCAGATTTTCTGATAGTCCATCTTGGAAGGAATCGATCGGCTGTCTTAGGTGGCAAAAATAGGAATACTAGTAAAAAACAAACACAAAATTCGTGGGCAATTCTCCTTCCAAATGTCGTACTATGAATAGAAGCACCATTGAATGTGAAACATTCTTCTGTTAGAGCGGAAAACTCTACCAACCCTCCACAGGCCGCCTTTTTACAATATTTATCCAGATGCTCCAAATACGTGACTGTGTCTTACACTGTTGCGACCGCCTTAGACACGGGGCCTTAATGGGCGGATTCCTCCGTAAAGCCCAAAATATTTTACAAAAGTCATTTCGTATTTGACCCAGAGCTCGTCCTGATTTCTCCCTTTATTCACCCCTTTCCCTCTGCCCCACAGCACTCATGTACATATCCATAATTTATTTATATTGTCTGTCCCCCCACTGTAGACTGTAAGCCCGTTGTGAGCAGGAATGTGTCTACCAACTGATAAAGCGTATTCTCCCAAGCACTTAGTCTAGTGTTCTGCACAGAGTAAGCGTTCGTTAAATATGAGTGATTACCAAAAGTGCTTGAACCAATATCAGCCCCAGAGCTTTTATTTTTTAGGTCAGTGATAGATCGAATTGCCCAAAAAGAGACCCACTTTTGAATCTGTGAAGAGAAATACATCCAGACGTTATTCACTCCCAACTTACATTTTTGGCGATTCATTTTTGCTTAAGGCCTTTTGGTTTCTGATTAAATCAGAGGACGTGGATTATAAATCCAACTCTGTGCTACTTGTCTGCTGTACGACCTTGGGCAAATCACTGAATTTCTCTGTATCTATTACCTCATCTGTAAAATAGTAACTTAAGTGGTGAGCCCTGGGTGGGACAGGAACTGTCCAACCTAATTTACCCTGCATCTACCCGAGTGCTTACTACGATGCCTGGCACCTAATAAGTGCCAGGCCTAATAAGTACCTCTCCTCCCTTCTCTTTTTCTACCGCCCACCCCGCACGCTCCGCTCCTCTGCCGCCCACCTCCTCGCCGTCCCTCGGTCTCGCCTATCCCGCCGTCGACCCCCGGGTCACGTCCTCCCGCGGTCCCGGAACGCCCTCCCTCCTCACCTCCGCCAAACTGATTCTCTTTCCCTCTTCAAAACCTTACTTAAAAATCACCTCCTCCAAGAGGCGTTCCCAGACTGAGCTCCTCTTCCCCCTCTACTCCCTCTGCCATCCCCCCTTTACCTCTCCGCAGCTAAAGCCTCATTTTCCCCTTTTCCCTCTGCTCCTCCACCTCTCCCTTCCCATCCCCACAGCACTGTACTCGTCCGCTCAACTGTATATATTTTCGTTACCCTATTTATTTTGTTAATGAATTGTACATCGCCTTGATTCTATTTAGTTGCCATCGGTTTTTACGAGATGTTCTTCCCCTTGACGCTGTTTAGTGTCATCGTTCTTGTCTGTCCGTCTCCCCCGATTAGACTGTAAGCCCGTCAAACGGCAGGGACTGTCTCTATCTGTTGCCGACTTGTTCATCCCAAGCGCTTAGTACAGTGCTCTGCACATAGTAAGCGCTCAATAAATACTATTGAATGAATGAATAAGTGCTCAGCAAATACCATTTTCTAAAGACAAGGATAATGAGGTCTGTGGGGAAGAGAGGAGAGGAAAGGGAGCAGCTTGTACATCAAGAAATGAGAGCCCCAAAACTCTGAGAAGTGCACTCCCTTCCCATTCCGGGGCAATTGTGCCATGCTTCGTTCTTCAGCCAGCTGGTCAGGGAGAAGAGTGCCATTCCCCCTAAACACTTCTGTTATTCCCTGCTGTTGAGGCATATCCTCCCCTCCCCCAAACCTAAGAGCACGAAGCTGCCCTGGCTTTTATGTCCAGGGTCCCCACAGCCCTGTGCATGTATATAAATATGGATCTTTTAGAATTCTTCTTTTCATACCCATAAAATTGGTTTGATATTTTCTAATTGTCCGTTCTGTTACATGGAGACTGTGTTCCAGAAGAGTGTCACCTTCATGACAAGTCATGTTATACAGTACTCGTGCTGTATCCTGCACTTTACCCCAAACCATTTCTTTCAATGCTACATCACCTACTGTCAGATTGATACTTGCACTGACAAAAAGAACATTCCTGAATTTTGCAATATGACTCTATTTGAAGTGTGTAATGAAATGCATTATGGTAGAACTTGGCCCCATTAGCAGTGAATGGATTGTATACCATAATGGCATTATACAATTACCTTGATGTTTAAATGCACACACATATTATGTGGCAAAAATTAACCTGAAATACACTCTATACATAAATGTACCTTAGAGCCACAAATACATAAGGCATGGTACTAAACAAATAGGCTGGAAAATGCTTTCGAATATTGATTTTCTGGGAAAGGGTAGGGAAGAGAAGCGAGCAGCTCAGGAGATATGTCATATTTTGATCCCCGGTTTCAAAACTAGGAGGTAGAAACTTTTGAAAATCGGTCACCTAATTGTCAGATTTGTGGATGCTCCAATCTCTCCCGCACTGCTCCCAGCCACTACCCTTTTCAATGTGTGGAGATCTCAGTGTGAGAAGGGAAATGAGTTTGTTAGTTATTAGAGAGGTTTGTGGGGGGCAAGGTCTGAAATCGGCTAAAATAAAGTTTGATAAAGGAGACCGTCCCTCTCGGGATCGCACCTGGCGAGTTTCCAGTACTCTACCAGTCTTGGCTATGGGAGGGAGAGTCAAACTGAGGCATACCCATTCCATTCCTAGCTTGGGCCATGCTAGCGAGCAGAAGGCAATCTGCTGCTACAGGTCAAAACTCACCTGTGCTGGGCAGCAGCGGCATGGGAGAGAGTTGAGGGCAGAGACTCAAGTTTACTGTGCGGAAGAAAGCAATGGTAAACCACTTCCATATTTTTCCCAAGAAAACTCTATGGATCCACCACCCGGACGATTGCTGATGGAGAGTGGGGCGTTCTGGGGGAAATGTCCATGGAGCCGCTATGGGTCAGAGACAACTAGACAGTATTAAGACAAGACAAAGAAGGCTGGCTAAAATAAAGTGTGGGTTTTATAAGCAATAATACTTGGCTACCTCATTCACTACCACAAATAAAGAGTTGAAAGGATTGAAGAAAACTTAAGGGACAAGTAGTTCCGTGCTGGCGGGGATTTATTTCTTTATAATATGAACACCCATACTGCACATGTCCTGTAGATACCAGAAGCACTAGCTTCATCTGGAACAGAAATTCTGTGATTTTAAATAAAACTAAATGTAGCCAGTGGCATTTATTGAGCACTTACTGTATGAAGAGCATTGCATTAAGCGCCTGGGAGAGTACAATACAACAGAGAAAAAGACGCCAAAACATCCAAGGAAAATCTTTCTTTTCCAAGACAGGAAAGAGTACTCATGCCAAACTACTTTTAAGTGCTTAGTTCATACAACAGGCAATTCTGAAAACTTCGCATCAGGTCAAAAGCAGTGATAATTACTCGAAAATTTTAAGCACAGTAAATTAAAAACACCATTGTGTCCAGAGCAACCATTCTATGATACATCAAGAATGACAATGTTAACTGATTGAGAATTTATAAGAGAAAATCTCAAGTTCATAAACTTGGAGCACACCTCAATAATAGTGAATCTCTTCTAGAACTGTGATTGTGGGATAAACATTTTACCAGTCCAAATGTTATCAAAGGCAACATTTACATAAATTTTAAAGGCAGTACTATATGGTTGTAGAGCATTACAGGAAGAATTGGGTATACACAGTACTTCATAAAATAGCAAAAGCTGTCCCATTCATTACCCGCTCTTTCCTGTGGCCTGGTAGAGCAGTAGTTGGTTACTGAACACGTGAACCATTTCAAAATCTGTTGTCTCGGATAGCAAAGAGATGTAGTACAATATCATTCGTCAATACCAAACTCAACCGCGATTTGATCCCATCACTCATCAAAATGAGAAATAAGATCAAAAAAAGTTGAGATAAGCCAACTGAGGAAGCCCCAACAATGTCTTTCATATACAATATTTTCTTCTATAATGAAAGCAAAGGAGGATAAGCGATAATCAGTTTTCAGAACTTCACAGCAACAGATCCAATGAAGAATTATGTAGATGCTTCTATTATGAAAATATTTACGTGCCAATATCTGGAAATATTTCCATTGAGAAGAACTGAACTGTACAAAATTAAAGTGTTTCTAAGAGACGACTGGCTTCTGCCAAAATTTCACACTTACATTTCATTTTGTACTCTAATAAAAAGTATGGAACAATTTTTAAAAGGCTTTATTTGGCAGATGATGTTTATTTCATCTTGAAAGTAGGAACTAAAGTGAAAGTTCTAAGTATTTTTCTCAGGTTTCATGTAGAAAATAGTGTGATAGTGAAGAAGGTGTTTATTTTGAGTAAATGTACCTCTTCAATGATTTTTTTCTTGAATCTTTGAGTATGAAGCCAATGAATAAGGGTAAACAAGTTTTAATAATAATAATAAAAAATAACGGTACCTGTTAAGCACTTACGATGTGCCAAGCACTGTTCTAAGTGCTGGGGTAGTTTCAAGGTAATCAAAAATCAACCGATGCATTCAATACTGAAAATGGGTTCAAATGGATCTTTCTGGTTCTGTGTATAAACAATTCTAAACTTTCATACTGCTGAATTTAAGCTGCAATCAAATACCATTTTAATATAGCTAGAAATAACTTTTAGAGTATCAAAATGATATTAATGCCACGGCATAAATTGGGAATTAATGAGTATTTGCCTAGGTCCCGTAAACCAGATTCTTCAGAACAGTACTGCAGCTGTAATAATTCCACAGGCCTACTAGTTAATTGTGAAAATAGTGATGGCTATCAAAAATATCTGATCATTTTAAAAAATGATAATGCTAATTCTTATGTTAAAGGAAAAAAATGAGGAAAAATATTGAGATTTGAAATGACCATATGTGCAACTATACACTGAGGAAAAGTATGATCAGCCTTATTAAAATTTAT
The DNA here is from genome assembly GCF_004115215.2 of Ornithorhynchus anatinus. Lineage (NCBI taxonomy): Eukaryota > Metazoa > Chordata > Mammalia > Monotremata > Ornithorhynchidae > Ornithorhynchus > Ornithorhynchus anatinus. Next base: position 17,896,059 of record NC_041737.1, read on the forward strand.
AGAAGTCACCTTAAAAAAATTACTTAAACATAAGAGTTTAGGACTTTTACTTTATTCAGCAAATTGATTTATTTACACATGGGGGATGCTGGCTGGATTTCTTTCAATGTAAGAAAAACAAATTTAACAGACAATACTGAATTGTGTGTATGTGTGTGTATGTGTATACACACACACACACACACACACACACATATATATAATATATATATACACATATAATTTATAGCAGAGATGACCAATTGTTTCCTTACCTGTATCAGGAACATCAAGCGCAACAGTGGAACAGTATCGTAAGACACTGATTTAACAATACACCACATGGGCCCAGAAATACCAATGAAATTACCAACTTAAGTCGGTAAAACCAGCATCGTTATAATATACAGAGTATAACTCTGACCTTATCAGACCATCCATAATTTATAAAGCGTCCTGATCTGCTTAAGACCACTAATGCAGAATCAAAATGGGTGAAAATATAGCATTCTTTAAAAGACAACAATGATCTGATAAGGATTTGACTTTAATGGATGTTAAAAAGAAAAAAAATAAAGAATTGCAGAGCACAGCCCCTATTAGACAAGCTAATTTTCCAGACTTTCCAAATAAAAAAAAAAAACCAAAAAGCCCTCCCCATCCCTTTGTCCCCCCTTCCCTGCCCCACCCCCCGCTCCCCCCGCCCCCCGGGGAAAAAAAAAAAAAAAAAAAACACTTCAACATGAAGCTACCATACAAAGTTTTTCCATTTCTCTTTGTAAAAAGTTCAGAGTTTGTGATTTAATCCTGGCTTTTTAGTTGGAAGGACAGTTTTGGTCTTGATTTTCCCTTGCCCAGGATCATTTTTTGCTCTTCTTTTTGTTGACGTTGTCTCTCTTGTTCTAGTTTCATCCTCTCCTCATGAATCTTTCTTTGTTCTTCAACAATTCTCAATTGTTCTTCAGCCTGAAAATCAAAATAGGAAACCTTAGAACTTGAGTGCTTCAGTGATTTCAAAACATAATTTTTTGATCCACTGAGCAAACTTTATCCCTTAACCAACTACTGTGGCTTCCAGCTCCCCAACACCCCAAAATTCCAAGCAGAACACAATCTTCGTAGCCAATCTCTAGACAGCCCTGCTTGTTCTTTCATTTAAGCAGGAATTTCTCCCAACTATAAAGCAGTTTGGGGATAGTGCTACTGCATCATCTTGAAAGCACCTCTCAGAGCTTGTGCTTCGCAATAACATCCTGGCTTTGCTTGTGGGGTTCACCTCACCCCTTCTTTTCTTCAAACGCTATTTACACTAAGCTCTGGGGTAGAGTGCCACTAATTCGGTTGGACACATTTCTCGTCCCACCTAGGGCTCACAGCCTTAATCTCCATGTACACATGAGGTAACTGAGGCACAAAGTGAGCTGACCTTGGGCACCAAGGTCACACAGCCAACAAGTGCAGCAGCAGGGATCAGAACCCAGGTCCTCTGACTTCCAGGCCCCTGCTTTATCCACTCGGCATCTTGGATCAAAGACCTCTCTCCTTCTAAATTTTTACTTTTCCACCTCAATTTCTGAAGCGTTTTAACTGGCTTGTCCAGATGGATTAAAATCCCATCTCAGTATAGTTCTCTGTCATTTAGTATGAGAAAACAAAGTATCTTTTTTCCCGAATGGGCTTTGAGAGATAACACTTTGAAAAGTACATTTTATCTACAACTTCATACGATGTATCGAATCCAAAAATTGTTTATCACTGGTATGACTTTACATTGCCGTTTGATCAAGGAACCAAATTTACTGCGAGCTTTTTCCACTGTTCTAAAATGTATTTCTATTGTTTTGGTCACCTTTCTGGATCTTGGAAATGCATGAACAGTGAACTTTATATTACTGAGAAGCAGAACGGCCTAACGGAAAGACTTCGGGCCTGGAGTCAGAGAACCTGGGTTCTACTTCGGGTTCTGCCAAATTACTTGGTGGGTGACCTTGGGTAAGTCCCTCAACTTCTCTGTGCCTCAGTTTCTGCAACTAAAAAATGGGAATGAAGTACCTGTTCCCCCTCCTACTTAAACTGTGAACCTCACGAGGGACAGCGGACTATTTCCAACCAGATTAACTTATACCTACCCCAACGGGTACCCTAATAATAACAGTAATAATAATATTTCCTATTACACTTTAGTGCTTTCACTTAATCAGTTGACAGCACTTACTGAGAAGTCTCCACAGTACATTTTTATACTGGCAGAAAAAAAAGAAACACAACAGATCAGACTCTGGCAACTTTGTTATTGGTGCAATCTTGTCTTGAAGCCCTGGAAGGCAAGTGGGCAGAACAGCTATGCAATGAGCAAGAACTTTTGATTACTGCTGGGAAGTAGTCCCCATCTTCTGTGGTTTCTAGGCTTCCTCATATTTCAGCCACCGCAGCTTTCATGGTCCTGCCTCTGGACTTCACTGTTCCATGTCCCATACCTTCCATGGCGAGGGTTAAGTCTCTTCACTGTTTACCGACTGACACGAGACCTTGCAGGAAACCCTCCCCATCCAGAAGCAGTGCCGCATCCCTCTGGAAAGCCCCAGCACCAAGTGCCTGAAACCCTTTTCGTGCCTTGAGACCACCGGGACTGCTGCCAGGAGGGAGGCCGGCCTCTGGGGCTGTGCTAGGATGGTTCCTCCCTTCAGCTGCTGCCCCGAACTATAGGGCTCCTCTGAAATCCTGCTACTGGGTGAGCCTCTTGAACGAGGGGTTTGGAGACCGGTTTCTCCAACTGGCCTTTCCTACCCTATAGTCAGCCCAGGGACTTTCACCAGCTTCTGAACAGAGATGTGCGGGGACATATAAAAGCAGCCAGGACAAAGGCTTTGAAAGCAATGGTGATGCCAGAAAGCGACCGGCAGCCCTGGTACCGATGACCAAGTGGTAAAATGTGGACCCTCTGCACAAAGGAGAGAGGTGTCAGATATGTATGGTATACTTCTTTTTGTCTGAATTATAAAACAAACTCTACAATAACTACCATCAACCTTTTCTGATGTACCAAACTGAAATTTCCATTTTCAAAGTACATTCACTAACTGCCTCAAAAAGGCGGCTATGGATTAGTCAACCCAGCTGGGACAAAGGATCTTTTGGATAATCAGAAGTTCAAACTAGCCTTGTAACCCATGAGCTGATAGCCCATTACTTTGTGCCAGGGGAAAGGGCACTGTCCTCTATCAACATCCAATAAAGTGTGAAGTCCTATGAAAAAGACCCTTCACACTCTTTGTTAGCACACTCCTTGTTAGGGAGTATCATCCTTAACAATGCTTTAACAAATATGCCTACTACTTTTGAGGTCTCATAAATATGATTTTGTGACCACAACCTGCACACTTTCTCCCTATCTTCCTTCATGAGAAGCACCATGACCTAGTGGAAAGAGCACAGCCTGGGAATTAGAGAACCTGGAGTCTAATCCCAACTCTGTTAGCTGTCTACTGTGAGACTTTGGACAAGTCATTTAACTTCTCTGGATCTATTACTTCACCTGTAAAATGGGAATTAAGACTGTGAGCCCCATGTTGACTCTTGATTCTAGATTCTTGATTCTATTTATTGCTATTGTTCTTGTCTGTCTGTCTCCCCCATTAGACTGTAAGCCGGTCAATGGCCAGGGACTGTCTCGAACTGTTACCTATTTGTACATTCCAAGTGCTTAGTACAGTGCTCTGCACATAGTAAGCGCTCAATAAATACTATTGAATGAATGAACATCTGCTGATTAGCAGATGAGCCAATCAAGTAAATAAATACACTTTCCCTCCTACTCTGCCCCATTCTAGCTAGGCTAGAACCAGAGATCACTGGGTATAATTCCTTCCCTTTCCCCTAAGTGAATGGGATCCTAATTAGATAGGCCAAAAGCTTCTGTGGATGTTTGGGCTAAACATATTTTTATGGTATTTGTTAAGCGCTCACTATGTGCCAGACATAGTACTAAGCACTGGGGTAGGCACAAACTAATAGGGTTAGACACAGTCCAGGTAGTGGTGGGTGTGGCAGGAGATGAGTATAGAAATATTTTGGTACGTTTATCCAAGTTTTTAATCAATTAATTTACTGAGCACCTACTGTACGTAGGTAGAGCACTGTTATTAAGCACAACCATAGAGCTGGTAGATGCAATCTCTGCCCCACAAGAAGCTTCTAGTCTGCAGGTCTTATGAATGATCAACTGGACTAAAAGAAAAATACTAAAGCAAAAGGATCTTATCAGATCCCATACTCATCTACACCCAAACAACCTTCCTCTTCAGCAATTAAATTTCCTGTCCAGTATCATTAATATCAGAACGTACTTTAGCGCCAGTGGGCAAACACTACTAGGCCCAAGAGAAGTGGTTCTCAAAGAAAGTTTCACTACAATTGCTATAAAATTTTCCTAAATTTTTTCTTCCTAAAGAATACGGCAATGGAAATCATAAATTACATAAATATTTCATCAATGTTCTTGGTACTTAAGCTCATTTTGGGCAAGGAATAGGTCTACCAACGATGTTGTACTGAACTGTCCCACACACTTAGTATTGTATTCCTTACAATATTAAGTAATCAATAAAGTTGTCACTCTATGGTTGTACTTGGGCTTCCAAAACACACATGGCCACAATGATGGCATTAGAGACGTAGAGGCATTCCTTAAATGCTTAACGAATTGTGGTCGATACACTCTTTTAAGATGGAGGGAAATGAGGAGAATACACGATGCCATACATATATGTCAATACACTGCCTCCTCATTTTTTTCACAGAGACTTCAGTTGTTGGAAGAATGTTTCCTAATTCTCCCAACAGCCTTCCGACCTAAACAAGTAGTGAATACATGCATTATGGAAGTACTACTATTATAGTAGGGATGACCTATGAAAGAACGTCTACAACAACCCAGCCCACAGACTCCACTCTCCTAACGCCAATTTACTGACTATACCTCAATCTCGTCTGTTCCGCTGCAGATCCTTTGCCCACATCCCTCATTGCCATATATGAATATTCAACCTATTTGTCCCACCCTCTGCATTGCTTATGCCCTAGAATCTCACTCTGCTATTCATCCCACCCCAACAGCACTTATGTACATATTCTATACTTTACCATTTCCCCTATCCCTAACTTATTCTCTTCCTTGCCTCCGTAAGACTGTAAGGTCCCTGTGGGCAGCGATCATGGCTACCAACTCTTATTGTATTATACCTCACTGCACAAAGCCCTCAAATGCCACGGATTGATGGACTGGTTTGATTGGCAACAATGTCCCCGAATTTCCCTCCCACCACACCCAAATGATTCTATATCATCTTAGTTTTGGGGTTTTTTTATTTTTTTTTTTAAATCTGCACTACTCAGCCATACCCTGTTTTCATTTTGTGGCTCTTCAGTTCATGGGGCTTGGCCTCTCTGATCTATCAAGTTTATTAAATACAGACCAAAAGGGTTTCCTCTTCAGGGTTCCTGTCTGATATCTGATAAGTGTTGCTTTTAATGAGTTTACAGTTTAAAATTTAAAATTCACAAAGGTCATTAACAGTTTACATGTTCTGCTTTCCCTCCAAAGTTAACCTTTCTCTTTACACCAACATATAAAACTTGATACATGGGAGGCTTGGTATGCCATATATTCACTCTTGCCTGTTGGAACTTTACTTTTTCCTCTCTAATCCTCTCTTATTCTCTCCCTGCCCATTAATGTTATAACGTTTACACCAAATGACTTATTCACAATTGCCAAGAAGTAGTTTGTGAAAACACTCCATGTTCCATATAGGTCATTACGCAAAGATGCCTGCCAAGAAATCCAAGGACACTCATTAAGTCCCGCTATGAAAATCCCAAGCACATACTAAAGCACACAGCCCCACTGGGGTACTCAGTAAACATCAGTACAAACCCTGAAAAGAGGTCCTGACTTCTGGGTTTTCACTGGGATACATCCCCGCCCCCCCCAAATATCCACGACATTTCATCAACAGGGAATGAATAACCCTTTCAGCTTTGAAAATGGCCGCGAGTTTGGGGAAGGTCTCTGGATTCTGAGGTTTGTGCTATTTTAGGAGGGTGAAGACATGATTGTTCCTGCATGTAGTTCTACCACTAGTCAATTCCTGCTGCCCGCTCAGCCGCCCAGACCCAAGAGATACTTGGAAAGTCTGGGACCCTATGTGCACTGCTACTGATTCGGGTACAACTCCTACTTGCCAAAGGGTCACAAGAGCATCAGATAAAAATGTGCACGCACACACTACTTGAAGTGACAATCTTGGATAATGGTAAAGAACACAGTGTCCTCTCAGGAATGCACCTGGAGAGATTCCGGTACTCTACCAGTTTCGACTACAGCAGGGAGAGTCAAGCAGAGGCATACCCCTTCCACTCCTAGCTTGGCCAGTGGCTAGCAAGTCCAAGGCAATCCGCTACAAGTTAAAACTCACCTGTGCTGGACAGCAGGGGCACGGGAGAGAGTCAAGGGCGGAGACTCAAGTTTACTGCGCTGAAGGAGGCGATGGTAAATCACTTCCGTATTTTTACCAATAAAACCCTATGGATACACTACCAGAAAGATTGCAAATGGAGATGGGGTGTTCTGGGAGAGATGTGTCCATGGGGCTACTATGGGTCGGAATCGACTTGACAGCATAAGACAAGGAATACAATAAGTCGTAGTTACTGAGTGCTTAACTGTGTGCAGAGCACCCTAAGTACAATATAATGAAGTTGGTAGACACATTCCCTGACCACTGTGAGTTTACAGTTTAGTGGGAGAGAAAGCCATTAATATAAATGAAAAAATTACGAAGACATATCTAAGTGGTGTGGGGTTATATGGGAGGGCTGAATTAAGGGAACAATTCCAGGTTGTCTGTCTCCCCCGATTAGACTGTAAGCCCATCAAAGGGCAGGGACTATATCTGTTACCGATTTGTACATTCCAAGCACTTAGTACAGTGCTCTGCACATAGTAAGCGCTCAATAAATACTACTGAATTAATGAAAGTACAAGAATGACGCAGAAGGGAGTGGGAGAAGAGGAAATGAGGGCTTAGGCAGGGAAGGACTCCTGGAGGAGATGCCCTTTCAATAAGGCTTTGGTGGGGGGGGGGGGGGGATGGGGAGAGGGAAGAGAGGGAGTGTGTGTCGGATGTGAAAAGGAACGACACACCAATCTAGCGGCAGGACGTGGGTGAGAGATTGGTGGTGATAGAGACAAAAATCAAGATACAGTTAATAAGTTGGCATTAGAGAAGCAAAGTGTGGTTTGTGGGCTGGTTTGTAGGAGAGCAGTGAGATAAGTTAAGTGGGGCAAGGTGATTGAGTGCTTTAGAGTAAAGAGTTTCTGTTTGACGCAGAGGTGGATGGGCAATCACTGAAAGTTTTTTAGAATGGAGAATCATGGGCCAAACGCTTTTGTAGAAAAATGATCCGGGCAGCAGACTGAAGTATGGAGTGGAGTAGGGAGAGACAAGACAGAGCAAGGAAGCTAAAAAATAATCAAGGTGGGGTAGAAAAAGTGCTTAGGTCAGCATGTTAGTAGTTTCAATGGAGAGGAAATGTTGTGAAGGCTGAATTGACAGGATTTGCTGACACTGAATACGTGGATTGAATGAGAGATGAGTTGAGGATAATGCCAAGGTTACAGGTTGGTCAAACAGGGAGGATGGTGCTTATGTGCACTGTGACGGGAAAGTAAGGGGGAAGATAGGGTTTAGGTGTGAAGATAAGGAGTTCAGTTTTGAGGTATAGGTGGGCCATCCAAGTAGAGATGTCTTGAAGACAGGAGGAAATATGAGACTACAGAGAAAGAGAGAGATCAGGGCCAGACACAGATTTGGGAATTATCCCTACAGAGGTAGCAGTAGAAGCCATGGGAGCGAATGAATTCTCTAAGGGAGTGGGCGAAGATGGAGAAGAGGTCTCAGAACAGAATTTGAGGGACTCCCACAGTAGGGGGTGGGAGGTAGAGGTGAAGTCCACAAAAGAGGAATATAGTGTGCATAAACCACACACACAGTTTTTTTTAAAAAAAAAAAAAAATGAAAGAAAAGCCCATCTTTCAGAACTTGGTTTTATGGTTCAAGTGGGGCCCAAGTTCTGATTTTTCCCACATTCTGGGGAGAGGCTGGAGCCTTTGAGGTTGCAGAGGCTCTGAGGGGGATGTCATGGCGCTACTTCTAGGCTGCCTCCTCAAAGATACTCGAGGCGAAAAAAAAAAGAAAGCCACCTTCAGACTCATATCTGAGAGAAAGGCTATTTAAGGCACCTCATACCCAGTGTGGAGTACAGCAGTTGAGGTTTGGATACTTGAAACCTTTATACAGAAAACCTTTAATTCTGCATCACCTGAGATGCTGCTAAACAAGCTCCACTGAATTTCCTGAAGTCTTGGGAAGGTTTGGGATGGCTGAGCTTTAGCAGATCCTGCACACTCACTCTATTTGTTGTGATTCTAATAGTGGTTCAACCTCCTAGTAGCTAGAATCCAACCACCCTGTTTAATATTAAAAGGTTTCACTTAACTTGGCTTTATGAAACTCCTCTATTGATACAGATTATGTACAATCTGTGCCTAATAACTTAATAGCACACTACCTGTTTATACACACGTTTTAAGCTAACTCAATAGTATTTATTCATTCATTCATTCAATAGTATTTATTGAGCACTTACTATGTGGACAGCACTGTACTAAGTGCTTTGGAGAGTACATTTCAAGAGTTAGCATTCCTCAACATTCCCCGCCCAGGATTTTACAGTCCAGAGCGGGGAGGCAGATTTATATGAATAAATAACATATAATTTATAACTTAAAGATATGTAAATAAGCGCTGGGGTGTTGGGTGGAATACCAGATGTCCAAAGGTCACAGATCCAAGCACATAGATGATGAAGAAGGGAGAATGAGCCAGGGAAAAGAGGGCTTAATTGGGGAAATCCTCTTGGAGAAGACTGAGGATTTATTACTGGCTCTCCAAGTTAAGGATTGCCTTATGGGTTTACGCCACCAATGGGAAAAATCTCTGACCAAAGAATGCCCCAGAGCACCTTGGGGGTGAACAGGCTTGGCAGAAATCCTGAAAAAAAGCTGGCTACTGTTGAAGCTTGCTGTGGGCAGGGAAAGTGTTATACTGTACTCTCCCAAGTGCTCAGCCTAGTGCTCTGCACAGAGTAAGTGCTCAACAAATACAACTGACTGGTGAAGACCCCAACAGCTTCCAAAGCAATCGCTTATTGAGTTATGACACTATGGCACAGGACTGACATTATGTTGCAGTTACTCCTGCCAAAAAATGGGTCCAGCACCTTAAAAAAAACAAAAACACTGGATGCAACTCTCCATTTGCTCCATCCCTGTCAGCCTATTTGGTCATCGCACCCTTGCTCCAGCACGAACCAGACTGGCAGGAACAAGAGATAACGCGTGGGTCCGCACAGCCAATTTTCTGCAGTCAATCTTTCTTCCAGGTTCTATCCTCGAGATTAAGGTTCCTTCATGGGATTTACCCCTCCACGGTGAGAGGGGCTTCATATTTAGAATGTTTATGGGTTGCTCCGGTATTGTACTCTACCAAACACTGAGTACAGTGCTCTGCATACAGTAAGTGCTTAAGGAATATCACTGAATGATGATCTGCTTTTAAGTAAGCTTTAGATTTCACTGGATGCTGAAGAATGCTGTTAGTGTACATGGTTTCAGTGGTCTCAAGTTGGTGACGGTCCAAAGGAAGTGTTCAAGTCTGGGTTTTACCATCATCCCCTGAACTCACTGTTTCAACCGACTGAGCAAAGCGGCATGGCATAGTGGCTACAGCACGGCCCTGGGAGTCATGGGTTCTAATCCTGGCTCCGTCACCGAGTGTGCTGTGTGACCTTGGGCACTCTGTGGCTCATCTACTTCATCTATAAAATGGGGATTGAGACCGTGAGCTCCACGTGGGACAGGAACTGTGTCCAACCCGATTTGCTTGTATCTACCCCAGCACTTCTAAGTAGATTGCCTGGCACACAGTAAGTGCTTAACAAATACCATTATTATTATTATTCAGAAATGATTGCTAGGGAGACAAAGAAAAGAATTCTTCCCTAATTCCTGCCCTTTGGAAACCTCCACCTAATACGGCTGTCCTTCATAGTCAGGGTTCTTTAGCAAAAGCCTCATTACGTGAGTGGTTAAAAAAGACTAATAGGTAATTAGCAGTCATTTCTCCTATAAATACGGCCCTACAGCTTGAAGAGTCACCTACTGCTCTACAGTATCTGGTGTTTTTCAAAACCAAAACATGAAGGAGGCAGAAGACTCGGTTTAAGTGACTGAGATATGCCAGATTAACAGTAGTAGTACTATTTATTAAGAATTAATACAAAATAAAGTACTTAATGATATCCTAGACTAAGCACATCAAGGATGCAGTTCTACGTTATTATTAGTAATAAATAATGATAATAGTATTCGCTAAGCAGTCGCTATATGCCAGACACTGTAGTAGGGTAGACATAAAATCATCTGGTCGAACACTGTTCCTGTCCCACATGGGGCTTCCTGTGACAGCAGAGAGCTCCTTTTCGGCTCTCTATATATCAGTGGCTTAGGGATCCTTGACCAACAACCAGTCCAAGAGTTATGTTATACTGAGCATAATGATAATGCTGATTCAATGGGTCACCTTCCACAACCTCATTAATGACTATCTAGTTCTGCTCCTACATTACTACCAAAATGGAAGACAGGCGCCCATTTTACATTTTGAGTGCAGGGTCAAAAAGTGAGTGGATGGAGCTTTAAGGAGGAACAATTAGGATGGTGCTTGTTCTTATGAAGGATCTTACTAAGCAACAAGTAGAATGGTTGGTCAGATTGGCTGGCCTTGTCTCTCCCCTTTCCTCTCCATCCAAACTGCCAGCACGCTAATCCAAGGACTTACTATATCTCACCTTTACTATTTCATTGACCCCCTCGCTGACCTCCCTGCGTCTGCCTCTCTCCACTCCAGCCCATACTTCACTCTGCTGCCCAGACCATTTTTCTACAAAAATGCTCAGTCCACGTTTTCCCATCCCTCAAGAACCTCTAGTGGTTGCCCATCCAATTCCACATCAGGCAGAAACCACTGGCTTTAAAGCACTCAATCACTTTTCCCTCTCCTACCATACCTTCCTGATTTCCAAATACAACCAAGCCTGTACCCTTCACTCCTCTAATGCCAACATATTCGCTGTACCTTGAGCTCTTCTGTCTTGCCGCTGACCTCTCACCAATCCTCCCTCTTTATATCTGACAGATGATCACTCTCCCCACCTTCAGAGCTTTATATGAAGCACATCTCCTCCATGAAGCCTATACCTGACTAAGCCCTCATTTCCATTGCTCCTACTCCCTTTTGTGTCAGTTTTACATTAGATTTGCATGCTTCCCCAAGGTCAGTTCCACAACACTTAGGTAGAGAATTTGGGTGGGCTCTGATACCGTGTTGGCCACACCCTGTCAGAAATATGTGAGTCTTCAAGGCCTGGCTTGCGCCTTCTCATCGGAGGCTCCAGGAACAAAAAGGTACTCAGGAAATAGCCATCTGCAATGGAGAGGGGATGTCAACCTTTCCACAGACCCTTCCATCGTCTCCTCGACCAATGTACCTATCCAGCAAGCCTCTCTCTCCCTGCTCCACAGATCTGCTCAAATCCCGGAAGCTGGGAAACACATCCCTACTTTTACTGCTGCTCAGATAACATTTTCCAGATCACAGAACTATTAGTGAGTGTTTTGCCAGATTAAATTCTTTCTAGGGGCATACTGGAACACAACCTAAACCTGAAAGCTCTTCAGGACTGCACAGAATTGCTTTGGCTTTATAAAGCACTTTCTAGTTATTTGCACTTCTTGCATGTACCCACCCAGACTTGAGTCATCTTGGGGGAAAACTCCCAGGACAAACCATCATCTCAATTAATCCCTATCACTCAATGCCAGAGGACAGAGGTTCCCACTTGAGAACTCTGCAGGGGTCATAGAATGTGGAGCTGGGCCCAGGACCGACTGCTTTTGGTTTCATCTGCCAATAGGGTGCGGCTTCTGTGGTGCAGCTGTGCAAGCAGAAAGAACTGCGCACGTACCAAAGTCACAGCAGACGTCCCCAAACGGTACATCGTACGCCCAGTGTGCCACGGATGTGGACCAAGTTTGGGTCTACGTTACTACAGGTCTCATAGGTCCTGGGATTTTGGTCTACACAGGTGTCTAGCTTATTTACTGTACAGTTTTGCCCATGGAAAATAATGCCACTGATTTCACTGGTTCAGATCCGTTCTTGTTCAGATCTTCCCCTGTACTCAGTCTCACAGTTTCGTCACTCTCCGTGTTTTAAAACCCAATAAATTCTTCACCTTCAGGCTCCTCAGCTTCAGCATCTCTAGGCTAGACTACCTTCCTTGCACTCCTTCATCATCTCTAGGCTAGACTACCTTCCTTGCACTCCTCTCCAGACCCTTTCCAGTCCAACTATACACACTTGCAACTCTCCCAACTCATCTGTTTCGATTTAAAATCTTAAACCCACTTCCCCTCATATAGTAGCCAAATATCTCCCTTCCATCACTCAATGGATAGAAGGAGCAGTTAGTGCTATGACTTTGCTCTTCAGAATCCAGCTAAGGGACAGGCAGCGATGAGGGAGAGAAATGTTTCAGAGCTCCACCTAGGCTTTGGAATTTATCCATAGAAAGCAGACACTAATGGGAATGCGCCAAGCCTTGAGTTCTGAGCTGTGGCTACCCTGTTTGCTACCTAAACACTCGGGTACTTCTCCACCCCAAGGGAGGCAGAGGTGTGGATAGGTGCATCGCTCCCCTGAAAACCCTAGTTCTTAAGTTTATATCCTCTCCTATTTGTCTGCTGTTGGATGTTTATAAGCTTCTAGAGGACAAAGCTTCATTCAACTCTCTTGGAACAATACCCTACTCATGGCTACATGGACTACTATAATATACAATCTCAATACACACATAGCCCCAGCTGCAGCCACTCCCAAAGTAAACACGACTCAGGGATATACCGGTATTAGCGGACATACACTGATTCAAAACCACCCCAGGGTAACTACCTCTACCATTTGATGCCTTCTCCACATACAAAGCCCATCCTGATGTGGGCTGAGTGTAACGGGTAAGCAAATCCCATTCTGCTTTCCCTCCACCTGAACTATGAATAAGCAATCAACAATCATGCTTAAATTTTGGAGGTTGCCCCACATACCAGGTAAGCTACTCCATTGGGGAGGCAAACTAGAAAGGGATGGTGCAGAAGTCAAGCTAATTGCATCTCACTCTAAGGAACTGTCACCCACAGAGGACCCAACTAAGCTCTAACATTCCAATGCCATTTTTATGGTATTTATTAAGCACTTACTATGGTCTAGGCACTGTACTGAGTCCTGGGGTAGTTACAAAGTAATCGCGTTGGACACAGTCGCCTGTCTCATGGTCTCGATTCCCACTTTACAGATGAGGTAACAGGCACAGAGAAGTAAAATGACTTGCCCAAGGTCACAGAGCAGACAAGAGGCAAAGCCACATTAGAAACCAGGTTCTTCTGAGCCCCAGGCCGGTGCTCTATCCATTCAGACACACTACTCCTTGCATTCTTGAAACATGTTAAAACAGATGAAGTATTTTCTTCAGTCTCTCCTCCCCCAGTTAAAATTCAGGGATTAATAACTTCGGCATCAATTTTGAAGAAAGTGGATGAACTTATGAAAAGTGAATAAAGACACCCCTGATGTGGAAATGAGTTCAAAGTGTTCAAAGATGTTCATATGGAGTTAGTAGGCTCCAAGACACTTTATGAAGAAAGAGAAGTATTTTTCAACCTAAATTGGATACATCTTTCACTGAGGATGAATAACACCACCACTAGTCAACAGGCTCCATTCGACTTCTACAGTTTCCTGCAGAGACTCAATGTGGGGGAAAATGTAACCCACAATACAATGGGGGTTATGTTCCCTAAAAATATGGCTGTATCTTCAAAAAATGACACTACTGAAGGTAACATTGCATCCATGTATGTGAGTGTGGCTGGAAAGGCTTTTTATAAGACTGATACACCCTGCCAGTCGATCAACAGCTTTTATTGAGCACTTACTCTGTAGGATAGTACAACAGAGTATATATTTTCCCCATCAGAGCTGTAATGTTGTGAGCACTGCTTTGGTGTTGGTGAGTTGACCACATTGTAGTTGTAGAGGAAAGAGAGAGCAGACCCTTGGCTGGGTATCCTGGGCAGAGCTATTTGGAGTGGAAATGTTGATCGTCTTACTGTTCTAGAAGCTGGATATGCCTTCTATAGAAGGTCCAGGACCTATAGCCAAACAGCGAGCAGGACCCACAATAGCTTCAAAAGCCTTTCAACACAGCACTTAATAGCGCCTAGTTCCGTGCCTGGACGATGAACTCATCCAGATCTAAATAGCTCCAATTTCCACTCCAAATAGCTCTGCCCAGGATACCCAGCCAAGAGTATGCTCTTCCCTACAACTTCTCAGTACATCCACATTTTTTTGAAACTCTACTTGAAAACATTCAGAGTGAATTTTAGTGGCTTCCAAAGATCTAGATATGCTGGGGGGAAAAAAGAAATCAAATGTACACTTTCCAAGGAAATGAGAATGTCTAAGGCTAAAGTGTGCCCTCTAAGGGCTCAAGAAACGCCTTTTGACTGATTTAAAAGGGGACATCTGAAGAACACTGGGGAAAATACCCAGAAATTTGGAGACCCACTAGCCTGGAACCTGCCCAAGGACCATGATTTCCTAGGGCCAAGTGGGTCTGAGATCCCTTCTAGATGATGCTAACTAGCAAGAAGGCATAAGGCTTAGGGAGGGACTTGCAAATGTGCGCTGGCTCAGCCTCAGGATTACTTAGGATCAGCTGGAGTGTACTCCAGCTGGCTCTGACTGAGACATCCTAACCCTGACCCATTCTGTGGAACGGAAGGGGCCAGGTACCACGAAGGGCTAACTACCACTCTCCTTGGACTGAAATGCCAGTCTGTTCTCCCTAGTGGAGAGGGATCGTTTCGGTTTGGGTCGCACAGGCCTCCTGTACCGACATGCCCCGAGGCCTCTGACGATAAGGCCGTGGAGAAAGAGACGGTTCAAGGACGGCTAGCCCCACGCCAAAAGACGGTTCTGTACGGAGGGCCGCTCAACCACCTGGTGACCGGCGCTGCCGCACGACCAATTACAGGGAAGCATTTGGGCAAGGAGAGGCGGGAAGAAACTCCTGTCATAGAATTTCCTCTTTCCATGGAGGGAAAGAGGGTCCCGATCTTAAGGTCCGCAGGGAGTGGGCGTGGGGAACTGATGTTCACCTGGAAGGCTGGCGGCTCATCAGTGAACTACATGGGAAGGACACTATGGCTACGGGTCCCCGGGAGAACTGAGGAGGGAACTATATAGCAGAGGATTTTAATCAAGGAGGCAGTTACTCCTGGGGTTAAGTTAGGAGTTGAACGATGACGTTGACGATAGAAACTTCAGGCTCAAAACCCTGCCATACTGCTAATGGATCATGACACAGCACCACTCACACTCTTCCGTTCCTGCCAGCCACGGTCCCGCTGGGGGCACAGAGTGCAGGCAGGGATACAGCACATATACGGCACACTGTGATTGCGCACAAAAAGCTTTCTAATGTGAACGGCCCTCTCCAACCGAAAATGACTGAAGCTATGCCATGCCCTTGTGCCTTAAGGCAGAAGGTGAATGCTTTGGTAACCACTGCACTCTTTGACGCTCATACTATCCAACTGCTTTTCATGATTCCTGCTAGGCCCGTCCATCTCGCCTAACACTTACTGTGGCTGGCTCTTTGGTCAGGAATCTTCATCAGCGATGGCCCAGCCCTTGTTGGCAGAACCATGACTAGAACCCAGGTATCCTAATTCCATAGCAGAAGCTTTTTCCACTGGCAGGCCTTAGGAGTAAGTCCCTCACCAGGTTTTCTCTGGATCTCTGCTCCAATATTGTTATATTACTACGGTTGCCATTGCCGTCTTCAGCTAAGTAATCCTGGCTAACTCTTCATAACCAAATGCCTGTGTAATCCATTTAGGGAATCTACTAATTTGGAAATTGGCCAACAATGCGTGTGGAAGTCTGGCAACCTACAAACCTCAGCAATCAGCTGGCTGGGTCGGGAATGTTTATTGGGCCTTCTGGGGATCCCAAATCCAGGAATCCACAGGATGGCAGCAATCATGGGGTGCACTGGTGTGGTCTTGAGGGAACCCCTACCCCAACTGCAAATGGTTGAGACTCCTGGGACTCCCCACCCACCCAGATTCACTGCTACCACAAAGGTGGTAAAACAGCGTTTTAAGCACCACGATCCCTGCTTTACACAAGGCTCAGAGGCTAAGTACTGAATCTCTGTTTTAAAATTGAGGAAACTGAAGCCCAAGAAAGTACAGCAGACAAGTGGCAGGGCCAGGATTAGAACCCAGGGCTTCTGACACCTCGACCCACACTCTTTCCACTAGGCCACGGAGCTGCTCTGTGGATGACCTGATTCTCTTTGATCTCTCTGCTGCTAGTGACATAGTGGACCACTCCCTCTTGCTCCAAACACTATCGGCACTAGGTTTTACTGATAAAGTACTGGCCTGGTTCTCCTCCTGTCTATCTGCTCTCTGTTTGGTCTATTGGCTCCTTCCCTGTCTACCACCAAGTAACCAAGGCCATTCCTCAAAGCCTGGTTCTAGGTCCTCTACCTTTTTCACTTTGCATCCATTCTCTCGAGCAGCTTAATTCACATGACTTCAACCACCACCTCTGCGCCATAATTTCCAAATCTCTTTCTCTAGCCCTGACAACTCATCTAACCCACAATCCCACGTCTCCCTCAGGCCTCCTGATTGCACCTGACTTTCCTCTCTTCCATCCTCATCCCCTTGGCTCTTACTGTTACCCAGGCTTGGCTCTCCTTTCCAAACTCCATTAGCCAGACCATAGCATCACCAACATTTGGGCACTCTCCAAAGCACTTAGTACAGTCCTCTGCACACGGTATGCACTCAGTACAATTGACTGAGTCCTTCTTAACTCCCACCTCCTCCAATAAGAATTCCCAGATTTCCCAGCACCCTGAGCCAGATCACGCCTTCAACCAATTCCAGAAATTACGGACTTATTTACACCCTCCTTAGCACTCACAGATACTAATGTTTATGTACTCTGACCTCCCTAGTTTTAAAGATTTTTACGTCGGCATCTCCCTTTAGAGTGTAAGCTCCTTATTAAGAGGGAGCCTGTCACCTTGTTATTTTGAACTCCCCGATCACCTGGTAAAATGCACCCTATCAAGTGGGCACTCAGTAAATAGTATCAGTTGAAGCCACCTGGACAGGGCCTCAACCACACCAGCCAGAGAAACCAGGGTCAACTCAGTCTACTCCACAAAGTCCCTCACTCTATCGCACTGCTATTCCAATACGCATATTTAAACTGACATATCTGTTCCCCCTTGTTGTCGCTTGGGCTTTAGGGCTGACAGTTTCCTCAGCCCTTGGCAGGCATCCTTACTGCTGTGCTCACAGTCTTGGGCTTACCTTTTCGGACTGCCTTCCCTACCCTTTCCTGTCACCCTCCACCGAATGAAAACGGGGTTAAACTACCGTTTCTATTTTAGCCATTCTCTTAATATGCGACCCCTCACATATTACTCATGCCCTCATCTTCAATTACAAGCCTCTCAGAGGTAGTCTGTACCCTCCCAGCCCCAAGGGGTTCTGCTGAAAAACACACCGCACATACACATGCGTTTTAATGTTTCTCCCTAACTCTGAACAGCGGCACGGGGTTTACCTGCAAGAATTTAATCCTAGATCGTCTACAGACCCCCGCCTTGATTTTTGCAGAGACCCAGTTCTGAATAGCCATACCATTCACCCAGGAAAATGCTGAACTTCAGTCTGGAATTGTTTTAGACTCCACTTTGAGATATTCACAGACCAAACAAGCTCTAGATAAGTCCCACAGTCTTCTAGCACACACAACAGGGAGTTGGGGATGCTCAGAGTAATATACGTGCCTTGTATGCTACCCACCGGTCCGAGCATTAGAAGCTAGGACCTGGGGATGTACAGACGTATAAGTCTTGGGAGAGAGGGAGAAGGCACTCCCACCCCACCTTACATCACCTCGAAGCAGGAGTCCCTGATTTCTGGTGGTCCGCCTTTACGCCTTGGGAAGATTTCCTTTTTCACTTACCAGTTTGGCTTGTGCTTCTGCAATTTTTCGGTTATTTTCTTCCAATATTCGCTCTAGCTCCTCACGCTTTGCTCGCTCTTCCTCCTAGAGGGGAGGACATGGTAAAATGTTAGAAAAGTAAAATCTCAATCTGTGCATCTTCGCTAATCTTCCTCTGATTCTTTCTTTCTTTTTTTTTATTTTTTTATTTCGGTGATCTGACTTAACAGGGCAGCTCTATAGCCACCTTTCGTCTGACAAACGGTCTACTGCGCAGCCACTAAAATTGATCGCTAGTACTAAATTTAAATCATCCCTCCCAGTCCAAACAGCAATCAACTAAACCCTCCCTAATCAGAGTTCCTGTCAGTTATTACTAATACTTTAATATCACACAAATCAACAAGGACAACTACAAAACTGGATAGTATTTACCAAATTAAAAAAATAATATATAAAATATAAATAAAGCGAATAGTTTGTCTCACCAATTATGTATACCTACGTATTCTTTACCTATACTCCTTTAATCAGCATTAAAAGTTGAATATTTACTGTCTTGTCCAGTGTCCTGCAGAGTGTGCTCCTCGGCTGCCATACGCGCCAGCTTCCTCTTTAAAATGATTTGTACTGTTAGCTTGGCAATACCTGCATCAGCAGCTCAACCATTTATAAAGAAACAACATACAAGGAAGGCTGAGCTGAGGAATGCAGATGTTTATGGTAAGAAGGAACAAAAATATGTAATTCATCATTCCTAAGGCAAACAATTAATAAGAAAAAATACATTTACTGTTAGTGAAAAATACAAATGGTCATCCATACTTCATGGAACTAAGGGCTTCTGCCATGGGGAAAATGGACTTAGCATTCAGTATGTTGACAATTTTAAGGCAACTTTAAATTGTCACCTACAGTTTGAACTTGAAATTCAGGAATCCAGGGGAGACATGGTCAGGAAGTGCTGCAGTTTCTTTTGTTCTTGGAGAATTTAATGAAATTTTGTTATGCAAACTATATGTATATATATAGTTAGATATATATATATAGGAAGAACTGCATGATGGCTTTGGCAGTGTTCACCTTACAGCATACATCTCCAAATCATTTGAGTATTTGGAAAGACTGACAGATTTGTGTCCGTGTGAAAAACAAAAAAAGTTAATATGAAACAAAGCAAGCACATGAAGAGAAAAAAAAATCTTACTATGATTAGTAACTCGCTACAAGATAGCACCCTTACTCCACAGGTATCATCAGATTAGAGCACTGAAGATTCGATATGGCTTATAAAATTCTCATGAGAAAAAAAATCTATTGTACTGATTGAAATCTACTCAACGCAAAATATTAATGTGCATCTTGTTAAGGCAACACAAAATATTAGCCTTTCAAAAACTAAGCTTTTGACCTCGAGTGAGATTCAGCATTCTGTTCCTTTGTGTACCTCCAGAAAACAGATAAAAGATTAACAATGCCAAATGAGTCCATTTGAGTTTAAAAAAAAAATCTTACTATTTGAATTCCTGTGGTAAATATCAATGATGTTCATGTACGCAGACATGAGAAGGAAGCAGACATTCAGTGCTGGAGTTTGCCTTAAGAGTGTGATTTGGGGAGGGGAAGGGGACAATTTTTAGAATCCTGGAGTAAATCAGTGCAGACAAGCCTTAAAGCCTTCAGTAGCCAATTACTGTCTCACAGAAAGACATTTTCAGCTTCTGCTCCAGCTGCTGATAAAAACAAATCATGTGTTTAGCTCGACTCCAGACAAGGACAACCTGTTCCTTCATAACTCTCTAGAGAAAAAAGGAGTTGTTAGTCGTTACTGAAAAATGGAGAGTGATCTGGACATTTTTCCTAGAAGGTTTTCTAAAACACATTAGGACAGCGGAGGGTCTTGTAACCAGAATGCCAGAATTAGTCCAATATGTTCAGGCAGGATTTGGAAGGAAAAAAAAAAAAAGAGAGAGAGGTAAAAAAAGAAGAGTAAGAAAACCTAGATGTCAAAGGCAGGCACTGCCGCTCAATGCTGGGCCCTGCTCTTTTTAATCTGACTGAAGGCAAAAGCCTCTCACAGTCTAGGTAAATAGAGTGAGAAACAGAAAAAATGAGTACATCACCACAGGTGGGTGGTTTTTGTGTTGTTTTTTTTTAAACCTTTTCCCTCCCCTCTCCCCAAAGAAGAAGGAAGTAGGAAAAAAAAAAAAGATTGGTTGTAAGTCCTGCAGCCATGGCAAAAGTTTCAAACACTTCTTAAATATGTAGGCCAGTTCCATTAAAATCAAGTATCCTCGAATAAGTTTTAGGAGAATAACTGTTTTAAGCATCAGTCAGCTCTTCTGAATCGGCTACAAATTAACTTTCGCAGCAATGTAAGTTTATATGAGAAAGGAATTAGATTTTCCATATTCCATCTCTTTCTGAACTGAGCAGGAAGCACACACCAACACTGAAAGTTTTGCCATGGACTGTCTCTACTTTCCAAACGACCGAGCGTTACCTCTCTAGCTTTTTGTGCTGCAAGCTCAGCTTGTCGCTGTCGCTCGAGTTCTTCGAGCAACTGCTTTTCCATGATGCGCTTAGCTTCCTCCACCCTGCGGAGAACTTCTCGCTCAATCTCATCTTTCCGTTTCTCCAATTCTTCTTCTACTCGTTTGGCCACAAGTTCTTCTACTCTTCGGGCCGTCTCTTCTTCAATGAGCTTCTCTTCAATTTCCTGCTGCCGACTGGTCAGATAAACACAAGGGAAGAACTTCTGTGAAACGAGCCTCAAATATTCTGAAGATGAAATCGATTACCAAGAAATCAAATGGTCAATGTCATGCAGTATCACTCTTCAAAATGGACATCACAAAAATAAATAATAAAAATAAAATGTCCACCATTAGAGAGAACCTACAAAACGCGGCCCTTACTATTTCAGCAATCCACAAAATACAAGAAGTTAAGGAGTGACATAACATACAACTCAATGAAAATGTTTGTTTTCCACCCTATCTTACCCGGAAATTGTGGTTCGACATTGTCATACCACTCCCGCTATCCGTGAGTGGGTACCGAATAAAATTAGAGGGGAGAGTTTATAAAAAGACAACTAGAACAACTACCTCATCGCCTCTCCATTTCAAAAATGAAATTTTGGGGCTTCCTGTGGATTTCATTTACGCGTAATAAATCTGTCTCACCAAATAGATAATTGAGTTGACTATACTAGATAATTTATCTCGTTTAGTGAAATGACTTGGCGGTTTTAACTAATTCTTCGAGAAACACTATGCATAAATTTTTCTTCACTAATAGCTCAAAATTTATCTTCTGCAACTGATTCCCATTTATTCTCTCCACATCCCCTCTACCCTACTTATCTAAGGAAACAAATCTTAATGACTGCAAACTTAACTAACCTTACTAGCCCAAATATAACGCCACATTGAATATTAAATGACCCCCATCTACCCTTGCCTCACGAACTTAGTTTACATCGGCCTGGCAGTGGCCCAGGTCCCAGTGTCTTATGAGAAGGCTCTGGAAATAAAATTTAACAATAATGATTTGATGCTTTGACTCCTCCAGATACCGCAATCGTGACCTACTTAATCAGGCCTGAACAGTGGAAATTCACTTGCCAGAAATCTATTCTAATCTACATTGAGTTCTCATATCACAGTAGTTGGGTTCTTGAAGAACCTAATATCATGGGAAAACTGTATTATAACAAGTGACTCAGTGGGAATTAATGATTAGGGGGTGGATGGGGCAAAAATGCTACCTTATCGAAACTGTTCGATATACATTATTCCTCTATTAATAGCTCTATCCCCAACAGAGTGCTTAACACCCTTGCTACACATTGTTACTTTACTGTATTTAAATACCACAAGCTCGCCCCCAAAAACCCAGCAAACAAGAAGTGCCAAACATTCAGTATTTTGAGCTTGAGGCTGAGATGGGCAAGCACGGCATCCCACTTTAGATGCCACGACCATTTCCTTGTACACATCATTTACTTGCACTTAGATGTGGATCGTGTTATGCAGGAACAGGCTGATTTTGTGGGAAGAAACCTTCTCTAACCAAACATTCAAATGGTGCAGTGACAACAGAAGAAAGAAAGAGGTTTGTTTGCCCTGGAGGAGGAGGAGATTTGTGAATCTGCTGAGAAGATACAGCAGCTAAAGCTGTGGGACCAAATGAGCTACTCAAGCTAACCGGTATAGGTGGTGAAAAGATGGAGACCAAGAGCAGAGCTTTAAGGGATTCCCACAGTAAGAGGATGGAAGGCAGAGGAACCGGCAAAAGGCACTGCAGAGCAGCCAGAGACAGGAGAACCATGAAAGAACAGTGTCAGTGAAACCAAGGATAGAAAGAGTTTTCAGAAAGATGGTCAAAGGTGATGGGGAGGTCGAGAACGAGAACAGCAAGGATATGGAGGCCATTTAATTTGTCAAGAAGGTCACTGGTGATCCCTGAAAGGGCAATTTCAGGCATGTTTCAAGGCATTGGGGAAGGAGCCACTGGAGAGCGAGCAGTTGAAAATGGCGAGGGAAGAGAGAAGGGGGCAAGGATTTCAATACGGGGTGAAGGGATGGGGTCAGAGACTCGGATGGAGTGAGCAGATTTTAAGAAATGGGAGATCCCTTGAAGTACTGCTGGGCAGGATAAGAGATTCAAAGAGGGGACAGGAGGAGGGTGGGACTGAAGAGGTGGAAGGTAGCTTTTACGAAGATCACACCTGATAATTACAATTGTATCAACGAAGTAGGTGGCAAGAGAAATTGAAAGTGGGGAGACGGGATTTTGAGGATAGGATTAGAGGTCTGAAACAGCTGTGGCAAGCATAGGGCATGGGAGTCTAAGGATGGAGACGTATTACTGCTGGGAAGAGGCGAGGGCAGAGTTACAGCAGATGACGATCAGTTTGAGATGGATGAGCCTGGCCTGTTGCCTGGGTTTCTGCCGGCAAACTCACACGACTTGGGGTAGTAGAAACTAATCAACGAATAAGTGTTAGGGTGGATGGAATTGGGCAAAGGCACTGAATATACAGAGAGCTGCATTTGTTTTTGGGGGGTTTTTATGGTATCTATTATGTGCTTACTATGTGCCAGGCACCCACAGCCCCCTCCAGTTAATTGCCCCATCTTCCTCCTTCTCTTCCTTTCCAAACTCCTGGAGCAAGTCATCTACACTCGCTACCTCAAATTCTCCTCCTCCAATTCTCTTCTGGACCCCCTCCAATCTGGCTTCGGCCTCCTCCACTCCAAACTGCCCTGTCAAAGGTCACCAATGATCTTGCCCAATCCAATGGCTCCTACCCCTTCCTGATTCTCCTAGACCTCTCAGCTGCCTTTGACACTGTGGACCATCCCTCTCTCCTCAACACATTATCCAACCTTGACTTCACTGACTCCGTCCTCTCCGTTTCTTCTCCTCTCATCTCACGCTCCTTCACGAGATCCTCCTCTCCTGCCCATCCCCTAACTGCAGGGGTTCCTCAAGGGTCAGTTCTTGGTCTCCTTCTAATTCTCCAACTACACTCACTTCCTTGGTGAACTCAGTCCCTCCCACAGCTTCAACTATCATCTCTATGCGGACGTCACCCAAATCTCTATCTCCTCCCCTGTTCTATCTCCCTCCTGCCTTCAGGACATCTCTACGCGGATGTCCTTCACCACCTAAAACTCAACCGTCCAAGACAGAGGTCCTTATCTTAACTCCCAGACCCCATCCTCTCCCTAACTTTCCCGCCACCGTGGACGGCCCAATCATCCTTCCCAATGGTGTCATCTTTGACTCTGCTCTCTCGTTCACCCCACATACCCAATCCGTCACCAAAGCTTGATGGTCTCACCTTCACAACATCACCAAGATCTGCCCTTTCCTCTCCAGCCAAATCACTACCACGTTAGTACAATCACTCATCCTATCCCGACTGGATTACGGCATCAGCCTCCTTTCTGACCTCCCTTCATCCCGTCTCTCCCCACTTAAATCCATACTTCACTCTGCTGCCCGGAGAAACCTGCTGGGCATGTCACCCCCTCCTCCAAAATCTCCACTGGTTGCCTTTCAACCTCCGTTATCAACCAAAACCTTTTCACTATTGGTTTCAAAGATCTCCATCACCTTGCCCCCTCCCACCTCACTTCCCTTTTCTCCTTCTACAGCCCAGCCCGCACACTCTGCCTCTCTGTGCTAACCTTCTCACTGTGCCTCGTTCTCGCCTGTCCCGCCGTCGACCCGTGGCCCACATCCTACCTCTAGCCTGGAACGCCCTCCCTCCTCACATCCGTCAACCAACCACACTTCCCCCTTCAAAACCCTACTGAAGGCTCACCTCCTCCAAGTGGCCTTCCCAAACTAATCCCTTCTCCTCAGCTCCCCCTTCCTCTCCCCTTCGCCCTGACTCGCTCCCTTTGCTCTACCCTCCCCGCCCCATAGCATTCAATCATATTTATCGAGCGCTTACCGTGAGCGAAGCACTGTACAAAGCGCTTGGAAAGTGCAATTCGGCACCCGATAGAGACAATCCCTACCCAACAACGAGCTCCCTTGTGTATATACGTACATATCTATAAAGAGTTGATGTGGTTCTCCCTTCCAGTCTTTGCCCTGAGAATTGTGGCATCCATGAGGGCTTTTGCAGCGAGCAAGGCCTGACTTGTCAAACCCTGATCAGTGCCGGTACTTGCCACAAAGGTTGCACGTTATTCATCTTGGGTACACATCAGCTCATTGGCCAAGTGTGTGTGTTGCGGGGGCGGAGAGGGAGAGGAAGGCACCCAAACCAAAAAACACTCTTAAAAAAACCCACACTAATATTCACCGTGAAAGATATTTTCTAATATCCATGGTTCCCTCTGTACTTCACCGGGACCCCAGGCTAGCCTGGAAAATCTGAAGTACACTGTACTTATAATTTAGAATATTCATTGCTCCCTTTTAGTGCCTTGGAAGTGACTATCAACAGCACCCACCTACTGCATTTGAGATTATTCTATAAAGTTCCACATAACAAGATAGCCTTATTGATCCTCTGCAAACAATATGCACTCAATAAAGACCATTGATTGACTGATCAGAAGCCATACTTGTGTTCCACAAATTGCACAACACTAAACCCATTAAATCTGTCACAAAACTAATTTAACAAGTTGTATTTTAAAATGAGCACTCAACTATCCAATGATATGTCCCTATACCCCCTGTAGCACATCTGTGCCCACCATACATACTCTATTACTTTCTATCTGTAGTTTACTTCAGTGCCAGTAGTAATTTATCAAGCACTCATTTCCAAAGCATTCTATCAAATGCTGGGAAAGAAGTCCACAGTTGGAATCGAAACATTCCTCATCCACAGGGGCTCACAATTTTAGAATATCGGGGGTGGGCTGCGACTAATAATTGTTAAGCATTTACTATATGCCACAAGCACTGAGTAGATTGGAAATAATCGGGTGGGACAAAGTCCCTCTCCTACAGAGTACTCACGGACTAAGCTGGAGGGAGAATGGATATTGAAACCCCATTTTACAGACGAGGAGACAGCGAAAAGGGAAGTGACCGGTCCCAGGTCACACGGCAGTTCACGGGTGGGCCTCGGTTGGAACTCAGAAAAGGAGGGGGAATGACAAGAGTAAAGCTGAAGCCGATGTATAAAAGGCACGGCCCACCATAACTGTGACAGGAGCAGCAGGGACTTCAGTGTCCTCGGGCCTGAGAAGAGTCGCAGAAGCCGCCGTCACTACAGTGGCCTTGCCAAGGTCCTAAAAAGGCTGTCATCCACGCTGGCCTGGAAAGTCCCGGAGGACGGGGATGATGTCAATAGCACTCTGCTGCACTCTCCTAGCTGGGCCCTACAAGCTTTTCTAAACACAGCAGGGCCAGCTCGATCAGTACAAGTGCCTGACTGACCAAAGACCCCCTCGACCCGGCATTAACTCTTTGCCACCGACAACAGGTAGGTAGGTAGGTAGGGAGCGAGGGTCCGAGGCCTGGCCCTGATGCAGTCAGGTGCGTCCCCCTTAAAAAAGAAATGGTGGTATTTATTAAGCGCTCACTGTGTGCAAAGCACTGTTCTCAGCGCTGGGGGGGCTCCAAGGCGATCGGGTGGTCCCACGTGGGGCTCACAGCTTTTAACCCCCATTTTCCAGATGAGGAAACTGAGGCCAATGAGGTGACCTGCCCAAAGCCACACCGCTGGCAAGCGGCGGAGCGGGGATTCAAACCCATGACCTCTGACTGCCCAGCCCGGGCTCTTCAATAATAATAATAATCATGTCGGTATTTGTTAAGCGCTTACTATGTGCAGAGCCCTGTTCTAAGCACTGGAGGACACACAGGATCATCAGGTTGTCCCTCGTGAGGCTCACCGTCTTCATCCCCATTTGACAAATGAGGGAAGCGAGGCCCAGAGAAGTGAAATGACTTGCCCACAGTCACACAGCTGACAAGGGGCAGAGCCGGGTTTCGAAACCATGACCTCTGACTGCCAGGCCTGGGCTCCTTCCACAGAGCCACACTGCTTCTCAACCAAAAGCTTCATTGCGGGTCGATCGGTCAACTGGTGGGGTTTCCCGGGGCTCTTGGACTTCCTCCCGGGAAGGTTTAGACCGTGAGCCCGTCATCGGGCAGTGATGGTCTCTCTCTGTTGCCGAATTGTCCATTCCAAGAGCTTTGTCCAGTGCTCTGCACTTTGGAAGTGCTCAATAAATATGACTGAATGAATTGTGCAGGACCACAGCACTTGGTGGAGAGTAGGGATTCCGGTGGGCAACGGGTGAGGAGGGGCCGGGGCCCTTCCTCTTCCTCCACAAGCAGCGTGGCTCAGTGGGAAATAATAATAATAATAATAATAAAAATAATAATGGCATTTGTTAAGCGCTTACTATGTGTGAAGCACTGTGATCAGGTGGGACTCACAGTCTTAATCCCCATTTTACAGATGAGGGGACTGAGGCACAGAGAATTGAAGTGACTAGTCCAAAGTCACACAGTTGACAAGCGAAGGAGCAGGATTCGAACCCATGATCTCTGACTCCCCAGCCCGTGCTCTTTCCACTGAGCCACGCTGCTTCCTCCAGAAAGCCCGGGCTGGGGTGTCAGAGGTCATGGGTTCGAATCCCGGCTCTGCCCCTTGTCAACTGTGTGACTGGGGGCCAGTCACGTCCCTTCTCTGGGCCTCAGTTCCCTCATCTGGAAATGGGGATGAAGACTGTGAGCCTCATGTGGGACAACTGTAAGCCCGTCAAACGGCAGGGACTGTCTCTATCTGTTGCCGACTTGTTCATCCCAAGCGCTTAGTACAGTGCTCTGCACATAGTAAGCACTCAATAAATACTATTGAATGAATGGACAACCCCATGACCCTCTATCTCTCCCAGCGCTTAGAGCAGGGCTCTGAACGTAGTAAGTGCTTAACAAATACCTACATTATTATTATTATTATTATTAATAATCTCCATTTTCCAGAGGGGGAGAACTGAGGCCCAGAAAAGTGAAGCGACTGGCCCACAGCCACACAACTGACAGGTGGCGGAGCCGGGATTAGCACCCATGACCTCTGCCTCCTAAGCCCGGGCTCTTTCCACTGAGCCACAGTGTACTTTCTAAGCGCTGACTCCAGTGCTCTGCACATGGTAAGCGCTTAATAAATGCGATTGCATGAAGGAATGAAGGAAAGTGCTGTGGGGGTTGGGCGGGTGGGTGGATCAAGGAGCCAGTCAGGGCAAGGCAGAAGGGAGCTGAAAGGAAAACAGGGCTTACTCGAGGAGAGGCCCAGAGCTGCAAGTGAGCTGCTTAGTCCAGCGCTCTGCACACAGTGAGTGCTCAATAAATACGAATGAGTGAATGAATGAAGGCAAGTGCTGCGGGGTTGGGAGGGTGGATGGATAAAGGAGCCAGTCAAGGCGAGGCAGAAGGAAACTGAAAGGAAAACAGGCCTTAGTCGGGGAGAGGCCCAGAGCTGCAAGCGAGCTGCTTGGCCCAGGGCTCTGCACACAGTGAGTGCTCAATAAATACGACAGAGTGAATGAATGCAGCAAAGGGCTGTGGGGTTGGGAGGGTGGAGGAAGGAGGCAGTCAGGGCGAGGCAGAGGGGAGCTGAAAGGAAAACAGGGCAGAGTCGGGGGGAGGCCCAGCGCTCTGCACACAGTGAGTGGTCGATAAATACGACTGCATGAGTGAACGCAAGAAAGGGCTGTGGGGTTGGGAGGGTGGAGGAAGGAGGCAGTCAGGGCGAGGCAGAGGGGAGCTGAAAGGAAAACAGGGCACAGTCGGGGGGAGGCCCGGCGCTCTGCACCGAGTGAGAGCTCGAGAAATACGACAGAGTGAGGGTTGGGATGAGTCCCCTGCCTCCAGGCTCCGCTCGCTCATTCAGTAGCCCTTGGCCTTCAGTCCCGCTTGCAGAGGGCTGGTGTGAGCGCTGGGCAGGGCGAACCGAGGGCCAGAGGGGGAGCAGCCCCGGGCGGCGCCGGGCTTCCAGTCCGGCCCGGCTTCCCGAGCGAGCGGCGGGTGGGCGGAGCGGGGGGGGGCGGCGACGACGGGGGACGACGACGGGGGGGGGGACGGGGAACACTCACATCTTCCGCTGGCGCTCGAACTCGGCCTTCTTCTCCTCCTCCTCGCGCTTCTGCTTCTCGTCGAGGCTGCTCCGCTTGCTGACGGTGCGGCCGAAGATGTCGATGCGGTCGGGGGGGGAGGAGGCGCGGTCGCGCTCGCGCTCGCGCTCGCGGTCCCGGTCGCGCTCCCGCTCGCGCTCGCGCTCGCGGCGGGAGGCGGCGGCGGTGGCCGAGCGCGAGCGCGAGCGGGACTCCCGCCGCCGGGCCCGCTTGCTCTCGCGAGACTTGGACCGCTTGCGGACCCGCTCCTTGTCCCGCGAGCGGGAGCGCGAGCGGCTCCGCTTCTTGTTGTGCTTGCTGCTCTTCGTGTGCTTGGAGCGGGACGAGCTGCGGCTCCGGGACCGGCCCATGCCGCCGCCGCCGCCGCCGCCGCCCCTCCTCCTGCTCCTGCTCCTCCTCCGACCTCGCCGCCCGCCGGACTTACGGCCCCGGGCTGAGGAGGCGGCGGCGGCGGCGACGGCGCTGCGAGGCCCCGACCACGGACAAGATGGCAGCGGCGCCACCGGCTCCGGACCCACAATGCCCCGCGCCACGCCGGAACGGACGTCGGCTGAGGCCCCGCCCCTCGCCGGCGGCAGCCGACCGTCCGCTCGAAGGCCTTCGGCTCTCCTCGGGGCGCCTTCGGAAACGATCGGCTCCCTTCGGGGCGCCTTCGGAGGCGATCGGCTCTCCTCGGGGCGCCTTCGGAAACGCTCGGCTCTCCTCGGGGCGCCTTCGGAGGCGATCGGCTCTCCTCGGGACGCCTTCGGAAGCGATCGGGTCTCCTCGGGGCGCTTTCGGAGACGGTCGGCTCTCCTCGGCACCGTTCGGCTCCCTTCGGTGGCGCTCGGCTCCGTTCGGGCGCCCTCCGGAGGGAAGGCCCGCCTGTCCCCGTTGGAAGCGGGTGGGCCGGCGGACCTCCCTTAATGGCGGCTGCGCCCCCGCCGCCTTAAAGGAGCAGCGGGGTTCAGTGGAAAGAGCCCGGACTGGGGAATCAGAGGTCGTGGGTTCGAATCCCGATTCCGCTACTTGTCTGCTGTATGACTGTGGGCCAGTCCCTTCACTTCTCTGGGCCTCAGTTCCCTCATCTGTAAAATGGGGATGAAGACTGGGAGCCTCACGTGGGACAACCTCATGACCCTGTATCCCCCCCATTTTCCAGATGAGGGAACTGAGGCCCAGAGAAGTGAAGCGCCTTGCCCAAAGTCACACAGTTGACAAGCGGCGGAGCCGGGATTAGAACCCACGGCCTCTGACTCCCAAGCCTGGGCTCTTTGCACTGAGCCACGCTGCTGACCCATAATAATAATAATGATGGTATTGTTAAACGCTTACTATGTGCGGAGCATTGTTCTAAGCCCTGGGGTAGATACAAGGTCATCAGGTTGTCCCACGTGAGGCTCACAGATTTTATCCCCATTTTACAGATGAGGGAAATGAGGCTCACACAGTCTTAATCCCCATTTTCCAGATGAGGGAACTGAGGCACCAAGAGGTGAAGTGACTTGCCCAAAGTCACACAGCTGGAGCAGGGATTCGAACCCATGACCTCTGACTCCCAAGCCCGGGCTCTTTCCACTGAGCCACGCTGCTTCACAGTTGACCACTGTGAGTCCCATGAGGGACAACTTGATGACCTTGTATCCCCCCCCAGCGCTTAGAACAGTGCTCTGCACATAGTAAGCTTAACAAATACCAACATTATTATTATTAAAGGGCCTCACGGGGCCAACCTCTGCAACCCTCGGCTTCACACTCCCTGTCCTTAGCGATGGACGCTTCTGGGGAGAGAGTTCACACCTTCAATTCCATTCCATCGGATGTAGTGAGCGCTTCCAGCCCTGAGCGCTTAGTGCAGTGCTCTGCACCCAGGAAGCGCCCAATAAAGACAAATGAATGAAGGCACTGTACTCAGCACTTGGGAAAGTACACATTATCATAGACACATGCCCTGCCCACCACGAGTTTACAGTCTAGAGAGGAGGGCAGACATTAATATTAATGAATTAATATTAATGAATTAATAAGTATGGTACATGTGCCAAGCATTGTTCTAAACACTGGGGCGGATACAGTTCAATTCAGTCGTATTTCATCAGCACTTACTGTGTGCAGAGTACTGTACTAAGCGCTTGGGAAATAATAATAATGATGATGATGGTATTTGCTAAGCTAAGCTATGTGCCAAGCACTGTTCTAAGCGCTGAGGGGATACAAAGTGATCAGGTTGTCCCACATAGGGTTCACAGTCTTCACCAGTCCAGATGAGGGAACTGAGGCCCAGAGAAGTGAAGCGACTTGCCCAAAATCACACAGCTGACAAGCAGTGGAGCCGGGATTAGAACCCATAACCTCTCTGACTCCCGAGCCTGGGCTCTTTCCACTGAGCCATGCTGACCCATAATAATGTTGGTATTGTTAAGCGCTTACTATGTGCGGAGCACTGTTCTAAGCACTGGGGTAGATACAAGGTCATCAGGTTGTCCCACATGAGGCTCACACAGTCTTAATCCCCATTTTCCAGATGAGGGAACTGAGGCACCAAGAAATGAAGTGACTTGCCCAAAGTCACACAGCTGACAGATGGCAGAGCCGGGATACAGCAAGAGAGACAATCCCTGCCCACTAGGAGCTCACAGTGTGGGGAGGGTGGGGAAGACAGACATTCATATAAGTAAACAGACAGCAAAAAAAATAAATAAAATCACAGATCTATACCTAGATGCTGGCAGAGGTGGGGAAGAACAAAGGGAGTGATTCAGGGTGATGCAGGGAGGGGGAGATGAGGAAAAGTGGGGTTTAATCTGGGAAGGCATCTGGGAGGAGGTGCACTTTCCGTAAGGCTTTGAAGGTGGGGGAGAGTAATTAGAGAAGCAGCGTGGCTCAGTGGAAAGAGCACGGGCTTTGGGGTCAGAGGTCATGGGTTCGAATCCCGGCTCGGCCACTTATCAGCTGTGTGACTGTGGGCAAGTCACAACTTCTCTGGGCCCCATCTGTAAAATGGGGATGAAGACTGTGAGCCCCACGTGGGACAACTTGATTCCCCTGTGTCTACCCCAGCGCTTAGAACAGTGCTCTGCACATAGTAAGCGCTTAACAAATACCAACATTATTAATTGTCTGGAGGATTTGAGGAGGGAGGGCGATGCCGCCCAGAGGTAGGATGTGGGCCAGGGGTTCATCAGGTTGGACACAGTCCCCATCCCACATGGGGCTCACACTCATCCCCATTTTACAGATGAGGTAACTGAGGCATAGAGAATAATAATAATAAACAAGTGAAGTGACTTGCCCAAGGTCACACAGCAGGCTGGTGATGGAGCCGTGATTAGAATCCATGTCCTTCTGACTCCTAGGCCCGAGCTCTCTCTACTAAGCCATCTGCTTCTCAATTTACAAATAGGTAGATAAGTGCTGTGGGATTGGGAAGGGAGGAAAGAATCTGCAGGGCGATGCAGAAGGGAGTGGGAGAAGAGGAAAGGAAGGCTTAGTCAGGGAAGGCTTCCTGGAGGAGATGGGCCTTCAACAAGGCTTTGAATGGCAGGGAGAGTAATTGTTGGATTCGAAGAGGGAGGGCTTTCCAGGCCAGAGGCAGGATGTGGGCAAGAGGTCGGTAACCAGATAGATGAGACTGGGGTACAGTAGGAGAATTAGCCTTAGAGGAGCAAAGTGTGCGGGCTGGGGTGGCTGCTCATATCTTTCCTTCTTAGCTGGGGAAGGCAATCTGTCCTACCCTTAGCGCTAAAGAAAGAGTTATAGTTTGCGGGCAGAGTGGAGGGAAGTCCAGGTGCATAAAACATACCACTGAGTGATGGATAACAGGGCCCTACATTTTGGAATTATTTTCTCCAATAGTTTTCCCTCCCTACTGCTCTTAGACGGTAAGCTCCTCGTGGACCCAGAACGAGTCCACTAACTCTTGTACTTCTTTAAAAATTGTTTTTGTTAAGCACTTACTATGTGTCCAGCACTGATCTACACAGCTTACGCTGGTGTAGTTTCAAGATAAGCAGGTTGAATTCACTCCCTGACCCACACAGGGCTCACAGTCTAAGTCAGGGAGGAAGATTGAATCCCCATTTTCCATATGGGGTACCTGAGGCCCAGAGAAGTTAAGTGACTTGTCAGGGTCACACAGCAGACAAGTGGCAGAGTCAGGATTAGAACTCTCATCCTCTGACTCCCAGGCCTGTGCTCTTTCCAGTAGGCCATGCTGCTTCTTCTGTACTCTCCAAAGCACTGAGTAGAACCCTCTCCACACATAGTAAGCATTCAATAAATACCACTGATTAACTGATTGATCGATGATTGCATCATATATGCCTTTGAGTCAGTATGCTCTAGTTCTTAGGGACTCAACTTATTCACCACCTCCATAGCAATTTTTTATATATATACTTATATATATTTATCTTTCATTCCCTGATGCTTCCCCTCCCTGTAATTTATTTTACTGTCTCCCTGCTATAGGCTATGGTCCTTGGGGACAAACGTGATGTCTATTTACTCAATTATGCCCTTCCAAGTGTTTACTAGAGTGCTCTACAATCAACCACTGTGTGCAGAGCATTGTACTAAGCATTAGGGAGAGTACAATATAACAGAGTTGGTAGACACATTTCCTGCCTACAACGAGCTTACAAGTCTAGAGTATGATCTCTGCCCACAAGGTACACCTTTATCCATTTGAAATTAGTAAGGAGGTGGGCTGCAAAGCTCAGAAGATTATGAGTTTAGAGTGGAGAGAGGTCAGTTTTTTTTTTTATTTTCACATACAAGTGCTTTTTTCCCCTCCAAAGCCGGATGGTGGACAGAATTGTTTTAGATATTGCTAGCAACCGTTCCTGGAAAGGACGTGTCCTAGATCTCCTGGAAGAGATTAATGCTTTGTGAGCCACTCTTAGGCAAGAAAGAAATCTGATAAGAAGTCAAGGAGGGCTAGTTGTTTCCCTAAATGACTAATATATACTAGAAGAGGATCAACAGTGTGGATTTGAAAAACTGAAAAGATGAATTTCCTTTCTGTTTTAAATAACATCCTACTGTATACTTATAGATTTGAGTATTTAATTAATTTGGGGTGAACAGACTAGTCAGCCAAACCACTATTAAAATTAGTACTATTAAAATTAGTATGGTTTGTCTTCTTCACAGACACGCAGTGGTTGAATGCTTAATTAATTAACAGTGGCATTTGTTAAGTCCTTACTATGTGCCAAGCACTGTTCTTGCTTGTTGTGCTTGTTAGTGGTTGTCAGGGTTACCTTAGATGGGTGCTGGAAAGAGAAAATAAAGTTATTAATTCAACTGTGACCAAGGTGCCTTCTTCAGGTGATCTGCTGTGGAGCCCCTCATTAACACTCTGCATTATGCGATTTCACTCAAGTCTCTCGAGTGAAACAAGTCTCTCTTCAAAGTTATGCAGTGAAGTTACAAAACATGCAAGCTAGTGATTGATGTGCAATCGTGTCAAGTCGGAAGGTCAGCATTAAACTCAGCTGCTGTGAGCTGAAGTAGAGAATACCAAAGGCAGAACTCACGTGCATCCGTGTATTTAGTTAACACTGTCACAGTTAGCTCTCTCTCAGCAGTTCTCTAATTTTTTTGCCGTTTTCATTTTCACTCTCCAAAATGTACTACAAATGGAAACTTGGCATGGAAATTCTTAGTCCCATTACTTTGTACATTTTCAAATGAAATAAATCAGTTTGTCCCATGTAAAGAAATTAGGAGGTGATAAATTCAGAAAAAAAATTGAGTTTCAAATGTGTTATTGCATTCCTGTAATATTATGAAAGTTTCATTAAAAAAACTGCAACACAATATGAACTCTGTGAGCTATGTAAACCATTTTTATTGGCTGTGTCCTTTAAGCCCCCAAAATTGAAGGTGGCGTATGCAAGGCAATTCATGATTCTTGCTAACATTTTTTAGTATATTAAGTTACCACTATTTTCAATGTAGGGATCTAGGAATTTAAAGCTTTTCAGGTCTATATTGACCCAATTTGCCTCAATAACAAATGCCAATTATTCATGATTCATAACTCCAGGAAAATAGCTTGCATGCTACAGTACTAATACCCCAAGGATGAAATAACTCTCGATTAAAGAAATTGACATTATTATCATTTTATTTTGGAATGTGATAAATTCTTAGGTTGCTCTCCCAGAGCTAAAAAGCTGTAAGATTCTGGATAGCTTCTTAAGAAAAAAGTTCATCAATCAATGATATTTTTTGAGCACTTACTGTGCAGAACACTGTATCGTACTTTTGTTTTTTTGTTTTTAATGGTATTTGTTAAGCGCTTACTATTTGCCAGGCATATAGTGCTAGGATATTTACAAGCTAATTAGCTTGGATACAGTGCCACATGGGCCTCACAATCAATCCCCATTTTACAGATGAAGTAACTGAGGCACAGAGGAGTTAAGTGACTTGCCCAGGGTTACATAGCAGACAAGCGGTGGAGCAAGGATTAGAACCTAGGTCCTTCTGATTCCCAAGGCTACGCTCTATCCAGTAGGCCACAATGGAGAGTACAAAACCACAGAGTTCCTTGCCCACAAGGATTTATGGTCTAAGGGGTTGGAGAGGGGGCGGGGAGGGAAGATGACACAAAGATAGACATTAATATATATATAAATAAATTATGGATATGGAATAAAGCGCTGTGGGACTAAGAGTGGGGTGAATATCAAGTTCTTAAAGGGTAAAGATCCAACTACACAGGTGATGCAGAAGGGGGAGGAGGGGTAGAGGAAAAGAGAGCTAAATCAAGGAAGCCTTCTTGGAGGAGATGTGATTTTTTAAGAGTTTTAATAAACATCTAGCGTTGTAGATTTCAGGACAACTGAAGAACTTATTGGATTCCAATATGAAATGATAATCACTGCGATTATGTCAAATTGCAATTACTGAAATCACAATTTAAAATTCATTTAATAATTCATTAACAAATTAACCATATCATCAAAAATGGCAGAGAAATATATCATTGTCCATCCTATTTGAAGGAAAAACCTAATGATGGTGAAATTCAGCTATGAGGGCACGGGCTGCTACTTGGGACTCGAAGTCCCAAATATATCATGCACACGGAAAGTCCGTCCCTATCTTGTGTTACTGTG
Organism: Ornithorhynchus anatinus; assembly: GCF_004115215.2. NCBI lineage: Eukaryota > Metazoa > Chordata > Mammalia > Monotremata > Ornithorhynchidae > Ornithorhynchus > Ornithorhynchus anatinus. The sequence continues at coordinate 17,932,050 of NC_041737.1, forward strand.
TAAAATGTTTCTTCTTGCCCTCCTTGCTTTTAGTTTCCCAATTTCAGTTCTCCATAAGCATTTGTTTGGGTATCCTTTCACTCAAGTAGAGATGTCCTAAAGGCAGGAAGAAATACAAGACTGAAGAGAAAGAAAGAGATCGGCGCTGGAGATGAAGATTCTTTCTTCTTTCATTGTTCTATATTGTTCATGATATTGATCTTGATCATCATCATTATAATAATTATGGTATTTGTTAAATGTTTACTATGTACTAAGCACTATACTAAGTGCTGAGGGAGATACAAAACAATCAGGTTCCACATGGGGCTCCGTCTAAATAGGAGAGAGAACAGGTATTGAATCTCCATTTTGCAGATGAGGAAACTGAGGTTCAGAGATGTTATGTGACTTGCCTAAAATCAGACAGCAGATGTGGCTCCTTTGTTTGGTCCAGCTGTAGAGTAGACCACAACTGTCTAAACCTAAAGTTCCACCTTGAGCCAGATACCACATTACTGCTACAATCTAACCCTCTCTCAAAGGGTATGCTGGCCTTCCTTCTTGATTCAGTCATATACTTTCTTGTCGCTCAGTGCTTTGTATTTTTTTTTATGGTACTTGTTAAGCATTTACTATGCGTCGGACACGGTACTGAGTTCTGAGGTAGATACGAGTTAGGCAGGTGGGATACAGTCCCTGTTAATACAATCCCCATTTTACAGATGAGATGACTGAGGCACAGAGAAGTTAAGCGCCCAAGGTCACAAAACAGACAAGTGGCAGAGCTGGGATTAGAATCTTTTGACTCCCAGACTTGCAGTCTATCCACTAGGCCACGCTTCTTCTCTAGTTAGCATGCTTCTAGTTAGTCTGCTTCTCGGTAAGTATGCTGCCTAATAGAATTCTACAACAGCATTGAGCTCTGCATTTTCGATATCCATTTCAGGCTTATCTGGTGCAGGCTGGTACATCATGTTGGTTTTCTTTAGACTCATGCTCATTTTGTAAGACTTGGCTGATATGATGAAATGGTTTATGATCATTTGACTGTCTTGGGTGTGAATTCCTGGAAAGAAGTCCTTTGTGCACAATAATTCTTGAACGACTCTTTCCTGGAGCTTGAGCACCCTGAAGGACAGAAACAGTGCCTGAATGGATTAACTTGTATTATACTTACCCCAGTGGCTTAGCGGAGGACTGGGCACAAAGCAAGCACTAAATAAATATCAACTAGCTAAAGCAAAGCTGGGTAAATAGAGCAGCAGGCCAGTGGAGGGTGAATAAAAAAAAAAATTTAAAAAAAGTTTACCTGTGTGTGAGAGGTGGGACTTTGTATAAAAATGAACTCTTTTTTCAATATGTTTTCAAATTATAGTTTTTATTACTTAATGTCAAAGATTAGAAAGCTATAAGATTTTTAAGAGTCCTTTTTTCAAAGGATCAATCGCTTAAAATTGTCATATACCTGTGGTCACCATAAATGGGACTCTGACTGGTCATTTGTGAGTGGGCTCCGGCTCTGTCCTGTCTCAAAGCTGCTGCTCTGTAGCTGGAGGGAAGGAAGCAAAGAGGGAGGAGATGGCCAGGGTCATGCTGGCTGTATCCCTCCTTAGGGTAGCGGGAAGAGGGGTACAAGCGATGGAGCTGAAGAACATAATTCAGAACCTAGAATGGGGGATGAAATCACACTAGAGAATATGAGTTTGATTTCTCCTCTCTTAAACATTTTAGATCCAGCGGGCAATGAGATAGGGACAATGTAGTAGTCATATAATTCTCTCCAGTTCGATAGAAAATTGCTTGTGGGCAGGGATTTTTTCTTCTACCTCTTTCTACTCTTTCAAGCAACATGGCCTAGTGGAATGAGCATAGGACTGTGAATCAGGAGGTCCGGGTTCTAATCCTGAGTTTACTGCTTGTCTATGTGACCTTGGCCAAGTCACTTAACTTTACTGGGTCTCAGTTTCTCATTTGTAATGTGGGGATTAAACTCCCACTCATCTTCCCTTTTAGAAGGAACGCCCTCTGTGCCATTTGATTATCTTATGTCTATCTAACACTTGGCACATGGTAAGTGCTTAACAAATACGATGATGATGATAATTAATATTATTATTATGTACAGCATCCCAGTTCACAATGGCTACACTGTAAATATTATTGACTGGAGGCCAAGAAAGAGATTTTTTGTCAAATCAATATTTTGAGGTATACAAACACTGCCTTCTAAGGAATATATAGTTACATCATTTGGATTAGTAATATTCCATCTTGGGGTGAAAATGTAAAACATAAGAATAACATTTTAGACTATGAAAATCATTAGAAGCACATTATTTTGCCTTTCTATGAGGTCAAGCCTCAAAATCCTGCAGCTCCTTTGTGGAAAAAAGAAGTGTTCTATCTTGCTCCTTTCTTGGGATCTTTATGGATCAAGGGACTTTACACTAGAAGTCTGCTATATCATGACAAGAACATTAAACTGTAAACTTCAAACACAGGATGTGACTTTTTTTTAGCAGAATGTAGAAAATGTGCAAATCCTGAGTTCAGAGAAATTGCGTTATATATCAGTAGAATATATTGGTGTTGTGATAACACTTCAGGACTTTTGAATAGCCGATGCCAAATATAAACCAACATATGAACAATTCGTATCCTGCCAACTATGGATGAATCAATCAGTGGTATTTACTGAATGCTTACTGTGTGCAGAGCACTGTACTAAGCGCTTGGGAGAGTACAATACAACAGAATTAGCAGACATATTCCCTGCTCGTAATAATAATAATTATGGTATCTGTTAAGCACTTTCTTTGTGCCAAGTGCTGTTCTAAGAGCTGACCATATCTCCCCTCTAATCTGTAAGCTCCCCGTGGGCGGGGAGTGAGTCTACCAGCTCTCCTAAGTGCTTAGTAAAATGTTCTGCACACAGTAATCACTCAGAAAGTACAACTGAGTGATGATATTTACCGCTAGAGAAGATCGTTGTAATATGGAGGAATCAAATGCAGTTTTGTTGCACTTCTACTTTCTCTTTTCTTTAAACAAATACTAACATTTATATAATCATAATAATGATATGGAGAAATGAGTCAAAACCATTCTCTTGTAAGAGTCAGCAAGTGAGAAACGATGCTTGCAATGACCTCGAGTCTGCTTACCCCAAACTCAATAAAGCTTAACTCATAAAGAAAGACGGAGGTAATAAATGCATGTAGTAAATGTTACACACTTCCCGGTTAGGTCCTCAAAGCAATTGACCCAGCTGATCCTCTAACATAAACTTTAGATGAAGAAAGCAGTTCAACGCTGAAGGTATTTATTAAGTTCATTGGGAAGTATATTCTGAAAAAGCATTGACCTAATTTCAAAGGAATCATGGTAATACAATCCTCACTTTTTGTGGGCCATGTATGCATGTAAAGGGAATTTGAAATATTTGATTATTACTTGACTTTAAAATAATAATCATAAGAGACAAATGGCAGTGAACTTAATTCTCCCCGGAGATCCCAAGAGGGTCATGACAATGTTCCCTCCCAGGAAGAAATGAGATCGGAGTTTCTCTCTGACCTTTCCCTACCCTCTGCTGTATCTGGGATCAGGCAGGATGGAATGATGGGATTGCCTAATTACTGCCTACATTTGTACATCTAGTTGTCTAGTGAATTTGTTTAGCTGTAAAAAAATTCTGAATGAGGATTCACTTTCAGAGTCACTGAAAAAGAGGAATAAAAGCTAGAAACTAGAACAAACAATAGTGAGAAAGAAAATATTACATTTTCCTGAACTCAAGGCTCAGATTCTGCTTCCATAGATAGCTCTTTCATGGTCTTTCCAGTCGGGGCCTATTCAGACTCTTCTACCCATTGTGAGGAAATGGGCAGAGATATTGTGCAGAGAATAACAATACCTTTGATAATTTAAGGCCAAAATACAATCTGAGGCCAAAACCTTGCTATTGATGAGAAAAGGCATTGGGCCCTGATATGTTCAATTTTGACTGTTGATTCAATTTAGTCAACTGGATAGCTCAATTAATTCCTCAAAATTCCACTTTCCTTTTCCCTTGAAGCCAGAGCCTTGAGATGTGGTCATCTGGCTTCTGGAATTTACAAGATGGAGAGGAGACTATAGGAAGAGAACACAGGTCACTCTTCTTCTCTTGAGCCTCAGAAGAACTCAATGTGGTGGGCACTGAAGCTGGAAGTTGAGCGGCTGGATCAGATTCTGCCCTTCTTCTCCAGAGAAGGGCCACAGTCACTACCAGGAACCCAGGGAAAGTGTTTACTGGATCTTTCTGCTCTCTTTAGACAGTTTTCACACCAAGACAGGAAAATAGAAATTAACAGTAAACAGGTGACTGCTTTGGTGGTAAACACCTAATTTCTGGGAGACGAGGAAAGGCAGACCGCCTTTTTTATGGTATTTGGTAAGGGCTATGTGGCAGGCAATGCATTAGCCACTGGGGCATATGTAAGATATTCAGTTTGGACCCAGTCCCTACCCCACATTGGGCTTACAGTCTTAATCCCCATTTTACAGATGAGGTAACTGAGGCAAAGAGAAGTTAAGGGACTTACCCAAAGTCACACAGAAGACTATCTTCTCTCTGATGTGGGGTCAAAGAGACAGAAAAGTGGAGAATTGCTGCTGCTTAGTGCCCAGTATTAGTTCATCATTTTCATATCCTTAAAACACTTTCTTTTGGGGGCACATCACTTTTCATAAAAAAACCAAAACAACTTATAGCCTAACTTATTCGTCTCCACCTCAAACAAAACCCCCTGACAATTCAACTCAAGACTTTCAGCAGCTGTGTCCATTCTTCTGTTTCCACTCTCTTCTGCAACATTCAGCTCTCACTCTGTGAGGGCTACCCACTTAGCCAACAACCTAGCTGTACCTCACTCTTCACTCTCCCAACTCCGGCCCATTGCACATATCTTTCGCTCGTATTAAATTCCTCCCCTCTTTGGTCTAACTCTTCCCACCTTTAATGTCCCTCTATAAAACTACCCCTTTGAAACTGTGTTCATGCCATGTTATTCCATCACCTATCCCTAACCCTGTATGAATTGGTTTATTTATCCCACTTCTTTATCCATTCTTTCTGATTTGGATTACTAGTTTATCTATGTTTTCCCTCTGGTGTGCGACCCTCTGCCTCTTCCTGTCTGCCCCCTTAAATAGTAAGCTCCTTGAAGGCCATATTGGCCCATACTCAAACCCAGCACAGCAAGCTTACAGTCTGTATGCTAATGTAAATCCTCGGTGCATCACTGGTAAGAACATCATCCAGAACTAGGTGGGTGAGTGAGTTAACTCACTGGTTAGGATGGATTAAAAGCTTGGTGGACTCGGTACTTTAAACATCACTGAGAGACAGTGTGGACTAGTGTAAGCATGACGTGGGGGTCAGGAGACCAGAGATCTCATCCGTCCCTATGTCATGGGCTTTGTATGTGTACTTGAGCAAATCCTTCTCGGTACCTCGGTTCCTTCATTTGTAGAATGAATCTAAGAAACCTGCTGTCCCTCCATCTTAGGTTGTAAAGGCACAGAGCCTCTGAGATTGTCTGATCTGATTATTTTGCATCTCTCCTAGGGCCTGTCATGTGGGGTTAAACAAGGGGTAGGGATAGAGAGTCCTTCCTTCTTTAAGATTGATTGCAGAACTTCTCTGCAGGAACCCCGTCCAACCTCAGTCATGCATCATGGTGGACAGAACTAGGAATGAGTCTCTAGGGAGGTAATGTCTGCATTGCTTTGACAATTCTGCTCGATGGGCAGCCACTGCTAGTCAGCCCCTGGGAATGCAGTATTCCTCACACAGTAAGGGCTCAGTACCACTGATTGATTGGGAATGGATTTTGCAACATCCATGCACAGTAAGTAGGACAAAACCGTTCTGCTAGCATCAAGGTGGTTGAAACCAAGCTGAGAGAATACTGGAAAAAATGAAGAAATGCTATCCCAAGAGGGCGAATGTGCCCAGGAGTCCTGGACTGGGGAACATCAAGGCTACTGGGGCAGGGCAAGAGTTCCTGGCTTGCATATGAAAGGGATAGATGAAAAGGAAGAGTGAGACTAGGCATACAGCTTGGTCCAGCCTGAGAAAGCTATAGAACGGCAAACTTAGACGTCTTCTACTAGTAGGGAGATTTCAGTTAGCGGGTTTTCCTCTTTATAAGGTTGCAACACAAAAAATCATAGTCTTCCAGCAGAAAGAAAGACTTTTAGACAACCTACCCATTTGAAGCAAGAGGTCTGACTGCATGATACAGGATCAACAAATTGAGATCAATTCCCTCTAGACTCTAAACTCACTATGTCAGCTTATTGTTATATTGTACTCTCCCAAGTGCTTAGTACAGTGCTCTGCACACGGTAAGCATTCAGTAAATATGGTTTAAGGAATAAATGAAATAAACAGGAATGGTATTGGTACTGTTTGCCATAGAATGACTGGCTCTGACTACTTAGTCGACTCTCTCCCTAATCCCTGTACAATAAGAATTTAAGACAGAGGCCAAGCAATCAGTTTAAAAGAATCCTCCTTTTTCTTCTGCAGGACCGGATCTTAATTCAAATTTTAAGCAGTAATCAAACGGGTACAAATCGCTCATGTCATGAAGTCTGGGGTTTCGGCGACCTCTCTGCTGAAGAGGTGCGATGCAACTAATTTTTAGGGGTATGTAGGAGAAGCGGCGTGGTCTAGTGGATAGAGCACGGACTTGGGAATTATAAGGACCTGGATTCTAATTCCAGCTCTGCCACTTGCCTGCTGTGTGATCTTGGGCACGTCACAACTGCTCTGTACCTCAGTTACCTCATCGTAATCCTGTGAGCCCCATGGGGGACATGGACTGCGTTCAACCTGATTAACTTGTATCTACTCCCAAGTTCAGTTTGGTGCTCGGAATACAATAAGTGCTTAACAAATATCATCAATATATTTAGATAATATGCAGGGCTGGACATTGCTCCATGGGAAATTGTCTCTTGTTTCTCTTCCCATTCCTACTTTTATCAGAGACATCCAGTCCAATTCCAAAGAGATTTACCTATCACTTAGTAAACAGTTAATAAATACCACTAAAAAATAGAGATGAGCAAGGAACTATAGTGGGGACAGTAGGTAGATTGCTCATCCCAGGGAACATCTCTCTCCTTAACAGTAGCATCAGCTTCAACCTGAACAACAGGTCTTTTTTACCATGTTTCTGTGTAACTAGAGTTATACACCCCTCTCAGGATTACACCCGGAGAGTTTTCAGTACTCTACCAGTCTTGGCTATGGGAGGGACAGTCAAGCAGAGGCCTACCCATTCCATTCTTAGCTTGGGCAGTGGCTAGCGAATGGAAGGCAGTATGCCACAAGTCAAAACTCACCTATGCTGGGCAGCAGCGGCATGGGAGAGAGGAGAAGGTGGAGACTCAGGTTTTCTGGGCGGAAGAAGGCAGTGGAAAACCACTTCCGGATTTTCACCAAGAAAACTCTATGGATCCACTACCAGAACGACTGCAGATGGAGATGTGACGTTCTGGGAGAGATGCGTCCATGGAGTTGCTGTGGATGAGAGCCAACTCGACAGAATAAGACAAGAGATATATACATACCTAAACTTATTATATAACTACAAATACATCATAATTACACTGATGAGTTAACTATTCTACAGTGCAGATCCCTTTTAATACAAGAAGCTGCTTGTTCTCTACTTCAAAAATGGTATTTATATAATCTCGACGTAGCAAAATTGTTATATAGAAACACTGAATACAATGGTCTTTTCAAAGGTGACATCACTTGCTCTTCTCATTCTCAACCATAACACCTACACATTTATTGGTGGGTAGAAATGTTCTGTAAGATTACATATTTCTCCACTAAATTTAGACCGCCCACTCTTGTGAATACGATTAATCTGACACACATAGCTGATTTACTCCATTAGGGCTATATAGTTGGTACATTTTCTTTTGTTAATATATCAGCAAAGCTTCCATTGTTTTTCTGATGATAAATTGAACTTTCTTATGGACTGCAGAGTCATAGTAATTTCCCTGTTCCAGTTCCATTAACTTCCTGGTAGTATTGTTTGAAGCATCCAGACACTGATGTGTAATCCAACTGTTTCCCTAATATGTGGGAAGCGGCAAGCTGCTTGTTTACCTCATAAACAGTTTTGGCTACAGATTTCTTTGGAAGAGTCGTTTTCCCATGACATTTCTGGTCAAATTAAAATTGGGTTAGATTATAATACTGTTGGTACAGAGGATACCCAAAGGTGAAAATAATTCCCAAATGCTCTGGATGTTTGCCAAATTGTTATTTTATTTGTCAACAATGTGAGGTTCAAAGTATATATGATTTAGTGCCTTTATGCTGAAACATGTTTGAATATTACAGATAACTCAAAATTTGGATGCCTGCAGGATTGATCTTCATTGTAGGCACCTTTTGGAACTTGCTTCCTATCTCTCCTAGGATTCTGCCAGAGAAGCCAAATGCACATAAAGTCTAGGCATTCTAGCTCCACTTAGTTGCTGAGCAGGAGGGAGAGCAAACACAGGCAGAGATCAAGAGTGTCCAGGTATGTCCAGGCCTCAGTGACCTCTCCAATGTCCACTCAGCAAGTCAGGGGCCAAAAAGCTGAGTCAATGGGAGGGTCTCTCCGGCCCCTCCCTCCATTCATTCATTCATCTATCCAATTGCATTTAACTGCTTGCTGTGTGCAGAGCCCTTTACTAAGCGCTTGGGAAAGTACAGTGCAACGATAAACAGTAACTTTCCTGTCCACCAGGAGCTCACAGTCTAGAGGCTAGAGGGAGGGAGGCAGACATCAGCACAAATAAATAAAATTACAGATATGTATATATATACATATGTTCTGTGGGGCTGGTTGGGGGTGGGGAGAATTGGTATTTGTTAAGCGCTTACTATGTGCAGAGCACTGTTCTAAGCACTGGGTAGATACAGGTTAATCAAGTTGTCCCAAGTGAGGCTCACAGTTAATCACAGTTACAGATGAGGTAACGGAGGCACAGAGAAGTCAAGTGACTTGCCGACAGTCACACAGCTGCCAAGTGGCAGATCCGGGATTCGAACCCATGATCTCTTACTCCCAAGCCCGGGCTCTTTTCCACTGAGCTACGCTGCTTCTCTGTTTACAGCCTGGGGAGAAGAGCAAAGGGGGCAAATCAGGGCGATGCAGCCAGCCTTAATCCCCATTTTACAGATGAGGGAACAGAGGCGCCGAGAAGTGAAGTGATTTGCCCAAGGCCACACAGCAGAAAAGTGGTGGAACCGGGATTAGACTGCATACCCGGTGTGGGCAGGGATTGTCTCCCTTTACTGTTGAATTGTACTTTCCAAAGGCTTTGTTCAGTGCTCTGCACACAATAAGCACTCAGTAAAATACGATGGGGTGAATGAATTAGATCCCAGGGCCTTCCCACTCCTAGGCCCGTGTTCTAGCCAGTAGGCCCTCATAGTGGTTTAGTGGAAAGAGCACAGAATTGGGAATCAGAGGTCATGGGTTCTAATTCCAACTCCAACACTTCTCGGCTGTGTGACTCTGGGTAATTTAACTTCTCTGTGCCTCACTTACCTCATCTGTAAAATAGGGATTAACACTGTGAGCCCCAGTGGGACAACCTGATTGCCTTCTATCTACCCCAGATCTTAGAACGGTGCTTGGCACATAGTAAGCACTTAACAAATACCATTATTATCAGTGCTTAGAACAGTGCTTGGCACTTAATAAGCGCTTAATAAATGCCATCATCATCATTTTTATCATTATTCCTTCCCCCTTTCCTTCCCTCCGTGCACCGAGGATTTGGGATTTCCCGAGGAAGGAATCTCTAATCCCCCCATCAGCCCCACCCCTTAGCACGCCGGGTTCCTGACACCCGCCAAAGAAGCAGGACAGCGGACTCCCCAAAGGAGATAGTGACCTCCACCCATTACAACTAACGACTTGATAAGGCTCTGGACAGCCCCTATAAAGACTTGCTAATGGCAATTTAGAATTTGTGGATTCCCCAGTTCCATAGTCCCCACCTACCAGAGGAACCTGCTTTGCTCTACAGAGCATCTGGGGCAGCTCCACACTTCCACAGTAATAATAATTATCATTATGGTACTTGTTAAGCGCTTACTATGTTACAAGTTAATCAGGTTGGACACAGTCCCTTTCATTCATTGATTCATTCAATGAGTGAGTCCCTGTCCCACATGGGACTCACAATCAATCCCCAACCTCTCCTCCCCCTCTCCCGTCCCATCCCCTCAGCACTGTACTCGTCCGCTCAACTGTATATATCTTCATTACCCTATTTATTTTGTTAATGAGATGTACATCACCCTGATTCTATTTATTTGCTATTGTTTTAATGAGATGTTCTTCCCCTTGATTCTATTTATTGTCATTGTTCTTGTCTGTCTGTCTCCCCCGATTAGACTTTAAACCCATCAATAAACCCAGTAGATGTGGGTTTAAACCCACAGTGAACCCATCTGTCTCTATCTGTTACCAATTTGTACATTCCAAGCGCATAGTACAGTGCTCTGCACATAGTAAGCGCTCAATAAATACTATTGAATGAATGAATGAATTTTACAGATGAAGTAACCGAGGCCCAGAGAAGTGAAGTGACTTGTCCAAGGTCACACAGCAGACATGTGGCAGAGGGGGGATTACAACCCAGCTCCTTCTGACTCCCAGGCCTCTGCTCTATCCACTAAGCTACGCTACTTCTCTTATGTCCTACGCTCTCTCCCCCCGCAACGCCTTAAATCCCTTCCCCCTTTTTCAACCCCCACTCCTCACAAATCTGCCATCTTTCCCCCCACCCAGAGACCTTTGTTCTTTTGACTCCTTCCACTATTGTAGAAAAGCAGCATGGCCTAATTTATAGAGCATGGGCCTGAGATTCAGAAGGTCAAGGGTTCTAATCCCAGCTCTGCCACATGTCTGGTGTGTGACCTTGAGCAAGTCACTTTGCTTCTTTGTGCCTCAATTACCTCAACTGAAAAATGGGGATTGAAACTATGAGGGAAATGAGGGATAAGGACTGTGTCCAAACCCTATATGCTTGTATTGTTATTATTATTATAGTATTTGTTAAGCGCTTACTATGTGCCAAGCACTGTTCTAAACGCTGGGGTATATGCAAAGTAATCAGGTTGTCCTACATGGCTCACAGTGTTAATCCCCATTTTACAGATGAGGTAACTGAGGAACAGAGAAGTGAAGTGACTTGACCAAGGTCACACAGTAGACAAGTGGTGTCAACAGGATTAGAACCCATGTCCTTTGACTCCCAAGCCTGTGCTTTTTTCACTAAGCCATGCTACTTGAATCCACCCTAGCTCTTAGTACAGTGCCTGGCACATGGTAAGCACTTAACAAATACCATAATTATTATTATTATTATTAATATTCTACGGTCATTCTACCCAGTTTGGTCTCCCTAATCAAACTACCTTATCTTGACGCAGAGATCAACAGACACAACACCACCCTTCCACTGAGCCAACTTTCTGGCTCCCAGGTCTCTCTGCCCACCTTATATCACCTTCACAGTCCCCCTCAACCCTGGATCATCTTTACAATCCACTTTCCCCGCTCCTGCGCCCGACCTGCTGAGTGCTGTTGGAGAAAACCCAGGTACTTTTCTGATCTTGCCCATCATAAAAGCATTCTTATCCCCTTCAACTCGGCCCTCTTCACTGCCCGACAACAATATTTCTCCTTCCTAATTCACTCCCATATCCACTGTCCACACCAGCTCTTCCAAACATTTAACTCCTTCCACACACCTCCTGTCCTCCCCCACTATCTCTAATCCTGGATCCACTACTTGCCTGTTTTGGGGCCTTGGGAACCTCGTTTTGCTTCTCTGTGCCTCAATTACCTCATCCATAAAATGTGGGAAGGGGACGGTGTCCAACTTGATTAACTTGTAATAATAATAATTATGGCATTTGTTAAGCGCTTACTATGTGCCAAGCACTAGTGCTGGGGCAGATACAAAGCAAGCAGGTTGTCCCACGTGGGGGTCACAGTCTAAATCCCCATTTTAGAGCTGAGGCAACTGAGGCTGAGAGATGTTAAGTGGCTTGCCCAAGGTCACACAGCAGACAAGTGGGAGAGCCTGGATTAGAACCCATGACCTCTGACTCCCAAGCACATACTCTTTCCACTAAGCCACGTTGCTTCTCGCTGCTTGTAACAGTAGAACCCGCCCTTAGAACATACTTGACAAATTGTAAACGCTTAACAAATGCGATCATTATTTCCATGTATGGGCCTGGCCACATATTTCATCAATGAAAATGAAACAATCAAGTGTGATCTCCCTAAAATTTACCCTGCTTCTCTCCAATTGCCCCCTTTCTTCTCCACCATCTTAGATTCTCCCTATATTCCCTGCAGTAACTCAAGAAGAAATCTTTCACTTCCTCTCTATACTCCCTCCACCTGTGTGTCTGACTCCAGCCCTTCATAGCTCTTTAAAACATTTGCTCCCCCGTGACTGCCATCTTCAACAGTTAACTTTCCAACGGCTTCTTTCCTACAGCTTTCAAACGTGCGTTAAGTACCCTCTTTCCTAAAAAAAAAAAAAAAAAAAACCCTCCCTTGACCTCACTTCTCTCTGCAGTTATGACCCCATTTCCCTCCCACCATCCTTTCCAAACTTTTAAAGTTGTTTACACCTGCGGTCTCCCCTTCCTCTCCTCCAGTTCTCTGCTTGAGCCCCTGGATTCTAGCTTCCTCAATTACTCCACGGAAACAGCCTTCTCCACGGTAATCAGTGACCTTCTTCTTGCCAAATCTGATGGCTTCGCCTCTATCCTAATCCTCCAAACCTCCTATCTGTCTTTGACATGTGGATCCAAGCACTTATCCTATCCTGCCTTGATTGCTGCATCTGCCTCCTCGCTGACCTCCCTGCCTCCTGTTTTTCCCCCTCCAGTCTATACTTCACTCTGCTACAAGGATCATTTTCTAAAAAAAAATTCAATCCACATCTTTCCACTTATCGAGAAGATCCTGTGGTTGCCCATACACCACTGCATTGAACAAAAACTCCTCATTATTGGCTTAAAGCCCTCAACCAGCTCTTCCCCTCCTACCTCACATCAATGATTTCCTTCTACAGCCCAGCCCACACATTATGTTCCTCTAGTCTCAGTTTACTCACTGTGCCACAATCTCGTCTATTCTCCCTGTAGCCTGGAACTCTCCCCCCCTCCATATACACCAGACCACCATTCTCTCCACCTTCAAAGCATTATTAAGGTCATGTTTCCAGGAGGCCTTCCTCAATTAAAGCCCTCTTTTCCCTGGCTCCCTCTCCATTCTGGGTGGTCTATGTACTTGGTTCATGATGGTGGTGGTGCTCGAAGATCCAATTTCAGGGCTCCAGATTGTTCTGCTATCTTCATTGCCCTGAATCATGGATTCTAAGTCAAAAGAAAATTTAGTAATCTGATAAGAGGGCCAGGATGATGTCCTTTGAAAAGAGTAGAACACTGGGTCATTTAGCACATGGACAGTGCCTTGGGCCTTGGGAGAGGCATTTTGGTGGGAATGAGTCTCCTGTGAGACTCATAAGGAAACTGAGGATTCCCAGTGGACCCTGTAACTTTCTGGTCCCATAAGTCTTTGATGTTACCAACCATATTTTTTATCAACCACAGGTACTTCAGGAATTGAGTCCCAGCAGTTGGTGAGGAAAAGCCATAGCCTGTGTCCCATTCTGTTCACTCACTCATGTGACGTGGTGTGGTGAAATCTCTGTCTCTGTGTTTCTTATTTCCTCTATTGTCAGGAACCTTACAAGGGGAATCATGAGTCTTACTGAATAGTTCTATGGTGTTTCGAGGTCACTGGATGAAAGTTTCCATGTTAGTACAAATGGGAAAGAATGATCCTTCTTGTATCACGACTTCTGAGAGGATGTGAAAATCATTATAAGGCTACAGTTTAAGCATTAGGTAATGCCACCACGTCAGAGCTTCTCAAAAATCTCACAGTTGGAAACAATGACAGCTGTCCTCCTCTGGAGAAACCAAAAGCCCATTGCTTTCCTGTTTGGCACAGAGTTCTAGGTTTAACAACAGTTTAAACACTTGAAGGTGGTGACTCAATCTACTTCCAGAATAAATCTGCAAATTTATTTATTGAGGGCCTTATAAGGTATGAGGAATTTAGTATACATGTGAAAGATTAGAAACTTTTTACCCAACCTTTTTGCTCAGTGAGTCAGTGCATAATACAGTGCTTGGCACATAGTAAGCGATTCATTTATTCATTTAACTGTATTTATTAAATGCTTACTGCGTGCAAAACCCTGTATTAAGCGCTTGGAAGAGTGCAGTACAACAATAAACAGACACATTCCCCGCCCATGAGTTTAGAGTCTAGGGGCGGGGGGTGGGAAGACAGAAATTAATACACATAAATTACAGATTTGTATATAAGTGCTGTGAGGCTAGGAGGGGGGTTGAACAAAAGGAGCAAATCAGGACTAGAGAAGGGAGTAGGAGAAGAGGAAAGGAAGTTTCGTCAGGGAAGGCCTCGTGGAGGAGATGTGCCCTCAGTAAGGCTTTGAAGTGGGGGAAAGTAACTGTCGGTCGGATTTGAGGAGGGAGGGAGTTTCAGACTAGAGGCAGGATGTGGGCAAGGGGTCCGAAGCGAGATAGAGGAGATCGAGGCACAGTGAGAAGGTTAGCATTAGAGGAGCTAAGTGTGTGAGCTGAGTTGTAGTAGGAGAGTAGTTAGGTGAGGAAGGAGGGGGCAAGGTGATTGAGTTCTCTAAAGCCAATGATGAGGAGTTTCTGTTTGATGCGGAGGTGATTGGGGCAATCCCTGGAGTTTCTTGTATCTATCCCAGCACTTAATACAGTGCTTGGTACTCCAGACTGTGAGCTCATTGTGGGAAGGGAATATGTTTGTTGTTGTATCGTATTCTTCCAAGCACTTATTATAGTGTTTTGCATACAGTAAGTGCTCAATAAATATGATTGAATGGTACGTAGTAAATTCTTAACAATAACATTTGTTAATATGAGCTCCTTGAGAGGAAGTATGGTGTCTACCAATTCTATTACACTCTCTCAAGTACTTGGAACAGTTTTCTGCTCAGGATACTCAACAATTATTTGTTGATTGGTTACTGAAATATTTTAAACTTTTAGAGATTTTTCTAATAATTAATGAATAGATAGCCCAGTGAAGAACTTTACCCTCAGTTTATAAAGGACGGAATTAAAAAAGAGAGATTAAGGAGTATATCTAAGATCACCACAGCATTGCAGTTTCAAAATCGAACATTGCATACAGGTAAAGGAACAGGTAACTTCCTAGAAACACAAGGGCTATTAAAAACTACACTATTTGGGATGCAGGTAAAATGTATGCCACGAATTGGTGAAGTAAAAGTGGTCACCAGGGGAGAGAGAGTCATTCTACAAAACCTAAAAAGCTCACACAACTGAGAACAGGAAAGCCCAAAAGGAGTAGCAGCAGGTTAGGCACAAACAGGAAATTAAGTTGAGCAAAGAGGAGTTTGAATAATAATAATTATAATGGTATTTGTTAAGCACAGACTATGTGCCAAACACAGTTCTAAGTGCTGCGGTAGATAAAAGGTAATCAGGCTGTTCCATATGGGGCTCACAGTCTTAATCCCCATTTTTCAGATGAGGTCACTGAGGCACAGAGAAGTTAAGTAACTTGCCCAAAGTCACCCAGCTGACAAGTGATGGAGCCGGAATTAGAACCCATGATCCTGACTCCCTAACTTGTGCTCTTTCCCCTAAGCCACGCCGCTTCTCTGTTGTGAGGCATGCCAAAAGAAAATAACTTAAAATTCTTCACTTATTTTGAAAGCAGGAAGTTGGGTAGGACTTCAGTGGGATCACCTGGTATTTAAGGATGAGAAGGAGATAGCAAAAAGACTAAATGCAATCTTTAAATTGATCTTTACTAAGGAAGATGTTAGAAAGAATCCAGCACGGAAACTGTATTTTTTAATAGTTGGGGCTGAGAAACTGGATCAAGTTGCGGGGACCACAAGGGATGTCTTAGACCAAATTGTAAACTAGACGTAAACAGATCTCCATGCCCAGATAGAATCGACCCAAAAGTTATGACAGAAGTCAGGTGGGAAGCTGCAGAATTCTTTGCAAGAGCAATGATTTGTTGTTGCAAATAGCCATTGAACAAGAGGATGAACAGGTGGCCAGTGAAATATATACTTTATAAAAGGGTTCCAGAGATTATCCTGGAAAATACACTGGCAGGTCTTATTTTTATATATAGATAATCGGTAAAATTTCTCATTAAGTTTAGCATCCATGAACACTTGGAAAATCTCAATCAGTAAAGAGAAAAAACAACCTGATTTCTCTGAGAAAAATCTTGCTTCATGAACCTTTAGGAATTTCTTTGGAATGGGATATAATTCTAAAGATAGAGGAAAACCCTTGAACATAACTGATTCAGCTTTTCAAAAGTCCTCTTAAAAAAGATTCCACACCAGAGGCTTCCAAAAAACACCTCCAAAAACTGAGGAATAATGGGATTGGAGGGAAGTTTCTATCAAGGAGAAAAATATGAATAAAACGTAGGAGTCAAAGAATAGGGATAACGACCATTTCAAGGTAATGTGGTGTACATACAGGGATTTCTCAGGGATCACTGTTGAGAATTTCTTCTTGGAATTCCCGCACCCCCATCATTCAGCAGACCACTGTTTTCCCTATCTTTAAAGCCTTTTTGAAATCACTTCTCCTCCAAGAGGTCTTTCCTGATGAATCTCTCATCTTCCCCCTCTACTTCATTCAGTTGTATCTATTGAGTGCTTATCGTGTGCAGAGCACTGTACTAAGCACTTGTAAAGTACAATTCATCAATAAAGAGAAAGACAATCCCTGCCCACACCGGCTTTCCCCTACTGCTGTCACTCAACACAGCCCTCTGTTTCTTCCTTCACCAGTAACACTTAAATATATATCTTTAAACATTATTGGTTTACCTACCTATCTTAGTGTCTGGCTCCTCCTCTAGATTGTAAGCTTTTTGAGTGTAGAGATCTGTCTATTAATTTTATTGCATTCTCCCAAGCTGTGTATCCCTCAAGCACTTGGATACTCATCCTAACTCCACAATACTTATGTAGATATTATTATACTCTACTAACTCTTCTATCTGTCTCCCTTACCGGAATGTATTCTGCTTGTGGGAAGGGATTGCGTCTACCAACTGTGTGGTGCTGTACTTTCCCAAGTGCTTAGTACAGTGCTTTGCACATAGTGAACACTACTCAATATATACCATTTATTGATTGATCCCAAGTGCCTTGAAAAATGCTCTGCACAGAATAAGGGCCCAACAAATACTATTGATTAATTGACTAGAGCTACAAAAAAGGTTGTACATTACAGTTACTTTATAGACCTTCAGTTGATCTGAATCATGATGCCATAATGGCACCAAGAACTATCTCTGTGTCTCTCTGTTATTGATTTGGTTTTCCACTACTTTATCATCCTTGCATCATTTTATAGGCTGCTGCCTAGGTACTAGAATTAGGTGATGGCATTCAGTTGCATCTTGCTGATGGAGATTCTCAGCTGTGACTAGAGTTTTCCAGTTCCAGCCTGGTACATAATTTAGTATTCTTTGGACATTAGTTCTTGAATCACTCGTACTGAAGTTCCTAAATGCTGATGACTGCGTTCTGGAAAAACACACCCCAAGAGGCGTGCAGGTGATTATGAACCACTTCTCAGAATCAGCAGAGTACAAAAATAATTGAAATAGCAATTTCAAATTTATAGCAGGTATAAATCTATTTAAAGGTTTAGCTGAAACTCATATGCAGTAATAAAACCATATCACATAAAATCAATGTTAGTATATATGTGTTTATTATTAAATTTGTTGATGCATTCACTATGGTTTTGTAAGATGTGGTTTAAAGGTGCTTTCAGGACACTAATGGTACCATTTTAGTGCACTGAGGCAGTAATTTGCTAAATGAGATCATTGTGGCCTAGTGGCCTGGAATAATTTTTGCAGTTTCCCCAAATGCCTAAGTGATTCCCAGTTTATGAATTAGAATGATGTTGTTTAAGTATGAGATCTGAACACTATTCAAGATGATCTCCCCTTCTTATTTGCTCTACACTTCTTCTACCTCCAACCCCTTGCTCAAGTCATTCCCCGCATCTGAAACTTCCTCTCCTTTTAAATTCTGCCCTACCAAAGTTTTCCTTGTCCTCAATCAATGCTCTTCTGAAATTCCACCGCCTCTAGGAATCTTTCCCTGATTAATTCCTTCTTCTCTGCTATATCAACCCAATAAACACATTTTACACTTCAGTGTGATTACATCCATCCTCAGCACCAATGCACATGAATTGATATGTAGAATAGAGGTATACATTGGTCTAGGTTTGCTACTCATTCACTTATTCATCTTTCATGCACTTGCTATTAATAGTTATGTAATTGCCCCTCCTGCTTCCACTACTTTTAAATAATTTAGGTTAGCCTACCTCTCCCTTTAGTTTGAAAACTTCTTGAGAGAAGGGACTGTGTCTTTTGGTTCTCTTGAACTTTCTCAAGTGTTTAAAGCTCTGCCCACTCTAAACAGTCATTAAATATTGCTGATTGATTATTCATGTGCTTACCCAGCTACTTTGTTAGCACTGCACTGGGAAAGTTCAGACTACTAACGAAGTTCAATTTCTCTGTTCTCCTCACTACCTCGTGGCTCAGTGGAAAGAGCACGGGCTTTGGAGTCAGGGCTCATGAGTTCGAATCCCAGCTCTGCCACTTGTCGGCTGTGTGACTGTGGGCAAGTCACTTCACTTATCTGCGCCTCAGTTCCCTCATCTGTAAAATGGGGATTAAGACTGTGAGCCCCACGTGGGACAACCTGATTCCCCTATGTCTACCCCAGCGCTTAGAACAGTGCTCGGCACATAGTAAGCGCTTAACAAATACCAACATTATTATTATTATTACCTGTATTCCCAACTCCCATAAAAGGAACAAGTTGGGGTGAACTCAAGGTGTTCACAGAAAGATGAGAACAGCATTCTCAGATTTGTCCAGCCCCCTGTGGAAGAGAAACTGTGTCTGACCTGAACATCCTGTTTATATCCCAGTGCTAAACAAATATCACAATTATTATTATTATTATTATCATTATTATTGCCTACCTGTGAGTAGCCCTGGATGGGCAAAGAGCTGAAGGTGGCTGGGTCTAGGGAGAACCCCCAGAACGATTCTTTGGGGTACATTTACCTCCTCAGCTGGTTCTCCAGAGTTTGGGGTTAGAGAGGCAGGGGATATGGAGAAAGTCTGCCAAATCCAGAAGTGAAACAACAACATCTTAATGTTCAGAGCTCATTAACAAGAGAAATCACAAAATCATTGCATGGAAGCTATGATGATGGTATTTATTTAGTACTTACTCTATGCCAAGAACTGTGGTAGGCACCAGAGTAGGTACATATAAGATAATCAAATGTCCCACCATCCCTGTCCTATGTAGAACTCACTTTCATCATTGACCGCTATTATACCTGTGCATTTCTCTGAAAAAAATCAGGATCTGTGGTTTACTTTGATGTAGAATAGCTTATCTGAGAGGGTAGCAGGGGAAGAAGCTAAAGAGGCAGAGTGATTCTGGAACTTCCATTCCAACATAAAATGTGAGTTTGAAGAGGGAATAGGGTAATAATGATTAATCAATCAAGTATTTTTGGAGCTTCTCATGTGTGCAAAAACACTGTTGTAAGTGCTTGGGAGAGTACGATAGAACTAGTAAGTAATAATAATGATAATAATGGTATTTGTTAAGCATTTACTATGTGTTCTAAGCTCTGGGGAAGATACAAAGTAATGAGGCTGTCCCACATGGGGCTTTCAGTCTTAATCCCCACTTTACAAATGAGGTAATTGAGGCACAGAGAAGTTAAGTGACTTGCCCAAGGTCACACAGCAGACATGTGGCAAAGGGGGGATTAAAACCCACATCCTCTGCCTCCCAAGCCTGTGCTCTTACCACTAGGCCATGATGCTTCTTACTAGGCCATGAAGGAACCCTGGCCTCAGGGAATTTACAGTGTAGTGGAGGTTACAGACACTGAAATAAATTACAGATAGGAGGAAGAAGGAAAACTATAGCACATTATGTGGGTGAATGCTTAAGCGATACAGTATGTAAGCTAGGTACATAGGTACTATGGAATATTGAGAATCCAGTAGAACTGATAGGTAGAAAAGTTCTTGTTAAGTTCATAGAGCAGCTGAAGGATGGAAGACAGAGCCGGTAGAGCGCTGTCAAATCACAGAGAGATGGTGTGGCATATGCTAGAATGAGTCATAAAAATGGAAAGAATCAGTACTGTGCACCCAGTTTTCTAATACTACTAATAATAGTATTTGTCAAGCACTTATTATATGTCAAGCACTGGGGTTCTCCTATAATAATAATGTTGGTATTTGTTAAGAGCTTACCAAGCACTGTTCTTAGCGCTGGGGTAGATACAGGGTAATCAGGTTGTCCCACATGAGGCTCACAGTCTTCATCCTCATTTTACAGATGAGGGAACTGAGGCCCAGAGAAGTTAAGTGACTTGCCCACAGTCACACAGCTGACAAGTGGTGGAGCCGACATTTGAACCCATGACCTCTGACTCCCAAGCCCGGACTCTTTCTACTGAGCCACGCTGCTTCCCTGAGAAGGTTGCCTTCTCACTAAACCCCATGTTAAAGAAAACATGTTGAATAGTACTCACCTGTTCTGATTCCGCACACAAATCCATGCAGGTAGCAGCATGA
This sequence comes from Ornithorhynchus anatinus, assembly GCF_004115215.2. Lineage (NCBI taxonomy): Eukaryota > Metazoa > Chordata > Mammalia > Monotremata > Ornithorhynchidae > Ornithorhynchus > Ornithorhynchus anatinus. Next base: position 17,952,914 of record NC_041737.1, read on the forward strand.
ACTATTGGAAAGAGCAAGGACCTGGAAGGCAGGGGTCCTGGGCTATAATCCTGGCTCCACCACTTATCTGCTGAATGACCTTAAGCAAGTCACTTCACTTCTCTGTGCCTCAGCTTCCTCATCTGTAAAATGGAGATTAGATGATAGTCCTAGTTAGACTGAGGGACAGAGACTGTGTCTGACCTGATTATTTTGTGTCTACTACAGTAGATGGCACTTAGTAAACACTTAACAAATATCATAGTTAGTATTCATTCAATTCATTCAATCATATTTATTGAGTGCTTAACTGTGTGCAGAATACTTTCCTAAACACTTGGGACAGTACACTCTAACAGACACATTCCCTGCCTACTCAAAAGATTGCTTTGTTTCCAAAATGGAGTCACGTTATCAGAGGACCTTCCCAACTGCTTGCTAGCCTAACACATCATGACAGAACTGAGTGTACATTGAGAACGAAGGGCAGATCAGAAATCCAACTTAACAAAGGAAATAGGGGCACAATAAAAAGCATTTTCCTGGGAAGATGCAGGTGTTTTTAAAGATGTTTGTACTGTTGTAGGTTAGCATGGATCTCAAGAGGACTAGAAGAACACCATCTAGCAGTGTACAACTTCAACATTTCCTTGAATAGCAAATGATTTAGATTTGGAACAGAATCCCTTAATGAGAGATAGGTGTGAATTTAAACTAAATGATGTTTCAGATCGCTGAGTTGGTTGAAAAGCCCCTTGTGATGAGGTCTGTATAAGTTAACGGGCTCTTTTAAATGCCTAATTAAACATAGTTTTGTCCCAAATGAAGACATTTTAAAAAAAGTACGTAACCCACTGCTCTGTACTTAACTGAGTGATTAAAGTGGGCAATCATGAGCAGACTGTTCAGCAAAAGCTTTTTTTTTTTTACTTGATTGATGTCAGTAAATTGGTCTTGGAACAATGATGCATTATGTGACATAGTTGGGAATGAGTCTTTGTTTTGAACATGGATAATGGAAGTACCGATAAAAAAAACCACAACACAAATTAAACTCAAAGAAAAGTGAGACAACAAGGAGATAAAGCTTACCAGGTAAAGGTAGGCAATAACTTGGCTCATTTTCCTTCATTCTATGCTGTAAACTCCTCCCTCTAGACTGTCAGATCATTGTGGGCAGGGAATACATTTACCAACTCTGTTCTATTGTACTCTCCCAAGGGCCTAGTACAGTGCTCTGCACATAGTAAATACTCAATAAATACCATTGATTGATTGGACCTCTAGTGATGGAATATCAAAAAAGTGTTAATAAACTTATGAGTTGAGTCTTAAAGAGAAAGGATAAAAGTGCTGAATATATGAAGTACAGGGTAATCTATATTGGATTGTTTTTAATTTGATGACTGCAACCTTTTGAAATTGTATAGGAGGTCAGCAAGGGTGACAGCAGGAAGGGTGAAGAGGTGTGCAGTGGTCTGATTGGAGTGTCAGAATGTTCTGGTGTCATGAGGAATAGGGGAGGGGTTCAAACAGGACTTGAGATCCATTTTTTTCCTAGAGAATGGGGATGCCCTAAGGAAAGAAATGCATTTTTATTTTCTAGTAGCTCCCAAGGTCAGACTACCAACTGGGGGCAGCCAGATCCAAAGAGATAATAACAATAATAATAATGATGATAGCAACAAGAATAATAATTGTTGTATTTGTTAAGTGCTTACTATGTACCAAGCACTGTACTAAGCACTGGGGTAGTTATAAGATAATTAGGTCTCGTATGGGGCTCACCAAGTAGGAGGGACAATAGGTGCTAAATCACCATTTTGCAGATGAGGCACAAAAAAGTTAAGTGACTTGCCCAGGGTCACACAGCATGTACAAGGCTTCCTTTGCTCCTGTGCTAGAGCTGCAAAGCGCTGTTGGAGGAAATCTAGATAACAGGCCAACTTCATCCACCTCAAGTTTATCCTTCACTGCTTTAACTCTGTTCTCTCCTCTGCCCTACAAAATTATTGGCATAACTGGGATTAGAACCCAGGTCCTATGGCCCCCAGGCCCACGCTTTTTCCGATAAGCCACACTGCTTCTTGACACATTAAGAGTAGCTTTATCTCTTAGATGTTTACTTGATCTAGTAGAGTGGTCCTTCTACTTGAAGAGGATGCTGCTGATGGTGAGAATATGGCTGTGAATGTAAGTGTCATTCAGAAAGAATCTCTCGCACAATCTCCTCCATAAAGCATTTCTCGGACACCAGTGGCTTAGTGGGGAAAGCAGTGTATTACTGCCAGCAGTGTATTCACTTCAGCTGTTTTTACAGTAGGATTGAAGGATAGCACTGCACCATCCATACTCTCTGACCTCATGACTGGAGTTTTTAGCCCCAGAGCAAAATGTCTCTGCGACTCCAACACCAACACCAGTTTGATGTCATTGTTGAGTATTTCACTCGGAGTGGTTTAGTAGTGAATTTCCAATTTCTGGCAGAAACCAGGAGAAAACCAAAAAAACCCCAAGAATCCCACTACGGAACTGTAGTTGAAGCTCGCAATAATGTGCGACAATGCGACCTTCTATGTTAGCCAATTCTAAATAATTAGCACTGTTGAAGATGAGTTTTCTTTTGTTTTAAACGTACCACCTTCAAGCTTTTCCTCACCATATTGAATGTTGAGAGCTGCCACGGGATTTCAATCAATGGTATTTAGTGAGTGCTTACTGTGTGCAGAACACTGTACTAAGCACTTGAGAGAGCACAATATACCAGAGTAGATAGACATATTCCCTGCCAGGACTTCTCTTTTCAAGAAGTCAAGGAAGACTGATAACTGTCGAAGCCAAAAGAGCATTTCACTACTTTTTCATAATTCACCTGGCCTAGTGGAAAGAGCATGGGCCTGGGAGTCAGAAGACTTGGGTACTAATCCCAGCTCTGCCAATTGCTTTGCCAATTATTTGTATGTGACCTTGGGCAAGCCACTTCACTTCTCTGTGCCTCAGTTTCTGTAAGGGGAAGCAGCGTGGCTCAGTGGAAAGAGCCCGGGCTTTGGAGCCAGAGGTCATGGGTTCGAAGCCCCGCTCTGCCACTTGTCAGCTGTGTGACTGTGGGCAAGTCACTTCACTTCTCTGTGCCTCAGTTACCTCATCTGTAAAATGGGGATTTATACTGTGAGCCCCACGTGGGACAACCTGATTTCCCTGTGTCTACCCCAGCGCTTAGAACAGTGTTCTGCACATAGTAAGCACTTAACAAATACCAACATTATTATTATTATTAAAATGGGGATTCAATACCTGTTCTCCCTCCTTCTTAAGACTGTGAGCTCCCATACGGGACAGGGGCTGTGTCCGACCTAATTAACTTGAACCTACTTCAGTGCTTAGAAGTGTTTGATACATAGGAAAAGCTTAACAAGTAGCATAAAATGAACCGGCTGATTCAGAGTTGAAGGTATTTTGTCTTTCCCTTTCTTCCCACATCACCAGTGCAGTGTGATAGACCTGGTCCTATTTTATCCAAAGTGTTTTTAAACACCATGCTTGTGGATGAGACCCAGAAACCTGAAAGCTGGTGTCAGAATATGTAACAAGGGGATGCACTTGGCTCCACTGAAGTGGGGACACACACTTAAACTTACTTAATAATAATAATAATAATAATGTTGGTACTTGTTAAGCGCTTACTATGTGCCGAGCACTGTTCTAAGCGCTGGGGTAGACATAGGGGAATCAGGTTGTCCCACGTGGGGCTCACAGTCTTAATCCCCATTTTACAGATGAGGGAACTGAGGCACAGAGAAGTTAAGTGACTTGCCCACAGTCACACAGCCAACAAGTGGCAGAGCTGGGATTCGAACTCATGAGCCCTGACTCCAAAGCCCGTGCTCTTTCCACTGAGCCACGCTGCTTAAACTTAAACACACACACTTACAGTCCCGATTAGACTGTAAGCCCATCAAACGGCAGGGACTGTCTCTATCTGTTGCCGACTTGTTCATCCCAAGCGCTTAGTACAGTGCTCTGCACATAGTAAGTGCTCAATAAATACTATTGAATGAATGAATTAAACGGGATGCCTGACTGCCTCTCACATGGCTCGAGACTTGATTTGACTTCTATACGTCTTTTTTCTCTTCTGTCCCTTACCAGGTCAAAAAAGGCAAACATTATTTTCCACAAGTCTTCCAGTGAGTGTGGCATAGGGAACAGAATATATAATGATTCTACTTTTTCAGGGATGCTGCTTAACTCTCCAATGAGAGAAGCTCTAGTTACCTCCTGCACAACCTGGAGAGAATGGGACCCATCAGCCTTTGAAAATTCTATTTTTTTCTTTCTCTGTAGAAGAAAGGTTAAATTTATTTTTTCCCAAGTGCAAAGTCTTAAATATTTATATGCTGTTAATTGCATGTGACCCTCATAAATGCCTTCCAGTATGAGGGGATTTGATTGGGAACAGAGACTTTCAGGTTACGATGTAATATTTTTCACCTGATAGCCTGAAGAAAATGTTTGCAAGGGCAGAGGGGCATGGAGGAGAGGTGGTGGTTGCTCCAGACTAGATGCCCAGGGTTGCTGTGGTCCAGAGATGGAGAGAGTTCCAAGATACTGTTTGGGGAGTGAGAGTGATTTTAGAGGATGGAGAAGAGGACTGAAGGCAGGGGGGAAATGAGACAAAGTTTGGGGAGGATGAAGAAATTCTTTCCTTTCTTTGTCTCAGGAAGAAGCCAAGCACATTTCTAGTCTACTTCTGCAATTCTAACACTTTCTTTTCTCTCACCCTTCTGTAATTTGGTCTGTAAATTTAACTTAATCTCATTAAACTCAGATGTATTTCTAAATGAGCTCTAGAATTTTAAACACCATTGTTCCAAACTCAACAAACTGTGAATTGTTTTTGAAATCAAAGACAGCTGTTCAAAAGAAAATAGTTGGTTTTTCTATGTTTAATTTATTTTTAATTGACCATTTTATCTATACAAAGTGACATCATTTTCTAGCCCTTGCAATTTGGTGAGAAGGCTTGGGATAAGTGAAAAGCAGGTAACTCATAAATCAGTTTCTTTCATGCCTTAATTCTGCTTTAATAATCAGTAAACTCAAAACTAAATATTCCTGAGATTATGATTATCAAATTGAATATATTCTTCTAAATCTACTCCAACCTAGAATTCTCACTGAACTACTCTGTAGAAAAGATTGAAACGTGGGCAGTAATAATTTGCGGCAATCCCATCTCTAAAGGACATTCAAAACAATTATGATTGTCCATAAGAGTATGAGGCACATCAATTCAAAAGGAAGTGAGGGGACTTATTTGTAAAACGAGGATTCATCTACAAAATGGGGACTAAATACCTCTTTTCACACTTACTTAGATTTTAAGTGCCATGTGGGATAAGGTTTTTACCCCAGTGTTCAACCCAGAGTAAATGTTTAAATATATACCATAATTATTTTCTTCTTCTTATTGTTATTAATTGGTAGAGGTTGAATGGTATTCAGTATAAAATTACATTGTAAATGCATCAGATACATTAACCTAGTGCTATTTGTTTAGACCCTTAAATGAAACATGGGGTCAAATTTAATCAGTGGACTTATAAAAGTTAACAAATGTCCTGCTTTAATGCCTGAAAATGATCAATTTCTCTTTAATAATTGACAGGATTCTCCAATACTTCCCTGAGAAACACACAAATTATTATCAAAATTTGATCAGAAAACAGCCTCACTAAATATTTCATCTTAATGATAATGTGTGTAGCAAAGGGCTTGGAGTTTTCATCAATCTTTGAAATGAAAGACATTTGCAGATTATTATTATTTTTTTTTAGCACACTGCCTTTGTGCCAAGTTCAAGGATGAAAGTTAGCATTTGAACATAAACTTTGCTTCTTTGCTTTTGGACAGTAAACAAAGAATGAACCTTGAGAGAAAGAGAGAAACCAATCAGTTTATTTCCCTTAAGAGTTCTTCTTTAAATGTAAAGTTCCTGACCTTGCAGAAATCCTAAGTCACTTTGGACAGTTAGGCCTAGTTAGTAGCTAGAGGTTACATTCCTATAAACCAGCTTCCAGGATTCAGTATGGATCAGCCCATTAAGTCACAGAGTTTTGCCTGGAGACTGAATCGCTTGGGTCCCCTCAGAATTGTCCGTATTTTCTCCAAGTAGCTGGAATTCGGGGCTCTGTCAGCGTAGCCAATATAGATCCAGGGGTGGAACTGTAATGTCTAGACTGTAAGCTCCTTTAGACTGCTGTGGGCAGGGAATGTGTCAGTTTATTGTTATATTGTTATATTGTACTGTCCCAAGCACCTAGTACAGTGCTCTGCACACACTAAGCCCTCAATAAATATGATTGACTGATTGACTGACTGCTGTCCGTGGCTCCTGTGATGTTCACTCTGCAACCACCAGTTCTGGACTACTGGGTATATACCATGTCAACTTCAGGCCAGAAAGAGGCTATTTCATCACCCTCCAGGGCGTGACGTATATTGGATGAAACATGCAGTGTTTCTCTTCTGACTGTAACCTGCTGCCTATCCCATATTTGCAGAGGTCATCAATCAGTGGTTTTCATTCAAATCAATGGTATTTAATGAGTGCTGACTGTGGGCAGAGCATGTACTAAGCACTTGGGAGAGCACAATACAACAGAGTTGGAAGACACACTCCCTGCCCATAAAGAGCTTAAATTCTTGAGGGGGAAACAGACATTAATATAAAGAATTTATAGATATGTACTTAAGTGCTGTGGGGCTAAGGATGGGGTGAATATCAAGTGCTTAAAGATTACAGATCTAAGTGGCTAGGGGACAGAGAAAGGAGGAGTGGGGGAAGAGAGGGCTTAATTAGGGAAGGACTTTTGGAGGAGATATGATTTTAATAAGGATCAGAAGGTAGACGGAGTGGTGGGCTATCATATATGCAGGGGGAGGAAGTTCTAGGACAGAAGAAGGATGTGGGGTAAAGGGGACGATGGTGAGATTGAGAAGACTGAGGGACAATGAGCAAGCTGGTGCTAGAGAGCAAAGTGTATGGGCTGAACTGTAGTAGTAAATTAGTTACGGTAAGGTAAGCGGGGATGAACGATTGAGTGCTTTAAATCCAATGGTATGGAGTTTTTGTTTGATGCGGGGGTAGCTGCTGGAGATTCTTGAAGAATGGGAGATTTGGCCTGCACTTTTTGTTAGAAAAATGATCTGGGCAACGAAGTGAAGAATATCCTGTAAGCACTTAATACAGTGTTGTATACACATTAATCACTCAATAAATACGATTGATTGACTGGACTTGATGGACAGGGAAGCAGCATGGCCTAGTGGATAGAGCACGGGCCTGGGACGCAGAGGAGCTGACTTTTAATGCCGGCTCCACCACATGTCTGCAGTGTGATCTGCAGTGTGATCATGGGCAAGTCACTTAACTTCTCTGTGCCTCAGTTTCCTAATCGGCAAAATGGAGATTTAGACTTTGGGCCCCATGTGGAACAGACTCTGTATCCAACCTCATTAACTTGTACCACCTCAACACTTAATATAAGGTCAGGGATCAAACATCTTTTTGACCACTGATGGAGGCAGAATCTTAAGCTCAGAGTATTGCTACTTACACTCATCACTGAAAAGCATCTGAGAGCCTCTGATGTTGGGAAAGAACAGAACCCAAGACAAAGCTCTGCACCTTATAGACACCGGGTACAATGCTCTTTTTATAGTAGGCATTCAGTACTTGGCTCTACATATGATCGGCAATTAGTAGAGTATTGTCCACATGGTAGACTGTCAGCACAGTTCTGGCTGTTACGCAGTGGCTAAACTCAATCCCAGCTGGTCAGTTGGGTCAGCGAAGTTGCAACGTTACAGTGCTCTGACTATAATTAGTGCTCAATCAATAGCACTGATTGATTGATTGATTGGTCAAACAAAGCTTTTGCTGACTTTCTCTGACTGGCAATCAAATGGAGAGGAGCCATTTGTTTTCAAAGTCCCATCTGGCTTTCATTTGGGGCATTTACACCTTCAGTATTTCATTGCACTGTTCAAAAATAGCTCTGGTGCATTATTATAATTTTGTCCTAATTATCAATGACTATTTTGAGGATGATTAAATATAGATTCCAGAAAGAGAGAGACCTGGGGAAAAAAAAAGTATTGTAAACCCAAGTTTCCTAATTAAAGTTACAAAGGCATCCACTCTTAATATGGCGGTCAGGAAAGCTGGATGATAAGAAAATAAAACAACAGAATTAAAAACATTACAAAACTCCACTTTTAGAGAAATAAATAATCCCACATTGGAAAAGAAAAACAGGCAATAAATCAGTTGAATAAATACAGACCCAAATCTGGATACAATTATCTCAAATGAGTTAATAAGTTAATTCAAAATAATATTTTAGGCTTTAAGCCACAGGCTCACAGTTTCACCATTTCTTTCTCAGCATCAGTTTTCTGAATCTGGTCTGCATTTATTTTAGTGGAAGTGGGTGAAGTCTTGAGACATAATTAAATTACTTTTTTATGAACATATGCTGCACCAGTGCCATTAAATTACAGTTTCCTCAAGGTTTAATTTATGAATTAGAGTACAAACTGAAAATGAAGATGTTCTAAATGTAGTTATACACATATTCAAAAATACACACACACACAACACATAAATACATATATATGTATGAGTTTACTGGTTTATCAGGGAAATCTCAGAAAATTGACAGCACCAAGATTGCTTCTATGAAACAGAGGCTGAAATTAGACTCCTCTGAAAAGAATTCACTGAGCTTTCGGTTTATTTCAAACATGGACTCAGCAGGCATAGACTACGTGCCATTGTAACTAAAGTCAAACTAGCAATATAATAATCAGTGCTGGAATCCAAGGTCAAAGCATTTAGAGTCTGCTATTTTGAGCTGAAATACTCAGAACATACAGCATTATTAAAACGTCTTGGCTAAATATGAGTAATCTTGTTTATACTTTCTAGGGGAAAAAGGAAATTTTGGGGCAGGCAGAGACATTCCTATAATAAACCATTCCATAATAATAATAACAGTGGTATTTACTGAGCACTCACCGAACACAATGCTCTATTCTAAATGCTTGTGAAAGTACAACAGAATCATGAGACATCTTCTCTGTTCACAAGGCTTTTACACTCTACTGGGGGAAAGAGATATTATTTACCAGCTGTCCACTTCAGCTTGCACCTTTGTTCCCCCCACGCTGTGCTAGTCTAACAATCACCTACTGCCGCAGTTCTGCCAATATCTGTCTCCTCTACATTTGATGGACATAGGAGGCCGTGGGGATTGGTGAAAAGAAACTGTGTTTCAAAAGCCAGATTTTCTTGATGACTAAGCAAGATTTAAGCATATATACATATTTATGCATATATACATATGTATACACACATATATACATACACATATATATGCCTATATATTTATACACACACACACATGTGGTTAGTGTTGATGCGTCTACCTACCGGTGTGTGTTTTTGAGGAGTCCTACTGTTTGGGGAGTTTTTGGCTAATGGGGCCAAAATAATTTTGTTTTTCTGAGAATGAGTGAAGAAGAAATGCACACCTTCAGTTTGATGTTGAAAAATGGGCATTTTAAATGCCTTCAGATAGAACAGTCAATCAATATTTGTTGACTTATGAACTTTGAGTTGATCTGTTTTCCTTGTTCATTACTTAGGAAAGGAATGAAAAAATTAGAATGTATATGAAAATAACTCATCAAACAAGTCATGATCTAATGTTTCAATTTGATTTTTGCAGGAAAAATATAAATGATTTGATCTTTGCAGTTTCTAGCCAATTACATATTTGGTTCTTGCCTTAGCTCCTTTAGCTGTCAGTGACAGCCAGCCTTTAAAACTTGGACATAACACTCTTTCAGCTGCATATCAAGAGGTAAACAACTAAAGAGACTACTCCTTTGATGCCTCCGTACAAGCCTGTTGCTTGTTAAATTTTCTTCCAGGAATCAAAAATGATTTCCTGTTGCAGGTTCACTGAAACCTTTTCTCCAGCAAAGTTCAGAATGCAGTGCTGCAATTTTCCTATTTGTTAATTTTCCTCATTGAACTCATTCTGTCTTTTAAATATCCCCTTTCCTCCAGTCCATCTCACTTAACAGTAAATGCAGAGGATTATATACATGCTTTTTGTTATATACAACATTCCAGGAAATTTAATTTTTTTAGTCATGGGTTTCAGTTGCACTGGTAAAACATCTCTCCTTTGAGGAATTCAAACCACCAGAACCATTATCTGGAGCCAAATACTATTATCCTCATTTTGTATCCTATAAAATCGAGGGACAAAGAGTTTGTGGTGGAACCAGAAATAATACCTGAATGAATAAAATGGAGAAGAATGAAGCGAGGCAAATGACGCTTAGCGTTGCACCCCAGCTCCAGAAACCCAGGACCAGCCCAACCCCAGAACCTGGCAGTCCAGACCTGTGGGACCAGAAAGTAGGGCCATCCATTTATTCCAATCCTTGGAGAAATAGTGTGGCCTACTCGTTCTGGGAGAGACGTATCTATGGCATCCCTATATGTCGGACATGATTCGACTGCATAAGACAACGACAACTAGAAGGATCACAGAGCTGTGAGTCAGGAGACTCAGCCCCGCCATTGCTTTTGCTGAGTAACTTTGGGAAAATCACTTAATCTGTGCTTCAGTTTCCTCATCTGTAAAATTGGGAGATAAGATACCTGTTCTTTCTCTACTTCAGATTGTGAGCCCCATGTAGGACAGGGACTGCATCTTACCTCATTGCATTTTACCTATGCCAACGTCGACACATTTCTGTCCCTTTAATTTTCTTCACTAGACTAGACCTCCAACCATAAAACACTAAAATATATAAAACAAAATCCTTGAGGTGATGAGTTATGCCAGTTTTGTATCACACAACATTTCTGACGGTGTATTAAGCACCCAGTTTGGGGGCAATTTTCTTCAAAATTCATTGAGATCTAACAATTGCCTTTTCATTACAGGAAAAGGTTGTCTCGTCTTGAGAAGCAGCATGGTCTAGAGGAAAAGGGCAAGGGCCTGGGAGTCAGAGGTCCGGGCTTCATATCCCGACTCCTGACTCCTCCACCTGGCTACTGTGTGACACTGGGAAAGCCACTTCACTTCTCTGTGTCTCAGTTACCTCATCTGTAAAATGGGGATTAGGACTGTGAACCCATGTGGGCCATGGACTGAATCCAGCCTGCTTATATGCTATCTACCCCAGCAGTTAAGACAGTGCCTGGTACATAGTAAGCACTTAACTAATACCAATCAAAAAAAAAAGAAATGGTTACAGAATTCTTGACTTCTGGATGTCTGCGTACAAATATACAACTGTCAGACCACAAGACCACAAGATCAGATAGACTTAAAAGCTCGCTATGGGAAGGAAATATATCTGTTATTGTATTGTACTCTCCCAAGCACAGTGCTCAATAAATATGATTGAACGATTGATTGATCAAGACTGTCCCCTCCTAGGACCATTTGTTTGTTCATATATCTTTTTATTCCTACTGATTCTGGTTTTCTAAGTATTTGTCTTTCTCAGTATCTCTGCTGTCCCTCCACCAACAATGGAGGACAGGTACGATGTTTGAATATGCTAAACTGATATTCATCACTACTCTTAATACATTGCTCAGCGCAAAGCAAGTGCTCAACAAGTACCATAACTGCTTCTATTACTTCTACTACTATTACAGTGGTCCATCCAGCATAAAATTCTGGACTTTGAGTTCATCTGTTTTAGACTGCGAGACCCATGTGGGACAGAGACCATGTCTGACCCAGTTATCTTCTATCTTCCCCAGCAATTAGTCCAGTTTTTGGCACACAGTAAGAACTTAACAAGTACTTCAGTTACTACCGTTACCTGGTCATCCTAGGGAGGGGAGAGAGAGCACTTGGAGGAAGGGGCATGCTCCAGACCCAGCCTTGGTTAGGTAGGAGTCTCTCTCTAAACTATAAGCTCAATGTGGCAGGGACTGTGTCTGTTATTGTACTGCACTATCCCAAGCACTCTCCCAGTGCTGTGCCCAGAGTAAGCACTCAGTAAATATGATTAACTGATTGACTTGACTGTTTGCTTTGCTTTTAGAGAAGGGACACATGGAGTAGCATTGCCCTTCTGCCTCCACGAGGCCCCCAAATCAGAATCACATGGTGTGTCTTGCCAATAAACCTCATCACAAATTCCATTACACATTTTTTCTTGCCATTAAGAAATCAATATTGAATGGATGCCTGACCAACAAAAGCTAATGTTCTAAGAAATGCTTTTTTCCTCAAATATTTGAACTCAAAGCTAAAGTGATCAATGATTCCAACTAGAGAAAATTGTTTGTGGCTAACGAATGATAGAGTTTGGAATTTCGGGAATGTTCAACAGCAACCACCCTAACTTTGAGAAGTAACTCACTAACACAGATCTTCTGGACTTTTCTCCCAAGTTCCTGTAGCTTGGTTGGCAGGGAACATGTCTACCAATTCTGTTATACTGTCCTCCCCCAAGCTCTTAGTAAGGTGGTCTACACACAATAAGCTCTCAATAAATACGACTGACTGATTCCCGATAAAGAAAACATGGGTGAGTCATATTAGATCTTCAAAGGGATTCTGCAGTAATTAAGCAAGGGGTTGATATACAGTGAATTGGGAGGGACTTATTGTGATTTTTAAGGGCTCCTTGTTCAGGACCGGAGCATTTTACACAATTAGCAACAGCTTTGCATGAGTAGGCTCTGACAAGAAGGAAAAGAGACCACAGAAGGGGAGCAAACCCTCCCAAATATGGAGGGTTTTTTGTATAAATTGAACATAGCACAAAAACTCCCATGAGAACTCCAAGCAAGGAAGCTCACCATGTCCGTCATGAAAAGGAAAAAAAAATGCCATCAAGCAGTTGCGTTGATTAGAACAATAAGAACTTCCTGATGCCAACACTCAGAACAAATATGTGAAAAGTGTTGAAGGGGCATTAACATACTGGGCCTTTCAGAGGGAAATGCCAAATTAACTGAGGGATTCATGTCAATATTTGTATAAGGAAACTTGCCCCTGCCTTCCAAGACATTTTATGGAAAGAAATTCTTGAGAAAATTTATCCCAGCATTAACAACAACAAAAAATAATATACTGAGAGATTGTATTGGCCATTCTCATGGTAATGAAATGTGTTACCACACTGACGACTTATTCTTAACACTTGGTCTCCATTTCTTGCCTCCTCCAGTCAATGGGAGGCCCAGCTGCAGGCACTTTAGTTTCAAAGGCCACCTTTACGTTCTGCAGCTGTGGAGTTCTCAGGTTCACAATGGAAGGCCAGGGCACACTAAATTAGGAACGATTATTGTTTCATTTATCGACTGTACAATTTTCAAACAGCACCTCTATTACTTGTTTAGCGTTTTATCTGCTTGGGTCATTTTAGCAGAAGTTGAGTACTTGGACATAAATATAGGGAGGGCAGCTGTATCTACATCCATCCCTGTAGGAAGAAAATTGCAGACATTACTGAATCGGAATTGGACAGTTGGTTGCTTTCAGGAAACTCAGCTTCCCACCTGCCTTCTCCAAGCCACCCAATTGGGAAAAGCTTGTTGTGCTTTCTCAGTCCTGCTGGGCATTTTTTTCACCCTATTTTCTCAGTTGCACATCCCCTTTAAGTATACATGGCATTCTGAAAGCCCAATGCAGCGATTTTTTAATCTTGATGTCAGTTATTCAGCTACTCTTGTTAGAGGCTGCAGAAAGTAAAAGACAGGGGAGATAGAATAGGAAAAAAAATCTTTAGCAGTGATAAAAAGCAGGGAGAAAGTATAAAAGGGGGTAGAATTATTTTCTATTTAACACTTTAGGGTATAATGGCATTTGAATAATATAATTTTTCTGCCATTTATTCAGATATGAAAGAACTCAGTGAATAATAATAGCTGCTGTCAAAGATATTTATATTTAAAAGGTCTTTATGTAAAATTTTTTTTTGTCAGAACTGATTTTTCTCCTAGAGAATCCTACCATCTCCTAGCAACCAATATGGCTATCTTTTTGAATAGATGCTACATTTACAGAGGGTGCATAACCTTTATGTGGAAGCACTTGCAAATTAACAGTCAAAACTCATATGAATTCAAAGCAAGCTGTTAAACTGATCCAAGACCTGGGTATGTGATAGAAGTCTCAGGGGATGTTATCTCTGGGCAGAAGACTATACATGGCAATGGGCATAATTTCTGTACATATTATTTAAGCTTCTCGTGTTCATCAGTTGGGGGATATACTCCTGAAATGACTAGTTTTCAAACTTTTTTGGCAAAAAAAAAAGATCTAAAGGGGACAGCATAGCTTTCATTTTGCAAATATCATTAATTCATGATCAAAAATCTCCAAATATCTCCAAAGGATGCTGTCATTGTGACCATACCTATAGACATCGGTAAAAATGATAATGAAGTTCAGAATCGCATCATCTCTCTTTCTTTCATAATTAATAATTATTTGGTGTGTATTGGTGCCATTTTTGACTTCTTCCAATGCTCTACAGCAGAAAGTACCCAAATACTGTAAGATCGGTAGTCAATTAAAGCTCCCAACATCCCTTCTTCTTCCCCAACATTATCCCCTTGTCACAAGGCCAGTGACTACATCATTTAAACTATGAAGACAATCCATCAGGAGCCAATAGTTTATCAGATCATCTTGAGGGACTTTGCCTGATTAACAGATGGAAGTGTAAAATTTGCCAGTCTTTTGTGAAATCCATGAGAGAATAGTTATAGTCACAAATGGTTCAACTGAACCACTGAAGTTAGGGCAACTTGGAGGAGGTCAGGAATTTTGTATTATCCTCTGATAATTAACGTTATTCCAACAGGAAACGTTATTCTAACAGAACCTGTTCCACTAGACTCCATTTGCATTTAAGAAAGGATGCCAAGCTAACATAATTCTTAAACTACTGTTCCATTTCATTATGCTTGACCACATATACCATTACAATGAAAAACACACGTGAACAAAATCTTCATTATTAGTCCTATATTCAGTTTAATGGGCATTTAGCTGGGCCCCAAAATAATAATAATAATAATGATGATGGCATTTGTTAAGCACTTACTATGTGCAAAGCACTGTTTTAAACGCTGGGAGGGATATAAGGTGATCAGGTTGTCCCATGTGGGGCTCACAGTCTTAATCCCCATTTTACAGATGAGGTAACAGGCACAGAAGAGTTAAGTAACTTGCCCAAAGTCACACAGCAGACAGGAGGCGGATCAGGGATTAGAACCCATGACTCCCAAGCCCGTGCTCTTTCCACTGAGCCACGCTACCTACTCTTTTGTATTGGGCATTCCAAAGAGGTTAGTATTGTTCAGAGAATGCAATAAGTGCTCAATAAATACCATTTATTGATTGATTTAAAACCTCCTTAAAAAGCCAACCCCTCCACCACTCTCTCCATCTTCAAAGCCCTACTGAAATCAAATTTCCTCTAGGTTGCCAAGCCTGACTAACTTCCAATTTCCTCACCCGATTCTCCCTTCTGCCTTGCCTACACATTGGCATTTATAGCTCCAGAGCTTTGTTTTTACCCCACCTACAGAGCACTTAGACACATATCCTTATACTGTATGCCTTCTTCCATCTGTAATTTGTTTTATTATCTGTCTCCTCCATTAGATTGTAATGGTGTAGTGGAGGATTCTGTCTGACAAGAAAAGAGACGGTGTAGAAGCGTATCTTACTGCTGATCCTGCCGTCGTCACTTCCATACCTAGATCCAACTAGTTTGCTCCCCTGCACCCCAACACACACACCCCTGGATTGACTTGATTAACTACAGGCCCCAGCTGCCACGCCTGCATGATTCAAAGCCGGTCAGCAGAAGCCCAACCCTGACTCCTTTCCCACCCCATTCCTTCTTCGAAACTCCTGCCAAACCAGAACATAACCAACTCAGAGAAGTCCTAGCCTGGTAAAACAACATGACACGGGATCAGTTCATCTTGGAAGAATTTACCAGATTGCAGGATCTCTCTCCTTAAAGATGCATATCCTTCCAAAAACCTACCTCAGTAATGAGCACCTCTCTAGGTTATTTAATTAGACCTTTCTTTAATTTTTTCATTTCTCATTTGTATGTATGACCTTACTTTGTTGTTTGTTTAAGCAGTTTACTTATCTTCTCTCCTAGATTGCATTTAAGACAATGACTGGGTGTTTTTGTTTCTATTGTATGTTCCTAATCAACTACTATAACGATCTCTTACCGACAGATGTTAATGACAAATTCCCATTTGATTTCTACCCGATTTAAGATATCTTTTTCATTGGATTTTGAAAAAGGAGAAGAAAATGTTTTTGAAACATAAATGAAATAAGAAATTTTTGAAATGTGTATTGGAAATTGGTCATAGATGTTCAGTAACCTTTATTAGGGCACCGAACCATGTGAGAGTAGTACTCAATTCTTTTGAAATACCCTATTCTAATTATTCTACTTATTCTACTGCTCTCATTTAGGAAGAAGCAGAATGAATCAATTTTAAAGGATATACCCTTAACCTTCTTTTAACCTGTTTTCAACTAGATTTCCACCCTAAGGCAGAACCTATCTGTGGGGATCCCTCCCTCCATCTTGGACCAACCCCCACCCCCAATATTTGCTCACCCAGCTGGCAGCAGGGAATATTAGGAATCACCATTTATCACACTTTATTGTGGATTTGTTACACAGGCCTCGGGATGGCTGGTAGACACTGAGGGAGATGGCCCAGCAATACTCAATGTCTAGAAGCTTCACTGCCCATCCTGGCAAGACATTCTAGAGCATCGAGGAATGAGCTGCAAGTGACCATGTTTCCAGGGGAGAGCAGAGACCCGGAACCAGGCCTGGGAGCTGTGGGAGGGGGAGAGGAGTGCATGCTCACAGAGTCCGCCCTGATGTTTTTTTCGATTCTTCATCTTTTTCACATCTTGCCCATTGGTTAATCCTCTCCTCATCTCTTCCCCCCCTCCTTTTTTTTTGGTATTTGTTAAGCGCTTACTATGTGCAGAGCACTGTTTTGCAGATGAGGGAAATGAGGCACAGAGAAGTTAATTTGACTTGCCCACAGTCACACAGCTGACAAGTGGCAGAGCCGGGATTCGAACCCATGAACTCTGACTCCCAAGCCCGGACTCTCTCCGCTGAGCAACACTGCTTCTCTCTGAAATGGGAACCTCCACCCTCTCTGGATGGGGGCCATTTTGGGACCTCGATTCCTACTGCCCATAGGCTAAGGTCCTACTTTGTCTTTAGGTCTCTGTCTGCCGTCTACCAAGAAACGTTAGTACAGTACTCTGTACAGTAAGCGCTCAGTAAATACCATTCATTGATTGATAGATAACTGACACTTCCCACTTTGCTCAGAGCCTTCCCTTACACTTTTTGGGGTCCAGAATGTATCTTCTTTGCAGACCTTTAGAGTTTTGGCCTGGGTTAACTTGCTTGGTAGGTCTAGACATTGATGATGGAAAACAAACACTTTTTCACTAACCTTGATGATATTAAAGAAATGAATAAAGCACTATAAGTCTAGTATTTTATTAAAACGAGGGGAAACCCTTCCATGTGATTCATTTGAAGAAAAATTCTTGAGGTTTTTGAAAATGAAATTTTAAGATATTTGATTCAGATGGCTTGAAAGAATGGTAGGCATGGATTAGGTATAATTAAAGTCAGCATGAACCCGAGGAAATTTCTTCTAGTTGGTCTAAGGCACCACTTTAAGGATGAAAATAAGGGAAAACTGACATATAGAGTGAATGGAAATCAATAGTCCTCCGCCCAAGTAAACCAATTTTTTCCACAAAAAAAAAATTGAGAGAGAAGATAGGGAAGCAGCTTCATTATTTCTAACTCTACTGCCAGTGACGTGAATGAAAAATGTATTTGTTCAGGGACTATGGATCTGTAGCAAAATTTGGGGATGGGATTGGTAACCTGACAGAGGAGAATGAATGGGGATCAGAGGAAAATACTGAAACTTAACAAAGAGACTATTTGTCATTCTGCTTTATTGTCTTCCCAGTGAAACTGCTGAAATAGGACAACAGAGAAACGGCACAGTAAGGTGTAGCTGGAATTTAATGTCCTGTTTAATTGCAATGAGGTTGTAAAGACAGGTTTTTCTCATTGTTGCTATTTTTTGTTTAGCTTTTCTTTCTCATTATCTGAAATGTAGAAAGAATTTGACTAAAAGATGACATTTAGGAAGCCTTGTCTATTTTTCATTTGTTTCTCGTATCCTTGTTCTACACACACACTACAGAAATGCATAATTATTGCTTATTAACCAATACCAAAACTCCTAACCATTTGATACAATTCAATGAATTAAGGTTATCCAACAGTTGCTTCCTCTGCCTAGTTACTCTCGTCCACTACACCCAGGGTTGCATTTTTCAGTCCTGAGTTAATTTCTTACTGTATCTTATATATATACATATATATAAAAAATATTATTTATATTTATACACATATATACCATAGTATATATAATATATACTATTTATATTTATACACATACATAAATATATATGCACATGTAGTGTATAAATATAAATTATATCATATATATACTATGGTAGTTGTTAAGTGCTTATTCTGTGCCAGACACTTTACTAAGACCTGGGGTGGATACGAACTAGTCAGGTTGGACACAGGCCCTGTCCTACGTGGAGCTCACATTCTCAATCCCCATTTTATAGATGAGGTAACTGAGGCACAGAGAAGTGAAGTGATCTGCCCAATGTTACACAGCAGACAAGTGCCAGAGCCAGCAGTAGAATCCATGACTGTGTCATGTTCATTTTTTCATCTCTGACCTTTTTCTCACATCTTTCCCCTTTGAAATCCACCAGACTACAACCTCCCTTCCTTTCAGCAATTTTTTCGGTCTATTGTAAACTCTTTGAGAGCAGGAACAGGAGCTTCTAGTTTTATTTTATGCTCCCAAACAACTAGTACCATAGCACAAATATTTAATAATAATGATAATTATAATAACTATTAGTGTGTTATTTGTTAAGCACTTACTATGTGTCAAGCATTGTTCTAAGCGCTTGGTTTGATGCAAGGTAATCAGGTCGGAATTAATTCCTGTCCCACATGGGACTCACAGCCAAAGTAGGAAGGAGACTAGGTATTGAATGGTCACTTTGCAGATGAGGAAATTTAGGCATAGAGAACTAAAGTGACTTTCCAGGATTAATAGCCAGGTCCCTTTACTTCCAGGCCTGTGCTCTTTCCACTAGGCCATGCCCTTCCCACATTCATATAGAGCTCTCTATGCAGCAGAGGCTCAATAGATGATAAAGAAGAAGATGGGTAAGGAGGGGAAGGAGAAGTCCACAATTACAGTAAAATCCAGCTATGGTCACTTTGTTTGAACATTCTTCTACCCAAACTCTGATTGACAATGGGAGTTAGTCCCAGTTCTATGAGACTGAGGTCGCTGGGGTGGGTAATCCTGGAAGATTTGGAGAAGCAGAAGCCTGGCCGTTCCTTTAGTCCAAGATGTCCACATTCTCAGGCTAGGAGGAGGACATTGGTTAGAGTTGGTAGAGCCCTCCGGGAAGTTGCTCCTGGCCTTATTCCTAATACAGATTTATTTGCTTGATTTCTCAATGCCTGGAAAATTTTTGGAAGCCACAGCACTTTTCAATCAGTCTATACCATTGAGCATCTATTATGGGTAGCACCCTGTACAGTGGAGGAAGAGACCTCTCCTCTTAAGAAGCTAACAAATTAACAGGGAGGAAAGACTGATCAACACAAGCCATTCAGAAACACTTGGAGAAGAAAACAGTACTAAAGCAGTTGATAGCCAAAGATTGGAAGGAGAAAAAGTTCAATAAACTTTAAGGGGAGGTGAATAAACATAAGTGCTCAGGGAAGCTGTTGAATGGACATGTGCTGGGAAGAAGGAGCTTAATTGGGGAACAACTTATAGGCGATGTGGGTTTGCAGGAAGGCTTGAATTTCCAGGTCCCAGGACATCCCTTCAAATTGACATGTTCTGGGAGAAATGTTCACATACAACAGTTCTTGGATCATTGATCCATAATCTTTTGAAATCCCACTTTAGTCACTCTGTGAGAACACTACTTTAATGGTTTCCATAGGGGTAGTGTTGGGGCTTAAAAACAAGCATGGCTAGTTTTCCCCTCTAACCATGCCTGAGCCTGCTTGGCCTAACACACCTCCTTACCCAGGTTGAATCCACAGTGCTATTCCTCAGATGGTTTAGGAATTCACCTATTTTGGAGCCGGGTCTGGACTGTTTTGTCTTGGGTTCCTTTCTGTTCTAGGATGCTAGGGTTCTACTCCTTATGACTTAAGAGAACATAAGAAAAGAACAACCAAGGTTTCTAAAAACAAAAATAACTTCTGTAAGGTGTACATTTGAGAGGTAGAATCACAATCTTGAAGCCTTCAATTATTCAGAGTAATAAGGAAAATTTTACCATCTCTTACTCAAAAGCTCTGAAAAATCAGTATATGCAAGATAAATTAGAATCTATAGCCTTTATTAATGCTTCCACCTACATTACTGCTCAGATATGTTTATCAGTAAGTGTAGAAAACTACTGTTCTTTTTAAAACTTCAACTCAAAGTCTGAGAGGAGTAATATCTGTTATGGACATCAACTCTCACCATTACTTTAGCAATAGCAACAGAGAAATTAACATAGTTGGTTTCCTTGATTCAGCAAAAACAAAAACAAAAAAACTCCCCAAAACAAAAATCTCACACCCCACTGTGGTGGCACCCTCCGTAGCTTTGTTATAAGGAGGCATCTACATATATGTGATATACGTATCCATAGAGTGTGTCTATGGAATCGCTTTGGGTTGGAAATGACTTGATGACATTTTAAAGAAAAATGTCTACATGTGTTCAAGTAAACGAGCATCAAGGAACTCTCTCCAAGCACGCATGATAAAACTCAGAATTTATTGTTGCAACAATAAGTAGAACAACTCTCTGGCTGGCACTCCTCTAGCTGGCAATCCTATTTTGATCTGGAATCTCCAGCCCTAGTCCAGATGGATGAACTATGGATAGACTGGCTTAGTGTCCAGTGAGGCGGTTCTCAAATGAACTTCCACCTCCTACGCAGTGTGGATTGTGTTTGGAGATCTTTCATTTACTTCCATACTACGGCAGTGTTCTTTGCCTCTGGGTTATGTTCGATCAAATTTTCCAATATTTCTCAAAATATCATTAATAGAGAAAAAGAAGAAACAGTGCTTTTTCCCCCTCTACCAAGTCTAGAAAACTGTGTTCTAAACTGTGGTGGTACTGTAATTGTGTTGTGAGACTCAGACCACAACTTCTGGAATGGATGAATTTGAGTTTCATTTCTTCCCTCTTATCACTGTCATCATTATCATTCTTAATGTCATCAAAAATATTTATTGAACCCCTCCCACCACCTTTTGGGACTAGAGCACTCAGACATTTAGAACTGAAAGAACTTACTATCTAATGAAAGAGTCTGGTTTGCAGCAAAACAGGAAGCAGAGAAAACACAAATAGGATAAACCGCCAATAAATAAATGAGCATTGACTGTGTCTACTTTTGGAAAGGCAATTCAGAGCCAGAGCTCCTACCTGAGAGAGCAGGATGTATTTACTCATATATTATGAGTTTTAGAGTCAAAAGGGAAGGACAATGACCCCTGAAGATGTTCCAGATGCTTCCCTCTGTCGATCAGATCTATCTCTGTTTTATCTAGATAAAGCCTCTGTCACCTAGAGGAGATATAAATATACACATATCGACTTCCAATTTGTTTGCCAAGTGTTAGAAGACCTACGTAATGGGTTGGTACACCTCTTTGAAAGGTAATTTGAAAAACAAAATATTCCAAATGCAGTGGGAAAATAAACAAATAAGTATTGCACAGGAAGTAAAAGAAAAGGAAAAAGAGAGGAAGGATGGGGGAAGCGGATATCCTCCAGTAAGATTAAAGACGGTCATTTTAGTTGCTATTTTTTGTCAATTCCAAAATATTTTCAAGTGGTTCTGTAGAATTAGTAAAATAGTACATTCCCTCATTTTTAAAAAGAGTACTGATTTTCCTGTCTGAGGAGGATTGTCAGCATACAAGGAAAAGCTATTGCAAGTAATCCCCAACACAATATTTTGCTTCCTCCCACTTTAAAGCCATCAAATCGTATCTCTCCATATTTTCAAGACGACCTCCCCAGGAAATATTTCCTCACTCATTTCCACATCCATGTCCATGTCATTTCCAACACATGGTTATATAGTACTCAGTATATTTATTCATTCATATTTATTAATTTTTTGGCTTATGTTTGATTTTTACTTGTTGAATAACTGTTGGCCTTTTGTGTTGGTTTTTTTTCCATTTTTATGGTATTTGTAAAGTGTTTACTATGTGTCAGACATTGTACAAAGTACTGGGGTAGGTACAAGCTAATCAAGTTGGACACAGTCTACATAGGACTCGCAGTCTTAATCCCCATTTTAAAGATGAATAACTGAGGCAGAGGAAGTGAAGTGACTTGCCAATGTCACCCAGCAGGCAAGTGGCAGAGCTGAAATTAGAAACCAGGTTTTTCTGACTCCCAGGCTTGTGCCCTATCCACTAGGCCATATATATTCCTTCTCACTGTGTTCGATCTGGATTTGCCTCTCCTGCAGCAGACTGTAAGATCATTAAGAGAAGAGTATGTCTTTTAGAAAGATTGTATGCTCCCAATCAATTATATTGAGAGCTTATTGTGTGCAGGGCACTGTACTAAGCACTTGGGAGAGTACTAGGTAGCAGAGTTAGTAGACACATTTCCCGCTCGCAGTGAGCTCACAGTCTAGAGGGGGAGACCAACATTAATATAAATAAATTCACTAGTTCATTCAATCATTCAATTCAATTTATTGAGTCCTTACTGTTGCAGAGCACTGTATTTAGCACTTGCAAAGTACAATACTTTATTCCGATAAATGACAGATATGTACATAAGTGCTGTGAGGCTGAGGGGGGGGGTGAATAAATTCATTCATTCATTCAATAGTATTTATTGAGCGCTTATTATGTGCAGAGCACTGTACTAAGCACTTGGGATGAACAAGTTGGCAACAGATAGAGACAGTCCCTGCTGTTTGACGGGCTTACAGTCTAATAGGGGGAGATGGACAGAGAGCAAAATACGTAGCACAGTGTTCTCCCCTCGGTAGGCATTCAATAAATATTGGTAATGACAACCTGGATTCACTATAGATCTAAACATCACATTTTATGCACTAGATAGGTGTTTCGTTGCAAGACCTGAAGGATATTTATGCTACGGCCCACAGAAAATGCTGAATATTGGTTTCACCAATTCCTAATACAGTCTAAACATTCACTAATGGTACAGACAATGTATTGGCAAGTAGCATGCAATTCACCCAGAATTCAGGATATTAAACTCTTGGAGAATAGAGATACGTGCAACAAACTTCACATCGACATTGAAGCTGCTCTATTAGGGAAAGACACTTTTTCTACATCTATTATGAGACCAGAAAATGATTATCTCTGAAATCTGTCCTGCCAGGTACTTTCAGCAGAAAGTACTAGGCTTTATTTGAGGAGAATGATAATAAATCAAAGAGCAATAAATCTGTCAAACCATCTAAATTATTTATGGAACACCTAGTTTTCAATCAATAGCATTTAATGAGTGTTTACTGGGTTCAGAGCACTGTGCTAAATGCTTATATTTTCTCAGGCACGTAGTACTTTGGTCTCCACAAAGGAAGCACTAAATAAACACCAGTAATTGATTGGCTGGAAGAGTACTATAATAATAGTAATGATATTTGTTAAGCGCTTACTATGTGCGAAGCACTGTTTTAAGCACTGGGGTTGATACAAGGTAATCAGATTGTTCCACATGGGGCTCACAGTTTTAAACCCCATTTTACAGATGAGGTAACTGAGGCACAGAGAAGTTAAGTGACTTGTCCAAAGTCATACAGCAGACTTGGTGGAGCAGGGATTAGAATCCACAACCTCTGATTCCCAAGCCCGTGCTCTTTCCACTAAGCCACGCTGCTTCGGCTATAGTGTTGGTAATCATGATCCTTGTCCTAGGGAAAGTTCAATAGAAATAGAGAGATTACAAGCTATTGGGGAGATAACCAGACATAATTTATTTACTAATAGAAGGTGCAGGAGGACAATACAGATACAACAGAATATGGAAAAGTAAATACATTAATAAGTAATTGATTTAACAAATATTGACTTGTCATGCTGTTTAATTGTCTTTGACCCATAGTGACACCATGGACACATCTCTCCCAGACCGTCCCACCTCCATCTGCAATCATTCTGGTAGCGTATCCTTAGAGTTTTCTTGGTCAAAATACAGAAGTGGTTTACCATTGCTTCCTTCTGTGCAATAAACTTGAGTCTCCACCCTCGACTCGCTCCCATGCTACCGCACAGATGAGTTTTGACTTGTAGCAGACCGCCTTCCATCTGCTAGCCATTGCCCAAGCTAAGAATGGACAGGCCTCTGCTTAACTCTCCCTCCCACAGTCGAGACTGGTAGAGTACTGGAAACTCTCCAGGTGTGACCCTGAGAGGGGTAACAAATATACTGTATACCTAATTGAATAATTGCTAAGTGTTGCTTAATATACATAAGTACTGAGGGTGGCTTTTGTGACCCGTGGTGGTGAAAATGAAAAACAAATTGAACAATGAATCATTAGTGTCATGCAGATTCTCATAACTTTAACACAAGCTATGAAAATTGAAACCTGCATCATGGAATACAAAGGTAGTTAAGAAACAGAGAGGAAGTGATGGAAAGCAAATCTGAAGAGACACACACCTATGAAGACAGAAACCACTGCATTGTCTCTACCTGTTCCCTGGCCCCAATCTTTCTTAGTGCTTGAAGCAGCATGGCCTAGTGAAAAGAGCATGAGCCTGGATTCTGGAGACCTAAATTCTAATCCTAGTTCTACCACTTGTCTGCAGTTTTTCTTTGGGAAAGTCATTTAACATCTCTGTGCCTCAGTTTCCTCATCTGCCAAATGGGGTTTAAACACCTTATTCTACTTGTCCCTTAAACTGTGAGCCCCATGTGAAAGAGAAAATGAAACTAAAATTAATAAAATCCAGAAGAATATACTTCTGCAAATATCTCTTTGGTATAATCTACTTCAGAAAACTGGCTGAAACTGAAGGTAAAGAAAAGAGACTGAGGGGTCCTAGAGAACATACTGACTACGTCAAAGCAAAAATAATGAAGCTTGAGAAGTAATTTTCCAGAACTTGCCCCAGAATTAGGGAATTTCATGTTACCTTTTTACTTATGAAATTCTTACTGACCAGGTAGCATCTGGGCCTATTGTGTGTTGATTGATAGTGCCAATTATTATCTATTTCATATAATTTACACAAAGATGCAGCCTGAATTAAAACAGAGTTTCAAGTGTTGGAAATCTTGAAAAAGCTTGTACCAGTGAAATGGTACAAATACACAGTTGTATTCATGCTTCTTATCTTTGTTTCACAAACCTAAATACAGCAGGGAAGAGGCTGATGGATTCTTAAGGGGCAGCACTTTTCCTGTTTACTATAGAATGCAATATACCAGCTCCTTTCAGTCTCACCCTAATGAGATATATTGTCTTGGGAAAATGCTAAGAGTTTAAAAACAAAAAAAGGTTCAGTGGCATGAGAAATCAGTTATTGAGAGATTCTGAGAACTCAAGACAGGAATATGAAAGAGAAAGGTGAGGCCTGAATGAAAAACAGATCCTGGTAAGGACACCTTGGAACAGGCCAGGCAAGGGCATCTTGTCTAGAACTTTAGCTCTGTGGCTTCAGCTATTTTCTTACTTAAAACTAGAGGTCCCTCAGTTTTGCTTTTTGTATTTTATGATAATGGTCAAGGAGTGGGATCTCTGGGCAGGCACTGTCCATTCAAACTTCCGACCGCACATTAATACTTAATGGAGTCGGTAGTCATCGCTAAATATAAACTGTTCCCTTGCACTTAGTGGGGAAAATTTGCTTAATTCCCTACAGGCCCACTCAACCCTCCCTCTTCCACGCCCTGCAACCTTTCTTCTCAAGCTCTCACAGGCTGGGCATAAAGAGAGTGAAAACAAACAGTTGGTAATGTGATCTTTGCTGGTAGTTTATTCCACTTGCCACCTTAGGCTTCCTCCCCACCATCTCGAAAATCCGAAGGAACAACTTTATTCATGGATTTCACGCTATCCCAGAATCACAGGAACAATGTATTCTTAACCACTACATGCATCTGAGATTTGTCTCGATGTGGTCCATTTATTTTCATTTGGGGCTGTCAGCGAGAAAAAAAGAAGTAATTAAACTTGGGACTAGCATGGAGAAACATTTAAAGTTCTAACGTTGTAGCTTGATACCCAGTAGTTTCACTGTATTTCTTCTAGTTGTCAGATCAAAGTCTCAGCTCCTAAAACTCTGCTGAGCTTTGATTAATTGCTTCACACAATGAATTTGCAAATTACAGTTCTATGTGATTTATGCCATTTTAAACTTCTATCAGATCTTTTTCTTCGGGCTGCTCTCTGCACTGATCCCGTCAGCATTCACCTTGGAGAAAGCATATTCTAAAAACTGCATTAGAGTCCTTAGTGCTTAGAAAATGGATATATGTTGGGATTTCCAATAATGACCGCATCTCTACTAAAGAATGGAATAAACCTGTTTTTCTTCTTAGTGTTCAGATATAAAGAAGTGCTTTGCTTCCCATGATCCCCATTCTCTCTGGATTGTGATTCACCCAAGTAACATCTTCCTTCTACAAAGATGGAAAATCAATACACCACTTCTGAATTCAGCTCCCCTTTTCTGTAATGAAATGCAATTAAATGTACTGCAAATACTGTGGTAATAAACAAACCCATTTTTTTCCTCTCTGTTAAAATTAGGGATTTGGTTGCGACTAAGCTCTCCTTTCTCCTACCTGCCCTCCCCTCTGTATAGACAATACACTTGGATGTTTATCCCTTAAGTACTTTATTACCCACAGCATGTACATAGATATTCTTTTACTTTACTATTTCCCTATCTGTAATTTATTTTAATGTCTGCTTCCCCTTTAAGTCTGTTAGCTCCATGTGGGAAGGGATGGCATCTACCAACTCTATTACACTGTTTTTTCCGAAGCACAGTGTACAGTGCTTTGCTCATAGTAAGCATTCAGTGAATACTCTTGATTGAATGGGTGCCTTTAGTAACAATAGTAATAATTATGGTATTTGTTAAGCACTATGTGCCAAGCACTGTTCCAAGTGCTGGATAATGGTACCCCCTTCTCCACTTTTATCATTCAACACAGTTCTGTCCTTTCACTAAATCTTCATTTCTTTTTAAGCCATAGTTCTTAGTTAAAAGTCTATCTTTCTGGACTGAAAGACACTTTGAGTTTTTGGTAGCACATGCCAATTAACCACATATCAGCATTTAACTAAAAGTACTTAGTAAGGTATATCAATTAATCAATCATATTTATTGAGTGCTTACCCAGAGCACTGTACTAAGCCCTTGGGAAAGTACAATAAAACAGGTCATTAGACACGTTCCCTTCCTACAATAACTATTCTTTGTTTTTGTATCTCTTATTTCTCAAATAAGTCCTCTGGACCCCTACAACCTTTCTCAACAATAATGCTGCTGACCTGTTATAGATATTAGTTGTTGAAAACTGTTGATTAGGACACCATACTTTGTAATATCTTTCCCTTAATAGCTTCAAATTGGTTTACCGATGTTTTTGTCTGTGTCTCATGGCTCTTAAGAAAAACCACTAAGTACTCTGTGCCAAAATTGTTTAGAATAACAAAGCACTGTATTTATATACTACCTGTCTCACAGAGTTCAGCACCCTCATGGATTATTCATTGTTTTATGTACAGTTAATCCAGTAATGCAAATAAACAAACAAGCATCTATCCTCTAATGCCTGCTGGACTTGTTTCCCAGAAAGGCAGAAACAGCAGCGGGGAGGAGAATGAGGATGAAAAGGGAGACAGCATCGGCTTCCCTACAGAGGGCTGCAGTCCAGGTGGGATTCCTTACCCGGTTGACCCCCTCCCAGTGTCCTAGGATGGTTTGATCAAGTGCTATCACTGTATTTTAGAACCTTGTAATGGAGACTGGGAAAGAACATCAGATTTTCCCTAAGGCACAGAATGAATGCAGACCACAAGGTGCACTCTAAATGACTCCTCCAGGATGGGCTCTTCTTCAAGAGTCTTCACTGGAATGCTTAAAGGTTATGCTTATGTTGTACCAGCATGAGAAGGAAGGGAAGATTCCATAGGTGTTCTCTGGTGACCTTGGGACAAAGCTGGGCTAGATCAGAGGGTGTAGGGAGATGTGACAGAGGGAGCCTACTTCCTCCCCAGTGCATCCAGTTAAGAATGGAGCTGCATCTGAGAGGAAGCTGTGGTGAAACCCAGGGGTTTTGGGGCCTGGACACTACTGTACCTATTAGGGATCTCTTTTCTTCAGCTAAGCCTGACACCCAATTTTGATGGAAGAATTTTGTAGATAGGGCTGACATTCCCAGGGCTTTTCTCTTGGATCTGTTCTGATGCATCTACCTCTTTCCTCAGGAGGGTGTGAGCTGGTGTGCAGGTGGAGCTGACATTCCCGAGGCTTTTCTATTGGATCTGTTCTGACTGCTTCTATGGTGGGTGTGAGGTGGTTTGGACCTTGTGTGATTCAGGCTCGTTTCTTCAGTTTAGTCTGGTCTATCTAAATCTTTTCCATTCTATTATGGGTTCTGGATCCTTGACTGAATCTAAGTCTTGCAAAAAAAAATCATTTTTAAAGGCAAAATTGACTATCTTGGAGAGGATTCTAGAAAGGTCAGGATTCAAAATAATAAATCACAAATCTCTCTAGAATCTTCTCCATTTAAACTGCAACCCTGTGGTCCAACCACTTATCGTGACCCACCTTGACTACTGCATCAGCCTCCTCTCTGACCTCACAGCCACCCATCTCTTCCAACTCTAGACCAGTTCATTTTTCTAAAATAAATGTTTTGAACACATTCCCCCACTCCTCAAAAAAATTTCCAATAGGTTGCCCTTCATCTCTGCATCAAGCAAAAATTCCTCACCAATGGCTTTTAAGGCATTCAATCAGCTCTCCCTTCCTACCTACACCACTCCTCTCCCACTGCAATCCAGCACTCACATCAACCTACTCACTGTGGTTCAATCTCATCTCCATCTCACCTTTAATCCCTTGCTCACATCCTCCCTCTGGCTTGGAGCTCTTTTCTACTTCACATTGGACAGACCCTACTCTCCCTATGATGATGACGATGATGGTGGTATTTTTTAAGCATTTACAATGTGCCAAACACTGTTCTAAGCACTGGGGTTAATACAAGGTAATCAGGTTGTCCCATGTGGGGATTACAGTGTTAATGCCCATTTTACAGGTGAGGTAACTGAGTCACAGAGAAGTGAAGTGACCTGCCCAAGGTCCCACAGCAGACAAGTGGCAGAGCCAGAATTAGAACCCACATCCTCTGACTCCCAAACCCCAACTCTTTCCACTAAGCCACATTTTTTCCCTATCTTCATAGCCCTACTAAAATCTAATCTCCTCCAAGACTAACCCTTTATTTCCCCATCCTAGCCTCCCTTCTAGCCACATGGGCTTATACCCCCTAAATATTTAATCACCCCACTTCCACAGCTATGTACATATCTTTGCACTCCTGTTTCCTCTACCTGTAATTTACTTTAATTTTTTTCTCCCCCATTTAAAATGGAAGTCTTTGAAGGCAAGGATTGTCTACAACTATATTGTACTTTCGTAAGTGCTTAGTACAGTGTTCTGTACACCATAAGTGCTCAATAAATATCAGATTGATTGATGTTTCTCTACTAAAATAGTTTAACATTGCATATCTCCTCCAAGAAGTCTTCCCTAAGCCATCCTCTACTCTTCTCTGACTCCATTCTGTGCCACTCTTACTTGCTCCTCCAGTTATCCTCCCTCCTATCCCCACAGCACATATGTATATATCTGTAATTTATTTAGTTATAAGAAAAGCAGTGTGAAAAGAAGTGGAAAGAGCACGAGTTTGGGAGTCAGAGGATGTGGGTTCTAATGCCACCTCCTCCACTTGTCTGCTGTGTGATCTTGGGCAAGTCACTTAACTTCTCTGTGCCTCAGTTACCTCATTTGTAAAATGGGGATTAAAAGTATGAACTCCACCTGGGACAACCTGATTATCCTACATCTATCCCAGTGCTTAGAACAGTGCTTGGCACATAACTTAACAAATACCATGATTATTATTATTATTTATTTGTCTATTTATTTATATCAGTGTCTGTCTTCCCCTCTAGACTGTGAGCTTGCTGTGGGCAGGAGTGTGTCTGTTTGTTGCTACATTGTACTCTCCCAAGTGCTTAGTACATTGTATTGCACACAGTCAGTTGCAGTATGATTGAATTGACTGTTTGGTCCCCTCCATTTAACTCTTGTGTGGAGATCACCTGGAGATGATCATAAAATGAACCAAAAGTCAACCTAGCTCTATGATTTGTGGCCCTGACCCCTCTAGCCAATTCAGCTTTAGGGCTCGTAACAGCCCAGAATGTCTGGTAGCCTTAGCCAAGCACTCTTAACCCTGGGAACTGACTTGCTGGTCTTATTCATTAGAAAACAGATGTTTATTTTCTCCAAGTCTGGCAGGGGCCAAAGGCATCTCCTGCGTGTTGTGGGAGGGCAGGAGACTCCATTGCCACGATGGAGGAACTGGAGAGAGAAGGAGTGTGGAAAGTCATCTACAGACACTCTGATGAACATGTAGGGAAACAAGGAGGGTAAATGAGACAAACCATCAAATAAGGAAAATTATTGATATGGAAATTGGTCTACTTCTCCCACCATAGAACATAATCAAATATTTCTGCAATCAATTGTATTTATTGACTGCTTACTGTGTGTAGAACCTTCATATTCAGTGCTTGGCAAAGTATGATAACACAGCGATCCCTGCCTACTAAAAAACCTAAAAAAGTGAAACAGGTAAATTGAAATGTTTGGTATTTGCAACTTGGTAAAGGGAAGAAAACCAATGGAATTCAGGGCTTTCAAGCTATCTATTCTAAAGGAAAACTTTTCTGTCCCCTCTGGGTCAGCTTTCTGAGCTCTTCTTGCACTTCATCTCCAACTGCATGACATTCCATCACCCCAAAGAGCTTAATGTATCTGGAGAAGAAAGGATAGAGTTGTCACCAAGAGCTTTTCTCCTCTGAGGACTTTAAAGATTTCAACTTGAGTTCCAGTTGTCACTGTTTTTGGTCTATCTCTGTGGCTCTGGCTCCTTGCCTTTTTGGTTCAAATACAAATTTGCTCAAAGAGGAGTTTCCAATGCTACCATCTGATAAACCAGGACCTTATGTTTCTATAGACAATAATTATGGTATTTGTTAAGCACTTACTATGTGTAAAGCACTATTCTAAGCGCTGGGATAGATACAAATTAATTAGCTCAGTCTCAGTCCCTGTCCAACAGACAGCTTAAAGTCCAAGTAGGAGGAAGAACAGGTATTGAATCCCCATTTTACAGGTGAGGAAACTGAGGCACAGAAAAGTTAAATCATTTGCTCAAGGTTACATAGTAGGCAAATGACAGAAGGGAAATTAGAACCCAAGTCCTCTTACTTTCAGGCGCTTGCTCTTTCCACTAGGCTAAATGGGAATCTTGACAAATTCTCACATCCAAAATATTAATAAATGAAATCAAGGAATAACCTAATAGTAATAATGGTATTTGCTAAGTGTTTCTATGTGCTAAGCACTGTATTAAATGGTGGGGGAGATACTCAGCCCCTTTCCATATGAGGGTCAGCATTACAGTAGGAGGAAGAACAGGTATTTACTCCTCATTTTACAGATGAGGAAAGTGAGGCACAGAGAAGTTAAATGACTTTCCCAGGGTAAGCAGATGGCAGAATTAGGATTAGAACCCAGGTCCTCTGACTCCCAGTCCCATTCTCATTCCACTAGTCCATGCTGCTTCTCAGATCACTCCTATTCCTAGTCCTAAAACCCTGACACTAATTTAACTTCAATTATAACCTTATTTCTACCCATAAATCAGCTCATATCTCTAGATCTAGCTCTACTTAACCCTGACTGTAACATTAACTTTACCATTCAAAAAATGTCCTAGATGGCACTCTGTTTCAACTGTCAAATATACTGATTCTTGTGTTGTTGACACTTTAGTGACACTGTAGTGAGGCCTAGAAGAAAGAGCATGGGCCAGTGAGTCAAGGGACCTAGGTTTAATTCCAGTTCTGCCTCTTGCCTGCTGGGTGACTTTGGGGAAATTACTTAACCTCTCTGTGCTTCAGTAAAATAGGGATTAACTTCCTTTTCTCCCTCCTGCCTAGACTGTGCACTCCAAGTGGGAGAGGACCTGATTATCTCATGTCTACCCTAGTGTTTAGTACAGTGTTTGGCATATAAAAAGCACTTAACTACCACAATTATTATGTTTTGGCTGTCCTGCACTGGGTCCCAACAGATTAGTTCACTTTACTGCAAAAGATGTATACAGTCAGTTCTTGATTTTTCTGCAGGAGAATTATCCATTCTGTGACCAAGTTACTTTCTCTCCATCTCCATAGCCAAAGTTCCCTCTGCTAGCTGGAGTTCTATTATACAATAGCTGGTGCAGAGTTCGCAGATAGGCTGCTACTGAACTCTTTTAACTCAGGATACACTCTTCATTACCAACACTGTTCCTGAAACCCTTCTCTTGTCCAGTTTGATTAATCTGTTTTGGATAACCAGCTTCTCTTCCTCTGTCAGGGCAGATAGAAGTTGAATGTATTATACTTCATGCTACTATTCTTTATGAAACTAGTGTTCAAATTAGGTCTAAGTGCTCAGCTTCCCTCTGTGTGTGCAGAGTACTGAGCTGGAGAGTGGAAACAACACATGATCTCTGCCCTGTGGGACCTCACAGTCTAATGAGCAAGACAGGAAGCCATGTATAACAACATATTAATAAATATAAAGCCTGAGTGTCAGAAGAATAAATAGATCCTTAACACAAGTTCTAAATGCACACAGTTTACAGGGGGATTTATGAGTTTGGAAAGGGTTAGTGAAAAATATTTGCAGGCCAACTGCACATGCACTTTCTAACAACAGATTTAGCCAGAAAGACTTTCAATCATCAAATCTGAGAAAAGACAAAAAAAAAAAAACCCACGTCCTTTCAGTCTCCAAAGTCAGAAAAACTGCCTTCCACTTCCTGGCTTGGTTTACAACTGGAGGTATTTTTGGAAAATGTAGGTCCCAAATCAGGAAAAAGAAATCACTCAAATCCTTTCTGAAAGGATTCTTTGTATGTATAGAGACTTCCTGCATCAGCTGATAGAGAATTTTGCTCTACCTTCTAGCTTTTGACAATAGGAATTTTAGAGCTTCTCTGAATCTTGTAAATTCCCAAACTGCATTTCTCTGTGCAAATAAGATGAACTAGTTTGAATATACTGATGCAGTTCAGCATATACAAATGGATACAGACTCAAAATTTGTAGAAATAGTTTTGACTGTTGATTTGCTCCAGTAGCTTAACAAAAACCCTATTCTGAGATAACTATGTGCCCATCTGGATCATTATTCTTTTATTTTACTATTTCACTACTGTTAGTATGGTTCACCTTGAAAAAAGATAACTTCCTGTAAATGGAACAAGGGGGCTAATAGGTCTAATAAATAGTCATCATGTCTAACAAGCTTTCAGCCTTGATTACAGATAGAGTTTTCCCTTGAGTTAATGGTGCAGTCTCTTCTGTCAGCATGACCTTTATCTTCAAACCGAGTCAACTGAGTTCTAAATGTTACTTGTCCATGGGGCATTGCAGCAGCAGATAGGCTCATGCAGTAAGACTGAATTGCAATTTACTGAGTTCTTGACATACATCATTGCCTGACTTAGGCCCAGCACTGATTTAGTTGTTTTAAAATAACCCACAGTCAAGCCATCAGAGTGCTGCAGACCAGTTTCCAAAATCCAGGCTGCTTTAATATACATTTGCAAAATAATAAGGTTATCACAACCATATAACTAGCTGTAAAAATCACCTGGTGTTGTTATTACCAATATTTTTTTCCTGTGGCAGCAGAACAACACGATTGATACTACTAAGATTTGGAATTTGATTGTAGGATTTTGTAAAGAACTCTAATAACATTATGAGAAAACACATCTTGGTAGCGTTGTTCTCCAACTTATCAGGGCCTTCTGCAAACATATTCATTCCTTCCTACAATTCTTCCATATTTTCCATGTCAACTTCATTGTTTGAGTTCATGAATTATATGGTACAATAAGTTCATGAAAGGAAAGTACTTGACTACAGACAAAGCCATGATAAAAAAGTATTAATGCTTTCACCCAAGA
Organism: Ornithorhynchus anatinus; assembly: GCF_004115215.2. NCBI lineage: Eukaryota > Metazoa > Chordata > Mammalia > Monotremata > Ornithorhynchidae > Ornithorhynchus > Ornithorhynchus anatinus. Next base: position 17,987,469 of record NC_041737.1, read on the forward strand.
GAGGAGAAAATGATTTAACCAAGTGATTTTGTTCCTTATTAAGTTCTCATTTCTAAATAAGTTTCTTCTGTAGCTTTAATTACCAGTGATTCATTTAGGAGAGATCCAAAAGTGAAGTACATTTCAAACTGAATGTGTTGTAGTCTTCTTTACACCATAAACTTTTTAACCTTGAAAATGCCTTAGTATGATCTATAAGGTGGTTTATCATTCATTCATCTTTTTAGTAGCATTGATAGAGAGTCGACGGTGTGCAGATCACTGTAGTAAGCACTTGAGGAAAGCCATTCAGATACCGACTCAGCCTCACAGGAGATTCAAAGTCCAAGAATGAGGACCAGCGGGGTGGGGGTTGGGGGTGGGTTGGTGATGATGCACAAGAACAGATTAAAGTTATAAGAAATCCATCAACTCCCATAATCCAGGATGATAATGATGATCGTTATTATTATTATATTTGTTAAGCACCTACTGTGCATCAAGCACTGTTCTATACACTGGGACAGATATAAGTTTATTAGATCAAATACGGTCCCTGTCCCATATGTTGCTCACAGTCTAAGTAGGAGGTAGAACAGACATTGAAGACCCAATAAAAGCTGTAAGAACTAATGTTCTTACATTGGAGAAGCAGCGTGGCTCAGTGGAAAGAGCACGGGCTTTGGAGTCAGGGCTCATGAGTTCGAATCCCAGCTCTGCCACTTGTCGGCTGTGTGACTGTGGGCAAGTCACTTAACTTCTCCGTGCCTCAGTTCCCTCATCTGTAAAATGGGGATTAAGACTGTGAGCCCCACGTGGGACAACCTGATTCCCCTATGTCTACCCCAGCGCTTAGAACAGTGCTCGGCACATAGTAAGCGCTTAACAAATACCAACATTATTAATGTAAGGATGGGATCAATTTCAAGCTCCTCATCTGTGTCACATGTTAACTAGAGTCCAACACAGCCTTTCCAACCTTCCAAATGTTTTGATGACACTGCCACTTCTCATTTACTCCTCTCTCCTCCTGCTTCCTCCAACCCATGGAGTCGCACTTGGTCAGGTCTCAGGGAAAGATGCAACTAAGGAACCAGAATACATTTCCAAGCTCTTGGGACACTTTTCCAACTGACAGGCTGAGATCATCATCAGAACATCTTGAATGAGCCACAGAGAGACTGCTATATATTGATGACGTGCTCTAGAAGCATAAGCCAAAGTCATGCAAATGAATGTTAATCCCTTAGAGAGTTAGCAAAGGGCTACTGAGTCAGACACTAAGGGAAACTAAATATGCACTATCTTATAAATAGCACAATGTTGAGCAGAATCTCCCAGTGCAAACTAAAACCTGATACTTTAATGCTTTGAGGTCACTTGCAAACACTTTAAGCATTCAAACCTAAATATATTAGTTTGATGAACGCAACTTCTAAGAGTGACTAATTTACTTGTTGGGAGTTATTTTTGCATTGGGAGAATCCTGTGCTTTTGATTATAGCAGAGAAGCAGCGTGGCTCAGTGAAAAGAGCACGGGCTTTGGAGTCAGAGGTCATGGGTTCGAATGCCGGCTCGGTCACTTGTCAGCTGTGTGACTTTGGTCAAGTCACTTAACTTCTCGGTGCCTCAGTTACCTCATCTGTAAAATGGGGATTAAGACTGTGAGCCCCACGTGGGACAACCTGATTCCCCTGTGTCTACCCCAGCGCTTAGAACAGTGCTCGGCACATAGTAAGCGCTTAACAAATACCAACATTATTATTATTATTATATGCCTCCTATGAGGGGAGACAAAGGGTGGGGGAAGGGGACCTTTATTGTCCATCTGCTTCAGCGGTAGCAGGAAAATGCTTCCACAGCAAGTCACGTTTCTCTTGTTTACTTGGCTCTGGACACTTCAGTTGCGTATGTCTTTTGTTTTCTCTGGGTGTAATCTCTGGTGCACATGGGGCTCAGACAATGCAGATGACCCTGTCCTGGACGCATGGAGTTTTCTGTCAAGATATTGTTGTTTCTTACTGGGCTTGGTTCCCATTTTAGGAGCAGCAGAAAAAAAGAAACAATGGAGACAAATTTAGACACCGTTGGGAAAAGAAATGAAGAGCACTGTCCATCCCAGCCCTTTGAAACTACGCCCACAAGGCAGCCTCTTTTGACTTTCTCAGGGATTCCCAGCAATGCAGAGCAGCTTGTGTAAGCAAAGGCAGACACCACATGATTAACACTTGGCTCACCCTTTCCATGTTTAGTTTAAATCTCAAGCAATCCTTCACTAAGAGCAAATCTTGGTCACACACACACGGACAGCAGAGAGGTCCACTTCTGTGTAACTCACAATTCCTTCAACTGGTTAAAATCATCTGCTCTCCAGACTGTCACTCTTTTGCTGTGCTCAGCTTAAAGTGAATACCTACTGGCCCTGGGAAAATTCTTTAGGCAGTAGATGGGAGTAGAGAATAAATGGGCCTACCTACCTACCTCTGGCTTGATTGCTTAGTAGAATGCTCTGCACATGAAGAGCACTCAATGAATACCATTCATTCATTCAATCTTATTTACTGAGTGCTTACTGTGTGCTAAGCACTGTAAAGTACAATTGATTGATTTCCCCAAATGAAGAACTATTACTTGCTGTTCTTCCTTTGTTTTCAACAACCCTAGGCAAGGTAAATTCACCCAGAAATTCAAAAAGAACTCCGTTAGCACCTAAGATGGATGCCTGATTCTGAAGGGAGCAGAGCTGCATATTTATTTCCGAGATCTAAACATCCCCAGCACATCCATCAGTGGCCGGGCATAAATGAAATCAGTGATAATGATGCAATTCTTCTCTTCTTACTGCTGATGAGCTGCTAATCAGATAGTTGCAGCTAGAAATATATAAAACTATCCCATATGAAATTAATATTAAAAGTCTGACCCACAAAATGAAATCCACCAATTAGATGAGGAAATTGAGACCCAGAGAGGTACAGTGACTTACATGACTTATACAGGAGGTTGAGTTGGACCTGGGACAAGCGCCTGAGGCTACTAACTCTGGGGTTTCCGCTTATCAGCTGGGGTAACCAACTTTTCAGCAATCCTACTTTCTCCAGCCAGAGAAGGGCCAAGAAAGCAGAGGAAGCAGCAGCTGCACCTATCCTATCCACCAATCAATCTTGTTTTTACTGGCTTTTACTTCATAATGATAATAATGATGGTATTTATTAAGCACTTACTATGTGCCAAGCACTGTTCTAAGCTCTGAATAATAATAATGATGGTATTTGTTAAGCGCTTACTATGTGCCAAGCACTGTTCGAAGTGCTGGGGTAGATACAGGTAATCAGGTTGATCCACATGGGGTTCACAGTCTTAATCCCCATTTTACAGATGTGGGAACTGAGGCATAGAGAAGTTAAGTGACTCGCCTAAGGTCACACAGCAGACAAGTGGCGGGGGCAGGATTAGAACCCATGACCTCTGATGCCAAGCCTGTGCTCTTTCCACTAACCCACACTGCTTCTACAGCCATGCTGCTTCTACTTCCTCTCATCACATCCACAGCACTGTGAGTGGAATGTGTATGTCAATAATGAGTAATAATTTCTCCATAAATATGAGTATGCATGAGTCTATGTGTTTCTGGGCCCCTTGTCAATTATATGTCTGTGTGAAATTATATTTCTCTCTGTGTGTATGGGCCAGTATGTGTGTAAAGACTTGTGTCTGTGAATTGAGGGAGGATGTGTAATCTGAGGCTGTCTGGATATTTGCCTGGATCTGTGTCTTTCAACCCTGCCTCTGTTTGAATGTACCCTTGTTTGTCTGCCCTGCCTCAGCCTTTCACTTGCAGTTGCTCCATTTTTATCAGTTTTTCTTTCTGTATCCACTTTCTGCCTCTCTTTCTTTGTATCTTTTATCCATCTACGTGGCCTCTCCTTTCTCTCCTCTCCCCAACATATGCTTTCATCCGAGGAAAAACATTTCTTTCTGCAGTGCCTCCATGCAAGTAGTTAAATAGCCTCTACCTATGTTCTTACAGGATGAAAGAGGGAGGCTCTTTACTCTCTTCCACCATTTTTATCTACTACCTTTCAGGTCACCTCCTCCCACTTGATTCATCATTCAATAGTATTTACTGAGTACTTTCTGTGCACAGTATTAAGTGTTTGTAAAATGAGTACAATTAGAGGAAATGATCTCTGCCATCAAAGAACTTCAATTCATGGCACCTCCAGTGTATTTAGTATTTCCAATAAATGCCAGCCTGCTGCTGACCTATTTCTCGGCACTGCTATGAGAAATATTTTTTGAACAGTCAAGATATCTCCAGTTTCAAGTAATTTCCTCATGGAATTGGCATTTTGGGGCGAATAATAATGTTGGTATTTGTTAAGGGCTTACTATGAGATCATTGAGGGAAGGGAATATGTCTACCAACTCAGTTATATTGTGCTTAGTACAATGCTCTGCACATGTTTAGAAACAGTGTGGTCTAGTGGAAAGAGCATGGGCCTATGAGACAGAGGACTTGGGTTCTTATCCCAGCTCTACCACCTGTCTGCTATATGACCTTAGATAAGTCACCTAACTTCTTTCTACCTCAGTTATCTCATCTGTAGAATGGGGATTATGACTGTGAACCCCACATGGGACATGGACTGTGTTCATTGCGATTAGCTAATATTTACCCCAGCAATTAATACAGTGCCTGTTATAGTTATCCCTTAACAAATACCATTAAAAAAACTCTCAATACAATTAATTGAAGTCACATACGAAATTTGCTTGTTGGAAGCCTTGAAAACCCCACTGTCACTCCTGGGAGTGGGGAAAAGGGAATTCTTATCTTTTCCTCTCCTGGCAAATAAACACATCACTTTGGGGGAGAGAACTCTGAGACTTAAAAACTCTGAAAGAGTTAATTTAGCTAGCTTCCTGAAAGGATATATAAAGATAAAGAGGTGTTACTTTACAGCCAGAAAGAGACTGAAGGAAAATAAGGAACCCTATCCATATAAGTATCTTATATGTACTAAATATTAATTACATAGTTACAATATCCACCAACCTTTTTTTATGGTATTTGTTAAATGCTTACTGTTTTCCCCTTTCTTTCCCCATCGTCCCTCCACACCCGAGAGTTGGGGTGAATGCCCAATGCCCTCAGAGAGGAGAGGCTCCCACAGTTTTACCTGTACAGGGAGGAAAAAGTAGAGCTGGGGGTCTGAAAGAGGGGCCACTGGTTTGAAGTTCTGGTAAGGGCAGGATTTGACTGAAGACAGCTGCAGGGGTGGGGGAGGAAGTGCTTGTTCTTTCCATCTCTTTTCTGTGCCCCACATCAAAACTCTTAATGCCCCTGCTGGAGAATGAATATTCTCTCCTCCCTTTCACCACAACAATCCTGTCACACTTCCAACTTGTATTGCTCAGAGTCACTACTCACTTTTCTGTTTTCTTCCAGTAGAACCGGAATTAAAACTCAGATCTCCTCACTGCTAGCTCTCGGTCCAATGCTCTAATCTCTTCCACCTTGCCCTTTTTCATTGGTAAAGAAATAACTGTGGCCTTTAAGTGAAACTAAAAGCAGCTGTGGCTTCCAAGCCTGAAGCTCTGATGGCTAGAATCCTGAAAGAGTTTCAGTCCTCCAGAGGAGTAAGGGGGGTGGATGTAGGCAAAGGTAGTTAGTGATATTTGATGTTGAACCTGAAAAGAGAAGCAGCATGGCTTAGTGGATAGATCATAGGCCTACAAATTAAAAGGACTAGCTTGTATATACCCCAAAGCTTCATTTAGTGTCTGGCAAATAGTAAGTGCTAATAAATACCTTTTTCTTTTTTTTAAATGAAAGACATAAGGTGAGAAGCTGGCTTTGGACTTCTCCAGAGCCTAACCAATTTGGAACAGACATGTTTTTCTGCATCTCTTGTCATCTAAAACAGAACAGTAGTCCTAAAGTATCTCTCTGCCACACTGTGTCTGTGTGTGTAGGTGTGACTATGCCAGAGTGGGGAGAAGAGAAGGAGGTAAAGGGGAGGGCTTAGCTGCTGTGGATGTGATTCTCCTGCTCAAGTAGCAGCATAACAAACCTCTATTTTTGGCTGCAATACATCACAGTGAGGATGTAAGTGGAGGATGTAAGTGGAAGGAAGCCAAATCACTCTCTAAGTTAGAAATTATAGAATTGAGAAAATACAGAGCCTTATGGCCTAGTGGAAAGAGCTTTGGATCTGGGAGTCAGAAGAACTGGGTTCTCATTCTGGCTCTGCCACTTATCTGCTGTGTGACCTTGGGCAAGTTACTTAACTTTTATATGACTCAGTCAGCTTATCTGTAAAATGGGGATTAAGACTTTGAGCCCCATGTGAGATATGGACAGTGGCCAACTTGATTAGTTTATATTTATCCCAGAGCTTAGTACAGTGCCTGGCACATAGTAAGTGCTTAACAAATACCACCCCCCACTCCCCACCCACTCCCCCAGGAGAAACCAACACAAACAAAAAAAACTACGATAAAATGCAGACGTTAGGAAGAAGTAAAAAGGAGTTAAGAGAGCAAGGGATTTAAAAGAAGTCTGGAGGCTGTTTGAAATAACTGTATTAGAAGTTCTGGTAAAAGGTGTGCCACAGACCTGTGACAACAGCAGGAAAATTCAGGTGATTAACTACAGGAAGAATCATAAAAATGCACCAGTGGGCAGAAAAATGGCTTCTAAACTTCAGTAGGAGCAAGTGCCTGGTGGTGCACCCATAGAAAAATAATCCACATTTCAACTGCAGCTAAATCCACCTGGTTCAACCTAATTTACACAGCCCTGCTTGAGATACAACAAGGGATCTGGAAGCGGGCGCCAGAATGATTCTGATCCTTTGGGGAACTCTTTCAACTCAGACTGGGAGTTCCACTGGAATCCATTGGAATCCATTGGAATCAACTAATGGTTCTTATTAAGCATTTACTCTGTGCATTGTACTATAGTAAGAGTTTGGAAAAGTACAATACAACAGAGGGTAATTTGCAGTCCCTGCCCACAAGAAGCTTAGTGAAAAGTCATAAATCATCCATCTAGGACCTCCTGTGATGACTGATGCTCCCGCACTTTGGCAGTATACACTTGAGAACACATATAGATAATCAGGAACCACTTTTCAGAGTCAATAAAGGGCTAAGAACTGAACTTGAAAAAGACTAGGGCATCTACCAGGCTTCACTTGGCGAATACCTAAACACAGCAAAGAATCTCCATGGCTGAGGCTTAGTTCAGTGCTAAGTGCTTAGTATAGTGCCCTGCATACAGTGCGTCCAGTAAATGCCACTGATTGGCTGAGACTGATCCTGCTTTCCGGGAGACCTCTTGTCCAAAAGTGAAGGGACAAACAAGTGGGCAGTAGAAATAGAATTTACTGCATGCAAACTGAATGCAATGCTAGGTACTAAACTTTTGGGAAAATTCAACACAAAGAGGAGATATGTTGCTTCATCATAAGGAGCATAAACTCTAATGGGAGAGATGGACATTAAAAATACCAATCAGTCAAGGAATCAATGGTATTTATTGAGTACTTACTTGATGCAGAGCACTGTCTATGCACTTGGGAAAGTATTCATTCATTCATTCAATAGTATTTATTGAGCGCTTACTATGTGCAGAGCACTGTACTAAGCGCTTGGGATGAACAGGTCGGCAACAGATAGAGACAGTCCCTGCCGTTTGACGGGCTTACAGTCTAATCGGGGGAGATGGACAGACAAGAACAATGGCAATAAATAGAGTTGAGGGGAAGAACATCTCGTAAAAACAATGGCAACTAAATAGAATCAAGGCGATGTACAATTCATTAACAAAATAAATAGGGTAATGGAAATATATACAGTTGAGCAGACGAGTACAGTGCTGTGGGGAGGGGAAGGGAGAGGTGGAGGAGCAGAAGGAAAGGGGGAAAAGAGGGTTTAGCTGCGGAGAGGTGAAGGGGGGGTGGTAGAGGGAGTAGAGGGAGAAGGGAGCTCAGTCTGGGAAGGCCTCTTGGAGAAGGTGAGTTTTAAGTAGGGTTTTGAAGAGGGGAAGAGAATCAGTTTGGCGGAGGTGAGGAGGGAGGGCGTTCCAGGACCGCGGGAGGACGTGGCCCAGGGGTCGACGGCGGGATAGGCGAGACCGAGGGACAGTGAGGAGGTGGGCGGCAGAGGAGCGGAGCGTGCGGGGTGGGTGGTAGAAAGAGAGAAGGGAGGAGAGGTAGGAAGGGGCAAGGTGATGTAGAGCCTTGAAGCCTAGAGTGAGGAGTTTTTGTTTGGAGCGGAGGTTGATAGGCAACCACTGGAGTTGTTTAAGAAGGGGAGTGACATGCCCAGATCGTTTCTGCAGGAAGATGAGCCGGGCAACGGAGTGAAGAATAGAATGGAGCGGGGCGAGAGAGGAGGAAGGGAGGTCAGAGAGAAGGCTGACACAGTAGTCTAGCGGGATATAACGAGAGCCTGTAGCAGTAAGGTAGCCGTTTGGGTGGAGAGGAAAGGGCGGATCTTGGCGATATTGTATAGGTGAAACCGGCAGGTCTTGGTAACGGATAGGATGTGTGGGGTGAACGAGAGAGACGAGTCAAGGATGACACCGAGATTGCGGGCCTGAGAGATGGGAAGGATGGTCGTGCCATCCACGGTGATAGAGAAGTCTGGGAGAGGACCGGGTTTGGGAGGGAAGATGAGGAGCTCATTCTTGCTCATGTTGAGTTTTAGGTGGCGGGCCGACATCCAGGTGGAGACCTCCTGGAGGCAGGAGGAGATGCGAGCCTGAAGGGAGGGGGAGAGGACAGGGGCGGAGATGTAGATCTGCGTGTCATCTGCGTAGAGATGGTAGTCAAAGCCATAAGAGCGAAAGAACAGTACGACAGAGTTGGAAATCATGTTTCCTGCCTACCAGGAGCCTAAAATCCAGAGCGAGAGAAAGACTTCAGTGCACTCCACCTTGCTAATCTCTTTCTACAACCCAGTCTGCATACTTCACTTTTCTAATGCTAACCTTCTCACTGTGCTTCAATCTCGCCTGTATAACTGCCGACCCCTCACTCACATCCTGCCTCTGGCCTGGAATGTCATCATTCTTCAAATCTGACAGACAATTACTGTCCCCGCCTTCAAAGCCTTATTGAAGACACATTTCCTCCAAGAGGCCTTCCCAGACTAAGCCCCACTTTCCTCTTTCCCCACTCTCTTCTGCATCACCCTGACTTGCTCTTTTTGATCTTCCCCTCTCCCAGCCCCACAGCACTTATGTACATATCTGTAATTTATTTATTTGTATCACTGTCTGTCTCCCCACTTCTAGAGAGTAAGTTTGTTGTGTGCAGGGAATGCATCTGTTTATTGTTGTATGGTTATTGTTTTTGTTATACTGTACCCTCCCAAAGGTTAGTACAGTGCTTGGCAATACATTAAGTGCTCATTGAAAATGATTGAATGAATGAATAAATTAATATTAAAATACATTATAGGTAAGTACATAAGTGCTGTGGGACTGAAAGTTGTGAATATCTAGTGCTTAAAGGGTGCAGACAAAAGTGCATGGAAGAGAGAGGGATTGGGAAAATGAGAGAAGATATTTTGGAGGAGATATGATTTTAATAATTATATACTGCAAACTACTTATTTATATTCATGTTTGTCTCTCCCTCTAGACTGTAAGCTCATTGTGAAAGGGAACATGTTTGCCAACTCTGTTATACTGTATTCTCCCAAGTGCTTAGTACAGTACTCTGAACATAGTAAGCTCTCAACAAATACCATTGATGATAATAATAATAATAATGACGGTATTTGTTAAGTACTCACTATGTGCAAAGCTCTGTTCTAAGCGCTGGGTGGGAAACAAGATGATCAGGTTGTCCCAGTGGGGCTTAGTTGCCATTTAATGCTGATGGTGATGATGATGAGGAGGAATAAGGCTTCGAAAATGGGCAGAGTGGTGGTTTGTTGGATATGAAGGGAGAGTTCCAAGCCAGAGAGAGGACATAAGCAAGGGGTTGGTGGCAAGGTAGAGGAGATTGGAGTTGGGAGTTGGCATTGGAGAAATGAAGGAATGGGCTGGGCTGCAGTAGGAAACCAGGAAGGTGAGGTAGAAGGGGGCGAGGTGATCTAGGGCTTTAAAGCCAATGGTCAGGAGTTTCTGTTTGATGTGGAGATGGGTGGGCAACAGCTGGAGGCTCTTGAGGAGTGTGGGAAATGTGAAATGAATTATTTTTCGAAAAATGATTGGGCATAGGAGTGAAGTATGGAAGGACTGGGGCGAAACAGAAGGCAGGAAAGTCAGTAAGAGGCAGATGCAGTAGTCAAGACTGGACAGGATAAGTGCTTGGATCAATGTGGTAGTAATTTATATGGAGAAAAGGGCAGATTTTAGTGATGTTGTGAAGGTAGGTGAAAGACTTAATAGGTGACAGGACTTGGTGAAAGACTGAATATGTGGATAGACCAAGAAAGATGAGTTGATGTTAGTGCCGAGGTTATGTTTATGAGACAGGGAGGATGATGGAGTTATCTACAGTACTGGAAGATACAGGGGAAGGATAGGGTTTGGGTGGGAAGATGAAGACATAATTTGCACATATTAACATGTTTCATTCTGGACAAGTGAAGGTTGAGGTGTTGGCAGGACTTCCAAGTAGAGATGTTCTAAAGGCAGGAGGAAATATGAGACTATAGAGAAGGAGAGAGGTCAGGGCTAGGGATGTAGATTTGGGAATCATTTGCATAGAGGTGGTAGTTGAAGTCATGGGAGCAAGTGACACCCACCTTTAGATGGGAACCAGAGGATGAGCTAGTAAAAGAGACTGAATAAGAGTGGACAGAAAGATAGAAGAACAGACAGTGTCAGTGAAGCCAAGATTAGAAAAGGTTTACAGGAGAAGACAGGTCGACAGCAGCTGAAAGTTCTAGCAAAACTAGAATGGAGCAGAGACTTTGGATTTGGCAAGAAAGAAGTCAGGTGGAGGGTGTATATTTTGAGAAAATGATGGGAAATAGGGGAGAGTTTAAGAAGGGGCAGGAAGAGGGAGGGACTGTCAAGGAGCAAGGAAGATTTTGGAAGACCACACCTGATGTTTTTATTTTTTTTTTTAAAGTCTGTGGTCTGTGTTTAATAGAGAGGGTGATTGTGAAGGTGTCAGTTTGTGTGTCAAGGGACAGTACTGTGGGTATGGAGACTAAATGGAGCATGATGACTTTAGAAATTGGAGGGTGTCACAAGACTGGAAGTTTCTGTGGAGTTACAGTACAGATTTGCAGGGAATAGGTGAGTGGGAGAGAAGGTAAGTGAAGAGGTTGTGGTCGGAGAGAAGACTTTTAGAGTTGGTGAGGGTAGAGATTTGTGACTTGAGTAAAGTAAGAATATTTTTGGAGATTGAAAAATCAAGTGCAGCTCCACGGTGTTAGTACTACTGAGAGCAAACTGAAGGCCTGAAGGACAATCATAATGCACAGCTTTTTCGAAGAGATGTGGTTCGACTACAAGTAGCACAAAAGATTTTTAGGGCTGTTACACTAGCGCCACCTAGATGCTTTATCCCCAGCAAGTGGCAAGACCTTGTCACAAACAATGAGGTTCTGAAATGCAGTCAGTTTATTGTCACCGAAGCAATAGCCATTATGTCACACTTTCCCTGGGCGAATTGGGCAATGGCTGACAGCAGGATATTGAAACAGCTGCTCAGTGGTGAGCTGAAATGAAGAAAAGATAGACAGGGGGGTCAGAAGAAACCCTTTAAAGGCACAATGAACTAAAACTTCAAACAATGTGGCAAAACAGTGGGCAGTTTGAAGGCAGCAGAAGACAGGTCAGTTTGTAGAACAGCAATCAGAAGTGAAGTGACTCTTAGAATAGAGACTTCGGCAGCTCATGGAACAAAATGGAAACAACGTCAGACACTATTAACTCTCAGCTTTAAAGCATTCAATCAGCTCTCCCTCTCCTACTTATCCTCGCACCTCTCCCACTACAACACAGCCCCCACAAACTTCACTCCGTTAATACCAACCTACTCACTGTGTCTCAGTCTCATTTCTCTCCCAACAAAGCTTCACTGACACACTCCCTCCTGCCTGGAACTCTCTTTCCGTTTATATCGGCAGACTCCCCCTTTTCCCACCATCTACAAAGGGCCCTTCTAAAATGATATCTCCAATGGGAAGACTTCCTTGACTAACCTCTCATTTCTCCATCTTGTTCTCTCTCTCTCTCTGCATCCCCTATGATTCTGATATTCAACCCCCACATCCCACGGTACTTTTGTACATACCCTACACTCTGCTACTTCCTCTAATTGTTATTTACTCCCATTATGTCATAAGCTCCAACTCTGTCGTACTCTCCCAGGCAGTTAGAATAGTGCTGTGCTGTGCATAAAAAAGTGCTCAATAAATATCATCAATTGGTTGATCACTATGATGATTGATCTCTCTGAATAACAGGTGCAATCTTTATATGAATGTGATACAGAAAGAGTTATTGGTCACAACTTGGTTTTATTAGCCATACTATATATATTGTATTTTATTTATATTACATATGAGAGAGATACACACAGAATGAGAATAGAGGGCTGTCCTTTGATTATATATCAGGAAGCACAGGGGAAGAGCATGGAGCTGGAAATCAGGAGATTTGGATTCTTGTTCCAGCTCTGCTACTGGCTCCTGCATGTACTTGGCAAAAACATTTATCCCTCTGACCCTTAGTATTCTCATTTTTTAAATGGGGGAATGCATGGTAAACATCTACAAGTTGATGTTACATGGATGTACAAATTAACCATAATCCTCTAGAATATAAGATGGGCCTACACGGATAGATAGGACTTATTATGACATGACAAGATTTAGTCAGGAAAAATTCATATTTTTTTCGCTCCTCTGTGCATCCCAAGAATTGTAGATTGTGAATCCCAGTCCCTTGAGGGGCAGGGACTGTGTCTAACTCCCATCTATGTTTTCTTTCCTAAGGCATAGTACGGTGCTCTGCATATTAGGGCTTGAAAAATACAATTACTACAACTACTTTTCCTCCTCTTCTTCCTCCTCCTCCTCCTCCTACAACTGAAGCTAGATGGTTGACAGATAAAGGGAAATAGAAGAAGTTAATATGGGATGCTGGCTAGTGCCTTATAAAGGACTGTGGGATTACTGTCTTCATTTCTGTTCTGTCTCAGATGTTTTTCCCTTCTCCCAGTCTTTGGCCTCCTTTCTTCCCATCCCTTTCACTGTTTGAGGCTGAGTGTGGATTAGTTTTGTAGTCAGCTCCATCAGACTCGTCTGCTCCACTTAGCATGCACCTCTAGAATGTCCCTGTCACAGCAGCTTGTCTTGCAAACTCAAAGGTTACTGGCTCTTCTCTCAGCTACTCAAGTTTAGACCTGGTAGGAATGGTTCCAGAGTGGTCCCAAGGCAGTTAAAGGCCAGGGAGAGTTAAAGGCCAAACTCAAGGGAATATAAGATGTTCATATCCAGTCTGGTTTCTCCTAACACCCAAGCGCTTTGTAAAGGAGATTTAGGCTTGGAATAAGGAAGACCTTGAAGGAAGGAATTAAAGAAACTCATGAGATAAAAAAGAATGATTCTACTAGCACAAAAAGCAATGGAGATTTATAAGAGAGTTTTGAAGATGAGTGTGACTAAGTCTCTAGCAGCAGTTCTTTGGTGGAGAAGAGGTGAGCCAACTGATGAAGACCCTTGTCTAATTCCAACCTTCCTGGTCATGCCACCTCCTCAATCACCAGTTCTGTGCTCTCTCCATTATCAATAAGTGCATGATATTTATCAAGAACTTACTATGTGCAGAGCACTGTACTGAGCAGTCGGGAGAGCATAATGCAACAAAATTAGCAGATACGTTCCCTGTCCATAATGAACTTACAGTCTACAGATGAACTTACTAGACAATTCTGCCTTCCTATACTTCAATATTTGTATGTTTATTTTCTTTACTTATTGAATAGCTTATTTTAGATATTTTCACAGGCATCTATGCTCTTATTCTATTACCGGTTGCTTTTAAACAAACAAAAATCACATTAATTTGTCTCTCCCATTAGAATGTGAGGCCCTGAAAATCACAGAATATGTCTTTCTTCAGTTGACTGTCCCCAGGTGCCTAGTACTGTGCTCTCTGCATGCAGTAACTGATCAGTAAATACTGCTGATGATAAGGAAGAGCAATCTGATGCACATCACTTTCCACAGAATTACTTAGGGAATATAGTAGTGACATGATAATGAATCCTTTAAACATAGAGAGTTGCATACAATTAGTTGTTTTTCCCACTTTGTGTTCCTTTAAATCAAATTCACATCTCAGCTATTGCTAAGAGGTTAGACACATTGTCTGCAAATGAATAGGCCTTCTGCCAAGTACTAGGTTTCACTCCCGCTAAAGGAAGAACATTGTTCACTAAAATAGTTTGCCTTTTGATGCCAAAGGAAATCAAATTGTAATCAGGGGCTGAGAACGGACTGAAGTCATAAAGACTGTCTTGACTTAGATTTTGGCAACCTCACATGTTCCCACGCATATTAAATATAATTTACATTTACAAAGGGGGAGAGGCTTTACTGCACTGGAAATTTGTTTTACATAATGCTTCAGTGAAGCAGAGACAGAGCATCAGAGCTGAACAGACTCCAGAGTGGTTCCAAGGAAGATTAATGCCAGGGAGAGGATGGTCAGGTAAAGGACGGGAAGAGTTCAGCCCAAACTGCTCTTTGGAGAGGGCAAACCCCAAGAAAATTGTAAGCAGGAGTTCAGAACAGTTGTTTGGAAATCTCCTTTAGCAGTCTAGAAAACAATCCACAGTGAGTCAGATAGTCACCACTTTCTGGGCCAATGGACCAGTAGAACCCAGGATAGTTTCAATGCCAATGGCTACCTTGGGCAGAACCTCTCAAAGAAACCTGGCACAAGGCAGGGTAGCACAGGGAGATGAGAAGCTGGGAAGTTCTACTCTGTTTTCCCAGCTATGCTATATTCCTTGAAAGTGGGGAAAACTTAGAGCTTGCCAAGTGTTGGGGTGGGGGTGGTGGGGAACGGGCTCCTTTTTGACACCTGGCATCAGGTGAATTGCTACAAGATGGACCAGCGCTTCTCCAATGCAGAAAATTTGGAAGCATTGGTTAGCAGAAAATCCTTTTCTTCATTAGCCAGGGTCATCCTGGGCTTGAAAGGATATACCAGATTTTTAATTTATTCACCAGTGCCCTACTTTTCCATCCAGATCAATGATTCACTTATTTTCATGACAATGCACCATGACACAAATAGAGATGTAGTTGTCCTTCATGTTTTAGGTTGGTCTGTAATCATCTGACTTCTACACTGATTCAGATATTATTTACAGATATTACAGTGTCCACTCCCCCTTCCGAAAGGATAAATGAAAAGGAAAATTAATCAGGAAGAGGTCTCGCTGTACAGAAGTTAACAACTTAAATATTACATACATGAAAAGGAAAGATTTGAGAAGTTTGAGCGGGCTTATGTCCACCTAGGATTAAGAAAAATGAAAAGTTAAACACCGTAATTCTTTATGACCTAATGGAGTAAGTGGTTTCATTTAACAAGGCATACATAGGAAGCTTGTTCTGCACAATGGCATTATATCATGAATGTTAGACTCGAGCAAGTATAAGACAAAAATCTTTTGCATGAACCTGTAGCTGCTAAACCTTCTTCGCTTCTTCAACTCACCAGCTTTGCAGTATTATGGTGAACTGAGTCACTGTGTCTTACTTGGCCTAAAAGAAAATATAATTCTAGTGGAGGTTCAGAAGAGAAAATTAAAGTCACCGAGAAATCTCAACTGCACTGGGATTTTCTTGAAAACTTTGAAGTATGTTTAGAGTCTCAATCTCCTGCTAAGAAATCTGTGGAGGCAGGAAAGTCAACTTTGGCACTGGAGGGATTGCCTTAGACAGCTCAATCACGCTCTCTGGCCTGGCAGGAACCATTCAGGGATGGGGGAAGTGAGGGAGGGTCCAAAAAGGAATTCTGTCCAGCTGTTCTCTTTTGGAAGAATAAACATTGTGAAGCACAAAGCAACAAAGGAAGGAGAGGTCAATTAGAGTATAAGATGATGGTGGGGAGTCAGTGGTTATGTGGAAACATGGAGGGACTTTTTCTTTGGAGTGACACTTTTGGCAAATATTACTTGAAGAAAATAAGTATAATGTCAGCTGGCATTTGATCAAAGGGAACATCCCCTTCAATTATGATCTTATATTGAAACTCATGGAATAAAGTGAAGATCACTTGCTAGAAGAGGATAAGGGCTATTTCCCTAATGACAGAAACATTTTCCCCAAGTCTTCCATTAATGCTTACGGTCAGATACCATATTTTAAGACATCAATTTTGAGGTTTATCATAGCTAGAGTCATGAACATTTTTTGTTGTTGTTTTCAAACAAAAGGGTTGTTTTCCAAGTTGCCATGTGTTCCAAGCTCAGGAAAGGCATCCTCTGGATGGATTTCCTCAAACAAAAACTGTATTCACATAGATGTCAGTAACAGAAAATGACACCCCAGAGAAAACTGCTTTGCAAAATGAATCTAAAGCCATGATTAAAAAGTAACTGTGTTTTCTTCTGCCCCCTCCCCCCGCCTTTTTTTTGCCTTCTGACAATGTATTTCCTAAGTCTTCTTAAGTATTCACCGAAGAAAATCCTTTGGTTCTGAGATTCCCTGTTTAAAAGCCCAGACCCCTCTTCACTATTTATAACTTCATTACACAACACAGTGTCACAGAACAATAATTTGTTGCCTTACAGTAAATTTATTTTTTGACATCAGAAGTGTATTTATAGACCCTTGTTTTTTGAAGGAAAAAAATTACATATATAACCCCATAAATCAACAACTTCCAGAACTACAATTTGTCTATCTTCTTGTGGAACTAAGACGACTCAAGGCATTTTTTTTTTACAAGTTGTGATTCAATGCAAAGCAACAATAAAGAAGGAGAATGATTAGATTTCCCTCTGCTTGGTCACATCACTTTTCTCATTGTCTGTTTTTCCACTAGGTAGTTGAGGCTGGGAAAAGTATTGTCAAAAATAGTCTCTCACTTCCTGGTCAGAGTTCTCTTTACCACCTTTATTTTTTTTTTTTGAAGCCAGATTCCTATCATAAACAGTTCCAGTAAGTCTGTCTGTAGTGTGTGATCATGGTTTAGGAGAATCCCACATCAAGGAAAACTTGTTTCATAGTACATTCTGGCCACATGTCCACAACTGTTTAATAATAATAATGACAATGATGATTATAATAATAATTGTGGTATTTGTTAAATATTACTATGGGTCAGGATCTGTACAAAGCACTGGAAGAGATATAAGATTATCATGTCAGACATAGTCCCTGTCACACATAGGGCTCACAGTCTTCATCCCCATTTTACAGACGAGTTAACTGAGGCACAGAGAAGTGCAGTTCTTTCGACATCACGCTGTGTTCTATCCAGACACAAACACACTATTGAAAGAACTTACTCTAATTTTCCAATAGCAGCATTCTATCCAAAACACGTGAAAATATGTGCTCTATAGTGCGCATCGGGTCGTTCATTCATGTAGTGAACATTATTCATTCAAGAATACTCTCCCAAGCTCCCAGTACAGTGATCTGCACACAGTAAGTGCTCAATAAATATGACTAAACCCGGCTTCAGACTCCCTCTCCTGGGATCACTGTTCTCAGTCCCAGACTCCAGGCCCTGCTCCTTCTCAGGAGTGGATAGTGTGAAATAGGAATATTGACTCTTGCCTTCCAGCTACTAGAGCTGGACTGTTCAAGGGTTCTCAACCCTTCTAGAACCACCCCCTCCCCCCAACACACATCAAGGATCATCACCTCCTATCAGTGCCTCCACAAGAACTAACCCAGGTGAAGCAGAAAACATGACTTTTATCAATAACTGAGAACATTTTGTATTTTTAATCAGTCAGTCAATCAATCATACTTTTAATGTGTCGACTGAGGATGGGGAAGATATGGAAAAAGATTTAGTTTTGATATTTATGAATTAGAAGTGTTTCAGTTTGTCTTCCATCTTAAACTCTAAATTCTTTATGGGCAGTGACTGTCTTCAATTTATGTGTTTTTGGAGTGTTTCCAAATATATTCAGTGATATACAAAAACCTTATTATATTATTATTATGATAATTATAATGATGGTGATAAAAGTAATGGTGTTAGCAATTTTTCAACTTTGACTCTAAACAATACACTGAATCCCCAAACTTATTAATATTCTCTACATCCGTCAGCAATCTATGGCTGTAGCCAGGATCACTTACTTCTTGGAACAAATTCTTAGGAGAATAGTTGAGATAGATTTGAGGGACAAGAGCTGTTCTCAAATAACAAATACCACAATTATTATTATAATCATCATCATTATTATTATTAAACAGTTGTGGACATGTGGCCAGAATGTACTATGAGACTGTTGAGGAATCCTAATTGGGTGCTTACTAAACAGGCCTGGGAGTGAGAAGGACTTGGGTTCCAATCTTGGCTCCACCACTTGTCTGATGTGTGGCCTTGGGCAAGTCACTTTCCTTCTCTGAACCTCAGTTACTCATCTGTAAAATGGGGATTAAGACTGTGAGCCTGATGTGGGACAGGGACTGGTTCTTTCTGCTTGGCTACTCCTTTTCAGCATTTTTCTCTGTCTCTTCCTTTGTCTTTCTCTCCCTAAGATTGAATCACTGGTTCTCACTGAATGTTTATTATGCTCAGAACACAGCACTAAGCACTTAGGAGAATATAATAGAGTAGATAAATGTGACCCTGTCCTCTTGGAATTTATAATCTAATTTACAGCCTACCAATCTCTTGGTGAAAATCATCCTCTCCATGTCTTCAGATGATTCCCAAATCTACCTTCCTATCCCTGACCTCTCAACTCCTCTAGAATCTTATATTTTCATCTCTAAAGCCTTTCGGAGGTCACATCTCCTCTAGGAGGCCTTCCTTGATTAATTGATAATCTACCCAGACTATAGCCTCCCAACTGCCAGTTCAACTCTTTGGCACAACTTAAACTGTTATATTCATAACAAGCCATTGCCTTACTATACATATAATCACATACCTAGCCTTTAAGCATTAACTATATATGATGTACATATATACCACCTTATTCCTCCTACTTGAAAATTATTTTAATGTCTCTCTCTCATTATATTTTAAACTTGTCAGGGCAGGGATTTTTTCTACTAACTCTATCTTGTGCTTTCCCAATCTCTTAGCAAATATCCTGCCAATGGTATCCTCTTCATAAATATAATAATCGATTGATATGTCCTTTTTGTTTCAAGTACCCCAACCAAGACTGATAGGGTATGGAATAATCTTTTGCTCTATACTGTTGCAGAGAACATGTCTTTCCACTCTGTTGTACTGTAGTCTCCCAAGTGCTTAAACTCACTGTGGGCAGGGAGTGTGTCTGTCAATTTAGTTATATGGTACACTCCCGAGCATTTAATACAATGCTCTGCTCGCAGTAAGTGCTTAATAAATATGATTTATTGACTGTTTAGTACAGTGCTGTCTGCACACAATAAGAGTGTAGTAACAGCACTGATTGACTGATTCAAGAGATTCTGTCCTTTGGAGTACTCATGCCCCTATCTACAAGTGTCAAAAAGCAGGCAACATTAGCCATTTGCTCTCTTGCTCTTCTCTTCAGTTAATGCTCTCCCCCTCTAGACTGTAAACTCATTATGGACAGGGAACATATCTGCTAATTCCCTTGTATTGTACTTACTCTCCCAAGTCCTTAAAACAGTACTCTGAACATAGAGATTGCTCAATAAATACCACTGATTGATTGATGCTTGAGATGGATCTGCTATGTAGCAATACTGCCCTTGTTTCCTGCCGCCCATGGATATTGTGTGTGGGGAAGTTTAGATAGGGTAATAAGAGATTTAGAACTTTATGATACTTTTCTCTCTTTATGTTACTTTTCTTACCTTTGGATTAAACTCTCATATGTGGCTGAGTGAGTACTGGCCCGTTTTTAAAATATATAGCAGGACCCTCAATGCAACCCAAGAGCTGTTCTCAAAAATCTACGATAGCTCTGGATACACTAGATCAGTCTCAGAGTAATGGAGTCCTTCGTTCTCATCTAAGATGTCATTACAAGAATGTCACCTAGAACTTCCTTACAGAAAAGTTAAAAACTAGCAGCTTACAGTTTTTATTGTTCTCAATTCAGAAACCACTGTTACACTTTTTCTTGCACTTAGGAATATCATGGCAATGATGCTTTGTCCTCAGTGATCACTGAAGAACTATTTAGCTATGTGCTTATGTTTCTAAGTTTTAAAACATTGTGACTCTGACCCAGTTTGACTTCTTTCAGGCCTTATCATCCTAGGCTTGAGCCTGTGAGCCCATGTGAAATTTCATGGTTTGCCTATATTAAGGATTCTGGGAAAAAATTGGGAATTTATGTTCCTTTCAGTGAAATGACAGACAGAAGAGATCCCAGAAAAACTATCCCAGTCTGGTTCTATAACTGGGATTTAAACTTAACGCGGGGCTAGATGAGTCGCCCATATAATGTAGTTGTAAACAAAGGTATCAAATACCCCCTAAAGGCCCCTTTAACGTTAGCGTGAAAGAAAATCCGGTTCAGCTGTGATTAGTAAATCATTACATTCTCTGTGAAGTCCAGTCTTATTTTTCCAAAATGGCTCAATCTAAAGCAGGAACATCTTTTCTCCAAATCAAATGAAACAGGAATAACTCACCACTTTTTTATGGTAATACCATAAGCACTTACTATGTGCCAAACATTATACTAAGCACTGACTTATTGTATGAATCTTTTATTTTGGTCATAAGCCTATTTATTAGGCAGGTATGAAGTTTACTTGAATTTCATTGACCTTTATTTCAAAGATGATGTTACTGACAGAGTTCCTATCTTTGTGTGTGTAGGGGGGTGGGGGACTGAAAAAATCCGATGTGCAATGTTCTGTATAGGTTATACATAAAACAGGCCCTCTGCTGTGCTGACTTGCTTCTTTGAAGCTCCCATGACTATTTTTAAATTTGCTTCTTCATCTCCTGACCATCTCTAATTCTCTGCTTAAGAAAACTGACCCACTCTTCTGATTATGGCCCACCAAGCTGGTCTTTCCACTGCCATGTTTCCCGCAATACACCACTAAAGCATATTCTTTCATTCATTCAATCATATTTATTGAGCACTTACTCTGTGCAGAGCATTGTTCTAAGCACTTGGAAGAGTCCAATTCAATGATAAACAGACACATTCCCTACCCACACGAGCTTACAGCTTTGAAACTATGTTTTCCTGGGGTTTTTAAAAATTAGTTTTCCTCCATGCTTTTATGTACACCATTTTAGTGTACCAAATAGGAGCTGTTTGGCAATCCTGCCATACTCCCTTTTCTTTCTTGTCCAAGCCTGTAAAGCTGTGCTGCTATGAGCATTCTCTCAATCCTAATGACGATATTCTAGGAACTTCTAGCTAGTAATTGTGATATTTGTTAAGCCCTTCCTATGTGCCAAGCACTGTTCTAAGTGCCAGGGTAGATAGAAGGCAACCAGGTTGGACACGGTCCCCGTCCCACATGGGGCTCATAGTCTTAATCCCCATTATTCAGATGAGGTAATTGTGGCACAAAAGAGTTAAGTGACTTGCCCAAGGTCACACAGCAGGCAAGTGTTGATCCTCTCTTGGCATTTGATATTGAGTTTGTAGGTGAATATTCTGCTGCTTGAACTACATGCTGAGACCTGAGCTGCAATAATTATTATGATATGGTCATCATCAACTGTATTTGAGTGCTTACTATGTACAGAACACATTACTAACCACTTAGTAGAGTACAGTACAACAGAGTTGGCAGAAAGGTTCTCTGCCCACAATGATCTTACAGTCTCTTATATGGCAGACTTAGAGTGACTTCCCCATGATTGTAGACAACACCACCACCATCCCTCCCATCTCATATAAGTCTGCAACCTTGGCATTGTCCTTGACTCTTCTCTCTCCTTCATCCAACATATTCAATCAATCAATCATATTTATTCAGTGCTTATTGTGTGCAGAGCACTATACTAAGCATTTGGGGGAATACAGCAGGATAATATAAAAGATACACTCCCTGCCCACAGTGAGCTTACAGAATATAAGGAAACATATTCAGACAGTTACTAAATCTCATTGATTCCTTCTCTACAAGACCTTCTCTCCTTCCTCTCCATCTAAACTATTACCACACTGTTTCAAGAACTTATCATGCCCTAACTTGACTAGTGCACCAGCCTCCTTGCTGACCTTTTAAATAACGATGAGCCCGATTTTCTCTCCATTGCAGAGAAGATAATGCTTTGAGATTAACCTATAGAGTTATTTATCTATAAATTTTCAAAGAGGTGGGTGGTACCTCCCCCATCCTGGAGGCATTAGGTCATATGACTTAGATTTGGGCCAATAACATTAAATGACATACTAGAGTCAGACTACATAGAACTAGGAGAAATCTAATGCTTGGGAAGGGAGCAAATTGGGAGCAAAGTTAGAAATGAACTAGGAGAGCTGGTTGGATGGCATAAGTTCCTGGCCTAATTAGGAAATGTGCAGCTACCACTAGTCTCGTCCCCGCATAAACCACCTGAATTGTGTCTGAGAGACTGTTCAGGAAGTGAATTAGGAGCAGATGGGCAGTCACCAACTAGAAGCCTACAGTTGAATCCATGTTAATAAAGAGCAAATTAAGGAGACTGCTTCTGACTTGATTATCTTGTATCTATCCTACCACTTAAAACAGTGCTTGACAAAAGAGTAAGTTCTTAGCAAATACCCATAATCATCATCATAAACAAAAACCTTTGAAGTGTTTCCAGTGTAAAGACTCAGTTTCACATTTATGTTTATTGTTTTGTATTATTAGATATTGGTAGATCTAAAATACCAAAATTTACAAGTAAGAAGTGAGTCTGGTTAAAACATAAGTTGTAGGTCTCAAAGAAGGTATCACATCAATGATAACTGACACTTATAAATATCCAAAAAGACACTCAGGGTTATACAGGTCAGATCCTGGGTAGAGGGGAGTAGTAATTAAGGGCCCCAGTTGGTATACGTTATCTGAAATGGTTGTTGTTACATTAATTACTACCTGTTTTTCTGAAGGGACTAATGGATTATTAATTCACCTCTCCGTCTGGAGAAAATAAAGACTGTGAGGCCCAGATCGGACATGGACTCTATTCAATCTGATTAGCTTGTGTCTACCTCACCACTCAGTACAGTACTTAGCATATAGTAAGCACTTACAATACCTTACCAAAGTTGGACTTGAGTGAGTTTTAACAGAGTTGTAGGAACATTGCCCTCCCCCCACCAAAAAAACCTGGTGCAGGTGTTTTGGGTGAGTTACAGGATGCCAGCTGGGTCATTAACAGGACAGTAGTGGAGGTGGATGCTGGAATATCTTTTCTGGCTGCACTCTTTACTCTGGATGATTTGCCTTGCAGCAGGAATCTGGGATTATGAAATAGGTGCTCTTCCAGTTGAAGGTGCTATTTTGGTCATTTGGAAGCTTTATTTTACAATTAGAATATTTGGTTGAGCTCTAAAGGAGAAGAAAATCAAGTATCAGGTAACCTATTTGAAATGTCATATGAATACAGTGTGATTTTAAATAGGCCAGTTGGAAATGTGCCACCCTACACACAACCACTTGGTTTCCTCTGAACTCCATCTAGAGAGTAATAAGCGGGAGTATCTTCAAATAACAGAGTAATTTGTTAACCCATCTAGCTCATCTCATGAAGCTCAAGACTTCCTTTGAAGCCCCTACTATTGTCTTTGTGGGCTAACTATCCTGCCAGACAGTGATCCCCATCTGCTGGGAATGAAGCTCCCATTTAAATTTGATCCAATTCACCAAAATGTCACGTGTAAATTAACTTCCTGATCTATTACTTCCAAGGGGCAGAAGGCAATGAGCTTTTAAGAGGCTGTGACGTCGTTTGAGAACAGCTCCTGTTATTCGTAGAGAATAAAAGCTTCAGTTAGTTGATTTTTAGAGGTTGATTTTAAGAAACGACTGATTTACAATTAAATGCTTGAGTCATCCTTACGGATGCAGTTTAAATCTACTACTTTCATAAAATCAGATTGTACCAAATGATCATTAATGAGACCAGAAGAGACTTTTAATGGAAATTGGAGAAATGTTTGGAAGCTGACAGTTTGCTAATACCCACAGTCAGCAGTGTTTCTGTACTTGTCCATTCAAACCCCACAATGAAGCAGCACTATTTAAAATCTTGTAGCTACTAACCCTTAAAGGCTCTGTTGACATTTAGCATGTCCTGCAAATGAGTATGCATGGCTTGCACTTAAAATCAAAGGGTACCTTATTAGTGTAATTAAAAAGATCAGGTTCATCCCACAGTTTCATTCACTTCAGGAAGCCTATAGACAAATTCATTATTGGTTATAGTGAAGTGTATTGCACAATGCAAAGGGTAACTTTCCTTGATAGATTTAGAATGATTTCAATTCCGTAAGTGGGATATGGCATTTAACTCAGTCCTGAAAGGACTACTCTCCCAAAGTTTGGAAACTTTATGGAGCAGCAATTTTTCAATGGAGGGAATGGACAGATATTTGGTATTGATGTAATGTCAACTTCACAATAAAGCAGCACAAGACTTTCATTCCAAGACAGAAGTCTACTGTCACAAAACTGAGTTGGATTGGACTTTGTTGTTGCATTTTTTAAATTCTTACATCATTCATTTCCAGGAATTGGATAAATGAGCATACCAGAGACTGAGTGCCATGGACTACTACGTGTAACATTTGTTCAAACCCACCCTGAATTTTGAGAAAGAAGAATCACTTTTGGCTTTATATAGCCCTTTATATGAAAGGGCTAGTAGAGATTATTTTGCCAAGAAAGTCATAGTAGTTACTATATTTCATATAATCTGCACATTTTTTCTATGTCAAATATAAACTAATTTTTATGGGCAATCATTAAATGTTTCTCAATGTGTTAATCTTCACCAGGGAAGTTCTTGGTTGTAGTTGAAGGAATTCTATGCTAAGACACTAGATAAGATTCCAAACTGTAGAAGAAGAGACATTAGGATTTCTTCAAAAGGGGAAATTAGTAAAAAGAACTCCAGGCCTAAATTTGACTTTGCTTCATGAAAATCATTCATTTTTTACACAGAGACATCTAAGGGCCATAAGAAGTACTCTACTTATCTATCACAATAGTCATTTTGATTTATTTGAAAGTTTATTGTATGATAAGACATGCTAAGACATGCTCTGACCATTCACATATCAGTTTCAACCATGTGAGACAATCTTTAATGAAAACTTTATAGGTATTTCATTTTAAGCAATTATAGGAGCAATAAAATATTCACTGAATTCAATTTCCATGAGAATTACTAAGGACAGCAATTATTTTGATATAACCTTACTTTCAAGGGAATCTTAATTTTGCATTATACATTGTGAAACCTCATAATTTCCTAAAAAGACAAATTGGTTTCATGCTTCTGAAATGAACTATTTAATAAAAAATTAAGGCTGACTGCAAAGTCTATCTTAATAATCACAGTTGGCAGGTTTTAGCCCTGAGTTGGAACTTTTAATTTGCAGTGCCTTTTAATTATAACATGAAATGAAAGTTAAAGTGTATTATCTATAGAGATTCAACAGCATTTTCTTAGCAAGGATGTGGAATGCTATTATTGACTCAAAAAGGAAAAAAATTAGGTAGCATAGCACAAGAAATATTTTATTTTTGTTTGTTGTTGTATTTATATAGGTATTTTAGTACCCAGGACCCTTTTTAAACTATATTTCCATGTGCCAATAAAAGCATCACACAAAGCATCACATTTGGGTATTCTTGATCAACATTCATGGCCGGTAGAGAGCAGATTGCTCTAGGAAAGTTTTCATCCACTGGTATTGTACCACCAGCAGAGCCTCTTTCATTCAAGATTCTCCTCTTAGCTGCCTCCAATTCTCTTGCAAATTTCTCCTTTTCCTCACAAATCTATGACCCATTGACTCATTTCGGTGGGTGGCTTGAAACATCTGGGCCCCAATCCTTCAGTGGATGTCTCGAAACCTCTGTTTCAACAATGAAACACACCCAAGAACAACACAGCAGTGTCCTGATGCAAAATCAGCCAGGGATAATGGAGCTGTCCAGCATGTATATTCATTACTCACACTCAATTAAGGCCCAAGAGAAAGTGGAGAAGCTCAGGCGCGTATTCTGTCAGTCTCAGAAAAAAAACAGTTCTTGTGATTTTTCCACCCTGTTTCATTAGGCTAATTCCGTTTAGGTGATGCTAATTCCCGGCTGGCTGTCTGTTCCATCACTGCCAGCTGCTGCTTGCTAGGAGATTTGCAAGAACAGCAGTTAAATTGCGGCAGCAGTGACTGGTCACGCTTGTTGGACTTGCTAACCTGAAATTTATATTCATCTGTAACCCAAAAGATCCCGACTCAGGACTATGGGGTCAATTTTGGGAAAAAATTTTAAAAAATACTTTTCACGGAGAAGCAGCGTGGTTCAGTGGGAAAAGCATGGGCTTTGGAGTCAGAGGTCATGAGTTCGAATCCCAGTTCTGCCACTTGTCAGCTGTGTGACTGTGGGCAAGTCACTTAACTTCTCTGTGCCTCAGTTCCCTCATCTGTAAAATGGGGATGAAGACTGTGAGCCCCACATGGAACAACCTGATTCCCCTGTGTCTACCCCAGCGCTTAGAACATTGCTCTGCACATAGTAAGCGCTTAACAAATACCAACATTATTATTATTATAGACCCAGGCTTTCACTGGACCTGAAACTGTCACTGAGGAGTTTGATGTTTATTAAATCATTCATTTTGTTGCGCCTAACTAAACACACATACACTTACAGTCTCTCTCAATCAGATGATGGAAGATGTTACAAAGTATCACGGTAGGACTCTAGAATAAAGAGTTGGTATAATTTTGGACTCGATTTCCTCTATTCTCAAGGGATTTTAAAGTCAGTTTCATGAGATAATAGATTAAAAAGATCACCTTTGTTTTACATCACCATCATCACTAGCTTTTAAAGTACTGATCAGCTATACCCTTCCTTATCTCACTGGTTTCAGTTGTATAGTATTTGAACGATTACTATGTTCAGAGCACTGTACTAAGTGCTGGGGAGAGTACAAAATAACAATAAACAGATACATTTTCTGCCCACAGTGAGCTTACAATCTAGAGGGGGAGACAGACACTACTATAAATAAATTACAGATATAATTTCCTACTACAACCTAACACACTTTGTTCCTACAATGCCAACTTACCCACTATATCTTGATCTTGTTTATAGCATTACCGACCCCTTTCCCACATCCTTTCTTTGTGTTCATTTTTTGGATAGTCCAATGGTATTCTCAAAAGCCCTTGTCTACCTCCTCCAATGAGCCTTCCCTGATTAATTTCCCCACATCCTAAAGTACGTATACTGTTCTTTTAGCCAACTCTTCTTTATACCCTTCCTCGGTAGTCATGTATAGGTTTATTCAGTTATCTAGTTCTAATTGTAAATATTTTTGTTTTGGCTTCAAAAGAATGGGGAGAGAACAGGTCACTTCACTGCACTGTTCTATAATATAAAATCTATACATTATAAATTTACTTTATATTTTATAAATTACTTATTTCATCATATTAATGTCTGTATCCCCCCCCCAGACTAAAAGGTTGTTATGGACAGGGTACAGATCCACTAATTCTGTTGTATTGCACTCTCCCAAGCACTTAGTACAGTGTCCTCCACAGAGTAAGCACTCAATAAATATGACTGCTTGATTCCTAAGTACTGAGCACTTTACACTCCACTAAGTGGGTGCTCAGTAACTACACTATCAATCAATCATATTTATTGAGCATTTACTGGGTTCAGAGCACTGTACTAAGTGCTTGGGAGAGTACAACATAACACAGTTGGTAGACCTGTTCCCTGCCCACAAATGTTTACAGTGTAGAAGAGGAGCTTACCTCTCCTCCTCCAACTACTCCACCTTCTACTATTATTTCTGGTCTTTCCCCAGCTCTTTTGTCATTAGTTAGGGGATGGATTTGGGCTAACAGCCCAAGTATGGGGAAAGGTGTAGGGGAAGGAAGCATAGGTGATGGCAGAAGCCCCCTGAACTTTGTTGTGCATGGTGACATTAGTGACCAGAAATGACTCACTTTGGGAAATGTATCCCTTAAGATTGGGCTGTTACTCTATTTAAAAGATATTTTGCATGGAATGGCAGAGAGTTTATCCTTCAAGCTCTAGGTCAGAAGTGCTCATTATACTTCTACCCTTAAAACCTCTATGTACTGGAACATTTCTAAATTGTTCAATATCAAATATAAAAATGGTTTTAAACAGAAATTGTAACAGTACCATATTGTAAATTGAAATTCTAGAGATTTCCTGCAAAGCACATATTAGGAAAAGAAATTCTATTTTTTCGTGTCTAGAAATTATTTTTGTTGTCTAGGAATAATATAAACCACATGAATTTCAAGCACTTAGAACAGTGTTGTGCACATAGTAAGTGCTCAATAAATATGAATGAATGAATCTCCTTCCTTGAGTGGCAAGATCTGTTTCATTAGAATGAACTTAGGGTAATTTAGTCTCCTAGTAAAGACACAGAGGCATGTGAATAAATCATTTCTGTTCTCTCCTTTAGAAAGCAATGAGCTCTGGAGACTCTGGAGCTAGACACTCCCCTTTATCAGATGCTCCGACTCCCAACTGCAGATAGCCTCTACTGCAGGTAGAACTGTGCATATCCATAAGCCCAACGTTTTACTATCATTTACTTGTTTGTCTCACCTGTCCCTCACTTATCCCACCTTCCAATTAAAAAACAACAACAACAACAACAAAAACCACCAAAAAACTAATGAATTCTTCCCTAAGGGTCAAACTTTCCACCTGGGAGTCCCCTAGGCTCTTTATTTCTTATCTTGTGGGGTTTCATTTCCCCCTAGAAAGTTTCCTTATCTTAGCTAATGAAAGGACAAGAAAGCACTCTCCTTTTCAGATCCCAGTTCAGCTACACCTCACTCTTCATATCACAGCACTCTGTCAGAAGTCTTTTTGAAAAGGTGCTTCTTATCTACTTTTACTTTGAAGCCGGTTCAAAGGAAAGTTCTGACCTAGGCAGCCAAAGTGTAGATCTAAGATTAAGTGTTACTTCATCTATCTTAGTCCTTACCCTGGAGTTGGACAGATTCAGTGATTCAAAAGGTTGTAATGACTATACTGATGTTATTCTATTGGTTTGGAAATGCAGAATAAGATTGGTGACACTGACCCAATTTTTCAGGTATTCCAATTAGGATGTGGGATCATAATCTTAAACCAACTTCCTCATTTAGTTCTCTTTTATTGACAAGACTATTTATTTTAATTTATTAAGTATCCAATTCAACTAGAAGACTTAGGTCCACCAGGGTCTACCACCACTGTGGTATTCTCCCAAGCACTTAGTTCAGTGCTCTGTGCCAAATAAATGCTCAGTAAATACCATTAGATGATTGATGAGTGTTAAATGTGGTAAATAAAAGTATTACATAATTAGCTGTCACTAGCAGGAGAACCAGTTTCAGTTAAGACTTAACAGTTCCCTTCTGCTCTATAAAG
Source organism: Ornithorhynchus anatinus (assembly GCF_004115215.2). Lineage (NCBI taxonomy): Eukaryota > Metazoa > Chordata > Mammalia > Monotremata > Ornithorhynchidae > Ornithorhynchus > Ornithorhynchus anatinus. Next base: position 18,017,196 of record NC_041737.1, read on the forward strand.
ACTGAGGTGCACCTGAGAAATGAATTTTGAAATGATGTGGTAATAAAGTTCTAATAAAATAAAGGCTTCAGAGAAGTCGTTCAAGCTAATTGGAACATCAGAAAATATTTGAGGCACGGACACAAAGTTCTAGAAGCTCGTCTGTCAACAACATCCATAACACTAATTCAAGAATTTATATTCTACCTTCGACTACTGATCAGCCTCTCTACTTCAATCAACCAATACGATCAATTGTATTTATTGAACAACCCAGCCCTCACACTTCTCTCCTCTAATTTTCGTTACCCTATTTATTTTGTTAATGAACTGTACATCGCCTCGATTCTATTTAGTTGCCATTGTTTTTACGAGATGTTCTTCCCCTTGACTCTATTTATTGCCATTGTTCTTGTCTGTCCGTCTCCCCCGATTAGACTGTAAGCCCGTCAAATGGCAGGGACTGTCTCTATCTGTTGCCGACTTGTTCATCCCAAGTGCTTAGTACAGTGCTCTGCACATAGTAAGCGCTCAATAAATACTATTGAATGAATGAATGCCAACCTACTCTCGGTACCTCAATCTCATCTATCAAGCCACCTACCTCTTGCCCACTTCCTGCCTCTGGCCTGGAACATTCTCCGTCTTCATATCCAACAAGAAATTACTCTCTCCACCTTCAAATCTCTATAAGGCCTTCCCTGACTAAGCCCTCATTTCTTCTTTTCCTGGTCTCTTCTGCATCACCCTGATTTGCTCCCTTTCTTCACCCTTCAGCCTGACTGTACTTATGTATATATCTGTAATTTATTTGTATTAATGTCTGTCTCCCCATTTCGACTGTGAGCTTGTTGTGGACACGGAATGTGTCTACTATCTCTGTTCTTTTGCATTTTCCCAATCGCTTAGTACAGTATTCTGCACACTGTAAATGCTCAATAAATATGATGGATTGATTGGAGGCAGACATTAATATAAATTAGGTATATGTGAATAATGTCTTGGGGCAGACGAAGAGATGAATAAAGTTTTCAAATCCAAGTGCAAGGGTGGCTTTGCAATTCTGGGGAGTGATTGTCTATTAGATATGAAGAGGAAGGGCAATCCAGGCCAGAGATAGAATATGGGCAAGAGATTGGCAGCAAGACAGAGGAGATAAAGGTACAGTGAATAGGTTGGCATTAGAAGAGCTAAGTGTGCAGGCTGGGTTGTAGTAGGAAATCAGGGAGGTAAGGTAGGAGGGGGCAAGGTGATTGAGTGTTTTAAAGCTTATGGTAAGGAGTTTCTGTTTGACGCAAAGGTGGATGGGCAACTACTAGAGGTTTTTGAGGCGTGGGGGAATAAGGACTGAATGGATTTGTAGAAAGATTATCTGGGAAGCAGAGTCAAGTATGAACTGGAGTTGGGAAGACAGAGGCAAGGAGGTCAACAAGGAGAAGGGTTAGTCAACAGTGTCAACAGCAGCTGAGAGGTTGAGGAGGATTAGGATGGAGTATAGGCCATTGGATTTGGCGAGAAAGCCCATACTTCACTCTGCTGTCCAGATTATCCTTCTAAAAGGATGTTCTGTTCATGTCTCTACATTCCTCAAGAACCTCTGGTGGTTGTCATCCACTTCCTCATCCTAAGAGAAATTCCTTACCAATGGCCTCTGAGCAGTCAATCAGCTTTCCTGCTCCTACCTTACCTCTCTCATTTCCTGCTACAACTCAGGCCATAAATTTCATCACCTAATCACTAATTTGACCTCATCTATCATGCCAGTAACTTTTTGTCCACATTCTCCCTCTGGCCTTGAACTTTTACCCCCTTAACATACAACAAACTTCCACGATCCTCACCTTCAAAGCCATTTGAAAATCACATCTCCTTGATTATGCTCACCTTTCTCTCTGCTCAGCCCCCTTCTTTATCACTTCTCTCTACTTCCTCACCCTCTTCATCGCCTACACACTTGGATCCCCCCATTCCTGACCTCTTCTCTTCCCCCTTCAACTCTCCTCAGTACTGTGCATATTTGTATATATTATTTATTACCCAATTTATTCTGTTAATGAGGCGTATATCTCCATGATTCTATTTATCTTGATGAGGTTGTCATGTTTTGTTTTGTTCTGCTTTGCTGTCTGTCTCTCCTGTTTAGACTTTGAACCCTTTACTGGGCAGGGATTGTCTCTATCTGTTGCGAATTGTACATTCCAAGTGCTTAGTATAGTACTCTGCACATAGTAAGCACTCAACAAATTCTTTTGAATGAATGAATGAATGGATCTGCACCCATAAAGCAGTTGATATGCACCTCGCTTTCAGTCCCGCAGCACTTACATACATAACCATAACTGATTTTGATGTCCGGCTCTGCCTGGAGATTATAAACTCCTGGTAGGCAGAGAACATATCTGCCAACTCTGTAGTATTCATTCATTCTGCCTTCCCAAGCATTTTGTACAGCGCTCTTCACCCAATAAGTGCTAAACAAAGAGTGTTGATTGAAATTATCTCTATGTAGCATAGCCTTTATGTATTTAGACTGCGAATCCCATGTGAGGCAGGGACTGTGCTTAGCACATGGTAAGTATAAAATATCACAATCATCATTATTACTATATTTGCTTTAAGAAATCACCAGAGAATGTCACCTTAAGTGGTTGGCTTATTAAGCTGAGAATTTTTTCCCAAGTTTGGAAAGTATTTCACCCAAGGAAGGAATCCACAGGAAGCCACCATTCACTCAACAACCCAAAACAGCAGAGACGAGAAAGACAGCGTATGTGGAAAACCATCAGAAATTCAGAAATGGAAAGATGAGATCTTATTCCTGGATCCCCACATTTGCTTCACACGTTAGGTTCACTTTGAGTTTTGAAATCAAACATTTCTCCAGAGGCATGGGGGAGTTGTTGCCAGCTGAGAAAAGTTCATTTTGCAAGAAACATTTGTGCTATGATGTTTCAGGCTAATTCAAAGACTTTTCAGCTGTCTGAAAGAGGAAAATGGCTTAAGATACAGACTCTTCTAATGACTTTTTTTGGTGCCAAAGCAAGTAGGCATGCTACAAAGAAGAGAATGAATTGCTTACTCATGAATCTGCTTATTACAGAAAGGAAGATCCAGTGTATTCTAAGCTTTAAGTCAGAAACTCTTAACTGCATTTTTTCCTAGTGCTGAGAGACTTCTAGTCACCAAGGAGGAAGTGTGGATTGAACAGCAGGATTCCAGGAGGCATTAGTAAACATTTCCTGAGAACTCTATGTTGTATTTACAAGGTGCTTCACAATTGGTCACTTAATCCTCATACCATTTTAGGGAGAGAACTAGTACGATTATTCCTCCAATTACCTACAGGTAAATAAAGACTCAGAGAAGACACCCAATAAGGCTTCAGCTAAATGGGGATTCAATCAGACTTGGCTAATTACTCCACTAAGCCACACTGACTATGGTAGGGAAGAGGAAGGGGACTTCCTTCTTTTTCATTCCGATAATGGGTCCGGCAAAGCTCAAGAGCACAGATCTAAGTGATTAATTGTGGGGAGGATATTTAATGGTGCAAAACACAAGTCATTACAGTTTGGAGCCACATGAACCCTGAGAAAAGAAACAAGAAACTAGGAAAACAAACATATTTCAAGGAAGGTTTTGAGTGGAAGTCACCATATTCCCACAATGAAAAAATGCAATCTCTTTATGCCTGAAGAGAATCTTTTTGTCATTTGGATGCCTTAACTGCCCCCACAAATGGCCAACAATGTGGGTTGCATGAGATCTCTCTTGCTCGCTCTCTCTCGCTAAAATTGGAAGATGATGCCACTGCTGGTGAAAATGTATTGGTGTGTGTGTATATGCGTGTATGTGGGTGAATGGCTAATAGGTCTGAAAGTTACCAACAATATCTTAGGTGTTCTGTGAGGGTAAAGATTTTCTCTATTTTCCCTTTGCTGCACTGTGGCATTTGTTACCCAGTGTGACTGGCCTATTTTTAGTTTTTTCTCTGAGTCACATACTTCCCTAAGTTTCTGTTTTAAGATAGCCATCCCATTTCTAATTGACTCTTCCTAAAATGACCTGCTTTCCCTTACTGAGTCCCAATATTGTCTTCTGAGATTTTGCTTCATTAGGTCCTTCCACCACTTCTCCGATACCTGTTTATATTTGGGGATCCTGCTGTTGTCATTCCTTCCTACCCACCCCTCCCAGTGAGGTCTGACCACTTACCAGGATTCTGCTGTAAAGGATCTTCTGCTGCTTTTAACCTTAGGAATACCACATGAGTGGGGCTGGTGATCTTTTGTCAAGGGTGGTTGTGGCATATATGAAGATTCCAGGTCTCATAACCATATACAGCAGTGCCAATGAAAGAAGTCATGCCCATGGAGAGACCTTCCCCGCTACTGCACTGTGGATGCCAAGTCTTTTGCTTTCCACTTCTGCAGAGTCCCTGGACTGCTTCATGGAACTTATGGGGAAAATGACCTTGAAAGTTAAGATCACCAGCAGTGAACATCAATCAAACCTAATTTATCAGGGAAAACCTGGAGGTGATGTGACTTCAGAAGGGCTTTGAAGATGGGTGGCATACCAGTGGTCTGTCACACCGGCCTGGGAGCCGGGTCATGGGTTCTAATCCCAGTTCTGCCACCTGTCTTCTCTGTGACCTTGGGCAGTCACTTAACTTCTCTGTGACTCAGTTACCTCATCTGTAAAATGGAGATTAAGATTGTGAGCCCCACGTGGGACTAGCTGATTATCTTGTGTCTACCCCTGTGCTTAGAACAGGGCTTGGCACATAATAAGTGTTTAACAAATACCATAATTATTAGTAGTACTAAATGGGAGGAAGTTCCAAGCAGAAAAGAGGGTGGGAGCAAGTGGTCAATAGTAAAAGAGAAGAAAGTGAGACACAGTAAAGGGGTTGATTTTAGAGGCATGAAGTTTGTGGGCTGGGTTGTAGTAGGATAGGAACTAGTACAGGTAAAGGGAGAGAGCTGATTGAGGCCTTAAAACCCACAGTGAGTTTTGGCTAGACATAAGGGTGGATGAATAACCTTTATGGGTTTTTGAGGAGTAAGGGATAAGGGTGAAGAGTGAGCTTTTACTTTGATAATGTTTCTGCTGCTCTAATTACACTCTGTTCAGGGTGAGTGTGACTAGGGTTCCCATTGGCAGTTTTGGAAAGAGCAGAAGCTTGGGAGGGCACTGGATCAAATCAGTTCTGTTCATCCTACATTTTTTACGTACCCTTCTTTCCCTGTCAACCCTGAGCTTCATGATCTTGGAAGTCTTTCCAGTGTTGAGAAGATTCCTGAAGGGTCCTACCTGTTCCACCGGGCAAGAGAATTTAAAGCAAACCCCAAACCAGCACTTCTTAGCAACCACAGACAGGAAGTTTCCAGAGTTAGGCCTTACTTAGCTGTGAAAACCAGGATACTTTTTAAGGGCAAATATCACATTTAAAAACTGAGGAAAGAAATTCCATTCAGTTCCTCTAAGACATACGAGACATCTGGGAGCCATTTGTATCTTATTTTGTGTTTGCATTTTCTCTTTGAAAATATACTTGGCACAATGCCTGAAGAATAATACCTAGAACGAATAATTAAAACCATTTCTATCTAATTACCTGAGCCATCCATTCCGATTACATTCAGTCCTCTTGCTGAAGGACTTTACAGAGGTCAAACTTCTTCCTAATGTTTCTTTCTTTTATATCTAGTTGAGATGATGGTATTTTATTCATTCATTCAATCGTATTTATTGAGCATTTACTGTGTGTTAAATGCTTACTATGTGCCAAACTCTGTAATAATAATAATAATAATGTTGGTATTTGTTAAGCGCTTACTATGTGCCGAGCACTGTTCTAAGCGCTGGGGTAGACACAGGGGAATCAGGTTGTCCCACGTGGGGCTCACAGTCTTCATCCCCATTTTACAGATGAGGTAACTGAGGCACCGAGAAGTTAAGTGACTTGCCCAAAGTCACACAGCTGACAAGTGGCCAAGCCGGGATTTGAACCCGTGACCTCTGACTCCAAAGCCCGTGCTCTTTCCACTGAGCCACGCTGCTTCTCATGTCTTCTTCTCTGCTTATGTCTTCTCTGTACTAACTGCTGGGGTGGATACAAGTTGATCAAGTTGGGCACAGTCTCTGTCCCACATAGGTCTCACATTCTTAATCCCCATTTTACAGTTGAGGTAACGGAGGCACAGAGAAATGAAGGGACTTGCCTAAGGTCACACAGCAGCAGTAGGGCCAGAATTAAAACAGAGCTGGGAGGCAGAAGGAACTGGGTTCTCTTTCCCCTAGGCCACGATGCTTCTCAAGTTGTCCTTCAGAAGTTGTCCTTCTGAATGTGCCATTCCATCAAGCAATCAAATAGTATTTATTGAACGCTGACTGCAGAGAGCAGTGTACAAAACACTTGATGGTGAAATCTCTCCATGATTGCAACTGTGGCTGGAAGGGCCAATGTGGGATCAAAAGGTCCGGCTCCATAAAGCTCACTTACAGCTTGCCTTCTGTGCATATGTGCTTGTTTTTTGTTGTAGCTGGCACTGTTTTGGTGTTTTCCTCTTGACTTGCCCACAGCTTCTACTCCAAAAGAGCCAGTCCTTACTTATAATTATAATAATAATTATGGAATTTAGGAAGTACATAGTATCTGTAAATGGAGATTAAATACTTGTTCTTCTGAATTAGACTGAGAGCCCCATGTGGGAAAGGAACCATTCCTAATTTGTTTATCTTGTATGATAAGAATAATAATTAAGATATATAAGTGCTTATTATGCACTAAGCACTGTACTAAGTGTTGGAATAGATACAAGATAATCAGTTGGACACAGGCACTGTCTCACATGGGGCTCATGGTCTTGATTGCAACTCCATGTTAGTCTACCTCAGCGGTAACCTGGATTGTTACTATCTGTGTATTTGATTTGAAATTTTAGATTTCAAACTTTAGGCAGGCATGTGGAGTCTTGCCCTTCAGCCTGGCAGTCTGAGGGAAGAATGAGAAAGACGAGGTGGCCAACTGGCTGAAATTGGACAGAACAGCCTTGCAGCTGGATGTTCTGTCCTGCTTTTCCGGTTGCCCTGTAGGCTTTATGGACTTGCAGTGCCCAGGGAGGAGGCCCGTTAATAATAATAAATGCTAAGAATATTTGTTAAGTGCTTACTATGTGTCAAACTCTGGGTTACACAACACGATGTGTATCTGCCCCAAGCCTTAGTACAGTGCTTGGCACATAGTAAGCACCTAACAAATGCCCTAATTATAATTATTCTTATTAGAGAAGATTAACAAGTTGGGAATGGTTCCTTTTCCTCATGGGGTTCTCAGTCTAATCAGAAGAACAGGTACTGAGGCACAGAGAAGACAAGTGACTAGCTGAAGATCACAGAGCAGACAAGTGACAGAGCTGGGATTAGAACCCAGGTCTTCTGGCTTCCAGGCCCATGCTCTTTCCATTAGGCCACGCTAACTCTCTGGATATTTTCCTATTTTTGCTAACTTTCTGCCCTTGACATTTCATCTATAATTAGGATGGCCAGTGGCAACCTTCGCAGATGCCAGGTGGGGAGGCTCACATGATGTTCTAAGTGATATGAGGGCATGCATCGAACCATGATGAAGTCATATGCATCATTTTGTGGAAGTCTGAGAATTTTGTGTGATCCTAGAGTGCTTCTTTGGGAGGAGACTTCCCAACTCCCAATCTCCTTCAAAGCTTCTGAGTGCTCTTTCCAGGTCTTTGTGAGCTTAGCTCTGGGTTCCAGCCACAGAACTCAGTGGAAGAAGTCAATACTGGGCATGGAAAACAAATATGGACATAAAAGTGTCTGGTGCCATATCCTTTCCCAAGGTCCTGAAGAACATTTAGTTTGGAAAATGGATGGTCAAAGACTACCAGGATTGAATAAAAAGCTTGATTTTTCTGGCTGTTCTTTAGATTTGGAGATCCCATTTAAGCCAAAATTTACACCGATAAACATTAGAAAAAATGAGTTTGGTTCCCACTGATTAGAATGGAGTTTTGATATCATTTATCCTCCTATATACTTTTAAAAGCAAGCAGGTAACAGTCATTTGTTCTCTTTGTAACACTTGTTACTTCTGCCTAGGTGAAAATACCCAGCATATAATGAGTATCAGCTTGACCTAGTGGAAAGATCACAGGCCTGGAAATCGGGGACCTGGGTTCTAAAATCAGCACTTACCTGCAATGTGACTTTTGGGCAAAATTATTTCTTCATGCCTCAATTTCCTCATCTGTAAATTGAGGATTAGATACTTGTTCTCCCTCCTCTCTCCCCCTTAGATCGTGATCCTTATGTGGGACAGAGACTATGTCTGATCTAATTATATCTATCCAGAGCCTGGCACAAAGTCAGCACTAACAAATACCACAATAATGCAAAAGAGGACATTAGCATTTGTTACCAAAATAAATATAACTAGGTCGCTTTGTGTTTGATTCTAGATGAATGTGCTAAAGGCAAATTAGAGAAAAAATAATACATAAAGAATAACTGAGAATGAAGGTACTATTTTCCTGGATAAAGTACTCCCTGTTACAGTTCTATTTAGATATTCAGATCATACATGTGCCAGTATTATTCACCAGCTGAGTATTTTTCAAGTATCTTGGAGGTTAACAGAAAGCTAAACCATACTTGCATTATTTTGGCAAAATGCCCAAGCATGCAGACTGGAATCAAAAGGAGAAGAGATTTGACATAGTACCAACACTAAGAGCTCCCGACTCCTTCCCTATCTCAGCCTTTCTGGGTAGGTTTTATTAATCCATTCTTTTTTCAAGGGGCATTTTTATTTAACTCTCTCATAAGTATTTTTCTTTTCAGAGTTGGGTAGTGGTAATGGAAATACATGGATATACATATAAGGATATGGAAAGAGAGTAAACCAGCTACAAGGTGTTTTTTTGTTGTTTTTTTTGCAGATTATCAGAAAGGCTCTGTTCCCTTCTAATTAGTACACTCCCAAAAGTCAAGAGAAGGACAACAACTTTATTGAATCTTCTACTCAAGACCATTTGAAGGGGGAAGGAACAAAGGAGCAAAAATATAACAGGTGAAAAATATCAAAAGGGTCAGGGTTACGTTTACCAAATAAATTCCCTGGGTCCAGCAGCTAGCAGTGAAATGGGCAGACTCAGTGTCTCATATTTCCCAGCAGTGTGACTAATGAAGTTCTAAAACAACAGACAAAATCCCAAAGTATTAAGATCCTCATAAAAGAACACTTCACTAAGTATAAGTATCCCAAGGAGTGTGTGTGCTGTTCAATGCTGGCTCTCAGTCAGACTGTCTCAGTGTGGACTATGCTGATGCTAATAGTGCTTTCTCTGCGGAGCCCTTATAACCATTAGTGGAGGCTCCACTGACATTTCCACATGTCTGGACCCTGTGGTGCACTCAGCTGTCATTCCCTAAGTCAGCAGAGCCGCAACAGCTCAATGCTTTTGTTTGATCAGACTGAGCTCCTCCAGTGCAGGGTGGGACCATTTAATAAAATAGGCTGACACTTTACAAGGTAAATGTTTTGCACGGGAGAGATCCAAAAGGTAGCATTACTGGAATTCACAAATGCATGTTTAAGGACATGGAGTGCCATGATTCTACAAGATTTCCCCCTTCTGAGAGCTTTGTAATAGTAAGAGAAAGGGATAGAGGAAGGGTGGAAGTAATATTTGTAGGAAAAATAGTAGTAATAATGATAAATAATAGTAATAATTAGGCACTTATTATTTGCCAAGCATTATTCTAAGCACGGGGCTAGATATAACTTTATCAGGTTGGACACACTCCCTGTTCCACCTGAGGTCTAAGTAGGAGGAAGTTGGATTGAACCCATATTTTACAGATGAGCTAAATGAGGCCCAGAGAAGTTAAGTGACTTGCCCAAGATCACACAGCAGATACGTGGCTGAGCCAGTATTAGAACCCAGTTCCTCTGACTCCACTTGGCCATACCGCTCCTCTAGCTGCTCCTAGCAGTAATATTAGAATAGTAGTAAAGGGATTTTACTGACTACATATTGGGTGCAATACATTGTATTAAATGGTTGGGAAATACAAAATAAGCCAGGGCCACATTCCTTGCCCACAAGGAGCCAACACACTATAACGTCTAAACTGCCCCGTTTAGGAGCACACTGGTCAATGCCTTTGAGCAAGGACTAGAAACAGTGATCTTCTCTCTTTATATGAATTCCAGGTGGAAGGAAAATGTTTTTGATGGTAACTTGGGTGGGATAGAGTCTCTGCAACAACATTACTGTCATCATTTTCACCTGCAGAACTGTTTGAGTGCCTTCTGTGTGCAGAACACCGAACTAGGTTCTGGGGAGAATTCAATAAAAGTAGAAAACACAGTCCTTCACTTGAGTCACTCAATTATATTTACTGAGTGCTTACTGTGTTCAGTGATTAGGAGAGTACAATTTAACAGTAAACAGAAACATTCCCTGCCCACAATGAGCTTACAGTCTAAATGGGGAGGCAGACATTAATATAAAGCAGTAAATTACAGAAATGTACATAAGTGCTGTGGGGCGGAGAAGGGGGCTGAATAAAGAGAGCAAGTCCACCTGCCACAGAAGGGAGTGGAAGAAGAGGAAAGGAATTTGTAATCTAAAGGGGCGATACACACATATTGGAGAAGACGTCAAATTGAGAACAAGCGTAAAAAACTAGATACAGGGAGTAAAAAACAGAAGTAGAATATAGCTTAATCAAAGGGAATCAACAGATCCTATTATATATGAGTGCTAAGAGTGACTGATGAATGATGTGACCAAGAAAGCAGAGATTAAAAATGGAGAATGTCTCTTGGACAAGGTGGCTTGCTAGGAGGCTTTGACCATAAGTACAGCTAAATATTTCTGTATTTGGAAATGTTGATTATTGGTGCTTAGAAAGTATCTCAGGAACCAAGTAACCCTGAAGATACTGCTGCTTACTATGTACTGGTTTAAATTCCAGAGTAAAAATCAGCAAACCAGCTACCACCACCTCTCTGTTGTAGAAGAAATCTCCTCTCTGGATGCTGCGTGGCCTAGTGGGAAGAGCATCAGCCTAGGAGCTAGAGGATCTGGTTTCTTATTCTGGTTCTGCCACTGGCCTATGGCATGTGTGACCATGGGAAAGTCACTATCTGTGCCTCAGTTTCCTTAATCAAATGAGAATTCAATACTCATTCTTCTTCCTATTAAGTCTGTGACCCCTGTGGGACAGGGACTTGTATCTTGTATCTAACCCCAGTGCATAGTAAGTGCTTAACAAAAGCCATTATCATCATCGTCATCATCAGGTGGCATCAGAAAGGAGTGGGAGGGGGCTGAAGGAAGAGAAACTCCATTTCTGGAAAGTGCTGCTCCCACACAACCCATGGCTCCAGGTTTCCTGGCTTGCCAGGAACTCAACTCACCGGAGATTCAGTCAGCATCTTGCCTAGGCCTTAGGACTTATTGCCAGGATTTTCTCCAAAGGGGCCTGGGCTTTGAAACAGGTCCCATAGCTCTGCCACAGTCCAAAGGGCTAAGCATCAGCAAGCGTTGGCCGAAATTACGCTAATCCACTGACTCGATTAGTAGGGCAGTTCAGATTTGGCTGGGGCTTTCTGGGTCCTTTTCTAAATCAGAGGTGGCCCAGCAAGTCAGCCTATAGTGCGGCACCAGAAGTTATGGACTGTCCTGCCCTCGATTCTGCCTGAGTGCAGGGAATGTCTAATTTTGTTGTATTATACTCTCCTGAGTGCTTAATACAGTACTGTGCATAGTAAGTTCTCAGTAAATACAATTGACTGATTGATTCAGAGCAGCCCTGTATTGGGCAGGGATCCAACTGGATTTTAAGAAAACCCTGGGGTCAGGATGGTTCTCCTTCCTGACAACATGAACTAAAGAGAACACTTCAGAACTGTTCTGTCAGGATCACCTCCCCAGCCTGCTTCTGGAGTCTTGGCCTCCAGGGACACAGAAGCCAGTGTTCATGTCTTCTTGGATCATGTGATTTCTGCAAAACTTTCAAAATTTGGCCTCTAGAGAAGTCTAGTAGATAAGTTAAAAAAAATTGTGATGTGATCCCACCCTTTCACAATGTTCAATTATAATTTCTAAAGTCTTCTCCCAGCAAAGCTTCTAGTCATGGCCTTCTGACCTGCTATTAAATAGGTAGTCAAAGGAACAGAGAGAATGTTACTTTTCTTCCGATATCCTACTTTCTCCTTCCTTTTAACTCCACTACTTGCTTTTTTTAATTCTGTTCTGATTTCTCTTAGGCTTTTGACATCTGCTAATTTGTCCAGCTGCTGAAGAAAGGCACTGGAAGGAAAACTATATTCTTTTAAATCCTGTTAAAAAGTTGCCAGATTTACTGCTGGGGGAAACCTCTCCCTACGTTTAGTGAGGTGAACGTATTTTTTGTGGGGTTTTTTTCCCCTGAATATTTTATAGTTTCCCATCTGCTTCAAATATAAGTCATACCTCCAATATATCATAGTGACAGGTTGTACCAGGTCAGACTTATGAGGCAGGAAGAGGCTATGGAGTCCTCTCTGTTTTCAAATAGCCAGGAAGTCCTTGATCACCACCAGCAGGACACCGTGTTAGCTTGGGAAAGTGCAGTTTGCTACCAAAACAGCAAAACAAAAACAATAAAACATTCTCCAAACTGAAATTAGAAACAGAATTCAATTGTTATTTACAAGGCGGAGGAAGAAAAAGAAAGAGAGAGAGAGAGAGAGAGGGCTAGTACATCAGAGAATGCTACTGGATCTATAAATGAACTCCTAAACTCCTGGGCCTACATCCTAGACAGGCATGGTCCTCTCATCAAAATGAGAAAACGTTCCAGTGCTTGAAAAGCTCATTGAGACTTAATCCTGCAATCTTCCACTTTACATGCATGGAAAATGGCTTTACTGTAGAGCAAGCGTATGACTTACCGAGCACACATCTAAAATCCCTGAAAAGAGGCAGGGACAAGGTAAAATTAGAAACTCTTATCCTTGGCCCCAGAATGTCTCAAACAAGTAAGTATTCTGAGACTGAATTTCTTGAGTGGTATATTTCCCACAATGGGTAAAATCTGCACACAGTCCTTTCTTTAGCAATACAGTTGATTGGGATTTCTGGCTTCCTGGGGGTTTCTGCACATCCCTTTGTCTAGTTCAAGTGCACGATCCAACACTTAGAAATATCAGTCCTCTTTGCCACCCTGCCCAGAGATCTTAGAAAGGTGTTCAGTCAAGAGCCAGCCTGCTTGGTCCTGGTCTGCAAGGGTTTTAAAGAGCTCTCTCAGTTTGAAGAAATGTGGTCAACTCATGTGGCCACAAGTATTTTTTTTGTTTAAAATTGACCTTATGGTGATGAGAATATAAGAAATTATGAGTGGGAAATATAAAAATCATAAAAGAAGCAGCAGCCTCAAGACTTCCCTATCTTCCCATATGTTATCTTTCTTGGTGGTAAAATAGACTTAAAGTACGTGCTCTTTCCTTCAGGACTCTGCAGGATATAAAATAATGCAGCCCCTGGAGGGCTTTTTCTGGAATGGATATTTTGATAGCAGTGGCCATGTTTACACTGGGAAGGCATATTTTATGAAAGGAATGCTCCTAAAGAAAATGCAGTTGTTGTCCTATCTTAATCTTGCCCTAATCTTAACCTGAGTTTAGCTCTAAATGCCCCAAGCAGACAGATGGATGTTTCCATCCCATCTTCCAACCCACCCCGGTCTTGGTCTCATCTTATCTACCTGATTGGCAGCCTTCTTCCCTGCCTCTCTCTCTATTGTAAGCCCTAGGGTTCAGGAGAAGGTACAGAGTTCAGGTATGGGCTGACCGGCTGTAATAGAGTGCTCTAATCTTCCAGGCAACTGTGACCATCTGGGTGGACCAGAAGTTGAATGAGGATATGAGCTCCTAGATAAAAACTTCCATGAACAATGCCTGAGATATCATTTAAGGCACATGGAAATTTCGTTAGGAAGGTTCAGTCTACTGTTAGGTTTGTGGGTATGGCCAGGCATCTGTGTTCACCATGTTATCCAAAAGATCATTGTAAGACACTTACCAATAGTAATAGTAATCCTTAATCTTCTTCAGGCACAGAAAAGAAAACGCTAGAATAAGTCCGCCGAGTTCACAGTCCTCTTGACTGTAAACTCATTGTGGACAGGGGACAGTCTCTACTAACTGTTTTGTTGCACTCTCCCAAGTGCTCTGCACATAATTATTCTTCAAAGTACATCGAGTCCTTTTTGGTTCATAGCAAATTTATGGATTTATCCATAGAGTTTTCTTGGTACAAATACAGAAAAGGTTTACCACTGCCTTCTTCCACAAATGAAAACTTAAATCTCTGCCATTACCTTTGGTCAATATTCTGATCTCTTGGTCATCCGACGTTTAATCTTTCCCTTGCCACTGTTGCCCAGAACAGGTGAATCAACTTTGTCTGACACTTCAACTTAGACCTTTCCATTATGAGTAACCTTAGAGAGAGAGTTTCTCTCAATGGCGTAGCTCTAAGCTTCACTGGTAAATTCTCTTGCCATGGTAAGATTCATAGGAGAGTCACAGTAAGTGACTGATTGAAGTGGCTGGGAAATAATAGAGAAGGGAAATTGGCTCTTCATTGCACCATGCATAGAGATGCAAGATTTCTGTGTAATTAACCAGTATCTTTTTATTTGTTAGGCATTTCTATTTTTCCAAAGCACTTTCATAGGAAAGATCTCATTTTGTCTTCACGACATCCCTATGAGGAAGAGATGCAGATGTCATCATCCCCATTTTACAGACAAGAGAAAGGATAATAATGTTGGTATTTGTTAAGCGCTTATTATGTGTAGAGCACTGTTCTAAGCGCTGGGGGAGATACAGGGTAATCAGGTCGTCCCACGTGAGGGTCACAGTTAATTCCCATTTTACAGATGAGGTAACTGAGGCACAGAGAAGTGAAGTGACTTGCCCACAGTCACACAGCTGACAAGTGGCAGAGCCGGGAGTTGAACCCATGACCTCTGACTCCGAAGCCCAGACTGTTTCCACTGAGCCAGAGAGGTCAGTGATGGAGCCAGGACTAGAACCCAGGTCTCCGACTCCTAGCCCCCTACTTTTACCCCTACATCATGCTGGAAAAACTTTTCTGTGAACACCTGTCCAAAGGACACTGTGGCCAAATGGACCTCTATAGGTCAGCAAAAAATCCCAAGGTGAGAGCTAACTCTCCTCCATCCTGGCAATGTAGGTGTTCACTGAGTGTTCAGTGACCAGCTACATTTTGTCATCCTCGAGCAAGAGGAAGAGGGTGGAGAAGTAAAAGAATGAAATTCTCCTACTCCAAGCAGTTTCGCTCCTTGACCTGATCCCTCTACCTTAGAGTCTGAGTGACCCCAAACCAAAGCCTTCCAGATTCCAATTGAGGCGGGACAATTTAAGGAGCTAAACTGTTGGAGCAGCAGAGGATCACTCTTTAAGCTCCCTTCTCTCCAATGGTCTGGGGAGGGAAAGGAAGACGGACAGAAGGAATGATTTAAGGTCTAGTGAAGCAAACTTCCACCAATGGGAAGTAGTGGTGAACAGTGGGCAGATGGCCACAGATAGGTCACTTTGGTGTTCAGAAATCAGAAGTGGAGTGACAGTCTTGGAGCAGAAGCTTCAGGACAACCAGGACCCCAGGAAGGAATAAGAAAAATGGTGGGAGCATTTATAGGAGCAGCATGGCCTATTGGAAAGAGCATGAGCCTGGGAGTTTGAGGGCCTAGGGTTCTAATCCCAGCTTTGCCACTTGTCTGCTGTGTGACCTTGGGCAAATCACTTAACATCTTTCTGCCTCAGTTCCTTCATCTGCAAAATGGGGATTAAAACTGTGAGCCCCTTGTAGGACCTGATTAGGTTTTATCTTCTCCAGAGCATAGATACAGTACTTTGCACATAGTAAGAGCTTAGTGAATCCTATTTTTTTTTATCATTACCATTATTATTATTGGGCAACAAATACAAGAGCACTGCACAGGACAGCCCTTACATGGTAATGAAGTATTTGGCAGTCAGTATCATCATCATCATCATCAGCAACAAAATGAATTTTTAAGAGTCTATTCTGTGTATTGAGCATTGTATTTGTATTGCAATAGAAGTAAAAAGTATGTTCTCTGCCTTCAAAGAACTGACAATCACTTGGTTTTCTCAGACGCAGACATATACTTGTTTAAAATCTTACCACCAGTGGCATCATTTTGGAACCCAAAGGACAGTCACATACAGATATTTTTAAATGACTTATTAGAAAATGGAATTTCATTTTAGGTTTTCTTTTCAGAATCATGATTGAGTTACTGATGAAGTTACTTTCAGTTATTAATAATGTCTTGAATTTTATATTATGCTTATATGTCCAAAGTGTTATCACACTCCTTATCTAATTTTTGTTCTTACAACATCCCTGTTACAACTGAGGAAACAGACTCAGAGAAATTAAGTGCTTTCCCAAGGTTACACCTCAGGCCAGTGGTGGATGGAACTGGCATTAGAACTCAGGCTTCCTGATTACCAGACCTACGCTCCCTCCACTACATCACAATGCTCTAAATTACTGAAGTTAGTAAGAAGAAGCATCAGCAGTTCTAGATCAAGATACAAAAACAAGACAATGACCTGGGAAAATATCCATGAAAAATTCCCATGAAGTGAAAAGCAAGCGAGAGCACTGGCTAGGAAACAGAAGGTCAGAAGCTACACATACCCTGATAACTTTGCCACGAATATGCAGTATATTTCTTTAACAATCTGGGAAATTTTAGCCAACTCAGGAAATTTTGTTAAAATTCTGTCTCGATTTCATTAAAGTCCACCTTAAAAAAAAATAAAACAAGTTGTGTGATTAGCAGAATCTCTAATTTGGAGCGTGAAGAGCACAAACATTTCACACAGGGGAGTCTATGTTAGGGTTCATGTGAAGTGTCTGAACTGGAAATAAGATTTATTAGAAAGTAGTAGAGTTTTTTAACCTTGCATTGAGTTTAGTGGGTAATATTTTTAGAAGACGGTTTCTCTTGTGCCAAGAGGAAAGGTGAGTAGGAGAATGAAAACTTGGAAAAAAAGTCAAAAGGTCAATAAATGGCAGATTTCCAAGACTGAAAATATAAAATATGATAAAATACAGGTGTTCATAAACGTTTGGTTGTGAAACTGTGGTTTGAACTGCTAGATTGATACAGCAACCAAAAACACCAGAACAGCAAAGAGGAAATGAGGACAGCACTGAGGAAGCCTGGGAATATAAGAAAAATGAGCAGCCAGGTTTAGGTCTAATCATTTTGTCCTGTGATATTCCTGTGATCACAGGGTACCATTTTGACCTGTGATCATTTGGGATGTGATAATAATAATAATAACTGTGGGATTTGTTAAGCGCTTACTATATGCCGGGCACTGTACTGAGGGAACATGACCATGTTATTGTGTTTCTTTAACCAAGCAAGAGAAATCCTGCACGCTCCTAGTGAACAAGCTTCAGTGAAGTCCCACGGAAACAAAGTGAAATTCCAATTAAAGCAGTAAGACTATTTTTCTTTCAGAAATTCTGAGGATATCTTTACTAGAATGGAACGCCTAATCAGAGCTGCTTATTCATGCTAAAAGTCACGGTGGGTCATATTGTTCAGTTGGTGCCATTTGGTCTGCAGTTACTCCCTCCTGAACAGGAAGTCCTTAAGATTAAAGATTTTATTTTTACGGTTTCAAGCCTGCCCACTCCATGCTATTACCTCAAGAGAAATGTTACTAAGGTGTCAGATGTATAGGAAGGGTATCGAAGATGGAGAGAGAGAGAGAGAGAGAGGGGAGACAGGGAAAGAGATGAGAGAGAGGAAAAGTTAGAGAGAGTGAAGGTGGGAGGCAAGTGGGAGAGGAAAAGAGGGAGAAACAGAGAGAGAGAAAAATACTGCTAGGTGAAAAACAAAGGAGAGGAACACAGGGAAAGCTGTTCTCTAGGAAACAGTGAGGAATTTTTCAGGAAATAAGGAATAGTAATTAACAGGGTTACATGGAATTTTCTCTGTGTTTTCAGAGGGTTTCAAAAAGATTTAAGTTCAAACCACAAACAATGAAAAATAATCTTGCTTCAAAGTATTAAGAGATACACTGTACATATCATCCAACTATGACACAGAATCTCACTGTATGCTTTTTTTTTAAAAAAAAAAAAAACAAGCTGATTTTCACTCCTGAATTTTCTGAAACAATATCTTGGCAAAAGAAGCATGCAAATATTTGAAGCAAGTAAATCGTGTGTTTGAGGCAGGAGGGGGAGTGTTTGCTCTGTTTTACTAAGCTTTCATTCTTGGGCTCATTCTACAACTCTTTAGAAGGAATTTAGATGAAAGTTTGGAGTTTTTGAGACAAGAACTGGATACAATGGCTTTATTGATTCCACACATGATATATGCATTATAGGATATTTATAGCTTAGATTCAGTAACTGGGGAGGACAGCTAAATAGAAAATCAAACTACAGAATAATAGAAAAATAAAATATCTAGATTGGATATTTTAGTATATCAGCCTGTCACTTATAAGAGTTTGATAATTCAAGTAAAGGACTTCAATCTTTGAAATCCCTGCTCCCTCCTCCCACAGAGGAAATCTGTCCACTTATCCAGAAGTGAATGAGGCTGATCGTCTCCATGCTCAGGACCTGTGAGACGCACCATAAGTGAGGTCCTTAGTGATAAAATAACCAGATGCCTTGACTCTGCTAGGTGGTCCTCGATTTGGGGCCCCTCTTCCTCCCTCTGAAAACCATCTGGTGGGATCTGGCTTCTGACCAGGGTGGTAGGAAAGGGCCTGACTACTGGCGGGGCAGAGCAGGGCAAGTGGGGGTATGAAAGGAAGCAGAGTAGACTTTTCCTTTTTCCCTCTTACCCTTTTTTCTCTTCAGCCAGCATTGCAATTGGATTGGTCACTTACCAGACCTTTTCCAAGAGGTTTCTGACCCAGCTACTCTCATATCCTACCTCATGTCGATGATCTCCTTCTACAGCACACTCTCCCATAGCGCCAGCTTTCTCACTGTGACCTGATCTCATCTCATTATTTTCCACGCCCTACCCCTAGCCTGGAGTTCTCTTCCCCTCCATATGCACCAGTCCACCACTTTCTCCGCCTTCAAAACATAATTAAAGTCACGTCTTCTACAAGAGGTCTTCCCTTATTAAGCCTTTCTTCCTCTGGCTCACTCTCCCTTCTGCGTCTCTGACCCTTGGACATTTGATATTCACCCCACCTTCAATTCCACAGCACATATGTACATCTCTTTAAATTATATATTATAAATTACATATTTATTCATATTAATGTCTGTCTCCCCCTCTAGACTGTAGGCTTTTTATAATCAGGGAATGTGTCTGCTAATTCTGTTGTATTGTACTCTCCCAAACGCCTAGTATAGTGCTCTGCACATAGTAAGCACTCAGTAAATACCCCTCATTGACTGACTGATCGATTGCTCTAAAAATTCTAAGATACAGCCTAGGGCAGAGGCAGCCGTGATGTTCCTGGAAGGGAAAACCTTCATCTATGTGGTGTGCATGTTAGTATTTATTATGTGACCCCCCCAGCGGGGACCAATATGCCTTTTCACTTGTTTTGACGTCTGTCTCCACCCCCTTTTAGACTGTAGGCCTGTTTTGGGCAAGGATTGTCTCTCTTTTGTTGCTGAATTGTACTTTAAAAGCTCTTAGTATAGTGCTCTGCACACAGTATGCACTCAATAAATACGACAATGAATGAATTCTTCCCTTACATTTTCTCTCAGTGCTTTGGACATAATAAGCACTTAATAAATACTATTAACTACTGTACATCTGTAGAAGCATATGTATACACACGTTTGTACCTAAATGTTTGAGGAAGCATGTGCATGGGGTATGTACACACAACTATGTATATGGTATACACATATGTCTGAGATGTGTGTGTGCATGCATACACGCCTGCTGCCCCTCTCCCCTTATCTCAGTTTCCTTTTTCTCTGTCCTTTTGCCTCTTTCTTCCATCTTACTCTGTTTCTGTTTGTGCTTTCTACCTTCTGGGCTTGATATCTCACTCTCACTGATTCTCTGGTTCTCTCTGACTCTAGCTCTGTGGCTGCTTCTGCCTCCCTCTCTTTCTGGCTTTCTTTCCGGCCTTTTCAGACTCTTTCTTGGGAAACCCTAATCCCATCTCACCTACGTCTTCCATTAAGAAGAGACTTGAACTTCTTTAGACATCTTGGAGTAGCACAGTGGATTAGAGCAGCGTTAGCATTCAAACATCACACTTAGAGCAGATAATTGATTTGAAAGTATCTGGTTTTTGATCCCATGTGACCAAATATTGATGGAAGGTTGTGAAGTCAGTTTTGTGTGGCCTCCAAGTGACATGGAAAAGTGAATGCATCCCACAGGCATTCTATTAAGTCTTCTTTAGGCATTGAGGAGAACAGAACCCATGAGATAGGGTAGTGCATTAAACCCTTTATCGAAATGTCACCAATTGCCTACTTTAAACTTTTTTTTTATCTTAATGTATAAACAATTTTGATACCTGGCAAATTTTTGCATTTTAACAGAATCGTTCCTTATCGGATATCCTTCAAAACCCAACACTTCCAAACCATTTTTAAACGTAGCCTCTGAATTTTAAGGAAAAGTAACATTTCTTTCTTCTTGGATTTCCCAGATAGATAATAAATTCTTCAAAATTTGAACCATTGCTTCGTTCCCCTCTGGGAGCCACTTAATTGGAGATAAGGGTTGTTTTGTTCATAGTCATGAGAACAGCGTTGCAAGTCTAATATTCACCTCAGGCATATACTCCCAGGATGATAGAGCATTGGTCTAGCGGTTCCTTGTGGAGATGTGATGTATACATAAGGTGGGGGAATTACTCACAGGGAGGGGACTAGAAGAACCTCATGCTACTGACTCTCTGGAACCAGAGGGAAGGAGTTGGATGAATTGGGGAGAGAGAGGGAGAGAGAAGTACAAGTTACTATTGACCTGAACTTCTATTTTTAACCACTCAATCTCCAAGGGCTCCTTCCCCTCTGCCTTCAAACATGCCCACGTCTCCCCCATCCTAAAAAAACCCGCTCTTGACCCCACTTCCCCCTCCAGTTATCGTCCTATCTCCCTACTACCCTTCCTTTCCAAAATCTTAGAACGAGTCGTCTACAATCGATGCCTAGAATTCCTTAACTCCCATTCTCTCCTAGACCCCCTCCAATCTGGCTTCCGTCCCCTCCACTCTACCGAGACTGCTCTCTCTAAGGTCACCCATGACCTCCTTCTTGCCAAATCCAATGGCTCCTACTCCATTCTGATCCTCCTTGACCTCTCTGCTGCCTTTGACACTGTCGACCATCCCCTCCTCCTCCATACCTTATCTCACCTTGGCTTCACAGACTCTGTCCTCTCCTGGTTCTCCTCTTACCTCTCTAGCCGATCATTCTCGGTCTCCTACGCTGGAGCCTCCTCCCCCTCCCATCCTTTAACTGTTGGAGTTCCTCAAGGGTCAGTTCTTGGCCCTCTTCTGTTCTCCATTTACACTCACTCCCTCGGTGAACTCATCCGCTCTCACGGCTTTGACTACCATCTCTACGCAGATGACACCTAGATCTACATCTCCGCCCCTGTCCTCTCCCCCTCCTTCAGGCTCGCATCTCCTCCTGCCTCCGGGACGTCTCCACCTGGATGTCGTCCCGCCACCTAAAACTCAACATGAGCAAGACTGAGCTCCTCATCTTCCCTCCCAAGCCCGGTCCGCTCCCAGACTTCTCCGTCACCGTGGATGGCACGACCATCCTTCCCGTCTCTCGGGCCCGCAATCTCGGTGTCATCCTTGACTCGTCCCTCTCGTTCACCCCACACATCCTATCCGTTACCAAGACCTGCCGGTTTCACCTCTACAATATCGCCAAGATCCGCCCTTTCCTCTCCACCCAAACGGCTACCTTACTATTACGGGCTCTCGTTATATCCCGGCTAGACTACTGTGTCAGCCTTCTCTCTGACCTCCCTTCCTCCTCTCTCGCCCCGCTCCGGTCTATTCTTCACTCCGCTGCCCGGCTCATCTTCCTGCAGAAACGATCTGGGCATGTCACTCCCCTTCTTAAACAACTCCAGTGGTTGCCTATCGACCTCCGCTCCAAACAAAAACTCCTCACTCTAGGCTTCAAGGCTCTCCATCACCTTGCCCCTTCCTACCTCTCCTCCCTTCTCTCTTTCTACCGCCCACCCCGCACGCTCCGCTCCTCTGCCGCCCACCTCCTCGCCGTCCCTCGGTCTCGCCTATCCCGCCGTCGACCCCTGGGTCACGTCCTCCCGCGGTCCTGGAATGCCCTCCCTCCTCACCTCTGCCAAACTGATTCTCTTTCCCTCTTCAAAACCTTACTTAAAAATCACCTCCTCCAAGAGGCCTTCCCAGACTGAGCTCCTCTTCCCCCTCTACTCCCTCTGCCATCCCCCCTTTACCTCTCCGCAGCTAAAGCCTCATTTTCCCCTTTTCCCTCTGCTCCTCCACCTCTCCCTTCCCATCCCCACAGCACTGTACTCGTCCGCTCAACTGTATATATTTTCGTTACCCTATTTATTTTGTTAATGAATTGTACATCGCCTTGATTCTATTTAGTTGCCATTGTTTTTACGAGATGTTCTTCCCCTTGACGCTGTTTAGTGCCATTGTTCTTGTCTGTCCGTCTCCCCCGATTAGACTGTAAGCCCGTCAAACGGCAGGGACTGTCTCTATCTGTTGCTGACTTGTTCATCCCAAGCGCTTAGTACAGTGCTCTGCACATAGTAAGCGCTCAATAAATACTATTGAATGAATGAACCTGAACTCACCTCAGCCTCTCCCCTCATCGCTGCCAGGTCTATTGCCCAGAGGGGAAATGAGCAAGATTCCAGGAAGGTCAGGGTAGGTGTGAGGTGGACACTAGCTAACATGTTGGTATTTGTTAAGCGCTTATATATGTGCAGAGCACTGTTCTAAGCGCTGGGTAGATACAGGGTAATCATTTTACAGATGAGGTAACTGACGCACAGAGAAGTTAATAGTAATAATGATGGCATTTGTTAAGCACTTACTGTGTGCCAAGCGGTGTTCTAGACACTAGGGTGGACGCTGGGTAATCAGGTTGTCCCATGTGTGGCTCACACTTTTAACCCCCATTTTACAGATGAGGTAACTGAGGTACAGAGAAGTGAAGTGACTTGCCCCAGCTCATACAGCTGACAAGTGCGTGGCTCAGTGGAAAGAGCCCGGGCTTGGGAGTCAGAGTTCATGGGTTCGAATTCCGACTCTGCCACTTGTCAGCTGTGTGACTTTGGGCAAGTCACTTCACTCCTCTGGGCCTCAGTTCCCTCATCTGTAAAATGGGGATTGACTGTGAGTCTCACGTGGGACAACCTGATTGCCCTGTGTCTACCCTGGCGCTTGGAACAGTGCTCGGCACATAGTGGGCGCTTAACAAATACCAACATTATTATTATTAAGTGGCGGAGCCAGGATTAGAACCCACGACTTCCGACTACCAAGCCCGGGCTCTTTTCACTAAGCCACGCTGCTTCTAATAGCCAAACTAATTCTCTTCCCCTCTTCAAAACCCTACTTAAAACTCACCTCCTCCCAGAGGCCTTCCCAGACTGAGCTCCCCTTCTCCCTCTACTCCCTCTACCACCCCCCCTTCACCTTTCCGCAGCTTAACCCTCTTTTCCCCCCATTTCCCTCTGCTCCTCCCCCTCTACCTTCCCCTCCCCTGGCACCGTACTCGTCCGCTCGACTGTATATGTTTTCAACACCCTATTTTGTTAATGAAATGTACATCGCCTCAATTCTATTTAGTTGCCATTGTTTTTACGAGAGGTTCTTCCTCTCGACTCTATTTATCGCCATCGTTCTCATCTGGTCGTCTCCCCCGATTAGACCATAAGCCCGTCAGACGGCAGGGACTGTCTCTATCTGTTGCCAACTTGTTCATTCCAAGCGCTTAGTACAGTGCTCTGCACATAGTAAGCGCTCAATAAATACTATTGAATGAATAACATGACTAGGCCTAGCCGCCTTGCTAAATTTACTGTGTTTCTTATGATTCTTGGGTTAGATGAAGTGAACAAAAGTCCCTACATCTTGCCACGTGCATTTTGTAGGTTTTCCAGACTCTTAGGTATTATTTCAATCTATTTTTATATGCATAATCTTAATATTTTAATAGAGTGTCTAAAATAGACTGACCTTGCACAAGTTCCCTTTGACACACAGAAAGCAGCTTCCTCCCTATTTGTAAAAGCCAACTCTGCATTTATCTAGAAGGATTGGAACTGTTGGCTTTCCTGTTTTCTCTTTTTATAGATGGCATTCTGTAAACAAGAGGTAGATGTTTTATTCTCATGATTTAGAGGTTTGTGTTGATGGAGGCCGTGGGTGTATATTTGTGTGAACCTTGATGACATGGGACTTGCCACTTTAAATGAGCTCTGCAGGTAACTATTATATCTTGTAACCAGAGAGTAGCTCTCCCTTATAAGCCAGAGTCCTGATACTTTAGAGAAACAGGAAACTCTTTTCACAGCTCATTCACATAACCAATGAAATGTGAAATAGGCTTCCCAGTGAAGTAAAAATCCTGGAGTTTCTTGGCATCACAACCATAAAAGCCCTTCCTATTGTCCTTTGCATAGGGATGGGGGACTTGACTGTGAATCAGAGAAAAATGGGTGCTTTTTAATCTTTCTTGTTTCTTTGTTGTTATTTCACCTGTTTTTTCCTGCATGGAGTAGAGAAGCAACTATTTCCTATTTAGTTCTGATGCTGGCAGGCAGTTTCTACAGAATCTGCGAAAATTGATTCTCACAAGTATCAATAGGGCAAAGGCACAGTTTCCAGAACACTGTAAATCTACCCCCAAGATCAGACATTATTGCTAGTGCCACTCTATCACGCAAACAAGATGCTGAGGTGAAATGCACTTGTAGTTTCACTGACCTGAACCAGGAAAACAGAGAAATCGCAGGGGAAAGAAGAAGAAAAAGTAAGAGGAAGAAAAGAAAAAAAACAATTACATTTTCAAATCTTTTGCCACATGGAGCAGGTTTGATTGACACTTAATAGTTAGGCTATCCCATTTGTTTTCATGAAGGACCTTCCCACAACACAAAAATAACACAATAGGCCATGGCTGGCTGCTTGTGGACAAATCCAGGGCATGGAGAAACTCTGATGAGGCTATTGAAAAAGCAGCTGTTTCGGCCCTCCCTTTTGACCTGTCATTGCACTCAGCTAAGCTGGGTTCAGAAACCTTTCAGTCTTTCCTCAGTGCCTCTTATCGTGGACTGGAATAACAGGGAGGCTTGCATTGGTTTCAAGCTACTTCAAGAAGCAGATGCTGAATTACCTTTAAAAGTAGTTAGGAGATAGACTCTGAATAGTGGCCTGGTAATCCAGGGAATGCTTTTATTGCTGGCAATCAGTGTAAAATTTGCAGCACCAGTTGGTCATTTTGACTTCCAGCTATTGTAAGCACATATGGCAATGACTGTTGAATGCAAAGAGGAGCAAATTTTGTTGGTAATTACCCAATCTACATGCTCTCTCTGAATACCATAAAATGAGGACTCAAATGATCAAACTACCAATGCCGGTCAAACTGAAAGGTTATAAGGAACTGTTGTCAAAACAGAGGTAACAATTTGGAATCATAATGAGATGCATTATGATCCCAAATGACATGACATAATAATAATTATAATGAGAAGCATTGTGGTCTGGTGGAAAGAACACGAGCCTGGGAGTTGGAGGACCTGAGTTCTAATCCTGACTTGCCTGTTGTGTGATCTTGGGTAAATCACTGAACTTGTCTCTGCCTCAGCACCCTTTTGTGCAAAATGAGGGTTCAATACTTGTTTTTCCTCCTGCATAGACTGTGAGCCCCAGGTGGGACCTGATTATCTTGTATCTAGCCCAGAGGTAGTTCAGTGCTTGGCACGTAGTAAGCACTTAAATTCCACAGATATTATTATTTTTATTATCAATATTCAGTTTTGAAAAGCATATTAAAAAAAGATCAATTTTGCTTTTAAAGGTTACTTGGTTTTTATCTCCATATTATAGTTATGCTACAATTACACTGACTACCTCTAATTTTTAAATTGGATAAAACCTTTCATTTCCATGTATAATAATGACACCTACTAAGCACTTCCTAGGTGCCAAAAAGTATGCAGATCAGGGATAGAAAAATAGTAATAATAATAGTTATTATGGTATTTATTAAGAGCTTACTATGTGCCAGGTACTGTACTTAGCACTGGGGTGGATACAAGCAAATTGGGTTGGTTACATTCCCTGACCTGCATAGGGCTCATAGTCTTAATCCCCATTTTACGGATGAAGGAACTGAGGTACAGAGAAGTGAAATGACTTGCCCATGACCACACAGCAGACAAGTGGCAGAGCTGGATAGTAAAATCAAGAAAATCAAATCAGACCCATCCCATGCTACACTGGGCTCAGGATGCAAGAGGTAGGGAGATAGGGAGACCAATCTGAACTGCAGTGGAGGAACAACACTAATAATAATAATAGTAATTGTGTTATTTTTTAAGCGCTTACTATGTGCCAATACTGTACTAAGTGCTGGGGTGGGTACAAGAAAATCAGGTTGGACAAAGTCCCTGTCCCATTTGCAGTTCACAGTCGCAATCCCCATTTTACAGATGAGGGAACTGAAGCACAGAGAAGTGAAGTAATTTACCCAAGGTCACACAGCAGACATGTGACAAAGACAGGATGAGAACCCATGACCTTCTGACTATCCAGTAGGCCATGCTGCTTCTCGAGCCGCAGCCCAACAGGCCCTCTGCCAGAGGGTAGGACTTAAGCAATAGAAGCTCACCTACAGTCAATTTCTGAGAGTTAGGAAGGCTGTTTCTCTGTGACTCTGAGCTCAGGAAGGCTGAGACTCTGCTCCCTCTAGCTAATAATAATAATAATAATAATAATGTTGGTATTTGTTAAGCGCTTACTATGTGCCGAGCACTGTTCTAAGCGCTGGGGTAGACATAGGGGAATCAGGTTGTCCCACGTGGGGCTCACAGTCTTCATCCCCATTTTACAGATGAGGGAACTGAGGCACAGAGAAGTTAAGTGACTTGCCCACAGTCACACAGCCGACAAGTGGCAGAGCTGGGATTCGAACTCATGAGCCCTGACTCCAAAGCCCGTGCTCTTTCCACTGCGCCACGCTGCTTCCCTGCGCCACGCTGCTTCCCTATGGTTCCTTTTTGTTTCTATTTTTTGTATTCATTTTTGTCTTTGCCTTTGTGTTTTGGTTTTTGTTTTTTTTGGGTGGTATTGTTTTATTTCTTCTTGGGTTGTTGTCAATCCCCTATTCCCTCCTTTTTCTTAGATTATGAACCCCTTGGGGGCCAGGACCATGTCTAATTCTCACTTGTGTATTTTTTGTACAGTACTTTAGTAGGCTCTTAATAAATACTATTCCCACTCTTAGGTATCAGCCCCATTTTATAATTCAGAAAACTGAGGTGCAGAGAGATTAAGTTACTAGTCCAAAGTCACAAAGCAGGGTAGTATCAGAAGTGGGGCTAAAACCCAAGTCTTTGGATTTCCAATCCCATGCTATTTCCTTTGGGTCCCTATATGCTTGAGCTTCTTTCTTTTCCTCTACATCTTTGTCTCAGACAAACACTATATTGAAGCCTAGCAAAGGAACTGCAGGCCCCCAGAGGTAAAATACCCAGCAGGGAAAATGATACACATGTAATAGTTTCACAGGACTGCAAATACTTATGTTGGGAACAACATAGCATGCTTGAATAGCTTACAGGGCAAGAGGTTATGTGATCCAGTTTCTGACTTTAATTAGGAACTACCTCTGCCTAGACCACACAAACGGGTAGGTATCCTATTCATAAAGATTAACATCAAGGGAGAGTCCATGATGGCATGTGTCATTTTCAGTGGATAAAACCAAAGGAGACTGCAGGTTCTTTCTGATATCTCACTGAGCTATGTAAATATTCCCTTGGTCTCTGTCTTGGAACACTTCAGTGCTCATGGTAGGGAGTGGATCTCTGGGGAGCAATTCAGTAAACTGCTGTTTTGATCCATTAACTGGCAACTTAGTGTCCTGAAGGAGTTAATGCAATTTCCCAGAGCTAACTTCATCTCTCTACCTAACTCCCTAAGAGACCCTTAGGCACAGGGAGACTCTGGCTCAATCTGTATTTTGGATAATGGAATAAAAGGCATGATCATTAACGTTTTAGAAGACTTCACGTTGAAGCAGATGGCTAGCATCGTGGAGTGTGGATTGGAATTCAAATTAATAGTGATCAAATGGGAAAATTGTCAACCCGACTAAACTCAGTAGAGTGGGTCAAATTCATAGCCCTTATTACTGGATAGAAATGGACTAAATTTTAGCATGACAGGTAAGTGTTTGGTGATCCTAGTGGGAACAAGAAAACTGCATCTGTAAGAGAACACTGCTATTAAAGATTTACAGGAGGGCTTTTGGTTAATTTCAGTACAAACAAGAAGATGATTTCTGAGGTCTTAATAGAAATGGCAAGCTCTCCTCAGGAAAGGAAACATGTTTGGCTTCTCTGATATTTTATGAAGGGTTTTGTAGAGTGTATTTCCACTAAAGTATATTACTCTCCTATGAATCAATGCCTTATTGTAGCAGGATAGTTTTTGTACATCTATGAAGCTTAGAGCTATGCCACTGAGAGAGATTCTCTCATCATTGTTACCTATAATGGAAAGGTCTAAGCTGAAGAATGAAGCAGCGTGGCTCAGTGGAAAGAGCACGGGCTTTGGAGTCAGAGGTCATGGGTTCAAATCCCGGCTATGCCACTTGGCAGCTATGTGACTGGGCAAGTCACTTAACTTCTCTGTGCCTCAGTTACCTCATCTGTAAAATGGGAATTAAGACTGTGAGCCCCACATGGGACAACCTGATTCCCCTGTGTCTATCCCAGCGCTTAGGACAGTGCTCTGTATAAAGTAAGCGCTTAACAAATACCAACATTATTATTATTATTATTATTATTAAGAATCAGACAAATTTGATTTACCTGTGCTGAACGGCAGCAGCATGGGACAGTCAAAGGTGGAAGGATGATCAAGTTATCGAAATCTTGATCAGAGACAAACAGCAGAGACTTAAGTTTTTACTGCATGGAAGAAAGCAATGGTAAACCACTTTCGTATTTTTTTTTAACCAAGAAAACCCTATGGAAGTATATATCAGATCGATTACAGGTATGGCAGAAGATAGGATGTTCTGGAGAAAATTCTTCCATAGAACTGCTATGGATTGGAAACAACATGACATTTGATGATGATGATTACTAAGTAAGCACTCAATAAATATCATTTCTAGTAGTAATAGTGTATTGTCCAACCTAAGAATTTCCAAAATTTCATACCCACATCTTTTCTTACCTTCAGTTTAAACATCCCAGATTTGTTTATGTTCATCAACAAATGACACTATAGTACGGGGTATCTTGTAGACCTGTGTTCAGGTTTTTGGCTGAATTCAGCAAAATGCCATCCCTCTCATTCATTCATTCATTCATTCAATAGTATTTATTGAGCGCTTACTATGTGCAGAGCACTGTACTAAGCGCTTGGGATGAACAAGTCGGCAACAGATAGAGACAGTCCCTGCCGTTTGACGGGCTTACAGTCTAATCGGGGCAGACGGACAGACAAGAACAATGGCACTAAACAGCGTCAAGGGGAAGAACATCTCATAAAAACAATGGCAACTAAATAGAATCAAGGCGATGTACAATTCATTAACAAAATAAATAGGGTAACGAAAATATATACAGTTGAGCGGACGAGTATAGTGCTGTGGGGATGGGAAGGGAGAGGTGGAGGAGCAGAGGGAAAAGGGGAAAATGAGGCTTTAGCTGCGGAGAGGTAAAGGGGGGATGGCAGAGGGAGTAGAGGGGGAAGAGGAGCTCAGTCTGGGAAGGCCTCTTGGAGGAGGTGATTTTTAAGTAAGGTTTTGAAGAGGGAAAGAGAATCAGTTTGGCGGAGGTGAGGAGGGAGGGCGTTCCAGGACCGCGGGAGGACGTGACCCAGGGGTCGACGGCGGGATAGGCGAGACCGAGGGACGGCGAGGAGGTGGGCGGCAGAGGAGCGGAGCGTGCGGGGTGGGCGGTAGAAAGAGAGAAGGGAGGAGAGGTAGGAAGGGGCAAGGTGATGGAGAGCCTTGAAGCCTAGAGTGAGGAGTTTTTGTTTGGAGCGGAGGTCGATAGGCAACCACTGGAGTTGTTTAAGAAGGGGAGTGACATGCCCAGATCGTTTCTGCAGGAAGATGAGCCGGGCAGCGGAGTGAAGAATAGACCGGAGCGGGGCGAGAGAGGAGGAAGGGAGGTCAGAGAGAAGGCTGACACAGTAGTCTAGCCGGGATATAACGAGAGCCCGTAATAGTAAGGTAGCCGTTTGGGTGGAGAGGAAAGGGCGGATCTTGGCGATATTGTAGAGGTGAAACCGGCAGGTCTTGGTAACGGATAGGATGTGTGGGGTGAACGAGAGGGACGAGTCAAGGATGACACCGAGATTGCGGGCCTGCGGGACGGGAAGGATGGTCGTGCCATCCACGGTGACGGAGAAGTCTGGGAGCGGACCGGGCTTGGGAGGGAAGATGAGGAGCTCAGTCTTGCTCATGTTGAGTTT
Source organism: Ornithorhynchus anatinus (assembly GCF_004115215.2). NCBI lineage: Eukaryota > Metazoa > Chordata > Mammalia > Monotremata > Ornithorhynchidae > Ornithorhynchus > Ornithorhynchus anatinus. Next base: position 18,047,962 of record NC_041737.1, read on the forward strand.
TAGGTGGCGGGACGACATCCAGGTGGAGACGTCCCGGAGGCAGGAGGAGATGCGAGCCTGAAGGAGGGGGAGAGGACAGGGGCGGAGATGTAGATCTGCGTGTCATCTGCGTAGAGATGGTAGTCAAAGCCGTGAGAGCGGATGAGTTCACCGAGGGAGTGAGTGTAAATGGAGAACAGAAGAGGGCCAAGAACTGACCCTTGAGGAACTCCAACAGTTAAAGGATGGGAGGGGGAGGAGGCTCCAGCGTAGGAGACCGAGAATGATCGGCCAGAGAGGTAAGAGGAGAACCAGGAGAGGACAGAGTCCGTGAAGCCAAGGTGAGAGAAGGTATGGAGGAGGAGGGGATGGTCGACAGTGTCAAAGGCAGCAGAGAGGTCAAGGAGGATCAGAATGGAGTAGGAGCCATTGGATTTGGCAAGAAGGAGGTCATGGGTGACCTTAGAGAGAGCAGTCTCGGTAGAGTGGAGGGGACGGAAGCCAGATTGGAGGGGGTCTAGGAGAGAATGGGAGTTAAGGAATTCTAGGCATCGATTGTAGACGACTCGTTCTAAGATTTTGGAAAGGAAGGGTAGTAGGGAGATAGGACGATAACTGGAGGGGGAAGTGGGGTCAAGAGCGGGTTTTTTTAGGATGGGGGAGACGTGGGCATGTTTGAAGGCAGAGGGGAAGGAGCCCTTGGAGATTGAGTGGTTAAAAATAGAAGTTAAGGAAGGGAGGAGGGCAGGGGCGATGGTTTTAAGAAGGTGAGAGGGAATGGGGTCCGAGGCGCAGGTGGAGGGGGTGGCACTTGCGAGGAGGGAGGAGATCTCCTCTGAGGATACTGCAGGGAAGGATGGGAAAGTAGGGGAGGGGGTTGGTGGGGGGGAGGGGAGAGGCGGAGGGGTGACTTTGGGGAGCTCAGACCTGATCGTGTTGATTTTCGTGAGGAAATAGGTGGCCAGATCATTAGGGGTGAGAGATGGGGGAGGGGGAGGAACAGGGGGCCTAAGGAGAGAGTTAAAGGTCCGGAACAATCGGCGGGGGTGACGGGCATGGGTGTCGATGAGGGAGGAGAAGAAGCTTTGCCTGGCGGAGGACAGGGCAGAGTTAAGGCAGGAAAGGATAAATTTGAAGTGTGTGAGGTCGGCTCGGTGCTTGGACTTTCGCCAGCAGCGCTCGGCAGCTCGAGCATAGGAGCGTAGGAGGCAGACGGAGGAGGTGATCCAGGGCTGTGGGTTAGTGGAGCGAGAGCGGCGGAGGGAAAGGGGGGCGAGAGAGTCGAGATGAGTAGAGAGGGTGGAGTTGAGAGCGGAGACCTGATCGTCGAGAGTGGGAAGAGAGGACAGGGCGGCAAGGTGAGGAGAGATGCTATTGGAAAGACGGATGGGATCGAGAGAGCGGAGGTCTCTGTGGGGCAGTAGCGAAGATTTGCAGGGGGAGGGAGTGTGAGAGATGAGGCAGGTGAGAAGGTTATGGTCAGAGAGAGGGATTTCAGAGTTGGTGAGGGAGGAGATAGTGCAGCGGTAGGAGATGACGAGATCGAGGGTGTGACCGAGTCAGTGAGTGGGCGCGGTATGGTGGAGGAGGAGGTCGGCAGAGTCGAGGAGGGATAGCAGGCGGGCGGCAGAGGAGTCGTCGGGTACATCCGTATGGATGTTGAAGTCTCCAAGGATCAGAGTGGGCAGAGAGAAGGAGAGGAGGAAGGTGAGAAAGGGGTCAAGGTGGTTGAAGAAGTCGGAGGTGGGACCGGGAGGGCGGTAGATGACGGCGACAAGTAACTGGAGTGGGTGGTAGAGGCGAATGATATGGGCTTCGAAGGAGGGGAAGGAGAGGGAGGGGGGAGGAGGGATAGTGCGGAAGCGGCAACGGGGCGAGAGGAGGAAGCCGACGCCTCCTCCCTTACCGGTGAGTCTGGGGGAGTGGGAGAAGGAGAGGCCTCCGCTGGAGAGAGCGGCGGCGGAGACCGTGTCTTCAGGAGAGAGCCACGTTTCCGAAAGGGCGAGGAGGAGGAGAGAACGGGAGAGGAAAAGGTCATGGATGAAAGGTAGCTTGCCTGTAATAGAGCGGGGGTTCCAGAGGCCACACTTGAAAGTAGCTGTGGGTGCAAGGGGAGGAGGGGGGGAAGGGCGGGGGGAGGGGAGGGTTTGGATGGGAAGGAGGTGGCGGGGCCCTGGACGAGGAGAGGGGGATGAGGGGTGGCGGTGGGACAAGAGGACTGGGATGGGGCATGGGTGGGGAAGAGAGAAGGGGGGAGGGGGTGAAGAGGGGGTTTGGTGGGGGGAAGAGTAGGGGGAGGGGGAAGAGGGGTAGCGCTGGTAAAGTGGGGTTCTAGGGCGGGAGAGAGGAGGGGGGGAGGAGACAGAGGAGAGAGCGGGAAAGAGCTGAGCGAGAGAGGGGAAGGGGAAGGGGAAGGGGAGGATAGGAAGGGGCGGGAGGGGGGGGGGGGGGGAGGAGGGACATGGCGAGGCCAGAGAGGTGGGTGGCAGCACTGACAACAATAAACAGTAATAAACGAAATCGGTAATATAGCAACATGATACAATATGATACAATACAGTGGTGCTAATATAGCAACATGATACAGTATGATACAATATAGTCGTGTTAATAAAAGGGGTGATGACCAGGGTCGGGGGTAGACTCGATTAAGGGGCGACCTGATCAAATTCAAAATCTGACGACAATAAACAATAAAAAGCGAGATCGCAAATATAGCAACATGCTACAGTAAGGCACACTACAATAGTGTTAATAAGCAGGCGATGACCAGGGTCGGGGGACGAGCCGACCCTACCCGATCAGACTCCAATGCTCTCATCAAGAGCATTACTGAGCCTCTGGAAAATACACAGAACTATAATAATAACAATGATGATTGTGGTATTATTTCTTAAGCAGTTACAATGTGCCAAGCATTGTATTAAGAACTGGTGTAGACTCAAGGTAATTGGGTCAATAACAGTTCCCATCCCTCACGAGGCCTCGCAGTCTAAGTAAGAGGTAAAGCAGGTATTTTCTCACTTCCTTCTGCATCACCCTCACTTGCTCCCTTTGTTCTTCTACTCTCCAAGTTCCACAGCAAGAATAAACATATTTATTTATATTAATGTCTGTCTCCTCACTGCTAGACTACAAGCTTGCTGTGGGCTGGGAATATGTCTGCTTGTTGATGTATTTGTACTCTCCCAAGCTCTTAGTACAGGGCTCTGCATACTGTCAGTGCTCAATAAATATGATTGAATGAATGAATCTCTATTTTACAGATAAGGAAACTGAAGCACAGAGAAGTTAAGTGACTTGCCCAAGGTCACCCAGCAGGCAAGTGGTGGAGCAGGGATTAGAACCCAGATCTTCTGATCTGATCTTTCCATTAGGCCACCGTACTAAGTTAAGAACATACAGAAGAAGTCAAAGATTTAATCCCTGCCCTGTAGGAGTTTGCAATCCAGTGAAACTGATGAGATGACAAATGGCCAGATATTCAAAAGGTAAATAAGAGAATAGATACAAATGATAAAAATGAAAGTAAACAACAGAATAAATAAGTCAATGAATTGGTGGTATTTACTGAGTAGTGGCTGAGTGGTCTATTAAAGTTTAGGGTAGAGTAAAAAAGAAGCAAGATGCATATTCCCTGCTCTCAATGATCAGACAATTCTAATGATTATAAAATAATTCACTCATTCAAATTGGAATTATTGAGTGCTTACTGTGTGCTGAGTACAAAGCACTTGGGAGAGTACAATACAACAAAAACCAGTCACAATCCCTGCCCATAATGAGCTTACAGCCTAGAAGTTGTAGACTGGGGTGGCATGACTAAAAAATTAGGGGTTTTATTAGCAAATGCTGCTTGGAAGAAAATGTATGTTAAGGATGAGGAGGACGTTGTCTAGAGGAGCTGAGTGGGTAGGAGTACAATAAGAAAGTTCTGTAGAATCTTAGTCTCTAGACTGTAAGTTCGTTATGATCAGGGAATGTGTTACTCTGTATCCAGAGGAGAAGGGGGGCCCAATGGGAACCACACTACCAGACTTAGATGGCAATTCTGCGAATCCTCTGCATCAGCCATTTTATTCAACTAAAATTCTGGGCATTTAAACCTGGAGAAGAACATAGAAAAATTAGCTTTCTGTGTCTACATTTATTCACCTGCCTGAGAGCTGCCAGATAGCATCAGAACTGGGTAACGGGGGGTGGAGTTGAAAGAGAAAATTGGAAAGTATTTCCATACTGTAGAAAGGGTCTTGGGGAGCAGAAGCCTGCACTTCATACACCAGGGATTGAAGGGACAACTAGAGATTTCACCTTGTTCTTCTCTCACCCTGTGGGAAAAAATCTCTACTATTTCAACTTAAGATTTTGAAAGAGAAAGAAAGAAAAAAAGTCCTTATTTCTCCTCTTTTTCCCATTACTTCCTCTATCCTGAAGCCTTTCCCATTCCATCTTCCTCCTCTCTTCTTCCATCTTTTTCTATCACCCTTCCCCCAACCTCAAATGCCCCATAGACAAGGTTTATAGAAACTGCTTATTGATAGATACATAAATGTGCCCCTATCCCTTCCTTATTTACTGGAGCAGAGGAGAGTTGCAGAAGAATAACTTTATTAGAAATCTGTGAAGATTTCAAGGAGATTGTCTTGTCACTCACATATTATCCTTTTACCTCGGCTAATAAATTTGGTGTTGACACTTGTCTGACCTTGTTGTTTTAGCCAGAGCCAAGTGGTCTCCAAAATGAAAGCCTTCATTTAGCTAAGTCTCTCCTGCCAGGAAGAGAGCATGGAAAGTCCCAGAGCCTAATCAGAAAGCTATTTCTATTGGGAATTAGAAATAGCTGCCATGAAGAGAGGTGGATGCAAAATGAAGGTGGATTTGTCATTTTGCTGCTGGCATACTGCTGCCTCAATTGAATAATTATAAAAATGTAAATTATTGTTTACTATGTTTCCTATAATATGAACCTGCTCTGAAATGTACCACAAGGACTCAGCTTCCTTTCAGCGTTAGAATTGATGATGTTGTAAGATCAATGACCATACCCAATCACTCCCTGTTATTTTTTTCTTTAGTGTGTCATATACACTGAACTCTACTAAAATTGTTTCTTCTGTCCTTCACTACTAAAATCAAAAAGAGCTCATTTCTGGTACACTAAACTCTAATAAGAAAACCCACTCCATTATTTTCTTTGTTGCAATATACTCCTATCGTTTCACATGTATGTATGTATGCCTCCCCTATATTGCTAATATGCAAGCTTTTAGTTTTTTAATTTTTTTTCCAGAAACATTTCTGTTCTCCCAAATTTGCCACTCTAGATACATGGTGCTGTCGATGATATTTTGGGAAATATGTCACAGGTGAGAAAAACTGTAAGATTTTTGCTTAGATTTTAGGAAGGAATTCAGCTGCTCCTTTTGGACTCCTGTACTTACTGCTAATGACAAATCCCAGAAACCCTTGCTACCTGACTTAGGTATGGTGGGAAATCCAGAAGGAATGAAAAACTTATTCTCCTGCTGCTGGGAGTAATGGAAAAATAGGCCAGAAAATGGTTGTTCTATGACAGTTACATATTAAGGCCTGGTTCTTTATGTGTGGCATAAAATATTGTGTGGCATCAATTATCTTTCAGTCAATCATTAGTATTTACTGAGCGAGAATTGTAGGTAGATCACTGTCCTAAGAGCTTTGGGAGCATATAATAAAATGCTCCCAAGGAGTCCTACTACTGAATGGACACGGGTGTGCTGGGCTGGAACTTTACTGAAGAAATTGCTTCATCAAAAAATTCTAATAAGATCTAAATCCTAAGAACTTTTACTCTTTTCTTCTCCTCTATAACATCTAAATGCAACACAAATTTTCTTTCTCAAAATAATGGCTCACGGGAGATTGATTGGCAAGACCCTGCCAAAGAGGGAAAAGGATTTTCAAAGTCAAAGTCAAAAAACAAAACAAAAACCCCACATTCCTTCAGACCCTGATGCACGACTCTTGCTTCCTGTAATGCAGCTAATAACTAAACTCTTATTGGTCGAGTTCTTATGCAGTCTCACTGAGATCCTAAGCACAGCTTACATAGCTCTTTTCTATGTGCTTTGTTAAGCACTTATTATATGACAAGCACTGTACTAAGCACAGTTGTAGATACAAGGTAATCAGGTTGGAAAGAGTCCAAGGCTCACATTCTTAATCTCCATTTTACAGATGAGGTAACTGGAGCCCAGAGAAATTGTGACTTGCCCAAGGTCACACAGCAATATGTGGCAGAGCCAAAATTAGAACCAAGGTCCTTCTGACTCCCAAGCCCATGCTCTGTATCCACTAGGCCATGCTGCTTCTCTAAAGAGCTCTGAAGTATTTCCATCCATTATATTATATAATGCTGTCTACATGAAGGGTGACATTTTACTTTGTTTGGAGGAGCTGAAAGCTCTTTTTATTTTATTTTTTTAATGGAAACACTGTGGTGCACATGAAAGAGAAGAAGAGGGAGAAGGGGAGAAGAAAACAACCATGGTCTCTGGCTGCCAATTGCCTTTTCTTTTAGAATCCACTTGAAGGGATTTGTGGTTGATTGATTTCTGATTTGGATGGCCACAGCTCTCTCTGTAAAAGCCTGTAATAACAAGCCCAGCTTCTGTTCTGCAGCATATTTTTCACACAGAAAATAATGATGGGAATAGAGTAGATGCAGCATTGCCTAGTGGACAGAGCACAGGATGGGGGACATCAAAGACCAGCGTTCTAATTTAGCCTGGTCACTTTGTAGTATGAGTTTCAGCAAGTTACTCAACTTCCCTGTTGTTGTTACTCAACTTCCATGAGTTCGAATCCCAGCTCTGCCACTTGTCGGCAGTGTGACTGTGGGCGAGTCACTTAACTTCTCTGTGCCTCAGTTCCCTCATCTGTAAAATGGGGATTAAGACTGTGAGCCCCACGTGGGACAACCTGATTCCCCTATGTCTACCCCAGCGCTTAGAACAGTGCTCGGCACATAGTAAGCGCTTAACAAATACCAACATTATTAACATTATTATTCCCTGTGCTTCAGTTTCCTCATCTGTAAAAATGGGGTTTTAATACTTTTTCTCCCTTCACTGGAGGCAGGACTGTGACCTAATTATCTTGTACATATACCAGTGCTCAGCACATAATAGATGCTTAACAAATCTGGGCTCTGCCACTTTCAGCTGTGTGACTTTGGGCAAGTCTCTTAACTTCACTGTGCCTCAGTTGCCCCATCTGTAAAGTGGGCATTAAGACTGTGAGCCCAACATAGGACAACCTGATCACCTTGTATCCTCCTTAGTGCTAGAACAGTGTTTTGCACATAGTATGCGCTTAATAAATGCCATTAAAGGTATTATTATACCACAGTTTTTATGTAACCAACCTGCTTGTTGCATAAGAGTACCATCAAAAGTACTGATTTTTCCATTATCCCTGGTTAGAGTTCATGGGGCAATGGAGAGTAGAGACAACGTGTACAAGCATCCAACAGATAATTCCATGATTTTAATCAATCAATGGTATTTTTGAGAGCTTACTGTATGCAGAGCACTCTCCTAAGCATTTGGGAGGAATACCTTATGAACAGAGTAGGTTGGTAGATTCGCTGCCCATGTGGAGCTTCTGTTTTTAATTGCTTTTCTCACAAAAAGCAGAAAAATAAAACTTCTTTAAGCCACCAAATCATCCCCATATCTTGCCTCTGGCCTGAAATGCCCTCCCTTCTCAAATCTGACAGAAAATTACTCTATCCCACTTCAAAGCCTTATTGAAGTCACATCTCCAAGAGACCTTCCCTGAGTAAGTCCTCCTTTCCTCTTCTCCCCCTCCCTTCTGCCTCACCCTGACTTGCTCCCTTTATTCATCCCCTCTCCCAGCCCCACAGCACTTACGTACATATCCGTAATTTATTTATGTTAACATCTGCATTCCCCACTAGCCTGCAAGCTCATTATGAGCAGGGAATCCGTCTGTTTATTGTTGAATGTATTCTCTCAAGTAATTAGTACAGTGCTCTGCATACTGTAAGCACTCAAAGATGGTTGAATGAATGAATGAGTCCCCTGGCTGGAGCAGATGATGCAGTGTTGTCTAGAAGCTTATTAACAAATACCTTTGATATTAACATATTAAAAACAGAAAAAGAAAACGTATATCTCTTAATCCTATATTTAATGCTAGGGTCAAATCTATTTATATTGAAATAGAGGGTGTAATATACAAGAGAAGCAGCCTGGCCTAAGGAAAGAGCCTGAGAGGCATATACCTTTATTTATTTTTTTAAATGGTATTTGTTAAGTGCTTACTATGTGCCAGGCACCGTTCTAAGACCTAGGATAGATACAAAATAATCAGGTTGGACTCATTTCCACTCCCCCTTGGGGTTCACAGTCTTCATTCCCATTTTACTGATGATGTAACTGAGGCACAGAGAAGTTAAGAGACTTGCCTAAGGTCACACAGCAGACAAGAGGTGGAGCCGGGACTAGACCTCAGGCCCTTCTGACTCATTCATTCATTCAATAATATTTATTGAGTGCTTACTATGTGCAGAGTACTGTACTAAGCTCTTGGAATGTACAAATCCGTAACAGATAGAGACAGTCCCTGCCCTTTGACGGGCTTACAGTCTAATCGGGGGAGACGGACAGACAAGAACAATGGCAATAAATAGAATCAAGGGGAAGAACATCTCATTAAAACAATAGCAAATAAATAGAATCAGGGTGATATACATCTCAGTAACAAAATAAATAGGGTAATGAAGATATATGCAGTTGAGCGAATGAGTACAGTGCTGAGGGGATGGGATGGGAGACGGGGAGGAGCAGAGGGAAAGGGGGGGAGAAGAGGGTTTAGCTGCGGAGAGGTGAAGGGGGGAAAAGGGAGCAGAGGGAAAAGGGGAGCTTCTGACTCCCAGGCCCATGCTCTATCCACTAGGTTGTGTGACCTTGGGAAAGACCCTTAACTCCTCTGAGCCTCAGTTTCCTCATCTGCAAATTGGGAATTTAATGCCTGTCCTTCTTCCTACTTAGACTGTAAGCGTTATCTGGCACCTGATGATCTTTTATGTACCCCAGCGTTTAGAAGAGTGATTGGAATATAGTATGCCTTAATAAATACCACAATTATTATTACTCCTGCAAGTAACAGAGATCTACTGTCACAAGGATAAATGGTGTAAAAATATGAAAAGAATATTTTTGTGCCAGAGACCCCTAAATTGATATCTACTTTATACTATGGATATTGGTTTAAGAAGTTCCAAAGCATGCTAGCATGACCCTCATTTTACAGATACATTGGTAAACAGTGCAGGAAAAAAGATGTGTAAGGTCTGATAGATCTGTAATTTACTTCTTCAACTAGTCTTATTCTAAGTTCAGAGCAGAGACCCAACCCTTCTGGACACACACCCATTTCCTCTAGAGCAAGCTCCCACCCAACCTGACTCATCCCATTTTACAAATGTCAAACTATTTCTGAACCATGTGTTCCTCTGTTACAGCCTTCTCAGAGATGATGTGTATCTTCCTACCAATGCAGATTAAAACAAAAAAAGCTAAATGCATGCACACAGACCATTTGGAAAATTATGCAAATACTGTAGTGCAAATTAGCATTGCTTTTTTATTACTGAAGTGAAAATTGGGACCATCATAATCACCAGTAACACTACCTAAGTTTTCCCAAGAACAGAACTCTAGTTAAGCCCTTGGCCTTACTGTGTGAAAGATTCTGCGATATTCCATTCAATTCTATTATTTCATGTGCAATCTTTGATCTAACTCAGATCCCTCATTCTAGAACAAGTTTTTCTCCATCTTCTGTTTAAATGTACTCTCCAGTTGGTTGCTGTGATTGTCTTCTGAACAGAATTGTCATTCATTCATTCAATCATATTTATCAAGCTTCTACTGTGTGCAGACCGCTGTACTAAGTGCTTGGAAAGTACAATTCAGCAATAAAGAGAGACAATCCCTGCCTGCATTGGGTTTACAGTCTAGAAGGAAGATTTCTTGCATTTCACCTCAGTTGGATATCAATATATAAAGCATATCCTGATAATTACCACCACCCATCTGTCTCACCATCAATTAATATTCACTGAGCACAGAGCAGGGCACAGAGCACTGAGCACAGAGCAGGGCACAGAGCACTGAGAAGCAGCATGGCTTAGTGTTTAGAGCATGGGCCTGAGAGTCAGAAGGTCATAGGTCTAATTCCAACTCTGCCGCTTGTCAGCTGTGACCTTGGGCAAGTCACTTAATTTCTCTGTGCCTCAGTTACCTCATCTGTAAAATGGGGATGAAGACTGTGAGTCCTATGTGGGACAATCTGACTACCTTATATCTACCCCAGTGCTTAGAACAGTGCTTGGCATATAGTAAGTGCTTAACAAATGCCAACATTATTATTATTACTAAGCAGTTGGCAAGTACACTATAGCAATAAAGAGAGACAATATCTGCTAATAATGGGTGAATCTAGTGTCACTTAACACACTACTGAAGCATGCTGGTGGTATACAGGATACCAAAGTAAGAAAATGGAAAAGGACAACAGCATAGTTATTGGTCTTCCTGGTAGACTGAAACAACCAATGGGTGTTGATTCTAAATGTTGTAAAACTTCTGGTTTGGGTTTCAATGGTAAATTGTGGTGTTATTTCATATTCCATTACAGCAGAGTTATCTGCAGTTTCCCTGAGTGTCAGAATATTGTTTCTAAACCTTCCAAACTGAGTTGGATTATACCTCCAACTTTACCCTCTACAATCATTTTTATAAAGTAAATTTCTTCTTTGGTTCACTGGCCCCTTTTTTCCTATATTTCTCTGTCCACACTAAGCATTTCTAGCAAATCATTTCATTCTTCTCTAATTCTTGCCAGGCATGCCTCTGCTCTGAGTTCTATTCTATCAAAGTTTAGTCAAAGAAGAGTCATTGAACAACTCATCAACCTACTCATTTCTAAATGGAGTCTTGCTCAATTTCAAGTCTCTCTCTTTGAGTACCTAACATCAAGATGGAAGTCACAGTATAGTTCAACTCAAACTCAACAAGGTTTTAATAAAAATATTTTATTTCTCCACAAGCTTTCCTCTTCCTATTACTGTTGGACTTTTTTTGGTGATTTTTACCTGCTCTCTAGATAATGTCTTTAAAGAAGCTTGAATTTTAAATTTCTCTATGTTATATTATTAGTATTGCTTGGACAATCCATACGTTTAAAATTTTTTCCCCTGGGAATGGTGGCTCTCCTTTGTGGCAGGATAACTGATTTTATAGCTATTACCTCTTGTTTGGAAAGGAATGTCGTTTATGGGAATAGCTCAGGGGAATTCTAATGATGCCTGTCTACTTGTTTTATTTTGCTGTCTCCCCCTTTTAGACTGTGAGCCCGTTGTTGGGCAGGAATTGTCTCTATCTGTTGCCGAATTGTACATTTCTAGCGCTTAGTTCAGTGCTCTGCACAGAGTAAGCGCTCAATAAATACGATTGAATTAATGGAGCGAGTACTTTTTCTGAGATTTCACAAAGTTCTTTTTTGACTGAAGTTGAGGAAAACTTATTTGTCATTGGTCAATTTCACTGGTCAATTGACATAGCAGTTTGTCACTCATACATGGCTCCTCACTCACCATCACAGAAAGGGAGGTGCTTTATTACAGGCCTTGTGGGAAAATAATATTGAAGAACGTAGTCTAAATAAAAGCCATTCAGAAGGAAGTGAATGTAACTGAGAGGTTTTACATCACAGAGGAGAATGGCCCTTTTTAAAAAGGCAAATAAAAGAAAACAACAGATTGCAAATTAAAAGGAAATTTGATTTCTCTCCTCAAGTGCTTATCTGTTCATTTGATCATCACTTTTAAGTCAGTTGTAATTAGAGCTAGTCCTGTTCCAACCCTTGTGTTAATGAGGATTTGCTCACTTCTATTAGCAACAGTATATTGTGCTTTAATAAATATCCCTGGATTGTCAAGAAGGGACCAGAGATAAGGGGGAAGGAGAACAGGAGGAAATGTAAAGAAGTTAGACCAGCAGGGAGTCTCTTCTAGCCACTTGTCACAAGTATTAACTTCTAACCCATTAAACTCCCTTTAAGGTTAGTTTTAGCTAATGAAGCAGAAGATGGCCTTTGCTTGGCCTCTACATTTCCCATTCCAGTAAAATGAATGAAACACAAAAAGTTCACAGGGGAAGCACTAGGGAGATGGTGTAGGGACCCAGGGCCTGAAAGAGCTTTTAACGTGTTTTAACATTACTGTCCTTTCCTGAGTCAACTTTTAGCTAGCCATTAAGTCTTTTTGTTTGCTCATCTATCCATCCATCAAAAAGAAAAAAAAAATCAAATGATGTGTAAAGAGATCTTATGGATACTATATTCAGGATGTCATCCCCTGGACTCACATTCACATCCGGATAGATTTGTTTTACTCAGCACACAGTTGACAGTTTATCCATTGTCTCCCCAGTATCGACCTTTGGAGTTCTTTTACAATCAAATATTTTAAAGCTATCTACTCTTTACAAGGGGTTGGACCATCTACCAATAGGGTTGGACCACCTGAAAAATGTTTCTTCATTATTCTTCATTGTTGATGATTACTCTATATCCATAAATAAAAGGTATTTAGGGTGGAGGGGAAGAGAGTCAGAAATACTACTTCCTACTCATGGGAACAAATCTCTCCATCTATTTAAAATCTATTTATATTTGAAATATCCTCTCATAGCCAACCTTTATTCCTCTCTACCAGAGAATAAATGGAAATTGAGACAGGGGGATTTGAATGCATGCAATGGAGAGGTGGCATCTCTTAGGCCAGATATAGCAGACATAAAGTGAAGTGGAGGATGATTATCTGAATAAATTTTGGGCAGACAACCAGTTCAGTCATTTGTGACAAAAAGTTGATTGCCAAACCTACATTTAATTTTGGGCTATCTAGACCTGGCCCCTGTGAAGTAGAAAAAGAGTTAGATATGGAAGAGCCAGATCATTAGCCACCAGCAGATGTGTTTACCTTATGCTCTTTAATGGATGGGCAGAAAAAATTGATCTAATAATCTGGGAATAAAATGGTGTATTTTTATGCTTTTAGAAAAACTTGACCTTGATTAAAGATCTTTATTCTGAGGCTCTGATTGGGTGAGAGGGAAATGAATTTTGTGGCAGAAAATTGGAAGCAGATAAAAAGATCAACTTTTATTCCTATTTTCTTAATGAGAATCTCTAGTCCAAAATTTTGTAGTGAAGGCTTTTTTTTCAATTAAGAAACTAAAAGCAACTACAGGTAGATTTTAACAAAATTAACTGGAGAAACATAAACATTCTGGGCAAAGACATATGACAAATGGGCAGAGAAAGCTGGTTCCAATCTGCATCAATGTGGAAACTAAACTTCTACAGGTAGGAAAGTGAACCAATCCAGCACAACTGGTGCTGGGACATGCACATTCAGCTGTCTCAGTTTAGTCATGTCACATGACTGATTCCCCGCCACAGTAGCACCTATTGGCAAATTTGAACACATTCACACATTTGAGCTATTTAATTTATTCAAAAATTGAAAAAGAGAGGGCTGGGATGGAATTTTAAACTCTTGGGGTTTTCCAATGCAGTACTAGCAAACCTAAAGCATTCTCCACATACTTTCTATGATATTTTTAAAATTTTATATTAAATGTCTAGTTTATTTTCCACTTGATTTCCTGATTGTTTTTCCTCAATTGCATTGAAAATATTATCCATCAACAGTATTTATTGAGCATTTACTGTGAATACAATTTTATCATAAACACTTTGGATGCAAATACTTTTAAGATGCTCCGATATTATCTTCCATTTTCTAAGGTAAAAATCTAGAGGTATAAAGGCCTCCTACTGTGGACCAATTACTTTATTTGATAGAAATTTGTTCCATCCATTTTGTTGTAGAGAATCACGTGTTCATTTCTTTCTGTGTTTGGCAAAACAGTGATAAATTCATGTCAGAATAACTATCCAGCATTTAGGATTAGGTATCATTGAAATAAATACTGGGTTTTATAATAGGAAGAGGATTTACAAGCTTGAACAGACATATTTGACTCAAGGGCCATGTCTTCACTTGCACTATTTAAATGAGTTAGGGAATTGCTCTGGATAGAAAGTTATGGTCCAGATAGTCAGCTCCAGGTTTTTAAATGGCAGGTTCAAGTCAGGGAAGTGAAAAGAATATTTGAATTACTTACTCTTGATTACATTAAAGCTTTGGAGATTTTGGACCAATCATCAGCAAAAAAAGGCCAGATCTCACTATTCTGGTTATGACTTTTGGCCCGGAACTGAGCCACTCTGTATGCGATGGCCTTTTTTTTTTTTTTTGGTATTTAAGCACTTATTATTTGTCATACACTGTACTAAGCATTGGGATAGATTACAAAAACTAATCAGGTTGGATACCTAGTTATACAGAATTACTAACAAACACTCACAGGAAGTGTAGTGCTAGCTAGGCACAAGAGAGATATATCGAAGAATAGATGTGGCCTCCAATTTCAAAAGAGTTAGCAATCTATTAAAAGGGATAAGAGATATCAATAATGTAAAACATAAAAAGTTAACAGTCCAAAGTATTGAAAAAAGAAAAGATGTGCTGACTGATGATTAGAGAATGGATGGAGCTTAAATTCTGTTTCGAAGATGAGATGTGGAGTGTGGTATTGGAAACGGTGAACAGGATTACTGTCTTAATTTGGACAGACAGTCTGGGGCCTGTGAGGGCTTGCTGAAATTTCCAAACAATTGAAATGCCTTTCACTGGGTCAAAATCCATATGTGCATTTGAAAGAAATTTGGCATATCTTTTAATAGTTAAGATTTTTGTCCTGAGGAAAATAAAGACAATTTTCTCATCTCTATTTGAGAGCTTCCAGGGAGAAAACATTGTTTCAGGTGTAAAAACCAGTTTTAGTATTTGCAACATTCAGTTCAGAAAGGCAAAAAGGATGTTGCAAAGGCTATGTAGTAATAATAATAATGTTGGTATTTGTTAAGCACTTACTACGTGCCAAGCACTGTTCTAAGCGCTGGGGTAGATACAGGATAATCAGTTTGTCCCACGTGAGGTTCACAGTCTTAATCCCCATTTTATAGATGAGGTAACTGAGGCACCGAGAAGTTAAGTGACTTGCCCAAAGTCACACAGCTGACAGGTGGCGGAGCCAGGATTAGAACCCATGACCTCTGACTCCTAAACCCATGCTCTTTCCACTGAGCTACACTGTTTCTCATCTTTGTCACATGTCAACCCAGGTCATGAACTTTGAAATCTCATGATATATCCCAACAGAAGTGACACATCCATCTCCACTACATGGGAAGGAATAAAACACAGGGCTAATTTGTCTTTTACTGCAGTGACTCAAACATGTAAAATGACATAAAATGCTGTCAGCTTTGGCCTTCTCCATTTGTAACTGGGTGCAAATAAACATCACATGATGGAAGTTACAGAAGTGGAGCTTCCTGATCTTTAGCCCCCTGGTGTTATGTGACATCCTTTAAGTTTCCACCTGCAACCCTTTCATGCATGCATTTTCTAACAGGTCTGTGTAAAACAGATGGGTTTTCATTTCAAATATGCTTTTCGATGTTTTCCCCAGTGTGAACTGTCCAATTAAAATTTCTTTAAATTTCAGACTTCAGCGATTTCAGTACTCGGAGATGAGAGTACTTAATAAACACACTTTGATGATGACATTAAGAATTTTCAGTCAGTTGAGCTGAAATTTCCACATTGTGCTAAATCCAGAGTTTAAATAATGTGAAACCCCTGAATTACATAGTTTGCTCCAAGCCCTTGTCTGCACAAGACTGAGTCATGTGGGCAAGTTGTCTGGAACTCACTTTTTCACACAGAGTGTGAAACGGTGGCAACTCAGTCAGCTTCGGCAGACAGCTGTAGAATCAGTCAGTCAATCGTATTTATTGAGCCCTTACTGTGTGCAGAACACTGTACCAAGCGCTTGGGAGAGTACAATATTACAACGTTAACAGACACATTTCCTGCCAACAACTAGCTTACGTCTAGAGGGAATCAGATCTCTGAATCTTGCTTCAGCACTTCACCCAGGAGATGCTCTGCAGCCAGTATGCTGTCTGCATTATGGAGGAAGGATCTCCCATGATAAAATGTTCCGGCTTGGAGTACACATCTTTAGGGCTGAAAAGGCAATGCAGCCTAAACTCTGGCTAGTTCCCAAAGCTCCTGCCAGGCACCATCTCTCTCAGCAGGATAGCTCATTTCTATCTGTGGTAGCAAGAAAAGACTGATTCTCCAAGGACTTACTCAGCTCAGTGTTTCTCTTTAGGCTCAGGTTAGCAGAAAGATAATTTCTAGAGCAGTACTCCCATGATTTCTCCCAGTTTCACTCCTGTCCATGCCTGGGGCCCCTCATCTTTGAGAACAGACCATCAGAGTCTTTATTCTCCTTTGACACCTTTTCACCACTTGATATGTGAAAAAACTGGCTGCGCTTTGGGATGAAGCTGTTTCAGTTGGTATCTTTTTCTATGTTCTCATTTCAGCAAAAATGGGCAAAGTATACATGGATCTAGGCAATTCATTTGGGAAGAAAGTATTAAATAGAAAAGTTTGAATTAAGGATCTGGGTTCTTAAATCCACCTTTGCCACTTGTCTGCTGTGTGACCTTGAATAAGTCACTCAACTTCTCTGGGCCTCAGTTCCCTCATCTGTAAAATGGGGATTAAGACTGTGAGTCCCAAGTGGGTCAGGACCTGTGTCCAACCCACTTTGCTTGTATCTAACCCAGAACTTAGTACAGCCACCTGGCACATAGTAAGTGCTTAACAAATACCAAAATTATAATTATCATTACTTTGAAAAGTAATGAAATCAAGTGGCATTTTTCAGATGGTGTAGTGACAGTTTAGCAATTGTGAAAGGTAATTCTAAGAACAGCCAATGTCTCTACATCTACCTCTAAAAGAGTAGACCTTTTCTACATTTTTTACATCTCCACCATAACAGATACTAATGAGAAGAATTATATCAACACCTAAACTTGCTTATCAAAGCAGCACCAATGTTTGACAAGCTGAAGCAAGTTTGACAATATCAGGGGATATTTCAAGTATATGGTAGCAGAGGACTGAAACTTGGAGGAAAAACAGATTTAGACAACAGGAAAATTGAAAAACAATAGTAATGAGCTCATTTTAGGATTGGCCCAAGACACTTTATTTGGCACCTTAGCTACTAGGAAGGGACTTGTAAGGCTATGGAACAATGAGGAAAGTTGCAGAATTCGGATGTAAAAAGTAGGCACCCCCAAACAACTGCTAGGGGAAGTTGCCTAGTGGTTGTCTGTGGGCACAGGGATTGTGTCTGTTATATTGTGTTATACTGTCCTGAGCACCTTGAACAGAATTCTGTTCATTTATCAGGTCTACCTAACCTTGCTTATGTACAGGTTTTCTCTTATTAAATAAGAGAAAGTCATCTTGGAAGCACTCTAAGTTTGATTGAAGCTTGAATGTTAACATCACTGACATTTCTATTTAAACTTAATCTGCACACTGCCAGAATCAGAAAATAATTTACAAAATAATCAGCATGTTTGTTCTGACTAGTATAAAAATTCAGCAGGGAAGTCACCAAAATTCCATTTACTTCTCTGATTTTCTTAAGAATATGTCAGAATTGATCGACTCTTCAATGCCAAATCCCCTTATCTGCTTTACAATTCTCTTCCTTGAAAAGCAGAAAATGGATAAAAAGAAAAAATAAAATTGCTTGATCATGTACAGTACCCATTGCTGATTGAGTCTTATGTACTTTTAGTTGTAAAAGTGATTTTACTATTTGGATAGTTGGTGTTTTTGAAAGAGTATAAGGTTTTTGCTACCATGATAATATACTTTAAAGTAGAAAAAAATATAATTATAGCTTAAAACAAAAGGAAAAATATTCAGACAAATCCTGACTTTATTCTTGTAGCAATAGAGTTTTTTTCCTCTCATTTGTTTAAGAAAGGCCACAATCTAATTACTTTTCTGCAGTGTTTGTTGCAATAAAGCATTACTATTTATTCAGACAATCAAGTTTTGAGCTGGTGTAAAGTGCTGTGTGATTTACTAAAGTTTATGTAATGTATTCTCATCCCTGGTTCTTGGGGTTTTACATGTGTAAATATCTGCTCATTGATAAGATTGACTATATTCCTTTGAATGCAAAGAAACATGAACACTCATTGAAATTTTAATTGAATTTAAAAGGAAATTTATCTTTACTGGGTTATAATTGGATTTCTTGCAAGTGGAAGCCCTTTGCCAGAGGTTAAGGTTTTTATCATAATTACTGTTTCAAGATAGTAAATTTTGTAAAATAAAATGTTTGATTAGTGAAATTTAATGTTAGTAACCTTTGGGATGGGATAACAAAGTGACATTTCTTTACAAAGTAACATTTGGTTGTTGCAGAGTTTTGCGTTTTACAAAAAAGTTGACATTCAGTTTCAATAAGACATTTTGGCTTTAGGGTCAATGTCACATAACTTTCAAGAATCTTTTTGTTTATTTCAGTTTTTCTCTCCTCCCCCCGCAAAAAAAAACCTAATTGAAAATCCTTGCACATTATGTATCTTGTCTCAACAAGGTCCCACGTGTGCTTAACAAGAGAAAAATCAGGGATGCAACTTCTGCCCCACTGGATTTGAAATCCAAAATCTTCTTTGCAAATGGAGTCTTTCTTCAGAAGCAACTTGATCATAAAGTAACAGGTTTTGTCCCAGAATTTAGCCTAAAGCCTCTTTTTTGGCCAGATTAACTCTGTTGTATTCAGTGTTGGGCCTGGATTAACCCCTAAAAGCCTTGTATTGTTTCTCTTCATTACATTTATCCCTGTGTCTCCTATTATCTCTGCTTTTCATGAGAAAAAATGGTACAGAGTTTAATCCATGATTAGCTTCACCAGTTTGGGGTATCCATTTGGGCTTCATCTTTGACACTTGCTTCCCCTTTCAATACAAACAGTCATTCTGAATCAAATAACCAGGTCAATAGAAATTGTTAACTTGAAGTGCAAAGCAGAGAGTATGAGTAAATACCAAAGAAGAGTCTCATTAGTTGTACATGATTTAGAGACTTAAGCGACATATGTAGAACCTAATTAATGGCCCATGGTCCTGTTTAGTTATAAACAAACTGGTAGTAGTCACTTATCCATAAGAAATAGGTCTGTTATAATAAGATGAATGTAAAGTACAGAGACTGTCATCAGATCATTTTTAAAATACTTGGTTTCTTTTCAATCTTTTCTCATATTTTGTAAGAAATCCTTTTGATTACTCCAGCTTTTCTTCTCCTTATTTTTCCCAAAAGATTTAATGAAAGTCCTTTAGAATTATTTATCTTTTCTCAACAAGATCCATCTGTGGTTAGCTTCTAAGTAGATTAGCAATTACCTTCGTTTAACATTAATTCCACTGGAATAGCAATACATTGAAAGAGATAGAATAAACATAAACTGTAGGCTGACTTTAGGGAGAAATATTCTACTAATCTTCAGTTCCTGTCTCAGAGAAGGGCTTTTTGTAACATTCTCCCAAAGCTTTGACATTGCAAGACTCTTATGCATCAGCTTTTGAGCTGGGAAAGGGAGAAAGTAGTATTCATTTTCCTAGATGATGAAAAAAAATCAATATTGGATGCATTTTATGGTTCCTAGTTTGATTTAGTAGCTGACCTGTCACCCAATCGAAGACTGGTTAAGCTCCAGGAAAACCTCATTGCTCTCATCAGGTGAGTCCTGCTGCAGTAATTATGGTCTAAAGTTCATATTGAGATAATGATACAACTGCTAACGACCATCTGATCAAAATTATGTAAAAAAGTCAACAAAAGCTAGAACTAGAATTTGATGAAGTGAAAGCTCAATTTATGGCCTTTCCCTGTTGGCTTTTTTGTTCAGTGACTCTTTCTACTCAAACTCCTTAACAGAAGCTTTGTCAGTCCCTGAGCTCCTGTAAAGGATTTTTAGATACGTAGCTACCCTCGGAGCTGAAATGGGCCAGGTCTCATTGGACTTCTGACCCCAAGGTCCTGAATCAATATGAAGCAATGACAGCTGCAGGGTCAGTTTCAGCACAAGGATTCAGTTGAGATAATGGAAGGAGAAAAAAAAACCAAAAAACACCACAGCAGTAAGAATGAGGTGTGTGATAGTTTCACTAAATTAAACTAACCTGATCAGCAGCTATCTCTGGGAAGGTCAAAATCTCACTGCTGAATCTCGCTCATCTCATTTGAATTTTAAAAGAACAAGAGGGTTTCTACAGTTTGATCAAACCTGTTGTGGATGGGGATTGTGTTTCTTTATTGCTGTATTTTACTTTCCAAGTGCTTAGTACAGTGCTGTGGACTCAGTAAGTGCTCAGTAAGCAACTGAATGAGTGAATGAATGAATTTAGAGTTTCTCCAGTTTGTCATTCTGTTTACCCTTCTTGCAGTCACTCCTCTTCAGCCCTGCATTCAGCAGGGACAAAGATATTCTCATGTCACTCAGTTTCAGAATGTGCATATTTTGGTATACTCTGTATCCTGATCCGGTGATAGAAACTGCACACAAAATTTCCCTTCACCCAGGCAGCCCAATGGCAGTGGAGATAGCAGTAGTTCTCTGAGCCCCCCTGGAAAGCCCAGCCCAACTCCTTCCCCATGCATAGGCCCAAATGCATCAGTGGGGGTGACAGACAACAGCGGAAGCATGTTCCCCCAGACACACTTCAGTTTCAGAGGAGACCACATGCTTGCATCCCCGGTGGACAGTCTGTATGCCTTCAGTATCTGCCCCCCTTCCTCCCGCAGAGCTCCACGGACTTTATCCCTCTTCCTCCTACTTGCCCCCTACTCATAAGATCGGGTGGGCAGGGCGACCAAGTAACTCAAAATGAGATGGATTGATCAGTATATGTTAAAACCTGCTCGTTCACTGCATCGTCTTGAAGGATTTCACCTGAATAATGTTTTGTAGAGCAATATGTTCCAACCCATCATGGAACCACTGACAATGCAGGACTGTGCAAAGCAAAACTTTTTGATAAAGGACATCTGACAGAAAGGGGTTTGGGAAGCACCAGAAAGGCTTCCCTCCTTTGAGAAGAAAATTATAGGCAAAGACTTTTCAGCCAAATAATTGCAATGGTAGATTTTCCAAACTTGCCTGAGAGATAATGAGTTTATCCAATGACCTATGCCTTCCTTTTTAACAGAAACATGTCATCCAACCCCTTTGCCATCAGAGGATCCCTTCCTACTTTGCTCGAGTGAGACAGGGAGAAGACTAAGTGACAATGGCGGACTTCTCAATTAATATAGCACCAAGGAAGCTGTGGCTGCTTGTGACAGCTGGATTTTGAACAGCTCAGCCTGAATGGACAGATGACTAAAACTCTGCTCTTTAAAGGCAATATCAAGGAGCCAACACTTAAGACAACTCATTCAACACCGTTTTTGGTCAGGAAACCGCTCACTCTTCCTGAACCAAACAAGCACACTCAGAAAGAACACTGGAAGTAACCAAACAATCAAAGAGGGATAAAGGGCTTACCTATTTGGCTGCTCTCCTTCTGCTTGGATCTGGGGCTGCCTCTTCTGATACACACCAACTTGTACTCTTCATTCCTCTCTAGTTAATCTGTAGCTTGCTCTTGCTTCTCCTTCCTCTGATCACTTTCTCATATCCTTTCTTCAGCCTAGAATTACCTCCTCCTTCTTAATCACCAGTCACAGCTCTCCCCAATCTTCAAATCACTCCTGAAATCACCTCCCATCTAAAAGAGTATTCCTCACTAGTTTTTCCTCTCCTCCTAGTTTTATTCTCTCAACTATCACCCCTAGAGTTTCTAGCAGTCAGCCACTTCTAAACTTGTGACCACCTGTAATGCTTCTGTACTTATCCTATTACCTAAATGTACACTTTACTTCTTACTCTCAGTAAATTATTTTGGTGTCTCCAAGAAACACGTCTACTAGCTCAGTGGTACCATTCTAAGTTGGTTAGAGCCGTTCTCTGCACACAGTAGGCATTCAATAACTATCATTTATTTTTTGAATGATTGAGGTACAGGTGAAATCTGTGATTTTTTTTTCTATCTAGTATGGAATGGTCCCTATGTAGGTAGTCACATATTCTTAGTTAACTATCACATGCGCTATAAGTGTTCCAACTTCAGAAATAGTTTGCAATATTAAAACATCATGACTCTAAAGCTGCCATTCTCCCCTAAGTCAAAGACCTTCCTAGTTTCCCTTTTTAAATCCTAGGAAGAATTGAACACTTGACTGCAAAAAGAAGTTTCAGTGAGTATAAAACTTTAACACCTCAGCTATCCATTTTAATATAACCATTTCAAAGTCACTTTATTTGGGGCATATTCAGCATGTAGAATGAGATCAACTTTTTTCTATATTTGTAGTCCTGGAAGGTTTGGTGATCTTATAGTTTTATCCAGCATTAATTACTATGATGTAATATTTAAATCCCCCAAAGCACTGATGAATGATGAAAGTGAACAATGATTTGAAATAGAGGAATATTTGGTATTTGAATAGACCAAAGTATAATTATTATCATTCAGTGAGCAATGTAATGCCCAGAATTATTTTTTTAAATCTATGTCCTTTAAGTAAATGCAACAGTATAGCAAATGGTGATATTTAAACTGACTATAACTACTGAGTCTGGCCTTTAAGCCATAATTGTAGAAAACTGCAGTCCACAGTGAATACTGTTCTTGGAAAGGCAATTATTATTTATTCTCAATAGAGTGGAAGCAGTGAATTTGTTCACTTGTATCATGTTTGATTTCATTTCCTAATCTAAATCTTACTGCAAGTCTTGGGAAAATTGGCAGTTTTTCTTCATACATTAACATATCTCTTACTGTCATGTGAAAAAATAGCAGGAAAAACCCTGGTTAACCTTATCAGTCATTTTTTAACCCTGAAAGGAAATCTGACCTAGAAAGGCGAGTGCTTTATTCATCATCTACATGAAAAATCATGCTCTCTAAGAAGAGTTATGTTCATTTCCAAGTAGAAAAACATATCCAGGTCCTGTTAGAGGTAAAACAAAATTTTTGTTTCATGGCTCAGCATCTGGAAATGTTATTGGTATTTTAGGAATTGAGATAATATGCTTCTTTTTTAGTTTCTGGGTACTGGTTGAATGCAAGCTGGTTAGAGCCATGGGTAGGCAGCGCCTGGGTCTCCCTGGGACAAGTGTATTTTTCTGAAGACAGTTTTTCAGTCTGACTCCTGCAAACTGCACAATAAATACCAACTTGATATTTTCAAGGGATTGCACTGGGCATTCAACTTTCTTTTGTAGCCACTCTTCCCAGTTCTTGGGGGTCCCTCAGAGCAAGCATCCTATTGACCGGTGGTCCTCCGGAGCAGGCATCTAGTGCCACGTTCTGCACTATTGACTGGTATTCAGGTGAATTCAAGATATTACAATCCCACTTTTTAATGGCTATTGAGCGACCTGTGTCATAATTTGTATACTAGGTCACATGATCTGGTGAGCCGGGGGCATTGCCAGAGAAGAGGGAGGCGGGCCTTTCTGTGAAAACTGGGAGGAAGGAACCCAAGATGATGATGGGAGTGTTTGTGTTTCCCTCAGGAACTGAAATGTGTGTGGGTAAACCTCAGCAGGGGAAACCTGATCTGGGCCACCCCAGCCAGCTGTCTCCTGGATGACCATACAGAGCTGCTAATTCTGCTACCGTCACCAGCACTATTACTCTTAGGGCAGCAGGAAGGGAGGAGAGGAAGTTAGAGAACCTCCATTACAGCTGCCATAAAAAAAGAAATAAATGCCCTGGCACTGTGATCCTCCGATCTGTGGCTCCAGGAGAGGTGGTGTCATAGAACACAGCCATGGGAGCCAGAGGACCTGGGTTCTACTCCCGGCCCTGCCACACGTCTGCTGTGTGGCCTTGGGTAAGTCACCTCACTTCTCTGGGCCACACAGTTTTAGTGGGATTCACAGTTTTAATCCCCATAAAAAATTCCATTAAGAATATATAAAACAACAGTGGGTGTTACCTTGTGGGACCAACTCAATTTTGTACTTCTACCCATTCTTGGCAATATTCATAAGTTTTCTGTTGTGAAATTTATAAGATGATCACTCTCATGTTAATCAGGGCACAAACAACACAAGTAATATGATTTATGTAATGTCAAAACCAAACCAAACAAAACCAGTGTACCTGTCTCACAAAACCATAAGAAAATGAGGAGAGGCCTTAGTATAGTACCTGAAACATAGAAAACCCTTAGCAAAAACCACTAAAAAAAACCAAAACAAAAAATGTGTCTTTCTCACAAAACTGATATGAAAATGAGGAGAGGCCGCTAATACTTTTGTTTCTATTCAGCACTGAAGGTTGTGTTCATTTGCCACTAGATAGTTTGGCTTCAAAATTGGTCTGCAAAGTGCCGCATCGGCAGTGTGATTTGCATAAGAGGCATTTGGTTGGCTTACAAAGTTGTCTGGGCAGTTTATCAATTCTACTAATCGCGAGGCTAAGGGGCTGAACTACGGTCCAATATGGGGCAGTCTGTGTGCGGCCCTGCTCATAAAAACAATAATAATAATTATTATTATGGGACTGGTTAGTGCTTACTAAATGTTAAGCACTATTCTAAGCACTGAGGTAGATATAAGTTAATCAGGTGGGACACAGTCCCTGTCCTATATGGGGCTCACACTCTTATCCCCATTTTACAAATAAGGTAACTGAGGCACACAGAGAAGTGAAGTGACTTGCCGATGTCACACAGCAGACAAGTGGTGGAGTCAGTATTAGAAGACAGGTCCTCTGACACCCAAGCCTGTGCTTTTTCCACTAGATTATGCTGCTTCCTACTTGACAAGTGTTGTTTGGGACTACGGGGGACTCTGTCTTTAAACTCCACAATTGGGTTGGGAGGAACCCTTAAAGCCATAGAGCAGTAATTGGGTGAGAGGGCAGGGTAGGGGGCGATAAGGTAGAGGCTCATCATTCCATCCTCTACTCCACCCTCTGCTCACCATATTCCTGTTCTCTCTCACCACTGTTACAAGCTGCTAATCCCCAGCAACACATCCAGTCAGTTCACTTCCATCAGGTTTGTCCCCAGTGTCTCACTCTCCCCTCCCTAGTTCCCCATCCCATTTCCTCAACAAGATGTGGCCTCTGGAACTTCTGTTTGATCATGGAGAAACTCCCTGCCTGAATTTATCATTCCCCACCTTGACTACTGCATCAGCCTCCTAGCTGACCTCCCTACCTCCTGTCTCTCCCCACTTCAGTCCACACCTCATCCTGCTGCCTGGATCATTTTTCTTTCAGTCCATGACTCCCCACTCCTCATACACCTCTAATGTTTGCCCATACACCCCTGCATCAAACAGAAACTCCTTACCATTGGCCCTCCTACCTTACCTCTCTGATCTCCCACTACAACCCAGTTCACAGGCTTTGCTCCACTAATGCCAACCTACTCAACCTCACCATCAACCCCTTGCCTATGTTCTCTCTTTGACCTCTTGAACCTGGCAGACCACTCCTCTCCCCACCATCAAAGCCTTATTAAAATTGCATCTCCTCCAATAGGCTATTTAGATTTATTGACTCTTTTGGTTCTCCAGTCTCTCAAAACATCTTCAAATATGTGGTAAAGAAATGGCACTCCAAGTTTGAACTTGGCTCTTCTGGCTCTGAATAAGTAATGTAAAAAGGAAAACAACACATCTGAAAGGGTTTCAATAAGGGTATATTATCATGTGATACAAGGAAGGGAGTTTGTCAACTGAAGAGCATCTATTAAAAGTCTGTTTTATTATACACTTAGCAACAGACATTCTACCCATGAAATATTTGTGTCCATGTTACTATTGTTTGCAGCACAACTAACAGACCAAGGGATATATTTTCTCTACCCTCTTCCCTTCCCCCTTTCCCATTCAAATGCCATAAAGTCTTTTCCTGAGGCAATGGTGACTCACTAGATCTGGCTTATTGTGTGTCAGGTTTAGCTGACAGATGGGATCATTCACATAAATCTGTGCAATTTCCTCTTGAAAGTCAGAGATCCAGACCTAGCCCCTTCCTCACAGTTTACCCATTACCCCATTCTAATCAGTGTCAATGAACTGATGAACTGGAGGATAGATTCAACCATATCTGGTGAGTCCTTGATGTTCTCAACCATTTTCACCTGGGGTTCTCCAGATTCCTCTACCTGCCATCGGCCACAGAATCTGCCCTGGTCCTAGTGCAGCCTCCTCTCAGTATGGCCGGTTGGACATACTAACACTCTAAGAATACCTTGTGCTTTAAATGCCTGGTAACTGGGGAATGCAGGAATGGAATCTTCATTTTTTTGTTTCCTTTGCGTTGAATAGAAGAAAGTTAAGAAAAGTTATCCCTGAATAATGAAAAATGTCATTATTGCTGTTCATTCTTTTTTAAAATTTTTTGCCATTGTTTTACCATTGTTTCTTCTAAGGAGACCATCTACTGGAAAAAAAATCCTAATGCAAGCATCATCATGTTCAGATTACCCTTTCATACTTAATATGCGATACAAACTCATTCACCTACACACCTATCCACATTTTCAGTATCATGAACACTACTGAAGGATGAGACAATCTTTCACTGACTGTCTCATGACATCAGTGTGTGCGTGTGTTTTGTGCGTGTATGTGTGTATCTGAGAATCCAAAGGCCATCTGTGTAGCAAGAGAGAGGGGGAGACATACACAAAGAAATCTTGACCTAAAATCTCAGGGCACTGGATCGTTTAGGACACTGGCAGAGATATGCACACCTGCCCCTCAGCCACTGTGCTTAAAAAGTGAATGATTAAAAACAGAATTTTTAAACAGTGATCTTACATGGTGAAATTCAGTTCAAGATTTTCTAAAAACAGAAACTCACAAGGAAAATCCAGTTCTTTCAGACATCAGGGAAGAATCTCATGAGATGAAGTAGAGGAAGCAGTCAGGAGCTTCTATTTAAAGCTTCCTCTCTTTGTTTCTGTTTTTCCTCTCTGTGTAAATGCCATTCCCAGAAAGGACATGCTCCTAGAGTCTGCAAGAACCTCCTTTTCTTGGTAATCAACAGAGGGAAGAGGTCAGAGGCAGCATCTGCTGCCATATTTCTTTTTCCATCTCAACTGGTTCCTCTCAATTTTTCAACTTCCTTACTCTGCTACTAACTCCTAAAAGCCTAGCCCTATTGACCAGGATGCCCCCACCCAAATTGGAGGTAGGTGGGAGGAGCAAGATTTCCTTCTGAATGCTTATTCTCTCACTATCTGCCCCCCCAACCCTTACTATTCACAAGCAAGTTCATGTGATGTGACCTTGGGCAAGCCCCTCAGCACCTCTGTGTTCTGGTTTCTTCATCTGTAAAAAAGGGATAAAATTCTGGTTCTCCTTCCCTCAAGCTGTGAGCCCCATGTGGGACAAAGGATGTGTTTGAGCTAACTGTCTTGCTCAGTGCTTAGCACTGTGCTTGGCATATATTAAGTAGTTAATGGGCGCTCCTTGTAGGTAGGGAACATATTTACCAACAGTGCATTTGTTAAGCACTGACTATGTGCCAGGCACTGTACTAAGCACTTGGGTAGGTACAAGCAACTCGGGTTGGACACAGTCTCTGTCCCTCCTGGGGCTCCCAGTCTCAATCTCCATTTTACAGATGAGGTAAGTGAGGCCCATAAAAGTGAAGTGAGTTGCCCAAGGTCACATAGCAAACAAGAGACAGAGTTGGGATTAGAACCCATGACCTTCTGACCCCCAGGCCCGTGCTTTACTCAGTACTCCAGGCTGCTTCTCATCTCACCATTGTACTCTCCCACGAGCTTATGTAGTGATCTCCACAAATAGGCTCAATAAATAGCATTGATTGATTGTCCAATAAATACCATTAGCATCCATTGTAGTTAGCTGACAAGGGATACTGGGTTTTTTGAGAAGATTCTAGAGTGATCCAGGAAAAGGGAAAAGTAAAGATGCAGAGGTAGAAGTTAGGTTGTTATACGGTTCCTTCCCAACCATGATTATGGATGTCCAGGAAGGTAATCTTCCTAAGGTTATTCCAAGTGTTCTAGGAACATAGTACTAGGGCCTTGAGGTAAACCAGGAATGGTGTTGTACTTGGTCTTATATTCAAATATATTTGGGAAATAGTAAAGAAATTTTAGGATAGCTTTATAAGAATTTTTTTAAAAAACCATAACACTAGCAACATCACTAAAATCCACTTTTTCTTCTCCATCCAAAATGCTGCCATGCTGAGGCAAACACTTATTATACTCAACCTTGACTATGGCATCAACTTCCTGGCTGAACTCCCTGACTCCCATCTCTTCCCACTCCAGTCCATGCTTCACTTTGCTGCCTGTGTCATTTTTCTATGAAAACATTCAGTCCATGTCTCCCCACTCCTCAAGAACCTCCTGTGGTTACCCATCCACCTCTGCATTAAACAGAAACTCCTTACCAGAAGATTTAAAGCACTCAATCATCTCACCTCCTCTTACCTTATCTCATTCATTTCTTTTTATTTCTATGGTATTCGTTAAGTGCTTACTGTGATTCAAGCACTGCTCTAAAGTGCTGGGTTAGGTGCACGTCAATCAGGTCGGACACAGACTGTGAGATTCATGTGCGACAGGGACTAAATGGAAGATCCGCTATTCAATCCTCATTTTACAGTTTAGGAAACTGAGACACAGAGAAGTAAAGAGACTTGCCCAAGGTCACACAGCAGATAAGTGGCAGAATGAGGATTAGAACCCAGGTACCCTGACTCTCATGCCCTTGTTTTTTCCACTAGGCCACACTGCTTCCCTATTACAACCCTGCCTGCCCATTTTGCTTCTCTAGTTCCAGATTGCTCGCTCTGTCTAGATCTTGCCTATCTCACCCCAACCAAACCCATGTTCTCTCTCTGGCCTGGAACCCCCTCCCCCTCCACAGACCACCACTCTCCCCACCTTAAAAGCCTTCTTAAAATAATTTCTCCTCCAAGAGGCCTTCCCCACTTAAGCCCACTTTTCCCCTAGTCCCTCCTTTTGTGTGCTGATTATGCTGACTATGCCCAAGTGGACCCTATACCCTTTAAGCCCTTGACATTCACCCCATTCTCCATCTTTACATACATAGCCAATATTTATTTATTTATATTAATGATTGTTTCTCCCTTTAGACTATTCCAAGCTCTTAATGGGCAGGGAAAGTGTTTAACAACTCTACTGCACTGCACAGGCCCAAGCACTCTGCACACCACAAGAGTTCAATAGATGCCATTGATTGATTGATCGATCCCCTTGAATGTTGGGAGAAGACAGGTCACTACCTCCTCTCACATAGTTTGAGTCACCATCCATAAATTTGAGGGACATTTATTGGCTCTTGGCATACTCAGTGGATGGAAACATTCACAAATGTAGTTTATTGGATCATAACAGGATCACTCAGGATCACTCATATGTCTCCTTCAGACATCACCTCAGACCATACAACATGTATGTTTAGTATTATTATTATTAAATGCATGCACTTCTCTTAGTCTCTGCAGTGGCAATAGATTTCCCTCCATGTCACACTGCTTTAGGGTCACAGGGGTCAGGATGTGCTAGTCTGGTACCTTTCACATAAACTCCAGTAGGTGTAGATTCCTTCAGTTGAGCACTTACTGGGTGCAGAACACTGTACTAAGTGTTTGAAGAGTGCAGTACAATAGAGTAGATAGATATAATCCCTCTCTCAAGAAGCTTACAGACTAGAGAAGCAATGTGGCCTAGTGAAAAGAGCAGGGACCTAGAAGTCAGAGGACCTGGGTTCTAATCCTGCCTTTGCCATATGTCTGCTGTGTATACTTGGTCAAGTCACTTAATCAATCAATGGCATTTACTGAGTGCTTACTGTGTGCAAAGCACAGTATTAACTTCTCTGTGCCTCAGTTTCCTCATCTATAAAGTGAGGATTAAATCTCACTTCCTTCTACCTAGACTGTAAGCCTTATGTGGGATAGAGAATGTGTCCAAATTTATAATTCTGTAGTGCTTAGAACAGTCCTTGGCATAGAGTAAGTGCTTAAAGAGTACCATAACTACTAAAAGATGAGACTTAGTACAGTGCTCTGCACAATGCTCAGTAAATACCACTGATTAATTGGCAAGATGAGCTTCTATCAGGGATGTGATGGAAAAGATCACCCACAACACTAATCCCAGATTTCCATGGATCCCAGATTTCCATGGCCCTGAGTGCTTGTTGGAAGTTCACTCTTCAGTGTTGTCTTCAGTTCATCCTCTGGGACAGGAGACTGACTGCAACCCCAAAGAGTCCTCATAACCCAGATCTGTTATTCAGAGTCTCTGGTCAGGAAGCGTTAAGCAAATAATAATAATAATTATGGTATTAGTTAAGTGCTTACTATGTGCCAAGCACTGTACTAAGCACTGGGGTAGATACAAGGTAATCAGTTTGTCCCACATGGGGCTCACAGTCTTAATCTTAGAGAAGCAGCGTGGCTCAATGGAAAGAGCATGGGTTTTGGGGTCAGAGGTCATGGGTTCGAATCCCGGCTCAGCCACTGGTCAGCTGTGTGACTTTGGGCAAGTCATTTAACTTCTCAGTGCCTCAGTTACCTCATTTGTAAAATGGGGATTAAGACTGTGAGCCCTACATGGGGCAACCTGATTCCCCTGTGTCTACCCCAGCACTTAGAACAATGCTCGGCACATAGTAAGCACTTAACAAATACCAACATTATTATTATTAATCCCCATTTTTACAGATGAGGTAACCGAGGCCCAGAGAAGTTAAGTGGCTAGTCCAAGATCACACAGCAGACAAGTGGCAGAGCCAGGATTAGAACCCATGACCTCTGAATCCCAAGCCCGTGCTCTTGCCACTAGGCTATGCTACTTCTCATCAGATCAGGCAGCAGTGTGGCCTACTGGAAAGAGCATGGGCCTGGGATAAAAACCTGGCTCTACCACTTATCTGCAGTGTGACCTTGGGCAAGTCACTTAACTTCTCTGTGCCTCAGTTTTCTCTTCTGTAAAACTGGGATTCAGTCCATGTTCTCCCTCCTATTTACACTGAAGCCTCCATATTGGGCAGGGCTGTGTAAGGCCTGATTAATATTAATATTAGTATTATCAATATTGATTGATGCTGTTCATCATCATCATCAGTGGTATCACTAAATGCAGAGCACTGGATTAAGTGCTTGGGAGAATACAATAATATAGAGTTGGAAGACACATTCCTTGCCCATGTGTGTCTGCTGTGTGACCTTGGGAAACTCATTTAACTTCTTTATGTCTCAGTTACCTCATCTGCAAAATGAGGATTAAGTCTGTGAACCCTATGTAGGACATGGACTGTGTCCAACTTTGATTACCTTGTATCTACCTCAGTGCTTAGTACAGTGGTTGACAAATAATAAGCACTTCTCAAACCTCAAGAAAAAACAAAAAATCCAAACAACTTGCAGTTCAGAGGCAAAAAGATTAATATAAATAAATAACTTATAATATATAATTTATAGATACGTACATAATTCTTGTATATATTATTTAGTATCATAAAACTATGTAGGATTCTGTCGAGATATGAAACTGCATTCTCTTTACGTGTTTTCAGATAGTTATATGTATAGAAATTGGAATCCCTTTCTGCAATCCTCGTATGTGTTGCAGAACAATCATTTTGTACTCTTCCCCCCAGAATCTTTTCTATAATTCCTCATTTCTCTATTTGTCTTGTAGTGATTCCACTGAATATTATATTGTATTCATGCAGATTTCACTCCCATTTTACATTTTTTTTTTCTAGTTCAAATAGACTCTATAAGCATTTCCCTCGGTGGTGTTTGTATTTCCTTTTGTGTTTCTAGATTTTCTAAACATTTTTCTCCCTTTTTTTCCCCTTTAGGACTTCAGTCCATCTTGCAGACTCATATTATTCTTCCCCTCATTTGCCCATCTGCTTATTTTAGCCGCATTTCCCTTCACCCCAGCTCACTTCTCCATAACCTCCTCACACCCAAGCCATTAATCATTCAACAACAAATGCCTTGGGAGCCCTGCTTGAAAAACGAGCTAGAGTCCCAGGTTTTGGGATTCATTTTTTAATTGGACTTCAGTATCAAAATATTTTGAGAAAGATTTTGGGTGGGGGTGGGGGACTGCATGGTGTTTGTTTTGTATGCTTGAGTCTCTCCAAAATAATACATTGAAAAGTACAATCCACTTTGTTTTCAAGGGGATTTTTAAGTCAGGGACACTCCCTATTTACCAGTCATCTAGAGTATAATTTAGATGCAAAATGGTAGAACCTTGGTGGTGATAAGACATTTTTAACCCTCTGTCTCAATTTAGGAAATGTGAAAATACCTTGCATCTGCAAAGAAGGAGAAAAAAATTATAACAGGGAAATTATTTGGGGGGCAAAGACATTTTCATTAAGGAATTAAACAGCTCAACCCTTCCCACTTCCCCCCCCACTGCCACATATGCACATATGCATGCACACACACACACACACACACACACACACACACTCCTCAGCTTATTGTTAACCAAGGGACCCAACTGTTTGTGTGTCCAAAGAAGGGGGATGGGGAAGCAAAGGAGAAGCAGGTGGGGAACAGGAGCCCCTGAGAGAAGACCACTCTTCCTTCTTCTTTTCCATCTTGTGGGGGGGCTGAAAGAACATTAGTCATTCTTTCACCTTGTCTTTTTATTTTTCAGATGAATCTGCTTCATTAAGGACAATCTGGCTTTAACTCTCTTTAATTCATAATTTCAAAATGGTTCCTAAGCTTTCTGACTCATCACCTCTGATTGTCCTCTCAGTAGCCATCGTCTCTTTACGTTTTACATTTTTCATGAATATTCTCAGGAATAAAATCAGCAACTGTTTGTCAGCTGCCAAAGGCACATTCAAAATAAAAAAAAAGGAATGATTTTAGTCTGATTAAAAATCAATGCACTCTAAAAAACACAAACAATATGGGTATGTTTATTGAAATATTCTAGGAATTATGTTTTTCTTGAATATTTTTCTAAAATTTATATCCACATTTTTTTCATACATTCTAAAACAAATTCACCCAGTACAGAATTCTTCAGTAGAAAATAAAAGTTTGGGTTCTAGAAATACTAAAAAGAGAATTTTGTCCATTTTCATTTAACAATAAACTTTCTTAGCTGTTTTCTAAGTCCACTTAAATAAATTTTGTCCCATTTTGGGAATATCCAACTTAAGGTATAAAATTTGGTAAACTTTCTGGAAAAAAATACTGCCTTGTGAATGTAAACAGTTTTCATTGTGGTTTTTCAGATGAAAAAGATAATAGTTCTACTACCCATCCAAACCTTTTCTTTTCTTTGAGTGGCATTAAACTTAATTCAGTCTTCAGACTTGAACATAGCCAGACACGATGACCTGAGTAACGAATGGCAACATATTGTACTCAATAAAGTGGAAAATCCATCTGAAATGACTGAAATCTTGCCTAATGAGGGAATCTTTGAAGAGTATTATATCACACAGCACTAGTGGGATTGGTGTGTGTGGGGATATATAATTGGATATCTTTTAATACTAATAGTTACATTCGGAAGGATGAGTAAGTTCTTTTGAAAAACAACAACAAAATCTGAATTCCTTTAAATTAAATTACTTATAGTCCTTTTTGGATTGAGTAATGGATTGGTTTGGTGACTCTTATTTGTAGAGGTCTGCTTTCACACAATTGAAAGTGCATAGACTCTATTTTGGAATGGGCTTCAGTCCAGGAATATGTTTTATTTTATTATTTTCCACTCCCTCTGGAGATGTCTTCACAAAATGGCAAAGCCCAAAGACTTCCTAAAGGCTAATCCCTTTCTGGGTCATATGATTCTTTTCAGATCCCATCTCGAGAGAGTTTTCATATAACAATAGGTTCTGCTGTCTGTGAACTGGAGAAAATCCTGTTGCTTCAGAGGTAACAATGAGTGGAATTTCAGTGCAGTATGGCTGTTTGCTCAATACAATGGGAGCTGGTGCAGGCTGAACTTGCAAGGGTCAAATAGACTGTGTGGGAAAATCTATATTACGCCAATTGAGTCAACAAACAGTTTTGAATGCAAGAATGCTGACAAAACTGTAGCAAACTTCAGAACAGCCCCAAAGGTTAAATTGGATTTAAAAATGAATCCCTTTAAGAAAGGGTTAAATGATGAAAACAAGGGAGATCTGACAACTAAGGGAAAAGCAGGAGTCCTCCAAATGGAGCAGTGGAAATGAAAACAAAACCCACTAATAAAGCTGGCCCCCAATTCATTTTAGCTACAAGGCAGTGACTGCAAATGAACAAATCATCAAAGGAGAACTGTGAGTTCTTAAAGAAATCACTCACATGCATCACAGAGTGTAAAACAAACACTGAGTAGATCTCAGAGAGATACTCCATCTTTGGGTTTTGAAAGCCTTTGACGCTGTGTTTGGCTGGGGTCTGAAAATAGATGTGAATTCCCTTGAACTTGGTTTAGTCGGAGTTCATCGAGCAAGCCTACTTAGGCTTTCAGCTTCCTTTTCAAGTTTGACCTGAGGAACAACCAAATTTTAACCCTTGCAGATTCAGGCCATGTGCTACCTCTGAAATGGTCTCATGTTTTGAAGCTTTCAATTAATATTCATATATGATCCCTTATTACATAGGAGAGGGACTTGGACTGTGGCAGAACATTCAAGGATGTACTCCACATGTCAGAGCATCTTGAAAGGTCCCACGTATTTATTGAATGTTTACTGTGTGCTGAGCGCTTGGGAAAGTAATGATAATAATAGTTGTGATATTTGTTAAGCGTTTACTAGGTGCCAAACACTG
Source organism: Ornithorhynchus anatinus (assembly GCF_004115215.2). NCBI lineage: Eukaryota > Metazoa > Chordata > Mammalia > Monotremata > Ornithorhynchidae > Ornithorhynchus > Ornithorhynchus anatinus. The sequence continues at coordinate 18,082,933 of NC_041737.1, forward strand.
TACTAAGTGCTGGCGTAGATAGAGGATAATTGGGTTGGATCCAGTCCATGTCTGACATAAGCCTCATAGTCTTAATCCCCATTTTACATCTGTAAAACTGAGACACAGAGAAGTTCAGTGGCTTTTCCAAGGACACACAGCAGAGAAGTGGCAGATCCAGGATTAAAACCCAGGTCCTTCTGATTCCCAGGCCCATGCTCTATCTACTAGGTCTCTGTTTCTCCCAGTATAACAGAGTTGGTAAATTCATTCCCTGCTACAAGTTTACATCTTAACACATGAGATAAAGGGTAAAATGAGCCCTGGATTACTAGGATGTGGGTGATGTTTCCCTATTTCCCAAGGGAGCACTGGTTGTCTGGGTGTGTCCATAGGCCTGACCAGAAAGTGGAGTGTGGCTGATCCTTGAGGGGAAAGAGTGGGTTATGGGGTTTGGAGCAGGGTAGATCACAGCCTTTAAGACTGCCTGAAGGTCTCCTCATAATGCCCACCTGTCCACTGTCAGGGCTCGAGGCCTTGTCTGATTCTACTTCTCTGAAGTAGAACAAGAATAACATGGAAGGAAACTCTTTTAGTCTCTACCAGGAAGACATTTTGCTAGCCCTGGCCAGTCCTGGAGGATATAATTTTCCCCAATATGCTTGGGCAGCAGGTGTGTGTCACTGAATTTACTGGGATCCTGGGACTGTCTAACCCAGGAGTGCAGGGAATTTAATCCGTGTATCAATCAATCAATCAATCAGTGCCATTTACTGAGCACCTCATATGTACAGAGTATCTTACTGAACACAGGGAAGCAGTGTGGCCTAGTGGAAAGAGTCTGGGCCTGGGAGTCAGAGGACCTGTGTTTTAAACCTGGCTCTGCCAACTGTTCTGCCAATTGCTAGTTGTGTGACTTTGGGCAAGTCACTTCTCTGTGCCTCAGTTTTCTCACTTGTACAATGGGGATTTAATAGCTATTCTCCTTCCCCTTAAGACTGTGAGCCCCAGGGAGGACGGGGACTGTGTCTGATCTAATTTGTCTTGTACCTACCCTAGTGTTTAGAACAGTGTTTTACACATAGTAAGCGCTTAACAAGTACCATCAAACAAATGAACGAACACTCAGGAAAGTACAGTAAAACAGAGATGCCCACAGGAGCTAACAGTCTAGAAGGGGAGACGGACAGTAAAATAAATTGCAGATACATGCATACGTACTGTGGGGCTGAGGGTGCGGTGACTATCAGGTGCTTAAAGGTATATCTGAGGTGAGGTTTAGCACATAAATATTAAGCATCAGTTCTAATCCATTACAATTCTAAAATGCTCTGGTCTATATTTAGATGCTAATCAGTGAACTGGGTCGTTTAGCTATTCCTGGGTGCCAGCATTCCTGGATACTTTTTCTGTGGGTTTTATTTCAAATGAGATAGTAAGAATAGAGGAGCAGAAGGTAATTGAGTGTACCAAAAACAGAATACAGTGCAACCTAATGGCTAAAGCTGTCTTCTCAGCCCATTATTCTTTCAGGTTTGCTTGACATAAATATACTTAGAAAAAATACCTCTTAGAGAAAGCAATATTGCAGCCCAAATATTTTTCACCAACACCATCATAAAGTGGCCTGGGAAATTCATTTATCACTCTTGGTCATTCCCCTAGAACTTAATGGAGCCCTGACAGTGTTGATCAAGTTAGCGTGAAATTTTATTGGTGCTAATCCACTTGAGACCAGAGTATGGTGAAGTACACTGCACAGGGCACTCACCCATTTCATAGGCATTTAGGGGCTAAGAGACATGCAAACACACGACATGTTTGCCCTGGTAACCTTGGGATTACTATTATGGCATTTGTTAGGTGTCCACTGCATGCGAAATGCTGTTCTAAGCAATGGGGGTAGATATGAGTTAATTAGGTCAGACATGGTCCTTGACCCTGGTTTATCTGGGGAGGCAATTCAGAGTCTAAGTAGAAGGGAGAACAGATATTGAATCCCCATTTTATAGATAAAGCAATCGAGGCATAGAGAAGTTAAGGGACTTTCCCAAGGTCACACAGCAGGCAAGTGGCAGAACTGGAATTAGAACCCAGAACTAATCTTGGGACCTACTACTCTTCTGCTAACTTAGAATGGTGATAGTGGGCAGGAGTTCATGCTTCTTGGGATAAGTCAATGAAAAAATGTGGCTTTGGGGATAAACTCGCTTGCAAGCTGGTCAATTCGGTTTGGAGTGCAGAAGGACAGGGGTGTAGTTAAACACTTCTGTTTTCTCCAGCTTTGGTAGTTGCGAAATGGCATTCATGATCTTCTCCTAGCTTGGGCTCTGCCCATTCCAGAGCTGATAAGCTTGTGTTACTCTCTAGAGGAGAAAAAAGTTTATCTTCCCAAGGCACTGTGAATGCAAAAACATTCCAGGGTGTGTGCCTGAGTTAATTCTTGCAGTTTTTATTCCATCCACTAAACTAAACCGAAGTCAGGTGATCCTGGGTTTAGATAGTAATGCCCCAAATAAATTCCCAATGGAGCAATAAAAGCAATTGCCATAAATCCCCAAAGTAGTTGACTTTTGGATGAATTATTATTGCTATCATTATTATGATACTATCTACTAATAAACACATTTATTAAGCACATTCGATGTGCAAAACACAGTAATAAGCACTGAGGTGTTTACATGAAACTCAATTTAGACATGGTCCGTGGTCTGTAGGGGCTCACAACCAAATGGAGGACAGACACATAAAACTGAGAGAATGTCGACATCCTTAATGAAATGTCTGAAGATTGCTTAGATAGGGAAATATATAAAGTACACTACGATGGCTATCACATTATGATGTGTACAATTTAAACTGCGTATAATGTTATGTAATATCTTAAAAGAAATTTAAGTCAATATTACTTCTCAAGTAACATCACTTTGATTTAAAAAGTTGAAAAATACATGTTCCTTGAGGAGATTTGAAAAGCATTATGTATAATGCACATTTACATCTTGGGAAATTCATCATAGTGCTAGGATAGTCATTTACATCTTGACTATCCTAGCACCGTGATGAATTTCCTAAATGGCGGGGAATCTAATTGTATACTGAGTACCGAATATTCCCAGGTTAATTCCCTAGTAATGTAGTGCTGGAATCTCATAACTATCATGAGGTTACTACTATTTTTATACCAGTTGCTTAAAGATTTTCCATATTACAGATTTTGTAAATAGAATCAATGAAGAAAATCCACTCGGGCAGAAAGTGTAAAGGAAATAGATTTAGATTTACATCTTGCCTGAGTCTAAATCACGCACCGGCCTCCGGTTATATAAAATAAGCCCTGAGTGGCCAGTATAAGGCTAAATATCTAATATAGTGTTCTGCAAACAGCAAGCACTCAGCAAATACCACTGATTGACTGTCATTAATCAGCCACTTGAGAGATGGGGACAGAGGGAAGTGGACATCCAAACATTCCAACAATTTAAGACTGGGGGAGAAATTATTTTTAAGTTCCAAAGCTTTACAATATAGTTTAGTTACAGAAATAGCGAAAATACTTTTCTTTGGTGAAAAGAGAGAAAAGGGAACAGTCTCTCTTTTTCCCATGTAATTTAGGAGCTGGTAAAGGAGTTTTATGATAGAAAAATTGAGAAAGTGAGGGAAGCATTATTATCTAAGGTTACTACTTTTGCCCCAGAACAATTTACAAAAGGGCCACTGATATCAGATCTCCTAGGTGCTGGGAGGAACAGGAGGTCAGGTGACCAAAAAAAGCAGCTGCACAGTTGTTCTGTCTTGCGGAAAAACTGGGTCACAAATATTTATAGGCTGCTGCTCACGACACATCAGCATTTCAGCACCTCCACTGTAGCACACTAACAGTTTTCACTCATCTCTCCTGGCCAGGGTGAAATATCACAGTAATTATAACTCAGAATGCTGGGTAGAAGAACTTCAGGAATGGCTCAAACAAATTGACTCCATTTTTCAGCTCACAGTGAGAGAAGGCAGAGAGACATGAGGAAGAGAGAAAGCAAATGAGCCCAACAAATATGAAATACCATATTCCACATATGTACATCCATAAATAGATTAAGACCCCTTTTTATGGCTTAGAGAGGAAAAACTAGCAATCAGCAATTCAGGGAAGATCCAATAGAGGAGAGTGAACATCATGTACGTCTCTGGAGAATCTGTTCTAACATCTTTATTTCTGCTTAGTTATCTTCCACTCCATACTCAGAGCTGTATGGGGGAATATATTTTATTAAAACCATTTTTTTTAACCTGAAGGTCCTGTCAGCTGAGAACTGAGAATGAGAAGAAAAGACGAAAAGAAAAGGGAAAGAAAGAAATAAAAGAAAAAAGGAGTACTGATGTGTCAAAGAAACAAAGCTGGTTGGGAGCATGAGAAAATGACAGGCTTTACTTTTTTACATAATAATCCTACAAGCCTTCTTTAGTTTGCTTTAGCCATTGTGTGAGGTTGAATGGCCTTGCTGCTTTTACACTTGACTTTTCCTTAGTGTTCCAAATGGGCAGAAAACACAGACTTAGTATTAAAGATAGGATTTTTGGAATGGTTATTTTTCTCCCCACAGGCAGCAGCAAAATAGCTGCTGTTTTGAATGCTCATTCACTCCTGACAACGGGGAAACTGCTTGATCTCTTTAACTAGAGCGGACAATATTATGCACACATTATGTCGTCACTAGAGTCTAGGACAGTTTAATCTAATTTGACCCAATGAATTGTGACATGCACACTACAGCTGCCTCAGCTGCCAAATGTTTTGAAATGTTCGCTATACTCTCCATAGATACTCTGGATTCTGTGCTCTTTTAATGACTAAAAATACATCTCCATAAACTCAAAGCAATTTTTATTAGTTTCTTCATAATTGAGCTATCTTCATTAAAGAAAAAAATATTAAAGAAATTCTCTTTTTAGAATGGAAATTTGGTCTGAAACTCCTGGGTACTTGAGTGGAGAAATGAATTTTCTAAGGAAATACTACTATCTTGTTCCTAATCCCACTACCCAAGGTGATGCTATCTGGTGAAGACCTGCTTTTGCGGGACCACAAGCAGGGAAGACAGAAGAGGTGTTTCAATGATATAGAAAAGTCAAGCTCAAGAGAGGCATCCTAGCAATTGGAAGATGTTAATGAGAAAAGAGAAGAACCTGTCCTCTACTAGAGGCTTCAAGATTACTGTGATTTAATTGACAGAATTGAAATCACCACCACATTCTGCAAATTAATAATACTAATAATTGTGGTTATTTGTTAATAATAATAATAATAATGATGATGATGGTATTTGTTAAGTGTTTACTATGTGCCAGGCAGGCACTGTCCTAAGTTCTGGGCTAGATACAAATAAATCAGATTGGACACAGTCTCTGTCCTACATGGGGCTCACAATCTTCATCCCCATTTTACAGTTGAGGTAAATGAAGCACAGAGAAGTGAAGTGACTTACTCAAGGTCACCCAGCAGACAAGAGGCAGAGCTGGGATTAGAATCCAGGTCCTTCTGACTCCCAGACTCATTAGGCCACACTGCTTCTCCTGGCAAAATCAACCAGATCCCAAAGCTAAGTCTTTTCAGAGGAGTTCACAGAATGGGTTGTTCACTGTGCAATGAAATTTTCCATCACACCTACTTACACCTACTGTAAACTATAAACTCCTTGAGGGCAAGGATCATGCTTACTAATTCTATCATTTTCTGTGCCTTGTTCTTAAAAGGTGCCCAATCAATTCCAGTGATTGGACTGATGGATATTGATTTATTCATATTAATGTTGGTATTTGTTAAGCACTTACTATGTGCAGATCACTGTTCTAAGCACTGGGGTAGATACAGGGTAATTGGGTTGTCCCACGTGAGGCTCACAGTTAATCCCCATTTTACAGATGAGGTCACTTAGGCACCGAGAAGTTAAGTGACTTGCCCACAGTCACACAGTTGACAAGTGGGAGATCTGGGATTCAAACCCATGACCTCTGACTCCCAAGCCCGGGCTCTTTCCACTGAGCCACGCTGCTTCTCTATTAGTGTCCATCTCCCCCTCTATCTGTAATCTCCTCGTGGGCAGGGAACATGTCTACCAACTCTGTTGTAATGTACTCTCCCAAGTGCTTAGTACAATGATATGCTTAATAAATACCAATGATTGATTGATAAAGCATACCTATTGATATCATCTTCAAACCCATAACACAGTTAAATAATCTTGTTTTCTAATTCATTTGTCACAAGTAATATGCTACAGACATTGAGGTCTAGAGTTTGAATAGTTCAACTTTTTGTAAAATACTCTCATTTTCTCATTTTCATTTACTGGTTTATTTCCAGTTTTAAAATGCAAATTCAATGCCTCTTCCTTAGGTTGCTCACATGCTCATATGGGAAGGGACTGTGTCTGACCCGATTAATTTGTATCTACCCCAGAACTTGGAACAGTGCTTGACACATAGTCGGCACTTAACAAATACAAATAATAATAATAGTAATATACCCTTTACACTTACATTTGTTCAGGGTTCCACACAAACTTAAAATGTATTCTAAATACATTATATGAAATGATTAAAATTGGTTAGACTGTTGAATAGCAGTAGTTGGAACAACCTATTTAGAAATCCCACCGGGAAGCATAGCAGACCAGAAGACCACCGAGAAATTCCATTTTAATGGATCCAGCAATGGGTGAAGGCTTGAATTTTTCAGGAACAAGATTCCCTCTCCAATTCCCCCTTAACCCTAGTCTTTTGACCTGAATCAGTATCAACCCTGAGCCTGGCTCTAGGCCCAATTTCCTCCAAATCAGGAAGGAACACGCATGACTGGGGCTTAAAAGGTTGCTTAAAAGCTCCCTTTGGATGATGAGATATAGTGCAAAGAGCTGTTTCACAAGACCTCACAAATTCTGCCTCCTTTCTAAGGAAGGTGATAGCAAAACTAACAAAGGTTGAAGTTATTACAGGACTTATTAAAATCCAAACTCAAAATATTGTCATTTAAATACCCAAAATGTTCACACAAGTTTTATGTTGCTCATGTGGTATCAAAACTGCTAGATTTAAGCTCTTTGAGGGCAGGGATCATATTACTTACTCTACTGTATTCTCCTAAGGGCTCTGCACAGGGAAAGACAAGAGTAAACAGCATTGATTGATTGATTGGATTGTTGATTTTGGCAGCCCTTTCTCCTTCCTCTCTTCTCTTCCCTAAATCCTGCTCCTTCTGGTGATTTAGTCTGGAAAACTTTCTTGAGAGACTTCCTAGGTGAGTGGAGCTCCAAGAGAAGAACTGATATCCCCTTTATGTCCCAAAGTGGAAAATGAGGAAAAATGGCTTAACTAGTAAAAATGAGAGTATATCTAGAAACTGTTTCCTGCGTGCATCAGATAATCCTCAGTCCCATCCTTCAGCAGTTCCAGGAAATCGTTTGTCTGCTTTACTTAGGACAAATGTCACAAGTTTGAGTGCTCTTGCAGAGGTTTCTCATTTTGTTGGCACAAGTGCAGTTTCTTTCAACAATCCACATGAAAAACATTTTCTCCACCCCTATTTTTTGTTTTTTTGAGACTCTATTTTGCCAGAACCAAATCCTCTTGCTTCCAGATATGTTTGTGTTTCCCTGCCCTGTAATAACAAAAACAACAAAAAAACAGGTACTTAGTGATATCTTTGGTTTAACAGGTACTTTGGTATAACAGTATCAGTAACATCAATAACATCTTCTGCAGTCATCAGCAATAATAGTGCTTTAATTTCTTGTCACAGTATAATAATGATGATGATGGAATTTTATCAAGTGCCTACGACAAGCCAAGCACTCTGCTAAGCAGTGAAGTAGGTAGATCACTGACGTAGGTAGACACAGTCACAAGAAACCTCAAAGCTGTGAATATCTGTGACTGCTCTATCATTAGGCCTGAACATCAGGGTACCAGTTTCATTAGCACAAATGACAAAATATTTTCCTTTCAGTTAAAACAAGAAGAAATACACAGTGGCTTGTCTTGAAAAATGAAATGGTTCAGACAAAGAGCTGGATGATTCGGGATATTTTATGCTCTGGAGGAATAGGAGGGTTTTTGACTGGAATTATTCAAGTAATATATCTTCATGGCTCAAATTCATAACTTTTTTAAAATTTGTATTATGTACAAAAAAACTTATTGAAATGCTTATATTCAGAGTTTTGGGCACTATTACAACCAAGATACCAGTTTTCTGTGTCTGGACTTTGGGCAGTTTGCATTTATAAAAGACTCAAGAGTTACGAGTCCTTCTTTTCCATAAGACAGAGGGTAGGAAATTTGTGCACAGATAAAAGAACAGGCCGCAAAATGAACAAAGCAGTTAAGATAAAAAAAGGATTGACCAAAAGTCCATTCCATTTGGCCCCCGACTGAAGGATTTTTTTTTTTTAAAGATTGGAAAAAGGGTAAACTTTTTTAGTAGGGTGTATTTCACGTTTACACTCCTCTCACTTTCACTGGCAAGCTGCTAAGTGTTTAAAAGTACAGAAATATATGGAAAAGGTTCTGTAACTCCCCATTTTCCCTTCCAAAATGTATTCTAGCCAAAGTTAAGCCTCAGATACTACGAATGTGTGGTGAACTCTTAGGCAGGTGGATTAACCTCAGACTCTCTCTTTACCCAAAAGGAGTACTGAGTTTCTAGAACGTGCTTCTCATCCCCTCCATAATGCCTTTCTTCCTTGAAAACTTTTCACCCAAGCAGGGATTCAGGTTGTGTTTTTGAGGGCCTTTTAGCTTCATTCTGCCTCCTCAAAGTTGTGAGAGAGTTTGGAGAAGGTTACAAGATGCACCAAAGCTTTTGATCACGCTGTATCCCGCCTCTGAATTTCCCAGCCACTAAAGGTTCTGCCCACCACTAATCGGAACAAGATTCCTTTTTGTCCCACAATCTTCCCTTTCCAGGCAAACCAATTAAAAGTGAAAAATCAAGCTTCCACTTTGAAAAGGTTCTACCTACTAAAAGATAAACTGGAACGAAAGGGCCCCTTTGTTCATTTTTCTTTTCTCTGGGAATACTACCATTTAGGGTTGCAAGAATACAGCATGCAATTATTCTAAACGGATATGCTTTGAGATTTTTAATTCATTTTAATCTTCCTTACATTATGAAAACTACACTTCTTTTTAAGGCTTCCAGGCAACTGGCTTAATTTTCATATTGATTCATTCAGGGACAAAACAAAACTTTGTATAAAGTGAATGGAAAATGACTCTTTTGTGGGGAAGAAACCATGCTTGCATTTAATTATAATGCGTGAAAGTGTTCTTTCCTAATTAAACATTTAAATGAAGATAACTATAAATAGAAACATAAAAGGGAGGGTGAACATAGCATGGTTCACCCAACTTGGAAAGGGGTGGCTTAACAGCCTTTAGTTTTTTGATATTGATGGGAATTTTCCTGGTGTTTAGAAATAGGTTTATGAATGTTAGCTCACTTCATAAACATGCGTCTTGAAAAATGATGAAGTTCATTTTATTGGTGCTACTCATAAGTTAACAATAGTTTAGTTTTCTATAACATCTCTCATGAAAGGGTGTCAGTTGGCTTTAAGTCTTGCCATATGCTTTAATTCTAAGGGTATATAAATTGAGATGGGTCCTAAGGGACTGGTTTAATCTTACAAATCAGAATTAGATCTAATACACAACTGAGTCTTGGTTTCAGAACTGATTCCAATCACAGATCACAAAACTGCCATAAGTGGCAAAAAAAAAAAATCCAGCATTCCTAGTTGTTCTGTGACTTGAAGATAGTTACAAGTTCTTGCATTTTCCACTTGAAAATAATAATAATGAGCTGGAGTATCCCCTTCTTTTGAGGGCAGGTAGGACAAGTTTAAGAGCCAAGTGTCACATTCAGGAATTTAATGGGGATTCTTGTGGGTTTGCTATTTGCTCCATACAATTCTACAGAGCTTAAATTACAGAACCTTCCAAACTGTGGGAAATTGAGCTCCTCAGTATCACTTAGGAGAGCATTTTCAGATGGAGGAGATATTAAGGCTGATTTTCCCTGACCTATACCCATCCTCTGGGTAGATGTTCACTGATGGTCAGCACTCTATTCCCAGTCAGAACCAGATGTGTGAAATTTGAGGTGCTCCTCTGTAGAGTGGGAAAAACACTAAATCTTTTGTCTATCTGGATCAGGAGCAGGAGTGTAGGAGCTCTAAAGCCTTGTACCCCTCCATATACCCCTCACTCCCCACCATCATGCCTCTCACGATTATGGATAGGTCCAAGCTTGGGTCTCCACAGAAGTAGCTAAAGGCAGAAGGAAGGAATGTGACTTACACAACTTTTAGACTGCTAGGATTTTTCTGCTTCTATCTCCACATTCATTCAATCAATCAAATCGATTGAGTGCTTTCTGTGTGCAGAGCACTGCATATCTCCTCCAAGAGGCCTTCCCAGACTAAGTGCCACTTTTCCTCATCTTCAACTTCCTTCTGCATCACCCTGACTTACTCCCTTTGCTCTCCCCCCCCCCCCGCGACTCCCAACCCCACAGCATTTATCTGTAGTTTTATCTGTAATTTTATTTATTTGTATTGTTGTCTGTTTATTGGTGTCTGTCTCCCTCCCTCTAGACTGTGAGCTTGTTATGGGCAGGGAATGTCACTCTTTATTATTTTATTGAATTTTTCCAGTGTTGAGTACAGTGCTCAGCACACAGTAAGCACTTAATAAATACTATTGAATAAATGAAGTGCTTGGGAGAGTCAAAATAACAGAGTTGGTAAACCTGTTCCCAACCATTCCCAAGCACATATTTTAAGTGTGCAAAACTCGTTAGCATTGAGGAAAAGGAGGAGAAGGAGATTGGATCACCTCCACAGTACGGTTACTTCACCCCTGTGCATGAGTTCCAGAGCGCTGCTGGTAGAAATCCAGATATCAGCCAATCTTGTCCATCTTAAGTACATCCTCACTTGTTTTAACTCTGCCCTCCTACCTGCCTGGCAACAATATTTCTCTATATTTATTGACCCCCTAGACTGTAAGCTTGAGTTGATTGATTGATTGGTGATTAATGGAATCTTGGCACTGGCTGTCCTGAACCAACAGATCAGTCAGTCAATCCTTGTTTGCAGGTGAATGATTGGTTCACCTTCCACAAATTGTGTGTAGGACTCTTCTGATATCCAAGGGCAATATGAGTGATTCATCCAAGTGATAGCCTTAGGGCAAGGGACTAGAACTGTCTGAATAGATCCTGACCCATCAAAAAAAAAATTCAAAGGAGGCTAACATAGTTATTCGAAGACTAATATATTCTATAACAAATTACACACAGACAACTAGTAAACACCAACTCTACCATGGTCCTACCAACTCTACTGTTTTCTGTCAAGCTAAGTGCTAAGTACACTGTAAGCAGTCAATAAATTGGTTGATTAATTTTTCCTGCATGTTTGAGAGTAAGTGGGAAGCCATACGGATCTTTAGCTTCCTTGCTGGATTTAAAGAGTCGTGGATTTCTTTAGAACTTCTTGTCTCTTTTTTTTTATTCTCTCCATCATCATCCCACCAGGTTGGTGTCACAAGCCTTATAAAGGAAGATAGATCTCACAGAAAACCATAACCCTTTCTCTTTGACATAAATTACTTCAGGGGCTCTCCCCTGTTAACATTTCAAACAAATGATAAATGACTTCACTGAAGAAATCTCTTTTGCTGCCGGGGACACTCTCTTTAGAGATCCTTTAGGACAATGCTAGTAACTTGTTTCGTTATAAGAAGAGCCGGGTATTTTAAGCCTGGGAAATTATTTTTAATAACGAATTTAACTTCACATCTTTGTTCAAGTGGCAGTGTTCTTGCCCTGAAGGAAGGAGCTCTTCAGTTATAATCACAGATTATATTTTTATTTTCCAGAGCTCAGGGAAGGAGTGCAAACATCAAAGCAGTTTGGTTTATAATCATCCAAACAAATATCCTTCTGTAGGGTTTTAGGGAGAGTCCCAAAATGTTTTCATTAGGAGGAGGGGATTCATTCATCTGTAAATCTGTTTCTAGGTAGTGAAATATCCGATAATTTGCATAAGAAAATAACCACTAAAGAAATGTAAATGAATCAAGTAGAATTTCATTATCCTGACCCTCTTCACTACCTGAAGGGCCTTAGTCTGCAGGCAAGCAGATCAGGTTTCAAGTGCCTTCTTACCTTTTTAAAGACAATTATCTTAGGCATTTCTGATGGGGAGAAAGGCTATGACTCTGTTTCTTGGCAACGGTCCTTACGTTTTAACTAGCTAGTTCTTCAAAATCAAATGTATTTGAATGGCTCCTCTTGAGTCTTTGTATATTAAATAACTATCTACAGAATCCTCTTCCACGTTTCATTGTACAAGAGGGAATTATGTTGTGCTGAGAACATCTCAAGAATCATTCCTGGAAACCACTGATTACAACTAACTTATTCTAATAAAAAGACCTCAGCATACTACTGTGCTTTTCCAAATCCACCAGTGCAGCAGATATGAATTTGCTCATGTTATGGAAATGGAAACAATGCTGATTTGAAGATTAATCCCCGTAGATGGTAGTGGCCGTTGCAGAGTGTTAACTCTAATGTTTAATCCTCCCTCCATCTCCCTCCAACTCCTACAGCATTCGCTGTGGATGTAGGCTGAAGGTGTTTGCAAACACATAATTAGGAAGGAGAAAGATGGTGCAACTGATTATCATGCTAGTTTACCAGCCACTGAGTACTGAGATTGGGCCTGATCGCTTTTCAAGTGATGTGGGATTGGAGAGATTTATCCATTCCACAAAGAACTCTGAAAATCACTACTTAACCATGTACAGGATATTTTTTCAATCAATCAATTGTATTTATTGATCTCTTACTTTGTGCAGAGCACTGTAGTAAGCATTTGGTAAGACTGGGTGTGTATGTGCATAAAGATACTTAATTCTGTACATAATGTTGGTATTTGCTAAGCGCTTACTATGTGCAGAGCACTGTTCTAAGCGCTGGGGTAGACATAGGGGAATCAGGTTGTCCCACGTGGGGCTCACAGTTAATCCCCATTTTACAGATGAGGTAACTGAGGCACAGAGAAGTGAAGTGACTTTCCCACAGTCACACAGCTGACAAGTGGCAGAGCCGGGAGTCGAACTCATGACCTCTGACTCCGAAGCCCAGGCTCTTTTCCACTAAGAACCCCCAACCCGAATATGTATTGTACTTTCGGTGATGAGTTTCTTTCCTATTAAAACCTTCCCTTTTTTCTCTTTTTCTCATTAGTTAAAATTTTCTTCCATGTTACCCCGTATACCTGAAATAATTTCCAATGCAGCATATACTGAATGGTTGTCCTCCAACTTCCCTTCAGAGAACTTTGAGATCAAGAAAACACTAAAATGGGACAGAGAATGAAGGCGTGGCCTTCTGATAATCCCTGTTTACCACTTTAAATACTATTAAAGCTTCTTGATATTCCTAACTCACAGAAGAAATATTGAAATGAATATGGAGAAGGGGAAAGAATTCCCCGACATAACTCAACTGTATCTAGACAACAGGGCACAATTTCCACTTCCACTATACTGTAGTCTCCCTTGTGCTTAGGGCACTGCTCTGCACTTTATAAGTGCTCAATAAATGCCATTGTTTGATTGATTAATGGAACGTAATCAATTATTGAACATAAAAAGATTATTTTAGCCAACAAATGAACAAATGACAGGTCTATTCTTCACTCTGCTGCCCGGCTCATCTTCCTGCAGAAACAATCTGGGCATGTCACTCCCCTTCTTAAACAACTCCAGCGGTTGCCTATCGACCTCCGCTCCAAACAAAAACTCCTCACTCTAGGCTTCAAGGCTCTCCATCACCTTGCCCCTTCCTACCTCTCCTCCCTTCTCTCTTTCTACCGCCCACCCCGCACGCTCCGCTCCTCTGCCGCCTACCTCCTCACCGTCCCTCGGTCTCGCCTATCCCGCCGTCGACCCCTGGGTCACGTCCTCCCGCGGTCCTGGAACGCCCTCCCTCCTCACCTCTGCCAAACTGATTCTCTTTCCCTCTTCAAAACCCTACTTAAAAATCACCTCCTCCAATAAGCGTTCCCAGACTGAGCTCCTCTTCCCCCTCTACTCCCTCTGCCATCCCCCCTTTACCTCTCCGCAGCTAAAGCCTCATTTTTCCCTTTTCCCTCTGCTCCTCCACCTCTCCCTTCCCATCCCCACAGCACTGTACTCGTCCGCTCAACTGTATATATTTTCATTACCCTATTTATTTTGTTAATGAATTGTACATCGCCTTGATTCTATTTAGTTGCCATTGTTTTTACGAGATGTTCTTCCCCTTGACGCTGTTTATTGCCATTGTTCTTGTCTGTCCGTCTCCCCCGATTAGACTGTAAGCCCGTCAAACGGCAGGGACTGTCTCTATCTGTTGCCGACTTGTTCATCCCAAGCGCTTAGTACAGTGCTCTGCACATAGTAAGCGCTCAATAAATACTATTGAATGAATGAATGAATGAATGAATGAATGAAATGGGAGAAGAGGTAACTTGAAACACAGTCAGGTCAGGTGGACAAAGCGTGGGCCTAGAGGACAGAGGAACTAGGGTTCTAATCCCACCTCTGCTACTTGTCTCCTGTGTGACTTTGGGCAAATCATTTAATTTTTCTGTGCCTTGGTTTCCTCAACTATAAAATGAGGATTCAATATCTGTTGTCTCTTCTACTTAGAATGTGAGCTCCATGTGGGACAGGGATTGTGCCTGGACTGATTAACTTGTATCTAATAATGATAATAATAATGATGATAATGATACTTGTTAAGTGCTTACTATGGGCCAGGCCCTGTCCTAAGCACTGGGGCAGATACAAAGTAATTAGGTTGGACACAGCCCCTATTCCTCATGTGGCTCATGATCTTATTCCCAGTTTTACGGATGAGGTAACTGAGGCTTAAGGTTGCTCAAGGTCACAGCACACAAGTGTGGAACTGGGTTAGGAACCTAGATCCTCTGACTCACAGTGTCGTGCTCTTTCCACTGGTCCACATTGTTTATACCGCTAAGAATTTAAAAGAGTTTAGAACAGTGCTTGACACATAGTAAGTATTTAGCAAACACAATAATGAGAACAATAATAATAACAACAATAAGAGGAGTATCAGAATGTGTCTAGTTCACTAGATTTTAAGCACTTTGAGGGCAGGGATCATGTCTTCTAATTGAAATCTACCAAATGCTTAATACGGAAGAGCTTAATAGAGAAGCAGCATGGCTTAGTGGAATGAGCACGGGCTTGGGAGTCAGAGGTCATGGCTTCTAATCCTGGCTCCACCATTTAGCAGCTATGTGACTTTGGGAAAGTCACTTAACTTCTCTGTGAAATTACCTCATCTGTAAAATGGGGATGAAGACTTTGAGCCCCACCTGGGACAACCTGATATCCTTGAATCTCCCCCAATGCTTAGAACAGTGCTTGGCACACAGTAAGCACTTAACAAATACCATTATTATTATTATTGTTGTTATTACAGTCCTCTGCACAATATAAGCACTTAATAAATAACACTGATGTAATGATTGAATGTATCCATTATTAAGGCTCTTGGTAGGGGTAGTATTTAACATAAAATGAATAAAGGACAGCTGCCCCCCCCCATTTAGAGGCATGTCAGCGGAGCCTAGTTCAGAGTTTAGGGGCTTTCATTCTCTTCAAGTTTCAATGATGAGAAAGGCCACTTTTGCTGTATTATAAGAAGCAAAGGCATATGTCTTCTAAATCACTCTGACATTACAGAAGATAACCAATCTCCCCTTTGGCTCCTACCTTGTGAGGGTAGTTTGTGCTGTGCTCCACAAACAGTAAAGACCAACGACTGACTGTTCACTCAGCCTTTGCAGCTGGATTTCCAGACTCATCACAGGTTACGGGTAAGATCCAAGAGTTTTGAACAGGTCCAATATGCTGATCTTGGCTCTTTGAAGCCTGCCTCTCTCTGCTTCGATTCTCCCTAAAATCCCTGACCATTTCTGCTTGTGCACTAAGAATGAAACAGTGGCACCCCAGCAACTGTCCCTCAATTTTATGCTCAGAATCTACATGACATGAGGAGCAGCATGCCCCTAGTGGAAAGAGCACTGGACTGGGAATAGAGGACCTGGGTTATAATTTTGGCTCTGCCATTTGCCTGCTGTCTGACCCTGGGCAAGTCATGTAACTTCTCTGGGCCTATTTCCTCATCTTCAGTACCTGTTCTACTTCCTAACTTAGACTGTGAGCCCCATATAGGACAAGGACCATGTCTGACATAATTAACTTTTATCTATCCAGTGCTCAAAACAGTGCTTGACACATAGTAAGCACTTGCCAAATATAATAATAATAATGATGATGATAATGCTAACAATAACCTTTGAAAAACAGGAGAAGCAGAGTCAAAACCTGTCAAATTATATTTAATAAAAATGATGGTTTTTCAGTACTCTCCAGGTTTGGGTAAATCTGAAACACACAGTAAAATTCAGTGGAGTTCTCAAAGATAGTGTGGCTCACATGTGAATGAAATGGGTCAGTTTCTCACAACGTTGGAAGCTCCTATAAATGGCTTCAGGAAAGCTAAGCTACATTTCTTACCACCTGCCACTGTGACAAATAAATGTAAAGCCCAGCTGAAGCAGAGATAATTAAGGCAAATTACACAGAAATTCATGAGGTGTCAGGAATAGGCAGAGCAGCAAAGAGGGGTAAAAGCAGAGAGAAGAAAAAGAGAAAACAGAAATTTGGGAAAAGGAAGCGGGACTCATACGAGTACAGAAATAGGGAGATATGTGAAGAGAAGAAAAGTCAGTAGAAAACAAAAGGGTGAATAGGAGAGAAAGTTGGGGGAAGGGGGATATAGAAAAAGAGGGGTAGAGGGACGGAGAAAGCAAGACAAAGAAGATAAAAAAAGGAAATGAGAGAGAGGAGGAAAAGTTGAGGAAGGGAGGAAGAGAAAAAGAAAGAAAGAATGAGATCTTGAAATCATTAGCAGACCTTAGAAATCTCACATCCAGAATCCCAGCTTCTCACACCTATTTGTAAAATAGCAAAAGATACTAAATTGTATTTCCAGTCACATTTCATTTAGCCTTAAAATAATATGGCTAATGACAGTAGAATTTCCTTTTTCTCCTTTAAGAGAGGCATCAAATAATTTCACTCTCATGCAATGAAAGAGAACTGGTTTTCCTTAGGTAACCTTTACTTTGGTAAATTAGATTGGCTGAGCATAATACAGGAAGAAACCTTCCCTGCTGTTTCATTAAGAAGCCAAGGAAATGATAAGGGAGGAGGACCTAGGAAAACAAGGAATGGAGTTGCAGGTTTTTCAGTTATCCATCAAAATATTATCCCAAACCCCTGTATCTGCAATTGCATTACAACTGTCTCAATTGTGAAGGAACAACTTTCTTTTTTAAGTAAATTCAACCTGATTACCTCCACTGGGAGCTTCATAATGCTGGTGGTTCCATTTTATAATTTTGAAAGCTGCAGCTGGAAATGAAACTCCCTGAAGATTTTATATGTCTGGTAAAATGCCACTATAATGGACTCCAACTAGACAGCTATCTGTATCTGCCAAGTCAATTTTATTTGGGTATCTCCCAGAACATATGGAAAGAAAGCAGTCTACAAATTATTTATGAACAGCTCATAATGGAATCTTATGCTACTGAATAGAAGGCATTACTGTGATTGGGATTCACTCTTTGCCTAGCTTATCTTTAGTATTTCTTATTTTGAAGAGCTACTTTTTCAAATCTATCATTTTGTCCTCTTTCTGCCTCTGCCTTTCTCTGTTTCTGTCTCTCATTCTCTTTCTCTCTCCCAACACCATAAAATAAGTAGCTATTTTTCTTCTGAAATAAGTGGAAGAAAGAATATCCTTTGTCAAGGTCCATTTGTCCCAAGATAACAGGAACCCAATATTAAAAAAGAGGAAATGGAAGCTATGTGATGAGTGGAGCTTGAAGAACTCTCAGTTAAGTATAATGAGGCCAATCACCTCAGTTTTCCAAAGGCACCAAAATGATGGACTGACTTGTTACCAGAGGTGTTGTAATAACCAGTGGCCATGAGTGTATGGTTCATTTCACAATGCAAGTAACAGTTGATAAGCATTAATCAAGGAAGTTAGAAACTATTTCAGTAGTTCTGATTCTGAGATTTTTGTTTCCATGCTCATTTTTTTTTGTTGGGGAAGGGCAAAGCTATTTTGTACTTCAAGGTGGCCACAAACTCAGTGTTGCAGGGGAAGCCGGTGAGTTGGAAGTGAAGTACTTCTTTATGCTGGTTTTCTTTAATTTAAGTACTGGCCGGGGATTTTTTTGTCCATGGAATCTCTGCTCTTGGAAACATCTTTGAGTCAGAGAGGTCATGGCTTCTAATCCCGGCTCCGCCATTTGGCAGGTGAGTTTCTTACCACAAACTTACCACATGAACATAAAGCCAGCCATTACACCTCTCTTTTCCACACTTCTTTTCCCAGTCAGCTGTCAACCATATACAGTGGCTTCTAAGGTCCCAGAATTTTCCAGGATCCTTCTTCTGCTTCTACAATCTACCCTGGATCCTTTTTTTTTTTTTAATGACATAAGTTAAACACTTACTATATGCCAGGCACTGATCTAAGATCGGGGGTAGATACAACCTAATAAGGTTGGACACAGTCTCTGTCCTTCACGGATCTCACAGTCTTAATCCCCATTTTACAGATGAGAGAACAGTGGCACAGAGAAGTTAAGTGACTTACCCAAGGTCATACTGCAGAAAAGTGGCAAGGCCAGGATTAGAACCCAGGACCTTCTGATTCCCAGATCAGTGATCTATCCACTAGGCCATGTTGCTTTGAAAACACAGACCTTTCTACCATTTGGTTTGAACCTCATATTTATTCCTCATTTTTGCTTTGAAGTCAAGATATTTGGACAAATCTTTACAAGCTTCGTCTTGATAAAATCATTCAGTGGCACAGATTAAAGCCTTCTGTACTGTAAAACACTGTAATAATTCAGATACGTCCCTGGCCCCTTGGGAGCTCACAATCTAAGAAGGGGTAAGGGGAATGGGGATGGACACATAGGAAAATTTGAAATAATAAAAATAGTAAAACAACCTAGGAAAATAATAAATCAACTGTATGTATTGAGTGATACTATGTCTAGAGCACTGTACTAAGAATTTGGGAGAGTACGACAGAATTAGCAGACATGTTTCCTGTCCATAATGAGCTTACAGTTTACAGAACAATAGAAATGATAAAAGTATCATTTCACTATGGAAAGAAGACCAGTTTTCTGACTTATCACAAATTGGGCAGGCTGATCAGAGTCCAGCAGTAGTAGGAGTGATAGAATTTAACTGCCTACTCTGTTCAAAACACTGTTACTAAATGCTGTGAAAAATAATGGCGAGAATTAACTGGGAACCCTAACAATCTAGGGGCTCAGAATAAGGAGGGGGAAGAGGCTGGAAATGGACACATAAGAAAAGATGAAACCAGACAAAACAAAACAACCATATTTATTTCGTTTAATGAGATGTACATCACCCTGATTCTATTTATTTGCTATTGTTTTAATGAGATGTTCTTCCCCTTGACTCTCTTTACTGACATTGTTCTTGTCTGTCTGTCTCCCCCGATTAGACTGTAAGCCCGTCAAAGGGCAGGGCCTGTCTCTATCTTTTGCCGATTTGTACATTCCAGGCGCTTAGTACAGTGCTCTGCACATAGTAAGTGCTCAATAAATACTATTGAATGGATGAATGAATGAACCATATGAAAGATAATGGCAAGGATGAAATGTTAAAGAAAAGGCCAAGGATTAACACTAGAAATAAAAAATAAAAGAGAAGAGTAGGGGACTGTGGCTACTAGAACAAAATTTCGGGCTCCTTCCTGTTCACAATCACAGTAAAAGCCACAGCTACAGTTACAGTCTTCTCAATATTCTAGACTGTGGAGTCTGTGTCCTGCTACTACACCATCCGACCCATCCCTATGATTTAGGGCAGAGTGGGAGTGAGACCTCAGGATACGATGAGCTGGTGTAGTGGAGAGAGCACAGGTCTGGGGGTCAGAAGGTCATGGGTTCTAATCCTGACTCTGCCACTTATCTGCTCTGTGGCCTTGGGCAAGTCACTTTACTTCTCTGAGCCTCAGTTACCTCATCGGTAAAATGGGGATTGAGACTGTGAGCCCCACATAGGACAGCGACTGCATCCAACACGATTTGCTTGTATCTACCCCAGCGACAAATACCACAGTTATTATTCCCTCTAGACTGTAAGTTCATTGCAGGCAGGGAATATGTCTGTTTATTGTTGTACTGGACTCTCCTAAGTGCTCTGCACACAGTAAGTGCTCAATAAATACGATTGAATGAATGAACGAATGACTGCAGGCAGTGAGGATTCTGGGACATTCTGATCCTGTGGCTTCTAGGGACCTCCCAGGAGGCGCTTGTCTGGGACCATGGCCCCTTCATCCTTCATTAGCAGGATGTGGCTTTCTGCTAGAGTGGGAATGGCCGTGGCTGATGAGGTGATTGGCGCCACCTCTTTTTGGGTCAACAAGACTCTTCAGACAGTATCGGAGGCAGTGCCGTGGGGAAGGATCCTCACCGGGCTCTGGAATTCTGATGGAGGGAATGCAGAGAGTCACCGAAGAAGCCTTATATGAAAAACTTCCTTCCTGAACTCAAATAAGGGGCCACTTTGATTGATAAGCTGAATTGAATACAAACAGAACAAGCAAGATGTATGGTCCAATATTTCTACACACTGACAAGAGAAAATGAAATTGAGTTTCCTATGATTGTTTCTGAGAATAATTCACTCTGAGTCTTAAACATGATTCTGGTCCTCTTTGCTTTCATGGTTCTTTTCGTTTCCCCTTTTCTTCTTCTTACTTGACTTTTCCTAAGGGCCAGACACAGGTTTCAGCAAATTTGTTTAAAAGAATAGACGACAGAGGCTCATTATTGAACTCTGCTTTGGGCAGAGCAGATCGTTTGTCATCACGGTGAAGATGTATGTCACTTATTTACATATCTACTGTACTTATTTACATATCTATAATTTAATAATTAATATCAATTCTGTCTCCCCCCTAGACTCTAATCTTGGTGTGGGCAGGGAGTGTGTCTAATCCTAGCTCGGACACTTGTCAGATGTGTGACTTTGGGCAAGTCACTTAACTTCTCAGTGCCTCAGTTACCTCATCTGTAAAATGGGGATTAAGACTGTGAGCCCCATGTGGGACAACCTGATTCCCCTGTGTCTACCCCAGCGCTTAGAACAGTGCTCGGCACATAGTACATGCTTAACAAATACCAACATTATTATTATTATTATGTTATTTTAATGTTTAATGTTTATTGTTATAACTCTTCCAAGCATAGTTTTGCACACAATCAATGCTCAATAAATATGATTGAACTATGTAAATTTGATGCAAGCCACAATGATTACAAATCTTCCTGAAAGCTTCTTTAACATGTGGATTCATATAGTTACTCCTCTAGGTTTGGAAATAATGAGTATGTAGAAGATCATTTTATTTTAAAATTTAATTTTATAGCCATTGGATTTATTTTACTTCCCCCACCCCACCCGGCAAATCTGGCTTAGAAAAAAACTTCTGCCTTGTCCTTGCCACTGTCTTGACTCTGGGGCCCTTGATAGGCTGAGATTGCTTCTGAAATATGCTTATTATTATGCACCCCAAGTTTATATTAAATTGCTACCACAGTCAAGTCCATGAAAAGCAGTACAACACCTGGATCTGGCCCAACTGCAAGCACTGGGTGACTTAATAGTTTTACCTCAATTTATGGAGCCCTAAAGAAATGCCACTGAACTTTAATGATCAGAATCACCATCTCTGGGAAGAAAGGAGAGAGAGAGATCTGACTTTGATAACTCCTGGGGAATTTCCCTGCTGGCAGGATTCTAGCCCAAATCCTTCTGTATAGTCTACTGAAGAACAGAGTCAATCAGGTACTCCCTTCAGATCCTTGTACAATTTATGACTTCAAATCATTGCTGCTTGGCTGAAGAGGTGCATGGGAGAGCCAAGATATTAGTATCTTTCAATCCTTCAAAATAATTTGATGCCCTCCACAGATCAGGGTTCAGGTAACTATTGGGCAAATTTAGCTTCCCAGGGACTTCCATCAAGAAGCGATTCCATGACAGTATGGTTGGTTGACAGAGTTAAAAGTGTCTGATCACTCCCCCAACATCACTGGTCTAAAACAAATCAGTACAGAAGGCCTAATCATATTCAAACTATCCTTTGGGGTTGTGCTTGAGCCTATGACAAGAGCCTGGTTGCTGGCATCAGCTATGTTTCTTCTCTGTTAGGAAATACTTCAAAGAATATCAACCATTAGCACTGTGCCTTTTAGCATCAAAGACTTTGAGTTGATTACGTTAGCACTATAGTATATTGATGGCTATTTTCTGGAGACACATGCAGTGAATCAGAAGAAGAGCAAAGTTATCATGAGCCTATACCCAGGAAGCTCTGTATTGGACCTAAGATTTTCACTGGTTACACAGTACATGCTATGGAGGCAGCACACTGTATAATCATGCAAAGAAGTAAAACAACCAAATTAAGAAGTCGAGAGTGGCTTTGGGGAAATGGACACACCAATTGAAACTCTGAAAAGCCCACCTACTCTATGACTGTGAAAAAATTCCTATCTTAGAAGAAACATCTCACTTTATCATCTTTATCATACTCATCCTCAAATATCAATATGAGGTCACTGACAAATAGTGATTGAAATGAAATCAGATCACTAGGATGTAATGATTTGCACTAAATCCTTCAGATCAACCTTCATAACATCACTAAAATGGGGCCTTTCCCCTCCATCCACTGCTATCACGTTAATCCAAGCACTGATCCTATCCCACCTTGATTACTGTATTATCCTCCTTGCTGATCTCCCCCGCTCCTCTCTCCACTCCAGTCCATGTTTCCCCACTCAAGAACCTCCAGTGGTTGACCATCCAACTCTCCACCTCCTCATCACACAGAAACTCCTTACCATCGGTTTTAAAGCATTCAATCACCTTGTCCTCTCCTACCTTACCTCGCTATTCTCTTTCTACAACTCATCCCTCACACTTTCCTCCTCTAATGCCAATCTACTCACTGTATCTCAATCTCATCTATTTTGCTGCAGACTTCTCACCCACATCCTCTTTCTGGCCTGGAACACTTTCCCTTTACATACGCCGCAGACAATTGCTCTCCCCACCTTCAAAGCCCATCTCCTTCAAGAGACCTCCCCTGACTAAGTCCTCATTTCCTCTTTGCCCACTCCCTTCTACATCATCCTGACTTGCTCACTTTATTCACCTTCCCCACCCCGAGCCCCACAGCACTTATGTACTTACTCATAATTTATTTATATTAATGTCTGCCTCCCCTCTAGTGTGTAAGCTCGCTGTGGGCTGGGAATGTGGCTGTTATATTGTTGTGCTGTACTCTCTCAAGCACTTAGAGTGCCCTGCACCAGATAAGCAATAACTATGATTGACTGATTGATCAGTTGATAGGACTGAGGCAGGACTTAAGTAATGCTGGGTGGCATTACCCTCTTAGACTGTGAGTCATTGTGGGCAGGGAACGTATACACCGACTCATTGTTTCGTACTCTCCTTAGTGCTTAGTACAGTGCTCTGTACACAGTAAGTGTTCAATAAATAAGACTGACTGATTGATAGGTGTGAGGATAAGGTGACAGTAGAATCAATTTTGGGAAGGTGAAAGAAATTGGGCATATATGCAAGCAAGGAGCACTGATGCCATGAGATTTGTCAGGGGATTCTATGAGTTCCCTCATACAATTCTTTATACAGCTCCCTGGACTACCACATCCTGGATAAAATGTAGGTACTCATTATACAGTTGGGATTGAGCATTATTCCTTCACAAGTGTCTTCCTGGTATGAAACGAGAGAAAGGAGATCACTGCTGCATCCTGGGAGCTTATCAGAAGCCTGAATTATGGCCGGTTTATTTCATTTAACAGAATCATTACGAGTCTGTTAAAAAACGATACAGAAGAAGTCCTCGTGACACAGCTTTAATTTCACCCAGTGCTCGATTTCACTAAAATAAAAATTCCCAATTGGGTAATTTTCCCATCTGGCTCAAGGTTTGTAGTTCACTTTTACAAGGTTTTCAGCTCTTATCAGCTTGGCCACCCTTACAGCTATTGTAACTAAATTGTAGAACAAAAAAACTCTGAAAACAAGTAAAAAAAGATTTATTTTTTGGCATAGTGCCTCAGAGAGGGACCAACCCAGGGTAACGAAAAGGATAACAATTCTCAAGAGTATAAGAAGTGAGGAAAAATGAAAGAAGCTGGATTGATCTCTCTGGAAAAGAATTATTTAAAGTCACCTAAACTATTTTAAGAACTATCAGTCAACAAAGCATCTGACCAGTCTCAACTCCACAGGTGACTGACTAGTAACTAAGCATATTGTTCTTTTTGAACATGCACCCTGTTGACAATCTCCTGGGACCAGCAAACGACCCCGAGTTCCAGCCTACAACAACAAAAACTCAGCAACACTTGAAATCACTAATATCAGGGCTGACAGCAGGGCACAAGAGCATGAGGTTGAATATCAGGTTATAGCAAAACTCTACTTCCAAGCAGCCATGGCTTTAAGACTGCACATAATGAAGTGGACTGGGATGAAAAAACAAATAAAATTAAAAAAAAAACTTTGCAAAATAATCCAATGCATTTTCCACACATGGACCAAGTTCCAGGTGAATAATACACCAAATCAATAGATGAAGAAGATCAAAATCTTCCCTTGGCATGAGTGAACAATAATAATAATTACTATTTTTATTAGTGCAAACAACATATTTCTTTGAAATTACTCCTGGGCAATCCAATTCTGCTATTGAACTATCTTATTTACATACAGTAGCCAGTTCTTGGATGAAAAGTTGTTACTCTCATTTAGACAAGCGAAAGTTTGGATGCAGTAGTCAAATACATATGACTATCTGTTCTCTTTAACAGTGTGGTCAGATTTCAGAGCACAGGAAAGAATCATGAGCATCCTGAATACTTCCATTTTTCTCTATCTCATGATGGTATGTAACAATAATACAATTTGCTTCTTCACCGCACAATTCATTGTATAGTGAAATCACTACCTTGCCTTTAGTTTTATTGTTTTGTTGGGGGTTTTTTCAGATTAGGTGCAGGAAACGTCCTATAAAACAAAAGCAGAAAATTGGAACTCATTCCAAAGACAATTTGATTTTCATGGTTCCACAACAATGCATCGTAATTTCCTGAGTGATGGATCCAGACCAAAGAGCAAGCATGAAAGAACAGGTGCTATTTTCTTGTCCCCAAGCTAGTACTTCATTCCTCTTGGATATCTAGAAGTGAAGGGACAAGTTCAGTTTTGGATTCAGACTATAGAGTTTTTAAAATGTAAAGGAAAGGCACAAAACTGGAACCCAGAAATTCGCACACTGTTGGACAGGGATTGTAGGAATGGAATGAAATTGTCATTCTGTGGGTTGGTTACCATGGCAAAATGTCTCACGTATCTTCCCTCGTAGGATCACTGCATTTCTGATCATCATCATAAGCGTGATTGGTTAGTGGTACTGAACGGATTTTTGTGTTTTCACCTTATATAGTCAAGGGTTTTGTCCTTCAGGAATGAGTGCTTTAGAGATACCAATCACTGACACCACTCTGAATGAGTCCAGGATGACTTTATAAAAGAGAAAGAGGGGACTGGTAATACATGGTAGGCCTAAGGCCATGCAATAGATCAAAGATAGAAGGGAGATTAGAAGTCAATTACTGCAAGCTGCTGTTGTGCATACACTGCTGAATCCTGATACTTTACTAAATCTTCACAAAATTTTACAGCTTTAAATTGCAAGCACAAAAGTGCATAAGAAGAGTTTACCTTTACTTTTCATCTGTGAACTTTCTCATTTTCTTTTGTTTCCTCTTGGTATTCCCCTACAACAGTATGTCAATCATTTGAAGACATGAATCCTTCAGTTTGCTTCATGAGCCTCTATTCCTGAAGAGGCTATAGGGCTTCTATTACTCCAACATGAGAGAATTATGCACTCCTCCTTATAGCCCTTTCCCGGAATAGAGAACAAGACAATGAGCTATGGGACTCTCAGCTAAATCCCAAATCAAGCTCAAATTCAGATAAACCTAGAAGATGCAGAAGAGGAGTAAAATTTGTACAAATGGTCTTGCATAGAATGGCAATTCCCATATCGTTTAACCACACTATAGAATTTGTTGAAAAATCACAGAGTGAACAAATACCAAATGCTCCTGGGGATAAAGCCAATGTTATGGTTGAGGGTTTGGTTCTGGTTGAAGGAAAAGTTACCCTCAGAGCATAACGATCTAATTCAGATATTTTTCTGCATGGAAAAGTCTTCGTCACTTGAAATGCTGCTCATTTCCCTTTCTATTTCTAGAAGTCATTTGTTAACCCCTTTCCCCCCATTTTGTAACCTAGTCACAGATACAGTAGGACTATGCCCAAGTGAGAGCAAAATGAATTATTAGAGAATACGGTTAAGTTTTCTTCTTTAAATGGTGAATTTTAGCTTCAGTTGGAAAAAGGACATCATGCTTTAAATATTAAAAAGTTTGAGCTCCTATTTTGGTATATTTTCCTCCTTGGGCTCTTATTTTCATGTATTTTTTCCCTTCTGTATTGACAGTCACAAACAGCACATTGATGAAGGAGAAGCAATACAGATTTCTTGGCATGATTCTTCACCCCCGATTTATGGACCCTGGAGAATGGATTGGCTGGCTGTCTTTCATCTTATCATCCTCAAATTTCTCTGAAAATAATGGCAGGTGATACCCTTATGCTTTGGAATGTGCCATTTGTATTTTTATATTTTGTTCTATCTTTATGTGTGGGTCACCAACCCTCTTCCCCAACTATTCAGGGTTCGTGTACTTCATTCTCAATGCTGAGCACAGTACTGTGCACACAGTACCTGCTTGATGAATACTAGTATTGGTACTGTTATAACCAACTCAGAGAACAGCTTTTGTTAGTTCTCTCAAACGAAAGTATTTAGGTGAATACCATCTAGTTAGTCTAAGTTTAGATATGTGTGGATTTTATGAGTCTTAGGTAGATTATCTCAAATATGAATAATTAGTTCCTCTGTGAATGAATCTGAAAGGCCTTGTCAGAAAAAAAAGTTTTCAATTGGCATCATAACTAAATACAGCAGAAATTATTTTAAGGCTAAATCTGAGGCCAAGGTATCCAAAGATAAACCCTGGCAGCTATGTAACCTAACTAGGAACATTATTTTAGTCTTTTCCCATCTGCACTCTTCTATTTCTAACTGAAATATATTTTAAAAAAAAGCCAGCCGGTATTATTCCTTTGTGAAGTCGTGAAGATAAAGTGCTATTTTTAAAGTTTATCTTTTCTTCTTGGAGGGAGATAACAATATGATATGGTCAGGTCCGCAATCGTTTTTGCTAAACATGGGTAAACACTGAAATCTTGGCCGAAACCCTGAAGCCCCCAAACATCTATGAAGACACAAACATATGGTGGCTTATAACAATAATGTTGGTATTTGTTAAGTGCTTACTAAGTGCAGAGCACTGTTCTAAGCACTGGGGTAGACACAGGGGAATCAGGTTGTCCCACGTGGGGCTCACAGTCTTATTCCCCATTTTACAGATGAGGTAACTGAGGCACAGAGAAGTTAAGTGACTTGCCCACAGTCACACAGCTGACAAGTGGCAGAGCTGGGATTTGAACTCATGACCTCTAACTCCAAAGCCCGTGCTTTTTCCACTGAGCCACGCTGCTTTATGTATATTTGTATTAAATCTAATGCTATCTGTCTATTTACAAAATATGCTTGGTTCCTTGACAATACTTCCTGGAGCCTCCGTGTTGGTGTTAGGTCCCTTAGCCAAAGCAGACAATACGGAGGAATGTAAAAAGGACCAGCTTATTCAGCAAGCCAGAGATCTTGTTTGTTCTCATGGGATAGGATTCATGCCACCAGCAGAAAGAAAAATCATTCAATAAATATCTCACAGATTATCCTGAATTCCCAGGAATGTCCCATGTCTTTATTTAGTTTCTGAGGTTAATAGACAATATAATTTAATATATATAAAAACAAGCAAATGTGATTAGTCTCCTAAGTTAGGTATGATTTTATAAAAGACTTTCAGTTCTAATTCTATACTGAAGGCAATTGATCTTTTCAGGCTTGAGGTGGTCACTTCCTACTGATTTCAAAAAGACCCTTCTTTCTTCACTATGGTCTAAGTCTTCTAAGTTACTTTGTTTCCTATCCTCTACCCCATCAAAAAAAAACATTTCACTCCATTATTTGAATTTAGGAATATTATATTCCCACTTTGGAAGGCTCTGACACTCTAAATGCTTTATGAGTTGAGCTCATGCTTAAGGATTTGATGCTGGAATTCATACTTGAAAGCCGTTTGTTAAACCAAAATATTATAGTTGGGGATGCCAGATGTCATTAAAGAAACACCAGGAGGAGAGTTTTCCACTGTCTTGCAGTCTGCCACTTGCATGGGGACACTAACTCTATCAGTATACATATACATTTGGTATTTGTCTAAACTAAAAGGGCATTATTGTAAATTTAAGATTTGTACATTTAAGTAGTCTGGGTGACAATGAGTACTAGTCATAAAAGGATCAATTCCTGAAATAGAGGAAGGTGAGTTTTATTTCTTCTACCCTGGCTGGTGGAAGTTCCACTGAATTTTGAATGAATGGTCACAAGGCAGGAAAGTACAAAAAATCACAAAGAAGCTCAATAATACCAAAATTGATCATCCATCTCAAAATGATGGAGAGTTAACTGTACATTGGAATGCTTTTTTAATTTGCCAGTATACCCAAAGACTGAAAACTACTTAAGAGCAATATTTATAGGTTTAAAGTGTAGAAATTTTGCATACCATTCCTTCCACTTCACAATGTTCACTTTGCTATCACACCTAAAATAGTTGAAAGAATATTTTGATTTCTCAGATCAAAAAAAAATGCCAGCACCTTCAACTTAAACTGTACAAAAATTTAACTATTCCTCTTCCCCACTGAATCTACCCCTCCTCCCAACTTATCCGTATCTATCAATGATGACACCACCATCTTCCCTGATTCAAAAGCCCACTACATCTTTCAGTGGCTTTCCGTTTCCCTTCCCATCAAGCAAAAATTCCTCATAATTGTTTCCAGGCTTAAAGCCAATTCTCATTTTATACATCAGCTTTCTCCACTGGCTACTCCCCAGATCTCACTCTTCAATTCTTCATCAACATCCTCATCAATATTTTCAAGTGCTTACTTGGGGCAGAACACATGCTAATGCTTGGTGGACTACAATACAACAGAGTTCGTAGACAGGTTCCCTGCCCACAACAATCTTACAGTCTAGTTGGAGACAGACATTATTACGAATAGATAATATAGAATTTAAAGATTTTTACATAAGTGCTATGGGGTCCAAGTGCTTAGTACAGTGTTCTGCACACAGTAAGCATTCAATTAATAAGATTGAAGGAATGATAAGGGTGTGGTGAATATCAAATGTCCAGAGGTCATAGATCCAAGTGCATAGATGTTGCCGAAGGGAGAGGGAACTGGGAAAAAGGCTTAACTGAGGAAGATATCTTGGAGATGTGACCTTAATAAGGCTTTGAAAGTGGGTAGAGTGGAGAGGGAGGGAGTTCTACTAGGCTAGTAGGAGGATGTGGTGCAGGGTTCAGTGGTGAGATATATGACATTAGGATATAAAGTGAGAAGCTAGCACTAGAGGACTGAAGTGTATGGACTGAAGTAAATGGGCTGGGTTGTAATAGGAGATCGATGAGGTGAGGTAGGAGGGGGTGAGCTGATTGAGTTATTTAAAGCCAATGGTAAGGAGTGGGGCAACCACTTGAGCCTCTTGAGGAGTGGGAAAACATGGATTGAACTTTTTTAGAAAAATGATCCATGCAGCAGAGGGAAATATGGACTGGAGTGGGAAGATACAGGAGACAGGGAGGTCAGCAAAGAAGCTGATGCAGTAGTCAAGGCAGGAGAGATAAGTGCTTGGATCAATGAGATAGCAATTTATATGGAGAGGAAAGGGTAAATTTTAGTGATATTGTGAAGATAGAACTGACAGGATTTGGTGACAGACTTAATATGTATCATTTAATATGTCTCCTTTTTTTTCCGGGCTGTACCTTGCTATTTTCCCATCACTATTTCCTCACTCACGTTTTCCCCCTGGTAATCAGACATTAATCTCTCCCCATGTTCAAAGCTGTTCTAAAATCCCACCTCATCCAAAAAATCTTCCCTGATTAACTAAGTGCCCAAGTCCCATCAACTCCTCAGCCACCTCTAGCTTTTATTTATGCACTTATTTATTGATTGATCTATTTATACCCTCCCTTGGCACTTGGGTAAATATGTATAATTAATTGTACAGTTAACTGAATTATTCTGATAACCCTAAAGGTCTGTCTGCTCCATTAGAGTGTAAACTCATCATTGGCAAGGTGCACAACTCTTGCTTTCATTCATTCATTCATTCATTCATTCAATCATATTTATTGAGCACTTACTGTTTGCAGAGCACTGTACTAAGCGCTTGGAAAGTACAATTCGGCAACAGAGACAACCCCCACCCAACAACGGGCTCACAGTCTAGAAGACGTGCTCACAGTCCTCTGTTCTACTTTCCTAAGCACTTAGTACTATTGTCCCTCTTACTTGGACTACCAGCTTAATGTTGGACAAAGACTGTGTCCAAACTGATAATCTTGTATTTTCCCCCATACTAAACAGTCCATGGCACTTAACACTTAACAAGCACTTAACAAATACCATCCTTTTCATTAGTGTGTATAATACCCAACAGACAGATGAAGGAACAGAAAACAGAACTAAGAGCGAGCTGTCTTGGCAGACAATAAGACATCTAACTCCATATCACTTTGAAGGTCTACTGTGTTGATATCCAACCATCTGTGTGAATGCAAATGTAAGACATAGACCTATCACAGAATGCAGTTTCATCAGCATCAGGTACATACCATACTAAATATCAAATAACAGGATGAGATTATTAGCAACAAGGTACTAGAATGAACACAATATTGAAAATATACTAGAAGCAACACAGATCCACTGGTTGCAAGAGGTGAGCAGAATATATGGCAGCAAGATACTCAAGGGGTTCTGTCTGTTGAACTTAGAGGAGATGCAGAAAGCCAGGCAAGGCAGGATGAATGGAGGCAATATACCAAAAAGAGCACACTTTAAAAATGGGGCAAAGCCGTGCCAACTTGGGAGGTCACTGAAACAGACATCCTATCCTAGAGACTTCAGCAGAGAAAGGGATTTCTCCCTTTGAGAAAAGTCTACACAGAGACTGGATTACCAAGAGGCCAACTTGAAAACAGAGACAGGCCCTGAATGGAAAAAAATCCATTAGCATAGTGAAGAATTATCAATTCATGCCCACAATGTTAAAGGGAATATTAATCATGCATAAATCTTTACAACCGAACCTCCTCAATGGAAAGAATATCACAGTGTCATCTTCAAAAACAAAGGATGGCTAGATATGTGAATATATACATACATTTATGTATATATACACATATAAAGGTAGATATAAACACAGAAAGCGTTCAGTAAACATGATTGAATGAATATAAGTATATGGAGTTGCCTCACTAGCTTTGTAAAATATCCACTCATTTGCACAAATGATGGTCAATATTTCAGAAGAGAAAGAATATATAGTGGCAGGTGGGGAGGTCACATATGACCAGTGATAGAAAAGGAGCATGGCCTAGGGAAAGACCCCAGGACTAGGAGTCAGGACACTTGGATTCTAAGCCAGCTCTGCCAGGCTCTTGGTGTGTGACCTTGGGTAGGTCACATTTTTTCTGTGTCTTGGTTTCTTCATCTGTAAGATGGGGTTAAAATATCTGTTCTTTGCTCTTAGACTGTGAGCACAGTGTGAGTTAGGGACTCTGTATGATCTGATTATATCATATCTACTCCAGTGCTTAGCCTAGTTTTTGGCACATAGTAAGTGCTTAACAAATACTACAACTATTTGTTGTACTAAAACTACTGTACTACTAAAACCACTTTCTTCTTCACTAACTTAGAGCTAATTACTTACAATAGTTATGGATGCTAACCAAAATGCTTCATGCTTTTTGATGTAGATGTCATGTATATAGATGTAATCACACAAAGGAAGTGAGTAAACCCACAAGACAATTAAAGCTGATATGAACTCACTAGAAAGATATCATTTCACTAAATCTCTATAGGATGATACTGAGAAGAATTGGGACTATTGTGTGAAATTATCTGCTCTCTTACTCACTAATGATTGTTTGACTGGAAGATGCAGGCTAACTGGGCCATATAATCAGTTTCCATACCAACCATTAGCCCCATACTGCTTTGTTCACCTCCTCAGCTGGAAAAGATTTAAAACCACATGTTGCAGTTAGCTTTCCTAATTTGCTTAATGTAGAAGTAAGGAAAATGTGATGTCATTTGAAATACATTTTAAAATATTAAAACTTGCATGTGTCAGTTGTTGCAGGTACCAAGCAGATTTATATTGTAGGGAATTAAGTAGATCTGGCCTTCATTTCAGACAAGATGCTACTGCCGAGGAGGGTTTATCCATGTTTACAATTGTGGCTGAATTACATTCAGAAGCTCTTGCTATGTGAGACTGAAATGGGGATCTTTTAGCTGTAGAACTCCGAACTAGGATCAAATTAGCAATGCTGGAAATCCTAAAACGATAAGGGATTAGAAACATCAGCCGGATCCTCACTGAATGCTCTGTGAAGGCTCCGTAGATGATGGCTGAAACAGATTCCCCTACAGTCAACTGTATTTATTAAGCGCTTACTGTGTGCAGAGCACTGTACTAAGCACTGGAGAGACTACAATATAACAATATAACCCATATATTTCCTGCCTACAAAGAGCTTACATACAAGAGAGTGACCAAAATTGGGATTAATCACTACACAAATTGGGAAAGATAACAACAGAAAACTCTGAAGTTGAAATTTACAGGGTAATAGTGGAGAAGCAGCATTGCCTAGTAGATAGAGCACGGGCCTGGGAGTCAGAAAGACAACCTGGGTCTAATACTGGCTCCACCACTTTCCTGCTGTGTGACCTTGGACAAGTCACTTTACTTCCTTGTGTAAAATGGAAACTCATACTATGAGCTCTATGTGGGTCATGGACTATGTCCAACCCAATTAGCTTATATCTACCCTAGTGCTTAGTACAGTGCCGAGCACATAGTAAGTACTTAATAAATATCATAAAAAGCAGCACTTGACCTCTTGCTTATAAATCTCACTGACTGATGGTGATATAATTTATGAGATTCCATTTTTCCCTCAGGATGCATCCATGATGTCTTTCTCATATTTGGGAAGTGAAAGTGTTGGCGATGGGAAACACTTCTTCTTATGCAGCATCCTCACTGTCCTCCACCCATTGATTTCAATGCCCCACATCTAATCAGGTCATCAGACTTTAAAGTTGATGAGAAACTCCTCCCCAT
The DNA here is from genome assembly GCF_004115215.2 of Ornithorhynchus anatinus. Taxonomy (NCBI): domain Eukaryota; kingdom Metazoa; phylum Chordata; class Mammalia; order Monotremata; family Ornithorhynchidae; genus Ornithorhynchus; species Ornithorhynchus anatinus. Next base: position 18,116,666 of record NC_041737.1, read on the forward strand.
AATCTTAATCTTTCCTTGTATGCGTCATGGTTGGGCATATGCAAAACAATCTAGAGATTAGATTGCTCTAGAGACTTAGGGTCGTTAGTTAGTCACTTGCACCTTCACAAATTTGGGAGACCTCACATTTAGAAACTACATGATTTCATGATTGAAGCCTCTCAGTGTTGTTGTTCTAAAGAGAGATCTTTCCCAAAGAAAGTGTCTGCGAAATGTTCATAAGCAGTAAAGTGACACTAGTCACCCAATGCTGTAATGGCAACCCCATATCTGACAAATTCAAGAACAACAAATGAGAAGCAGTTTAGTGGAAAGTACATGGGCCTCGGAGTCAGAGAATCTGGGTTCTAATCCTGGCTCCACCATTAGCCCTCTGTGTGACCTTGGAAAGTCAGTTAACTTCTCTGTGCCTCAGTTCTGTCACTTGCAAAATAGGGATTCAAATCCTGTTCTTTCTACTTAGACTGCAAGCTCCATGTGGGACCTGATTCTCATATCTAGTATTGCACTTGACAAATACCATATCATTATTATCATTATGAACAAATACCATCTTCTTTATATTGTTATCATTGTCAAATAGTGTTCTGATGTTGCATCCTGTGATGACTATGTTTGTGTCTATGGGTTTCCTACTGTTTTTGCACCCCAATATTAAAGTTCATCAGGTGTCACCCTTTGGTGAGCAGGTTTTGAAGTTGTTAAAAAGGGCAATTTTTAAGACTTTCCAGTTGCTTACCAATTTACAGGGAGAAATGTCTTCCTATACAAGGCAACTCTATCAACTACGGTGTTCCCCCAAAACCACTACTGACTAATCAGCAAGGGTAATCCTGGCCTGCCTTATTATTGAAAACATATTCTCTCTTTCCCACACTCATTTGGGCTTTTCTTACCATAGGACTTTATTTGACCTGAGATGAAAAGTCCATACAGTTGGTTAAATTAATTGATTTTATAATTTTATTGCTTAGACATAATAATTTTGTTTAAAAATCTCAACTTAAACTTTTTATTATGGTACTCTACCTGGACCTTGAGACTCTGAAAGGCCATTTTGGAAAGTGATACCTTAAGATGTACTTGAGTCCTCTGCACAGTATATGTCCTCTGCGGGAGTGTATCAAAGGGAGAAAAATACAAGTGTTTAGCAGGTGAGTGGACTCTTGGCAATTGAATTAGATGACTGGCAAATGTAGTGAGAAAAATAATGAACTTAAAATATCTGCTCTGAGAGCACTATGGTTAATTCAATCACAAGAACAAGGGTAAATCAGCAGCAAAATAGATAAGAAGTTGAATTTCAATAAGATCTTTGCTAAAAAAAAATTATCCCGTATCACTTAGGTATTTATCTTATATACCTAACTCAAACTTATATACACATCCCCCTTTTCATTTTCCTTATATCTGTCAATTATTTTACAGTTCTCTCCTGCTAGAATGTAAATTGCTTATAAGCAGGAGCTGCCTCAATTAACTCTATTATTCTGGGGGTTTTCTTTAATCATATTAAGTACTTCCTATGTGCCAGTCCCTGTACTACGCACTGAGGTAATACAAGATAATGATGGACACAGTCCCAGCCCCATTTTATAGATGAGGTAATTGAGGCAGAGAGAATTTAAGTGAGTTGTGCTTAAGTGTGCTATGGAGGTCACATAGCAGATAAGTGATATTTTTTCCTCCTAAGTGCTTAGTAGAATGTTGCAAACACAGTTTGCACTAAGTGAATACTATTGATTGATTGATTAAATATTAGCTGCTTGGTTATCCCCAGTGACTGACTCATTTTGGTCCTCCTCTTTGTGTCAAGACCTCAAAACTTCTGTTTTGAGAGTCACATCATATCTCATTGCTCTGTGCCAGGTTGGTCTGTTTTCTGCAGTTATTTCCAAGCTACACATGGTAGGAATATTCAGCCGGAGGTGTGTTTATCTTGTGATTGCAGCTGGTTTAAGATGGGTAGCTCTTGACTGAAGCACAGAAATGCCTGGCACTCAGAACTCCTCCACCACCTTCCCCACCTTTGAAGTCTTACTAAAATCACATCTTCTGCAGGATGCTTCCCTCAGTTAATCACTAATTTCCCCCCACTCTGCCATCTGCGATGCCCTTGAACTTGCATTTGTCCCATTCATCTTTCTACCCTCAGCCCCGAGCTTGTGTACATCTCCATAATTGATTTATTTATATTAATGTCTGTCTACACCTCCATATTGTCAGCTCCTTGTAGGCAGGAAATCTACCAATTCTATTGTATTGTACTCTTCCAAGTATTTGTTTAGTAGAGTGCTCTGGACACAGTATGTATTAATAAATTCCACGGATTGGTTTATGGATTGTAAGGTTGTTATGGGTCAGTCGCGTGTCTGCTAATTCTGTTGTACTCTCCCAAGTGCTTAGTACAGTGCTCTGCACATAGTAAGCGTTTGATTAAAAACCACCAATCGGTTGATTGAGTGCTACAGCAGTTCCACTTAGACCGCAGACTTCTATTCCACATTGCACAGCTCTGTTCTTGTCTGTGCAGTTCTACTCCTGACTGGGCAGCTTTATTTCAGACTGCTCATTTTTATTCCAGACTCCCTGCTCTATTCTGGAATGCACTCCTTTATTCTAGACAGCACAGATCTATTCCAGGTCCTGCTAGTAACAGGAAGCACAGGAACTTCTGGTCCTAAATTTTCTCCCCAAGTTGCACTCCACAACTCTCCTTTTAGAATTTAAGATCTCTGTGGACAGTGAACATATCCTGTGCTTCTGTTACTGCTCCTAAGCACTCAGGTCAGTGAACTGTGGCTCATTAAATTACACCACTGCTATTACTAATACATGAAGAAAAGACTAACCTGCAGTAGCAGGACCTCTAGTCATACAGGGAAATGAAGGGATTCAAAACCAATAGATTACAAATTCCCTGAGAGAAGAGATTATGGTTTTTTTTCTATTGCATTCCTTGATCTATAAATTAACTGCATTTATTGAGCATTTACCTAGTGCAGAGCTCTATAATCAATCAATGGCATTTATTGAGTGCTTTCTATGTGCAGAATACTGTAAAAAGTACTTGGGAAAGTACAGTATGGAAAGTGTACTAAGCACTTGGTTCTCAAATCAATCATTTGGGTCTCCAGACTGAAGAGTCACCATTTCATCAATCAATGGTATTTATTAATAATAATAATAATAATGTTGGTATTTGTTAAGTGCTTACTATGTGCAGAGCACTCTTCTAAGCGCTGGGGTACATACAGAGTAATCAGGTTGTCCCACGTGAGGCTCACAGTCTTCATCCCCATTTTACAGATGAGGTAACTGAGGCACAGAGAAGTTAAGTGACTTTCCCACAGTCACACAGCTGACAAGTGGCAGAGCTGGGATACTGACTACTTACTGTGTGTAGCAAATTCCTTGAGGACAGGGATCCAATCTTTTCCTTCTATCGTTTCAATCAAATCAATCAATAAACCAAGAGTGACCTTGGACAAATCATTTAACTTTTCTGTGCCTCAATTTCCTCAACTGCAAAATGGGGATTCTATAGCTCTTCTCCCTTTTAGACTGTGAACCCTACTTGGGATAGTGACTGTGTCCCACCTAACACTTATCTACCCCAGAATTTAAAATAGTGCTTGACATATTGTAAGTCCTAAACTAATACCATAAAAGAGGTCAGGATTACCTGCCCTTGCCTGCCCATGATGGCATCCTCATGGTGACAGGGGCACAGGGTCCTGGAAGTTAACTCCCCCCTCCCTTCAGTTAGACAGAATTTCATACAGAGGTATAGAGAAAGGGAATGCATAAAAAGGGGGGGGGCCAAGATGTTGCCTTGATTAATCACCATCCTACAGGAGAAGTAAAAAAAATGAGAATATAGTCTCCTCTCTGTCTCTCTTTCTCCCCCTTCTCCCTCAGTCCACCTACTTGCTGAATCCAGCATGCAGTGTGGCATGCCTCAAAGCAGAACAACTGGTAAGAGGCTGGGGAATCTCCATATTTCCAGGACTATTGTTTCAGTATTTCTGCACCTGTAACAGGACAGTTTTCAGCACACATCTCTCTTTTCCACATTTCCAGATTTGAAGATAATGCTACTGGCAGTGTGATCTCTATTTATGTAGGTGTGAGTGTGTGTGTGTGTTTGTGTGTGCGTGAAAGGGTCTGAAAAGACAGTTACAATAGTAACTAACTTCTACAAAAAACAGCAGTCTGGTTTAATGGAAGGAGCATAGACCTGGGAGTCAGAAGACCTGGGTTCTAATTCTGGCTTTGCCACTTGCCTGCTGTGTGACCTTAGGCAAGTCATTTAACTTCTATGAGTCTCTTCATCTGTAAAATGGGGAATAAATGCCTGTTGTTTTTTCAGTGGAATTCACTAAGCACTTACTATGTATTAGCCACTGAAGATGCAAGATAATCAGGTTGAACACAGTCCATGCCCCAAACGGGCCTCATAGCTTTAATCCCTATTTTACTGATGAGGTAACTGAGGCATAGAGAAGTTAAGTGACTTGTCCAAGATAATACAACAGGCAAGTGGTAGGGTCAGGAATAGAACCCAGGTCCTCTGACTCCTATACCTGTGCTCATTCCACTAGGCCAAGCTCTTCTCCCCCTCTCTTATACACTGTGAGCACTATGTGGGACAGGGGTCATGCATGACCTGATTATCTTGTAAACCGTTCAGTTCATGAACTGAAACAGAAACTCCTTACCATCAGCTTTAAGGCACTAAATTAGCTCTCTCCTTATTCTTGCCAATATCCTACTACAACCCAGTCTGCACACTATACTCTTCTAATGCCAACCTGCTTTCTTTACCTCAATCTCAGCTACCAAACTCTGCCCACATTCTCCCTCTGGCCAGGAACTTCCTCCCCTTTTATATTTGACAGATCACCACTCTTCCCATTTTCTAAAATCACATCTCTATCAAGAGGCCTTACTTGACTAAGCCCTCATATCCCTTAACTGCCTTCCTCTATGCATCACCTGTCTAGAGTGACATCACCTGTCTAGAGTGACTACGTACCCCATAGGCACTTAGATAATCATCCCAGCCCCACAGCACTTGTGTACTTATTTTTATACTCTATTATTTCTCCTACCTATAATTTATTTTAAGGTCTGTGTCCACTTGAAGGTTGTAAGTTTCTCATGGGCAGGGATTGAATCTCCCAAATCTACGGTATTGTATTTTCCCAAGTGCTTAGTAGAGTGCTTTGCACACAGTAACGGCCTAGCAAATATCATTATGAAATAAATATCTTAGAGTTTTTAGTTACAGCTGTTTCTGGCTCTGTCTCTCTGGCTTTTACAGTCTGCCCAAAGCCTTGAGTCAAAATATGCCACTTTATTCCTGCTAGTCTCCCATAAGGCTTGTCTATTCCCCACTATTTCTTCCTGGCTGCCCACTGCAATTCCACATTTTCTCAAGTTTTATCTGCTCTACTCTCTCAAATCTCATGTGGAATGAAGCAAACATTATTGAACCAAGAAGCTGTAAACCAACTTCTGGCTGGTGTTCAACCTTGGGGACAGGAGAATCGACAATCTTCTCACCGATTTTAATCACATTACACTGCCGGGTGCTAATTGGACATCTCTCAGAGGCATTAATATGCAAATGAATAACTCCTTTTGACTATATACAGTAGAGTAAAATAAGTAGGTAGCTTAAGGAATCAATGCCATGTCCCCTTTAGTTTAAGTATCAGAGGCAATTGCCTCATTTATTTCACCTTTGACATTTGATCTGCTACGCACAACCTAAACCAGAGGGCACTGAACAGAATGGAGCTGCAGCAATCGATAGAGAATATGAGAAAGAAAACAAATAACTTAACCTTTCCTTGGCTGTAAGAAACATATTCAGTTAAACAATGGGAAGATAAAAGCAATGATTCTGAACTTTCAGGGAACTAGTAAGCAAAATCAACAATAATTTCATTCACCATAACTATGTGAAAAGCACCATAATAAGAATTTGGGAGATTATATTGAAGTAAAAGCCATGTTGCCTCCCTTCAAGGAGCAGCATGGCCTAGTGAATGGAGCATGGACCTGAGAGACAAAAAGACCTGGATTCTAATCCCAACTCCACTTCTTGTCTATGTGACCTTGGGCAAGTCACTTAACTTCTCTGTGCCTCAGTTACCTCAGCTGGAAAATGGGGATGAAGACTGTGAGCCCCCCCATGTGGGACAGGGACTGTGCTTACCTGACGAGCTTGTATCTAGTACTTAGTACAGTGCCTGGTACATAGTAAACACTTAACAATTACCATTTAAAGCAACCAAAAAAGATTACAGTCTCGTGATAATTCAGTAATTGCTTTTTTCTCACAGAGAGCAAACTTTTAAATAAAATGGGAAAATATTTTCTGGGCCTGACATTGTTAGGGTGGCATGATATACATTTTAAAGTTAGGAATGTTCTGTCAGCGGATAAGAAATGCTGGATCAGAGAGCTGAGAGAAGAGAACAGCAGCAGGTGTTGGCTTGTTTATAGTTTAAAATACATCAATAAATTAACTTCTGGGTTCTAAATAAAATGTTCACTGTGGATTTTAAAAAGTAGAGAGTAAAAGTAAAGAGTAACACCTCATGCTAGCACAGAATGCACTGAAGTATATTTAAATACAAGCTATTTAAAACTGACAGCAAACACAAGCATTACATAATACCTTTACATCATTGAGAACGAGTTGATTAAATCATAAAAGAGAATACTTAGAGAGTTGTAGGCAGAAAAGCTACCTCATTATTTATAGCTGAGTAGACTCTTGGGTAAAGAGTGATAACGTAGTAATACAAAGATTTCAAGACTACTGTTTTTCAAAGCATAAAGACAAAATTAAAGAGGCAAATATCATTAAACAGGTACATTAAATTTATGTATCAGTTATGTATCCATGCAAAGCAATTTGAGTCAAAGCCTCAGTTTTGTATCTCTATCAAATTTCTTCATTTGCAGTGAAATAGTTATCAAAATTAGTGTTGCTGTTACTAGGAAAAAGGTATAGAATTTAAACAAAACCACTAAAATACGAAGCTGAAACAAATTCATTACCTATACAAAAACAATAGACAAGGTTTATTCAGCAGAAGGAGTCAAAGACCACAAAAGAAAATATGACAGAAAGTTGAAAATGGAAATAGCACTGAAAATTTAAAATATAGCAGGTCATCAATCACAAAATAAATTGTTTAAATAAAATTTTATGTTAACATACAAGTAGCAGAAGTACACTTGCTTCACATAGATAAAGTGAAGGTTATTATTCTCTCTCACTAAGACTTTAAGTTCCTTGAGAGCAAGGATTGTGTCTACTTACTCTCTTGTACTCTCCCAAGTGGTCAGTACAGCATTCTGCACAGAGCAAGTTCTCATTACCACTGATTGATTGATAAAGTTATATGGGAGCAAAAGAGATTAGGGAGGGGCCACTCTGGAGAAGAGGAGAACCCTGAAAAATGATAATCAGTCCCTGAGGACTGAAATCCCTAAGTTGGTGATGGAGTAGGAGAGTGTGTTTTCAAAGAGACAGTAATGTGGAGGAAGGTACTGCAAGTATGCTAAAGCCTGAATGTGAACTAGATTTTTGATTTTGATTATAGGTGGCAGTCTGTGAAAATTAGTTTTTGAGACTACTCTAGAGAATGCATCAAGGAGATGATCAAGGGAAAAGTGAGGATTTCTATAATCAATGCCAGCAATTCTCAAGCCCTGCCCTTGTGCTTTGTTGATTGGCATAGCTCAAGAAAGTTTGATAGGAAATTATAGTCTTTTTATATTCACTGCAGCAGTAGATAGGATCGAAAGGAATTCTCCAAATGAAGACAGTCTGCCCCTGTGCTCAATCCGTTTCAAAGGTGGCTTCAATAATGTGTCATGTCAGACTAAGTATTTGAACGAGGATGTCATTGCAAATTTTGATGCACCCAAGTGTTGTAATAAAATGACTGGGGCATTGACATTAAATGTCAGGTTGTGAGGAGGGATTCTTGACAATTCCTGAAAAGTGAGGAATTCTCTTGGATACCACACAGCCTCATCTGGTTGTCAGTCTATAGATTTGGAAGTTACTTCCTTTCTGAGTAATGATTTCAGGAAGTGTTGTTTAATAGCTGTAAAGTGTGATGGACTGCAGCTGAATTGGCTCACTTCCACCACCATATTGAAGATTTGTGTTGGAGGATTTCAGTGTCTTGGTGCATGTCTAAGATGCTTGTTGAATCTGGTGACACTATCACAGTGTGCCCTAGGTGATCACAGTCTTGTTTACTTCACCACTGTGTCTCTCAATCTTCTTACATGGAGAAAGATCTGGCATCCTAGTCTAGTTTGATATTATTCGGCAAGCAAGGATGGTGTGCCAAACACTTTACTACGCGGTGAGATAGACACTAGCTAATCAGGTTGGACAAAGTCCCTGTTCCACATGGGGCTCACAGTCTTAATCTCCATTTTACAGATTAGGTAACGGAGGCAAAGAGAAGTTGAGTGTGTTAAGCAGCGTGGCTTAGTGAAAAGAGCACGGGCTTGGGAGTCAGAGGTCGTGGGTTCTAATCCTGCTGTGTGACCTTGGGCAAGTTACTTAACTTCTCTGTGCCTCAGTTACCTCATCTGTAAAAATGGGGAATAAAAAATGTGAACCCTACGTGGGACGATCTGATTACCCTGTATCTAACCCAGTGCTTAGAACAGTGCTCAGCACTTAGTAAGTGCTTAACAAATGCCATAATAATTATCATTATTATTGACTTGCCCGAGGTCACACAGTGGGTAAGTGATGAAGTCAGAATTAGAACCCAGGTTCTTTGACTCCCTGGCTTGTGCTCTTTCTCCGCCAGGCCAAGCTGCTTCTCAAAATATGTTAGTGATATGTCTGTCCTCTATTCCATAGGAAGGAAGACTTTAAATAGGCATTCATTTATTCATATTTCCTTGGGGGATAACAGAGAAGCAATGTGGCCTAGTGGAAAAAACACACACCTGGGAGTCAGAGGACTTGGGTTCTAATCCTGGCTCTGCCACGTGGTTGCTGTGTGAACTTGGACAAGTTTCTTAACTACTCTGTGCCTCAGTTTCCTCCACTGTAAAAATGAGGATTCAATAACTGTTTTTCCCTCCTAATTGGATCATGAGCCCCATATGCCACAAGAAACTGTATCCAACCTGATGAATCTGTACCTATTCTGGTGCTCAAAACAGTGTTTTATACATAATAACTGCCTAGCAAACACCATGATTTAAAAACTGCCATCATAATGGAGAATTTAATGGAAATTACCACTCATCCTAATTTTGAAGGATTTGTGCTCTCTAGGTCTTGCAAAGTGATGTGCAGACCTTCTGTTGGTGATACACAGTGCTTTCATCTCCAACAATGAGAATTCACTGCTGAAATTACTTGACTCTAGTATTATCCTTTTTAATGATATAGACTGGTAATTCACAGAAACAAATGCTGTTTGTGGGAAAACAATGGGAGGTCATGATGGTCAGAAACCTCTGTTCTCAGATTATTCAGAAAAACTGGGGGCAGTTTCTGTGGAAGGTGAAATGAATGCATAGTTTTTCCATCCGACGGTGTTGGTAATGGATACTGAAACTGGGAGCTCCTGTGATGTTGATCCTCAGATTGTCATCTTTCTCTCTGGTCTCTTCTGAAGGCAGGCGTGGACTAAATGACTTCCCAAATGTCCTACCAGCCCAGAGAGTCTAGTAATCAATGCTTCTAGGGGCTTCTTTCAGTTCCCACAAAATTAATATTCCTTTTTTTTTTTTACTTTGGGAGAGAAAATATATTTGGAATGGGGGATCAAATCATTCAGCACAGTGGATTATGTCATTACTGCATAGAGATGCCAGTCGTGTTATCTCAATATTGAAGAAAGGAGAAAATTGTTATTTTGTTTGATTGATAATATAAGATAATCCTCCCCTCTTCTCCATATAGATGTATTTCTCAAATATAGACAGAAAACTCAGTTGGACAGAACCGTGATTTAAAATGCTTGATTACCTAAAACAAATTCTAAAACAATCTGATCTTCACTTTTTGTTGAAGCTAAAAATGTCAGCAGGCAATGTGGCTGTTAACATTTCAATATATTCTTCACTTGTCGGTGCTAATATATGCATGGGGAGGAATGTTAAATTTCCATTTAATTCTACTCCATCTGTTGGAGACTTTAACAGCTTCTTTTAAAAAGCTGAAGCTACTAATTTTAAACATTAACAGTAATGTTTAATATTTGGGGGGCAATATTAAGGTGATACTACCCATTGTGTGCTTTGAAATAATAATAAGACCTTTATATTTCTACAATAAATTTGCTGTGGGCAGGGAACGAGTCTACCCATTCTGATATAGTGTCCTCTCCCAAGTTTTCAGTACAGTGCCCTGCACACAGACACTTTATCAATGCAACTGATTGGTTGAAACAATCCCCCCCTTTCAGGGAGTAGTCTATCTTTCACATCATTGCAACCAAATCCGCTATCCCTGTGTCTCTTATGGGCATATCAGGAGTTTGGAAAAAGTCCAGTGCTTGGCACCTACCATGAGGTATGGCTAAGTTACTTCAGAGTCACTGTGAATAAGAGAGTCTGTTATCTTATTGTTCCAATCCTTTATTGGAATTAACCCATTTTCCAGATAGGTACATTGGGCCAAAGAAAAAAAGTTAAATAGTGGTCCGGTCTTGTCAATTTAGGGCAAAACTGCCCCCAGTTTTCCTGAAGAATCTCAGAAACAGAGGTTTCTGACCAGCATGCACTCTCATTGTTTTCCTACAAACAGCATTTGTCGCCCCAAATCAGGATTACCTCGGGATGGGGATGACTGCTGGCAGGTGAGGATTTGGGTCATTGTGTCCCCTTTCTGTTGCACATGCCTGATACAGTTGTTTATTTTTCTCCTGATGACCTCGCCACCTACTTTGTTGACAAAACTGAAGCCATGAGGCTTGAACTCCCCCAGATTCCTCCTCACCTTTCCACTTCCCTCCCCTCCCAACCTTATTCTTCCTGACCATTTCTCAAGAGATACTTTCAAAATCTACTCTCCCCACCTGTTCCTCTGCCCCTATCCCTTTACGTTTTATAAAAATAGTTGCACCAACCTTTCCTCTAGGGTGCCCATGCTCACTTTCTGATGTCTTGTTCCCCTCTGCTTTCAAGCACCCCCAAATGCACCCATCAAACAAAAAACCTCTACTGCAATATCTAGCCATTGCTCTATCCTCCTACCATTCCTATCCAAACTACGTGCATATACTGTTTACACATGGCGTCTCCACTTCTCCTCTTTCAACTGTCTCCTTAACCCTCTACAACTCAGCTTCCATCCGTCCATTCCCCCGAAACTGTTCTCTCCAATATCACCAATGACCTACTCCTGACCAAATCTAACAGACTCTTTCCCTTGACAGCTTTCCAAACTTTGACACTATAGACCACTCCCTTTAACTTTGGCTTCTCTAACACAGTACTCGCCTGGCTGTCCTCATACTTCTCTTGCCATTCCTGTTTCTTTCTTCAGCTCTCCTTCTGCCACTCATTTCCTAGCTGTAGGTGTCCCTCAAGACTCAGTTTAGGGCTCTGGTAATAATAATGATAATAATAATAATTTTGGTAAACATTAAGCCCTTATTATGTCTAGCACTCTGGTAAGCCCTCAGGTAGATACAATATAATCAGATTAGACACAGGCAATGGTCCACCCAGGGCTCCCAGTTTAGAAGAACAGGTATTCAATCTCCATTTTACAGATGGCAAAACCAAGGCGCAGGAGAAGTTAGGTGACTTGCTTAAGGTCACACACAGAAGAATTAAACTGTTGCTACTGCTGCTCATTCAAGTGCTTCATTTGTTAGGTTGGGTTTCTAATGTCAAAATGAACTACATATTTATCCTGGAAATAATGAAATCTTTCAGCACCTTGGAATGTTCCTAATCAAACATTATAATAGTTCAGCACTAATCCCTACTAGGCTATTGTAGGTGATGCCTCATGAAGCTTCTGTCTAGTAGTTCATAATGACGAAGTCACTAGCTGTAGCCACAGGTGAGGTTTGTTTCTTACTGTCCATTTTGACAAAACAGGTTTATTGTCACTCTCCCTCCGTTTTCTATTTGCATTCTCTTTTGGTTGAAAGATTTGGTTACATCCCTCCTTTCTTATCCGATTGCCTAATTTTTCTCTGAGGCCTCCTGTCTCCAGTGTCATCTAGTGTCCCTAGGTGATCTATTTTGGGTCTCTGCTGAGTATCTAGAATAAGCTTGCATTAGTCAGAATAACCTGCTCTCATCACCTACACTGTCATGCAAATGGTACTCAGTGATATTTATTGCTCTTCACAGACACCACAATGACTGCTGCTGCATTGAACGATTGTTTTTCTGATACTAATGTTTGGATGATAGCTAATTTTCATATGTATAATGCTGATGAAATGGTGCCATCGTGGTATAGGCCTGCCCTACAGAGAGATCTATTAGTTATCTTCCATCCTGCATGCTTTCTCGATGTTTCCTCTGTTCAAACTTTCTATTCCTGGAGAACTTCTGATTTTCAGCTTCCTTTTAAGGTTTATTTTAAACTATTCATTGATTTTGCAAAATTGTTTTCTTATAAATGTCTCAGCTATAAAGACTTACATTGCTCAGCTCAAGGTACAGACAAAAATCCAAGTATCCGGTGGTTCACTTCAAAGCAAAACAAAATGTCCAATAAATCAGTCGTATTTACTGAATACTTACCATGTGCAGGACACTGTACTTACACTTGGGAAAGTACAAACAGCAATATAACAGACACATTTCCTGTCCACGACAAGTCTACAGTCTAGAGGAAGGAATAGTCTCAGAACCCTAGCAGCATTCATCCCACCTCCTGTGTCCATCCATTTGTTTGTGGATTACAATGTTGCTGCTGAAATAATCATTATGAGAAGGAGTAGTAGCCAAAAGAGATTTAGTTAGTATTCGTGGAGCCACCAAAGTAATATGACTCTCTCCACTTTGTTATGGGTGGACTAACTGACCCAGGACTTCCCTGACTGATGATAATGCTCCTGAATGACAGTTCTTCCCTAGCTTCTCTGCCTCCCTGTTCATCTGCTCTCATAATATCCATGCTAATTTCTTTCCTTTTACCCAGCTTCTCCTTTCTTCGGCCATCGTCTTCCAGCGCAGTCACTGAAACCGTCTCAGGCGCTCTCCCCAACTCCCCAGTGCCTGAGAACTTACTTCCAGGCATTTGTCATTCATTCTCAACCTGATTCAGGGGAAAGAGGAGGAAGATAGAATGACATAAATGCTTTTTATCCTTTCCAAGAGTCACCCTCACCAATCCTACAACTAGTTCAAAGTGGTCACTTCCAGACAAAGCAGATGGCATTACGGTCTCAGTTAAAACATGGACGATTGGACAAAATGACTTCAAAGGCCAGAGGGGAGAAAACCCTTCATTCTTTCTTTTTCCAAATAGTTACATCTGGCCTCTTGCCCTGAGGCTGTGTGTTTGTGCTGGACCACTCTCCCCTATCTAGGGAGAGAGTCAGACTTGCCTTTTGGAAATGATGTTGTCACCTTCCTAATTTCCTCATGGGTCACAGTTCATTAAGCTACAGGGAAGGCTTGAAAATGTGTTTTAAGATTTACTGATTTGACTTTCTCCCATTCTATGCAATCAGGTGCCTGTTTTTGTTTTATTAACCCCCTTGAGATGTTATCATGAGGAGAGAACATTCACAGATCCAAGTATCTGCAAGGCTTGTAAAACATCTGCTACACAAATTTGAAGGGACACAATATTGTGTAAGATTTTGTGGAACTGAGATGCCTAAGTAAGCTGATAGCCCACGATGTGGTCATCATCTTCAATCTCGCCATCAGGGATCAGACTCTGCTTGACACACAATAGTCAACTATCTCTAGGCTCCAAGTCTTTAGGAGATGTGGACAGGTTGGGAAGACTTATAGTTAGAAAATATGGTTTCTAAGGAAAGATGAAAGAAATTTTATGTTTTTGCCTGAAGAAATGAAGTTAGAGGTATTTCCACGTGTATGAATGTATATATATATATATACATGTGTATATATATATATATATATATATATATATATATATATATATATATACATGTATGAATTTTTATTCCATGAGAAGCAGTGAGGCTTAGAGGATAGAGAGTAGGCCTGAGAATGAGGAGGACCTGGGCTCTAATCCTGGCTCTGCCACATGTCGGCTGAATGACCTTGGGCAAGTCATATAATTTCTCTTGGCCTCAGTTACCTCATCTGTAAAATGGAGATTAAAAGCATGAGTCCCATGTTGGACAGGGACTGTGTCCCACCTGATTAACTTGTTTCTACCCCAGCACGTAGAACTGGGCTTGTCACACATTAAGCACTTTACAAGTACCGTTATTATTATTATTACTTTTGAATGTACGGTGTGGAGTTTGCTGAATTACTTCAAAGAATGTTGCCCACTTATTACACAAATGACTACATATGAAAGGCAGAAATAGGCTAAAGTTGCTGCAGGAAGATGTAGATTTAGCTTTTCTGGCAATAAGGGGGGGGGGGGGGGCGGTCAAATATTAGAATGGTAAGAACAGATATTGTGACTCTCTGTACATTTTAAAGCAACTCTGAATTTAGAGTCTACCTGCCGGAGAACAAAGAGGTGAGCCTTTTAAAGGCTCCTGTGGATACTAAGTATCGACTTATTTTAGGGAATGTGTGCTTTCTAAGTAGCCACTGAACCTGTCCTTCAAAGTTTTTACTGTGCTTTTAAAAAACATGAAATTGTTAAGTATACACCTTTATAGTATGGAAGTTTATATATGTACTTTATAGTTGTGGATTCCTATTACATTGAATCCATGATGTGGTCAGTAGCCTCATGAGTCAATTCAAAGACTGCTGACCACTTATTACACAAATGACTAACGCCTTACTACAAATGAGATTGACTGTGTCTGCTGTCATATAATATGAGAAGTATTCTAAATTCTGCCACTTGGTTCATAAACTGACATTAGTCAAGGCTGATGTGTCTTTATCTTTTCTTTGAACTACTTAACCTATCCTTGCCTTTATAGACCTCATTGTTCTCACTGTTGGCAAGCCATTGTGTTCTCAAGAAAATACTACACACCTAAAGTTTCAGGCTTTATTTTGCCATCATATTTAAAGAGAAAGAAAGAAAATGTGATAAGAACCAGGAAATGGGATACGTGAACAAGAGAACAGAGTAGGGAGAGGATTTGGGGCACAGGTCACAGAAACTATGCAACTGAGATTGTGAATTCAATACCATTTTCCATGGCACAGAATGAAAAAGGTAGTAAGGTTGACAGGGGTGGTAGGTGGAGAAACCTTAGTAAAGCTGAAAGAAGAATGTCAAGAAGTATGAGAGGAAACAAGCTACAGATGAAGTCATCTATTTTTAATTTCACTAATTCTCTTAAATGATCCAGAGAGCCTAGGGAATAAGATCAATGGTATCTGGGTTACTGCTGAGAATCTTTTCACTAGTTGCTGGCACAGGGAATCTGAGATGTGGATGGGGATATGGACACCAGTCATGGAGGAAAAGGTAGACAAGAGGAAAAACAAACACTTCTGCCCTATTACAGGGATAAAATGTGGGTTGAGGAAGCTTTGTTAGAAAGAAAGTTAGGCTATCATTTAGAAAATCAGAATGCACCATAGAATCCAGGACCTATTATTGGAAAATCCAGGACCTACTACCTATAAAGTCCCAAAGAAGACTTTTCTAAAAATCAGTTTGCTTCTCTCATCTCTAAACCTGACTCTCTTTATTGACATTTTTTTTTTGTAAGTTTTTGATGTGCTCAGGATGTTCAGAATATAGACACAGCCCCATTACTATTCACTAGAGTTCCTGATGACACACAGGTGAACTACATGCCTTCACTTAAAATGATAAAAGCCCATTAAAGTGAAATTTTAGAGTTCTTAAGCCTCACCAGTGATGTCTATTTTATTCTCTGTGGTAAGTAGGATTCAGTCTGCTGCATGGTCACATGCCTCACTTAATTTGCTTGCAAACTTTGCAGACTGCGTATTTATTGATTTGATTTGAAATAACATGCAACAGAGAGTACTATATGATTAAGAAGGATTCTGATAGATTTGATATTATTTACGTTTCAAAGAGCTTGGGCTTGAAAGTATTTATGTTGTTATATGCTGCCCTCTTCTGGTGACTACCATTTTTATTAGCATGAACTACCTGATCAAAATGTTTAAACAATCCTTTGTTGATATGGTTTGTCAAAAAATATCCACGGTTTTCCTCAACGTCTGCGCAAGAATATTAAATTTAGAGAAAATTACTGAATTTCCGATATTAAAACAAGGACGGCATTAAATTATTTCCTTAGTTGCAGTCCTAGCTCTCTTAAAGAATGAATGCACAACTTTTAAGCCTAAAGTAAAACTAGTATCTCAGTCTGTCTTTGCTTGAATATTACTACATACTACTCAAGAACTCGAAACAGATAAGAAAGAAGCAAGAAAGAAGAAAGAGCAATTCTAAGTGTACGCTGAAGGTAAGTTCATTGTGGGCAGGAAATATGTCTACCAAGTCTGTTATATTGTACTCTCCCAAGTGCTTAGTACAGTGCTCTGCAGTCAGTACTGTATAAAATACACTTGATTGACGAACATCCTTTTAGTGCTTAGTGTTATTTGGAATTTCCTAAACTAGTTCATCCCCCTTTCTACAATTCCCTTCAATAATGTATTACTAAACCATGAATTATTGAGAGTCAGGAAAATGTCCTAAAGAAATTGATTCTATTTTACAGTACATTTATGAGTATTTTTTATTTATAAGTTCTTCTAATAATGTGTACAGTGATTCAAACCCCTAGGACATCAAAATCCAACTGTGGTGATGTAAGGATGACTCTTAAAAAGTTGAACAGAACACCATAGGAAACACTAAAAATAAAATCACAGAGAGACACGACGATTATTAATCAATATTACCTCAGCATTGCGTTTCATAGCAATATTTTTTCCATCATTCCACACAAATCCATGATATAAATGAGCTTCCTCATCCCTATTTTATAGCTGAAGAAGCTGAGCTTCAGTGTATGTCACTAGTAGATCTAGAATTAGAATTCAATGCCGCAAAGTCTCAGCCCATTGTTTATCTTCTGGGACCTAATAATAGAAACTAAGCTATGATAAATGTCCTGGCATTTTATTTTTAAAAACAAGTTTCCCCAGAGTTCAACAAATTTATGTGATAAAGATAAATAATAAAACGAAATCCTGAGCAAAAGAGAAACCATGAAAGTAGAATATGGGGTTTTTTCTTTTAATTTATTCTACTTAATTTTGAGAGTTAGGCTGCATTGTTTATAATCATTTTGGGTCTGAAGGACCTTCTTATGGATTTTTGTTAAAAATCTTCAAATTAAATAGTGGAATTAAGCATGTATACATGTGATGGTTGAGCAAACTTCTGCAGCATACTGGAATAGAGCTGCACTTCCGGATGAACAGTTGGTTTGCAGAGAGCAGGTTTATTTAAACCAAAAGCTAATTTGAATAGGGCTTTGGTCACACTGAAGAGGGGCCCGTTAATGCACTGTGAACAACAGCTTTAAATGCATGGGGAAGTTTATAAAGGGATCACTGAAGACATGGATTTTCTAGTCGATGTAGGTATACAGACAAATAGCTAAGCCTTTGATTCCATCCAAAATGAGAATCTTGGAATAAAGCACCAGTTTAATTCTGAAAAAGGGAACCCCGAGGTAGAAATAAACTTAACTTCTCTTTCAGTGACCTATGCTCTTGGGTTCTAATTTATTCACTTGTCAACCGTATGAATGCTTCATTAGCTCCAACCATTGATTTCAGTGGCCAGTGCTATTTTTCCTGTTTATTACAATATATTGTCTCATTGTTGCCGCCCGCTTGCCGTCAGTTGAATTTCCCACACAGTATACAGGAAGCAGCTCCATGGCATCAGGCTTCCTTAGATTGATTCTCTCAGGGACCGAGGGACCTGCCCACTCTTCTGTTCTTTGTGTTGAAACTCCCTGAGACTCTCGGTAAATTTGCCTCACGGACACTTCCTTCCTAGCACCTAACACAGAGACGTTCGCCTAATCATGTCTGCTCCCACTAGAGGCTCCCACGCAGCCCCTGGGAAAAAGGCTCCCCTTATCAGTGTTTAAAATTGTGTCATTTCTTTTTACATACGATGTTTATTGTCCTTAGAGCCTGCCTCTGTGGGAACGGGGGTTTCAAAGGTGACAATGGGGAACCACTGAACAAAACCGGGGAAATCATCCAGTCTGGATGTTTTGTTCCTTCCAATCCTCCTTCGTAAGGAAACAAACAACAACAATGAAAACACAAATCAATGCAGTGTTCAGAATTTTATGATACTGAATTATTTCTTCAATAAAAGGTTACTCCCAGGGAACCAACTACAATTTTCCAGTTAAATATAAGTCTCACAAAGCTCGATGAAATGTAGCTCGCAGAAGAACTCTATGTTAGAAGGGATTCACTACAGCTAAGAGATCTTTTGGATTTTCAACCCTGAGACTTTTAGTTTTGGGTAGATTTTTTTTTTTTTTTGGACACTCCTCTAGGAAAGCTTAGGATTTTATCTTGGTGGAACCAAAAAGAGGGACAGCTATTCCATGTTTGCGTACCCAATTCAAAGTTAGGGATACTCTTAAATTCACTGGAGTCTCCTTTTATTCCAAGGCCCTTTAAGATTCAACTGGATCATGGAAGTTTTCAGAAGTGCTTGCATTTGGTCATACAACCAAAATAAACTTTCGTTTTTGTCATTTTATCCCATTATCTGAATTGTATTCCAAACATGGAATAAAATGCAAACATTATGCAGTAAATTTAATAATCCCTCTTCAAAATCAAGCACCATCATTTTTAATGATTATTAATTTACACTCCTATAAAGAGTTTCCTCTAAGGAGCTCATTAACAACTAGAAAATCTGTCACAATGAGATGGTTGACAGATGAGATCAATTTCACAACCTCCCTCTAATTCTTTGGATGACTCCTGAATACCTGTGGAATGGTTTCCAAAGTGGAATATCCCCACAGAAGGAAACAAGATTATGTAGGTGTTATGGAAATTCATCTACACTGTGAAAAACGACAGGTAGTACAGGAGAACATCTAAGCTTCCATTCCAGTGCTTAGATGAATACAACATTGTAAACACCTAACAAATTTTTTCCTGCTTGTGAGCTTGTTAGCTTTTTTATGGACCTAATGAAAAATCAAATTTGGTGGATTTGCTTGTGGGATTTGATTCAGCTAGGATAATCCTCTCAAAATTTTGCTGTTTATGTAATCTTCTCTAAAAGATCCAAATTAGTTCTAGATTGATTCACTTGAAGGAGTTCCCCAATATTCCAGGTTTACACATGGAGAAACTGAGAGGAAGAGGTGTCAAGAAATGTATGGTCAGAGGCAAGGCCAAGACTAGAATCTCTTTGCACAGGCTGGTTAAAGGAGGACTTGCCCACTTTGAGAAAACGAGAGATCAGTCACTCTACCTACATATTCAATCATTTAAGGGCTTAACAAATACCAAAACTGTTATTATTATTAATCAATCATGTTACCATATTACCTTACTGTGTGCAGAACACTCTACTAAGCATTTGGGAGAGTGCAATAAAACGGAGTTGGAAATCTTCTGAGATTGGACTTTCTGATGCTTAAAAAAATAATAATAATAATGTTGGTATTTGTTAAGCGCTTACTATGTGCAGAGCACTGTTCTAAGCGCTGGGGTAGACATAGGGGAATCAGGTTGTCCCACGTGGGGCTCACAGTCTTAATCCCCATTTTACAGATGAGGGAACTGAGGCACAGAGAAGTTAAGTGACTTGCCCACAGTCACACAGCCGGCAAGTGGCAGAGCTGGGATTCGAACTCATGAGCCCTGACTCCAAAGCCCGTGCTCCTTCCACTGAGCCACGCTGCTTCTCCAAAAAAAAAGGCAAATGCCCTCAGTCTATCCTTTTTCTTGATGACTATGGCTATCTTCCTTCCTTATGCATGCTGAGCATCACAACATTTCTAAGGTTTCTTATTATAAACAGATGAGGATCCTGAGGAGAGTGGACTAAGTCCAGAATTTACAAATTTCTGGAAGTACCCCATATGGGAGGGTGGAGGGGAGGGAAGGGAAGGGAAAGATGGTATGGAGGGATTGACGAGGAACTTAAATTAAATATGGTTCAAATCTAAGTGGTCAGGCTGGCGGTTAAAACCATGGTGTGAATAGGTTCTTATTTGTTTTTGAATAGATTTGCTGTTAGAAATGTATTATTTTTGAAAAGAGTTTGAGAACCCAGTTTCATCACAGATGAGACACAGATGTGCGCTGTGCGGCTGCAGCTAGCTATTCAAACAAGAATAAAGGAAAAAGATCCTTGGATATAATTGGGGTGGTTATTATGCATGACCGTATTAAATGCAATGTAAACGTTCAAATGATGGGACCAAACATAACAACGGATGATACCTTGGAAGAACGGAAATGATGCAAACAAGAGTTTCTATGTTCCCAACTAGTTCTGGGGAACGTGGCGGGAAACGAAAGGTCCCCAACATTTAGGCTTTGAGAGGGAGATGCTCTGCGGGTGGCCAGAGAGACTGTTGGTTGCCAGGCATGGTCTGGGAGGAGATTGAGGGCTCATAGTCAGACGTGTAATTCAGGCCCCAGAGAGGATTTTTTGGCCTGAGAAACCGGGTTTGGATAACACAATGTGCTGTGTCTCAAGAGTCTTTGGTCTTAGTTTCTCATCTGTTAGCAACTTTGGGTATATTTTTACAGAACCCAGTGGTTTGGCAATTATTCAGTTAATGTAATCATTGCAGACAGCAAATTCTGTATTTCACAATCTGAAAGTAAATTTATTTTGGGGGGTCTGAAGTATGCCATAGACAAGTTGCAAGGTGAACCAAGTTCCCTTGATATGTTCTTACAGGTGGGTGGTTATAGTTGAGGGGTTAAAGAATGTGGGCTCTCAATCAGCGTATCAGTTTCTTTTTATGCATCAACCTGACTGCCTCAAGGCACAGCAATACCCTTCCTGGACCACTGGAGAAGATCCCAGCCTTCCCTGGAGCCTGGGAAGAGGCAAAGATATCTTCAGTCGGATAGAGGCTTGGAGATGCCATAATCTGAGCAAGCCAGATCATGGCAGAGGTCTAAGAAATGTGCAAAGGTAATGGCACAGGTCTAGGAAATATGCAAAGGTGGGCCAGGCCCTCTGTTCCTGACCTATCTTCATCACTGTTCCTAGATTCTGCAGGCTGCTGGGGCTAGGCAAGAATGCAATGGGTCCCCTCACTCTATAAAATCTTTCTAGGCAGGGATCATGCCTACTGACTCTATTGTATCGTACTTTACCAAGCACTTAGTAAAGTGATCTGCCCACAGTAAGCACTGATAAATACCACTGACTGATTGATTCAGGTTTATGTGTACATAGTCACATGGGAACCCGGTACCCTTCATTTGTCTAAAGACACTCTGACCAGTGAGAACCACCTGCACAGCTTTAAATCTCCCTATTCTTCCTCTTAATCTCTTCTTTTAATCTCCCCTCATAAGCAGTCTTCATTTAATAAACCCTCTGACCGGCACAGAAATTCATTCCTATATTACTGTAACACTGAACTTCCATGTTAATCAGCCAGCAAATGAGTAGTATTCATTGAGTTCCAACAGTGATTTTATGGCATTTATTATGCCCTTACTATGTGCAAAGCACTTTGGTAAGTTCTGGGGTAGGTCTAAACATAACAGAGCAGCAGATAGCCCTTATGGGGCTCTCAACCAATGGGGGTAGACAAATTAAGATAACTGAAACAATGTATTGCAATAAGAACTGCAATCAATAAGTCAAGATGGCACTGCCGATCAATCATATTTATTCACCTTTTACTATGTGCAGAGTACTGTACTAAACACTTGGGAGAGTACGATATAACAGAGTTGGTAGACTCATTCCCTCCAAAAAGGGGTTTACAAGGCAAGAATGGATCTTGAAAGTCCCTCTAGACTGTGAGCTTGTTGTGCTCAGTGAATGTGACTGTTATATTATGTTGTACTCTCCCAAGCACTTAATACAGTGCTCTGTACACAGTAAGCATTCAATTAATATGGTTAATTGAAAGTGAGAGTCCTTAGACTCCCCAGTATCCCAGGTAAACAGTCCTTAGTTATTCATTCATTCATTCAATAGTATTTATTGAGCACTATGTGCAGAGCACTGTACTAAGTGCTTGGAATGTACAAATTGGCAACAGAGAGAGACAGTCCCTGCCCTTTGACGGGTTTACAGTCTAATCGGGGGAGACAGGCAGACAAGAACAATGGCAATAAATAGAGTCAAGGGGAAGAACATCTCATTAAAACAATGGCAAATAAATAGAATCAGGGTGATGTACATCTCATTAAACAAAATAAATAGGATGATGAGGCAGTCTCCCTACAAAACAAACATTGTCAAAGTAGTCTTCCCAGGCACTTAGGGAAGATGGCAGAGCCCAGAGTTGTGGTGTGCTGGGAGAGGCTAGTTAAGGCGACCTGGAGCCCTCGTTTTAGCGGGCCAAAAGTCACAAAGACAGTCCCTGCCCACCCCCTGCCAGTGGTACATGGTAACTTGAGTTTCTAAGGGAAGCTGTAGACACAGCTAAAATGTCCATAGGCTTTCCAACACTTTAAAATGGAGAAGCATTCATTCAATAGTATTTATTGAGCACTTACTATGTGTAGAGCACTGTACTAAGCACTTGAAATGTACAATTCCACAGGCCCGGGAGTCAGAGGAACTTGATTCTGTCAAATTCTTGGTGCGTGACCTTGGGTATGCCACTTTACTTCTCTGTGCCTCAGTTCTCTTGTTCTCTCTCCGAGTTAGACTGTGAGACCTATGCAGGACAGGGACTGTCTCCAACCTACTTTACTGGTATCCATCCCAGTGCTTAGAACAGTATTTGAAACACAGTAAGGACTTAAATTTTCCTCTCAGGATCGCACATGGAGAGTTTTCAGTACTCTACCAACCTCAGCTATGGGAAGGAGAGTCAAGCAGTGGCATTGCCATTCCATTCCTAGCTTGGGCAACGGCTAGCAAGTGGAAGGCGATCTGCTACAAGTCAAAACTCACTTGTGTTGGTCAGCAGGGACAGAGTCGAAGGCAGACTCAAGTTTACTGCACGGAAGAAGGCAACAGTAAACTGCTCCTGTATTTTTACCAAGAAAACTCTATAGCTACACTACTGAATGATTGCAGATGGAGGTAGGGTGTCCTGGGAGAGATGTGTCCATGGAGTCGCTATGGGTCAGAAATGGCCCGACAGCATAAGACAAGACAAGGACTTAAATGCCATAAAAAGTGGTCCCTCACTACTGCTGTATTCTCCCTCTGCCACAAGGGAGAAGGGGCTGCTGGGAGCCTGATGGGACTGGGCGCTCTTGCTATGGGATGACAGCTTTGGAGATCTGGTGTTGAAGGACCAACTGGGCCTCCTGCTGTCTGTTCACCCTCCCACCCCCCCTCCAAATGCCAACAGAGTGCACAGCGCTGGGCTTAGAGTGTAGCAGAGTATATGAGAAGCAGAAGACATGGTTTCTCTCTTCTAGGGGGACATAGAGAAGCAGCATGGCCTAGGGTTTAGAGAATGGGCCTGGAAGTCAGAAGGAGCTGGATTCCACTCCCTGGTTCAACCATCTGTCCACTGTGTGATACTGGGCCAGTCACTTAACTTCTCTATGCCTCAATTACTTCACCTGTAAAATGGGGATTAAAACAGTAAATCCTATGCAGGACATGGACAGTGCCCAACCTGATTAGCTTGTTTCTACCCCAGTGCTTAATAAGTACAGTGCCGGCTGGAACATAGTAAGTGATTAACAAATACCATAACACAAAAAACACAAAAAAACCTAATGCTTTCATTCAAACCAGAAAAGACAAAAAGCACAATCAACAGAACAGAATTGGCAGCTACATATTCTCTGTCAAATGGGAAATCTAAGGCCAGCCTTGTGCGCAGCTTCCCTCTTAAATTTAGGTGGCTGATATGTTTAAATGAAAAGCAGACATCGATGAAACATGCTCCTTTTATATACCTGGAAATCTGAGTTAGGCTCTAAGAGAGTTATGACTCTCTCTACTTAATTTCTTTAATAGAACCTTTCTGCTACCGTTACCGATGTTGATCTTTTTCTTGCCTCAAGGACTGCTTTGTGAAATAGACAGTAACAGCCAAACCACTCTCTAAGGAGAAACAAAGAAATTTTCCTTCTCTAGCTCAATTGGGCGTGTGGTTAAAAGGGCTTCATTTGCCAAACTGTTAACTGCAGTGGGATGATAACATTTTGACTTTCAGGTGAATTGCTACGTTCACATATAATAGATTAAAAATGGAGATCATGTTGAAAACAATAAACTAACAAAAAATATGGCCACCTTGGATGACTCTGAGCCCTGGTGCTATCTGTAGCCCTAAAAAAGTCACTTTGCACCTATGTGCTCAAGTAATAAAAATATGAACGCTGTCAGAAGTCTGGAGATGCTCTCAGGATGCAATGGCATCCTGTTATCTGCTTGATGGGGAACATTTATGTGGGTAGCAAGTCCTAGCTACAATCATATTCTAAACACGTATTGGTTAAACTAGGGAAGAGATCAATAAATCCTTGTTATCCACCTTAATTAAAGAGGGTCTCAGTTCAAGATTCTTCTGCTTATTTATGTTTTCCTGTTATTGCCCTATAAAGCTGTAGGGCTGACCAAGACTTCTCTATGCCCGGAGGATCTGGTCCTTCCCAGGAGGCATATATCTGGCTTAAATCAATCGCTAAGTGATATTTATTGAGCACTTACTGTTTGCAGAACACTGTATAAGTGCTTTGGAGAGTACAGTACAACAGAGTTGGTAGATGTAATCCTTGCCCTCAAGGAGCTTACAGTCTAGTAGAGAAGCTTACAATCTACACTGATCTGCTTCCTCCACATGGCATGCGAACCATTCTCAGTAACAAATGGCGGAAAAAGAGACTCAACAATGAGGTACTGGAATCCAGCCAGCTCACTAGCACTGAGACAATAGTCATAGCAGCCTAGGGAACTCAGGGGAGGAGACTGGGCTTTAGCAGAATTCCCAAGCAGCTGCTCTACTGGGAATAGGAAGGGGACATACATGTGAAGAAAAGATAGAAGAAATGTCTTAAAGGAACGTGAAACCTAGCCTCAAACAATCCCAACTGGCGGCAGCGTGCTGCTGGGAAACCCCAGCAGTAAACAGAGCAGCCTGACTCATGACAATCAGGAGGTGCCTTGCTCTGCTTGATAAGAGAGTTTACCGAAATCAGTAGACTAAGAAATGAAAAAACAGTGAGACAAACACAGCAACGGGGCAAAGGATAATCATTCTATGTTCAAATGTGGATTTTTGACAAACTTGTAGTCACTGAATCTCCCCATCAGCGTGTCACTTTAGTACATAAAGAAGACCTATATATATATTTATACACACACGTATGTATACACACACATACATATATGTATATACAATTTCTGGACAGAGCCACTGCAATATACAGATCGCAGAATGTCAGATTATAATTCATTTTTCATAAGTCAAGTTTTGAATTTTGATTCTCCCCTTTGCATCTGTGTACAGATGTAGAGTAGTGGTTCCTGGCTGCCTCTTGATTCCCCAGCCAATGCCATACAGTGTTACAAAACTCCTGCAGTAGAGTGAAGTGGCTTCTGCTGTGTAATTGGCAGGTTGCCCTTAATGTGTAACTGCCTTCCCAGCATGCCAGGGCAGTGTCTGGTCAGAGCAACACAAAGGCAGATGGGGGGAAAGCACTAACGTTCCCTCATCACTGGCATGAAGCCACCGAAAGTGAGATGTGTCTGAATATGATGTCCCCAAACCCTTTCCCCCTCCATCCCACCACCAAGGGATCGGTCAAATGCTCATCCACCCGTTACCCATCCTCCATTTCCTTTCCTTGGCTCTGAGATAGGACTAGATAGTGTAAAGTAATTGCACGGACTTGAACTCCAGCAATTTAGATTTTCCAAACCAAATTCAGGCGACAGAAAAAACCATTCATATCTATATAATTCCTTTCGATAGGCACAGTGGGGTAAAAGTCTCCATTAAATTACAGTCACTAACAGAACATACCTTCCAAAGGAGGAAGGCACACTTTAAAACTACACAAAGTTAACATTTTGTAAAACTGAATATTATAAAGTCAAAAATACTTTCTAGGACACCACTTTAAAAGTGAGAGTGGCCATGAATGAGTTAAAGACATGTCCTAGATATAAGAGGATGTTAAAAATTGGCCATCGCTTTTGCATTGAGACAGAAAAGAAAGCAGTGGGGGTTGATACACTTTCCGAGTACAAGAGGAGGTAGGGAGAAAGATAAGAGGAGGCGGAAAAGAAGGAAATGAGAAGATTCAGCCAACTAGTGGTGAAAGTTGTACTCTGCCAAATGAAAGAAATACTTTATGAATAAAAATATAGCCTGACAACCTTTGGCCTGCTGCTGCTACTCCTGAGATATTGTGGAGCATGAAAACTGAGGCAACTGCCTCCATCCCACCTGTACTTGCTGAGCTAAAGACCTGCACTGTGCACATGAAGAGAGGGGGCAAAAGTGAGAGAAGTGAGAGAAGTGAGAGAAAAGTTGGAAAGAATTAGGTAATCTAGAGCAGCAAAGAACCTGACAATGACACCCTTCTAGCAGCATTCTGCCAGTTGTCATTTGTATTGCATCACTGTTGCTTTGAGGTGTGATACATTTTGTTCCCCCCACGTCCCATTGAGTTGTTTTCTTAGCCTTCCCCTCTTCCTCATGATTAGGCTCCCCTTCTGGGTTTGGCACCGTGTCTGAATCAGTGTCTTTCTATTTCTTCCCAGTGTTTTGTCTCGTGCTCATTGTGATGTAAACCCTGAATGCATACTACCACTGTTAGTTTCTGTTTCATCCTGATAATGGATATAATGTGCAAGAGGAGGTTTAGTCCAGTTTTTACCACAAAGAATTGTTAGCTTTTATTATATGAAAAACACTTTCTGGAATTGTCATTTTCCATGAATGAGTCTGGTTATGAGTCACTGGATTTTGTGTGTGTCTGTGTGCATGTATGTGTGTAGAAATTTTTTCTCAATTGCTGCTTTAAAATCCCACTTCTTCCCTACTCAACTTTTCAGAGTAAGGTTTTTCTCCCATTCCTGACTGTTTATTGAACCTCTGCTGTGTGTAGGTGCTCTCTCTCCGGTGATCCTATAGAGAAAAAAATCCCCCTGACCCTAAAGAAAAAAAATCCCCTCTGATTCCATAGAAAAAAATCCCCTGCCTTAAAGTAAATGATTCAGCATTGGTCAAAATACATCATTTCCTGCAAAGGAAGTGGACAATTCATTTGTGTGCCCTTGGTTTAACATAACGGTGAGAGTTAGTGAGGCTGGATAATCACTAACTAGGAACTTCTGCTGTTCAACTGATCATTTCCCCCTCTAGACTATAAGCTCTTTGAGAGTAAGGAACATACATACCCACCAACTCTGTTATCTTGTCCTCTACCAAGTGCTTAGTCCAATACTATGCCCACAGTAAGCACTCAATAAATATCATTTTAAAATTATATTTAAGTGCTTACTTTCTGTCAGGCACAGTACTAATGCAGGGGTAGATACAAGCTAATCAGGTCAGACACAATCCATGTTCCACATGAGACTCACATTCTTAATCCCCATTTTGCAGATGAGGTAATTGAGGAACAGAAAAGTTGACTTGCCCAAGGTCATACAGCAGACAAGTGGAGTCAGGATTAGAACCCAGGTCCTCTGACTTCCAGCCTCGTGCTCTTTCCATTGGGCAACTCTGCTTCTTGTAGGCCATGTTCCTTCTTGGTTGATGGATTGATTGATAAGATCACCCCACCAGTGCTGTGGGGCGGGGGGGGGGGTGGGGTGGGGAGGGGGAAGAACAAAGGGAGCACATCAGGGTGACACAGAAGGAAATGGGAAATGAGGAAAAGTGGGGCTTAGACTGGGAAAGCCTCTTGGAGGAGAAGTGCCTTCAATAGGCTCTGAAGGAGGGGAGACTAATTGCTTGGCGTATTTGAGAAAGGAGAGCATTTCTGACCAGAGGCTGGATGTGGGCCAGGGGTCGGCGGGCAGACAGGTGAGATCAAGGCACAGTGAGAAGGTTAGCATCAGAGGAGTGAAGTATGCAGGCTGAGTTATAGAAGGAGAGAAGTGAACTGAAGTAGGAGGGGGCAAGATGATGGCCAATCAATCTAATATAGGGCTTTTTTGGTCCTAGGCAAGGGGGTTTAAAGAGCATCCCTTTAGTCAATCCCCCTAAAGCGATGCTCTGCCATGACTTCCTGGTTTTACCAGGAGGTACTCTGCAGGAAAATGGTGGAGGAGATGCAGTTGGCCCAAGCATCTATGACTTAGTCATGTTACACTTGCCATTCTCCCCACCAGTGCCCTGCCTGATGGTGATTCTCAGAAATTATGAGTATCCAGGGCCTGGGACTCCTGGCATTGCCCCATTTAATCTCCCCCGATTCCAGCTGAGTCCACAGATGTCATATGAAAGCCATAGCTTTTTTGGAAAGTAAGTCCCTACCGAAAGCCAAGCCAAGGCGAGGGAGAGTGACTCTAGAGTTAAAGTCCAACCCTCTTTTTTTTTTGGTATATGTTAAGCGCTTATTATGTGCAGAGCACTGTTCTAAGCGCTGGGGTAGATACAGAGTAATCAGGTTGTCCCATGTGAGGCTCACAGTCTTAATCCCCATTTTACAGATGAGGACACTGGGGCACAGAGAAGTTAAGTGACTTGCCTACAGTCACACAGCTGACAAGTAGCAGAGCTGGGATTCGAACCCGTGACCTCTGGCTCTCAAGCCCTCTTCTTCCTTATCCTCACAGGAGCCCCGAGCCATTTCGAAAAGAGGCTTTGACCACTTCTTTCCAGCAGAAACCCAAACTTATAGTCTCCCTCAGTGGTAGCATCCAGAACAAAGTGTTTAAGATCTAGTGATTTTAAGTAAAGGGCAGAGAAAGGAGAATAATCAGAGCCTAGGGAATCTGAAATGGCTAAGATTAGGCAGATGACAACTTAGTAGCTCTTCACTCAGCACTGATTAAAGACTCTTAGTCATCACCTAAAAAACAGCTTAAGGAGATCTCTTCCAATGCAGGGTCATTTCGTCTTTAAACTGTCTTTGTATTGAGTTCAAAGGGATCAGGAAATGAACTTCTTGTGGAGTTATAGGTCAAGCCTCACCCGGCTTTAGGTAGGTGACAGAGACCAAGATGTGGGATGATTCGCAAGTTGTAAAAGTGGGTTTAAAAGTCTGAAGTGATCTGTGAATCACAGTCCTTTATTTGCAAACGTCTTCTTTGGACCTGGTGGTTGCTATCCATTTTATCTTCATTATGTAAACAGTGGTTTAGTTACCCATAGACACACCAAATATATCTTATCCAGCCTAACAAGAGTAAATTGGGAATACATCATATTTAGGTAGCTATCACCTAGAGGGCATGTCAAGAACAACTGTTCTTTACTTCAGGTCAGGGTTAGATCTAAGGATTTTGGCACCTTGTTCTGGTTGGACAAGCCTTTGCCTTGCTTCTGCCATTTATGTAAGAGGATAGATAAACCCAATTATGTTGGCACTGACTGGTCTCTGTATTCTGCACTGATTTGGAAGACGGATGCATGCTTGTGGGATTTAACAAATTTTAGAGTGAAAATGGAAGAGGGTATGGGGACACTGGAAATACACATAAAATGGCTGCATAGAGATGATCAAAGACGCTAAAAGAAGAGAGAGAAATGGAAAGTACCTTTTGGTAATGAAGTCGTCATAAAGGGAACTTCTCTTAAGACATGGCATTACAGTAAGAACAATAATAGATAATTATGGTAGTTGTGGGATTTTAATAGCATTTATCTAGTGCCCACTGGATGCTGTAAGTAATATTGATAATATATTATCATACTATATTATAATATATGAATTATAATATACAATACTAAGTGCCAGGCTGGAAAGTGCAGTAATACAATTACTATGTACTAAACGCTGGAGTGTACTAAGTGAATTCTATTAAGTAGTTGGGAAGTGTGAAATAAGGATGTCACATGTTTTCTGCCCCAAAGAGTTTACTCTTTAATTGAAGAAACAGGCATAAAAATATTTACAAATAAGAGTATCCAAGTACATCTGAATGTACATTGAATATGTGTAAGTTGAGGATGGGTATAGCTAAATGCCTAAGTACCAGAGTCAGCTAATGGGTTTATATATCTTGAGGCATCTAGGTGATGTTGGTGTTTATTAAGTAGCAGTAATAGTATTCACTAGGTGCTTTACTGTATTCAGAGCACTATGTTTTGAAGCACTGTAAGAAACCCTAAGACAGATACAACTTAATATGCATGTTTCCATCACACCCGGGATCCACAGTCTAAAAGCTAAGGAAAATACTGTTTTCCCCACTTTGGAGATGAGGAAACTGAGGCATGAAGAAATTAAGTGACTTGCCCATGGTCACCAAGGAGGCCAGTGGCCATGCCAGGACTCAAACCTGGGTTTTCTAACTCCCAGTCCCTAGGTCTTTCTACTAGTCATGCTGCCCCTCTGATCCCCTGCCCCTTCCCAAAAAAGCATTTTAAAAAATCCCATGTTGACAGTGATGATAAAAATAATAATAAAGTCAATTTCAGACATCTAAAATGATGGAGCAGTAATCCAGGATGCACAATTGCCTAATTGTTCTTGTCTCCCTAAGTTTTTAAAAGGATGAAAATTTTATATTTCATATGAAGTCTATTTTTTTCTTTTTTAAACATAGTACTCTGTTTAGAAAGACTTCAGTTTGAAAAATGTTAAAATTAATAAACTGCATCTTTTGTTTTTGAAAAATACAATTCCCTACCTTAATCATACCCACAGGCAGAAAAGACTTTGACAAATAATTGTCTTTTTGTCATTCACGCATGAAATGCCCAACATTGTTTGAAAACCTAATTCTAATGAACCTCAAATAGAGTCTCAGAATTCCCCAGATTATGGACAACTATATTCATATAACTCAGTCCCTGAAAGCGGAATTTGACGAATATCCCAGAAGAGAGAGATTGCATTTGCTTCTTGCATGTTTCCAAGATTTCATCTGTTAAACACACCACAAAGTCATTAATATTCTTCTAGCTCAACAAGGCAATCATTTGAAAATGCTTCTCTTCCATGCAAACCACACCACGACATTTGGAGAGCATCATTTTACCAAACGATGAGAAGTATCATGGTCTAATGGATAGAGCACAAGCCTGGCAGTCAGGAGGACCTGTGTTCTAATCCTGACCCCATCAACTTGTCTGCTGTGTGACCCGGGCAAGTCACTTATCTGTGCTTCAGTTATCTCATTTGTAAAATGGGGATTAATAATGTGAACCCCATGTGGGATATGGACTGTGTCCAAAGTGCCTCGCACAAAGTAAGCCACTTTACAAAGAACACATGTATATACACACACACACACACACACAGCCACTGAACTCAACCAAGCATCTCTGTGAGAATCTTGAAAGAATGCTGGCCAAGCAAGTCTTTCCTGTATGAAATCGGTATTGGCTTGATAATTGGGAAATAAAAAAATTTTGAGTTTAAGTTATTTAGATAATATTTTTATAGTATTAATCTCTTTGAATTTGGAAGTACCCAAGAATCTAATTCATACATCATCTAGCTTTTATACAATTTCTGGTACCTCTCACTACTTTCATCATGTGTCCATTGCTGAAATGGCCAAAATCAGATACTCAGAAAATTGAATGCCTTTAGCAAATATAGGCAATTAAGTTTTTTGAAGTGCCTTCTTATTTTTTAAATTATCACTTTTGTGGGTTCATTGATGAAAATATCCTGCTTATATGAATTCATTTCCTATATGTATATATATAGAGAGAGAGATATATATATGATGATGGTGATGCTTGCCAGTGTGCAGGGGTATGGTTGATTAGACTAATGGATAATTGGCAGTACATTCCACATGTCATATATTCCCTCTGTCCTTTGCTGAGCAGTTGAGTTCCTTACTTATTTCCCCATCTTTGTTTCCATGACAACTGCTCTCAAACAATCACCCTGTTTCAAATCGTTGCTCAACAGGCTGACCTGTCTTCAGCTGATGACTTCCTACTGGGCTACATCCATCTATTATGGCATCCCATCATTTAAGGTTTCCCTCCATTGGATCTTTAAAGAGTTTTCTCAGTCCACCCTGTTTGGGTTCAGTCATTTCAGCTTGCCCTGAGGAGCCTTGATAGGAATAAACTGAAAGCTCTGTCTGCCAAATCTATTAATATTCAACTTTCCAAAGTGCTTAATACTGGCCTCTGCACACAGTAAGTGCTCAATAAATACCATTATTTGATTGACTGATTTCCTGCAGATCTCCCATATCTGTTCTGCTAAAAGATCATTTTTGTAGCTACATTATGATCTGAAGACCCACCAATTCAGAAGGCTGAGTATGTTGTTTTTTATGGTATTTGTTAAGTGCTTACTACGTATCGAACACTGTTCTAAGCACTGGGGTAGGCACAAGTCTATTAGGTTGGGCAGAGTTCCTGTCCCATTTAAGTAAGAGGAAGAGCAGGAAAACTGAGACACATGGAAGTTGAATGACTTGTACAAGGTCATACAGCAAGCAATTAGTAGAGCTAGGATTAGAATCCAGGTCCTCCTACTCCCAGACCCATGATTTTTCTACTAGGCCAAACAGCTTCTCAGCAGTCTGGCCACGCTGCTTCAGGGCTCTGTCTTTAAGGATTTGGGGTCACAGTGATAAAGAGCCTTAGAAAGTTTCCCCGGTCAGCACTTTCAACTTTTTTCTTAAAAATACTAATGGTCATACATCTCTGAAGTCTTGTAACATTTCTATAGTATTCCAAGCGTTGAGGAAGAGACTGGGTTAGTGCTTAAGAATTATAAAGATGATGATGGTATTTGTTAAGCGCTTACTATGTGCGAAGCACTGAATCCCTGCCATCAGAGTATTTCCCATTTTTCATGACCTTAACTGTGGAGTTTGCTTTATCGAAAGGTGGAGTGCATGCGGAGCGTTGAACTAAGGGTAGGTGGCAAACTGGGTAATTTGCTTCTCACAATATATCATTGTCCTTAATTTTAAAAGATGGAGTCACATTTTAGCCAATGCTCTATACCACTCATAGGAGCCCATGGTAATGGATAAGATATTTGGTGCCTCTCTGTCCACCCTCGCCATTCAACTTTATGAGACAATAGTGACATTTGGTTATATTCTATTTGTCTGTGCAGCCCTATGATAAAGAAAGTGCCCTAAAATTCACCTGCTTCACCAAAATCAAAGCTGTCTCCCCAGAAGACCACACCTGGAGAACCTTAATCTTATGTTGCTGTAACAACTAAAAACGGACAGATAGATATAGGACCATGGTAGCCAAGTGGAACAAACATAGCCATGCAGGAAGACATTGTCTTTAGGTGAACACGATGTATTCACACATCAGTCACAACCATCCACATCAGTCATTCATATTTATTAAGCGTATTTATTAGTACAGTGCCAAGCACTGTACTAAACACTTGGGAAAATACAATGTAACGGCAGCGTGGCTTAGTGGAAAGAGCACGGTCTTGGGAGTCAGAGGTCATGTGTTCTAATCCCAGCTCCACCATTTGTCTGCTGTGTGACCGTGGATAAGTCACTTAACTTTTCTGTGCATCAGTTACCTCATCTGTAAAATGAGGATTAAGACTGTGAGCCCCAGTGGGATGACCTGATTACCTTGTACCTATCCTAGCACTTAGAACAGTGCTTGGCACATAGTAAGTGCTTAATAAATACCATTATTATTAAACAGAGTTAGTAGACACATTCCTTGCCCACAGTGAGCAGTCTAGAGGGGAAGTACACCAGTCCTCCTCCTCCTAATACTATTACTATTTTTGATAGTTTCCTACCACTAGTGCTATTAGTAAGGGAAGGGATTTGGGGCACCTGCTGTAGGGTAAGGGAGTACGGATGGGAACTCGCCTTCAACACTGTGATCTGTGAAAATGAAGGTCAATGATACCTGGTGTAAAGCAAACTGCTCTGATGGAGGATGGGTGAGAGGGAAAGGGTGGAAAGGAGTTCCATGTCCTTGTTTCTCCAATTCCTCTCCCCACCCCCATCTCTACCACCTTTCCTGTCATTATGGCTAAGAGCTTCACAAAAATCTGAGGCTACAGCAGATCAAAGTATAGTTTAATCTATTTTCTGCAACATAAAAAAATATTCTCCATTCAGATGATGTACACTAAGATAAACACTTGGAGATTCATAAATGCGGTGGACACTATTTTTGGAATGGGACCATCTATAGTCCTCATATTCTATTCTCCTTTTTGGAATAATAAAACAAAACCTTGTCATTTTGAGGAAGTATGTGAAGGTTTTTGTTTTTTTAGCAGGAAAAAAATAAATATAGAGAATGTTATTTCGGGAATTAGAAAAAGTACCAAAATTCACACGGGAAAGTACATTTTACAAGAGGACTTTAAAAGAATCATTCTCACTAACTTCATATCATATTTGCTTTTCTGAATTCACGGTGGTATGAACGATTCACTAAGAAGATTCTAAATGAATTGGCAATTTGAAATTTGAACAATTAATATTCTGTGACTCTTCAGGGACCAGGACTGCTGGATAAAGACAGAAACCATTCTGCTTTGACAAAATGTTGTGAGGTATTAGATTGTCCTTTTTTCAATGATTAAATGATATCTAATCCATCGAATTGTAAAAACTCTACCAAGAGGCCTTCTAGCAGGAGCACCCAGGTCAGTTGACTAAAAAAAAAGTGCACAATCTCCTTAATGGAAGATAAATGGATGCCCTGTAGGCTTTCATCTGTCACACTAATCTCCAAAAGCATCTCATATTCAACTAAAGTTAAAAAGACTGTTAAGACAAGTTTCACTAGTCCAGTAAACTAATACTTGTAGCTTCCCTCCTATGCCCTACACATGTGAAATGTTTCAAATGTTTGGAAAGAACCTTTCCACCATTTTGGGCAAGGTTGATTCAGTGAACCCAATGTGAGATAATCCAAAACAATTCAGGGTCAATGAAGGTTGGGAAAATATTATAGGAGGCCTGAAGCTTTGATGGAAAACTTCTTTGATGTAAAGATTATAAAACACACAGTTTCTAATCTGACAAATTTTGAGCTGCAAAGCATAATATCTAAACATTCCTCCTCTGTCATAACAATTTAATCCCTTAAGAATGTGATTTAAATCATGGGGGAACAAAGGTTACCACCAAATTCATGAAAAAAGAAACTTACTTCAGACACCTAGATAGAAAAAATGTGAGACCCATTAAATTATATAACAAAATGTAAATTGATGGGTACTGGCAGGTCACTTTTAGTTTAAGGTATGTGAAATAGTTTTATTTCAGAGTTGAGCAGCAGCTGAACAATAATTTCTCTTTCCCTCTCTCCTGTGTTCATGTTCATTCTCTCTCTGCTCCCCACCCCCCTGCCCAGGTTACTTTTTAATTTAGTTTTTCCACCTTTGGTTAAAGAAAAAAATTGCCCATATGGAAGAATGTGAAAATAATGCTAAGCTTAATATTTAAGTTTACCAAATAGAATAGCGCAATCACTTACTTCAAAGATTATTAAAAAGCTTTGCGTGGCTCAGTGGAAAGAGCACGGGCCTGGGAGTCAGAGGTCACGGGTTCGAATCCCGACTCTGCCACTTGTCAACTGTGTGACTGTGGGCAAGTCACTCAATTTTTCTGTGCCTCAGTTCCCTCATCTCTAAAATGGGGATGAAGACTGTGAGCCTCAGGTGGGACAACCTGATTACCCTGTATCTACCCCAGCACAGCACAATGCTCTGCACATAATAAGTGCTTAACAAATACCAACATTATTTATAAATAAAGCAAAGAGAGCTAGTCCACACTAAGTCAAAAGTGTGTTTACATATATTACATACTGTATGGTTTACAAATGTTTTATGCATTCTAGTCAATTACTACACTCATGAGAAAGATTCTATAACAGATTATCATTGCTATTAAAATATGAAGTTTTGGGCTTCTACCTGAAATTTAAATGAGAATTTTGAGACAAAATTATTCCCCATTTTCCTGCTAACATTAAAAGAGAAGTGTACAAAGATAGTTATGTCTACAAATAGTATTCTGGAAAAGGAACTTTGCAGGGGAATCTCTTTCGCACATAGTAGGTACCCTGAAGATCAGGAAGAGAATAATGATGAACACTGCAGAAATCTGTCACTTCATTAGTTTTTCTGAGGAATCAGATCAGCCCTAGTCTTCATCCATGTCAGCTGTCACATGTCTAAGTACAAGCTCCATTTATAGAGAAACTAATCCTAAGAGGTTCGTCAGTGGACTCTCCAGTTGGTAGAAATTATATCTCTTCCAGAAGGCCTTCCCAGATTTTTCTCTCTTCTCCCCCATCCTATTTCCCCACCTATCATCACCAGCATTTCTACATCACCTAAACAGTTGGGGACGCACAAACCCTTGCAAATTTTTCTGCTCTATTACTTTCTTCTGCTTATACCTTGTTTTAGTGTCTGTCTCATTTGCTAGATTATTACCAATTTAATTCTGGCATCACTACTTCTCTGCTGTGTGACCTTAAGCAAACCACTTCTCTGGGCCTAAGTTTCCTTATATGTTAAAGCAGGGATAGACTAACTGTTCTTCTTCTCCCTTAGAATGTAAGCCCCATATGGGATAGAGATTGTGACAAAATGTTTACATTTGAATCTACCCTGGTGCTTAGACAGTGCATAAGCAAGTGTGGCCTAGTGGATAGAGCATGGGCCTGGGAGTCAGAGTGACCTGGGTTCTACTCCCAGCTCCCTCTTGTCTGCTATGTAACCCTGGGCAAGCCACTTAACCTCTCTGTGTCTGTTACCTGATCTGTAAAATGATGAGGTCTTAATCCTCTGAAGCCCATGTAAGACATGGACTGTCTCCAACCTGGTAACCTTGTTTCTATCCCAGCACTTAGATTAGTGCTTGGCACAGATTAAGATCTTAACAAATACGATTAAAAAAATAAAATAATAAATGCCATTATTAATGTAATCATCATTATCATTATTATTATTATTATCTAGCAGCTAGGAAACGTGTGTACTAACTCGACTGTAGTTTCCCAAATGCTTGGTATAGGGATGAATGCTTTCCACTGAGTCCTGAAGCTTGGAAATAGTACCTATGTCAACAGAGACCTGGGAAGGGAACATGAAGACTTTGGAACAAGGAATGGGTTTTAGGGATGCTCCCAGAGAATGCTGAAGTTTATGACACAGAGCAACTCTGTCTGATGTAATTACGCTACTCAACATGCTCATCGTATTGCCTAAAATGTCATGCCCCTCTGGGTAATCTTCACCTACAGTGTGGCTAGTGGAAACAACACAGACCTGGGCATCAGAGGACATGGGTTTTAATTCCAGCTCCACCACTGGTCTTTTGGGTGACCTTGGACAAGTCACTAAATTACTCTGTTCCTCAATTTCCTCATCCGTTCTTCTTCCTACTTAACGCTGTGTACCCCACATGGTTCAGGGACCTATCTGGCCTCATCATCTTGTCACTACCCCTGCACTTAATACAAGGTTTGTCGCATAGTAAGTGCTTAACAAATGCTACAATTAAAGATGGAGGGGCTGGCCACCAAAGTCAAGGAACAACGACTTATTTCCCACAACAAGGCCAACAAATAACTGAAGCTGCCCTGGTAGCACCTCTATTTTACCCAGGCTTTTCAAACAAGTTGTGAAAGAAAAGTAGCCACCAACTTTCTTTAACGAAGATAAGGGATTATTCCACAAGTATTCAAGAGGAATTTATCAAGAAAATTAAGGAAAATCCATGTGAATAGGAAAAGCCACGACACCGTGGTTTTGGATAGAGGATGATTCCAATGGTCTATTTTTATATTCATCACTAGGAAAGGGTTCGCTAAGCACCAAAAATGAACTAACAGTTTGGAAAAGTAGTTTCAACAGGAAAAACTGCTTTTACAGCTAATAATGGAATATATTCTACCTAGAAAAGAAGTCACTGTCAGGCAAGTGACATATGGTTGCTCCATGATGGAATGGCAGCCAGAGTTTTACAACAAGTCTCCTTGCCAACACCAATTACTGTCACAAATGACATTAATCAGGGTTGTATTTTTGAATTGATACTTTTACTCTTTCTACTCAGTGATGCTTTCCACAGGTACTTTTTACCACAATATGTTCAAAGGCATGAAACATGATATTTTTCTTACAGTATCATCTGTAGGTTGGACTATTGAATTTTCAGCAACTCCATGCAAAGACAAATATGGCAATTTATTTATTACCTGTGGATACTTAGACTCTAGTGGTCATTACTCTTCAAGATAGACAGTGGAAAAAGACCAAGGTCATGCTTCAACTCCAGACCAATTGCACAAATATAGCTCTAGTGGTATTCTTTGGTGGTGTGCAGCTTCAAGTTGATCCAGATATGGTTGCAATTTACAGAACAGGTCTGGACTCTACTTTCTGTATTCTTCCTATAGTCGTAAAGTAAAGGTCATGTTGGTCATACCATTTCTGGATCAAAATCATAAATCAATGGCATTTGAGTGGTTGTGTGTGCAGATCTCTGTACTAAGTGCTTGGGAAGAACATAATTATGGTACTTATTAAGTGCTTACTATGTGCCAAGCACTATTCTAAGCTCTGGAGTAGATACAGATAGATTGGACATAGTCCCTGTCCCACATGGGGCTCAATCCCCATTTTGCAGAACTGAGGCCCAGAGAAGTAAGGTGACTTGCCCAAGGTCACATAGCAGACAGAGGGCATAGCCAGAATTAGAACCCTGGACCCTCTGATTCCTAGGCCTGTGCTCTAACCACTAAGCCACTCTGCTTCAGAGTTGGTAGACACATTTCCTGCCCACAGCAAGCTTACAATTTAGAGGACATTGGTTTTCAAGGAAGCATTTTTTTCCATCAGCTTACCAGGTAGACATTTAAATATTACTCTATCTAGAACTTTCCCTGCAGTGACCAGAAGAGAGATCCCGCGATGGTTATTACTTGAAGCCTGATTGCTCTTTCTCTTGAATAGATGGACTTGTGCATCTTTGAACGACCATGGCACGTCTTCCAGTTTCCAGATTGTGTTCAGCAGATCATTGAGCCGGTGCAGGCCATTCTTGTGCACCTCTGCAGAAATGCCATCTGGATCAGCAGCTTTTCTGTCTGAAACTTGATTTATAGCCTTCAGTACTTCTGACATGGTTAGTGGAAACACAAGATGGTTAGTTGCAGAAATCTGTTCTGTAATGCTCACTCCTCTACACCAACCACCAAACTTCCTCCCTTTAAGACTGCTTAAAACTCGGCTTCTCATTGAAGCTTTTCCAAACTAGTCACATCTGGCTTCAGGTAGACCTGGGTCTTCTGAGGTGTTGGGGTTACATTCTTACAAGACCCCAATATTAAAGAGCTCACTCTGTGTCTGTCACTGCTCACCGAACCGTTCTTCTGATACTTGCAGCAAGTTAGATGCTCAATGGTCTGAAAACATTTTCTAATTATGCCTCTGCACTTTTTGTTTTCTATCCAAAATGAAGAGTCAAAACCGGTGTTCTGGAAGAGCTGAATGCACTTCAGTCACTTTCACCCCAATCTCTGTTCTTTTCATTTGATTGATGACATAGCAAATACTAAAGCATAGTATTACAAGTAAGGTAGCTTGTAAAAGTAGTATTGTTATTTGGTAAGAACTTACTTACTATGATAGCTAATGAACACTTACTATTTGCAGAGCACTGTACCAAGCACTTAGGAGAGTGTAGTATAATATAATTGATAGACATGGTCCCTGTCCACAAGGAGGTTGCAAACTAGAGGATGATCTAGACATTGAAATAAATACAGATAGGGGAAATAGCGGGTATAAAGATATATACGTAAGTGTTAGGTGGCTGAGGGATAGGTGAATATCACAAGCCTAAATGGTGCAGATCTAAATACACAAGCAATGCAGAGGGAGAGGCAGCCAGGACTTATATTCGGAAGCCTCCTTGAAAGAGATGTGATTTTAAGATAGTTTAGAAGTTGGAGAGAGAAGTGGTATGTATTAATGAGAAGGGAGTATGAAGGAAAGGGATTAATGGCAAGACAGCAGTGATTAAGGTACAATGAGTAGGTTGGCTTTAGAGAAGTTTGGGAGAAGAGAAAAAGGGCGTATTCTAAAGATGTTGTGAAAGTAGAACAAATCGTAATAATAATGATGATGGTATTTGTTAAGCTCTTACTATATGCTAAGCACCGTTCTAAGAGCTGGGGTAGAGACAAGATAATCAGGTAGTCCCACATAGGGCTCACAGTCTTAATCCCCATTTTACAGATGAGGTAACTGAGGCAGAGTGAAGTTAAGTAACTCACACAAAGTCACACAGCTGATAAGTGGCAGAGGTGGGATTAGAACCCAAAACCTCTGACTCCCAAACCTCTTTCCACTAAGCCACACTGTTTCTCTACTTATCACCCAACAAAAGAGTTGGGTGATAGCTTGAATATTTGGGTTGAGAGAGAAGAATTGAAGATGATGCCAAGATTATGGGCTCGTGAAGCAAGGAGTAAGTGATGGTGTTTATACAGGAATGGGACAGATAAGAGAAGCAGCGTGGCGCAGTGGAAAGAGCATAGGCTTTGGAGTCAGGGCTCATGAGTTCGAATCCCAGCTCTGCCACTTGTCAGCTGTGTGACTGTGGGCAAGTCACTTAACTTCTCTGTGCCTCAGTTCCCTCATCTGTAAAATGGGGATGAAGACTGTGAGCCCCACGTGGGACAACCTGATTCCCCTGTGTTTACCCCAGCACTTAGAACAGTGCTCTGCACATAGTAAGCGCTTAACAAATACCAACATTATTATTATTATAAGAGGAAGACAAGGTTTGGATGAGGAGATGAGGAACTTTTTTGGGGGACATGTTAAGTTTGAGATGTCGGTGGCACATCCAAGTAGAGCTGTCCTGAAGTCAGGAGGAAATGTGAAACTGCAGACAAGACGAGAGACATCAGGCTGTAGATTTGGGAATCATCTACAAAGAGATGGTAGTTGAACCTATGGGAATTAATGAGTTCCCCAAGGGAGAGGGTGTAGATGGATAAGGATGGAAGGGGCCCCCGAAATGAGTCTTGAAGGACTACCACAGTTCGGGGATAGGAGACAGATGAGCAGAAAACTGCCAAGTGATGTAATACACCCCTCACTTCCAGAAGGCTCCCCTTTGGATCATCTCTCAGTGGCCTGGTACAGGGGGAATTGGCTTCATAGATAAAGTCTCATGAAGAATTCACTTTAATAATAATGTTGGTATTTGTTAAGCGCTTACTATGTGCAGAGCACTGTTCTAAGCGCCGGGGGATACAAGGTGATCAGGTTGTCCCATGTGAGGCTCACAGTTTTCATCCCCATTTTACAGATGAGGTCACTGAGGTACAGAGAAGTTAAGTGACTTGCCCAAAGTCACACAGCTGGCAAGCGGTGGAGCCAGGATTCGAACCCATGAACTTTGACTCCCAAGTCCGGGCTCTTGACTTTTCCTTTCCATCCTGCTAAACATGAAGCTCCTGGAGGGGTGGGTTGCTATCTTCCCTTCCTCTGAAAGTGGTTAGTTCAAAGCATTCCACCCAGTGAGAATTTAGCAAATGCTAGTGTCTGACTATTAAACCGGCCTTCTGAATATATGTATTTCTAGTTCTTCCATTTGTGTTACATTTCTGAAGTCACCCACCACTTCTGAAATTAATAATGGTATTTGTTAGGCACTTACTAATAGTCAAGCACTGTTTTAAACCCTGGGAAAGATATAAGTTAATCAAGTCAGACACTGTCCTTCTTCCACATGGATCTTACAATCTCAGTAAGGGTGACAAGAACATTTGAAATCTATCCCATGATGCTGGGTGAATTTCTAGTGCATCAGTGGAGAAACCTGGGTCACAAATGCTTTGACCTAAATTCCACTTGGGTTGAAAGAAAGTTTTCTTTGGAGTCTGTAGCTTATTGTCTGCAAGCTCCTGGAAGGTGGATGCTCAATAATAAAATCAGTAAGCAGAGGTCTTTGTTTAGTTGTAGCACCGGTCTTTGTTTTGTCAGAAACATGAAAGGAAGTTGGAAACCAAAACAAACTTTAGAATCCTGAAAATAAAGTCTGAAACAAAAATATTTCTTTCTTTTATTGGTGTTACGTCTCTGGGAAAGCTATAATCATTACTTTAAATTTCCTAAAGTGATTTGAGACTTCTGTTTTTTTTGAGGATCAAGTGGTGGTGATTTTGAAACTTTGGAATACCATTCCTTTCTTACAGTTCTCTGCTAGATTTTTAATTTTTGACTACATTTTGTCTCTGAATAAATGCACAGCATTTTTTTGCATTTCAGGCCAGCTGGGTTGAAAGCACTTTTTACTATTTTAAAACTATCATGTGATAGTGTCTCTTGTCATAAGACAACATTCCTGCCCAAGGTGAAACTACCTATTACTGAGACTTCAGAAATGTCATTTCTGGTTCTGCAAGTGCTGAAGGAATACAAAAGCATACCCATTTCTAGGTACTGGTCTAAAATCTCTCCTCTCATCTATTATTCGCAGCTTGCAATGGGGAATGTTTCCACAAAATCCCTTAACCTTTATCTCACAATCTTAAATTCACATCCCACATAACTTGGATGAAGAATGCCGTGTTGTCAGCCGGGGAAGTTACTGTTGTTAGGCTTAAGCTAATCGAAGACAGCGTGGAAAGGAGCTTGGTGGCAACAACATTTTTTCCGTCCTTTCGCACAACAGCTGGGAAGAATCAAATCGCTTTACAAAACTTGGCTGCTGCTGGCCAGCTGGCAGTAGGCACAGCAGAGTAATGCTGCCAGATACTTAACAGCTGTATCACAGCTTATCCATCTGCAGCCGACCCCATATGCCAGACCTTAGAGGAAGTAGGGAGAGGACTCTCTTTAAAAGGAGATTGTCAAAGAAAAGTGAAAAAGTGTTTTATTCCATAT
The DNA here is from genome assembly GCF_004115215.2 of Ornithorhynchus anatinus. NCBI lineage: Eukaryota > Metazoa > Chordata > Mammalia > Monotremata > Ornithorhynchidae > Ornithorhynchus > Ornithorhynchus anatinus. The sequence goes on from NC_041737.1 coordinate 18,159,956, forward strand.
GCCCTTGCTTTGATCTCTCTTCCCTGTGTTTCTTGCCTCTTTAACATCCTGGAAACTGTAGCAGTGAGGCAGAGTGTTAATAGATCAGTGTACTTAGTCAACCTCAAAAAATCACTTTTTGGGTGATTTATAAAGTTACTGAACACCTGCCTCACATTTATTTAAGTTCCCCAACAGTTTAATTTAGAAGAGTTAAAGACATTTGTTCTCCACGGTAGTGTTTTAATATAGCTTCACAATATAATTAGGCACATACAGTCCAAGAAACTTTTGGATCACAGTGGAGCAGAGGGAACATGATCTTTGTCACAGATTCAGGATAAGTAGAGAAAGCACTGTCGTCTTTACAAAATACCTGTAGACCTTTAGACCTTACTAAAGCATGTGACATCATCAGTAACTTGACTCTACAAAATAAAGTGTTATGGTCCTGAGAAGTATTCAAGATGCTACGATTTCCCCATGCTGCTCTGCCTAGCTAGACCACAATTGGAGGGGCCTTGTCTGATCGAACTTTCTCCAATATCGAGTAAAGCAGGGCTGTCTATTAGGTCACTTTGTTTAACCTTCAGAGACTTACTTAAGGGTTGCATCGAGAGCTCTCAAAGCCATTGTTCGAATGGGATTCCAATCCTCTGGAAATTCTTTCAACTAACAGGTTGGGATCATCATTAAAAGTCACAAAATGGAAGCTCATCTGTAATAAGTACTGTGCTCTTAAAGCACATGCTCAAGAGGACATGCAACTAATAATAATGATAAAAAATAATAATAGTATTTGTTAAGCAGTTTACTATGTGCCAAGCACCATACTAAGTGCTGGGGTAGATACAAGGCCATCAGGCTGGACAGAATCCCTATTGCACATGGAGCTCATGGTGTCTGAGGGACAATAATACTGAATCCCTATTTTACAGATGAGGAAACTGAGGTACGATAAGTAACTTGCCCAAGGTCACTCAGCAGGCAAGTGACAGGGCCAGAATTAGAACCCAGATCTCCTGGCTCCTGGGCCTGTGCTCTTCCCACTAGGCCTTTCCTCTAATAAATAGGAGAAAGGTTTAGTTTATGGGCTAACCCAGACTTGGCAACTACTATCTACATCTGCGATGCAGAAGTGAATGCTGTCACTGAATTCTCATGCTTAGGAGGCACGCACTGTATGGATACCAAAAGAGAAAAAGAGCTAGAAACTCTATCACTAAGCCTAGTGTGTCTCTGCAAAGCTTGATAGATTGTGTGCCAAAATGGTACTAAGACTCAGACCAAATGAAAGGTTTTTAAAGCAACTGTAATAGCCAAGCTTCTTTATGGCCGAGAGACCTGCAACTAACAGAGTTGCTATATGTGCATCCTAGAGCAATTCCACCAGTGTGGACTATGTGGACTTCCTTAATGATAGCCTAGTAATTGTGGAATTTGTTAAATACTTGCTACACACCAAGCTCTATACTGAGCACTGTGGTAGATACTCGATAATCAGGTTGGATATAGCCCAACATGGGCTCACGGTCTAAGTAGGAGTAATAAGCGTTTACTTTGTGCAGTTGATTTTGCCAAGCCCTGGGTAGTTACAATACAATCAGATCAGTCAGAGTCCCTGTCCTATATGGTGTAGTGTAATGGAAAGAGAAGAGAGGTTTTAAATCGTTTTATAGGAGAGGAAACTGAGGCACCGAAATATTAAGTGACTTACCCAAGGTCACACAGCAGACAAGTTGGGGATTTGGATCCAGGTCACCATGACTCCCACTTCTCTTTCCCCTAGCCAGTTCCTTCTCCATGTGCTATCTTTAACATAGGAGGGCAGGTCAGGCTAACCTCCAGTGAGATTCTGGAGTGCAGTCAACCCACTGGCATCCAAGTGATGCTCAGTGGCTGATGTGTGAAGAGAATGCATACCCAAAGTCTCTATGGTGAGGGAAAATGGAGATAATGAAGCAAAATCTCAAATGAAGAAGGATAGCAATGGAGAGTTGAAAGAGCAGTGGAAGCCAGGCCAACTTGGATACAGTCAGATACAGGATGAGCAGAACTTCGGAAAGATGTTCTTTCTGACACCAGCAGAACCCAAAATAGCCCCAGCTGCTGAAGTTAACCAATGAAACAGTGAAGTAACAGGAAATCCTTATCTGCACCTGTTTCAGATGAGATTTTATCTTATTTATTGATTTCTATAAATAAATAGTCCTGGGCAAAGCACTAAACATAAAGAATAGATTTGAAACCATCACAAGCTTCAAAGGAATTGAAAGTATTTTACATTTTTCTCTCAGTAATTTTTGTAGTAACCTATCTCCTGTTGAGGACAAGCTCATTCGAACAGTGCCTGAATCATATTTCTTAAATATCTGCCCGTCATTACTCTGATCACTACTCCCAGTCTCTATTGCCTCTTTGGCACTAAACTTTGAAGTCTCCAGGGCTTTCTAACTTGATGTTCCTCAGAGGACAATGGTAGCTATCAAAGGCAGTCATTATCTATCCGTATTGTTCTTAATAAGTCAGTGGGGAATAGTATAGAGTCACCAGTTGATAGATACTGAGCCTCTGGTCTAAGAAAGAGAACTTTCAGAAAGCCACCCCAACTTTCAGCTTCTTGGGGCCAGGCAGTAGAAAGGCCAGGAGAGCTGGAAACATGGTTGACTCTTGACAAGGTGAAAGAAGAAAGTCGGGAGGCTTTCTTTGAAATCTGGAAGATTAGAGGAAAGGTGCCAAAATGGTATTCCAACCCACTCTGGCAAAGAAATCTTCTAACCCTCCTGCTCTCTAGAGTCTCACCATGCCTTGCATATATGAAAGAGGCATGAAAAAATAATCCTGCCAGTTCTTAAGAAACTTCTATAGTCCACTTCATAAAAAAATTCAAATTTTTATTGATTTAATTTTTTTTTAAGTATTTCTGAATGAAGAGAATCCCCCCAATGAAAAATATATATGACTTCTCAGTTGGAGTTTTAAAAATTTTTGATTAAAAAATGTGCTTATAGGCAATACAAAAAGATGTCTGATTTAGTGGAAAAAATTTGGAATCTTTCAGGAAAAAGCACAGGACTGAGAGGAGTCTTGGGTTTTACATCCCATCTCTGCCACTGGCCTTCTGTGTGACCTTGGATAAGTCAGTTAATCTTTCTAAACCTAAATTTCCTTATAGGGAATAAGATAGATTTTGATTCCTGTGTGGGACAGTGACTGTATTCATAGACTTGTATCCTTCCCCAACATTTGGCACATAGTAAGAGCTTCCTAATGGCAAAAATAATTTCCAGCTTCATTTTCAGTTAAAAAACAAGGTGTTTTCAACTTTTGGTTAAACCATCCACAGGCCATCTGACTGTCCACATGGGGCTCACAGTCTCATCTCCATTTTCCAGATGAAGTAAATGAGCCACAGAAAAGTGAAGTGACTTGCCCAAGGTCACACAGTAGACAAGTGATTAGACCCCATGACCTTATGCCTCCTAGGGCCATGCTCTATCCACTACGCCATGCTGTTTTTCGAGTGACTACTTAAATTCTACTTCTTAAGTGACTTGCTCAAAGTCACACAGCATACAATTGTCAGAGTTGGCTCTGACTCTCAGGCCCGTACTCTTTCCACTAGGTTCTGTCAAAGTTATATCATTTCCAAGAGGCCTTCCTTGATGTCTAAGACCTAATTTCTCATACTCCTTCTCCTTTCTGCATTACCTATATGTTTGGATTTGAATGTTTTAAGCCCTTGATTGTCTGCCTCCTCTCAGCCCCACAGCACTTATGTGCATATCTGTAATTCATGATATGTTTCCCTCTGTGGATTGTGACCTCCTTTTAGGTAAGGGCCATTCTATTGCATTGTGTTCTCCCAAGCACTTAGTACATCCAGAGTTCTGCAAGAATATGTGCTCAATAAAGACCATTCATTGAGTGATTGATTTCACTTGGGTATTTTGGAAGGCCTTTCTGGACCACCTTGGCAAGCATTAAAAATAAGCCATAAGAAAGCAGAGATTTTGTTTCAGTCTGCACCCAGAAATCCCTACCCTTATTCAAAAATTTTCAGGAGCAACCAGAACTGAACTCTGTCACTGAATCCTATTACTCAGGCAAACCACTGTTGAGTAATGTGCAGATAATCAAAGCAGCAGAAAACTAAGTCCAGAAGACCAGCAGGCCCTTTGGGAGTCTGCCAGATATAAAGCGATGCCAATCTGGCATCCAGATTCAGATCTAACTCAATGTTTACAAAGAACTAGCAGGGTCCAACATCCTCCATTGCTGTGAGGCCTGGCTTTCTGTCAGACATCACATTCTACTTCTTGAGCAGTTTCATCTGTGCCACTTGGGTGCCATATCTAATTTCGGGTAGAGGACGAGCCAGAACGGAGTGTGTTTGTTAAGTGAGACCTTCAAGGTTGCGATAGCAGCACATAGCAAATGAAACAGCACAGCAAAAGACTACAGTTATATGCCCACAGAGTGAAAGGGATTACTGAATGGACACTTTTCTTTTCAGTCAGCCTTGTCCACAGACGGAACCTCACCATCAAAAATTTCATGTTGAAACGCAAAGGTGAGTGTTTCACCTTTTCTTCTACTCTCTCTTTTTCTCTTGACAAATGGAGTGGCCTGTTGTAATGACAGATGAGCCAGGGTCCAGCCACAAACACATTCCTGTGTAGGGTTTGAATTTACAGTTTACTGAAGCTCATCGTCATCCCTTTACTCTTGCCACTATGCCACCAGCACAATTTTTTAAATGGTATTTGTTTAGCGCTGCTGAGGTGGATTAGGTTGGCCACAGTCTGTGATCCGTATGGGGCTCACAGACTAAGTAGGAACAAGGAGAAGCAGCGTGGCTTAGTGGAAAGAGCACAGGCTTGGAAATCATAGGTTGTCGGTTCTAATCCTGGCTCTGCCACTTGGCAGCTGTGTGACTTTGGGCAAGTCACTTAACTTCTCTGGGCCTCAGTTACCCCATCTGTAAAATGGGAATTAAGACTGTGAACCCCACATGGGATAATCTGATTATCTTCTATCTACCCCAGCACTTAGAACAGTGCCTGGCACATAGTAAGCACTTAACAAATACCACAATTATTATTATTATTATTAACTGGAAAACTGAGGCACAGAGACTTTAAGGAACTTGCCCAAGGTCATACAGTAAGCAATTGACAGAGTCAGGATTAGAACCCATATCCTTTGACTCCCAGGCCCATTTTCTTTCCACTAGGCTATTCAGCAACATAGCCTGGTGACTGCCTCAAAGAGTGTAAATTGAGTTAGGAAGAAAAAGTTTGAGGAGTAAAAAAACCCAGAAAGAATCTTGAAAGCAGTAGTAAGATCACCATTTTAACAAACCGCCATGCTTTCTGCAGGAAAGAATGCTTCAAGATTTTTTGTCTTTAGATTAAGAAAGACCTAACACATCTTGAGACCCAAAAGTAGACCAGACGGACCTCCCAGGCAGAAGGGGATATGCTCCACACATTTCTATTGGATTGTTGAGCAACATTCACATCCCACACCCACTGGCTTGTTGCCAACTATATTTTGAGCCATGTATAAAACAGTGGGAAAATATTTGCTTCTTTTTGGACAGAAAAAATTTCCACAAGTCATCTACTATTTTAAACAATTTATATTCTCAAATGCACATTTACTAAAATGGGTACATTTTTTAAAAAAAATTGGATATGAAGCTAACTAGTTCAACTCTCATGCTCTCCAGTGACCTCAGCCTGAACTGCCTGCCAGGGATTGACCCCTGAGGATTCCTGAGACCATGGCAACTGCATCCCTGCGCCCGACTCTCCAACCTTCTTTCTTCTTCCTTTTGTCTCTTCTCAACTCCCACCTATTACACCCTCATTTCCCTTACAGTTTTCCCTGCCCTATTCACAGTAGATCCCTTTCACAGTATGACCCACACCTACCTGAGGTAAGGGAAGGAAATAGATAAAGGAGAATGACTTCTAGATGATCTCCTTCATAAGGGTTTCCACAGTGGAGAGGGTCAGCAGCAATTCCCCAAATAGCAGGCTAACTCGGGTGTCAAAAAACACAGCAACAACCAAGATGGCTGCCTGGCAATTGCCTGCTGGAGCTATAACACAGGTCAGCATGAAGCTGTCAGTGCACTTCTCAATGTCCTCCACCTCTGCCCTTCTCCTCACCTGTTCCATCAACCAATCAACTCTATTGAGCACTCACTATGAACAGCACTGTACTAAACACTTGAAAAAGTGCATTACAATGGAGTTGGTAGAAGCCCTGGTCACAGCTACCACCTCAGAAAGAAGGAGACAGTCAAGGTTGAGAACTGGGAATGTCACTGAACAAAACTCTATCACCACAATCAATTACCTTCACAGCGATTCTTGGTCCTGAAATCTTAGACTTTGGTTCTTTCTTGTCCTTGACAGCAGAATTCATCATCAACTCCATGGAAGAGGTCGAACTTCCCAAGGAGGAAATGTTGTTTAAGGAGAGATAGATGGAGGAGTCACCAGCAGTTCCGAGTTGGATACAAAAACTGACTCTCCAGTCCTTGTGCTGGTGTTCTCAAGACAGGAACAGAAACTGATGGGCAATTTTATCTTATTTGAGCAGTGGCACATGGCAGAACTAATATAGTTTCAGATGTTCTCAGGGGATTGTCCATTCCGGATACAGTCATATTGCTTACATCCCCAACTGGGTTTTACCCTGCTCCCTGGGAAAGCAGTTCAAAGTGTTTGTATCCTTGGCCCTGGGGGGCTTTGGAGAGCAGCTTGGACCTTCTCTGCACCCCAGGTGGTGATGCTAGGGACCTAGGGGGAGAGAAAGGGAGGAAGAGGTGAGATATCTGAGGTGTTGATGCAAAGATATTCCAATCACAATAACTATTTAAATAACTATTCCACAATCACTCTCCTCATTTTCAAAGCCTTATTAAAATTACATCTCCTCCAAAAGGCTGCCCCAACTAAGACCTCATTCTCTTTTCTACCACTCCCTCTAGTTCGCCCTCGTCCTTGGAATTTCACCCTTTATTCACTCTCAGCCCTACAGTACCTATAAACAGATCCATAATTTTTCACTCATATTAATGTCCGTCACCCCCTCTAGACTCTAAGCTCACTGTGGGTCGGGAACATGTCTACCAACTCTGTTATTAGACAAACTCTGTTATATTGGACTCTCCTAAGTGCTTAATACAGTGCTCAGCACACAGTAGGTGCTGAACAAATACCATTGATTGATTGACTCTTGTCCAATGGTTTTTCATCAAGCAGCATGTTTCACTTGTCTCCCAAGCTGAGAAAGTAGGACTCTTCTGCCTTTATTCCTTTCTTTAAACTAGTTTAGGGGCATTGCTTCCAAGAAACTTACCCTGATTGACCCCAATTTTTCTCCTTATGGTTATTACAATCCATCTCTTAATTCATTCCTAATAGAGTGTCTGTGTTTGTACTGAGAATGTATTTGTCCCCTTGTATGAGGATTACTGTCTCGACTACCTTGTCTTTCCTGCTCTTTTTAAATATATGTCCATTCTTTGAAGTGTGGTCTGAAGCTTCCTATGAATTTAATGGGCTCTAAATAAATGCAGCTACTGCAGCTGTTATTTCTAGCCCTGAATAGCTTGCTGCATTTAAAGAGAAGGGATTTTTTTTCTCCACCCCAGAGAAAGCTGCATTTCAGCAGTGGGTACTTTGATCTCAGTCTACTTGGCTTGAAAACCATGTTGTGATGATCCTCTGGGAGTTAAGGTAGCATTATTACGACAAATGGGACAGTCAATCCTATCCCTGGAGCCATTTCCAATTCTGCATGGATAGTTAAAAACGCATAAAGAAATAAAAAGAAAAACAGACTTAGAAGAGATATCTAAAATAGCTCATTTTCCAGAATAAAAATAGATGCGAGGACCATCCTCAGAAGCCGTTTTACTGAGTTTATTTTAAAAATGAAAAGATCACAAAAAATTGCAAAGAGCTGGAGATAACCCTGAAAATAAACCTATGGGAAATTTAGCTATATTTACCTCACCAGGGATGGAATTTATTGTTCTAGGTTGAAAGAGACATATTCACTCTCAGTCACTACAGAATCCTATGGCCATAATAGAAACCATGGCCCCTGAGTGTCTTGGAAGAGTTGTTGTTTTTCTCTAAACACTAAACAATGCCAAGGATTGACTTGTCTTTTGTAAAGAATTAAGCTCCTTAAATTCAACTGTCCCCTTGAGACACGAGGGAGTGCAGCAGCATACTTTGTGTGACTACATGGGGAAATGACATCTCTCCACTTCCTCCCATATGGCCTGCTGAAATTGGAATTTCTCTGGTGCCATCCAGGGCAGTCAAAGCCAACTCCAACATATAACACTTGGAAATGCTTGTGGTCAGAGTCATAAATGAGTGACTCTGTGGCCTCTGGGACTAATACAGAATAAATAAGACTGATTACCAGGAACCCCCTCTTCGGCTCACCCTTATTTCCCCAGTATCAATGACACTGGACCTGATTGATCTTAGTGTACCCACAGCAGTGTCCCGAGCACTGCAGTCCATAGAGAAGTTGCAAATCCTGCTCCTGAGTCACTCAAGATTTAATCCCACAAACTCCCCCTGCACGATGCAGCCCAGTCAAGTGTTGTAATTTATTTGGGGGTTTGAGGGCAAAATACCGGCCCTAACTTCCCAATTTCAGAGAGTGCATTTGAAGCAGAGATGGAGTGGGATGGTCGGAGAGAGTCAGTCAGAGGGAACTGAGGGGAAGGAAATGGAGCTGACTGATGAGAGAGGGCTCCAGGGATAGGGACCCTCACTCGGCTGCTTTCTCGCAGTTGATCCAGCTGCCTCTCTCAGGCCCTCCTACTGCTCCTTTAGCCCGAGGCAGGATGAAGCAGCAGAATCTCCTAAGTCTGCCAAGGAACCCACGTCACTGCTATGTCAATAGAGTAGATGCCATCTAAGGGGATTCGTGTTTCTGTCTTGTTCCTGCCTCTATTCTGTTCAAATAAAGCACTTGCATTAGAGAAAGGACTCTTGGCTGGGAATTAGGCCAAGATCACTCCATGGTTACACAATAGGGTTATACAAGGAATCAGAGTGGGTCTGGACAAGGCCCGACCTCATGCTGAGTCAGTCGGTCATTTGGGGAATTAATGGGCATCATTTGACTTCCATCCACTCCCGGCAAATTTGGGGAAAGAGCCAACCTCGCTCTTTTGGTGAACCTCAAAGGAAATGAACCATAAAAATATCAGGATTCAAGTTTTAAAACTTAAGTGTTAGAAGACAGTGTGTCTGAATCATAGTTTAACTGGATCATAACTTCGTTCAAGGGTAATTCCTAATTCAGTTTAGCAGTCTTATCTTCTGTGACCTTCATGTGGATAAACATAAGCTGTCTCAATGATGATGAACTAGGTAACAAAGATAACTGCTATTTAAGGAAGATAAATTTTGGGCTATTACAATCTGCTAGTCGCCGCTTGCTTCTCTCTAAAATAACCCATATCTATCTTTACTATTCTTAGTGGATCAGAACTTGACATGCCTGAGGAACTGCCTGAAATGCAGGATAGAGTCCCTGGAACAGATTCTGCAGGATAGAGACCCGATTTTTTCAAATGCTGCCCAGCTTCGCTTTTTCTCTCTCCCGCAGAGGTGACATGATGATGCATTAGATTAGTTCCAAAAAGGTTATGAAGGAAGCTTCTGTACCAGCACAAGGAATAGTAAATAATGAATCCTCCTTTCCATCATCAATAAATACCATCGGTTGATTGATGCTCAGGAAGGTGTCCGCCAGTATCTTCTTGGGAGCAGAGCGACATCAGATGCTCTCTCTTTCCTTTCCACAGTTTCTCTTTCTTCTTCTAGGCTTACACAAGCCCCCCCTCCCCACTTCCTGCTGAAGAGAAAACCTGTACTGTCATTGAAGTGAATGATTTTCTCAGTGGAAATATCAGGAATGAATTTCTTAAATGCCACATTCCCAGACTCCCCCTGAGACGGGCCTCACCATGACCCAATCTCTCCCCAGTTTCCTTCATTCTAATGACTGTCTAGGGCAGCTGCCCAGGGTTGTGGGCCCTTAAGAAGTAGGATCCTGTCCTTCTCCTTTCCTTCATGAGAAGCAGTATGGCATAGTGGAAAGAGCACAGGCTTGGGAGTCAGAGGTCATGGGTTCTAATCCCGGCTCCACCACTTGTCAGCTGTGTGACTTGGGGCAAGTCACTTAAATTCTCTGGGCCTCATTTACCTCATCTGTAAAATGGGGATTAAGATTGTAAGCCCCACGTGGACTACCTGATTACCTAGTGAATACCCTTAGAACAGTGCTTGGCACAAAGTAAGCACTTAAATACCATTATTATTATTATTATTTTTTTTCACTTTTTTTAGGAATTCAAGGCCTTCTTGGAACACACTTGGACAACTTCCTTCCCTTCATATTGGGGAAGAATCAGCATCAACAGAAGAAGGAGATTGGCCTAGTGGCAAGAACATGGGCCTGGAAGCCAAAGCACCAGGGTTCTACTTCTGGCTCTGCCACCTGCCTGTTTGTTGTGTGACCTTGGGCAAGTCACTTCATTTCTCTGGCACTTAGGTCCTATCCTTAAAATGGGGATTCAATACCTTAGACAGTGAGCCTCATGTGGAACAAGAACTGGGTATGATCTGCAAGAACAGTGCTTGGCACAGAGTAAACAAACACCATTAGTAATCTCATCAACAACCAGATATGTTTGTATGTAGATTAATTATCATCATTACTTTGACTACTAGACTCAATCAAGCTCTCAAAGGCACTTCATTCCATGCTGGGTGTTGTACTCAGGAAGTTAATCAGATATGGTTTCTAACCACTTGGGTCTCTATGCTGCTGATTTCTACACTCTGAAGACTTCATTTTTCCTCCTAAACCCACACCTCTTCCTAATTGTCAACATTCTTTCTGATCCAGAGCCCACAACCTAGATGTCTTATTTGACTCTGCAGTATATTTATATTGTCTGTATCCCCCTCTAGACAGTAAGTTCGTTGTGAGTAGGGACTGTGTTTATTGTTATATTCAGTGCTCAGTAAATACAACTGAATGAACTCCTCTCCATTAATTACTTTCCAATTAGTCTGTCTCTAAGACCTACCCCTTCTTCCTCCACAGCATTTTATGGACTGTCTTCCTTGCTACCTTTATGGTTGCCACCATAGCATGTGCCCACAGTGCCCTCAACTTGGATTACTAAAATAATTTCCATACTAAAAACTAAGACTTCTAACCATTAACTTCAAGGCTCTCCCCCAGCTGCCTCCCAACCAACAGTTCACTGTATCTAGCTTGTCCTCTTGCTTTACCTAAACCAATTTTCTGAAAAGCTCTTGCAACTCTCCCATCCTTCCCCTGAAAAGTAATGCCTTCCCACAATTTCAGCCAACTGCTCCCAAACAATCAATTGTATTTATTGAGTGCTTGCTGTGTGCAGAGCACTGTATCGAGTGCTATATAGCAGAGTTGCTCACAGTCTAGAGGGGGAGACAGACATTAATATAAATAAATTATCGATATGTACATATGTCCTCTGGGACTAAGGGAAGGGTGAATAAAGGGAGCAAATCAGGGCAATGTAGAAGGGAATGGAAAAGAAGAAATGAGGATTTATCAATCAAGCAATGATACTGAGTGCTTACTACATGCTAAGCTCTCGGGAAAGTACAACACACCAGAATAAGTTGATATGTTCCCTTAATTAGGGAAGGGCTTTCGGAGCAATATCTTCAATACAGCTTTGAAGGTGGAGAGAGTTGGATATGAAGAGGGATATGGGTAAGAGGTCAGCGGCGAGCTAGATGAGTTCTAGGTACCGTGAGTTGGTTTGGCATTAGAGGAGCAAAGTGTGAGGGCCTGTCTCCCCTCTTATAGTGTTACCTCCCCTGGAAGCATTCTTAGATTAAGGTCTCAATTTTCTGGTCATACCATCCATATATCTATCTATCTATCTATCTATCTATCTATCTATCTATCTATCTATCTATCTATCTATCTATCTATCTAATCTTTTTATCAATTTGATAATTCAGTTATTACACCTGTTTATTATTTCTCTACTGCACATACAGAAATCTATATTTAGGCTTTTCTTCTTAGATTACAAGCTCCTCAAGAGAGGGGATCATATCTTTGGCTGCTTTTGAATGTTTCCCAAGAGCCAAGAGTGTTTATTCACCATCTACTGATCACGATAGTAATACTGCTTCCTCTCCGGGTTTACATTTTGAAATGTACAATTTTGATAGGGAAAAATTCTCAAGCTCCACTAAAAACATGAGTTGACAACCAGAGATAAGCTATAAATACATTTTTTTCACTAGGTATACAATGTGTCTCACAATTTATTCTGTTATATTTTAGAATGCCTATTTTTAAGTACAGTAACTGAAAGCTTAGGTCTAAAGTCCTCCTTTGCCAGACTCAACATTATTACTAATGATAAAAATAATAATATAATAATGACATTTGTTAAGCATTTACTATGTGACAGCCTAGACTGTTGATGAATTAGTCCCTGTGCATATGAACTATAACTGATTTCTGCAGATATTCTTAATCTACTAGTCAATCATGAATCATTCATTCAATAGTATTTATTGAGAGCACTTAATGTGTGCAGAGCACTGTACTAAGCACTTAGGAGAGTACAATACAACAATAAACTGACACATTCCCTGCCCACGATGAGCTTACAGTCTAGAAGTGGGGAGACAGGCATTAATATAATACTGATATGCACATAAGTGCTATGGGGCTGGGTTCAGGGAAATACAAAGGGAGCAAGTCAGGGAGAAGCAGATGGGAGTGGGTGAAGAGGAAAGGGACTTAGTGAGGGAAGACCTCTTGGGAGATGTGCCTTCAATAAGGCTTTGAAGTGGGGGAAAGTAATTGTCTATTGAATTTGAGGAGGGAGGACCTCCCAGGCCAGAGACAGGATGTGGGAGAGGAGTCTGTAGTGAGATAGAGGAGACTGAGGCAGAGTGATAAGGTTAGAATTGGAGGAGCAAGTGTGCGGGCTGGGTGTAATAGGAGAGTAGTGAGGTGAGGTAGGAGAGGGCAAGGTGATTGAGTGCTTTAAAATCAGTGGTGAGGAATTTTTATTTGACGCAGAGGTGAAGTGACCATTTGTGCGAGCTGCATACTAATCAACATTTATAGAAGTCCAATGGAGGAAAAAGATACGATCCCTCTTCTCAATTTAAAACTGGCATTTTAAAATCTGAATCTGGATATTGTTCTATTTGCTTAGAGGATCTGGCCCAGCCCCTTGCTTTCAGGTAAGTAAGCCTTCAAGCCAATCAGACATATGGGCCTCTTCATAAAAAAAACAAACCAAAAACAATACCTAGCCCACCAAAACCAAGTCCTTCTTTACATGCATCCAACTGGCTGGAAAAGTCAGTTTTACAAACAATCAATCCAATTCATCAATAGTATTTATTAAGTGATTACTATGTGCAGAGTACTTTACTAAGAACTTAAAAAAAGAGAATGAAAATAGAATGTTCCTAGTTTTATTCACTTTAGTCATTTCCATACTATTTGGGTTCTAATTGACTCTAAACAAACTGCCAAACCAAACTATTTCAACCTGATAGCAAAGCGGCACCGATTTCCAGGAAAATACCTTAGAATTCAAGCCTCAACGTTATATGACCACTGAACTGAAACCCAATTGGATTGACTTTTGAACAAAGAGATGTGACCATATAACCGAAGTTTTACTACAATCAGATAATTTTGTCATTGGTGAAAAAGTTTCTCCCTGGAACATTTCAGAAAGCCCTTCGGACTGTTAAAAACCCCCATTCCTCTCTGTGTGAAGTTAGCAGAATGAAACACACGTCTTCTGATGGTCTTTTCTCTACTTTTCTCTACTTTCTAGAGAAGCAGCGTGGCGCAGTGGAAAGAGCACGGGCTTTGGAGTCAGGGCTCATGAGTTCGAATCCCAGCTCTGCCACTCGTCAGCTGTGTGACTGTGGGCAAGTCACTTAACTTCTCTGTGCCTCAGTTCCCTCATCTGTAAAATGGGGATTAAGACTGTGAGCCCCACGTGAGACAACCTGCTTCCCCTGTGTTTCCCAGCGCTTAGAACAGTGCTCTGCACATAGTAAGCGCTTAACAAATACCAACATTATTATTACTTTTGTGTCTTTTTACACCCCTATTTCCTCCATTTTATATAACTAGCGCCACCAACCAGTGAAGTGGAAATGAACTTAGTTACACTCAGGGTTTCTGAAGCGTTCTGCCTCACAATATCTATTGGTCAGACCAGTCACCATCTTAACGAACCCCACATACCATTGCTGTCTTAGGGAAAAGTGAGCTGTTGACTTAGATAAGACATGGAGAGGAAAGAAAGAAGAGTAAAAGAGTGGGCAGTGAGGAAATCAGGAAAAACAGTGTAGTTAGAAAGACATAGTGGAGCAATAAAACCATCCTTTCCTCATGAATGTTACATCAAACTTCCACAGTTTATTTGAAAGCATAATTTGCTTTTCTCAATTCCTTTTTTTCCTATGCAGTTTTCAATTTCTGAAAATACATCAGACAGATTAAGGTCTTGCCAATGTCAGCAAACTACAATCAGTTGCCCACATTTTTTTTCTCCAGAAGGTGAGTTCACCAGGAGCTGTGACCCTTGCTAAATTTGCAAGTTATTTCATGTGTGATACTTTAAAAAATGCTACCGGTAGGATATTTAAAAATGAATTTGATTTTTTCATTCAAAAAGATAACATTTTGGATAAATAGAATAATTCATAAATTATTGTGTATTATTTTAAACACATATTAGAGCTAAGTAAAAAAAAATTGAAGGAAAAGTGATCATTTCTGTAACTGAGAATCTAAAGAGTATGTTTAAGTATAGTAATCGTTCTTCCAAATTGTTCTCTAAATGAACTTCTGTACATGTGAATGTATAAGGTTGAGAAGAGAATCTCAAAGAGAAAGCAACAATACTTCAATGATCCCAACACTCCTCCACTACTGAGGATTATCTCTCTACAAAGAGTGCCTTGTCAATTTTTGAGAAGGCATGTCCTTCATCCCAAGAGAGTCAAGAAGAATGGCAAAGTTTTGTTTGCTTGTTTTTTTTAATGGAATTTGTTAAGCACTTAATATGTGCCAGACGCTTTAATAGCAATGGGATAGATACAAGCTAATCAGATTGGAAATGGTCCACGTACCACATGAGGCTCACAGTTTTAATCCCCATTTTACCTGTGAGGTAACTGGGCCCTGCGAAGTTAAGTGACTTGCCCAAGTTAACACAGAAGACAAGTGGCAGAGCTGGAATTAGAACTCAGGTACTGGGAGTCTATGTTCTTTTCATTAGGCCACACTGCTTAAAGTTCGGGTCTGATGATGTACCCAATAAGATCTCAAAACAGGGAGAGGATGGGCTGCTTAGGCATGACCTGCCACAGAATTTCCAAGGTCTCCCCATAATTATCATCGTCTTCAAGAAGAAAGATTCTAGTACCGTTGGACCTCGTTCTTCTCAGTTACAAGTAAAATACTAGTCAGAGCCCATTTGGATGGATCCCTGATGATAAAGTAACCATGCAGTTCCAGAATACCAACTTTGTTTGGACCATAATGGAGTACGATACATGTGGCCTTTGCTGCATCAGATATGGGTGTACTGAAAAAAAAATTTAGACTATGAACTCTTAATATGCCAAACAAAAACATTTCATGTCATCAGAAGACCTGGGCTATGGCGGTTTTTGAAAATTTTGGTTCTCTTGAGCAGTTTGCCAAAATCCTAAAATTTATTCACCATATGCCTGGATATGTGAAATTGGAGGATGCTTATCTGATCTTTTCCTATCCACCAGTGGAAACAATTAGGGCTGTGAGTAGATCCTGTCTTGTTTAACATAGTCTTCAAAAATGTACTTGAGAATCAGCTGATCAGTTGTATTTGAGCTTGTATTTGAGCCCTTACTATGCGCTGAGCGTTTGGAAGAATATAATGCAACAGAATTAGCAGACACATTCCCTGCACATAATAAGCTTATACAAGGATTCCAAATTCAATTTGTCTTCTATAAAACTCTATGGGAAATTTCAAAGGTTTTTATTTATTCAAATGTCCAAAGGGGAAATTTCAAAGGTTTTCCTATTTCTGCCTGTGAGTAATACACAAGCCTGCAGACTTTCAGTTTTTAAGGGACATCATTACTTAAGTATCTGATACTTTCTCATGATTAATATTTTGTAGCCTCCTTCCATTGAAATCCTAGCAAGATTTCTGATTCATCCTGTCCCTACCCTTCATGATTCTGTAGACTTCAATCATGCTCTCTCTTAAGTGTGCATATTTAGACTAAAGAGTCCTAACCCTTTCTGTTTTTCTTTGATCATCTTGATGGTCCTTATCTGTACCTTCTGTATTCTATTATGTCCTTACTTAAACCCAGTGGGAGAGAACAATAGTTTCACACTTACCCAAATTGTTAACACCTTCTTTTTCCCTCATTTTCCTTATCATTAACTGCACTTAATGAGCACATACTGTGAGAAGAGTACAGTACATTTGGGAACCTACAATTGAAATCAAAGACTACAACTTTGCCACTAAAGAATTTACAATTTCACTTTTCAGGGGAAGTATTGCCCCTTAGTACATGAGAACATCTCCTTTTGGGAGGGAGAGGAGGAAGAGACAGAATGTTGGCCTCACTGGGAATGAATTTGAAGGGCAGAAGTATTCATTCATTCAATAGTATTTATTGAGCGCTTACTATGTGCAGAGCACTGTACTAAGCGCTTGGGATGAACAAGTCGGCAACAGATAGAGACAGTCCCTGCCGTTTGACGGGCTTACAGTCTAATCGGGGGAGACGGACAGACAAGAACAATGGCACTAAACAGCGTCAAGGGGAAGAACATCTCGTAAAAACCGATGGCAACTAAATAGAATCAAGGCGATGTACAATTCATTAACAAAATAAATAGGGTAACGAAAATATATACAGTTGAGCGGACAAGTACAGTGCTGTGGGGATGGGAAGGGAGAGGTGGAGGAGCAGAGGGAAAAGGGGAAAATGAGGCTTAAGCTGCGGAGAGGTAAAGGGGGGATGGCAGAGGGAGTAGAGGGGGAAGAGGAGCTCAGTCTAGGAACGCCTCTTGGAGGAGGTGATTTTTAAGTAAGGTTTTGAAGAGGGAAAGAGAATCAGTTTGGCGGAGGTGAGGAGGGAGGGCGTTCCAGGACCGCGGGAGGACGTGACCCAGGGGTCGACGGCGGGATGGGCGAGACCGAGGGACGGCGAGGAGGTGGGCGGCAGAGGAGCGGAGCGTGCGGGGTGGGCGGTAGAAAGAGAGAAGGGAGGAGAGGTAGGAAGGGGCAAGGTGATGGAGAGCCTTGAAGCCTAGAGTGAGGAGTTTTTGTTTGGAGCGGAGGTCGATAGGCAACCACTGGAGTTGTTTAAGAAGGGGAGTGACATGCCCAGATCGTTTCTGCAGGAAGATGAGCCGGGCAGCGGAGTGAAGAATAGACCGGAGCGGGGCGAGAGAGGAGGAAGGGAGGTCAGAGAGATGGCTGACACAGTAGTCTAGCCGGGATATAACGAGAGCCCGTAATAGTAAGGTAGCCGTTTGGGTGGAGAGGAAAGGGCGGATCTTGGCGATATTGTAGAGGTGAAACCGGCAGGTCTTGGTAACGGATAGGATGTGTGGGGTGAACGAGAGGGACGAGTCAAGGATGACACCGAGATTGCGGGCCTGCGGGACGGGAAGGATGGTCGTGCCATCCACGGTGATGGAGAAGTCTGGGAGCGGACCGGGCTTGGGAGGGAAGATGAGGAGCTCAGTCTTGCTCATGTTGAGTTTAAGGTGGCGGGCCGACATCCAGGTGGAGACGTCCCGGAGGCAGGAGGAGATGCGAGCCTGAAGGAGGGGGAGAGGACAGGGGCGGAGATGTAGATCTGCGTGTCATCTGCGTAGAGATGGTAGTCAAAGCCGTGAGAGCGGATGAGTTCACCGAGGGAGTGAGTGTAAATGGAGAACAGAAGAGGGCCAAGAACTGACCCTTGAGGAACTCCAACAGTTAAAGGATGGGAGGGGGAGGAGGCTCCAGCGTAGGAGACCGAGAATGATCGGCCAGAGAGGTAAGAGGAGAACCAGGAGAGGACAGAGTCCGTGAAGCCAAGGTGAGATAAGGTATGGAGGAGGAGGGGATGGTTGACAGTGTCAAAGGCAGCAGAGAGGTCAAGGAGGATCAGAATGGAGTAGGAGCCATTGGATTTGGCAAGAAGGAGGTCATGGGTGACCTTAGAGAGAGCAGTCTCGGTAGAGTGGAGGGGACGGAAGCCAGATTGGAGGGGGTCTAGGAGAGAATGGGAGTTAAGGAATTCTAGGCATCGATTGTAGACGACTCGTTCTAAGATTTTGGAAAGGAAGGGTAGTAGGGAGATAGGACGATAACTGGAGGGGGAAGTGGGGTCAAGAGCGGGTTTTTTTAGGATGGGGGAGACGTGGGCATGTTTGAAGGCAGAGGGGAAGGAGCCCTTGGAGATTGAGTGGTTAAAAATAGAAGTTAAGGAAGGGAGGAGGGCAGGGGCGATGGTTTTAAGAAGGTGAGAGGGAATGGGGTCCGAGGCGCAGGTGGAGGGGGTGGCACTTGCGAGGAGGGAGGAGATCTCCTCTGAGGATACTGCAGGGAAGGATGGGAAAGTGGGGGAGGGGGTTGTTGGGGGGGAGGGGAGAGGCGGAGGGGTGACTTTGGGGAGCTCAGACCTGATCGTGTTGATTTGTTTAGTGCCATTGTTCTTGTCTGTCCGTCTCCCCCGATTAGACTGTAAGCCCGTCAAACGGCAGGGACTGTCTCTATCTGTTGCCGACTTGTTCATCCCAAGCGCTTAGTACAGTGCTCTGCACATAGTAAGCGCTCAATAAATACTATTGAATGAATGAATGAATGAATTTTCGTGAGGAAATAGGTGGCCAGATCATTAGGGGTGAGAGATGGGGGAGGGGGAGGAACAGGGGGCCTAAGGAGAGAGTTAAAGGTCCGGAACAATCGGCGGGGGTGACGGGCATGGGTGTCGATGAGGGAGGAGAAGAAGCTTTGCCTGGCGGAGGAGAGGGCAGAGTTAAGGCAGGAAAGGATAAATTTGAAGTGTGTGAGGTCGGCTTGGTGCTTGGACTTTCGCCAGCAGCGCTCAGCAGCTCGAGCATAGGAGCGTAGGAGGCGGACGGAGGAGGTGATCCAGGGCTGTGGGTTAGTGGAGCGCAGAAGTACTGGTTGGATAGCTGGCATTCAGGTCTCTTGTATCCTCAAGCATCAATCAATCAGTCAGAAGAGTCAAAACAAAAATCATGGTCTAGTGGAAAATACTGGGGCTGGGGAGTCAGAAGACCTGAGTTCTGATCCGGCTTCGCCACTTATCTGCTGTGTGCATGTCACTCAACTTCTCCATTTCTCAATTCCTTTATCTGCAAAGAAGGGATTTATTCATTCATTCATTCAATAGTATGCAAAGCACTGTACTAAGCGCTTGGAAGAGTACAATATAACAACAGATATATTCCCTGCCCACAACAAGCTTACCATCCAGAGGGGGAGACAGGCATTAATATAAATAATTACAGATAAATTATAGATATGTAGCATTCAATACATGATCTCCCCCCACATTAGACTGTGAACCCCATGTGGGACCTGATGATCTTGTATCTATTATCTACCCCAGCACTTAGAACAGTGCTTGGCACATAGTAAGTAATTCACAAATGCCACTATTATAATTATTATGAAATAATCAAATGTGCAAGTGAACACACACACACACACACACATATACACAAACACACTAAAGTCCTGGGATAGGCATAATGAAATCATAAATACTGAGTTGGCTGATGGCTTTATTCAGCTTAGAGTGTGGGGAAATTGATCAGAAAAGGCTTATAAAATAAACTACCCCAAAGGAAGTATATTCATTCAGAATGTTTCATATTTAGATACGTAGATACTGTGGTGGGCTCTGAAAGTCACTAAAAGAGAAAATAAAAGAAGCATCCAAGAGGGATGTCATTAAAACTTTGTAGTCAACCAATATTTAAATGATTACCCAGGGAATTTGCAATGTTGTTCCATTAAATAAATGCTTGCTGGAATCTGTATAACTCCTTTCGATGAGAGCTAGAGCCATTTTATTGTGAGTAAGAATTTACACAAACAGATTAAGAATCATTGTATACACTCTAGATGTCTATACTTCTGGCTGGAGATTAGTATCATGCTTTTGGAATATGGCCTTTATGCCAAAACTATTTCTAACTAGATGCTTAATGAGCATGTCCAACATGAAGCCATCCAACAGTGAAAACATTAGGAGAGGCTGACAAGATTCTCAGTAATCCCATGAGATGTGCCGCCAAATTCTGAAGGCTGATCAAATAGGGGCTTCTTTCCAAACCACCACAAGTAGCTAGGGAGATTTGGTAATAGTAATAATCATAATAGTAATAATGGTATTTGTTAAGGGCTTACTATGTGTCAAGCACTGTTCTAAGCACCGGAGTACATACAAGGTAATCAGGTTGGAAATAGTCCCTGTCCCACATGTGGTTCACAGCCTTAAGTTTTCTACAGAGACTTAACTTTTATCTTTTTAACTTTTATCCATGACTCAGGATAAAATAGTTTGTTAAAGGGCTAGGGATCCAGAAGCTTCACAGAAGATGTTCTGTGAGAAATTTTGGAGGGATGGTGCCTTGCGTATGTTTTGATGCCTGTAGCAGGGACAGAGATTTGAAAAATTGTACACTGATCAGGAAAAAGTAGCATTTAGCTCATAATACCTGAGACATATTTTTCACTAGAGAAGCAAATTGGTCTAATGGAACGACCAAGGACCTGGGAATCAGATAACCTGAGTTATATTTATCAACATTGATAGGCACAAATGGTTTAGCATTTTTACAAAAACATGCATGACTATTAGAACCTCCCATTTTGTGAATGCACAGATTAGACAAATAGTGCACCTTTAAGGTCAAAAATGAGCTTTTGATGGTGAGAGTTTTATCAGTTTGTGAATGTAGTTGAAAAAGCTGACACTTCCTTCCATATTGTATGTCACTGAAACTTTCCCCTTGCTGCTCTGTGGCATGGATGACCCACAGTGCCTGCTATCATTTGTGTTTCTTTCTCTTTGTGGGAGATAGTCTCTAAACTTAAACCATGGGCATGAATGCATTTGTAGAGACATAGCTAGTAATTGTGAATCTAAGTATCAGGAATTTCACTGCAGTTCAAACATCTGCTTTGGTGAATGCTTACATAAATAAACTCCGAGGGGAAAATACTTTGAATCCTAAATGAAGAAACATAATGTTCAGAAGGAATTTTTTTGCTTCACTGATCCCTTAAGTTGATGCAAATTGAAATTCCTATGTAAAGGTCTAGAAAGTAGACATATATAGTTCAAAAAATGGGACTAGGTTATTTAAAGAACATAATTTTAAAAGTTCTCAAACACAAATTTTTGACCACTTTTACAAACTACACATCCTACCCCTCCATTAAAGCAATAGATATCACTTTTTTAAAAACACAAATAATTACTGATTCTGAAGACACAGGAAGAAAAAACCCATGATATAACTGTAGAAAATAAAAGAGATATGTAATATTTGAAAAAACTACGAAAATTGGGAGGCAAATATGGATAGTCAATTTGCCAGCAAGGCAGAGTAGGATCATTAGCTTAGGTCAAATATCCAGAGAATTACTGAGATAAAATAATAATAATGATAATAATAATGACGTATTTGTTAAGCCCATACTATGTGTCAAGTACTTTACTAAACACTGGTGAAGATACAAGGTAGTCAGGTCCCACATGGGGCTCACATTCTAAGCAGTTACTGACTCCCCATTTTGCAGATGAGGGAAGTGAGGTACAGAGAAGTTCAATGACTAGCCTAAAGTCACACAGCAGGTAAGTGGCAGAGATGGTATTAGAACCCAAGTCCTCTGACTCCCAGGCCCATGCTCTTTCCATTAGGCCATGTTGCTTATCTAGTGGAAAATATGTCCCAGGTGTTCTCTTTCTACTGCCCACCCCGTAGGCTCTGCTCATCTGCCACCCACCTCCTCACTGTCCCCCATTCTCGCCTATTCCGCCGTCAACCCCTAGCCCACGTCCTCCTGCTGTCTTGGAATGCCCTCCCTCCTCACCTCCACCAAACTAATTCTCTTCCCCTCTTCAAAGCCCTACTGAGAGCTCACCTCCTCCAAGAGGCCTTCCCAGACTGAGCTTCCCCTTTTCCCTCTCTCTGCCCCCCCGCTTCAGCTCCCCTCAGCTCAGCCCCTTTTCCTCCCCTTTCCCTCTGCTCCTCCCCCTCTCCCTTCCCCTCCCCTCAGCACTGTGCTCATCTGCTCATTTGTATATGTTATTACCCTATTTATTTTGTTAATGAGATGTACATCCGCTTGATTCTATTTATTGCTATTGTTTTTGTCTGTCTCACCCGATGAGACTGTAAGCCCGTCAATGGGCAGGGATTGTCTCTATCTGTTGCTGAATTGTACATTCCAAGCGCTTAGTACAGTGCTCTGCACATAGTAAGCACTCAATAAATACTATTGAATGAATGAATGAAAATATAATAATTACAAATAATAGTATCTATTAATTACTTCTTATATTTCAAGAACTGCTTTAATAATCAAACCACAGTCCTTATTCCACCTTGGACTCGGACTATAAGGAGTGAAGGAAAAGATGGAGGTAATTCATTTTCATTTTTGAACCTGTGTAGATATCTTATCCTCTGTTACTTTTATCAATAATTTACTTCCATATCTGTATCCCCCAGTAGATCATAAGTCTTTGTGGATGGGGCTCATGTCTACGAACTCTGTTGCACTCTTCCAAATGCTTAGTACATACTTCTGCACACACACTGACCACTCAATAAATACCACTGACTGATTGATACAAGAGGAAACTGAGGCACAGAGAGTCTTAAGTAATGTCTTCCAGGGAGCACATTGGGTGAGTGGCAGATGGACGACCAGGTTTTCTGGCTCCCAGAATTGGACTCTTTCCACTAGACCACTTTGCTCTAGGTCACAGAATGCAAGTCATTCAGAAGAGGGCCATGATAAATGCTCAAAAATTCTAAAACATTCTAAAAGGCAGCAGTGGATGACAAAACTCCTGGGATCATGTAATTTCTAGGACCAGCAACATATGGCTGTGCTTAATTGTTTTAGCTATATTTTCAGCTGCTTTGAAGCTGCTAGATTAACTAATAGATTTCCAATTACAAAGAGAAATTGAGAATATCCTTCTGGAAATAGGAGGAATTACTAATGTGTGCAGAAAACTAGATTACAGCAGGTCTCCTACTGACCTTTGGCATTTCTCTTATAAAATAAAGTAAAAAGAAGGCAATGTGAAATTGTAGATTTTTATTGCTTCTTTGATAGGTGAATTTTCACTACTGGATATTTGCCTTACAAAACCTGCCTTTTGTTATGGGCAAAAAAATGTAACATTAACTTCTATTTATATTATTTCAGATAAACTCATAGGGAGCTCAGTTAAAAAAAAATCGCTGAAAGAATAGAACCATTTGCCTAGTTAAAAATCCTGCATAGGACATTAAAGTCCTTCCTTGTTCTCTCAAGATATTATTGTCTAATGTGCCTCCTCCATGCAAGATCTCAAGTAACAGCTAATCTAAAGTAAACATTGTTCCAGTATCCTCAGGTAGATAGTTCACATTCTTGAAAGCTTTCTCTGGCCAGTCAAAAGGTCAGCAATGATAAACCAAACTGAAGGAAACTAGATATGAGCAAAGGAAGATAGTCACAGAGATTTTAAAATAGTAATGGGTCAATTTATGAGGGTAGTTTTGGTCAACAAGAGAGTCGTAAAAGAAGCCAGGTGTCTTGCAAGGGTTTGCTGGTTTCGTGGAAACGAATATTGATTAGGCAAAGCATTTTCCCTGATAATCTTAAAACATTGAACAAACAATAGATGACTAATTTTGGTAAATACTACATAACAATATACATAATTGGTTTAGGGTTTTTTGAGTTACAGATTCAATATGCTAACATCTTTAGAAAATGCAATATTCGTAGTAATTAACAGATCAGGCTGTTAGCATTCTTATCAGAAGGATTTTTAGGCAGTTTATTTAAATCCTCGAAGATTAGTGTTTATCTTGTGAGATTATCATATTTTATGATGATGATGCCTAGAATCCCAGAGACTTTCTAACTCTCAGGGCTAAAAACTAATTTTTCTTTAGTAGTGTTAGTATTTATTAAGCCCTTACTGAGTGCAGAGCACTGTACTAAGATCTGAAAGAGAACACACAGGTGACAGACATGGTCCCTATCCCCTGAGGGCTCATAATCCACCTGTGCTTGAGGTTTTGAAAGAGGACCTGAAATTTAGAAAAAGGTAAGATTTTTCCATGAATTCTTACTAGAAAATAATTTTTTAGTGCTTCTGTTTCAGGTGAATTAGTACAGTAATAAAATCTACAAACTTCTGATGGAAGGCTTTTTCATAAGAGTTGTCAATTTCTTGGGCTTTTGGAGGACAGAAGTCTATATACAAAAATCATCATGTTGAGCCCCAGGCTTAAGATGTGTGGTTTAGGCAATCTTTAGAGAAATATCTCCCCTCTATTTTCTTGGTTCCTTTATCACTGGGTAAATTCCCACCTGAAGCAGAACCTCTCTACCAAAACAACAATCAACATAAGACTCAGAATCCTTCAGTTGTGGAGGAAATATTACTATTAAACCTGGCAATTGCATTTTCAAAATTTCAAGATGAATTGCACTTCCACAGATGAAATGAAATGTTAAAGTGCACTCGCAACATCCCACCACATCCCTTTCTTCTTCAATAGGGATAATTAATCAATCTCTCTCTCTCTCTCTCTCTCTCTCTCTCTCACACACACACACACACACACACACACACATATTCTGAATTTAAGGAACTGGCCAGAATAAACCAGAATAATTCTGGGAAGGCAGGTGGCCTTGTGGAAAGACCACTTGGTATCAGAGGATCTGGGTTCTAGTCCTGGCTCTGCCACTTGTTTGCAGTGTGAACTTGGGCAAATTGCTTCATTTTTCTGTGCCTTATTTATCTCATCTGTAAAATGGGGATTAAGACTATAAACCCTATGTAAGATAGGGACTGTGTGCCCAATCTGTTTTGCTGTTTTCTCCCCAGGGCTCAATACAGTCCCTGGCATGCAGTAAGCAGCTAATTAATGCTACTTTTGTTGTTCTCTGTGCCTCAGGTACCTCATCTGTAAAATAGGAATTAAGACTTCCAGCCCCACATGAGATGGGGGCAGTATCCAACCTGATTAGCTTGTATCTAATCCAGCGCTTAGTATAGTTCCTGGCACATAGTAAGCACTCATAGTACCCTTTAAAAAAACAAAGAAAGCATGATCACTTATTTTAGCATATTGTTTATCACTTGCAACAATTACTCATCCATAAATTAATCTATTTGCATAACTAATTATAATTTATCCAAAAATTCGTGATATTTTGTTCACTATTTCCCAAACAGAAAAGTACTGTGGCTCAAATTGTATTTGTAAATCAGAAGTTGATTAGAACAGTGCTTTGCACATAGTAAGTGCTTAACAAATACCAACATCATCTCATTGTAAAAATTTTCAAAAAAGAAAAATGAGAGAGAAAATAAG
Organism: Ornithorhynchus anatinus; assembly: GCF_004115215.2. Classification (NCBI taxonomy): domain Eukaryota; kingdom Metazoa; phylum Chordata; class Mammalia; order Monotremata; family Ornithorhynchidae; genus Ornithorhynchus; species Ornithorhynchus anatinus. Next base: position 18,185,708 of record NC_041737.1, read on the forward strand.
CAAAGTACTAAATTTCTGGTAATAGGTCACTAACAAAAAAATGTTTTTTTGTTTTCTTTTATTTTTCCCCTCACAAGTCTTTAACCATTTTCAGGGAACACTCATTTAGAATTTATCCACTAAAAAAACACTGAGAAAGAGATTTGGGCTCTTAACAAAGAATGAGAAAATGCGACCTAGTCTTTGGGCCTATAGGCTCCTTGGGATAAGAAACATGTCTACCAACTCTGTTATATTGTATTCTTCCATACACTCGTTCAGGGCACATAGTAAGCGCTGGGTGGATACCACTGGTTGATTGATTAATCAACCTTAATTAACCTTAAGTCTCTCAAATGTTAGAGGACTACAGAAATCAAATATATCAGTGATCTTGGAACTTGGAAGAAAAGATGTAATAAAGGAAATAAGCATTTATTTTCCATCTGCTCAGATAAGATATAGCACTATCATATGCCATGGTTATTTATCTCTTCATGAAATGTAAAGTCACTGTGGGTAGAGATCCTGCCCACTAACTATCATATTGTTCTTTCCCAAGCTCTTAGGACTGTGCTCTATATACCGTAAGTGCTTAGTAAATACCAGTGACTGATTGATAAATTAGATCGGGTAAGATTTTTGGTCATAGAGGTATCAAGAAACTGTGTAAAAGCTTGAAAAATGAATTTATGGCTTGTTTTAAGCACTTAATATGTGCTAAGAGCAAGACAGATCGGGCAGAGTTTCTGTCCCACATCATGTACATAATTTAAGAGGTAGAAAGAAGGTTTCCTAATTACATTTTCCACATAAGGCAGCAACTGAAGCTGAGAAAAACATATTCACATGCCTAAGGTCATGCAGTAGACCGGTGACCCAGTTGGGACTAGAACCCATAAGCAGTGTGGCTCAGTGGAAAGAGAATGGGCTTGGGAGTCAGAGGTCATGGGTTCTAATCCCAGCTCCGTGGCTTGTCAGCTGTGTGACTTGGGGCAGGTCATTTAACTTCTCTATGCCTCCGTTACCTCATCTGTAAAATGGGGATTAAGACTGTGACCCTCACGTGGGACAACCTGATTACACTGTATCTACCCCAGCACTTAGAACAGTGCTCGGCACATAGTAAGCGCTTAACAAATACCATCATCATTATTATTGTTATTATTATTAATCTCTCTATTCTGTGATCTTCCCCCTAGGCCATGGTACTTCTTTCTTCAGGAACTGCATGTTTCTTAATGATACTGACTAAACCTGATTTATAATATAGCAAAGAATGGGGATGGAGGGGAATTTGCCACTTGTGACATGCTGAATCACAGTTTAACATGAAAGGACTAAAAAGCATTAGCCTGAAGTCTTATGGCCATGTTTTTTCTTCAGGTAAGGGTATGATACTGGGCAGGCTTTTTTAATTGACCTAGAGGCAGAAATGAACAGTTCTTGGTTCCAGTCATAAAAATGCCAAACTGAGGGAAGATTGTGGATTTTAATCTTCTCTCCATTACAGTTAAGTGAATTATAGTGAGACCCTAGGCATGCAGGATGGCTGAAAAGACATATAAAAAAAACCAAGGGTTCTTGTGAAGATTATTCTTCATTGCACTCAGTTCACTATTTTCAGGGGTCCTCACCATTTGTGAATCTGCCACTGGTATCCTCATCTTCCTGGAGTGTCTGTTCCAGATCCCAATTACTCCCTGCTGGTCTATCTACTGCAGTGGTCTCTAAACAGTCCACTTTAATGTCTGTGCTTCAACACCCTTGATTTTTTTTCCTGCCCTCCTTCTTTATCTGTGTCCCACTGCAGTTCCCCATAAAACAGATATTTGGATATCCTGCTGCCATCCATTTTTCCCACATGTATTGATTAACAAAGCTGTGTTGCTGAGTCTCAAAGCTACTGATGTGATTTTGTTCAGGACCTTTCAAGGGTTTATCTTGCCTTGCTATTTGATGTTAAGAATGATCCGCAAATGATGCTGGTGGAACTGGTCCAGAAGCTGCATTTATTGTTTGCAGAAGGTCCAGCTCTCACAGCCCCCAACACTTTCTCTTTATAGCCCTTTAACATGTTGTGAAGCCTGATGTCCCATTGTTTCCAAAATTGATGTTTAATGTCTGCAATCTGTGAAGCAGATGAAGCCCAGAATGGCCCTGTGCAGTAGGTTAAAGGACTAAAATGTACCCTTCTAGGCTTGGATGAAAGAGGATCCCTTTTGGCTGTTCCAGATTATTTGGTAAAGCCAAGCCTGAGGAGGTAGGAATGATGTGTTGCCGGACTATATCCAGATGGTCTGCTAGGCACATGCTCTCTGCCCCCTCCTTATTCTACCCCGGGTTGCATTAGAATACTGTCTGAGTGCTGCAGCCAGCTGTAATGTCAAAGCTTCCTTCTGGTCATGGGGAAGATATTCCTGCTGCCCTCCTCTGAAAATGGGAGTGCTACCATGGATCGAGACCTAGTCTCTACCCTGAGAGTTAGCACTTAGTCATGGAAGCTTACCTTCATTAATTCAATAGTATTTATTGAGCACTTACTAGGTGCAGAGCACTGTACTAAGCACTTGGAATGTACAATTTGGCAACAGATAGAGAAAATCCCTGCTCAGTGATGGGGTTACCTCTTTCCATGGAAGTGCTTTCGAGTACTAGAAAAGCATCTGATCCTACTCTCAGGGACAGTTGGTAAAAATCTCTTCCAAACTGAATTCTCCTGCTGATTCCCAATTGCCACCACCCTGATTTCCATTTGGTGACATTCATGCTTCATCTGCCACCCTCCCTGACATCTACCTGCTTATGATCTTGTTTCTCTTTTTCTCTGACTTGACTCCTTCTCCAAAGCCCCAGCAGTTAACCAGAGCAGTTCAATCCATCTCATCTCGCCTAATCATGTCAGTCCCTCCTGCTTCCAGATCTCTGCCTGACTTGGTCCCGTCCATAGCAATACTAATTGCAGTATTTGCTTAGTGCTCATACTAAACTCCAATCAGTGATTGCACCAAGCACTGGGGTAGATACAAGTTAATTGGTCCAGACACAGTCCCTGTTCCACATGGAACTCGAAACAGCATGGCTTAGTGGATAGAGCGAGGACCTGGGAGTTAGAAGGATCCGGGTTCTAATCCCTGCTCCGTCACATGTTCGCTGCGTGACCTTGGGCAAGTTGCTTAACTTCTCTGAGCCTTAGTTACCTCATTTGTCAAATGGGGATTAAAAGTGTGAGCCCCATATGGGACAGGGACTGTGTCCAACCTGATTAACTTGTACCTACCCAGCACTGAGAATAGTGCTTGGAACCTTATATGTAAGCACAAGTACATAATCATTATTCTTAATTATCATTATTAGGAGGGAGAACACATATTAAATCCCCATTTTATAGATGAAGAATTGAAACAGAGGGAAGTTAAGTGATTTGTCCAAGGTCACACAGCAGGCAAGTGGGAGAGCGAGGATTAGAAAGCAGGTCGTCCGAGGCTCATACTTTTTCCTTTAGACCAGGCAGCTCCACAAGAACCTTTTCAACTGGCTCCTGACAATGAGTTCCCTCTTCAGGGGAGAGAGTTGACATGAGTAATGTTGTTATGGGCCTAATACAAAATACCTCCCTGTAATTAGTAGTAGCATTGGTGGCTAGTCCTATAATGCACAGTATAACTCTATGCTTAGAAGGTTGATAATGGACTGTATTTATGGGCTTCAATATTTACTGAATTACCAGCTTTTTCTCTAAGATATCAACTCTTTGAGATCTACTTTTTAAAAGTAACACCACTGACTTATTTTATCACTATAGAGACTATTGGGAACAGGGAATTTACAAACATTTTATGAGAATCAGACCCGAGCAGAAAAGCATCCAATTACCTAGAGAAAACTACAAATGACATGCTGTCCACCCAGCTCAGAAGAAGAAGTATAGCAATAAGTCTGCTCTGCTACCATTCTCTGGTTTTGTAGCTTATGCTAGGATTGCATCCTCTCCCTAACTTTGAAAAATAGGCACATTTGCCTCGTTCTCCTTCAATCTGACCCTGTAGTTCTGTGCAAATATTAAGCCATTCTTATTTATTTTTCCTTAGGAATTTTCCCATATTCACAGATTAATGCTTTATTTTTAAAAAATGCTTTAGAACAAACTGGAAAAAGAAAAGTGATTATGGGAGGGCCAAAAAATGATAAGAAAAACACCAGATGAGAGGAAAGTAGAAAAAAAAAAGAGATCCAGTTGAAAGATAAAACAGAAGCTCTCGGGGTGAGGGAATAGAACTTTTACATCTTCCAATTATTTAGAACAGTGCTTTGCATACAGGAGACACTCAAATATTATCGAATTATTTAATGATCAAGTAAATGAATTGAAAAGAAGGAAAATAATAAAAAAAAAAGGTGAGGGAAATATCACAAACTAGAGAGAAAGGGGCATCTCTCTGACTCCCTTTCCACCTTTCTTTATTTCCTTTTTTCCTATGATTATTTATTCCCTAATATCTAAAATTAATTGGAGTAATGCCTTGTCTTTCCTTCATCATACCTTTTGGTTTGAGCATACTGTGTTTCTCATAAATCAGTTTGTTCTCAGAACTTTACAATCTCCTCTTTTTACCTATAGGTATGGATATTACTTTATCATTATTTTGTTAATTCTCCCCAACTCTGTGTTTGAACCAAGAGTTTAATTATCAAAATAACACAATTTCTGGCTTATATGCTAGATTTCTCACTACTAGATTTTCTATTTACTGGCCTTTTCTGATCTTTTCTCTGTTGGGATACAGAGCAGGATAATATACTGCTGCTCAGCCACACTTTTATAATAAACAGAAATTAAGGGTCACCTACAGGTACTTATTCTTGGAACAAAGCTTTTCTTTATTGATTTTTTTCTTCTGAAATTGTGAAATGTATTTATTCTTAGGTTAAGGTTCTCAGTTCAGATATCTTTTATTCTTTGTAGCTTCTCACATTACTAATTGCGTTAAATCTGTGGTCTCTTCTGAGTCTTTTTGCATTAAAAAGTAATGAATTTTTGCTAAAGCAAGGAAAGGAGATGCTTTGAACATTGACTGACATTAAGCTATGGCTAGACAAAGGAAAGAGCATAGAGAATTAAATACGGATGGTGAATCCAAAGCCAAAGAGGGAAATGATCATCAACAATCCAGATAAACATTTTTTTGGAATTATGTTGTCAGTCAATCATATTCACTGAGCACTTACTGTGTACAGAGCACTGTACTAAGGGTTTAGGCAAGTACAGTATAAAAGACACATTCCCTGTCCACAACAAGCTTACGGTCTAATCGGGGAGACTCACAATGATATGAAAAAATAAACCATAGATATGTATATAAGTGAGGTGGGGCTGAGATGGGGGATGAATGAAGGGAGCAAAATGAAGGAAGTTGAAGAAAAGTAAAAGAGGGCTTAGTCAGGAAAGGCCTCTTGGAGATGTGCCTTCAGTAAGGCTTTGAAGTGCGGGGGGAGTAATTGTCTGTCAGATATGAAGAGGGAGGACGTTGCAGGCCAGAGGCAGGACACGGGCAAGATGTCTGTGGTGAGACAGACAATTCATTTGTTTGTACTTACTGAGCACTTACTGTGTGCAAAGAACTGCACTAAGTGCTTAGTACAGTGATAGAAAAGATATAGACAAGAACTGGCTCTGCCATTTCTCTGCTGTGTGACCTTGGGCAAGTCACTTAACTTCTCTGTGCCTCAGTTACCTCACCTGTAAAATGGAGATTGAGACTGTGAGCCTCATGTGGGACAGGGACCACGTCCAACCCAATTTGCTTGTATTCACTCTAGTGTCTAGTACAGTGTCTGGCATATAATAAGCACTTAACAAATACCTTAATAATAATACAATGAAAAGTTTAGCATTAGAGAAGTAAAGTTTGCACCTCTATTGTAGTTGGTGAGTAGCATGGTGAGGTAGGAAGGAGCAAGTTGATTGAGTGCTTTAAAGCCAATGGTGAGGAATTTCTGTTTGATGTGGAGGTGGATGGGCAGCCACTGGAGGTTCTTGAAAAGTGGGGAAACATGGCCTAACCGTCTCTGTAGAAAAATGATCTGGGTAGTAGAGTGAAGTACAGACTGGAGTATGAAGTACGGCCTGGAGTACGGAGTGATAGGAGACTGGGAGGTCAGCAAGGAGGCTGATTTGGTAATCAAGGTAGGATAGGATAAATGATGGATTAAAGTGGAAGCAGTTTGGATGGAGAGGAAGGATGGCGATGCCATCTACAGTGTTAGGAAAGTCAGAGGAAACATAGGGTTTGAATGGGAACTTAAGAAGTTCTCCCTTCTCAGAGTCACAACTTGAGAGTTTCCAGTACTCTACCAGTCTCGACTATGGGAGGGAGAGTCAAGCAGAGGCATATCCATTCCATTCCTAGCTTGGTCAGTGGCTAGCAAGTGGCAGGCAATATGCTACAAGTCAAAACTCCCCTGTGCAGGGCAGCAGCGGCATGGGAGAGAGTCGAAGGTGCAGACTCAAGTTTACTGCACAGAAGGAGGCAATGGTAAACCACTTCTGTAATTTTACCAAGAAAACTGTGGATAAACTACCAGAATGACTGCAGATGCAGGTGGGCCTTTCTGGGAGAGATGTGCCCATGGCATTGTTATGGGTCAGAGATGACTCGACATCATAGGATAAGATAAGAAATTCTGTTTTAGACATGTTAAGTTTGATGCAGTGGTAGGACATCCAAGTAAAAATGTCTTGAAAGCAGGAGGAAATGAGAGACTGCAAAGAGGGAAAAGGATCAGGACTGGAGATGGAGATTTGGGTATCATCTGCATAGAGATAGTACTTTGCTCAACATCATTTGGCAAGGCAGAATGCAGCAAGGTGCAGAAATGAAGATGGTCTCTTCATTTTTAAGTTTTATGTTCATCCCAGCATAGCTCTTTACTGGATAGGAAATGAGAGCACTGGATAGGGAAGATACCTAAATGACTGCTTCATGGTGAGCTGAAACTAGATAAACAAAACCAAGAGGTCAGGAAAAATATATTAAGAGGACAGTAAAACAAAGGGTTTATTTGTTTTTAAATATTATTTGCTAAACACTTACTATACACCTGCATATACTATATGTCTTCTAAGTGCTGAGGGTAGATACAGGCTAATCGGATTGGACACACTCCATGTCCCACATTATGTTCGGTCTTAATCCTCACTTTCCAGGTGAGGTAACTGAGGCACAGAGTAGTTAAGTGATTTTGCCCAAGGTCACAGAGCAGACAGGTGGCAGAGCCAGAATCAAAACCCAGATCTTCTGACTCCCAGGCCCATGCTCTTTCCACTAGGCAATTCTGCTTTTCTTAACTTCAGTAAATATGGCATCACAGCCCTAAGACTGGCAGAGAGTGATGCCATTCAGACAAACCTAACACAGGGAAATCAAGAAAGGGGTACCTGTTTTTGAACAGAAGCTCAATTATGATATGAAGAGGCTACAATGAAAAGTGGGCCAGGTCCTGTTATCAACAAACACAACAGCCCAAGAGTATGGAGTCACACTCTCAGTAAAACCTTCACCAGTGTCATTGTCTTTGACTATGAAAGACTAATTTATTTACTTTCATAACTGCCTACACCACAGTCTTCTCCTCTGATTTTAGAAAACAAAAAAATGGGACAAAAATACATTATTTCTGTAAGTGGTGATAATAACCCTTTCCAGGGTAGGGAGAGGAGTAGGATTAGGAGGCTGTATCCATAGCCCTAGGACATGGGAGTTTTCTTTTTGGAAATGTGTGCTGTTTGTATCAGGGTAGGAAGAGGAGAAAGGAGGGGAATTAATTATCTATTCTATGCAGCACTTGGGAGAGTGCAATAGAAGTAATAGACTTGCATTCTCCAGTGCCACTCTTACCTTCCTTTTCCTTTTCCTTTTTTTTTCTTTTCTACAGTCTTTTCCTCATATTTTCCTTATTGCTAGACTTAACTCCCTAGAGAATAGCCACTTCTCATCAGTGATACTGCATTACTCTGGAGCTTGCTATGAACAAAAAAGAACTTTAAAAATTATTTTGATGATAATGGGCACAATATCATTTTAACATCTGGTCAATAATAAAGAAAAATCGAGTGATTTAAAGTGAGTTAAAGACCTGGAAATCCTTTGTTCTATTCATTCTTCTTTGTCATTTTCGTTAGACCTTATTTCCCCTAAAAAACGCCACTTCGGAAATCTGGATTAATTCTACTAACTGCTTCACCTTTTGAGCGATTCATTAGTTTCCTGAAAGAGCTCCCCAAATCTTCTAATCTTGTGTTGTATCAACATTTCAAAATGTCATAGCTAACACTCCTCCTGGGTGAGTGAGATTCTGGTGTTTTGCCAAAGCAAAGGACTTAGCAAACCACAGCAAGGCAGGGGCACCCAAGTGTTTAGGGGATTAGGATAACAATAGAATGTTTTGGGGGGGAAATTTTTGAAAATAATCCTACTTAAGAACCAGTATAAATCAGTTGCGGTTTCTAGAAAATCCACCGAGTTGGAGCAGCTCTTATGTCAAAAACAGAAACATGTTTCTAAGGATACGGACTCCCTTTTCAGACATCCTAATAAATTGCAAAATATCCCTAAGAGTTAAGAGCAGGGCAAATATTTCACTCTAGACTGTAAACTCCTTGTGGGCAGAGAATATAGAACACAGGATTGGAAATAATAATCCCTAGATTCTAATCCTGGCTCTGCCACTTTTCTCCACTTTCCTGGGTGATCTTGGGCAGGTCACTTTTTCTCAATCTAAATTCCTTCAACTATGAAATGGAGATGAAATGCCTACTCTCCCCACTCTGTGAGGGGCAAGGATTCTATCTGATTTGAATGTCTTCACCTACCCCAGCATTCACAAAATGTTTGGCACATAGTGTTTAACAAATTCCTCAATTTTGATTCAAATGGATATTTTTAGTTCTACAAAGAGTTCTGACTCTCACAAATATAAAGACATCTCTAAGTGTCCAAGAGCATCAGTGTAATGTGTTCTTTAAGGTTCAGAAACGATATAATATTGTCCTCACTCTTTCCTGAACTCTTTTCTTCCCCCAACTTCAAAAAATGTTTCCCTGCCATGCTGGAAATAGCAGATCATGCTGACTTGAAGCACCTGGCTGATTCAGTGATGCAGTTTATTGTCAATTGCAATCTTCCTGAGTGTGAGTCTGCATATGGAAATTCTTGAAAGACTGTTTCCAGGGAGATAATGGAACTGAAGAAGCAGTAGCAGCTGCGGTGTGGATTGAATGAAGCCCAGGCTTCATCTGACTCTCAACGTATCGATTCCATGCTTCAATTATGGGATTTGGGGACCATACCCAAATGGGCACCATTAGTGTAGAGTGGCACCTGTTTTGGACCATTCATCTATAGTTGAGAGACAGGCAATTCTTACCCCAAAACAGAAATGCATTTTGGCTATTTCACCGGGGGTTTACATGAGCAGGTGGGTGACTCAGTCACATTAACACTCAGTCCTGACCATCAGAAGCAAATCATTTCTCTTCCCTCACAGTCAATTTCAAAACCAGGCTCCTTGAGGTTGGACTCATGTCTACTATTTCTACTGTATTGTCCTCTCCCAAGAATTTAGTACAGTATATCTAAATACAGTAAGCACTCAATAATTACCATTGATTGATTGATTTACAGAGGCAGTTCCCAAAGAAAGTAGATCACAGAATCTTTGAAGAACACCAAGAAGGAAAAGCATACTAAAATGGCCTAGAAACGTCATAACAAAGATAATTTCTGAATAGTCATTAAGACTAGTACAAAACCAGTGTTAAACTTTCCTTAAGATTAATATGCAGAGAGATGATCCCTTGTTACATAGTCTTCATTCCCAGGGCTTAGTTTAGTGTTTGGCACAAAATAAGTATTTAACAAATACCACTGTTATTATCAAAATACCATAAGCCTTGCCAAGATTCTCAAATTGTGGAAAATTATCCTGGTGCTTCAACTAAACCAAAGAACTCTTTGTAGCAATGCACACCAAATGAGAATGTCATAAAAATGGTCAGGAAATAGAGGAAATGGTTTTAAGATTGAATAATTTCAATCCCAATCAGAGATTCTATGACACTAATTTACTCTCTGGAAGTCGATAAGCTCTCTGAGAGACATACCGAAATAGAGAGAGGGGGAAAAAAAAGAAAGAAACTGTTCAGTGAGTAGGATAGATGGAGACAGAAGAGAACCTTATTGGACAGCCATAGTAACACGATATGAGGGGAAAAACCAGCATAGGAAGCTGGAAAGGGGTATTCAGAGTGTTTAAGTATTATGTTAGTAGAGCCAATGTCTGAGAGAATTTCTATGAGGTGAGAATGAGCAACATGGTTGAAAACAAAAGAAAGGCAAGGAGAATCAGGAAAAAGTCTATTAGATTTTGGCCAGAAAAAAAGGTATTTGGAAAATTTAGTTATCTTTTGTGAGAGTCCATTTTAGTAAAAAGGGAACTTGCACACATGCACCCTGAAGTGAAAAGGGAATGTACCAGTTAAGTAAAAAGGGAAAAATCCAGAAAGCAGCAGGGCTAGATGACAGTTAGAAGTCAGGAAGTGAAGTTAATCGGTATAAATGTGAAGGCATAAAAAAAAAGTCCAGGGTCAAATAACACATCATATACTGCCCTCATACAGACATGGTCCAAATACATCAGTAGGAGTAAATTTCATATCCATTTCCTCCTACATGAATGTTGAAGAAGTGATCCAAGATTAGACACTGCCTTTGAAGGTCTGTTAGGAGAGAGCATTTCAAAGAGGAAGAGTTGATCAATGTAGACAAAGTAATAGATCAATTGAAGATAATGGTGAGGTGAAATCAGTAGATGTTTGGAAGTGGACCAAGAGAAAGACTCCTATTCTGTTTGAATGTCGTTTAAAGGGACCAGAATCCCACTATTTTTTTAATTTTAGCTTTTCAGTTCCATAAAATCAGGAATAATGTCCTTTTTGTGCTCACCACAGTACCTATCACACAGCAAATGAAAAATAAATTTCAGTTAATGATGTTAACAAGACATAACTTAGACCACCCTGAGCAAGCTAAACCATAATCTTTTAATACAATCTATAAACAGTATACTGACCTGAGATATGATCAGGCAAGCTAATTATTCTAGAATGTAATAATGGCACTGCTCTTAAAACAAACATCTTATATGGTATATGTGCAATTAGAGAGGATAGAAAACAATTCTGAGTCATCCTCCATAAAAATAATTTAAAAGATAACTAACAACAAAAACTTCCATGTATATTAAATAGTTTTCCTTTCTGGCATACAAACTTACATGTGACTCTGCTGACCTATAGAAAATTATTAACAGACCTATAAAAAAATACCAGCTAGAGACTCACATTTCTCACCTTTATAGACTTGAAAATATATGTGATTTGGCAATAGAACCAAAATTGAAATTATTTCAAAGGAAAGTTGGCAGAATCACCTTTTATATATTTGCAGGAAGAAACATCTACAAGTAAAACTAAAATAGTTAATACACCTAAACAAACCTAGACCCAGGATAGAATACTCTCTAGCTTTGAAAAACATCACTCTTTTCAATGGACTACACTGAGGTAGTAGTTGCAAACTATTACTGGCTGAATTTAAATCATTCATTCAATCCTATTTACTGAGTGCTTACTGTGTGCAGAGCACTGCAGCGTGGTGTAGTGGAAAGAGCCCGGGCTTGGGAATCAGAGGTTGAGTGTTCTAATTCCAGCTCTGCCACTTATCAACTGTGTGATTTTGGACAAGTCACTAAACTTCTCTGTGCCTCAGTTACCTCATCTGTAAAATGGGGATTAAGATAAAAACTGTGAGCCTCACATGGGACAACCTGATTTCCTTGAATCTACCCCAGTGCTTAGATCAGTGCTTGGCACATAGTAAGCACTTAAGAAATACCATTATTATAATTATTACTAAGTACTTTGGAAAGTACAATACAACAATAAACAGACACATTCCCTCCCATAATGATCTTCAAAGCACATCAAGACCTGTTAAGAATGGCCTCCAAAATTTGACCCAGACCTCCCCGTGAAGTGGCTGCTGGGACCAGAACAAGATTCCAGTAGATTCCCCTCTGGGGATTCCTGAGTCTGAGTACACATCCCTGAATCCAGCTCTCCTTTCCAAACTTCCTACCAACCCCATCTCTTAAGTTTTAATAAGAAGAAGAATGATGTTTTTGGCATTTTTAAGCATTTATGTGCCATGTACTGTGTTAAACACTGGGGTAAGTACATCCAGTTAGATCATAGTCCCTGTCCCACATGGTCTGAGAGAGAGAACAAATATGAGGAAACTGAGGCACAGAGACATTGAGGGACTTCCTCAAAGTCACACAACAAGCAACTGGTAGAGATGGAATTAGAACCACTCCTACTAACTCCCAGTACATTGCTTTTCCCAGTGGCTATGCTTTTTTTTATGGTATTTGTTAAGCCCTTACTATGTGCCAGGTACTGTGCTAAGCACTTGGGTAGATAAGAACTAATCATGTTGGTCATAGTCCATTTCCCACATGGGGCTCAGTTTTAATCTCCATTTTACAGATAAAGTAATTGAGACACATAGAACTGATTTGCCCAGGTTCACACAACTGAAAAGTGGCCACATTGGGGATTAGAATCGAGGTCCTTCTGACTGCCAGGCCCGTGATCTTTCCACTTAAACATGCTGCTCATAACCACTTCTCTACATATTACCCTCTTCTAGCTCAATGGACCCTCTCCCAGGAGTCCAGCTCACACCTCACTACAGTGGCGAGTGAAGCAGGAAGTACAGAAATGTCTATGGAGCTCTGCCATCCAGTGCCAAGGTTTGTGACTGAAGAACCACTAAAGTGGACAGGCTCAGCAAGAATAACTAGCTAACGTTGAAGGGAAGACCTCCGTGGCTAACAAGACGGCTACCCTAGCAACTGTCTACACTGGTCCATGGTTCTCTGACCCAGTTTATGCATTATAAAACAGTCACATAACTGGGATTCATACATAAAATTTTCATGTGCACTTTGCAGTGTGTTACACCCAATGCCCACTTCCTTACTTGATATGCCTATTACCTCAACAGGAATGTGACAAGAGAACATGTGTGTCACTGTGCTAAGCATGACCACTATACTCAGCTCCTTCAAACAGGTTCTCAGTTTCCTAGTTTTAATTTACTGGGCTGAGGTTTATCTGTTATTTATGATGGGAGACTCCATCACAAATGGAGTCATAGCAAAAAAAAAAAAAGCATATCCTAACTACCTTTCTCTTTGCCAGGCCAGACTAAGAAGAATTCTTATTTTTAGCATATACAGATATGGACCTCACAGTATCTGAGTTGAAATTAGTTTTCATTGGCAGCAGAGCTAGTAGCAGTTCTGGCTAAGTAGATTACTGAATTCAAATCCCATTCTGCCAAAACTGTGTTCACCCTGAAATGGAAATTCCCCACTAGTGGCCTTCTTTTGCTGCCTCAAAGAAATTCCATTAAGAGACTCAACCTTAGAAGCTTGCCATCTCTCATAGACCCTGAGAAAACATAGGCCCTTTAGTCTCACGTAAAGACCCTCTCCCACAACTATTGGCTTTAGTTCCTGCTCTCCCAGTTTCACACTCACAGACAATCTTGGAAATGTTCACAGATACATTCTAAGCAAATATAAAAATGGCAACCACAGGTCAGAAATAGAAAATGAGAAATGCATGTTTTACAGTTCTGTCATGAAATTCAGAAATTGTAAAACAAACATCTCAACCCTGCACTGCCATAAGGATCAATCACTTTTTCAAGAGGGTAATCCAGACTCATAAGCTATTTTTCCAACAGGGTGATCCTTGACCAGGAGATCTAAAGATTATTTTTCCCTTGAGAGCATTAGTGATGTTTAAATCAGCCTCTGTAGCCCTGACCCTTCATCTGTACTCTCTAGTTAATGTTGGTATTTGTTAAGCGCTTACTATGTGCCAAACACTGTTCTAAGATCTGGGGACAATCAGGTTGTCCCACGTAGGGCTCACAGTCTTCATCCCCATTTCACAGATGAGGTAACTGGGGCTCAGAGAAATTAAATGACTTGCCCAAGGTCACACAGCTGACAATTGGCGGAGCCGGGATGAGAACCCATGACCTTCTGACTCCCAGGACTGCGCTCTGTCCACTGTCCAGGCTGCTTCTCTCTAGTTATACGATCCAGCATCTCATTAGCTTCCAGGTAATACCTTTTTTGGTTTTTGTTTCTATATACCATTGTCAGTGCCTACTTAGACCAATGGAGACAGCTACTATTTTCTTCCAAGATATTTTCACTTAAATTTTGGTCCATTGAACATCAAACATCTAAAGCTGGGATTCTCATCTTTCTTCCTAAATCCACTGCTTACTTCTAAGTTTCTCAAACCCATAACCTTGGTATCATTCGTGATTTCCCTATTTCAGTTTTACTACATGCTGGTTCTTCCTCCATAACATTTCTCTTATCAGTCCCTTCTTCTCCACCCCAACAACTACCTCCTTGGCCTCTCTTCATTCTTTGGTTAGATTACTATAGCTACCTCCTCATTTTTATTCTGACCCCTTCTTCTCTTTTATTCTACATTACATGCTACTGCCTATATCATCTTCTTGAAGTGTTGTCCAACATTCAACTTTCCACTCCTCAAAATACCTCCAACCTCTCTCTGTCTCCTTTTGCATAAAGGACAAATTTATAACTGGCTTCAAGGTTTCCCCACAACTTTTTTGGGAGTATCTGTTAAGCGTTTACTATGTGCCAGACACAAAACTAAGACTGGAATGGTTACAAGCAATAAGGTTGGACCCAGTCCCTGTACCACATGGCTCACAGTCAATCCCCATTTTTCAAAGGAGAAAACAGGAACAGAGAAGTTAAGTGATTTGCACCAGGTCACACAGCAGACCAGTGCAGAGTTGAGATTAGAACCCACGTCCCAGGCCAGTGGCTCTATCCACCAGAACAGGCTGTTTCTCTTTCTTCTATCTTCATTCACTATTTCCAATCTCTAACCAAGATCACCTCTAACTGTACTTTCTTATCAACTCTCTCACCTCCAAGTTTTCCTCAGGCTTTAACTCAGCTTGGAAATCCTTTCCTCACAAGGAGATAAGCCCTTAAGGAGTAAGGAGAGCCGTACCTCCAGCCACCTCCTTCAGAAAGTTTCACCAATTAATACCAACAGTGTGAAACAGCATGGCTTCTTAGAAAGAGCATGGGCCTGGGAGTAAGAGAACCTGGGTTCTAATCTCAACTCTAATCTGAGATTTGGGAAAATCACATCTTTTCTTTGCTTCAATTTCCCATGTGGATTCAATAACCCTGGGCCTGTGAGCTCCAGATTCATTCATTCAAGTGTATTTATTGAGCACTTATTGTGTGCAAAACATTCTACTAAGCACTTGGGAGAGTACAGTTCCACAACAAACACATTTCCTGCCCATAACCAACTCAGTCTAGAGCTGGAGTGGTTCAGGGACTGAATTTGACCTGATTATCCTTTATCTAAACCAGCAAGAAGCACATAGTAAGCACTTGAAAACCAAAATTATTATTCACTCTAGTTCTGTCAATGAATGGCCATCCTTAGCCCTTGATTCATATCTTTGGTACTTACATACAATTGTATATTTACTGATTTATTTAGGTATTCCATAGCTATTTCATCCCGACATTCTATTTCCTGTCTTAACTCTGTTCTTCCTTCATTCCCACTGTTTGTTTTTAATTTTTGTTTCCCCCACTAGATTAGAAGAAATTCAGAATGCTCCTTCCCTGATTTTTTCATTTCCCCACAGTATATGCCCACAACTCTCATAGCAGTATTATCACACTCGCCCAGCACTTTTTCACAACTTGGGTTCTAATCCTGGCTCTGCTACTTTCCTTTGTGCCCTCCGGCAAATCACTCAATTTCTCTGAGCCTCAGGTACCTCATCTGTAAATGGGGAACCCCATTTTAAAAGTTTATTATTTACCTTTAAACTGACACGGAGTTCATGGAGGTTGTGTGATAAATTGATAAAGATTGGGGGCCCAGATAGGACAGATTACAAACTTTTTAACGCCTATTATGATCATACAGTCTTGGACTAGGGTATATTTCTATTGTCTGAACTCATCATCTGGTTTCTCCCCAGGTGTTTAGCACATAGTAAGTTATTGATAATTTTGGTATTTGTTAAGCTCTTACCAGGCACTGTACTAAGCACTGGGCTATCTACAAGCTAATCAGCTTGGACAGTCTTAATCCCCATTTTACGAATAAGGGAAATGAGAAGTTAAGGTCACAAATAGTGGAGCTGAAATTAGAACACAGGTCCTTCTAACTCTCAAGCTTGTGCTCTATCCACTAGACCATCTGCTTCTCTGCAAATATCACAATTGTTATTACTAGTATTATTATTAATAATAATAATAAGTAGAGGTAGAGACCCCTTGAAAACCCATCATTTCCCTCAGGAATTCAGTGGGGGACGAGAGGCCAATTCCAATTTGGACTATTGAGAAACTTCAATATTCTGGAAAAAAAATAATTGTTTCAGTAGAATAAATTTAAAACCTATTTAGAACAACTTCTAGATACATTACTGAAATGGTTAAAATCTATTTCATAATAAAATTTTTAAATGTATACTTTAAAACATTTCAGATGCCATTAAGCATATTGGTCATGTATCGATTTTCATTCCTAGGGAGGCGGTAATAATTATTCCACTAATTGATCTAGAAGAGCAGTGTAATTTTTTTATAGAATTTATTTTGTGCTTTTAAACTCATTTAAGTATTAAAGCCATCATATGATTTAATAATACAGATCTGCACTTTACACAGCTATCAACAGGGAATGGAAACCTTTTATAATAGTCCCAGAAAAAGATTTGGTCATTATTCATTAGATGAGTGCATGAGATGAAGTCCTATCTTGGATTCAATCTACAGAATGGTACATTTTGAATGAGAGACAGCCTGGAGGGACTGAAAATTCCATCTTTAACCCTTCAACCCCAGCCCAGGAGATGCATAATGCCCTTGTATTGGCTCCAGTCACCCTACTGTGGGCAGGAAATATGCCTACCAACTCTGCTGTATTGTACTTTCCCAAGCAATACCATTGATTGATAAAAGTGGTATTTTTATCCCCGTCCCACATGGAAGTCACAGTCTCAATCCTCATTTTACAGATGAGGTAGCACAGTAAAGTTAAGTGACCTGCCTGCTTAGCTCACGAGTGATGGAGCTGGAATTAGAACCCAGGTCCTTCTGACCCCCAGACCCATGCTTTAACAGCTCACCTGATTGTTTACCTATTGTGTATTTTTCAGTTTAGGTAAGCTTTCTTTCTTATGAAACTGAGCTCCCTGAGGCTAGGTCAGTTGCTTGTAATTCTTCTGTGTGATTCTTAATGACCTGGATCCTGTCTTCTACATACCACAGGTGCTCAGTGAGTGCTGTTGTGGATGAATGGTGAGCAGAGCCAGGAGATTTAAAGGAGCTGCTGCTCCTTGGATTCTGCTTGGATTCTGGGACAAAACAGTGGGAGGAACAGCAGGACCATTAGCCTGTCTTCTCTCCATCCCCATCTCAGAACAGGCCTATATCTCTATTCTTCCCTTTTCTTCATTTCTCCACCCACCAGGATCATCCTGGGAGGTTGCAGGAGTCAATAGAACTATGGGTGGCATTAAAAGTAATAATTATAATTATGGTACTTATTAAGTGCTTACTATGTGGCCAGCACTGTTCTAAGCCCTGGGGTAGATACAAGTTAATCAGGTTGGACACAGTCCTTGTCCCACATGGGGTTCACACTTTTAATCCCCATTTACAGATGAGGTAACTGAGGCTTAGAGAAGTGAAGTGACTTGCCCAAGGACAAACAGGAAGCTTGTGGTGGAGCCAGAATTAGAACCCACATCCTTCTGACTCCCAGGTCCATGCTCTATCCACTAAGTCTTGCTGCTTCTCATACTCGCTGACCTCCCTGCTTCTTGTATCTACCCTCTCTAATCTGTACTTCACTCTGATGCACAGATCAGTTTTTCTAAAAAAGATGTTCAGTCCCTATCTCCTTACTCCTCAAAATCTCCACTGGTTGTCCATCTACCTGAGTATCAAATAGAAACTCCTTACCATCAGCTTTAAGACACTCATTAACCTGCTGAAGAGCTGAAGTTCCTCTACACAGCTATTTCAGAGTCAGTGCTGCAATAACACCACCTGGAATGAATGATTCTCCACATGCTCCATTCTGGACAATTCTGCCTTACTTCCACCACTGATGAGAATGATGAGAAGGATTATTATGAAGATAATGAAGATAATGTTTGGAGAGAAAAGTGGAAAGGAGCCAGAAACAGTACTGAGTCAAATGAGTAGTATGGGCTGGGGAAACATTCACACAACCTCCATGAACTGAGTTGAGTGGAGAAAAAACCTGGGGAAAGATGAGGGCTGGCTCCAAAATTCTAACCAGAATGTTTTAATCTCCTACATGGTTTGTACCTGGTTCTGAAAGGATCCTTCAAGGCCTTCTACAAAAATTAATCCCCAACACCTTGATTATGCCACATTTCCATCACCACAAAACTCTAATGTAGAGTCATCTTGTCATTCATTCAGTTTTGTAGATGGTGATATAAACACCACTATCCTCCCAATCTCAAAAGTCCATAGTGTTGTTATTATCTTTGACTCCTCTCTATATTCAGTCACAAAATCCAGTCATTTCTACTTTGGCAACACTGCTAAACACCTTTCCTGATCATCTGAACTGCTATTATGCTGATCCAAACACTTATATCCCACCTTAACTACTCTATCAGCCTCCTTACTGACCTCCCTGTCTCCAGCCTCTAACTACACCACTCCAGTTCTTACTTCAATCTGCTGCATAAATCATTTCTCAAAAAAAAAAAAAAGTCTGGTTTCTATCTCTCCAGTCCTCAAGAACCTACAATGATGTGGAACAGAAATTCCTCACCAAAGCACTCAGTCGCCTTGCCCATTCCTATGTAATCTCTCTGATTTCTTACTTCAACCCAGCTCACACATTTCACTCCTCTAATGCCAATCTATTCACTGTACCTCAGTCTCATCTATCTTTCTGGCCTCTTCTTTCCAAAGTCCTCCCCCTGGCCTGGAACTCTCTACCTCTTCATATGTAGCAGATGGCCACTCTCGTCCCCTCCACTCTACCGACACTGCTCTCTCTAAGGTCACCCATGACCTCCTTCTTGCCAAATCCAATGGCTCCTACTCCATTCTAATCCTCCTTGACCTCTCTGCTGCCTTTGACACTGTCGACCATCCCCTCCCCCTCCATACCTTATCTCACCTTGGCTTCACGGACTCGGTCCTCTCCTGGTTCTCCTCTTATCTCTCTGGCCGGTCATTCTCGGTCTCCTTCGCTGGTGCCTCCTCCCCCCTCCCATCCTTCAACTGTTGGAGTTCCTCAAGGGTCAGTTCTTGGCCCTCTTCTGTTCTCCATTTACACTCACTCCCTCGGTGAACTAATTCGCTCTCACGGCTTTGACTACCATCTCTACGCAGATGACATGCAGATCTACATCTCCGCCCCGTCCTCTCCCCCTCCCTTCAGGCTCGCATCTCCTCCTGCCTCCAGGAGGTCTCCACCTGGATGTCGGCCCGCCACCTAAAACTCAACATGAGCAAGACTGAGCTCCTCATCTTCCCTCCCAAACCCGGTCCTCTCCCAGACTTCTCTATCACCCTGGATGGCACGACCATCCATCCCGTCTCTCAGGCCCGCAATCTCGGTGTCATCCTTGACTCGTCTCTCTCGTTCGCCCCACACATCCTATCCGTTACCAAGACCTGCCGGTTTCACCTTTACAATATCGCCAAGATCCGCCCTTTCCTCTCCACCCAAACGGCTACCTTACTGCTACGGGCTCTCGTTATATCCCGGCTAGACTACTGTGTCAGCCTTCTCTCTGACCTCCCTTCCTCCTCTCTCGCCCCGCTCCAGTCTATTCTTCACTCCGCTGCCCGGCTCATCTTCCTGCAGAAACGATCTGGGCATGTCACTCCCTTTCTTAAACACCTCCAGTGGTTGCCTATCAACCTCCGCTCCAAACAAAAACTCCTCACTCTAGGCTTCAAGGCTCTCCATCACCTTGCCCCTTCCTACCTCTCCTCCCTTCTCTCTTTCTACCGCCCACCCCGCACGCTCCGCTCCTCTGCCGCCCACCTCCTCACCGTCCCTCGGTCTTGCCTACCCCACCGTCGACCCCTGGGCCACGTCCTCCCGCGGTCCTGGAACGCCCTCCCTCCTCACCTCTGCCAAACTGATTCTCTTCCCCTCTTCAAAACCCTACTTAAAATTCACCTCCTCCAAGAAGCCTTCCCAGACTGAGCTCCTCTTCTCCCTCTACTCCCTCTACCACCCCCCCTTTTCCTCTCCGCAGCTAAACCCCCTTTTCCCCCTTTCCCTCTGCTCCTCCACCTCTCCCTTCCCATCCCCACAGCACTGTACTCATCCGCTCAACTGTATATATTTCCATTACCCTATTTGTTTTGTTAATGAAATGTACATTGCCTTGATTCTATTTAGTTGCCATTGTTTTTACGAGATGTTCTTCCCCTTGACTCTATTTATTGCCATTGTTCTCGTCTGTCCGTCTCCCCCGATTAGACTGTAAGCCCGTCAAACAGCAGGGACTGTCTCTATCTGTTGCCGACTTGTTCATTCCAAGCGCTTAGTACAGTGCTCTGCACATAGTAAGCGCTCAATAAATACTATTGAATGAATGAATGAATGAAACCCTTACTGAAATCATATCTCCTTCAAGACTGAGCTTCCCCTTTTCCCTCTGCTCCCTCTCTGCCCCTCCATCTCCCCTCAGCTAAGCCCCCTTTTACCCCCCTTTCCCTCTGCTCCTCCCCCGTCCCTTCCCCTAAGCACTGTCCTCGTCCGCTCATTTGTATATATTTCTACTACCCTATTTATTTTGTTAATGAGATGTACATCCCCTTGATTCTACTTATTACTATTGTTTTTGTTTGTTTCCCCTGATCAGACTGTATGCCAGTCATTGGGCAGGGATTGTCTCTATCTGTTGCCAAATTGTACATTCCAAGTGCTTTAGTACAGTGCTCTGCACATAGTAAGCACTCAATAAATACTATTAAATGAAGAGGCCTTCCCCAGCTAAGCCCTTATTTCCCCTATTCTCTATCCCTTCTGCATCATGGATTTGTTCTCTTTTAACACTTTATATTCACCCCAACCTAAGCCCTACAGCACTTTAGTGTCAGAGGTCATAGTCTCTAATCCTGGCTCTGCCACTTGTCAGCTGTAGGACTTTGGGCAAGTCACTTAGCGTGGCGCAGTGGAAAGAGCACGGGCTTTGGAGTCAGGGCTCATGAGTTCGAATCCCAGCTCTGCCACTTGTCAGCTGTGTGACTGTGGGCAAGTCACTTAACTTCTCTGTGCCTCAGTTCCCTCATCTATAAAATGGGGATTAAGACTGTGAGCCCCACGTGGGACGACCTGATTCCCCTGTGTTTACCCCACCGCTTAGAACAGTGCTCTGCACATAGTAAGCGCTTAACAAGTACCAACATAACCTGATTACCTTGCATGTACCCCAGCACTTAGAACAGTGCACATAGGAACTGCTTAACAAATACCATCATTACTATAATTATTGTTATTAAGTAAATATCCATAATTTATTTTAGTATCTGTCTCCCCCTCTAGACAGTAAGCTCCATGTGGCCAGGGAATGCCCCTACCAACTCTGTGGTATGGTGCTCTCCCAAGGCCTTAGTAAGTGTTCTGCACAGAGTAAGTACTCAATAAATACCACTGAATGATTGGATTTTGTATTTATGATCCCTATTCTTTTGTCTATGGTAAATTTGCTACTTTTGTTCTGCTACATTCCTCATTAGATTGTGAGCTGCTTGAAGGCATGGGCCATTATTAAGTCTTTCCTTAACCCTAATCCTAGAACACTGATTTGCATACCATTGATATTCAGTCCACACTTCCACTGCAGGTGCTGAAGAACCACTTCAACTGTGCAGGGGAAATTAAGAAAGTTCCTCAGTGGCCCTCCACAAGCTTCCCAGTATCCTTCCTAGTTACTGTTTTATTTTTAAATAAGAACCCTTCGGATCTACAGATCTAATGGGTTATACCAAGAAAGAATAGGTAATTGCACAGGTCAAACATAATAAGGCAGCAAAGCACTATGGGTTTGTGCATCTTGGCCAACTAATTTGCAGGATTTGGATTTCTTTGGTTTAACAGGATGAGTGAGCAGAGTACTTGTTCCATACCTTACTGTTTATGGTGTTGATTGTTTATCAAAACAGGTTAAACAAAGAACCAACTTTCCTAGTAGCTTCCCTGGGTGGATGATAAAGCAGTTTGCCAAGAAGTATTCCTAATTGTACCTATAATTCTCTGTGCAGTGTGCTGCAAATTTATTCAAGCTCTACACTGCTCATATGTAGAAAAAAAAGCAAGTGCCAAAGTGACAAAATGAGTTATTAAAAGAAGAGATGGATTTATAAAGGAGATGAGAAGATGGTGAAGTAAATAATGATCTTCTGAATAGTTGTCTGTAAATCAGATCTTCACACTTTGATTCCTGGGTTACATCCTTATGGCAGACTTCAGTGTGATAAATACTAACCTACGATATTAAATGTCCAAGAAAGGCCTCCCTGCTAATGAGAAAAGTGGAGCAAAGAACTTTGTTGGGGATATTATGCTCTTTCTGGTCATTTGCTCTTATTAGAAAGGGATTCTTGTCAGGTTTAGGATTCTTCTCTTTAGGGAGTACACACTCTTCCATCCTCTTCTTCTCTCCTTTTTTCCCCACCTTCACCCAACTTATTCCTTTTCCTTCCCCGTGCATTCCAAGGAAGGAGACTATCAAAGAAATAATGTATTTCCCCAAAACAAGTAGCAGAATCTCACAAAGATGCTGTTGTATTTTCCCCCCAAAGGCAGCAACGTTGAGTACATTTACAGAAGTTTCAGCTTTTCAGTCAAGCAAGACTGCTGATAGCTGGGGATTAGGTTTTGCTTTCTGAAGATGTGGACCAAAAAATAATAGTTCTGAAAAAGGAACTGAGTGGAAAATGGATTTGGCTTATTTCAACTTGACTATACTAAGTTTGATAAACCATGTTGATGTTAAACTTGTAGCAAGGTTCAGTAACACACTGTAACTAATTAACTTCACAAGGGAATGTAAAACATCCAGAAATGGCTTCAGTGTCCATGATCAAAACTTAAATCAAATATTGTATGTTTTAAGATCTGAATTTATTGAAAGAGATACCTCATGCCTTCCCAAAAGAATTGGTTTTAAAAGGCAGTTTATTTTCCTTTCCAGTTTCTGCACCTTCTTACTGATATTTATATTTCAAAAAGTGTGTTTTCCTTCCCAACTGGGTTTTCCTTTCTGCTTATTTATGTAATTAAGTCATATCTTGAATTTTTGCCATGGCTAAGATATTGCAAATTCAGCATTAGAAATTCATGGCAGAGCAAAGCAATAAGGAAAAAATGAGTGAAAAGACTGACTACGTATTTTAAAAGCATGTGATCCCCTAGTATTAGTTCACATTTAAGAGTCTCAGTTCTGGGATTCTACTTCTTGCTGTGTCAGTCACCTAGCATTTTTCTTTGGCAAAGGTTTTCTACTTCTTATACCCCAAAGCAGTAATATAATCCTATTTATGAACTTAATAGAGGCTTATGATGCATAATCAATTAGGATGTGACAACACTTTGATACCACGGAATGAAGGGTACTGGGATGTTTTATAATCGATAACTAAGTTATTTTACCATAAGTTTATATAGCGATATCTATATCTATCATTTTCAGTAGTAAAACAGTGAATCTTATTAGATATTCTCAGAATAACTATAGGGACCCCATACCTTGACCGTATTCATTCCTTCCGATGGGAAGTCATAAGTAACACCATACTGGGTGAGATCAAAGGCCCATCCAAATCAGGATTTTTGCTCTGACACTGTAACCCAGGACACCTGGGGCAAATATGTGATATTTGCCTTCTTGACATCCGTCCTTATGGTTTGGTATAAACCTTCTATATTCATCTATCATGGACCCTTCCTACACTTGAACCAGCTGGTAATTTCTGCCTGCATACCTTTCTCAGTGGAATCATTTCCATATGTGTGCCACCTTCTAAGTCTTCTTTTGTTTGCTTTGAGTCTGCACCCCTTAAATTTAATAGATGCTCCCTTTTCAGGGTACTCTCAACTTTGGGGATCAACAAATCAGTATTGATTGAGCTCTAACTGAGCAAAGCACTGTACTAAACATTTGAGAGAGTACAATACAGTTCATAGAAATGATCCCTGCCATTAAGGAATTTACAATCCAGAGGGGAATAGAGATCCTAAAATAAATTACAGTGAGGAGGAACAGAGTTTGAAGCTATGTACATAGACACTACCAGAGAACTGGGTGGGGGAGTGAATATGCAAGTGCTTAAGTTAACAGTGAAATGTCCAAGTGCAAAAATAGGTAAGAGATAGGATTCCAAGAGGATTTAGAAATGGGGAACTCAGTGGCTTGCTTGAGATGAAGGGGGTGGAAGCAAGCAAAAGGTAACAAAGAGAGAAAGAGGGAGAGAGAGAGATGAGAGCAGTGTACAGTAAGTAGGTTGGTTTGAGAGAAGGAAAGCTTGTGAGATGGGTTACAGTGATCAGGGAGCAAGGCAAGCCATCAAAAGATTTTCTTGAGTGGGGAGATGTGTGCAAAACATGCATATCAGACTTCTTCAGCTGTGGAAGTGTGGGACTCTATCATTCCTTTAGTAATGTAAAAATCCTTTGTTTAGTGGTATTCGGCATATCCTGAATCTCTTCAGCTACGAGTTCTTATCATTGATCATAGGCAGTTCTTAGCTCGATTTCGTGTCCTGTCACAGGTTTTTATAGGCCTTCATTTTCTTATGATCACAAGGAACTGCAAGGTGTATTTGATGCATCTCTGACTTTGCAAGTAGTTTTTAATCTGAGTCATTTTAATCATATCAATCTTGATAGTTTCTCCTTTTCACATCCAGTGTGGCATGGCTGCCTGAAATGCAGTATCTCTAAGATGTACCTCTTTAGACACAGCTATTTACTATTCCCATTGTTGCTTGAAGCTAGAGGTTTTTGTGACATTAAGGTTTCTGTATCACCAACATGTACCAACTAGCAGGTTTCTTTTTTTCTAAAAGTAGATATTTAGTCTTCTAGTCTGTATTCTCATTGTGGACAGGGAACATGTCGTTTAACTCTTGTATTACAATACCCTCTCTAGCACTTACAGTGCTCTGAGCACAGTATGTGCTCAGTGAATACCAGTGATTGATTCTTGAGGTCTTCGATGAAATTTTTTAATGGATTGGTTAGGTTGATAATTTGAGTTTGGAAAGAAAGAACTCAGGTCTTTACATAGCCCTAGTAATCTGTAAATTGTTTAAGTCCCTCTTATGGAGAGTGACATAATCAATGAGGTACAATTATTTAGACCATTAGTAGATCCTTGACATGCTTCCTTTAAAGGAAGTAGATGATAGTGTTGGTGATTATGTAACAACCTTTGTAATATTCACTGAGCTGAAAGAGAAGATTATTCTTGAGCTTTCTAATCCCATGAGGTCAGATGGAAAGAGCCGGGCAGGCAGACGACTTAGTCACTTAGGCCAATGGCAGAACTAGAAGATTCAGACTAAATCAGTCTATCACATTCACCGGAGTTTTTACTGTATGTGGAGGAGTATGCTAAGCGCATACAACAGACTCATTCCCCTCCCACAGAGGTTACAGTCTAGAGGAGAAGATAGACAATATAAATGAGTTACTGATATGTACTTAAGTGCTGGGGGACTGGGAGAGGGGATGAATAAAGGAAACAAGTCAGGATGACACAGAAGGGAGTGGGTGAAGAGCAAAGGAGGGCTTAGTCACTGAAGGCCTCTTGGAGGTGATGTGCTTTCAGTGAGGCTTTGAAGGGGATAATTGTCGGATATGAGGAGGGAAAGCGTTCCTGGCCAGAGGCAGGATATGGGTCAGTGGTGAGATAGACGAGATCCAT
This sequence comes from Ornithorhynchus anatinus, assembly GCF_004115215.2. Classification (NCBI taxonomy): domain Eukaryota; kingdom Metazoa; phylum Chordata; class Mammalia; order Monotremata; family Ornithorhynchidae; genus Ornithorhynchus; species Ornithorhynchus anatinus. The sequence goes on from NC_041737.1 coordinate 18,211,855, forward strand.
GCACAGTGAGAATGTTAGCATTAGAAGAGTGAAGTGTGTGGGCCGGATTGTAATAGAAGAGTAGCAAGATGCGGTAAATGGAGACAAAGTGCTTTAATGTCAGTGGGCTAGAGACCATTTAATTGCAAATCCGACTCCCAGAATTATCACATTCTGAACACCTTTAAAAATAAGGTGTTTCCAACACCTATCTCTGTGAGCTTCCCTTCATAAAATTACCTGGTTTTGTTCAAAGTCACCCTGTCAACTCCATATCTAGTCATATTATGAGCAAAAATGAGGGAAGTTCTTCTTCGAAGATAACCCCTATTTTAATCATCAGATGGCAGTCTGACATACATTTCCTTCTTTTCGTTTTTATTTTTGTTTAGTTTTGTTTTTAATGGTGATTGGCCCACAGGATCAAACAATGAGGAGTGGGACTAAATTGAATCAACATCTTTACATGATAAAACCCTATGGGTTTATTTCTAGTTTATCATTATATATCTTCCCCGAATACTTGGGTCTCATCTAAGAACAAGCATCACTTAAATTTCACAGATGAACTAACATGCCCATAGATTGATGTTGAAAATATTTTAGATGAATTGAAAAGGTTTTAAATACTTTTTTTTTTAAGTACCCAAGAAAATCTAACTACAGCAGTGCTACTACAGGCCAATAAAATAACTGTTACTGAGGAGCTGGTTTTAATGATGCCTCCTTAGTGATAGAACATAATGAGATGATAAGGGCAAGATTCATTGACCTTTCAAAGGCTTTGATTTACTAAATGACATTGCTGGATAAGCTAATTAAATTTGGCTTTTTCTCCTGGAATGATGGCTTGGTTCTGATCCCATTTGATTAGTACCAAGAGGCAGTGACTGTTTTAAGGTGCTTAGTCTGATCCATGACTATTACTATTTTATGGTGTCTCAGGGCTCAATAACTGATTTGATTTATTTTATATATTTTTTAATTATCCATCTGATAGTAAGGATGAGGCCCGGATTCTCTTCCATTGTATATGGTAGGATCATTTCACAGAAAGTTGTTTGTCTCTCTCTCAGTGATTCTAATAACCAACTAGGAGGATTCTGAGAGATACATTTATTGATAACTGTGAAAATGCAACATATCCTCTCCCTTGATATCTGCAAAAAGCTATGAATTTATAAAAAGCAGCATAAGAATACTAAATTGTTGGATGATAATTTGATTAGTCAGCAAGCAAGTCTACCTATCTATCAACTTGATACTAATTTGCTTCAGGCAGTGTGATTCCATTTGCAGTGAAGAAAAGAGTACTTCTCATGATGTAGCTTGATTTTTACTATCACTTATGAGGGTTGTTAAATCAAATCCTGAAACATACTTAGCCAATTTGTTAATACAAGATACAAAAAAATATTAGAAGATACAATTTTCCCCTTGGGGCATATCTTTGAGTATGTTTGATACTCACAAAAAGTTTTGAATTCTATTATTCGCTTTAGTGCTAAATGTAAAAGGCTGTCATCACAGCTAGCCCATTTCTGAACAAAAGGAGTAAATTTAAGAATTTAAAAATCTGGAGTGATTTCCATTTAACCTATGAAACCCACACCAATAATAGTAATTCAAATTGTTGATCTAAACCCTACATAATATAATCCATGCTTCACAGCTAGAATTTATAGAAAGAATGAGGTATTGAGCTTTTAGCTTTGAGAGATATCAGAGTTTAACGGATGAGTAAAAATTGGTTTACAAATCGTCCTTTCATCCTCCCTGCATTTCACTTACTAAAATTCTTTATGGATATGGATTAAGGATTATGTTTTAGAAAATAAAGCATGATTGTGGTATGAAGAACTGTCTTGCCTTTGGATGTATATAACTTTTGCAAACTCCTCAGAAACAAAATGTAAACAATTGATGTCCTTTTGATAAGTGTGTTTGCTATGAACTTGTTTTTTTTTTTTCCTTATTTCTACTTTTCAAATTCAGAAAATTGTCAAGAAATGGGAAATGTTTAAGGTCATGCCCTTGGCACGACCATCCTTCCCGTCTCTAATAATGTTGGTATTTGTTAAGCGCTTACTATGTGCAGAGCACTGTTCTAAGCGCTGGGGTAGATACAGGGTAATCAGGTTGTTCCACGTGGGGCTCACAGTTAATCCCCATTTTACAGATGAGGTAACTGAGGCACAGAGAAGTTAAGTGACTTGCCCACAGTCACACAGCTGACAAATGGCAGAGCCGGGAGTCGAACTCAGGACCTCTGACTCCGAAGCCCAGGCTCTTTTCCAGGTCTCTTAGGCCCGCAATCTCGGTGTCATCCTTGACTCGTCTCTCTCGTTCACCCCACACATCCTATCCGTTACCAAGAGCTGCCGGTTTCACCTTTACAATATCGCCAAGATCCGCCCTTTCCTCTCCACCCAAACAGCTACCTTACTGCTACGGGCTCTCGTTATATCCCGGCTAGACTACTGTGTCAGCCTTCTCTCTGATCTCCCTTCCTCCTCTGTCACCATGCTCCAGTCTATTCTTCACTCCGCTGCCCGGCTCATCTTCCTGAAGAAACGATCTGGGCATGTCTGCCCGGCTCATCTTCCTGCAGAAACGATCTGGGCATGTCACTCCCCTTCTTAAACACCTCTAGTGGTTGCCTATCAACCTCTGCTCCAAACAAAAACTCCTCACTCTAGGCTTCAAGGCTCTACATCACCTTGCCCCTTCCTACTTCTCCTCCCTTCTCTCTTTCTACTGCCCGCTCCGCTCCTCTGCCACCCAACTCCTCACCGTCCTTCGGTCTTGCCTATCCCGCCGTCGACCCCTGGGCCATGTCCTCCCGCGGTCCTGGAACGCCCTCCCTCCTCACCTCCGCCAAACTGATTCTATTCCCCTCTTCAAAACCCTACTTAAAACTCACCTCCTCCAAGAGGCCTTCCCAGACTGAGCTCCCCTTCTCCCTCTACTCCCTCTACCGCCCCCCCTTCACCTCTCCGCAGCTTAACCCTCTTTTCCCCCCCATTTCCCTCTGCTCCTCCCCCTCTACCGTCCCATCCCCTCAGCACTGTACTCGTCTGCTCAACTGTATATGTTTTCATTACCCTATTTGTTTTGTTAGTGAAATGTACATTGCCTTGATTCTATTTAGTTGCCATTGTTTTTACGAGATGTTCTTCCCCTTGACTCTGTTTATTGCCATTGTTCTTGTCTGTCTGTCTCCCCCGATTAGACTGTACGCCCGTCAAACGGCAGAGACTGTCTCTATGTTGCCGACTTGTTCATTCCAAGCGCTTAGTACAGTGCTCTGCACATAGTAAGCGCTCAATAAATACTATTGAATGAATGAATGAATATACAACTCACCTGCAAGCTGACACTGGTGCTGCATAGTGAAGATGAGATGTTTAACTCAGGAATGACTCCATGCTCTGACATTTTGTAGTTAATTAGATGATAATGGTTTTAATAAAGAACAATATGTTGCATTAGGAACTCTTTCCTTGAATGCATTAACTTGATTTCATTTCTCCAAATGCTTACCAGCATCCTACACTTACATTTACATTACTCTAAATGACAAGTTGACCAATATTCACATCCAACTGGATCAAAGTTTGATTCATTAGTCTTTAAATTATAATTAAATGAAAAACAAATTAATTGGGCAGCCCAATTCCCTCATTGGCTATTTACTCTCTATATAAAATAGAGAAGCAGCTTTGTTTAGTGGAAAGGGCACGGGATTGGGAGTCAGAGGTCATGGGTTTTAATCCCAGCCTTGCCATTTGTCAGCTGTGTGACTTTGCACAAGTCACTTTACTTCTCTGTGCCTCAATTACCACATTTGAAAAATGGGGATTAAGACTATGAGTCCCACCTGTGACAAGCTAACTCTTATATCTCCCCCAGGGCTTAGAACAGTGTTTAGCACATTGTTAGGGCTTATCAAATACCATTATCATTATCCTCATAGGTATGTTTTTTGGTATGGCATTTCATAAGAGCTTACTATGTGTCAAGTGCTGTTCGAGATAAACATGTTGGACATTATTGCTGTCCCACATAGCAGTCTAAATTGGAGGGAGGAAGATTTAATCCCTATTTAGCAGATGAAGCAATTGAGGCTCAAAAGTGACACACAGCACTCAGAATTTGAACACAGGTCTTTGTAGTCACAGACTGGTAGCCTTTCCACAGAGCTATGCTGCCTGTCAGTTTTGGTTACATCAAGTGCTGTTTCACATACATATGGGATTGTTGTTTTGTATTTAAGAGCCATGGCCTAGTGGATAGAGCATGGGCTTGGGGATCAGAAGGACCTGGGTTCTAATCCGACTCCGCTACTGTCTATGTGACCTTGGGCAAGTCATTTCACTGTGGGGATTCAGAATGGGAGCCCCATGGGAGACAGAGATCATTTCCAACCTGATTACCTTGTATCTAGCCTAGCACTTAGGACAGTGTCTGGTACACAGTAAGTGCTTAACAAATGCCATTATTATTATTATTAACTTTGAAAAGTAAAAATGGACATTTCGCATCACCATATGAATGTCGAATACTAAGTGACTTTCACTACTTTTATTCATCCACAGTCACTCTTGAGGTGCTTGATGAGGGCAAAGAAAGTGTTTGTTATACTGTTATAGTGTACTCTCCCAAGTGTTTAGAACATGGTCTGCACATAAAGCACTCAAAAATTCAATTGAGTGACCCACTCCAAATTTTTCTAACATTTCAACTATTTTTATCTGGTGGCCTATGGAATGTGGTTTTAGAAAGAACATTTATTCTCTCCCCTTACCTCTTGATCCATAAATATAACTGACAAAATGTGAGAATCAGGAAAAGAGTCTACTGACTCAATTGTTGTACATATGGATGGAAAGACAAAGCCTTTTAAGATGGAAAAATTCCCAATATTTTAACACTTAGCTTTACTTATTTTCAGGTTAAATACCTTTTTGATTTCATTAATAAGCCACCCCATCAATGAGAGTCTTCCAGCATATTATAGATATTCAGACACTAGAATCACCTATAAACAGGTCTAATCTCTTTTTTAATCCAGGGAGTTTAGTGTGTGGACTTCCTGAAGCTACAATTTTAACCTTTGTCCTGTGTTTCTTTAACCTGGAATTCTACTCTAAACTGTGGAGATTAATGGTGTAATGGGAGTGGGGCCATTTTCCTAAATTCTGGGGACCTGGGAGATCATTTTCCTACTCTCAGGTAGGATCTTATCTAAATCATTCCAGAAAAGGAACTAAGAATCCCTTATTTTAAAAAATAAATTCAGAGAGGTCTTCACCATCTCCCTCAAAACTGATTCCCATTTTCAACTGTTAGGATCTTAATTCTTTCTTTTACTATTAAAGGATTTTTTTTTTGGTTTCATCTCCGAGCTGGCCACCACTCTCTAAATACAGAGAGTTAACAAGTCATTCCTCAGTGTTCTCTTTCCTTGTCATCTCCAAAATGAAAAAACAAAAATAAAAACAAGCCAACAGAGCCCTTCCTGTGTCTCCCAGTTTCCAGCTCTTTCATCATCCTTTGGCTCCTCTTTATAGGACCCTTTTGTCATGGAGCCCAGAGGGGAAGTTAGCACTCTAGCTGCTGCTTACAAAGGGGAGGAGGCTTTTCTTGGGGTAACTCATGCGTATCTCTTGAATCTAAGAAGTGTTTTGGTCCTCTCTTGGGACCTCCCCTCTACCTTCCCCCCAAACCTGGTCTTGGACAAGGGAAAAGGCACTTTCTCCTGACCCTTTCCTTTGTTCCATACCCTCACAGAAGGATCTATTGCTACCCCACACTACAGTATCCAACCCTAGGATATCAGTTTGATTGATTTGAACGCTTACCCTATTGAACTACTCCGCAAGTCATTCAAGTTGAATTGATTTCTGTAAAAATAAATATTGGGGTATTCACTCATTCTTTAGCAATTGCACAGATGAAAATGCATTTATCACAGCCTTATAACCTAGGGATCTCATGTGAAAACTCTTTCATTAAAAACTGAATGATCTTATTGGCTAGGTCCCATCTTGTTTTGATGTGGAATGGACAAAGCAACACTGGGGTGTTGTGATGTTCAGATATATCTATCAGTAGAGGAGATGGAAGTAGTAAATGTAATTACTACTGAGACTATTACTACTAAGTGGTGTGTGTGTATAAGCTGATATAATGCAAGCAGATCAGACACGATCCCTGTCTCACGTGAAGCTCAGAGGAATTTTATCAGAGGAAGCTCACAGGTGAGGCATAGAGAAATAAAATTATTTGCCCAAGGTCACACAGCAGGCAAGTGTTAGAACTGGACTAGGAGCTATATCTGCCGACTCTCAGTCCCATGCTTTTCCATTCAGTCCCATGCTATGCATTCAGTCACTCAATCATATTTACGGAGAGCTTATTGGGCACAAAGTGCTGTACTAAGCGCTTGGGAGAGTACAATAAGCAGACCCATTCCATGCCCACAACAGGCTTATGGTTTATAGGGGTAAAGACATACATTAAAATAAATTACAGCTATGCTGGTTGCCTCCCACTTTGGAAGGAGGGAGTAAAATAAATCAGGGGACTTTATTGAGCTCCTACTGCATGCAGAGCACTATACTAAGCACTTGATAGAGTCAGTGAGAACAGACAGAACTACACCCAAGGGAGCCTAAGTGGTTAGGAAAAGCATTAAATGGCCCTCATGGAAGGAAGATGTGAAGCACCACATCAAAGTCATGAACTGCCTTTAAACCGAGTTTACCTCCCTGAAACCATTTTCTCTGAAGGTGAGTGGTCTCAAAATGAGCAGTTGATGGGACCCATGCCCATCTTTGAGTGAACAAATTGCTTTCAGCTGATATTATGTTGGCCTTCTGTGAGGATAAAGGACAATTTATATACAGATTGGCCCAAACTGATCTTATAGACTTGCCGCATTGTAAATGAAGGTGAAATTGTTTCAACTCCTAAGAAACTAGAAATTTGTGGATTTTTTAAAATGGATATTCATTTTTTTTCTCATAAATCTTGGGAAGTAAGTCTTCATCTTGAAAGCTTATCACTTCCCCTTCTGTCTGCTGACAAAGTCTACCCTCTCCACTTGTGTCATATATCCCATCCCTTCTTACTTCTTAAAAGTGCATGCTTTCCACTCAGTTTCTTCATTGGTAAATGGAGATAAGATGCCTATTCTCTCTCTCTCGCTCTCTCTCTCTCAATGTGAGTCCAGTATGGGACCTGTCTGATCTGATTGTGTCTGATCTGAATATCTTGTCTCAACCCCACTGCTTCACCCATAATAGAATTTCATAAATACCATAATAAAATGTTTCATTCCAAATATTTGTGTGCGTGTGTATGTGTGTGTGTGTGAGTGTGTGTAAGGCAGATAGATGTTTTACTGGCTGATGGTAATGTTATTCAAGTATCTGTATCTGCTACAACTCTCTATATAGCATATGTGACTTGGAGAAACGTTGGGAAGGCAGCATATTTTACCTTAGTTCATGTTTGCTTGTGGTTCACTTTCTCTGGGGCCCAAGGTGGATAATTTCCATCTGGGTCTTTCAAGGTATGCACAGATACTGTCCTTGTGAGACACTAATTTTCTTCCCTGAGCCAGGATATGGCTTATTCTGGAGCAGAGACTGGGAGAAGCAAACATCCAGTGCCCAGCCCTCTGCCCAGGACAAAGACCGTCCTGGCACATGCTGACATCATTTGTATTTGTCAAGGGAAGGGACAGAGGCAAAACTTTCCTGTCTAATCAAAGTTTGTGACACCTTCAAGGAGACTGTGGGTGAATAACCTCAAGGTCACTTCAACTTAAAAGTTCTTGTTGGATTAGGAGTAATAGACAACATTTCATTTAAAATATCAAAAAAATTAATTTCCCACAAATCTCTTTCACCAAAACATATATTTTGAATGCATTCGGTTAAAAATACAATGGTGAAAAGTCATGAAAAGTGAGAAGCCTATTTGTTATCTGAAATGACAAAGTGACTTAGATTTTTCAGCCCCATGCTGTCAGCTAGTTATTCAAAATAGATTGGGATGGTGCATTAGTCAGGGTGGACATGTTTATGAATCATAACTCTAGTGGAGCAAATGTAATGATATAGACTGCGAGCCCATTTATAAACCGTGACCTCATTGTTGGGTAGGGACTGTCTCTATATGTTTCTGAACTGTACTTTCCAAATGCTTAGTACACTGCTCCGTGCACAGTAAGTGCACAGTAAATACAATTGAATGAATAAATGAACAAGAAATCCAAAAAACAGTAATGCTGCAGAAATAAAAGGCACTGATCTAGGAGGAGACAGGAGTTAGTGGGCTGTTCTATCTGTTGGGACTGACAGCGGTGGTGAAGATTTCTAACCAAAGAACTCACTTAGACTGTGAGCCCCTTGTGGGACAGGGACCATGCCTGACCAAATCCACTTTATCTACTGCAGCACTTAGAACAGTGATTGAGGCACAACAAGTTCTTAATACTGTAATAATAGTAGAACATTCTGAGGTGGAGAGAATGTGTTTATTGTATTGTACTCTCCCAAGCATTTAGTACAATACCCTTTATACAGTGAGTACTCAATAAATACGAAGGATGGGCCCCACAGGAATTCTGAAAAATTCCATAGTATCCAATTTTAACTTCGGTGTGTGGGTAGATCCTGTGTGTACAAAACACTTACAAAAACCCTCTGCAAATTTTTTGCAATGTCCTGTACCCCTGTCTGTTCAATACATTTCATGCCCTTCTGTGGCAGGGAAGAAAGAGTGAGGGTGGCACTGTGAAAACTACTAGCCCTGTAATAAATTCTTTCATGCAGATGTCTGGTCCCAAAATTTCATTCCTGAAGCTCATCTATCTTTCTTGACAGGAATTCCATCCATCACCATCTCTATCATCAGTGTTGAAAAGTTAGTGTAATTTAAAAATTACCAACTCCGGTTTTAGTTTACAAAGATGTTTCTGGGTGTTTTGTTTTGTGTGTTCATTTTACTTTTAAATAATATTTTGAAATATTGACATACTGATAAAGTAATTTTTTATTATTGGTAAGATTTTAATAGGCATTTAGAATACATAATTAAGCAACTGTAAGATGGATTACAAAGAGAAATACTTCTAAAATGGTATCTTGGAGTACTGGTTAAGCAGTTCATCTGCCACTGTGGGATACCAGTGAAGAAATAAGTGCAAAGGAAAATGCTAAGTCATACATTTCAGTTATGAGAGGTATATAAGTGTTTCTATAGATTGATGTCCAAGTTACTTAAATTGAGGAAAGTTCATTTGTGGAAAAAAAAAGATCTCCACAAGCATGGATTTTCAAAGCATTAGGAGTGTCATGGCCTAGTGAAAAGAGCACAGGCCTGGAAGTAAGGAGATTCAAGTTCTAGTCCCAGCTCTTCCATTTGCCTGCTGAGTGACTGTGGGCTAATATTTAATTTCTTTTTGCCTCAGTTTCCTCACTTGTAAAATGAGAATTAAATACCTGTCCTCCCAGTGACCCCTGTGCAGGAGAGGGACTGTGTACAATTTGATTATCTTGACTCTGCTTTAGCATTTAGTGCAAAGCTTTGGCATATAGTAAGCACTTAAATACTGATTAAAAGAAAAAACAACAACAAAAAACATTGGATGGGAAAATGTAGTTCAATTCACCCAATACTAGTATCTATTTTCAGGGAAGGAGTTTGGAAAATTTATCAACAGTTTGAGCCTGGAAATTTGATCTTTAAAACTTTTTCCCAGGATCTTACAATGTGGTGGTCCCTTCAATTAGCTCCCACCCTCGGGGGAGGAAAGAGAAACCCAAGAGATGAGCTCTACTAAGTGTCCCTCCCTGAGGGAAGATCACTTGAGCAGCTACCAGTGCCTTTAGGGGGTTAACTTGGAAGGCAGCCAACCAAAGAAAAGGATTGAGATGGACCCAGAAGTATCCAGTGGCAGCTAACTGGAGTTAGAGGACTCCTAGAGTGACTCCTTGTAAAAGCCACACTTCCTGAATCCTATCCATGTGGGTGTATGTGGGGTCAGGAGGACTTGTGAGAACTCATGATGACAATTCCTTTTACCTTGTCTGCTTGTGAAGATTTTCCATGTGGCAAACATAACCAAGTTTGGCTGGCAACATTATTAGCTCACAGGATGCACAGTTCAACTATTCTGGTTCTTCAGTCAGCAACAGCGGTGCAGAACAAACAAGCTTCTCATTACCACAGATCACCTCCAGAGCCTAGAACTGAGTTGGTCCCTCTCAATCAATCAATCATCCTTTCAGGCAGCTGTACGTCTCTTTCCCCACCCACTCATTGCCAGTGGTTCTGGAGTAGAAATTGTTGAGCCAACTATGGCCCTCACTGCTGACTTCCTTCTACCCTGTATCTTAGCTGAGTAGTATCTCTTCAAGACAGACCTTTCCTAGTCAGGACACAAAAGGGGAAACAGGGTGAGGCTGGAAAGTGAAAAGGAGCTCCATGCTCATTACAGTAGGATAGATGCTTTATCTTCCTTTTCCTTCTATCCTGTTTCCTTTTGTTTTCCTTGTATGTAACGAAAAACAAAGATCGTACTTTCTTCAACAGTGTTGGGTTAAGCCTCAAACACTTGAGTGGTGGTCAGCAAAACCTTGGATAGCTCTTCAGACTTGGAATCCCATCAACTTTAACTTGTACTTAGTTGGATACACAATGTCCCATCAGAGAACTTTAGAGACCTTCCTTTAGTTTTGAACATGAGGAGCTTGTGTTGATCCATTTCGTTTTTTTAAAATCTCAGCCTCAGTTTAAATGTAACCTACATTGGTGGTCTCCATCATATCTTCCCTCTTGGAACCTTCCTTATAGACAGTGCCTCTGAAAAGCTCCTATGAACTATTCACGATGTTACTCATTCCCAGAGACTACTGTAAGCTTAGTGTTGACCTGAACCATGACCTGGCTGATAGTTTATGTGGGTTGTATTACTAATGGGAAGCTAGAGCCTAAGATATTGACCAGTCAGCTACACAAGCCTTTTGACAAGCTGAAGTTGACCAGTCAGCTACAAAAGCCTTTTGACAATCTGTAGTGATCATATCCTTTAAGACCCGCATCAGGCAATGCTATTATAAATGAAATGTTATTGTTTAGACCTTAATGAGGGTTTCCTATAACTCTGGGAGGAAAATCCATCAGTTGATGGTATTTATGGAGTATTTACTCTATGCAGAGCATTGTATTAAGAGCTTGGAAAAGTACAATAAAATTGGAAGACAATACCTGCCCAAAAGCAGTTTACAGTCTGTAGGAGATAGATGGAGGGAATTCTTGGCACCTTCCTTGAGCTTATCACGGTGAGTAGTCCCTTTGTTTTTTTTTCTGAGTAACCATGCAATGAATTTCCCGTGATGATCAACTTGATGGAATGTCACTGTGTTTAATGGCTAGCAAACAAGAGCACAGCTTGTCATATTTTCCTAGCACTTAATAATAATAGTTGGGGTATTTGTTAAGCACTTACTTTGTGCCAGGCACTGTACTAAGTAAGATCTGGAGTAGATACAAGCTAATCAGGTTGGACACAGTCTCTGTCCCATATGGGTTTCACAGTCTCAAACCCCATTTTACAGATGAGGTAGCTAAGGCACAGAGAAGTGAAGTGACTTGCCCAAGGTCACAGAGCAGACAAGTGGCAGAGCTGGGATTAGAACCCAGGTCTCTCTGACTCCCAGGCCCATGCTCTATCTACAAGGCCCTGCTGCTTCACTTGATATGAGTTTGTCAGGGCTCATCCAAAGCCTTACTGAGATCTAGTTCAATCTCATGCATTTTTTTTGACTTCTCTACAGTAACCCACTGGTGGTTGTGGCCTTTAGCCTGCAAAACTGTGATTGTCTAATCATCTGTATTATAAGGACTAACTCTTCCCAGAAACTAGGTGAGCGCTAAATTTCTTATAGTCAGGAGTAAGTGCAACAGTTAACTATATTAGCATATGTAAGCTGAGTTCCATAAGGGTAAGAAAAGAAAGTCTGTAGAAAATGCAAATTGAGCATGGGAGAGCATAATGCCTAATTCCTTTGTTTTTCTGTCTTTAAGAGTTCTTGAAAGATGATTGTATTGCATTTTCTCTCTGGAAATCCCTATATGCATCAGCTTCTGAGGATTCTTTAACCTTATCTCTCTTTAATATTTTGTAACTGCCAGAGAAATGCCTTAAAAGGTTAATTTTGTCAAGTTGTGGTTGAAGAGACATTTTTCTAAAAGATTGCAGTTAAGAGTATCTCAAGACTGTCAAGGTAATAATAATAATCCTTTGTACTTGTCTAGTGCTTTTCTTCCTAAGAGATCAAAGTGTTTCCCCATGCCCTCCCTCACCCTCTCCCCGCCCTTCAGAAACACGAATCTCATCTTGTATGGATGAGAGGGGATGTTTTTCACACAAGACCACATTTTACCTATTTGTGCCTACAAACGTTTCAATTAAAGCTACTATGGATATGTTATCACCTGAAAGCTAGAGTCTCTGCTTTTCAGAAATGATCAAGTCACTTTGAAAAATAGCCTATAAGAAGCTGCTCATTTGGGATTAAAAACTCCGAAATCATTTTTGTCTTACTCTTCCAATTACCCAGTGAAGCCCATCGTTCCCTTTATTAAAATGCCCATACTGTAGGTGCTTGTAATAAACAGGATCCAGCGGGCGGTTGTTAAACAATGGAGTTTCAAAGAGTGGAAATGAAGTTGCCAGAACAAAGTCCTTTTCCAGCACTTTGCTTCATTAAACAGTCTGAAGGAGCTCCCCAAAGGGCATGGCCTTGAATGGTTAGGTTATCTCAACTCAAACAGTACTGAAGAACCTACTTTTCAACAAGAGAGACCCCTCTGTGTCCCTGTGTGTGAATGCAAGGAGGACAAAGGATTTGGCTCATTCAAACCAGAGGCATTCATTGGGTCCCGGTCCTCTGTGAAAGCAGAATTCAGAATGGGCTTCAAGCCCAGCGGAACTAAGGGAATCATTTACTCCAGGGTTACAAAGTTAGATAGTCTAATCTCTTCCAACTTGGGAAGGCTGACTTTGAAAAGGGGGTGAATCAACTATTTATAAAGAACATAATCATGAAGTTAGCCTGCATGATTAACAGTTTAAGTCTAAAGTCTTAGCTAAAGACATACATATGTATACGTTTTTGTGTATATGTGTGTGTGTGTGTATGCATATATATATATATATATACACACTTTTTTGGTTATTTCAATAATGATAAACCATAATTATATATGTACATTTATATATAAATCATATTGGTTTATCATTATTAAAATAACCAAAAAAGTATATTTTTTAAGGGCCTATCTTTGTAGGTAAACTTTGATAAATATCATTAATTTGAAGTGGTCTAGGTTAAAGCAAGATATAAAAAGCTTTCATGACTACTTATTTCAAATAAAATGTTTGTCAAATTCATGCAATTTATTTTAAGTGTCTGCTCCCATCACTTGCTTGTAAATTTGATGGCAAGGAACCTGCCTACTAATTCTACTGTACTCTCCAAAAATGCTTAGTCTGGTGTCCCCCACATAGTAGGTGCTCAATAAATGCCTTTCAGTCAATAGTTCTCATTTCCACTCTTCCCATTTCCTTCTGCTATTGTCCTGATGCTCCCTTTCTTCCCCTCTTCGCTCCACACTTATTTACATCTCCATAAATTATTTACTTATATTAATGACTTTCTCCTCCTCTAAACTGTGAGCTCGTTTAGGTAGAGAATGTGTCACCCATCTCTGTTTTACTGTACTCTCCCGATCGCTTAGAACAGTGCTCAGCACACAATAAGCACTCAATAGATTGGTAATAGTATTTTTTGAGCTGTCACTGGGTGTAATGTACTGTATTAAGTTCTCACAAAGCCTTTATTTCCTTTTAGTTGGCCTCAAAGAATAACTGCTAGTACACGAACCTATTAAATATTTCAGTTGTCAAGGTCAGTAACTGCATCATTTGAAGCACATCCTAAAAATAAATGTCGTAAATACCTCCAAGATTCCCTTAAGAATGATGCAAAAGGTACAAATTGAACCTAAATGAATGCAAAAGGAAAGGTTTAAATAATTCAAATGAATGTTCTCTTCCAAAGAATTGGAAAAATCTTACTCTTTATTTTGAGTCTCATGTTTCAACCTCTTGGGTGTTTATCATAGAGAAACTTATATTTTACCCAAAGCCTGGGTGGGGTTTTACTGTGACCTCTATTTTCAGTCTGGGAAATGGTGGGTCAGTTGAAAGAGATATGACTTTCTCAGCCACCTAATGGGATCAAAGGACACAGGTCTCTGGGGAGTAATATTGCTCTCACAGCCCAGTTAATTTGCAGAAGAGTGAATATTAGTAGGCTTTATTTGACACACAAAACCATGAATAAACAAAACTGCTCTATTCCTTGATGGATTCTTGAGTCAATAGAAGTATCTGAAACATTAAAATGAAGAACTGAAGTGTAATAAGATAACTTGTTGCATTTCTAGATTTCCCCCATTCTATTTGACCCCCTAAACCTGAATAGCCCTATTCACATGTATCAGTATCCGTTCTTCCTCTCTTCTCTCCTAGCCTCCTACCATCCCTGCCTGCCACTACCCATATTGCTTCTTCAACCCAAATACACATGTGTACAAGAAACATACTGGGGAGGAATAAACTGGTTTTGTGGGCTAGGTGATAGCTTCTTCTATAGCAGAATAGGATCTGGCTCAAATACTTGGAAGTCAGGTGCAGCAAAGTATCGTAATTGTGTAGTATTGTTTAGCACCACACTAAGAGATGGTATAGATACAAAGTAACCCATTCATATATATACGTTCCACATGGTACTACCAGGAGGGAGAACAGGTATTTTAACCTCCATTTATTTTAACCTCCATTCTACAGATGAGGAAACTGAGGCACAGAGATGCTAAACCCCTTTCCATGGTCACACAAGAAGTGTGTGACCAGGATTAGAACTCATATCTCTGATTCTTAGGCCCACCTTCTTTCTATGAGGCCATGCTGCTTAGCAGATCACGAGTGTGGTATCTTCAAAAACGGCAATTCCTTCAGCTCCCTTCTTGGCCGAGGCCAAAACAATTCCTAGTGAGGACAAGGCTGGACCATCATGCAGTCTGCACAATTTGTTCCTGTTGTCCATTTTTCTGGAGCAGACTGCTTGCTGCTCTAGGGGTGGGGTGGTGTGAATGGTGGACGAGGGCTGAGTGGTTATGGGAGTGTGAGTATGGAGGAGGGGTGGAGAGTAAGGGGTAGGGTGGGCCAAGTTAATAAAAGTAAAGATCCATGAATTAGAATGGTATGTGATCAGTCAGTAAAATGTACTTGAGTACTTAATGTGTCCAGAGCACTGTACTAAGTGCTTGGGAGAATACAATATAAGGATAGACACATTCCTTTCCCACAACAAGCACAGGTAAAGACAACAAGTAGGGTCTCCAACACCAACCAAACTGCCAATGTATGAGGTTGGGAAAAAGGAGACATCCTTCTGACACTCACCTCAAGGGTTTACTCTCCTGAGGGATGTGAGTTTTCCCAAGGACATCTGCAATGCCATTATTTTTGTGGACATTATCCCAAGTGCCTTGTACTGTGTTCTGCACACATTTAGTTTTTAATAAATGCCACCGATGATGATAATGGGAACTCTCAACTGTCTGGATGATTCACTGGCCATGGCTAATGGTAACAGTAATTATGGTACTTCAGTGCTTACTGTGTGCCAAGCACTAAACGCTGGGGTAGATTCAGAGTAATCAGATTGGACACAGTCCCTGTCCCACATGGGATTCACACTCTTAATCCCCATTGTACAGATGCGCTAACAGGCACAGAAAAGTGAAGTGACTTGACCAAGGTCACATAGCAGACAAGTGGCAAATCCGGAATTAGAACTCAGGTTCTTCTGACTCTCAAGACTATGATCTATCCACTAAGCCACACTGCTTCTCAGGTAGTCTGGGGATCCATTCATTCATTCATTCAATAGTATTTATTGAGCGCTTACTATGTGCAGAGCACTGTACTAAGTGCTTGGGATGAACAAGTTGGCAACAGATAGAGAGTCCCTGCCGTTTGATGGGCTTACAGTCTAATCGGGGGAGATGGACAGACAAGAACAATGGCAATAAATAGAGTCAAGGGGAAGAACATGTCGTAAAAATAATGGCAACTAAATAGAATCAAGGCGATGTACATTTCATTAACAAAATAAATAGGGCAATGGAAATATATACAGTTGAGTGGACGAGTACAGTGCTGTGGGGATGGGAAGGGAGACCGTGGAGGAGCAGAGGGAAAAGGGGAAAAAGAGGGTTTAACTGCGGAGAGGTAAAGGGGGGGTGGCAGAGGGAGTAGAGGGAGAAGTGGAGCTCAGTCTGGGAAGGCCTCTTGGAGGAGGTGAGTTTTAAGTAGGGTTTTGAAGAGGGGAAGAGAATTAGTTTGGCGGAGGTGAGGAGGGAGGGCGTTCCAGGACCGCGGGAGGACGTGGCCCAGGGGTCGACGGCGGGATAGGCAAGACCGAGGGACGGTGAGGAGATGGGCGGCGGAGGAGCGGAGCATGCGGGGTGGGTGGTAGAAAGAGAGAAGGGAGGAGAGGTAGGAAGGGGCAAGGTGATGTAGAGCCTTGAAGCCTAGAGTGAGGAGTTTTTGTTTGGAGCGGAGGTTGATAGGCATCCATCCAACTTCAGGGCCATGTATGTGGGTGATCAGAATGCCTTTTGGAAACTAGGTGTTCAGGTGGCTGGAGGAGACATAAGGGAAATACTTTGGGAACACTCCTGGGCCTAGTATGTTTGATCTAACTCCTAGAAGTCATTATTATTATTATAAATGGTACTGTCATAGGTACTCCCCTATGAATCGACACCTTAATGTGGCAGGAGAGTTTGCATCTGTTGAGGAAGCTTAGAACTCCACCACATAGGCTACCTAGGTTGGAGAGGTCTAAGCCGAAGCAACAAAGTTAATTCACCTGTGCTGGGCAGCAGGGGCATAGGAAAGAGTCAAAGGTGGATGATCAAGTCATCAAATGTTGATCAAAGACAATGGCAGTGACAAGTTTTTACCGTGAGGAAGAAGGAAACATAAACCACTTCTATATCTTTACCAAGAAAACTCTATATATACACATTCCAGAACGACCTGATGACAGAAGATGAGACATTCTGAAGACCATGTGTCCATGTAGTCGCTAGGGGTCAGAAACGACTCTACAGCTTTTGAAGAAGTTTTGTTAAGCACCATTTGACAATAACTGTGGTAAGTGACTGGGTAAAATCACTCAACCTCAATGTTTCCTGGAAGCACAAATAGGCAAGAGAGAAAAAAAAATGATTCACGCATGCAAGGCCTCAGAATTCTTCACTAACATAACGGAACCAAAGGAACAGGCAGAAGAGTAAGAATATGCATAATTGAGTGCCTCCTTTCATGGGTCAGGGAGACACACCACAAGTCATGTTCTGGGGATTAAAGGAACCACCCAAATTTCCCCAATTTAATTCTATCTGCACATCCACTAGGAGTGTCTGCCATGGATTTACTCCATTAGTCCTCTATTCCTCAAGGGATAACTGGCTTCTGGGGCTTTTAGGCAGCCATCTTACCACCTTACAATATCAATTAGCCCCTGCTTCCATAGACTAGGGTTGATTTTTATGGCTGTATTATCAGTTGAAACTAATTTGATTTTTGTAATTCATTAACAAAATAGTGATAGAAATGACATGAAGACCTCTGAGCCAGGATGAAAATTTATGGGAGGGATTTGATAGCATTTTTTGACTCCTGGATGAAATATGAAGTTTGACAAAAATCCTCCTTATGATGAATGACATTTAGATTTGCTACTGAACATTCTGTCATCTTCAAAACATGATTTATATTCTGCTCTTCATCACTAAAAAAAGAGAAAAAGAACCCTCGGCAAAACTCTCTCACTATATCTTTAGTGTCTTTCACCACATTAATTATCTTCCAAATTACGTTAGTGATTCCTGTCTGGGAGAGTGTATATAGACAAGCAAAAAGAGACACTAACTTGGGAATGGGATGACTCGAGGTAAGAATGAAATGGAGTTCAAGTACAACTTAGTTGAGGATTGACATTCTCAAGTCTCCTACCCCTACCTTGTAACACTGGGAGAAGGACTTTTTTTTTGTAGGTAGGAGAAGGGTATCGCTTCAAAAATACATCAGGGGCCACTTTTCAACTTCCCATGGTGCTTGCTAGGTCTTTGCAGTCTGTTTTCACACATAAGCAGACATAATCAGGAACTACTTTTCTCCCATAGCCAGATCTGAATCTTGCAAATATGAACCACGTGCTTGGCAGGAAGCTCAGATTTAGTCTCACTACTCCAATTAGGTATAAGGAGTACCCAAAGAAAAGAAAGCAAAATGTAGAGAGAGAACTATAGGTTCGGACCTTCCATTGTATAAGAAAATGAAACAACAATCAGGTAACATTTTTGAGGTAAAACCAGGAATAAAATACCATGAAGATAATGGTGCTACTAAGGGCTTCCTCTGTGCTAAACACCAAGAGACAAGGAAATTGGATGGGACACAGCCCGTCTCACATGGGGTTCATAGTCTGAACAACTCTGTTCTTGGAAAAAGAAGCAAAACAGAGCAATATCGGTTGACCCAACATTGGGACAAGCAGCGTGGGCTAATGAATAGAGTATGGGCCTGAGACTCAGAAGAACCTGGGTTCTAATTCTTGCTTCATTCTTGCCTCACTTCACTCCCCTGTGTCTTAATCACTTCATCCGTTAAAATGGGGATTAAGACTGTGAGCTCCATGTGGGACAGGGACTGAGTTCAATCCAAGTTGTTGTATCCACCCAGAGCTTAGTACAGTGTCTGGCTCATAGTAAGCATCTAACAAATACCACAATTACTATTATCATTAAAAAGTACAAAAAATATTTTGTACTTATTTCTCCTCTGGCTTATCCAAATGAAGAACAAAACAAGGATGGGGGGAAAAAAAGGGAATCCTCCTTGGACAGATACTAACCGTGGGGGTAGGTGTATTTCTCCTTTGGCATTTAGTCCTCAATAAAAAAATCTGAGAGCAAGGTTCTGTCAAGTCTGAACCTGTGGTCTCAGCCACTGGACCCATCCTTCAGATCCTCCATGCTTTCCTCCTTCCCTAAATATTGTGCATGACACCATTTCCTTAAACCATACTTTTATAACAAAGTGGCATTTATTTTTAAAGGTGATTGAATTTTTTAATTTACAAAATAGTTTTCCAAAGCTTCTGAAAACCACTGGATGTAGAGAAAAGTGGATGCATCCCAGTGCCCAAGCTATTTAATGCAGACAATACTGTAAACAGCACTCTAGGGAAAGACTTTAGAAGTGCATTTAATTGCATTTTCTACTCCTCCTAACAGCAAGGGATTAAGTTGAGATGAAATGTAATGGAAACTCTCCTGCCTATCTACTTACAGGGACAGAGAAAAGTAACAAGAATGCATATTGGTGATTTGGGAGAAAATGTCACTCTCTACAACAGAACAAGTCAAGGAATGACTTGACCCTTGTAACCTGGAACCAAAGCTGCTGCAACAAGAATGTAAAGAAAAAAATAAAACATTCCTGTTCATTGATTATAATAATAATAATTATCATCATCACATTAGTTAAGTGGCTATGTGTCAACCACTGTACCAGATCCTAGGGAAGGTTCACAATAATCAGATCAGACCCCATGCAGACCCACCTGGACCTCACAGTCCAAGTGGGAGGGAGAATAGACATTCCATCTCCACTTTACAGATGAGGAAACTAGGCCCCAGAGGAGAAGCCAGTATTAAAACTCAGGTCGTCTGACTTCAGTCAGTCATAATTATTGAGAGCTTACTGTGTGAAGAGCACTGTACAGAGTGCTTGGGAGAGTGCAATACAAGAATAAGCACATATGTTCCCTGCCCACAATGAGTTCACAGTCTCAAAAGGGAGTCTTGTGGGACACTTCAATATCTGTGCTCTCTCCACTAGGCCATGCTGCTTCTCATTTAGTATTTGACTGTGGTAATCAATCAGTAGCATTTACTGAGGGCCTGTTGTGTTTAGTGCATCGCATTAAGTGCTTGGCAGAGTATCATAGAAATGAAATACTTAGCCCCTGCCTCTGAGGAGCCTACAATCAAATGAAAAAATTTTTGATATCTGTTAATAAATGCACCAAAAAAAATTATCTTTTCCACATATCATAAACATACATTTAGATAAAGCAGTCCTTCATTTTCAAAGATGATGTTATTGAAAGACAGGGAAGAAAAAGAAATGTGAGATTAACAAACCTCTCTTTTTGATCAATAGTAAGGATAGACCTATTGTCTTAATAGGGTTTTCCCTCATCAGGTCTTAACCTTGACTTATTTCGTCCTTTCCTACTCACATTTAGAGTCAGTCTCTAAATTTTGTTGCTTCTATATGTAGGATATTACCAGTATTCATTACTTCCTCTCCAACCAAACTATTACCACACTGGTACAAACATTTGTCATAGCCCATCTTAACAACCGCATCAGCCTTCGTGCTGATTTTCCTGCCTGTACCTGTCCAATCCATACTTCTCTGTGGCTCATTCTCCTAAAAACATCATTCTGCATGGCTTAGTGGATGGAATATGGGTCTGGGAATCGAAGGACAGGGTTCTAATCCCAGCTCCACCACATATCTGCTGTGTGACTTTGGGTAATTCACTCAATTTCTCTGTGCCTCAATTACCTCATCTGTAAAATGGGGATTAAGAGGGTGAACCCCATGTGGGACAGGGACTGTGCCCTACTTGATCAACCTGTATCTGTCCCAGTGCTTACAGCATACTTGGCACATAGTATCTAACAAGTACCATAATTATTATGATGTCTCCATTCATTGTCATATTGAGCGCTTACTGTGTGCAGAACACTGTGCTTCGGAGAGTCCAATACACACAACTTGTTTACACTCAAGGGAGTGGTGGGAGGGGAAAGAGAACAGCCTGGGAGTCAGAGGACACAAGTTCTAGTTTGTGATCTGCCACTTGCTTGGTGTGGTCCTTGAGCAGTCACTTCACTTCTCTGTGCCAAGGTGATTAAGTCTGTGAGCCCCATATGAGACATAGACTATGTTCAACCTGATTTAGCTTGTGTTCCTGGTTTCTGGCACATAGTAAATGCTTAATAAAGATCATGCTGGGCCATGCAAGCTCTCCTCTCCTGTGGTCTACTACCCACAAGTTAAAAGCCAGACTCCCATATGAGTTCGCCTACAGCTAAACTGGCAACATCAAGATGAAATCCGATTTCATAAATCAGCTGAGGTCCCAGATGGCCATCAGATTAAATCCCTGATAGCCCCTGCGTATGGTAAACGACTTCCGTTTTTTTACCAAGAAAACTCTATGGATACACTACCAGAACGACTGCAGTTGGAAGTGGGGTGTACTGGGAGAGATGTACCTGTGATGTCACTATATGTTGGAGACTACTCGACGGCATAAAACAAGACAAGCCCCTGTACTAATCCCACCCTCTTTTCCATGTGATAAGTGTGAATACAAATGGATCTGATCAAACTCTAGAAGTTAGAATCCAAAAGTTGCTCGATACAGCTACAGTTTGATTTAAAGCTGATGGAGAATCTTACTTAAAGAAGGATATTTTGTTCCCTGTGGTTAAATTTCTTCATTATCCAGGAGTCTACCATCCAGCCATCTTGGAGGTTTTGATGTTACCTTGTGATTTACTGGCTTTATCATTACTGAAAATTTAGGATCTATGAGGTGATGGTAGGCCCAGCGTGTGGTCCCAGACAACCAAGAGTAATATAAACCACCCAGTAGGTCTCCTTATCAGATGATAGCATAATCAATAAAGTGATTCTGCTTATATTCTGGATGCATCCAAGAAATTTCTTCTTTATTAGTAGATACCTATGAGATGATTGCTTACTGATGCTTGTTTGTCATGTTTGCTGCTGCTTGATTTCCCAGGTCTGTTTTGTCCAATGATTTTTCTCCACATTAGAATGTAGGCAAAAGTCACTTTGCATATAAAGACGATTACTAATTAATTTTCAGAAATACATTGTTCAGTGAGGTTTAACATCCTGACATTTTTAATAGGGATCTATAAAGAAGAAAAATCTATGATTGTCTTTCTTTGAGAAGGCTAAAGGTCATTTTACTTTTTTTCCCTTTAAGACATTCTTACTGTAAAAATAAAGAAGCTGGGTTCGGGCAGATAAGATTCGATATGGCTAAAATAAAGTGGACATTTGTTTAAGTTACATGGGTCTAATTTTAAAATCAGAATCAAAGATCTTAGAACACTGCCAAGGAAATTTTAATTGCTCTAAAATACTCAAATTTCAAAAAGTTTTTTTTTGCTTGTTTTTTTTTAAGTGGAAGCTCTTATTTTCAGTTTACACTTTAAATTGATTTTCTTTTAATCCCGCTTTGAGGCCTGAATGATTTTTTTTCTTTTACATGGATCAAATAAACTGGCTATTTGCCATACATCTATTTCACTTTGTGTTGTGAAAATTCAAGCAGAGAGTTTGTGGTGTACTTGAAGGGACAGAACTCTCAACTCTAACACAGTCTAGATCTGAAAGTTTTTGGACAAAATGCATTTTTCTGTCACCTCACTGGGTTTCGGCAGGATTTTATGCCAGATGAGTGGTGTACTCAACGTCTTTCAAACCCACTCACTGCATGGCACCATACCCTTCACCAGAGTCAGTCAGTAGTATTTGTTGAGTGCTTACTGGGGGCAGAGCACTGTACTGCACTGGGGAGAGTATAATATGACAATATGACATAATCCCTGTCCACAGTGAGCTTACAGTCTAGAGGGGGAGAAAGAAGTTAATATAAATAAATGAAATTACAGATAGATTCATAAGGGCTGTGGGCTGGGAGGGGATGAGTAAAGGGAGAAAGTCAAAGTGGCACAGAAGGGAGTGGGAGAAGAAGAAAGGGCGCAGAAGAGAGTGAGAAGGGAAGAAGAAGAAGAAGGGGGGTGGGACTTATTCAGGGTAGGTCTCTGGAGGATTTGAGCTTTCAATAAGACTTTGAAGGCAGAGAGTAACTGTTGGTTATGAAGTGGGGGAGGGAAAGAGGGGGAATCATGTTCCTGCCAGAGGCGGGATGTGGGTTAAAGGTAGGTGGTGAGATAGACAAGATCATGGTACAGTGGAAAGGTTGGCATTAGAGGAGTGAAGTACGTGGGCTGGGTTGTCATAGGAGAATAACTAGGTGAAGTAGGAGAGGGCAAGGTGATTGAATGCTTTAAAGCCAATGGTAAGGAGATTCTGTTTGATAAGGAAGTGGATAGGCAATCACTGGAGGCTCCTGAGCAATGAGGAAAACATGACCTGAACGTTTTTGTAGAAAATAATCCAGGCAGCAGAGTGAAATATTGACTGCAGTGGGGAAAGACAGGAGGCAGGGAGGCTGATACAGTAATCAAGGCTTATAGGCTAAGTGCTTGGATTAACACAGTAGCAGTTCGGTTGGAAGGAAAAGGTCAGATTTTCACAAAGTTGTGAAGGTTGAACAAACAGGATTTAATGATGGATTGAATATGGTTAAATGAGAGAAAGGAGTCAATGAAAACCAGAGTCTGAAAACCAGAGTCTGACAAGGGGCTAGTGAATGGGGTTCTTCTCAGCTCATCTCTTAGAGATTAGGTGACTGGGAGAACAAGTGTCAGGGCTTCTTCTTTCTCCCTGGGGGTAATGGCTGATGCCAGAAATCCTCTTGGGGATCACGAGAACCTACCAGATGCCAGAATGGCAGTGAGAAGTGGCAGTTTTGAGCTCAGGAATGCCCACTTCATGGTTTCCTCTCCCAGCTCCTATGCCTCGGTTATCCCTTTCCCAACTGCAGAGCAATTTCTCTCCAACTCTCTTCCTCCAAGACAAATACCTAACCACAGAACGGAGACTCCTTTGCTTGCAAGAGGGAGGCCAAAGGGAAGAGGCTGCACCTTTCTGGACTGATTTGGCTTAACGATTCTCCTCCATCTTTCCCTGGAGAGCATACATCAGCGTGGCTCAGTGGAAAGAGCAAGGGCTTGGAAATCAGAGGTCACGGGCTCTTCCTCCAAGACAAATACCTAACCACAGAACGGAGACTCCTTTGCTTGCAAGAGGGAGGCCAAAGGGAAGAGGCTGCACCTTTCTGGACTGATTTGGCTTAACGATTCTCCTCCATCTTTCCCTGGAGAGCATACATCAGCGTGGCTCAGTGGAAAGAGCAAGGGCTTGGAAATCAGAGGTCACGGGTTCTAATCCTGGCCCCGCCACTTCTCAGCTATGTGACTGAGCAAGTCACTTCACTGCTCTGTGCCTCAGTTACCTCATCTGTAAAATGGGGATTAAGATGGTGAGCCCCACATGGGACAACCTGATTGATTACCTTGTATCCCCCCCAACACTTAGAACAGTGCTTGGCACATAGTAAGCACTTAACAAATACCATCATTATTAGTAGTAGTAGTATTTAGTAAGAACTTACTATGTGCCAAACACCATTCTAAACTCTGGGGTAGATACAAGTTGATCAGGTTGGTCACAGTCCCCATCTCACAAGGGGCTCACACTCAATACCCATTTTACAGATGAAGTGACTGAGGCCCAGAAAGGTGAAGTGACTTGAGCAAGTTGACACAGCAGACAAGTAGTGGAGGCAAGATTTGAACACAGGTCCATCTGTGGGACCTTGGTTAGGGAGACGTGGATGGTTGAGAAGCTTTAAAAATACTCATTTCAAACTTTAATAGAGTTTTATTTTCCAAATTACTTTCACATTATTTAGCTCATTTTTGTCCTCCCAAACTATGAGGTAGGTAGAGCCAGATGTTAGTTAACCCTCATTGTAGAGGTGGAAAAGCTGGTCAGGAAAGGCTGACACCCAAAATTACACATGAAGAGAGTGGCAAAGCCGTGACTAGAACCCATGTCCTCTATTCTACACAGAAGTGCATAGCTACACACCTAATGGGTACGCACAAAGCATCCACCTTTATTTCTCTTGTGATGCAGTTGAATGATCATTTTGTCCCCTTAATGCTTTTTTTGATATCTGGAAATATAACTAAGGACAATCCAGCTATCCTGAAGAATTCCTCATTGACAATTTGATATCGCTTTAAACTCGAGAGTTTATCTAGAGTTAGAAATTGTGTGGTGTGTCCTACCAAGCAAAGTAAATATGGTCTCTGTTTGCTTCCTTCTCCCTAACAACTTTTTAGCATTGTCCTGCCCTTCTCATCTGGGACTCCAAGAACTTGATGTAAAGGGAGGTGGAAAATAAAAGAACGGTGTTAATCTTGTTGTGGTTAAGTGAAGGGGGAGAGAGAAGTATAAACATAAAAGCATAACTCCATTAGGAGGACCCCCTGCTACTCAATTATTTTTATAGTCTATGTTAAGTGATTTCTATGTTCCAGACACTGTACTATGTGCTGGGAAAGATATAAGCTAAACAGGTTGGACACAGTCCCTGACCGACATGGGGTTCAACAGTCTTACTCCCCCCATTTTACAGATAACTGAGGCACAGAACAGTTCATTGACTTACCCAAGCTCACAAAACAGACAAGCGGTGATGCTGGGATTAAAGGCCAGGTCCTTCAGACTCCCAGGCCCATGCTGTATTCATTAGGCCATCCTCACCACCGTTGTCTGTCTCCACTCCCCAAAATAGCTGGATTTGGAACCAAATTAACTGATATTTAAAACTACCAGTTTCCAAACCCAAATTCCTTGAGCTGAATTTGAGGCCACAATCTTTAGTGTCATTAAGAAGCAGGGAATCCACTTTGCAGTGATTTTTTTTTTGACTCAGTCTTGCATTTCACCTGTCATATGAATCCTGTGTTCTGGAGTTTATGATAAATAATCCCCAAATAGCATATGCTAATTTGCTCTGAAAGCAGAGAGCACTTTAAAACTCCTACATGGTCCTTTATCTTAGCTCTAAACATATCTTCAATGATAATGTGTACTTGTTTAACTTTGAGGAAACTACATAATAAATCAAAGTTCTTTGAACCTTCTCTCAGATGGGTAACACCTGAGAAATGTTAGAAAGGTCGGTTCACCTCAGCTGCTTGATGTTAATTTCATAGGTTAAATCTACAGTATATTTGGTACTCAGAGGAGGGCTAACAATGAAATAAATGGACATCATTGGATATTTTTTCTCTAGCCCCAAACAGCTAAAACTCATTTCTCTTCCTGTATTCCTTTACCTTCTAGGGGAAAAAAACCCAAAAACATCAGGTCTGAGGTCCATCTATCAATTTTTGGAAACCCCATGTTCAGATGCCCCAAGTATATCGTAACCCAACTTTCCTGTCATCTTTGTCTCCTAAAATCTGAAGATGGATTAGATCTGGGATTTTGCTTCTGGCCATACCCCAATCATGGGGTTCAGAAAAATCATGAAGCCAGCTCTCATGAAAATGTGAAAGGAAATCATACAGTGACATGTTTTTTTTCCCAAGTCAGGAAAAATTCTGAAAATTTCCCAAGTCCCCACTGGATACATGTATTGTGATTAAGCATGCAAAGATAATTTTATTTAAAAAGGAACTCAAAGTATTTGTTTTCCATATCTGTTTATCTGAGGAATTCAGACAAACCCAAAACACATTTGATTGTGAAGTGATTGAAATGTCTGGTGAACTATTTGTTACTTAGTTGAGATACAGAAAATGTGACCCACAGGGGATTTAGGTAATGCTCTTTGACTTCTACAGTATCTGGCTTGGTATGAAGATAAACAGTAAAAATAGGGAATAAATAAGCAATTTGGAAATATGTGATGATGCTTGTACGTGTAATCAGGGCTAACGATTCATTTTCATCTCTAGAACACATTTATTGACCTTTGGGACTTGAGGGTGGTGGAGTAGGAATTAATTTATAACTACATTTTGATTAATAACGAGAATTGAATCTACAGTTTCTGGCAAACCCAAGTTGAAAAACCGATTTTGCCATTTGAAGTGTGAAACCCTACTGCCATCGTCTGGCTTTCTGGGGAATAACACGCTGCCTGCACAGACGACTTTAAATGAAGGCGATCGATTCAATTTCCATAAAATACGATATCTTTTTGAATTTCTCTTCACTTACTTTATTTTATGTCATTTATATTGATGAGCCTTTGGAATATTTTAGACTGTGAATATCATTTGAGCCAGAAAAATATAGACTCAATGATAATGATCAAAATGAAAAGAGCACTGGCCTGGCAGTCAGAGAACCTGGGCTCTACTCCCAGTTCCGCCACTTGCCGGCTGTGTGACCTTGGGCAAGTCACTTTTCTTTTCTGTGCCTCAGTTACCTAATCTATAAAATGGGGGTTATATCTCTGAGCTCCTCTTATGACAAGAATCGTGTCCGACCAGATTATCTTGTATCTACACCAGTGCTCAGTACAGTCCCTGGCACATGGAAAGTGCTTAAATACTGTTAAAATATGGTAATTCTGGGTTGCACTGTAAGGAATTTACAACGAACTCAGAAGCACTTGACATATGCTATCTTGTTTTAGAATCTCAACATCCTTGGAAGGAAGTGAGTAGTATATTCTAAATGGGTAACTTTGCTGATCTATTGTTGTGGCTGATAATTGATTTTTCAAATGCAAGTCAGAGATGTTTTATGTGTGTGTTTTGATGATCTGCACAATGTTCTCCTCTAAATGGCATATCTAAGGTTGAAATCAATCAGTGGCATTAAAATTGAATACTTATTGTGTGCAGAGAACTCTACCAAGTGATTGGGAGAATACAAAGGTAACCCAGTTGAAAATCATATTCTTGCAATGCAATGCCAACAGCTATCTAGACTACATATAACTATAGAGGAATCACTATGCATTTACCAATAAAATTGCAAGTTCAAATTTACACATAATTTCTTCTTAATATTTTTAGGTTTAAAAATCTAAGGACTTAACATATAGTTTGGATTCAATTTTTCCGGGTAAAACTATCATATCGAAGTAGAGTTACTTCTTATTTTTACATCCAATAAACACTGAGGTTCTGTCTCATGAAATTCAGTAGTCAAATACTTGAACTTCAACTCAGTTTCTCACACAGTAGTGCAGAAGTACATGGACTTTAAAAAGGAAGCATTTGCTGAATTTTGAAAAATGCATTTTTAAAGTTTTTTTCAGCAACATTTCCTCATATTCTGCTCCTTTACTACACTGCAAGTTCCTTGAGGGAAAGGACAGTGCCTACCAACTCTTTTGAAATGTATTCTTAAAAATGCTCTGTGAACCTTATGTACTAAGTACCATTGGTTTATTTCATTTTAGTTTTTAAAAATTTTCAGAGTAACTTAAATTTACCCATCTTTATTAATAAAACTCTTCAAAGTTGGCTTTGCTAAATGTCATGTCAACATTCTCATTCCAATTTGGGCAGTGGAGCTTGAGGAGTGGAAAGTACACAAAGCGTCCTTGAGGTACCTGTAAATATGCTGACAGAACAGCTTTGGTTTGCATAAAATGGGAGGGATGGAGGGAGAGAATGGGGATCAGAAGAGAGAGGAAAGAGGGGAGGGGAAATCACAGGAAAGGGGAGAAGGGGGGGTAGAGAGAGTGTATGCTAGATCACTGGGGAATCTGCCAACTAAAGGAAATTTTTATTTTTATGTTCCAAGCCACAGGATATAATGGGCATTTTCCAATGCACTTTGACTAATTGCTTGAGACAGATCAATATTTCTTTAAGGTTATTTTTAAAGCCTTTTAAGGATTTGAAGAGTTTCAAGAGGGCAACATACTCCTCACAAACATATCTAGTGGAACAGACTGTTAACCAACTCTAAAGTTGTCTGGTTTACTTAAATTCCTTGTAACTACTTGTTTCTTTTAGCTACCTTAAAATTAATAGTATATATGAATTATTGGTATTTATGAAAAGACAGCACTCTCCTCAGGGTCCACTGTTCCTTTCACAGGTCCTTTCCCCATCACTTCTCCAATCCATGCCTTTCTCTCCTTAGGCCCTCAGCTATTGATAGACTCCCCCAAAACTTTAACCATTTCTCACTAAAACCACTGACACCCCTTCATTTATGACCTTTTTTTCTTCTTGTATTGTACTCTCCCAAGCCTTAATACAGTGCTCTGCACACAGCAAGCACTCAATAATTATAATTGACTGACCACCTCTCCCCTCCTGATTAGCTCCTCCCCATTGGAGCCTTCGACATCTTTCTAGGAGATATCCTTTCTTTGCATCCTTTTTT
Organism: Ornithorhynchus anatinus; assembly: GCF_004115215.2. Classification (NCBI taxonomy): domain Eukaryota; kingdom Metazoa; phylum Chordata; class Mammalia; order Monotremata; family Ornithorhynchidae; genus Ornithorhynchus; species Ornithorhynchus anatinus. The sequence continues at coordinate 18,241,172 of NC_041737.1, forward strand.
CCTATCAGCCCCTCTTTGTGTCCAACATAACTCCCATCCTATAACTTGTCCTATAAAGCAATCTTCCAGCTCCCCTCTCCACATCTGTCTTCAGGCACCCGCAGAGTTTCCTGTCCGGGCTTGGCAAACCACCCCTCTGAAATGGTTCCTGAAGCCCAGGCTCTTCTATGGAATGAAGAGAGTGGTGCAAACTCAGCTTGAACCTTATATCCTAAGCCTGTCACTCTCAGATTTCATTTAAATGAATTTATCTCACTTCATGCACGATCAGTCACATTTATTGAGCACTTACTCTGTGCAGGGCACTATATTTAGTGCTTGGGAAAGTACCATGTAACACAGGTGGTAGATACAGCATGTCTTAGTGGCTAAAGCATGGGTCCGGAAGTCAGAAGGAATTGGATTCTAATCCCTGCTCCACCAGTTGTCTGTTGTGTGACCCTGGGCAAGTTGCTTAACTTGTCCATGCCTCAGTTACATCATCTCCACAATGGGTATTAAGTCTGTGAGCTCCAGGTGGGACAGGGACTGTATCCAATGTGATTATCATATCTATCTCAGTGCTTATAACAGTGCCTGACACATAGTAAGAGTTTAACCAATACCATTAAAAAAAAAAGGAAATCAGGGAGATAAGGTAGGAGGAGGCAAGGTAATTGAGTGTTTTATTGTGTATTTGAGTATTTATTGAGGAGCACAATATAACAGAGTTTGTAGTCATATTCCTTTTCCCCTGAGGAGCTTACAGCTTAGAGGACTAAAGTAAGCACTTAAGGTAGTATGGTGTAATGGAAAGAATATGGAATTGTGAGATAGGGGACCTGGGTTCTAGTCCTGGTTCCACCATTTGTCTGCTATATGACCTTAGGCAACTCATTTAACCTCTCTGGCCTCAGTATCCTTTTCTGTTAAGATGGGCATAAAATAGCATCTCTTCCTCCTTTTACTCTAAGGCTTATGTGGGACAAGGATTTTGTTTAATCAGATTAATTTGTATTTACTCCAGGGCCTGGCATATAGCACTTAGTAAATACCATTGTTATTAAACAATACATATTTAGTGTATGCATTTTTTATAGCAGTACAATTGCTTTAAAATCCATTTGAGTATGCCTTCATTTTTTTTTTTTGCTAGATTGTGACCTCCTGTGGGGAAGAGGAATTTGAAAAAGCTACAGAAAGAAACTGGTACTTAATTAAAACATAAATGTTCAGAGGAAGAATATTTCAAGAAATAGAACTATACTCTTGGGGTTTATATGTACCTTATTTTGCGGAAGGGGTCGTTCTATGGCTTCCTGAGTGAGGTTCTGAATATATAAGCTGGTTGGTTGAGGGGTAGAGCTGTGAATGGAAGCCTCCTTCAGTCAAGTTTATTGAGTTTACTGAGCACTTACTATGTTCAGAGCACTGTATAAACTTCTTGGGAGAGTATAGTATAACCAAGTTGCCCACAAGGAATTTGTAATCTAGCATTCAGTCTCTTGAAGAGCATCTATGGCTAATAATAATAATAATTGTGGTATTTGTTAAGTGCTTACTGTGTGCCAAGCACAGTTCTACGCACTGGTGTGCATTAGGCAAGTTGTTGTGAGCATATAGTGTTTGTGTCAGGGTATAGGGTGTGTGTGGATGAAGCAATGGATTTGATGTGTGTTTGGTACAGCACTTTTAGTGTTTTGGAAGCTGGCAGGGGTTCCCAGTGTGGGTGAGGGGGATCTGCTGCCCTTGGCTCTGTCTGTGACATGTTGTTTCCAGTGTTTGAAAATAGAGTACTTATTTTCATATCATTAACATTGTCAAGCACTGGGGCAGATACAAGATAAGAAGATTAAGAGAAGCAGCATGGCTTCAGTGGAAAGAGCACGGGCTTGAGAGTCAGAGGTCATGGGTTCTAATCATGGCTCTGCCACTTGACAGCTGTGTGACTGTGGGCAAGTCACTTCACTCTCTGTGCCTCAGTTACCTATCTGTAAAATGGGGATGAAGACTGTGAGCACCACGTGGGACAACCTGATTATCCCGTATCTACCCCAGCACTTAGAACAGTGCTCTGCACATAGTAAGCACTTAACAAATGCCAACATTATTATAAAGGGATATATGGGACTGTGTCCCATATAGGCTTACAGTCTTAATCCCCACTTTACAGATGAAGTTACAGGTCACGCAGCAGACAGGTGGCAGACCCAGATCCTCACTCTTACCTCAGTTTACCATTCTCTTTTCCAGCTCGACTACTCTCTAACCTTTCCCCATAACTTCCTTTTCCCTCTCCCCTTCCTGAAATAACCTCTAGGAATTCAAGATACACCAAGGTATTCTGAAAGGAAAAATTATTAAACTTCATTACCATCTCTCCTCTGGATGAGATGAATTTTTTTTTTAATTTCAAGACCTATGTGCTTAGACTCTAGGGATAAGTGGGTGAGAAAATACTCACTCAATCAGACCTCCTCTCCAACGCCAGCATGGTAAAATAAAATTAAACACACCTAAAAAAGTGTCAGCTCCTTATGGCCTCCATCTAATTACTCTATTTGGCCGGGTTAGTGGAATACATTTATTTTTTGAGGTCTACAATATTAGTTTCACTCTTACCTGTCATTCCACTAAGTGCCTTACCCAAATGAATTTAATTCAGATCACTAACACGGTTCTATTCTGAGTTACACAGATATTTCAATTGCATCTTAATACTGCTGGAGTCATGGTTGCACTTCCTGTTTCCTAAATTAGCTAAAACAAGGATCGAAGACTTCTATTATCCACTAAGTATGGCAGGAGGACAAAGTGTGAATGTGAAAATGGGTTAAGGATTAATATTATTCATGATGTATAAGGGATGCAACTTGATTTCTTCAAAAATGGAATTTTACTTGAAAAGAAATAATTTTTGATCTCATAGTAGAATCTGTCCTTTCATAAGAAAACTAGAATTGTGTAACAAAGGGGCATCATGCGGTCGTAAAATTTCGTCGTGAGATAAACCGTTTATCATTTTTTTCCAAGATATGTCACTTCTGTTTGAATAACCTGGAACCATAAAGCCCATTTGGCTCTATCAAGTGTTTACTTTGGCTCAGAAGCTAATAACACTGACAACAATTGCCTTCATAAACACAGTTGAAAAAGTTTTTGCCAAAAGTTGCTTTAATAGCATTATCTCTGCCCTACACTGGGTAGGAGATTTTTCTTTTTGTGGATCCAAGCATAAAGGAACGATTTAATTATTTTACAGCCTTGGTGTTAACTGGTACATGTTTGATGTTTTCCATGATCCTAAGAAATTGAATTGTTGATGGTAGGAAAAGTGAAATATTTGCCTAACAACAACAACAGAAAAAAACCACACACACGAAAATAGGAACTGCATTCACTAGGCAGTGATGCTGGTCCTGACATTCTCTGATGTACAAGTACCTAGACAAGCGTATGAAGATTTAATACCAGAGATGCATCTTGAATGGTGACATGGTCTCTTGTAAATGCAATCAATATCAAAAAGTAAAATAAGCCTAAAAGCACACAGGACTGTGACTGAATTGGTTAGGTTCCAGAGGACTTTCTCAATCCCCTAGACATGGAATGATTTTTCAAGTGTTAAATCTTAACCGTTTTTTCCCCTTTAATACTGATTCACGCTAATAGTTAAACTTTCCCCAAATTTCTGTCTTTCTCCTCAATTGACATTAAATCAGGAGTCCCTGGAACTCTGTGTGAATCATTATCCTTGTCTCCCTACAGTTTAATGCAGTGCTTTGCATATTGGAAAGTCTTCATTCCTTCATTCATTCAATCATATTTATTGAGCACTTACTGTGTGCAGAGCACTGTACTAAGCATTTGGAAAGTACAGTTCAGCAACAAATAGCAATTGACAATATTGCTTAACTAGGATAAGTTTAGTTTTAGTAAAACGTATTTGTTTTAGTTGGTGAATGAGGGTTTCTTTTAACAGAACATCCTCTGGAAAAACTGAATTTATTCACGTGAATGAATACAGTTACTTTTTTGCCACTGAACTACATTCCTATGCTGTGATTTTATCAAAACTCATTTCAATAAAGAAATGAGAGGCTAAATTAGAGTCAGGTTATTTGAACAGGATAGCTCCTATGCATTCAGTGGGACAAATTCAACTTTTTGTCTTGGTGCTGTCCCGTGAACAGTAGGCAGGAGGATCCTAAACATACTATGTTGTGGCCACTACGTGGGTGGTAACAAGCAGAATGAAGGAAGAAAATAAGAGAAACAATTGTTCAGGACAGATACCAACACCACCACTGGTCGTATGGACTCCTTTTCACCTGCACATGTCCAGGTGAATGTTTTTAGGGAATTAGAAGAATCTCACAAGAGGAAGGAATGGGAAAAATTCAGAATAATTATGTTGCCCTTGCTCCAGTTTCTTGTCTTTATATCACTTTCATTATCTCTCTCTCTCTTTCCTTTTTCATTCCTCCAAATGCTTGAGCCCCAATTTCTGTCCTACTTTTAACTGTGGGAAATTTGGTCACTTCATGTAGTCCTGAAATCTCAACATTTGTCAACATTTGCTCTTTTTGGCCTTGCTTATGGGAACGGAAAAGCTTTCTCACTTGTGTTTCTTCTTAAAGATGGATTGAAAGAGTGTCTCAAGTCACTTGAAGCCTCATGTTCTACCATTAATATTTCTTTTATTGGATTTATTTAAAACAGTAACTTCCAAAAGTCACTTATTTTATCCCTGAAAAGTTTCTCTTTGGAGACCTATTAATCTTTCTAATAATCAACCTCAACTCGATAGTTACCACTCAAGATCAAACTGAGGTTCAAGTGAAGAATCAGATCCTATCTAAGTAAGGTTCAGGAAATGAGTCTAGCTGCAGCACTCTACATTATTATTACCATTATATTTTTAAGCACTTACTATGTGCTAAGCACTGTTTAAGTACCGGGTAGATGCAAGTTAATTAGGTTGGACATAGCTACTGTCCCACACTGAGCTCAAATTCTTAGTAGAAAAGAGAACAGGCATTGAATCTCCATTTTACAGATGGAGAAACCAAGGTACAGAAAGTTTAAATGACTGGCCCAAGGCCACATAGCAGGCAACTGGCAGAGCTGGGATTAGAACCCAGGTCCTTTGTCTCCCTTCACTGTTTTGATTAGGCCATACTGTTCCTCTGCCTTCCAGAAGTAAAGGATGTGAACTCTTTGTGGGACAGGGATGATGTTTAACCAGATTATCTCGTATTTACCCCAGAGCTTAATACAGTGACTGGCACATAGTAAATACTTCATTAATACCATTAAAAAAAAGTCAAAGTCAAGGTGGGAGTTCTAGGTTGTCAAATAAGTCAAGAAAAGTTTTACGTGTATAGAGGTGAAACAGAACACAGAATAGTCAGGCCTACTGAAAATTAGTCCAGGTCTTTGAAAGATGCCAGAGATAAAGAAATAGGACTATAAAATATTTGTGGGTTAGGGAGAGTGCATACTCCATATAAATTCATTCATTCCTTCTATATTTATTGAGCACTTACTGTGTACAGAGCACTGTACTAAGCGCTTGTAAAGTACAATTCAGCAACAAATAGAGACAATCCCTACCCAACAATGTGCTCAAATTTAGATGTACAAATAAAAATGTAGATTACATATATATGTGTTTATGTATACACACACACACATACAGAACCCTCTTTGGGATTCAGAGATATTGCTAGTGATGGTGATTTTTTCCTGTTTTAAAGTGTGGGCAATAAGACCAAAAAAAGACGTAAAAATGGACTCAGCTAAAACAGGGGACGGTGACAGTGCATTTAAAGGTACCTGGCTAATCCCATTACATTAAACCAGGTGCTGTGTGCGGGGGAGGGGGGGGAAACGCATTGAAGGCTGGAAGAACAGATGAAGAGGCCATTTCAAGCCTTGGCATAGTGGTGAGACTCACTGAGCCCAAAGCCCAAACCACAAAGAGCAGGAGTAGCAGGAAAACAGACCCACTTTTCCTCCCCGTAGACCCCTCTATGCTCCTCTGTGGGAATTAAAGTCTGCTAGCAGGTAACTGGCTGCCTAGGATATCTACAGTGAAGCAGCATGGCTCAGTGGAAAAGAGCCCGGGTTTGGGAGTCAGAGGTCGTGGGTTCTAATTCTGCCTCCTCCACTTGTCTGCCATGTGATTTTTGGCAAGTCACAACTTCTCTGTGCCTCATTTGTACAATGGGAATTAAGACTGTGAGCCCCACGTGGGTCTACCTGATCACCTTGTATCCCCCCAGCACTTAGAACAGTGCTTTGCACATAGTAAGTACTTAACAAATACTATTATTATTACAGTGTGGCTTAGTGGAAAGAGCATGGGCTTGGGAGACAGAGGAAATGGGTTCTAATCCTGGCTCCACCACTTCTCTGCTCTGTGACCTTGGGCTAGCCACTTAACGTCTCTGGGACTCAGTTACCTTATCTGTAAAATGGGCATTAAGACTGTTAGCCCCCACATGGGACAACCTGATTACCTCTTAGTACTTACCAAAAGTGCTTGGCACATAGTAAGCACTCAACAAATACCATAATTACTATTGTTAATTATTACAGTGAGGACTTTGTGCCCGGGACTTGGGTTGGGGCTGCAATGGAACAAGTTGTTCCTTGGCTAACACTCCAGCAAAGGAAAGCCCAAACCCAGCCAGTCAACTGTCCTGGTGGCTCAGCTCTGCAGCAAAGGGGGAAAAAAAAAGTGCATGACCTCAATAATTTACCTGGAAGAGAAGTAGAAGAAAGATTTGCCAATAGGACAAATACTGGTTTTCTGGACAGCTAACTGTAAACCAGCAGAGAAAGAGAACATCCTGGATTTAATTCTGAATAATAGAGAGGATCTAGTGCAGGAAGTATTTGTGGGAGTGCCACTTCGCAACTGTGACTCCAACTTGATAAAACCTAACATTCCAAAAAAGCTAAACAAGGATATCTCATTTCAGAAAGGTGAACTATGCCTGAGGAAGCTGGAAAATTAAAAAAGTAACCTACTAGATCCATGGATGATAGTTTTTTTTTAAAAAAAAAGCTCACCATCTTATAGGCAGGAGTATAATGTGTCTTATTGAACCAAACAAGTGGCAAATTAGAAGCCCTGCATGGCTATCCAGCAAAGTTAAAGGGAAAAAGTCAAACTTTAATATATGGGACACACGCACACACACAAACTACAGAGAACAGAAATTCCGATATAGAGTGACAAAAAAAGAAAATTGGCAGGCTTTAAAAGAATTTGAGAAGTACACAGTAAGGGATAACAAAACTACTGACAGAGTGTTCCTTCTAATCTAGACTTTTGTTTGCTCTGTGACCTTGGGCAACTCACTTGACTTCTCTGTGCCTCAGTTCCCTCCTCTGCATTTTGGAAATTCAATACCTGTTCTCACTCCTACCAAGTCTGTGAACCCCATATGGACCTGATTGTCTTGTTTATACCCAAGCATTTACAGTGCAGTGCTTGAAACAGACATAATAAGCACTTAAAAACCACAATTATTGATTTTAGCACATTGTGGGCAGGGAATGTCACTGTTTTTTGTTGTATTGTACTTTCCCAAGCACTTAGTATAGTACTCTGCAGAGAGTAAGTGCTTAATAAATGATTGAATGAATGAATCTTGGCACTTCAATCGCATATGACATGTCAGCCCATTTGCCAATCACCCAATGAACCTATTTAGCTTCTTACTTGACTCTGTGTGCGATACTGGAATACACTCTGTCATGGGCAACAGAATCTGTTACAAGATTCATTTGGGTTGACAGTGAAAGTCTTTCTTACCTCATTCTTTTCCTAGCTTATTGTGAGAACTTAGTACTAGACTGGTTCTATAAAATGCCTCCTGAGTATCTGTATATTTGTGCATATAAACAGGTGAAACCAGAAAGAGAACAAGTGGAGAAGCAGTGTTACCTAGTGGATAGAGCATGGGCCTGAGAGTCAAAAGAACCTGGGTTCTAATCCTGCCTCTGCCACTTGTCTGCTATATGACCTTAAGTCACATAAGTTCTTTGTGCCTCAGATCCCTCATCTGTAAAATGAGGATTAATACTGTCAGTCCTATGTGGGGCAGGGACTGTGTCTAATTTAATCAGCTTGTGTCTATCCCATCGCTTAGTACAATGCCTGACAGTAAATGCTTAGTAAATACCATTTAAAAAAGTGTTGTTGAAAGCTTATGTGGAGGCTGTTTTCCACATAGAATTGGGAGAGCCACCATTTAGCCTTTTGAACATTTCTTCTGGTTTTTTAATATAAAGTCTGTATTATCAAGCTTTGGGATACAGATTGACTGATCCCAGTGGTTTAATGTGATAGACGTTATGCACTTTGTCTTCAGTATCACAGGATCACAGATATGGAAAGACCTCAGTATCACCTTGTTCATTCCTTTTACTTTGGGCAGGCCATATTTCCTCCCTAAACCCATTTCTGGGTCTTTCCAACAGTTAAGATCCATGGTTGTCTTACCTTTCATTCATTCAATAGTATTTATTGAGCGCTTACTATGTGCAGAGCACTGTACTAAGCGCTTGGGATGAACAAGTCGGCAACAGATAGAGACAGTCCCTGCCGTTTGACGGGCTTACAGTCTAATCGGGGGAGATGGACAGACAAGAACAATGGCACTAAACAGCGTCAAGGGGAAGAACATCTCGTAAAAACAATGGCAACTAAATAGAATCAAGGCGATGTACAATTCATTAACAAAATAAATAGGGTAACGAAAATATATATAGTTGAGCGGACGGGTACAGTGCTGTGGGGATGGGAAGGGAGAGGTGGAGGAGCAGAGGGAAAAGGGGAAAATGAGGCTTTAGCTGCGGAGAGGTAAAGGGGGGATGGCAGAGGGAGTAGAGGGGGAAGAGGAGCTCAGTCTGGGAAGGCCTCTTGGAGGAGGTGATTTTTAAGTAAGGTTTTGAAGAGGGAAAGAGAATCAGTTTGGCGGAGGTGAGGAGGGAGGGCGTTCCAGGACCGCGGGAGGACGTGACCCAGGGGTCGACGGCGGGATAGGCGAGACCGAGGGACGGCGAGGAGGTGGGCGGCAGAGGAGCGGAGCGTGCGGGGTGGGCGGTAGAAAGAGAGAAGGGAGGAGAGGTAGGAAGGGGCAAGGTGATGGAGAGCCTTGAAGCCTAGAGTGAGGAGTTTTTGTTTGGAGCGGAGGTCGATAGGCAACCACTGGAGTTGTTTAAGAAGGGGAGTGACATGCCCAGATCGTTTCTGCAGGAAGATGAGCCGGGCAGCGGAGTGAAGAATAGACCGGAGCGGGGCGAGAGAGGAGGAAGGGAGGTCAGAGAGATGGCTGACACAGTAGTCTAGCCGGGATATAACGAGAGCCCGTAATAGTAAGGTAGCCGTTTGGGTGGAGAGGAAAGGGCGGATCTTGGCGATATTGTAGAGGTGAAACCGGCAGGTCTTGGTAACGGATAGGATGTGTGGGATGAACGAGAGGGACGAGTCAAGGATGACACCGAGATTGCGGGCCTGAGAGACGGGAAGGATGGTCGTGCCATCCACGGTGATGGAGAAGTCTGGGAGCGGACCGGGCTTGGGAGGGAAGATGAGGAGCTCAGTCTTGCTCATGTTGAGTTTTAGGTGGCGGGCCGACATCCAGGTGGAGATGTCCCGGAGGCAGGAGGAGATGCGAGCCCGAAGGGAGGGGGAGAGGACAGGGGCGGAGATGTAGATCTGCGTGTCATCTGCGTAGAGATGGTAGTCAAAGCCGTGAGAGCGGATGAGTTCACCGAGGGAGTGAGTGTAAATGGAGAACAGAAGAGGGCCAAGAACTGACCCTTGAGGAACTCCAACAGTTAAAGGATGGGAGGGGGAGGAGGCTCCAGCGTAGGAGACCGAGAATGATCGGCCAGAGAGGTAAGAGGAGAACCAGGAGAGGACAGAGTCCGTGAAGCCAAGGTGAGATAAGGTATGGAGGAGGAGGGGATGGTCGACAGTGTCAAAGGCAGCAGAGAGGTCAAGGAGGATCAGAATGGAGTAGGAGCCATTGGATTTGGCAAGAAGGAGGTCATGGGTGACCTTAGAGAGAGCAGTCTCGGTAGAGTGGAGGGGACGGAAGCCAGATTGGAGGGGGTCTAGGAGAGAATGGGAGTTAAGGAATTCTAGGCATCGATTGTAGACGACTCGTTCTAAGATTTTGGAAAGGAAGGGTAGTAGGGAGATAGGACGATAACTGGAGGGGGAAGTGGGGTCAAGAGCGGGTTTTTTTAGGATGGGGGAGACGTGGGCGTGTTTGAAGGCAGAGGGGAAGGAGCCCTTGGAGATTGAGTGGTTAAAAATAGAAGTTAAGGAAGGGAGGAGGGCAGGGGCGATGGTTTTAAGAAGGTGAGAGGGAATGGGGTCCGAGGCGCAGGTGGAGGGGGTGGCACTTGCGAGGAGGGAGGAGATCTCCTCTGAGGATACTGCAGGGAAGGATGGGAAAGTAGGGGAGGGGGTTGGTGGGGGGGAGGGGAGAGGCGGAGGGGTGACTTTGGGGAGCTCAGACCTAATCGTGTTGATTTTCGTGAGGAAATAGGTGGCCAGATCATTAGGGGTGAGAGATGGGGGAGGGGGAGGAACAGGGGGCCTAAGGAGAGAGTTAAAGGTCCGGAACAATCGGCGGGGGTGACGGGCATGGGTGTCGATGAGGGAGGAGAAGAAGCTTTGCCTGGCGGAGGAGAGGGCAGAGTTAAGGCAGGAAAGGATAAATTTGAAGTGTGTGAGGTCGGCTTGGTGTTTGGACTTTCGCCAGCAGCGCTCAGCAGCTCGAGCATAGGAGCGTAGGAGGCGGACGGAGGAGGTGATCCAGGGCTGTGGGTTAGTGGAGCGAGAGCGGCGGAGGGAAAGGGGGGCGAGAGAGTCGAGATGAGTAGAGAGGGTGGAGTTGAGAGCGGAGACCCGATCGTCGAGAGTGGGAAGAGAGAACAGGGCGGCAAGGTGAGGCGAGATGCTATTGGAAAGACGGATGGGATCGAGAGAGCGGAGGTCTCTGTGGGGCAGTAGCGAAGATTTGCAGGGGGAGGGAGTGTGAGAGATGAGGCAGGTGAGAAGGTTATGGTCAGAGAGAGGGATTTCAGAGTTGGTGAGGGAGGAGATAGTGCAGCGGTAGGAGATGACGAGATCGAGGGTGTGACCGAGTCGGTGAGTGGGCACGGTATGGTGGAGGAGGAGGTCGGCAGAGTCGAGGAGGGATAGCAGGCGGGCGGCAGAGGAGTCGTCGGGTACATCCGTATGGATGTTGAAGTCTCCAAGGATCAGAGTGGGCAGAGAGAAGGAGAGGAGGAAGGTGAGAAAGGGCTCAAGGTGGTTGAAGAAGTCGGAGGTGGGACCGGGAGGGCAGTAGATGACGGCGACAAGTAACTGGAGTGGGTGGTAGAGGCGAATGATATGGGCTTCGAAGGAGGGGAAGGAGAGGGAGGGGGGAGGAGGGATAGTGCGGAAGCGGCATCGGGGCGAGAGGAGGAAGCCGACGCCTCCTCCCTTACCGGTGAGTCTGGGGGAGTGGGAGAAGGAGAGGCCTCCGCTGGAGAGAGCGGCGGCGGAGACCGTGTCTTCGGGAGAGAGCCACGTTTCCGAAAGGGCGAGGAGGAGGAGAGAGCGGGAGAGGAAAAGGTCATGGATGAAAGGTAGCTTGCCTGTAATAGAGTGGAGGTTCCAGAGGCCACACTTGAAAGTAGCTGTGGGTGCAAGGGGAGGAGGGGGGGAAGTGTCAGTAGAAAGTAATGCATTTTAGGTTCATTTGAATGTTTGTTATTCAATAGTTCTATAAATCATAAGTATGCAGAATAACACTTTTTCCTACAATAAAAAATTTTAATACTGGGAAACGTTGAAACTATTTCAACAAATACCAAATTACATGCTATTGGCATTTATTTCTTTTCATCAGGTCTGATTTACATAGGAAATTAATCTGGCACCAGAGAAAAAGAATATCCCTTAGCAGTCTTTTGAGTCATATTTGTTTTCACATTTAAAGTAGCACATTTTCATCTACATGAATTTCAGGATGCTTGGGTAAGAAAATAGGGAGCAAACTTTCCCAAACCTTCCAGGTTTTTAAGAAAAAAAATAACTTTTTTTTGAAATGATTGTCTCTGTGGTTGGTGTGTAAATTGTTTCACTTTGCAGTTTCATATAGTGAAAGTTCCTTGTCAGACCTGTTAATGCAGTGATAAAGTGCTTTCAAGTTCCATTTCCTCTACTTCCTGTTATTCTAATTAAAGCTAGGGGCCTGGGGAGCTTCAACTATACATGCTAAAACTAGAGCTAAAGTGATTGTTTCCACTAGAGATTCAAGTTCTGGTGAGCAAGGCCCTTCAAGCTCATCAGAAGTTATCTGCTATTCAGCTGGATCTCATCTATCTTGCCACTAAACTCTCTCCCACATTCTGCTTATGGCCTGGAATGTCCTCCCTTTTCATATCCGACAGACGATAAAGCTCCCCTCCCTCAAAGCCTTATTGAAGGCACATCTCCTCCAAGAAGCCTTCTCTGACCTAACTCTCATTTTCTCTTTTCCCACTCCCTTCTGCATCACCCTGATTTCACTCTTCTATACCTCTGGTTTCGCATCTATAAATTGGAGATTAAATCCTACTCCCTCCTTAGACTGAGTCCATGGGGTATAGGGACTGTGTCCAAATTGATGACCTTGTGTCTACTCCAACACAGAGATCTTGGCACATAGTAAGTGCATAATACCATAATTAGTATTAAGCTTTTAAATCAAATAATGTAGCTCTCATAAGATCACTTTGAAAGCTCAATGTATTCACGAGGGAATATTAATCTTTTATAAAAATATGGGTGGAAGGAAGGAAGCTGAAAGAAAATCAGGGATGTTAAAAGAAATTAGTAGTTCAAATTATGTACAATTAGTAAAATATTCAGGGCCAAATAGCAGGTCAACACTAGGATAAGCCATCTTTCTCTTTCTACTTCTCCCCCCCACCAACCCCCTTCTTTAATCTCCATATATTTCTATTGGTTTAGATGAAAAAAGCAGGGGAGGGAGGAGTATGGAGAAGGTGTGGGTAAGGGTAATACCTCTGTCTCCTGGCTAACATGGTATAGAATATTTACTTTAGCATTCTTGCACTATCTACAACTAGAGCTTCCATTATCAAATCTTATCCTAATTGCCAGGGCCGAAGAACAAATAAATGGATTTTGGAACAACTTAAACCCAATGACTCGAATCAGATTAGCATATTTTGGACATCATCAAAAGGACTAATTCTTTGGAGAAGATAATAATGCTAGGAAAAGTCCAGGGAAAACACGAAAGAGGCAGACCAGCAGCTAGATGGATAAAACCCATAACAACTATTACAGAAGAACCTTTAGCAAGGTTATGGATTACGGCAGAATATAGGAAGTTCTGGAGAATATATCCATAGAGCTGCTATGATTCAGAAATGACTTGCCGGCATTTAACATATACCTTTGTAAATTGAATTCAGACAACAAGCGAGCCATAAGGAAGATTTTTTCTTTTTAGTGTGTTTTCCTCTGGCCTGACCCAGGAAGAGGGGGTTTCTGTGGTGCTGTATATGGATATTTAACTTTATGTACATTTTTAACCCCCTGAATTCATTGTATAGATTTGTCACTTCGTATTGTCTAGTGCACAGGCTAGAGGGGTAGACAGGCATTCGGATAAGTTATGAATATGTATGTATGTGCTGCGGGCTAATATCAAGTGCTTAAAGGTGACACTGAAGATAGAAAGAGTAAGAAAAAAGTTGGTTTAATTGGGGGAAGGCTATGTGAATTTAGTAAGGCTTTGAAGATGGGGAAAATGTTGGTCTGTCAAATATGAAGGAAAAGGGAGTTCCAGGCCAAATGGAGGATCAATCATAGTTGAGTACTTCCTGTGTACAGAGCACTGTACTAATGTTTGAGAGTACAGGGTAGTAATATAACAGATATTCCCTGCCCACAATGAGCTTACAGTATGGCCCCAGATAGAAGGCTAAAGTACAATTTCATATTTTCAAGAAAAATGATGAAAACTACCCCTGTAAGATCTCTGAAGCCAGAGATCGTATATACTTAATTGAATTCTCCAAAGAGACTTTAAGAGACAAAGATTCTCCAAGAGACAGTATTCTGACCTTAAAGCACTCAATGAAGATATTCATGGAATTTTGTGCTCAACTTACACAAGAGGATGCCAGCAGGAAAAGAAATGCCCTTTGCTGAGAAGGGGAAGAGTAAGAGAGGAATCTTTTAGAAGCTAAACTGTAAAGAGAAAGGAAGTTGGGATTTCTACTTCATTTAAACTATACTGTTAGTGTTTAACTGCCTAGGGTACATGTATACAAACATATCTGGTAAAACAAACCACAGGGTTTTATGGGTTACACAAAGTTGCAGAACCCAGAATGTGAATGTGTCATCAGGAGGCCATTAAGTCAATCCATTGTACCACACTGCCTCTCTCGGGAGAAGGTTTGTGTTCATACAGGTGACAAGATAGATTATAGGGGTAGAAAATATATTTTTGCAATTCATAGTGAAGCTTCAGAACTTGGTGCTACTGCATATTGTTATTAAATAGAATATGCTCTCATCATACATTAAAACTTACTTTGACTACTTCAATTAAGATATTTTATGATACTCAGATAATTATATGCCTACGATGCTATTAGATTTCAGTTAATACATTTTACTTGAATGCAGAGATGCAATATTGCATGGAATGACTCATTGTGCTGCATAGGCATTTTAGCAGTCATTTTCTAGCATTTTGTAGTACGATAAGTTAAATAGACAAAAATTCATTATTAATGCCTGAATCCTTTATTAATAGTTTTAATCTGCAAGTGATTAATGGCCCCAAAATAGTGGTTGTTAAGTGCACTGGGAATATGATTTGATGGGTAAATGCTAAATATCACACTAGCCACCACAAATTAAAAATGGATTTATATTAACACAGTTCTTAAAACACTTACATGCACATTAAAACTCATCAATTCAGTCCTGTGGAACTATATCCATATTACTATAGAAGACCAAACTTTTGATCTTACAAGAAAGTTAAAAATTCTACCAAATATTATTCAAAGTCAAATTCATGTAAAACACTTGTAAATTCCTTAACCTTCTTCCCAAACCTATTTCCTATGTGTACGTATTCATAGGTAGCAGAGATGTTTGACTATGCAAATGATAATCCATTTGTTACTAATGTATTTTTTGTCCCCCATGTAGGGTAAGGTTCAGAATTCAATACGCAAATCATTTTTCTCCAGAAGACAAGATTCTTAATTTCTAATTCTATTTGAACAATATTATATTGGTTTTGTTTGGGACGCATGCTAAAAAGTGTTCTTGCCTTCATTTGCCTAGCAAAATTTACCCATTATAAAGAAAGTACCCTTCATTATCTACAAGAGCTTTGAAGATACCAACTAACTAGTTACTTCTCATTCCTTATCCTGAATGGTTTTCAGTGGAAAGAACTGACTTTTGAACAAATACATCAGGTGGTTATAATTCCAGATGAGAAGACAGAGTCCCAGTTCACTTCTGCAAAGGCAAATGCTTACATGGATTGGCTGGATGTGGAATGTCAGCTAGATTCTCTACCCTCAAAAGGTATATATGTAGCAACTTAGGTTGAAAGTAGTATTGGCAAATATTTTTCTTTAGAAATGCTATAATTCCCTTTTGAATACTCATCTTGAAAACTAGTAATATTTTTCAAAAAAATCAATTGTGAGCAAATATTGTTTGATGCACATATTTTAATTTAGCATGGAATCAAAAATTATTTGCTTAAGGGTCCTATGTGAAAGTGTTTGGTTTTTTTTTTTCCAAAAAATGAGGCCCATCATAAACTTGAGCCTTAGATTGCTCATTTTCTTAATATGTAATTCATCTGGGCCAGATTGCTTTGCAACTATTCTCTAGTTTAGGATATATTTTCCCTTCATATCTTTATAAACCTGATTTTCCAAGCCCTGTGTTCTGGAGAGAATTTTAAATATTGGGTAGTTGTATTCAAAACCAGTAATGTTCAAAATTCACTTCTCACAAAGAAAAACAATATAGACATCAATTCAAATCACCCCAACTATGCTCACTTAGTAATAAACACATTTGAAGACAACTGCATTTCTTTTCCAATCTCTAAGATTCCTCTTTCCCTTACAAGAGTGAAAAACCGAGTTTAGGGAGAATGGGACAAAGATACTCTTCTGGCAGATTCACTAGAATGGAGATCAGAACTTGAAACGTTTTGAGATATTTCTACCTGACTTTAGAATGAAGGGGAAAACTCTGAAATGGAACAAGAAGGTCTCTCCTCTGGGAAATTTTATGAAACTGGGAATTAAGTTCTGCACCCCCCAGGCATAGACATGCAAATTCAGCTCATTGTCAAGTCCCCCTCATAACAGGTTTTGCAGGCCAAACAATAGTTCCATTAAAGTATTTACCCTGGAGCTGAGGAGGCAGATGTGGTGAAACCACCCCAAAGTTATTAATGAATATGGATTCTCTTACCTGTCAGCATTATGAAGCCAGGCAAGCTGAGAGCAACCAATACCAGTCACATCTTTCCCTAGGTTGGGCTTTGTCATGAATCCATTCTGCTTCTGGGATGGGTGGAGGAGGAGGAGGTAGATAGCCACGCAGCCAACAACATGACTTTGGGAGGCCAAAATTTATCCACTCGCTTATTTGTGGGGTATCCTCTCCTTCACCGTTAATACCGGTCCAATCACAACCTTTTCTACAGAGACTATTCCCCAGAGATTTATACAGCTCCAGCATCCATTCCTGTTACTTACTTGGAGTAACTGAAGGGGAGGGGAATAAAGAAGAGGGAAGGTACAGCAGAGAACATGAGGAGAAATACCCCCACTTCCCTTCCAAGTACTTTTCCTAGATGATAAATCATAATGAAGGATACAAAAGAGAAATAACCTGAATGGAACCAAGAGATCAAAGTAGCAGTGATTACTAGGCCCCTCCTCACCTTCTCTTTGCACATCATTATCTGGTAGATGTTCTTCTAGACCTCAGAGACCAACAGGACAGAGTCTGGCCTGACAGGAGGGAAAAACCCAAGTTTTTCTGCTGATCTCGTAAACTTTAATTTTCTGCAGCTGGCAGTGCTTTGAAAAGCAAGTAAACTTACAACAGGTGTGAGTGGGATTATCCTAGCTGATCCAAAACAATCAACTGGGAGCCAGGTTATAGCCTCTCAAAAAAGAAAGTTGGAGTGTAAGGTCCCCTCTAAACTGTAAACTTGTGTCTACCAATCCTTTTCTATTATACTCCTCCAAGTGCTTAGTGCAATGCTCTGCATGCAGTAAGCACCTAATAAATGAGGTTGATTAACTGATTGAAGTTCTTTACTAGACCCCGGCAGCCAGAGGTAAAGGCTGTCCAGTAGGTGAAAAGCTGGTTAGATGATAATCAACTCCTGGGCTTGAGGTCATGAAAACACACCCTCCAAAATAACAAATAAGTAACAAGCAAATTTACCACTTGTAGCAAGTGGTGGTACAGTTGCTTCAGAATCATAGTATGTGCAACAGCTGTAGTGACTGGGATCAACAAGGGAGGGATGGGGCTTGGAGTTTCCCCATCTTCTCTTCCTATTTCTCCCTCTCAGCTCTGGGCTAAGCCACCTGATGCCAACACTACTTCGAAAACAGTGTTGAATTTATTGGGCCATTGGGCTCACAAGAAATTAAGATCAATTTTAGATAAGTGAATCGTTTGGGTTTTTTTGCTTTCCTTTCCTTAGAGACACTAGCCTCCATTTTACCTTCAGTTAACTCACTTATTTTGAATGCTGAACCTCAACAACCTTACCACTTTTCAACCAATCATATTTATTGAGCACGTACTGTGTGCAGAGCACTGTACTAAGTGCTTTGGAGAGTACAACACAACAATAGAGCAGACACATTATCTGCACTTTTCTGCCTGATTTTTGGTTAGCAAAATTAATACTTCCCACCTTACGTCACCATCCACCTTCCCATAATCCCTACTGTAAATTAGAAGTGTCAAGTAATACAGAATGATAGCTGTTGAGCTGGATTAAGAGTGTCTGGTTTTTACGGTCTCTTTTAATATCATCGTATCACATTTCTTAAGCATCACTGTTTCACTTTTTGCCTTTCTGTGGGTGGTGTTTTAATATGAGGAGAACAATTACATCATTTTTAAATTCAACAACTTTTAAATATTTTATAGGGGCCCATTCATTTATGTGGTGTTCAACCACTGAGATGATAGTAAGTTGCTGAATTTTTATGTTTGTGTGTGGTGAATGAAAAATAAAAATGAAGTAGAACCATAGTATTAAAAACACAATAATTCTACACAGTAACTGGATATGTATAAACATTTCTTTCATTCTAACAGCTCAGTTTTCAAAAATCAAATTTTAAAACTAAATTCCCCTGTGTTATAAGGGAGGTTTTTTTTTGAAAACACAAATCCCTAAGCCCAAAAAAGTCAGACTCACTGTTTGCATCTTCACATTTATTCTTCATAAAGCATTCTCTTAGAATTTTTTCACATTCTTCAACAGTTTCCCCTAAGTCATTTTGAAAACAAGATTTTTTTGTCATAATAAATTAGTTCATCAAAGTTCTGAGTAAAAAAATTAAAGAATAGTAATTGCTCAACTAAACTTGCTATAATAGTACAGTATTTAATATAACATTTCACATCTTTTTAAATATTATTTTCAGACAGGACCACTTAGCCCTCTTTTCAATGCTAAGAATCACTGGACATTCCACATAGTTAAAAACACTGACTTCTGTTTCAACCATTTCAAATGAAATCCAGCCCTGAATTCTGACAAAAAAGTAAAGAAAAAAAAACAGAGTAAACACAGCTAATTAAATCTGCTTTTGACAACATGAGTTTTTAGTTTCATACATCTTGGGAAAAACAGAAGAGTTGAATAATTTTAATTGTTAGCCTTTTAATTAACATAAACATGTAATTTGTAGCTGCATAGTGTCTTATAACTTTTGAAAGAACTCAAAAGCTATAAAAGGCAGCTTCTGAAAACCACATGAATTAAATATTAATACATAGCTATGGATAGGCGAAAATTGCAATCAAATCCAATTTTAGTCCACTGATATTAGTAGAAAAATTGATAATTTTGGGTTAAACTCTTCATCTTGTGTCGAGGATGCTGCTTACATTTTTGCATGTTCAAGCGCTGAACTAAGCTTGATAAATTTTTAGGAAAAATAAAATCATGAAATCAAAGCTCAATGCTTTGGCTCATCATGACTTGAATAGAGCTGCACCAAATTATTTGACACAACCACCTTAGATAAACTGGCTCTTTGAAAACTATGAACATATTTTGTTGTTTAGTGTCATTAATCAGTACGCATCACAATTTACCAATAAAATGTAGTTGAAAGATAAAGGGAATATCTATCTTTAAAAATGAATTTGCTGAATCGTGTCAAAGAAAGATCCCTGTTATAATAATAGGATTTCTGTTTAGAGGTTAAAGAAATTCTGAATTTGCTAAGTCTGCATGGGGCAAAGTTCACAGTTGAAAAAAATATTTAGTAGACTCTGTTTAATTAGTCATCTAATGAAGTGTGGATTTTCTGCTTCAAGTTTTTGCTGAAATCACAACACATGGTATACTCAGAACCATACAGCCTAGAATTCTGTCTGAGATAGTGGCCCTGGGATCCTTTTGAAGGAGACAAGTGATGGAGGATGGTTGTCTCTCTGAGTATCCAACCTCCTGGTTAGGGTCCCTCAGCCTCATTAGAGATCCTAGAGTCCCTCTTATAGCCCATTTTGGACATCTTGTCCTGGAATCCAACCAAACCCATCTTGTACCTGCTGGTATTTTTTTGCCTGGACAATTCCCCATGGCAACAAATTCAAAATGCTTATTTACTGGCTGTAAAGAAATGTTTCCTTTTCCCTGTTCTGAATCTACTACCCTCAAGATTCACTGAGTGCTTCCTTATTTAGTAGTTTGAGTTTTGGGAAAGAACAAATTTGTGTTTATCCTGTTCACATATTTCTTCATTGTCTTGTTTTCTTCATGTATATCCCCCATCTCCAAAATTATCTTGATCGTATCTTCTCCAGCTCTATTATGGTATTTCTGAATTACAGTGATCAGAATTAGAAAAAAAATTCAGATTCAGGGGTATCCAGACTTTATTACAGTAGTAGAATTAAGTGCTTTTATTTCATGATGATACAGCATGGGAAAGATTGAGAGATGTTAGTTTGTGGAAATGCATGCAAGTGTCTTTTTTTTCTGTAAGAATAAATCAATGGGCATGACTCCATATTGATCTGGTGGCTTGGCTCCTTGGCAGCTGCTTCCCAGAAATGTGGTACGTTGATCTGCATATTGGATCTTCATAGTATCAGAAAGAGTAGGGGTAAAACACTGTGGGAATGATGATACCTATCAGGCAGAAACATAATGTATGGATTCTGGAAGCTGCCTCTGAGGGATCCCTTGCTCCAAAATTGTTTCTTTTACCAACGTATAGCAGTCTGTGCTATCATCTTGTTTTTTAAAATTAGGCTTGTCCTGAGGGATTTGAGCCAAAGCATGGATTTTTCCCACCAACTTGATCTCAGGCAGATATACATTTTATATGGGAGAAATTGGTCATTGTTTCTGAGAAACTAAAAGAGAAAAGTCGGGTCAGAAAGATTTGGAGTGACTCTTAAATGTAATCTTTCTCTGAATGAATGCCCTCATGAAAGTATTCTCTGAAAGGTTATTTGCTGAATTAATTTTTCTCCTACATCTCTGGAATTTTTATCTTTAGCTTCATCCACTTTGTTTGTTAGTACCATATAGTTTACACTTAAAACCTGGGGAGATGGGTGTAAGGGCAGGTAGACAGACAGTCCTACACACTAAAGGAGGCATATTTAGCCTACAAATCAAATGCCTTTTAAACTTTATGCTGTTGGATTTGACTTCACTCCTTCAGAAACAAAATAGTGTAAGGATACCCTTTCACACCTTCTTTGAACATTTTTTCTTCCTTAAAATATCTGTAAAAAGCAGAGGACATGGGCATCAGAAAAAAATAATATATTCAAAGTTAGTGGAGGCAAGAGGGGAAGCAAGGAAAGAAAAAAACACTTTACAGCATTTAATCATTTCCATCTTTTGTATTTTTCATATCTTGACATTCATAATTCTTTTATTTTCATTCCTCCTACAGATTTACATCAAAGTTTAACTTTTTAATCTCAATTTGGAGACCAAAATTCAGGGGACTTTACCATAGCGTTCCAATCTTTCTCTCCCCACTCACTGCTTCCCGCCAGCCTCTTTGATCTAAGGTAGCTGTTAGCATATCTATGAAGCTAATAAAAACTGCAAAACAGCTGCCTTCTCTCTTGGGGGTGGGGCATTGATTGTAGCAGGGTCTGAAGTGAACATTCAGAAGTTAGCTACAACCTATATGCATGGGTGTTATCTCTTGCTTAAGGTTGGCTGAATCAAAATGAGTTAATCATCATCACTGTCAGCATCAATCGTATTTATCGAATGCCTACTGTGTGCAAAGCTCTGTACTACTGGTGTTCAAACGGTATATATTGAGAAATAATAGATTATTCAGAAGTTATTGTTTGAAACTCAGAGAACCCTTATAGCTCTGTTGAGTCCAAGGAAAATAGGATCATTTTGAATGTCTCTCCAACCAAATTTATCTTCTTAAGAGCCACTGGAATCACTGTTCCCACACTTAATTGTTATAAGCCACCTTATCCTGCTTTGACCGTCTCTCCAGGCCAGGTGCTGATGGAGGCCAGAGTCCTGCCTCAGTTAACCCAGGACCGTGGGTTCAGTGGGTCTCTCTTGTGCCTATGGGGCTGGGTAAGACTGGTGCCAAGTTGAACCAGTCAGGTTGGGTACTGGCAAGGCCTGACTCCCCACAGTCCCTCCCCATCTCTCAGGGTTTTTCCAGAGTTGCAGTGCGGTAGCCAGGATGTAACTGCCCATGTGCAGCAGTTCCACACCCTCTCAGCTACTCTCTGGGCTTTGGGGGCTTCAGTTTGGAGCAGCTTGGGGAGCCCTGCCTTCCACCAGTTAGGTCCATTCCCCAGCAGTAAATTGGAACTGCTTCAGCCCTCTGATTCCAGGGCTGCAGTGCGAGGTCCAGGGCTGGGCGAAGCTGCTTTCCTCAGCTTCCTGCCTAGTCAGAGTTCTGGATGGCGAAGCTTCTTGCCTTTTCAATGTGCATTTCCTTTTAGTAATAGAGAAATGTCAGTAAATCTGTCTCCACATCATAGCAGGTTTAATTTTCAAAATCGCATGCTGCTAAACAAGACAAACCAAACAGAACCATTCACAGTAATAGTAAGTGTAAGCTGTATGAACTAAAGCGTATCATTGTTCAAGGTTTACTTTAGTGGGTGATATATATACATATATTATATATCTATAGATCTATATAGAGCTATGTCATAGATATACATCTCTCACATTATATATACATATATGTATATATAATCAAAGACCTAAACGCAGCTATAGTGATAACCAGATGTGTCTTCCATTTCAGTGCACTGATGCAATGCTTATTTTAGCAAGAACATCGATAATATAGATAGCTAAGATACATGGAAAGAAAGTAAAAATTCCCCCTAGCCTCAGTTGAGGTTCTAATATTTTCCTGGTGTTAAGGACTGATGACATCCCAAATGTGAGCTGCCACATCATATATTTGATAACCCAATAATGAAGTATATGACACTTTCTATCAGTTTCTGGTAAAACCCAGTTTGGTGTGTGCAATTTGTTGGTTTTTTTTTCATTTTGTTTTGCTTTGCTTTTTTAGGAACCTGGTGACATTCGGTGTCCATTTTATTGACGGGATAGTATGTCTTTTCCTTTTCTGTAATGCTTGGAGGAAGGATGGGCTGGGGTTTCTGACTTGGCAAAAAAAATGTATATATGGTGTCTTTAATTAAAGAAAAAGTCGATGCGAGTAAGAAATAAACATATAGCTCCGATTATGTATTTCTGACATTTGGTTTCGCAGTATTAACATATTGCACAAATATTGGATTTTTCCCTATTGCAGAAAATAAGACGGTAGTTAACATGGGACAAGAGTATTCCATATGATTGCAAAACAAATATTGCTGTCTCCTATTTTTAAAATAAACTTGCTCACAGAAATCTTGGTTTTAATATTGTAGTTCTTTATCATGTCTGGAATTAGCATACAATTCAAGGAGAAATGGAGCAGGGTAGCAGTTACAGCAGGGGCAGGATATGAATTTATTCTGGCAAAAGTAATATGTGCATAACACCAAGCATGCTCAAGGTTGTGCCAGGAAAACTGTTACAAGTAAGAAGTGGGTGGAATGAAATTTGCATCATTCATGATTACATGTTGCTTAACTTCCTCAAGGAATCCCCTCTTCTTTGGATTCCCTAGCTGCCTCAAGAGGAGCTGCCTGCCACACCGTAGGGGGGAAACACCGGCATCCAATATCCCGGCCGTCATCATCCCAGGAATGTTGTCATTTACCGATAATGACATCATAGTGAAAGAAACCAACCCAGACACCAACAGAAAAAGACAGGATCTACAGACAAATTTCAATGAACGGTAATGAAGGGGTTCTTTGTTTTCCTCTTTGTGCATTCACCATCTAGATTTTGCAATTAAGACAGCGTGGTTTTTGTCATCTTTGAAGATCCTACTTTATACAGGCTGAACTCCTATGCATGTGCTGCTGCAGAAACTACTTGGTTTTTTTCCCCCAGATGTCATTCTTCCATATTTCAAAACCTATCACTGAGAGTAATCATCGGTGGGAGAATCACTGAAATCACGTGAAAAGTGCCTTAGGGAACAAATTTAAAAGAAAAAGGAGTAAAATAAGTAGTTTATAAATATCACTCTCCTTTTACCACTAGGTGAATCAGGAATCTGTGATTTGACATTTAACTCTTCTTGATATGCCAGGAACGGTGGAATGAAAAGGACTTGCTGCTAATCTGGTGAAGTGGTGACAGAAAAATGAGAGTAGTCTAGGTGACATGAACGAAAGAAGGGTCAAGAACAGTACGGAAATGGACTGTTGAATGGCCTTTGCACAGCAGAGGTAGATAAAGGTTATAACAAACTGTTTACTGACCATATACTTTGAGAGGTCAGTTGAACAAGAGCCCCTCTGGTAAGTGCTTTCTCAGTAGTGACTCGAGCTGTATCATATAGTACTGTTGCGCTGTCTGGTTATTGCTCCAGTACTTTCCAATAGATTTCCCACCCTCACTGGAATCTACATTCTACCACTAGTTAAGGCTTTTAAAATTTGTCATTTCTATAAATGTTACACAGTTGCAACAGTTCAATGCAGTTAATATATGTGTCTCCCCATCCCTCCCCCGACTCCCTGAAGAAAAAAGCACCATGTTTTTTGAATGAAAATAGAGCTTGTGTTTGAATGCATGGGAAAACAATTACGGAAACAAAACAAGAGCTGAAGAAGTGCATTTTTCGGTGCTTTTTGTATTTGCACAGTTCATTCTAGGATTCTCAGTCTCCGGAAAACACTATCAGAACAAGTAGTCTCATAAAATATTTGAGCTTTTTACATCTAAACAAGTCTAGCAGTTAACTTAAGCAATAGCTTTTTTAATCTTTGCAGGTTTGAACAGATTTGAGCAGAAAGCATATTTTAGTCAATCAAAATATTCATACTGTGCCTATGTTGCTGGGATTAAACTGTCACAACAAAAGTGATTACCAAAGGAGCATCTCATAGTTATAGAGTGGATAATTAAGCATTGTTTGTGAAGAGAACCTTTCCTATAGTTTTTCCTTCACCCCCCAGCTACACAGCAGACATTTCTGAAGTGCACTTCCCAAGTGTAGTTAGAGAATAGGAAGGAATGTAGTTTTTTTTTATTTTAAAAACAGCCCTTATTAATTCTTCCTTCCATTGATTCTACTGTAAACTCTAAAAAGCCTTTGTTTAAAAAAAAATTCTCATACATTTAGTGGGTGAAATGTTCCCACAGGAAAAAAAAAGCGGCGAAAAGGGCAACCAGTTACTGTTCTTTCCCTTGAGTTGTGATAGTCTGGTATGATGTCGCTGATTTTATTGCACACTAATTAAATGGTTAACTGTTTATAAAAACAGATTGTCCATCTCTGCTAACACATCACTCTCCACCCCTACTGACTGGAATAGCTTTATACAAGAAACAATGGATTCAAAATTTTACATATACTTGGTTCTGTAAGTGCCTGACTGTTTCTACTGAAGCTTTGCCAGAAAAGAAAAATCTCAATCTGTTGGCTCTATCTAATACATTACAGATATTTACTAGTTAAGTGACTGCGGCAGAACTGAAAACGTAATTCACAATGAATTCCAACCTTAAATCTCCACACCGAAGGCCTCGCAACTATTCACTTGGCTGAGCTAAACTGGTTTCACATACTATATCTGAAAAGGCTGCTCCTGTTCAACTGACCAGTGAGAAAGGACTGGACTTTTTTGAAAAGGGAACTGGAGCAACACAGTTTGTTATATGTTTGTGTGTGGGTGTGTATCTCACTTCTCACTGGTATACACACACACACACACACATATGAGTATATATAATTTTTTTCTTTTTAAAATAACAATTGGTCTATCATCCAATTTCACCTTATACAGAGAATACTGGCTAATTCAGCTTCAAGGAATCTCCCATCATTCCCCTTTGGGTTTTCTCAGTCAGCTAGTTTGTGCAACAGTGCAGAGGCACACTGGAATAGTGTGTGTCCATTCATTGTGATTACACAGACAGAAGCAAGCGTATGTTGTCCGCTTAAGGGAGTAAGGAGGAAAGACAAGGGAGAGGGAAGGAGCAGGGACAGGATTGGTTTACATGGGTAAAAGGTACAGTTAGGGTTTTTATTTTATTTTTTTCAGCTATGCCATGGAGTCATAGCATGGAGTCTAATAGAAACCGACAGGACAGAAGACAGGACTATCAGATGAACACACACAATGACTAGAAATATCTAGACAGTGAAAAGACTTTTAGCTTTGAGAAACCATCCCAAGAAATTAAATCCTGTATTAACAAGTGCAAAAACCAAATGAAAAAAAACTCCAAACATTAAAACACAGTGTATAAAATGGTGTGAGAAATTTAAGTCACCATACAGCATTTTAGTCAATAAAAAGCTGTGTTTGTGTCCTTGTTGTATGGATAGTGGCCCATCATTTCAATTTCACCCTAGATTTCTTGCGAGAAGTGATTCGAGGGTAAAAGGACCCAGTTTCTGTTTCACTGACTTCAGTAACTTGATTCATGTGGGCCTGAGTGTCTATCATATGATGTGAGTCCTTTTGCTTATTCTTCATTGGTTGTGTTATCCTCCAAAGTTGTTATGCCTCCAAAGTCCAGTCCCGTCGAATTCTGTGTTGCTGACACTGTAAGTACTGTATGTAAGAGAATTAATACAAGAACGCACAGTTTGAGTCTGCTGTTGCACAGTCTTGATGCTGATGAAACTGTGAGCGATGTCCTGTGACACGAGTCACTTGTTTTTATAGTCCCTTTGGATTGGTAATCTGGTAATAGTTCCCATCTGACATCACAGCATTCTGGTTCTGCATTGACTGGATAGTTTTCGTAGAGCCCTGCAGGATAAATTAAACACAGAATGAATCATAAGCAAAGACTCACTGGCAGGTAGGCATGGCAGACCTCAGATTTTCATGCCTCAAGCTTATAACAGATAGGAAACTGACCATGAGATCCTTTCAAGCTCGTTTTCAGAATCATTAGGCCTAGACAAGATCCATAGGGTGGTCAAAGATAGAGAACACTCACTGGTTATACATAATCTGAAGCAGTAAACACAAATGCAAATTATTACTAGATCAGTTTGAATGTACCCCAACATTTTGGTTAACCTGTTCCTATCATTCATTTCTGTCTTAGTGGTCATGATGAAATGTCATGTTCCAGTCTAAAGCAGCTTGGCCTAGTGGAAAGAGCACAGGCCTGTGAGTCAGAGGACCTGGGTTCTAATCCTGGATCTGCCACTTACCTGCTGTTCAAATGGGTAGGTCACTGAACTTCTCTGTGCATCGATCAGTTCCCTCAACTGCCAAATGGGAATTAATACCTGCTCTCCCTCCTATTTGGATTGTGAGTCCCATGTGGGACCCAATTATTTTGTATATACCCCAAGTGCTTAGTATAGTACATGTGGTATAGTATGGTGTATGTACTAAGCAAATTAAGCTATGAGCGACTCAGATATAAATCATTCTTTTAGAAATTCACACTTTGTCAATTTCAGGAGTTGCTGAAAACAGCTACTGAAATATTTGTTTCATTTGCAATAATGTCTCTGCATTCCTCCACACGAGATACCAGATCTAATTTCTAGCAACTAGAGGATATGTGGCAAAAACTTTCCAACTCTCTGAATTTAGAACCCGCTGTACCCCAAGAGATAGTGAAAGAATATCAACTCAGCAATGTGTATTACTCATTCAGCATTGATACCTGCATTTGGCCAAAGCAATTTCAATGCTGACTTGGAAGATTTCTTCTTAAACTTTTCATATAGTTTAAGAATTTTGTTCTGAATTCTCTTCAGACACCTCAAGAGGACTAAAATGGCTTTCCACTTAGGATGTTGAGCTTTGTGAATTGGGGAAAATGGGATAGGAAAGAAGGGTCACTTATATTTACAGCCAACCTCAGGTAGATTTCTCAAGGTCAGGCACATTTGAATAGGAAAAATATGAAAGGGAACACATACAATGTGTGAAATTAGTTTGATTCTCAGGGTACTTTAATAATAAATATACTATTTTGCTTTAGTGGGAAATGGTAGGCCCTGTAAGCGGTATTTGATCCAACTGGGAAAAAAAAGAACCACCCGCAACTACAGTGCAAATAGAAGTAGCAGTCATAGAATATATTTGTGATCATTCAGTGTAGCACCATGGGTCATACTCAAATGGTGGAGAAGAACATAAAAATATTTATTAACTAGAGTGGCCAAAATAAATGAATACCTGGCTGGAGGTGTGATATGGACCTAGGTAGGGGGAAATGAATGGGGGCTAGCCTGTTAAAGGAGGTGGGAGATTAGGAGGGCTTTAAATGTGGGGAGGGCTATGGTCTTGTCTGATGCTGGGGAGAACAAATTCTAAGTCAGGAACAATGTGAGCAAAGAGTGGAAATAGGAGAGCCAAGAGGGCGATACAGATAGAAAATTGGTTTGGGAGAAATGAACACAGAAGATGATAACTTTTTCTGCAAAGACAATATAACAAAAACTAACAAATCCAAACCACAGATCCCATCATTGGGCAGGGATTGTCTCTATCTTTTGCCGAATTGTACATTCCAAGCGCTTAGTACAGTGCTCAGCACATAGTAAGCGCTCAATAAATACTATTGAATGAATAATAACATCAGGACAAATCAAGGCCAAAAACATGGTAAACAACAGCATTGTTTAAATGTCTTCTGTAGGTAGGCCACTGTATTAGGCACTGGGAACCTATGACAGAGATAAAAGACAGTTTGGGTTCTTGAAGATAATAGTATACTCACAGTAGGCTTAAAGCTGGACAATAATCCTATTTGGAATGTAAAATATAGACCTAGTCAAAATACTAGGAAGCACACAGGAGATTACCATTATGCAAAGTGACGGTAATCCAACCTATTCCCTATACAAAATACAGAAGTATGAATTGGACATTTGAAACAACATGATACTGAGCAGAGAATTTCCTTAACAAACATTACGGTAACTGAAATTGACTAGCATTTTACTAGAAGGGCAGGGATTGCCTGCAGCCATTTGAGAATACAGTCTAAACAGAAACTTTAAACCACAGACCTAAACTCCACATAACATTTTATTTTTACCCTGAAAGGTTATATGTGTTTGTTTTTAGATTACAAAAGATACATTGTAAAAAGAAATCCACCTATCAGAAAATCTTAATTGATTTTTCTACTCAAGAATCCCCTAACTGGACCGTAAGTGAATTCCTAGCAAACATTAGTAGCTTTTAAAAAAAGAATATTGAGAAAGCTTTTTTAATTTGTATCCTTTTTCTTGGAAAATTATCACCATTTGCTTACGTATTTGAGAAAATATAGTGAATGGCAGGCTGATAAAAAATAATTTGGAAATGAAGATATGATATTAAAGGAAATAGAAGCAATACATCCTGAAAGTGAAAATCTATACCAAGAGGTGAGACTTTCTGGTATGTAAACAACTCAGAAAGCTCAAGAAGAGAAAGGATGGTTGAGAAATATAGTTGTGTGGAAACAATAACCAAAACCTTAGAAATCTGAGCAAAGGAAAATGATGGAAAAGACCTAGATGAAATGGAAAAGATGTCAACAGAAACATTTTGACTATCTCTGGATCCTACGCCTGGGGTCATTCAGAGATATCCCAAAAGGATCCTAGTTATCATTTTTGTATGGATGTGGGACTTTGAAGACACTGCACCTTTTCAAGATTGAAAGGTTTCTTACCACAGTCAGAAAACTGACAAAATCTCATTTTACAGAGGCAAAGAAGAGATTTATTAGGATAAAGAAAAGCCTAAATAAGAATTTTGATGGTGACATTTCTTTTAGAATTAGCAGTAAATTTAAAATTATGCAAAACTACAGGTTCTTATCCTACCAACAAAATGATTAATTCTGACCCGACTCTGGTGGTATAGTAAATTAATGGATAAATAGATGATAGGTAGATCCCAGGTCCATTTTCAAAGATGACTCCATTAATGGTGAAAAATATCAAGAATTGTGCCAAGAAATGGGATGGATACAAGACAATCCCAACAGACACATCTCCTGTCTCACACAGTGTAAGAGGTTGGGTCTAGTAGTGGTTTATCCCTGTTTACAGATGAGTTAATGGAAGCACAAAGAAGGTAAGTGACACACCAAAGATCACTCAGTAAAACAGTGGCAAAGCTGAAATCAAAATCCAGTCCACCTGATTCCCCATGTTTTTTCCCCCTAGGCCATACTGTTGACAATTACACAGTTTCAAAAGTTGATCATTCATTCCCTGCTTTTGGTTTCAGTGATGTAAATCGGAGATGATTCTTCGAGATAGCACTTATAACACTTATTATGTTTGAGGCACTGTGCTAAGCAATGCGATAGGTTCAAGAAAATCAGATTGGGATCGATCACAGTCCCTGTAACACATGGGTTTTATAATTTAAGATGGAGGGGATGGATGGAGGTTCAACTCCAATTTGTAGATAAGGACTCTGAAGCACAGAGAAATTAAGTAACTTGGCTACAATCACAAAGCAAGCAAGAGGTTATGTTTTGGTTTGGGTTTGAAACACCTTGGACATGAGCTTCACAATCCTGTGAAATTGTGAAGAAATCAGTATTTTAGAAGACCCACTCCCCTAAACAGTGTTTTTGGGGTAAATGACCAGTGAGATCCAAAGTTGTGCTTCCCTTTCCTGATTCACCACTTCTTCCTATTCCCCCTGCTTTGCCCCCTCCAATTTCTTTCCTTTCTAAGGTTACCTATTTCAGGGAGCCATTTATAGCCCTCATATGCTGGTATAAAATTCCTTTTGGTTGTCAATCTACCCTTCTCCTTGACTTACAGTTTAAATTGTGACCTCTCTCCGAGGGACCAAGGCCTATATAGTTCCTACCAGTTTGTTCTTTCACAAACTGTGCTCTGCCCATAATAAGTGCTCAAAAATACCATTGATTAATTAATTAATTGATTATTCAAGCTGCCCTATGCAGCATGGTTTAAGGATGTCACAGTAAATTTGGAACTTGGTTTCAGAATACAATTCAATTGGTCAGGTAATTAGGCTAAGCATAGCATTGAAAATGTCTGATTCACTCATTTAGCAACTATTTTGTAAGGCAGAAAGATATGGAGGTGAGCATGAATGAATTTCCATTGATTGACACAGTCTGATGAAAGCCAAAGTTATACGCCAGCCTGCACCTGTCAAACCACACAGTCAGGATTCTTCAGTGACAATACAGAACTGAAAACCATCACTTAATCCTGCCACCTAAGCAACATACTGCACAGAAATGCAAGATAGACACTGATTGAAATCAGACTAAGGAGGCTACTATGTTCTTTGAGAGACTAACAGAATGAAGTGCCAGTTTGCCATCCACACAAAGACCATACTGAAGCTCCACAGCATTTATGGAATGCCTACTGTATATAGGCACATGGGAATATTCAATTCAGTAAAAGACATGGCCCATTCCTTGAGGAGCTTACACTCTAATGAGTAGGACAGGCAGTCACAACTGTCAAAAATGCAGAAATACATATACAAATGATAAAAACAAAAGTTAGCAATTAAGCAAACAAACAAATAAATAGCTAGCATATATACAGCAGAGTTTAAAGGATAGAGTATGGGTTGGGAGTCAGAAGGACCCAGATTCTAATCCCAGCTCTGCCATTTGTCTGCTGTGTGATCTGAGGCGAATCACTTTACTTCTCTGCACTTCAGTTAGCTCAACTGTAAAATGGAGATTAAGTCTGTGAGCCCCATGTGGAACAGGCACTGTGTCCAACCTGATTAGACTGTATCTACCCCAGCACTTAGAACAGTGCTTGACACATAGTAAGTACTTAACAAATACCCACCATCATCATTGTCATCATCATCATCTTATTATATGTGAGTGCTGAGAAAGCTGATAGGATGATATGCTTTGGATAATGAGGTAACCCCCATTAAGCTAATGAACTAATTAGTCTACCAGGGCTTCTTAGAGTTGGATTTTAGGAGGATTGTGAAGGTGGGGAGGCTGTTACACGTCTTTGAGAGAGGAAGCATTTCCATAAATGGGGAAATACAGGTTAGAAATGGGAGAGATTCCTGTGAAGTACAATTAGGTTAGCTTGGAAGGAGCAAATAGCATATAGCGGAAGAGCAAAGTAGGTGGGTAGGAATGAGACAGTTGGGGAAGAACCTTAAAATCTATGTTAAAGGTAAAGTTTAAGTCGAAAGTTAACATCAAATCAATCAATCAATTAACAAGTCAGTGCAGAGCACTGACAGAATTAGCAGTCACTGTTTCCTGCCTATAATGAGTTTACTGTCTAGAGAATGCCAGAATAGGATCACAAACAGTGATATTTACTGAGCATTTGTTGTGTGCAGAGAACTTTACTAAGTTCTTGGGAAAATAAAATACAATAGAGTAAGCAAATACTACCCCTGCTTACAGTCTAAGAGAGGAATCATTTTCAGTTCACCAACATCAAAACACACATAGTAAGTACTCAGTAAATATGATTGCATGAATGAATGATGCTTGTTTCGCG
This sequence comes from Ornithorhynchus anatinus, assembly GCF_004115215.2. Lineage (NCBI taxonomy): Eukaryota > Metazoa > Chordata > Mammalia > Monotremata > Ornithorhynchidae > Ornithorhynchus > Ornithorhynchus anatinus. Next base: position 18,273,560 of record NC_041737.1, read on the forward strand.
ACACATCCAACTATGTAGGGTGTATAACGAGAATAGCTGGAAACTACATTGCTAAATAATGGGTCTACTGTGGATAAAATGGGTGTAATTTTAAACAGGATTCTCTGAAGAATCATTAAAAAATACAATAAAGGAAAGCACCAAACTATGTGGCATACCTTTAGATATCTGGGTATGAAGAGAAGCAGGCCAGCCTCGCAAAAATAAATGACTGTCTTAGGGCAGAAGCCTCAAATAGGAATAATGCCAGTAGGTAGAAACAGAGAGAGCATCAGGAACTGTCCCCATTTTAGAGAGGAGGAAGTTGAGATTTTATGGAAATGACTTACCCAAGGTCACACAACAGACAAATGGGAGATATAGGACTAGAATTTTGGTGTTCCAATACTCAGTCCCATACCCTTCCAACTAGGCCAAGTGAATTCCCAGAAAAGTGTCAAAATCCAATTACCAGATCTATTTTACATACAGTCATTCATGCCAGATATCGGCTTCAGAGTGTGTGATTATGATACAATATAGTCGAAGGAAAGGAGAATATAGTGCTGCAATTTGGTCATGAAATGGCTAAAATGTAATTCAGCAAGTTCTATATAGGCATTCCTTCCAGCAGAATTTCTCAAGTTCTGGGGTCAGAAACACTGCATCATTTCACTGGCATAGAATAGGGAACTAATTACAAGTACTTAAAGTTCACCACTGCCATTTGTTTGCTAGAAGCAAATTAGTTCCCGTTAAAATACAGATGGATGATTCAGTGTTTATATTACCAAAACACAATGCGGGAGTATTTTAAAGAGCTCTAAAATTAATATCCGTAGGCAATAATCCCAAACCGTTCTTTCAAACACCTTATTTACCATCGAAACAGTGGTTGCAGTGCTTTTGTTTACTGGAAATTTTTCAAGAACTCGACTATAGCATTGTAGCAAGCATGGTCAAATGCCGTTATAAATAAAAGCTCTTCACAAACAAAATATATGTTAAAAAAAAACTATAAATAATTTTAGGTGATAAAGTCAAATTTATTAAGAAGGTATTGGCTTTGTGGAAAGAGCATTCATTAATTCAGTCGTATTTAGTGAGCGCTTACTGTGTGCAGAGCACTGTACTAAGCACCTGGAAAGTACAATTTGGCAACAGATAGAGATAGTCCCTACCCAGCCACAGGATCACAGTCTAGAAGGGGAGACAGACAACAAAACAAGTAGACAGGCATCACTATCATCAAAATAAATAGAATCATAGATAAATACACATCATTAATAAAATAAATAGAACAATAGATATGTACAAATATATACAAGTGCTGTGGGGAGGGGAAAGGGGTAGAGCAGAGGGAGGGAGTAGGGGCAATGATGGAGAGCAGAGGTAAGCAAAGGGGTAGAGCAGAGGGAAAGGGAGGGCTCAGTCTGAGAAGGCCTACTGGAGGAGGTGAGCTCTCAGTAGGGCTTTGAAGAAGGGAAGAGAGTTAATTTGGCACATGTTAGAAGGGAGGGCATTCCAGGTCAGAGGTAGGATGTGGGTCAGGGTCGATGGGACAGGTGGGGATGAGGCACAGTGAGGAGGTTAGCAGCAGAGGAACGGAATGTGTGGGCTGGGCTGTAGGAGAAGAGAAGGGAGGTGAGGTAGGGGGAGGTAAGGTGATGGAGAGCATAAGTAGGGAAGTCAGGAGACTGAATGGGTTCTAATCCCACTTCTGCCAAAGCCAGTGATCTGCTGTGTAAATCCGGGCAAGTCAAATAATTTCGCCTAACTACTTAGTGCCTTGGTTCTCTTTCTTCTACAGTGGGGGTTATACTTTAGTACAGGAATTGTCTTTGATCCAATTGTCCTCTATCTATCCTAGTGTTTAGGCCATCGTAAACTCTAAAATTGATTCCATAATTATGATTGGATTACAGACTGGACCTGGCCCATTTTCAAATAATCTGAGAGAGTATGGGCTTGGTAGGTTCAGGGCAATAATAATAGTAATAATAATGGTATTTGTTAAGCGCTTACTATGGGCCAAGCACTGTTCTAAGTGTTGGGGTATTCATTGAATCACATTTACTGAGTGCTTACTGTGTGCAGAACACTGTAGTAAGAGCTTGGATAGAGATAGAGATAATCCCTCCCCAGCAATGGGTAGATACAAGGTAATCAGGTTGTCCTAAATGGGGCTCACCATCTTAATCCCCATTTTACAGATGAGGTAACTGAGGCACAGAGAAGTTAAGTGACTTGCCCAAAGTCACACAGCTGACAAGTGGCGGAGGCGGAATTAGAACCCATGACCTCTACTCTGTAGCTCGTACTGTTTCCACTATGCCACACCTGGCTCTGCCACTTGCCTGATTTGTGACCTCAGGTAAATAACTAAACTTTGGGCCTCAGTTTTCTCATCTGTGTAATGGGGATTAAATAACTGTTTTCATGTCTCAAAAAAAAAATCCTTGTCTTTCTCAGAAACTCCCCCCCCCCCCCCCCCACATACACACATTTTCCCATCAAGAAGAGACTGTCTACCGACTCTATTATATTGTTCTTTCCCTTGCAGTTAGAAGCAGTGCTCTTCACAGAGTAACTGCTCAATAAATACCATTAATTGTACAGTGCTTAAGTATTTAGTACAGCACTTTGCACACAGTAAATGCTCAATAAATATAATCGAATGAATGAATGAATGATTGGTTGATTAATTGATTAGTAGGAAATAGGTCTTTTGCTTCTGTTGTACTTTCTAAAACCCTTAGCACAACCTTTATAGTCAATAGGGCCTCAGATAATTCCATTACTACTTGAAAAGAAGGGGTTTGGAGGAAAGGACCCTGGGATCCTGAGGGAAGTCTGAGAGAAGCAGTCGTGGCCTAATGAGAAAGCACTGGCCTGGGACTCAGAAGGACCTGAGTTCTAATCTCTGCTTTACCAGTGGCTTGCTGTTAGTCATTAAGCAAATCACTTTCCTCCTCTGTGCCTCAGTTTCCTCAACTGTAAAATGGACATTAAATACCTGTTTCCCTCCTACTTAGACTGTGAACCCCATATGGGAAAGGGAAAGTGTCCAACCTAATTTATTTGTACCTATCTCAGCGCTTAGAACCGTATTTCACACATAGGAAGTGCTTAACAAATACCATAAAAAAAATTCCTTCACACTTTCAGAGTACAAGTCCATTGGCATAGAATTGATGGTAGGGTGAGTCATCTTTCTCTTCCCTCCCTACTGCCCAGAATCACCATGTGGTACTTTGAAATTTCTCTCAGGAGAGTCTGATGGTTGTATTCTATGTATCTCAAGCTACTTCTGCCTGCTATGGTCAATGTTGTCCATTCTCCATGAACTTGAAATTTGGGAGCCAGGTATTGACAGTAGTACACACATAGACGAGACTACGGTGGAGCAAAAATGTTTTGTGAGATGCTTTATAGCATCGAAGAAGGAAAGGACTAACAGCACTTATTAGAGTTTGGTGTCAAATCAGCCCAAAGTAAGATTAGCACCCCAGGTCCTGTGGTAGTTAAATGCAGAGCATTTTGCTGGATAGTAGGAAGCTCCTAAGCCAGTTTTCCAAATTCTGAAAAACCAGAAAGTAAGGATAGATAGGGATCCTATGTAAATTTTAACACAGTGGGTGCTTAATAAACACTATTACTATGCAAAACCTACAACTTTTGTTTTTATTAGGAACTCCACTTGTGTTACATTTCCATTTATTGTTTGGATTTCATATTTGTGAGCTTCTCGACAGAGTCGCTTACAACTGTCAGTGGAAAATAGTGACACTGTTCATCGTTCATTTCTCTGATGACCTGTGTATCACCCACAGGTTTTTTCCATTTAGTAATGCCTGGTAACTGTACCTCTGCAAGGGAAATACCCTGAAAACAGGAAATTATGTAAATAGGTCTGTGCTGCAGGAGTTCAAACTAAGAGCTATAATTGAAGAGACACTCAGTCTTGTGAATGCTTTGATCTATTGCAATGTATTTATAGCACCAACTATATTTCCTGCTTTCTTTGTTATTGAGAAATCCAAAGTTCCTGTGCAATCAAGGAATATATGTATGTGCATATATGTATGTTTGTAGATATACACACCCCTACATATGTACATATATATGTGTTCATATATACATACATATAGTCCTCATAAGCAGTAGTCATTTCAAAAATATCCGAATACTCAGAACACAGAATGAAATGAAAAAGTTAATGTTTTTAATTTTAACTCATAGGGAAGGTAATTTGCAGCAGTCATACATAACTTTTTTGTGTATTAATAACTGAAACAAAGCTTGAAATCATTTGCATTTTGTTTTAACTAGAACCAAGAAACAGTGAGCTTTATTATTGTTCTGTCTAAGGTAGTGAAGAAGAGGATTCATTTGGGGAAAAGACTTAGCATACTGTGGAATTAATCTTCCCCTCAAAGGGCCAGGAGAGAAGCAAAACAGGCAGCCACTAACTGAACAGCCTTGGGCAGGAGCTTGTGAATCTACATCTTGGTACCTTCCCCAACTGCGTACTATTTATTGCATCTCTCCCTCAGTTCCCCCACACAACCAAAACAGGAGGGAGAGTAAACTAGCAGCCGACATGACCATTCCTGCTTCTGCATCCCCCTCTACATCTCCTTCCACATCTGCATTTTCCATCTCCTGTAAGTGGACACTCATGACAGGCAGTGGAAAAATCAGAGGACTGGAAGGGCAGCCTTGGGCAAGTCCTTCCTTTAAATTCTCCATGCCTCAGCGTCTTCATCTAAAAAATGGGGGTTTGATATCTGTTCTTCCTACCCCTTAGACTGTGACCCCTAGGTGAGAAAGGAACTATGTCCGAAGAGATTGTATCACATATACTCTAGAACATAAAACAGTGTTTGGCACATAGTAGACTCTTGAAAATAAATTCTATTATCGTTATCGTTAATGTTATTGTTATCATTATGATGATTACTACTACTGCTTCTACCTGGTCCTTAAAGCAAACTATATCCCAAATGTTGCTTACAAAAATGAATTTATGAATGTTGACATGGTAGTTTAAAGTTATTCAAGGATAGAATTGTAGAATTACAGGTAAATTTAGTTTTGATATTCACTGGATGCATTTCAGATTTCTTAGCTTCTTTGGAATGATTCATTTTTTAAAATAACAAAGCAGATACTTTCAATACTTTATTTACCTACCACCCCGTCTACAGATTTGTTTTAATCTTGAACATTCAATCTGGAGTGTCTTTACATTAAGAAAGTAATAATGATCAAAAATGAACCAGCAATCTACTGAATACCTGGCCTACAAGAACTCTCTCCACTTTGTATTTAACTTAAACTTTTTAGAAAACATGAATAATATCATTGACGTGCAAACCTCATTGTCATACTACTGGTAAATTGGGCCCAGAAGATTGAATTGAATCTTTGCTTTGCTTCTGTGGCCTCCAAAAACATGGGAGATAATGTTAAAATATCAAAATAATCCATTTGAGTGAATGGCTTATTCATTGCATTCTTCTGAGGCTAGCAATGTTCTAGGTATTTGGGCCTAAGATGAAAGAAGACATATATAAGTTAAGAATTTCTAGACTAACTTCTATAAAAAATAACATCCATTTATTTGATTGGATTTAGTACATACTGAAGTTCAGACAAGAAGTTTGATTTCTTGATCCTACCCAGATGCTTTTCTAAGGCACCATCAGTAGTATAGAATTACAGTTCTGCTAGACTACATTCTTAGGATTAATCAAATTTTAAAAATAATTATCTACTAGTCCTGAGAGTCTGTGAATATAGGTACTGGAACTATGAGGTAGGTGTCATAGGCAACAGAGGAATTGTGATACCTGGATGGTTGGCCAGTTTTCATAATGGAGGAAAATGTAATAGATAACATCAATCAATCAATCAATCCATCAGTGGTATTCACTGAGCACTGCAGAACACTCTTTTAATTGCTTGGTAGAGTACAATACGACAAAATTAGCAAATACGTTCTCTGCTTATAATGAACTAAGTAGGTGTAGAATAAAATGATAATAAATGCTCAATTATTTGTAAAATATTCAAAATCTTATGGGAAGTTCCAGCTCTATAATGCTTTTGTCTTTTCCCTTTAAGTCTTTTTGATAAGATTTGAATAGCCTGATTAGGTGTCATTTGCTGATGCTGATTTAAAATTGTAGGGGCTAAAGCTGCAGGTGTCAAAATGTGAATCTTCACTTTCCTACATATTTGTGGCATCAGGGGAAGAAACTCCACTCAATCTCAAGTGCAGTAAGAAGCACAAACATTTTTAATCTAATTTTGTCATTTGGGAAGATGTCACACCAGGACTGTATATTCCTTAGTGACAGAACCTTGAGCCATCAGAAGACAGTGTGCCCCTAAGCCTGGGGTTACACATGTCACATCTGGATTCAGGATCACCAGAAGAAACCAGGTCTCAGCAGCCAGGAATCTCTCTACAATCAGATTTACTTGGGTCCTGGCTCTGAAGGGTGAACTGAATCCTGAATTTTTCAGCTAGAGAGGAGAAGGACAGAGGAGGAAAGCCTGGGGATTCACACCCTATGCGCACTAGTGAATTTCCATGGCACTGTTCTCCCTCCTCTGAAGAAAGACAGTAGGGCTCAATAGGCTTTTACTAATGAAGACATAAGGAACCACGTACATTCACTTTAACTCCACCAACTCCCTTCTTGACCCACTACAGTCAGGTTTTTCCCTTTTTCTTCCACCAAACCCTCCTTTCCAAAATCACCAAAGACCTCCTCAGAGTTCAGCTCAAAGCTTGAAAGGTGGTATATATTAATGAATTAATCAGTCAGTGGTATTTATTTGAAAAGTTACTGTGTATGAGCATTGCACTAAGCGTTCAGGAGAATACTGTGCAATAGGGAAGGTAGACACAATCCCTGCCTACAAGAAGCTTACAAACTAGAAGGGGAGACAGAACATTAAAATAAATTATAGATCAGTATGTACATAAGGGCTGGGGACCAGGGTGTGCATATCAAGTGCTTAAAGGCAACAGATCCAAGTGTGTAGGTGATGCTGGTGAGATGGTGAAAAAGAGCTGTAATGACCCAGTACTCTGTCTTAATCTCCTTGACCTCTTGACTACCTTGTGTTGAGCTTGGCCTTCCCTTGCCCCTCTTCCTCTAGACCCATTCCTCTTGGAGAACTCATCCACTAGCACTCACTAGCTTTGACTCCTCCCCGCTATCCAATCTCAAGTATCTTCTGATCTCTAGGACATCTCCACTTGGATATCTGCTGGCATCTCAAGCTCAGTATGCCCAAAACCGAACATCTCATGTTGTCTTCAAAGACTTCTCTCCCTCCCAGCTTCCCCATCTCCAATGATAGCATCGTCAAGCTCCCTGTGACTAAAGCACACAATCTTAGTATCATCCTGTACTCCTCAGCATCGTTCTCCTCTCACACCCCATCCTGCTAAAACCTGCTGATTTTTCTTCAGAAACATTGCACAGAACTGACTTTTCCTTGGTTCAGGAAAACATCACATCAAGCTTAGACTACAGTTAGACTACTGTATCGGCCCTATTGTTGGCCTGTACCCTTTCCCAACCTCAGTCAATAATAATGACAATTGTAGTATTTTTTAAGCACTTACTATTTGGGGCTCACATTTTCCAGATGAGGTAACTGAGGCCCAGAGAAGTGAAGTGACATTGCCTAAGGTCACACAGCAGAGTTGGGTTTAGAGCCCAAATCCTTCTGACTTCCAGGCCCATTCTCTATCCACTAGGCTATGCCGATGCTCTATGCTGATGCTAGGATCACCTTTCTGAAGCATCACTCAGCATGTCTTCCCTCTCCTCAAAACCCTCTAATGGTTGCCCACAGCCCTCCACATCAAACAGAGACTCCTAGCCATTTACCTTAAGGATCTCTAAAAGCTCTTTTTCCATTTTACTTATCAACTTCGCTTTTAGCAATCTTTATTCCTACTAAGCTCCCCTACTGGCTGTATCCTGCTCTCCTCTTGTCTACCTCTGATGCTTGCTCGGGTTATTCTCTGGATTTTCAACCTATATTTGCCCGATTTAAGCCCTCCCCACATGTCCAACAAGCCCTCTAGTTTTTGTAAACTCCCTCTAGATTATAAACTCCTTGTTGTCAGGCTGTCTTCCAACGCCACTGTATTGCACTATGTCTAGCAATGCACTCAGTAAATAATTGATTGAATTCTTCCCCCACTAATTATCAGTACCTGAATTCTTATAATCTCTTCAGTAGCTTTTTGCCCTTGCATTTATTCATTTATTTATGCATGAGCACTTCAAAATTTCTATTTCCATCTCCCCTGTCAGAATATAAGCTCCTTGGGAGCAGAGAATGTGTCTTGAACCTCTCTTATATTTATTACATTGACTTCCTTTTAGTGGGTGGTCAATAAATATCATTACTATACACTACTACTACTCTTCTGGTTGGTCACAGCCAAATTAAACTGTATGGAATTTCTTTCTAGGCCCAGAGAGTTTGGATAAAAGGGAACTATATTAAATCCATTTAAGATAAATAATTTGTACATAGGAGGTTGTTCAGTGATTTCAGCATCTTAGGAATGAACCAGAATCTACATGCTCATAGCAAACCTAGGAGTCTTTTTGAAAAAGCTATCATTTCCTACATTCAGAGTTTCCACACCTGTTAATCCCTATGGTTTATACCAGCCTACTAGCCTACTGACTGATCAGCCCATTTCAAGGAGAATCAAGCACTTCTTTAAAAAAAGTGGAAAGAAAAAGAGACAAGTTTTTGTCTGGAATGTTCACTAATTCATTTAGCTTTTCTTTAAAAAAAAAATGAAGCGCTCAAATAGTAGCTTGTAAAGGAATAGGATTTTGGAATTCCAGTTAGGAAGTGTTCATAATGAGAGTGAAAAACATAGTATCAGAAATTGTACTGCGTTGCCTAAGAAAATATTGCCAACTTGATAATAATTGTCTGTGAGTTGATATCAAGGAAGCCGAAAAAGTAATCTCCCTTTAATCATGTCTGTGCCTTCCCAGTAGAACCTGACACTTTTGAAAACACTGCAAAGATGTAATCAAGCACTGAACTTGCTACTGTACCTTTAAATTGTCCCTGACAGGAAGAATGGAAAAGTTTGAAAGCAAGAAACATAAATACGATCCAGAAGAAGGATGCAAATGCTTTTGTCCTGGACCAGAGGGCTACGTTTTCAAAAATAAGATGCCTCTGGTTTCTAGCAGCATGATACTAAATGATTTTAATGAAGGTCACATGATGAAGCATTTCTTAATATTTAGAAAAGTTACAGAGCTCTATTTTTTCCAAAATGTATTGAATGGGACAGCATTAATTTTTAAAAAGGAGCTACCTCAAAGTCAAACACTGCAAGCTTTTATAAGTCTGCCTGTTGGTAGTTTGGAAGTTTATTTCATTATATTAGAAGAGAAAACATCAAGTATAAAAACCAGTTTGGCTTTGCCTTCCTATCCAATTTTAAAGTCCATTTCCCTTAATGAGTCTTCAAAACTTTTAGGGTTTTGTTTTTTTTAATGGTATTTGCTAAGCGCTTACTATGTGCCAGGCAGTGTTTTAAGCGCTAGGTTAGATACAAGTTAATTAGGTTGGACACAGTCCATGACCCTCATGGGACTCCAAGTCTTAATTTCCATTTTACCAATGAGGTAACTGAGACAGAAAAGGTAAGTGACTTACTCAAGGACACACAGCAGACAACTGGCAACCTGGGATTAGAACCCAGGACCTTTGACTCCCAGGCCTGTGCTATTTCCACTAGGAAAGCTGCTTCTCAAGAAGCTTTCAAAATGCTTTTCATCTCCTCATGGGCAAGAATGCCTATCCTTGGACTCAGCACTAAGACAGCAGCTTTTACGTTGGGCCCAAACATGAGTTTAGAGTTTATCCCCCTAAAATAATTTGTGCCAGGGTTTAAGATGAAACTCTCAAAACAAAGAGAAAACATATGATCCTCTTCCAGTAAGATTTCCTTGATTAATCTCTAAACTTCCCACCTTATTTCACATGCTACCACCAAATCATAATGATGATGTTAAGCATTTTCTATTGCAATGCACTGTATAGTAAGCGCCTAGGGTAGATTCAGGGTAAGCAGGTTGAACACAGTCCATGGCCCACATGGGGCTCACATTCTAACTAAACACTTGGACACTCACCTCACTGACCCCTCTTCTCCCTGCCTCCTCAATCACCCCACAAACATCCCATAGCATATATTTCAAATTCTGTTGCTTCTACCTATCTGATATTTATTTTAGTATCTGCCTCCCCTGCATAATTGTAAGCTGCATACTCTTAAAGATTGTAAGATTCTCAAAAGCAGGGATCATGCCTACTAACTCTATTGCACTCTAACTCTATTGCACTCTCCCAGGCTCCTAGAGCAGTGTTCTGCATAGAATGAATACTCAATAAATAAATTGCTTGATTTGTGATTGGAGAGACATATGTTAGAAATCAGACACATGTCTTAGTCTAAATTGGTCAAGAAAATGCAGTGGAGCTTTATTCTTTCTTAACATTATGAGAAAAACATAAAAGGGGTTGAGGTTTTAACTCTCCCCAATTTTTGACTGATTATAGCTTATCAAATTCAGGCCCATCAGCTTTTGGACTTTCCAGAACAAGACTTTTAGTCAATAACTCCCTATCTGGGTATGAAGAATAACTGTATATATGTTCACTAACTCTCCTTTTTCCTCTGTTTACCCTTCATTAAGTAGAAATAATAATTCTTGCCCATCTCCATTTCAGAAAGGTAACAAAATGGGACAAACAGAGGCCCATTGGAAAGATATAAAATCGGGAATTAGAAGATAGGGTTTTAGACTGTAAGCTCGTTGTGAGAAGCCAACGTCTCTATCAATACTGTAGTATTGTTATTAGTATTGTTATATTGGACTCTCCCAAGTGTTTACTACAGTGCTCTGCACATAGTAAGTGCTCAATAAATACTATTGAATGAATGAATGAATGAGTGTCAAATATTTTATCCCTAACCACAAGGATGAGTATTCAGAAGGAATCACATGATTCATCTACGGTGCCATGGTCGGAAGCTAAATCCTGAGTCAGCTGGGACCCAAAATGATGCACAGCATCTGATAATCTTTTGAGTAGGCAGAGAAGTGAAAGATTACTGTAAGTCCCCAAATGCAACTGGGAGATAACTCATTCTCTCCTTCCAGGAGAAGGGGATGGTCATTGGAGGAAAGAGTAACAGTTCTCTGCTCCTCAGACTAACCTGTCCACAACTTGGCATGGATGAGTGTACCCTCCTATATGCCTTTAGAAATGGGGGCAACAGAAGACTGCTCTGATTATACTTTTTTCAGTTATGTGAAAGGTGAGGGTAGTGGTAAAGAGTACTTTCTGTGATCTCCATAGAACGTTTACTGACCCATACATTTTTGAGAACTCTTTGTAAAGCCAGAGGGCTATTGATTTCCTGTTAACACCCACACTTGTGTACATCATCTCAGCATCACCTCATATGGCTCCTGGTTTCACAGCTATTTCTTCCAGGAAATAGCAAGCACTAAGAAGAGCTTGTTTTTCCTAGTAAGCACATAATGAATAGGACACTAGCACGTAATGAATGGGATTCAGTGAATAATCTACAATGAAAATGATCTTGATTGGCTCATTAATAGTACTCTTTCCCATGTCCATTTTGATTTGAGATTTCTCTGAAGATAGTTCATCAAAGATAGGGACTGTGTCTTCTATTTTTATGATGTTTCCAAGGGCCTAGTATTGTTCTTAGTAATTGTTGCTGCTGATGAGAAGATGTGGAAGAAAAACAAGAAGAATAAATATGCCATATCAAGGGAAATGGTAGTAATAATAATAGTACTTCTTAAGCACTTACTACATGCCAAACACTGTTCTAAGTACAGAGGTAGATAAAAGTTAATCAGGTTGGACACAGTCCCTGTCCCAGATTGGTCTCACACTTTTAATTGCCATTTTTTTCCAGTGAGTCACTGAGGCACAGAGAAGGTAAGTGATTTGCACAAGGTCACACAGCAGATAAGTGGCAGAGCCGGGATTAGAACCCACGATCCCTGACTCCCAAGCCCATGCACCTGCCACTAGGCCATGTTGCTTTCTATAACTTCACACTACCCAGATTTATTGAATTCAGCTATCAAAAGACATCAGTACCCTGCCCCATCCCATCAAGTCCTGGCTTCTGATGAAGATCTGCTTGTGAAGAGCACCCACACTAGAGATTTTTACTATTATAGTGCCTAATACTTGCATGGGAGATTTTATCCTGAATGCATTTCAAAAGAATGCCTTGAAGGCTTCCCAGACCTAGCCCTCCCTTTCCCTCTGCTCCTCCTCCCCTCCCCAATTCCCCTACTCCCTCCCTCTGCTCTACCCCTTCCCCTCCCCACAGCACTTGTATATATTTGTACAAATTTATTGCTCTATTTATTTTATTAAGGATGTACATTTATCTATGGTTCTATTTATAGATTTTGATGGTAGTGATACCTGTCTACTTGTTTCGTTTTGTTGGCTATCTCCCCCATTGTTGGGTAGGGATTCTCTCAAATTGTACTTTCCAAGCGCTTAGTATAGTGTTCTGCACACAGTAAGCACTCAATAAACCTGGTTGAATGAATGAACAGAATAAATTTATTTCCCAATCACCATTCTGGTGATGTCAATTCTAGAAAAGGGAAATCAAGGGAAAGACCTCTGAGGTAGAGTCAATTTTCGGAGACTGAACGACGAATGGGGGTGGGAGGGTAAGAGGAGAGTCACAGATGGCCCTCTCAGACACTGGATAAGATCACTTATGTGAATCTTCATGCAGTCACCAGACATACTGTATTGCATAATCATAGGCAGAAACTCAGTGGAAATAACATGGGCCTGGGAGTCAGAGGAATTTAGTTCTAATCCTGACTCTACCACTTGCCTGCTGCACGATCCAGGGCAAGTCACTTATCTTCTTTGGGCCTCAGATCCCTCACCTGTAAAATTCCTTCTCTCTCCTCTCCTTAAACTGTTAGTCCACGTGGGTCAGCGTCTGTGCATGACCCGATTATCTTATATCCACCCCAGGGTTTAGTACACATATTATTAGACACATAATTTTGCACTTAAGTCCAAGTTCATAAAAACCTAGAGCACTTCTCTGGGAGGACCCCAACCTATCCACTTTCTCCTTAACCTTTTCATTCTCCTCCCAGGTCACAGTTTATTGCTGTACTGGAGTCTTCCAAGTGCTTAGTACAGTGCTCTGCACACAGTAAGCGCTCAATAAGTATGATTGAATGATATACGGCTGAATGAATGAATGAACATCATGAAAATCAGTGGCAAGAGCTGAAGCAAAGGGAGTTGGAAGTTTGAAGTCAAATTACTAGGCATAAGGGTGTTACCAGTGATCTGACCGGACACTGGACACAAGGTGTTACCTGCAGAATCAAAACAGCAGGATTCCTGCACTGAGCCTGCATCAGTTTGGGTGGACAATCTGGTCATCTCTGCCACTGCTTGAGCAGAAGGTTCACACATACTAGCATCGAAAAACAAATGAGTCAGTGAGATAGATGGTCTGCTGCAGTGATCTTGCCATTACGTCACGGGGATTGAGAATAGATTTCACTGTCTCATTCAAAAATCTGTTCTGCTCTTCCCGCTTTGAGTGTGATCCCTTAAAGCTCACCATACGGCAGCTGCTAGAAACATCATGGTTTAGTGGATAGAGCACAGGCCAGGTCTGCACTGGCTGTGCAGACACATCTGCTGTGTGACTTTGGATGTCGCTTCACTTCTCTGGGCCTCAGTTACCTCATCTGTAAAGTTGGGATTAAAAATGTGAGCTCCATGTGGGACAGTGACTGTGTCCAACCTGACTGACTTCTATCTACCCCAATGCTTAGAACAGTGTTTGGTACATGTTAAGCACTTAACAAGTGCCAAAATTATTAGTATTATCATCCTATACTAGCACTTGTCCATTTTGCATGTATATCTTATCCCATGAAGCTCCATTGCCCCGAGTGTTCCCTTAAATCCAGTAGGTGGACTGTGTTCCGGGACCTCATTATGGTGATTTTATCCTGACATTCGATATTCAATATGGCTCATAAGTGATGCTGGAGAAACCCTTCAAGAAATGGGGTGCATTTATGACATTCATTAATTGACAACTGTGTGCTAGGTCCTGGCGCAGATCCGAGGTTACCACTCTGGACAGAAGGGACTCTCAATCTGTTTATCCTCCTAATTTCAGATGAGAAAACATCAGGCTTTGGTTGTCTGGGCTACTTGTCAAGGTCTCACTGCAGGTCGGTGACAGAATTCAGAATAAAATTCTCTGATAGATCTTTCATCTCTTATCTTTCCCTCTAACTCCCACTACTCACTGTTCAAGAAGCAGCGTGGAGTAGTGGATGGAGCACAGGCCTAGCAGTCAGATGGTCATGGATTCTAATCCTGACTCTGTTACATCTCTGCTGTGTGACCTTGGGCAAATCACTTCACTTCTCTGGGCCTCAGTTCCCTCATCAGGAAAATGGGGATTAAGAGTGTGATCCTCATGAGGGACAGGGACTGTATCCAAACCGACTTTCTTGTATCAGTCCCAGAATGGTGCTTGGCACATAGTAAGAACTTAACAAATGCCATTAATAATAATAATAATAATAATAATAATAATAATAATAATGGTATTTGTTAAGTGCTTACTAAGTGCAGAGCACTGTTCTAAGCGCTGGGGTAGACACGGGGGAATCAGATTGTCCCACGTGGGGCTCACAGTCTTAATCCCCATTTTGCAGATGAGGTAACTGAGGCACAGAGAAGTTAAGTGACTTGCCCACGGTCACACAGCTGACAAGTGGCAGAGCTGGGATTCGAACCCATGACCTCTGACTCCAAAGCCCGTGCTCTTTCTTCTGAACCACGCTGCTTCTCTATAATAATGGTGGTATTTGTTAAGCGCTTACTATGTGCAAAGCACTGTTCTAAGCACTAGGGGGATCAGGTTGTCCCATGTGGGGCTCACAGTTTTAATCCCCATTTTACAGATGAGGTAACTGAGGCACAGAGAAGTGAAGTGACTTGCCCAAAGTCACACAGATGACAAGCGGGGGAGCTTGGATTCGAACCCATGACCTCTGATTCCCAAGCCAGGGCTCTTTCCAATGAGCCACGAGCAGCAAGGCTTAGTGGAAAGAGCCTGGGCTTGGGAGTCAAATGACATGGGTTCTAATCCCAGCTCTGCCACTTGTCTGCTGTGTGACTTTGGGCAAGTCACTTTACTTTTCTGTGCCTCAGTTCCCTCATCTGTTAAAAAAAAAAGTGGGGATTGAGACTGTGAGCCCCAAGTGGCACAACCTGATTAACTTGCATGTACTCCATTATTTAGAACAGTGCTTGGCACATAGTAAGCACTTAACAAATACCTTCTCTTAAACGTCGGCAATATAGTATTCGCTTCCACTCTGCCATAGCACTTATATACATATTTTTAAACTCTGCTTCTTCTCCTACCTGTTATTTATTTGAGTGTTTCCCTCCACTGCTAGATTATAAACTCTATGAAGGCAAGGATTAAATCTAGAGTAAGCACTTAATAAATACCACTGATTTATTGACTGATTGCTAAAGGCTTGGACTTCTGATTTCCAGTGTTTGTTTTTTTCTACTAAACAACACCGCCTCAACACATTTCTGTATTAGGTCTGGGTTTCATAGCCATAAAGAAGCTGGAAGTCATTACAGCATTATAAAGGCCCAATTTGGTATAGCCTTTGATGTCTTATTATCACTAACCATCTCCCAAGAGTCACTTTATCCTTTTCGATTGGGTTTTCAATTTATTTGTCTATCTGGCAATTGTTAGCATCTGTATTGTCCAGCTAGTGTGGAAAAGTAATGCAGTGATTGAGTTTTGTGTTATCAATGACAATCTTTGGCTCTTTGTAGGATTTCTGGATGTTGGTCCATTCCTAACCCTGTTTTTCTTTGTGATTATTGTCAGTCATCATCATCACAGTAGTTACCAGTATTTACAGAGTACTCTGTGTGCAGGGCACTGTGATAAGAAGCAAAAAATAGAATTTAAAACAGGATTCCTATGCTTGAGAAAGGTGACATTCTGATGTGGGAGATGGGGCACATAAATAATAATGGTGGTATTTCTTAAGCACTTAATACGAGCAAAACACTGTTTTAAGCACTGGGGGATACAGGGTGATCAGATTGTCCCATGTGGGACTCACAGTTTTAATCGTCATTTTACAAATGAGGTATCTTAGGTACAGAGAAGTTAAGTGACTTGCCCAAACTCACACAGCTGGCAAGCAGCAGAGCCAGGATTAGAACCCATGAAGTCTGAGTCCCAGGCCCAAGCTCTTTCCACTGAGCCACGCTAAATGGCAGGCATACAATTAGGAGAAAGGGTAAGAATCTAGATACAAATGATGAAAACACAATTATGCAATGGAAAAAAGTAACTTCATTAATATAGTTATACACATGAGTTATAAGGTGGCAGACAAGGTGACAAAACTAGTAAGGCAGAAATTAATCATTTGAGAGGGCTATGCTAGCTTTAAGAAGTGATTCATTCTCATCTGTGAGCCTTTTTGTGTGTGAACCTCAAGGGTCTCATCATTAGCATTCAGTAGTTTATGAATGCCTGCCTCATTGAAGCTTGAATGGCACGCCTTTCCCAGGGGCTTGAAAATATTTTTGCCTTCTAATATGATAACATAGATATGTTTAACAGGACCAGACCACACTGTCCTGTTTCACGCTTGAGTTGACGGGGATTGTGTGGGACAGGGTGTAATCAAGTCCGATTTGACCAACTGTACAGTTATGGAGTAGCCTAAGGGATCTTGATGAACTTTTCAGAGATGCCAGATGTGCTTAGCAGATATTGGTGCTCATGTACTTTCATTCAACATATTTCTGAGTCTCAAGCCCAAGCTCTTGTAGCTAGCCCAGTGGTTAGTATAATTCTGGATACATAGCAAGCACTTAAATATCACAATTATTGTCATTATTATTGTATTCGATAAGCACTTATGTGCTAGTCACTGGGCTAAATACAAGGACTGATGTAAGGTAATCCAGTTGGACACTGTACCTATTACACACAGCACTCACAGCACTCACGATCTAAAGGAGAAGATCTAAAAGAGAAGCAGCGTGGTTCAGTGGAAAGAGCATGGGCTTTGGAGTCAGAGGTCATGGGTTCGAATCCCAGCTCTGCCACTTGTCAGCTGTGTGACTGTGGGCAAGTCATAACTTCTCTGTGCCTTAGTTACCTCATCTGTAAAATGAGGATGAAGACTGTGAGCCCCACGTGGGACAACCTGATTCCCCTGTGTCTACCCCAGCGCTTAGAACAGTGTTCTGCATATAGTAAGCGCTTAACAAATACCAACATTATTAAGGAGAAGTAGAAGAAGTCTTTAATCCTCATGTTATATATGAGGCTACTAAGGCAAGAGAAGTTAAATTATTTCTCTTGCACACACCAGACAGGCAGTAGGGCTGGAATGAGAACCCAGGTCTCCTGCCTCCTAGTCCTGCACTCTTTCCATTAGCCCAAGCATCTTCTTGTGGGAGGTGTTTAGCCAGGATGGCCTAGTGGAATGAGCACAGAACTAAGAGTCAGAAGACCTAGATCTAGTCCCAGCTATACCACTTATTTGTTGTGTGTTTTGTTCAAGTTATTTAACCACTCTGTACCTCACTTCTCATATGTAAAATGAGGATTAATACCATTATTATATTTATTGCAAACAAATAATAACGAGTGATTTCAATTCACAAGTGGCTAGTGATTCTAAAATGTGAAACCAAGTTATCAGACCCTCTGGGATTGGAAAGTTGAAGGGTAATGGTTTACTGAGAGGGATTATGTCTTTTTTTTTTTACCTCTATCGTGCTTAGAACAGGCTCTGTTTCTGGTAGACATTCAATAAGTATAGTTCATTTATTCATTCCATCGTATTTATTGAACGCTTACTATGTGCAGAGCACTGTACTAAGCACTTGGAAAGTACAGTTTGGCAACAAATAGTTGATTGCCTGATTGATTCTGTTAGCCACTGTGTCAAAAATGAACCTGTAATTACCAACATTTTCTTTGGCCACCCAAAGAGGGGAAGACAACAGGGTTGCCCCCAGCAAAGGTTATATCACGGACCCCCATCAAGGTCGGTGTGGGCAGGGAATGTGTCTACCAATTCTGCTCTACTGAACTCTCCCAAGAGCTCAGTACAGTGCCCAGCACACAGTAAGCTCGCAGTACATAAAAGTGATTGTCAATCAAGGGGCCCTAAAAGATATGCAGATCAGAGCTGCCATGTGAGATGTGAAGTTCTGGGCTGACTGTAGGCTCATAGACTTCTAACTTAAACTGCCATGACATCCATAAATCCAACAATTCACTTCTTCTTCAGTGACATATCCAAGCCGTGGAGAAATCTAAGTGCCAAGGTTGAAACCTGCCCAGGATGCTGAGGCATCAAACAGCATGAAAGTAGTATGGCCTAGTAGATAGACCATGGCCTGGGAGTCAGAAGGACCTGCATTCTAATCCTGGCTCTGCCACTTGTCTGCTGTGTGACCCTGGGTGAGTCACTTAACTTCTCTGTGCCTCACTTCTGTCATCTGTAAAATGGGGATTAAGACTGTGAGCCCCATGTGGGACAAGGACTGTGTTCAACCTGATTACCTTGTATCTTCTCCAGCACTTAAAACAGTGTTTGACACATGGTAAACGCTTAACAAATACCATCATTATTAAACAATCCCATTAAAATAAGGATATTCAGGGACAAGTAGCAACACCTGAACCACTGTGGAGGACTTTTAGAACCTGTGGTGACTTTTGAGGTAGCGAAGATGGGAGAGGCTGGGGGCAGAAAGAAGCAGATTTAATAGTCACTATGTAACCCTAGCTTGTCCCAGAGTGAACTATTTGGTGGGGAGGAAAGGTGGATCGGGGTGGTATAAAGTTGGTTCCTACAGGCTTGTGGTTTATGCATCTAACTCACTGGAAAGAGCATGGGTTCTAATCCCGACTCTGCCGCTTCTCTGCTGTGTGAGCTTGGGCAAGCCACTTAACTTTTCTGTGCCTCATTTACCGCATCTGTAAAAATGGGGATTAAGACTGTGAGCCCCATGTGAGTCAACACGATTACCTTGTATCTACCCCAGCGCTTAGAATGGTGCTTGGCACACAGTAAGCATTTAACAAATACCATCGTTATTATTAGTAGTATTATCACATTTATTCACTTACTGCCTTTAGCACATTATCTCCCATCCCAATTTTTGAGGAGGGAATAACAGATCATTTGTGTAACACATAATTAATTGTAAGCCATACAAAAGCTGGACATGCCTGGGGAGGAAGAGGAATAGGGTCAGGTTGTGTTACCAGAGCAGAGAATGAGCTTGTACCAGATGAGGGGAGTTACTTCTTTGAAATGAATGTGCTCAAGAAGAGAAGGGAGATGGGGTAAATTTATTGAGTATTCCTTGAATGCAGCGCTTGGGAAAGTGCAATACAAGTTAGTGCCCTAGTCTCAAATGCCCTCTTGTTTTTAATTCCTTCCTCCCTCATCTCTGCTAGAGTGTAACCTCCTGGAGGACAGGGATCCTACTTATTGTACTGACACAAGGGTTTAAGTAGAGTGCTCAATAAATACTACTGATTGATGGTTTTTCTTTTCCATTTTTCTTCTGCTCCCCTAATTGCTACACTTAATTCTTACATGACCACCTCATGTAGTAGCCCCCACCTCTGTTATAATATTACAAAAATTAAGCAAAAAATGAGGTCAATCATCTAAGTAAATGTGGTCTTTGCTTTGGATATTCAAATGTAAGAGAATGTGACCTGTAATTCCCCAAAGGAAATACAGTGAGAAGCTTAGGGATTTAGGCTTGATTCTATAATCGTTCAGACAAAAACAGCCTCATTCAAGTCAAATTAGAGACATCAAACAATCTCTAACATTCTCCCCTCAGAAATGTGCTGGCATAAAGTTAATTACTTGGCTACAGGTATCCTATAGAAAATGTGACCCAGTTTGCATTGATTCAAAAGATGCACCATTTTCAAATTTGTCTGAAGAATGGCTTAAATGCCTTTAATTCCAACATTAAAGTACTTGCCCTATGCTTCAAGGTCAATATTCCAGGAAGAAAATCACTGACACAAACTGTTCTGCATTGTACCTGTACAGATGAAACTTGATAGTCCTCCATAGATGACATCATCATTGTCTGGTAATATAAATGGACACCGTGTCTGAACCTCCAAACAGTATTGCTTGCAAGGAATTCTCTTCCTGCAGTGAAACTGTGTGACTTCAAAATACTGGGAGCAGAGCCAGGCTTTGTAGACAGTCTGGAAAAAGAAAAGAATCAAAAATATAAATGGATCACAATAATAATACAGTCACAAAGAGAAGCACATTTTGTACTGTATGCTGAATGTTGCTATTTAAGTCAGATGATGAAATGTTATAATTTGAGGAAATATAATTGTCCCACAAATGAAAACAGAAGTTATTGCAATTAAAAATTAAACGTCGTTCAATAATGCACTGAATGCAATTGCCCCAGATACTTTTTTCTTGAAAAGTATTTGTTCATGCCTTTCTAAAATAATGGTTATTTGAAGATAATTGCATTCTAAAAATAATCCACGCTCCACAAATGAGTCACATATTTGAAAATACTAATTTTGAAACACCAGGGGTATTTGGTGCCTTCAGAGGATTGATTTTGCCATCTAGATCTATATGGCATTGCTCTTAGGCGCCCAGAAGATGGTGCTAACTCCCCTTTAATGCTGACCCAGATAAACTGCAGAAAACCAAGGCAACACTATGTTGGCATCTCAAGAAGGCATAGTTCAAGGGATAAAGACATAAACAAGCAGAGGAATCATTTATGTGGGCGATTCACGCTCGCTGCAGCGATGACCCCCTCGGTTGAGTGGGGAATGTGTACGTTCAAGCAAGCGATCAACTTAGAATGACCTCCGGAAAAGGAAAACAAAAAAGAGAAATGGATTGGCAAAGAAACAGTTTACATTTTTAGAGTAAATTACAGAAACCCAAACAAGCATTAAGAACTCAAGAAGTTGTGATGGGGAAATCCTTAAACGATAAGGATTGAATCTGGGAGAATTCTGTGGCTGTCAGTTATAGCTTTCCTTATATAAGAAACTCTTACTTTCCTAAGGAAAACCTAATCGTACTAAAATAGGGTAGACTTCTGACTCACTGAGCAATTTGATACGTTCATGACCTTTCTGTTTTCTTTGATCCATTTAAAAATAGCTTGGCAATAAGGTAATATCATAATGGATTAGAATGCGTAAATACATTTTCAAACGCACATTTTTATTATTAAAATTTCCTTCGCCCGTGTCTAAAATGTAAAGAGTTAAGCTGTATCTTTTAACCTGTTTTAAATTAAAAATGCATTATTAGAGTTGTTTTAAAATGATTATTCCAAGCATCTTATTTGTTATAAATTGTGTCAGTATCAGAAAGGTGCTAACTTCCATCATTAAATTGAAGATTTGGGGGGGATATGTAACACTGAATACATATAGTTTGAACTGGTACAGGTAATGTTGCTAGGTAACGTTCTGAAAACAATCATACTACTTCACAAGACTA
The DNA here is from genome assembly GCF_004115215.2 of Ornithorhynchus anatinus. Lineage (NCBI taxonomy): Eukaryota > Metazoa > Chordata > Mammalia > Monotremata > Ornithorhynchidae > Ornithorhynchus > Ornithorhynchus anatinus. The sequence continues at coordinate 18,295,279 of NC_041737.1, forward strand.
TGATTAAACTACTTCACGCTAAAGAAAATCAAAAATTTCTTTAAAAAATGAAATTCACCTTTATCAAGGAAGTCTTGAAAAAAATAAAGGATTAAGGGGGCTGCAAGCTAGAGACTGTGTATGTGTACTGTAAATCTATGCACAAGTATACAAGCTAGACAAAAACACATTACGCTTCCCTCTCAAAAGGACAAGTAACTATGTTGTCATATCCACTGGTCTCTCGCATCAGGGTGGCCACTTCAACCAATCAATCCATCCATTATATCTATCTAACACTAACTGATGCAAAGCACTGTACTAAGCACTTGGAAGAGTACAGTACAACAGAGTAGGTAGACATGTTTCATTCCCACAACGACCTTACACTTGCCATCTTGCTTCACAACACCATGGCAGGAAGTTCAGAGGCAGCTTTAGCATGGCTCCTCCACAAAATGCAAAATGTTGGGTAGGATGCATCAGCTTCTGTAGCTATGGTGGTCTCTGTGGCTATTGAGGTGATTTCTGGACCTTGGGTCTAACCTCAGCCTCTGTTACTCTAGCCATAGAACCTTACTGCTTTTTTTAATCTTAGGTTTTTTAATTGTTGTTATTATTGTGTGCATTTATCCTTATCTTGTTTTATTGTTTTATTTCTTCTTATGTATCAGTTACTAATACCCTCTCTCCACCAAAAAACGGTGAGCTCTTTAAGGGTAGGGATGGTGTCTAATTCCCACCTGTAAATTTTAATTCTAATTCTCACCTCTGTATGCTTTCCCAATGCTCAGTAAGGTCCTTGAATTGCCACTCATTGAAAAATGAACGTAGAATTGACTGGGCTTAGATTAGGTAGTATTTTCAGTAAAGGAAAATAGGCTGCTCTCACATTAAGTGTTTCATCTTTATTTGAATAAAAAAAGACTTAATGAGTCAAGGCTTCCAAAAAATATATCCAACCTAAAAATTGGTCTCTCCTGAATATACTAGTGCTACCCCTGTTTTTTCCTAACCCTCCTTTCTAAAGAGAGTGACCCCAGCCATTTGTCTTTAAATTTTGATTTCAAGCACAAACACAGCTATGCCTAAAAATCAGACTAAAGTGGAATCCCAAGAATAGCAAGAGTGCTGTGGAATTCATTTTAGATTTGCCCAGTGATTTTTATTAGGCCCATCCTAATTTCTGTGACATCCTAGTGATGGGCACATATGCTAATTTTTGATGATGTGTTTTCCTATACTTTTCAAACGAATTTTAGTGACAGATTTTAAAAAGCTGCAGCAGCAGCAGGTCATCGCCACAGAATATAGACTATAAACTTGCTGTGGGCAAGAAACATGTCTACCAACTCTGTTATATTGTATTCTCCCAAGTTCTTAGTACAGTGCTGTGAAAACTGTGAGCCCCCAATAAATATGATTGGTAATTATAATAATAATGATGATGATGCAATTTGTTAAGCACTTACTATGTGCCAAGCACTTATTTTGCACTATTCTAAGTGCTGGGATAATGAATACAAGGTAATCAGCTTGTTCCATGTGGGGCTCACAGTAAATCCCCATTTTACAGATGAGGTAACTGAAGCACAGAGAAGTTAAGTGACTTGTCCAAGGTCACACAGCAGACAAGTGGCAGAGCTGGGAATAGAACCCAAATCCTCTGACTCAAAACTCAGTGCTCTTGCCACTAGACCATGCTGCTTTCACTAATTGATTTAGGATATGGAACTGATTACAGCTGTGGCTGCTGTCACTGAGGTTATGATTGTTGGACTGTGAACTTCCTGAAGTCAGGTATTCTGCTCTTCTCGCCAAAGTGCCCTGAAGCTTTGATTTTATTGTGTATTCATACCACCCACGTGTTTTATGTTGTGTTTATGTTTTATGGCTTTATTTTTTTCCCATGTGTCCCTCTCCTCAAGGGCCAGGGTCCCTGGTCAATTTTTCTCCCAGAATACTTTCCCAGCATGTGGTACACTGCTACTTTGCATGCTGAAAGATCTTAATAAATGCTATTACTACTGAAATGTTCTTTTTAAAGAGTATTTTTCATCCTCTAGACTGTAAACTTCTTGTAACACAGATAATGTGTCTGTTTACTGTTGTATTGTACTCTCCCAAGTGCTTAGGACAGTGCTTTGCACACAGTAAGCACTCAATAAATAGGATTCAATGAATGAGCCCTGATTATTGGAGGATTTAGGATTTCTGACTTGAATATTTTTGGTCCACTGGGCTAGGTGAACACGGGCTTGGGAGTCAGAGGTCACGGGTTCTAATCCCAACTCTGCCGCTTGTCAGCTGTGAGACTTTGGGCAAGTCATTTAACTTCTCTGTACCTCAGTTACCTCATCTGCAAAATGGGGATTAACCCTGTGAGCCCCACGTAGGTCAACCTGATCACCTTGTATCCCCCCAGCACTTAGAAAAGTGCTTCGCACATAGTAAGTGCTTAACAAATGTCATCATCATTCATCATCATCATCATCATCATCATCAGCCACTAAGGTAATCAGTGATGAAGGGAATCTACTCTGCTGTTTTTTTCACCTCCCCACACTTGAGTCAGGCTTGCCATCATGAAGAGCAGCTTCTCAGTGGAGGCTTTTTCCAACCTGTTGAGTTGCTGCTGAGTTGCCTGCCCAACAAGCCTCTCCACTTAGTACGGTGCCCTGCACACAGTAAGCACTCGATAAATGCCATTTTTCATTATTATAATGATATTGATCACATACTTAGTGCTAGGCACTGTACTACATGTTGGGATAGATACAAGATAATCAAGTTGGATACCGTCCCTGTTCCACATGAGGCTCATGATCTAAGTGGAAGGGAGAACAGGTATTGAATCCCCACTTTACATATCAGGAAACTAAGGTGCAGAGAGGTTAAGTGACTTGCCCAAGGTCATACAGTAGGAACACGACAAAGCCAGTATTAGAACCCAGGGTCCTGTGACTTTCCGCTAGGTCACACTGCTCCCATTTATCAGTGTGATTGATTAACAAGGATCTCAGTTATAATAGATGAGTTTCCTTGGCCTTGGATCTTTGTTGAGAAAAGAGTCCTCAAACCTAACAAGGAAATTCTCTTATACATCCTTCTCAAATACGAGATAGTTCCATGGGATAATTTATTTTAGACTAATGAAAATGCCAAAATTCAAATAAGCGTGTAACATAAGTAGAGGATGTGAACTCTCTCCCAAATGCTGAACAGATTCTAATCCATGAAGGATTATTATCCTATCTAGGGAGTTGATTGTCCTGAACTGCTTGTTAAAGTGGGAATGAATTTATAGACATTTACTAAAAAATATTTTATTCCAAATTAGCTAGAGACCAAGTGCATGAGAATCAGGAAAGCTCTCTTTTTATCTTTCCATGTCATAAACAATATTTTTATTTAGCAAAAGCTGATTCACCACATCACGTTCTTACCCACACTCACTCCACCACATACCTACACTTTCACACACGCTCACTCAGCTACATGCCCACACTTTTGCACACACTCACTCAACCATCAATTCGTATTCTCAAATAGTAACCCAGAACAATTTCCCTGTGGAAAAGTCCAGAAACCTGAAAACTTGGAGTCTTTCAGCTCCCATTTATTCAGTTCTTCCTCAATAACCTTTCTGTATTTGCCCTTCCTCATCATCCAAGCAACCACCATCCTGATCCTTAGCTCTAAGAGCTAAGATAATTATATAACATTCGGACTATTGAGTCAGCCTTCTCACTGGCCTCCCTGCCTCCAGCCTTCCCCCTTTCCAGATTGTGCTAAACAATCTTCCTGACTGCATGAATCACCTTTATGAAGCATCACATATTACTCCACAACTCAAAAACTTCTAGTAGCTAGCTTCCTTCATTCTCACCTAGCAGAAACATCATCTTACTTTTTCCAGTTTACATATCGACTCTCTTGACCAGCTACTGCTCAGATGGCATTCTTTGCTTCTTCTAAGCTCATCTTCTAAATGTACCCTGCTTCAACTCTCCTTCTCAGACTTCTGCTCAAGTTCTTCTCCCTGCCTTGAATTCCCTCCTTCCCTAGCTTCATTAGAGAAAACAACTCTCACCATCTTCACAGTTCTCCTAAAATCCTACTTCTTCTGAGAAGCCTTTCCTGGTTATTTCTCAACATCCCAGTTGCATACCCACAACCCCACATTAAGCGTTTTTATATTTCATTTTTATCCTCAACAATTGTGTACATATGCAGTAACGTAATTACTTATTCAATTTTTCCCTTCCTAATACATTTGCACTATTTCTTGCTATGTCCATGTTCTATATGGAGAAGCAGCGTGGCTCAGTGGAAAGAGCACGGGCTTTGGAGTCAGGGCTCATGAGTTCGAATCCCAGCTCTGCCACTTGTCGGCTGTGTGACTGTGGGCAAGTCACTTCACTTCTCTGCGCCTCAGTTCCCTCATCTGTAAAATGGGGATTAAGACTGTGAGCCCCACGTGGGACAACCTGATTCCCCTATGTCTACCCCAGCGCTTAGAACAGTGCTCGGTACATAGTAAGCGCTTAACAAATACCAACATTATTATATCTGATCTTTCTAATTCATTTTATGCCTATATACTCCATTAGATTATTAGCCACTCCAGGGCTGTGATCTTGTGCCTTGCTTTATAGTACTCTCCTAAGGCCTGTGGGAGTCAATCAAGAAATCAATCGAATAAATTTATTGAATGCTCACTGTGCAGAACACTGTACTAAGTGCTTGGGAGAGTAATAATAATAATAATAATTATGGTACTTGTTAAGTGCTTACTTTGTGCCAAGCACTGTTCTCAACACTGGTTTTGATACAGGGTAGTCAGGTTGTCCCATGTGGGGCTCACACTTTTAATCCCCATTTTACAGATGAGGTAACTCAGACACAGAGAAGTTAAGTCACTTGCCCAAGATCACACAGCAGACAAGTGGCAGAGGCAGAATTAGAACTCACGATCTCTGTCTCCCAAGCCCAGGCTCTTGCACTAAGTCACGCTGCTTGACAGAGTTGGTAGATACATCCCCTGTCCATAAGAAGCTTACAACTTAGAGATAGAATTTAATATAAATAAATCATTTATATTATATAATTTACAGATGGGTACACAGTTCATGTGGGATTGAGGGTGGAGCGAATACCCAAACAGCAAATCATAGACCCAAGTGCAATGACGACATAGAAGGGAGATGGGGCTGGGGAAAAGAGGGTGTAACTGGGGACAGCCTCTAAGTCTTCCTCAGAACCTCCTTTGAGAAATACCAGTAAGAACAGTAGCAGAGGCCTTTCAGCCTCTGGTTGCTGACAGTCAGAAGAGTGGGGGACTTTGGCTTTGTCTCCATCTGCTCTTCCACATCTCTGCTACCAAGCTTCTGTCCAAAAAGCCAGCTGCACGAGATCCTGGGATGGGATGCTGGACATTCATGAAATACAGTACACTGTTATCAACCTGTTTTTCTTTAAGTCTTCATTCTATTTTGTTGCTACATTTTCATAGCACTTTCTTCTATTTAAAGTTTCAGCTGTAATGTGCTTGTGCTGTGAAGTCTGAATGTGTGGGTGAAGGAATTGGTTATATAATCATTCATCTGCTATAGCACATGAATCGTATTATTATGCTAACATATCATCCTCGATGCGCCCATGATCTAAACAGTTGCAGCTCGGCATCCCGTCGACTATCTCATTGTACGGCGCATAGAAACCACATCAGCCATTCTAGAGAGCAGACTGGTCTACCATGCCATCGAAAAGAGGCCTCCGTACTGCCAAGATGGGCTCAATGTTAGCCTTCTGGAAAACAAAAGCCCTGCAAGGAAGCAGTTCTGTAGTATAATTACAACAACCCGGTTGGAACATAGACACCAAGGTCAAATCAAAACCACCCCAGAAAACACAGTGATGACCAATGTTATACAAAAACATATCCAACAGCATGGTATGAAGAAAATGGACAAGACTAGATAAAATCACCGAGGCGGTTTTGTTGCTAATGACAAAGAGATAGAATGTCCTTTAACAGCCAAAACAAATGGATCAGTAGCACCTTGCAATATATCACTGTATGAAAAGAAGCTTGGCCTATTGGCAAGAGCATAGCTTGGGAATTAGAGGCATGGATTCTAATCGGGGCTTCGCCGCTTGTCTGCTGTGTGACCTTGGGCAAGCCGCTTAACTTCTCTGTGCCTCAGTTCCCTCATCTGCAAACTCCCTGTCCCACATGGGGCTCACAGTCTCAATATCCATTTTACAGATAAGGGAACTGAGGGCCACAGAAGTGAAGTGACTTGCCCAAGGTCTCACAGCAGACAAGTGGCGGAGCCGAGATTAGAAACCTCGACCTCTGACTCGCAGGCTCATGCTCTTGCTACTAGGCCATGCTGCTTCTCTAAGCATTAAATATGCACTGGATTAAGACTGTGAGCTCCACGTGGGAAAAGACCAGAGGTAGGGAGGTCAGTGAGGAGGCCGATGCAGTAGTCAAGGTGGAATAGGATAAATGATTTGATCAGCATAGTAGCTTTCCGGAAAGGACAGATTTTGACAGTTAAGGACATAGCCTTACACTCTGATGCTTCTCCAGTTTATTTTAGTGTCTGTATCTTTCTCTAGATTGCAAATTCCTAGAGGCAGAGATCAAGTGTACCAACTCTATTGTACTCTCCCAGGCACATTATACTAAGTGCTCAATAAAACTCATTGTTTGATTGATTGCCTGGTTAGAGAAAAGAGGCTTATTTGGGTCACTGAGAGACAACTTTCTTGTTATCCTTCAGAGAATGGGACTATGTAATTTTCACCTGTGTGGTTTTTTTTGAGTTTTTAGAACAGTTCTTTGTGTTCAGTAGGCACTTGGTAAATATTTCTACCCCTGTTTTCTATGTCTTTGTCTATTCTTGTATCACTGGTTGATATATTGACTAATTAGCAGAATTTGGTAACAGTACCAAGTTGATAATTAAAACATTTTGTTAGGTAAAGGGCATCCTAACCTTAGCTGGTTCATAAAGATGTTTATTTCCAGGATTATCATCAACTATAGAATTGCGCCATATCTACAAAATGATTCATGTCCACCAGTATGCTTTCTTACATTTGTGAATGTAAGGAATTAACATCTGCACTTTGCTCAAGTTACTGATCTACAGGACAAGTGACTGGCTTTTAAAGAAGCCCTTCCAATAGGTCATGGGAGATAGACTTTTTGTAGAGTCTTTTGGCTGAGAAAAACACGGTAACAGAACAAGAAAGGTCAGAAATGTCATAATAATAATAATAATGTTGGTATTTGTTAAGCGCTTACTATGTGCCGAGCACTGTTCTAAGCGCTGGGGTAGACACAGGGGAATCAGGTTGTCCCACGTGGGGCTCACAGTCTTAATCCCCATTTTACAGATGAGGTAACTGAGGCACCGAGAAGTTAAGTGACTTGCCCAAAGTCACACAGCTGACAAGTGGCTGAGCCGGAATTCGAACCCATGACCTCTGACTCCAAAGCCCGTGTTCTTTCCACCGAGCCACGCTGCTTCTCTAGCCACGCTGCTTCTCTTTGTCATGAACAAAGGAGAGGATGATGTCAGTAGTTAGTTCATTCATTCATTCATTCATTTATTCAGAATTTATTAAGCATCTGTGGTCTAGCGACTCTATTAGTATTGAATGAATGAATGAATTAGCTCCTTCATAAAATCCTTATAGCCAATGGCCAGTAGTTTTAGTTTTATGAAGAGGAAAATAATAATAATAATAATAATAATAATGGTATTTAAGTGCTTACTATTTGCCAAGCACTGTTCTAAGCACTGGGGTAGATACAAAGTAATCAGGTTGTCCCTCGTGGGGCTCGCAGTCTTAATCCTCATTTTACAGATGAGATCTGAGTCACAGAGAAGTTAAGTGACTTGCACAAGGTCACACAGAAGACAAGTGGAGGAGCTGGGATTAGAACCCCCATCCTATGACTCCCAAGCCCGTGCTCTTTCCACTAAGCCACTCTGCTTCTCATGGGTAACAAGCGGTGGATTTTTAGGAATGGAGGGATGCATAGTGAATGGCATTTTAGGAAAATTAACTCATTCAGGACAGTTTAAGTTAGCCTGAAGAAGGGAGAATAGTTCAGCCAAATTCAAGAGTAAAGCATTAGAACAGAACTTTGTTGTGGGCAGTTCTAATTATAGGTAACAGGAGTTCAAAGCAAATTCAAGGACTGGTTTATCAAATTCTGAGTGAATTAGAATAGCAAGTAGGGTAATAAAATTTCTGAATTTAATATACAACCAAAGACAGTGTGTTTCAAGCAGCTGTAATGATAAAAGATCTTGGAAGTCTTTAATTAGTAGTAGAAAAAAATGGATAGCTGGAAGTAGATCAATCCATCTATCAATCAATAGTGAGAGCTTAGTCTGTGCAGACCACCATATTAAGCACTTAGGAGAGTACAACAGAAGCAACAGATGTCCTCAAGAAGCTACTTTGTACTCTGCATACATCTGTCAAATGCAAAGCTCTAAACTTATCTTTCAAATGTTAATGGTTCTTTATATACATAGAGTGTACCTATTTCGTGATTTGGTCAGAGCAGTCCCCCTCACCCCCACTCCCCAAAGCCATGGCTTTTGGGCTCCAAATTCCAGGTTGTTAATCCTTTCCTTCTTTCGGTTTTCTACCTCGTCCATCTAAAAGTCAGAAGGGATGAGACTGTAGAGGGAAGAGAGGATTTGTAGCCCACTGGAGTTCCTGATGCTGAAGGAAGTCTAAGAGGATTCTGGGCCTTCTCAGAAGGTTTCAAGAGCATATCCAGAATCCTTTAATGAATGGTACAACTTTGGCTACTCAGGATGTAAAGTATGGACAAGACTAGGAAGACAGAGACAACCAGAAGCAATGGATTTTCAGGATTATCCCTGTCAAACTGGACTATCAGGTTATCCTGCATATAAGTGATCTTTTAAAATTATAAAAGCTATTTTGTATCTTCACAGCCTGTCAATTAGGCATATACTGTGGAACACTACCAACACATTGGGAGTTTCCCAGAGGTTGGAGGGTGTGATTTTTTTCACCTTCAGCCAACCTGTTCAATCTGATGCTATTCAAATCTTCCCCAGATCCCTTCCTTTTGAGAGGACATCAAATACCTAGGCTTCTGCTGTGCATTAAATTCTGTTATCTACTTGCCCTTTCTAAATTCTGATGACAGAATCTGACTGACTGTCCTTGAATTTGCTTCAGTTTTTCTTTTTGCTAAATCAAAATCATTGGCTGATTAAAGATCAGATTGAAATTAAATTTCTATTTGTGGTTGTCATCAGTAAAGTAGAAAGGCCTACTGATGCCCAAAAGAAGTAAAGCTTATTAGCTGTTCGATATTGCTCCTTTGAGTTTCCCTTTGGAATCTTTACTAAGCATGAAACCATTTGCTTTTGAATTTGCTAGTTGAAAAAGAAAATTGGTCTATTTCAAACCCCAAACTTCTTTTCCCATCTTTATGATAGACTTGTTGAGAAGAAAAATTGGTTATCATTAGCCAATAGAGCACAATCTAATAGTTTACATCGGCAGTAATTTGGGCATAGATTTCATCCTCTTTTCCTTGCCCTGTGCCTTTGGTAAGCTGCTTTTAAGAGAGTATGATTTGCTTATATTCACAATGTAAGATCTAGGTTATAAGCAATTTTTTAATGGTAGAATATGCTAATTCTTAAAGATTGTATTTTTTCATTGAATTTTAAATTCAACACTTTAAACATTTTTATATTTGTTAGGACCAACTTTGATAAATTTAATTCTGCAGTCAAGGCCCTGAAACATGGTAAAATCCACAGGGAGATCTGATGGCATTATGCAGAAACCTCCAAGCATGGGGGAGGTCTAGTGATCAGACTTTGGCAGAGGCTCTTCCTCAACATAGACCAAGGGCCTGTGAGTCAAAATGACCTGGCTTCTAGTACTGGTTCTCCCATTTGTCTGCTGTGTGACCTTGGACAAGTCACTTAATCTATCTGTGCTTCAGTTATCTCATCTGTAAAATTGGGATTAAGTCTGTGAGTTCCATGTTGGATAGGGACTGTGTCCAACCTGATTACCTACCCCAGAGCTTAATATAGTGGCTGGGACATACTAACAGTAATAATAATAATAAATTATGGTATTTGTTAAGTCTTTCTGTATGCAAGTTACTGTACTAAGTGCTGGGGTGGTATAGGCGAATCAAGTTGGACAGAGTCCTTGTCCCACATGGGGTTCCCTGTCTCAATTCTCATTTTACAGGTGAGGTAACAGGCACGGAGAAGTGAAGTGATTTGCCCAAGGTCACACACAGCAGATAAGTGGCAGACCGGGATTAGAATCCAAGACCTCTGACTCCCAGGCCCGTACTCTATATAGTACATCATGCTGCTTCTCTAAGCACTTAACAAATACTATGAAAAAATTGAATGTTGAAGAAATGCCAGAAGTTTTAAAGATGCAACCAACATTTTTATGGAGGAAACTGAGATGGGTGACAGTGGAACTTTTTTTTATAGTATGTGTTAAAAGCTATTATGTACCAGGCACTATATTAAGGTCTGGAGTAAACACAAGTTAATTAGGTTGAACACAGTCCCTGTCCCACAGAGGGCTCCCAGTCTTAATCCTGGGAATTCCTATGGCTCCCCATTGCCATGCTGGCAAGATCAAAGTCAGAATCCTCTTATGCAAGTCTAATGAAAAATATCGTAGAGTTGTCCTTTGGTTCAAAAAGACCCTGCTGTCGTTGAGTGTGCATCCATGTGTGAGAGTCAATGGAAAATAATTTCTTGTACATTTCCACCCTGTGCCCAGCAGGATAATCAATGATATTTACTGAGCACTTACTTGTGCAGAGCACTCTACTAAGCATTTACTGTACTTAGGTCTTAAGCAAGAACTATGGTTTCATGGGATAAGGCAGCACCATAAGACAGCTATCTACCTCTGGTAGAATAAAAGGCCTGATCTCAGAATAACAATGATAATGATTTGTGTTATCTTTTAAGCATTTACTATGAGTTATGTACCACAGTAAGCACTGGGGAACATACAAGATAATCAGGTCAGACAAAGTCCCTGTCTCCCACAGAGTTAGTCTAAGTAGGAGGGCACTGAATCCCATTTTACAGATGAGGGAGCTGAGGCACAGAAAGGTTAAATGACTTGCCCAAGGTCACGCAGCAGGATTGCCAGGATCCTGCTTGTTCTACTAGGTTAGTTTGCTTCATATTTGAAAAACAATTTAATCACAGTCACTGCTCCAGTGAGGAAACAAAACTTGGTGCATTCAGCACCCAACACTGTAAGTTTTCCCTTCCACCAACCAGTGGTGCAATATCAACTCCACAGTTGACTAGCCCATATATTGCTAGTGGTACTCCATTTGTGCCCCTCTCAGGGTCATGTCTGGAGGTTCCCACCTGTGCTGGGCAGCAGTGACATGGGAGAGAGTCAAGTGCGAAAACTCAAGTTTACTGCATGAAAAGAGGTGATGGAAAATTCCTTCCATAATTTTACCAAGAAACTCTGTGGAGACACTACCAGAACAATTGGAGATGGAGGTGGAGTGTTCTGGGAGAGCTATGTCCATGGCATTGGTATGGATCAGAGACGACTCGGAGGCGTAAGACAAGACTCCATTTCTGAGAAATGCCTTTTCTCACTGTTAGGGAGCCCAGTATGAATTTGATCCCCAAATTTAGCTCTCCAGTCCTGACCTCTCTCCTTCTTTCAGGCTCACATTTCGTCCTGTTTTCAAGACACTTCTACATGGATGCCCACCGAGACCTCAAATTAAACATGCCCAAAGTGGGGTGAGTGTTAATGTCTTGCAACCCTCAGCCCAAAATGTACAATTCACCTATTGGCAGTTAATTACCACAGGGCCTATAGATAAAAGGTATGGCAAGTGATACTCCAGGTTGGGAAAGGGTTAGCATGTTTGGAAACATTAAATAAACAAGATTCAAAATTTTACTGTTACCTCTATATATTTCTAACTAGTAAATGCCAGTGTGAATACATAATATTGATTTTGTTAGTCTTATGTTGCAATATTTTTACATCTTATACCACTTTTAGATGCAGTTTCCATTAAAACAAAATATCAGGTTAAAGGTTATTTTTGTGACACTGCACAAGAAAAAAGTTCTGCTAAGGAGATCTTGTGAAAGAAACTTAAACCCTAAATGGTAAAAGCAAATCCATTTAATTTACTTTTCAAAGCACAAAATTAACTCAGTTAAAATGTATGGTACACAACGTCCCCATGGGCTAATCTTATGTTTGATCTTCAGTATTTTTATACGATCGGAAATAATACAATGCATTTTTCAGGGCATATTATCTTGACAAAAATTAATAATAAAAAAGCCAGATGTTAGCACATCAACTCTGCTACTGTTTAGTCAACTGTCCATTTATTAACCAAATGATCCACTAAAGGCTGTCTGTTTGGATCTAATTGGAGTGGCATCCTAAGTTCTAATAGATGGTGCTGCAACAGGAAAAGGTTCTAATAGAGGAGTCTTTATCAACCTCCTCACTTATCTCTCTGCTTCCAGTTTCTTCCCTCTTCAGCCCTTACTTCTCTCTTTTACCCAGATCATTTTTCTAAATGTCTTTTTGGCAACTCGTCTTCCTAATCCTCAAAATCTTCCCGTGCTTATAATAATGTTGCTATTTGTTAAGCACTTACTATGTGCAGAGCACTGTTCTAAGCGCTGGGGTAGATAAGGGTAATCAGGTTGTCCCACGTGAGGCTCACAGTCTTAATCCCCATTTTACATATGAGGTAACTAAGGCACAGAGAAGTTAAGTGACTTGCCCTCTGTCACACAGCTGACAAGCGGCAGAGCTGGGATTCGAACCCATGACTTCTGACTCCCAAGCCTATGCTCTTTCCACTGAGCCACGCTGCTTCTCTAAGCATCTAACCATCAGGCAGAAAGCCCAGCCATTGGCTTTAAGGCATACTCAATCAGCTCTCTCCTAATATTCACTCTCTCCTCTTTCTACATCAGCTCTTACTCTGCTTCATTCAAGTCAATTTACTCACTGTGCCTTTGTGCAAATCCTCTCCGCCATCTACTACTCCCTTCCGCTACATATCCTTCAGACCACATCTTTCTCCATCTTAAAAGCCCTTATGAAAGATGATTAACCTCTAATCTCTCCATTTCATATAATTCAAATGCAAAACCTAAGCATTAAGTACTTACAAAACTCCTTAATACTTATGAACGTATCTTATATGATCTAATTACTTCTTCTTTAATGGTCACTTATTTAAGTGCCTTCTCCCATCTAGATTGTTAGTGAGAAGTGGCACTGACTAATGGAAAGACTCCAGGACTGGGAATCAAGAGACCTGGGTTCTAGTCTCAGTTCTGCCAGTTGTCTGCTATGTGACTTTTGGATAATAACTTAAATTATCTGTGCTAAAGTTTCCTCATCGGTAAAATGAGGGCTAACTATGTGTTTCCCCTCACCCTCAAACCTTGAGCCCTAGTGAGACAGGAATTGTATCTGATTTGATTACTGATGCTTGACACAAAAATGCTTAGAGGACAGGGATCATGTAGTCTTGTTGTGGGCAGGGAATATGTCTGTTAATTGTTATATTCAACTCTCCCGAGCCATTAATACTGTGCTTTGCCCACAGTAATTGCTCCATAAATGTGATTGAAATATATGCTAACTCTATCCTACTTTCCCAAGTGTTTAAAAGTGTTCTGCACACAGTAGGCCCTCAGTAAAATTCACCCACAGACTGCATTAATTGAAAAGGGATGCATGTGGTCCCTATGTTGGCTTGGTATACAGGCTAAAATCCAGGTATAAGTCAAATGTTTCACAGATACTAACCTTGGGAGCTCTGGTTAGGAGTATAGTTAGTGCAGCTCATTTCTCTCCAACTCTGAATGGCCTGACTCTCTAACCCAGTATGTTTGAGTTTGGGGATTATCAGTTGGTTGGTTTTGATATAAATTTTGTTTTGAAGTTGAATTTTCTGGTATTTGCTGTCAGGGAACCTACCTCCAGATGTTTAATTTTAGTCAATTTGCATGCCATATGTCAAAGAAAGGTGTATACTCATATCCTGAAATGTGTACTTACAAAAACACCTGAGACCATAATGGAAATACCAAATCATATTACATTAGCATTTTACTTAAATGTATTTTTCTAAGATAAGAAGATGACAGAATGATATTCAAGTGACCCAACTCTAAATGAAAAAAACATAGATATTGTTCTTGAACTGGTAACTTGGTACTGTAGAATATTACCATCCTCAAAATGGAATTCTTTTTCCATAGATCAACTTCAAGGTATAGATTTTTGATGGCTTATCAAGTTAGGAGACACAGTTACTTGGAGCATATTTAGATGCCTAAAATCCATTTCTATTTTTGAAGTATTTTATATCATTTTATAATGCATCAGGGAATGTCTTTGACTCTACAGCTAACCTTTCCATAGTTATAGTTCAAGAGAGAGTGGTGAGCCATTCACAGGAGATTCAAACTGTGTGAGAAATTTTTAGAAGAACTTGTTTACCAAAAGGAAGCCAGGCTCAAGCCGAAAGGACAACATACATACTAAAAATCATCAATATTTCATATTTTTACTGAGAAACTGAGATCAGTCCCTCTCCCCTCCCTCTGACTCTTTGAGCAAAGACCATTAAGAACACACAGAAGTGCTTAATTGAATTTTATAGGAGGTTTCCCCATTAACATTAATTAAGGTCTCCCCAGGCTCTGGAAACCTTGCTTAGCAGGTGGGGTTTTCTACATTCGCATCTGTAACTTACATGAGGAAAACCGCTGTTCTATATTAGGAAGTTCAGTTGAGGCTTCTGAATGCTGCCAAGGGAGAATGCTGGTCTAGTTGTGATGCCTTGCACTCTTTCTGACAGAGGATAATGATGGAAGCTTCATTTTTTATATGATTTTGTCCATAGTTATAATTCTACTGAATAATTTGTTCACTGCAGCTGAATCCCTTCAGTTAGACTTCTACAGAAAATACAGAATATTCCAATTCTGAATCATGAGGTCTCAGACTCTTTTTCTTGCTGAACTCTCATGCAAGACAGAATGCATTTCATGTATTGAATTTTGTGCAAAATAGAAAAAATGTGCACTCCGTGCTAGAGGTACTAAAAGATTCTACGGAAATAATCTTTGCAATGTTTTACCTTCCAAAAACACAGAAAAGGGAGAAGAAATAGAGAAATTACCTACTAGGATTTTTAGTAACCAAAGAAATTGCTCATGTTGCCAGGAAATATTTTTCATTTATGGAAAAGGAGGAAAGACAAAGTATCCTACATCACGACATCTGAGCCTGGCGGCAGGGACAGTGTTTAGGTCTGCAGGGATCACAAGCTCCTTTTGGCTGGAAACATATCTACTGACTCTGTTGCATTATCTTCGTCGAAGCACTTAGTACACTGGTCCATAAAAATTTCTCTAGTAGTGCTTGGCATGTAATAAGTGCTTAACACATAAAACAATGATAGTAATGCTTATTAGTATCATTATACGTCTTAACCACAGGAAAATTAAGGTATGTAGAGGAAAGGTAAGGGTAGCAGATGGTCTGTCCTGAGCCATGAAGATGGATGAACAGAAGGGAAATCATCAAATAGTTCTTCCAAGAGCCCGGTCCTCTTGTCAGAGACAGAATACTGAGCAGGACAGACCATTACTTTCACCGTGTAATAACATTCCTCATGTTTCTGTTCCTACACTTTCATTTGCCCTTCTGTGAGATTACTTTTTTTCCACTCAAGAAGCTGATCTGATTTGGGTTGCATTACAATGCAGTCTTTCTAAGTGGAACACAAGATAGCACACAACTACAAATTATTCCTTCCAAGCTGTGACCTAGTTAATTACCTTTTCAAAAACCATTTGTCTTTGTGGTGGTAGGGCTTTTTAAATGCTCCTTTTTTTTCCCCACAAAAATGTCATTTCTATGAACATCAAAGCCCAACTGGAAAGCTAGCCTAGCAGGACTGAAGGATTTTGCACCTTAATCTGCTCTGAGAACAGCAGCACATTGTGCAATGTGGAAAGGAATTCAGGTATATTAGGTGTTGTTTTTTTCTTTAAGATTGTTTCTCCCTGCTAAAAAGCCACCTCATCTCTACGAAGAGCAAACTAATCTGACTTTCCTAGGATCAAGACAATCTAGACATAAACTGAGGTAGAAGAAATGCCTGTCACATTCCTTTGTTCATTTTCTTTTACGAGAACGGATCATGGCAAAAATCTTGCCTGTAGCCCCACTCCTTGGATTGACCGTAGGTTTGCTGACTGACATAGAGAAGCTTTCACTGGTCTGTAAAACATTTCCCTGCAAGGGTAGTTCCAAACGATCCACTTCTTCAAATGGTAAGAAGCCATATGGCATTTCAAAATGTCCATATATAATAATAATTATAATAATATTTGTGAAGCAATTACTATGTGCCAAGTACTATTCTAAGTGCTGGGGTAGCTCCAAGGTAATCAGTTCGTCCCATGTGGGGCTCCCAGTTTTAATCCCCATTTCACAGATGAGGTAACTGAGGCACAGAGAAGTGTAGTGGCTTGCCCCTAGGTCACACAGCAGATGAGGGGTGGTCAGGATTAGAACCCACATCCTCTGACTCACAAACCCATGCTCTTTCCATTAAGCCAGCACTGCTCTCTCCCATTCCTTTTCTCTTTTCAAATTAAATTAATCCCGATCCAACCTTCTTCTGCTTTCAGGAGGTTAGAAACTTTCTTAATGTCTTTTTCTCACATGTGCATCTAGTTTCATTTTGTCTTTACTTAATTCTATATGTTTAATGGATGGCAGAACGTGCAATCTAGTCATAATTTGATAGTTCTTAGGAAATTGGAACAGGAATCCATAAAAAAATATAATTTTCATTATCTTAGGCCGCTCATCCATTATTGCCCAAAATTTTTTGGAAATAATTAATGACTCCTGATTGCTTAGAAGAGGTTTAGCAACTCCTGCACAGAGATGATTGTGCTCTGGAAACAAATATACAATGTGTGAATACTTATGAACTTCTAAAAACTAAGGCCCAGTGATCTAGCAATTACCTTGAGAGATTAGGCTATGCTTGCAAGGCCAATATAGAACTAGCTTTTTTTTAATGGTAATTTTTAAGCACTTACTGTGTGCCAGATTCTGTACCAAGTTATGGGGTAGGATACCACGAACCACATGTGGCTCACAGTCTTGATCCAATTTTACAGATAAGGAAACAGGCACAGAGAAGTGACTTGTCCAAGGTCACATAGCAGACAAACGGAGGAGGAGGGATTACAACCCGGCTCCCCTGACTCCTAGGCCCATGATCTTCTCATCAGACCACACTGCTTCTCATTTACCTTGTGATAAAGAGCTGAATGTCACGGATTTTTATTATATGGGTTGCACGTTATCCTGTGATATATGAATCGTGCTTCACAAACTGAATCAATGAAGCCGGCCCCAGCTTTGCTTGTTGTGGTAGGGAATGTGTCTACCAGCTCTGTTATGTTAGAGTCTACCAAGCACTTAGTACAGTGCTCTGCATAGAGTAAGCGCTCAATAACTATGAATGATTGATTGATTTGGAAGCTCACCAGGCAGATATAGGCCCCAACTTGAATCTCTGGTCAGCCCCAAGTCTTCAGAGCATTCTTAGCTTGCAATTTTAATTTAAATGCCTGTGAGGGCTTGACTTTCAAAGGTAACATATCTGAAGAGCATCTCCACCAGCAACAGTCACTCAATATCAAAAGACAACTCAGGTACACAGCAACAAGAAATTGTATTAAAGTCAGTGATTTAGCAGCACAGCAGTGCCTATTACTTCATACCTTCACTGGACAGAAGATGTGCACTGAATCAATACACTAGGTTGCCAAACAACTGTTGAAGGTGAAATTGAATCAAGGAGAGTAACAAAATTGTTCTAAACATGGAATGAAACATGGCCTGAAGCAATGTGCTCTGGCTGTGAAAGGATAGGAGGCAGCAGTGACCCACAGATCAGCTTTGCTGGCAGCAATCCAGAATAGGGTGACTATTTCAAAGCAAAGATTTCAGGAAAAATGCAATCCACAAGATGAAATTCAAGGTCACACTGGATGTTAAGGAGCAAATACAGAGCTTTATACATGCACTTTGAAGGTATTTTGCATCAAACATCCATTTTAGCCATGCTTAGGACTTAAATTTTCACCTCCCTCAATACCCTTTCTCTCTCTTTCTCTCTCTCTCTCTTTCTCTCCCCCTCCCTCTCTTCTTCCCTCTTTTTTATCTATCTTACTTTCTCCCATCTCTCTCTTCCTCCTTCCTTCTCTTTCTTTCTCCTCTTTCCTTCTATTTCTCTGGTTCTATCTATTGGGGTTATTGTAATTTAGATGCTAACAATAAAATTACCCTTATCTAGAGGAAAGGGGTCAGTATAATTTAGTTATAACTGTCTAATGATTTTTTTCCATATATGCCCAAAGTAGAACGATTCTGTATTGTATTTGTATTTGTAAATGCTTAATGTTGTGATGAAGAATGCAAATATAAAAAATACAAATACTTTTCTATCTTCCTTAAATTTAAAGTTTTCACAAATAATCTTAAAGGAAATTATGAAAATTTATAAATGAAATATAATAAGACTGATGGATTAGTTGGATAGTGTGGGTAATAAATAGTATTGCCATTTCCAATATTTTGAACTACATCATCATCATCTTCACCACCATTAATGGCATTTATTGAGTGCTTACTTTGTGCAGAGCACTGTACTAAATGCTTCGGAAAGCACAATATAACAGAATTGGTAGGCACATTCGCTGCTCGTGACAAAGTGTAGAGGGGGAGACAGACATTAGTATAAATAATTTATATTTGTATATGATTTATACCTATGTACATAAGAGTTGTAGGTTTGAGGGTGGGGTGAATATCCAATTCCCAAAGATCGCGGATCCAAGTACATAGATTACACAGAAGATGGAAGGAACTGGGGAAAAGAAGGTAATCTGGGAAAGCCTCCTGGAGGAGATAGGACCATAATAAGACTTTGAAGGCAGGACAGTGGTGGTGATCTGGCATATATGGAGGGGGAAGGAGTTCCAGGCTATAGGGAGGTCAAAGGAAAGTGGTTGGTGATGAGGTAGATGAGATCCAGGAATAATGATCAAGGTGGCAGTAGCAGAGACAGTTGTGTGGGTCAGGGCTGTAGTAGGAGATCAGTCAGACAAGGTAGGAGAGGGTGAGATGATTGAGTGCTTTAAAGTCAACAGTAAGGAGTTTGTGTTTGATGCAGAAGTGGATGTGCAACTACTGGAGGTTCTTGAGGAATAAGCAAACACGGACTGAACTCTTTTTTTTTTTTAGAGAAAAGATTCGTATAGTGGAGTGAAATATGAACTGGAGTGAGGAAAGACAAAAAGCAGGGAGGTCAGAGAGGAAGCAGATGCAATAGTCAAGGCAGGATAGGATAAGTGCTTGGATCAGCATGGTAGCAGTTTGGATGGTGAGGGAAGGGTTGATATTGAGATCTGGAGGGTGGAACATTCTCATTCAATGTTGAGAAGGAAGAACCAACAGGAACTGGTGAGAGATTAAATACGTGGGTGGAATGAGAGATATGAGTAAATGACAAAGCCACTTTGCAGGCTTATGAGAAATGAAGGATAGTGACATTGTACACAGTGATGGGAAAGATGGTGGGGGGTACAGATTTTGGGTGGGAAGATGAGGAGTTGTTTTAGGGATGTGTTTAGTTTATGGTGTTGGTGGTACATCCCAATAAAGATGTCCTGAGGGCAGGAGGAAATATGAGACTGCAGAGAAGGAGAGAGTTATATATGGAAAAGCTTTTAGAGAAGTAGCGTGGCTCAGTGGAAAGAGCCTGGGCTGCGGAGTCAGAGGTCATGGGTTCGACTCCCAGCTCTGCCACTTGTCAGCTGTGTGACTGTGGGCAAGTCACTTAACTTCTCTGTGCCTCAGTTACCTCATCTGTAAAATGGGGATTAACTGTGAGCATCACGTGGGATGACCTGATTACCCTGTATCCACCCCAGCGCTTAGAACAGTGCTCTGCACATAGTATTCATTCATTCATTCAATAGTATTTATTGAGCGCTTACTATGTGCAGAGCACTGTACTAAGCGCTTGGGATGAACAAGTCGGCAACAGATAGAGACAGTCCCTGCCATTTGACAGGCTTACAGTCTAATCGGGGGAGACAGACAGACAAGAACAATGGCAATAAACAGCGTCAAGGGGAAGAACATCTCGTAAAAACAATGGCAACTAAATAGAATCAAGGCGATGTACAATTCATTAACAAAATAAATAGGGTAACGAAAATATATACAGTTGAGCGGACGAGTACAGTGCTGTGGGGATGGGAAGGGAGAGATGGAGGAGCAGAGGGAAAAGGGGAAAATGAGGCTTTAGCTGCGGAGAGGTAAAGAGGGGATGGCAGAGGGAGTAGAGGGGGAAGAGGAGCTCAGTCTGGGAACGCCTCTTGGAGGAGGTGATTTTTAAGGAGGGTTTTGAAGAGGGAAAGAGAATCAGTTTGGCGGAGGTGAGGAGGGAGGGCGTTCCAGGACCGCGGGAGGACGTGACCCGGGGGTCGACGGCGGGATAGGCGAGACCGAGGGACGGCGAGGAGGTGGGCGGCAGAGGAGCGGAGCGTGCGGGGTGGGCGGTAGAAAGAGAGAAGGGAGGAGAGGTAGGAAGGGGCAAGGTGATGGAGAGCCTCGAAGCCTAGAGTGAGGAGTTTTTGTTTGGAGCGGAGGTCGATAGGCAACCACTGGAGTTGTTTAAGAAGGGGAGTGACATGCCCAGATCGTTTCTGCAAGAAGATGAGCCGGGCAGCGGAGTGAAGAATAGACTGGAGCGGGGCGAGAGAGGAGGAAGGGAGGTCAGAGAGAAGGCTGACAAAGTAGTCTAGCCGGGATATAACGAGAGCCCATAATAGTAAGGTAGCCGTTTGGGTGGAGAGGAAAGGGCGGATCTTGGCGATATTGTATAGGTGAAACCGGCAGGTCTTGGTAACGGATAGGATGTGTGGGGTGAATGAGAGAGATGAGTCAAGGATGACACCGAGATTGCGGGCCTGAGAGACGGGAAGGATGGTCGTGCCATCCACGGTGATAGAGAAGTCTGGGAGAGGACCGGGTTTGGGAGGGAAGATGAGGAGCTCAGTCTTGCTCATGTTGAGTTTTAGGTGGCGGGCCGACATCCAGGTGGAGACCTCCTGGAGGCAGGAGGAGATGCGAGCCTGAAGGGAGGGGGAGAGGACAGGGGCAGAGATGTAGATCTGCGTGTCATCTGCGTAGAGATGGTAGTCAAAGCCGTGAGAGCGAATGAGTTCACCGAGGGAGTGAGTGTAAATGGAGAACAGAAGAGGGCCAAGAACTGACTGACCCTTGAGGAACTCCAACAATTAAAGGATGGGAGGGGGAGGAGGCTCCAGCGAAGGAGACCGAGAATGATCGGCCAGAGAGGTAAGAGGAGAACCAGGAGAGGACAGAGTCCGTGAAGCCAAGGTGAGATAAGGTATGGAGGAGGAGGGGATGGTCGACAGTGTCAAAGGCAGCAGAGAGGTCAAGGAGGATCAGAATGGAGTAGGAGCCATTGGATTTGGCAAGAAGGAGGTCATGGGTGACCTTAGAGAGAGCAGTCTCGGTAGAGTGGAGGGGACGGAAGCCAGATTGGAGGGGGTCTAGGAGAGAATGGGAGTTAAGGAATTCTAGGCATCGATTGTAGACGACTCGTTCTAGGATTTTGGAAAGGAAGGGTAGTAGGGAGATAGGACGATAACTGGAGGGGGAAGTGGGGTCAAGAGCGGGTTTTTTTAGGATGGGGGAGATGTGGGCATGTTTGAAGGCAGAGGGGAAGGAGCCCTTGGAGATTGAGTGGTTAAAAATAGAAGTTAAGGAAGGTAGGAGGGCAGGGGCGATGGTTTTAAGAAGGTGAGAGGGAATGGGGTCCGAGGCGCAGGTGGAGGGGGTGGCACTTGCGAGGAGGGAGGAGATCTCCTCTGAGGATACTGCAGGGAAGGATGGGAAAGTAGGGGAGGGGGTTGGTGGGGGGGAGGGGAGAGGCGGAGGGGTGACTTTGGGGAGCTCAGACCTGATCGTGTTGATTTTCGTGAGGAAATAGGTGGCCAGATCATTGGGGGTGAGAGATGGGGGAGGGGGAGGAACAGGGGGCCTAAGGAGAGAGTTAAAGGTCCGGAACAATCGGCGGGGGTGACGGGCATGGGTGTCGATGAGGGAGGAGAAGAAGCTTTGCCTGGAGGAGGAGAGGGCTGAGTTAAGGCAGGAAAGGATAAATTTGAAGTGTGTGAGGTTGGCTTGGTGCTTGGACTTTCGCCAGCAGCGCTCGGCAGCTCGAGCATAGGAGCGTAGGAGGCAGACAGAGGAGGTGATCCAGGGCTGTGGGTTAGTGGAGCAAGAGCGGCGGAGGGCAAGGGGGGCGAGAGAGTCGAGATGAGTAGAGAGGGTGGAGTTGAGAGCGGAGACCTGATCGTCGAGAGTGGGAAGAGAGGACAGGGCGGCAAGGTGAGGAGAGATGCTATTGGAAAGATGGATGGGATCGAGAGAGCGGAGGTCTCTGTGGGGCAGTAGCGAAGATTTGCAGGGGGAGGGAGTGTGAGAGATGAGGCAGGTGAGAAGGTTATGGTCAGAGAGAGGGATTTCAGAGTGGGTGAGTGAGGAGATAGTGCAGCGGTAGGAGATGACGAGATCGAGGGTGTGACCGAGTCGGTGAGTGGGCACGGTATGGTGGAGGAGGAGGTCGGCAGAGTCGAGGAGGGATAGCAGGCGGGCGGCAGAGGAGTCGTCGGGCACATCCGTATGGATGTTGAAGTCTCCAAGGATCAGAGTGGGCAGAGAGAAGGAGAGAAGGAAGGTGAAAAAGGGGTCAAGGTGGTTGAAGAAGTCGGAGGTGGGACCGGGAGGGCGGTAGATGATGGCGACAAGTAACTGGAGTGGGTGGTAGAGGCGAATGATATGGGCTTCGAAGGAGGGGAAGGAGAGGGAGGGGGGAGGAAGGATAGTGCGGAAGCGGCAACGGGGCGAGAGGAGGAAGCCGACGCCTCCTCCCTTACCGGTGAGTCTGGGGGAGTGGGAGAAGGAGAGGCCTTCGCTGGAGAGAGCGGCGGCGGAGACCGTGTCCTCGGGAGAGAGCCACGTTTCCGAAAGGGCGAGGAGGAGGAGAGAGCGGGAGAGGAAAAGGTCATGGATGAAAGGTAGCTTGCCTGTAATAGAGCGGGGGTTCCAGAGGCCACACTTGAAAGTAGCTGTGGGTGCAAGGGGAGGGGGGGGGGAGGGCGGGGGGAGGGGAGGGTTTGGATGGGAAGGAGGTGGTGGGGCCCTGGACGGGGAGAGGGGGATGAGGGGTGGTGGTGGGACAAGAGGACTGGGATGGGGCATGGGTGGGGAAGAGAGAAGGGGGGAGGGGGTGAAGAGGGGGTTTGGTGGGGGGAAGAGTAGGGGGAGGGGGAAGAGGGGTAGCGCTGGTAAAGTGGGGTTCTAGGGCGGGAGAGGGGATGGGGGGAGGAGACAGAGGAGAGAGCGGGAAAGAGCTGAGCGAGAGAGGGGAAGGGGAAGGGGAGGATAGGAAGGGGCGGGAGGGGGGAGGGGGGGAGGAGGGACATGGCGAGGCCAGAGAGGTGGGTGGCAGCACTGACAACAATAAACAGTAATAAACGAAATCGGTAATATAGCAACATGATACAGTATGATACAATACAGTAGTGCTAATATAGCAACATGATACAGTATGATACAATATAGTCGTGTTAATAAAAGGGGTGATGATCAGGGTCGGGGGTAGACTTGATTAAGGGGCGACCTGATCAAATTCAAAGTCTGACGACAATAAACAATTACAAGCGAGATCGCTAATATAGCAACATGCTACAGTAAGGCACACTACAATAGTGTTAATAAGCAGGCGATGACCAGTGTCGGGGGACGAGCCGACCCTACCCGATCAGACTCCAAGTCAAGCGGCCAGCGGCCGAGAGAGTCCCAGAGCTCATGACCAAATAACCCTGTGGCGGCGGGGGGGTCCTGAGGTTGTCCGGGGTGGGTGGCGGCCATAGGCGGCGGTTAAGGTAAGGTAACATGGTGAGAACAAGGACGTCGTCGCCCGGGGCGGGGGCGGGAGAGATGAATCACCTCAAGAGGGAAGAGGGAGTGAGGCCTTCCCAAAATGGCCGCCTCAGGCAGAGTGGGGGAGCGGTTGGGGAGCACAATGTCCCCGGGCCCGAGCAGGGGGACACAATGTCCCCTGAGGACACAATGTCCTTGGGGCCGAGAAGGGGAGCACAATGTCCCCAGGATCGAGAAGGGGAGCGCAATGTCCCCAGGCCCGAGCGGGGGGGGGGAGGGGGGGTGGACTGGAAGCTGGTGGCTGGGGGTCTGCGGGGGCGAAGATCCGTAGTAAGCGCTTAACAAATACCAACATTATTATTATTATTATTCTCTGGTCTCAAAATAATTATAAGTAATTCAGTTCAGTTTGCAGTGAAAGGCTCCATTATTATGTTGTGTTTGTAAAGGTAATCACTGAGCCACCACTGTGTGCAGTATTCATTCATTCGGTCATATTTTATTGAGCGCTTACTGTGTGCAGAGCACAGTACTAAGCACTTGGAATGTATAATCCGTCAACAGAGACAATCCCTGCCCAACAACGGGCTCAGTACCCTGTACTCAATGCTTGGGAAAGTACAATAGCAAGAAAACGCATGCTCCCTGCTCCCAGGAGGTTACAATCTAATAGAAAGTTGTCTTTCAGTTGAAGACCGTAAAATGGTTTGTAAAATACGCATGTATTCTGCTAGGTGGTTGTATGTTTCCTATGGGTCTCAAAGTCGGACAAGGTGGCTCTGTTTAAGTCAGACTAAAGGGCCAAAACCTGATAAATCAGCAAAATCCTTTGAAAGCAACAGGTTATTGACTCAAGGCAATAAAATTACAAGGATAAGCAGAGATTTTAGAGGACAAAGACAAAGATTCTAATCCCTGATCTACCACTTGCCTGATGTGACATAAGGGCAAAACCCTTGACTTGGATGTGCTTTTTCTTTTATTTTATGGTATTTGTTAAGCCCAGTCTCCAAGCCAGGCACTTTTGTAAGACTTGGGGTAGATACAAAGTAATCAGAATGGACTCAGTAATTGAGGCACAGAGAAATGAAGTGACTTGCTCAAGGTCACACAGCAGATAAGTAGCAGAGCCTGGATTAGAACTCAGATCCTTCTGACTCCTAGGCCCATGCCTGTGCTCTTTCCACTAGGAAATGCAGCTTCACATTTCTAAATTGTAAAATGGGAATTAAATATTCCTCCCCTACACTGTGACTTAGAGCCTCATATGGGAAAGGGACTGTGTCTGTTACAATTCTACTGTACCTGTCCAGTGCTTGATGTTTGGCAAATAAGTGCTTAACAAATCCCACAATTATTATCATTATTATAAAAAGGCCAATGGTAAAGCTGTGATAATTTTAGGGTGGATAATTAATCAATAGAATAGGTAGAGTTGGAAGACACATTGCCTGTTAACAAAGAATTTACAGTCTAAAGGATAAAAAAGCAAGAGGAAACTCTATGGAGCACAAGACGGAACTAGAGACAACCTGTGGGAATAAGGATCACATCTTTGATGACTGACAGTTTTTTTTCCAGGGATTTAGCTATGACTGGCAATTAGCAAAAAATTGATAAAATATACCATAACACTCCAGAACAGGAAAAGACTTCAGTTCAATGTAATTCATGATTTCTCCAGGTTCTGTGTTTTTAGAATTAGTTCACTCAGGTGAATTCTGTGCAATTCCGCCAAATGGAAGATATACTGCCGTCACATTCTGCTATATGTCTGGCTGGTGCAGCTCAGTGGAAAGAGCACGGGCTTGGGAGTCAGAGGTCATGGATTTTAATCCCGTCTCCGCCACTTGTCAGCTGTGTGACTTTGGTCAAGTCAGTTAACTTCTCCGTGCCTCAGTTACCTCATCTGTAAAATGAGGATCAAGACTGTGAGCCCCAAGTGGGACAACCTGTTACCCTTGTATCTATTCCAGCGTTTAGTACAGTGCTTGGCACATAGTAAGTGCTTAACAAATATAATTATAGAGAAGCAGCGTGGCTGAATGGAAAGAGCCCAGGCTTGGTAGTCAGAGGTCATGGGTTCGAATCCCAGATCTGCCACTTGTCAGCTGAGTGACTGTGGGCAAGTCACTTAACTTCTCTGTGCCTCAGTTACCTCATCTGTAAAATGGGGATGAAGACTGTGAGCCTCACGTGGGACAACCAGATTACCCTGTATCCACCCCAGAGTTTTGAACAGTGCTCTGCACATAGTAAGCACTTAACAAATACCAACATTATTATTATTATTATCTCAATGCCTGGTATTCTTGAGTGCCATCAGTGAGATGCTACACATTTCGACAGCCGACTCTCTTATCTTCCTAAAGGTCTTTATTTAGGTGGAAAATATCAATAGGTGTAAGAGGTTGAGGGAATTAAACAGCAAGTGATGGTTCACTGGAGGGAAACTAAGCTGTAATGAGGAAATGTTAAGGATCTTTAGATTCATCAGAAACAGAAGAGAAGCAGCTTAGTCTAATGGAAAGAGAACAGGTCTGGGAGTCAGATGACCTAACTTTTAATCTCTGCTCTGCCATTTGCATGTTGAGCTATCCAGGGTGCATTTACCTGCTCTGTGCTTCAATTTTCTCAACTCTGAAATGGGGATTAAATACTGCTCTCCCTCTCACTAGGCTGTGAGCTCCAAGAGAGACAGGAATTTTTCAATCTTCCTGCACTGTATCTTCCCCAGTGCTTAGCACATAGTATGTGTTTAACAAATGATACAATTATCACTATCACAGTTGGGTTTTTTTGTTGTTGTTATTGTTCCTAACACCTGTTGCCACTGTTGGGGACAGAATACTGGGTTGAGTGGCTAATCAGTTGTTTTCAGTAAGAGTACTGCTTGTGGTCTTAAATTCCTGTATTTACTCAAAGACTATTCTTACTATTCCCAAGTTGTCTTTTTAAATTAACTTTTATCCATCTGTGATTGTTTATATTTGCTAATTCCTATAAATGATGGCATATTCATCAATTTAATTTTAGTCTTCTCTGAGAATATAACCTCTTTGAGGGCAGGGATCGCATTTTACATTTCTGCTGGTTTCTTTCCAGTGATCTGCATTTGGTAGGCACTCCAGAAATGTGATAGTTAATGGGTATCATGATGATAGGTTTTGTCATTGACAACAAACATTTGCACTTAAATACTACCTCCTTAGTTTTTAGTCTGAATGAATCCTTTGTATAAGGAGAGTCATTCCATTTTAATTGTTCCAAGCAGATTTTCTCTGTACGTGGCCTGTTCTGTAGAGTTGTTCAAGAAAAAGATACTATTGGTGAGCTGGTAGACTATATTGCTTCAAAACACTACTATTGATGGTTCTGTTCTATATTTTGAGTTAAATATGTCTTGCAATAATAATAATAACATTATTATTATTATGTGCCAAACTCTATAGTAAGCACTAGGAGAGATACAAGATAATCAGGTCTGATATGGGGATCACAGTCCAGGTAAAAGGGAGAAAAGGCATTCAATCCCCATTTGTCAGAACTGAGACACAGAGAAGTTAAATGAGCTGCCCAGGGTCACAGAGCAGACACGTGATAGAGGCAGGATTAGAACCCAGGTCCTCTGACTCCCAAGTCAGTGCTCTTTCTGCTAGGCAATGCTCCTTCTCCTAAGTGATGCTGCAGTCAGAGGATGGCTCAGTGATAAAATTTCTCCTCTTTTACACTGTAAGCTTGTTGTGTGCAGGGAACGTATCTGTTATATTGTCATGTTTTACTCTGCCAAATGCTTAGTACAATGCTGTGCACACAGTAAATGCTCAATAAATAAGATTGATTGACTAATTGATCAGTCAAATCAATGGTGTTTATTGAGTGCTTACTGTGTAGAGAGCACCCTATGAAGTGCTTAGTAACATTCAACAGAGTTGATATGTTTTCTACGCACTATCCAGGAAACAAGATATGTCATTTGGAGTTTAGACAACACTACTACTCTGTAGCCCTTCAGCTTCTGGAGTTTATTGACACCTGCTATTCCAACGCCCAACCAAAAAATGTTGACCTCCTTTGTTCAATCATTTATTTCTTTGTCAATGAGACCATTCTTAAATTCTGAGTTCCCTAGTTAACTCATATCAGCAGTAGGCTGCAACTCCAAGCTGCTGGGGAAAAAATATTTGTATGTGAATAGGATTCCCCAAGTGTAAGGTAGCTATTTTCTTCACATTTGGCATCAGTAGACAGTTCTGGGTCTGTTAGGTTTGAGACATTGGGGTTGATTACCGCATCAGAATAAAAGATAATTCCCAGATTACAACCTCCAGGAATTCTCTAGAGCTTTGAGTTAGAATTTGAACTCCTAACTACTGCTCTCTGGTTTTGTGAGAATCAAATTTTAATGAAACAAGCAGAGCCAAAAACCTCCCAGAGTCACAGAATGCAAATGATTCAGTGAGAATCTAATTGTCAAAGCAAGGAACATTCACAGTTGTACAGTTACCTATCCTGCTGATCAGGGCCTCTCCTATGACATTGTGCCACCCCCTGCTCATTTCTCCAGGTGTCCAGCTCTCTTAAAAATAAAAAAATAAAAAGTCATAAGAGGGTAGAAAAGGAGTAGGAGTTGCTGGGACAATTAAAGGAAAGGAAAATAGGAAAGAAAAAAATTTAGGTAATCCCAGTCTTCATCAGAGGATGGGAATGAGCCATGAGTGAAGGTGGGGAGGAGAGACAAGACGATGTGGTGAGACATCGGAGGAGACACAGGAGGAACCTGTAAAGTGTGGGGAATTCAACAAGGGTGGAGTGTGGATATATGGGAATGCAGGGACTCGGTGCATGATGAGAAAGTTTGGGGGTGGGGTAGGGTCAAAGATCTGCAAACTGGTTTAAACAATGATTAAACCTTCACTCAAATTTACAGTGACCTACTTCTAGATTATTTCAATTTAGATACTCCATTTTTGACTTGTTCCATAATCCTTTCTGTCTTCTGGGCCTCTCCTTTGGCTTTATAGTTACAATAGCTAGCAGTGCCCTGACCACACACATTTACCCATGATCTGTGACAGGCAGAGAGAGATGGCTGTCAAGGGTCACGATGCTTTCAGATGATTTTTTTCTCTACTATCACAAGAGGTTGAACAAAACAGCATTAAAGCCCTGTGCTATGTCTGATTTCCATGGACTGATATAATGAACCACTCAGATTTAAATAGCAAATTTTGTAGAGCTTGTTTTATTCTGCAAATGCAGCTAGGAAATTGGTTTGTATAATTTGTTGAAGACTTCTAAAGCCACAAATGTCGGGGGAGTCTCTGGGGAGGCAGGAAGGTTCCCTTTGTACTGAACTTCCCAAATAAAAGACATGCCAAGGACTCTGCAGTATTCGGTCTAATCATTTCCTGTCAAAATTCACCATGCAATTTTCCTCCATCAGGAAATTCTCCTCTGCAGTAAAAGTTATTCAATTGTTCATTTTGTCTCTGGACAGTGTTTTAGGAGAAACGTTAGGCAGACCAAAGGAGCGGTTATTTAAGAATGAAACATTAAATAATTACACTGAAATATGTAGAGAAAAAATGCTTTTTGTAATTTGCTGAAACTGTAACATTCAATGACACGCATCACAGTATGCAATGCAGTGTTGAATATATTTAAGTGTTGTATATAAATGTCAACCCCATTATTCATTTTCAGTGTAAAATGCATTTAATAGTAGCTCTATCTCATCACCAACCTCGAGAAAAAAAGTGAGAAGGCTGACCATGGCAACTAGCATAACATTTTACCCCTCGCATTTGTGGCAAATCCTAGCCAGAGTCCTCCTGAAGCAAGTACAAGCCCCGTGCCCCAAATATTAATCAGTACTATTTTAATTTTAGTGTTTTGTTAATGGTATTTAAATGCTGTTCTAAGCTCTGGGGTAGATACAAAGTAATCAGGTTGGTCATAGTCCAGAGTCTTACAGTCTTAATCCTCATTTTACAGATGAGGCACAAAGAAGTTCAGTGACTTCCCCAAGGTCATACTGCATACAAAGTGGTGGAGCAGGGATTAGAACCCAAGTCCCTCTAACTCCCAGTACCATTAGGCCATGCTGCTTCACTTTGGTTCTCTCATTTTGAGATAACATTGCCAAGTTCACCCCAGTTCAAGCATGGTGTTTTAGATCATACTAGCAAATTTGACATCATTAGTATGTCTAGGCTCTGGACCTGAAAAGTTTATCAAGATCCTAAAACTGTTCTACAGTGATTTAGGTTGTTATTGTAGAACCATTTTTTTTCCTTTGTTCAGAGAACTATATTGAAATAGAGGTATATATCAAAATTTAGCAGGATATGATTTTCATGGCATGCTGTTCATTTGCCCATTTGTATCTGTTTCACGATTTGAGAGGAAAAGTAATTTGGTAATCAGGAGTAAGAGGAAGACCTTTAGAGTGCTTTAGACTGTCAATAAAATTAATTAATGTGAAGAATGAGGTTATATTCCAACTGTGTTCAATAACGTGGGTCAGGGAGTGCCTACCAATTCTGTTGCATTGTACTCTCCCAAACGCTTACTCCAGTGCTCTGCATACAATTAGCACTTAATAAATACAATTGATAGATTAATTAATAAACAGAGACCACACCATCCTCCCTGCCAGCAAATTCGCAGCTTATGCTGCTGGGCACTAAGGGATGGTGTGAGTGTGTCTGGCTCAGAAAAAGCTTTCACTGACCATTTCCAATAATAACTACTCAAACACATGTCCTGCTGGTGATAGGCTATAGCTTTCCTCTCTTCTCCTCCCAGTCTTATCTAAAATACTAGGAAACAAATACAGCTCCAGTCTCATCTCTTGCTGAGAAAGAGGCTGCAGGTGTCCGGGAAATTCCCATTCTGACTGGCAAGGAGCCAGAAGTGTTGCCCTACTCTGAATTCATGGGCTCGCTGTGCAAGTGAGTTAGAAATTTTTCCTCAGTGATACTCACACTCATGTTTACAAGCTCACTGTCAGCAGCAGCATCTTTTAATCAAAGACTATTACATTTTTGAAGCTCCTCGTACAGTTAGATATACCATCATAATTCATATGCTCGTCTCAGGATTTCATGTGAAATAATTTACCAGATGTAATTGGCAAAGGTTTGGACAGAGAAATATTTCTATCATGTGGAAAGGTTAAATGTATGAGGAGATTGGCTGAAGGGTTTACAATTAAAAATATATGCCTCAACAAACTAGTAAAGTTGAATGGAAAGATGAAATATTTTCAACTGATTATTTTTCAAGAAAATCGAAGAGAAAATCTATTGACAGGTTATGGTTATGTATAACCTGGGTTCATCTGACCTAAATTAGATGCACTCCTGTTCTTCTTTCTTTAAAATGCCCCTACTGGAACAAGGACTGTATCTGTTCTGATTATCTTGTATCTACACTATTGTTTAACACATAATAAGAACTTAATAAATACCATAAATAAATATGAATAAAATGTAAACAGAAGCTGATAAATTTTTACTGTCAGATTTAGAACGTTAGGAAGAAATTGTGCTCTACATGTGAATGAATGTCAAGTGCCAGTAACAGTCATTGATGTATCTGAAACCAGCAATTGCTTCTTAGCATTCTGAAAGATATAATTTTACAGAATGTTTAATAGTATTTCATAGTTCATAGGGATGGAGAACAAAGGGTGGATATAATGCATTTAATGTTAATGTATAGATCTGTTTTGTATAAGAAACTGTATACTTATATCTTTGACCTTTGGGGATTTGATGTTCACCCCACCTTCAACCGCACGTCACAGGTACATATCTTTAAATTATATATTATGAATTGATTATTTACTTATTTTAAAGTCTGTCTTCCTCTTTAGAGTGTATGCTCATTTTGGGCAAGGAATGTGTCTGCTAATTCTGTTGTATTCTCCCAAACACTTAGTACAGTGCTCTGCATATAGTAAGTGCCTGTTATATACCATTGATTGATTGAACTCTGTAACATTTGCTCTCATCTCATTTCTCCCCTAATGCTTTATCTTGCTGTCCCCTAGAGCATTCTGAAAAAACCAAAGATGGTGGATAATTGTAGTCTACAGTATAGGTAGCCATTCTGAGGGCTAAATGATTGATGAGTTGTAGAACAAATGCAGAAAGGATGGGCTTATACTCCATCTTTTATCCAGCACAATGAAGGATCAATATCAGTAACATGGGGCAGTGAGTGTCTTACAACTGTCTTGTACTGTACACGCCCAAGTGGTTAATACAGTGGTCTGCCCACAGTAAGCACTCAATAAATATGATTGGATAATTTATAATATCTTGATTGAGCTATGAAGGCAAAATGTACACCTAGGACCCAGGAAAAACACAGGATTTCTTAATCCAATTCATAGTTTTCCATTAACCGGTCAGTGAATAGGCAAAGGAAAAGCAGAACACAGTATTCATTTTTCACACAAGTGATTGTCCCCGTGGAAACAATGAAGTTAGTTCAGTAATAAATCTCAAACCCACAGACACAGAGGAGTCCATAATAGCTTAACAAGGCCCCCTGTATCTTGATATTACATTGAGTGTTAGAACTGGATGTTCTTATAAAAAACATCCTGTTATAACTTCCTATTATAATGTACCCTTTGAAAATGACTTCGAACATTTCATTATTTAAAAACATATCTAACTCTCATGCTATTAGCCAGTTCTGGCCACCTCAGTTTGATAATTAATGTAAGTTTTGAAGTAGGAGCTTCTAATTGCAGTGTGCAGTTTCATCCGGGGTTAGAAGTGAGTCCAAAATATATGTAAAATAAATGACAGTGACATAATCTCTTCACTGTGAGCTCCATATAACACAAGAACTCTGTCTAACCTGCTTAACTTGTAACTCCCCCAACACCTAGTACAGTGCTGGGCACATAATAAGAGCATAACAAAAAACACAGTGATGATAATGATGATGAAATAACCCTAATAATACTTTGTCATTTCTACATTATAGTTTTTTTCAAAATTTAACTCTGATTAATGTTTTCTTCTTTAATTAGAAGCATAGTTAATATATATTTAAATGGTAGCACAGCTATGGAAAATTTATTTTGTGTTAATAAACAGCTTATTTTGTAAATTTTTACATGTCTGCTGTGTGACCTTAGACAAGTCACTTAACTTCTCTGTGCCTCGGTTCCCTCACCTATAAAATGGGGAATAAGACTGTGAACCCTATGTGGGACAGGGACAGTGTCCAACTCGATTATCTTGTATCTACCCCAGAGCTTAGTACAGTGCTTTGTATATAGGAAGCACTTAACAAATACCACAATCATTATTATTGTTATTTAAGCACTGTTTAAAGTATCAGAGGAGCTCCTCTGGGAGTTTCAGCAGAATTTCGAACATGGGAAGAACAGAGTGCCCTTCTGCTTAAAATGATTAGTGAAGAGTCCTTTAGCTCCAGCTCTAACAGAAGCTTCAGGAGAAGTCATCAGTCAATCAATCAATCAGTTGTGCATTTACTGGTGTAGAACGCTGTACCAAGAGCTTGGGAGAGTACAATACAGGAGATTATGCAGACATGTTCCCTGCCCATGAGGAATTTACACCTCCAAATCTTATCAGAAAAGAGTCATGTTCCAATATCTGGCCACAGTTGCATGATCAGGGTTCATTGTGACATCTGTTCCTTAAAGGCCTTTTTAGGGCTAAATCAATTTCCCTGCAGACATTATTTGAAATCTCTCTGTAACTATGCAAATTAAAATCACAGCTTTCAAGGAGCAGCACGGGCAGCTAACAGAGAGAGCATGGCCCTGGGAGTCAGAAGACATGGGTTCTAACGCCAACTCTGCCAATTGTTTGCTGAGTAACCTTAGGTAAGTCAATTAATGTCTTTGTGCCTCAGTTCCCTAAACTGTAAAAATGGGAATTAAATACTTGTGTTCCCTCTTACTTAGACACTCCATGTGGTAGAGGGACTGCGTCTGACCTATTTAACTTGTACCTATCCCAGTGCTTAGAACAGTGCCTGACATATAATAAGAGCTTAATAAATACCATTTTTTACAAAAAAACCCCAAAACTAACATTAAGTAAGGAGTACCTGTGTTTGCCCAATACTATCTTCCAAAATAACTAGATCCCCGAGGTGTTCACTAATATTCAATTGGCAATTTCTGTTTAAACTATTAAAAATGGTTGATGTTGTATATCAGTGTGCTTTGGGACAAGCAGCTATTCTGTATCTTATTATTATCCATTCTTCTCACACAGCCCTTCTACGGTGACCCATGCAGAAAGACTGGTAATCTGATAGTGTTCCAGAAGCTCGCTGTTTGTGATTTTTGAATACACTAAATATTTCAAGAAAGTAGCATAATGAATTGCTCCAGAACTCTAATGTGACATCTGGGTCTTTCAGACCACCAAACACTACACTTACCATGTAAGAACTTACATTCATTTTGGTGCTACATTCTCTTTGAGTCTTCCAAAGGACTCACTACCTTCATCAATCTGCTGACTATTATGTTCAGAGTACTGCACTAGGTACTTGAAACATGCTCAGTGTTTAGAATAGTGCTTGGCACAGAGTAAGTGCTTAACAAATACCATCATCATCATTTCATAAAATAAAGGACATGTTCCCCTATCATCATGAGCTTACAGTCCAGCTGGGGTCAATATTTTCATCCAAACTGCTACTATGTTAATTCAAACATTTATCCTATCCCACCTTGATTATTACATCAGCCTACTTTTTGATCTCCCTGCCTCCTGTCTCCACTTCAGTCCATACTTTAATCTGTTGTTTGGATCATTTTTTCTACAAAACAGTTCAATCTATTTCCCACCCCTTATCCCCATCATGCCTCTGGCCTGAAACTCCCTCCCTTGTCATATCTGAGAGATGATCACTTTCCCTACCTGAAAGCCTCATTAAAACCATATCTTCCCAAGAAGTCTTCCACTACTAAACTCATTTTTTCTTCATCTACTGCCTTTTGTATCATCCTTGAACTAGGATTTACACACTTTATTCACCTCTACCTCAGCTCCATAGCCCTTATGTACATATCTGTGATTTTATATTATCATCTGTCTCCCCCTCTAGACTCTAAGTTCACTGAGGGCAGGGAATGTATCTACCAATTCTGGTATATTATACTCTGTCCCAAATGCTAAGTATTGTGCTCTGAACATAAATACAATTTGTTGATTGGTAGCATGACTCTTGGAAGCAGTCAAATCCTGAAGAGGAGCAGTCTTGATCAGCATTGATCTTAACACCAGCCATGTTCAAGTAAAGACTGCAGACCTGACACTAGTCCATACCAAAGCTGACAATAGGTGAAAGCGGAAGAAAATTTTTCCATTTGTACTTAGTGATTTAAAGTTTTAAATTACAAAGCCTATAACAATCTTATCTCATGATTATCTTATTGGCTGTAAATTAAGTAAATAGTGGATTGAGAAACAATGTGGCCTAGTGGAAAGAGCACAGTCCTAGGAGTCAGAAGACCTGGATTTTAATACCAGTTCCACCACATGAATGCTGTGTAACTTTCAGCAAGTTGCTTAAATTTTCTGGTCCACAGTTACCTCTTTCGCAAAATGGGAATTAAACGGTAAGCCCCATGTAGGACAGTTTCTAACCAAACTAGCTTTTATCTAACCCAGTAGTTAGTTCAGTGCCTGGCACATAGTAAGTACTTAACAAATACCATTAAAAAACTAATCTAACCAGGGCCATATTTCTCTGTCATTTGTTAACAATCATTCTTGTCCTTGATTTTTCACGACTATGTATAGTTGACCAAATCTAGCACACCTGATTAATTGTATGAGCTAGAGCTTTCTGGATTTATTTTTTAGGATTGTTTGAAAGGAGCATAAATAAATTAATAATATTCTTAATGGGGAAACTAGAAATTGAATAGTTCAGTTCACTTTCTTTTGTGCAGGTTTTGATTCCATTTCATTAATGGAACATATGCCTCCAAGTAGTCAGTTTCAATGCAATGTTAATGAGAACCTGACAACAGAGGCCCAAATTTAGAATCACATAATGGCTCTTTCTGGCCGGCAGATATCTCAAAGCTGCTCTGTCTGTGATTGAGTGAAGGGAAAGCCTCCCCCTTAGGAAATGGGCTTCAAAGTATGATGTGCATGATGAAGAACCATAAGTGCCTGCCTCCCTTTCCTGAGTGGAGTTTAATGTAACCTTTACTAAGGGAAAAGGAAATTCTGACCAAGTTATCTGTATTATTAACAATGCTTAATGAAGATGACAAATAATATGGCATCTGTTTTCTGAGGCACTCAAAGTGCCATATGGACAGTGAAAAAAATGTAAGTTTGATTCTGAACTGGCAATGGGTACAACAATATTATTGCTATTTCATTCTATATTTATAAGAAAATACACTAATTCTTGCAAGAGTTCCAACTGTTCCTTGGACATTCACTCTGATACACCTTTTTCAATTTTTTAAACCTGAAGGAGCATAGTCTAGTGGGTTCTATTCATGGCTCTGACACCTTAAAGGATCTAATATGTAAAGGAGCATCTGCTTTTTTAGTCTCAAAGAGGTGAAATCTCTAGGCACTGCTGCAATGTGAACCTTAGGTTGCAGAATAGAAACTTCTCATTTGCAACCTGAAGTGAAGAGATCTAGCAAAGAGAATGAGGAAAGAATAAGGATGGGATGAAGTGGGGTGGGGGGAGAGGGCATGCAAGAGAGCAAGATAGAATGACAAGAGAAAGAAGGATTGAGAAAGAGAAAGAAGGTAAGGAGGTGCAGAGAGTGTAAAATGGAATAAAGGGAATGATACACTGTCCCTTCCCCTGTAAGTTCCATGAAGGCAATTCGACTTGATGGGCAGCAAACTTCCATTTGATGAATTCCTCAAGGATTTACTCTTTTGGATGGAGCCTATAAGTGACTATAAAGTTACTATAAAGGGTTAACCTAAGTCTCCATTACAGCACTGCTAGCACAGAAGGAGAGAAGGCAGGGTGGATCAGGTTCCAGTCCAGGTTTTTCACAGAGATTCACCGGGAAACAGAAAATATTTTTTTTTTTTTGCTTTCCTTCCCACTGGTTTATAGCTTATTATTTTGACTCTCGCAATACCCATCTAGCCCAGCTCCCAGAAAGGAAAAAATAAAAAAGAGATTTTTCATGAAGAATCAGTAGAAAATACTTGATTTCCTTCCCATTTATTTGCATTTTATAATTGGGCTTCAAACAGTACTGATACTTTGTTAGGCTTGTAACACCATTCTCCATACTAGCCCATACTGTGATGGGGGAAGATTTTGGAAACAGTATCCCAGAGTGTCCATGGTACCTACTCTCCTGGGTTCACTGACCACTAATTAGATTCTTTCAGGAGAGCCCAATCAAAACAAAGATAGGGGCAGCTCATAAAGCAATGTTTGAATTGGAGCAGCTCAAAACAAGTTTCCTGGAAGTAGACAGTGGTAAATTAGCAAACTACACTCTACTACACATCTTATAAAGAAAAAAAAATTATAGTAACTGATATGCAAGCATTTTTGGAAAGTGATAGCTGTACACCTCAAGTAAGGTATTATTATGATTATCTCACCCTTTTCCCCCCTGCTGTCCTGTTGCTGCAATCAACTTCTGGTTGAGGAGCTCTCTCTTGCCACTCTGGTCACAAATGGGACACTGCTGAATCAGTCCTCAAGGCTCATGCCTAAAGCCTTTCAGGTGTCAAGACACTTGTGTTCCAAGTCAGGATATCAGGCAACTTCATTTTAAACTCGCTCTCATTCTCTGTGTGTTAGGTGGTCCCAGCCAGGCAATGGCAACCAAAACTAGAGGGAAAATTAGATTTGTCTTTTCTTGGCCAACCATGTCTCTTTAATGGCCCAAGCATGCAAACACGTTTGCATGGGCATATACACACACATACACCACACACACACACCTTCATTTGGTTCTTTTCTGGTCTGAACCTACACTGCCCTTGGGAGCCTCTCCCCTCTACTGAGGAAGATGGGGAGTGGGCAGGAAAGCCTTTAACAGAAGCAGCAAGCATTCACAGGAGAGAACAGAGTACTTCACTTTGCTCTTCCTTTTTATCATTTCCTCAGTGTTCAAACAAACACACACACACACACATACACGTATACAGAGAGAGAGAGAGAGAGAGAAAGAGAGAGAGAGAGAGAGAAAGAGAGGGAAGTGAGTGCACACCTAATCGTATTCTTCCCTGGCCTGGAAATAAATGGTTCAGAATCATAAAAAATTACTCATTATGATAACTTTAAAACTGCAGAACTTTGGAGTCAAATTGAATGCAAATAATTTTCAATAATGAGTACCTGCCAGGAGGAATTTGTGGAAACTCAGCTTAATTTCTCCTTCCCTTGATCTCTGCCCACTGAGAACACATTTACAACACCGCATACTCATTAAATCAGCTTGCCCCAGTTAGTATTGGGACACTCTGTACAATGACTTCGGAGAGAATTGTAATCCTCAGATCTAATTTTGTGGGGTGAAGGCCAATTTCCTATGATCAAACTACCCAGTTATTCTAGTGAAAAACACAGTTTTACTTAAAATATCTAGCTACTGAGTACAAAGAGTATTTATGGGCTGGGATTATCCATCCAATTAGTTACTATTACAGGGAGGGAATGTGTGTGATAATTCTGTTGCGTTGTACTCTCCCAAGAGGTTAGTACCATGCTCTGCACATAGTAAGTGCTCAATTGACTGATTACTAGAGAAAGATACTAGCTGCATCTAAAGCCATTCATGTTTAAAAAAAGCTTCACTGAACCTGGAATTTAGAAACTGTTTCTAGGGAGAACTGCCAAATAACGAAGCTAATACCCTGGCTGGCAAGGGTAAATGGAAGTTGAACTTAGTTGAATTGGGTGCTTCATTAATTGAACTCTCAAGTTCAGGACTATTGATTTATTTTTCCTTTGCATGGTTCATGAGATTAAGCCTGGTTCTATTATTTGGGAAATGGAAGGAAACAAATATTTACCCTGTGCAGGCTATTAGTAATAAAAGTAATAATAATAATTGAGGTATTTTTTAAGTGCCAAGCACTGTACTAAGTGCTGAGGTGGATCCAAACAAATCAGGTTTGGACACAGTCCCTGTACCATGTGGGGCTCACAGTCTCAATCTGCATTTTACAGATGAGGTAACTGAGGCACAGAGAAGGGAAGTTACTCGTCCAAGGTCACACAGCAGACATGTGGCAGATTCGGGATTCAAGCCCATGACCTTGGACTCCCAAGCCCATGCTCTATCCACTACACTATTAAAAGTGGTAAAGCCTGATTAATTCCCTCCTTCCTCATCCAGCCACACCAACAGCCACCCTCTAGCTGTCAACCAATCAGCAGTATTTACTGAGTGCTTACTATGTGCAGAACATTGTACTAAGTTCTTGGGAGAGCACAATACAACTGAATTAGCAGACATGTTCCCTACCCATAATGAGGTTAAAATCTAGAGAGTATCTAGCCTGGCTATCATCTATCTCCTAGGCAGATAGCTCCAGGGTCTAGTGGAAAGAGCACAGGCCTGGGAGTTAGAGGACTCGGGTTCTAATCCTGACCCTGCAACCTGCCTGCTGTAAGACCTTGGCAAAGTCACTTAACTTTTCAATGCCTCCATTTCCTCATCTGTAATGTGGGGATTAAATACCTGCTCTCCCTTATCTCTAGTCTGTGAGCCCCATTCGGGACAGGGACTGTGTCTGGGCTGATTATTTTAATATCTTCCCCAGTATTATTTAAAGTGCTTAACAAACACCACAATTACTATTATTTATTGTTTTCAGACAAGTTAATCAATTATCATTTATGTAATTATGTATTCTGAAATATACCATTCCGATGTGCTTTTTAAAAATTGTATATTCTACAATTTCTGCTCATTTTTCAGTCCTTTTAAAGTAGAATCTCATGTAGGGCAAAGACCATTTCTTTTACTTCTGCTATATATTCCCATGCTTTGGTTAGAGTGGGTGCTTAATAAATACTGCTGCTGCTGCTGCTACTGCTAGTAAGGCTAATATACAAATGCTGGCTTTAAAAACCCTTAATTGCTTATTATCTCATATTTTACCAATTTTAATTAAACTGCTGTTGCTTTTTCATTGTACTTTACAACATCTTGATATCAACAAGAAAATCAAATGAAAAGCCTGGCACAGTAATGGAATTCGAAATAACTTAAGCCTAAACCTTCAGGTTTAAGGATCCGTTTTTACAACTGTGGCTTTGCTAATCAATGTATGCACCCACCTTTTAATTTACAGGGTACATTTTTCCAAACCAAATTGCCCACTATAAATATGCTCCTTTGGACTTTTACTAGTCTGGTTTCTTTTCTGCACTCATTTTAGATCAAGTTGCAATGATAATATTTTCATGACTATTCAGGACTCAAGTCTGATTTCCCTTCTATTTCCCTATCGGTAACATCTCCCTTGCAAAGCTCATTCACTCCCATGGTATCAAATACCATTGTACACTGATGGTTTTCTAATCTACCTCACCAGCCCTGACTTTTCTTCTTACCTACAGTGAACAATTCCCTCTTGTTTCAGGAAATCTCAACTTAGATGTCCAGCCAAAATCTCAAACCTCATATGTCCAAAACAGAATTCCTCATCCTCCCACCTAAGCCCTGACATCTGCTTGTCTTTCCTATAACCATAGAAAACACCACCATCCTCTCTGTCTCATAAACCCATAGCCTGGGCACTAACTTCAGTTCTTCTCCCTCCCTCATCCACACATTCAATCTGCCTTCCCAACATCTCTAGAATATACCCTTTCCTCTAAAACCAAAGTGCTACCACATTGATCAAAACACTTTTCATACTCTGCCTTGACCAATGCATTAGTCTGCTTGATGAACTCCCTGCCTCATGTCTCTCCCCTCTCCAGACCCTACTTTAATCATATAATTTTTCTTAAAAACTCTTCAATCCATATTTTCACTCTCCGAAATGGTCAGGGGTGGCCCAGTTGCCCATCCTTCTCCACATTAAATCCTTACCATGATCTTTAAGGCATGCAGTCAGCTCTCTATCTCTTACTTTACCTCACTGATCAAACCAACCCATAGACTTTACTCCTCTAACTCCAACGACCTCCCTATACTTTAATCTCATGTATCCTGCCACTGGACCATGGCTAATGTCTATCTCTGGCCCAGAACTCCCTCCCTTTTCATATTGAGCAGTCCACCACTCTCTCAACTTTCAAAATGTTCCTTAAACCACATCGCTTCCAAGAGACATTCCCTGACTAAGCCCTCATTTCCTCTACCTACCCTCCTTCACTCTAAATCTCTATGCATTTGGATTTAGATACTATAATAAAAATAATAATAATGATGGTATTTGTTAAGTGCTTACTATGTGCCAAACACTGTTCTAAGCACTGGAGTAGATGCAGGGTAATCAGGTTGGGTCACGTAGGGCTCACAGTCTTAATCCCCATTTTACAGGTGAGGTAACTGAGGCACAGAGAAGTTAAGTGACTTGACCAAAGTCACACAGCTGACAAGTGGCAGAGCATACTCATTCCAGCCCCACAACACTTACGGACATATGCTTATAGCCTACTATTTTCCCTAGCATAAAAATAGAAGTCTTCCTTCCCCTGTATACTGTAAGCTTTTTGTGTTTGGGATCATGTTTACCAATGCTATTGCATAGTTCAGTGCTCTGCATACAGTAAACACTCAATAAATACCATTAAGTACTCTTTTTTCTTTTCACAAGAAGTTGCATATAAAGTAGGGGATTCAGAATCATAATTATGGTATTTGTTAAGCACTTACTATGAACCAAGCACTGTTCTAAGGTTTGGACACAGTCCCTGTCCTGCATGAGACTCACAGTCTAGGAAGGAGAGAATAAGATCTAGTCCCCTTTTTGCAGATGAAGAAATTTAGGCATAGAGATGTTTAAGTGACTTGGCCAAGGTCACACAGCAGACAAGTGGCAGAGACAGGATTCAAACCCAGGTCCTGTGACTCCCAGGCTCATGATCTTTCCAGTAAGGCATGCTTCTTCTTAGTAAAATGCTTGCACAGAATAGATTTATCTGTAAAAGTCCAAGGTTAAAACTGCAATGATTAATGTACCCCATACTTTTTGCCTCACTATTCCTGGTCTTTCCTTCTCAACTCTCCAGGTAAGTAAACCTTCTTCCAACCATTTTTCATCTCCACCTGGGCTGAGATTAAGCCATGATCCCAGAGGAAGCTCTGACCCACAGCTAGTGTCACATTTTCAAGACAAAGAAGAGTCCACTGAGTGGATAACTAAAGGAAGTTGTTGAAGTGGAGAAGCAACTTAATTTAGAAATGGATGAAGCAGACACCTATGAATTATTCATATCTCATTCAGAAAAGTCATTATCCAGTGATGATCTCATCAAACCTCAACAATCTAATGCATCACTGCAAGATACTGAAACAGATGAAAAAGTTATGGCTTCCCCAACCCCAGTTAGCATTTTGGGATTACCAAGTCTTGCATTCATTTTCAAGAAAGACTATAAACTCACTGTGGCCATGAAACACATCTACCAACTCTGTTGATTGTACTCTTCCAAGTGCTTAGTACAGTGCTCTGCACATAGTAAGTGTTCAATAAGTAACATTGATGATGATGATGATGAAGAAAGCAGGTGAATTTATAATGCCCAACAAGATTGGGAAGCAGCGTGACCTAGTGGAAAATGAAATGTCTGCCTGCATAGAGTATGGCACTGGGAATCAGAAAGACCTGGGTTCTAATCCCAGCTCCTCCGTTTATCTGCTGTGTGACATAGGGCAAGTCACATCTTCTCTGTGCCTCAGTTGATTTATGAGTAAAAAGGGGTTTAAGATTGTGAGCCCTATGTGAGACACAGACTATGTCTAACCTGATTAGCTTGCATCTACCCCAGTGCTTAGTACAGTTTTTGACACATAGTAAAAGCTTAAAACATACCATTCAAAAAAAGATGAGAAAAATGGAGAGGGGAGTGTAAAGTTGACCAAAGTGTCCAGAAATTAGCCTGCTACAGAAGAAAAACAAAAAGCTTGCTTGCTCAGTGAGGGAAATTTTTCACAATAGTTGAATAATGATACCACGATCAGAGCCTCCTGGAATGACTCCTAAGCCCATTATAACTTTTCCTTTATTTAAAAGTATGAACTTGTCTCTTGAATTACTTTAATAAAGATTGCATGATAGTTTATTGATATTTAACATTACAACACATTGCATATAGAAGAATAATTTCGTATTATTTTTGCAGCAGTTCTGGAACAAGTACAAATTCATATCTTGTAGGTCTGTGGGACAACATGCCCTGATACAATCATTCATTCTATAGCTGCATTTTCAAGGAAAGTATCCCACTTGTATTGTGGATAGGCCTACATTCTAAAACTCTTATTCTGGATAACAAGATAGTTCCTATTTGCTCTATTGCATAGCTCTGTGTTCATCCTCACAAAAATGAAATACAGAATAAGCTAAATGTGGGAAAAGACTTACCTTAAGTACTCTCCCATGTCATAACTTTGGGTATTTGTTCAAAGCCGAACTCATCATTTTCGCTCTAAATCTGTTCCCCCACCTCCGTCTCCCCCAGCCTTAACTTTCCCATGAATCAATCAATCAGTGGTATTTATTGAGTGCTTTTCTATGTGAAGCACTAT
Source organism: Ornithorhynchus anatinus (assembly GCF_004115215.2). Taxonomy (NCBI): domain Eukaryota; kingdom Metazoa; phylum Chordata; class Mammalia; order Monotremata; family Ornithorhynchidae; genus Ornithorhynchus; species Ornithorhynchus anatinus. The sequence continues at coordinate 18,339,164 of NC_041737.1, forward strand.
TCTAAGCATTTGGAGAGTACAACAGCATTAGTAGACATAATTCTTGCTCAAGGGGTTTACAATCTATTGGGGGCATAGAGACACTCAAAGGAGGCAGCAATAGAAAGTAAAGTTCTGTACACAAGTACAAAGGTGATGGGGTTGAGTGGGTGGACAATGAGTTCCAAGTGGTTCAGCACTCATGACGTACTGAAGTGGGAGTAGGGTGGGAGGAAATAAAGTGGGAAATGAGAGATTAATCAGGGTAGTCTTCATGAAGGAGACATGATTTCATAAGAGCTTTGAAGCTGGGGGGAGTAGCAAGGCACAATGCACGTGTTGGATTGAGAGGAACAAAGTGTGCAAGCTGGAGTGTAGTGAGAGAGGAGAGATGATTAGACGGGAGGAACTGAGCAGATTCAGTTCAATTCAATCATATCTACTGAGTGCTTACTAATCATATCTACTGAGTGCTTACTGTATGCAGAGCACTGTACTAAGAGCTTGGGAAAGTACAATACAGCAATAAAGAGAGACAGTCCCTGCCCACAGCATGGTCACAATCTAGATGTCAGGAATTTCTGCTTGCTGTGGATAGAAACGGGTAATGGGGAGACTTCTGCAGAATGATGTTTCAGAAAAATGATTCAGGCAGCAGAGTGAAGTATGCTCTGGAGAAGGGAAAGACTGAAGGTAGGGGAGGTTTCCAAGTGTCATATTAAAAATTAAGGTCATTATTTTTTATTGAAGCTCTAAAGGATTTAGTAAAAGCCCTGTGTTCCTTCATTTATATATCCATAAGTAAGGAGTAACAATTTTTTTTTTCATTTTTCAAGTGAAAAAACACAGGCATAAGCAATGCATGGTCACCCAGCTATTGGGAGAGTAAGTTTAATTGCCCAGGAAGACTTGTTACTGCAAGCCTCGTTGACTCTGGGGGGAGAATGACTGTTCTATCAGTCTAATGAAGGGTTTACATCCAAGTTTATTCTCAAAATAACCCACCCAGCTGTTCTGCAACTAGTTCATTTTAAGCTTAGGCTAAAATGATGATTTTAATAAGATGCTTTTAGGGATGAAAGAACTCATTTTTCCAAGTTCAAGCCTCAAATCCTCAGAAGAGAGATTTAATTCTCTCTTGGAAAAATCTTAGCTTTCATTACAAGAAAACAATGTTTCAAGTGATTTACAAAAAGGTCTGAAAGTATATCAGATGTCAAAGTTATCCTACCCACTCAATCTTTGAATTGGTAAGTATAAATAAATGAAAATGCCCATGGATAACATTGCAGAAGTTTTCTTCAGTTTTTCAGCTCCTGCAATTATTATTAACAGAAATGTTAATAATTGCAGCTGAAAAACTAAAGAAAAATGTTTGTCAAAACACATTTGGAAATTTTCCTGGCAAGGTATAAAAAAAGTTAGACCTGCTTATGAATCCAAATGTTTCTCAAATCGACCTTTCTTTTTCTTTTCTACATACATTTCCTTCTCTAACTGAATAAGGAACAAATTAATGAAAATGGATAATAACATGCACACATTTGTTGCACATATTGCCAAAAGCATTGCCAAACATGAGTTTGACAGCAGTCCAACTACTTTGGCAGTATCAATTTCAATGGTTTTTCCTTGGAATAATATTTATATGTTTAAGTATTGGAAGAATAATTTAAAATTATATTTACTTGTTTTGTATTCTAGAAAGACCTGTTTAAAATCATTCAAACTACTCTATATGTCTGATACAGCCCAGTTTCATATTTGAAGTTAGTGTTATGAAGGCTGAAAAGTTATTTATATAATATTACTACCAATAAAAATAAATCTGGTTTTGTTAACCACTGTGTGCCCAGCACTGTGTTAAAAACTGGTCTCTACCCCTGCGCTTAGAAGAGTCCTTGGCAAATAGTAAAATCTAAACAAATATAATAGTAATAGCAATAACTATAATAATAGTGAAATAATAAGAATAATAACAACAAGGAGATCAGACATAGTTCTGTCCCCTATGGGATTCACCAATACACTATTTCACATGAAGAGCATGTAAGAATCACCCTTCACAATTCTGATGCATTTCTCATTTGCAACATATAAAGTTAGTTGCCTTTGAGCCTGCCTTTTGGGCTTCCAGTTAACTCCAAAGTCTGCTCAAAAAGAGCATTCCCCCCTGCTGACTGTCTGCCTGTCAGGTTGGTCTTTCTGATGCAGCGGTATCCTACCAGGCCACTGCTAGGTCCCATTGGCTTGGGATTATGCTCCAGTGTGTTTTTAAAATGTTTCTTCTGCCCTCTCATTCTCCCCTTTCTCTTTGCATCAGGTTTGACGCAAGATCTGTCCTATTTCCTGAAAATCACTTCTGGGATCATGGGCAGTCTTATCGGCAGAGTCTGATTTGGTCCTTGCCATTGCCAAGAATAGTTTAATCAACGTGATTGGTGTTCCAAACTTCTACTGCTAGAAAAAGACAGACCAGCAAAGGTTGCCTCAGATACAGACAGCCTGTTCTGGATTAAAAAATAATATTCAAAGAAAAATTCTTAAAGCGCTGTAAATTCTGAGGGGCAGGGGTCATATCTTCTAACAATTTTGTTCTCTCAATTGCACATAGAGTACCGAGAACTAAGTAGGTGCTAATACATGTTACTGACGATGAGAGAGCAATATTTGCAGTTTCATTCTTGTTGCAATTTAGTGAAGGTATTTTATAGTTACTTTAATTTCAATGAATGTGAATCTACTGCTAACCAGCCATTTATGACTAGCTGGTTGATTTTTCTCTAAAGAATGTTGTCCTGGTCCTGACCACTGACTCAGGAGTGACTGCCTGATTGACTCTTCAGATCTGATTTTTTGAGCCCTCCAATTTCTCTTTAGAAATGTAAAGGAACAACTCTGTGAGGATTTTAGTGGAGTTTTACCTGTGGAAATGTGGGAGAGGAGAGGAGGGAAGGTTGAAGGGATAGGAGAATCCATCAATCAATTAGTGGTATTTATTGAGCACTTACTGCACATAGAGCACTATAGTAAGTGTTCACAAAAGGGAAAGAAGGAAAAGGAGATGGGAAAAGAAACGAGGGTTCACCTGAAATCTCATATGTACATTTTTCTAAGATGTGATGAACCACTATTCATTCATAAATTCATTTGGAAGTAGAGACATCTAATATGGGACCAGTAGCACTTGCTACCCTGTGATCTCATAAAGATTATTGTTTAATTGGTGCTGCTGCTATTTGCAAATGTTTTGCGCTTTTTGTGGCTTTGTCTCTAAGATCTCCCCAGTAGGTTAGCTAATCGAATGCCCCATCATCTCAGCTCATTTTCTTAACGGTTTGCTCTTAATATAAAACATTCCCATTATTTGTCAAGTGAAATAAATATGATTCTGGAATCAAGACACCTTGATTTAAATCTTGGTTCTGTAATTAGGAGAGTACTCAGTGGGACTGTGCCACTAGTGGTGAAGGTTTCTGACTAAAGACCTATGAAAGGTACATTGCAAAGTGGCAGAAGGAGCAGGAATTCTAGAAAATAACAGGCTCACTTGGGCTGGTGAAGATCGCAACAGTTTCCCAGTCAACCCCCTGCTGGGAGCATTAGCCCTAAACTGTGTGTATTTTGGCCATAAATAAGTCTTACACATCCAAAGCCTTTGTGTGTACTTCAAAATGTGCTTCATCCCTGTCCACCTATTTGCTCCTTTGCATTCTGTGGCCAATGGGAACACAGTTGTCAGGTATGAAAGAGTAAGCCTTGTCTCTCATTATTGATGGGAAGTTTCAGGAAGGCAAAGCATGGCCATATCCCCAGGAGACTATTCTAAAGGTAGTGGTAGGGGAAAAAAAACACCTCATTTTAAACAGTATGCCTAATGCAACCTACAAAACAGTTGAGCTATTAAATTTTCTGTCTTGTGAGGGCTAGTTTATTAATTTAAATTTTTAAGGATAGAAAACTTTTGCCAAAAATCATGAATCACAATACTCGAGGCAAAGTTTCTCGTGGATGCTTATGTCATGGAAACAATGAGCGGTGTTAATGGTATGTCTTATCGTATTTGACAGAGCGTTGGGTGATCCTGAGTGATGAGTCACAGCCAATGACCATGGTTACCCCCCGATCTATAAAGACTTTCTCATGGAAAGCATTATGGATGGTAGCAGTAACAGACGTGGGGATTATAAAACCAAATGGAGCTGATTTCCAACCTGGTGTGCACAGAGCTGTGCAGATAATCCAATCACTCTCTTTACTTCAATTATTTCAGAACACTTTAGTTGGGTGAACTTGGGAAATTCAAAAGGACTTGGCACATAATGTTATAACATCTTGAATATCTTACTGATTTTAATACAAAATTAATGAATGGCATTCTTTTAAGCAAGAATGGATTAGAGAAAATCTTTTACCATCATCTTTGCAATATAAATCAGTTTTTACTGAATAGGGTCAAGAATTTTTCATTGAAATAATAAAGCCCTTGTTGTAAACAGGAAGTTTCCGATGAGTAACTATTCACTTCCATGACGTGGCTGTTCTTTTGTTTCCAATTCATATTACATTTTATTAAGATTCTTAATTACTTCACTAACAGTTCTACTGCTCAGACACACTTTTTGTTGTACCTGGTGTTTCTCATTATTGTAATCGAATTTGTGCAACTATATAGATGATGCGTTAAATCCCCTATCCATGACTGCTTATTGTGGTTCCCTTTTCTTTCTGGCAAAGATTAGATTTCTTCTTCCACTCTGTTGCTTGTTATAATTTAAATGATTACTTGAACTATGGAGATACATAATGCAATTGTTTTCTTTATGCTCTACATGAATCTGCCTGGAAACCCACATCAGCCTAGCTTTTTGGAAACATACCGAGAATACAAAAAGAATGATAATCAGAAAGGAAAAAAATTATATTTCATATTTCTTGCATTATTGGTCAGCAAGGCAAGAAGCTGCAAATGCTTTCCTTTTATTTAGGTGAAATACTGTTACTAAAGTTCACATTAATAGGGCCTTTATAGAGAAATCAAAGTTTGAATGGCATAATGATGTTTTATGGTGACAAAACGGGTCTTTAAATATCCCGCTCTGCTATTTATCATTCCCTGCCATGATCCAGGGGGTTTGCTCACCCTTAAGCAACTGAAGGAATTAGATGTTCTTTAACACAAATGCAGTAGGCTGTTTCAGTGAAAAACTACTCTGAAAAAGGGAATCTGAATTTACTTAATTAAATATGAGAAAGTGAATTTCAAAATTACTGTAGGCATAATTTCTTGGGCAGTTTATTATTCTGAAGAAATAGATAAACTGGAATTCATTGGTCGAATGCATAATTGAAATCAATGTTTACAGCTTCCTAAAAAAAGGTAATACAAAACATACCAACTCTGCCCCTAAGGAAGGCAACAAGTGAAGAAAGGTGATGTTTATGCTGCATGATCAAGTTATACATCTTTCTTCTGCATTATAACCCATTTTGTACACTATTACTTCATAGCTTACATGCATTAGACCCCAAGGAAGTCTTAATTCAAATTGATCAATTTTCTCTAGCAATTTCTCCATCTTCACTCAGGTTTTACAGAGGAAGAAGTTAGAATGCTTTCCTCGCCTAAACTGTTCATTCATACAGTCATTCAATCTTATTGAGCACTTACTGTATGCAGAGCATTATACTAAGCACTTGGAAAGCACAATTCAGCAATAGAGAGAGACAATCCCTGCCCACATCAGGTTTAAGTCTAGAAGGAGGGAGACAGACATCAAAACAAGTAAATAGGCATTGATATAAATAAATAGAATTATAGATATATACACATCAAAACAAGTAAACAGTTATCAATATAAACAGAAATATAGATACGTACATATATACACAAGTGCTTTGGGGCCGGAAGAGAGGGGTAGAGTGAAGGGAGCCGGTGGGGGCAATGTGAAGGGGAGGGGAAGTTGAGGAAAAATGGGGCTTAATCTGGGAAGGCCTCTTGTATGAGTTGAGCCTTCAGTAGGGCTTTGAAGGGGAGAAATGTGATTGTTCTGGTGAACTGTTATTCATAGTAGATGGGCCTGGTCCATGGATCAAATGGTGAAGACCTTTCAGGATGTCTTAGACTAAACTGACAAGTTAGACAAATCTCTGGGACTGAATAGGGTCCACCCAGAAGTTCTGAAACACCACAGAAGGGCACTCATCTCTGGCAAGGGTGAGTAGTCTATCACTGTGAACAGTAAATGTATATCATGACTGGGAAATAATGAGTGTTGCTTCCATCTGCAAGAGGGCTCCAGGAGGGATCCTGAGACCAGTGAACTTCATTTTAATAATGAAGCAAGTAGTTCTTTACTATCAGTGAATATTTAAATATAAACAATATGTTAAAGGAAATCTACATGTTTTCTATTAGGGAAAAATGTGCTTTGTTAATGTGCTGGAATTCTTCTAGTGGGACAGTACCATCCTCAAGAACCTCCAGTCCTTGCCTGTCTACTGAATCTCCCTACTCCAGTTCATATTTCACTCTGCTGCCCGGGTCATTTTTCTACAAAAATTTTCAATTCCTGTTTCCCCACTCCTCAAGAATCTCTGGTGATTGCCCAACCAGGGATTGTCTCTATCTGTTGCCGAATTGTACATTCCAAGTGCTTAGTACAGTGCTCTGCACATAGTAAATGCTCAATAAATACTATTGAATGAACATCAAACATAAACTCCTTACCCTGAACTCTGAAGCACTCAATCACCTTGCCTCTTCCTACCATACCTCACTGCTCTCCTAGTACAACTCATTCTACATTCTTCGATCCTCTAAGGCCACCCTACTCTCTGTACCTCGGTCTCGTCTACCTCGTGGCCGACCTCTCGCTCATGTCTTGCCTCTGATTTGGAATGCCCTTCCTCTTCATATTCAACAATTACTCTCCTATTTTCAAAGCCTTATTGAAGGCACATCTCCAAGAAGCCTTCTCTAAGTCCTCATTTCCTCTTCTCCCATTCCATTCTCCAAGACCCTTGCACTTCAATTTACTCCCTTTATTTACGTGTCCCTTGGCCAGTAGCACTTATGTACATATCCATAACTTATTTGTATTAAAGTCTGTCTTCCCCTCTATACTAAAAGCCTGTTATGGGCAGGGAATGTGACTATCAACTCTTTGATACTGTACTCTCCCAAGAGCTTAGTACTGTGCTCTGCACAAAATAAGTGCTCAATAAATATGACTGATTGATTATCAGTAAACGTGGATAGAGGAAAAAAATTCAGTTCTCATATATTAGATCATCACATTAAAAGCCTAAAAATAACTAAGTAATTATAAAGGTGGAAGTGAAAAGTTAACAAAAAAGGCTAGAGCTAATGGAGGGTTTGGGAAATGGAGCACTGTAATAGATCAATACTAAGAAGTAGTTTTATTATCATCTTCATAATTTTATCAATGACTTTATTGAGTACTTACTGAGTGCCCAGCACTGTACTAAGCACCTTGGAGAGTACAATACCTCAGAATTGGTGGACCTGTTCTTACAGTCTAGATCAAAATGATCTGAAAGAGGAGATTTCAGTCAAATCTCAACATTTGCAGATATCTGTCACCTCCACCAACGATGAAGATAGATTGTCAGGTAACTTCTGAAGCTTAGTAAGTAGGTAGAAAAGAGGCAGATAAATATGTTTCATTGTGAAAAATTTCAAGGTAATGTGACTAAGGAAAAGCAATACAAACTACCACTATATGACAATGTGTTTGAGCTTTAAAGCATAACTCAGGAATGTGGTCATGGGTATCATTGTCAACTGTGTCGTCTTCAAATCCATGGTTAAAAATATAACAGCCAAAGGCCCAAAAAATATTTGGTGTAAAAAAGACCACAGAAAACAAAAGAGAAAAGTTTGTGGATAAAGAAAATATACGGTGTATTTGCTCTTTAATAATAAGTGCAGTGTGGTCACTGCCCATCTGGAAAGACATACTAGAAAGAGAAAGTTCAGAGAAAGTTCAGAGAAACAAGATGGAGAAGATTCATATGAGGATAGACTGAAAAGATTAGAACTCCCAAATCTGGAATTACAAACCTTGGGAGTCACAATTAAAGTTTATAAATTCAGGAAGAGTGTTGACCAAGCAACTAAAGAATCACTTATCAAATCTCAAAAATCCAGGAAGCCCCCATTGAAGCTTGAAGGTGGTAGATTAAAAAAATAACAAAAAACAAAACAAAACAAAACAAAAACAAAAGCATATGGAACTTGCTGAAACAAGATGGTGTGTAGTCAAAAATAGAAATGGGATCAAGAAAAGCGTGTATAAATGTATGGTTGATTAATTAATGGAAAAACACCAGATCTGATGGCATTTCTGCAAAAATCTGAAAAGCATCATGGCTGAATGCAAAGAGCACAGGAATGGGAGTTGGAAGATCTGGGTTCTAATGCTGTCCCTTTCAAGTGCATGCTGTGTGAATTTGGGCTAGTCATGACTGTGTGCAGAACACTGTACTAAGTCCTTGGAACAGTCCACTCCAAAAGAGTCCCTTCCGTCAAGGAGCTTACAATACTGGAAAATCACTGGGAAGGTTGTGTCAGTTGTTAACACACTCTGCAACGTGTAAGGAGGATGAGGACCCTCCTTCAAAGAAATGAGTTTAACTATTCTAACACTGTTATTTTGGCTTGTTCATTTTGTTGTTTAATTTTCTGGAGTTACTGTTTGAGGTGTTTGTTATAATTGGTAGTTCCTGTAGGACAAGGCCTGTGTCTAATTTGTTAATCTTTTAGTTACTGCAGAGTTTAGTAGAATTTTAGTCATAAAGCACTTAAAAACATGACCACTACTACTTCTATGCCCCCCTTTTCTTCTGCTCCCCCTCCCCATCGCCCCAACTCGCTTCCTCTGTTCTACCCCCCTTACCCCCAACACTTGTGTATATATGTACAAATTTATAATTCCATTTATTTACATTAATGATGTGTGTATATCTATAATTCTATTTATTGATATTGATGCTATTGATGCCTGTTTACTTGTTTTGATGCCTGTGTTCCCCCTTCTAGACTGTGAGCCCACTGTGGGCAAGGATTGTCTCTGTTGCTGAATTGTACTTTCCAAGTGCTTAGTACAGTGCTTTGCACACAGTAAGGACTCAATTAATACGATAGAATGAATGAATAGGATCCTTAGGCTACTCTACAATGCAATGATTGTTTTAATTGATTTTAGGGACCCAATCTAGCCCTTTTCAAATCATCATTGGAAGAAGCAGAGCTGTATGCTGGGTTTCTATTCAACCTATTCTATGCTGCCATGCCTGAGGTTGCACTGAAAGATCTGGAATCTAGAGCCTTAATATCCTTCTGAGCTACTAGAAAACACTTCTAGCTCAATTGACCATTAGGGAGCCGAGTGCTAGATACGGTTCTAAAGGCTTGAAAGAGTGGAGCAGTAGCGAGCCACATGTTACCTGCCTGCAAGGATCTTGCTATTTAATGTGGAAAACAGACAAAACATATTTAGATATTGAAAGCAGGAGGAATAATTTCCCTGTGACTCAGTTATCTCATATGTAAAATGGGGATTGAGATAGAGAGCACCGTTTGGGATGTGGACTGTGTCCAACCTGATTAGCTGGTATCTAAACAAAAAAAAAAGATAGAATAGGAAACTGACAAACATGAAGAAGAAACAGCTGAAAAAATAAACTGAATTTCCTGGTGAATAAATAGAAATATCCCTATGTGAATGAGTGCTGGGGCTATAAACGTCATTCAAAATGTTCGAGCTAGTCAACCAGGGACTGCTTTATGCTGACAACTGTGCTCTTGCAGTACATGCATAAGAAGATGTACCAGTCATTGTGAATCATTTTGAAGATTGATCACAGTGCTATAGATCGACAATAAATCTAAAAGCATCCGAGCACCAGCTGAGAAATCCAGGAGACCGTACACATAACCTAAGATTCTCATTGGCAATATTAGATTTATTGCTTTCACCAGAATAATAATAATAAAAAAAGCCAACATGGCCTTTGGCAGATGGCAAGATAAAGTGCTGACTATTACTCAATATCAAATGGCACAACAAAACGACACCAAATTACATCGTTCGTTTTCCAACACTGAAGCAACTTTCACAGAAACACAGCAACAATGCATGGGACACATGAAGTGAATAGATGATGACAGAATACTGAAACAACTCTTGTACAAGAACTGGAAGGGGGCATATTTATAGTCTCAAACAACACACAGAGGAATGGACTGGGGAAGACTACTGCAACAGACTGACCAGTCTAGACCACAAGGGCCGAGAGAGAGGTTGCTCTCCTTGTTCCAAACCACTGAAAAAAGGCAAGCTTCAAGAGAAAGACAGGTTCTGTAGCAGATAAATCCATTCATATACCAAAGATCTATTCTTATCTACTGTTGAGCAGATAGTCCCCCATCCTGAGCTCTCTCTTGCTGAAGGAAGAGTCTTTTTCTGGCTGTAAGCTTCTATTAAACCTGTAATTCCTGTTGCTCCTGTTTTTTTATTCCTGTTTTGCTGCATTTGCGAAGAGGAAATCAGGAAAGTTGGAGGGATTTTCCTGGTACTCAACCATTTCTCATATACCTTTTTTTATTTAATCCTCAGTTTTAAAATTGCTTTTAAGAGGCACATTTCTTTTCATGGTTCTGAGAAACTACACTAAAATTACATTTCTCCAAGAGGAAGAAAAACATGAAACTAATCTGATTTGAAAATCAAATAATGAAAAGGTCCAGTCAGGCCTCTTTGTGAGAATCACTTTTTTTGTTTGTTTGTTTTCTCAAAGTAAGGGGATTTCTCCCTAGCTCTTCCAAGACAAATGATCAGTTCTGGTTGCTTTAAAAATGGCTGGCCTTTTTTTTTTAATGGCATTTGTTAAGCATTTAGTATGAGGCAAGCACTGTTGTAAACACTGGAGTAGCTACAAGGTAATTAAGCTGGACACAGTCCCTGTTCCATATGGGGCTCACACTCTAAATCAGTGCAAAGGGAATTTAATTCCCATTTTTCAGATGAGGTAAAAGAGACACAGAGAAGTGATTCAGAGAATCAGCAGAGAATCAGTTCCCAAATTGAAAGTAACTCTTCAGTCAGAACCATACCTGAGTAGGTACAGACCAGGAAAAGATGGCTGGCATGGAGCATGACCAGTGGTGGGGGGCAGTTAAGGACAGGAAGGACTGGAAACGTATCCTACTGCAGTATTTCTACTTAAACAACTTTCTCTCGCACCTCATCCACAAAGTCTTGGTTGGTTTCATTCTTGTCATTTTACCTGAGACCAGTGATTGTGCGTCTTGTTTCGGTTATGCTATCAATAAATCCATAGTATTAATTGAGCTCCTCTGTACAGGGGATTTTACCAAGACCTGAGGAGGATATAATATAGAGTTAGTAGACCTCACTGCTGAAAGGTTAAGAGTAGTGTGCAGTGTGAAAGGTTTGGTTCAGAGAGAAACTGCCTGAATAGGGCAGTTTCCGTGAAGTAAACGGAGCAGAAACCTTCAAAGTGACACCAGTCAGGTCCAGGATGTGGGATCCGACAACCCTTAATCTTGGGCTTCCCAAGTCTTGTCAGAGGTGAAAATGACTAACTGATGTTGCCTGACTGCCCCTAAGGGAAATAACGTTATTTTCTGTGATCATTAGCTCACACATGCCCAATAAATGGCAGAGATAAAAAAGAAACATTCTATAACTATCTAGCTTGCCCATTAGAACAGCTCCAAAATCTAATATACTGATTATCTTGGATGATTTCAAGAGTCAGGAGTGTAGTGATGGTACAATGTGGAAAACAAAATCAGTCATCAGACCTCATGGACTTGGAAAAATAAGCGATACCTTTGTATTTCTGTGGTGTACCTGCCAAACACCACTCATAATGAGCAACAATATCTTCTACCTCCATAATAAAATAAAATAAAACAAATTATGTATACCCCCAGAGACTCAACAATGGCATCTAGAACATAGCATCATTGTCTATCAATCAGACTGGAAAGATTTATCCATCACTGCAGCTACAACAGGACTGACCACTACCTCAGGTGTCCCAAGCACAAACTGGTCATACACTCAATGCCTCAATAAACTGGTTTCATTATTCCCAAAGGAAGGTACTTCAATATATCTCTCCAGTCTTTATGAAAAAGGAGAATAGGAGGCCTGGTACAGAGAGAGAATCAATTTCCCGTCTAGCCTGCATTCTTTAAAGATCACCATGGTTATCAGCCAGCATTAGTCAGCAAGCTGAAATCTTGTGTCAGTATTAAAGGACCTGCCTGAAAATTAAAGGAATCGATGTTTTGGCTGTAATGTGAAGCTCTCCAGAGTTTTAAATTTACGGTATCTTAGATCTTATAAATTTTCTAACTAATGAGGCATCTGTATCAAAGATTCTTTGTTTAGAGAGAGGAATACTTTTGTCAAGAAGAAATCTTATAAAATATGACAGTACTAATACTACCATTTATTAAATGTTTACTGTATGCTCAGCACTGGGATAGATACAAGATACTCAGGTTAGACACTGTCCCTGTCCCACACGAGACTCACAAGCAATAAGAGGGAGAACAGGTATTGAATCTCCATTTCACAGATAAGGAAATTGAGGCCCAAGGAAGATAAGTTACCAAGGCCCAAGGCCACATAGCAGAAAGGTGGCAAGGCCAGGATTAGAACCCAGGTCCTCTGACTCACAAGTCCATATCTATTATAGGATGATTTTATTAGGGTCTTCATCGTCTTGGTCCTTCTCAGTATGAAGCACATAGATTTTGCAGTACTCAGAACAGACTGAGCCCTCCCTTTCCCAGACTGAGCCCCCTCTCCCTCTGCCCCCACCTTTCTGCTCTATCCTCTTCCCCTCCCCACAGCACTTCTGTATATTTGTATATATCATTTATTACTCTATTTTATTAATGATGTGTATATATCTATGATTCTATTTATCTATTTTGATTGTATTGATGTCTGACTTCTTGTTTTGTTCTGCTGCCTGTCTCCCCCTTTTAGATTGTGAGCCCGTTGTTGGGCAGGGATTGTCTCTTTCTGTTGCTGAATTGTGCATTTCAAGCGCTTAGTACAGTGCTCTGCACACAGTAAGTGCTCAATAAATACGATTGTATGAATGTACTTGTGGCACTCCTGTTCTTAGAGAGCTTCTAGCTCTCTCTTAACTCCTGGAAAAATAAGATCCCATATGGGAGTTGAGGGTTTGACAGAAAAATTATTCCATCCCTCACCATCCCTCCTTTGTCTACATTTGGGTCAGAACAGAATCCAAGCTTTCCTTGTCTCTGAAAATGGCTAGATTCTTTTTCAGACATGATCAGGATAAAAAGGCTTCCTCTAGCTCCAGAGGGGTCATTCATTCATTCAATCATTTTTATTAAGTGCTTACTTTATCAGAGCACTGTGCTTGGGAAAGTGCAATACAACATTAAAGAGTTACAATCCCTGCCCACAATGAGCTCACAGTCTAGAGATGGGGGAAACAGACATGAATACAATTCAGCCTTCACTCAGCAACCTTGCCTCTTGATACTCATGTGAAACCAGGAGAAGGAGTTGGGGCTCTCACAGAAGCAGCATGGCCTAGTGGAAAGAGCACGGGCCCGGGAGTCAGAGGTCCTGGGATCTAATACTGGCTCTGCCAATTGCTTGTTGTCAATCAATCATATTTATTGAGCACTTACTGTGTTCAGAAGACTGTACTAAGTGCTTGGAGAAATACACTATAACAATAAACAGACACATTCCCTGACCACAGTGAGCTTACAGTAGCCAAGGCATTTAACTTCCCGTGCTTCAGTTTCCTCAACTGTAAAATGGGGATTCAATCTTACTCCCTCCTTCTTAGAATGTGAGACCCTTGTGGGACAGGGACTGTGTCCAACCTGATGAAATTTGTAGCTACCTCAGTGATTAGAACCATAGTAAATGCTTAAGAAATACCAGGAATAAAAACAAAAATAAGTTTCAAAGGTTCTTTCTCTCTGACTCCTCTTTATGCCACCTCTCTCCAGATGGTTATACTATTTTGAGTACCCATCAATCAATTATCTTTACCGGACCCTTAATTTTTGCACAACACTCTAATAAGCACCTGGGAGAGTACAATATAACAAAGTTGGTAGCCATGTTCACTGACAAGAAGGATCTTAAGGTCTAGATTAGAAATTATGAATAGGTACATAAATGCTGTGGGTTTGAGGGTGCGGCAAATATCCAGCGCTTAAAGGAAATGGATCCAAATGCATAGAAAATACAGAAGGGAGAGGGAGTATGGAAAAAGAGGGCTTAATTAAGCATGGCCTATTGGAAGATACATGATTGTAATAAACTTTGAAGGTGGGAAGAATGGTGGTCTGTCATATAAGGAGGGAGAGGGTGTTCTGGGCAAGAGGGAAGATGTGGGCAGAGGGTCAGAGGTGAGATAGATGAGACGAGGTACAGTGAGTAAGTTAGAGGAACAAAGGTAGGAGGATGAAAGCTGATTGAGTGTTTTTAAGCCAATGAATGATAAGGAGCTTTTTTTGAAGCAGAAATGGATGGGTAACCACTGGAGGTTCTTGAGGACTGGGGAGATGTAGACTGAACTCTTTTTAGAAAAACGATTCAGACAGCAGAATGAAGTATATGGAGTGAGTGAAGTACAGAGTGTAATGGAGAGAGACAGAGGCAGGGTGGTCAGCAAGGAGGTTGATGCAGTATTAAGGAGGGATGCAAGAGCTTAGATCAGCATAGTGCCAGTTTGGTTGGAGAGGAAAGGTCAGATTTTATCTATTGTGAAGGTAGAACCTTCAGGAATTGGTGACAGATGGACTACGTGGGTTGAATGAAAGAGATAATCAAGGATAACACCATTACTGTAATGTAAAGTAATGGCTTGAGAGATAGGAAGGATAGTAGTCCTGACTCACTGAGAGGAAAGACAAGGAAAGGACAGGGTTTTGGGGGGAAGGTGAAGAGTTCTGTTTTGGACATGTTTAGTTTGAGATGTCCATCGGACATCCAAGTGCAAATGCCCTGAAGGCAGAACAAAATTGGAGACTGCTGAGAAAGGACTGGAGAGGTAAATTTGGAAATCAGCCGCATAAAGATGGTAGTTGAAGCCATGGGAGTGAATGAGTTCTCCAAGAAAGTGGGTTTAGATGGAAAATAGAAGGGAACTCAGAACTGAGCCTTGAGGGGCCCTCACTGTCAGAGGGTGTGAGCCAGAGGAGAAACCTACAAAAGAGATTGAGAAGGAGCAGTCAGATAGATGGGAGGAGAACCAGCAGAGGACAGTGTCAGCGTGGCCAAGATTGGATAATATTTCATGGAAGGGGGGTAGTCCACAGTGTTGAAGGCTGCTGAGTGACTGAGAAGGATTAGAATGGAATAGAAGCCATTAGACTTGGCAAGAAAGTCACTGATGACCACTGCGAGGAACTTTGCATAGAGTGAATGGGGCAAAAATCAACTTGGAGTGGGGTCAAGGAGAGAATCAAAAGATGGAAATAAGATAGTGGGTGTAGACAACTGTGTAATGAAAGATGGAACAATAACTATAAGAAACCATGGTATCAAGAGAGGGTTTTATTAAGATAGTGAATATGTGCGTAAATTAGAAAGGAGTGGGGATGAAACCACTGGAAAGTGATTGGTTGAATATGGCAGTCAGGGAGGGAAGAAAGGAGGAGACAAGTATTTTGGGGACACCCTCTTTTCAACATCATTATTATCACAAGTATTCATTTATCTCCCTCCAATTTCAGCTATAGTCCAGTTATGACCACCCCACAAAATATGCACCCCTGCTGTATTTGCTAACTTGCCTCAGTATATGAATCCCCTGCCCCAGTCTTTCCTGCAACAACTTCAGGTAATTTTCTCCCTACAAATACTGCTTGCCACTTTGCCTTCTTTATAATCTTCCTGTTTCCATCAGTTTTTCTGGCCACACTCTAACACCCTGGATATAGCTCTTTCTTTGACCATAATTGATTACATAAGGATTCAATTATTCTGATTATTTCAATAGCTTAATAGTTTTTCAATAGATTGAAAAAGATCTGGATCTTTTAGGTAAAAAATCCCTGGTTAAACCTAGTCTTTTAGGTTTGGGGCAATTTTATTCTTACTGGAGAGATTACCTGATGGTCTCAATACCGTGCCCAATTTAGCACCTCTACTGCTCATTTGAAATAGTATGGCAGATTAAAGTTATTTCCACAGGGTATCAAACAGGTTAACTCCATGAACCTTCAAACTCTTTGAAAACTCAGACAAAAGTGATGATCTCAGCAGAGCCTGCAGATTTCGTTACCGAAGGCTTGTCTGAGGTAGGTCAGAGCAGGTATTAGGTTCCATGGGGCTCTTCGTCCCAGTCGTGCCCTTACAGCTAAGACTTCTTTCTTCAAATCCCAAAAGGCTGAAAAATGACCAACTGTTTTTCTTCCAGAAACCTGCCAGGAGAAGGTGGAAGTGGGGTGGAGAATTACAGTAGGATTAAATTTTTGAATTCTGTGCTTTCATTGTCTTTGACCAGAGCAATTTAACCTACTGTTTCATGGTTTCGAAGGTAGGCTCAAAGAATAATGGAGTGCATCTATACTTTGTTAAAAGGCATCAGAAATACCTATTTATGTGCACCAAGGTTATGAATTTTCTGGACATCACAACTGTACTTTCCCGACCACATAAGGTGGGCAGGGAATGTGTCTGCTGACTCTGATGTACTCCCAAGCACTTAGTATGATGGTTTTCATGAAGCAATCAGTAAATATCACTGATTAACTGACTTGATTTAAACACATTGAAATGGGTAGATGTACAATCAAAACCTCGACTACTACTGCTGCTCTAATTTTAAACCCGTTCTCCATTAATGAAGAAAATCTCAGGAAGTACATTATGTAGTACAAGTAACTGAAGGGAAAACTCACGCAGCTATGAAACACTAAGAGAGTTTCAGGATAATCCTTTCATCAGACAAAGTAGTAAAGCTAATTATTTGAAATCACTTGCAATGATAATCAAATTGCTGCTGAAAAATAATCACCTCGGTCAATTTTCAGAGAGCCAATAATCTTACTTTGTGAGGCTTCCTGTTATAGGCTCCAGCTTTGGTCTGACTTATGTCATTCGGGCAGTCAGTTAGTTCTCAATAAATATTATGGCTCTATTGAGTGCCAAGCACAGTATTGGGCCCTTGAAAACATACAATAAAAGTAAAGACTTGATCATCTGCCCTTGCAGATCTTACAACAAATATTTTAGGAAGTTGCTAATCAGGGAAATATCTTTTCTCTCCAGGATCGTAGCCAAAGTGAAGCAATCATTAAATAAATAATATTTATTTAGCATTTACTCCACACAGAATATTGTACTTGGCACTTGACTGACTACAGTAGAGTAAGTAGATATGACCCCTGCTCTCAAGTAGCTTACAATTAGCAGGGAAGACAGACGTTGAAATACTGGTAAGGTAAATCAAACAAGTACAAAAATATGTCCATAAGTACTGTGGTAGCTCCCTACAGGGGAACAGGGTGAATAGCTATGTGCTTAGGAGGTGACGGCTTAAGTGCCTAAGTGATACATAAGAGGAGGAAATAGGACAGAGAGATGAATCAATGAAAGCTTCTAGAGGACATATGATGTGCATAGAACTGTCAAAACCCTAGTGTCGCCGGGTCCCTGGGCGCAACAAACCTTATTCCATGTCTGTAATGAGTTTCACTGCAATAAATTGTCTAAATTGGCAATCGATAGTATTTCTTGAGGACCTAGTATTCGCAGATCAGTGTATTAAATGTTGGGAAATACAAAAGAATTAAAAGACAGGATCACGCTCCTTCATGATATGAAGCAGCATGACCTAGTGCAAAGAACATGGGCCTGAGAGTCTGAGGACCTGGATTCTAATCTTAGTTGTGCCATATTTCTGCTGTATAACCTTGGAGAAGTCATTTCACTTCTCTGTGCCTCAGTTGCCTCATCTGTAAAATGGGGCTTAAGACTACAAGCCCCATGCGGGACAAGGATTGTGTCCAACCTGATGAGTCTGTATCTACTCCAGGACTTAGAACAGTAAATTCTAATGTAAGATCCTCTGACTCCCAGGGCCATACGTTCTTTCCACTAGACCACACTGCTTCTGATAAGTGCTGTGAGGCTGAGGGTAGGGAGAGCTCAGGGTGTAAAACCAAAATGTAACAGTAAGATCAATAAGCTCTTAACACATAGTAAGTGCTTAACAAAGGCCATAATTATTATTATCCATGTAATGGAAGAGTACCACATAAGCACCAAAAATAGTTTGGTCACTTTTCTAATCTGTCTAATCTTGAAACAACTATTATCCAGCGTTTAGTACAGCACCTGGCACATAGTACGTGCTTAACAAATATAATCATTATTATCAATCACAGCTTCTTAGTTACATTTTGCTGTCTGCGGCATGTAGTTTGGGATATTGCAAACTACTGAATTTTCCATATCTTCCTGAACTTTCCACAGCAAGTGAACTTTAGTACATTGCCAAGTACTAAGACTCAGGATAATCAGAACAAATACAGCCCCTGTCCCATATGGGGCTCATAGTTTAAAGCAGAAGGAAAACAGTTTCTTAGTGCTCATTTTCCAGAGGAGGAAACTGAGGGACTAAAAGTTAAGGGACTTGTCCAAGGTCACACAGCAGGCAAATCATGGATCTAGGATTAAAACCCAATTTTCCGGACTTCATTTCAGTTGCTCTTTCCACTTGGCCATGCTGCTTCTTGTATGACTTTTGACTGACTGATTTAAAAGAATCATTTATTCTACCAGTTAATTAGGGAATCATTTATTATATTGCTTTCAAATGCACTAAATAATCCTTGTGATGTGAAAGAATGAATGGATATCCTTAATGTACTTAATTTATGATAAGGAGGATTTCAATAGGAAAGTCTAGGTCCCACATGGCCCATTACATTAGTCTCGTATGAACCATTTCCCAATTAAAGACTTTTAACTCCTCAATTGGTCTTTTTGACACTTTCTTAGCTCTGAAACTTCTCAGGTTAATTCCTGTTTATATCTTCTCTTGACCCCTAGAGGTAATGGAATCGAACAATCATAATTGAGCTATCCAACAACCAAATGAAGAAGATCACCAGGAGAAAAAGTGCCTAAAATCATCCTTCTCTACCTGTCCTTTTCCACCTCGGATATAACTGAAACATCAATGGAATGTCACAAACATTTTAGCTGGTCATATTGTGTTCCACTCTCAACAGCATCCTAGAAATGGAAGATGGATGTCAGATTGGAATCCTCCAAGTGGCAAAAATATTTATGTAGAGTATGTAGCATTTTCATAAAGTTATTTCGTATTTTCTAAATACTCGTGGCCAGGACTCTGAGTTAAATGAAGACAGTCTATACTTGGAGAGAATCTCTATAAATGTTTCTCACCCAATATAGTTTGACTTAATTTGGTTCCACCTAATTGAGTAACTTTTGCTGTGCTTAACTTGAGGGCAACAGTTGTATTGTTTACAAGTCTATTTGAGAGCAGGTGAATAGCAACAGAACTAACATTCATATTTAATATGTTAACAATACACCACACCCACTTATTTTGGTGCACCATACTAGGCGAAGCAGGGAAAATGGTCCGAGCATCCTTCCACTGGGGCCTGGCTCTTGGGAGGCAGGTGGCCATAGATGGCATTATGGCAACCAAGTTCTAGCCCTTCACTGGAATGGAGGGCAGGTGAAGGAGGGAGCATATTTAGGACACTGGGGACTTTGCTGTTTCTGGACTCAGATGAGGCTTGTAAATTCTTTTTCTGTATTTGATTTCCCCATTAGACTGTAATGTTGTCTATTACTAGGTAAGCCTTAGTACAGTGCTCTGTACACAGTAAATGCTCAGTAAATATAATTGAATGAATGACTGTGAGCTCCTCTTGGGTGGAACTGTGTTTGATTTGTATGTTGTATATTCCTAAACTGCTACTACAGAGTTTTCTACAAAAGTGTACACTCATAATATACTCTATTTCTTCCTCCTAACTGCAATTTAAGTGTCTTGTCTCCCTCTCAAGATTGTGAGGAAGCTGGAAGCAGGAATTATTTCTCCTCCAAGAGGTTTTCCCTGACTAACCTCTCATTTCTCCACCTATTTCTCTTCCCTTTGGTTTCACTTACACACTTCAGACCTCTATCATTTAAGCACTTTGATTCTCTTCCTACCTCAGCTCCACATCATCCTTCAATATTTTCCCTGATTAAGTCCTCTTTTCCCTGGCTTGGTCTCCCTTCTGAATCAATTATGTAGTTGGGTCTGTGGCTTTTGGTCATTTGATCTTCACCCCACCCCCAATCCCACAGCACATATGTACATATCTTTAAATTATTTACTATCAATGACATTCATATTAATGTCTATCTCCCCCTCTAGATTGCAAGCTTTTTATTGGCAGGGAACATGTCTGCTAATTCTGTTGTGCTGTAATAATAATAATTAGGGTATTTGTTAAGCACTTACTTTGTGCCAAGCACAGTTCTAAGCACGGGGGTAATTACAAGGTAATCAGGTGGGATCCAATGTGGGGCTCACAGTCTTAATCCCCATTTTACAGATGGGTAATTGAGGCACAGAGAAGTTGTGACTTGCCCAAAGTCACATGGCAGACAAGTGGCAGTGCCGGGATTAGAACCCAAGTCCTCTGACTCCCAAGCCCATATTGCTGCCACTAAGCCATGCTGAGCTTTACGTAGAGTGTTCTGCACATAGTAAATGCTTAATAAATACCATTACAAGTCTTATTAAGTTCACATCTCCTCCAATAGACCTTCTCAGATTAAGCTCTCTTTTCACTGGCTCCCTCCTCCTTCTGCATCATCTTTGTATTTGGATTCGTGATCTTTGAGCATTTGGTATTCACTCCACCCTCAGCCCCACAGCTTTTATGTATATATCTATAAATGATAAAGTATAAATTATTTATATTAATGTCTATCTCTTTAGACTGTAAGCTCATTGTGGGCATAAAATATGCCTACTAACTCAATTGTGTTGTACTCTTCCAAATGGTTATTCCAGTACTTTGCATGATGTTAAGCAATCAAACACCACTGATAATGATTATTGATGATAACAAAGTCTTAGTCTACATCATGAGCTATGCGCCAATGAAAACTCATCACAAGGTATTCAATCAATCATATTTATTGAGCACTTACTGTGTGCAGATATCTGTATTAAGCACTTGGGAGAAATCAGTGTAACAAAATTGGCAGATGTGTTCCCTGATCACACCTGTCCCGACAGCAAATGGATGCTACCAAATAATTTCTTGAAATATCTGGCATGCTGAACCCAAACATAAGTTGTCAGAAAAAGTACCCTATTTTCCTAATTGTTCTAATAAATTGCATATCAAAAACAGATGCTATCACAGAACTGACTATAATCAGTACTTCTATGCCTGTAGCACTGTTTGAGGGCTGATGACCAAGTGTTTCCAAATCTTTTTCATATTGCAGTGATTGGTGTGCTTCAGTAGTAAAATCTGCAATAAATCACTTGGAATGGCAGAAAAAAGTCCAAACCAAATTTGGTAATGCAGAAAACCTAAACTGAATTCCACACTGTCTCATATAGAAACAAGTATTTCGTATATAACAAAAAGTAACATTTCAGTTATTACCATATGAAGTATTGGCTTACTGAGATTTTACCACACCTACTGGATTCTGTATATGTCAGTGTTTGGCAGTGATCATTGCTAAAATAATTCTACATTGTGTGGTTAGAGAACTGTTTAATATCATTGTCTAAGGTTCTGGACCTAAGTCATTTCCTCTAACTGAAGTAGTTGCATATCTTCGGAGAAAATGACTGTATTTTTCATTTCCTTTACTTTTTTTACTATAGTAAATCCTTGCCACTGTCTTCCCGAGCCATTAATCTTCTAGTCCTCTGGCATGATATGGCCTGGTTTGTCAGTTTAGACATATCTTTGTAGTCTATTGTGTATACCTTTCCAACTATTTATTGAAGTGTTCTGTACAGTGCTCTGTAAGATGAGTGGTCAATAAATATCACTGATATATAAGCTATTTCTTGTCTTTATAAGACAAGCTCTTTCTAGACTTGGGCAACTCAGTATAAATTTGCTCCAGTCTTGCACTTTTGAAGGCGGTCCCCACCCTTACCTGTCAAGGCAACAGAACATCTCAGTCATGACGTACCACTGATGAATGGTACTTACTGAGTGTCTCTTTCTGGTTTCCTCCATCTTCAACCCCTTGCTCATGCCCTTCCTTCCACCTGGAACTCCTTCCCCTTTTATATCTGCGAGACCATTATTCATTCCCTTTTTCAAAGGCCATTTCTTGCAGGAAGCCTTCCCTAGATTACTGCCCTCAATTAGGTAAGCCAGATTGGAACCTAATCAATCCTTGAAATTTCAGTCTAGTGGAAAGGAGTTTAAGTAAAATGGGCATGACAGGCTACCTTTCTGCCCTTTAAACTGTCCCTCACTACTAACCAGACTCCACATAAGCCATCTTGTCTTGGTTCCTGCACCATCTCAAGTATGGTCCTTCCTAAAATATTGTTTCCTCTCTGAGGTCCAAGACATCAGACTTTCCTTCACTTCAGGAAACTTCCACTATACAGGTTGGGAACAGTTGGAAATTCTTTCATTTTTTAAGTAACTAGGAATCTACTGATTTCACATTTTGAAAAATGCTTTAACTCTAAGAATACATTTGCCTCTCATCTAATGTAAATATTGCTTAAAGTGTTCACAGAAAATTTGGCTTATGTCTTTTTTTTTCTGATAGAATAGGCTGCATCTCTTTTACTGCCTTACTGCAAAAGAAGAGCATTATTGATAGCTTTTAAATTATGGACTTCTGGTCTGGCTCAGTTTGGCTTTTTGATTTCTTCTATGGAAATTGACTGTTTTTGTCATCTTTTTGTTATTACCTATTTGTGGTGAGACCATCTCTATTCTCTTCTGTGGTGAAGTGTCAAATGGCCTTCGATTGATTTATATCTGCAGAGTCTCATATTTTTTAGCCCTGGGTTCCACCAAGCATGCCTTCTTCACTTCTTCACTGAGCATCCCGTTTCTCAGGATAGCGTGGCTCATCAAGGTGGTGATGTCTATTTTGTTACAGGGAGCTCTTTGATATTGAAATAGTTCTCAACAAATCACTCTTATTTTGTGTGTGTGTGCATGTGTGTAATAGCACCCACAATGGTAAAGAGGCTCCCAGGTAGATGTAGTATCTTGCAGAGACATGATAGGTAATATTGGCAAAGTATATAAGGTTATCTATCTGAATTGCAACTGCTCTGATGTTGGCATGACCATTCCCACATATGTCTTCATTCTCCAAGAGTTTGACATTTATCAGGTTCCCACTTTGGCATCTATTGGTTCTATCATTAAGTGAAAAGTTTGGAATGAATCAGGCAATTTGCATAAATTGTTATTTCTAAGGTGGTAAACACACACACTATTCAAAAGACCTATGCTGAATTATTAGTCTATCCCCTCTCTTACTCCAAAGTCAGGCATTTTGATGCTTGACCTGAAAAGTGACTCACATCCAAATTAGGGATCAAATTATTCCCTGGGGTGTAGATAGAGACCATGTTTAACATGCTCTGTTTGTTTTCAACGGTTTGCCTGCCTGACTAATTGAAAGCAACCATTCCCGTTAAAGGAAAACCAGCTATTGAAAAGGAATCTGTTCTTTTATCAAGTAGGCTGCCTGGTTTTATCTATTCCATTTTCATTTCATTGATCTTTACTCATGAATGAATTTGTATTGATTAGAAACAACCACTCAAATCAGGATTTACTTTATTTCCCTCTGAGCTTCATCAAAATATAATATCTGGAGAAGAAATCATTTAGAGATATCTAAAATCCAGCTCAGGTATAAATCCCAATTCATTAATCCCTTACTTACATGTGGGACAGGGACAGTGTCCAACCTGATTAACTTGTATCTACCCCAGCACTTGCTCCTCTAATGCCAACCACTCACTGCATCCAAATCTCACCTATCTTGATGCTGACCTCTTACCAACATCCTGCTTCTGTCCTGGAACACCTTCCTTCTTATCTGACAGACAATTACTCTCCCCATCTTCAAAGTCTTAGTGAAGGCACATCTCCTCCAAGATGTCCTCCTTCCCAGACTAAGCCCTCATTTCCTCTTCTCCTACTCCCTTCTGCATCGCCTTGATGTGCTCCCTTTGTTTGTCCCCCCTCCCTGCCCCACAGCACTTATGTACATATTTGTAATTTTACTTATTTAATGTCTGTCTCCCCCTTTGGACTGTGAGCTCACTGTCAGCAGGAATGCATCTGTTTGTTGTTATACTGTACTTTCCCAAGTTCTAAGTACAGTGCTCTGCAAACAATAAGCCTCACTACTACTGACCAACAGTACAGAGTAAATAGCATCATTATTGTTAATCATTAAATGTCTGAGTAGGATTACAGAAAAGAAGACAAAACCCTTTCAGGAATAGATCCTTTTCCGGAATGGTACTGTTTTATATCACCGTGTTCTCCCCCACCCCACTTTTCTCTGAATAAAATCAGTTTTTCCTTCTGGCTTCTCTAATGAATTATCTGCAGGACAGCTCTACATGAACAACCCATCACTTCAAACAACATGTCCAAAACTAAACTCATCTTCCCTCTCAAATACTCTACTCCCAAAAACCTTTCCATAGCTATTTATATGACATCATCATCCTCTGTCAACATAATCACTGACTCATGTCTTTCCTTCAACCCACATCTTCAGTCAGTCCTAAATCTTGGTGATTCTATCACCACAATATCTCCAAAATTTGCTCTTTCATTCATTCAGTAGTATTTATTGAGCGCTTACTATGTGCACAGCACTGTACTAAGTGCTTGGAATCCTGTCCATTCCAACTACTACCACAAATGTTTCAAGCACTTGCCATATCCTGTCTCTACTATTCATGTCTAGCTCCTCACCAGCCATTCTGAGTCCAGTCTCTCCCCGCTCAGGCCTTTCTCTGCTAGCCAGATCATTTGTCTAAAAAAAAAATTCTGTGCATATTTTCCCACTCCTTAAATACCTTCATCTGTCCCCATCCATCTCTGTATCAAGTAGAAACTCATAACCAATGATGAATGTTAAGCACTGGCTGAGTACCAAGTACTGTGCTAAACACTGGAGTATATACAAGGTAGTCAGGTCAAAAACTGTCTCTGCCTCACAAGGACTCATATTCTAAGAGCAAGGGATTTTATTTCTAGGTTACAGATGAGGAAATGCAGATCTCTGATTCTTTGCTGACATTATATCCAGGGCATGGAACATTCCAGCTCCCTTTTAGCCACCAAGTTTCAGCTCTTCCTCCCTTCAAAGTCTTCCTAAAATCTCACCTTATCCAGTGAGCCTTCTCGTACTAATTATGAGTACCCAGATTCTTATCAATCCTGCAGCCTCCTCTTGCACATGTGCAAAATGAGGAATAAATCCCCCTCTCCCTGACTTAAACCGTAAATTCCACAGGGGACAGGGACTGTGCCCAACCTGATTATCTTGTTTCTCTCTCAGTGCTTAGTAGAATGCTTGGCTGGTAATAATTCCTGTCTCACCTGTTAGATTTTAAGCTACTTAAGAGCTAGTGTTCTCTCTTTAACCACTATTGTACTCTCCCAGACACTTAGAATGGTACTCTGCACTTGGTAATGCTCAGTAGGTACTATTGATTGCTTGTCTGATTCTGGGAGCCTTTTGATTCTGCTTCATATAAAATCCCCAATTACAGTTGGCTATCCTTCCCAACATAGACTGGAATGGGCCACCAAGCAAGCTTTCCATTCTTGGAAATCTCTATGGAAAAAAATAGACACCCACTTGTCCTACATCTGTTCTAGATGGTTTAGCTATTCTACTTCAAAGCCTTATTAAACTCACATTTCTTCCAAAAAGTCTTTCCCCAACTAAGCCCTCATTATTTTGATAATTTTATTTTGTTAATGAAATGTACATCGCCTTGATTCTATTTAGTTGCCATTGTTTTTACGAGATGTTCTTCCCCTTGACTCTATTTATTGCCATTGTTCTTGTCTGTCCGTCTCCCCCGATTAGACTGTAAGCCCGTCAAACGGCAGGGACTGTCTCTATCTGTTGCCGACTTGTTCATTCCAAGTACAGTGCTCTGCACATAGTAAGCGCTCAATAAATACTATTGAATGAATGAATGAATGAATACTCCCTCTCCCTTTTGCTTTGCCCATGGACCTGATCTATATAGCCTTCAAGTACTTGGTATTCACCCCACCTTCAGCTCCAGAATACTTATATATAGATCCATACTTTAATGTATGTCTTCCCCCTAGACTGTAAGATCTCCTCTGCGGAAGGAACATGTCTATCAGCTCTGTTGAGTAGTACTCTTCCAAGTGTTTAGTACAGTAAATGCTCCTCACACACTAAATGCTCAGTTGATTGACTGATAGGGGCTCAACCGCACATCTCTCAAGGTCTCTTGCTGATTTCATTTTCAATGGTTTTACAATTTTTAATTGATCACTGCTATTTTGACTTTAGGCAAAATTCATAAAAGGTTATGAATTTGAGAAAGTACATTACTGAGGGCAAGGGAAGTAATTAGTAAGAAAAGTGTGTAAGAAGCCACTTTAGGCCCCATCCCCTAAGTGACCTTGTTTTTGGCCTGGCATCATGAAAATTATCCAACTTAGTGCCAAGGCATAAAATAGTTCAACTCATTCAGACTGACTCATCTGAAATTGGGAAGCTAAGCTGATATTTGGCATCCTCGCTGCACCGATTCAAAATGGATGGAATTTTATGTTGAAAGTGTTTTATTAAAGTTCATAATTCCAGGCACTTTCAAATCACTCCCTGAAGTTGAAGTCCAGAATTAGGATGGTTACTGGTGACCTTTGGGGAGACCCAGACACATGTTTTGCATTCACCAAGCACATGGCAAAACAAAATGACATCACACTAAGCATTTTGTGGAAGTCTGGCTGAAGCTACCAGAACCTAAAGGGTTTCTCCAGGGAAAACCCTATCCCTCCCACTTGCTCCAAAGCCTTTATACTCCCTCCCATCTGGGCAACAGAACTCAAACAATGTTTACTGAATGCTTACTGCATGCAGAGCACTGTACTAAGAGCTTGGGAGAGTACAATATAACAGAGTTGGTAGACATGTTTCCTGCCCACAGTTAGCTTACAGGATAGAGTTTCAGCAGCAGATACTGAGGCAGAGGGAATTTGGGACATTGCAATAAAAACTACAAGAATTAAAGATGCCTGCTGCCCTATCTCTACTGGAGAGGAGATGCATCGGAGCTGAAAACTAGGTTGTCTAGTATAAAGCTCGATAAATGACTACCCTACTGGGCATTCTAACAGTGTAGAATGATAGAGTAGAAGAACAGCTAAAACCTAAATCCAATTTATTATATTCCAATATTTAAAGAAACAAAATGTGACGAGCTCACACAGTTGAACCAAAATATGGCATATGTCCATATTTACAAAGCTGGAAGAGACTGGATTTTAAAACTCTGACTTCCTGATTGTCTAAGTTTCTCTTAGGCTTCCATTGGATTTTTTCTTCCCAGAAGGTGACAATTACTGAACAATTCTGGAAAAATGTAGGTCCTTAGAGTGAAGGCCCTAGAAAGGAAAGGTTTACAGAAAAAAATATCTTGTCCCTTCAAGCTTTTATCTCAGTTTCACCTTCCATAATTTTTACTCAACTCTTTAAATAACACACCAACAACATAAATTTCCTTTAAGAAATGTTTCTGGAGGAATCATAAGAAATTCATTAAAAATAACATTTCAACAACTTAAGGAATGGAAATATGCAATAACTTCCTTCAGCCCACAGTGAAATATCATATCTACCAGTATCATTTGTCTTTTGGGAAATTCTGGAATCCTTGAATAAAAATTCCTTGAAGTGGTTTTCAAAAATGAGGATTCCTCTTCTCTTTAGGGGATTATTCTTTAGCATGTAGAACTCTGAAACTCACTAATCCAATTCTCCACCAGTAGCAATTCCTCTATGTTTGCTAAGAATGTGCTGCCAAACTGAGATAGGCCCCTCAAATTAGTACACTGTTTGCCAACTACTGTTCAAATTTGCCCACAAGAGACTTGGAAGGTTGTTGTGCTATGTCTGGGGATATTTTCTGTGGCTGATCTCCATGAGTTGTGACTGAACTATCCCAGTTGAACTTACAGGGACCAACACTGATTAGCTGATTCTCTGGGCAGAATTTGATTTTATCCCCAGGCTTGGCGATTCATTTCCTGGTTAGAAAATGGGCAGCATAGGGAGTAAAGCCTGATGGATTCTAGACAGTAAGATCGTTGTGGGCAGGGAATGTGTCTGTTTATTGTTGTATTGTACTTTCCCAAGCACTTAGAACAGTGCTTTGTACACAGTAAGTGTTCAATTAATATGAATGAATGAATGAATGAATGAATGAATGAATGAATGAATGAATGAATGAGAGAGACATACAATGAGAACAATCTCTTCCCGAGGGTTAGGGGTTGATAGTGGCTGAGATCTGGATACTTTGGGACCAGAACTTGCTGTTCTTTTCCTCGGAGTTTTCTAATGTCTGCGAAGCACAGTCACTATCAACGGTTCATTTACAAATGCTAAAGGAAAGTAGTTAAGGGATTTTCTGAAATGAAAGAATAATTCTATGGGAGACAAGGGAGAGTTGTGGGAAGGCAAATAAGGGAGGGTGGGAAGTCTACTGGAAAGGGTGTCTTTTCATGAACTCAGGGAAGAAACAAAGTCATGTAAGAATTCCATCCATGGGGAAATGTCCCAATTCCCTCACTTTGAGTCCCTCAAGTTCTCCACAGAGCTCAGGTTTTTCTTCCTGAAAGTTTTTTTCTGATATTCTGGTAGTCCTTGGGAGAGCTGACAGGATGGACACTAATACAGACATTATTAATAGAAGATATTATTCCTTGCTTTCTCAGAAAATGGTTTGATATGCCATACACATTTTTTATTTATTAAGTGGGTAGATTCTTCTAGATACTGATATTGGTTTTCCACTGCCCTCTTTTCAATAAAAGGGGCTGAAGGGAGGTGGAATACTATAAACTGACTTGCATTTGCCTTCAGGTAAAAATGACTGAAATCCATTTTAAGCCAGTAAGCTTCTTTATGGAATGTTTTTCACTGTGGCTCTCAATTTTAAGAAAAAGGACCAAAAAATCCTTTCTTTAAATAAAAAAAGGAAAGGGAAATTAAGAGTCAACCAAAATAAAAGTGAATCCTCTGTTCTGATCATTTTCGCCACAGTCATAGCTGTAGGTGGCCTGGAAATATGATTATTTACCCTCCAAATCTGTCACCAGTGCAGTGGTGATAAATGATAGTATCAGCATTTGTATTCTGCAGAGGCAGGAGTGGATCCTGGAGCAATGGTTTGGGCCTCTCTTTATCAGTTTCTAGCTCTGAGGAATGCCATCTGCTGCAGTAGGAAAAAGAATGCCCGATTGTCATTTTATTCCTTCTTCTTTATAGAATGGGTCCCTCAAAAACATAGACTTGTTAGCTTTCAGGATTGAGATTTCCCCCACAGTTTCTTTAGAGACTGCATAAACTCTTTCCTTGATTTATGTTTGCTGAGGTGATTACATCTATTAGCTTTATAGGATCATCAATTCATTCACCTATTGAGTTTGCTTCCCTGTTATGCTTCTACATCATTCCCTAACACTCAAATATGGCTATGAATGGGCCTTGCATGGCTCTACTACCCACTTCCTATTTTGATTGAAGATTTGTGCAAGTGAGGCACCAGATAACATCCCATGATAGGTTTTATAAATATTTGGAAAATAATAGCTGTAATCCAGTGTTCAAATTTGTGAATGTCATTTATGTTTAACATCACCAAATCAC
This sequence comes from Ornithorhynchus anatinus, assembly GCF_004115215.2. Classification (NCBI taxonomy): domain Eukaryota; kingdom Metazoa; phylum Chordata; class Mammalia; order Monotremata; family Ornithorhynchidae; genus Ornithorhynchus; species Ornithorhynchus anatinus. The sequence continues at coordinate 18,369,157 of NC_041737.1, forward strand.
ATCTGAGCTTCTCTTGTACATTAAACTACTGCAGACTCATCCTAAGACAAAGTAGAGGAAAGAACCTAAGTAAATAGAATCCTGCTGGAAATGCTTTGAATGATTTTGGAAAAGTGTTGGCATTGGGTTTTTTTTTTTCATTTGGTTTTGAGCTCTATATCATAATTTTCATTACAAAATTTGAATTTAGCATAATCACATTAAAACTGAGGATGAAGTTCAGCTGTTTGTACATAAATATGTAACAATTATGCTGGAACCAAATCCATTCTAGTACTCGTGGTTTCTATGGTAACGTAATGATAACATAAAATAAGCAAAATCTATAAAGCACTTAGAAGAAAGCATCATAATAATAATTATAATAACAAAAACAATAATGATATTTATTAAGCTTTTTCTCTGTGCCAAGCACTGGGATAGATACCGTATAATCAAGCAAACACAGTCAATGGGTGATGTGTGATTCGCATTCTAATCAATCAATTGTATTTATTGGGTATTTACTCTACAGAGCACAGTACTAAACACCTGGGAGAGGACAACAGGGCTAATAGATGTAATCCCTGTCTTCAATAAATTTACAATATAGTGGAAAGACATATACTAAAATATTTAGAGGTTTACAATCCACCAAGCTTTCTGCAAGTATTCTAACAACACCCTGAGCAATCTCATCCATCGATCAGTCAATCAGTGGTATTCACTGCGCATTTAATATGTGCAGAATACAGTTTTAAGCACTTAAGAGAGTACAAGAGAATTAGCAGACACATTTCCTGCCCAGAATGAGCTTACACTGAGTCGGTCAAGCAATTAACGGTGTTCATTGAGCACTTACTATGTGCAGAGCACTGTACTAAGCACTTGGCAAAATACAGCAAGAGAGTTGGTAGATACATTCCCTGCCCATAAACAGCTCTAAGTCTAGAGGGGGACACATACATTAATACAAATAAATTATGGATATGAACATAAGTGCTGTGGCGCTGAGGGAGGGGTGAACAAACAATCTGTCCTATTTATTGAGTGCTTACTGTGTGCAGAGCACAATACTAAGCCTTTGGGAGAGTTCAGTATAACAATATAACAGGCACGGTCCCTGCCCACAAGAAGTTTAGCGTCTAGAAGAGCCAGACAACATAAATAAATTACAGATATGTACATAAGTGTTATGGTGGGGGGGGGGGGTGAAAAAAGAGAGCAAACTAGGGCAAAACAAAAGACAGTAAGAAAAGAAGACATGAGGGTTTAATGAGGGTTTGGAGGAGATGTGCTTTTAGTATGGTCTTGAAGGTGGGGAGAGTGATCGACTGTTGGATTGGAAGAGGTAGAACATTTCAGGCCAGAGGCAAGATGTGGACTAGAGAGCAGCTGTGAGATAGATGAGATCAAGGTCTAGTGAGTAAGTTGGCATTAGAGGAGTGGAGTGTGTGGCCTGGGTTGTAGTAAGAAAACAGTGAGTTAAGGAAGGAGGGGGCAACGCGACTGAGTGCTTTAAAGTCAATGGTAAAGGAGTTCCTGTTTAATGTGGAGGTTTGTGGGCAACCACAGGATGTTTTTGAAGAGTGGGAAAACATGGACAGAATAGTTTTGTAGAAAAATGATCTGGACAGCAGAATGAAGTATGGACTGGAGGGAGGAAAGAGAGTTGGCAGGAAGATCAGCAAGGAGGCCGATGCAGTAATCAAGGCAGGATAGGATAAATGCTTGGATTAATGTGGCAGCAGATTGGATGGAGAGGAAAGGTTGGATTTTAGCAATGTTATGAAGGTTGAACTAACAGGACCTGGCGACAGATTGAATATGTAGGTTGAATGAGAGATATAAGTCGATGATAACATCACCAAAGTTAAGGGCTTGTGTGACGGGGATGGTGGTACTGCTGCAATGATGGAAAAGTCAAGGGAAGGACAGGGTTTGGGTGGGAAGGCAAGGTGTTCTGTTTTGGACATGTTAAATTTGAGGTGTCATCAGGACATCCTAGTTGAGATGTTCTGAAGGTAGGAGGAAATGTGAGACTGCAGAGAAGGAGAAAATCAGGGCTGGGTAGGTGGATTTGAGAACAATCTTCATAGAGATGGTAGTTGAAGTCCAGGAAAATGGAGATGGAGAGGCTAGAGAGAAGAACCAGGAGAAGGCAGTGTCGTGAAGCCAAGGTGGGATAATGTTTCCAGGAAAAGGGTGGTTGATGGTGTTGGAAACAACTAAGAAGTAGAGGGAAACAACTAAGAAGTAGAGGAGGATCAGGATGGAGTAGAAGCCTTTGGATTATGCAAGAAGGAGATCATTGGTGACCTTTAAAAGAGCAGTTTCTGTGGAGTGAATGGGAAAGTAGTCTGATTGGAGGGGTTCAAAGAGAGAATTGGAGGAGAGGAAGTGGAGAAAGTGGATGGAGACAACTCGCCCAAGGAGTTTGGAGAGGAATGGTAGGAGGGAGATGGGGGCGGTAACTGGAGCGAGATGTGAGGCCTAGGGAGGGTTTTTTTGTTTTTTTCAAGGTTAGGGGAGACATGGGGATGTTTGAAAGCAGTGGGGAAGAAGCCACTGGAGAATCAACAGTTGAAGATAGCAGTCAGGGAGAGAAGAAGGGAAGGGTCAAATGCTTTGATAAGGTGTGATGGATTGGGTTGGAGGAGGGGGTGGATTTTGAGAGGAAGCAGGAGATCAGGAGATTTTATATCTCTTTATACTTCTCCTCAGCACTCCTCATCCACACTATGGCAGGCTGGAGGAATGTGGCAGCTCCAGGCTTCAGACTATACCCGCTGAGAATCCCAGGACACTAGAGTTGGGAAGCCCGAGAGGAATATGGTCATGGAGCATGGGAAGAGAATGGATATTCATACAAATGCTCACTGGTGGTCAGAATAAATAATGTCTTAACACAGAACTTGACACATAGTAAGTGATTAACAAATAGCACATTTTGTATTTTTATCAGAAATGAAGCTTTACTATAAGCAAGATGCATGGAAGAAACACTTTAAAAAGACAATGAAGAAAACCTCAAATAACATGACAGCAGTGGTGGGTTGAGAGGAAGCAGTTGGAGTCAGGTTGGCAGGAATTTGGCAACTTGAAATGGAGGGATGACCTTAGAAAGGTGGGGTGCTATGGGAAGCACTTTCAGGAAGAAACCAAAATGGTACCAGGAACAAGGGTTAGTGAATGTATTGGTATAGAAAAAGGTAGTTTTATTTGTAATTACATGGGAGGGGTTGTCGGTTAAACATTATTCCTCTCAAGAATGGGAACATATTAAAAATCCTTCCCATCACAGTCATTTCTAAGTCCATAAATGTGCCTGTGGGTGTACAGAATTCTACAGCAAAGTGCATCTCTACCATGGGGACAATGCATTAGAGTCAGGATTTCTAATTCAATTCCCAAATTCTCCCACTGTCAAGTGGTTTGCCTTGGGCAAATCACTTAACCTACTTTTTATTTCAAGGATTCTTTTCAAGTGTTCTTAAAAGACCTAATACTCTTAGCTGAAGTAAACTTCAAGTTAAATCATTGCTTTATGTTCTTTACTGTCCTTCCAATTAGATTTTCTAAGCAGTTTGGTAGAATAGGTGTTTGGTTTTTTACATACTCACATAGCAGATTTTACACTATGGAAACCGTATCTTGTAGTGTCCTTCATACAGAGCATGACTGTTATTAATCTTGAGTTATTTGTGATCATTTTTCTCCTTGTAAATACACCTACTTTCCAACTTCATTCCCATGTCTCTCACAGTCAACTGGTCTGCTACCTTTTTAAAGAGAGACTGCTCCAAGACAGCTCACAGTTCAACACAAAAGACTAGGAGAAGAAAATTTGATATATATCTGCATTTAAAATGCGACCATTACAAATCCGCTAAATATTTTTGGATGACCTGTTTCATATCCTTTCTTTATGTCATATATAAAAATATATGGGCATATAGTATATTACAGAATTTGAACTAGAAATAGGAGGGTGAATTTGGTTGAGAGAAAAATGACTATTCATTTCAATAAAGCAGGCAATGTAATATGCTTGTTGTCAAGTAACATTGTCATATTACCCTAAAATAATGATGATGGTATTTGTTAGGTGATTGTATGTGACAAGCACTGTTCTAGGAACCGGGGCAGAGACAAAATAATGAGTTCAGACACAGTCCCTATGCCAATTGGTGTTCAGAGCCTCAGTAAGAGGAAGATTAGGTAGTGAATCCCCATTTTTCAGATTACCTGCCCACAAACTGAGGAACGGTCAGATTAACTGATTTGCTCAAGGTCATAGCAGGCAAGTGGCAAAACTGGGATTAGAATCCAGGTTTTCTTAATCTCAGGTCTATGCTTTTTCCATTAGATCATACTATTTTCTCTAAAATGTGTATATTGCCTTAGAGGGACCTTTCTTTCACTGCATGATTTGCTTTGTCAAGTTGGAATATTTTTCTGTCCCCAAATGATCTTTCCCTTTGATTTTCTGTGGTCTTTTATTATGTTCCATGTTGTAAACTTCCTGTTTTCCTCTTTCTCTGTCTCATTCTGAGACTGTTAGCTGAGCAAAAAGGCAGAGTAGAAATAAGTCATAAAAATGAGGAGTCAGTTGTTGCTTTTAGAAGACAGGTGACCTGTTAGGGGACATTTAAGAAACCACTGAAGAAACCTCTTGGCTATTTTTCTAGCAATCCTATCACCTTCAGAAGTCCTTCCAAAGCAGAATAACTAATTTTGGGTGTTCAAACATTAAATCAATGATTCACTCAGTTCTGTCTCCTGGGAGGGACAACTTACTAAATTATAGTCCCTACACAGAGTTAATGACCCTCAGAAAACCGACAGTTTGTGGTTACCCAACTCTTAGGGTCCAGCCAACAAGCAACACGTCTTGAAAGGATCCAAACTGGATGAACTGAAAGCGAATTGCACAGGGATTTGTCACTTTACATTTGAAGAAACCGAGAATTTAAATGTGACTAGCCTAAATTACTATTTTAGGAATAAGGTCTCATGTGATTAAAAGTCTTTGATTTTTTTCCAGTAATACAGTCATTATATATTTAGAAACACTGAAGATGCCCACCTGCCTTTATTCATAATTGCACCAGCAACATTTTCATTTCCTCATCATTCACATTTCAATTGTTTGTAATAGCCTCCATTGTGCCAACTTTTGAATTCTTTCAAGTTTAGTTTATTATGACTTCAATCTTAGGTGGATCATATCCACTGATGAAAATTGCCTGCTTAATCAATATGCAGCAGCATTTGCTTAGAATGCAAAATGGAAGTTCTCATGACCTGCAAATATCACAGTAAGACTGAAGAACAGTGCACTCAGTAATCCTCTGTATTTTCATGGTGTCTGGGCCACTGAGCAGAGTGCTGAAGGTTCAAAGATTGTTTGAAATCATGTGAGATTAAAGGCCTAACCTGGGAAAAAGATGGAGTTACTGCTGCTTTCCCACAAGCTCCAGGGAAGAGGTTCTCAGTGGGTCTTGGTTACAGGAGACCTACCGAACACAGTGCCTTTAAGTGAAAGGTCCTTGACAACACTACTCTGATTTTTAAGGGAATAATAAAAAAAAGTACAGTAGTTGAAGCTTGAGGTTGATGTGTAAATGGGTGGAGGTAGATGAGAGGCGAGACAAGGCATATCTTTAATCCAATCAGACATCTTTTAGGCAAATAATACCCTGGTACATACCTACTGGAACAGTTAAATCATACATAAGCAAACTCCTTCATCCTGGGATGGGAAGCATGTGGAATTCACTCCCACAGGAGATGAGGTTTCAATAAATTATGGCACAAAGTATGAATGACGGGCCACTAAGGGGAAATTTATAGATGCAGAGGGGAAGGTTGGAATGACAAATGGACCATTTCCTAAACAGGAAGCTAGACACTCAAGACTACAGCCATCACACATCATCAAGTGTCCTCGCGCCACTGAGCCAGAATCTTGATTTGGGTGGATGGATCATTAGTCTGATCCAATAAAAGAATTGTTCATGGTCTTATGTTCTATGTGATAGTACACAGCACTATTTTACCCATATCATTATGTTGAGTCCCGTTTATGTCAGGACTGTGTCCGAGCTTATTACCTCTTATCCCAGTGCTCAGCACAGTGCATCGTAACTTAGCACTTAATCAATGGAACTATTAACATCATTATTGTTGGTCTCTTCTCTCTCTTCAATTGCCTTTGAATCAGTCCCTATCCAAGGAGACTCCATGGATAAACCTATTACTGGAAATTCAAATATACTGTGTCATTTCATTAGATATACAGATGAGTTTAATAACTTCGTAGTCTACCAGGTGCAGGTAAGCATACCAACAAGTATATTTTGTTTTAGTGCTTGAGCCTCTTTACTAGAATGTCAGTATGGTTTTGTTGTATCTCGTTGTTTAGTTTGATGTCACTTAGCTAGCTAGGTGATTTGAGCATTTTATTTGGTGTATTTATCTTTGCCTTCCTGGAGCTCAAGTTCTTTGGCAGAGACTTGAGTCCCAAGCCACTTCTGCCATGGAGCCAATCTTGGTTCCCATCCTCACCTTCCCATCCACCATCATACCTTCACACTGGGTGCCATGAATCCTGTACATAGATCCTCTGCTGCGATAGGGCATCCCTGGGCTATTGTGACCATCTTCCTCATTCCTTCTCTTTTCCCTTATTTCATCCCTAGGTCTAAGGTAAGCTAAACCATATGTAGGAACTTCAAGCCTTTTCCTCATCCCCGTGGTCTGTGCTGAATTCCACGCATAGATAGTGGGCTCCCAGGTAGCTGCTTCTTTGCGGTGCCAATGCCAGACCCTGCTCCTCTGCCCTGCCCCCCCCCCCCCCACAACCTCATCCCCATCTTCTACAGCACAGTCCAAGAGCATCACACCCAAAGCTGCTGATCTGGTAGAATACCTCCAGCCTCCTCCATATCACATCTTGTGATCAACCTTAGCCAGCCATATTTCTCAAACCCTTTACCTCTGAGGCACATGGATTTAAGATGGCATACTGGCCATGAGGAAATCAACAGGGATGCTATAGGAAGTACCAAAAAGGATGAACTGGTATTATTGGAGAGCAAATATTGCCAACTTTCTGCTGAACCACTAATGGGAATTGGCAAAATCTGACTCTCAACAAGGGGACTAATGACGATTCCTACAAATGGGATCTTCTAATGGAAGTCAAAGAGGAGTTGACTGGGTCAGCTAGTGTTGGGCTTATGCAAATTAGTGGATATATTAAAACCCTGCACGTTTAAGTGGCTCACACTCAGGACTCAGATGGCAACCATAAACTGAGACCTCCAGAGGAAGAGTGGAATTGAAGGTGCCTGCTGGCCTGGGCTATCCTTGTCTTCTTTGCGACACCCCTCTGGAGGTAGTAGCAGGGAGAATGGCTCTTCAACACACATACACACACACAAAACCCAAATCCAATTATGTGATGCCTATTTAGCTCAAAAAACATTTTTTCTCACTTTTTTTTTTAAAACAAAGGAAAGTTATATAACTACAGTTTAAGTGATCTCTTATAGAATTCCATCAAAGTTCTAGTGGACACAAAGGAAGAGGTCCTTTCTCCCCATCACATCGAAAAATCTCCTGTATAGGAATGCCTGCTAATTTTGAACTCTGCTTTCAAGCTTTCACAAGTTTCACTGCAAATGAAATATTTTTACAAACACTGCCTCTTGCCAAAAGCTGTCTAGAATAGGCCACCAAATCAGCAATACAGCACTATCAGCAAAATAGTGGCTAGACTATCAGAAAAGTCAACTTAAAAAATTTGGTTTTTCATTACTGTTGTATTCCATTAATAAATTATTAGCATTTACTGAGTGGAAAGCCCTATTCTAAGTGCTTGGGAGAGTACAATATACCAGGATTGATAGACATGCTCCTTGGCTACAAAGAGCTTACACATTCCTATTTAATAGAAATAGTATTTATTGAACACTTACTCAGAACACACAAGAAGAAGGGATAGAGGAGAGAGAAATGGAATGGGAGAAGGGTAAAATGAGAGGTAACAGAAATATGGGGAAAAGAGTAGAGAAAAAAAAGTGAAACTAGACATGAACAGAAAGGGGATGACATTTCCTCCTCTGACTTCTGTTGATACTGATGCCTTGGTAGGTGTGCAACTCTAGGTGTTCTGTCCACAGTAAGTGCTCAACAATGCAACTGATCGACTTGGAAATCTATGGCACTGACCTCTGACTGAACTAGAGCAGATAGTTTTGGGATCCATTCCTGATAGCTTCCACTTGAAACTGGCTCCAGGCCACTGAGGCCTAATCTCTACATGTGACTTTGGTCAGCTGACAAAACAGTGCTAAGATCGACATCGGGCTTTTGGGACTACTTAATGGAAATTTCATTGAGGGACAGAATCAAAAGCTTTAGATGAAGGTCATCTAAATCACATTCATTGATAAGGCTATATCCTTTGTGTTTGAGGTAGAAGCTTTAAAACCAGCCTTCCTCAAAAGGGACGGTAATAAGCAAAATTCTATGGGATCTAACAGAATTTTCCAACAAAGTCTTACCAGTGATTAGACTTCAGTCAACTATAGATATAAAAGCAAATATTGTTGCTTGCATTTTCTTTAGAACATTCTAAACGCAATTTTGAGGGAAGCAGAACAGAAGGCTCTTAGTAAAGGGCCCCAGAGGCTTTGGGTTGGATAGTCTAACCAATGAATGTACATGAGTGTTTTATGGCAACAGTAGTAAAAGAAACCATACAATCATTTCAATTTTCAATTTGCTCCATTTGCACTTTAATGAATAAATTAGTGTCCCACATCAGTTCTGCTCTGCTGGCATGATAAAACTTGCATTTTTATAACTTTGTAATCATACTCACTTGGGGCTTCAGGGGAAATAATTTCCTAGTTAGCAATCAAAAGTGTTATTTATTGCATAGATCTAAGAATATACAAAGGTTTGCAACAACATGCAAAAATCAAATTATTATTATATGTGTTCAGTAGAAATAATTACTGTGATAATGACCAGAATGCTGGCTACAAAATGATGAGATTATGTGCCCTTCTGTATTTTTCAGTCTAAACTGGCTTGAAGCGAAATCCGAGCCAAAAGTATTTGGCTTCTTAATTTACTGCGTTGATGAAGGATTCATTCATTCCATCTTATTTATTGAGCACTTACTGTGTGCAGAGCACTGTACTAAGCAATTGGGAGAGTACAATACAACAATTAAAGGACATATTACCTGCCCACAATGAGCTACAGTTTGGAGGAGTGAATGTTGGGTAGTTGCAACTGAACAGATGTTCCTGTCCAGTCAATACCTAGGCAGGGGTGAGATTGCCAGGGTAAATCTTTGGAGGAGGAAGACCTGTGGGAGATCCTCCTGAAAGCTGGATTTCTGTCCGTTTCTCCTCTCCTGTTCTCCTTTGTTGTCAGCGGTGTCCTTGAATCCCACTCATCTTTTCCCAGGCTTCTGAGGTTTTCTCTGTCCTCTCGCCTTCACAAGGTCTCCTGCCAAGATTCTTGTTGCTCATATTTCTGTTACTCTTCCTCATTTGGTAGGAACTTTTAAATACTAAACCACTCCAAGGGCTACTCCTGTATTACCTGGATCACTTCCCTCTCATTCATTTAGATGAGCCTAAAGGGAATCTGAATTTCCTGGTGATTTCCAAATCTATTGGGGATAGTCAGGATAATTGGGGATAATATTTTAACCTATTTTTAATCAAAACTTTTGCATGCTCATTAGCAGCCCTTTCACTATGCCCAAACTCTATGACATTTTGATTTTGCCATCTGGTAATATGATGGACATGGCAGCATCCAGGTCGATCAGCTCTTTGATGGCAACCTCCGAGTGCAAGGAGAAGTTAATTCATTCAATTGTATGAATTGAGGGCTTACTGTAAGCAGAGCACTTTACTAAGCACTTGGAAAGTAAAATACAGTGATAAAGGGAGACAATCCCTGCCCACAACAGGCTTACAGTCTAGAGTTCTTTTTAGCATTTCATCTATTGTATGCAGAGCAGTATATTATGTTGTTGGGAAGCTTAATATGAATATAAAACAATAGGAAGTATAAATTATGATCACTATTCTGAAAAAACTTTATAATCTTGCAGTTGAACAATCAGCCAACCTCAAGAATTCAGACCTGGGAGTCAGAGGATTTAGGTCTGCTTCCAGCTCCCTGCTATGTGACCTTGGGTAAGCCACTTAACTTGTCTGTGCCTCTGTGACCTCCTCTGTAAAATGGGGATTCAATAACTGTTCACCTTCCTACTTAGACTATGCATCCTTTGTGGAACCAGGACCACAAGAAGCAGCGTGGCCGAGTAGATAGAACATGGGATACTGACTGTGCCCAAACTGATTAGCTTGTATTTACCCCAGTGCTTAGTACAGTGCCTACCACAGAGTAAGCACTTAAATACCACAAAAAAAAGATTGTGTTTGATTTGCATATATCTTATCAACTCCAGTGTTTAGTACAGCGCTTGGCAGAAAGTGTTTACATTTATTGAGCACTTACTATTACAGAGTACTGTACTAAGTGCTTGGTAGAATACCAAACCAGGTTGGTGGACATAAGCCTCTTAGCCCACAACAATCTTACAGTCCTACATTATTATTATAATTATTATTGTTGCTGGTTCTGCAACCTTGAGCAAATCATGTGACTTATGTGCCTCAGTTCCCTCATCTGCAAAACAGGAATTGTATACCTGTTCTCTAATCTACTCAGACTGTGAACCCCATGAGGGAAAGGAACTTTGGCTGACCCCATTATCTTGACAAGTACTTGGCTCATAAGTGCTTAATAAGTGTTTGAGAAACAGTGTGACCTAATGGACAGCACACTGGCTTGGGATTCAGAGAACCGAGGTTCTAATTCTTGCACTCTTACTTCCTCGTTATGTGACCTTGAGCAAGTCATTTAAATTCTCTGTTCCTCAATTCCCTCTTCTGGAAAATGGGGATTCAATACCTGTTCTCTCTCCTACTTAGACTGTAGCCTCATGTGAGACCTGATTATCTTGCATCTACCCCAATGCTTAGTACAGTGCTTGGCACACAGTAAACACTTAACAAATACCATAATTATTATAATACTCCAATTATTGTTACAGAGATTTTGTCGGGATTAAGAAAATAGTATTTGTAAAACTATTTTAAAGACAGAAATGAGAATAAAAATCCTCTCTGTAAATCTTGATGAGCTCCTACCTAACACAAAGCTAACAAAGGCGACTTATTTTTCATGAATAATGTGATATTTTAAATATGTTATCTTCCCCAGGGAGAGCCGATCATATTTAATGCAAGGCAAATTTTATCCTCCATTTAAGTTTGACATATGCAGGGCTCTTAAGTTATTAAGTCATTGATGCAGTTCAAGGAGAATTTAGTAAAATCACTTTTTTTCCCTGTTCCTAACATGCAAATTTTCTTGGCATAGAGTCATAAGAAAAAAATGTAAAAAAAATACATATTGGTTCTGCTTATATTAAATGGCAAGGTGTCAGATGTTCTGTTTTCTACAATCCCCACATCATCAGAGAATGTACACTAGGAAAACTATAAAATTTAACATAGGGATGGTAGTTTATGCACAAACATATAGTGGCCTAGGAAGGGTTGGGAAGATTTAGTAGAATTTAGTGACTAGTGCCATTATTTGGATGAGACAAATATTGCTTTTCCTGATCCTCTTGCTTCATCCTCACATCTGCCCACCACGATCAATACCCTACAATGGCATATAGTAATTACAGGGAGAAAATACAAGTGCTAATTAGAGGAGTCCTGTGTTCCTATGAATCCTGTGTTCCTATTAAGAGTCCATGTAAAGGATTCATTGAATCGTATTTATTCAATTCATTCACTCAATTGTATTTATTGAGCACTTACTATGTGCAAAACACTGTTCTAAGCATGGTAGCATCCAAACTGCTCCCACGCTAATACAATCACTCATTTTATCCTGCCTGGGTTACTGCATCAGCTTTCTTGCTGACCTCCCAGGCTTCAGTCTCCCCCAACTCCAGTCTATATTTAATGATGATATTTGTTAAGCACTTACTATGTGCAAGCACAGTTCTAAGCACTGGCATAGATACAAGATTATCAGGTTGGAAGTGGTCCCTGTCCATTGGCTTTAAAGCACTCAGTCACCTCTCCCCTTCCTACTTCCTACTTCACCTTGCTACTCTCCTATTACTACTACTAATTTTTTAAGTAGGGTATTTTTAAGTAGGGTATTTTTTTAAGCGCTTACAGTGTGTCAAGCACTGTTCTAAGCACTGGGGTAGATACAAGCAAATCAGGTTGGACTCAGTCCCTGCCCCACATGGGGCTCAAAGTCTCAATGCCCATTTTACAGATGAGGGAACTGAGGCACAGAAAGTTGAAGTGACTTGCCCAAGGTCACACTGCAGACAAGTGGCGGAACTGGGATTAGAACCAATCCAGCGCTTGGAACAGTGCCTGGCACATAGCAAGCGCTTAACAAACACAATCATTAATGACCTTCTGACTCCCAGGCCTGTGTTCTGTGTCCACTATGCCACACTACAACCCAGCCCACACACTTTGCTCCTCTAATGCTAACCTTATCACTGGGCCTTGATCTGATCTATCTTGTCCACCGACACTTCATCCACCTCCCTCCTCTGGCCTGGAACGTTCTCCCTCCTCAAACCCAACAATTATTATCCCCCACTTCAAAGCCTAACTGAGGGCACATCTTCTCCAAGAGGCCTTCCCTAAGTGCCCCTTTCCCCTTCTCCCACTCTTTTCTGCATCACTCCAATTTGTTCCCTTTATTCATCCCCACTCCCAGCCCCACAGCAGTTATGTATTTATCTGTAATTCATTTATTTACATTAATGTCTGTCTTCCTCCCTCTAGACTGTGAGCTCATTGTGGGCATAAAATGTGTCTGTTTATTGTTGTATTGTACTCTCCCAAGCACTTAGTACAGTGGACTGCACACAGGTGTTCAGTAAATACGACTGAATGAATGAGAGTACAATATAATAATAAACAGTCATATTCCCTGCCCATATATAACAACCTTACAGTCTAGAGGGGGAGACAGATATTAATATAAATGAATAATACATAAGTGCTAATATATGTAATATTACATATATTACGTAATATATGTAAGTGCTGTGTGGATATGAATGAATGCCTGCACTCATTCTCAATGTTTTGGAAGTACTATTGATGATGGTATTTATTAAGTGCTTTTTATGTACCAAGCACTGTCATAAGGATTGACATAGATAGATATAAGATACATAAGGAAGCAGAGTGGCCTAACAGAAAAAGCATAGGCCTTGGAGTCAGAGGACCTGGATTCCAATCTTAGCTCTGCCACTTTTTTATTGTGTAAACTTTGGGCAAGTCACTTAAATTCTCTGTGCCTAAATTATCTCATCTGTAAAATGGGTATTAAGACTAGGAACCCCATAGGGGATATAGATGGTATCCAACCTGATTAGCTTGTATCTACCCACAGTGCTTAGTTCAGTACAGGCACATCACAAGCGTTTAACAAATATCATCAAAAGAGATAATCAGATTAGATACAATCCCACATAGGGTCACAGTCTAAGGGTAGAGAGAACAGGTATTTAAACCCCATTTTACAGATGATGGACCTGAAGTCCAGAGAAGTTAAGCCATCTGCCCAGTGTCACACCACAGACAAGTATCAGAACCGAAGATAGCATACTCTTGCTGGAGACTCTATTTCTCACTCTCATGAATCTGGCCACTGATGGGTGGGAAAAGTAGTCAAGATGGAAGGACATGGGCTGTAGTTGAAGAACCTGGGCTTAAGTTCCAGATCTGCCACAGGACTACTATTTGACCATGACTAAGACACTTACCAGCTCTGTGCTTCAGCTTCCTCATCTGTAAAATAAAGGTATGTTACAAGTTCATAGGGATGTTAAGGGACCAAATTTGACAGTTTACCCATACAAGACAACCCTTCATTATGTAAAAACACAGCCAAATATCAAAATTCATATTCAAACCATTTCCAATATTACCTGTACTGGCCAAGGTAGAGAGGCTATTAGGATTTGTAAGGTGGACTTGTTGCAAAGATTTGAGGGGATAAAGTAGTTGTGAAATTTCTCCTCCGCTAGTGAGGAGAGATGTAATGATTGCTTTGCCCAGCACCAGGACAGGAGGTTCCCAGCAGAGCCCGTCTGGGTCTCTATAGTCTTTCTAAGTGCTTAGCACAGTGCTCTGTACATGGTAAGCACTCAATAAATATGATTGATTGAGTGAGTGAAAGACTCTGCCCTCAATGAACAGGCTATATATATCAACAGCGTGTTGTTGAGAAGAGGCTACTAACCCTTCAGAAGCAGCAGCAGCTCTAAGCTAGGAGCGTGCCAAGCTGAAGATGGCTCTCAAGGACAGAAATTTAGTAGCCTCTGGAAGTTTCTGAGTAGACCTCAGTTAAATATACCAATCTTGACTTGAAATATATCCAGAAAATCAGTCATCACCTCTAGTCGTTGCTCTGACAGAATGTAGAAAGTGCTTGAAGGTGGGTTCCAATGCATCCAAAATGCATTCATAGGAATTAAAATGTTTATGTCTAGGTTTGAAAATGCACCATATAGACCAACCTCAGACACATCTGCAACAGTGACATGCTCATGCAGGTAGGTTGTATCGGCAACTCCCAACACTCCATTGCAGGCCTCTCTGATCGTCACAGTCTTTTCAGGGTTTAGGTTAGTACTCTTTTTAATCCAAAATACTTTTACAGAGGTTGGGCTAAATATGGTTCCCACTTTGAGGGTTGGTCTTCGGGCTCATACTGAGAGTAAGAGACTCAAAGAACTCCTCTATTGTTGGAATCCCAATGGCAAATGCATGCTGGCCTGGAGAAAATCCCTTACTGTGGTATTTGTTAAGAGTTTACTATGCGCCAGGCACTATATGAAGTGCTGGGGTGGACAAGGGAATGTAGATAATAATTAGGACTGTTCAGTCTGAGCAATTGAGGAATAAGCTATAATTTTTCTAAATTGAGTTTGATTGAGACCGTTCCTTCCTCCTAGTAGGGTTGATAAAATGGCTAAAATTAATAATATGTTTATATTAAGGTTTGGGGAAATTAGGTCTCTTTCCCATATTGGGCTCACAGTCTCAATTCCCATTTTACAGATGAGGTAACTGAGGCACAGAGAAATGAAGTGATTTGTTCAAGGTCACAACAGACAAGTGGCAGAGAGGGATTAGAACACACAACCTTCTGACTCCCAGGACTGTGCTCTATCCAGGGGTTCCCAGAGTTTCTCCTGACTGTTTCAAGTCAGAGCTAGATTCTGCCACTAGGCTTCAGATATGGGTGTTGCTGCTAATGCCCAGAGACCATAGTTTAGCTGAAGGGAACTAGAAGGCTAGTTTAGCTCAAATGGCCTGGAGGTTGGAAGGCTGTCTCAGAACATTTGAGCGAGAGAGAGAGATACACAAACATCTCAGAATAGATACTGTTTCAGCCACACTGATCAGCCATTCTGGTACCACGCATCAGCTCTCTGGAACAATTGTAGATGCTGGGATGCTGGGAAGCAGCATGGTATAGTGGATAGAGCAAGGGCCTGGGAGTCAGAAGGTCATTGGTTCTAATCCCAGTTCCTCCATTTGTCTGCTGTATGACCTTGGGCAAGTCACTTCCTTCTGTGTGCTTTAAGTTACCTCATCTGTAAAATGAGGATTGAGACTGAGAGGCCCATAGGACAGGGGCTGTGTCCAAACCGATTTGCTTGTATTCACCCCCAGCACGTAGTACATAGAAAGCACTTAAATACCATAATAATAATCATTATTATCCAGCCTCAGAACAGGCTTCACAGCATTCTGGGTTTGGTGCTTCAAGAACAATCCAGAATGTCGATCAGTCAGTCGTATTTATTGAGTGCTTATTGTGTGCAGAACACTGTACTAAGCACTGGGGAGAGTACGTAAACAGACACATTCCCCGACCACAACAATCTTACAGGGGGACTTGAGTGCTTGCTCATTTCATCTATCTGTTCCCTTTATCTCTTACGTTCAAAGTTCTGAGCAGGAGGATGGAATGGTTTTAATTTCAAGAGGAAATTTCAGGGGTCCTCATTTTTGGTGAAAACTGCATTAGCCAAGTTCTGTGCCATCTCTGTTCTAAACTGTGGTTGCTCTCAATTTTATGGGGTTTTAGTCAGAGACAATATAGGGAGATATTTTAAACCCAGATGAGAATACATTTTCAGGATTTCAAGCTCATTAGAATGGCTCAGATTAAGATTCCAGACCAAACAACTGCTGTCACGAGCCATATGGCATTGTGTAAAAAGCTAGCCTGCCAGGGTCACTGTTGGAGGTGGGGAAGGGGGCATCCAAGGAGAAATTGGTCAGGCTCCCCAGATGTCTTTAGAAGCACTTCAAGATCAGGTGTAACAGTTTAGTTTAACACACTGGGAGAGAAAGAGAGGAAGGCAAAATTGGACCCAAATGTTTAAACTCCTCTAATTAGACAGCTTTCAGTACTTAAGCCCACTATGATAAATACCCACACACACACCTCCAAAAATATGTAGACTAGCTGTGGCAAACAAGTTGCCATTCACCTATTTTTTCCATGGAATAAGCTATGCAGTCATGACAAGGCAGATAGGAAGAGCAGGAAGTATCAATCAATGGTAGAATGGCATTTGGGTGCTTACTGTCTGTGGAGCTCTGTACAAGGTGCCTGGGAATACACAGTAGAGTTAGTAAAAATGATCCTGGTTTTCAAGTAGCTTACTATCTAGTGGGGGAGTTTACAATCTAGTGAAGGTACAGGAAAAAAACCTTTTTATGCCCTTTAACTTCAGTTCCACCTTCAGCCAAACTCTATCAATAGCAAAAGGTAAAAGAGACCAAACAGTAAAAGAAAGTCAGATTTCTAAAAAAATGGTTATAATTAGTTCATGATTATGAGTGTTGCTAAAATCAATGGTATTTATTGAGCATTTACTGTGTGTAGAGCACTGTACTAAGCACTTGGGGGAGTACAACATAATTAGCAGACTCATTCCCATAAGTGCAACATTATTGATTATTGAACTAGCTCCATCCCAATTAATTTGGCCTTTTTTCCTGTATTTTGTCATATGTAGATCTATATTAAATCTATAATACACTAATTATAAAAGCCAAAAATTACACTGATACTTGACCATGATCTCAGAGGTCAATATCTTATTGTTTATGCCTCCGTTAAATCTACTGGACAGATACACAGAAAGGCTTCCCATAGAAGGAGCAAATGCAGTCACTTCACAACCATTCAACAAAATTGGAAGCTCAATTACAATGACCCTTTCATGTAGCAAAGCCCTACTCAATTTTCTTTTCTGGTTTGTTGTAGCACTGTAGCAAAGTAGTCAATAGACATAGAAATCAGCTTAGTCGGTCACACTGACACCTAAAATGAGAGAAATGAAGAAATTCTACTGCTAGAAATATTTAAATAATTGTCGATGCCAACTAAGAATGATTCGAGCCTTCAAGTAGAGAGAGAATTAATGTAATAGTTCCAATTAACTTCATAATGAGTAGCACTAAGTACTCAATGATACTAATAGTTATGACAAATGTAGGTGGTAAACAGGAAATGGAAAACAAACATTGCATACCAATGCTATGACAGTCTAATCACATAGGCTTGAATCTTCACAATTCATGCCTCTAATAATGATGATTTGGATAAGTCTGCTGAGGAAATTAAGTATGATGGTATTTGTTATGTGTGCGGCACTGTACTAACCCCTGTGGTGGATACAAGCAAATGGAGTTGGACACGGTTCCTGTCCCACAAGGGGCTCACAATCTCAATCCCCACTTTATAGACTAGATAACTAAGGCACAGAGAAGTGAAGTGACTTGCCTAAGGTTACACAGCAGACAAGTGGCAGAGTTGCGATTAGAACCCATGACTTTCTGACTCCCAATCCCTTGCTCCATCCGCTATAATAATAATAATAATAGTGGTATTTGTTAAGCGCTTACTATGTGCAAACTACTGTTCTAAGCGCTGGGGGGATACAAGGTGATCAGGTTGTCCCACATGGGGCTCACAGTTTTCATACCCATTTTACAGTTGATGTAACTGAGGCACAGAGAAGTTAAGTGACTTGCCCAAAGTCACCATAGCTGACAAGCGGCAGAGCGGGGATTATGCCATGCTAGTTCTTGTATTGGAAAAATGATACCTGAGAACTGGGCACTTTGGTCTTCCATCTGCTTGACTCCCAGTATTGCTGGGAAAGGCACAAGCATGACTTTCCAACATGTTGAATGCTGGGAATACGTGAGACCCTAGACCTACATTGGCACCTAGACCTACATTGACCTTGTCCAAGTTAATGAGAAATCCAAGGACTCTCCCCTCCCAGCAAGGATGGCCTGTACTTCATGCATTCATTCATTCATTCATTCATTCAATCGTATTTACTGAGGACTTAGTGTGTGCAGAGCACTGTACTAAGCACTTGAAATGATAAATATAATAAGCACAATATAATGATAAAAGGAGACAATCTTATATAACTGCCACTGCTGTTGTTTCTATTGCACTATTATCTTTGCTAAATACATCCCAGTGTTTTAGACTATGAACCCTTTGTGATACAGAGAGAGTTTTGAAGTAATATTACTTTAGCATTTAACAAATACCTAGTTTTTGGTTGAACATTTTCTTTCCTAGGGCACGCTCATATTACTTTTGTCATTTTTGCCCTCACAGTGGCTCTTTGAGATAGGAGGAGAGGCAGGTATAACTATTCCCATTTTTGCAGATGAGGAAACTGAAGCACAGAGAGGGTTTTTATGGCATTGGTTAACACTTACTCTGTGCCAGGCATTGTACTAAGCTCTGGGGTAATAATAATAATGGTGGCATTTGTTAAGCACTTACTATGTGCAGAGCATTGTTCTAAGCACTGGGGTAGACACAGGGGAATCAGGTTGTCCCACATGGGGCTCACAGTCTTAATCCCCATTTTACAGATGAGGTAACTGAGGCACAGAGAAGTTAAATGACTTGCCCACAGTCACACAGCTGACAAGTGGCAGAGCAGGGGTAGATACAAGCTATTCAGGTTGGACAGTCTGTGTCCCACATGGGGCTCACAGTCTTAATCCCCATTTTACAGATGAGATAACTGAGGCACAGAGAAGTTAAGTGCCCAAAGACACAAAGCAGGCTGGTAGCAGAGCTCAAACTTAAACCCTGCTCTGCCAGGTACCCGACAATTGCTACACCACAGTGTCTTCCCTGATAATCTCTTGATCAATTAATATTATTCATCATGTGTTTAATCTGCACCAAATACTCTACTAAGTGTTTGGGAGCTTGCAAAATCGATAGTAGACATGATCCCCGCACTCAAGGAGGTTGTACTGCAGTGATTGTAATCAATAATATTTAGCCCAAAGAAAGCACTTAAATGTTATAAATAATTGTCCACTCTATTATTCCTTCCATGAGTTTTGGTATTCACTGGAGTTTTATGCCCTTTGTTCTGTATTCAACCCTTAAGCTAAAATGTGTTGAATAAATGTAGGTGTCCTGTTTAATAATTCATATGTCTGCTAATACAATTTGCAGATGAGCATAACTGCTTTAAGAAAATAGTTTACATTTTTAATGTCATTTAAAATTTAAAAAAATATATATGTATAGCTATGAGCCTAAGTTTGGCAAAAATGAAAGACTGGATAAGCCCAGTGAATATTTACTGGGTACAAAGGGTGCACAGCCTAACCTTGATTGAATTAAATTGAGACTCAGGCTTCCTGCCTCTTTGACATTATGCTCCAGGTGAGAAAGCGGTTGGGCAAGAGATCAGGCTGATTATTTCCTGGCCAGCTGAATCGATTGTGAATTTCCTGGCTTCCTTCAGCTTTCTGGTTGACAGCACTGAAACGGAAATAGAACATGCATCACTAACAAAAGTAGCCTCTGACTTTCTCTCCCTACAGACTAGGGACTAATGATACAAACAAAACAGGAAGAATATCTGTGAGGCTTCTGGTTAGCGAGCTCTAGAAGGACCAAGCACAGAGGTCTGTTTCTCCTTCTCCACAGAGTATCGAAAGCTGCTTCCCGGTAGTCCCTAATTAGGAAAAGGGACATCACACAATATAAAGTCTTTATGGTCCTTGGCAATTAGGCTTTTGGTTTTAGAAGCTGATATATTCTTTGCCTATTTATCTAAAACCACATTCTTGTAATAACATAACATTTAATTTCCAGCAAGAGCAGCAGAGTCAGGGTGACCTGGAGTCGAATCATGGCTCTGCCGTATACCTGCTGCGTGACCCCGGGCAGGTTACTTGGCTTCCCTATGCCTCAGTTTCACTGTCTGTAAATTGGGGATATAATACATTTTATAATTAATTTTTAAAATATCAATGATTATTTGTTATATAATATTTATTAATATGAAATGATAATAATAATTATTTGTTAAACACCCAGACTGTGAGCCCCATCTGGGACAGGGACTATGTTGAACTTGATTATTTTGTACCTACCAACACAATCCAGTATTAGTGGCCCATAGTAAGTGCTTAACCAACTCTACAATCATTATTATTATTATTATTATCAGGAATAAGATCTGTGAATAATCCTTCAACCATCATAAATGAAGTAAATCAGGCCTCACTCTATACCCAAGCTCTTCAACGCATAATTTACAAGCACACTAAAGTTAAATAATAATAATAATAATTGTGGTATTTTTTAAGCAACTACTGTGTGGCAGACACTCTACTAAGTGCTGGAATGAATACAAGCAAATTGGATAGGACAAAGTCCCTGTCCCACATGGGGCTCACAAATCTTAATCCCCATTTTATAGATAAGGGACCGGAGGCCCAGAGAAATGAAGTGATTTGCCCAAGGTTGCACAGCAGACAAGTGGCAGAAACAGTATTAGAACCCAGGTCTTTCTGGTTCTCTGGTTGTGCTCTATTCACATGCTCAGGGACACCTGGGGCCTCTCACAAGTCCAGTAACCAATTGGTCTGAGAGAGGAAAAAAAGAGAGGATGGAAAAGAAGATTGGAGGAGAGGGCAGAAGAGGGAAAAGAGGAAGAAAAAGGAAGCATTAGAAAGAAGGAAGAGAGGGAGAAGAGGAAGTTTTAGAAGCATAGGTTTCACCCCTCAACCTTTGTCCTCCCATACCAAGTCCCAGACAATTGGGATCCATAGAGCTGAGAATTGTGGAGAAATGCAGGAAGAGCAAGGGGACATTAGGAACTTAGTCTTGAGCCTACAGATGCTCTCGTTCACCATGCCTTTCTCACATCAGCGTCACTTCCTATTTGCCAAAAGGTACCAGCCCTTAGGCAATTTTCCCAAATTCCAGGAGGAATATCCCTGGGCATCCTGGGGTATGATTCCAAACCCCTGGAAATGTATTTTTTACTAAAGAGATAAAGGGCATTTTCAATATTCATGGGTCATTCAAAAACCTGTATAGCAATTCCATACTCTAGAGCAAGAATCAATCAATTGCCTCTATCGAAAGTTTACTGTGTGCATAGCACTGTGCTAAGCCCTTGAAAGAGTACAATTCAATAACCTTGGTAAACACAATCCCTTCCAACGAGGAGCTTGCAGTCTAAAGGAGGAACACATGAAGATATGCAGTGATTAAGCTCCCGCTTGACCGTAGGCTTCTTGAGTGCAGAGATTGTGTCAACCAAATGTATAGTGCTCTCCTATGAACTGCACAATGCAGTTGCTCAATAAATAGCATTGACTGATTGATTATCATTTAGCCAAGGGCTATGGATTAACAACTTGCTAAAATAAGACAGATATTCACAGTCCAGAATTTCTCCAGGTGACACAGATTGTTGAATGAGGTCACTGAATTCTGTCACCTAGACAGCGCATTGTCATGATGCATGGAAAAACAAAGACATAGAAAACTAACCTAAGAAACTCTAGCATGTACTTTGAGAGACAGGTGAAGTGTGGCTCAAACATGACAACAAGAGTCTGGCCAGGTTGACAAGTTAGCATTCTGTGTGACTGTGAGACTGGAACCACCAAAGATACTTTAATTTCAGCTGCTGCTCAATCGGGGCCATTTGCATGTCATCCTTAACATTCAAATCCTCAGATGGGACCATAAGCAAATGAGATTCTTGATGGAAGTCAGTCCACTGTTTGTTACAGCACTCTTTGTCTAAGTGTGTCCTGTAAAGAGTGGCTGATATCTTAATGGCTGCTCTAAAGTAAAATGGAATAGGGAATAAACAGAGAGAGAGAAAAAAAAATGCTTTCAAAGAAACAGTAAGGCAAAGTCCTTAAAAACAATATGGAGTTTCATGGAAAACTGGAAAACTACAACTCTCAGAACTACCAAAGCATGCTTGCACATGGTCGCTGAAAATACATTTTCGAAGGCAAAGCACTGCACGAGTCCAGGTTATTGTTTAGTATTGGCAACACCATTTTCTGCATAGGTTTAAAAGCATCATCTAAACTCAACACTCTTTCAGTCCACTTAGAACACTTGTTGTTGAGTAACTGAACAATTGGAGAGGGTTTAGATGAAAACTCCATTCCTACAAAATTGCATTCTTACTCTGGTGTGATTTCATCTGATTGTCTCATTCATTACCTTTATTAACTATCACAGAGCAGCTGTATCTAAATTGGTATAGCCATAACAAAACCAAACTGTCTGATTCTTCAAAGCGGGGAACTTTCGCATCAATGAAATCAGTTCTGCTGCTGCAACCAGCTGAAACCAAACTAAATGGGACAAAACTATTCTAAGATGTTTGCTCACATAATCACAAGAGCAGTAATTTCACAGCCTCAAAATCAAATATTTAAGAAATCAGATATTTAGAAAATCCTACAGTATAGAAAACTACACAATCACCTAATCATTGAGGATGGCCTGAAACAAGATAGAAGGAAAACAACACTCCAACTTACATAGATTTGCTCTTGCATTTCTTAAGATTTATAAATCCTATTTTCAAAATTGAAGGTCTTGGAGCAAAAATTATAAAGTTTGGACTGGCAAGGAAGATGCTTATTTAAGCAGAGTCAATTACATGCTTAGGACATCTATGCTGGTATACTTCTAGAGAAGGCTTTGAGTGCAAGCAAAAAGCTGTAAATCTATTTTGTGAGCTCAACGAAAAAAAAAAATGTTAGGCAAGAGAAAAATGATCAAACGAAATCTCCATCAGAAGAAATAACATTCTCTTTTTGGATAAAAAAAACCCTCTTACTTTTGAAAGCCTAAATGTTTATCGACCTAAAGCACAAGAAATGCAAATCTTTAAGCTCGGTGTGGATAAACCCTACGTTTTATTCCTAAGCACCCAAACTGTTATTTGGGTAGGGAATGGGACTGGGGGAAAAGTGGGAGGGGGAGAAAAAATAAATGTCAGAAAGGCTGATTACACAATGCTGAGAATCAGAATCAGTCAAGGCTTCCCGATGATTCAAACTAAGCCGTTAAGGCACCCAGAATTTTTCATGAAAGTTAAACCCTGCTTCTCTTTGTGCTTTAGAGAGAGAAAGTAGAAGATTTTCTAAGTCTCCAGGGATACAATTTAAACACATTTCCGACAAAACCTGCCTATTTTAGATGTACCCCGTTAGTATTACATTTTAACAGATAATCAAAGGCCAGGTCCATGCAGTGCAAGGATTGCAGAGAGATGTGCCAATTACCACAGAAAGCCGGGCCAGAGGGAGAATTTTTTTGTATCTCTCTTTTTTCCCCACAACCACAAATTATTTTGAGGTCACACCTCTTGGATGGTAAGCTACTTGAGGGCATGTACATGGATTTTTTTTTACCCATATCATACTTCCCCCAAGTCTTGGTGCAGTGTTCTTCCCTACTGGGAGCCATTGCCGCTCCACCTTTATGCTCTGCTCGCTTGCAACCTGCTACTTGCCAGTGTGAGGGACACAATCAGGTGAACTTGTGGCCTCAACAAAGTGTAGACCATTGATACGGTTGTGGCGGTGGCTCTCTGAGCCACGAAAAAGCCTGAAACTCTGCTTCTTTATTCACAGTACCTTTTTTTGTATTTTTATTTTCTGTAGTTACGTGTCCTTTTTTTTTTAAATTATTTCATATTTCCTTCTGTGTCTTTCCCAGCCTTAAGAAGATTTTTTTTCATGGTATTTGTTAAACAGTTACCATATGCCAGCCACTGTACTAGACACTGATTAGAGACAAACTAAGCAGGTTGGACACAGTCCATGTCCCACGTTGGGCTCGTAGTTTTAATCCCCATTTTATAGATGAGGTAACAAGCACTCTCACTCTAGGCTACAAGGCTCTCCATCACCTTGCCCCCTCCTACCTCTCCTCCCTTCTCTCTTTCTACTGCCCACTCTGCATGCTCCGCTCCTCTGCCGCCTACCTCCTCACTGTCCCCTGTTCTCGCCTATCCCACGTCGACCCCTGGGCCACGTCCTCCCGCTGTCCTGGAATGCCCTCCCTCCTCACCTCCACCAAACTAATTCTCTTCCCCTCTTTAAAGCCCTACTGAGAGCTCACCTCCAAGAGCCCTTCCCAGACTGAGCTTCCCCTTGTCCCTCTGCTGCCTCTCTACCCCCCCCTTCACCTCCTCTCAGCTAAGCCCCCTTCCCCCCCACCGCTCCTCCCCCTCTCCCTTCCCCTCCCTCAGCAGTATGCTCGTCTGCTCGTTTGTATATATTTTTATTACCCTATTTATTTTGTTAATGAGATGTATATCACCTTGATTCTATTTATTGCTATTGTTTTTGTCTGGCTCCCCCGATTAGACTGTAAGCCCGTCAATGGGCAGGGACTGTCTCATCTGTTGCCAATTTGTACATTCCAAGCGCTTAGTACAGTGCTCTGCACATAGTAAGTGCTCAATAAAAGCTATTGAATGAATGAATGAATGAAGCACAGAAAATTGACGTGACTTGCCAAGGTCACACAGCAGATAAGTGACAGAATCAGAATTAGAACCCAAGTCCTTCTGACTCTCAGACCCACGCTCTATCAACCAGACCATACATTAGGATCTGATAATGACAGTAATACCTCTGTACATTCACAGCCAATACTAAAATACAATGTACGTTAGATTCTGGTATCTTCAAATTAAACTTTGTTATGTGGACTCATGGAAAGAGGACAAATATGGGTTCTTCTCGCTTCTGTCTTTGACTTGCTGTGTGACCTTGGGCAAGATACTTGAATAGTCTGTGCCTCAGCTGCTTCATCCGTATAATAAGAATGATACCTGTCCTATTCCATGTGAAGTTTTCATGAAGGCAAGAGATTATTGATGTCAAGTGTCTTCAGAAAATAAAAGTGCTTTCTAAATTCAAGTTATTACTTCCTCCAAAACCCTAACATTTTAAAGTCAGTTTACTTTTATTTGCTACTAATATTTTCTCATCCCCTCCAATTAGATCTTGCTGCTGCCGCTACGTGATCAACTGAAAGTAATGTCTGTTTTCTCCTCTAGACTGTAAACTCACTGTGGGCAGGGAATGTGTCTACTAACTCTATTTATTCATTCATTCAATTGTACTTATTCATTCAAATGTACTTACTGTGTGCAGAGCCCTGAACTAAGCACTTGGGAGAGTACAATTCAACAGTAATGCATTGTACTCTCTCAAATACTTAGTATAGTGTTCTGCACACGTTAAGTGTTCAATGAATTTGATTACCGTAGTGATTGAAAGTTTTCAAACTATCCCTGATCTTAGGGAATTGATATTAGTTGCCCTGACCAGATTTATTCTTATCGCCCTGACCAGATTTTTCTTTCAAGTTCATGAAATAGCCACAAGAGGGCATCACAATCACACCTATCGGTGTTTGGACTAAATCTGAGCAAATAATACCGTTCAAAATATCAATTTATTTTATCCTGGTAAATGGGAGCTGGATAGGCTTATATGTCACATAGATTGATGGTTTTGAAATGTCTGCATATTTTAAGATTTATAAGATATAGTGTCATAATTGTATATTTAATATATCTGTGGCATGGACATTATTATTTGTCAATGGCAATAATTATAAAAAATAAACACAATCTGGAAGGTTTAGCAGTTAAGAAAATATAACTCGCTCCAAAATGCTTTTTTTAAAGTTTCTTCTCTAAAAGGTGGTTTTAGGAATTAATGCAGATTACGAGTGTGAATAATATAACTATAGTATATAATGTATAATCGTATAATTTTATTTCCCCATTGAAGAATCCTTAGGGAATACAATTATTCAAGTCAGTCAGTCTTCGCAGGCCTTGTCAGTTTCTCCTTGAAACCACATTTGTCCTTTTAAGGTCACAGGCTTTCAGTTATGGAAGCTGATTACCTGTAGCCCAATATTCTATGCTGTAGCAAAATGAGTACACTGTACTATTAGACGATTACTGCCTGTTCATTCAGTCTTATTTACTGAGCGCTTACCGTGTGCAGAGTACTGTACTAAGTGCTTGGAAATTACAATTCAGCCACAAATAGAGACAATCCCTCCCAACAACGGGCTATATATGTTTCCCTTTGATTTGTTAGGACACTATAGCCAGTGTGGATAGAAGAATATGAAACCAAACTCAGATATGTTATCTAAAACATATCTGTTTGTTGCACTGTACTCTGCCAAGAGCTTAGTATAGTGCTCTGCACACAGTAAGTGCTCCATATTTATATGATTTACTGACTAAAATTTTCCCTAATTCCTTGGCTTTAAAATAAAAAACAATCTAAGAAAATAACCTATCCCTGGCATTTCCCCAAGAACTAGCTTTTCTCTGAGGATTCTTCAAGGCTAGAACAAGGTCACTATTTTTATTACTAATATTTGCTCAGGACCTACTTAGATCGGAGCTTCGCATGCAGCTCTTGGGAATATGTAAAAGGATGTAAATTGAAGACTATCTACAAGGAGCTTTAAATTCATGTGCTGCTAGAGAAGCACATGGAAATTATTAATCTTAAATATTGAAATTATCACTTATCCCTCTCCCCCACAGCCTCTAGAATAGAAATACCAAAGCCCCCAATGTTCTAAGTATTTTTAAAAAAACCAAAAAAACTGCTGTCTCTGTTCCGCCTACTTCCCACTGTGACAAAAGCATTTGTGCAACTTCTGGGGTGGTGACAAAATGCCTCAATTCCCAAAAATCTGTTCCTGACATCGAAGGGGCTAGATCTGTACTTGACCACCTTACTAAACATTACTAAGACATTACAAGACCCTAATGCTATTCAAAGTAACACCCTCCCTCATCAGCCATTTTCCAGCCTAACTACAGATTTGGTTGAAATTCCAGTTCCCAAGACAGAACAGTGGGTGGACAAAGGACGTACAACTTAGTGCCTTCTCTAATCAATCAATACGTCAGTGATATTTATTAAGCGCTTACTATTTGCAGAGCATTGTGCTAAGTGGACTTGGGAGTACAGTACATCGGAATGAGCAGACACATTCCCTAATTAGAATTTCCTTTTTTAATGAATAATATTCCTTAATTTCTTGAGATCTCAGGTATATATGTTGATTTTTTTCTTCTACAGAGCATTGTCCACCCTGATAATAAATTGCAGTCACAGTGTTTTGGTGAATGTTTTGAGAAAAGACCAAGCAGTGTGGTGCAGTGGAAAGAGCAACAGACCTGAGAGTCAGATAACCCATATTCTAATTCTGGTTAATCTATCAATCAGTGGCATTTACTGAGCACTTACTGGGTGCAGAGCACTGTACTGACCAATTGGGAGAGTACAATAAAATAGAGTTAGTAGACCTGATCCCTGCCTATAAGGAGCTTATACTGGTCTTGAATAAATCACTTCTCTGTGGCTCAGTTTTCTCATCTGTAAAATGGGAATTTGATTCCTGTTCTCCTTCTTAAACTTTGGTCCTCACCTGAGACTGTGTCTGACCTTCCTATGTTGTATCTATCCCAGTAGCAGTATTGACTGAGCACTTGTTATGTACCATAGTAAACACTTGGGAGAACACCAGAGAATTAGGGGATACGTACCCTGCCTATAATGTGTTTACAGTTTACAGGGGGAGACAGGCATTAATGTAAATAAATAATTTATAATATAGAATTTAAAGATATCTACATAAATGCAGTTGGGTTGGGGATGAGGTGAATATCAAATGTCCAGGGGTCACAGATCCAAGTGCATAGATGATTCAGAAGGAAGTGTGAGTTGGGGAAAAGAGGTCTTAATTGGGAAAGGTCTTTCGAAGGAGATGTTACAGTGTTTGGTATACAGTATGTGCTTAACAAACATCACAGTCATTATACATTATTTCATTCTGTCAGTTTCCTGATAAAATGACAACCATCAGGAATGTGCACGCAAATAATTCTTCCCACGTATATTCCATTCTACCCAGACAGATGTGCATTGAGGAAAGAATGTTTCTGAAATGCCCAGCAACATTTAATCCAAAACATATCTCTTCCCGTTAGGGGAGAGATGATTGTACTTTGATCTTTTGTCGGAACTGTAGGATCGTGTTTGCTTATAAAAAATGAAATAAATATTAGATTTCACTCTTCTTTAAGTTTTAGATGAGACTTTGAACAATGCCGTACATTCTACCGTCAATCTACCAATTTAATCTATAGAATCCTGCACTATGGATTTAATTGGCTTCCTGAGGATATTTTAAAAAGGGAATTATTTTATCCATAGAAATCACCTTATCATAATCCAAATCCTTTTAAAGGGAGTAGGAGAACCCTTTTAGACATGGTTTAAGTATTACTCTATTTTCTGGTGAGTGATAACAGAAATAACCATAATAGTACGCAGTTAATTAAACATAGCTTCTCTTGTCACCATGGAAACAGTCTAAAACAAATAACATCAGGTTTTCTTGTCCTTTATCCAAAATGAGAATATGTTTTCAAATTGCCATAGTTACTCTATTAACTTGACAAAATTATGGAACATTTCATGATTTTATATAACCTTCTCCCCATATTCATCCCTCTTATTGCACTCTCTGTTCTTAGAATTACATGAGTGATGAGTGAATTAGAGGGCCAAGTGTAGGGAAAGAAAAGCAATATAGAAAAACTAGTTCATGGTTGATCTGTGAGCCCGTTGTTAGGCAGATATTGTCTCTATCTGTTGCCAAATTGTACATTCCAAGCACTTAGTACAGTTTATTGCACACAGTAAGCTCTCAATAAATATTATTTCATGAATGAATGAATGAATCGGGGGCAAAAACGGATTACTAGCCTTTGGCCTGGGGGCTAATCTCTTCCAGTGAATTGGTTAAAATGGGTGGGTTGTGATCTCTAGTGTCCACTCTGAGGACCCTTACTCCATTTTTTCAGAAGCCATTTCTTACTTGAATAATTCAGTGAAGACAGAGGAAAGTCTGTAGAGAAATGATAGTCTCACTATATCAAGGTGACAGGATACTTCACCTTAGACATGACAATCATTCTTTCATGGGTCTTTACCTGCTAACCCAGAAATAAAGGCAGGACTCATTAGGATCCCACCTTCATCTGAGAGGACAAGAGAACCAATATTTGGGGATTAGAGATTCTGGCCCAACATGTGTATTGCATTCTGTAAAAGGAAGCATGGGGTTGGGAGCTAGAGGACCTGGGTTCCAATCCCGACTGCACCATTTGCCCATGTGACCTGGACTAAGTCACTTCTCTGTGTCTCAGTTTCCTCAACTGCAAAATGGGGATTAAATACCTGTTGTCTCTCCTGCTTAGACTGTGAACCCCATGTGGGACAGGGACTGTGAACGACCTGATTGACTTTATCTATCCCAGCATTTTGAATCCCAGCATTTTGAAAGTGCTTGGCACATAGTAAACCCTTAACAAATACCATTAAAAAAAAAGTGCAATCAACAGAGTTTGGCCCATGCCATAGGCAACCTGTTCCCAGAAATTTGGTGACCGAGACAATAGTATGCCTGAGTCTATGTAATCACTTCACTTCTTTGTGCCTCAGTTACCTCATCTGTAAAATGAGCACTGAAACAGTGAGCCCCATGGGGAACAAGGGACTGTGTCCAACTTGATTTGCTTGTATCCACCCTAGCGTGTAGTAGAGTGCCTGGCACATAGTAAGTGCATAACAAATACCATCATTATTATGATTTACAGATGAGGTAAATGAGGCACAGAGAAGTGAAGCGACTTGCCCAAGGTCACACAGCAGACAAATGGCAGAGCCAGAATTAGAACCCATGACGTTCTGACTCCCAGGCCTGTACTCTATCCACTACGCTATGCTGCTTCTCAGCACTGGGGTGGATACAAAGCAAATCAGGTTGGACACAGTCCCTCTCCCACTTGGGGCTCACAGTCTCAATCCACATTTTACAGATGAGGTGAGGCAAACAGAAGTTAAGTGTCTTGCCCAAGGTCAGACAGTAGCCAAGTGGCAGAGCCACAGTTAGAACCCACATCCTCTGGCTCCCAAGCCCGTGCTCTGTTCACTAAGCCATATCTAGAGAGAGAATACCAGATTCATCTGTTTGAGATGTGGTTCCATTTGCATGCCTTCTCAGTAACCAAGATTCAGAGCTCTCTACTGGTTGGATGCACTGAATCTAGGAGATGAGAGAGGCACAGCTTTCTTAAATACAGCTGCATGGCACCCTTCCCTCCCTCTTCAAAGTAGAGATAAGAGTAAGGGTACATTTTTCTCCCACAAACCCTTCGTTCCCATAGTGGCAGCCAGCATTCCTGAAAAATGGAAATTCTTAGGAAAGCTACTGAGGCCCAAAATATACATTGGCCTTAAAATACCTGTCTATTAAACAAGCTCATATCCATTCCCTGGAAAACACAGCAAGTTTTCCAGCACATTCAGAATCTATAGATAAGTTTTAAGTTTCTAGGAAACTTAAAATCTTGACTTGTCATCCAATTTGCACCCCTCAAGTTTATGCTCCTCATAGAGTAAGCAAGTGATTGATTGATATATGCCTTTAAGCTTTCATTTCTCCTCTGATTCCCAGTTCTCTCAGTTTTGCTCTAAACTCTGGTTTCCAGCCATATATGACTCTGACAGTGCCAGCTTCGTTCCTCAGTTTTTAAGATAAAGATAGAATTCACCATCACTGCCTAAAATTGTGTGGTTTAAACCTTTTCGCTAGATGATGTTGTTTCCTGTGGGTGATAGAGGACAAGCCTCAGTTCTAAGATTCAGGATTCAAACCCAGGTCTCTGGATTTCTAGATCTGGACTTTTTCCTCTGGACTAATAGCAAGCCTATAGAAGAGGATTATTTAAAAGTTGTTTCCTGGATAAGTTGGTTGATTCCCTTAGAACTACCAAGATATTTTTAACTTACAGCTCTTTAGTTCAAAGACAAAAGAGTTACTGACAGCACCATGACCAAATGATACATTTTGCTTGCCAGATGTGGCCTTTCTACTCTATAAATATAGGATAACTAATTGCATTCCCTAGGGTCATAATTGCAGTTGTCATTCATTATATCGTTATTTGCTCTACTTCCAGGTCATTAACTGAGCATAACTACAGGAATAAAAAGCATTAAAACATTAGCATGTCTACAAAATGTGATGAATGAACCACGCTTTATGTTTTCTCAGCATATCAATTAATGATATTTATTTAGCACTTACTCTGTGCAGAACACTGTACCAAGCTATGGGAAGAGTACAATACAAGAGAGTTGCTAGACTCTCTCTCAAGGAGCTTACAGTCTAGAGGGGGAGACAGACTTTAAAATAAATTAAAGATAGGGCAAATGGCAGAGTATAAGGAAAAATACAGAGGTGATGAAGGTGGAGTGAATATCCAGTGTTTAAAAGGGCATAGGCCCAAGGGCATAATTGAAACAGAAGGAAAGGTAAATAGGGGAAATCAAGGATTAGCTGGGGAAGTACTCTTGGAGAAAATGCAATTTTAGTAAGGCTTTGAATGGTCGGCGGTAGGCTATGAAGGAGGGAAGGAAAAAGTCAAGATTCTACTCAAGTTTAGAGTAGTTTGTACTCTAAACCCTTTTCCTTAGTGACTTCCAGTTTCTGAGAACTTTAATCACATACATAGAACCAGATACAGAAGCATAAAGCTAAGAGCCCAAATCGAACGGCAGCACCTGGGAAAAAAAGCCCTGCATAAGAAGAAATGTGAGTTCTGTTCAACTCCTTTTGCACTGACCGTTTTGCTATAGGGAAAAGCGGCAAAACACTTTCAAAAACGAGCACACATGGATTACCCGATGCTGAATTATCTGGAAAATTTTCACGTGTAGCCTCAAACTGGTCCTTCTCAGAAAATGTGGAAAATGGGATTACAGTTGCTCGTTAAATTCTCGTGCAGAATATCAAATACAAATATTTCATGGTAAAGCAGTAGCACACTTTAAACTAAAGCTTCTTGCATGTTACCAAACAAGAACTCGACTCTTCTTTTTAACATTCGTCAGTATAGCCTAAACATTATATGGAACATTATTTCAAATAACAACCACTTTTCCAAAAGAAAGTCATGGGAAGCACATTCTGAAAAATCCTTGGCCTAAATACACATTTTTTTCTGCCATGACAAGGACCGAATGACATTGGTTGAGTTCCAAACTGTGCCTGGCTGTTTTGGCAACCGTTGCTTACACTTCACCTTCTAGATCTGCAGTTGATAGAAAACAAATCATAATTCCAAAATAACTTTCCATGAAGACATAGTCTTTATAGCTGGACTTTTTTCCTGATAGAAACATTATATATCTAATCTGTGGATATCATTTCCTCCATGTAGACACTACCTTTCTAATGCAAGTATGGCATTTACTTGCATAATTGTCTCCAATGCGTAATTTACCCACTCAGGTTTTTTTGGAGTAAATAAAATTATTTTTGTACCACACAATTGTAAGCAGTGATAATGGCCTATGTTATAGTTGAAAGAGGAGAAAGAGTCTATACTCAACACCACAGCAGAGAAAGGCCTGGGATAGGGGAGGAGAATTTCTTTTTTTTATGGTATTTGTTAAGTGCTTACCATGTGTTAGGTACTGTACTAAGTACTGGGGTAGATGCAAGCTAATCAGGTTGGACACAGTACATGTCCCACATGGGGCTCACGGTCTTAATCCCCATTTTACAGATGAGGTAATTGAAGCACAGAGAATTTAAATGACTTGCCCAACATCACACATCAGACAAGTGACAGACAAGTGACAGAGAAGCAGCATGGCTCAGTGGAAAGAGCACGGGCTTGGGAGTCAGAGGTCATGAGTTCGAATTCCATCTCTTCCACTTGTCAGCTGTGTGACTGTGGGCGAGTCTCAACTTCTCTGTGCTTCAGTTACCTCATCTGTAAAATGGGGATTAACTGTGAGCCTCATGTAGGACAACCTGATTACCCTATATCTACCCGAGCGCTTAGAACAGTGCTCTGCACATAGTAAGCGCTTAACAACTACCAACATTATTAGAAATGGGATTAGAACACATCTGACCCTCAGGCCAATTCTCTATCCACAGGCTATGCTGAAAACTTTGGGATTTAGGGTTGGAAGAGGCAAAGAAATGGGATTAATTCGTTGCATGCCTATTGTATGCAGTATGATGGAGCTGCATTCCAAGCAAGAGATCCAGTGGCCCATATCCACTTAGTTTTCTCTTTCTTTTCCTTCTCTTTTTTTGGTCCTTTTTTTTCCTCCTGGTCACCTTATTGTTAGACTTAAATCTTATGTTTAACTATTACAAAAACTTTGGAAAAGAGAGGTAATTATGCAAATATAGTAATACAGTTTTTCAAGATAGCGTATATGTCAGAGCCACACAGTCAAAGCATGCAATTGAACCAGCACACGTACAAGCAGCTGCTAGGAAATCTCCTTATTCAAGTGACTGGAAACAGAAGGCAAGTTGTACTAAGATATTTTAATGCAGCTTAAAAATATAGGTTTCAATTGACATTAAAATAGTTAACAGGTCTGTCAATCGTCACTTGCCTTACATCCAGAGGATCCAAGGATGCCAGGCCCCTGTCCCCATCTCAGAGGAGCAGAGATGTCTTCCTGTCCTTACAAGCTGCTACAGAGAAAATAAAAGTTGGTAGAGCTAGTGCGAAGCTGGGCAAGTCCTGTGGATTTGGGAATCATTCACATAGTGGGGGTAGCTGAAATTATAGGAGCAGAAGAGCACTCTTAAGGAACTAATTGAGCACCTACTGTTTGCAGAGCACATCAGTAAGTCCTTAGGAGAGTATAAAAAACAGAATGGGTAGAGACATTCCCTGACCATGAGTAGACAGTCTAGAAGACTGAAGGGCTCAGATCTGAGGAAGATAAACCACCAAAGGAAATTGAGAAGAATCAGGCAATTAACCCATGGCATTTATTGAGTGCCTGCTTAGTACTAGCTCTGGGCCAAAGTATTTGGAAGAGTGTAACAGTAGTAAATACATACATTCTTGGCCTTCATGGAGCTTACAATATGGACTACTCAAGAATCCGCCAGAGAGGTAGGGTAAAAGAAAAGAGAGTGCTATGACTGACTCATCAAAAATATCCTTGCAGTAATGTTCCAAATCATTTTTGGAAGCAACATGGCCTGTGAGAAGCAATATAGGTTTGTGGCTAGAGAACAGGTCAGGGAGTCGGAGGACCTAAAAAAATAGTTAAACATAAAATTTAATCCCAGTTCTGCCACTTGTCTGCTCTGTGACCTAGGACAAGTCTCAGTATCTCAATTACCTTATTACCGCACCTGTAAAATGGAGATTAAAACTGAAGAGTTCCAAGAGGGACAGAGACTGTTTCCAACCTGATTTGTGTTTATCTACCTAAGTGCTTGTATAGTGCCTGGTACATTGTAGGTATTAGCAAATACCACAAATTTAGGCCAGAAAAAAAGTGTGTGATTATAATCCCTAAAAAATAAACTGTGACTACAACAGGAGATGCTCACAGGATTTAGAGAATGGACCTAGGTATACTGGTATGCAGAGGTTTTCCAAGTCAGTCATGCAGTAAGATTATCGAATTCCAATGAGCAGTCTCAGGCTGTGGTGGTGATATTTAGACATTATGCTTCACCACAAAATGTGGCCAACCCACCTCCCAGGATGTCCTGAAAGCTTATGATATGGAGATGAAGCCACTGTGCCTTTACATTTCTACGTTGCAAATAAGTTTCATCATTTGTTAGATCAGCTCGCTCTTATTGCTGCCTGTTTTATTTCTTCTAAGTGGTCTGTAAATTCTTGCCCTTCTAATCATGTGTAGGAGATGCACTTTATTAAACCTATTTTCTGAGAAATCTTTGTGGTAGGTAGGTTAACTGACCATCCCAGTTTCCTTTTTTTAATTATTTAAGAAACAAGAAAAGTAGACATACCAATCCCTTATAAAAGGAAACTGCAAAAATTCTAACCTTCAGCTGAGTGGGATAAAAGAAACACTTTAAAAACTCAGTAGAGCAGAACCTCAAATACTATGGTACGTCTGTAAGCAGTCAGAAGATATGGAAGACAGATCAGCTCAGAGCACAGCAATTAGAAATGAAGTGAAACTCTTTGAGCAGAGACTTCAAGAAAATCGCAAGAGAGAGACCTCCAAAAACTCCCTGGTCAAGAGGTTAGTCTGGTCATATGATTAGTAAATCAAACAGGATAAAATGGGGCTATCTTTGCAGACACATGATGTGAAAGGGATTATCTATATTCTTGTCAGCAGCCAGGTCACCTAACTGCTCTTGGCCTCAGTTTCCTCACCTGGCAAATAGGAAGTAATCAGTTGATCAATCACTGGATCAATCAAGTGTTCAAAGCACTGTACTAAGCTCTTGGGAGAGTACCAAGTGCTTCCTCTCTCCATCTTATACCCTAAGCCCCAATTGGGCATATACTGGTTCTGATTCATTCATTCATTCAATAGTATTTATTGAGCACTTACTATGTGCAGAGCACTGTACTAAGCACTTGGAATGTACAAATTGGCCATAGATAGAGACAGTCCCTGCCCACTGACGGGCTTACAGTCTAATCGGGGGAGACAGACGGACAAAAACAATAGCAATAAATAGAATCAAGGGGATGTACATCTCATTAAAAGAATAACAATAGAATCAAGGTGATGTACATCTCATTAACAAAATAGATAGGGTAATAAAGATCTGATTGTATTCTTTATTAACCCCACCCTCGATCCCACAGGACTTATGTAAATATCCATAATTTATTTTAAAATCTGTCACCCCCTCTAGTCTAACTTCTCATAGAAAATGAAAGTGTCTACCAAGCCTATTATACTTTACTCTCCTAAGTGCTTAATACAGTGCTCTGCACGGTAAGCACTAAATAAATACAATTGAATGATTGCATTGTATCTACCCAAGTGTTTAGCATGCTACTTGGAATATAAGAAGCATTTAAATTCCACAGTTTTACAGTTGAGAGTAAATCATAGCCCTTCTCTCTCATGCTCTTTCTTTACCTCTCCCACTCTTTCAGTCCCTCCCTTGCACTCTGAGTGGATAATTAAATAGCTAAAATATGCATGATAATGTTTTCATAGCTGAAAAAAAACTATTAGCACAACTGTTTTATCTTATAGTTACAAACACATAGGAAAAAAAAATCTGGAGGTAGAGTTAGATGAAAATACTCCCATCTAGTCCCATTTGCACAGATATATCAGGCTGGTTATTTTTATGGTCTTATGTCTCCATGTCTTCCCCATTCGGACGATGTGGTTTTAGTTCAATTTTCATATTCTGAAAGACATTGCCTTCTGTAAGGTTGCCATTATATAAATCTCATCTCAAATCAGAATTGATTTGTGAAATTATATCATTTTCAGGGCTTTTCATTTGATTCAAGCTGTGTGTCCCAGGCACTATGCTAGAAAACTTCTTTTTAAATCTTGCTGCATGTTTTTCAATTGAACAAGACAGCGGTAGATGGGTAACCAGTGAGACCCTATCAGTTGGGGTTGACAGTGACCCATTAAAGGTGTAGAGATAAGTCATGTTCTATTCTGAAAGCTTCATCTTTGTTGAATACAAAAGAACCTCGATCTCTAGCTTATGTGATGGAGTTTTGAACGTGTTTCAGAATCTCCCTGTCAACTTCTCTTAACTCTTTTATTGAGATTGAAGACAGCAATTCACACATACTAAAACAGGTTTCCCCAACTAACTTAAATTTTGGTTGGGATTTTTGTTTCAGTGTCTACATTTGAATCACCCTGAACTGAGAAGGACTGAATTAGGTCTATCCATATCACTATTTATTCGTCCACTGGTTAGCATTTATCACATGACTAATGCAGGTGTGGCTGAAGTTCAGTCCATTAGCCAAAGGTAACTGTTCTTCACTATGGCTGAGGTCTTTGCTTTGTCTTTTATTACTAATAATCATCATCATAATTGTGGTATTTAAGAATTTATTAAGCACCAACTACTGTGCTAAACACTGAGGTAGATTCAGGAAAATGAAATTGGTCACAGTCCACGTCCCATATGAGGCAGCGAGATGCAGTGTGCTGCTCTGGTGGAGCTCCTTGTGGTTGCGGGAGAGGGCTGTTTGAGGCATCTGTCCTCACGTCCATCCCCTGCTCTGGCTGACTCTTGCTTACCTATGGAAAGCGTGCTCTCCACCACTGACCATCACTACCATCCCACAGTGTCTCAAATCCTCCACTTGCCGTCCCCAGAAGCAGCATGACCTAATGGATAGAGCCTAAGAGTCAGAAGGACCTGGGTTCTAATTTAGCTCCACCATTTATGTGTTGTGTGCCCTTGGCCAAGTCATTTTACTTCTCTGGGCCTCAGATACCTCATCTGTAAAATGGGGATTAAGACTGTAAACCCTGTGTGGGATAGGGACTGTGTCCAACACGATTTCCTTGTATGCACCCCAGGGCTTAGTACAGTGCCTGGCATATAGTATGCACTTAACAAATACCACAATTATTAATATTATTACTTGCTTTCACTTACATTTTTTGATCAGCTGCTCTCGGCCACTTGGGATTTGTAGTTCTTCGGTCCTTGAGGTTTGACTACCCCAGTATAATGTATCTCAGACCACCATTCTAAGTACTTGGGACAGTATAATTAAAGTAAAATTTCCCCAAAGAAAGTAAGTAACAATCTAATGGGGGAAACAGAAGATAGGCACTACAATGCAAAGCGGCAGTAGGAACAGGAACTCCCAGACATCACTAGTAGTGATATCTTCAAAGCCAATGGACTACTTGTTCACTCTCAATCTCTCAGTCCTGCTTTTTGAGAGAAATAATGTAATCAACTCCTGTGTTGTATGACATTTTGAAGGATAAAAACTTTTTCTAGGGATTACTCTTTCATTTTATTCATCTTCAGTGACAAAGTGCGAAAAATACAGAAAATCCTGTACATAAATAAACTATCTCGGTAAGCTAGCTCATTTCTTTCTCCCACCTGAAATAGATGCTACTGTTTCCTCTTCACATGTTGAACGCTTCTCTTAACATTACTAGTTGCTAGGCAACTGCAACAGTATTGCAGTTGGGTCAAATGATCAGGAAACACTTTCTGCATAAATGATATTTTCCTCTGAAGAATCAAGGCCAAGCCCAAGGGAACTAACTTCATCAATTAATGAACATGGTTAACATAATCAATCAAGCACTCATGTTTATTGCTCACCAATTATGTACAGAGCATTGTACCTAGCTATTGGGAAAGTTACGATGGAGAAAGAAAATATGGTCACTGCCATCAAGGAACTAATAATATAATGGAGAGATAGTCATAAAATGTTTTACAGTTGGGAAAAGAATATGGAAAAATACCTGGAACTCTCTCCACCTTAATATCTAATAGACCAATCGATCAGTTGATCATTACTGATTGCTTATTATGTGCAGAGTACCGTTCCAAGCTCATTACAGGATTTCCCATTTTCAAGCTCCTTCTAAAATTATATTTCCAGGAAGTCTTCCCTAAGCTCTCATTCCCCCACCCTTTTTCTGTCCCTTCTACGTAACCTAGGATGGAGCCAAAAAATCAAAGTGAGGAATCAAAGATAAAATCAAGATGGTCAATGGTGATGGGGAAGTTAGGTGGAGACATAGATTTGGGAGGGAAGATCACATCTCTTCCAAGAGGCCTTTCCAAAATAAGCTGCACATTATTTTTAATGGTACTTATTAAGCACTTACTATGTGCCATGTGGTATACTAATCACTGTGTTAAATATAAGACAATCAGGTTGGTCACCACTACTGTCCCAGAGACTCACAGTCTAAGTAAGTGGGAGTAGGACAGAGAAGCAGCATGGCGTAGTGGATAGAGCACGGGCCTGAGAGTCAGAAGGCCTAGGGTCCTAATCCCGGCTCTGCCACTTGTCAGCTGTGAGATCTTGGGCAAATCACGTTACTTCTCTGGACCTCAGTTCCCTCCTCTGAAAAATAGGGGTCGAGACTGTGAGCCCCACGTGGGACTGTGTCCAACCCGATTTGCTTGTACTCACCCTAATGCTTAGGATAGTGCCCAGCATATAGTAAGAGCTTAACAAATACCATCATTATGATTTAATCCCCAATTTACAGATGATGAAATTTAGGCACAGAGAAGTCAAAATGACTCGTCCAAGGCCAACAGCAGGCAAATAACAGCTGGAATTAAAATCCGGTCCTCTTTCTTCCGGCTCATGGTCTTTCTACTAGACCACATTGCTTCTCTTCATTTCTCCTATCTGCCCCCGCTCAATATTGACCCGGAACTTGGCTGTTTACTCTAAACCATAGTGTCGAACATTTTCGTTAAATGAAAGAACACTGTGAGGAACTACTGATGAAGTACCTTGCAACTTGTATCTGGCATGTGGCAAAGACAACTTAACTTCTCTGTGCTTCAACTCTGTAGGTGGGCATTAAATCCTACTCCCTCCTCCTTAGACTTTGAACCCCATATGGGACAGGAACTGTGTCCAATCTGATTATCTTGCACCCATCTCAGTGCTTAGTAAAGGGCTTGGCACAATAGTAAGTACTTAAGTACCACAACAATAATTATTATTAGGACCAAGTCATTGTGCCTTGCTCTGGATTGAAGTTTAATTGTGATTTAGTACAGAAGGACTCCACCTAGGATCTTGTTAGCAATAGGATCTGCGGTGGCTTTTGTAATATCCCTTTTTCCCCTTTGATCTTAAAGATGATTTTAAAGATGGCTATCTTACTTAAAAATACAAAAGGTCACACTGATTTCTTCATCCAAAAATAGAAACGGAAATGATGGGTTTTTTTACATGAGTAGCCCATTTTTAAATTGAGCATTACAATTAGGCTATTCCCTTTACTGACGTTAACCCCCGAGATCAATGCCTTCACAAGAAGCTACCGAATTATATAATCAAAATACTGGGCAGTTCACACGCACACCAGTAGACTTCAGAACATGACAGTATCTTTTTTAGTAAATCTTGCTAAAATCTTGCTTGTTCTGAGGTCTACTGAACTCTGTAGGAAGATTTACATTAAAGACCAGTGTTACTATATGGAACCTTTCCCTTTATTCACCTAAACATTAGTATAAAAATATGCAAGATGTCCTTGGAGATGAAATCAAAACTGTAAACACCAGGAAAGCATAAAGAAAAGATCATCCCCTTAGTTGTTGAGACTTATTCCAGCAGTTTCTACCAATGTACAGGCTAGGCTACAAGATGAGAGGCAGAAAAAGCACTTATAACCCGAAATTATGATTTCAGACCATTAGGGGGCCTTTTAGCATTCTAAATGTGCTAAATGGTACCCTAGTGCACTTTACATTTTTACAAGGAGAAAGTGATTCTTTTGGAAGCTGCATTAAACCTTTTAAGCCACTAGAGAGTGGTATTTTTTATGCTGCATTGTGTAAGAGAGGTTATCCTCTTAACCTGAAAGAGTTTATTAAGTTTCCAAGAAGCACTGAATATCTCCAGAATAATCTATATTTCAGGAAAGATAGAGCTTCTAGGACAAAAGAAAAACAAATGAGGGACTCAAAAGGAACCAATAAAAAGAAAATCCCTATTGTGGTAAGATCTTAATTACAGAATTTATATGATCTATTGGTTTACTGTTCAATATCGAAATCTCTGGCATTTGCTTTGTCATTCTGAAGATTTTATATTTTGCTTCCTCTTAACAAATACCATTAAGAAAAGTAGTTTTAAGTGCTATGTGCCAGGCACTGTACTAAGTGCCAGGGTAGATATAAGCAAATCAGATTGGACACAGTCCATGTCCCACATGGGGCTCATAGTCTTAATCCCCATTTTACAGATGGATTTTATAGAGAAATTAATTGACGTCCCAAGGTCGCACAACAGACAAGTGGCAGAGCTGGGATTAAACCCCAGAATCTTCTGACTCCCAGGGCTATAATCTATCCACTAGGCAACACTGCTTCTCTTTTAAATTATTTGTTTTATTAATACTATACATTGCCATTATATAATTTCCCACTTAGGAGTTACATAAATATTGATAATTATACAAACCAATTCCTGTGTTTTTTAGAATTCTGTGGTATTTTGTGGAAAATATGGAAAAAAAAATTGAAGTTACATATGTATCAATCAACAAGGGGAACTGAATGAAAACGAACATATTCAAATCCTCATATGAAATTGAAACACTTTGTTTCATTCCATATGAGGTTTCTGTTTTATGTACATGGACATAGGAATAGAATATTTGATTAGTAATTTGGAACCCACATCTGTTAAATACAAACTATCTAGTTTGGAAATCCTTTAAGATTAACAACTCTCACAATGCATTTAGTGACAGAGTATTAATTTAGTAGTAACGGTGTTTGCTATGGAATAAGTGCTGGGGTAAATTGGGGTGATTAGATCAGGTAAGGGGCCTGTTATCTAAGAGGGAGTTGGCAAATACACAAAACAATTAGAGAGAAATCAAGAATAATAAATTACAAATTAAACAAGATTACCATGATAAAATAAATTAACACCACTTGGAGGGGGTCTCCTCAGGTTCTCTTTGCTGCAGGCAAGAGTCTTTAGTTTATAAACCTTGTTGGCTTCCCCAAGGTTCTAGCAATCCTAAAAGGGGCTCTGTGCCATCTTAAAGAGAATGGAGCTTCCAACATAGCAGCAGATAGACAGTTTATCTGGGCAAAGTGTCGTCGTCTAGACCCCAGATCTCCCTTTTAATAAAAGGAGCTTTGGTTCATGATACATTGGATCCTTATTTTCCAGGTTGACTTGGAGTACATACATAGTTGACACTAGTTTCTCAGTTGAGGGCTTTAAGTTTATTGGCTAATTCAGGCTCAGAAGCTGGATTTTACTTCCCTTCTCAAAATATATTTAGATATCTGTGAATTTCAATATACTAGAAGAACATTGCTGATGTGTTATTCTTTAGATATTTAGTTTTCATTTTAATTGTTACAAAAACTAAAGATACCTGAAGCTCTGCAGACCACCACAGTTAAAGACTTCTACACACCATTAGAGAATCTGTGTACTAACATCCAATCAGAACACCTTGGAAGGATGAGAATGACTCCAGCTTCACCATAGGTGGACATTTCAACATTCTCCTGAAAATTACTTCTGTTATCAAAGACATGTAACCAACACTCACTTGTCCCAGCTATTGAGGAAATCACTGCCACAGTGGGAGCCATGAAAGCACCAGAAGTAGGAGAGCCCTTGGATCTGAGAACGTATCTGTTGGGATGTACAAGGAGAGAGTGGGTTCACTCTTTAAACACCTTCACAAGCTTTCCCTCAAAGTATAGAGTACTAAGGGGATGCCACCGAATCTCACAGATGCCACCATCATCAATAGCTCCAAGAAAAAAATATGAACAAAAAAAATGTAGTCACCATTGTGGCATCTCACATCCCTCCAACTCTGCTGAGATCACAGAGTATCTCATATCCCTTCAATTCTGCTGAGATCTTAGAGTCCTTAGGGAATGGATACTGAAGAACATAATTCATTTCACTTAGGACCAATCTTGTTCAGCTTATTCTACTTCTCCACGATGAAGAATGTAACAAGACACCCGAATGCTGATTTCAGAATATGGTTCTGGATCTCTGGGAAAATCTGCCAATTCAGTAGGCTCTGAGTATCATCTGACGTCAAAGAGATAATCTTTCCCAGCTCACCCTGGGTTTCTGCAGGAAGAAGGCCTTAGTACAGTGCTTTGTAGAAATAAATACAATTGAATGAATGAATGAAAAGTCCTGAGAGCCATCCTAAATCCAGGCAGGACAGGGCAGGACAATATCACGCTTGAATCAGGGCAAGGGTCAGTCAATACCAATAGGGAGTACCTGTACTCCCCGCTGCTTATAATAATGTGTTTTATTCATTAAGAGCTTATTATGTGCCAAGGACTGTTCTAAGCACTGGAGTATCAAGCCTGATAATCAAATTGGATGCAATGATTGTCCCACATGGGGCTTAAGTCTAAATAGATAGAGAAGCAGCATGGTCTAGTGGATAGAGTATGGGTCTGGGTGTCAGAAGGATGTG
Source organism: Ornithorhynchus anatinus (assembly GCF_004115215.2). Taxonomy (NCBI): domain Eukaryota; kingdom Metazoa; phylum Chordata; class Mammalia; order Monotremata; family Ornithorhynchidae; genus Ornithorhynchus; species Ornithorhynchus anatinus. The sequence goes on from NC_041737.1 coordinate 18,412,740, forward strand.
GGTTCTAATCCTGACCACCAGCGGTCTGCTGTGTGATATGGGGCATGCCACTTCACTTCTCTATGCTGTAAGCTCATTGTGGGCAGGGAATAGGTCCACTAATTGTTATACTGTTCTCTCCCAAGTGCTTAGTGCAGTGCTTTGCACTCAGTAAATGCTCAAAAAGTATGATTGAATGGAGGTTCCTCAATTACCTCATCTATAAAATGGGGATTAAGACTGTGAACCCCAAGTGGAGCATGGATTGTGTCCAAACTGATTATTTGTATCCAGAGCTTAGTACAGTGTCTGGCACATAGTAAGCACTTAAAAACCACAGTAATAATAATTATTATTACTATTATTATAACAGGTATTGAATTCTCATTTTACAGATGAGAAAACTGAGGCACAGATAAGTGACTTGCCCTAGGTCACACAGCATGCAAGTGACAGAGTCAGAATTAAAACTCATATCCTCTGACTCCCAGACTTGTGCTCTTCCACAGGTCATCAATTTCTTAGGAACTGATAAAAGAGGCACACCTACAAGTCTGTGAGTTTGCAGGGGCAGTTCAGTTATACTTTGGTGCAAAGTGGTCTTTAATATAGCTAACAACATGGCAAATGTGACATTGAATATAGATGTTCATTAAAAGGAAGGCTGATAAACAGGAATTGGGATTATCTAGTATTTAAGTATCTATTCTGAGGTTCCTGCTGTGGGTAGGTAAGGTGATAAAGTGAAAAAGCCCAAATTCAGAGCATAATTGGTACTGGAAGAGGTTCCAGGGTCTGTGAAAAGACAAGTTAGTCCCTCTATCATCTATTAATAATAATAATAATGATTATGGTATTTGTTAAGTGCTTAGTAGGGGCCAGACACTATTAAACAATGAGGTAGATAGAAGATAATTAAGTCAAACACAGTCCCTGTCCCACATAGGGCTCACAGTCTCAGTCTCCACTTTACAGATAATAATAATAAAATAATTTGTGGTATTTGTTAAGTGCTTACCGTGATCCAGGCACTGTACTAAGCACTGGGGTAGATACGAGCTAAATCACTTTGGATACAGTCCTTGTCCCATATAGGGCTCACAGTCTTAATCCCAATTTTACAGATAAAGTAACAGGCACAGAGAAGTGAAGTGACTTTTCCAAGGTCACACAGCAGACAGATGGTGATGCCGGAATTAGAACCTATGCCCATGCTCTAACCACTGGTACCACTGCTTCTCAATGATTATGATTGCTTCCAAATAACCATGCAGTCTGTTGGAATGCTTGAGAAGAGGGCTTTGAAGAGCAGAAACCTCACTACTTTCTTTTCAGGGATCTCTTCAGTTCAGTCTTCAGTGGTTCCAGAGTCTCTGATGCCCACACAGACCTAATCAGTGCAGGCCCTGCTGCTTTCTGAGATATATCTCCCTAAAAGGTGTTAGAGCTCCAAACTCCAGGCCATCCACAGGCTGAATATTCAATTGGTTCCAGAAAACAGTGTCAAGTTGAAAGGTTGTAAATTGGAACCCATTTGGAAGAGAACAATGTTATATAAATGGGGTATTGGTCCTGAGCCAGGACTGGATACTCTATTCTTACTAACATTATCCAGAAGTGCATACTCCATTAAAGACTAGTAATACATAAATTGTGTCAGAGAGGTTTCACAACAGGGTAGCCGACCTCCCTCAAGCTTTCTTTCCACTCCCCATAACCCCCACCTTTTGGCAACTTTGAAAATGATTTCCCCATTTCCCTGTGATTCCGGGGAGCTTCTCTCTTCACTCCCTTGGATACAGTGCCATAAAGGAGGCTGTTTTAAAATTTCAAGTAGATAAATTGTAAAAGATGAAACAGAGTAAATTTAGAATTATAACTCAGATAGTTTTGGTTTTATGCCTGTATTTCTAGGACTATATTCAGAAGGGCCAGAATTGAGTCCTAGCATGTTCCAGAACCAATGAAATGTTGATACATTCATAAAGAAGATACAAAAATATCAGTGGATTTTGGAAACGGCTAGTTTGCAGCATGTTCTTGCTTTATAGAGGGTAGATAAAATATATGTGCAAAGTAGTGCTAAAATGAAGATGATTACCATGAGAATTTTCAACTATCTAAAGCAAGGAAAGTGATATTTATATTTAATAGAAGTATAAGGAAAATAAACTGAAGAAATCAATATAACTGTTTTAGAGTCTACACTTTCATGGAAGTAATAGTCTACCACAGGAAGGGGAGGAAATACTATTTTTGTATTTAAAAAAACAAATGGGATATAACATCCTTCTTTCAATATGATCTCTTCCTTCCTTTGGAACAATGCAAAATTTTCCTTCAGAGAGAGTCAGATTGATCAGATTAAAGATAGAGCACTACAAACAGAAATGGTATCCAATAATTAGCATCCAATTTGTAGCATAATGTTAATGTACTAAGACCTTAAAGTTACACTGCATTTTTCAACTAAAATGTGATACGAAAAAAAACTCATTTGGTTAAAAATGTCAAAACAGTCGCTATAGATTTTAAAAATATTTTTCCACTACTGATAGTGGATGTAAATCAGTCCATTTCAGAGTTGAGTCATCAAAGTTATGGGGTTTTTTAACAATGCTTCTTGAAGAACAATTTAAGGATTACAGTTTTTAATGAGACACTCCTATAATGAGGAAATAAATTATCCAGAGTTCCTTCATTTTGCCTGAACCTGCTTTATGCATTACTAGTGCTAAGTGTGAAGACCCCACTGTTAATGTAATTATTTATTCTGTTATTTTTCTATTTGTTGTCCTATCAACACTCTTGTTCCCTAAGGTTGGAAGAGGAAAGTGAAGGGCAAGTCTAGACAAATGTTCCGCTAGAAATCAAATAAATGTCAGACTGAGAGAAGAGGTTATGAGAGAGAAATAAAAATTGTGTAAAACACAGTGGCCTGAGAACTAGGTTTGTCAGATTCTCCCGAAATCCACTTCTATCAAGGTTGATTCTGAGAGTGAATTGATGTGTGAGTGTGTCTGTGTGGGCATGTATACAGGTGGGGGCATTTTAATCAGTGGATATTCAAATATGTAGTAGTACATGAGTTAAATGCACTTAAGGAGAAAATACCAAAAATGATTTCATTAATGAAGATGTAGACACTGATTTTAGATGGCAGTGAATATCATGAAAATCTTCAATAATCATTTTCAGAAAATCCTGAATATCTAGTCCTTATCTTCTACAAGATACGATTCTAAATTGTTGTTCACATTTACCTAGACATGGAATCTAGCCTATGCAGAGCTCTAATTCCCATAAACTGAAATGTAAAGGAGGAACATGGCTTTGTTTCTTTCATCCACCCCCTAATCTGAGAACAGAGATCTTATGCATCCTGTTAGTCTTCTGTTTACAGTCAGGATCAGAGGTTGAGGTTAGTGAAATCTCCACTACAGTGACATGGCATTTAAAAATTTCAATAATGCCATTTATACAAAAAAAAGATTTTAATAGAATAAAAATTTGGTTATCTGTAAAAAGGAAAAAAACACAGTTGTTTTGTTGCTCCTGTATGGCATTAGATACCACTAGTAGAAAAAGATTATTTTCACTTCAAATGTTTCAAACATTCAGGATGCTAATGTGCTCAAGAGCCCAGAAAAGCATTCTTGTCCCTGAAAAATGTCAGTAATTCAAGAAACACAGTTTGTGCTCATGTCTCAAATATGAACTGTCTTTCCTTGAAGAAGGTCTGTGGAATGAATGGGAAGAATTTTTTTTTTTTACAAATAAAGACCATATTTCAGTTCTATTTCTGAATTTCCATGCCTAAATTTTGTCAAGAACTGGCTTTTCTACAATGTGTCATTTTTGGCTCTGTATAAATTTTACTTTTTGAACTCATAATCCATTTCTGTCCTGTTGTCTACAAATGAAAACCATGTTTGGCCTTGATTTCTGTGTTTTGCCTAACAGTACAGTTCAAGTATATTTCCAGTGAGAGAAAGGCTGTATAAGTTTATTATTGGTCTCCTACATGTGGAAGAACAGCGATTGGAGAGAGCAGAAATACTGTGCTATATGTAGGACTATATGTAGGACTGTCTTTTACATGTTATCCACTACGGTCGGTAGACACATTCCCTGCCCACAATGAGTTTATAATCTAGAGGAGGAGACAGACATTAATACCAGCAAACAAATTGTGGATTTGTACATAACTGCTATGGGACTGAGCGAGAGTGAATAAAGGGTGCAAACTAGGGTTCAGAATGGAGTGGGAAAAGATGAAAATGAGGGGTTAGTCAGGAAAGACCTCTTGGAGGAAATGTGCTTTCAAAAAGAATTTGACTGTGGGATGGTTGAACGTCTGTCAGATAAGAGGAGGGAGGAAGTTCCAGGCCAGAGGCAGGATCCAGAGGCAAGGGATTGGCAGCAAGGTAGATGAGCTCAAGGTTCAGGAAGTAGGTCGGCATTGGAGGAATGAAGTGTCTGGGCTAGGTTGTAGTAGGAAATCGGGGAAGTAAGGCATGAGGGGACAAGCCAGTGGTAAGGAGCTTCTGTTTGGTGTGGAGGTGGAAGGGCAACCACTGGAGGTTCTTGAGTGGGAAAACATGAACTGAACTATTTTATAGAAAAATAAGATAGGCAGCAGAATGGAGTGGGGAAGCCACTGTAAGCCCATTATGGGCAGGAAATGTGCCTGTTTATTACTGTATGTACTCTCCCAAGTGCTTAGGACAGTGCTCTGAACACAGTAAGTGCTCAATAATTATGACTGAATGAATGAATCAAGTCAGGAGGCAGAGTGGTCAGCCAGGAGACTGATGCAGTAATCCAGGTGGGATAGGATAATATCAATTTCTAATAACTGATCTTATTAATGGGGGCAGGAAAATAGCTTATTATTTCAATTCTAGTGTTTCTTCAGTAATGACAGCAGTGTACCAAAGACTCTGTACCAAAATTTTTCCAAAGACTTTTGGAAAAACTGCACCTGGCAACAACTTGGCTTATCTTTAAACACCAACTGAACTCTATCTGTGGAATTAAGGTACTGCTAAATATTGCTTAGTTGTCTTTGAACCTGAATTATAGAATTGCAAGCTAGAAGAAACCTAGTTTGCATGCTACCTAGACAGTGAGCCCCTTGTGGGACAGGAAATGTGTCCAACTTGATTTTCTTGTATCTGCTCCAGCATTTTAGTACAGTGCCTGGGACCTAGTAAGAGTTTAACAAATACCACAAAGAAAACAAAACTACAGTGTCTAGTTCCTCAAGGAATTTACGAACTACAACCTATAATCTCAGTAAAGAAAATACAGGGGAGAAACCATTAAAAAACTGCAGTTACAATCATTTATCAGGATTTACAGGATTTAAGATTTTTTTAAAAACTTTTAACTCATATGATTTCTCCTGTGGCATCTTTCCATAAATGTAAATAAGCATTAAATGTTTCCGCTTTATTACTTGTGCATTGGTTCATCCCTTGCCATGAAGTTTCATCATCACATCTGCCCAGTTCATCTTTGAAATTACAAGTAGCTATTTATAGTCCTGGGGAATCCTGCCTGCTAGAGGCACAGTCCATCTGTCATTCTGATATTGGACCAAGAGTCTGATCCATCTCATCTTAGCAACCCGGACTTCTAAATTTCAAATTGCCTCCATGCTACCTGGCAGTCAGGTTGCTTCAAGAGTCTATACCTCCCTCAACCTATGTTCTGTAGATGAGCATCTCTGAGGAAGAAAGTTTTGCATCTGTGCAATCAGGTGGCTCACCCTTGTGCTCTTGGGCCACCTTTGATCTAACCTGGTGGCAGGATTGCCCTAGAACAACTGGAGCATGGAAACACTCCTCATTTTTGTACCAGAGAGTGAACTGAGACTGCAGGGTGAGTCAAGGAACTCTGGTCATTATCCTTTAAGCACTGGGGTAGACACAAGGTAATCAGGTAAGACACAGATTAATCCATGTCCCACATGGGGCTCACAATCGTAATCCCCCTTTTAGGGATGAGGTAACTGAGGCACAGAGAAGTAAAGCGATTTACTGAAGATCACACAGCAGACAAGTGGCTGAACCAAAACTAGAACCCAGGTCCTCCTGACTCCCAAGCCCATGCTCTATTCACTGGCCAAGCTGTTTCCTCATCAATAATAAAACATTTTCATAAAATCAATCACATAAAAATGGCTTGGATATTCAAATGATGAATATTAAGCAGGCTTCCACTCTGAGACTTTGACAACGAACTGTATCCATGTAGTTAATTAACTGATAGCGATATGTGAGAAGATGAAAAGCTCCTTGCCTCTGCATATATGGGTTACAGGAAAGATTGTGGCGCCATCCAAATGAATGCTCTCTCAGTGTCTTAAACATAACTTGAATTAACCTACTTTACATAGAACCGGCAGATGTGAAAATGGAGTACCTGAGACGATCAAGATCCACGTTGAAATAAACAGAAAAATACCCTGGTAATGTAAAATCCCTAAAATTGTTTCTAGCAGGTTTCCAAAGGTTCTTAAAACATGGGGTTGTGTAATTGAGATTTCTAGAGTTCAGCTACTTCTTCTGTTGTTTCAGGTTAACTGAATTATGTTCACCAAGGATCCCACGGGCTTGTAAATGGACTTGAATATTCTAATTGATGTTGATGATTCCCACTGTTGGGCAGGGATTGTCTCTATTTGTTGCCAAACTGTATATTCCAAGCACTTAATACAGTGCTGTGCAAACAGCAAGTGCTCAATAAATACAATTGAATGAATGAATGATTAGAGGATACTGATAGTTCTTGGGAAAGGTACCCTGCTTCCTTTGTGAAATAGAGAAGCAGCGTGGCCTAGTGGATAGGGGGTGTAGGCCTAGGAATCCAGAGGACTTTGGTCCTAATCGTGCCTCTGCCACTTGTGCACTATGTGACCTTGGATAAGTCACTTAACTTCTCTGTGTCTCAGTTACCTCATACTGTGAGCCCCATATGGCACGTAGACTGTGCTTAACCCGAGTAGCTTGTGTCTACCCCAGTGCTTAGTGCAATGTCTCGCACATTAGTAAGAGCTTAAACAAATACCATAAAAAAAAGAGTCGGTTCATCAATCTATTCAGATTGCCTTGCACTATATTAAGAGCTGGAGTAGATTTAAGATAATCAGGTCCCACGTGAGACTCACAGTGTAACTAGGAGGGAGAATGGATACTGAACCCTTTTTTTGCAGATAAGAGAACTGAGGCACAGAGAGGTTAAGTGATTTGACACAGGTCACACAGCAGATAAGTGGTCGAGACAGTATTAGAACCCAGGTCCTGTGAATCCTAGGCCAATGGCTCTTTCCACTAGGACACACTGCTTCTCTAAGCACTGCAGCAAATACAACAGAGTCAGGTTGATGTAGTCCCTGTCCCATATGAAGCTCACAGTCAGTGGAAAGAGCCCAGGCTTGGGAGTCAGATGTCATGGGTTCTAATTCTGACTCTGCCACTTCTCTGCTCTGTGACTTTGGGCAAGCCACTTAACTTCTCTGTGCCTCAGTTACCTCATCTGTAAAATGAGGATTAAGACAGTGAGCCCCACTTGGGACAACCTGATTACCTTATATTTATACCCACACTTAGAACAGTGCTTGGCACATAGTAAGCGCTTAACAAAAATCATTTAAGCACTTAGTAGAGTGCTCTGCACTCAGTAAGAGCTCAATAAATATGATTGAATGAAATAATTGTATTTTTTGAGTGTTTAGTGGTTGCAGAGCATTGTACTAAACCTTGAGAGAGTACAACATAACATATTTGGTAGATACGCTCCTTGTCCACAAGGAGTTTAATAATAATGATGGCATTTGCTAAGTTCTTACTATGGGCCAAGCACTGTTCTAAGCGCTGGGGGAGATACAAGGTAATCAGGTTGTCCCACGTGGGGTCACAGTCTTAATCCCCATTATATAGATGAGGTAACTGAGGCACAAAGAGCTTACATGACTTGCTCAAAGTCACACAGCTGATGGAGCCAGGATTAGAACCCACAACCTATGACTCCCAAGTCCAAGCTCTTTCCACTGAGCTAAGTTGCTTAAATTATGGATATGTACATGCTTAAATTATGGATATGTACATAAAAGCTGTGGGGCTGAAGGGGGGAAGGGGTGAAGAAAGAGTACAAATCTATGTTCAAGGGTGACACAGCCTAAGGGAGGTAGAGAACAGGCATTTAACCTTCATTTTACAGATGAGGACACTGAGGCACAGAGAAGTAAAGGGACTGTAGACTCTACACTTGTGTTCAGAGAATGTGTCTGCCAGCTCTGTTACATTGTATTCTTCCAAGCGTTTAGTACATTGTCCTGCACACAGTAAGCACTCAATTAATAGAACTGACTGATTGACTTGTCACACAATAGGTAGTACTGGTATTAGAAACTAGGTCCTTTGATTCCCAGGCTTGTGGTCTTTCCACTAGGCCATACTCCCCCACCCCCTCCCACTGCTGTGACTCCTAATCAGAGATTAAGCTGGGCTGAGGTGCTAGAGTTTTGAAACTAATGGAGAGGTTTTTCTGGGAAGCTGAAGATAGTCAAAGGTCACCTGATTTCCTTGAGTCACCATTACCAAGAATTCTCTCTCCTGATGTGCAAGCCCTGAATTATTCAAGTAGTAACGTAGTAAATAAATAAGATCTTAAGTGTTTTGGATAATGTAATAATGGAGGTAGTAATAGGAATGACTACAGTTTCATGTCAGCAGTATGTATGATGGTTAAAATGATTCTCACAGACACTTTCAATGCATCTATGGTCAGCAGTGCTGAAAGGTGGAGGAGAAAAAAACACTCTGGACCATAAATGGTTGAAAAATTAAATAGCAATGGCCTACTTTTGCTCAGTGAATACTCTAAACATCAGCTTATCTTTCTGTCTCTCTCTTACACACACACAGTTTTCCAGTTAAAAAATAAGAGAGTGACAATGCTGGATGCACCTGATTGATCATATCTTATTGCCTGACTGGCATATATACTTCTACTGCTATAGTGGCTCTGAATTCTCGAATGATCATCACCTGATAAGTCACAAAATCTTGCTTGCATCAAAGCCAATGTATAGTGAAATAATGTCCAAACTACCCAGGCAGATGAACGTCTAACTCCTGGGCAATGAAGACACATGAAAGGAAATTTGCAACAACGCGAAAGCAATCCTATTTTAGTATAAGAAACTCCATCTGCTTTTTACCAGCGATTGGCTGTCTCTAATAGATACTATCTAGGCCGGAAATCTTTAAGATGGAAGATGGTGCCAGGAGAAAATGCCAAGACCGGCTTAATAAGAATGACTCAGGAGATGAAAGAGCTACTTTCAGCAAAACAGACAATATAGCAGCAGTGCTTTTAAAATCCTCAAGATGAAGACAAAGGGGTATATATTCAATGTTGTGGAGCTGAGAACACGTGAAAAAGTCATAAGTGAAGGGATGCAAAGGCTAAGAAGTCAACTGAAACCTGGGTTTTCATCTCTGCACTGTGAGTTTGTGGAATTACTGATCACCTTATCACCACTGAAGAGTTGAGATAGCTCCATTCTCACTACAGATAAAAAAAGGTATCTTAAAGATATGGCATGGATACTTCAGTCATCTCTTTAACTTGACTTATGTCCTTGAGAATGACAATCTATGAAGAATAGCAGGCCTGTCTACATGAAGAAACTTGACTTTATTCCCAGACCTTAATGAAGTCACTTCAACTTTCAGAAACTTTCAGGATTGTCAAAACCCAGGAAATGTAGAAGTGAGACGAGATTCCTGCTTGATTGCCTTCTCAGGATTTTCCTCAATCTATGAATTACTGAAAAGAATAGTGTGTTTTTGGGAAAGACTCAAAGAGAGAGTGTGGTAACAATATAGAGTCAGTATTCAGGCCAAAGTGAAAGGTGAAAGTCTACGGGAAAGTATAGTATCCAACTATATGGCATGAGATACAGACTTCCCACAGTGTACCTTCTGACTTCTAAAGCAGTCTGCAAAATAGACTTTAAATTCACTCTAGGCAGGAATCATGTCTACCAACTCTATTATAGTTTTCCAAGTGCTTAGTACAGTGCTCTGTACAAAGTATTTAAATAGTAATAGTAAATACTATTGACTAAAGTCTATTTTATCTTAAATTATCTTCTTTCCTCAACTTTTAAAGTATTCTTACTGATTTGAATGCAGGAATTAAAGTTAATTTAGCATTAGATACTGGCAGATTTATTTATCTTGGGAAAATAACAGTTCTGCCTTTTTGCTGAATAGGATGTGAAATAGAACGTTTTGAAAATAATTTACATATGTACACATAATTACTGCTGTATGTAGGATCCATTTCAGAAATTGTGTAAAAATTAGAGAGAAGATAAACTTCAGAATTATGTTATCTGTAGTCTTAAAATTTCTCCATTCTCCAGTAAGTACTGCAATGAACAATATATTCTAAGTAGTCATTTTGAGTCAATCCTCCCTCACCTGCCCTGAAACCTGAATTCAGACACTCCCTTACATATGCACGTCAGTCTCCCTCTTTCATTCATTCAATTCAATACTATTTATTGAGCGCTTACTGTGTGCAGAGCACTATACTAAGCACTTGGGAAGTACAATTCAGCAACAAATAGAGACGATATCTGCCCACAGGGGCTCACAGTCCAGAAGAGGGGAGACAGACATCGGCCATAAAGAGTTTAGAATCTATACTCTTCTCTGATTCTCAGCCCTTTAGATTAGACATGCAACTGCATTTATAGCTAGAGATATTTAGTGATACAGGCTATGCAAACAGACAGGTCCCTGGGCTATTCAACTGGCCATAAACTATTACAAGATAATAATGCATTCCCTGGATTGTAATGAAGCTTCCTACCTTAATGGATTCAACATAAGGGTGTAGAAAAAAATGCAAGGGTCATCTAGACCTCTCCATGGATCACCATCAGTGAAAGAGGTTGAATGCTGAGACCTAGCTAGTATACTAATGGTGCAGAGGCACAAATATGGAAAATATAATGAAAAATATTATCTTAATGAAGAGATAGAGTACGAATCTTGGAAACAGACATTTCCCTATATGTGAATCCCTATGAAAAACTCTACTTCTTATAGCACTCTTTCCCTTAACACTATTTTCATGAAATTAAGATTTCTAACTGGGTTAGAGCAATCCACCAATCAACAGCATTTATTGAGTGCTTACTAAGAGTACTATATTAAGCACTTGGCAGAAACCGAAAGAATTAGTAGACGTGATTCTGCCGTCAGAAGCATCGACTTCCTAGTTCTAACCCTTTGGTTAGAGTTTGATTAGGGTTCCTGACACTAACCCTTTGGGCAAGCCCTGACACTTTCTTCACACCCTTCAGGGCAGTAAGATATAGTTTTAAAGGATATATAAATAAGACCTGGACCCTTCTTAGGAGTGGTCTTAATCATCTGAATCTATAGACGTAAAGTCTATAGAGCAAGCAGCCTATTAACTCCAAATATACCTGCACACACCAAGTGGCAAGACAGAATCATAAAATGAAGTGCTGAGTCACAGTTCAGTCCACAAGGATTGAAGCAATGCTTGTATCCTACCATCTGATTTTCACTCCCAGAAAAAAAGATTAAAATGGAATCGGGTTCTGTGGGTACAAATGCAAACAATATGGGAAGGAATAATCTTTATGTTCACACCACATGGAAGGGACTGTCAGTAACACAGTGAAATTACACCAAAGAAATTTAATAATTAGGAATATTACTTGAACCCAAAAGACAGCCATATCATAGGTAAATGTAGGGTACCTAGTATTAGTTGATAAAGAGCAAAACTAAATCAGCATTCCTAGAAAGGAGCCAGGTCTTGCTTAGCTATCCTTCAGAATTGCAAATAACTGGCCCTGGAGGGTGTGAATAAAATTTCAGGGTCTGCCCAAAGCGTTAGTATCTGGCAATTAGCACCTCTCTATCCTCTCCACTGCAGGTATACTGATTAGAAAATTTAAAAGAAAATCCCCAGTTGAGTTTCTCTCCCCAATTTAGTCCTCTTCATCTGTACTTCTCCAATATTGATGTACTTGTCTAATATTGACCACACCTTCTACTTGATGATTATCCTGTTGCCAGCCACCTGCCACCTGTCCTGTGACCTGCCTGTTGATAATCCTCTTTTATCTTTCATCTGTCTCGGTGTCCTCCTTGGAGATTCTTGCATTTAGGCAGAAGTCTGTCTTGGCTTCCCATCCACTCCCCCACCATTTTAAGTGCTTCAAGTACTGTTCTAAGTTCTGGGGAAGATCAAGCTGGACTTCAGATAAGGCAAGTTCATCAGGCTGGATACAGTCCAGGTTCCACATGGGGCTCTAAGTAGGCAGGAGAACAGGGATTTAAGACCCATTTTGCACTTGAGAAAGCTGAAGCATAAGGAAATGAAATGACTTGCTCAAAGGTCAGGCAGCAGACAAATGGCAGATCCAGGATTAGATCCCAGGTTCCATAACTCTATCACTAGGCCAAGTTGCTCCCCTTAATACAAAGGGGGCTCCCCGAAGGGGCTCAAAGATTGGAAGATAGCAACCAGAAGGATCACGCTATGGGATATCCCTATTTTTATGTATATGATTTGTGCTTATCAGTCTATGCCCACTTTGTACACTTTGAGCCAAATTGATATATAAGAGGGATGTCTGGTCAGATAAGTAATGCAATGCATATGACCCATGAGTAATCCCCTCAAAACCCATTGTTTTGTTTTGCTGTCTGTCTACCCCTTTTAGATTGTGGACCCACTGTTGGGCAGGGATTGTTTCCATCTGTTGCCGAACTGTACATTCTAAGCGCTTAGTACAGTGCTCTGCACACAATATGCTCTTAATAAATACGATTGAATGAATAATCAACAGTGTGGAAATATCTATTTAATTATAATGTGATTTCCTTTTACTTTAATACCCCATTAAATATCTTTATATTCTACCATTTGTATTCAAAATTTAGTTAATGTATGTCTCCCCCAGTAGACTGTTAAGCTACTTGTGGGCCGAAATCACATCTACCAATTCTGTTGTATTGTACTTTCCCAAGTGCTAAGTATGGCTTGCTCTGGTCACAATAAATAATACCACTGATTGAGTCATTCATTGTTTCCATTTAATTAAGCAGAGGTAGAGCAAATATCATGAATTTCAACTAATGCTATACTAACTCAGAGTACCCTTCCAAAATTGCCATGTTCTCTAGGTCTCTAACATGACTGAAAAATCACACTCAAGAAACAAGAGGCCAAGTCAATCTAGATGTTATACTAGATGAAATTGTGTGCCGAACTTACAAAAGCAGCCGTGAACAAACGGCAGATGGATGCTAGAGGCATTACCAGGTTGGGAGGGAGAAGGGAAGCAGAAACAATAGGAAAGATTAGTAAGGAATAAAATAGGACATCAGAAACAAGATTTTTTGTGCTGTCAAAAAAAGTCTTAGGAAAAACACCTTTGGCAATGAGATTTGAAGAAGGCCTGAATGCAAATTAAAATAGTGTGAGACAATTTTATTCTCAATTTTTCTCTGTTTAGTCATCTTCTTTGGTATCTTGAGCCTCAAAGCAATATTCTTTTTTATTATTTTTAGAAGCTGGAGAGCAAAAATATAATTGATGTCACTATTAGAATTAAATATAACCCGGTGAAAATGAGACTAGATATGTTTAGTTTATGGAATCTGATAACCAAACCTATATCAACAACAGCCCTATTTATTGAGAGACTACTGTGTACAGAGACTTGCACTACCTCTTCGGAATAGTTAAGTATATGAGAGACAGTCTGATAAGACAAATCAGTGAAAGGTAACCTTATAAATGGTATAAAGTGGAAGGATGAAAGAAGAGCCAAGCATTTGTTACTAGGAAGATATTGCTATTCGCACCTGTGGAATGATTTCATACGTACTCCTTTCACTCACAAAAGAAGAGTTTTAATTGTAGACAAATTTCTTCAGAGCAGGTGACAGACAATTTTCTGCCATTTGCCATGCTGGCTTCAGGGCCATAGATTATATAGCACATTGATTAAAGAGATAGATTCAAGACATACTTAGGTCCCTTTTATAAAAAAAACTCTTTACATGTATTCAGTTTAAAATAGCTGAGTCAAGTTGTAACTGCCTTGATCCCTTGATTATAGCGTCAAAAATACAGGGGAGACAGGAACTAAAAATCATGAAAATTATTTTCCTTGCAATGTATAAGGTTAAATAGAATCACCTGATGCTATGCCTGGTAAGTGAAAATAATTTCAAGTAACACCAAGCAGCCAATTTGCCAGCTGATGTTTAGATGAATGTTGGGAAACTGGCAGACCTCTAACTAATGTTGAGAGGAAAAAAAATGATCTCACCTACCACGAAAGTTCTATTTTCTCATTGTGCCTTATAAAATATGAATATTAAACCTTAAAAGCTTTGACCACATCAGTGCTAACTGCCACAAGAAAATGTAAACAAGGTTTTTTAGACAACTGAAAAAAATGCACATATGACCAAGTCACAAACAGCCTGATAAAATGTTCTTTGATAATATTATCCTGATAAACTGCAGTCATTTTCAGACCCATTTTTGAGAAATTCTCCTCCCTTGCTCACACACTCTCTCGGGAGAGTACAGTACAACAGAGTTGGTAGACATGTTCCCTACCCACAAGGAGTTTACAGTCTAGAGGGCCTGACCAGGCAGGGTTTGTCTATGTGCTGCTTTTAAAGACAACAGCATCTCGGTCTATTGTTGTCTGTCAGGCTGGCCTGTCTCTTGCACTGGTCTTCCAATAGCCCTTGCTTATTTCACATTATTATTAACTAAAATGTTAATAACTCTGGAATATTTTAAACACTTTACTATGCTCAAAGCACAAGTGCCGGGATATATGCCATATAGACAGATTGGACTCAGCCCTCATCACACAGGGGAATGAAATACAGGTATATTACTCTCATTTTACAGTGAAGACACTGAGGCACAGAAAAATGAAATGACATTAGTCGGGTCTCACAGCAGGGTTAGGATTAGAACTCAGGTCCTCTGACTCCCAGGCCTATGCTCTTTCCTCTCAGACCTGCTGCTGCTATTTGGGGCTATGCTTCACTTACCCCCTAAAATATTCACTTTGCCCTCCCTCCAGCATGTAGAACAGTGGTTAACACAGAGTAAGCCCTTAACGAACACAATAATAGTAATAATAGATTAGTATTCCTTTTCAGCCCACCAATCAAGAACTGCATGGGTAAGCTGTTTTTAACTCCCCTCCAATGATCTGCAGTGCTGTGTGCAAATGCTGGTGATCTGATTGTTTCCTGGAACCTTGTTTCTTATTTTGCCCTACCACTGAATCCTGTTCTTTTTGAGACCTGCCTCTACCCAAAGAGAGAAATCATTTCCTAATTTTCTCCTGCTCCCTCTATCCATTTATTATTTATTATTTTGGTATTTGTTAAAATCTTAATCTGTGTCAAGCACTGTTCTAAGTGCTGGGGTAGATACAAGGTAATCAGGTTGTCAGGTTGTCCCATGTGGGGATCACAGTCTTAATCACCATTATACAGATGAGGTAACTGAGGCACAGAGCAGTGAAGTGATTTGCCCAAGGTCACCCAGCAGAAAAGTGGCAGGTTGGAATTAGAACCCATGACCTCTGACTCCCAAGCCTGTGCTCTTTCCACTGAGTCACGCTGCTGCTCTCCATCTATTCCCTACTATTTTACATCAGAAACTATGGTTCTGATGTTGCCTTTTGCTTATGCCCCAGAAAACAGTGACTCTTGTCCAGTCCTTCCATATATCCTGGATTGTAATGAACATTTCTCTTACTTTTCCATTCTGTATGTGACTCATGAGAGTCACTAAGTCAGTCGTATTAAATGAGCACTTACTGTGTGCAGAGTACTGAACTAAGTGCTGGGCAGAATGCAATATAATGATAAATGGACACATCCCCTGCCCACTGTAAGTTACAGCCCCTCTCTTGCTGGTAGGTTTCCATAACTAAGCTGCTAGATCTAGGCACTTAGCCATTTTTTCATGGCTTCCTGGAAAGTTGGAGCTAAGGCTGTATTTTCCCTTTTCAACCTGATTTTCTGTGCTTCGTAGAGATTTCTCACTCAATGGTGATTCTTGCTATCTGTACATGATTCATTCCTTGTTTACAATGAGAATGAATCCATCTGTCCTCTTTTGAGATGCCATGATAGGGTGTAAAGGGCAATAGAATTTTAGTATTAGAAAAGTGTGGCTCACTGGAAAGAGCACGGGCTTTGGAGTGAGAAGTCATGGGTTCGAACCCCGGCTCTGCCACTTGCCAGCTGTGTGACTTTGGGCAAGTCACTTAACTTCTAGGTGCCTCAGTTCCCTCATCTGTAAAATGGGGATTAAGACTGTGAGCCCCACGTGGGACAACCTGATTCCCCTGTGTCTACCCCAGCGCTTAGAACAGTGCTCGGCACATAGTAAGCGCTTAACAAATACCAACATTATTATTATTATTATTAAAGCCAATGAAACACAGAAGCCAAGGTATAAGCATCACAGCAGCAATAAATCTTCAAATGCCCTTTATGGGAAGGAAAGCTGTCCAGGTTGTCCTAAATTAGAAAGTAGTGATGATTTCTTCACCCCACCTGAGTCTGAATTTTACTTCTGCATTCGAATACTTATATTTAATCGAGTACACTCAGACTTTCCAAAATATGTATTTTTATTACTTGCTTTGGGTAGAATACTGTTCTGGAATCAGGGGATGCTCTGTGACATGTTTCTATTTGAATTGTATAAGAAGTTACATTGGAAGAAGCATTCTCTAGAATGTAATCTTGTGGATAGGAATTATATCTTCTAACCCTAGTATATTGATTTATTATTACTGTTCTTATTGTGTTTAAGGGCTTACTGTGTGTCAACCACTGTTCTACATGCTGGAGTAAATTCAAGTTAACCAGGTCAGGTACAGTCCCTGTCCCACATGGAGTTCACAGTCTAAGAAGGAAGGAGAATAGGTTTTAAATTCCCATTTTACATTTGAGGAAACTGAGGCACAGAGAAGGTCAGTGATTTGCCCATGGTCATGCAACAAACAATTGGTAGAGTCAGGATTAGAACTCGGATCCACTGATTTCCAGGCCCATAGTCTTTCCAGTAGTCCTTGCTGCTTCTCCAGCACTTGGAGTGATGCTCTGAACATCCGTAAATGCCCCTGATTGATGGAATATGCACAGTGGTGTCTTGTCAAGGAAGGCCTTCTATGACATGTTTCCTCTGTGCCAAGAAGGACAACAGTAAACTCTGGCCTAAACCCAATACCATTGTGACCACACCGAGTACCTCAGCTCATTCCACTGTCCTTGTCCATGATGGGGAGGGACCATTCATCTAATTTCAAATCAAATAGTTTGGTTTTCAACTAGTCTGTCTCCTGTCTGATTGTGTGTGTGTGTGTGTGTGTGTGTGTGTGTGAGAGAGAGAGAGAGAGAGAGAGAGAGAAAGAAGAGAAAATGAAGGGAGATTGAATGCCATCAATGGACACTCTAGTTCCAAAGCAGGATACCTATCTGTAAAAATTCCAGCCCCAGGTTGGAGTAATCTGTGAAGATGGTAACAACAGCATGGAGCCAGCAATAGTGCTATCACTGGGCTGCATGAGGCCCATGGTGCCTCTGGCATGAGGCTTGGCTTCCAATCTTAGCAACATTATCTAAGTCTTCATTTTCCCTAACTGATCCCAAATAAACTGGCCTCCGAGGAGTTCCACTAAACAAATGTAAACCATGCACTTGGCAATAAAATTTAATGCCCTATACTTGCAGTAAATATGAATGGGATTTCATTTCAAGGGATTATTGAAAAGGAAAATCCTTTTTGATTGCCATTTTAAACATGAAACATTTATTTGGAGAAAAAAAACAAGTGTTTTGCCAAAAACATCCTCCACCACGATCCTGAAAAGATGTGGAATACTGCCACTACAAAGAAAAACAGTTCTTTCTTCTATGTCAGAGACATGGCCAACAGCACACATATTGTACCCAAAATTGGCTCTGAAAGCAATTTAAAACCTTTTATTCATTCATTCAATAGTATTTATTGAGTGCTTACTGTGTGCAGAGCACTGTACTAATCGCATGGAAAGTCCAAATCAGCAACAGATAGAGACAATCCCTATCCAACAACGGGCTCACATTCTAGAAGGGAACACACTCAAAATTCCAGAAAACTAATTTTCAATTGAGCTGAATTCTGTATGAGAAAAAAAATTTGTTACATGTAAACAAATTACTTGTGGGGAAGCCACGTGGCCTAAACAACTAAGGATTAGGCTCACAATTCATTGAGAGAGCTGCTTTTAGTCATTTAAAAAAAACAAAACTTTCCCAATCCCTCAAACTGACTTATTTCAATGTGATTCTGGGAGGACATGACCCTTTATATTCAATTTCTCCAGCTTCCTGAACATCAGGCCACACCACAGCTCCAGAGACTTGATCTTTGAAGCCTGACAGCTACAGAAATAGTTCTGGGATCACACCAGTCCCTCTATGTGATACTCATATATCTTACAGAAGCTTGAGATATTAAGAAACTCAGATCCTGGCAACCAATCAATCATATTTATTGAACACTTATTGTGTGCATAGCAGTGTACTAAGTGCTTGGGCGAGTACGATAACAGAGTTGGTAGTCATGTTCCCTGCCCACAGTGTATATAAATCCAGTTTCTCTGAGTGGTTCTAGGACTCTTTAATCAGTTGACTAAGAGTTTAAAAGGGTCACTACCCTAAATCTTTCCCATATCATCTTTCCTAGGAAGCAATGTGGCCTACAGGAAAGAGCACAGGACTAGAAGCCAAAGTATCTTGGTTCTAGTCCCAACTCAGTGACCTTGGACAAGTCCCTTAACTCCTCTGTGCCTCAGTAAACTCATCTTTAATAGAATACTCATCTCCCTCCTCAAACTATGAGCCCCATGTGGGATAGGGACTCTGTCCAACATGATTAACCCCAGCATTTAAACAGTGCTTAATAATAATTATGGTACTTGTTATACACTTACTGTATGTCAAGCATTGTTCTAAGTGTTGGGGTAGATGCAAATCAATCAGGCTGGACACAGTCCATGCAGCGTGGCTCAGTGGAAAGAGCACAGGCTTTGGAGTCTGAGGTCATGGGTTCGAATCCCAGCTAGGCCACTTGTCAGCTGTGTGACTTTGGGCAAGTCACTTAACTTCTCGGTGCCTCAGTTACCTCATCTGTAAAATGGGGATTAAGATTGTGAGCCCCACGTGGGACAACCCGATTCCCCTGTGTCTCCCCCAGCGCTTAGAACAGTGCTCAGCACATAGTAAGCGCTTAACAAATACCAACATTATTATTAACATAGGACTCACAATCTTAATCTCCATTTTATAGATGAGGTCACTGAGGCCCAGAGAAGTTAAGTGACTTGCCCAAGGTCACACAACAGACATGAGGTGGAGCTGGGATTAGAACCCAGGTCCTTCTGACTCCCAGGTCCATGTTCTATCCACTAAACCACAGTGCTTCACATGGTTGACGTAGAGTAAGCACTTAAATATCATATTTTTGAGGAGCAGCATGAGTTCATGGGCTATAATTCAAGCTCCCCCTCTTGTCTTCTGTATGGCCTTGGGCAAGCCACTTCACTTCTCTATACCTCAGTTACCTCATCTGTAAAATGGAGATGAATACTGTGAGCGTTATGTGTTCAAGGACTGGGTTCAACCTGATTTGCTTGTATCCACCCCAGCACTAAGTACAATGCCTGGAAAATAATAAGTGCTTAACAACTACCATAATTATTATAATTGTAATTATCATTATTATGGGATCATCAGGCAAGGTTATGTGGTAGTTCTAGCACTGTTCAACACTTGAGGAAGTGATCTGGAAAATATTGTCAGACTATCTTTCTGGTCAACCAGGAAACTCCTCTATCTCAATAGGATTCAGGCAGTCAGTAAGATTTGAGGGTCTCAGAGATTACTGAAAGTCTTTGATACAGCCATCCAAAAACTGCTGAAAGATGATGATTGAGCTCTGAAGACACAAATAGAAGACATATGATTCTGAAACACTTCGCAGAGTGTTTTAGGATTTAAAGTTTAATGAAATAAATTTTGTTAAAAGACTATACAAATCCAAAGTTGAGAAAATAAGCCTTAAATTTATGCTATTTAAAAACCATTGCTTGAATTTAAAAATATTGTCTTTTCATATGAACAATGTACATGTTCAAAGACATAAAGCTATATCATATATTATATTCAATTAGAAAAATGTTTTTTAGAAAAACAAACTTTCTAGAAAAATCATATTTGAATGGCAAAATCTAACATTTGAAATTTTCTAGAGGGCTTCAAAATTCCTCCTGTATTGTAAATCCAGTTGTTCTAACTGCCTTAAACTAGGAAGGAAATTTGGTTTTAGGTGCTCATTTTTAGTTTGAATATGTAAAAATTATTCTTAAACTTTGATAATGTGTGGCTTTATTTCTAGATAACATGATTTGTGAATGTCAGAGAATTATAGTCTAACTGTACCCCTCACCTTCCTTCCTAAACACACTACTACTAACTTTCCTACCTCTGTCAATAATATCACTATTCTCCTTCCCCTAGAAGTCTACAGTATTGGTGTCACCCTTAACCCCTCACTACCTTTCAGCTCTCACATTTGATCAACTGCCAAATCCAATCAGGTCTTCCTTCAGAACATTTCCCAGATCTGCCAATCCTTTTCATCCAAATAGTTAATCTGGGCCATTTGAAGCACCATGGTATGAGCTCTTAATATATCAAATTTAGACTACTCTTTAACCTCTTTATGGGCTTCCTGTTTTCTGACTCTCCTTCTTCACCCTATACCACACACTGCTTCCCAATTATCTTCCTGAAATGTTACTTGGAACTCTTTTTTCCAGTCCTCAGAAACCTCCCAAATTACCCATTTTTCTCTGCAATGAGTAAAAAAACTACTTACCTTTGGTTTCAAGGCTTGCCACTAGCTTTCCCCATTCACCTATTGCTCTCTGATTACATTATCTGCTCCTTCTAATCTTTACTTTGATGCATCATTCTTGCCTCTCCCACTGTCTGAATCTTTGTTCTGGGTGTTCTGCCTGACTCACCTCCCCTCAAAATCCTCCAACCACAATTTTCTCCAAATTCATAGGCCTCTGAAAATTCCATTTCCATCACCTGAAAACTTCTTTGACTTTTTCACAGTTTCCTTTATGATAATAAAAATGATAAGCACAGACTTTGATAATGATAATGATTACTATACTAATGGTATATGTGTTCACTATGTGCCACACACTGTACTAAGAGCTGTGGCAGATACAAGATAACCAGGTAGGACAGAGTCCCTCTCATGCATGAAGCTCATAGTCTAAGCCAACAGAATAAAGATTCCTGGCATTAAGCTTTTTTAAGTATAAGAAAATGCTACTCAATAAGGCAGCCACTGACCTATAGTGAAATGGGTTGATGAAATCTAAAAAAATAAAAAAATTAAATTGATTTGCTCCACTCAGTTGTCATATATGCAAATATTTGGGTTTTTTTTAAGTTGAACTTCATTAGAATAAAAGCCATTAAGCCAAAAGCCAAAACCAATTGAAAAATATATTTAGAATTAGTTTGTAATTACATGTGGGGACTATGGCATTAATCAAATACACGGAGCTGGACTTTCCAAATTGGGTAGGTATGTGAGGTCAGCCATGCCTGCTACAAGCAGATAGGCAAATCACAGCATGTTCTAATGTATTACCACATTATACTCTATTACCTATGGCTCCAATGTACACTTTACACTAGGGGATAATTAATCTCAATCACTTTGATTACCTAGGTTCAACAAATATTCCATGTATTAACTTTTTTCAAGGAAGAGATTTCCTTGACCATATCAGCTCCACAAAGTAAAAGAAAAATGCCTACTCATTTACACCATATTTTGATATCTCATTAATTCTGGCACCATTTATAGTCATCCTATGAGCAAGTAATCTAAGGCTATGACATCTCACTGTTGCTTCACTTGGAAATAAAGTGAAAAAATAAACAGTTCAATAGTATGGTTTTCCAAAGCACTAACCCTTATCATGTATATATGTCTGTTCCCATTCACATTGATAATCCTGACCAAGCATTTAGTACAGTGTTCTGCACAGTACAAGCTCTCAGTAAATACAATTAATCAATTTGACAGAAACACATTTTATCTTTTCAATATCCACTCTTTCCAAACTGTTACTTCCTCTACTACACTTGGAATGTGCAGATTTTCCCCATCCTATACCAAAAAAATTGTCATTACAAATATTCTTTCCTCATTTTAGTAGCCAAATATATTGAATGTGCTGGCCATCCTCAAAGTTCTCTACACAGTAAGCAGTGATCTCAACACAGCCACATTTCAGGACTTGTTGTCCATGACAACCACCATCAACTGGTCCTCCAACATTCTGTAGCCACTACTGGAAACAGAATTGGAGCCTGGATGATGGTCTGATTCAGCAATGGGTGAATTTCAGTAGTCTCTCCTCTGCTCATATTTCATTAATGAGAATATCCCTAAAGACTTGTTCTGAGGTCTCAGCTTTTTCCCCTAGGCCCTGGCATTTCTGCAGTTACTTCTTAATCAGTGGCATTTATAGAGTGCTTACTATATTCAGGGGACTGTACTAAGTACTTGGGAGAGTACACTATAGCAGAATTAGCAGATACATTCCATGGTCATAATAAACTAAAGCCTAGACTATGTTGACAGCCTTCCCACCAAACATTAGATTTTATCAGAAGACATTAATATCCCCCCTAAACAGATCTTAACCAAATTGTCTTGTGGCATCTTCCACTTTATCTCCTTTGTTCTTCATTCTAAATCATATCTGCTTCTTCCAAACACTCAACTGTGGGTTTTGTTCCCCTGCCTTTAACACTTTGCCCAGTCTG
Organism: Ornithorhynchus anatinus; assembly: GCF_004115215.2. Classification (NCBI taxonomy): domain Eukaryota; kingdom Metazoa; phylum Chordata; class Mammalia; order Monotremata; family Ornithorhynchidae; genus Ornithorhynchus; species Ornithorhynchus anatinus. The sequence continues at coordinate 18,435,746 of NC_041737.1, forward strand.
ACTTTGATGCCTCTAAAAGTAGTAGTAGTAAGTCAGTCACTCGTATTTATTGAGCCCTTATTGTGTACAGATCACTGTATGAAGCACTTGGAAAAGTACAACACAACAGTACGAAATATTTTCTGTCCACAATGAGTTTACAGTCTAGAGGACAGTAAGTCTACAATAGGAAGTAGTAGTAGGAGCTAGTAGTAATAATAATAGTCGTTGCAATGACCTCTATTCATCTCCTGGGACAAATATGAATGAAAAATGTGTATCTGGAATAATCTAAATATACAAATAAATTTACATTTTTATACATGTAAAAACACATATTTTATTCTCAAGTATTTGAATTGGAGGGCAGGTTTGCAGAGCCTGAGAAATGGAGACAGTATCCTTCAGGAGCTGGAATTTTTGAGGACTTTAAATATGGGAAGGGATGTGGCCTAACACAGATATGGGGATGGATTAGCAGCCTGGTCTTGTGCATTAGAGAAGGGGCCGGGATATCAGAAGGCCCTGGATTCTAATACCAGCTCTGCCACTTGTCTGCTGTGGGCCTTGGGCAAGTCGTTTAACCTTTCCATGACATTTACCTCATCTCTGGAAAATGTCCTCTATCTAACCTGATTATCTTGTCTTGTTCTCTACCCCAGCTTCTAGGATGGATGAAGAGTAAGAGAAAAGAACCAGAGCCAGAGAAATTGGTTGAAATGGAGTGAGTTGGGTAGTAGTAAAGAAAGCAGAAATATAAGGTGGAAAGAAATGATAGAGAGCTTTAAGTCAAGTATGATGTTTGACCTGGTATAGAGGAACATGGAAAGCCACTGAAGGGTTTTGAGGAAGAAAGAGGATGGAGTAATAATAATAATGATGACGTTTGTTAAGCACTTACTATGTGCCAAGCACTGTTCAGAGTGCTGAAGAGACCAAAGAAAAGACTGGTCTCCTATTCCAGCAATCCATCGCAATTTAAGACTCAACTCTTCCAAAAAAAATTCCCTAATTAATGTCAGTTTGTGTGTATTTGAATATGTGTGTGTGTGTTTTTCTCTTTTATTGGACTGTAAATGATGGGTTCAGGATGGGTAGACAGAATTTCCCAAACTTCTGGCTCTGAAAATCAGCCATTAACTGCTTCCCCCACAAACACAGTTTAATAAGTGGCAAGGGTAAGACTCAGATATTGTCATTATTGGAGACAGAATTTTAAGTTGGCTGGCACATTGTTCTCAACCAGTCAGGGAGGCATTGTTTGTGGTCTCACAAGCCACTCGGAATCTACAAAGAGTGCCCTTTCTGATGCTCTCTCATTGCTTTTGGGCTCTAGACACTAGGAACATTTTCCACTGCTGTGTATTGCTGCAATGCCCACATTGACCGGTATTGGTCCTGCTGTTATGCAAATAAGAGGAAGATCTGCTTTATTAAATAATAGCAGCTTGGTATTGTACAGGAGACAGTTTGCGGAAAGGAAGGATAAATACATTGAAAAACGTCATCTTAATACTGAATATAAATATGTAGTGTTACAAGATTAAATTACAAAAGGCATTTTTTTCTTGCTTCAAGATGGAAATTCTAACACTGATATTGGTAATGTTCACTGTCCTGTTATTCTGAATAAACATTACAGTTGCACGGTTGAATTCTTTTTAACCTGTCATGTTTGTTATGCTATTTTTTTCTTTGCACCATTTGTGCTCAATAAATATTCATGTCCCAAGAATACAAGAAGTACAAAAAGCTGTTCAACCCAAAGCTGAACAACCCAAGCTGTTCTCACCTTGAAACTAAGGTGAGAAAGGTTCTCTTCATGAGTAAGACAAATTTCCTTTGGGTATACATTTTCTCCTTTCTCTGTTTTTCACCAAGCAGGCCTCACTGGTACTTTCATGTGGAAGTTGATGACTTGCATTTTAGATTCCAATTTAAAGTTAAATTTAATATAAACTGATTGCTCCATCTTATCTCAACATTTAAACTCTTAAAAAAAAGAGAGTGGGAAGGTGAAAAATCACAAGGCTTATGTACAATGTCTCTTGGCATCACCAATCTTTAGAGTTATTTCCAAACCACAAAACCATGGATCCCCCAAGTATGATTTGTCCACTGAAGAGAGCACCCATACCCAATTCTCTCCTGAATTCTGTTTTAAGATTCTATTCAGATACACTCAGTGATGATATAGAGACCTAGACAGGATGTTGCAAATACAAAAGATTCAATTTTCAGTGCATTTATAAACACTTAGAATTTTCCAATGGCGATATTCCTTTTCCCACTTATCACTGTGGGGGAACTACAGAACTTTCCCATCACAGGAGGTGAGTGACAACAGAAGACAGATTGCTCTCTCTGAACGAGGCTTCATGAAAATAGAAATACCAAGAACCCAGTTTGAAAACATAGACTATCTTGGTATGGGACAAACATTAGTGTAGTTAAGTATCTTCATGGAGATAAGGGGTGCCCACTTTGATCTTTATAGCCATAACAACACTCAAGGGCAGGATCTCATGATCAGTAACGTCACTCAGCTGCTCACTGGAGACCAGTGGGAGCTTGCAAAAGGATAGCTTGGCATCCCCATTGACCTAACAAGTGACACGGGACTCCATTATTCTATAAGGAACTACAATTTAGAGATCACAACCAAAAGCTGCAGGAGCCTATGTGGGGAATTCAAATAGAGTAGTAGAGTAGGAGGACAGGGCTGGGCAGGGTGAGAAACCTTGAAGTGCCGTCTGTTTATCAAGTAGACATGTTCATCTTAGGTTTCTTGGGCAGGATTAGTGACATGTGGTTCTAAAAATATCCCATTTGCTGGTAGTAGAAGTTGATCCTTACAGCAGTTTGGTTGGAATGACCCTACAAATTGAGGTCAAAAGTTAATATTTGCAGTGAAAATTTACATTTAAAAAATAGATTTGTTTCAATTTTAACAATCACAATTGAATTGCAGCTGTTTCTTCTAGCAACTACCCACAGTATGGATAACATAGGAAAAAAAACCTAAAAACAGTGGTTATACTTTAAGTGGAGATGAGTCATGCAAATATCTTTTGCACTTCTCAGGTTTTAGTCTAATTTGTTTTTGCAGCATGCTTCAGAAGTGTCAAATAATAAATGCCAAATACTTTTAGAGTGGGTAGATACTTCAGACAACTCCACAAGTAATTCATTTCCTTAAATAAAAGTTATTTTTATGTAAATGTTATGCTAAGGTGTAAAGTGTAAGGTGAAAAGACACAACATTAATTTTAGAGTGGGAAACTAGCATCTCAATTTAAAAAATGTGGTTTGTAATTTAAACAGGGAAACTTGTATCCTTTCCCCAAGCTTAAGAGCTCACAGTGGCAGTCTGCCTACTGAGGTCTTGCCTAAAGCAGAAGACGGGAGGCAAAAATGTTTATGTGGTCATTCAATGGAAGCAGAACATTCAAACATATTTACTGAGTGCTTACTGTGTGCAGAGCACTGTACTAAGTGCTCTGTGGCCAAGCCATGCAAATCACATCATGCATGTCTAAACAGAAACATTGGTATTATGCAATAAAATGTCTACATTTTATTTTATGCTAATTATGTTTATTTCTTTACACTGAAACTGTGTGAATCTATCATCTAACCTCATATGATCCTATCCAAGCTCAGTTTGTCTTTCTAAAGCTTCCACCACCATCCCATTTTCTTGTGTGAAAACAAAGTCGTGCCTTAGAATCAGAGCTCAGGCAGTGCTTCAAATGGCTTCTGGCACCTGGGGAGCATATAGTTCTATGATTCCTGGATTAGGCAAAGAGTCAAAAACACCAGCATGAGCTCATGAAAAGAGCATAGATAGGCCTGGGAGTCTGACTCCTGGGTTCTGATCCTGGCTCTCCCATATACCTGTTGTGTGCCCTTGGGCAAGTCAATTCACATATTTGTGCCTCAGTTTTCTCAGCTGTAAAATGGGGATTCAATACTTGTTCTTCCTCTAGATTTCAAGCCCATCTTCAACAGGGAATGTGTCTACCAACTCTGCTATATTGTACTCTCAAGCATGTAGTACAGTGTTGTACAGATAGTAAGCACTCGATAAGTATGTTAGATATTTCTACTGTGAGCTCATGTGGGACAAGGACCACGTCTGTCCTGACTGACTTTTATCTACCTCAGGACTTAGAACAGTGCTTGACACATGTAAGTGGTTAATAAATACTATTAGAATGAAACAAAAGTATAAAGCCTTTGATACACTGCACAGAGAGTGGGGCATAGACTTCTATTCTGAGTTGAAGGTCTCTGAAGCAGCTGTGGTGTCCAACCTTCTATATAGCTGCTAAACCTGACCGATCATAGAAAATACATCCCACTTCTGCAGCAGTATCTTCAACATCCCTGACAAACCAGATGCAACATCATCAATTCAACCCAGGATTCCATTAATAGGACCATATAGGATCCGATAACCTACCCCCACAAAAGGCAAGGAAAACAATCAGGATTTTTAAAAATGGATTTTAAGAGCTAACTAGGTGCCAAGTACTGTGGTAGATACAAGTTAATTAGTTGACACAACCCCTGTCCCATATGGAGCTCACAGTCTAAGTAGGAAGAAGAAAAGGAGAACTGGGGTAAATAGAAGATAAGTGACTTTCCCAAAGTCAACACAGCAAGCATTTGGAAGAGGCAGGATTAGAACCCAGGTCCCCTTACTTCCAGGCCTGTGCTCTTTCAATTAAGCCATGCTGCTTATCCAGGATTTAATTGTAGTTGCAATGCAGAATAATGATAGAGAGGTTTGAAACACCTGAAGGGTTTGATAGTGATTAACAAGACAACCCACCTGGACATCAGTCTGATCAAACAACCACATTAGAGGCAAAATTTAACTGCTTGCTTGGGAAAATAACAATAATAGTAATAATAAATGCATTTGTTAAGTGCTTACTATGTGCAAAGCATTGTTCTAAGTGCTGGTGTAGATACAAGTCATGAGTTTGAACACAGTCCCTGTCCCACAAGAGACTCTCAGTCTAGGATGGAGGAAATGGGATTTAATCCTCATTTTACAGATGAGAAAACTGAGGCAGGGAGAAGTGAAGTTACATACCCAAGGTCACACAGTAGACAACTAGCGGAGCCAGGATTAGAACTCAGGTACTCTGACTTCCAGGCCCATGCTCTATCCACTAAGCCATGCTGCTTTTCTAAAGCCTAAACTAAAATCCGGAACGCTGAGATTCATCCACAGATGGTGCTTGTGGACAAGTTAATTAATTATAGGTACTTGTTAATTGTTTACTATGTGCCAGGCACATAGGGTCTGAGATAAATATATAAGATTATCAGGTTGGACACAATCCCTGTCCCTCAGGGGACTCAAAGTCTATGTAGGATTTAATCCCCATTTTACAAATGATAAAACTGAGGCATAGAGAAATTGACTTCTTTATGGTACTTCAGCGCTTACTATATGTCAGTGTTTTAAGCACTAGGGTAAATAAAAGGTCAGTCCCTGTCCCATATGGGGTTCACAGTCTAAGTAGAAGGGAAAAAATTACTGAATCCCCATTTTGGAGTTGAGGAAACTGAGAGATGTTAAGTGACTTGCCCAAGATCACACAGGCAAGTGGCAAAGCCAGAATTAAATCCAGCCTATAATGTTATAGTCAACAGGGAATGTGTCTGTTTATTGTTATATTGTACTCTCTCAAGTGCTTACTACAGTGCTCTGTGCACTGTAACTGCTCAATTAATATGATTGATTAAGGTCATCCAGCAATCAGGCCCCAATTTACCATTAGGCTATGCTGTTTCTCTGTGTGACTGCCCAAAGTCAAACGTCAGGTTCTCTGATTTCCAGACCCATGCCCTTAACCAATACAATGTAACCCAGGCATTGTTTGGTGAGAGAAACATACCTTACCCAATGAAATGGATGATCTGGCTAGATCTCAGAAAAAGAAATCTATTTCATTGGATGAGGTGGCTAGATTTCAGAAAAAGAAGCAATCCTGCTACTCCATATGGAATTCCTTGCAAGGAGCTCAGCTTCTCCTGCTAAACACTCACCAGAGATGAGCTCCACCCTCAAGTTGGGTTGGAGTGAAACCTCCCAGAGTATACCAAATGTCCCTGGAAGGACAGGGGAGATCAGGTGTGAACCAATCTGGAGATAATTTGTATTCTGCCTATTACTCATCATCTGTGAAAATACTCTAAAGTGTACCTGCAGATATTGGGTAAGTGTTTGGGGCACTGAAGGATGAGGCAAGAACAGGGTTGCTTGAGGACCTACAGCCTTAGAACTGGTTAGTCTGGAGCTTATGAAGGAAAAGGTACCAAAGGAAAGTTATTAAGGAATAAAAACAGGACAATGAAAGCAGTAGCTACCATTTTTATATCAATAAAAAAGATAATGACTGTGGCTGCTGCTGTCCTATTTTGAATCTCTCCTAATGGGTGTTCAGAAAACATCTGGTAAACCTGGTAAATGCAAACTGAGTTGTTGTTTCATTGTTTTTGAAGTAGTTGACGTGATATTTATCTTACTCATAACTGAAGTTCATTCATTCAATAGTATTTATTGATCGCTTACTATGTGCAGAGCACTGTAATAAGCGCTTGAAATGAACAAGTCGGCAACAGATAGAGACAGTCCCTGCCATTTGACGGGCTTACAGTCTAATCGGGGGAGACAGACAGACAAGATCAATGGCAATAAATAGAGCCAAGGAGAAGAACATCTTGAAAACAATGGCAACTAAATAGACTCAAGGCGATGTACATTTCATTAACAAAATGAATAGGGTAATGAAAATATATACAGTTGAGCAGACGAGTACAGTGCTGAGGGGATGCGAAGGTAGAGGAGGAGGAGCAGAGGGAAATGGGGGGAAAAGAGGGTTAAGCTGCGGAGAGGTGAAGAGGGGGCGGTAGAGGGAGTAGAGGGAGAGGGGAGCTCAGTCTGGGAAGGCCTCTTGGAGGAGGTGAGTTTTAAGTAGGGTGCAATCTATTGAATGCCACGGACTGTAAGTTGAGATCAGAAAGTACAACTTGTATACTTTCTAAAATTATTTCAGTAAAGACCACTGCACTGAAGTAGTAGGGAAAAAAAGTACACTGTACTTGTGTGAGCAGCAGAAAGACAAATGCACAACCTATATTTAATTCCATACCGTGTTGACATAAAAAGAATCCTTTGTCACATGTGTTCCTTGGAGAAGTTGAGAACCAGTGTGGCCTAGGGGAAAGAGCATGGGCCTGGGAATCAGAGGACCTGGGTTCTAATCTCAGTTCCACCACATATCTGCTGTGTGGCCTTGAGCAAGTCACTTAATTTCTCTGTACCTCAGTTACCTCATCTGTAAAATGAGGGTTAAGACTGTGAGCCCCACATAGGACATGCATGGACTGTGTCCAACCTGATTGACTTCTATCTACCCCAGCCTTTAGTACAGTACTTGGGACATAATCAGTGTTTAATGAATACCATTTTAAAAAAAGGTGATTCTGCCTATGGTCTTCACACAAGGAAGTCATCCTCTCTCTTGCTTGGTAGACACTTGCCTCACAAATTGGGTAATATACCTTCTTTTTGAAGTTTGTACTTCTCCCCATGTTTCTAAAACATTTTTTCACCCTCCATGCTTGCATGATTCCCATTTCAGTGGCATTTCATAGTTGTATGGCTATCCCACTGTTAGTCATTCTTTCTTATTTCATGTCCAGATGAGCTGAGTTATGAATAATTTTGTCTCAAGGCTTATGAGTCTCAGGATCTTATTGTTAGTAATCTCATCCTGCCATTTCACTTTGAATATGATTCCTAGGCGATGCTGGTGAAATTAGGGCAGTCATGTTGCCCTAATACTGGTGGAATGACAGAATTAAATACATTAATATTTATCATTTTGGTCTTTAATATCAAATATAGCCTGGATACGACATTAGTGGGGCTGCTCCCTAAGTCCAATTTAATATCCACAGGAGGTCCAAAACTCATAGCCACAAAGGTTTGATGAAAAAGTCTGATCTAAAGCTTGACCAACTGGTATATGAGTCACTGAATCTTGCAGAGGATAATAAACAAATCTTTGATTTTTGGTGGGTGTTTTTTGTTTTCTTCACTTTTGTTTCTTCATTTTTTTCTATCTTCGCACCACTAAACTACCTTCCTTGGGTGGCAGCATTCAGTTACTTCCTCATTTAAAAAGAATGAGCTGTAATTTTTCACTTGTGTAGTTCCTGAATTTAGTGTACTATTTTTCAGGATGCAACTGTCTTCCTTCTCTCTTATCTTGTGAGATATTTCTGGGGGAGGAATGACATCTGAATTCAAGTCCATTAATTCTTTCCAGCACTTAACACAAGCACATTGTAAGTGCTTAATAAATGTTATTATTGATCAGGGAATTGGAGTGGGATTTGCCAGATGCTGGCTCTATTTTCTTTAGATCATTTGTCAGTCTACAGTGAGTAGTGATTCTATGAAGTAATTTTAAAATCTTTCTTTTGGGTTTGTCCTTTTAGAGAATCATCCTCAAGAGTTAGGAGCTTCTGAACGAGTATATCTAGGAACTTAAATGATGCTCCTAGCCTGAGAGTCTCAATCTTTTCAGTTGAGAATGATTTCCAGAGGATAATGATAATAAATAATAATAATTATGGTTTTTGCTTATTATGTGCCTGGCACTGCACTAAGTGCTGGGATGAATACAAGCACATTGGAGTGGACACAGTTCCTGTCCCATGTGGGGCTCATAATCTCAACCCCCATTTTACAGATGAGGTAACTGGGCCACAGAGAAGTGACTCACTCAAGGTCACACAGCAGACAAGTGGCAGAGCTGGGATTAGATAAAAGGCATATTCTGAAATCAATGTCCAGATCTCCAGTCCTTGAATTTGGCAGTGTGCAGCCAGTTGAACAAAACCAGCTATAGGACACAGTCCTGTTTTACTCCACTAATGATGGAGGCAGAGTTTGACCAGGCACCTACAATTCTCAGCCATTATTGGTGGAGTAGTTGTAGAAGATAGAATATGTCTGGCAGTCAGACTTATAGTAGAGCCTCTATCTGCAGCTAATGGGGTCAATTATTCTGGCAAAGTCTTTGAACATCAAGTAAAGGTTTTGATGTTATTCCCACAATTCTTCTGCAGTTAAGGTATAGCTATGATCGTGTCCACTGTGTCACACTGTGGGCTATGCTTATTGATGTTTCTCAGTAGCTGCTTTAGAAGGACTCTGATTAAATCTAGGTAGCAATGGATAACTGTGATACTGCAAATGCAGATGAAGATAGTTTACCAGACAGCTTCATAAATCCTCTGTTATTTTCTTCAGACCCAGCATGTTGTCAAAGAATTTGTGCATGTCTGGAAGCAAAACTTTCTCTTTCTGGTATGGATCTCAGCTATTTCATCACTAGATTTAGTAGCTTTGCCCTGTGTTATAGTTTTAACTGTTTTAAGAACCTCATTTGATTTTAGAACAAAAGCAGGTCTTCACATGTTACAGGCTTAGCTACCCTTTTGTAAAGCATCAGATCTGATGATGGAAGGTTTTTTAGGGAGAATATTGAAGTGTTCCTATTCTTTCAAGAGTCTTCTTTGGGTTGATGGTGGAGCCATCTCTACTCTTCAATGGTGCTCTGTTGGTGAGTGTGAGAGAATGTAAACTCTTCGGGGACACCTAGAAGTTCTTTTCTCAGTGGCTGTCTGTGAAATCTGATGACCAGCCTTGGCGTGCTAGCACTTTACATGAATACTTTTAAACTTAGTCTCCATCTCTTTTACCAGCATCAGGCATGTTTGTAAGGTGCTGGAGTCACATAGCTTTCTGTGCTGCAAGAAGAATTTTGATCTGAATGATTTTAATCACCCAGTTCCTGGTGGTGTCTTTTGGCAGCATCTACTGTATCTTCTGCCTATCCTATAATATGCTATAGAAGTGTTTTAGGGAAAGCACATGGCCTTCGTCATGTTCATATGACTCCTTTGATTTTGTCTTGAATCAATAGCATTAAATAATTGCTCACTTGCTGATCAAATGTTTTGGAATTTGCAATGTTTAAATTCAAAGAAAAATCATCAGCCTTCTCCAACTGTTTCAAGCACCCATATAGCATCATTCTTTTCAGGGTCATTAATGTACCATTTATGAAGTTTGTGCTTTATAATTGTACTTTCTTAATGACAAAAGTTACAACTCACCAAGTCATTCATTCATATGCTTAGAAATATACAACCAATATCTTCAATAACCTTCTTCTTTAACTTGGGAATCAAAAGTCTAAAACTATGTAAGAAACAAAATTTAGCTATTTGACTAAGGTCTGTGTAGCTCCTCCTCAACTGTGTCTATTTCCATGGAAATTTGCTTCATTAATTCAGAGAGGAATCCAATTTGCTGATATATTTTCCATTCAAAGTAGTGCTAAGAACTTTTTTTAAAAAAAACTTCAGAGTTTTTACCCCTGCTAACCAATTATAACTGTAATTTCTTTAGGGAACAATAATACCAATATCACCATTTAGTTAAGCATTAAGTCTTCTCTTCTAAAAGCAGTTCAGATACCTTTGCAACTAGAAATGAGCTTTACTTTCCAGTTGAATAGGTGCAACTGCCATTCCCTCTTTCCTTTAATCCCTAAAATAACCAGATAGAATTAGTAAAATTACCCTGGTGTTTTCACTTCAATAACATTTTATAGAATTTGTTAACCTAAAACATGACCGGTTAGAAAATACTGCACACTTTCTTCTTTTTACAGCAGTCTATATTTTGGTAAGGAGTCACAGAAGCAAATGAGAAAACCTGATGACAGTAAATAAATAATATCAAAATGAAAAAGTCAATCTACTATTCCACCATCCCATATGCTGGAGAAATTGTTCCATCTCCCTTTTCTGACAACTTCTCAAACAGGCTATTTCTACCAATTTTCAACATTTTCCCTACACCAACTCTCTCCCAGACCACCTACATTTTGCATTTCACTTTCTTGACAAAAATGAAACTGTACCTACCAAGGTCTGCAATGACTTCCATCTGGAAAATCCAATGGTTTTGTTTCTATGCTAATTGTCTTTGACAAGTTGGTTTCCTTCAACAAGGTTGACCCTTCCCCTCTTTCTGCAAACTTTTTTAACCTCAGTTGTGACCCTTCTATCTCCAACACACTCTTCATGCCATTCCCCCACCCCTCCCCATTAAGAGCTTCTTTCTGTCTTGGTTTAGTTAGGCTGAATTGCTCCTCACTACAAAGCTCTCCTAAAAATACCAAGAGGTATTCCCTGACCAAAGGTATTCACTTTGATTTCCTTTTTCAACATTCCACTAGTCACCTTAATGCTTCTAGATTGTGTACATTATGTGTGTGTGTGTGTTTGTACAGTTATTTATTTACTCAGTTGTCTTTATCTTTTTATCAAGTTGTTGAGTCTCTCACCAGTTTATATATGACAGTTTGTGTCAATCAATAGTATTTATTGGGCAATGTGTGCAGAGCAGTGTACTAAATGCTTGGGAAAGTAAGATACAACAGAGTTAGTAGACATTTTCCCTGCCCACAGGGAGCTTACAGTCTAAAGAGGAGAGAGATATTAAAATAACTATGGATATGTATACGAGTGAATGCATGAGTAGGGCTGAAGGAGGTGTGAATATCAAGTGCTTAGAAGGTAAGTATCCAGGTACATTAGATTGTCAAAACCTTCCAAGTGCATGGATACCAAATGTGTTTAATACAGTACTGTGAACATAGTAGATGCTCTAAATTGCTTCAGTGATGATGATGAAGGTATTGCAAGTGCTAAGTCCTACTTAGACTCTGAGCCATGTGGAATGGAGACTGTCGGACCTAATTAACTTGCACCTTTAACAGCATTTAGAATAGTGCTTGACAGATAGTAAGAACGTACAAATACCATGAAAAATATTTTTTAAAAGTACTGGGTTAAAGTAAGCTCTTCCTTGCTCATCATAATCAATCAATGGTAATTACTGAATGCTTACTTTGTGCTCAGCACTGTTCTAAGCAGTACAATGCAAATGTTCCATTTCCCACTAGAAGTTTACAATCTAGAGAAGGAGATGAATATGTACAAAAAAGCTCTGGAGCTAAGGGTGGTGTGAATATCAAATGCTTAAAGGATACAGATCAAATTACATTGACATCAGAGAAGGGAGACAGAGTAAGGGAAATAAGAGCTAAACTGGGAAAAGCCTCTTGGAAGAGCTGGGATTAATAAGACTTTGATAGTGGGAAGAGTGGTGGTTGGTTGTATATGAAGTTGGAAGGTGTCCCAGGTAAGAAAGTGGATGTGAACAGGGTTGGCAGCAAATAGATGAAATAAAGGTGCAATGAGGAGTTTGGATTTGGAGGAGCAAAGTGTGTGGGTTGGGTTGTAGCAGAAAATCTGCAAGGTAAGGTGGGAGAGGACTAGCAGATTAAATGCTTTAAGGTTGATTGTACAGAATTTCTGTTTGAAACCACAGTGGAAGGGGAGATGTGGACCTAACATTTTTATAGAAAAATGACCCAAGAAGAGAAGTGAAATAAGGACTCAAGTGTGAAGAGAGAGGAGGCAGAGCGGTCAGTCAAAGCAGGATAGGTTAAGTGCTTGGAGCAATATAGTAGCAATAGGGATGGAGAGGACCGACTAAATATGTGGATGAAATGAGAGAGACAGGTTGAGAATAATGCTAAAGTAATGGGATTCCGAGACAGAGAAGATAGGTGTGTTGTCTACAGTAATATGAAAGGTAGAGGAAGGGCAGGATATGTGAGTTCTGTTTCAAACAGAACACTGTTTCAGTTCCTTCAGGAATGTGGATGAGACTCTAGAAGACTCTCATAGGCTCCTGTAGTCCTGGAGATTAAAAGTGGTCCAAGTGTGTGGGTGTAGTGTGGGTTTATATATGTATTTGTATGAGAATGTGTATATGTTTTTGTATGAGAATCTCTATGTGTGAGAAAGTGCCTGCATCTGTGAGTATTTCCATTTTTTCTCTCTTTTTCTTCTCTCAATGTCTCTGCTTCTTCCTTTCCTACCATTTTCAAACCTCTAAGAGTGTACTACTGTCTCTACTCCCAAAGATACCACATCACTATGTTATCTGCAAGATTTATTTCATTTAATAAAAGTGCCTTAAGTTGCTATTACAAGTAGTTTATTGATTATTTCCAGGATATTTTTAAAGGTAGCCTGTATATAAACGTAGAACCACATCACCAGCCACAGAAACTGAGCTGGCCATGCTTGCTTTAAGCCCCGCTGAGTTTCAGTGAAAGGTGTTTCATTAATTCAGGAAAACCTTTGGGACTTTCTCCTTCTTCAAGGTAACTTGTACTGAGGATTTTAACTGCCCTCTTCCTACTTGTGAATTAAATGTTCAGTAATGACTCTGCACTTAGAAACTATAATCTGCTGTTTTGATACTGCTTAGCGCAGAACAATATGCAAGAAGGAACATAAAAGATCACACAAAATGCTTGATGGCAATGCAGATTCATTCATTCATTCATTTTCATTCATTCATTCAATAGCAGATGATGGATGACATAAGTAGGTTCAAAATTGGAATTTAAAAAAAATAGGCTTTTGTAATGGGTGATAGGTGCTGGCCCATGTCTGCCAAATATGGACATTGTTAGAAGGAATAGTAGAACACCAGCTAAAGAAACAAAGGACCATGGCAGAGAGACTCCAGAAAATCAGAACAAATGGAGGAAGGAGATGACATTTTTTTATGGAATTTGTTAAGCACTTACTATGTTTCCAACACTTTTCTCAGCACTGGGGAAGAAACCAGTCAATCAAGTAGGATACAGTCCCTGTCCTAGATGAAACTCACAGTCCAAGTAGGAGTGAAACCAGGTATTCAATCCCCATTTTACATCTGAGGCAACTGAGACATTCAGAGGTTAAGTAACTTGTCTTAGGTCACACAGAGCAGGAAATTGGCAGTGCTATGATTTGAACCCAGGTCATCTGACACCCAGGCCCTTGTTCTTTCCACTAGTCCATGCTGTTTCTCATGTCGACTATAGGCATCAAACCTAAGTTTGGAGAAAGGACTGAGACATTCAGCATAGTGGTTGAAGCAGCATGGCAAAGTGGATAGATCACGAGCTTGGGAGTCAGAAAGTCATGGGTTCTAATCCCGGCTCCACCACTATCTGCCGTGTGACCTTGGGGAAATCACTTTGCTTCTCTGTGCCTCAGTTTCCTCATCCATAAAATGAGGATTGAGACTGTGAGCCCCATGTGGGGCAGAGACCACCTGATTTGCTTGCATTAACCCCAGCACTTAGTACAGTGCCTGGAACAAAGTAAGAGTTTAACAAATACCATAATGATTATTATTGTTATCACCAATGGCAGAAGGAGGGTCCTTGCACAGAATGGGGCAATTAAGAAAGGTCACGGAGCAGTTGTTATGAGGTTGATTGGCATGGGTAGTATAGTTTGTAGACTATAAAACAAAACTCACTTAGCCAAGGGGTCAGTAGAATATAAAGCCCAGAAAGAGGCAGCACCTGGAATACAACAGTGTTCTTCTACCAGATTACACTGGTACTATAAACCCTCCCATTTGGGACCGGTGAGATGTTTTAATGAAGACCACCCGTCAAAGAATCATGATCCCCATGTATGATCCTTTTGTCAGTTGGAGACAATTCTCCAGTAACCCAAGCAGGACAGTTTGATTTACCAGTGTAAAACTGTAAAATGTAAGTTTATGAGTTAATCGGCTAGTAGTTGTTTCTTGGATGCTATATTTTAAAATTCCTTAAATGGGCAATACAAGGTATCTCCGTGCAACCATGATAGGACCTCAGGAAACAGCTCATCCTTAGAACTGTTTATTGTTTTATGTGATAGTTTAGATGAGGAGGAAAAATGGCCTCGGAGAGCTATTGTCTTGAATAATTTTCCATTGGAAGACTCAGGAGTGCCAAACAGAAACTAGGTAATAGCTGTAATAGTTGTTTCATAGGCATCTCTTACTAGGAAAAAAAATTCCTGCCACTCCTAGCATTCTATGTGAAAGGTGATTCATAGTTAATAAAATCTTTCATAGGGGAAGACAGAAGCACCTACACCAAGCCACTTCCACAAAATAGAGCACATCAGCAGTCCTAGCTGTGGCCTTTTCCATGGCTGGGTCTCGGCCCATCAGATTATGTAGTGAGAAATGCAAGCATATGCTCTTCTAGCTGCTCTTCTAAGCCCCTTTATGGCTTTCATTTTACTTGTGTTCAACCATTTCCTTTTCTTATCTGTTCAATTTGTGTTTTTATTGTTTATTTTTTGTACTTTATGCATCCTATGCCAATCCTCTTTCCTCCCTTCTTCTTAGATTGTGAGCTCACTGAGGAACAGAGACTGTGTTTAATTTCCACTCATGCATTCTTTCTAGGACTTAGTACTTTTTCCAAAGTAGATGGTATTACTACTACTATTTGAAAAGCTTTAGAGTACAAGAAATATTTTCTCTCATTTCACCCATCTCAAGTGATCAATCCGAGTAGTGATTCTATAACTGGGGTTCAGCAGTAGATCCCAGAGATGAAATCCATTTAATGTCCATATTTGCCATTCTCCCTAAAAGAAAATGTATATTATTTCCTTCAAGTGGATAGTATAATAAAACTTTTCCCCTTCTGGTTTCTCAAATATTCACCCAAAAGGAAGACAATGGCAACAACAGCTGCCTTTAAAAAGAGCCTTTTCTAGTGGATGGAACATGGGCTTCAGAGTCAGAAGGACCTGGGATCTAATCCTGTTCTGCCACTTGTCTGCTGTGTGACTCTGGGTAAATCACAACTTCTCTGTGCCTCAACCCCTCAGGTGTAAAATGGGGATTAAGACTGTGAGCCCTATGTAGCAGATGGAATCTGTCCAACTTTATTAGCTTGTATCTAGGCCAGTGCTTAGAACAGTGCCTGGAATATAATAGCATTAAACCTGGCAAATACCATAAAAAAAAAAAGAATGTGGGTTAGGTAATCTGTTTAACCTTACCTACATTTACAATACCATGAGACTAAGCAGGACAGCATGTATCATGAACCATCTAGTACAGTGCTCTGCACACAGTAAGCACTCAATAAATATGACTAAATGAAAGAATTAATCTGGAAAAAAAATTAAAATGATAGAATTATGTTTGTTTTAAAATCTTCAAGTTCATATGAGAAGAATTAGTCCAGGTAGGCATTGTTTAGGTCCTGGATTTGGGATTATGCACTGGAAGAACCTGAGAGTACCTTATAAACATGAAATGAGAGATCACTAAACTCTTGTACATGCCTTTGTGTACATTATTTCAAATGTGACAGTTGATAAAATTGAGGAAGAGTCACTTAATTCACACTAAAATACTTGTAATGGTGAGAATGAGTTCTGGTTAGCATGTAATGCCTGTCCATTCGATGACAATAGACTTATCTTCAAAAATATACAAAAATGTCTATGTTCCTCTTCTTCACAAGAATTTGTCTAGCCCTCTGCTTGGGTGCTAATGCCTGGTTTTGGGAACCCAGACTAGAACTCAGGACATTCTTGCCATCTAAGGTGGTTTCCAAATGGATTTTTTTAGAGATGGAATAGAACAATTTAGGCTCTCACTTTTTGGCCTGTATCTGCTGGGTAACAAGAATTATATAGGGCAGTCATACTAAAAAACACTGAAATTCCTGATGATACACTGATGGATCACCCTTTCCATCTCCCAAATGATTTAAAGAGGTATATCCCCATCAATTACCTTCACCAAGTGTTCTGAAGTCTCAGACTAAGACATTACTCCCCTTACCAAAGCCTTTACACATTGTGCTCAATAAATATCAGTGATTTTACTACTGATATTTACTACTATTTTACTACTAATATCAGTGATATTACTATTAGTACCAATACTGTTTTTAACTATCATTATAGAAGTAGAGTGAGTGGTCTAAAGAAAAGAGCACAGGTTTGGGAGTCAGAATATCTAATTCTACTGTGTGACCTTGGGCAAGTCACCTAACTCCTCTATGCTTCGATTTCCTCTTCTGTGAAGTGGTGCTAAATTCCTATTCTACAAGTGCTTAACAAAAAACACAATTATTTTATTTTTTGTTTTTTTTTTTTTAGAAAATGGTGTTCGTTAATGTGCCTAATATACACTGGGCACTCTACAAAATGCTGGGGTAGATACTAGCTAATCGTGTTGTACACAATACACGTCTCATGTGGAGCTCATAGTCTTTATCCCCATTTTAAAGATGAGGTAACTGAAGTACAGAGAAATTAAGTACCTTGTCCAAGGTCACATAGCAGACAAAGTTGTTTGAGGTTCATATGTAAATATTATCCTGTAACGCTTCATTTTATAATGACTACAAGTCCTATAAAAAGACTTGGAAATGTAATTTACTTTTTTGACACCAAGGCCAAGTCCGGTTAGCTTTTTATTTTTTTCTCCCAGCCCGTGCTCCAAAGTGATTCTTTCAAAGGGATATTCCAGTACTGAATGAATCCAACATAATTTGGCAGCCATGTGCTAAAGATGAATGGAAATTGAGATATTTTATTGGGTTACCCAGGTACAATGTTTCAGCAATCAAAAATATTGGCAGCATAATGCAAATTTAATGGCCACATTGTTGGAGAATTCTTCTTCCGGCATAACACACGCTGGAGAGAGTGTAAGACAAACACGAAAAATTTATGTGTGCCATGTCATTCTCATTAGGGCTTAGTGTCAGAAATAATAGTTCTGAGTATCCCCACACCTTAACCTATGAAGTTTGGAAACTCTAAGAAACTTTTCTATCTAGGGATCCTGAGATTTAAACCCCAGTTTTCAAACACTTTTTGATGTGTTATTCCTAATATTCTTATCTTCTAAGAACATTTAGCAAAATTAATTTTGAATGGGACACTCTGGTGTCTAAAATTGTTTAGCTACATTATAAATGATTTTTTTTCCAGAGGATTGAAATGTATTTTGATCTCTTTGGGGATTTTTTCTCCCATTAAACATTAGTATTGCATGGCATTATGGAATGGAATGGGAAATTGCCATCACTTAACTCTTATTGCCCACAGTAATGCTAAACAAATGTTTGCATTTTTACCCCATCTATAAAATGAGCTGACTAACCCTCTTGCCATCCACTATGACCAGGATTAGAATTCAGGTCTTTCTGACTTGTAGGACCATGCTCCATCCATTATACTATGCAGGGAGAATGCCTACACCCTCTGATATATTGTACTTTCCCAAGGCTCAATACATCTGATTGATTAATTCCTAATTGTACACCGGCATTTACTATATTTAACACAACAGTATCACTAAAACATGTAACTCCTCGTAGAGAAGCAGCGTGGCTTAGTCGCAAGAGCACAAACTTGGGAGTCAGAGGTTGTGGGTTCTAATCCTGACTCTGCCACTTCTCTGCTCTGTGACTTTGGGCAAGTCACTTAACTTCTCTTTGCCTAAGTTACCTCATTGGTAAAATGGGGATTAAGACTGTGAGCCCCACGTGGGACAACCTGATTACCTTGCATCTTCCCAAGTGCTTAGAACAGTGTTTGGCACATAATAATAATAATAATAATAATAATGAGGGCATTTAAGCACTTACTATGTGCAAAGCATTGTTCTAAGCACTAGGGAGGATACATGGTGATCAGGTACTCCCACTAATGCTCATTTTACAGTTCAGGTAACTGAGGCACAGAGAAGATGTGACTTGCCCAAAGTCACACAGCTGACAAGGGGAAGAGCCGGGATTTGAACCCATGACCTCTGACTCCCCAGCCCGTGCTCTTTCCACTGAGCCACACTGCTTCTCTAAGCGCTTAACAAATACGAATCATCATCATCATCATTATTATTATTTTTACTTCATCTGCAAACTACTTCAGCATGTGTGACCTCCGCTGGTTTGTAAGTTCCTTCCCAACAGAAATGATGTCTCCTATATTTGTGGCACTCGCGTGCTTCGTAGAGTGGTCTTGCACAGTTTAATTAATACTATTGATTAATTGATAGAGGAGAAATATAAGTTAGTAATGTACCAAGAGTTTCTGAGCTATCAAAGACATCCATCCATCAATAGTCCAATGATTTGTTATATTCTTCCTCAACAACTGCATCCTCCTCCTCGCTGTCCTTCCTACCTCCAGCCTTTCTCTTCTCTAGTTCATGCTTCACTCTGCTGCCTGGATTATTTTTCTGAAAAAATTGTTCTTTGTATATGTATCTTTTTCCATTCCTCAAAACACTGGTTTCTGATCTATCTCCACATCAAGTGGAAACTCTTCACCGACAGCTGTAAGAAACTCAATCAGCTCGCTCTCTCTCCTCACTTATCCTCACTCTTCTCCCGCCATCCAGCCCACATATTTAGTTCCTCTAACATCAGCCTATTTACTGTACCTCTTTCTTGTTATCAATCCCTCCTAACTGGAACTCCCCTTCCTTCATATACGATAGGCCACGACTTGCCTTGTTCAAAGCCCTACTAAAATCATATCTCATCTAAGAGGTCTTTCTTGACTAACCGCTTGTCTATCCTATTTTCCCTCTCCCTTCTCTGTTGCCTATAAACTTGCGTCCATAATCACTAAGGACTTTGATATTCACTCTACCCACTACCTCCAAGGCACTTATGAACATAGCCTTATACACTGTGGCACTACCTATCTGTAATTCATTTTATTGTTGTATACCATACTAGACTGTAGGTTTTGGACAGAGATCATGCCTACCAATTCTAGTTTACTCTTTTTAGCAATTAGTCAATTGCTCCACACACAGTATTTTCTCAATAAATAAAACTGATTATTTGATGGATTGAGTCATCATGAAGAGAGAACTGACCACTGAATTTCTCTTCCTATATTATCCTAAATACTTTCCAAATGCCCTAATAAAGTGGATGACCCTCTGACAGCACTTATTACCACCAAAGATAGGCTTAGGCACTAAGAAGGAAATGTCTCATTCCTTTTGAAATTTAACAACTTCATCAAACCATTATACTTATTTTGGCTTTTATTCCCTAAAGTTACTAGAGGCAAAAAACCCATCATAGAAAGCACATTATAGAAATATATAGGACTGTGAATTCAACTTCAAGCAAAAATGATTTTGAGTTTACTGGGGTAAGGAGTGCTTCAAATGAAAATATTATAGATTGCTACATGAATATATAGCAATATTTAGTTCTAAATATATATGTCCTATTTTAAAATGCTGACTAATTCTCAGGAGGGATGTTAAAGCAGAACAGGTCTTTATATTAATATGTTTTAAACTGAATTGGTTCTTTTAGTTTAGGGCTGCGATATTTATACATGTTTGTGTTTTAACACCAACCATCATACAAGGAAGTTCCCGGAGCATTGAAAAGGATTACAATGAAGTGTAAAGAAACACAGTGTTTTCCACCAGTTTATTTAAGGGCTTTTCTACAATGCTGTCTGTAACCATGTATCTCTCCTTTAGTATTTATTGTTTTATACTTAGAAAGCCAGACTTTGTGAAGCAATATCCTCTAGAAAATATATGCCATTTGTCCAAATCTATGAAAGATTATCTGCGTCTCCTGAGTTTCATTTTACAGTTCTTCTTCAAGGGATTGCTTTGGATTTGTAGATTGTGTTTTAATTAAGTGGGAATCATCTATTTGCTCTTCATTTACATAACCCCAATGCAGAATGAACTGTTGATTAAGCATTGATCTATACGACCACACCCACTTTGTCAGAATCTCTTCATCCATCATGTTAGAGTTAAAAATTACGAACTGTTTAATTGGGCAGTGTGTATGTGTGTGTGCTTTTGTGCATGTATACAACTGAACTACATATATCTAAGTTGTGCAAGAATTTAGACTTAAAAGTTATTTCTTTAGAAATGAAAGAAGGACAGTTGGGGAATTAATTCCAGTTTTTATCTATTTTGTTCACTGTTACTTCATACCTTCACTACTAATAACCACCAGCAGCATTAAAGCAATTGCTGTCACATCATACCTTCACTGGGCAGGACATGCAAAGAGAGTGGATGACAGCAGGATCCCCCAACAATTGCTGAAATTGGGCAATCACAGAAAAGGTGGGACAGAAGAAAAGAAAAACCTGAAATGATGTGACAGAAATGGACACCTGGAAGACAGCCAGAGAAAAGAGGTTATCTTCACCTGCAACAGTAAAAATGGGGTGGCTGTCTTAGAACAGAAGCTTCAGGAAGATCATTATACCCAGAAGAGGAGAGAAATCATCACCAGGCCTTATGGATAACAAATTGCATTAATGCAGCAAGAGCTATATGCCTGTGGCACTGAAGGGAAGGGGGTTAGTCATGCATTCTTCCTTACAACAACATTCCCCTGCACTGATAAAATCTCACTGTCAGTATGTCACCGTCTTTCTATTTTTTTTTTCCTCGGAGGTCAGTAATATATAAAAATTCACAAGTGCGTGTTCATGCATACACACGCCCGCACACGCAGATACACACAATGAGCTTTATCACTCACTTATTCCTGCCCCTTGAGAGAATTGCAGAGATGTGCATAGCCATACCAGAGAGCACAGGACTGCCCAGAGATTCAGAAATTTCCATCTGGTAGGGAGTGTTCAGGAGACAGTGTTCCGCAAGAACTGGTCAGGAAGCTCCTCTCAGAGCTTGATTATTCTTCTGGGAAGGCAGACTCTAGCTAAGCAGCTGCCAGCAACCCACTATAGTCCCCTAGGCATTGAAATACACTCTGAGGCATTTGGTGTCTTGATGAAATATTTTTCCAATGTTGAAGTATGCTGTTTCCTTGGATAGTGATATTAAATGAATATTAATAATCAACTGTACTGATAATTCAAAACAGTATCACTTTACATTTTGATATCATTAGTCTTTCCTTGACCCTTTCTTGAATTGAAAGTCTTTCTAGATCTTCAAATAGAGCTGTGTTTTTTTTCTCCCCAGTGTCTAGTTTCATTTGATGATATTAAAAGGAACAGGAAGAAAATAAATGAAAACTATGGTTAGATGTTGCCTATTACAAATAAGTTAAATAATTCAGAAATTCTCTTTTTTGGGAAACAATACATACTTACAATCCTACCTTTTGGAATTGCACCAACTTTGATATAATTAGAGCATGATAGAGTCTTCTGGTCAGATGATTAAAAATAGGTTTAGGAAGAAATTAGCAGCTTTTAAATGTTGTTTCTCTGATGTAACCAAATGGGGAAATATCAGTCTTCTCTCTCTAAAATTCACTTAATTTTTTTCTTATAATCATAGATCCGAAAATAATAGCCAAAGAAATTCAATCCATCTTTCTAACCAAACATTTGGGAAATTTCAGATAATCCTGCTGTACTTTCTAACTACCTTTGAGAAAGGAATGATAACATTTCTTATACTTTTTCTTGTGTTTTAACAATTGCTTGCTTTAAAAATACTGATTATCAAAAGAATGATTTTATTTCATCCTTTATCTTCTGTTTCATAACTGTCATAATCCATCAATCATATTCATTGAGCATTTACTGTGCACAGAGCCCTCTACTAAGGGCTTGGGAAAATGCAATATAATACAGCTGGTTGACGTGTTCTCTGCCCTCAAGGAGCTTACAGTCTGGAGAGAATTTAGAGACTGTTTCTGAATATGAAAAAGAGGTGAGGAGTT
The DNA here is from genome assembly GCF_004115215.2 of Ornithorhynchus anatinus. Taxonomy (NCBI): domain Eukaryota; kingdom Metazoa; phylum Chordata; class Mammalia; order Monotremata; family Ornithorhynchidae; genus Ornithorhynchus; species Ornithorhynchus anatinus. The sequence continues at coordinate 18,458,428 of NC_041737.1, forward strand.
CACACTAAGAATTACATGCCTATTAAATGAGTTCTCACAAGAGCATTCTATGCATAAGTAGGATATGAGTGCATTGCAAGATGTCATTCATTCATTCATTCAATAGTATTTATTGAGTGCTTATTGTGGCCAGAGTACTGTACTAAGAGCTTGGAAAGTACAGTTCAGCAATAGAGAAAGAGAGACAATCCCTGACCACACCGGGCTATGTCTACCGGTTGGTCTGAAGTATCCGAGTTGGCCTTACTTTACTGGGAGGCAGTAGGGTTCAACTATTTATCAGTAAACCAGAAATTCAGGCAGTTCCGGAGAAATGAGATTTATATGTCAAAGGATATAACATTGCTAGTGAAAATATCTGTGATATCATATTTCTGAGAGTAATGACATTCATCGAGACCACTGTACATCTCAAATAATGCTAGTGCGCAGTTCAAAGCAGCAGGCAAAAGCCAGGGCTTCCAAAGAATAGGATTCTGTGGGGAAAGAGGGAAAGTACTTCAAAAAAGGTTAATTCATCCCTTGGTCTAGGAGACTCACGTTGCCATAGGGAAGAGAGTGGCCAAGAAGACTGCACTGGGAAAATGTTTGGAAAAGGACAGCATAGACAAGGAATTGTCCAACTGATTTCTTTTGCCAAGTCTCACTTTGTGTCTGTCATGAACTCAATGTGTTTTAAAGAACAGTGATATTGCTGGGTCTGAAATATAACCACACTATTTGGAAAAGGACAGCAAAGACAAGGAAATGTCCAATTGGTTTCTTTTGCTAAGTCCAACTTTATGTCAGTCGTGAACTCATTGTGTTAAAAAGAACAGCGGCATTGCTGGGTATGAAACATAACCGCACCTGGGGACGAGCAACGGTTCAAGGAGAATATTCTGAAAATGACAATGAGAAAGACACAAATGAAAGTCATAGGAAATAATGTTGAGGAATACCAAACATTTGGCAAGACCATCTGGAGCCCAATTAAAAAAGGCTATGAAGAAGTCAGGAAGAAGTTTAAAGTAGCAATACGAATGAAGCTTGAAAGAATTTGAAAGAAAAGAGGGTGAAACAAAATAACCTGGTGGCAATGTAAGGAGTCAAAAGGCAAAGAAAGGAAAAATTCAGAGGTGACAACAAACAAAATTGAAATAAATGGTATATATACAGAATTATATAATGAGCTCTACTCATATAAAATCATATTTAACTAAGACCAATATTAGACTCGGTCTTGGGAAAGAGTTTATGAATTTCAATTTGTAAAAATGGAAATATCCTGATAAGAAAGCTAGAGTAATTCACAGTAGCAAATATATCTAGTTTTAAGGGCTAGCACAATGATCCAATGTATACATTATGAAAAAAATCACAATAAAATTACATAGAAAAGGCTCAAGTTCCTACTGTTGATGAAGATAGAAAGGGGGGGTGCAAGGGTGGGGTGTGTGTGCGTGTGTTTAATGGTACCTGTTAAACAGAGAAAGTGTCTGTTGTCCTTTCCCAAGTGCTTAGTATAATGTTCTGCATATAGTAAGCAGCTCAGTTAATACCATTGATTGAGTGATGTGCCAGGCACTGTGTGCTAAGTACTGAAGTCAGTACAAGCTGATCTTTTTGGACACAGTCCATGTCCCACATGGGGCTCACAGTATTAATTCACATTTAACAAATAACTGAGGTAGAGAGAAGTAAGTGACTTGCCCGAGGTCACATAGCAGACATGTGGCAGAGCTGGATGATAACTCAGGTCCTCTGGCTCCCAGCCCTGTGCTGTCTGCTTTAATTTTATTTCTATTTTTTAATGGTATTTGTTAAGATTATACTGGGTTCCAGGCACTGTAATAAGCACTGCGGTAGATGAAAGCTAATTTCAGCACAGGTCTTTCTCCCACATGTAACTCGGAGTTTTAATCCCCATTTTGCAGATGAAGTAATTGAGGAATAGAGAAATTAAGAGATTTGCCCAAGGTCACACAGCAGACGTGGTGGAACAGGGTTTAGAACCGAGGTTCTAAACCCAGGTTCTTCTGACTTCCAGGTCTGTGATCTATCCTTTAGGTCATGCTTCTTATTGAGATTTGTGATACAGTGATTTTCCTGGCACAAATACTTGAGGATAATGCTGCAGTCATAATAACCTTGACAGATGGATTCTGTACAGGTTATCCAGCTATTGACCCCCATCCACCTCTTACCCAAGCTAATAAAATCATTCTGAGAATACCAAATACCAGTTTGCTTCCCTTTCGATTTCAAGAAATCTTTAAACTCCATGGAATTCAATGCTATTTTCAATGTGCTCAATGTAACTGGAATGAACTTGACACGTATAGATTTCCTAAAGGAGAAAAAGTGCAATTGCCTAATGGAAATCATGATGCTCAACAGCCCATGCTGTATAACTGAAGCTGAGAAGGCAAGAAGTGAGACACAACCTTGCTGCAACTGTTTACTGCCATACTGGAGTTGCTATTCAGTTCAGCTGGAAAGTAAGCAATTGCTGTACTTCCTCACTATAGATGGCTGTTTTATTGGCAACCATATAACAAAATTTGAAAATACAAGATTTGCAAATGAGATTATCCAAAGTTCACCACAGATGCATTCCTTAATGAGCAAGTAGAAGTATCTATTGCTTGGCAGTACCCATTCATATAAATTGTGAAAAAATAATGTAAAAAGTGAAAACTATAGCTACTTTTGGCCAGGAAATAAACAATGCCAATGCAGGTGTTGATGAGTCAGAAGTTACAAGAAAGCAACATGGATCTATTTCCATAAAATTATAATGTTACTGTTGGATGTAGAACAGAAAATGGAAACTGTTAACACCATTCCACCTTCAGTGATAAATGGATTGGAAAATTGATTGACAACATTCACAAAAGAAGAGCAGATGACTCTAAACTAAAGAACAGTTTGATTCTGAGGGGCAAATTCTTCCTCCAATAACAAACTGGAGGAAAATGAAGAAAGACAGGTCCATGAGGCTTGTAAATGATTAACTGATGAGTCGCACATGCAACAAATTGACCAGAGAATGAAAATCCACATGGAAGAATTAGAATACACTCAACAGATTCATAGGCAACATGAGAAGTGTTACGGCTGTTGTTGTGAATGGTATTTGTTAAGCACTGATCAGGTTCAGCACAAGTCCTTCTCCCACAGTAACTTGCAGTTTTAATCCCCATACAAGCTAATCAGGTTGGACATTGAATGGCTGAATGGAAAGAGCCCAGGACTAAAAATAAAGACTCCTGGACCCACCAATTTCCTGCTGGGTGACTCTGACAAATCATTTAACTTCCCTGTGCCATAGTTTACTCATCTTTGAAAAGAGGACTAAGGACTCATTCTCTCTTCCCCTCATGTGGCACAGGGACTGTGACTGCTTTAACTGCATTTCATTTACCCTAGAGTTTATTTAGCACAGTTCTTGGAACATAGTAAATGTTTAATGCCAGAATTATTAGTACTAAGGATGAAGACTTTTCATCAGAGTTGGGTGCAATATATTCAATATACCCAAGAATGATGTGGAAGAATGAATGATGATGTATAGACAAAAGAATGTGATTTCTGAAATTTCTCCATCATGTGGGTTAATAATAATAATAATGTTGGTATTTGTTAAGCACTTACTATGTGCTGAGCACTATACTAAGTGCTGGGGTAGATACAGGGTAATCAGGATGTCTCACCTGAGGTTCATTGTCTTAATCCCCATTTTACAGAAATGAGGTAACTGAGGCACAGAGAAGTAAAGTGACTTACCCAAAGTCACAAAGCTGACAGATGACGGAGCCGGGATTAGAGCCCATGACCTCTGACTCCTAAACCCTTGATCTTTCCACTGAGCCACGCTGCTTCTTTCTAATGTAAGGTGTTATTTGTATAATTTTCAATGCCTACTTAGACACTATAACATGTAAAAATAAAAAGAGTACTCTGTTAGCCTCTTTGTAGTATTGCTTAGAGAAATAAAAGGGCATTGTCCAACTGAAATTTAGGAACTGTATATTGCATTCCCAACTAATGAAACTACTTGACTTTTCCAAGTTCCATTTTTTGAAATGCTTTTATTTTGTTTGAAATTCATGGGTATAAAAGAACAGTGATTAGACATCCCAATTCACACTGTCAGTACCCTCAAATGTGATTGTGTAATTTCTTCCCCTGGCAGTCTTTTAAAATATGATCAATATGCATCTTTCTGGCATTATTCAGATCCCATCCTGTGTAAAAGTAGAACTTCACAGATATTATTAGATTCTCCCAAAAGATTGCCTATAATCAAAACCATCTCTTAGAATTAAACTTTCAGAATTCAATTATATGAAACTTATGTCTATATGTGTGATATAAAGAAAAATCTACATACTAATTGTACTTATTGAGAGCTTAATGTATGCAGACCACTGTACTTTGTATATTGTATATTGGAGAAGCAGCGTGACTCAGTGGAAAGAGCATGGGCTTTGGAGTCAGAGGTCATGGGTTTGAATCCCACTCTGCCACTTGTCAGCTGTGTGACTGTGGGCAAGTCACTTAATTTCTCTGTGCCTCAGTTACCTCATCTGTAAAATGGGATTAAGACTGTAAGCCCCACGTGGGACAACCTGATTCCCCTGTGTCTACCCCAGCGCTTAAAACAGTGCTCTGCACATAGTAAGCACTTAACAAATACCAACATTATTATTATTACTAAGTGCTTGGGAGTGTACAAAGCAACAGATTTGGAAGGCATGGTCCTGGCCCACAAGGAGCTTGCAGTCTAGAAGGGGAGAAAAACTTCAAAATAAATAATTTTGGGGCTGACGCATCCAGACCAATGGAGGAACAAAAGGAGAAGTTGACGAGAGCTAGTTTGTGAAGGGGAGAAAAAGCAAGAGAGAAAGGGAAAGAACAGGGACAGGAGAGAATATAGAAAGTGAGGCCCCTTCAGAGAGCACTGTTTCAAAGCCAACTCCCATGGGAATAGGGAGCTTGTAAAGGCTATTCCTAAGGGGAGAAATCAGGAATCGCTGGCTGGACTGAACTTGGAAAGCTTACTAAATGAGCACAGGAAGGAAAATCAGGGACTGGGTAGCTTGTTTTGGTCACAGCAACTGAGAGCAATCTAACAATCATATTTATTGAGCCCTTAATGTCTATACTGAGAAATGGATTGTTGTCTATCCATAAATAGACACATGTATATATGAAAAGAGGGGAAGGAGAGAGAGAGAGAGAGAGAGAGAAGGGGAGAGGAGGAAGAAGAAATCCTGAGGAAATGCAGTTAAGAAACACAGCCTTCTGGTGTGTGTGAATCCCCAAACGGCTCTCTGAACTGTACACAATACCCTGAATAGAACACAATGCAAGACCTAATATGCTACCTGATTTTAATCTACTTGGTAGAATTTTATTCTCAAAGTCACTGATGAAAAATACCAACTTGATCTGTCATTTTAAAAGCAAGTTATAGATCTTACAGAGCAGAAAATGCTTTGATCATCCTGCACCAAAGTAACACCTTGATATTGCTGACAAAGATCAAGGTCAGAATGTGCTATTCTTTATGACTATCGGAGAAGCATTAGTACAGCATCTGGTAATTTGGGACTGAAGATTGTATCCTTTATTAATTACTTTTAAAGCAATCTGGTAAACAAATTATCATCTGATTACCTTCTAAGAGCCTGATAAGCACAATTAGATAGCAATTGCATTTTACTGTAAGTGTAATAAGAGAAAGCAAATCTGACCAACCAAAACAGGTCCATTCAGAGAAGTGATGAATGGATTTTAAAACATCACCCCTTTGTTAGACTGTGAAATTCTGTGGGCCTTAAATTCCCACTATATGAAATTCTGATTTGAAGTGGTTTTTCATAAATAATTCCCTTTTGGAATAGTTGATCTAAAGCAGTCTAAATAATATAAGTATTTTCTTTCCATTCTTTCAAACTAGGATGCAGCACAGTTGTGATTTTTTTTTCCCCACAAGGTAAGGTAGCTTAGACACTAATGTCAAAAAAGTTAAATATCTTGTTTCCATCTGTCCCCTCCCACACCCTGCAACCCAGAATGTGAAGTTCAGGAGAAGTTGTGTTGCCTTTGGTTCTTTTCTTTATATTATTAAAATTCAAGTCTCTCTTACCCACAGACCCAGTAGACTGAAAGCAAGATAGATATCTCTCCCCATTGTAGACCTAAAACTTCATTACTAATAGAAACTATATTGGATAGATTTTTGGAGTAGAGATAACTAGACTTAGTGCTGATCTCCTAAGTTATTTTGTTATTCTTAGTGGTATGAGTCACAGTTTGTGAATTTTTAGAGTTTGGGTGTGTGTGTATTTGTACACATTTATGCATATTTGTCAATTCTTTTCAAAGATGACACAATTGATGGTAAGATCCTATTTATGTGAATGTGTGGCTGAAAAACCACGATATGTGATCATTTCTCCCCTCCACACTGTCGTAATTTGAAGAGACACTTCCTGAATTAGTGTATTTGTCCTAACCAGAACCTATGACCAAGTCAGCAGCTTACTGACAAGTTTTGCAAGCCCAGTATTCTATTTATGCTATGGAATCCTCTTCTTTCCCAATAAGGTATTTTGTTAATGAAATGTACATCGCCTTGATTCTATTTAGTTGCCATTGTTTTTACGAGATGTTCTTCCCCTTGACTCTATTTATTGCCATTGTTCTTGTCTGTCTCCCCTGATTAGTCTGTAAGCCCGTCAAATGGCAGGGACTGTCTCTGTTGCTGACTTGTTCATTCCAAGCGCTTAGTACAGTGCTCTGCACATAGTAAGCGCTCAATAAATACTATTGAATGAATGAACTATGGCTATGAGAACTGGACCCGCAACAGAAGGCAATTCCAGCTTCTAGAGCCGGCTCATTAGCCCTCACTGTTTTCTACGTGAAATGGCAAAAAAAAGAATAGAAACAATGAGATTTTGGCTAGCTGTGAGCACACTGACACTGAAACAAAGCTCATGGCAAATGGCTCTGCTGCACAGGAAGAGGGAAAGAATGAGTGACAACAGGATTTATAAGGCAATGGGGGTGGTATACATAAGGCACATGTTAGAAGGACAGAGTGAACAATGAAAGACCCAGTGAATCATACTATCAATTGGAATGATATAGTAAGGGATTCACGGCAGTGGACAGATCAGGCGGGCAGGGATCAATCACAATCATCGATTGAAGAAGGGGCTGTGCTTCCTGAAAAAAAGTCTTCAGGAACATTAGCATATAATATTTGGCAAGAATAGATGTATTATAGACATAAGAGTTAAAATACAGCCCTTCCCAGGGTAGAGATAATGGAAATAGTTGACAACGACCATGGCTTGAAACAATTTGTTGGTAGAGAAAAATGGTATTGCCCCCAAGATATGAGGTTCATCTAATTCTGGGCCTCTCAATTTTTCAATCACCACTTCATGGCAACACTATTTCTCACTTTCAAAATCTTCAATAATTCTTCCTTTAGCTTGATCTTTCCCAGAATTCTTGCAGTGTTTGAAAATGCCCTTAAGAGGATTTCTTCAGGGCAAAACCTTTGTGCAAGTTGAGATTGAATGAATGGACTACTCAGACACAAACGATTTGTTTTATTAGCTTGGTTTAGGACTTCTGCAGATCACTTTACCATACTGCCACTGCTGGTGGTGTCATACTCTACACCTACCCTACCTGTGCTTTCTAAACCAGTCATGATGTACATATACAGAAGAATGTACTTACATTATAAGTGCTATGGGAAGAGGATTTGCTGCAGTCCTAAGGGAATAAAATACTCTCCTTTTCATTGAAGGTAATATTGATTTCCTTAACCAGTATAACTTCTCCAGCATAATCAGGCAAGGTCTACAGAGAATTTAGCAGAAATCTCCAGAAAAATCGGTGTGCTGTTTGAATATTCCTCTGAACAACTGTTCTCATAGGATATTTGTCTTTTAGGGTATTTCCAGCAAAGATTTTGACCAGTAATTTCTGAGGGAATAACAAATTCGGCTTCTGCTTTCACCCATCTCTTAAGGTTTAACACATTATTTTTTGATATCCCAAAACCTTAAATGTAAATATTGTTTTTATGGTACAAAATAATGAAACAAACAGCTATGATGTTAACATAATAATAATAATAACAGCATTTAAGTCCTTATTATGTGTCAAGCACTGTACTATGTAGCGGGGTAGATACAAGTTAATCAGGAACCCATGGTCCTGTAAGTCTAAGTAGAAGGGAGAACAGGTATTCAATTTTACAGATGAGGGAACTGAGGCACAGATAGGTGAATTGACTTGCCCAAGGTCACACAGCATGTAAGTGGTGGAACGTGGATTAGAACTCAGGTCCTCTGACTCCCAGGCCCATGCTCTATCTACTAAGCCACACTCCATCTCACAATATTCATTCAGTAGTATTTATTGAGCGCTTACTATGTACAGAGCACTGTACTAAGCGCTTGGAATGAACAAGTCGGCAACAGATAGAGACAGTCCCTGCCGTTTGATGGGCTTAGATTTATGTGTGGATTCTTGAATACTTGCTCTTTCCTGCTGCAGATGAAGCTTCATCATTGGGGGTGAACAGAGTTGGTTTTCCACTGGCCATGAAAACAAGCTTCCTCTTAGTAGTGATTGCCAATTAATGAATATTAATTAGATACTGTAACAGCAGTTCTGCTTGAGCAAGAGCAAGCCATATAATTGGATGCTATTACTGCATTTCACATTTTTGAATGTATTAAATCGACTAAGGCCTTTAATGGCATGGATCTTTTTTCACTGTTGCACTGATAGAGCAGTTTAGAAGAGTTCAAAAGAAAGTTCAGGGAAAATCTTGTAATCCATTCAATTACATTTCAAATTGGGATTTTTCAGAAGCTATGATTCATAACCCACATTACAGTATTTTCAAGTGTTTTAGTTATTCATTACGTTTACCGCTCTGAAAACTGACAGGGGTTTGTATGGGCTTCATCTACTGTGAAATGTTTTCTATGATGATATTCAAATATAGAACTATGCAAAAGTCATTGGCTGCTCTAAGCATGGTCATCACAAAGGGAGGCTTCATTATTGGACTTCTGGCTCAGCCCTGCTCACGAGTCCCTTTTGACTGGTCAGAGGAAATTCAGCAGAATTGAATCACGAGCAAGTCAATTTAAAGGAGTTCTGAGGTGAATATACAAGGCAGGTGATGGGAGAGGAGTTAAAGGGAAAACAAGAGGTGAAGCACAACACTAAGAAGAAACAGAGGTTGAGCAATGGACCAAGATGATTTTTATAATATCTGTACAAAGCACCATTTCCAACTAGACCGCCAAACTTTCTCTTTGGTCAAGGAGGGTGACTCTAAATGTCATTTTTTTTCTCAGGGTGTTTGGTATAGGTAAATATAATTGTCCATTATGGGGAAATTAAATCCTATTTCCATCATAGGAAAGATGACCAGCCATGCCCTGACAGTTTCTCCATACTACCATTATGACTTACAGCACTGAAGTCTAATTGGGAACTAATCACTCTCTCAATAGTATTTACTGAGTATATTTAAGAAGCAAATTACAGATATGGGAAGCAACCAAGTACGGGTGTATGCACAGATGTGCTGTGTGACGATGGAGGTGGATGAGTAGCTCACTGTTTAGGAACCTGGATTCAAGTGCATGGGTGACAATGGAGGGAGAGAAGGCAGGGTGGAGGGATGAGAGGGCAGCTTCAGATGGAGTAGGTGAGGAAAGGACACCTCTAAGCATCTCTTAGGATGCAAAAAAGCAAAGTTCACATAAGACAGACCACCTGCCTCTATTGCACTAGTCAGACCTGCCAGGAAAAGGTGTGACCCAATATATTCTTTACGGAGTCCACTTTAATTGGCTTGAAAACAAGGGTGATATAGGCTTTCCCATGATAGGGCCATGATGTCTTTGTTGAAAATGTCCATCATGAAAGGATGTGTAGTATGTTTCCCCATAAACATGCTATAAATAGAGATCTATTCCAAAACCTCTGGAAAGCAAAATGGAACCTGTTTCTGTATAATATACTTTTATATTAAGCATTAATAGACTATTTTTATTTGTTTAAAAATTCTTTTAATTCTTTTCTGTACCCCAATTTTCTTCTCCTATTTTCTCTGGTCATGCTTAGACCACCTGGCTTAGAGCCACTTGACAACCACCGGGATGTTGAATGGCTTTGGCTGGGGAAGACCGGGCTGGGGAGAATTCATCTAGTAGGAGCAGAGTGGCCTAGTGAAAGGTGCATAGTCCTGGAAGTCAATGGATGTGAGTTCTAATCCCAGCTCTACCATTTGCCTGCTGTGTGATCTCAAAGTCACAACTTCTCTGGATCTCATTTTCCTCATCTGAAAATTGGGGATTTCATACCTGTTCCCCCTCTCACTTAGATTGTAAGCCCCATGTGAGGCAAGGACTGAGTAAGAAATGAATATCTTGGGACCTAGTAAGCACTTAATACGTACGTACTGTGTACCTGAGGTGGATACGGAGTGGCAGCTCAGAGTCTGACAAACCTAGTCTCCACACTCCCCACCAGCAGAGGTGGCCAAAGAGAAGGAGCAACACATAAGCCCTTCTGAGCCTTGAGGTCCCATTCTGTGGCCTCTGGGTCATGACCCCTATGAAGGTGCCAAAAAACAAAAGCAGATAAGAGCAGGATTCTGACTGCAGTGGGGGATAAGCAAGGACATTGGCCAGGGAAGAGGGGAATGCACAGGTCCACCAGTGACTGAGCAAGTGATGCTTATGGCAAACTTTTCCAAACCCTTCCCAAGTATCTGACTCTTAGATGCCAGGCAGAATTGTAGGCAGCTTTGCTTACTAGCCAGGGAATAGGGTTGGGGTTAGTGTCCTACTAAACTTGAACATCACTGCTATGTGGCACAGTGAAATAGCATCATTTGATAACATCTTACAGTGCACTACACAGCAACACAGCATGACTTGATGTAACCTGGCATGGTAATCTGCATGACATCATCACGCTATATCTTTGTGCATCACGGGGTCACGGATCTCTTTGAACTCCTGCCTCCAGACACGTGACAGGATGAGGCCAGGTCTCTCTACACCTGGGATCGCCTGTCCTATAAGGTCAGTAAGTAGCAGGTGGTATTTCCCAGTCTCATTTTTTTTCAAACTGCTTACCTAGTCTCCTGGCCTGTAGACATCTCAAAAGAGGCAGGAGTTTTCCCAAGCAAGGGGCAACATTTCATCCCCAAAGTACTGTAAGCATTTACTCTCCTGAGTTCTTTTTTTTTTTTTGACTGATAAATGGCTACAATGAACATGACAAACTTTACCCATTCATGAGCAGGGACAGTTTGTAGCATTTCTAGCTGTGCTTCATATTCAAATATGACATGACTGATGATACCAGCGCCATGCCTAGGTATGCCTGAAAGCACCACTGCAGGGCTGAGACTCCATTTCACACTGTTCACAGCCTTCTGCCGCACAAAGATGTTCTTTATTCACAGGGAGGACAGTCATTTTCAAATCTGTCTTTGGGTATCTGGATCCTCCCTGATTCTCTGCTCCCTGAGGCTGCAGGAGGCTCCCTGTTACCACCTACTGGGCTAATCTATCGTGGTGGTCTCTTAACAACCTGGTCTCCTAACTGTGCTTCATTGTGTCTTTAAACTTCTTTCTGTAGTCTCTGCTTGTGTATATCAAGGATGTGGTTTTGAGGGGGTTAAATATGATTCTGTGGTATTGATCAGATTTTTTTAAAATTCAGAAACAATGAAGTTTAAATTTGAAAATGAAACAGTATTTTGGGTCTTATTTTTCTTTTCTTTTAATGATTTTCTGGACATGGGGCTGCCTAAAAGCAATCCAGAGGAGGAGAGGAGTGGGGAGCATTAATTCCTCTGACCTGAGGGGAGAATAGCAGAAGAAAGGCCAGCAATCAATCAGTTAATGGTATTTGTTGAGCACAATAGTGATGAGGACATGTCAGTGGCAATGTTAAGGCTTCCACTGCTGGGACTCTCCTACGGTGTGGATCTTTGGATATGGCAAGGGCTGAAAAACCATGGGAGTCTTTGCACTCAGTCCCAGATAGTCAGTCCTGTTCTCTTTCACCAACTTTCTGAACCCCAGGGGCCAGTCCTGTCGACTCAGCTTTCAAGGTAAAAGGGAAGAGAAAGAAAGAAAGGCAGAAGGAAAGAAAGGCTTAAAGGAAGGAAAGAGGGGTCCCTGTGTGGAGGCAGGAGTAGAAAGGATCAGGGAGAGGAGAGGAAGGAGCAACAGCAAAAACAGACTTGACTCAATCCAAGTTGACTCAAACAGGAGGATGGTGGGTGGAGGGTCACAACTGGGGTAAAAATGGGAATAAAATCAGAAAAATCCTGAAAAATCTATTCCTTATAAATGTACTATTTCAGTTCAGTAAATAGCACCAAAATCATCGATTCTCTTCATGATCTGCAAAAATGCAATACCAGTAATAATTGAAGTATTTAAGTGATTAGCACAAAGAAGGCACAGAGAAGTTAAGTCCCTTGCCCAAGATCACACAGCAGGAAAGTGGCAGAGCTGACACTCGAACCCAGGTCCTCTGATTCCCAAGTCTATACTCTTTCCACTAGGCCATACAGCTTCCCAATGTACTTTGATGAGTCTCAAACTCAATTGTGGCACACCAACTCCCATTTCAGGCTTTCATTCTTTTTGATTCTGTTTGCCTTTTATATTATTTTTTTCACATGTGCACATATCTGAGGGATATCTGCACACCAGTTATTGATTATGCACACAACGTAGGTATTCATACAGCAGGTTGACATGACTAAGGCAACAAAAACAGAAACACAAACCTAAGAATTCTGAAACATTGTTTTTAGAAGATCCCATGTACCTCAAGCTGGTCACATACAGCTATGCTTAAAAAAGGGCCTGAACCTTCCAAAGGAAAGATGATGGATTGCTCTGGCACTTAAAGAGCATATTAAAAAGAAAGAAGAGAAACTGTTAAAATCCCATCTATTCCCCCCCAAGATTGTGAATAAGGTACACTTCACCCTTTAAACAATCACAGAATTTATCACTTCTGTGACAAATAACCCAAAGCAATGCAATGCCACCTTGCCTGTAGTTAATGAATATTTTGTAGAAAACATCATGATTTATAGGATAAATTACAAAGAAATAATGGGATAATTTCCTACCCTATCAATTGTATCTAATGAAAGTGCCACTCAAGGTTTCTCTGTACTGCATATCAAAGTGAAAGGATTGCTCAACTTTCAGAGTTAAAAGAAATAAGTTCCTGATCCAAGAGAGACTTTCCAATAGCATCACTAGAAACTGAATATTTAAAAGTTAGAATGTGGAGGTATGTTAACTCTGCAATCACTACTCATTTTTTGAGTAAATATCATGTATTCAAAGGTTACTTGAACTGCCAGTAACCCCTAATAATGGACTTCAGAGTCTACACTGAAGCTTACAAATATGTATTGCATTTTAATGATTAATTACAGAATAATTAAATCAACCACAGTCCCTCTACATTGGGCATGTGCTAATTGTGGTAGGCTAATTGTGGGCTTTTGATTCCATTTTCAACATAGTGTCTTTAGACCTTTTCCTATGACTTTTTGTAGATTTCGAAGCCCTCTTTGCAAATTCTTTCCTGATTGTAAGTGTTCTGAAGAGGAAGGCAAGACAATATTCTTTCTTCAACTCAAATAATAGATCACTAAATCAATAACACTTATTAGGTGTCTTCTGCTTTAAGTGCATGGGAGATAGAATGAGGTCTATCTAATCCCGGCTCCTCAACCTGTCTGGTGTGTGACCTTAGGCAAGTCATTTAATTTCTTTGTGTCTCAGTTATCTCATCTGTAAAGTGGGGATTTAGTCTCTGTGATCCCTATGTAGGACAGGAACTGTGTCCCAAACTGATTATCTCATATCTACTACCCCACTGCTTAGAACAGTGCCTGGCACATGGTAAGTGCTTAAGAATACCATAAAAAAAAAGAGGAACAGCTGGAATATCTCACCTTGAGAGACAAGGGCAAGTGAGGAAAATGATTTTTGTGAGCCTTCTGCGGAGAAAGAAGGAACAAAGCAGCAGCGGTCAAAAAGGCCAACCAAATCATAGACAACAACAATCAATCATTTTGAATTCATTAATTGACTGTAGTGGGCAAAAACCAAAAGGAACAGTTTGGGTACTGTATAAAAATCACAGAACACCAGCACCTTGAAATTGCATGGATTTCTGGTTACCAATATTAGGAACGCTATAGTAGAGTCAAAAAAAGTCAGATAAAGGCAAACAGGAAGAACGAATGATGAAAAAGCAACTGTTCTGGCTAAAAAAAAAACCAACAACAAGATTAGGACACTTCAGGAATGATTTGCCTTGAAAGGAAACATGATCTGTACGTGATTTGTTCATGATGCCTCCATAAATAGGGCTTCTCAGATACTGTGTGTGCTGAACCTTGCTTGCTGTCTCTTCTGCAAGAACAGGATATTGTTCTGTTCAAATAATCTCTAGGAAAATCCTTTCATAATTATGGGAATGAAGTGCTTACTATGTGCCAAGCACTGTACTAAGATCAGACACAGACCCTGTCCCACAAGGGACTCCCACTCTAAGGAGGTTGTACAGATGAGTTCACTATTGGGCACAAATTGAGTACTAAAACACAAGTTGAGAGAGATGCTGAATTCTTCAAAAAAAACCAATTCTCACATTTTAGGACAACAGACTGTACTAAGCAAACTGATGGTTTAACTTGCTTCCTTTCATTCCCTAGGGACAAAATTAGTAATCATTAATGCTAAAAATAAAAATGATTTAAAATTTTTGGCGTTTACAGATTTACACAGATTTTTAGTGAACTATGGCTTTAAATACATCACTTTTAATGGAGGATGGTCTTTGCTTAATGTAATCTCTTTCAGTGTGAGAAGAACAAATAATTCTCACGGAACTATTATGTTCCATTGTTCCCTTAACAGGTTTTAATTCATCTGTAAATTCCATCTTTACAAGAAAGTTTGCTCCAGAATATGGTAAAAAAATGTAATTGAAGAAAAAACTAACAAGAATTTCTTATTCCCCATATAAAAGTGATTTGTGTTATGAGTATGTAAAATGAATGAGATGTAACTCTTGATTATTCTTTAGCATAATTAATTAGTGGAACTGATTTATTTAGGGCTTGGGGTGCATTTCCATTCCACCCCATGGGGATTTATGATTGAAAAATTGATGGAAGTGACTTCCATGTAACTCTGTGCAGTAAGAATATGTATATAATGATGTTGCCTCCATTCACAATACATTCCATTTAGTCTGGAGGACATAGTAGTAGACAGTGAATCTCAAGATCAAGGTTCTAGTCTGGTGCTCTCACTGACTCAGGCAGGCCCCAGCTGAGTCACATAATCTCCATGTACCTCAGTTGCATCAGTTATTCTAGAGATACAAGGAATCAGGATGTAAGAAACACCATTAACTGAGTAAGACCAATGGGCCAATCAATGGGCCAATCAACCTTTGACACTAATCACAATGTTCAGGGACGCTTTTGATATCTCCACAATCCTTCCTATATCCCTAACTTTATGGGGAAAGATTATCCATGAATGTATACTAATTCCGTTTGAAACTATGGATATTTTCTGTACGAAAAACTTCCTGTGGTAACAAATTCTACTGTGCAAAGTGCTTTCTTCTCTTTCTTTTGAACTTATCATCTATTTAGGATTCGGTGGTTGTTCTTTTTTCTGGCACTATGGGACTTGCTGTACAACAATGCCATGTTCATTCTGTCTGCATATTTCATGGTTCTGTAGACTGCAATCTTGTACCTTTCAGGCCATGACTTTCCCTGGAATTTCCAGACAGAGGAGTTCTAACACTTTTAATTTATCTTCATTCAGAAGATCATTCCTCCAGCCTTCTCTGAACCTTCTTCAGCTCTATTCTTGACCTTCCTAAGGAGTGGAAAGCTGAACTGCAAGTCATGGCTGAAGCATAGATATAGGATGGTTTAAATAGTAGCAAACCTCTACTTCTTTTTAATAGTCCCTTCCTGATGATGTTCACAGATGATCCTTGATCAATCCAGGGTGTATATTGAGGGCTTATTGTGTGCAGAGCACTATGCTAAACACTCATGAAGGTACAGTACAACAGTGTGGATAGAATATTCTTTGCCCTTAAGGAGATTACAGTCCAGATGATTTTTATTCCCTTTATATATTTGAGTTTATCATCTAATTGTAATTAAATTATTTCCCTACTAGGTTCATTTTCTATGATGGAAAATTGTTGAAAAGAGTCAAAAACACTATCATTCTAAGTACTGGGAGATTAATTGTAAAGCAAACTTGTTGATGAAGACTCCTGCCATTTGCTTGAGGAGTGGGTGAAAGGGATCAAATATCTTTTTCAGTCGATGACTGGAACCTACTAGCAGCATATTGTTTTTCTAAATGGAGAATTATCATTCCTTCTTCTTTCTTCTCCAAGGGATTCCTCACCTCTTACTTCTCCTCATCTAACCTGGTATTTTCCCCTGAACCCCAACAAGGATTTCAAGAGTTAACAAAATGCAGAGGTTAGAGTAGAGAAAGACTCAACCCTACTGAATGCAGTGAATATTTTATTTTTTCTATTAAATATTAAATTAAAACCTCTAGCCTGAAAAAGTTCTTAGGAAAAGAAGCAAGAAGGTCCATTCCAACCTTATGTTATAAAAATGTTATAATCCAAAAGAGGTTCAGGAAACAATTCAGTATGCATTCTGATGTGTGAAATGTTATCAATATTGATCCATCATAAAAGTTCACATCATCACTGAGTCCTTCAAAGTTTAAAAACATAAGGGTTAGATTATTCACTAGGACTTAACAGGGCATGTGTTCTTGTCACAAACTAGGAAGTGTGTAATATTGTCTTTCCTTTTCTGTTATTCCAAGTTATTTTCAATTTATCCTGAAGTGTATTTACCTTGTTCACCTAATACCAGTTCCCTGTAAGTCTATTTGCTTTCTTTTAATCTTATCATTTCTATTTATGCCTTTACTCTACAACTCATTGGGCTTGCCTCTCTTTTAGATTAAACTCCTCCAGTAGTAGGAAGAGTAATTGTATTTACTGAGCATGTACTGACTGCAGCACATTGTACTTAGCACTTAGCAGTTACAACAGAAGCATCATGGCCTAGTGGATGGAGATGGGCCTGGAAGGCAGACTGGGTTCTAATCTTTTCTTCTATGTGACCTTGGACAAGTTGTGTGTCAGTTATCTTTAAAATGGAGAGCGAGACTGAGAGCTCCATGTGAGACATGGACTGTGTACAACCTGATTAGCTTATGTCTACTTCAGTGTTTAGAAAAGTGCCTGACACAAGGTGAACACTTAATCTTGTCTTGTCTTATGCCCGCTAGTTATTTCTGACCCATAGCAACACCACGGACACATTTCTCCCAGAATGCCGCACTCTCCACTGTTCTGGTAGTGTATACATAGAGTTTTGTTGGTAAAAATCGGGAAGAGGTTTACCATTGCTGCCTTCCATGCAGTAAACTAAAGTCTCTGTCCTCCACTCTCTTCCATGCTGCTGCTGCCCAGCACAGGTGAGTTTTGACTTGTTGCAGATTGCCCTCCTCTTGCTAGCCACTGCCCAAGTTAGGAATGGAATGGGTAGGCCTCTGCTTGACTCTCCCTCCCATAGGCCGAGATCGGTAGAATACCGGAAACTCTTCAGGTGTGACCCATAGAGGAAAAACGCTTTGTACCATTATTAAAAAAAAAAGAGGCAAAGGCATATACCATACCCAGTAGGAGATGCTAATATCCTGGAATAAACTTAGAAATTGAAATTCAGAGGTGTGAAGAGTTTGACCTGATATGTAAGATAGAAAGAGGTTATCGACAGTTTGGGGTCAGAGGTAAAGATTTATTTTTTGATCCAGAGGCAGATGGGTGGTTAATGGACATTTTATAGGGTGGAAAGACATGCTAAGTGACACTAGAGAAGATCAGCTGGGCAGTCGCTTGGAATGTGGTCAGATGGAGAGGGGCAGGGAGACACTGAGGAGATTATTATCACTGTATTACTAATATTAGTGTCTAGCTCCAGTGTGACCAGTACTTGAACCATGGAGCTGATTATTTGGATGAAGAGAAAACAGCAGATCCAGGGAATGTTTTGGAGGAGAAACGTCAATGAATTGAATGCAGTGAGCAGTTGACGATGACACTAAGGGAAGAGCTACTAGGTCAGGAAAGGTGTTGGAGCTCTCAACAGAGGAGGGAAGAATTTAGAAGGGAAGATGTGAAGTTCTGTTTGGGAAATATTGGGTATGAGATGCTGGTGGGTCATCCAAATGGAAACGGTACAAGTATCAGAATGGGTGAGAACAGAACTCCTAGGGGATTTGTATAGTGAGTTGAAACTGGACATCCCTAAGAAAAGCGTGGCTCAGTGGAAAGAGCACGGGCTTGGCAGTCAGAGGTCATGGGTTCGAATGCCGGCTCTGCCACTTGTCAGCTGTGTGACTGTGGGCAAGTCACTTAACTTCTCTGGGCCTCAGTTCCCTCATCTGTAAAATGGGGATTAAGACTGTGAGTCTCACGTGGGACAACCTGATTACCCTGTATCTACCCCAGTGTTTAGAACAGTGCTCTGCATATAGTAAGCACTTAACAAATACCAACATTATTATTATTATTATATAATACTCAATATCATACGTAGCATTAGGGTAGTAGGGTCAGAGTTGTAGATTGCTATGCACAAAGTAAATGCTAAGTAAATATCATTTCTTGACTGATTGTAGCAGGCAGACCATTCTGTTTATAAATTAATCCAGAAAGGGCAGAGATTTTAGGAAGAAAGGGAATCCATGAGGCAGATTCCTGAAGAGTGAAAATTCTGCCAATGCTAAATACAGTCTGAGACAAAAGATAATTTTCATCTACCCATGGTGAGAAAAGGAGCTCTGGTCTTTTCAGGTATCAGCAATGTCATCATCAAGCAATCAATCATACTTATTGAGCACTTACTGGGTGCACGGCAATCAATCGTATTGAGCACTTACTGTACAAAGTGCTTGGGAGACTACAATATAATAGAGTTGGAAGGCAGAGTCCCTACCTACAATGATTTTAACTTCTAGTCTTACATTATCATCAGCTGCAGTTGGATTTTGGCTTTACCTATGTGGAGTTCAATATTTAGGTTCTGGAGAACAGCTAGTAGAAGTAAAAAATATAATCTCTGAGTAGTAGTTTCTCACTGTTAGAGAAGCAGCATGGCCCAGTGGATAGAGCACGGGCCTGAGAGTCTCAAGTACCTGGGTTCTAGTCTCAGCTCCACCCCTTGTCTGCAGCGTGACCTTGGATGAGTCACTTAAATTTTCTGGGCCTCTGTACCTCAAGGGATTAAGACTGTGAATCCCATGTGGGACAGGGACTGTGTCCTACCTGATTAGCTTGTATCTATCCCAGTGCTTAAATACCATAAAATAAATGATAATAATAAATAACATCTTCTTCCATGTTGATGGCTCGCTAATTGTCTAAGAAATGATACTGCCTTAATCCAAAGCAAATTTTAGTGGCAAATCCCCTTAACTTTCCTTCAGTATTCACAACTCAAATGATCAGATGAAATTGGCCAATGTTTTAAGGTTATTTCTCAAATATTGACCTTTAAAGGAATGTCAGATTTTGATAATGTTGTCCTTTCACTTTTGAAAGGGAAAATAGTCTTTAAAATGAAAAATTATTCAAATTTATTCTGCCAATTTCTAAAAATGACAACGGTGTGGGACATGGTTTTCTAACACCTGGCAAATGATCCGCAGTTAAATTCGTTGGTAGGAATCTTATGACCTTCTAGTCAACACTTGGGCTAGTTTTTCTCAACCACTTTTTAAAACAATTGTGGGAAGTTTCAGTCCCACTTCTTGAAGTGCAATGATTTCAAGTACCGATATCATAATTATTGAAACATACTCTAACAGTCTGAAGTTCAAACTGGACAGCTTGATTTGAATACACAAATCCTTTTCGACAGCAAAAGCATCTGATTAAGAAATCCATAAATCCTCACTGCACTTGTTTGTCAAAACAATTCCAATAGCAGTCCATTAACATTCCCCCCGTCAAATTAACATTAAAGACAGCTAATGGATTTTTTTGGACATTGTTATTTACAAGAATATTAAATGAATTAAGTGGCTCTGACATCTACTTAACAAAAAACGAAAATGAAAGGCAAGATTTATGTTTCTTTCTCCTAGCCAACCTGGAGCATTCAATAACCTTAACAAATTCACTGCAATTAATTCTTTGCCTGTCAAGAAGTGAATAGGAGAATATCATTAAACCTGAATGAGGAAGACTCTCAAGTTTCAAGAGGAAATCAAGCAGCTTGTGCCGCTTTAATCATTCTCTATTCTGCAGAGGCTACTGCAAATTCTGGTGTGGTAGAATATTTTTCTCCTCTCCTCATCTAATAGCAATCATTTTCTTATTATTTTCAATATCATATCAAGGTTGCACCATTTCCTCCTTCCTATCTTCTCTCTCTTTCCTTGAAGACTTCCTTTTTGCCTGAAGGAAAAGTGAGAGCTTTAAATCATGTTTTTAGAGGTAGATGAAAAAAATCCGCTCTGATTAAAGACTTCTGAATGAAAATCAGAATGGAATTTCCTTTTTATAATTCCCTTATGCTCCTAGATCTATGAGGAGGGATACATGGGTGGAGGGACAGGAGGAAAAGAACTTGGGGCCTGAAAGAGTTTGGATTTTGTTGTGAACTGAAGGCCCACCTGCCTCGGTGAGGGGAGGAAGGGAAATCTTCCCAGGTTCTGAAAAAAAAAACCAAGTACAAGGACAAAGACAGGACCATATCAGGAAGCCGCCCCTATCCATTCTCTCGTGTGTGTGTGTGTGTGTTGTATGTTTGCCTATGTATGTGTGTGCATGCATATGTTTTCTTTGAATGTGCTTTGAAAGGACTTAGAATATTTACCATTGAGAAGTTAAGGAGGGGAAAAGAATGGACACCAATTAGGCTAATGAGGAGGGAAGGGAGTCTTGGACACGATTATTTTTCTAATAATTGACCAATCTCCACCGTTTACCATTATCACTAGGTCTCTTCTGTCACACCAGTTCTGGATTGTGGAAAGGTTATGTCATGCTTAATTTGTAAGTTAAAGAGTGCTAGTGTTCGAGCGAGTGTGTATTTCAATGCATTACAGTTTGTCTGTAGTGACTTTGAATGTGTTGTTACCATGATTGCAAATGACCATAACATTTCAGCACATTGTCAAAACAATTTGAAAAAAGTAACCTACTAGGATAAAATGATGCAAGAATTAAGGATTATCAGCATTTAAAATTATTTAGAAGCCTAAAGTATTTTTTTAACTTCATAACTTGAGGGCAGGAATTAAGTCTATTAATTATATCCTACTCTCCCAAGTGCTTAGTATAATGTTTTACAAACAGTTGATCAATAAATACTATTGATTGATTGATAACTTAAATGGTCAATAAATTGTGCTGGGACTAAGTGATGCTCTTTCAAGATGTACCTGGCAAAATCTGACATAAAACAAGTTTAGGAACATAACTAGACAAAATTACAGAGACTTTTTTATGTTACTTGTTAAGCACTTATTATTTGCCAAACACCTTGCTAAACTCTGGGGTAGATAGTAGATCATTAAATTGGGCACAGTCTCTGCCCACATGGGGCTCACAGTCTAAATGGTGGGGGGAATAGTATTTAATCCCCAATTGATCAATCACATTTATTGAGCACTACTTTATGCAGTGCAGTGTACTGAGCATTTGGGAGAGTACAACGTAATAGAATTGGTAGACATGGTCCCTGTCTTCAACTGTTTAGAGATGAGCTTACAATTTTACCAAAGAGGAAACTGAGGCAGAGAGAATTTAGGTGAGTTGCCCAAGATAACACAGCAGAAGAATGATGGAACTGGGTTTAGAACCCAGGTCTCTGGCTCCCAGGTACAAGTTCTTTCCAATAAGCCATGCCGCTTCTCTCAGTACTATTACTATTCCAGCACTGAAACACAGTAAAGGACCTGATACAGGCAAGCTCACAGAACGAGTTTATGGATACACTATTTTCAGGTTTTTGCTTTTCATTCACTCTGTGGCACTGAGATTTTAGCCTGAGCAAAGGATAAGCAATCAGTGTTTCCTTCCTAGGTCTCATAACATGAAACCACTTGACTCAAATTCACTAAAGTCTTGATTTCAGGATTATTTACGTATTTTATAAAATGAAACTAATTCCATTAGCATTTTTGAAGGCCTAATTTATCATCTTACTTTAAACAAAGATGACTGCCTCATGCATTTAATTGTAATTACACACAAAGGGCTTCTTAAAATGTTTTTTGTACTGCTTGTCCCCTGGGGAAGTGATCAAAGAATAACCTATATCCTTCATATAAAAAGATATTTGCATCTCAGAAAAGTGTATGGGACCTTTATGTATTGTTTAATTTATCTTCTCAAAGAGAAAACTTTCTTGTCTTGGCCAAATTATATCAAATGCCATGAAAGAAAATGTTATAGCCAGCCTATTTTGAGACCTCTTACATTATGCAGACCTAATTCTTACCAATTCTTCATATTTTTAATCCTTTCCTTATATGCATGAAATTTAAGGAGTGTTTAGGGTGTACAAAATGGGTTGTATACAGCTATATGTAATGTAAACATAACACTAATATTAACAGTGGTATAAGTTATGCACTCACTATGTGCCAAGCACTGTACTAAGCATTGGGGTAGGTACAAAATAATCAGATCCCACACAGGGCTCATAGGAGGAAGAACAGATATTGAATCCTCATCACTTAATCATTTGTATTATGTTCAAATTTTTTCATTATCATCATTCCATATGCTAAGTGCTTACTATAAGCTTTAAACACCAGGATAGGTACAAGTTGATGAGGGTAGACAAAGTCCCTCTCCCACAGGAGGCTTTCAGTCTAAGTAGGAGGGAGAACAGGTATTTAATCCCTATTTGACAGTTGAGGGATGTGAAGCACAGAGAAATTAAGTGACTTGCCTAAGGTCACAGAGTGAGAACTTAGCAGGGCCTGAATTAGAACCCAGGTCCTCTGATTCCCAGGCTTGTGCTCTTTCTACAAAGCCACACTGCCTCTCAATTTGAATATTTTATCAAATAAAGCCAAAGGTCTGAAGAACTACAACCTAAAATCAAAAATCCTTGGCTACAAATCAAAGTATTAGGAGGGCAGGGATCATGTCTCCTAATACTATTAGTAGCCTTTATTTTACAACTCCACTACCTTACTCTGATAGTTCAACCTGAGCTACTTCCTGAATAACAAATTGTTTACCTATTTACTACCTACTTAATGTACTGTACTCTCCTAAAGACTTAGTATAGTGCTCTGCACACTGTAAGTGCTCAATAAATATGATTAATTGATTGACATTGAAAAAGTATTTCATTCTATTTAAGACCTACCATCTTCAGGCTTCATTGGTTGCTTTATCCCCTTTCCCCTCTATGTGGACTTGGCTTAAGTATTTTGATATCCTAGTGCCACAGTACTTAGGTAAATATTCTTATACTCTACTATTTCCAAGCGCTTAGTACAGTGCTCTTCACACAGTATGCACTCGATAAATATGAGTGAATGAATGAATGAATCTATCTATTTTATTGTCTGTCTACTCCTGTAGATGGTAAGCTTCTTGTGGGCAGAGATTGCATCTACCAACTCTATTGTACTGTACTTGTTCATTCCTTCACTCATTCAATTATATTTATTGAGCACTTACTATGTGCAGAACACTGTTCTAAGAGCTTAGAAAGTACAATACAGCAACAGAGACAATTCCTGCCCACAGTGATCTTTTCCAAATGCTCACTACAGTTCTTTGCACACATTAAGCAATCAGTAAATACTGTTAAATGATGTAGTGTTCTCTCATTCTGATGTTCTGGGATTTGTGAAGATTAATTGCAAACTAGTTCTTCCCCTACACTAATTTTGTGGACTTCAATCGTACCACCTCAGCCTTCCTCTGTCCAGACCAGGATCCTTCTCTCTTCCACCTATTTTTAGGTGGAAAATTCATCATTTTACTGAACATCTTTGCTGTTTGTTCATCTCTTTATCATCTCTAGTTTTACCACAATCTTCCTAGGATGCTGTGACCACAAAAGCATGTAATATTCTAGCTGTAACCATAGGGTGCATCAGGGTTTCCAAAGAGTGGCAAAATTGGGCCTTTATTTTTTGTTTAATCCCCTTCCTGGTTGGATTGGCCATCTTGATTTCAGAGGGTAATTAATGAATTGAAAGGCAGCATATATATGTCAGAAGTCAAAACTCATATTTCAAAAAATACTGACGTTAATACCGACATTTCATTTCCAATAACCAAATCATTTTCAGAAAATGAATAATTCAAACAGAATTCTAAATAAGGTAATACCTTTTTTTGATCACTAAATTCGCTGGAAGACACTGGTGGAAGACAACACCAGCAGACTAATTCCAGTAGCCTCAGCCTCCTGTAGCCTTACGAGGTTAAATTCTACAGCTCTGCATTAAGGAAAATTCATTTTATAATCTTCCCCTTGTGTCCAAAACTTCAAGCATGGGCACCATGATTTCTTTCAACACTATGCTGTTCTCTATGGAGGCAGATGTGCGTTGTCTGAAGGATGTACCTGAACTCTGTCAAGCAGAACTGAGTGTTTGTTGTAACTAGAAAAAAGGATGACTCCTAGAGTAGTAGCCATGTTGTCATGACGTTATCTACGCCGAAACAAAGATGTTTATAGAGAAGCAGCAATGGATAGAGCATGGACCTAGGAGTCAGAAGGTCATGGGTTCTAATCCTGGCTCCACCACTTGTCTGCTCTGTGGTCTTGGGCAAATCACTTCAATTCTCTGTACCTCAGCTACCTCATCTTTAACATGGGGGTTGAGACTGAGAGCTCCACATGAGACAGGGACTATGTCCAACCTGATTTGCTTGTATCCACGCCAGTGCTCAGTACAGTGCCTGGCACATAGCAAGTGCTTAACAAATACCATATGATGAATCCAAGCTTCTGGTGCCTACAGTCCCATGCCAAACCTCTGGAATCTCATTGCATGACTTCTCGTTCTGTTCCAGGGGTTGAGGGGTTTGGGGTCTTTGTCTGTGTCATGGTGAACAGAGACAGAGGAAGGGAGGGGTGCAGTGACCACAGCCAGTGTGGCTTTTTGGCTGTCTCTGCCGACTATTGCCAGACTTTTGTGTTTGGGTCTCCAGTGGAGAAATCTGGCTCCTAACTGAGTAGATAGCAGGAGAGCCATGACCCAGTACCTGAAAAGGCAGTCAGTCAATTATTTAGGCCCGTCTGTGGGACACTGCTTATTGTGGCTTACTCTTGCTTCCCTTTTCCTCTGTGTCTCTCTCCCAGGAATGGAGTAGGATCATTTTCTGGTTCATCTCCCATTTCTCCACATTCCTCTAGAAGTGCATATTTTTTACCCAAAATATTAATGAATAATAATTTTCCATTTACCTCTCTCCTACATCAAACCATGCTTGAAATACTCTTACAAATGGTACAGTGAGACAAGACATTTAGGGAGGGCTTATCATTTGCAGAGCACTATCATATTTACTCAGTCATATTTAGTAAGCACATTCTGTGTGCAAAGCACTGTACTAAGAACTTGGGAGAGTACAAAAGAACAGTAAACAGACAAAATCCCTGCCCACAAGGAACTCACAGTTAGAACTAGGGAGAGTACAATAAAGTAAGCAGACATGATATCTGCCTTCAGGGAGTTTACACCCAAGCGGACTCTAAGTGTAATAATGTTGCAGAATACAATGTAGACATCTTAACCTGTCAAGGCAAAGACAAAACATTCAGTAATAATAACAACAATTATGGTATTTGTTAAGCATTTACTATGTGCCAAGCACTCTTCTAGGTGCTGAGTAATCCAGTGCTTCTCTTTTATCCCATATTCTCCTGCTTTTTTTTTCATTTTCAGTTTGACAACCATTGGAAACTGTTTCCTAGATCTGTTGTTACTTAATGAATCCTCTTGAGGAAGATCCTAAAGACACACACACAAAATCCTTAACTATGAACTTAAAATAAGACATAAGAAATCTCCAAACTATGAAACCCTTGAACAGTTGGAACTTCCTCAACCACTCACAATGTTCAGAGCACTGCAGAATCTACTGTTTAGTGGGGTTCACAGATGTTCAGCCATGGTATCCCAGGGAAGACTTAAAGACTGGTATGCTTCACATACGACGTTAAACAAACTGGATGAGAACTTAGCAGGAATTGCTGCTGAGATGGCACATGAAAGATATATCATTCCCTGGCCAAAGATTGTTCCAATACCACAGCCAACAATGTTGTAGTACATTCCTTGACTCCTTGGGCAAGAGAATGGGAGTGGTTCCACACAGCTCATTACCCTTCTTCTTCACTAGACTGTGAGCCCATAAGGCTGTGTCTGACCCGAACTTATATTAAATCTAATGCTTAAAACAGTGCTTGGCACATAGTGAGCACTTAACAAATATCCCAATTATTTATTATTATTAGTCCATCAGCACTCTTGATGCTTGGCACATAGTAAGCACTTAACAAATACCCCAATTATTAATTATTATTATTAGTCCATCACCACTATTGAAAAACAACTCAAGTCCATATCTTATGACAGTGGGGCACCACTCATCTAAACAGCTGCTCTAGGATGACCCGACTTTGGGAAACTAAAAGTGAGAAAAATAAAGAAAAAAATAAAGCCTCTGAAAATGTCACATCTCTACTGAAAATGGGAGACAGTTATTGCTGGTAGGCCTGACTGGAAGACCGTAATCATTCATTCATTCAATAGTATTTATTGAGCACTTACTATGTGCAGAGCACTGTACTATGCGCTTGGAATGTACAAATTGGCAACAGATAAAGACAGTCAAGACAAGCTCTTTTTGGTTCCTGAGGATCACGTGGCAAGGAAACAAAAGTGAAAACATCACGAGGGACTGCAAACCACAAATATGATGACACAACTCAGGTCAGAATTTGTCTATACACTTTAAACCACACACGTGTCTAGGTTACCATTAGTGGAATCTTCTTCTTGAAGAAAGGACAGTTATTCATATGCTGTTTATAAAATGCTCATAAAGAAAATATAGCCATAGTCTGGCATACCCTAGTTTGTTTTTTTCCCCTCACTTCCCTTGCTCTCCCATCCATGTATGCCACCACACTTCAAGGTGATTTCTATTACACCAAGGGCAAACACACATTTAAACAACGTCCATCCATTTTAAAGGATAGCTGCAGCATGTGAGTAGGAGGACCAAGAAGAAACACATAGAATCAGTCAACAAGGTGCATTTTCAATAAAGAATCTCCACTGCTAACAAAGAGTCTGGATTTGCGAGGTTAAAGGAAATCTATAGAACCAAATCAAGTCCCCTGCTTCCTGTATGTGTTATTTGTTGAAGATTTAATTTGTGTTTGCAATAGATTTTGGATCCCATGGTCCTCCGTAGTTGTTCCACATTCATAATTGCTGCCCACTGTTTTACCGAGTAAGTACACTGGGTGGTTCTCTGTATTCAGCAGCATGTGGTATTAAGGCATAATGAAAAATATTGCCATTCATGAAGTAGAGTGAAGGGCTTTGCTCCTGCAGAATGTACAATCAGGCTTCTTGCAAGACTAGAATTTCAATGTGCTTGTAGAGTATAGGACAGAATTTCTGAATAGGAAGGTAACTCAAGTATTGACAAGAGGACTGCTGACCATCTCCCCTGAAACACTGTAGACAGTGTGATACACAGCATAAAATAGCTGTCCAAAAAAAAGGTGCTGAGCAGACGTTAAGCCAATTAGATAATAATTAAGAGAGTCTGTTCTGATAATGTGGGTACAAAGAAAGGGGATGAGTAGGAAAGCAATCACTTTATTTGGGATGATTGTTGCTATGCCCTAATCATCTCTTTTAACAATAACCAGAAAAAACAACTGATCGTTTAGCTGATTACTTAATTACTTAATTATTCATCCCTTCTCACTGCTAGAACAGGGAAGTAAAGATGATTCTGGTGTCTTTGTGTACACCATTCAAGTTTGCTTAGTGAGGACAAATGTCAGATTTTTGGTTAGAATCATATGGTAAATTTAGTAAATCAGTGGTATTCATTAAGTCTCTACTGAGTTCAGGCAACCATATTAAGATCTTGTGGTATTTGTTAAGTGCTTTCTATGCATATAGCATTATGCACTGGGGCAGATACATGATCATCTATTCCCATGTGGGGCTGTCATAGTCTGAGTAAGAGGGGGAACAGGTATTGAAAGCCCATTTTGTAGATGAGGGAAATGAGGCAGATGTTAAGTGACTTGCCCAGTGACACAAAGCAGACCAAGTGGCAGGGCTGGGAATAAGTCCTCTGACTCCTAGGCCCATGCTCTTTCCACTAGGCCACTCTGCTTCTCAAGTTGTGCTTGGAAGAGTACAACTAAAGCAAAATATATATTTTTTGTCCTCAGGAAGCTTACAATTTAGGGCAGAGAGAGAGAAAAAATATTTAGAAATCCTCCCTCTTTAGACTGTAAGACCCAGATAGGACAGGAATTAGATCCAACATGACTGGCAGTTTTTTAGTACTGTGCTTAGCATGGAGAAGACACTTAAATACCAATCAGTGGTGTTTATTGAGTGATTATTGTGTGCAGAGCACTGTACTAAGTAGTTGAGAAAGTACAATAACAATACAGTTGGTAGACTGGATCCCTGGCCACATGGAGCTTGCAGCTAAATGGGGAGACAAACTTAAAACACATTATAGATAGAGGAAATGGCCAAGTGTAAGGAGGAATTTGTAAGTCCCTTGGGTGGAGGGTGGGCTAGCTATCAAGTTCTTAAGGAGTACAGATCTGAGTGCATACATAGTTCAGAGGAGAGGGAGGAGATGGGGAATGAGGGCTTAGTGAGGAAAGAATTCTTGGAGGAGATGGGATTCAAGTAGGGCTTGAAGGTGGGGAGACTGCTGGCGGGTCTGTCAGATATGGATGGGGAGGGAATTCTAGGCCAGAGGGAGGATGTTGGCAAGGGATCAGCAACAGAGTAGATGAGATCAAAGTATAGTTTGAAATTAGAGGAGTGGAATGTGCAGATTGGATTTTAGAAGGAGATCAGCAAGGTAAGGTAGGAAGAGGAGAGCTGATTGAGACCTTAAAGCCAATGCTAAGGAGTTTCTGTTTGATGCAGAGATGGATGTGCAACTATTATTACTATTATTATTGAATAGCAGGAGCAGGAGAAAGAGCATGGCTAAAATGTTAGAACCAGCAATGTGTCAGAATGAAATATAATGGATCCTTGAATATAAAATTGCTAATACCTATATTTCTAAGAGCTGAATGTTGACATAAATATATAAGTCTAAGGATGACTGTTGAGCGGTTGCTACTTGACTGTTGGGAGTTAATCAGGGAAGGCTTTTTGAAGGACTTGGGATTTGGGGAGAGCTTGGAAGAAGGGGAAAGCTGTTTTCTGGCAGATTTGCAGTAGGAGAATTTTTATCCAGTAGAACAGCATGAGAACGGGTTCAGAGGAAGTAGTCGAGAGTGGGATTTCCTTATACAGCTGTCGGAGTGAAGAATGCTAGCTCACAAGTAGTGGGCAGAGAAACAGTTAGGGGAAAGCTGATAACAAGCCTTGAAACCCTTAAGGAATTTTTGCTTCATGCAGAAGGGGGTGGTAGTTAATTCAGCATGTTTCTGTCCATCGAAACTCCATGCAGAGCAATATATTCTCAGTATATATTACTAACTTTGTTTTACTTCTTTGAATTGCATACCTTTAATTGATTCATAATTAAACTGAAACCCTGACAAAGAGTGAACTAGTCAAGAAGCACTGTATGGAAAAAGGATAAAAATAAAGAAGATAAAGTGTGACACAAACACACTTTAAACATGGGTGCAAAAGCAAAAAAAAAACAAAAAAAAACTCTATCTCCTAACTGGGATGGACAGAAGACTTGAGAAATGAAGGTTTACCTGTGATGGAAAGGAATTGAATAGGGAGCTTTTCTTCCTAATAAGGTGCAAGAAAATGAATATCTTCACTCTTCTGAATGTCACTCTTCTAAATGTCACTATTGCACTTATTAGCTGGAATATATTTTTTAAAAAAACATTAAAAATAAAATATTTGGAAACCCCCACCTATAATTCAGTTTTTAATCAGTATCAACCACACCACCCTTCCAGCCCCACAAGCTTCCAACCTTGATGTCATTCATGACTCTTCGCTGATTTACTTCCTTATCCAGGATGGTCTTGAGGTTTAACTGGTTCTTTTTCTTTGTCTTCTACCCAGACCTGCTCTTTCCTCTCTGTCCTTACTCTCCTAGTTCAAGCCCCCTTCACTTCCCAATTGGATTACTGTTACAGCACTGTTCCTGGACACCCATCCTCAGCTTCTATGTTTAATCTCCATAATAGTATATTATCTTTTTTCAAATGCTGAATCAAATATATCATTCTTCCCCACTCAAAAATTTCCAGTGGCTAGCTGTTCCTACTCATAGCAAATAAAACCCTCACACTATCAGCTTCAAGGAATTTATGCATTTCCTCCTACTTATCTGCTCTCCTCTTCTGGTACATCCTAGACCATGCTCTTTGTTAGAAGAAAATGAACCTATCAACCTTCTTATAAAGCAAAAACTCCTTAATAATGGCTTCAAAGCTCTCCATCACCTTTTCTCCTCCTACCTAACCTCCCTTCCCTCCTTCTACAGCCCAGCCCACACACTCCACTCCTCTGCTGCTCACCTCCTCACTGTACCTCGTTCTTGCCTGCCCCGCTGTTGACCCCTGGCCCATGTCCTACCTCTGGCCTGGAATGCCCTCCCTCCTCAAATCTGTCAAACTAATTCTATTCTCCATTTCAAAGCCCTACTAAAGACTCACTTCCTCCAGGAGGCCTTCCCAGAATAATCCCCCCTTTTCCTCTGCTCCTCCTCCCCTCCCCATCGCCCCTACTCCCTCCCTCTGCTCTACCCTGCTCCCTGCCCCAGAGCACTTGTGTATATATATATATATATATATATATACATTTATCATTCTATTAATTTTATTAATGCGTATATCTCTAATTCTATTTATTTATTTAGATGCTATTGATGTCTGTCTACTTGTTTTGTTTTGTTGTCTGTCTCCCCCCTTCTAGACTGTGAGCCCATTGTTGGGTAGGGACTTTATCTGTTGCCAATTTGTACTTTCCAAGCCCTTAGTACAGTACTCAGCACACAGTAAGTGCTCAATAAATACAACTGAATGAATGAACAACCTATTGTCTCTCTCATTCAACTCTCTCACATCTTTCCCCCTGCTTAGAATGACCTTTTTATAAATCACATCCCTTTCCTTCTTCAAAACATCACATCAAACAAACATGGAGACAATCCCTGATCATTTTCCCCCTCTTTCCAGTCATTCCATTCTATCATCTCCCTCAGCCTTCATATATTTTTCTGTTTGTTTTTTATTCATTTTGTGACCCGTTTCCATTTAAAATATGTAAGCATGAATATACATTATTCTACTGGGGGAGACTGACAAAAAAATTGACAAATTCGCAACATTTAAGAGTGAAATTATAGATAGCTAATAGTATTGTAAAATGCAAATTTAAACTTATCAAAGTGTTCTTGAATGTGTGGATAGTTATTCTTTTTGTTTGGGAACAGTTTACTTTCTCATAAGAGGTGAAACTGCATAATTACCGTTTCAGAAGTGCTTCAGAAATGTAATAGCTGTTCTTTGAATCATGGTTTCAGGACCAGAGGCTAGAGTCTTAAAAGGAAAAATATGTTATTAATATTCTATAAAAAGGAAGAAGCCATTGGCAAGTGAGCAGCTGAAGATGGGGGCCAGAGCAGAAAAGAAGGATGGGGAGGTAAGTGAATTAATGAGGTATGAAGGAACAATACAGGAGGATAGATGGATAAGGTAGATTTAGAGAAGATTGGGAGATCTATTGGGGGTTACAGCTGGAATAGATAAGAGAGTGAATATGGGGAAATTCAGGACACATTTTGGGAAGTTCACATCTGATAGTTTCTATTTTGTAGATAAAGCAGATGTCAAGGTCATCAGGGGTATGAAATTGGGAGGCCGGAGCACTGGAGGTTTAAGAGTGCATAGTAAGTTCTTAGCAAAAATCATAAAAAACAAGAACAACAACAATAATCAACAAACAGTGCCATGAGTAGCCTATGAGAAACAGCATGGCATAAAGGGAAGATTACTGATCCGGGAATGGGAGAACCTGGACTCTAATTCCAAATCTGCCTATACCGCATGACCTTGGGCAAGTCACTTTACTTCTCTGTGGCTTTATTTCCTCATCAGTAAAATGGGATTTAATAACCGTTCTTCCCTCCTATTTAGACTATGAGTCCCAGGTGGGAAATGGGCTATGTTTGACCTGATTATCATGTATCTACCCCAGATCTTAGTATAGTGCTTAGCACATAGGAAATGCTTAACAAATATATCCATTAGTATTACCACTACCAGAATGGTGTAGGATAACTGAAGAAAGGAGAAGCTGGAGCAAAGAGACTAGGTGGCTGCTATGAAAGTAATCTAGTCAGGAGATGACAAGAGTTTGAATCAAAGTAGTAGGCATATGACTAGAGAAAGAGACACACTAGGAAAAATTGTGGAAGGAAAGTAAGTTGGATTTAGTGACTGAAGGTGAAAATTAAAAGACAGAAAGGAGTCACAGATTACACGAAGATTGCAGTTTCTGAGACTTGGTGGATGCTGATATTGTTGGCTGTGATGAAGGAAGGCTGAATTTGAGAATAGATGAGGAGTGTGATTTTAGTTTGTTTTTGGAGTTGAATTCAGGATGCCAGGAGGATATGTATGAGGAAAGAATCTGAGAAGCAAGTATCTGAGAAGCTGAGAGGCTGGGACTAGTGAGGTAGATTTAGGAGTCATCCATTCAGAGGTTATGGGGAACTTTACAGCATATGAATTTTGACTTTTAACATGAACCTTTCATACTGTTATCTCCAGTGTGTGAGTGGTGGGTAAAGAGTTCAATAAATGCACTTGAATAAATAAGCGCTCAATAAACAAAATTGAATAGGATTTAATGAATGAATGAATGAATGGGTGGTAGTCACACAAAAGACATGATGAAGTGGGAAAATAATTTTAAAAGCTCCTATGGAGTCAGAGAATGGGAGAGTAAAATTTAAGGAGATCAGGAAGACATAATGGAAGGAAACATAGGACTTTGACAGGGTTAGGAGAGTTTCTGAGTTACTGGGAAGGATTAACTTGTCCTAGGCTGTAAACCCTGGGTATCTATTTATAACCCAAAGTGCAGAGATATCTGTGTGTGGGGAACCAGAAATATCAGAGATACACTACCCCAGTGGGGACAATTCCAAATGTCAGTAGTCAGCCCCTAGGGTATATGACTGGCCGTCTGAATTTGGACTGGTTACCATGTGTTTGGGGAATAATAATGTTGGTATTTGTTAAGCGCTTACTATGTGCCAAGCACTGTCCTAAGCGCTGGGGTAGACACAGGGGAATCAGGCTGTCCCACGTGGGGCTCACAGTCTTAATCCCCATTTTACAGATGAGGTCACTGAGGCACCGAGAAGTTAAGTGACTTGCCCAAAGTAACAAATTCTGAGAGTCATAGGAAAATGGCAGCAAACAAATTGGACAATCTCAGGATGCACCTGTGAGTCCCTTACCCAAGTTGTAAATTTCCCACCTCACAAGAATCCTGATGGAAGCACTATTTCTGGTGACAGTGGTGATTTATTTCTCACCACATCAATATAAACCGTTTCCCACTGCTCCTCAGCTTTCATATCAGACTAAGACCCTGGGCAATGCCATTACTGCATCAGACTACTTGTATATGGGAGTTTTTTTTATTGTGGATTTCATTTGTTACTCAAATCACTTATACACTATACAGGTTGGATACCGTATTGAGTGCAATAATATAGCAACAAACTAATAACTCTTGTGAGATGTGAACTCTTTTAGGGTACTAGAAGTGCAATGACAAAGGTAATTTTGTGAATGCTGTTTGTTTTCTGCCAAGGAATACTACATTTACCTGAATTTCAATTCATTTCTTGAAAGTACATAATTTAAAGCACATTTTGGTTGACATCATGAGGTACATTAAGTACCCCTGACAGATGAAACAACTTTGCTCCATATGTGCAAGAATATGGAAAATTTTACTTCACTACCTGTTACTCCTTGATATATGAAAAACCATATTATTCACTTTATCTTAGATAGCAAATGATAGAGGCCATGTCTATACTTTCAAAAACCTACTTCACTGTTACAAATCCTGAAGGCAACAAATCCCTGTACCTTCAGCAGGCCATAATCATAATTCTGACTACTGCCATGATCACCTCTTAGGTTAGTACAGAGAGTTCTACCTATATCCTTAGTTTGGTATGGTCATGTAGCCATTCTTGGCAACCATCTTCTCTCCATGGAATGCTCCCTAATAATTCATATAAGCAGTTCATTCCTGATTACTGTACACAAACATAGTCTATGTGCCACTCTTGCCAATTGTTTTAAATTAATTCAAGGTTTTCAGAGCTTAATTTGTGCTGAGCCTTGTCAGGATTCAGCCTCAGGATGTAGGCTATAAAGCCATGGGACCTGTTTAAGGGCCCAAAGGTTGTTATGGAGAGCCACACAATGGGAGAAGCTTTGTTTGGCCTCAAAAGGGCTGTTGGCCCTGGTGGGGCTAGAACCCTGGAACAATATGGAGTCTGGATTTGTGTGGTAACAGAAAATGTCTGGAAGCAGTGGGGATCCTGTTTCTCAAACTCTATTCATTCTGTTCCCCTCTCCTAAGACATCCTGAGAGGATGAAGATATTCCTAGGAGAGGTGCAGAATTGCAATTTCAATGCCCTGAATTTCTCCCAATATGCTTAAACTTCATATTGTTTCTTTTTCTAAACTTGTTTGCAATCATCCTTTTCAAGCTTATCATACAGCAGCTGCTTGGATATTTTGCTCTCATCAATACGCTACACATATTCAGCCCAGGAAGCTATGGTACAATGTAAAAAGTCTTCCATTTTAAGTCACTTGGCTGCTTTCCAATATGTCAGACACTAGTCATCCTTAGTTGTGGAAGACTAGCTCACAAATGAAACCAGGAAATCGGTGGCCTGCTGACCTTGCCAGTCATGCAGAATATTAGGTACCATCATTCATTCATTCATTCAATAGTATTTATTGAACGCTTACTATGTACAGAGCACTGTACTAAGCACTTGGAATGTATAATTTGGCAACAGATAGAGACAATCCCTGCCCATTGATGGGCTTACAGTCTAATCAGGGGAGACAGATGGACAAAAACAAGACAACTTTATAGCAATAAATAGAATTAAGGGGATGTACACCTCATTAACAAAATAAATAGGGTATGCATTCAGGCACCAATAAAAAACTCACTGTCAAGATGTTATCATTTTTTAATATATAGTTATTGGTATTTGTTTAGCTTTTACTACTGCCAAGAGCTATACTAAATGTTGAAGTAGATACAAGATAATCAGGCCAGACACTGTCTAAATAGGTGCGAGAATAGAGTATTTCATCCACCTTTTTTTCAGATGAGTGAAC
The DNA here is from genome assembly GCF_004115215.2 of Ornithorhynchus anatinus. Classification (NCBI taxonomy): domain Eukaryota; kingdom Metazoa; phylum Chordata; class Mammalia; order Monotremata; family Ornithorhynchidae; genus Ornithorhynchus; species Ornithorhynchus anatinus. The sequence continues at coordinate 18,494,242 of NC_041737.1, forward strand.
TGAGATACAGAGAAGTTAACTGATTTCCCCAAGGTCACAAAGTGACAAAGTCAAAGTCTTTGGTCTCCTGGTTCCCACTCTTGTGCCCTTTTTGGTAGGTCACACTTCTTCTCATGTTAGATGTTATCTTAGAGCCCAAAATACAATCATTTATGTGTCTTTGTAGATGTGGATAGTAATTGCTTATGAGTTGGGTATGGGACCATTGACTGGGACACAACTAGTATCATGAAATAGCTTTAGAATAAAACCGCTAAAATTCATCCTGTCCTCTCCCTTCAAACTGCTACCATGTTTAACCCAAGCATTTATCCAATCCCACCTTGATTACACCATCAGCCTCCTTACTGACTTCCCTGCCTCCTTTTTCCCCACTCCAGCCCATACTACACTCTGCTGTCTGGATCATTTTTCTAAATTCATGATTTCCCACTCCTCAAGAACCTCCAGTGGTTGACCATACACCTCCACATCAAATGGAAACTCCTTCTCATTGGCTTCAACAACCTCCAACACCTCTAACTCCAACACCTTGCCTCCTACCTCACCTCGCTGCTCTCCTGCCACAACCTAGCCCACACACTTCACTCCAACCTACTCACTGTACCTTGACCTATTGTAGCTCAGTGCGGACCTCTCGCCTACATCCTGCTTCTGGCCTGGGACGTCATCCATCTTCATTTCCGACACATACCAAGCCTTACTGAAGACACGTTTCATCCAAGAGGCCTATTCTAAGGTCTTATTTCCTCTTTTCCCACTCCCTTCCGTGTCATCCTTTTTTGTTCCCTCTATTCACTTCTTCCTCAGCCCCACAGTACTTATGTACATATGCATAATTTATATCGTCTGTCTCCCCCTTTAGACTGTGAGCTACTTGTGGGTAGGGGAAGTGTCTACCAAGTCTGTTCTACTGAATTATTCCAAGCAGTTAGTACAGTGCTCTCTGCACACAGTAAAGCCTCAATGAATATAATTGATTGATTGAACTTAAAAACATAAATGATATTCTTTTTAGGAAAAACACTACTTTTAGTCTAGAATTATGTGGCTCAAGAACATGCTTGGAGAAAGTAGAGTGTTTACCCTACTTGACATCCAGCTACATAATTAGAGTTGCGATGCCAATCAGTCACCCCAGTACACATATTAACTTATCTATTTCTTTTTATTTTATGATTTATTTTCTATTTTTGTTCAGTATGTAAATCGACTTTCTCCCTCTGTTAGCTCTTGCTGCATCGAGTTATGTTGGTTTATCTTTTCCAATAGACTTCCAAGGACACAATGTCCCCTTTCAAGGACACAATAACTGTGGCATATCTGATCTTTGCCATGCCGTCTAGGCAGCTCTGCATCTACCTGCATTTTAATTAAGCATCTGGTTTCAAAATCTAGCACTTTATTAAGCCAGAGCAGACATTACCCAAGAGGTTTTAGTAAAGAATGGCTACACAATCAGTGGAAGCTTTCGCTGGTACAATGCGAAACAATAAATCAGATTTATCTTACAGGGAGAAGAATTGTTCAGCCTAAAGGCCAAATCCAAAACAACTTCTCTCCCCACTAACCTATCACTGAGTGACACAGTAGCTCTAAGTGTTTAAGCAAAGGACACAAGGAAGAAGGCAAAATATCACATAATCACATGACATTCCAGAAGAATATGAATTAGGAAAATCTGAAAATTGGACATATTCTAGAGCTTCAAGAGTGATTTAACAAGTACTGTGATTTGCAAAATCAAATGTGAACTGAAGGTCCATTTCTAAGCAGGATACTTGTATTGTGAAATCAGTAAGAAATAGATTAAGGGCTGAGAGTTTCATAAAACCCTGTTATTTCCTGCTAAATCAGTCTTCTGAAGAAATGTCATTTGTCTACTTTAGTTTATCAGTTTGTCTGCAACTTAACAGTGACATTGGAAACAGAACAAAGCTAAAGTCCAAAATATCAAAAATAAAAGTTATTCAAGATTAATAGCCTGATTTATTGCACCTTAGTATAATTCAAAATAAAAAATGATCCTCCCATTAATCTACTCTATTACAATATTGTTAATGGGAGTCAAATGTAAACAAAAACTCAAAGTTTTTGTTGCAGCCTTCACATACAGTAGACTAACTATATTGTTTAATGTAGCAATACTAAGTCCTTGGAAAAGTACTAAGTAAGAAAAAGACTCAGCCCCTATGCCATTTAGGAATTTATAAACTAATGGAGGAACACAAAACTGACAGAATTATTTACACATAGTATGTATATGGGGAGAGCTAGTAAAGCAACTGAATGGTGAAATAAGTGAATAAATAAGTGTAGTACAGTATGCAAATCTCTCCACCTCTAAATATAGAGAGAGCACCATTTATATTTGCACATACATAAATATTATTAACATCTACACATTTATAAGTTCATATTTATATATGCTATGTAAATTCCAATGATGACTATATATGACTAAACCCAGGTTGGAATGGCATGACTTAGGGATAGGAGAAATTAAGCTTCCTGATGGAGATAGATTTCCAATAGGGTTTTGAAGTTGGGGAAGATAGATTTGATGTGTAGGGAATTCCAGTAAAAGGTCAGGATATAAGCAGAGATTGGAGATGGGATAGTGGAGATTAAGGTACAATAAGATAATTAACAGGAGAAGAGCAAAGGGCTGTTGAGCAGCAAGCAGGTGAAGAGGGCAGATAAATCAGAAGGATAGAGCTGGTATAAAGCCCTGAAGCCAATGATAAGGAGCTACTGCTTCATACGAAGGAAATAGATATCCACTGAACGTTTCAAGGAATGAAAAATTTGCACGTTGAACAATGTTTTAGTAAGTTTAGTGTAGTACAGAATAAGGCTGAAAAAGGCTGGAAGCAGGCAGTCCAGTGAGACAGCTGATGCAATCATCTCTACTTATAGGGGTCAGAGAACCAGGCCAGGTGGTGCCTGTATGAGAGAAGAAGGACAAACACAAGAAAGATTGTGAAAGAAAAAGAAATTGCTGATTAAATGACATGCTAAGTGTGAGAGTTAGAAGATAGACAGAAGTCAAAAATGTTAACAAAGTCGAGTCTCTGGGACAAGGATGGGGGATAGTAAAATTGTTGCCAGAAATGTAGAAGTTAGGAGGAGGAGGTTTAGGAGATAAGATGAGAAGTTCAGTCTTAGACATGTTCACTATAAGGTGCTGGTGGGATAGACATGTGGATATATCTTGGAGGTATGAAGAAACATAAATTTTTATTTATAATTAATTAGTTAACAAATTGGTCTTTCTGCTATCAATCAGTAGTATTACTGAACACTGCATGCAGAGTACTATACTAAGCGCTTGGGTAAGTACAATACGATAACCCTGATGGAAATGATTTCTGCCCATAAGAAGCTTCTCATCTGATGGTGAAACAAGGGCAGACATTCAATAAAATGATCATGTCCATTTGGGAGATAGTAGAAAATATCATTTTTTTCCTTTTGCTGCATGGGACAAATTTATTTAAACAGTAGACATTAGCAGGGACTGAGCCATGAAGACAATACCAAAGTTTTCTGAACAATCCCACTTCTGATATTCACCAGGGATACTGAGGTTTCCACTTCTAAATGAGGGACATAAGCATCTTGGCATTTCTTGAGATGTAATAGCTGTCAATCTGCATAACAAGGGACAACTGGGTATTCAAGAGGGCAAGCATGGCATACATGGAATCCACACTTAGTGGATTTTGGGGTTGCAGCATCTCTGCAAGGCAAGGTAAGACCTAGAAACAGTGGGAGTGGAGGGAAGAGAGGTGGGAAAATTGCCATCCATGATTTAGACAGCTGACTGCAACAGGTGGGCACTCACTAAAACTATAAGCAACACCTAATGGATTTGTACTTGGGATTTGCAATTATGAGAAATAATTGATACTTCTGATTCATCTGCTCAAGTCTAGTACAGCATTTTCCAGGCCTCAGCAATGATAATTAATAATAACAGGAATAATGATATTTTTAAGTGCTTACTATATTTGTTGGTTTGTCAAGTCACATTAATACAACTACAAAACTGATGAGATCCATGAACATACTTTGATCTAGTGCCAGGATTGCCCAGGTCAAGCTGGTAGACCATTTACCATTTTGTGGGATGTTATGCTCGAAGTAGGATGAGAGTGGAGCCTCCTCATTCATTCATTCAATCGTATTTATTGAGTGATAACTACGTGCCAGGCACTGTAATAAGCACTTGGGAGAGTACAAGAGAACAATGAAGAGACACACTCCCTGTCCACAACAAGCTTACATTCTAGAGGGGATGACAGATATTAATATAAATAAATAAGTTACAGGTATGTAATTGGGAGAGCTCAATACTACAGAACAGACACATTCCCTGCCCACAACAGGCTCAAAGTCTAGAGGAGCAGAATAAATGGAATCAACTGATTGATTGATTCACTGAGTGAGTGATGGAAAGTTCATGCAACACACCCCAACAGTGAATGCAGAAGGGAAAAGTACCATTGCTTTAGTTTGGTTTGGCTGAGGAAAAAAGAAAGAAACCAACTAGCATGCTAAGGTTTCTACACACATAGATATCATAATATATAATTAATTGTATAAAAATATAATCAATAAAATATTAATCTGTTTATTCATCTCACTTTGCCCAATCCAGGTTGCATTTTTTTCACTGTGACAGAGTACTATTGCATATCTGGATGAAAATTTGCAAAGGTAAAAGTCATTACACTTTCTCATGTTAAAGAGAAAAATGAAATATTGTACACCATCCCTCAAATGATGTTGTAACACAGCATCTATTCATTGCAGTACTGCTTTCTGGAATGTCTTTCTGCTGAAGAAAATTACCCATCATTCATCTTCCCTACTCCTTGCTTCAGGGCTTTACTAACCTAACCGACAGGTCCTTGAATAATAGTCAAGGGCAGTGAATACCTCAAAATAACAAAGCATTAGTTTAGGTTTGTATTTCTTTTATTAGATGTCACTACATTCCACCTAGATTGCCTCATTTACTTTATTTTTTTCCAAATATACTTTATGTAGGATTTAAAAAAGGGATATCTGCATACTCAGTTGCTTCTCTTACCTGTAATTTATTTTAATTTTTGTCTTCCCAGTTAGACTATGGGTTGTTCAAGGATAGGGATCAGATCTACTTACTTTGGCATACTGTATTCTCCCAAACTCTTAATATGGTGTTCTGTTCACAGTAAGCACTCAATAGGTATCATTTATTGATTGAATGCATGCTTTAAGTGCAGAGAGTTATCAATTAATCAATTAATATTTATTGAGCCTTTACTGTGTGCAGATCATTGTACTGTGCACTTGGAAGAGTACAATATTACAATACAACAGAGTTAGTAGACATAGCAAGCTTTCAGTCTAGAGGGGAGACAGACATTAATATTAATTACGGATATGTACCTAAGTGCTTGTGGAACTTGGTGAGGGCAGGGGTGACTAAAGGAAGCAAATCAGGATGACACAGAAGGACGTAGGAGAAGAAGAAATGAGGTTTAGTCAGGGAAGGGCTCAGAGATGGCTCTTGAATAAATACTATTACTATTATTAACCTCAGTCCATCACTACTATTAGCTAAATAAGTCCAGCTCTGTTTCATTGGCATTGCTGCTCTCTGGTGATAAGCGTATTAGACAGCCATTTTTTTGGAATGCACTGCTTGCCCTGAATAGGGAAAGGAACTGGAAAATATGTCCTCCCAAAATTTTCAGGCTCACCTAAGTCTAGATGAGGCTTGCCCAAGGACTGCAGCTGTCATTCCAGGACTTATTAGGATGAGTACAATAAAAATCTATCCCAAACACAGAAAATTTGAATTGTGTCATGACAAAAAGAGTAGGGGTCCAAGTTGAAAACGGCATTTAATGCATGTATAGTCAGATATGGGAAGGACAATAGTGCAGCCTAAAGTACCCCAGACCTGCTGCTGAAGGACAGACTTCAGAAAAAGCTGTTGCTTAACTCCTTTCTCTGTAGATGACTTCCCGCTTCTGAATGAAGACTCGCAGATGTAAATTTCACCTAGCATAATGGAGAGAGCACAAGGGTCTAGGAGTCACAAGGTAGCTGGTTTTAATCACAGCACTGCCACTTATCTGCTGTATGACGTTGGGTAAGTCACTTCATTCTCTGGGGCCTCAGTTACCTCATCTGCAAAATGGGGATTGAAACTGTGAACCCCTGTATAGCTTGTGCTAAGCTCCAGTGATAATAATAATAATAATGTTGGTATTTGTTAAGCGCTTACTATGTGTAGAGCACTGTTCTAAGCGCTGGGGTAGACACAAGGGAAGCAGGTTGTCCCACGTGGGGCTCACAGTCTTCATCCCCATTTTATAGATGAGGTAACTGAGGCACAGAGAAGTGAAGTGACTTGCCCACAGTCACACAGCTGACAAGTGGCGGAGCCGGGATTCAAACCCATGACCTCTGGCTCCAAAGCCCGGGCTCTTTCCACTGAGCCACGCTGCTTCTCAGTGCTTAATATAGTGCCTGGAACATAGTAAGTGCTTAACAAATACCATCATCATTAGTATTATTTCCCTTAAGCCTTCCAAATCTGCCCATATACTTCAGAAAGTGTCTAAAGACCCTGACAGTTAAAGACGTATGTTTTATGCCACAATAATCAGTACTCCAACATCAAAACTCATGCAATCACAAACATAATCCATTTATTAAATAAGAAGTAGAATCTTGGAAACCCTTAAGATCTAATCTGTAGAATCTTTCCGAATACATCTCTTTATGACATTGAGAATTTAAGGACAGACATATTACTGGTGGTATTTATTTGAGTGCCAGATTGATCAGGTTTAGGCACTGAATGACAGCTGGGCCTTTTACAGTACTATTCTGGTGATGTTTTCAAAGAGAAAACAACTCCTAGGCAATGAATGGTAGTTCTAGAGTGCTTGTTATATGAAGAGCACCATCCTATGCACTTGAGTGGATACCAAAAAGTAGAAACACCGTTGAGAGATCAATTTGACTGCATTATACAGTGAGCTCCATGTAAGAGAGGGACAGTATCTAACCTGATTACCATATATCTTCTCCAGGGTTTAGTATGGCGCTTGGTACAGTACATATTAAGTGCTTTACAAACATAAAAATTATTTCTGCATACCTTATATCTTTCAGTGACTCTTGTGACTGATTTTTATATGAATTAAATCTTTAAGACATCAACTGGTTTGCAAACTAGTAAATTTAATGAAAAGAGTAGAAATCTTCTGGAACTAGAAGGATTCAACTAAAACTAGAGGTTTCAGAAACAATTTTAACCTCAATTACAAGATTCATAATTTTATAATGAATGCTAAAGGTTGGCTTCCTTAGGGACAGAAACGAGACAATACACCAATAATAATATGAATTGACGATGACCCTTAAGAAGAGCACATGGTTTAAAGGTCTCATCTTCTCTTTGAAAATGACAGCCTGCCACATATTTTTCAAAACACACTACAATTTTCTAACTGGTAAACAGTACAAGAATACATGGTCAAATGCCTATGAGATCAGCAATGTAACATTCACCATCATGGAACCTATTTACTGTTGAAGCTAAATGAGAGTATGTATGTTTCAAGAAAATTTAGAAAGGCTTAAATTCAAAGACATATATCAAATGTATTTCATTTTTGCTTTCAATCCTAGAAAAAATATTTTTTGCCAACTAGGTTTATTAATAGCAACTGTGGCCATGAATAATTTTACGGTGGCAACTTCTTTATTTGTTAGTAATAAAAAAGCAACATACTTTAAGGTGAGTCTTTCAAAGTATTTTCCCAAAGAAAACACAACTTATTTCCAGAACTCTAGTCCTTTCTATCCACAAAAAGTCTGTAAATACCATAGTTATATACAGAAATCTTGTTGTAGCCACAGTATAAAATGAAATTCAGAACAGATGAGTAATTTTATTCTTCTGGCAAGATAAAGTTTTATAATACCTTCTCAATAAATTGACATTGAATGATCAACTACATATTTTCATTTTATGAAGGGAGTTTCATTTCAGCTTGATGTGAATCCAGACCTGGCCAATTTATGAATATGGTGGGCACATTCATTCAGAGAAATTTGCTTTTGGCCTTGACTTACTTTTTTTGGAAGAGTAATTTATTGATACATAAAGAAGGAATAAAAAGAAAATCAATTCACTTCATAGAAGAATGTTTTGTGGTGAAAGACCATATTTGTTTCTAAAAAGGAAAAGCATTGAATAGAAAACAATTTTAACTTTCATATTTTAATGAGAACACTGAAGCTGCAATCAATGTGACTCCAAATGGGCATCTGTTCTTAGACACTTTAAACCTCTAGGTGGCCTGTGGATCCCAGCTGGACAGCATTCAACAAGGTAAAAGCAATGTCACATATGCTTTGCCAGGAGAGGCACAACTCAGAAGAATGAAAGCTGAAACTAAAGTGGGTGTGGGTGTCTGGAAAGAATATTGGTTCCCACAGGCAATTTCATCTGAAGAGAAAATCATTTCTATGTGAGGATATAACTTAGGATGTAATTTAAAAATGATAAAAAGGCAAAAATGCTTCATATCTTTCATAAAAGAAGTAACAGTATTTAGGAAAACATCAGGTTCCATTCACAGGACATTGCTATCACTAATATTTTATTTTATCTTTCAAAAAATAACATGACAATAACACGAGAAGCAGCATGACCTAGTAAAAAAAGTACAGGCCTGGGAGTCAGAGGACCAGCATTCTAATCCTGACTTTACCAATTGCTTGCTGGGTGATCTTGAGCAAGTCATTTAACTTCTCTGTGCCTCAGTTTCCTCAGATATAAAGTGGGGATTCCATGCTAGTTCCTCATCCTTAGACTATTAGCGCCATGTCGGACAAGGACTGAGTCCAACCAAGCTCATCAACTTTTCAGCACTTAGAACAATATTAAGCACATAGTAAGTGCTTAACAAATATAACAATAAAATACTGATGATGATGATGATGATAAAAGAAAAAAATTAAGTATTTTTAATCCTTTGATCAGTACAAAGAGAATTTCAGGAAATATCTTCATATGTATAATACTCTATGGAAAAGACTTACACTATCTTATCAGATGCTAGCATGGGAAGGGATGACTTTCCCTGAAACATCTGATAAAGCCCCACAGCAATTAGAATCAGGTAGGCTGGCAAAGCTCTGAAGGTGATGGTATACTAAGCAATGATAATAGGTGGGAATAGAATGTCCAGTGGACACATCCCCACAGATTCTTCCTCAACATATGAAAATACTAGGAAAACCTCTGAGAATTCCAGGGGCATCACCATTACCACCATTCCAAGAAAGGAAGAGAGAGCTGATTGAAGAAACATGGAATCCCTCCTTTTTACATTACTAGTTAGTCCTTTTCTGACAATCATGGCCTTCCAGAATCTCAATGAGGTTTCAGAGTCCATTGATATACAGCATACTTGGACTTTGCTGTAAATGCCATACTGGAGAGGTACCGAGAATAACACCAAGACCTCTAAATGGAGATCTTGGCCTTTACAGCAATATTTGGCATTAGAAGAAGACCTGCTCTATCAAACTTCTAATCTAAAAAGTTATCAAGATGCTAGGGATATTCCACTATGCTTTCACTAGCCCCATCAGAGATGGAGTGGCCTTTTTCTGATCCTTTTTCATATCACTGAAGTAGAGCAGGCCCGCTCCACAGCCATGCTGGAAGATGAGACAAGGAAACTTGAAGCATCTCAGAAGGAATTAAGATTGAGTGTGCTCAAGAAGTATCCAACCAGAGGATGTGCAGATAATGAATCATTCTCAGAATCAGTAAAGCAGCATGGATGGAAAGTTTATCTGTAGAAGCTGAAGGTTTCCAAAGATCAAGGATCCCCATCACCAGTACAGAGCTGAATGCTGTTTAGTCTGTTGGTAACATACTGTCCAGCAAGGTAAGGAGAAAGATGAACAAATTGACTCGGGAGATTAGCAGTGTGATACCAGGAATCAGACTAGATTGGAGAGCTAAAGCACAATTTTTAGTATCCACCCCTCTTTATGGCTGTGACACCTGAGTCTACAACTAACAATGATAATAATGATGATGGTATTTGTTAAGCACTTACTATGTGCCAAGCACTGTTCTAACTAACCTCAGATCTGATTCTCAGGGCAGTTCTCACTTATGAGCAAAACATGACGTGGCATGGCAAAAACAGATCACAATCAATGAGGCCCTGAAATCAAGCCAAAGAGTCAGGTTGTCCTAGGTAAAAGGTTCGATTCCAAACTTGCCTGCTGTGTGACCTCGGGCAAATAACATAACCCCTGTGTCCCTGTTTCTTCATCTCTAGAATAGGGATTCAATTTGCTCTCCCAAGCTCTACATACTGTAAGCACTCACATTCCACTGTTGGATTGATTAAATGAGTCAAAGAGCAAGATATACTTCCTTGCCTTGCACCACTCTGTCGCAAATAGCACTGATGTCTCACCAAGAAACTAACTGAATGTACCGAATTTCATAAGATTTTTAGGTAAGATAGTCTACTGCCAGCGGGATGTGGGCTTGACTTGTTTTTCCAGTAGTGATGATAGGTTATGTGTGAGCCTGGTTTCTGGGTAGCCGGCAACATACACTGCAAGATGGCTGGAGAGATCAGAAGTCTGTCTGTGATCATCTAACAGACTTTCCTCATGAGACCTTTCAGAGCCAGCCCCGCTGGGTCCTCACCGGTTTCCTAAACCATTCTTTGAGTGTGCCAGTGTGCTGGTACGCATGCCAGAGTGCCTGGTACGTGTGCCAGCTGGCCTTCGGGGTGTGGATTATTTTCACTGGATGATTGGTATCAGTGGAAGCTAGCAATTAGAAATAGAAAAAGCAAAAACAAAATCAAAGGAAAAAGCCCTCCAAAAACAATAACCAGGCAAGCATATGGAAAATGTAATTTCATACAGAAGCCAGCAAGCATTTTTAATTGTGCTTGGGAAATGGTAAGTAAATTCTCTAGGTTACTGGGGATCTTCTTCCGGGTGATATTTTGGGAAAGTGGAGATGATGATTTGTTTGAGTGGGGACTGGAAACTAGCCTTCAAAGTGGGGATAAATGGAGTTAAAATAGAACAACTCCAGGATCACAGAGGAGTCTAACTCAGCTGATGCGCTAATATAAAAGAGTGTAGGGATTGGCCCTTCAATTTTCACAAAATAGTCAGTGATCAGTACCGTGAGCACTAATCATCAACATTATTAGCGGATAGTGCATGGGCCTGGAAGTCAGAAGGTCCTAGGTTCTAATCCTGGCTCTGCCACATGTCTTCTGTGTGACATTTGGCAAGTCACTTCACTTCTCTGGGCCTCGGTTACCTTATCTGTAAAATGAGGATTAAGATTTTGAGCCCCATTTGGGACAGGGACTGTGTCCAACCTGATTAACTTGTATCTACCCCAGTACTTAGAACCGTGCTTGACACCTAGTAAGTGCTTAACAAGTACCACTATTATTATTATTATTATCAGTGTCAGCATTCAACCCCATGGTTAGGGGTTGGTGAAGAGCATGCCAAGGGCAAGCTATTAGTAATGGTTGTCTTCTTCAGACTGTTAGTCTACAGCACTTTTCTGGTCCTGGAAAGTGACTCATAATCAAAGAATAATTATCGAATCTTAACTCAAGAAGGCACCTGGAAGTGTCAATTTGTCTAGCACCCAACCTCTAGGCAGGTGAATAACTGGACCACTAGAACAGATGGCTGTCTTTTCTTTTCAAAAAAGGCATGCAGGGCTTGGGACTCTCCACTCTGTTCCTTGGCAAGAGTAATGACACACGGATAATATTCACAATATAGAGAGCATAGTACTAAGCTTTCAGGCACAATCTAGAGAAAAGGTGGGTAAGAAACTCCCAAGAAAAAAATAACAGGGCAAATTCAGTAACAACTATTCAATAAAACCAGTAACCCCATATCCCCCATTAGTCAAGAACTTCTTCCTCATAACCAATTGAAAAGTTTCCTGCTTTAAAATTGCTTTGTGGGCATATTCTTCTAAAGCATAGTGACTGACAGCTCCTCTCTAATTCAAACTGTTTCAATGATGCATGTTTTTTGTTGTTTTGGAAGAATTCCCAACCATATTCTAACACCACTTTTCAGTTGCCTTTGGTTTTCCTCAAGCCTGCTTGTCTACAATAGATTGAGCAAATGCAAATTTAATACACAGTGGTTTCACTGAATTAGAGAAGAAAGGTTTAGAGATGTCCCTCCCCCACAACCCCAACACAGCTCGCCATATTACACTAAACTTAATTACTCTAGGATCTTAATAAGATTCTCAGGGCAAACAGTAGTAGATTCTTGAAGCTCCAGGGCTTCTGATCCGTCAAGTGTTTTTACAAGGTTACAGCCCCATTTAGAGGCCTTGACTTTGTTTTCTTCTCTTTGCTTAGTTCTGACAAGTAGCAAAGATCATGAGAACTGGGCCTCACTGTGGTCTGGAGCCACATGGCAATTCTGGGAATTCATGTATAATGATGTGCTTCAGTAGTCAATCCAGTCTTCAAAGAGTACCCTGGGTAGACTGTTGTCAGCAGTGAAAAGCAGTGCGATCCCACAATCATTTCCTTAACCATTTCTTCCTGAAAATGGATATTATGGTTGGCATCTTAAAATCCAGTGGTATTCCCTATCAGCTATGTTGAGGACGAGCCTTGAAAGATTGAGCCATGCTGCCCTCTTATAACTGTAGATTTAAAAGTGTTGCTATCATTCATGTCCCACACTGAACACTGGAAACAAGGCCATGGTTTCACAAGTTGGCACGTAAACAGTTTTCATTTTTAATAATAATAATTGTGATTTTTTTTCAGGCACCTACTATGTCAAACACTGTGCTAACTGCTAGGGTAGATATAATAGAAAGAGATCAGATACAATTTCTGCCCCACATGGGATGTACATTCTAAGGAGGAAGGAGAATCCACTTTATAGATGAGGAAACACCTGGGGCGCAGAGAAGTTTGGTGACTTGACCAAGGTCACAAGGCAGAGCAGATGGAGCACAAGGCAACAGGGTTGTCCTACTCAGTGAGTTGAAGTGTGTTAAGGTGAATGTGGAAGTATCATTACAGCCCCTTTGAGATTTCCTCAAAGAGAGGAAAGATGAAGCCTTCTTCACCCTCCAGAGTGACTAGAATAAAGACTCAGAATTCAGAGAAAAAGTCCTTTAAAATTCATACACTTAGGCCATCTGCAATACTTTGAACCAGGGTTTATGAAAAACTTCCTAAAACGATTTCAATACAATGCGACTGGTCACCCCAAATAAAAATACTTGAAGCAGAAAGTCCTAATGAAGGCAGCATATCCGCCGGAAAAAGCCTGGGGCCTAGGAGTCTAAGGACCTGCATTCTGATCCTAACTCTACCACCACTGGCTGCTGTGACCTTGGGCAAGTCACTTCACTTCTCATCTGTATAAGGGTAGTAAATATCTGTTCTCCCTCTCCTCGAGACTGCTGGCCTGTCTGGGACAGGGATTACGTTCATCCTAAGTAGTATCAAACCTAGTCCTCAGTGAAGTTGGAACATAGTAAGTACTTACTGCTATTATTAACATCATCATCATCTTTTTTTTTATTGTTCAAGGGTCTTTGATTACCTACACCACCAACTACTTTTTGCTGCTATTCTCAATGATGGTTTCATCAAATGAACATTTATCTAGATCCCTCAGTCACTCCCAGCACTGTCCTCCCTGCATAATTAGTTAATAGAACCAAAAGCTTTGCTTTAATTTGGGTATAATGCATAGATTCCAATGGAAGTATATTCAAGAGTAGACGATGTTAAATCTGACCTCTTTTCTACATCACGCCTCTGATGCGGAATTCTCTCCCTCTTCATAGCCAACAGACAATTACTCTCTCCACCCTCAAACTCTAAATGAAGGCACATCTCCTCCAAGATGCCTTCCCTGACTAAGCCCTCCTTTCCTCTTCTCCAACTCCCTTCTGCTCCAATTTGATTTGCTTCTTTTAGTCATCCCCCCTCCTAGCCCCACAGCACTTATGTACTTATTTCTATTAATGCCTGTCTTCCCCTACAGACTATAAATTCACCTTGGGTGGGGAATGTGTCTGTTATATTGTTATACTGTTCTCTCCCCAAGTGCTTAGTACAGTGTTGTTCACACACACAGTAAGGGTTCAATAAATATGACTGATTGACTGACTGACCGGGTTAAGAGTGGAGTACATTCTTGAGAGATGCTGCAAGGAAATCTGATTACTAGCAAGATCCATAAAGAAACTCTACCGGAGGCGGTCACTGATGGCGGAGAACATGAAGGAGGAGTCAAGATAAATTTAGTAGAACCAAAAATTTAGTTTTAATTTGGGTACAATGCAGAGATTCTAATGGAAGTATATTCATTCTAGTAAGAGTTACCAGATGCCTAGAAATAGCTGGGGCCCCTAATAAAGATGATGGAATGTGGGGATTCTCTAAGGAACTGGCTGAGTGCCCTCAGAAAGAAATCAATCCCATTCATTATTTACTGCAGCATAATTATTTATGGAGTAATATCAGTATTCTTGCTGTATCTAACACCAGGAAGAAACACTACTTACTAAATTCAAGAAATTTAGCCCCAAAGTTAAAAAAAGAAATCATTTTTTGGTTATGTAATCTTTTTATTTTTTTCTTGATCTTCACACATGGTCCTTTGAAAAACAAATTCCAACTTTAATAATAGAAATATGTTGCATTTGAAGAATTTTCTTTTCCCTTTTCATTTCCATTATAGAGGTTTAATCATTGTGCGTGAATATGGCGATAAGACCAATATGTGATTGTAATTTGTGAACTGCTGCATTTGTGAGAGTACCTAGAATTGTTTTCATTTTTCCCTTTTGGTATCACAATCCTTGTGAAACCTTTATTCCAAGACCATCACCATATTTCTGATTGCTGTCCACCAGGTTAACCTGTGCTCTACTACAGTATCCCAGTTTTCCACTGCTGTCTCACACTTTTTGCAGTTTTTCTTCATTGGTGCTTTAAATCATTTCTTCTCTCTGTAGTTATGTTCTCCCCATTTTGACTCACCATGGGGTAACTGTAACCTGGGGTCCACTAGCTTCTGTATCTTGCACACTAAGGATGCAATATGAGGAACATTGCTTTGTCGCTGATGGGCTAACTACATTCTGGGACTTAATTGTTTAAGTTCTTGTCTAGTCACTTGATGTGTGGTGTGGTGATAGTGTTGGTGAAGCTGTTTTTAGTATGGAGTATGAAATTTATGGTCAGTGCAAATCTCATAGAGAAGACTAGATATATTACCCTGTATATCTTCATTTTTATCCTAATTTTGGTGGCATACTGCACCACCCACAATCTTAATAATAGTAATGGTATTTATTAAGTGCTATGTGTCAAAAAATGCTCTAAGCACTGTGGTAGATACAAACTAAGCAGGTTAGACAGTCCCAATCCCACATGAGGTTCACAGTCTTAAATCTTCATTTTACAGATAAGTGAGGCCCAGAGAAGTGAAGTGACTTGCCCAAGGTCATACGGTAGACAGGTGGCAGTAGGGTAGACAGGTGGCAGTTATATCGCCAAGATCCGCCCTTTCCTCTCCACCCAAACGGCTACCTTACTGTTACGGGCTCTCGTTATATCCCGGCTAGACTACTGTGTCAGCCTTCTCTCTGACCTCCCTTCCTCCTCTCTCGCCCCGCTCCGGTCTATGCTTCACTCCACTGCCCGGCTCATCTTCCTGCAGAAACGATCTGGGCATGTCACTCCCCTTCTTAAACAACTCCAGTGGTTGCCTATCGACCTCCGCTCCAAACAAAAACTCCTCACTCTAGGCTTCAAGGCTCTCCATCACCTTGCCCCTTCCTACCTCTCCTCCCTTCTCTCTTTCTACCGCCCACCCCGCACACTCCGCTCCTCCGCCGCCCACCTCCTCACCGTCCCTCGGTCTCTCCTATCCCGCCGTCGACCCCTGGGCCACGTCCTCCCATGGTCCTGGAACGCCCTCCCTCCTCACCTCCGCCAAACTGATTCTCTTTCCCTCTTCAAAACCCTACTTAAAACTCACCTCCTCCAAGAGGCCTTCCCAGACTGAACTCCTCTTCCCCCTCTACTCCTTCTGCCATCCCCCCTTTACCTCTCCGCAGCTAAACCCTCATTTTCCCCTTTTCCCTCTGCTCCTCCACCTCTCCCTTCCCATCCCCACAGCACTGTACTCGTCCGCTCAACTGTATATATTTTCGTTACCCTATTTATTTTGTTAATGAATTGTACATCACCTCGATTCTATTTAGTTGCCATTGTTTTTACGAGATGTTCTTCCCCTTGACTCTGTTTATTGCCATTGTTCTTGTCTGTCCGTCTCCCCCGATTAGACTGTAAGCCCGTCAAACAGCAGGGACTGTCTCTATCTGTTGCCGACTTGTTCATCCCAAGCGCCTAGTACAGTGCTCTGCACATAGTAAGCGCTCGATAAATACTATTGAATGAATGAATGAAAGTGGCAGAACGGGGATTAGAACCCATGACCTTATGACTCCCAGGCCCGTGCTCTATCCACTATATGCCATGCTACTTCCAAAGTACCCTTTAGCCTTTTTATTCAGTTTTCTATTTCCTGGTATACCTTTGTATTCAGTAATAGCACTCAACTTTTGTGTTGCTGGGTTGTGTGTAGGATTTCCTGGGAGCAGGCTGATACATAATGTGGGTTTAGTTTGGAATCATTGCTTGCCTGAAGTGTTCTTGCTGTTTCTGAGAAGCAGTTCATAATCATCTGCATGTTTTCTTGAATTGTGCTTCCATAACAGAGTTATCAGAACAAAGGCGTTCTGGTATACCTAATTTCAAGGCAACCGCCATGTTAGAGTAGAGTCATTGCAGGGTCTAGACAAACTTCTCAGGAGACCCAAAATTTTCCAGTAGTCTCCGAAGCCAAAACATGCTTGCATAAAGTGTACAAACACTGTCTAGCCCCTGCTACTATGGGCCAGGATCAAAATACTGATGTACTTCTCGGAACAAATTAAGCCTTTGCTAGAGTCTGGACCTACTGATGGTTTAACTGCTAATAATAATAATAGTAATGATAATAGATATTTGTTGTATCTTTTGTGTGTGTCAAGCAAGTATTGTAGTCAATACAAGATAATCAGATGAGATGTGGTCCTTGTCTCACAGCCTAACGGGGAGGGAAAAGAGACTTTTTAATCCCCATTGAACAGATAAGGAAACTGAGGCACAGAGAAGTTGAGTGATTAGCCCAAGGATAGAAAACAGGAAAGTGATGGAGCCAAGACTAGAAATTGTGTCTCCGGACTGTCAGTCCTGTGCTTTTTCCACTAGACCTTATTGTTATTTAAGGTTTATGTAAATAGGTACTTGTCCATCATGCCTCTTAGAGGTGGGGTGTGATGAGCAGTGTTTCAAAGCCAGTGGACCAGACTACATACCAGGATTAAATAACTTGTCATCTGCCTGGTTTATTCTCCATTTACACTCACTCCCTCAGTGAACTCATCCGCTCTCGCGGCTTTGACTACCATCTCTACGCAGATGACACGCAGATCTACATCTCTGCCCCTGTCCTCTCCCCCTCCCTTCAGGCTCGCATCTCCTCCTGCCTCCAGGAGGTCTCCACCTGGATGTCGGCCCGCCACCTAAAACTCAACATGAGCAAGACTGAGCTCCTCATCTTCCCTCCCAAACCCGGTCCTCTCCCAGACTTCTCTATCACCGTGGATGGCACGACCATCCATTCTGTCTCTCAGGCCCGCAATCTCGGTGTCATCCTTGACTCGTCCCTCTCGTTCACCCCACACATCCTATCCGTTACCGAGACCTGCCGGTTTCACCTCTACAATATCGCCAAGATCCGCCCTTTCCTCTCCACCCAAACGGCTACCTTACTATTACGGGCTCTCGTTATATCCCGGCTAGACTACTGTGTCAGCCTTCTCTCTGACCTCCCTTCCTCCTCTCTCGCCCCGCTCCGGTCTATTCTTCACTCCGCTGCCCGGCTCATCTTCCTGCAGAAACGATCTGGGCATGTCACTCCCCTTCTTAAACAACTCCAGTGGTTGCCTATCGACCTCCGCTCCAAACAAAAACTCCTCACTCTAGGCTTCAAGGCTCTCCATCACCTTGCCCCTTCCTACCTCTCCTCCCTTCTCTCTTTCTACCGCCCACCCCGCACACTCCGCTCCTCTGCCACCCACCTCCTCACCGTCCCTCGGTCTCTCCTATCCCGCCGTCGACCCCTGGGTCACGTCCTCCCGCGGTCCTGGAACGCCCTCCCTCCTCATCTCCGCCAAACTGATTCTCTTTCCCTCTTCAAAACCTTACTTAAAAATCACCTCCTCCAAGAGGCGTTCCCAGACTGAGCTCCTCTTCCCCCTCTACTCCCTCTGCCACCCCCCCTTTACCTCTCCGCAGCTAAACCCTCTTTTTCCCCATTTCCCTCTGCTCCTCCACCTCTCCCTTCCCATCCCCACAGCACTGTACTTGTCCGCTCAACTGTATATATTTTTGTTACCCTATTTATTTTGTTAATGAATTGTACATCGCCTTGATTCTATTTAGTTGCCATTGTTTTTACGAGATGTTCTTCCCCTTGACGCTGTTTAGTGCCATTGTTCTTGTCCGTCCGTCTCCCCCGATTAGACTGTAAGCCCGTCAAACGGCAGGGACTGTCTCTATCTGTTGCCGACTTGTTCATCCCAAGCGCTTAGTACAGTGCTCTGCAGATAGTAAGCGCTCAATAAATACTATTGAATATTAGGGAGCACATCTCTGACTAGCATCTTGCCAGCAAAGAAGACCAGTGAGATCCCAGGAAGTTTTTATCAGTGCTGTCCCCTTTCAACTTGAAATTCATCCTTTTTTTCATTCCATATATGGTTTAGATGGATGATAGTTCTTTCTGCCAAAACTATTGTACTTTCTTCTCCTCTAACATATTTTTTTTTTTTTTACAGTTCACTAGGGAACTCAGGACTCCTGAGTTGCTGAAAACAGAATTTCCCAAATTGTCAGCTTAGCTCTCAAGAATGAGAGATGGACAAAGACCATTCCTAGTAGCCTATATTTCAACTACTTCTCCCAGAATAAAAAAAAAAAAGAAAAGAAAAATATGTCAACTTTCTTATTTTTTTGAAAGCAGAACTAATTTGGTATGGTTGACATTTTCTGGCACCAATTTTGATTAGTAAAGATCCAGCTAGACCCTATACTGTGTTTATGCCCAATCAAGTAAGCGGAAGCCCCTAAACCTAATCTATTTAACCTTTTAGTTCCCATAGAATTGCATCAGAGATAGGTAGGGTAACATATATCATAAATGTTACTTTTTGAAATGTAAGATTTTGGAATTTGAGAGGGAGCTCTATCTCAAATTATCATGAGTGAACTTTGATTGCTTTGAATAAAATCCTTATGCTTAAAATATGTAAGATGAGAAAGAAAGCTGGAAAATAAGAACAAAAAGTGTTAAATACGTGGGTGACCAATGAACCATGGTATCTGTAACTGTTATTCCATATTCTGTGTTTCCATCTGCTACACCAAATAGATCTGGATATCTATTTTGAAAAAGGTGTGATTTGGGCCCATAGTTCAACATTGTTATAATTTATATTTCATACACTGTGTTCCAGGAGATTGTTCCATCCCGTTTCACTCTAGTGGAATGTATCAAGATCAAGAGGTGATCAGCTCAAGACATAAGCAGTGGATTGTACTTTTACATCTTACTTTTAAAGGGAAAACAAGGCATCTCTTATTTTAAAACTTCCAGTTGTTATTTGTTCTCTTTACACAGTTCCAAAAGTAAAACATAGCAAATACAAGTGCCTAACCATTCAGTTCAGCTCAACCCTTAATACCTAAATTAGCACCCAGACCCCCTTACATTTCCTAAACCACTAGCCTTTAGATCAAATATTAACTGCACTCTCTACATAGGACACTTTCTCTTAGAAATGCTAACACAACAAAATGGCTTACTGGGCTCAAAAAGGATAGTCAATTAATCTACTGGTGATCAATGGTATTTATTGCACTTACTGTGTCCAGTGAACTATTCTTGGGATAGTACAATACAACAGACTTGGTATACATGTCCCTGTCCACAAAGAAATTAAATTTTAGACTAAAAAAAGTATCTATGAATATATGTGTATGCATATATACTTAGTATTTGTATATATTTTTATTACCCTATTTATTTTGTTAATGAGATGTACATCACTTTGATTCTATTTATTGCTATTGTTTTAATGAGATGTACATCCCCTTGATTCTATTTATTGCTATTGTTTTTTGTCTGTCTTTCTCCCCCAATTAGACTGTAAGCCCATCAATGGGCAGGGACTGTTTCTATCTGTTGCCGATTTGTACATTCCAAGCGCTTAGTACAGTGCTCTGCACATAGTAAGTGCTCAATAAATACTATTGTACAGCTGAAATAATTTCTAAAGGAAGCCCCTCAGACAGCCATGTTACTATGGGCACGTAGTGGAACATGAAATTATGGTCTGAGCCTGTATCTCCTATCCGCTCTCCCCTTCCTCAGCCTGTAACTGTCAGACAGGGAAGGCAAAGCCCCAGAAATGCTCCATTCTTCCTTTCCGCCTTTCTTTTCCCCACCTGAAACAGTCCTCCCTAATGGAAGCATGGACCCACAGGGCTGGTGAGGCTGTATATATTTCCTTGCTTCTTCCCACCACCATCCTATGCCATGAGAATTGAGTTACTTTTCAGCACTGTATTTGAGTAGGTATTTTAATGTTCGAGGTTCACAGATTCTCCCTGGGGATATAATCAATGGACAATCAATGGTATTTACTGAGATCTTATTATGTTCAGGGCTCTGCTAAGCATTTGGGAGAGCACGATACAAAACAACTAGACACATTTCCTGTCCATAGCGAGCTTAGAGTCTAGAGGGGAGTTTACAGTCTAAAAGGGAGAATATAACATCACCAGGGCCATTTCTAAATGCAGGATCTGACGCTTTCAGAAATTACATAATCGGCCAATTGTTATGTCTTCAGTGAACCAGAACCATCAGCATGGCCTAGTGGAAAGGGCCCAGGGGAGAGTATCTGGAGACCTATTTTCTAATCCTGGCTCTGGCACTTGCCTAAATTGTGACCTTGTGCAAGTCCCTTTACTTCTCTTGACCTTGGTTTACTCATCTGTAAAATGGGGATTCACTAATCATAATTAACTAATCTGTAAAATGTTAGCTTGCTGTGTGCCAGGCACTATACTAACCACTGGGGTGGGTACAAGCAAATCAGGTTGGACACAGTCCCTGCCCCACGTGGGGCTCAGAGTCTCAATCCCCATTTTACAGATAAGGTAACTGAGTCCCAGAGAAGTGAATTGATTTGCCCAAGGTTGCACAGCAGACAAGTGGCGGAGCTAGGATTAGACTCCATGACCTAATGACTCCCAGACTCGTACTCTATCCTCTATGCCATGCTACTTCTGTAAAAAGTTCACTACTGCTTCTGTAAAAAGTCCGTTTTACAGGTGAAGAAACTGAGGCCCAGAAGTATGAGTGACTTGACTAAGATTCCACAGTGATGGAGCTGGAATTAGAACCCAATTTTGTGACTTCCAGGTCCAAGCTCTTTCCACTAGGGAATACTGCTTAAACAATTTAATGCAATACAAAATTTGAGAGTCCTTTCTATGCATAGGGAACTCAACCTACCTGGATAATTTGTTCCAGCTATTGCTCCAGATCCCTAGAGCATTTAACTTCAGAATTAACTTCTTCAGTTATCTGCCACATTTTACTAAGCACTAGGTATATAAACTAATCAGATTGGTTATAGTCTTAGTCCCCACTTTATAATGGTGGTATTTGTTAAGCGCTTACTATGTGCAAAGCACTGTTCTAAGCGCTGGGGGGATACAGGGTGATCAGATTGTCCCACATGCGGCTCACAGTTTAAATCCCCATTTTACAGATGAGGTAACTGAGGTACAGAGAAGTTAAGTGACTTGCCCAAAGTCACACAGCTGGCAAGCCACAGAGCCGGGATTAGAACCCATGACCTCTGACTCCCAAGCCCAGGCTCTTTCTATTGCGCCACGCTGCTTCTGTGGAACTTGAGGTGCAGAGAAATAATAATAATAATAATAATGTTGGTATTTGTTAAGTGCTCACTATGTGCAGAGCACTGTTCTAAGCGCTGAGGGAGATACAGGGTAATCAGATTGTCCCACATGAGGCTCACAGTCTTCATCCCCATTTTACAGATGAGGGAACTGAGGCACAGAGAAGTTAAGTGACTTGCCCACAATCACACTGCTGACAAGTGGCAGAGCTAGGATTTGAACCCATGACCTCTGACTCCCAAGCCCAGGCTCTTTCCACTGAGCCATGATTTGCCCAAAGCCACACAGCAAACAATGGCAGAGCTTAGAACCCAATAGGGCGCTGTGATAGCATTGGACTTGAAATCCAATGGGGTCAGCCCACACAGGTTAGAACCCTGCTCACAGCAATGGGACCAACTATTTTCTAGTGGATAGAGCACGGGCTTGGGAGTCAGGAGGACCTGGTTCTAATCCCAGCTCTGCCACTTGTGTGCTGTGTGACCTTAGGTATGTCACAACTTATCTGGGACTCAGGTACCTCATCTGTAAAATGGGGAATAAGACTGTGAACCCCATGTGGGGCATGGACTGTGTGCAACTTCAATACCTTGTGTCTACCCCAGCAGTTAGAACCGTGTCTGGCTAGTAAGTGCTTAACAAATACTGCAAAAAAAAAAAAAAAAAAAAAAAAAGGTCCTTCTGATATTCAGGCCCATGGTCTATCCACTGGACTATGCCATTTCTCATTTTCATTTTTCTTATTTTCATTATTGAGACTGTTAAATAGCATGGCTTATTTAAGTACTTTGTGTATTTCCTCTGTCAGGATTTTCAAAACACTTGCAACTGTTTATGTCAGGATATAAACATACGAATCTCCTTGTCCATCCCTGAAACATGCAAACTACCTAACCACATGAAGCAGTGTAATTTAGAACATGAATAATTGTATGAAATTGCAGAGAGAGTTAAGTAGGCAGAAGGCAATTACAAACTTACAGTTTGTCCAGGATACCAATTTTTTTAAAAATCCTCTAGTTGGTGGAGAAGATTACCAGGGTTTACATAGAATGCAATGCTATTTTTCAAATAATAGCTATGAGCACAGTGGGGGGCAAGAACTCATTATTCAATTGGTAGCAATAATAATAATGATAGTATTTCTTAAATGCTTACTCTGTGCCAGCATTGTTCTAAGCACCAGGGTAGATACAAGATAATTGGGTTGAACATAGTCCCTGTCCCACATAGGGCTCACAGTCTTAAACCCCATTTTACTGATGAGGTAACTGGAGTAGAGATAAGTTAAGCAACTTACCCAAGGTCACATAGCAGAGAAGTGGTGGAGGCAGTATTAGAACTCAGGTCTTTCTGACTCCCAGGCCCATGCTCTGTCCACTAAGCCACACTGCTTCTCTGTAGTATTGATTGGGCACATATTATGAGCATTTTATGAGCATAAACGTGTTGACCAACTTTGTCGTATTGTACTGTTCCACCTGCTTAGTACTTAGTAAGTGCTCAATAAATATGATTCCTTGATTTATGCAGACAAGGTCCCTGCCTTCAAGAAGCTGATAAGCATACAAATAAAGACTACATATACTATGTAATTAGATGAAAAACATAATTGCACCTGAGAATGGCAAAAAGTGAACAAAGAAAAAAAGAAAAGAAAATAATAAGACAAGGAACAAATAAATACATTCACAGAACTGCAAGGGAGGTTGATGCAATGACATGGTCAAATGGTGCAGGGAATGACTTGGGAATCCTTTTTGAGAAAAGCGCTTTTTTATCCCCTTTCAAGGACTTGTACTCCTTCCCTCCCTCAGCAACACAGCAGTTACATACCTACTGGTAATTTATTTATATCAATATAACAATATATATCAATATATAAAAATATCTATATTTAACAATAAATACAATTGATTCTAGAAGAGTAATAATAACAATTTGTTTTATTATGGTATTTGTTAAGCACTTACTATGTGTCAAACGCTGTTATAAGCGCTGGGGTAGGTACAAGTTAATAAGACTGGGCACCTATCCTATCCTTCATGGGGCTCACAGTAGTGGAGAAGCAGCATGGCTTAGTAGAAAGAGCCTGGGCTTGTGAGTCAGAGGTCATGAGTTCTAATCCCGGCTCCACCCCTTGTCAGCTGTGTGACCTTGGGCAAGTCACTTAACTTCTCTGTGCCTCAGTTACCTTATCTGTAAAATGGGGATGAAGACTGTGTGCCCTGCGT
This sequence comes from Ornithorhynchus anatinus, assembly GCF_004115215.2. Classification (NCBI taxonomy): domain Eukaryota; kingdom Metazoa; phylum Chordata; class Mammalia; order Monotremata; family Ornithorhynchidae; genus Ornithorhynchus; species Ornithorhynchus anatinus. Next base: position 18,518,669 of record NC_041737.1, read on the forward strand.
GAGACAACATGATGACCTTGAATCTACCCCAGTGCTTAGTAGAAGAGTGCTTGGCACACAGTAAGCACTTAAGAAATACCACCGTTATTATAATTATTAAGATGGACAGCAAGAAACCTGGGGCCCAGAGAAGTTAAGTGACTTGCCCAAGGACACACAACATGCACTTGGCAGTGCCAGGATTAGAAATCAGAACCTCTGATTCCAGGGCCCATGCTTTGTAAAGTGGAAAGCACTGTACTAAATATTAGGGTTGATACAAGATAATCTGGTCAGTCACAGTCCCTTTCCCACATGGAGTTCACCATCTAAATAGGAGGGGCAACTAGTATTGTATGCCCACTTCACAGATGATGAAACTGGGACCCAGAGAAATGAAATGACTTCTCCAAGGTCACACAGCAGGCAACTGGCAGAGTTGGTATTAGAATCCTGCAACCCCTGACTCCCAGACTCGTACTGCTTCCAGCAGACTCCTTGCTCCCTCAGAAGGCTTTGAAGAGCAGATGTGAGGAACTGTCTTTCCATTTCTTTCATTTTCCCAGCCTGGCTTGCATACTGAAAAGGACAGGTAATGCCAATCCATCAGAAACATCACTGAGCACCGAGAACACAAGTGCATGTTTTAAATATCATAAAGCAGTTAATCTTTTACATCAAACCTATGGACACCTGCTAGCCTTAAAATAGATTATTATGCCTTCCTGATATAAAAGATCTCATTGAAAAAGGACAAGCAGGATTCATGGCTGGCCCCTTTTTTATTATAAATCACCTGAAACTTCCAACTTATCCCTTTGCTCTGCTACAGCCTGGTGAACAAGATTTAAGACTAAGACCCAAGTCCTTCTTCTGCTAGGATCAAATTACCATTGCTCTTCCTCCCAGTCAAAGCTATTAAGATATCCCCTTCATGTTGGGATTGTTTTCCCCAGCAAAATGTCAAGTGGATACATTAATTGATCTTTTGCCACTTTGTTAGCCTCAATTAAAAATTTAGACCACTGCAATTTATTATAGTAAATAGATTTTTCAATCCAGGCAGTGGGAACCTCAGACTATCTCCCTTTCATTTAAATGAGTCTGATTCTAAGCAATATGTTGGAGAGACTGTTTCAACACAGTTGTTACCATGGAAATATCATTGCGCTTGCAATTCTCGTATTTGCTGTTTTAACTTACAATTTACAAAAAATGCCAGTCTTTGCTTCATTGGCAGGTTAACAACTGAGGACTACTCAACTCTAATTAAAGTGAACATGGTCTGCCAAATGGTCAGGAGAAGAGGTTTCAGAGCCTAGTTGGCTCTGCATCGTTTACTATACATGTATCACTATTTATTGAGCGCTAACTATAGCAGAGCACTGTACTTTACTCTAGGAGGGTGCAGTGTGAATAGAAGGTACAATCCCTGTTCTTAAGGTACTTGTTGGCTCTTGGAAATGCAGGTTAATACACAGTGGATGTACACAACAGGAACAGGAAAAAATGTATAGATGCAACTGTTAGGATTGGAGGAGCATGGGATGGTTGGGAGTTTTGTTTTTTGTTTTTTTATCTTGCTATGGTTGCTCGTCTCAAATGAAAAAAATGGTTCTACCCTATTCTCCACATAGATGCTCCTCTTCAGGAAATATTTTTGCATCTTTAGCTTGTCAATACCTAAAAGTAAAAGGAAATCCCTCAGGCAACCCAGTAATGAATGGCAAAATCATAAGTGACTTTACCTTGGATCCAGAATTTAGACAAAAGAAACTTCTCTAGATTTTACAAAGCAAGAAAATTACACAGCAGGAGAACAAACCTCTACTGAGAATCGTTCACTTGGGTGGTTGCCCTGAATTGCGGTTGCACAGTTACTAAAGAGAAAAAACATTATTTTCAGCTAGATACCTTCTCCTTATTCCCATTTTGCCTCCTTCTGAACTGAAGCAGAATTTATCTTGTGGGATGCAGATATGCTCAGCCCCAAATATCTCACTGTGATTCCTTTCCTTTTTTTAATGCAAAGGAGGAAAACACCAGTTCAATTTGATAACAGTGAGATGTTGCCAAAAAAAAAAAAGACAGTAAAATTGTGTCAAACTTAAAATGCAGAAATTAAGCAAATCACAGGCAAGGTCAGCTAACCCTGCTCAGACACTTCATAATCTCTCTGAAACAGGGAATTTATTTCAAACATGCACATGTCACAGAGAGATTTTAGAAGTACTGCAGTTAGAATATATCAAGCTCTTTAAGAATTATGCTTTAATGACAAATTATAGATTTTAAATTTCTCGAGGTTAGGGACTGTGCCTTCTTCTGAACTCTACTGTCCTGCGTGCTTAGTACCGTGCTCTGCCCAGGAGGTGAATGGCAAATACTATTAATTGATGGGATTTGTTTTTGAAATGAATGCTCAGACATAAAGGTAGCACAGCTAAAGGGAGAATTTGAACAACTCCAGGATGTGATCAAAGAAAGACAGTAATCAGAGGCAGAACAATCAAAGCTATATTAGGAAATGACATTTAGGCAATGAGAGTATGTTAAAAGAGTTGAATTGTGTCTACTCCTACCAATAGCAGTTCAGAACTCATCAACTCCTGTCTCCAAACCCAACTTTACTGCGGAATGTTTAATCCTATTGCCCTCTCTTATTCTACTGCCACTTTCAGCCAGTAGACAATTGCAGGTTCCTTCCCCGCAGGTTTTAAAAGAAAAAGTACAGAAATTATTTGCAGGAGCTGTGACTTCTTTGAGTGAAATTGCTGAAGCAGATTTCTGTGGAAATTAGCCTGATAGCCCACTGTCTTCCCTGGTAGTCAGAATCCTTTCAGGTGGACTGTATAGCTAACCTTAAAAGTACTGCATTGTGGCTTCAGGCTGAAATGCAGTGACTCAGTCAGGATCTCCACAGCACATTAACTATAGGATAAGTGCAGAGAATAAAGAAGCATTGTTCCCAATGGATAGAATATGGGCCTAGTAGTCAGAAGGACCTGGTTTCTAATCTCAGCACTACCACTTGTCAGCTCTTTGACCTTGGCAAGTCACTTCACTTCTCTGTTCCTCAGTCACCACATCTGTAAAATGGGGATTAAGACAGTGAGCCCCACATGGGAAAGGGGATAAGCCTTACCCAATTTGCTTGTTTGCATCCACTCCAGCACATAGAATAATGCCTGGCACATAGTAAATGCTTCACAAATATCACAATTGTTATTATCATTGTAATTGTTACTATTATTATTTTTCTTAAGACCCCCAGCACTGTTTCCACACACATCACTAAAGTATTGAATATCTGAATCTTACCTTAATGGTTGGTTTTAAGACCTACAAGTTAAATTTATCCCCTCTCAGAGTTGCACCTGAAGAGTTTCCAGGGGCCTACCAGGTTTGACTATGGGAGGAAGAGTCAAGCAGACACATACCCATTCCATAACTAGCTTGGGCAGTGGCAAGCGAGTGGAAAGCAATCTGCTACAAGTCAAAGTTCACCTGTGCTGGGCAGCAGTGGCATGAGAGAAAGTCTAGGATGGAGACTCAGGTTTACTGCTTGGAAGGAGGCAATGGTAAACCACTTCTGTATTTTTACCAGGAAAACTCTATGGATACACTACCAGAAGATTGCAGATGGAGGTGGAGCATTCTGGGTGTCCATGGCATCACTATGGGTTGGAGATGACTGGACCGCACAAGACAAGCTAGATTTATAATTTGATCAGTTATTCTGCTGTATGATCGCTCGATGGAAGAATTTTTAATCTGCACCATACTTTTGCAGAAAAGGGAATCCTTACTTAAAAACAAAATTCTAGTAAAACTGAAATAATACCAAGATTTTAAAGAATTACCCTTAAGACAGGAAGAATAATAATAAAACACAGTGAGGTCTTCAGTTTTTGGCCAACTGCCGTAGGAATTTAGAGGCTTATTACATTCACCACAGGAGGGCTCCCATATTTTTCCTTTGATGCAAAGTACCCAAACATACTTAAAATACACATATAAAACTACTACGACTTTATCTGCACCTCATACCTAAAAAAGACACCTTAATATAGCTTCCTGTTAGTTATGTGTGGGATGAATTTTATATCATTGAATGAATTTTCAACTGATTTTTAAATAATCACTGAAACGGATGTTACAGAGATATATTTGACACAAAGAAGTATTTTAGTGTTACAGTTTTTACCAGAAGAAAATCAAAAGCTAGATTCACCACATATTTGTTCTTGAATTAATGGAAAAGGTGCTGTTCTCTTCGAATCTAGGCCTAAGTCATTCAATAACTCTAGTCTGCAGGAGAAGGGTGAGAAGTAGGGATGAGATGGTACAATTATACATTGAGAAGCAGCACAGCCTAGTGAGTCAGAGGACCTGGATTCTAACTCCCAGCTCTCACTTAGATACGATACTTTGTGACCTTGGGCATGGCACTTTGTTTCTCTGTACCTCAGCTTCCTCATCTGTAAAATGGGAAATCAAATGTCTGTTCTCCCCTTCCTAAGACTGTGAGCTCCTAATGGTGCAGGGATTGTGCCCAAGCTTATTAACTTGTACCTGGCTTGTCACTTAATATATTGCTTGGCATGTTGTAAGCACTTTGCAAACACCACAACTGCTATTATTATTTTTGGTTATAAAAAGATACTTTATTTTCTATTCACCCCAAATACATACAATCAGGGCTTCCAAATATGTTTAGCTACTATGTTTATAAATCCTATTTTCTGGTGAAGAAATAATCAGAAAAAGTTAATTGCCAAGTTTATTACCAACCAAATACAATTTATGCTAAGAAAGTGGTTTTGCATTTTTTTGAAAAATGTATGGTCTTGATAACTAGGACACAAAAGGGAAAAGAAAGCCACTGGATTTTTTTGTCATTTAAAAAAAAAATTCCACACATAGAGACATTGATCAGATTAAGTCTATTTCTAAAGAGCTAAGGTGAGAATGATAAGATTTTCCTAAGACAGAGATTGATTAGGCTGTTTGATGAAACTATTCAGAAAGCAAAAACAACTGGCAGTAAGGCAAAAAAAAATCTTTAACATCACAAAACACCTCATGAACAAAAGAAAAGAGAGTGAGTGATTGAGTTTTATAGCATCTTGCAATGTGAAGTGCAGTGGAATCTAAGAAAAATGCATGACTTTCTACCACTTCAAAGTTGAAGAGATTCCGGGATATGAAGCATTCACCCAACTAAGTCTTTCACTCATAGATAAAGTAGCTCCCTGGGCCTATAAATACTCAAACAACCCATTGCTTGTGGAAAAATAGGCAGTCCAAGTCTCATCACAGATAAAGAGGAAATCTTGTGGAGATAGAAAGAACAGAGTAACACTGTAATTGTCTTCAAATGCTCTTTTCACCATTGAAGATAGGATTCTTGAAAATGTAGAAGGTAAAATGTGAATAGGTGCCCTTAGTACCAACTACTGAATAAGCTGCTCAGGAGTGTTTACTATCTAGTTTCTTTTAGGCGTCCTAAAAGATCATGCCCCTCTCAGGGTTGCATCTGGATAGTATCCAGTACTCTACCAATCACGACTACCAGAGGGAGAGTCGAGAAGAGACATATCCATTCCATTCCTAGCTTGGGCAGTGGCTAGTGAGTGGAAAGCAATCAGCAGCAAGGCAAAACTCAACTGTGCTGGGCAGCAGCGGCATGGGAAAGAGTCGAGGGCTGAGACTATTTACTGTGCAGAAGGAGGCAGTGGTAAACCACTTCCATATATTTAACCAAGAAAACTCTATGGATATGCTACCAGAAAGATTGCAGATGGAAGTGGGGCATTTTGGGAGAGATGTGTCCATGTTGTCTCTATGGGTCAGATACAATTCGACAGCATAAGACAACAACAACAACAAAAGATCATGAATTCTTTGCCAACACATGAAACACCAAAGAGAAGACCCAGACTTTCAAGGGCAACACTATTATCAACATCTTCAATAATAATAAAGGAGAGCTCACTATGCAAACTATCCTGATATCTCACTGTTTCCACTGGCAGCAAGATTCTAGCCAGAGTTCATCTGGGTACACTATTTAGCTGACCTTATTTACATCAGGGCAAATTGTGGTTTATACAGCATGATCTTTAACACATTAAATATAGGGCAACTATAGGGAACAATATCAAGACCACTGCCCTGTTTTCACATGCGTTACCAAAGCCTTTGACACTGTGAAAAGACCTGGAATCTTCTACCTATTAGGTGAATCTGAAAGGCTAAGAACAGAAATAAGCACCATGATAATATGACCAGTTGAATCAAAGCTGAGATATCCTAACTAATCCTTCTCCATGGCTACTGGAGTGAAACAAAGCTTTGTGGTAAATCCAGTACAGTTCAGCAATGGAACCCTACTTGAAGATGGAATGGAGCACTTGGAAGCTGTGTCAGAATAAATGTCTGACTTGGCAAGAAACAACTGACGGAGGGCATCATTGAAATGCTATGAGGCAATCATTCGGGAATTGCTGGATGGATACAGAACACAAGCAGATAATTACACATCACTTGTCAGAATCAGTATGTAACACAGATTATCAGTAAGCATGAGAAAAACTGAGTGATCTATCAGTGTATATCCAACAGGCCCTATCTATACCCAAAGATTTCCATCAATCATATTTATGGAGCACTTACTCTGTGCAGAGCACTGTACTAAGCGCTTGGGGAAAGCACAATATAACAGAGTTAATAGATACGTCTCAAGCCCATAACAAGCTCATTGATAAACCAGAATTTGGTCTCTCTAAATTCTAACCAGCAGTTTACATCATCTAATGACCCACGTAAGTAGAAAACAAATGGATGAGTACAATTACCCACAACTGAATATCAACTTTCATACAAACTGAAGATGTATAAAGCTGCATTAGGGTCCAACCTTTCCATCACTATTGAATGACAGGATGATATTACCAAGAGTGACTTGCTGAAACATAGCTAGGTCAATAGAACCAGGGTCACCACCCACAATAACACAGCCTTGCTGGAGAATTAGATGGAAGTAGCATTTCTAGGTAATTGCTCTAGGCGAAACAAAACTTTCAAGGAGGGAGGGCAGAACCAGAAATGTAAATACACAGGAAAACACAAAATTAAACAAGCAGATATTGCAATGGACACATGGGAAGATAACAGCTGTTAGGAGACCAGCTTGGCACACAACCATCAGTACAGAGTTGTGTTCTCCTGGAACAAACTTTGGAAAAGGCTACCTTCATGGGTTCACAACATGCAATGCACAGGTTTTGTACAGCCATACTGTTGATCTAGAACAGAATCTTCCCAACGTTGCCATCATATTTAAAAACAAAGGACAACTGCAAGTCCTTTGCTTCCATTATAACTCTTTCCTGTTTAGGTAAACCATTTCTATCCCTGTTTCCAGCAGTGGTCCACAGAGAAAATATTTTAGTGAGAAGCTGGAAAGAATAGGAGAAAAAAGGGAATAGAATGGGGAGAAATGGGATAGAAATTTCAAGTCCATTTAGAAATGCATGGCCAATTTTCCTCTTCCTCAATTGCATTACATCATAAATTCTATTTATTTTTTTTTGCTATTTTGGAAAACACTGAGGAAAAGAATAAGATAATGAAACCTACTTATCATTCAGGGCTTGGTCCTGTCTCTGGCCTACAATGATCTTAAGGTAGCATCTTGGAATGGAAAAGCTTAGCTAGAATCTTCTTTAAAAATAATTAGAATAATTTGCCTCGGTCATCGCTTTTCCAAGACCATTCTTCATATAAAAATTGTCTTGTCTAATCTTATGCTGTCGAGTCGTCCCAACCCATAGCGACTCCAAGGACCCATCTCTCCCAGAACGCCCTATCTCCATCTGCAATCCCTGTGGGAGTGTATCCATAGAGCTTTCTATGTATATAAAATTTGCTTCTGTCAAAACAGGACTAGGCAATGTTTTCATGCAGAGAATAACAGCAGTAGGTAGCAGTAGTAATAAGGTCCTTTATTGAGCTCCTAATTGATGCAGTGTACTGTAATATGCACTTAAGCATAAGAAAGCTATTTAGGCTACACCTATAAAATATGTAGTGTTCACAATACCTTTTATAAAATGATAGTAATAATAATGGTATTTATTAAGCACTTACTACGTGCCAAGCACTGTTCTAAGCACTGATGGTAAATACAGGATAAAAAGATCGTCCCGCATGGGGCTCACACCTTTAATCCCCATTTTACAGATGAGGTTACTGCTTATAAAATGCTTATGGTATGGACTGTAGAAAGAACCTTCATATTGTTTCTACAAAGTCACAAGACACAAACATTCTGGTAAATTTAATTTAGGGATTCCTGTGGGTAGTGATGGTATATAGATTTTCATTTTTCTATGACATAGGAGTGGGTAGGAAAGAAGGAAATAATCGGCAGCATGGCCCAAGGGCCATAATTTGCTCCCCCTTCTCCTGGTCTAGAATTACCATCAAATATCTAGGGACCCATAAACCTGATTTTAAAATTCATGAATGCAAATTGAGATGACCTTGATGAAGAAAGGTAGGACTCAGAAAGTAAACTTCCATATAAAAATGTGCTACAAAAAAATGTATACTAAATTGAAGTAGGAACCAAAACCACCAATCAGTAGCATTTTTCCATTTATTATTATTGTGTGGAGAGACTATAGAAAGTTCTGGAAAAGTAAAATAGAATCAATCAATTGATGGCATTTATTGAGTGCTTAGTGGGTGCCAAGCTCTGTTTCAAGCACTTGGAAAACTACCATAGAAGAGTTGGTAGACATAGGCAATCCCTGCCTGCAAGGAATTTACAGCCTACAAGAGGCACAGACATTAAAATAGATTGCACTAAGGGGAAACAGTATGAGAATAAGTGCAATGGTGCTGTGGGCCTGGGGTATCAAAAACTTTAAAGTGTGTACACCAAATACACAGTCCCTTCTGTCATAGAGCTCATGATTATGCAGGGCTTTTTTTTAAGTTTTCATTCAGTGGATAAATTGTAAAGCATCCTTTTCAAAATTTCCCTAAAACCATCCCTAAGAAAGAAATTTGGTAAATTAAAGCATCTAGATTGATTTGAAACTTTCTACTTGAAGAAGAATGGATGCTAAATTTAATTCTGTTGATATGTATTTATGTAACAAAGCCTCAAATAAAAACAGAAAACAATAGTATATGTATCCATACTATATGTATTCTAATATGTATATATATATATATTCCCCCACATCCAGTGAACACCTCATTTTCTCCTATTTCCACACTTAGAGTTGCACTTCACTCACTGTCTTGCTCAAACCCTCCTCTACAGTGGGAGAAACTGCGGTTGAAGAGAGTGGTGATGGTGGTGGTAGCAGCATCAATTAAAGTTTCTATTTCAATCCAAGTATTGGTTCAGAAAATACAGACATTTGCATGCAATCTATTCCCTTTCCCCTAGTAACTCTTTTATGGGACCATTTTAGTCTTTTCCATTACACATGTAAATCAAGTTGAGAAAATTAGATGTTTGAGAGTAAAGAGTCAGCTGAAGAATTACAATTTTTTTTATTATTATTCTAGAAGAGGAGGTTGGTGGGAGACTGGAGGAACTTAGAGAGTATTCATTATACATTATAATTTCAGCAGCAGCCATCTAAAATATATTCGTAGACTCTAAGGGCCTCCTGTAGACTGTAAGCTCTTCGAGGACAGGGATTGTGTCTTTCAACTCTGTTGCATTGTACTTTCCCAAGTGCTTAGTACAGTGCTCTGCACTTAGTAAGCTCTCAATTAATACCAATGATTTGACAGATTAGACTGTAAGCTCGTCAATGGGCAGGGACAATCTCTTTCTGTTGCCGAATTGTACATTCCAAGCGCTTAGTATAGTGAGTGCTCAATAAATACTTTTGCCTGAATGAATGATTAACATCATCCTCTCAGGCACGTAATCTTAACAGCCACTATAACACATTTTCAATTTGATTTCTCTATTTCACTGTCAGGCATCTAGAGCCTAGGTTGCTCCTACACTAACCAGGCATTTAGGGTTGTATAGAGGAAGAACGATTCAATCAACTAATCATATTCACTGAGCACTCACCATGTTCCCTGCCAACTAGGAGCTTACATTGCAAGGGAAGAGAACTGTCTGAAGACAGATTCGAGACCATCACTGCTCTCAAGGATCACAAAATATAAGATGGAAGGCACATATAAAAATATGTCAATGAACCAGGTCGAAGGTGAAAGGTCAACAACCTCAACACCTGGCAGTCCATCATATACAGGTAGCCTATACTGGGGATACTTGGTATTGAAGAGTGGGAGGAAATTGTTACTTTTTCTTCATATGGGTGCTTGGACTTAGGAGAAGGGCTAGGAGCCTTGAAAAGGGCAATGGGAGATTGGCAGAAAGCCACCCACGCTAAGCAAAAAGGGTGTGTTGTGTTCACAATAATGTAAATTTAACCTTGTTAACATGAACCAAATTTAATAGAATGAATGCTTAATAATCTCATAAAGAAATTGGAGACCTAGAACATGTTCTTGGTTCCTTCCCTCAGGTCCCGATGACTTCAGTTTTTGTTTGTTGGTTTTCTTCATTTTTTTAATCGTATTTAAGTGCTTACTACGTGCCAGGAACCGTACTAAGCACTTGTGTAGATACAAGAGAATCAGGTTGGACACAGTCCATATCCCTTATGGGGCTCACAGCTTTAATCCCCATTTTACAAATGAGGTAACTGAGACATAGATGAGTTAAGCAACCTGACCAAAATCACACAAGAGACAGTGATGGAACTGGAATTAGAACTCAGGTCTGCTGACTCCCAGGGTCATGATCCTTCCACTAGGCTACATTGCTTCTCTACTTCTGTATAAATTATGGCTCCTCTGCTAATCAATCAATTAAGGACATTTACTGACTGCTTATTGTGTGCAGAGTACTAAAGGGTTAGGAGAATACAATACAACAGAGCTACTAGGCACACTCCCTGCATTTAAAGAGCTTATACTATAGAGGGAGAGACAGCCATTGATATGATTAAATATTCAGATATATCTAGGTAAGTGCTGTGGGGGCACTTAATCATTTAATTTGGTGCCCTGTCTGAAATCTATCTGTCAAAGGTCCTGCTTCCTCTTGAGTAGGCTTGATCATCTTCTAGAGGAATTAGCCATCTTCTCCTGCAGCTGCACAGATGTCCTGTCCTCAATCACATCCATCTGTTGTGATCCCTGTCCCTCTATTCCAGCTAACCCTGATTTCCCTCCACCCCAACTCCGTGGTTTAGTGGATAAAGCATGGGCCTGGGAATCAGACGACGTGAGTTTTAATCCTGGCACTGCCACTTGCCTGCTCTGTGACCTTGGGCAAGTCTTTTCACTTCTCTGTGATTCAGTTTCCTCATCTGTAAAAAGGAGATTCAATACCTGTTTCTCTCCTACTTAAACAAAGAGCGTCACATGGGATAGGGGCTGTGGCCAATCAACACATACTATGTCTTGTATGTGCTTAATAAAGTGCTTGGCACATGGTAAGCACTAAATAAAAGCTATTGTTATTATAATTTTTACATTTTAACACTATTAACACTGTTTAAACAAGTGATACTCAGTAAGAGCTCTCTAAGCCATGTGCCTACCAAGTACCTCCCTCCACTCCCTCACCACTATTCCTTTCTCCAGCCTCATCCACAGTTCAAAAATAAATGCAACTCAGCCCTACCTCAGTGACAACTGAACTGAAGAAGCAAGTTAAAGTGAGCTTCTGCTACAAAAGTAAGAATCACATACTGTCACTCCAGCACACAGTTGGATCCATTACCCAGAAGCACAACTTGAGCCAAAAAATAAAGTTGCCAAACAAGAAATAAACTGGAACGAAATATTGATGCTTCCTATCCACCCAGCCATCCATTGAAAGCCTTTCAAAAACAAGCACAATTGTTTGAAATTGTCTGGTGCTAATTCCTCAGTACTTGCAAGTTGAAACAAAACATTTTTTCTTTGCATAGCTAATTGAAATATTAAGCTACTGAACTGTTAGACAAAACATAGGGCCTAATCAGACAAACAGTGCTCTACTGTAAATTTTAGGATTCAGTAAACACACTCCCTAAATCATATCCTTCCTTCCTGAATGCCTAAGCCTGAAAGAGCCAGTGAAATCTGTCTACACTAAACTCTAGGGGAAATGAGGAAAAGGATGATAGTAATAGGATCAGGGCCGGGGTAGATATGATTCCTGGTCTTCCTCTATTATCTGGTTATCCTCTTGCAAAGCAAGAGAGAGAAAACATATTTGAATACCTCTCTATATAAAGGAGAAAGTGCTGTTTTCTTGGTTGCCTTCTTGACTTTTCTGATTCTATCTGTTTTCGAGTTGTTTTTGGATAGTAGTTGTTAAGCACTTACTGTGTGCCAAGCACTGATACAAGATAACCAGGCTGGACACAGTCTCTTTCCAGATGGAGCTCACAGTCTAAATGGCTGATATTGGCTGAAGAAAGGTACCTGAAAAGGTGGCTGCTTGGTCAGCATGGACAGTAAGCTTTCAAAAAATACAATTGATTTCGACTTGATATCTGTTAACTCTTCCAGTAAGAAACAGCTTAGCCTAGTGGACACAGGTATAGGCCTGGGAGATGGGAGACCTATCAATCAATCAATTGCATTAATTGAGAGGTTACTGTTTACAAAACACTATACTAAGTGCTTGGGAGAGCAGTGTGGCTTAGTGGAAAGGGCACGGGCTTGGAAGTCAGAAGTTGTGGGTCCCAATCCCAGCTCTGCCACTAATCAGCTGTGTGACTTTGGCAAGTCACTTAACTTCTCTGTGCCTCAGTTACCTCATCTGTAAAATGGAGATTATGACTGAGACCCCCAAGTGGAACAACCTGATTACCTTGTATCTACACCAGCACTCAGAACAGTGTTTGGCATATAGTAAGCACTTAAATACCATCATTATCGTTATTATTACAATACCACAGAGTTAGTAGACATGTTCTCTGCCCACAACAAGCTTACAGTCTAGAGGGGGAGACAGACATTAATAAATTATGGATATGTGGATATGTGCTGTGCAAGAGGGACACAGAAGAAGAAGTGGGAGAAGAAGAAGTGAGGTCCTAGTCAAAGAAGGCTTTTGGAGGAGATGCGCCTTCAATAAGGTTTTGAAGTTGGGAAGAGTGGTCATCTGGTGGACATGAAGAGGTATGGTGTTCCAGACCAGAGGCAGAATGTGGGAGATAGACCATTGGCAAAATAGACAAGATCAAGGTACAGCGAATAAGTTAACATTTGAGGAGCAAAGTGTGCAGCCTGGGTGGTAGTAGGAGAGCAGCTGGTTAAGGTATAAGAGACCAGGTGATTGAGTGATTAAAAGTCAGTGGTAAGGCGTTTCTCTTTGATGCAAAGGTGGATAGGCAACCACTGGAGGTTCTTGAAGAGTGGGGAAACATAGGCTGAAGGTTTTTGTAGAAAAATGATCCAGGCAAAAGAGTGAAGTATGGCTGGATTGGGGAGAGAGGAGGCAGGGAAATTAACAAGGAGGAGATGCAATAAATCAAGGCGGGATAGGATAAGTGCTTGGATTAACGTGGTAGCAGTTTGGATGTAGAGGAAGGTGGAAAGGATGAAAGTCCTTCCCACTTATTCTGTGAATCCCATGTGGCACGGGGACTGTACACGACCTGATTATCTTGTGCTTGACACATAGGAATTACTTAAATACCTAGTAATGTGAGGTGGGTAGCAGATAACTCAGTGCTAGTCATAGGCCAACAGCCTTCCCTAACACTTGTTTGGACTGATGTATGACCTCTAGACTGTAAGCTCATTATAGGCAGGGAACATGACTGTCAACTGTGTTAAACTGTGCTCTGCCAAGCACTTAGTTCTTAGTTAGTTAGCACTTAGTTCTGCACACAGTAAATTCTCAGCAAATACAGTTTCCTGATTGTTTCTGCTACTGACCCACAGTGCACAAACTTAAAGAAGATGAGAATGGAGAAAAGAATAAGAAAGGCAAAAGAATAAAGAGAAGGCAACCTGAGAGCTAAGAGGAAAGAAATTTCTTTCTTCGTATCATTAGAATGTTTGTTTCTTTGGTTCACAAGAAAAATTCTCAAATTTACCTACTCCTACTCATTCATCCCTATTATTCTTCATTCTTTCTCCCCAGAGTTCATAACATAATAACTCACCTTCTCCCACCCCACGCAATATATAAAGAAGGTTCCAGTTTATATCCTCACAGTCAAAATCTGTAATCATGTTGCTTAGTGTTATATAACGGAGGTACAACACAGCACATGGCCTAAAGAGCAAATAGGACACCTTCATCTATTTTTAACATTTTATTTGTGGATTGGAAGAAATAGTCTGTGTGCATGTGAAGATGTGTTCGCATTGGAACAAGGAAGATTTGGCCAGGAGGTGACCCTAGAGTCTCGTAATAGTAGCAGCAGTGATAGAAGCAGCATTAATTGAGCCTCTACTTGGTGCAGTACACTGTACTAGATGCTTGAGAAATTCAGAATAATCATGTGACACGGTCCATGACCTCTAGGTGATGATTATATTCTAACAAGAGAGAATATGAGCTTTATTTGCTTATAAGCTTGGATACAAACTAATCAGTTTGGACACAGTCCATATCCTACTTGGCGCTCACAGTCCTAATCCTCATTTTACAGATGAGGTAACTGAGGCACAGCAAAATTAAGTGACTTGCCCAAGATCATGCAGCAAGTAAATGGGACAGCTGGGATTAGAAATCAGATCCTTCTGATTCTCAGACCCATGCTCTTTTCACTGGACCACTTTGTCTCTTGAAGGTGATGTAACCTCAATAAGCCTTTGGAGGTGAGGAGAGTGGTGGTCTGGTGTATATAGGACTATATGCTTTGCCTTCTCTTTGTTCTTTTGCCTTTCTTATTCTTCTCCCCATTCTTAAAGTCTGTGCACTGTGGGGTAATATCAGAAACAATCAATCAAGAAACTGTACTTATTTAGCACTTACCATGTGAAGAACACTGGTTTAAGTGCTTGGAAGAACATAAGGCCACTTGGAACTAGGGAAGTCAAAAATAAGTAAATAAAATGAACATATACTCATGAGGGTAAAGGAGAATGGAAAATATTGCTAACAAAAGTGCTAGGAATGGGTATAGGATGCTGGGAAATCAGTCTGGCAAAGCCTGTGGGAAGAGGTGGGTCTATAGGGTTAATTTGAATGTGGAAAAAGCTGTAGTCTATCTGATATGGATAGGGAGGGAGTTCCAAGAAGATATGGGGATAGTGTTAGAGAAGGTTTGAGGCGGGAGAGTCAAGAGAGAGATTAGAAGGTTGTGCTCATCAAGGACAAGGAGAATGAGTTGGGCAATAATGAGTGAAGAGAGCAGATGGGTAAGGTGAAGGCAGGACTGAAGAGATAGATTTGGTAATAGTCTACCTGCAAGTGATGACTGAATTCATATGAGCCTATGAGCTACCCAAGAGAGAACTGGATGTATTTACTGGGAGCTAAATGTGTACAGAGCATTGCACTGGGTAATAATATTTGCAGTATTTGTAAAGTGCTTACTATGTGCCAAACCCATATTACGTGCTAAGGGTAAATACATTATAATCAGGTTGGACACAGTCTATGTAGGATATCAAGCAAAAAATCCTTATCAAGCAAAAAGTCCTATTTGCTTCAAAGCTCTCCATCACCTTGCTCCCTCCTACCTCGCCTCCCTTCTCTTCTTCTATAGAGCAGCCCACAAACTCTCCTCCTCTGCTGCTAACCTCCTCACTGTGCTTCGTTCTCACCTGTCCCACCCATGTCCTACCTCTGACCTGGAATGCCCTCCCTCCTCACATCCTCCAAACTAGCACACCTCCCCCCATTCAGAGCCCTACTGAAAGCTCACCTCCTCCAGGAGCCCTTCCCAGACTAAGCCTCCATTTTCCTTTGCTCCTCCTCCCCTCTCCATTGCCTGGACTCCCTCCCTCTGCTCTACCCCCCCTTCTGCCCCACAGCACTTGTGTATATATATGTACATATTTGTCATTCTATTCATTTTACTAATGACTGTATACATCTATAATTCTATTCATTTATATTGATGCTATTGATGCCTGTTTACTTGTTTTGTTGTCTGTCTTCCCCCTTCTAGACTATGAGCCCATTGTTGGATAGGCATTTTCTCTATTTGTTGCTTAACTGTACTTTCCTAGCACTTAGTATGGTGATCTGCACACAGGGAGAGTTCAATAAATACAATTGAATGAATGAGTGAACGAATGAAGTAAGTTGCCCAAATCACATAGCAGGCAGGTGTCAGAGCCAGGACTAGATGACTGTGAGAGTCTAACAAAATAAAATACACTGTCTCTGTCCTCAAGAACAGTAGGGTATTAAAATGTAACCAACCCACTTTTCCACCTAGATAGCCTTTTATGATTCTTATACCTAGCAAGGGAGAAAAGACCTTATAGGACACTCAATCAACTTGCGCCTCCTATCTCACCTCTCACCTCAATGATCTCCTACTACAGCCCAACTTGCAGACTTCACTCCTCTAGCACCAGTTTACTCATTCTTCCCACATCATCTATCTCGCTGCAGACTTCATTGCCATATCCTCCCTCTGGTCTGAAACTCTCTCCCACTCTATATACACCAGAACCACTCTCCTCACCTTCAAAGCCTTAGTGAGGTAACATCTCCTCCAAGAGACAGTGCAGTCTAGTGGAAAGAGCACTGGTCTGAGAATCAGAAGACTCTGGTTTCTAATCTCAGCTCTATTTACTTGCTGCATGACCTTGGACAAGTCACAACGTTTCTGAGCCTCAGTAACCTCATCTATAAAATGGGGATTAGGACTGTGAGCTTCAAGTGGAATATGGACAGTGTCTAACCTGATTAGTACAGTGTCTAACATGATTATCTTGAGATCCACCCCAGCAGTACCTACAGTGGCTAGCACATAAGTGTTTAAAATACTATTTAATTTTTTTTAAAAAAGAGGCCTTTCCCAAACCCTCTTTTCTCTTACTCCCTCACCCTTTGGCATCACCTGTATACTTGGATTATTATCCCACCCACAGCACTTATACACCTATCCACCATTTATTTAGTCAAATTAATATCTGTCTCCCCTTCTAAACCACAAGGTCACTGTGAGCAGAGAATGGGTCTACCAACTTTGTAATACTCTACTCCCCCATATGCTTAGTACAATGCCCTGCACACAGTAAGTGCTTCATAAATAATACCATTGATTGATTGATCAAACAACGAATTTATGGGTCTTCATCTCAAGTAGATTCTTGTGAAAAGTCAGACAGCAAAAGATCCAGCAAAGGAAAATCCCCAGCAAGGGTCTATTTTCTAATTCCTTCCCTAGCAGGATTTGGACTGTAGGATTGGAGGACATTGTCCCTCTGAATTCTTCTAAGGTCCCAGGAAGGGCACAGGATATGACTCACACTTTCAGCAGCACTTTCTGATGATGAGACAAGAGAGGACACAGGATAAAATGACAGGTAGAGAGTGAGCAGAAAATGTGCAAAAGAATGCAAAATGCAATATTAAAAGGAAATTCAAATAGATATACAGCAAGTGAAGTGCTAGAAGAAAAGAGGGAGAATAATCACAGATGGAAAGTGAGGAAGAAGAGGAGCATTTGAGCCCAAGACTGAAAGGATAGGAAGGTGGTGGAGTGACTAAGGGTACCAGTTGGAAACCAGGGAACAAGAGAGAAACCAGGAGAAAAAGGAAGGGACAGAAAACATGGCATATAAACAGAGAACTAGGTGAAACGTTAAGAGAGTCAAAAAAAATAGTGATGGGGTAAAATGATGTGAGGGGTAGGAAGAGAAAGCCAGGGAGAGAACACCATTAGAAAGATACACACACAAAAAAAGAAAAACAGAAGAGAAATAACACATGGAGCAAAGGGGAGAATAACCAAAGGGATAATACTTTCTATGTAATTTATGCATATTTTCTATGTAATCTGATGATCTTGCATCTACCTCAGCATTTAGTACAGTTTCTTCATCTCTTACTTCGAAGCTTAGATGTACTGCTTGCAGGTCTCCCAGAGGAGAACTTCAGGAGTCTTAGAAAGGAAAATATTCCCTAAGTAATGTCACTTCTGAAGAACTAGCAGAGCAGGACATAAAGCAACGTGGAAATTGCAGGGACAGATAAGAGAAGTTTCTTTTTTAAGATACTGCATGACTATTTCTTGGATGAAATCATAAATGCCACAATATAGTTCTCGTTTCTTTTCCCATCACAACAGTGTTCCCCATTGCCCCTACTCCCTCCCTCTGTTCTACCCCCCCCCCCCCAACACTTGGGTATATATGTACATATTATTCTCTGAATTTTATTAATGATGCATATATATCTATAATTATATTTATTTATATTGATGCTACTGATGCCTGTCTACTTGTTTTGTTGTCTGTCTCCCCTCTTCTAGACTGTGAGCCCATTGTTGGCTAGGGATTGGCTCTAATTGTTGCCAAATTATACTTTCCAAGCGCTTAGTACAGTGCTCTGCACACAGTAAATGCTCAATAAATACAATTGAATGACTGAACACATAGGAATTCACACTTAGACCTTGTCTAAATAGGACAGCTGCACCTGCCATTTTGCTCATTGTTAAGGATATCACTTGCACACTTTTTCAAGAATTCCTACCAGCCCATTTTGTTCCTTAGATGGCTTCTTTCTTAAATGTGCATTTGTGTTTCTATTGGATAGTCCCTGTTTGCTTGGTGAAATACTGGAATTTAATATTCCTTCCCTCTTTCTAAATATGATATTTTTCAACAGCTGCCAGCCAGAGATCCATCAGTCAATGACAACTATAATCACTAATTTCAATTTATAGATTTATTTCAACTTACACCCAACACCTGGGCCTGAGATTCCCACCAGGAACAGAGCTATTCTGGAGCTAGGAGAGGTGGGGAACAGAGGCAGAATTATAGAAAATATCTTGCTTTTCTCTTATGAATTCCTGAGTTAGATTTTTCTCTTATGAATTCCTAAGCTAGTGTCCCCTTCGTAGGAAGAGATACTTATTTCCTGAAGGGTGGTAAAGTGATCAAGAAGCTACTAGAAACTGATAGTTTAGCAAAATGTATAACAGCACACACTCATTCATATAAGCACAAATATAGTTACCTAGCAACACAAAGATTGATCTCTCCAGTTGCAGACATGCATGTACAAATAGGGGAGGAAATGTGTCTGCCAACTTTTATTTTGTTATATTCTACTCTCCCAAGCACTTAATACAGTGCTCTGCATACAATAAGTGCTCAATAAATGATTCATTGACCAATATGTAGCAGGGATTAAGCTACCTTTCATTTTTGAAGATGATGTTTGTTAAGTGCTGACTCTACGTCAAGCACTGTTCTAAGCACTGCGGTAGATACAACCTAATCAGGTTGGATCACAGTCACTGTCCCACAGGGGGCTCACAATCTTAATCCCCATTTTACAGATGAGATAAATGAGGCCCAGAGAAGTTAAGCGACTTGCCCAAGGTCACACAACAGACAAGTGGCCGAGCTGACTAATAATGGAAGTAGGTAGAAAAACAAAATCCCTGTGTGTCATGTCAGGTGACAATCCTCCTAGATTGGCAAGATAGTCCCCTTGGTGGATTGATGCATTTCATCCTTGCAGATCCTGTAACTGAATTTTAAATTCTTTCTTGCCGTCAGAATCTTCATGAAGCCTCTGTTGTGGTGGATGCCCAAAAGCCTGCTGCTTTATTGCTTTGCTGAGAGAGCATTTCACTAGGGTCTTAAAGCATTTTTCTGCCCTTTCTACTTGTGTGTGCCCCTTTGAGTTCACCACCATTCATTTGTTTCAAGTATCCTGACAAAAGAAACTATATTACAACAAAAAATGCTTCAGTGCAGGTGGAGTAATCAATCATACTCATTCACTGAGAGCAGGGCAATATATGACATCCTTGGTGAATACAATATAATAGTTGGTGGACACATTCCTTGCCTACAAGTAGATTGCATTCTAGAGGACTAATAGAATTCCAGGGTCTATTATTAGGCATCTTTTCTGGTCATTTGATGTTGAGACTCGCTTGTGAATAGCTTGTAAATGAAATTGTTCAAGTGACTTTCTGTGAAAGGTCCTAGTCTCAGCCAGATAGAAAGTTGGACATCTCTACTGCTCTGTAAACCTAAAATTGATGTGAAGCTTGATAACCTTTTGTCACCAACCCTGTTTGTAAATGTGCCAAAACTCATGCTGATCCTATTAATTCTATTTGCTGTCTTTGTCTATCCATATCATTGGATATTGTACTGAGTACACAGTAGAAACCCCTCTCAGGGTCACATCTGGAGTGTTTCCAGTACTCTACCAGTCTCGACTACAGGATGGAGACTCAAGCAGAGGCATATCCATTCCTAGTTTGGTCAATGGCTAGCAAATGAAAGGCAACCTGCTACATACCTGTGCTGGGCAGAAGCAGCATGGGAAAGAGTTGAGGGTGGAGATTCAGGTTTACTGCATGGAAGAATGCTTTGGTAAACCACTTCTGTATTTTTAGCAAGAAAATTCTATGGATACACTATCAGAGGAGCTGCAGGTGGACTTGAGCCTTCTGGGAGAAATGTATCGTCGCTATGGGTCACAGATAACTCGATGGCATAAGACAAGACATAGCAGAGTCATCCCTTGTAGGTACAGTTTCCACACCCTGACTCGAAAGCTCCTATTCTTCTACTTTTGCATTTTCTTGATATTCACCCCACTCTCAGCACCACAGCATTATACCATTATTTTTATATTCATATTAATACCTGTCTCACTTTTGCATCAAACAGAAACTCCTTAATTGGCTTTAAAGCACTGACTCAATAAGCTCACCATCTCCTCCTCCCTCGTTGTTCCAAGTACAGCCCAGCCTGAACACTTCAGTCCTCTAGTGTCAGCTTTCTCCCTGGGCCTCCATCTCATATAGCTCTCCATCGAGCCCATCCCAAATAATGGTAATAATAATAGTAATAATGGTATTTGGTAAGTGCTGACTATGTGCCAAGCACTGTCCTAAGACCTAGGGGTAGATACAATGTAGTCAGATTGTCCCACATAGGGCTCACAGCCTTAATCTCCCTTTTAAAGATGAGGTAACTGAGGCCCAGAGAAGTTAAGTGATTTGCCCAAGGTCACACAGCAGACAAGTAGGGGAGCTGGAATTAGAAGCCATAACCTTCTGACTTCCAGTCTCTTGCTGTTTCCACTATAGCGGACTGCACCTCTATCCTCCCTCTGGCCTAGAACTCCCTCCATCTCCATATATGCCAGACCACCACTGTCGGCACCTTCGAAGCTTTATTAAGGTTACAGCTACACTAAGAGACCTTCCCTGAATAAGCCCTCTTTTACCTTTTCCCCTCTCTTGACTCCATTGCCTGTATACTGGGATCTGTACCCTTTAATCACTTGGTATTCACCTCTCCCTCAATCCCACATGCACTTATATGTTATTTACTCATATTACTGTTTCCTACTACACACTCTAGCCTGATAGGTCCTTGTGGTTTTACACACTCTAGCCTGTAAGGTGCTTGTAGGTATGGAACATGTCTACTAACTCTGTTGTACTTCACTCTCCCAACTGCTTAGTACAGTGCTCTGCTCACAGAAAACACTCTAATACTCTAATAGTGTTAGGCTGTAAAGTCCTTGTGGTCAGGGAACATGTCTACAAGCTCTGTTGTATTGTAGCCCCCATATGCTTTATACAGTGTTTTGCACATGGTGAGTGCTCAATAAATACCACTGGTTGATTCATTCATTTTCTACTGTAAGATGCAAGCCTAAGCCCCCAAAATAATCCCATGATCAATCTAAATCCCACTGTCTGACTTCCCAGTTTTACAGTTTTCCTATTATTGTTAATTGTCTGCCCCAACTCTCCTGCATTCTGATTTCTAATACAAGATGACGTAGAATTCAGATCATCCCCAAAATCTTATTGTAGTAAAGAATTATGTTATTTATCCTGTCAAGTGAAAAGCATTAGATACTTCAATTTATAATATGGATGCAATAAAATAGTTATGTTAATTTCACACTGCTTAAATAGGAGCAGAGTTTTGTTTGATTGGCCAATATATCCAAAGGATTTTTATACTGGGCCCACACAATTTTTGGTAATTTCATTTTCTGTCTCTGGCTCTGCACAGAGTATTCTGCAAGAAAAAATAGCTGGAAAATGACAAACAAAAACTTGCGCTTGTTTCAGGTTATTTGAAGACTTGCATTCAAATGCTCATAAATTTGGTTCCTCCTTTTGTGTGGGGACTGAGGAAACAGAAATAAGGAATGATCAAAGAGGGTAATGCTAGTCTCTCAGAGTCATCCCAAAGAGGAAATACAGCAACTTTCAATCTTTTTTTAAAAAAAATCTCTAACCTCTATGATTTTCCTATGTACACTTTTTTTGTGAAAATGAAGATGACCTACATAATAGGATGCAAATAAGAATGAATAAAATCAGTGAGCATCAAAGAGGTGCATTTTAATGGTGATTAAAATGATATTTCTTGGTCAGGGCTAATTTTGTCAGTGCTAAAGTTAAAAATAAGGCATAGACTATCATTCAAATATGTGATTTGCAGTGATTATAATGTGATTAAGTATATAAGCACACAACGTAATACCAAAATAAAACAGCTCTTCAGAATCAAGTACAGTGTGTTCCTGTTCCATTTACTCTATTAAATGTCTTCAAAAGATGACTAATTTCCATCTTTGATTTCTTTTTCCCTAAATGATTGATGTTAGGTAGAAAAGTCTGGTCAATTTGCCCTAGAGTTTTAAATGAATCAAATGCAATGTACACAGGTAATTGGTAATTGGTGTAATTTCCGTTGGTACACATGAATACAAGTTACTTTTCAGTGAATGGATACATAAATTGTACATTAAGTCCGATATTTTTATTGAAATTACTAAGTTAATTTATCCATTCCATTTTGGGATATATGACGAAATCTGCAGCACATTTAGTAAAAAAAACTCTAACTATTCTCTCACAATTCTTTGCCACAAATGTATAAGGTTTCACAAGTGATATTAGCAATTCCCTAGAATCCTCTAGATTCCTTGAAGGGAGGAATTGTGCCTATTAATTATATTGTACTCTCCCAAGTACTTAATATAGTGTTTTGTACACAGTAAGAGCTCAAAAAATATCATTGACTATAGCCATCAATCTCTCCCAGCTTCCTAACTTGACTTTCCTGTTTCTAACCCCACGATAGCACCCATTTTTCTATCTGTAACTGCAGTGTATAGTGCATTCCAGTGCCTCGCTCCATTCAGACTGCAAGCTCATCAAGGGCAGGAATCATGTCCACTAATTCCTCTGTAGTGTATTATGTACCAGTACTTAGTACAGTGTTTGCCTCATAGTAAGCACTTAAATGTCATGTTAATATAATTATCAAGAATATCGACCACTGATTTAGAATCTATTTAATTCCTGGCTTTATTGATTAGCTGGAAAAGCATGTTATAAAATAATTTTTAGACCCTACTCACTGATATGTGTATACGAATATATTCATATGAAATTTGACCACTTTTTTTCCAAATTGATCTACTCAGTATCTATTTCCCTGTACAAAACATTTCTTAGCTTGCTTTTAACTATGGAAAAAATGTTTCCCTTTTTTTGGTAAAGTGACGAAAACCAAGAAGATGAATATAAATGATAACTAACAACCAATTCATCAAAATAATATACTGTTATTCCCCCTGGGGACATATCATTTGCTCTTGTTGACTTACTTTTTTGGCTGTGATTTTGGCATATTGTAGAAATGACCAATAAGAAACAATGTTGTATTAGCATACTGAAGTAGCCTGAACAACTCTATACATGATAAATTTTAAAATGAGAAATATAATGCCTAAATATGCAAATATGAAAGATTAATTCAATTAAGTATTACATAATGCTCTGTGGAAAACTGAATTACTTCTCCATCTCACAGCCTCACATAACATCCTGTTAGCTGTCATCACTGAGAAAATCAAGTATTCCACAACCCGCTGCCCATTTTGGTAATCATGCTTAGCTAATAAGAAATGTCAAGGAGTAAATACATTCTACAGCACTAATTTTAAAAGTATTTTAAGCCAGCGACTCAAATCTGTCCTACCCTATGAAAAAGATACTTAAAGAAGGATGATAAATTACAATGGAGTATCTGCCTTGATAGCCTTTTACTTCTTGTATTTTCTAAATTCTTCATCTACTTGTTCATTCACTTCATTCCCAAGGGAGAAAGCTATGACTAGAAACCTGCTCCAAAAGCAATGTATAAAGAACTTATTAATGCTTTATTTCAATTCAATGAAAGATGCTACTCAAATTTCCTATTAGATGGGAAAATAAACAGATCAATTAAGAGCAGAAGCTTTGATCTCCATACTAAATTATATCTCATATCTTTATCCATTGATACAACGTAGAGAATTAGCTAGGCGAGAAGCAAAATCAAAAATGATGCCAAACACTTCAAATAGCTAAGTTGACAGTGCATTACATGCACATGGTACTGGAAGGAGTAATGTCATACTTGCACAGATGGATAATAAGTAGCAATATCTTCATATCTAAAGGACTACCCTTTATAAATATTTACGCAGGAAGAAATATCAAGATCTTTGTGTTGGCTTTATATCCATTACAAGTATTTGACACTGTCAACAAACTAGTTCTGGAAACTATTTATCTATCTCAAATGAAATCTTCACCAAAAACCTACCCGATGCCAGTGTGATCAGTCAAGAAAGATTTGCCTCTTGGTAGAGACAGTGTTGTTCAGTCAGTCCTATGTTGCCATGTTTGAAGATGCAGCAAGGGATTGGCAAGATGGAATAAAAATATGATTTTCCAATCCACCAGAAATCTCAGATAGACAATGTGAATCACTTGAAATCTCTGGGATCATTGCCTCAGAAAGCACTGTTTGTTCCTGAAGCACAGTCACAAGAAGACTGGCAGATCATGAAGCTAGTCACAGAATTGTCAAAGTACTATGGACTGAAAAATTCAGGGTGATGCATTAGCCTATAACCAGGAAATATACACACACCCAAAGACCAGCAACGCGGAACTTAATGCTGTCTCTCTATTTTGCTACCAATTTGACCCATGAGTCACATTCAATATCAAATACCAATATCGATTTTTGGTCTTTATTTAGTACTCCCAAAATGCTAAGCTCTACGGTGGATATGAGGCTATCGGATTGGACTTCATCCCAGTCCCACACCAGGCTCACAATCTAGTTTATGTCCATTTTGCATCTGTGGTAAATGAGAGGTTTCCTAATTTGCCCAAGGACACAGAAATGGGTCAAGAACCTAGGTTGTCTGACCCTTAGTCCCCCAGTCTTTCATTTGACTTTTTTTTTTTTTACTTAGACCATGCCGCCTCCCACATGTGAGAAATATTCTGAGATACTGGCAGAACACCAGCCCTGAGACTGATCTGGGCCACTGAATGGAGTTTCCATGGTGACTACAAATGTGTTACTCCATTCCATGTAACAACTCAGATTGGGCCAGTTAAGCTCTGGTGTCAGTGATGCTGGCAACAGTGGGGACTGTTGCTACTGTCACCAAATGAGAGGAAGAAGAAGGTGTTGAACAGCTTGAGTAGGCTCCCTCCATTCCTCGCATAGACCTAATATTATCCAACCCTCAGTTTATGAAGGCAGAAACAACATCATTTGCATTTTAGTGACCACACACTTCTGGTGGCTTTCAGAAGGAAAATAAACTTCTTAAGAATTCCCTAAAGAGAACTGTTTCTGTTCTTGCTGTTACAAATGAAATGAATGATCAAAATACCATTTAGCTGCATCTCTGTACAGCTCTGCATAATGGATGTTTTAGGTAAATTCACTGATTATAGTCCTGATTTCACTAAGGTGTAAGAACCTCAAATACAGAATTGGTTGCAATGAAGACATTAAATTTATCTTGGATTCACTGTTTTAAGAAAGGAATAGTTAGATCTGTACCACATACCTGCAGCTCTAACTAAATATGCATATTTAAGTGAAAGAAAGGGATCAAATTACTTCTGAAAACTGAGTATGTGGAAGGAACTCATAATTTTCTGGCTATAACTTCGTTCCATGTGGAGTGGGTAAGCTAAAAGTGCAAAAAGAATCGAAAACAATTGCATCATATTTCATAAAATCCAAGGTTTTAGCAAAATAATCCTTGCATCTAAAATCTTCTTGTATAAATATTTTGTTTGTAAAATATTTATAAAAGTCATTCTATATGCAGGTATTACTTTAAATGGAACTAAACACCATGCATATAATAATAATACCAATGACAATAATAATAATAATGTCATTTAAGTGCTTTCCATGTGCCAACCACTGTACCAAGCATTGGGTTAAATATAGTACAATCAAACTGGACACAGTCCCTGCCCCACAGGAGGCTAACAGTCTAAGGAGGAGGGAGAAGTTTTTACAGATGAAGAAGCTGAAGTACCGAGAAGTTAAGTGAGTTGGCCAGGTCATACAAGAGGCAAATGGTCAAAACAGGACTAGTATCCAGGTTTTCTGTCTTCCAGTCCTGCATTCTTTCCACTAAACCACAATGCTTCTTCATAGAAATGAAAAACAAATGAAAAAATAACAATGTGATATTTGAAAAACTGAATATTAGTTGGCAGTGGATATTTTGGAAGCCAAAATGGCTCTGCATATTAATTTAAACATGTTCCTGTGTCAGAGTGGGCCCTGCCTACTGTGAACAAGAAAGTGGAGGAGGAGGAGAGAGAAAAAAAGAAAGTGAGAAGAAGAAAGAAGGGGAAAAAAAGGAGAAAGAAGCAAGAAGTTGAAAAAGTTCTCTAAGCCCTCATTTTCTTTTCTCCCACTTCCTTGTGTCGCCCCAATTTGCTGCCTTTATTCGCCACCCCCTTGAGTCCTACAGAATTTATATACATATCCATAATTTATTTATATTAATAACTGTTTCCCCCTCTAGACTGCTCATTGTGGGCAGGGAACGGTCTGTTACGTTTTACTCTCCCAAACATTTAGAAAGTGTTCTTCACCCAGTAAGCACTCAATAAATATGATTGATGGATTGATAAGTGCATTTGCCGGGCACACTTGAAGAGTTCTTATAGTCATATTTCTTATCATTCTATTTGATCTTCATAGTAATACTAATGATGGTATTTGTTAAGTGCTTACTATGTGCCAAACACTGTTCCAAGTCCTGTGGAAAATGCAAGGTAATCAGGTTGTCCCATGTGGGGTTCATCATCTTAATCCCCATTTTACAGATGAGGCAACTGAGGCACAGAGAAGTTGAGTGACTTGCCCAAAGTCACATAGCTGATTAATGGCAGAGGTAGGATTAGAACCCATGACCTCTGACCCACCCAGCCCATGCTCTTTCCATTAAGCCATGCTCATGCAATTTATACAAGCATATATAAATATGAATAGAATAATATTTCATTGTAGGATTCCATAAAAAATAAAATCTCCAAGAGCATCAATATGCATAATGGTCCTAGTTATTGATTTAGTCATGTACCATAATTGAATAACTCTTTTTCATCTGTTTTTGGACATTGAATCCTACTACTTAATCCTAGTGGTCAATTAGCCACCACAAAGTCTCTCCTACCTAAAAGCATTTTTAAAAACTTTTCTTTTGACCAAACAAGGAAAAAAATGCTATTCTACCACAGGAGATCAAGTTGAAAATAAAACCTCTCAATAGGCATAAAGTATATTTTTGGTTTTGTTTCACAGCAGCTTTTAAGGTATTGATGGATTATGTACCAGTACCAAAAAAAAAAAGGAAGTAGCATAGACTAAAGCCTATTCCATGCATTTTTTCATGATGTGGAAAATGAATATACTTAAGAGCAGCAAATTCATTCAACTGGATAGTCCTATATGTCATAATATATCGACCTGTTATAATCAGAGAATCATTTGACAGACTCCATGAATAAAAACAGTTACCCAGCCAGAAACTTCCACTACATCTGTCTGCTAAGTCAGAACTAGTGAAAAGATAAAAGGGTCACCTGATCCACAAAAAGGACTATAACCTTCTAAACCACCTCCCTATGCTGGAAAAGAAACTAGCTCTCATCAAATCTCATTTCCCAAAGCGTATAATCAACACACAGGTTAAAGAGCAAGATAAGTAATAAATATCACCCAGAGTCAAAATGGTACTCTATCAGGACTCCCATATATGTGAATTTAACATTAATTTACTATCTTGAATAGAAAATCCCCACTGTTACTGTCAAACATCAGCTATGATTTTCACTCTAAACTCCTTGAATATAGGATGTCTTACTGTTTCTGTAATTCTGTAAATCCTAGGGGATTTACAGGGGAAGGCAAGGACTGGATATGATCCAAAGATTTCATTAAGATGATGGTGAATTGTACTTCAGCATTTTAAAAACATTTTTAAATGAAAATGATCACATCACTAAACTTAGGTTAAAAACAAAATTATCTTGTCTTAAACTTTTATCCTATACATCTTTAGTTTGGATAATTTTCAATCTTTAGGAAGTGGAACTCAAACCACATATATAGTTCTTGAAAGCAAAGATAATATTTTCAAATGGATTTGGCTCCTCTGGAATGCATATGTTGTAGTGCAAAGAGAATTTAAATCGGGAATCACCTCGTAGGACCTAGTCTCAACCCTGAACTGATTAAATTTGTGACTGTGAGGAAAATTATTTAACATCTCTGTCCATTAAGATCTGCATTTAGAGTGGGAATAGCATTTATTGAGCACCTGTTTGACACGGTGCACTGTACTGGGAGCTTGGGAAATCCAGAACAAAGAACTATCACAATCTTGCTCACAAGTAACTTACATTGTAACAGCGAAGACAGATGTAAAGAATATTTGAAAAATTGTGAAATATTGCCTCATGTGTCTTAAGCTAAAATTAGAATATAGGTAAAAGGAGAATTAGAAATTCTAGGAATTATTATTTACATTATCTTACACAATCAAGGGTATTGAATCAAATCAAATCATTCCACTTACCAACTCATTCTATCCATCTTGGCTGAAAGAGAAGCTGTGCTTCAAAACAACTAAGTACACTTATGACTACCTTCCTCATTCTAAGATAATGCCCCATTTTTCTGGAGCTTATTCAATGTTCCATTTTATTAAATCCATTAATGTCATCACATTTAATGAATATGATGATTAGAGCCCTCTTGCCTTCCTGATGATGGCAGCGATCTGACTGACTTTTTAAGATGCTGCCATGCAGTGGACCCATGATATGAAAGAATTGTCAGCTATGACTCTTACTTGAGTCATAACTGATAGTTCCAAGCCCATCTTCACATAGTTATAATATGGGTTATACATGTCCTTGTAATTATTCATGTTCAAGCTCATCTGACCCTTTTCAGGCCACTAACTCATCTATATGCAGTCTTTCTAAAGTTTATCTCTGTATTCATGATATTTCATCACCTAAAAGAACTAGGGTCATCAGTAAATTATGAGATTTCACTCCTCATTCCTGGTTAAAAAAAAATAAATTAATGGCATTTAACTACAAAGATATCCTCATCCTGATTCCACCATGTAGTCAGACAGTCAGTTGTATTTATTTAACGTTTACTGTGTGCACAGCACTGCGTGGCATAGTGGAAAGACCATGGGCTTGGGAGTCAGAGGGCATGGGTTCAAATCCCAGCTCTGCCACTGATCAGCTGTGTGACTTTGGACAAGTCACTTGACTGCTCTGGGTCTCAGTTACCTCATCTGTGAAAGGGGGATGAAGACTGTGAGCCCCAGGTGGGATAACCTGATTACCTTGTATCTACCTCAGCACTTAGAACAATGCTCAGCACACAGTAAGTGCTTAACAAAAGCTGGCATTATTATTATTATTATTACAATATCAAAAATAAACAGATACATTCCCTGCCACAGTCTACAGGGGGATAATTCTTATCCATCCTTAAAATAGCTGTTCATTTCTAATCTTTGTTTCTTCTATTTTAGCTAGAGAGCTACCCATCAGAAAACACACTCCAAAAATTCTAGAAGTTTAGAATTCTGGGCTTAAATCCCATGATTATTCATTTTTTTTAAGTGGGCAATGATGTGAAACCTTGTCAAAGGCCATTAGAATATCTCTCTATATATATATTATGTTTCCTGATTTTGCTCTACCATATGTTTCTAGTCCCTACCAGAGAATTCCAGGAGAGTAGTGAGCCATAATTTCCTCTTAGAGATATGATTTTGTCTTAAAAATCTAGTGGGTGAAACAGACATTAAAACATGAATTACAAATAGGAGGAAAGGAACAGAATTTAAAGACCGGTATATATAAGTGCTGTGGTTATGAGTCTGAGGTGAAGATCAAAGGAGTCCCTTAAAGTCAGTGGCAAGGAGCTTCTACTTGATGTGTTGTTGGATGATCAACCTTTTGAAATTTTTGAGAAATGAGGATGGATGTTCAGAATATTGTTTTTTTTTTAATTATAGGGATAGCATGGTCTAGCAGCACTGTGAACTAAAGTGGGGAGAGGTGAGGAGGCAGGGAAGTACAGTGAGAAGACTGATGAGTAGTCAAGATGGAATATAACATCCTGGACCAGACTGATTAGTTGTTTAGATGAAGAGGAAAGGATGCATTCTAGAAGTGTAAAGATATAATAATGATAATTGTGGCATTTTTTAAGCCTTTATTATTTGTTAAGCACTACAGTAAATGCTGGGGATAGATTAAATCATTATCAAGTAGGACACAGTCAATGCAGGAGGGAGAACAGATAAGGAAATGAGGCACCGAGAAGTTCAATGACAGTCAAGATCACACAGCAGGAAAGGAGCAGAGCTGGGGTTTGAAGTCAGTCTCCTTTCAACTAGAACCATTTTAATTCTACAAGTTACAAGGCACTGAATATGAAAATATCCATAATATATTATATTAACGTCCCTCTCCCCCTCAAGTCCATAAGCTCATTGTGGGCAGGGAACAAGTCCGCCGATTCTGTTGAAGTGTACTCTCCCACGCGCTTGGTACAGTAAACACTTAGAAAGTACAATACAGCAATAGAGAGAGACAATCCCTGCCCACAACAAGCTTAGAGTCTTGGGGGGGGAGATAAGCATCAAAACAAGCAGGCATCTATAGAAATGAATAGAATTATATATATATACATAAATGAAGTGGGGTGGGGTGGGGAGGGGAAAGAGCAAGGAGTGAGTCGAAGTGACGAGGAAGGGATGGGGAGCTGAGGAAAAGTGGACAGTCTGGAAAGGCCTCTTGGAAGAAGTGCACCTTCAGCAGGGCTTTGAAGTGAGGAAGAGTGATTGGTGGATTTGAGGAGGGAGGATGTGTGTCAGGGGCCGTCAGCAAGACAGGTGAGAGCGAGGCACAATAAGATGGTTAGCACCAGAGAAGCAGAGTGTGCGGGCTGGGATGTAGAAGAAGAGAAAGGATGTGAGATAAGAAGAGGCAAAGTGATGGAAAGCACTTACTATGTGTCAGCACTATATTAAGCACCAAGGTAGATTAGGTGCAAGATAAGAGGATCCTACACAGTTCCTGTCCCAAATGGGCTTGTAGTCCAAATAAGTAGGAGAACAAATTTGTCAATCTATGTTAAGCTACTTGAAGTGTGACCCGTTATTATTATTTAACTTAGCTTTCTAGCTTTCCCAATCTCACACAACATTTCCTGAACATTTTCTTCATCCTGGCCAGAGACTGATAGAACAATCATCCTAATGGGAGTGTTTCAAGTTTGGAATTTATCTCAAAAGGGATCCCCTTGTAATACTCTTAAAGATGTTCCTCATATCCTGGGTCCTATCACTTCCTTTCCTCTTCATACCTGCCCTCAAATTTATCTTGATCTTTTTTGTAGGTTTTACTGCCTGGCAGCAATATAACCCTTTACTCTCATCCTTCCACCTGAGATATGCCAATTATTTCTAGGCTGGATTCCTGTATCTACCTCCCAAATCAAATTATATTATTTACCACGGAAGCAGAGATGCCAACTTTCCATTTTAGGATGGGCGTGAGGAAGAAGCAGAAATTTTAATGGGATTAGGGACAGGGAAGAAACAAATTTCAGAGAGAATAAGCCAGAAAGCCAGCATTTTGGATCTTTTTCATCCTGATTGGGCACTCCTGGATCTTGTCAGAGCCTTGGAGTGCAGAATGTTGGGAATTCAGTTCTAACAGCAGTCGGGTCTTCATGAAGAAGGCTACTATATGTGTAAAAGCATTATTTAATTGCATGTTTAGGGAATTCCTTGTTTTAATTATTTGTATCCATCTACTCAAATCTTGTTTGCAATGTGTACTTGGCAATGCTTGTCTTTTTGTCCACCTGATGTTTAGATTTTAAGATTAAGTGTAGAAATAGTGTCTTTGACTTCTACTGTTTTCCCCATGTTCTTTGTATGATAGAAGGTCAAAAATGTTTCTGGATAGTAACTGAAGGTCTCTATCAACACTCTGTTGCAATAGGCTTTATTGCAACACATTTGACTTCTGTTCCACACAACACTTACATCCAAGGGTCCTTTACCCAAACGGATACAGGTAGAAATCTGTTCTAAATATAAGATGAGCAAATGTGTATTTTGAAAGCATTTCTATAATTGTTATAATTTTGGTATTGATTGAGCATTTATCTGCTAAGTATTGCAGTAAGCAATATATAAGATCATCAGGTTTGACACAGTCATCATCCCAGATGGGGGCTCAGTCTAGATAATGGGCGGAGGCGAGGAGTAGGATTTAATCCCTATTTGACTTGAAAGAAACAGAGGCTCAGAGAAGTTAGGTGATTTGCCCAAAGTCACACAGCAGACAACAAAGGATAAGAACCCAGATCCTCCAACTCCCAAGCATGATCCATCAGGAATTAAAAATGTGGCATTTACACTTTACCACAAAAAGTGGATCTATTTCATCATAATGCATGTTCACTGTACTTCTCTGGGCTGAGAAGACACATTAGAATTTTTTTATTCCTTTCTCAGAGAAAAGGCAATGCTAGGGTTTCCATTCTGGGAATCTCCCAAGTTCTGCTCCTTGTTCAAAGGCCCTAAGGCAGGATCCATTAGTGTCCATTTTCAGCTTTGTTGACAAGGGTAAACTCTACAGCCATGGCAGTGGTGGTTAGAGCAAATCAGCACCTTGGAAAGGCTGGAACAGGGAAGGCTATCAGTCTCTACTCCACTTCTTCCGTGGTGGAAGCAGCAGCTCCACTACAACTGCTGAGACAAGAATCATTACTGTCATGGCTCAGCTGGCTCTTCTGTGTGCCATTCCTGGGAGTTTCTGGAACAACTGGGAACATCTCACCTGTCTCACAGGTTGGAGAACACATATCAATCAGTTGTATTTACTAAAAGCTTACAGTGTTCAGAGCACACTTTACTAAATGCTTGGGAGAGTACAGTACAACAGAATTGGTAGACACATTCTCTGTGCATAACGGTCTAGATGAGGAAAGGAAGGAGTGAGTTTTTCGTATTGGTTTTTCAATAGCTCTTGGGATGTTTAGGATTACGGTAGAAAGCTTAGCCCTCCTCCAAACAACAAGAATGGTAAGGGAAAAAACAATTTTTAAGATAAACAGCCGTGATCAGGATGGCAGAGAGTAGAGAAGCAGCATGGCCAAGTGGATAGAGTATGGTCCTGGGAGACAGAGGGTCCTGCATTCTAATCCCAGCCCCATCACTTGTCTGCTGTGTGACCTTGGGCAAATTACAACTTCTCAGGGTCTCAATTACCTCATCCACAAAATGGGGATTAAGGCTGTGATTCCCATGTGGGACAGGACTGTGTCCAACCTGATTATCTCGTACGCACCCCAGTGCTTAGAACAGTACCTAGCCCTTATACCATAAAAATCACCATAAGAAAAGAGGCAGGAGGAGAAGTGGGTAAAGGGAGTAAGGGAGGTAAAGAAAAACAGATAAACTTATTATGGTCCTTGGATTCAACAGAGGGAGTCTCTTTGACAATGACGGTCACTATGAGAATCACAGTCTGTTAATGGAAAAGTACCTGGGACAACCTTCTACTATCCCTTTGGCTTGGAAGATCTGTACAGCTCTTCTCTAGTGAATTTACAACTCTCCAAACTCATTAACCCAACAGCCGTCCTTAGCACCAGGGATGGAAGGATGATGGAATGTTCTAGAATGAGGCCCAGGGAAAAGAAAAAGTACCAGATCATCCATTCCAGCTGGAAGTGTTTTGAAGCAGAAAGTTTTGTGGTTTTTTTAAGTTAGTTATTTTTCCATGACAAGTGGAGTTCAAGACTTCAAGGGCCTGAGCTGTCCCCAACATGTGGACCAGAGGTGTCAACCTATCCCCAGTATAGCATTTATTCATTCATTCAATTCATTCAATAGAATTTACTGAGTGCTGTGTGCAGAGTACTGTACTAAGCTCTTGGGAGAGTACAATATAACAATAAACAGACACATTTTCTGCCCACAATGAGATGCCTGTCCAACCCTGAGCTGTAGTGGGCCAGAGACAGGAGGCAGGGAGGGCAGGAAGGAGGCTAATATAGTAATGAAGGTGGGATATGATAAGTATTTGGATTAATGTGGTAGCAATTTGGATGCAGAGGGAAGGGTGGATTTTAGTGATGTTGTAAAGGTTGAACTGACAGGATTTAGTGACGAATTGAATATTTCACATAGATGAGATCGCTCTGGGGTGGGGACAGTGCCAAGCCAGCCTGGCACTGACTACCGTGGCCATGGTTCTTTCAGCCAGTAAGACTGGCTTCCAGCCTTCAGCCTCACTCAGGAACCTGTGCAGTTTCCCCCCACCTGCCTAGGAATGAATTGTCTTCCTTCACTCTCCCTGCTCTATCGCCACAACAGCCAGGCATTTAAAGCTGCCTTGCCCCCCAGCCCATTCTCTAATGAGCCATTTAACTTTCATCTCTACTTAGCAAGCTTTTATCCTGTTTCTAATATCTAACAATAATACTAATAATAATGGTATTTGTTAAGTGCTCACTCTGGGCCAAGCACTGTGTTCTAAGTGCTGGGGAAGATATTAGGTTATCAGCTTGTCCCAGGTGTGGTTTACAGTCTTAATCCCCATTTTTCATATGCAATAACTGAGGTACAGAGAAGTTAAGTGATTTACCCAAAGTCACACCTGACAAGTGGCGGAACTGGGATTAGTACCCACGACCTCTGATTCCCAAGTCAGGCTCGTTCCATTAAGCCACATTGCTTATGTTAGTTCATTTGTATATTCACTCTCTTGTTCACCAGTCATATTTATTGAGGGCTTACTGTGCGCAGAACACTGCACTAAGCATTTGGGAGAGTCAATATAACAGAGTTGATAGACACATTCCCTGCCCACAAGTGAACAGTCTAGAGGAGAATACAGACATCAACATAAATAAATTATGGCTACATACATGAATGTAGTAGGGCTGAGGAAGGGGTGAATAAAGGGAGAAAATCCAGGTACAATGGCAATGTAGAAGGGAGTAGGAGAAAAGGAAATGAGGGCTTAGGGAAGGTCTGTTGCGGGAGATGTACCTTCAATATGACTTGTCAGAGTAATTGTCAGATATGAAGGAAGGTGCTCCAGACCAGAAGCCAGAGGTCAGCACTATGATAGATGAGATGGAGGTAGAGTGAGCAGGTTGACATTAGAGGAGCAACATATGCAGATCATGCTGTAGTAAGGGAACAGTCAGTTAAGATAGGAGAGGGCAAGGTGATCGAGTACTTTAAAGCTGATGGTAAGAAGTTCGTTCGATGCAGAGTTGCAGGGGCAACCACTAGTGGTTCTTGAGAAGTGGAGAAAAATTTGTAGAAAAATGATCCAGGAAGCAGAGCGAAATATGAACTGGAATGGCGAGAGGCAGGAGGCAGGGAGGTCAGGAAGATTGGGTGGTTTAGGATAAGAGCTTGGATTAATAATACTACTAATAATAATGACGGCATTTATTAAGGGCTTACTATGTGCAAAGCCCTGCTCTAAGCGCTGGGGAGATGCAAGGTGATCAGGTTGTCCCTCGTGGGGCTCACAGTCTTAATCCCCATTTTACAGATGACGTAATTGATGCATAGAGAAGTTAAGTGACTTGCCCAAAGTCACCAAGCTGACAAGTGGTGGAGCCGGGATTAGAATCCATGACCTCTGACTCTCAAGTTGTGCTCTTTCCACTAAGCTATGCTGCTTTCCGGCGATGTGGTAGCAGTTTAGATTCAGAGGGAAAGGGGATGCAGAGGGAAGGGTGGATTTTAGTGATGTTACTAAGATTGAACTGACAATATTCAGTGACAGATTGAATATGTCATAAAATTCATCCTGCTATAGTAATACTACTTGCTTCTAGATACTTGTTTCTTCTCCTTTCTTTCTCTATTTCTAAATAATTTTTGTCTGCTTTTCTTCCCATATCTTATCCTAGGGGGCATGAAATGTATATTTTGCCTCTGGTGTATTCCCTTGTTTTGTTGTCTGTCTCCCCCTTCTAGACTGTGAGCCCATTGTTGGGTTAGGGATTGTCTCTATCTGTTGCCAAATTGTGCTTTCCAAGTGCTTAGCACAGTGCTGTGCACACAGTAAGTGCTCAATAAATATGATTGAATGAATGAACAGTATAGAGGTCTATATTCAGTAGGTGCTCAATAAATAGCATTCTAAGTAATAATTCTAAGTAATAATATATTGATTACCAGGTGAGTCTTAGTTGGGCTAAATGACTTTTAGAGAAGCCATATGTGAACAGAGATAGTAAGAAAAAAAATGGCAAGGCTATGTAGATACAAAGGATAATCTCATATCTGGAGAGGAGGAAGTTTGTGGACCCTACCTATATTGGAGGATAGAGGAAATCAATCGATCATACTATTATTACTATATATATATGTGTGTGTATATATATATATATACATATATATATCACACACACTATACTTTTACTATAATCATTATTACTAATTGACTGCTTACGGTGTGGTAAGACATATTCCCTGCTCACTGCCTAGAAATAGTGGCACTTTTTAATAACTATGGAATTTGTTAAACACTTAGCATGTATTTAGCGCTTTTCTAAACTCTGTGAGAGAGTCCAGATAGTTAGCTCCCCTGAGGAGCTCACACTATAAGTAGGAGGGAAAACAGGTACTGAGTCCTCATTTTGCAGATGAGGTAACTGAAGCACAGAGATATTAGGTGATTTGGCCAAGATCACACAGAGCCTAGATTAGAATCCAGGTCTTTTTGACTCCCAGGCCTGTGCTCTTTTCATCAGACCATATTGCTTCTCAAGTCCAATGTACTAAATAATCAATCAACTGTATTTACTGAGCTCTTACTCTGTACAGAACACTGTACTAAGTGCTAGGGAGAGAACACTACCATTATATAATAGATACATTCCCTGCCCACAGTGAGTTTAGGCTAGAGTGCCTCAAACTCTGTTTCTATCTTCATCCTAACAAAAACAATGTGATGTCTGTTAAACACATACTAGGTACCAAGCCCTGCATTAAGCATTGGGATAGATAGAAGATAATCAGCTTCCATATGGGGCTCATTGTATAAGTAGGAGGAAGAACTGTTATTGAATCACCATTGTGTAGATGAGAGAACTGAGGCAAAGAGAAGTGAAGCAACTTGTCCAACGTCATGCAGCAGCAAAGTGGCAGAACTGGGATTAGAAGCCAGGGCCTGATTCCCAGCCTGTACCCTCTCCACTAGGCCATGCAGAAGTCCTATCTGGATCTCTCTATTCTTCTGCCTCTTGTTCCTCTATCTCTTGTGTGTAACTCTTCTCCGTCTCCCTCACTACTGTCACTTCTCTGTCCTGAAAAGTGACCACATATTTCTGCCCTCTTTTTCCTATTTTTGAACAAGTTTTCCCTCCATAAATGTGTTTCCTTCCACTCCCAAAAGTACACTTTTTTTCCCCAAAAAACCTTTGTTGTGGAACCTTGTGAAAGATCTTTTGAAAAATCTAAATATATTATGTCCACTTAAGGAATTCTGTTCCCTTTACCTTCAGTAAACGTAGTGAAGCATAGCTCCTGCCTTTGATGAACACAATGACACAAGGTTCATTTTTCATCTCTTTCCCTCCCGCACCTATTGTCGGTTCTCTATCTGCTGCGAGGATTGTAGGCTTTGAAGAAGTTTGACCTTCAGAACCATAAAAATCTTTGATGTTTTCTACACGAAAATAATGAACAAGCAGGCAAATGTATAGGGCAATGAGCTCAAAACTTGACTACAAAAGAGCAAACCAAAAAAGCAACTTTGAATATATATGCCAGGCATATACATACCCTGCAGTAAAATGAATACCGGTTAATATCATTTAAATGTTAACTGCAAAATGAGTTCCGCCAAATAGATGAACCTGCAATTTTTTATCCAATAGGGAATCTGCTTTTTTAAATTGAATGGCATGTTTACAGACACTGAAACTAGAGCACATTTGATAACTGCATTTTCCAAGGTCTGCAAATGAACCCACTACTGGGCTCAGCACACAACACTGAATATTCAGATCCGCGTGTGTAGTTGCATGGAGTTAATGTTGCCTATTAATACTAGAGCCATATTAAGCTGGGTTTGTTTCCCTAGCAGCAACCTAAATTGGAGCCCTTTTAACCAGTGCCATATTACAGGAAGATTAACAGTTGAAAAACCTATCGCCGATAAAGAGGACAGTTTTTACGTCCCACATCACCGAAGAAGATGGTGAGGAAGTAATCTGACTGCTTCTAAAACCTTTTGATGAGGCATTTCCATAATGTGAAAAATGGATGAATTAGCTACCCCAGTTCTGCAGGAAACAGGGCTGGTACAATGGCATATTCTTGAATAAGAAAAGGCCAGATGCTGGAAAAATAAACTGATGCCTCAGTTGCAAAGCTGTTGGGGAAAACTTATCAGTTTGTTGGGTTTTTTTTTCCATCAAGATGTTATATTTGGGTAGTAGATTTGCAGCAGTGGGAGAAGAGTTGGCAAGTTATTGTTCCAGCCGATACATACTGCGGATGTTTGTAACTGGGGAAAAAAAAAGCCTGTCTCATGGTGCAGTGGCTTAACACGCTGAAAGATCTGTCAGAGCTTAACTCGACAGGGTGCCCAGAGTTTTAACTCCTGGAATACCAATGAATATAAACCAAGTATCTGCAGAAATGACACACTGCTAACCATAAGGATACAGTCATGACAACCCGATAGCATTCCCGGAGCAACCAGAAAACCGCAGTAACGTGAGTTTGAGGGATTCAATCTTCCATAGCAACCAAGGATATAAAGAGTATTATATTCCCTAGGAGAAAATTGTATGTCATTGCTTAAATACCCACTCTTAGAATTTCGAGTGTGCTTCAATATACCCTCACATCCATTATCCGGTTGATTCCCCCCAAATCTCTGTGAGAAAGGGCAAGGGAAGTAGGGAATTTTATCCCCATTTCATATAAGGAGAAACTGATGCCCTGAAGCCACAAATCAGGCCAGTGGCAGAATTTGCCCAGGACCAGGTATCCTGACCCAAGCTCTTCACACTAGACTCACTAAATAGGTCGAAAGAACTCTGGGGCCTCCCAAAATCTTATACATACAGCTCCTTAGTTTTCCATAGAAGACAGATTTTTTAACCTTTTTGGGACCAGAAATGAAGGATGGATAATAAATCCTGGGAAAAATCCAATCTCAATCCCCATTGGAGAGAATCTTGAGGTGGCTACCCTTGTTATTATCATTATTATTATTTATTAAGCACTTGCTACCTGTCACACAATGTTCTAAGCACTGGAACAGATACAGGTTATTCAAGCCAGACACAGTCCCTGCCCCAAGTGAGGTAACTGAGGCATAGAGAACATAAGTGACTTGGCCAAGCTCACACAGCGAAGTGCCAGAGACTGGATCAGAACACAGGTCCCCTGACTCCCAGACCTGTGTTCTTTCCTCATGGCTACACTGCTTCTCAAAGTACTATGTATGAAGGACTATGTTCTAGGGTACAATGTCTCTTCAGCAGTGTTTCTATCTTCATCTTAATAATAATCATTGTGGCATTTGTACAGAATATAATAGGTACAAAGTGATGCATTAAGTTCTCTGGGAGATACAAAATAATCAGGTCCGACATAAAGCCCACAGTGTAAGTAGGAGGGAGAGCAGATATTGAATCCCCATTTTACAGTCGAGGAAATTGATGTATAGAGAAGTGAAGTGACTTGTCTCAGGTCACACAGCAGGTGACAGGCAGAGCGGGGTTAGAATTCAGGTCCTCTGACTCCTAGCTCCTTGCTTATTCCTCCAGGCACAATTGAACTAGGTAGCTGATTAGTAACACTGATTGTTTGTTTTCTTTAAATTTTTTCTGCAATTACAAGAAAAGCAATTCTAATACAACTTTGTTCCCAGCAATGTGAGAGATTGTCTGCTTTCATTGTAGATTTGACAATATGGTTTTAACATTAAGTAGAAAATCATTTAGTTCAGTCTTCTAGGGAAGCAGCATGGCTTAGTGGAAAGAGCCCGGACTTCGGAGTCAGAGGTCGTGAGTTCTAATCCTGATTCTGCCACTTGTCTGCTGTGTGACCTTGGGCAAGTCACTTAACTTCTCTGTGCCTCAGTTCCCTCATCTGTAAAATGGGGAATGAGACTGTGTTCTAAGGATCCAGAAAGAAAAATATTTACAATTAGAATAATCAAAATATATAATTAAATGTTCAGTTGAGCAGATATATACTCATGAGTGCTAAGGGTGAGAGTAAAAGTACACAACTATTGGAAGTCAGGTTTGTAGGGCTAGGGTAAACCATGGGGAAGACTTGACTGCAGTTAAGATGGACAGAAGGTTGTGACATGATGGTGGTACTTGTTAAGCGCTTATTATGTGTCAAGCCCGTTCTAAGCCCTGAGGTAGATACAAGCTTATCAGGTGAGACATAGTACCTGACCTATATCAGGCTCCAGTCGATCCCCATTTTACAGATGAGGTAATTGAGGCACAGAGAAATTAAGGCCAAGGTCAAACAGCTGATAAGCAGTGGGAGTAGGATTAGACCCCAATTCCTTCTGACACCCAGGCCAGGGTTCTGTTCACTAGGCCATGCTGCTTGATAGTATGTATTAAACATTCGTTTTTAGCAAAGCATTGGGGTTAATTCTAGATAATCAAATCTGACATAGTCCCTGCCCTTCATAATGCTCACAGTCTGAAAAAGAGGAGACAGACATACCCGTTTTACAGCTGCTTTTTTAAAACCGAATTTTATCTGTGTTCATTGTTAATTTGATTAAATTCTTATTGTCTGTCATCCCCAACTTGTACTGGAAGCCCCCTGTGGGGTAGGAACAATATCTGAATTTATTTTTCGCATATTGACTCCAGGCTAATGCAGTGTTCGGCACAATGGATGCATTTATTCAATTTTAGTAGTGATGATAAATTTTTTTAAACCCATGGCTATATAGCATGTTGACCAACATTATTATGGAAAGGAGACTTCAAGAAAATCATGATAATTAAGGAGAAAACATGAAAATGGGACCAGGGATTTGAGGTATAAAATGCAACCATGCAGCAGCAGGCAATGTTTATGTGTATACGATGAAGAAACTTTCAGTCACGGAGTCATCTTATCAGCCACAACCATATACTTAGATACCATTTTACTGTCATGAACCTCACCTTTGAAGTGAAGTATATGTTTGCATAAATATACC
Organism: Ornithorhynchus anatinus; assembly: GCF_004115215.2. Classification (NCBI taxonomy): domain Eukaryota; kingdom Metazoa; phylum Chordata; class Mammalia; order Monotremata; family Ornithorhynchidae; genus Ornithorhynchus; species Ornithorhynchus anatinus. The sequence continues at coordinate 18,560,512 of NC_041737.1, forward strand.
AAAAAACCAAAAAGTTCAAAATTACAAGAAAACAGCATTAAAACATTACATGTGTATATATGTAGGCATGCAATTTTCTGTCTACATAATATACACATGTAACATGTATGTGATTTCTAATTGTTCAAGTTTCTGAGGTGTATATCCAGGGACAAATCTGGGAAGAAGGAAAAAAAAAAAATCACTGGATCCAGATTAGAGAGGCTGTGAAATGCAGACCCTATTCTGCCCAATACTTCCTCTTGCTACTTTTCACCAATCTGGCAACAGTTGCTATCCATTCGTAGGTTAATCATTTTTTGGTTGTTATTATTGCAGTCAGAACTGCAGGATACCATCCTATTATTAAGTGTCTTTTTTTTATTATTATTATTCTCATATACCTAAAAGTGCCATAAAAGAATGGCCATTCAGGTAATGTCTGGTGATGATCACAGTGATGGAGGCCCAGAGGAAATATTTTAGGATGTTGAAGCAAGTGGAGGGAATTTTGATCTATATGACAATGCAAATCTCTATTGGGGCTGCTTTTTTCTAGGAAAACTGCTTTTCAGTTGTTTGAGAATTGTATAGAACAAATAGGAAGATTAGTATTGCTATTTTACTTTTTCCCCTTTTTTTCTCCAACCACATATTTAATGGTATTCCATATACTGGCAGATAGGTCAGTAGATTTACAAATATTCTACATAGTCAGTGTTCTTCAGTGACCGGCTATGTCAGTTTGGGAATAACAGTGAGAGCCACCTCAGTTGATTTCAATCATTTTCAGCTTCCTCAATTATCTATGTAATCCTGAGAGAATTTGGCTTTGGCAACTGTTATTCTGAGGCATTTTGCTGGGTTGTTGAAGGTGATATACTGCTCCCAGGTACTGTTTTCAAGTAGGGCAATTCTTTATATTTGGTGCAAAGAATTCATGCCACAGACAGATTCAATCTTGCAGTCCCAAGAATGGAAGCAGCATGGATTCTCCCCAAATGCAAGAAGCTGACACCCAAGCACATAACTTGCTATAGATCTGCTTTTGATTTTGCTTGGTAGAACTGTCCTGAGTCAGATTCATGTAACTGTTTAATTCAAGAACAAATGAAGTGCCTGGCCAAAATTAGATTGCCCACGGTAGGCCATATTTCAAACCCATTTATGCCGGCCTCAAAGGCACCATTAACAGTGGGGATGTTTCCTCATGCTTCTGTGAGGATCATTCAAAACTTCTGAAAGGCGAGCCCTCGATTTCATTTGTCAGCCAGGGTCTCTCCTGCGCATGAGAACAGTGAATCGTTCTACGGTTCAGTGCGGCAGCCATAATGTGTCAGACTTTCCTCCTTCTGATAAGTGGGCTTAAAGCCACCTTCCACCTGACATATTCTGTTTTAGCTAGATATAAAATCCAGCGAGAAAATCTCAGAATCCTGCTCTTCCTCTGGACTCAGTGAAAATGAGAGAATCATAATAATAATGCAATTCACAGGGATGTTGTGAAGATAAATGAGATTACAAAAGTGACAGTGTGGTGGGCTCTTAGGAGGTAATATCTGAACTCAACATATAATCACTGCTGATGATTATTATGATTAATTGAAGAACATTTCTGTCAGTTAGGTAGGTGAACAAACTGGCCCTTCTTCCTGAAAATAGAACATTTAGTCCTCTGCAAAAATCACTGCCCCGGTGGCCTTCCTAGGGAAGTACCAAACAGTGAAAACAGGAGATGCTGCCCTCTTTGAGCAGCTAGGCCTGGAGAAAATGGGGACAAGAAGAGTTCTCACTCTGGGGTTTGCATGGCCTGATGGAAAGAGAACAAATTTAGTAACTGGAAGACAAGAGTTCTAATCCCGACTCTATTTGCCTACTGTGTGATCTTGGAGAGATCACTATACCTCACTCTCTTCACCTGTTTTCCCTAGGTGGGACAGGGTCTGTGTCCTATCTGATTGTCTTGTATCTGACCCCAGGGCTTAGGATATAGGAACACTTAACCAATATCATGATAATTATTAGCAGAGGTAGAAGCCTCAGTCCCTTCCCATGGTGGATTATGGGAAGCAGCAGTGGGGGCGGCAGGGGGAGTGGGCAGGGCCTCTTTGGCCCTGTCAGCAATGTAGCTCTGAGTCAGCTCTGGAGCTCTGGGCTGGGCATATTTCCTGTTGGGAAAGAGAGTTACAACCTAGTGCCATCCAGCCCCATACCCTCCTTGATGCTGGGCACAGCTCTGGCCCAGATCAGGATTTTCACTGGAGCTGCCTTCATTCCGCTGCCAAGGATAAGTGCTGTCTCCTGGCAAGAGCCCCAGTCCTAGCCTAGAGAAGACCTATACAGCAATGAAAGCCTAACTAAACTGAGGCTGGACTCACCCCCTCCTCCAATAGATGCATCCCACGTTCCCCGGCTTCATCAGCTCAATGCCAGGGCCAAGACCAGGTGGGTCTGGAGGCTGGCCTGGCTGAGGGCAAAAGAACAAGGTCAATGACGGCATGCTGCTCTTTTAAATGTGACAGTGAAGGTCTGTTTTGTTTAAGACATAAATGAAACTTTCAAGCTCAATATTTTCTTGAAGAATATGAACAATAAAGCTCTCTCTATAATGTGGGGCAAATTCTTCTACTCCATGTGGCTGTGGTTTCCCTGTGAGATTCTGCTCTTCAGGAAATTGCAGGAAAAACATCGTAAATCCCCTTTGAGAAAGGACTTCCCTTGCCGAGGACTGTCAGCTCTCTATATTATGCTGCTGCTTCTCCAAGGGAATTATGAAACCTCACCTGCCCTCTCCGTTGTGGTGGGAGATGAGAGGTAGGGCTAATGGAATATAATAATCTTCCTTCAGCTGACAAATAGCCATACTTTCCACATTAAGAAGAGGGATTGTGGTATCGGGGGAAGATATTCTCTCTACCTATTATTTCCAAGATAGTCCTCTTCAAGTTGCTTGAATATTTGGGGGCCCCCTGGAAGAGATAACTTTTGCTAACTTTATTTCTCTCTGTCCCTTTTCCCTCTCCATCTCCCCAGAGCATGCAACATCTTTGACTTTCACAGTATTGCCATGCTTGAATAAACTTCACAGAGCAGGCATTAGGTTAAGGAATGGGAGCTGAAGAAAATTTATTTATTGGAAGATAGATATTAACATGAAAAAGCACGCATAAAACACTATCAAAGAGAGTCTCATCATAGTATCCCAAAAAGCCAATTCCTACCTACCAGAAAAGATTAAGGAGCTTATAAAACACTGTATGCACTCAGAGTCAACTGTCCTAAAGGAGAGAAAAAGGAGCACACCTACATGTCCCTTTATGTGCCAAGTTACAGTCTAATTTCCAATCCCATGAGTCTCATTCTCCCTTAAGGAAATTCTGAGAGCATGAACATGTCTATGCACCAATCAATCAGTGGTATTCATTGAGTGCTTAGTCATTGCAAAACACTGTACTAAGCACTTGGGGGTTTACAGCAGAGTTGGCAGGCATGATCCCTGTTCACAGAAAGATCACAATCTAGCAATACCTACTAATATATAAATTGAATGATTACCTTAATTTTAAAGCCAAAAAACTGACTCCCAGAGGTTGAATCCTATTGCAAAACCATGGCAGGGCTCACATGTTTTGACTCCCCAAATCTGAGGAAATTTGGTACTGCTTCTAGTTCACATTCATGGGATCCAGTAGTTGGTCCAGCGATTTCCCCAGCCTCTACAGGATGAAGTTGCTTCTACAATTCCTCTAGCTTCCTAATCTATTGCATTTTCCATTTCAAGAAGTTTCCTGGAACAGCCGAGACGAGGGATACAAGTAGATTTCTCACCATTCCCAGCACGGTCCTGGCCTTACCTGATTTTTGCAGTCCATTTGACCAATCTTCTGAATTCAAGAAGATGATGTCTGCACATTGGTTGTACACAACTGCCCCACCGTACTGCACAAGGTCACAGAGTGGGTTTTCAAACACTTGGCTAGAAATCGTAGAATGACGATCACGCAATCTAGTGGGTGCCCATCTTGGTGAATAGGTGAGGAGTGATGGAGAGAGAATAGGGAAAACTAAGGTAAGGAAAAAGGAAATGGGAAATTCAGAACGAGTAGAGAGAAAGATGATCAGTAATGACCATGTCAATATTGAAGTCCTTGCTGATCAGCAAAGATAGAATGAAAAATATGTCAAAATTGTTCAGAAAATTGGAGGTGGATGGTAGATGATGGCAACAAATAACTGAAGTGGGTGGTAGAGGCATATCTGTGCTTCAAAAGTAAGGGACAAAGGGGTGGGATGGTGCAAAAGAGACAGTAAGGGGACAAAGGAGTAGGCTGACTCCTCCTATCCTCGTTAAAATGAGGTGAGAGAGAGAACCTGAGACTCTTTCAGGAGAGAATGACAGTGGAGGCAGTATCACATGGAGTGAGCCAGGATGCAGTGACAACAAAGAGGAGGGACTGAATGGGGATGACGAGTTTAGGATGATGGACATAGAACAAATGTAAGCCTGCATGTTGACCTGGAAATTGGGCCGGGACTTGGGACATTACCCTATTTATTTTGTTAATGAGATGTACATCGCCCTGATTCTATTTATTTGCTATTGTTTTAATGAGATGCTCTTCCCCTCAATTCTATTTATTGCCACTGTTCTTGTCTGTCTGCCTCCCCCGATTAGACTGTAAGCCCATCAAAGGGCAGGGACTGTCTTTATCTGTTACCGATTTGTACATTCCAAGCGCTTAGTACAGTGCTCTGCACATAGTAAGCACTCAATAAATACTACTGAATGAATGAATGAATGAATGGGAGAAGATAGTGCGGGTTGGTTAGGATGCTAAAGAGCTGGTGGGGTGTGAGGCTGGGGAAGGGTGGGTTGGGTTAGGATGATGAAGAGAGAGAACAGGGCAGAATACAGGAGCAAATTCATCAGTGACTCAAGGTGAAATGGATTGGCCGGGAGAGTCTCACGCAGTAAAACTAGTGGGGGCTTTTCTAAGATTCTCGCTGTGGGCAGGGAATATGTGTATGTTATATTTTACTCTCTCCAGTGCTTAGTACTGTACTTTGCATACAGTAAGCTTTCAAAAAATATAATTGAATGAATTAATTCAGTACCAAGAGTCAGCACTGAGTTAGCTTCAAAATATCAAAGTATCGCTGAATGGGGCAAATAGAGCAACAAATAAGCCCACAGTGTGGAATACAGTATCAGTTTCACTTAAGTCTTTTCCGCACTTCTGCGCACTTGGATGCATTTTCACCCTCAATAGTGACATCTTTCAAAACAAATGTGAACACTTAAAAATTATAATTATCTGTATTCCCTAATTTGCATTTATAGAACGTTTATGATTCCTCAATTCAATCTATTTTTAAATCATTTGAAAAGGGTAATTCTAAATTCCAATTGACAATTTACATTTGTAATTCAAACTTGAAATACATTTTATGCCAGAGAAACCATAGGGTATCTACCCAAGTTATTTCTTCATAAAGGATTCTTTTTCCTTTATTTTCCTGGGGAAGCAGCATGGTTTAATGAAAAGAGCACAAGCCTGGGAGTCTGAGGACCTGGGTTTGGATCCTGGCTCTGCCACTTGCCTGTGTGACCTTGGGCAAGTCACTCAACTTCTCTGTGCCTAAGTTTCCTTATTTGTAAAATGGGGGTGCAATATTTGCTTTCCCTTCTACTTAAACTATCATACCACATGTGGGGCAGGGACTTTGTTCATTCTGTTTATCTCGTATCTACCCTAGCCTTTAGTGCAGTGCTCATAAATTGTAAGTGCTTAACAAATATCACAATTATTTGTAACTCTGAAGCATGTTCCTGTAGAATGGAGGCCAAAAACACAAAGATCACTAAGCCTAGTCACACAAGATAAGAGAGAGGTTGTCCTTTTGACCTTCATTTCTCATTATTTTCTCCTATAACTTGATCAGTTGCTCTTTTGTCTCCCCAGCCCTATTTAAATAATTCTTTCAATAACAGCTGTGATAAACTTTCTTAGTGGAATTAAAGCATATTCACTCCAATCTGTATCATATCTGTGATACCTGTGAATTCATTTGTGCTTCATTAGGGAAGTAGCATGGCTTAATGGATAGAGCACAAGCCTGGGAGTCAGAAGGACTTGGGTTCTAATTCTGGCTTTGCCACATGTCTGTTGTATGACCTTGGGCTTCTCTGGGCTTCACTTAACCTTCTCCTGGCCTCAGTTATCTCATCTGAAAATGGTGATTAAGACTGGGAACCCCATGTGGGACAGGGACCCTGTCCAACCTGATTAACTTTATCTCCCCAGCACTCAGAACAGTGTTTAGCGCAGAGTAAGCACTTAACAAGTACTTATTTTTGGTGGTGTTGTTGAAAATGGAATTCTTGAGGATCACTGACTTTGTGACTTCCTTCAAGACAAAAACACTTCAGGCAATGTATGCCTTAGGTCAAGGAAGCAGTCAGTATTAATCAAAGAAATCTAATTCATCACATATGGTAAATTATTACTGTAATTGTTTCAAAATGAATTGACATTCAAGGAAATTCACTAAGACTTGGATTGGTGATTAGATTGGTTATGCAAGTGCAACCCAAAGGAGTTTGTTTTTAAGAACTCTGGGCTCCATTTCATGGAAGCCTTCTTTTCCATGAAAGGTCTTCATTCCCTATTATGGTCAGTGCAGCAAGTGAGGCTGTCCCCGATTTGCATTATTTTTCAAGACGTGTATTTCAAATGAAGCAACCAGAGATTCCAAAATGAAACTCAAAAATGACCTTGAAAATTACATAGATATTTTACAGAGGCCAGCAACTGTGTTTCAATTTAAGTAAGGGTTAGGTAATGAGGTAATGGGTTTGTTGTAGCAGGAACTTCTAAGAAAAGGCAGCGTTCTATATGACCTGCTTAATATCTACTATTAATTGAACTGTGACTACTCTGATCCAAGCACTTATTCCCCACCTTGACTATTGCATCAGCCTCCTCACAGTTGCTCCTACAGCCCATCTCTTTCCTGGCCAGTCCATACTTCACTCTGCTGCCCAGATCATTTTCTTAAAATATATATATATTTTATATATATATGAAATAACACATTCTGCCTATTCCTCAAGAATCCCCAGTGGTTACCCTCTATCTCCATTTCAAACAGAAACTTCTCACCATCAGTTTCAAAGAACTTTATCAGCTCTCTCCCTCTTGTCTTGTTCTGCTGATCTCCTACTGCAATCCAAGCTGCACCCTCCTCTCATCTAAAACCAATCTACTCTCTGTACCTTGATCTCATTTATCTTGCCACAGATCTCTTGTCCATGTTCTCCCTTTGGGCCTAGAACATTCCTTCAATAGTATTTATTGAGCACTTACTATGTGCAGAGCACTGTACTAAGTGCTTGGAATGTACAATTCGGCAACAGAGACAATTCCTGCCCATTTATGGCCTTACAGTCTAATCGGGGGAGACAGACAAAAACAACAGCAATAAATAGAATCAAGGGGATGTATATCTCATTAACAAAATAAATAGGATAATAAAAATATATACAAATGAGCAGATGAGCACAGTGCTGAGGGGAGGGGAAGGGAGAAGGGGAGGAGCAGAGGGAAAGTGGGGGAAAAGGGGCTTAGCTGAGGGGAGGTGAAGGGGGGGCAGAGAGGAAGTAGAGGGAAAAGGGGAAGTTCAGTCTGGAAAGACCTCTTGGAGGAGGTGAGCTCTCAGTAGGGCTTTGAAGAGGGGAAGAGAGTTAGCTTGGCGGAGATGAGGAGAGGGCACTCCAGGACAGCAGGAGGACGTGGGCCAGGGGTCGATGGTGGGATAGGCGAGAACGGGGGATGGTGAGGAGGTGGGTGGCAGAGGAGTGAAGCCTATGGGGTAGGCAGTAGAGAGAGAGAAGGGAAGAGAAGTAGGAGGGGGCAAGGTCTTCCTCCTACCTCTTATCTAACAGTCCTCCAGTCTCCACACCTTTAAAACCCTCCTATAATCACATTTCCAAGAGGGTTGTGTAAGTCCTAATTTCCCCTTCCGCTCTCCCCTTTACGCTGACTAATCACTTGCGTGTGTACCCCTTAAGCAATTGAAACCATTAGGTATGATTTCCCTAAAACTTCCTCCTGCGCTTTTTTCAACTCTTCGATCTTTCCCAGCAGAATCGAGGAGAGCTCCTGCTTTCTCTCAAAATCTGTCCCCTCCATCTGCACTCTGACCCTGTCCCTTTGCACCTAAACACCTTTTTCCTAAAAAAAAAACCCTCCTATGACCCCACAGTTCCCTCCAGTTATCATCCCACCTCCTTATCATTCCTCTCCAGACTCTTCGAGCGAGTTGTCCATCTCCACTTACTCTCTTTCAATTCTCTCACTGACTCCCTCCAATCTGGCTTCTGCCTTCTTCACTCCACAGAAACATCCCTCTCCAAGGTCACAAATTACTTCCTCCTTAACATATCTAATAGCCTTTACTCCATTCTAATCCTCCTTGAATTCTCAGCTGCCAGCAACACTATCAACTACCCGCTTCTCCTGGAAACATTACTCAACCTCAGCTCCACTGGCACGGTCCTTTCCTGGTTGTCATCTCTCTGGCCGCTCATATTCAGTTTCTTTTGTGAACTCCTCCTCTGTCTCCCACCTCCTAACTGTGAAAGTTCTTCAAAGTTCAGTTCTGAGTCCCCTTCTATTGTCCTCCTATACCCACCCCCTAGGATAACTCTTTCACTCCCATAATTTCAGCTATTTCTTCTATGAGAATGATTTCCAAATTTACATCGCCAATTCTGATCCCTCTCCCTCCCTGCAGTCTCACATTTCCTCCTGCCTTCAAGACATCTCTACTTGGATGTCCCACTTATACTTCAAACAGTATGTCCAAAACACATGCTTATCCTCCCACCCAAACCCTATTCTCTTCCCAATTTTCCCCATCAGTATAGACAGCCCCACTATCCTTTCTGTCTCACAAGTGCATAAGCTTGATGTTATCTTCAGCTCATTTCATTCAACCCACATATTCAACTTATTAAAATCTGTCAGTTCAACCTTCACAACATGGCTAAAATCTGCCCTTTCCTTTCCATCCAAACCGCTACCATATTAACCCAAGCACTTATCCTATCCTAGATCACTGTATTAGCCTTCTTGTTGACATCCCTGCCTCCCGTCTCTCCTCACTCCAGTCCATACTGGATCATATTTCTACAAAAACATTCAGTCCATCTTTCCCCATTCCTCAAGAACCTCCAAAGGATGCCCATCCACCTCCACATCTAACAGAAATTCCCTACCATTGGCTTTAAAGCACTCAGTAATCTTGTCTCCTCCTACCTTACACTTCACTGCTCTCCTACTACAACCCAGTCCACACACTTCGCTCCTATAATGCCAACCTATTCACTGTACCTCAGTCTCGGCTGTCTCACCAATGACCTCTCATCCTCATCCTGCCTCTGGCCTGGAATACCCTCCTTCTTCTTATCTGACAGACAATCTCCCCACCTTTTTGAAAGGACATCTCTTCCAAGAGGCCTTCCCAGACTAAGCCCTCATTTCCTCTTCTCCCACTCTCTGCTGCATCATCCTTACAACTGGATTTGCTCCCTTTTTTTATGTTTCCATCAATCCCACAGCACTTAAATATATGCCAGTAATTTATTTATTTATTTTAGGGTCTTTCTCTCCCTCTAGACTGTAAGCTTGTTTTGGGCAGGGAACATGTCTACCAACTCTCATACTGTTATAGTGTGCTCTCCCAAGTGCTTAGTTAGTACAGTACTCTGCACACAGTAAGTGCTTACCAGATACAATTGAATGGGTTAATTGATATTCAACACAGTCTAACATCACTTATGTAATAGCCTTATATTCTATTTCCCATATTACTATTTTTTCCCTCTCCCTAATTTATTTTAACGTCTGGCTCCCCTGTACAATGTAAGCTCTTTGTGGGTAAGTATTGTGTCTATTAACTCTGCTATGTTGTACTTTCTCAAGTGCTGTGCACACAGCATTCAATAGATGCCTTTGATGGACTGAATCAAGTGAGAAAGGCTAGGCTAGAAAGGGCAGGGTAGAGCTTTTCCTAAACAAATTCACTGAATTAAAATTTGAATTTTAGCAAAAGTGACTCTACCCACTATCATAGTATTTTTAAAATACTCCATTTGGCAAATGAACAGTGGAACATTTCACAATGGCAGGGTTCTTTCCCTTCTAGTCACCTGCATTTTCTCCTTTGTTCTCCATATCACTCTGCTTAGAAAATGTAAGCATCTGCTTAGAGAAAAATGCATACAGCTCCCTGGCAAATGTGGATTACCACAGTAAACAAATGAAAAGGGAAAAAAATGTGAGGTGTGTTGGCATGTGGGGGTTGTGAATGCTAGTGTATTTCTTAGAGGCTTCAGGAATGGGGGCAGTGATTGTTTTCATAGGTTATTATTTTCCCTGACTAAACTCTCATCCCCCATCCTGTTTTTCCCCCCATACTACCTCTTCCAAGCACTTAATCCCACTTTGAGTACTAGGCATTCCTGCTATCCCCAACCCTTCAGTATTTATATACATATTCATTCAATCGTATTTATTGAGCACTTACTGTGTGCAGAGCACTATATTAAGTGTTTGGAATGTGCAATTCAGGAACAGATAGACACAGTCTCTGCCCAAAAATGGGCTCACAGTCTAAAAATCCTAACACTCAGTTGTTTCCCCTGCTTATAATTTATTTTAATGTCTGTCTACCATTAGACTGCAAATTCCATGAGATCAAGGATCATATCCACCAGCCATATTATAATGAAATAATAATAATAATCTTATTCATTAAAAGCTTATTTTGTGCCAAAAACAGTACAAATCACCTTGGTAGATACAAGTAAATCAGGTCAGAGACACAGTCCCTGTTCTATGTGGAGCTCACAGTCTAAGTAGGATGGAAAAAAGATATTTAATCCCTACTTTACAGATGAGGAAAACTAAGGCAAAGAGAACTTTAACTGGCAAAGCCAGAATTAGGGCCTATGTCCGCTAAGGTTGAGGATCACGTCCTTTCCACTAAGCCATGTTGCTTCTTTTTCATTCTCTCTCACTCTCTCTCATATTAGTACAGTGTTCTCCCTAAAGTGCTCAATAAATATCATTGATTGATTGTTAGCTACATCCTGATTAACATGTTTTATATTCAAATTCATCTGAGAGACAGATTACTAATGCTTTAACAAATTTATTTTCTTAGCACAATTAGAGTGATCTCTAAGGATTTCTACTCTGTCCATTATGATTTTTTAATCATTTATATGTTTCAAAAATAATTTAACCTTATTTTGATAAAAACATCTCACCACTGTTTTCATTGCTTGAGGCTCTTTAGCTATGAAAAGCTCTAAAAAACAAATGATACTGTAGTTTTTTTTTATTCATTAACATTCATTATCTTTCAATGTTTTATTTGTTCTGCATTCCAATAAAGATGTGATGAAAATAACATTAAAAATAAAAGATCTTAAAAAATTCATACAAATTGTCAAAAAAAAACAAACCATGGGAAAACTATTTCCACTTGTAAAGAAAAAAACCAAACTAAAAAGTCAATCTAAAAAGGTGGTTATTTTCATTTAGCTAAGAAAGCCCCAACAATATTATTTTTCACCCTCCAGCCCCATCACTAGTCTAATAATAATAATGTCATTTAAGTGCATGTCATGTGTTAAGCACTGTGTTAAAGTGCTGGAGTAGGTAGCATACGATCAGATCAGGCAGTCTGATTCTCTTTCAAAGCATATCCAATAAGTCTAATATTGATCAGCTCTGATGCTCCTGGTGTTTCCCAATTCTCATCTTCCTAGTTTTTGCAAATAATAACTATGCATTTTTTCAGTTGCTTTTGTTTTTCCTTTACTTTCCTGTTTTTCGCAAGACCACTCCCAAGCCCATAACTTTGTCATTATTATTCTTGATTCCTCTCTCTTTTTCAACTTCCATATTCAGTCTGTCACCAAATCTTGTCAGTTTTTATCTCACATCATTTTCAGGATCAACTTCTTCTTCTCCAGGCATTGGTTATCTCCTGCCTTGACCTCCTTGCTGATCTCTCTCTTTTCCAGTCCCTAATTCACGCTGCTGCCTATATCATTTTTCTAAAAAAAAATTGTTTCAATCATGTCTCTAGCCCTAACTCCTTAAAATCTTCCAACAGTTGGTTATTCACTTCTTCAAACTCCTTACCATCAGCTTCAAGGCATTCAATCAGCTTTCCCTATCCTCACTCTTCCCCCAGTACAGCCAAATTGACACATTCTGTTCCTTTCAGTCCATGTCCTCATGGTACCACATTCTCTTCTCTTCTGACACCATCTCCCACTTGTAATTGCACAACCCAGGTCTTCTGACTCCCAAGCCAGTGCTTTTTCCACTAGACCCTGCTGCTTATAATTCCCTCCCTCTTTATATCTGGAACACTAGTATCTTCAAATCCCTTCCAAAATCACATCGCCTCCAAAAGCCTTCTCTAGTTAATTTGACATCCCCCCGCAACCCTTTTCTCCCACAACAGTTTCTTCAGTGGTTGTCAGCAACTAAGGGCTTGGATAATTGCATTCCCTGACCACTCCCAGCCTTATAGCACTCATGTACATATCATTATACTCTTGTTTCTTCCTAGTTATAATTTATTTTAGCATGGGTTCCTCCTTCCTGATGGAAAGCTTCTTCAAGGCAGTCATTCATTAGGTCTATTCTATAGTAGTTTTCTAACTACATAGTACAGTAGGTGTTCAATAAATGTTAGTGGCTGCTGCTGTGAAAACACCTCAAGGGCAAATCATGCTCAGAAGCGTTAAGAAATACCTCTTCCCTCCTAAACCACTTATCTGAGTGTTGAGGGACCTGAGAAGGTGAACTGCTCTATTTTCAAAGGTAAAGTGTGCATAAGTGAATGAGATTGTCTCCCTTGGATGCAATTCGACCATTGGCAGTGTCATTTTTGAACTAGAGAAAAACTTTAAAGATGTTCACTAGAGTCAACATTTTTGGTTTTCCATAGGTGTATTAGTGCAAAACAAGTGAAAACAAAATTATAAAAATCAGTTGTCTATCATGAATGTACATCTCTATAACAGATAGGCATAGATTAGTTTTGTATGTTTCTTAAATATCTGGAGAAACAAAGATTGCATGTTTAATTCACTGAACACCTCCAGATCTCCCTTTATTCATTAGTTTCTAGATTTTGATTAAGTGCGCACACACACACACACACACAGATTGTTTAATAAGAATGGATTTTCTGTCTTCATTAATAATGAAAAGATTTGTAAATAAAAGTGTGTGTTCTGCCGGTCACTGTTTTAGTGGTATCTGGGGGTGTTTCCTTAGGAGAATATTTTACAAGGAGCTCTCTGTTACAGTCTGCCCCCAGCAGTCCTACCTCCCCAACCACATTCACGAGCACAAGCTCAGAAGGCCAGTGAAGTAGAAAAGCAACTTGTGCTCTATGCCACATTTAAAATATTTAGAACTGGGAAAAATCAGCATGCTTTGAACCAAGGACAATCTAGACCATACCATAAGAAGCATGAAGATGTTAGCAGCGATGCACTGTGGTTTTGTTTCTTGCTGCTCTGTTTATTTGCTGTTTTGTTACATTTGTTGTTTCAGACTGAATTGATCCCGTTATTCTCTTTATGCATGTTCCATCCCTTTCTCTAGAGACTGTGAGGCTCTCTGTGGTCCAGGACTGTGACTAAATCAATATCTTGGTAAATTTTTCTAGTGCACACAACAGTGCCCTACACATTGTAAGTGATTAATAAATGTCAAAAGAAGTAATCCAGGTTTAAGAAAATCATTCTAAAGTGGCAAATAATGTGTAACATTTTAGAAAGCTTTTTCATGGCTTTGTGCATCACAAATGTGCTTCCCATAATTTTGACTTTAACATGTTTTATCTGTTCCATGGCAACTTGCCTAATTTTTTTTGTGTGTACATCCCTTAAATTAGTAAATTATTACAATCTTTTTTCAGTGTTGGCTCATTATAAACATGTTAGGTCTCAAGTCCAAGACAATAAATAGAATTTGCTTTGCAACTTTGAGTGTAGAAAAGTGCCAGAGGCAGATGTACATCATCATCCACAGCATTTATTGATCACCTGCTGGGTGCAGAATACCATTCTAAGTATTGTATTTCTGGGAGCATTTATTTAATGCTGATGAGCTGACTGCATTCCATGATTCATAATTGGTAATCTTATCTGGCTATCTGATGCTGAATATGGCCAATCAACAAGGGAATTTGAGTCCTTACTGCATGCAGGGCACCATACTAAACACTTGGCAGATGACAGAACAACAGAGTTGGTAGACACATTCCTTGCCCACGAGGATCTTACAGTCTAGAGAGGGAGACGGATATTGAAATAAATTACAGATAAGTACATAAGTACTGTGGGGCTGTGGTTGGACTAAATATCAAGTGCTTCAAGGATACAAATCCAAGTGCCTAGGTGATTCCGAAGGGAGAGAGAATAGGGGAAATGATAGCTTAGTCAGGGAAAGCCTTTTGGAGGAGATGTGATTTTAATAACACTTTATAGACGGGGCGAGTAGTGGGCTGTCATATGAAGGAGGAGGAAAGTTCCGAGCCAGTGAGGGGGATGTGGGTAAGGGGTCAAGCGGCAAGATGGATGAGACTGAGGTAAAGTGAGTAGGTTCATAAATGATTTGGATCAAACAATCATTAGATTTATTAAGCACTTACAATATAACAGAGTTATTACAGAGTTGGTAGCTATGTTCCTTGTCCACGAGGAGCTTACAATCTAGGGGATTAAACATTTGTAACAGCAGGCAGTTTGTTCCGGAGCAGGTAGAGTAGTTCATGGAAGGGCAGTTTTGGCCAGAAACGAGAAAATCAAAAGTGAGGTGTAATAAGAAGATTAGCCTGGGAGGAGCAGAGAGAGATGTGACAGATAGGCATAAAGAAGAAGGCTGATGGAGAGAGCCTTAAGCCCAGTAGCTGGAGAAATAAGGAGTCATTAAATTACTGGTGGATGAGAATACGATATTCTGAGAGGAGCTTTAAAAAGATGATGCCTGCAGCCTTTACTATTACAGCAATCTGCAGGAATAATAATGAGGAAAACAATTGGGTTTAATCAGTATAACTATAGACATATCTGGCAACTGGTATATTTTAATTAAAGTGTTTGGCAGGAAAGACAAAAGAAGGTAAATAAGGAGGTAGGTTTAAAGGAACAAAATCTAAATTTTGAAATGGGAGACTAATACCAAAAGAGACAAGAGTTACACAGTGAAGAACTTAAAAGTGTAACACAACCAGCTTTCCCATAGTGCATATTTTGAATAGGCTATTATGGAACATCTTTTGGACAATTCATATCTGTCTGGGTGGAACATGATGCGGTGTCAGAAGAAACAGATGGGCTAATGTGAGTAATGCTGTCAAGTCCTGGTTGCTCTGAGAGTTTCCTAAATAAGGGGTATGACAAAAACACAACTCCTGCCTTATCAGGGAATTGACTGTATTTGAAAATGGAATAGATTAATAAACTGAACATTAAGAATGTCTAGAATAAAGGGAGATAAGTATAGAATCGTGAAATATGTTTGGACAATGGAATAAATTTAAGATTTGAAGAAAACATGAGTATGAATGTCTTTGTATGCACACACGTACACATACACACACACAAACATATGTGTAGAGAAAGTAAGGGAAGTCCATTTTTAAAATGATGCTACTAATGGTGAGTTACTAACCATGTCTATGAATGTTTGAAGAGACTGTTTGCACATAAACATAGAACCTTACAGAACTACTCTTTTTGTCTCTATCAAGGGCTGTACAAGTTTCCTAACCTGACTCTTGGTATTCCAATTTCTGCTGAGTCTTAGACTCAAGGAGAGTGACTCCTTTTCCCTGTGTGCTATTCACCTGGCACTCGTGAATTACAGGAACCAATGTCAAAAAACACTTAATTACTATTGGTGCTACCTTTTTAAGTAGAAACAAGTGGCTAGTTAGCCTTGTGGAAAAGAGTACCCCCAAATCAATGACTGCAAAGTAATTATCAAAATAATAAACAGTGACATTTACTGAGCACTTACTGTATTCAAAGCAATGTACTAAGTGTTTGGGAGAATACAATGCAACAAAGTTAGAAGAGAGGTTCCCTTACCACAAGGAATTTACAGTTTAGGGGATCTCAGAGTCCAGAGACTTTAGAGCGTTTAGGGTCATGGTGGTCTAGCCATGAATCTAAAGTGCTGATTGACAGCATCAGCCTTAATCAGTCAAACTGATTGGTTAGTGAGAACCTCCACAAGCTCATCATGACTCATCCCAGGGAAGAACCCAAATGGAAGAGAGAGAGAGAAAAATCATGATGCCTAGACTTGAGGTTGTAAGATCAGGAGGGGCAAAGCATACTAATAGTACTAATGGTTTTTGTTAACTGCTTACTATGTGCGAACGACTGTACTAAACTCCTGGGTAGTTGCAAAATAATTTGGTCCCAATAGGGGCTCACTGTTTATGCAGGAGGGGAAATTGATATCCTGCAGATGAAGTAACTGAGTCACAGAGAAAGTTAGGTGACTTGCCCCAGGTGACACAGCAGCCAAGCTGGGAAGGTGGAAATACAACCCAAGTGTCCAGACTCCTAGTTCATTCATTCAATAGTATTTATTGAGCGCTTACTATGTGCAGAGCACTGTACTAAGCGCTTGGAATGAACAAGTTGGCAACAGATAGACAGTCCCTGCCATTTGACGGGTTTACAGTCTAATCGGGGGATTTTTCTCTCTCTCTCTTCCATCTGGGTTCTTCCCTGGGATGAGTCATGATGAGCTTGTGGAGGTTCTCACTAACCAATCGGTTTGACTGATTTAGGCTGAAGCCGTCAATCAGCACTTTAGATTCATGGCTAGACCACCATGACCCTGAATGCTCTAAAGTTCCCTGATGTTTCAACAAGGTCACACTGAAAACAAGAAAAGAATGAGAACTATTAACCAATGTAGTTTCAGTATTCTGTATAAGTCAAAGGGGGAGGATAATAATAAATCAATGGTATTTATTGAGTACTTTCTATGGGTAATGCAATGCACAGTCAGTACTGTGAGAGTATACTAGTATATCTCAAAACTAAGTGCAATGAGTCTTTTTAGCTTCAATTTAGTTCTCACCCACCTGGAAAAAATTGTGATTGGTCAACAAAAGCCCCTTTCACTTACATGTTCACGCCTGGAGAGCTTCCAGTACTCTACCAGTCTCGACTACGGGAGGGAGAGTCAAGCAGAGGCATATCCATTCCATTCTTAGCTTGGGTACTGGCTAGTGAGTGAAAGGCAATCTGTTAGAAGTCAAAAGTCACCTATGCTTGGCAGCAGTGGCACAGGAGAGGGTCAAGGGTGGAGACTCAAGTTTACTGAGCGGAAGGAGGCAATGGTAAACCACTTCCGTGTTTTTACCAAGAAAACTCTATGGATGCATTACCAGAATCACTGCAGATGGAGGTGGAGCATTCTGGGAGAGATGTGTCCATAGAGTCTCTATAGATTGAAGATGAATTGACAGCGTAGGGCAAGACAAGAGTGGAAAGAAGACAGGACCATGTTCACCTCCATTCTTGTATCTCCTAATTCACCTAGAAATCTAGGAAAGTGACACTGAAATCTCTGGTGGAGGTGGGAACTTCCCATAAGTGGTCATCTAGGCCTTGCCAGGCCCTTGCCCCTTCCTACCTCTCCTCCCTTCTCTCTTTCTACCACCCACCCCGCATGCTCCGCTCCTCTGCCGCCCACCTCCTCACCGTCCCTCGGTCTCGCCTATCCCACCGTCGACCCCTGGGACACTTCCTCCCGCGGTCCTGGAACGCCCTCCCTCCTCACCTCCGCCAAACTGATTCTCTTCCCCTCTTCAAAACCCTACTTAAAACTCACCTCCTCCAAGAGGCCTTCCCAGACTGAGCTCCTCTTCTCCCTCTGCTCCCTCTGCCACCCCCCTTTACCTCTCCGCAGCTAAACCCTCTTTTTCCCCTTTTCCCTCTGCTCCTCCACCTCTCCCTTCCCATCCCCACAGCACTGTACTCATCTGCTCAACTGTATATATTTCCATTACCCTATTTATTTTGTTAATGAATTGTACATCGCCTTGATTCTATTTAGTTGCCATTGTTTTTACGAGATGTTCTTCCCCTTGACTCTATTTATTGCCATTGTTCTTGTCTGTCCATCTCCCCCGATTAGACTGTAAGCCCGTCAAACGGCAGGGACTGTCTCTATCTGTTGCCGACTTGTTCATCCCAAGCGCTTAGTACAGTGCTCTGAACATAGTAAGCGCTCAATAAATACTATTGAATGAATGAATGAATACTCAGAGAGCACTTAACTTGATTTCCTAGCTGTGGGGGAATACCAGGCCAAGTACTAAGAAAAAGAGAAATGTCATGTCAGTCATGGTGATGTCCAGTAATCAGAGGTTTCTGGGAAGAACTTAGAGAAGCAGCATGCCTAGTGCATGGAGAATGAGCCCAGGAGTCCGAAGGACCTGGGTTCCAATCCTGGCTCCACTACTTCTCTGCTATGTGACCTAGGGGAAGTCACTTAAATTATCTGGGCCTCAGTTACCTGTAAAATGGGAATTAAGACTGTGAGCCCCATGTGAGACAGGGACTGTTTTCCAACCTGATCCCGGCACTTAGTACAGTGCCTGGCAACTAGTAAGTGCTTAACAAATAACATTTTTTAAAAAAGGAATTTGGAATCAATAGTCCAGACAGGGAATTTTCCACTCCTCATCCTGTCACTTCCAACGTGAGCAAGGTACAAGGCATCAGGATTGCTTCATATAGAATGATGACTAAAGGAAATATCTGTAAAAAAATATGACCTTCAGGTCTTATTCAGACAGGGTATCTAACGGACAATCAGTAGGATTTGCCTGGGGAAAATCCCTTCCAGAAACTCAGTAGAAATGAGCGTTTGTCAACAAGGATCAAAGTGTGAAACGAGTTTGGACATGAACATTCTGTCACCTAAACTTTGTGAGCCAGTTTATTCCTGGTAAAAATGTTTGCGTGCTGTCATGAAGACACAAACAAAGAATAAATTTAAATTTCATTAGGAAGGCCAAGCCATTCTTCCTCTAAAGCTAGCATCTATCAATCCAGGCACTGTGGCACATAAAAGACACTGCCACGAGCCCCCAGCCCCACCACTAGGGGCTATACTGTCCTATCCTCCTTGTAAGCTTATTGTGGGCAGGCAACTAATAATAATAATAATGTTGGTATTTGTTAAGCGCTTACTATGTGCAGAGCACTGTTCTAAGCGCTGGGGTAGACAGGGGAATCAGGTTGTCCCAAGTGGGGCTCACAGTCTTAATCCCCATTTTACAGATGAGGTAACTGAGGCACAGAGAAGTTAAGTGACTTGCCCACAGTCACACAGCTGACAAGTGGCAGAGCCGGGATTTGAGCTCATGACCCCTGACTCCAAAGCCCGTGCTCTTTCCAAACTGTTCGTTGATTGTCATATTGTACTCTCCCGAGCACTTTGTACAGTGGTTTGCACACAGTAAGTGCTCAATAAATAAGATTGAATGAATGAATGGGTGGGCTGGAGAAGCAAACAATTGGAGATCTTGGTTTCCAACAGGTCTGTGGGCATAGTATGTATCTTGGAAACAACTCTCTGAGCCAATGATGTGCTTCAGTGCTGCTGTGTTTGCTTATGATATCTTGCTGCTTTAGCCAGAGGTGAATGATTTCCAAGAAAGAGTTATCAATTGAAGTTGGATACATACAGAAGTGTTGTGGGGCTGAAGGTGGATGAATATCAAGTGCTTAAAGCATACAAATGCACATACACAGGCAACACAAAAGGGAGCGGGTGTAGGGGAAATGAGGAAATTGATTGGGGAAGGGCTCTTGGAAGAAATGCAAAATTAATATGGCCTTGAAGGGGTGGAAAGAGGTCTGTCATATATGAAATGGGAGGAAGTTCCAAGCCAGAAGAAGGACATGGGCAAAGGGTCAATGAAGAGAGAGATAAATCTGAGGTATGATAAGTTGACATTAAAGAAGCAAAGTGGGCAGACTGGGTGCAGTAGAATGCCAGTGAGGTAATGTAGAAGGGGAGAGCTGATTGAAGCCAGTGGTAAGGAGTTGCTATTTGATGTGGATGTGGATGAGCAACCACTTGAGCTTCTTGAGAAGTGAAGAAACATGGAGTTAACTTTTTTAGAAAAATGATCCTGACAGCAGAGTTAAGTATCGACTGGAGAGAAGAGACAGGGAGGTCAGCAAGAAGGCTGGTGCAATAGTCAAGGTGGGATTTGGTGGGATGTTGACAGGTTGGATGGAGAGGAAAGGGTGCATTTTAGTAACATTGTGCAGAGAGAACTGATGGGATTTGGAGATAGGCTGAATATGGAGAGAGAGAAAGAGACAGAGAGATGTTGACCATAATGTCAAAGATACAGGATTATGAGAGAGTGAGGATGATGATGTTCAACTGTGATTGAAAAGTCAGGGGGAAGACAGGGTTTGGGTGGGAAGATGAGTTCTGTTTATGGACATGTTAAATTTAAGTAGAGATGTCTTGAAGTCAGGAGGAGATACAAGACTGCAAAAGAACAAGAAAGGCCAAGGCTGGAAAGGTAGATTTCAGAATCATTCGTATTCAGATGGTAGTTGAAGTTGGGGAAGGGAATGGTTTTCATACTTTCATGAATTTCATAGACGAATGGTAAATTTAAATAATCACAGAGAAATGAGATTTTAAATAAGGGTTTCATCTTTTTTTCCCCCAATACATATTAATTTTAATTCAGATCATGTCTGCTAATAATAAATGATCCGTTGCTCACAAGAGCATTTAAAGAAAAGGTTCCATTTTCTGTTCTCATTTAACCAAGTGTGGCTTGCCAAATAAGCAGAGTATTCTACATATCTTAACAGCTGCCTCCTTTTCCCATGTAATATAAATAGTATTTCTTAAGCGCTGTATCAAGTGTTGGGAGGGAATACAGGTGGAAACTAGACATGCTCTCTGTAGTTCATAATCAAAGCAGCAACATGGCCTAATGGATAAAGCACAGAACCCTGGATTCTAAGCTTAGCTTTATCACTTTGCTGTGTGACCTTGGGAAGTCACTTAACTTGTCTGTGCCTCAATTACTTAATCTGTAAAATGGGGATTAAGACTGTGTGACCCATGTGGGTTAGGGACTGTGCTCAACCCAGTTTGCTTGTATCCACCCCAGAACCTAGTAGGGTGTCTGGCACATGATAAGCACTTAAATATCACAATTATATTAATTACATGTGGGTAATACTGCAAAAAAAGAAAGCATAGGTTAAATAGGGTGTAAGCGGTGTTTTAAGGGAAGATAAAAAAATTGGGGATTTGTAGAAAGGACTTGGAAGGAAATTAGCAGAAAAAACACCAACTATACTGTATAATTCAGCAGCCACTACTGCTGAAAAAATCATTGTTGTTCGTCTAAAATGTGTTTGGCATCCTGCTAAATACTACATAAAATCACCCTGGACAAGTTCCCTTTATACACATTCTATCAACCTACATAATGGCTGACTGTACTCCCGGGCCTCATTTTAGCTAATTTGATTGTTTGATTCATTCATTCATTCAATTGTATTTATTGAGCTCTTACTGTGTACAGAGCACTGTACTAAGCACTTGGAAAGAACAACTCAGCAAAATAGAGAGACCAACCCTGCCCCATAGTGGGCTTATACTGAATATGATAATAATATAAAGTATAACATGAAGAAGACTGGAGAAGCTACTCAAGGAGCAAGTTGTCCATTCTATGGGTGGTTCAGTTCAGGCAGTCAAAAGGAGAATAACCATCACCATTTTCAACACTGTATGAAGCTTGGAACTCCTTTGTTGCTCAAATGCGTCTATCAGTCTCCTAAGAATCAGGCTAATATTCTTGATTCTATTATTTTCATCTGTCTCGGTGCATTACTGGATAATGGGCTGTCTAGGTAACAGAATTTGGTGACAGTATTAAGTTCTAAACTGGAAATAAAGGTCTTGTGTGTAGGTGTTCCACATGCAGGTGGTACGTAATCTTAGTTTTCTTCATATTTAATGTCAATCTGATCCTGAAAATCAATTCAAAATCATAATTGTGGTAGTTAAGCACTTGTCATGTGCCAAAAACCACTCTAAGTGCTAGGATAGGTACAAAGAAAGCAGGTTGGACAGTGCCTGTCCTGAATGAAACTCACAACCCAGAAGAGAGCAGCAGGACCTAGTGGAAATATCACGGGCCTGGAAGTCATCCCAGATCTTCCAACTGCTTGCTCTAGGACCTTGGTCAAGCCACATAACTTTTCTGTGCCTCATTTTCCCAACTATAAAGTGGGGATTAAATACCTGTTCTCGCCTACTTAGATTATGAGCCCCATGTGGTACAGACACTGTGTCAAACCTGATTAACTTGAATCTTCCCCAGAGCTTAAAGAGTGCTTGACACATAGTAAGAACTTGAGAAATACCATGAAAATCATAATAGAGGGAGTACAGTTAATCTCCATTTACTGAAGGGGAATCTGAGGCACAAGGAATTTGTGACTTAATAATCATTTCTATTTCTTCTTGTGAATTTTATTCCAAAGTAACCATTATCATGGGATAGGATTGTGGAAGACTGACTCAAGGACTATTGGTGATGATCCCAGACTCCTTAAGTGGGAAGGTATTGCTAGTGGATTGGAAGCAAATTTGACTCCAAGTTACAGCTTCCTCATCATATCCTAAACCCAGTGTCATAACCCGTTCTATTTCTTTGGCATTTATATACGATTTCAATTAGACCCCACAAAGTCCTAACAAATGGATGTGTAGCCTCAGGGCCTGTTGGGAGTTTACAAAGTGTTGTACAACTGCCCAGACGCTTTACTAGAGTAATTTGTGTATGCTGAAGGTAAGCCAAGAAAATCTATACAGAAGGCACACAAACAGGGCCTTCTTTGAGTTCAGATCTGGAAGACACATTGCCATTTGCATACCAGAGAGAGCTAAGCAACACTCCTCCTCATGATTTTTGTTTTTCGTCTAAGTTCATTCTAAAATTAGGAAATGAATTAATGAGTCCATTATAATTTGATGGACATTTATCCATGTTGACATATCCAATTCTCAAATTGGGCTTTTTAAATTGGCAGAAGCATGAAAGTATCTAAAATAATGACATATTTGTGCTGACTAAAGCAATGACACAGTGTGGAGAAAACTTGATAAATGCTCTGACTGACAAATGTTGTTGACTAAACGATTCCCCAAACTGCTTATTTTTAAACATCATCTTGATTCATTGGGTTCTTCTGTTCCAAAAGCCCCTTACCCTTCTTTGACACTTTACTGTAAGAGCACATGGTGAGAAGTGGTCGATGGAGCATAAATAAGAGAAAAATGCAAAACTTTGAGTTCAATTCATACCTATCACACATTGTCTCCTTGACAAGGGAGATGGTACATCTGGCTTTACAGGACAGTGGCCATAATTGTACCTCTGATATGGCAGTCCCCTTATGGGGCCAATAGACCAGAAACACCAGAGAAACCTGGGGACAGTGTTATCTTTGGTCCTTCTTATCCTTTATTCCTGGACAACTTCTCCCAGCCCCTTTCTTCCCCAACAACCTCAGAGAGGAATTCTGGTAATGCATGATGCAAGGAGGGGCTATTTTATAAAGAAAGGCTCTTTAACAGCCTTTTTTTTATAGAGAGTATTAAATCATCACAAACTTCATGGAAACAGAAATGACTGTTGCTGCTTTGGGAGTATGATGTTTGACAATTGATACTGTGTAAAGCACAGTATAAAATTTTAAGGGAAGGTACAAGGATACAGATTCAGGCCCAGTCCATAGCCCTCAGGGGCATCACTATTTAAGTAGTGGATGGAGCACAGACAGGGAAAAAAGTAACTGGAAAAACTGAGGGGAAAAACAGTATTTTAAGAAGAGTGGTAATAGAGTCGTGGGACTCCTCACTGGTCCCTGAAGGACCATATTTGGTCAAATAGCCTCAATTTTCCCAAGATCCTAAAATTAGGAAGGGAAGTTTTTGCCTGCTCACTCTGGAACTGGCCTTCTCTACAATGACGGCAGATGGTAGATTAAGCTCCTTGACAACATGGAACTCTGCATTATTGTACCCTGCTAAACACGTAGTAAGCATTCAATAAATACCATTGATTGCCTGGTGGGTAAAACAGAGGCCCATTTTTCTGGGTCCCAGGGTTCAGTGACAATGGCAGCCTCAACTTCTGCCCACCCCACTCGAGTGGGGCAAAATCTCAAGTTATATGTCAGAGCAACTGTATCATGCCTAGTGGAAAGAGAACAGGATGGGGAGTCAGGAGACTTGTATTCAACTCCCAGCTCTGCCACCTTCCTACTGTATGACCTACAAAGTCACTTAACTTTTCTGTGCCTCAGTTTTCTCATTTGGAAAATGGTGATTAAATGAAGGTTCACCCTCCTACTTAGACTGAGCCCCCCACGTAGGACAGGAACTGTGATCTGTCTTGTATTTACTCCAGTGCTTAACACACATAGTAACCACTCAACACATACCACCAATATTAGTATTGATAATAGGCAACAATAATAAAGCCAATCCTTATCGTGGACCAGAAACCTCAAGATGATCATAATGATCAAGACAGAGAAGTGAAAACTGTTCTATATACTATAGATAAATGCAGAGTGCACTATGGCATAAATTTACATGCACACAATGAAGAAAAGATTGAAAGTTACAAGCTGACCAAGAAGTCCCTTAACCATGGCCAGCTATTTCTACCCAGAATGCATTGTTCACCACCTTGGAAGTAGAGAATGTGACTATTAGTCTTATACTCTTACTGTACTTTACTCAGCACACAGTAAATGCTTAATAAATAGGGCTGACAGACCTCTGAAATACCTTGGTAGTTTCCCCCAGTCAGTTTCCTGATTTTCTATTTGAAGATGGTATTTAAGGCAGCCTCAGTGAAGGCCTTTGACATTTCTTCAGTATTCTAGGTTGAAAAATGACTATACAAGTATCTAAACAGAGTATTCTCACGCTAGTAGATTTCTATAGAAATTCTGTCACTCTTATGATGGAACCATATAACCTCCTTGGTGAATATAAAAGCTCTTAATTTTGATGGCAGTCAGCATAACCCTTAATAAACAATTCAAGTGTCAATTTTGACTTCTGGAGTTCTGATTTCCCTGCCCTACACCAGACCATCTCAGTGACTAGCCATTGGTTATGAATTCGCTTTCCTTCTGCAAAGTCTTAGCAATAATCAGCATAACAAAGCAGGTTTGTAAACAGAGGCAGCCCCTCTAAAAGGTAAATAATCACAATAGGTTCTAATCCCAGCCCCACTACTTGACTGCTGTGTGACTTTAGACAAGATCCATCTTTGTGTCTCCACAGAGTGGAATAGTTTGCAATTAGATATTTTGGTCATTCCTGAAAAGATACGATTTCACTTTTACTAGTCTCTAGACAGGAAGCTCATTGTAGGCAGGGAATGTGTCTGTTTACTAAGTACTTTCCCAAGTGCATAGTAGAATGCTTTGCACATAGAAGCACTCTAATCCCGGCTCTGCCACTTGTCAGCTGTGTGACTGTGGGCAAGTCACTTAACTTCTCTGTGCCTCAGTTACCTCATCTCTAAAATGGGGATTAACTGTGAGCCTCACGTGGGACAACCTGATTACCCTGTATCTACCCCAGTGCTTAGCACATAGTAAGCGCTTAACAAATACCAACATTATTAAATAGGAATGAAAATGAAGGTCTGTTGCAGAAATTCAGTCATATCTAATTGATCTTTAGATTCAAACATACCACTGATAGTAAGGCTGTTTTTCCCCGCTTTATCATTGCAGAGAGATCAAACACTGATTTATTGAGCATTTTCTATATGAAGAGTACTGTACTAAGAACTGTGGAGAGTACAACAGATTTGGTAGATAGGTTCCCTGTTCACAGTGAGCTAAGAGGCAAGATCTACCTTCTACATAATGTGTCTGTAAGGTTGGCCTCTCGCCATCTTGTTTAAATCTGTGCCTGATGCTAATACTTCTTTCTCATGGAATCTCATCTTCCCTAAAATTACCATTACTGCTGTATGCCAGATTGACCTGCTTTCTGCTGTCATCTACCAGCTGTCCTTTGCTATGCCATGTTCCTTGAAATACTGTCTCGTCAAGTTTTTCAAGTGTTTTGTCTGTCCTCTCAGTTTACAATCACCCTGCTTTATGCACCAAAAAGCAGTTATTCGAGTACCTTGATCTTTCCATTCACCTCAGGTTTAATGCAGCAATGGCTTGCATGATGCAAGGAGAATTCCTTTTACCATGGTGGTGCTCTGTTGTTCTGCCTTGCCATCAGCTTAAGTACTGTACATAGGTGGCTTGGGTGGAACTGCTCTAGAAGCTGAATGTGTTGTCTGTTAGAGGACTGCATAAAGAGGGTTGGGTAATTCATTTGCTATGTGTTCCTCACTGTGATCTAAATTCTGATGCCACTTTGTCTCACTCTTTGTGAATTCCAGAACAGTAGGGCATCACATGAATATCCTGTGCAGTGAGACAAAGTTTTTACTTTAAATTGCCTTAACAGCACATGGAGCTGAGCTGTGAAGTTCAGATAGATTGTGTTATTTCTGGTGTGTTTCATCACTCAGTTAAAATGCTTCCTAAATTAGGGCTGCCTCCTGTTAGGTTATCACCTGGACATTATAGCCTTTTTTTAGTTTTTAAAGATGACAATTTCTCCTGGCAGATTTTATTTTATTTTTAAATAATCTTGAAAGTAATCACACTAATTTTAACACTAAGCACTAACTCTAATTTTAACCTTTAGCCTACACTGTCTGTCATATTTGTTTTCTCTTATTGCAAGCATCTTTTTTAACTTTTCATGGCTCTTTCTAGTACTGGAGGATACCACAGCAAGATGCAAACAGTCCCATACGTTGTGCTCTCTACTTCATTACTTCAGAGGAACAGATGGGGTTAGTCCATAGTGGCTGTTGTGATACATAAGCAAAGCTCATCCAAAGCAGTAGCAATTTTAAACACAGAAATCTTGACAAAATTGTAACTTCTCTGTTATGACATGGATTTTTAAACTGTTGCAACAATGGAAAATTGAATAGAAATGAGACCATCAAGGAAGCAACGAGATCATTCTGTGAGTGGTATCTTTCAACTTGAGGTGGTATCTTTCAACTTGAGTTTCCTAAGCGATTTAACCAAAGACTGTGTGCAAGCATACCTTTGGTTCCAAACAACATTACCTAAAAATTAGAGATGTGTCCCTACACTAATGGCTGACATAACCCAGGATCCAAAAACTCTGCCTGATGCTGGGTAAGATCAGTGCAGGGAATTAAATTCCCTCCAGACCCTTTCCTCCCCTCCTGTCATTCAATTCCCACTCCTTCCTCCCGAGGTTCTCCCTCACCTGTCACCCACAACCCTCTCCTTTTTTTCAGGAAAACCAGGCACGGATTGCTCCCAGCTCTTGCTGGTCTGTAGCAGCTAGCACAGAGAGGACATTGTGAATCCCTACACCCTAAGGTGGCAGTGGGAAGGGAGGAGTATTCATCTTCCTGGCCCCTGACCTCCTGTCCAGACCTTCCCTGAGAATTCAGGGCCCCAGTGGTGGACTGAGCAAGGACCCTTGAGGGCAACTGCAAAGTCTGTGGAGCCCAGGGTCAGAAGAGATACAAAGAAAAATGGAGGGAAAGGGCCTAGGAGATAGGGTGAGTGGGGAGAAACCTATAGGGTGTTTTGTAATTTTCTCTAGATCTCGGTCATCATGTTAGCAACAGGAAAACAACAAGTGAGGCTTCCCCCTCTAGACTAAGTTGGTTATGTGCAGGGAACATGTCTACCAACTTTGTTGTATTGTGTTCTCCCATGCGCTTAGTACACAGTAAGCATTCAATAAATACCACTGATTGATTAATCAATGAAAATGCAAGAAATTTCCACACAACTTCATGGCTGCTGGAAAAGCATTTCGTTAGACCATATAAAGGTACAACATGGCTCCTATTGGAGAGTGCTGCAAAACTTGCTTGCATGAGTAGTAAAATTGCTATGGAACCTTGGTCACATCCCTTTTTCAGAACTGTATGACCTTGCAAAAGAGAAATCTTCCCTCAACCACAAGATCATCCATTTCCAGAGAGGACACACACTTTCCCATGCT
The DNA here is from genome assembly GCF_004115215.2 of Ornithorhynchus anatinus. NCBI lineage: Eukaryota > Metazoa > Chordata > Mammalia > Monotremata > Ornithorhynchidae > Ornithorhynchus > Ornithorhynchus anatinus. Next base: position 18,588,774 of record NC_041737.1, read on the forward strand.
CATAAACCAGGCCCTCAGGCTTTATGAGAGTCTGTAAGGGTGGAATTGTGCCATTATTCACGTTTTGATTAGACTACGTAAAATTTTAATTCTAATTCTTCCAATAACCTATACATCTTATTAAAGATGTAGATCTTGCAACATCTAACTCCAATTAAAAGACATCAGAATGAATTGTGGGAAGAAATCTCAGTTATTAGGACACAAAACATTATTTGCATAGGTAAGGTAGGAGTGGGCATGGTGATTGAGTATTTTTAAGCTGATGACAAGGAGTTTGTTTGATGTGGAGGTGAATGGGCAACCACTGGATGTTCTTGAGGAGAGGGGAAACACGGATTTGTAGAAAAATGAACTGGGCAGCAGAGTGAAATATGGACTGGAGTAAGGAGAGACAGGAGGTAGAGCAGTCAGCAAGGAGGCAGCAGGAATCAAGGTAGGATAGGAGAAGTGCTTGGATGAATGTGGTAGCAGTTTGGATGCAAAGTAAAGGGTGGATTTTAGCAATGTTATAAAGGTTTAACTGGCAGGATTTAGTGACAGATTGAATGTTTGGGTTGAATGAGTAGATGAGTCGAGGATAACGCCAAGGTTATGAGTTTGTGAGACAGGAAGGATGGTGGTGCTGTCTAGAGTGATGGGAATGTCAGGCAGGGAAGTCAAGGTTTGTGGGGAAGATATTATTATTATAAATAACCCAAGACAAATTCTTAAAACAATTATCACTTTTACTAAAGAATAATTACACATTTTCTAGCCATGATTTGGGGAAATGATGTATTTTCCCAGAGACAAGAAATAAATTTATCTATTCTTTTTTTTTTTGTATATATGTATTTGTGGATATGTACAAGAATGGTAGCAGAGAAATCTAGGACATTTAATATCCATCTACTTGTCATGAGATATTTGTGAAATTAAAATTAAGCCAGTTTTGAAATTTCAGAAATTGAAGTCTAATTTTTACTCAAAAAATAATAAAACCTAAAAATAAAAAATAAAAATTCCAAAGCATAAGAAAAATAACTATCCCTTCAAATACAGATCACAATTTACCTACATATGTCATTCCTACAGAACTGACTACATTTGAAAACTTAGTTCCCAATTGAATGGCTCAATAACATTCATTGACTCAATTTTATGGAAAAATGTAGCAAATTAATTAGACAACCTAATGGGATTTAACTGCTTATTCAATGCAGCCCATTTTATATACAATAATAAAACATATTATATTGAAAATTAAATCCTCTAGACATTTTATTGGAAATGAGAAAATTTTGTCAAACTAGCATGACTTTGGATACAGCTATGATGTGTTTCTCAGAAATGTGTCTGCATCATAAGTAGCTGTATCTTGGGTTATGTTTCCCATAGATTTTCATGCAATTTGTTAAGCCATTTGGGCCTGTTTTCCCCAATCAATTATATTAATTGTACTAGGAGAACTGTATTAAGTTCTGGGAAGTACAACAGAGATGGTAGAAATGCTTTCTGTCCACAAGGAGCTTATAGTCAAGAGGAGTATACCTCCTCAAGTATACACTGTGACTTTTAGAAACTTATACTTTGGTGTCCCATACATGGCTGAAGCAGAACTCTTCAATTTTTGACCCAAACCCTTTCCTCTCCATCGCTATATAGACAGAACTACCCAACCTGTCTCCAAGCTCATAAACCTTGTCATTATCCTCAACTCATCTATCTTATTCACCTTATTCAGCTTGTGACCAAACTGGCAGTTCTACCTTCACAATATTGCTAAAATATTCCCTTTCCTCTCTATCCATTTGTTTTAAGAACACTAAATCAGCTCTTTCCCTATCTTACCTCACTGATTTCCTACTACAACCCAGTCTGCACACTCTGCTCCTCTAATGCCTTACTCAATTCCATCTTATCTCCCTGCCGATCCTTTCCATCTTATCTATCTCTCTGGTTACCCCTAATGCCTCCCTCTAGATTGGTACCTCCTCCCCCTTCATATATAGAAGACTACTACCACTCCCCATCTCCAAAGCCTTATTAAAATCACATCTCTTTCAAGAGGCCTTTCTTAATTAAGCCCTAATTTCCCTACTCCATCACCCTTCTGCCATCATCTATAGATTTAGATCTTTACTCTTTAAGCTCTTGATATTCATATTACCTTAATTCCAATTTGCCTACCATCATTTACATTAATTTCTGCCTCCCCATCTAGACTGTCAACTCCTTGTGAGCTGGGCTCGTGTCTACCAAACATTGTGGTATACTGTACTGCTCCCACAGTAAGCCCTCATATACCATTGAGTGATCAAAACAAAATATTGCTTGTGCCTTCAAATAGCAGATTGGATGCCACCAAAATGTTCCGGGACTTCATCCCTATAAATGTAAAGTCATTATCATCAGGGAACGTGTCTACTAATTCTGTTTGATTGTAGTCTCCCAAGCACTAAGACTTCTCTGCACACTGTAAAAGTTCAATAACTACCATTTATTGATTGATTATAATAGGGCAACCGCCCCCCCCCACCCCATTCCCTTGAAAGTAGAGTTCCCACCATGGCCTGGCTTCTAGATTTAGTTTTCCCTTACTTTCTCTTTCCACATTTTGTTAAATAGGGCACTGCCTAGATAGCAGAATCAGGTGACAGTTCTAAGTTCCAAGTTCTCTTAGGTAGTGTAGGGTCACCCAGGTGTGCATACATACAAAATGGCTTACATTATTCATATTCGATGGGTATTCATGTTAAATTTTTTTAAGACCAATAGAAAAAGGATTCATTATTCTATTGGAATGTTATATGTGAATAGAGCCATTTAGAATCAATCTCCAGACAATAATTATTTTCTTCAAATTCAGGTAATTGGTCTTTTTAATCCTCATTTGCCACTTTCAGTGTGAGCTGCATATTAACTAAACCTAAAAAGAAAGCAATTGCAAACTTATTTTGATCTAAGAAAGAGATTTTGCAATTAAAATGTTCAGCCTACAAGCAATATTATCATTTACTTCCCTATTCTCCTCCTTCAGTAAATTCCTCCAGTTTTCAGGAGAAACACCAGCTGGGGAAGCAATAAAAAATCTGTCAATATCAGGTCTGAAATAAATTTCCACCACAGCAGAGGTTTTTAAATGTTCCATAGAAGTGAGGGCATCCCAGAAGATATTTAAGGTCAGTTGCCCAATAAAGTGTAGGTGATGGAGGAATAGGAAATGAGACAGAGTACATGATTAGTCATGTAATGATACAAAGTTATTTTATTTTTACTCACCTTCCCTTACTCCCTAATCCCACTCTTTTTTCATTTTTGCTACTTGATTTGCTTCTAAGTCATTTTGGTTCTTTTTCCTGGACCTCCTGTAAGTTCCCTACATTTTTCTGGCCTGCATTAATTTGTTAATTCTGCTAGAACATGAAACACACAGACCATTCTCAGGTTTTTAATAGAACCTGATCCTGGAAACTATTAATTGCAGTATTTGTTATGAACTTATCACTGTACTAAGTAGTGGAGTAAATATTAATTCTGTCAATTCAGACACAATCCCTGCCCCACACACAGACTAAGGAGCTTACCATCCTACATATGAGGAAATAGAGGCACAAGAAATAAATTTGCCCAAGGTCACACAGCAGGCAAGTGATGGAGACAGGATTAGAACCCAGGTCTGACTCCCAGACCTGTGCTCTTTCCACTAGGCAATACTGCTTTTCCTCTGCATCTTAAATCTGAACTGTATAAACAAAGCACCTTAGACTCTTGCTCTCATTGTTACTTTACTAAATTAATTTGTTCTATTTTAACATATATTTTAATTGAATTAGATATATCTCAATGGAAGTATTAGGGGACTTTCTTCCTATTTTGAGCATAACATGATCCATAATTGAGTGCAGGTAGAATGATGTGGAAGAGCCATTTTGATTATAAGCTCCTTGTGGACAGTGATCATGTCTATACACTATATTTCTATTCTAAGTGTTGAATTAGTGCTCTGCAAAGAATGAGTGCTCAGTAAATACTATGATATTGTTTAATTGATGGCATGATGTTGCTGTCTTTCCTAGCCTCTGCTTCACTGTTCCATAAGGTACCATTTTATCTGTGGTTTTGCTACTGTGAAAATGTAATACCCTAAAATATCAATTAAATAAGAAGAATTTAATGGGTCCTGCTAGTGATAAAAATCACACAAGGTTTGGTATAAGATCAGTCCTATAGGTGTCTACAAATCATTTCCCCACAAAGCAATGAATTATTACTGAATCAGTGGTTATTATTGCATGGGATTTTGCAGTGGGGAGGGGATCACAACTATCATGCTTTAACAGAAAAGACTGCATTATAGTAGGCATTAAGAGGTTTCAAAATCAGTTAAGTTACTGCTGCAAACTGACTCACCAGTGTAGGTGCAAGCAAATTTTCCACATATTCAGAGTTGTCAACTGGGTCACCTAGAGAAGCAGCATGGTCTAGTGAAAAGAAGGACAAGGACTTGGTAGTCAGAGGACCTGGCTTCTAATCCCAGCTCTGCTACTTATCTCCTGAGTGATCTTGGTCAAGTTACTTCTCTTCTCTAGGCCTCAGTTACCTCATCTGTAAAATGTGGATTAAGACTGAGCCTTAAGTGGGACAGGGACTGAGTCTGACCCAATTATCTTATACCTATCCCAGCACTTAATACAGTGTTTGGCACTTATATACCATAATTATTATTATTAGGATATGCAGATGTTTGTTATGGATGTGATTTGGAAAGAGATGAATTGCAGAATTGTTTGTAGGTACAGTCAGGTAACCAAACTTGTCTCTACTACTGCTTAGCAATGGGATTCATAAATTAGTTTGTGAATTAACTCTAATTAACATGAATTAAACAAAGCAAACACATTAGTCCTGGATCATGAGTTGGTGTTTTTTTTTTTTTTTAGCTCAGATGACTCATCAGTGACCTTAAAAGATTCCTCAGAGGAGCACTCATCCAGGATGTTTTGCATAATAAAGAAATATTTACAGTCAATAAGCAAAAGTATTAAAGTCAAAGACTGGATACATCAAAAAAGGCATTAAAGATTTCAGGATTATTTTGGTGTAGAACTACTCAGTCACTTTGCTAAATTTTTGACAATGTGAGTATGAATCCTGCTTTAGTTTATCTGTCTAATCACCAAAAGAGCCTCCATGTCTGTCTATACAGCTCTTTTATCCTATTTTATCTTTCTGAGATTGAATGCTCAATGTGCTGCCTCAGTATGATGTAAAGAAATTTAAAATTACACATAGCATTCCCTCAACAATTACTTTTAACTTTAACTTAAGCATAAAGTAGGTACCAAATTTTATTAGTGTTCCCAAGTTTCTAGCAAGGTCTTCTCTTTCACTGGAGGCCAAGAGTAAGATGCCAGGATCAATATGAGAATTTCTTGTTGCACAAGACAAAGTCATTTTTAATACAAAAGGGCATGTGAGAAGTGAAAAGGAAACCTGAGAAGCAGTGGTAATGGAGTTTGAAGAGCAGGTTTCTGAAGAATCATTTGAATCTCAACTAGGTTGAGCAAAGTATCATACAGTAAGAGAAATATAGAATCATTCATAACCATTATAGAAAATTAGGAATCTGAAATATTTTGAAAATGGCATTTGCCTAAATCATTAGTGGCATTTATTGCGCAGTTACTGTATGCAGAGCACTGTATTAAGTGCTAAGAAGAGTACAATGAAACAGAATCAAATGTCATTTTATAAATGAACTCAAATTGTGAAAAGAAATGACATAAGTCTGATGTGGTTGAAGTATACAGGTTGAAGAGTTGATGGGAATCCTGAAACTGTGAGAAGTAGAATTATGAAGGTTGAACATCACTTGAAGATTCACTAGATAGAAGAAATCATCAAGGGAGGTCATGACAGTAATCCTAGTATTAAATCTTAGAACTGGTCAAGGCAATGGAAGAATAAGAGATGAAAGAAAGTTAATCAACTTCCTAATCTATTCTTCAGTACTTCAATACATTCTCTTTGACTTTTTACTTCACTCAGTTCAAATTTAAACCACATTTCAATATTGAGCCCTATTTCTGAAAAAGTATTTTGCTATTGTATAATCCACATAAATTGATTTGATATCTAATTTTAATTTTGATGTCAGAGAATATAAGATGGAAAGATAGAACTGATTTCAGTCCCTACATGTTATATATTAAATATGAAAGCTGGCATTAACTCTGAAAACCTTTTTTTTAAAATTAGAAATTGTGTTACACTTGGAAAATGAATTTGTATGAAATGACAAAAAAAACCTCCACCATAAATGATGATTCTTCAATATTTTAAGTTCTATGCTTTTTCCATTAGCATTCATAAAGATAGAAAGCAAAATTGCAGTTTTGACAAAGATACAATAGTGCACAATGGAAGAAACATACCCAATTATCGATGACATAATGAAAAGTGCACCATAAACATGTACGTTCTGTTAATCACTTTAATTTAAAGATTTTTCTTCCTATGAACAATAACAAATATATCAAAATTATACTTTCTTCAAGGTTTGATCATTCTCTCATTTACTATTTATCACGACCAGGTCAATTGGCCATTAAAATTTACTAAAAGGACTAACCTCATGAGTTATTTTGCATTACCTAAACATTTGTAGAAGTCAGGACTAGTGAAAAAGTCATAGCCAAAGCATGAAATATCTTTTCTTTTAAAAAATGGTATTTGTTAATTGTGGTATTTTTAAAAGTGCTTACTATGTACCAGGCACTGTACTAAGCACTGGGATGGATACAAGCAAGTAGGGTTACTTTTGCATGTGAGGTTCACAGTCTCAAGCCCCATTTTATAGATGAGGTAACAGACACAGAGATGTGAAGTGACTCGCCCTAAGTCACCCACCAAACAAGTTGGGATTACAACCCATAACCATCTGACTCCCAGGTCTCTGCTCTATCCACTAAACCAAGGTGCTTACCAAAAAACACTTACTCTGTGCCATATACCTTACTAAAAAGTGCTAGGGAAGATACAAGTTAATGAGGTTGGACACTGTCCCTGTCCCTCATGGGGGCTCTGAATCTCCATTTTACAGATGAGGTAACTGAAGCACAGTGAAGAGAAGTGACTTACCCCAGGTCATACAGCAGACAAGTGGAAGAGCTCAGATTAGAATCCAGGTCCTTCTGACTCATGTTTTCAGATCTAATTTCCATTGGGGAAGTGAATGCCATAGCCAGACTGTGAATCAGTCGGGCTCATGGCATATGGAAAAGTTATTATGGCTCTATGTGAAGAATTTAATTATTGTACACACTTAGAAAGAACATAGACAGCAAGGAAATGATTAATTGAATTTTGCTTCCATAATTGCTGGGCATTTCTGACAGGTCTCATTTACTAATTCAATTATCATCATCATAAACATTAATAGCATTGGTACCATCTTTTCAGTGTAAAGGGGCATGAAAATGGAGTAGAGATTTTAGGGGGGGCTGGGAAGGTCCAAACGTCAAAGCGCTGAGAAGCTGGACTGCCATTTTGAATCTCCCCAGCCCTGATTGGAATAATCAAAATTTAAGATGAGTGTGCATGAGGCTGCAAGTCCACCACAAAAAAATGCAAGGCACACCTATCCATCGCTTGCACTGTTCTAAGCAGCATGGCTCAGTGGAAAAAGCCTGGACTTGGGAGTCAGAGGTCATGGTTTCGAATCCCAGTTCTGCCACTTGTCAGCTGTGTGACTGTGAGCAAGTCACTTAACTTCTCTGTGCCTCAGTTACCTCATCTGTAAAATGGGGATTTTACATAACCTCACATGGGACAACCTGATTACCCTGTATCTCCCCCAGGGCTTAGAACAGTGCTCTGCACATAGTAAGCACTTAAATACCAACATCATTAAGCACTTGGGTGGATACAAGTTAATCAGCTTGGACACAGTCCCCATCCCACATGGGGCTCACACTCTTAATCTTTATTTTACAGATGAGGAATATGAGGCCCCGAGAAGTTAAAAATGACTTACCCAAGGTCACACAGAAAAGTGGAAGAGCCGGGATTAGAACCCAGGTCCTAACTCCTAGACCCATGCTGTATCTACTAAGACAAGCTGCTTCTTCTAGAGCTGGCATCCAGGATCAACAGCAAATGATGAACGTATACCAGGTGCAAAGCATTGGACTACATGTTTACAAATACACGGAACAGTAAAAGACACTGCCACTGAGGAGGTTTATAGACTAATGGTAGGGGAAAGGGAGAGGATCAGTTCACCGACTGCCAATCCTACAAAAGAATAAGACCCTATATATGAATGGTTACAAAAAAGAAGACATAAATTGGTAAAAGCCAAAGGTTGATAATCAATGAAGGAGTGCTTTTTAGAGACATGCCTTGAAAAGACCTTTGAAGCTAGTTGGGGGAAGGGCTGGTGAACTTGAATGAGGGAGAGAGATTTCCAAGCAGGTGAAAAGAGTTGAACAAGGGGTATGGCAGGAGAATTCCAAGCAAGGTAAGTTCAGCAGGACCCATCTTCAAAGCAAGACTAACATCTGCTAGAGCTACAACTGCGGCTTCCCAAAAGTCATGTTAAAATCCAATTACCTAAAAAATGAGGTATACTGATATCAGTATATACATTTGCATCAACATCATCTAAAGGCAACTATGGAATGGATGTCAGTACATAACTTCCCTGTGTGCCATAAATTCTCAGTGAAACTATGAAAGAAATGGTCTAGCCACAGAATGAGCAGCAGGAGAGGCTTGTCTAGGAAGACAGGACATAAAGGACAGGCAACCAATATTCCAGAATCTTTTTTTAACTCATGTTAATTTCTCATTAATATTGGTGTCTGTTTCCTCCTATAAACTACAAGCTCATTATGAGCAGGGAATGTGTTTAATTCTGTTGTATTGTACTCTCCCAAGCACACAGTAAGTGATCAGTAAATATGATTGCTTCTTACACAGTGCACTGCACTCAGGTGACCAATAATTCATTCAATTTCTGGTTTATAAAGGAGCATAAATGATGTGAATTATTAAAGCTCTTAGAGTTCTTATAATTTATATGAATCAACCTAAAATTCAAGAGTTACCACTGTGTTTGAGAGTTTGCTCTTCAAAGTCACACTCATTGAAATTCCCAGCCCACCACTTAAATTGTTTTTATTAAGGAAAACAACATTCATTTCCTACTTCAAAATGATATCAATCCATTTATATCCAGTGACCTTTAAAGGACTATAAAGTTGTCATGTTACGGATGGTATGAGAAGAAAAAATGGAGATAGGATTTTTTTTTCCTATTTTTAATGAAGCTAAATTAGTAAGTGCCCAATGGCTATTTTAGAGGTATTCTCCAACTACACTGAATTCTTGAAAATGACCAATCTATTTTAATGAACTAATTTAAATTTCCAAAATGGGATCAAACTGAAGCTTTTTAAAAATCCATATGTTCTTGCTTTTTAGTCTTACCAAATCAGTTTCTATTATTTGTACTTGGTCAGTTACTGTCTAGAAGACTCCTCATTGGATTAGTGACAGATTATGTTCCCGAAAAGCTCACGAAGAAAAAAAAAAAAAACTCACTATCATACTGAATAACGTACTGAATTATTATCTTGTCAACAACCAGGACGAATTCCACAATACCAGATGAATTAGAGACCCTAGTTTATTTCATTTGGAAAAGGAAAGGAGGATGATCATACACATAAAAAATGTACCATACTATATTCATCTTATGAGGCAAAGTACTTCTGTTCATACTCGAGAGTTGCATTCATACTTTTAATGTAATCATGAGGGTAGGACTTCACTATTTGGGGGTAACATTCAGCAATTTTCACTGAAGAAATCATAAAAAGCAATATTGACCCTCTTAAAGAAGCAGAGAAGCTTAAGAGATCCTCTTAGAGAAGCAGTGTGACTCAGTGGAAAGAGCCCAGGCTTGGGAGTCAGAGGTCATGAGTTCGAATCCCAGCTCTGCCATCTGTCAGCTGTGTGACTGTGGCAAGTCACTTAATTTCTCTGTGCCTCAATTACCTCATCTGTAAAATGGGGATTATCTGCGAGCCTCACTTGGGATGACCTGATTACCCTGTATCTACCCCAGCACTTAGAACAGTGCTCAGCACATAGTAAGTGCTTTACAAATACCAACATTATTAAATGTCAGTATGTTGTAAGTATGCAACTGGATATATAGTGAAATTTTCAGTACTGATGTCAATTCATCTAAAATGCTACCAAATCATTCATAAAACCATACACCAAGATTACTTCATAAATTAATAAAGCAATATTCTGAGCAATTTCACTTAAGCCTCAACTGGACTGTGAACTGATTACAAACATAAAGTAAACTCAGTTCTTACATACTAGTCAATAACTTTCTTTTTTCAACCTAGGACTTCAGTATTAAGATTCTTTTTCTTCAAAGTTTTTGCTAGTAAATCACACATTAACATGACTCAATTTCTACTAATTTTTCAGTTAGAATAAATTACACATGAATTAACCTGCTATAACTTAATACCACTCAACTATTAGACTGTCATGCATGTTTATGCAAAGTTTCTCAGTCATTAGAAAGTTGTCAATAGCAAATCATCCTAAAGCATGAAATAATCTGAAACCTCACACTGTCTACCCACCCACCTTCAAATAGCACTACACCTAAATTATCATAGGGATGAAGATTTATCTCTTTAGTCTTTACAAAGAAGACCCACAACTCCCCTCAGTAACCACTTACAACTTTTAGCAACTCTACCTGTCAAGAAATCCTTCTGTATAATTAACACAACTCCTTCAAAGTAACACTTAAAATCCTTTCTTTTGACTCTAACTTCAAAGAATATTAAGGAAAGGTGATCATTATTTCACAAACCAGGAAGGATCTGAAAACATTGCTAAATATCATGTTGTTACTCACAGTTTGGTTCCCTGAAATCCTAGGTAAGAGCCAGTTCCACTCAAATTCCCTTGGGAATGAGTCTGCCTAGGAATTTCTTGGCAAATTATCTTCTTCCACCTCAGCCAACAGTTAAAAGCCTACCACTGCTACAAAATATCAGCCTGTGACAGACTTCTGCTAGTCTTTGCAGGTCTCCAGAAAATGAAAACTCAACCCCACACTAGTCAGAAGCAAATTGTGAGGGTAAAGGGTATCAAGATTAAGATCTGTTTGCCATGAGATTGCATTCAGCTGATAGGCTTCAGAATTCCATCTGAGTGACAGCAGCTGTGCTGCCCAAGGAGTTTCTCCTTCAGATAGGGTGTGCCCAAAGACCCTATTTTGCACAGACCCAGCAGCCCTCATGTCAGCATCCAAAATATGGCCAGTAAGATCCATCTAAATCTCCTAGGGCTCTGAGCTATTGGTCTATCAAGAATGCTGTACCACCTTGGTTTACTAAACTGTCCCTCCCCTCTCTAAAGCCACTCTTTCCAGCTGACATTTCCTGTCTAATCTCTGATCAACTCAGTCTTACCATCTCTTCAGTCACCTTAGCATCATAATGTATGTTTGTGTTTAGCTGTTTGAAATTGATCACGTGTTTATTATTTCTATTTATTCTCACATTATTTTCTACTACAGTGCATTTATCAGTTCATGTCTCCTTGCCCATGATAGAGTCTGAACTTTTGTCTATCTCTCAGGACCTAAGAGTAGTAATAGTTGTATCTTATTCAGAGTGCTTGGGAAGTTCAAAACAATGAAGTGGTGTGTTCCTTGTCTTACACTGTAATGGAAGAGACATCCATGAAAATATTTACAATTTGAGTGGTTAAAGTAAAGTGAACAGACAACAATATCCAAGTGGTAAGGAGAGTGTAAACAAGTTTACGGCAAGCATATACTGTTCAGAATAATTTTCCAATATTGTTAATTCAAAGCTAGCTAGCAGGATTCCAACTAAACCTCCCAGATTTAGGTTCAGACCCTTCCAGCTTTGTTGGTATAGTATAATGAATGCCTATTTCTATTGGCAGTGAGATCCCAGATCCCTTGGATTGCACACATCAGGAAAACCCTAAGAACAACTGGTCCAGTTCAAGGATCTTCAAAAGACCTCCTAAATTACTGTGCCCTGGAACAGTGATGAAACAGCCCTGTAACTAACTGACCTCTTCCTTTCATCAGAGGTAGATATGCCATGGAAAATACTAGCTGGGAAATAAATGCCCTGAGTGGACATTGAGCAATATGAAAAAGCCACCACCTTCATATCTCTCTTACTCTGCTACTAATGTATCCTGATGTATCCCATATAAGCACCAGCGACTACGGTGTACTGTTGGTGATCTTGGGTTCTACAAGATACACTGGGATAGAAAATAATTTGTCCATATTTTGTGGAAGAGTCACAGTGAACAAACTTTGTACCTCAGAGTTAAGCAACAGAATGATCCCCCAAGGAAGTCTTCTCCAAATTTCGAACCATACTGGGCTCAGCCCATAGATTTACAGGCCTGAAACCAGAAGATCAGGTCATGCTAGAATAAAAATGAACCCAAGCAGATGAGGTTCACCGCTCAGAGAGAGTCCCCCATCCCACCTTTGGATGAGAAAGCTATGAAGTGGGACTGAAGGTAAGACAGCAGGATACCTGGGCCCTGAGGCAGTTGGGGGGCTACCTCCAAATATGAGATTCTGCACAAGCGTGCGGATTCCTGTGGGTTTCTGGGACTTCAAGTGCCAGCATTCCATTCATACAACCTAATGTTGTTACATGAAAGTGAAACCGTGGATCACTTCTGGCACAGTTCATCTTCAAGTCCATTCACTTTACGCCAAAAAAGTCTTGGGTCTCTGCTATCCTGGGACTTGGACATGGTAGATTTGATTCACCCTCAAGTCTCTGTACATACAGTGCACTACTAACACTGATTATAATGATAAGCAATAATTAAATGAGTAAAAGTATCAAGAGATAAACCAAGGATTCCTAAAGGGAAAGAGCTACATCTTTGCTTAGTTTCACCTAATTGCAGATACTAATTCAAAAAACCTGGGTGCATCCCAACCTACTACATTCTAGTAATTATGTTTTCATCGTGACATTTGTGATAATTACACTAATGAAAATCATCTGTTCATATCATTATGCCTATATTTTCAAATATTTATGGGACTAAAGTGGGGATCATAAATACAGAAAGAAAAATTAAGGTAGATAAAATTAACTGGTCAGAGAAGCATATTGATATAAATAGAGGCTTCATGAGGAAGAACAGGCAAAGGTTAGTCGAGGATATAAAGTTGCATTTGCTATTTTCATTCAGGACACAAGGGAGATTTCAAGCACCTGCTCAGATTTCCTACTGGAACACCACTAAGCAATAATTAGGCCAATTGGATTAACTCAATCTCAGGCTTTAAATGAAGCAGATCAAGGAAGGGAGGGGAGAGAAGGCTGGGGGGTGGGGCAGGGGGTGGGGCAGGGGGTGGAGATGATGAGTTCAAAATAGATTTAATATTTGGGCTCCAATTTATAGTATTTTGCACACTGCCGTTTCTATCTCAAGAGTAGGTCAGTCATGGATGGAAAGAAGTGGAAAGATATGTTAAATACAGACTAGACCATCTGTCTTTTTTGTGCAACACTCTACCCTGTGTTCCAGTTGTATTTTTTTGTGAATACATTGGAATAATTTTGAATGATTGGAGGAATGGCACTCAATAAAGTGATATTCAAAAAAACTCTATGACATTTCTCCTACTACTTATGCATTATATTTAAATGAACAGTCCACTTTGAAATGTGACTCTTCATAAGAATGTATTAATGGGCATTTTGTGCATCATCTTTGGAACACTTCAGCAGATTCCCAATTTCTGGCACATAAAAAAGAGGAGGTGGTTCCAACTAGTATTCAGTAGTATGGAATTTTGATTTGGTTACTGAAAAGGAGGTGACATAGATCTTGAGACCGAAAACCCTCTCTAAATTGGGTTTTACCACTCATGTGTTCTTTAATAGGGTTTGAATTTATTCCTTCTGATGACAATACTGTTATCCATGAGTGTTCTTGCAGTTGTTTAATACAGTGTGCTGCACATAGTAAGTGCTTAATAAATACCATTGACAATGCTGGTGAGGTGACATGTGATTGGAAAATACCCATGGTTATCAGTCTAGGTCATCTATCCTATTCTTCCTAGTCAGTGGGGCTAGTCTCTCTCACTTTCAATGTGCCCCAAGCTGGCCCCATCATGTGCTCCATCAATTCCTCAAGAATCCAAATCCTGATAGTCAATTTATTTCTGTTGTGATTGTTCTTTATCTGATCTGATTACTCCTCCAAGAATTTAGGACAATGTTATATGGTAGTGAGTGGTTAATTAATATTTGTCATGTTCTTTGGAGATCTTTGACCTCAGTTTTCATGAGACAGTGGTTAGAGCACAGGCCTGGGAATCAGGAGGAACTGAGTTCGGATGCCTGCTCTGCCACTTGTCTGCTGCGTGACCTTGGGCAGGTCACTTAACTTCTCTGTGACTCAGTTACCTCATCTGTAAAATGGGGATTAAGACTGTGAGACCCATGTGGAACAGGAACTGTGTCCATCCTGATGATCTTTATTCTACCCCAGTGCTTAATGCAGTCCCTGGCACATAGCAAGTGCTGAACAAATACCATTCAAAAATGGAAAAGAAACCCTGATGCTTGCTAAACTGCTATGGGTATCATACTCTGAGAAGCTTGTGAAATGAGTCAGGACATAACAGACCGATACTGTTCCAGTCTCAGAGATGGTCTGTTTGGTAATTACAGACAGTACCCATTCCCCCTACCGTTATGGCCAAATAAAGGCATTCGCTCATTCAATAGTATTTATTGAGCGCTTACTACGTGCAGAGCACTGTACTAAGTGCTTGCAATGTACAATTCGGCAACAGATAGAGACAACCTCTGCCCATTGACGGGCTTACAGTCTAAGGCATCATGTTCTTCCCCTCCCTTACGTGTCACCTCTTCACTTGGATCTGTACCCTTTAAGTACCACCCTCAGCCTCACTGCACTCATTTTCATAGCCCTAATTTTCAGGAAGCAGCGTGGCTCAGTGGAAAGAGCCTGGGCTTTGGAGTCAGAGGTCATGGGTTTGAATCCCGGCTCTGCCACTTGTCAGCTGTGTGATTGTGGCAAGTCACTTAACTTCTCTGTGCCTCAGTTACCTCATCTGTAAAATGGGGATTACCTGTGAGCCTCACGTGGGACAACCTGATTACCCTGTATCTACCTCAGCGCTTAGAACAGTGCTTGGCACATAGTAAGTGCTTAACAAGTACCAACATTATTATTATTAAGTTCCATTTTCCTACAGTATTGCTGATCTTGTGCCAAAGGTTGTGAATATGCAGTGTAGATGTGATGTCAGAAATCCGCCAAAGATCAAGTGGGATAAGTCCATTGTTATCAAAGGCTGCATCCCTGCTCTGGAGGGCTGGCTACCCCACAACATCTATATCATGGCAGGAGTCTTCATTGTGATCTCGTTATATTGCAGATTTTTGGAATATTCCTTGCCAGAACCCTGACATGGAGGCAGTGAAAGCAGGCCACCACCTCTGAAGATGAAAAGCAGATCCCAGCTGTGAAGGCTAATCCATTTCACTGCTGTGAACTTCACATCAAGGAAAAGAAATGACCCATTGGCCCCAGAGGTTCCACAAGTCAAGCCTGACTTTTTATATCAAGTGTATGTTCATTCTGCTTCTGCTGCTCCCGGCTGTGGAAAGAAGAAAGCACAGCACACCACCGGCTTCTTCTTCTGCTTGAGAAGCCCAGAAGCTATCTTTAACCGCAGAAAACTGAATCTGAGTGAGGGCAGACTCAAAGGGTGTGTTCTAGTACTGTGGTTCTGTTTTGCCCCAAGAAAAGGGCTGCAGCAGTTCATTAACCTCAGGCTAAACTATCTTGGTTCCTATAAGCATAAGGTCACTTGAATTTTAATGTGTTGTGGAGAAAATAGCTCTAAGAGGTAGTACATTCTCACTGCCTTGCAGACCCTGGAATGAAGAGTAAATCTGTCTGATAGAGACAGATTATTGAATTCTCACATGCATACAGAGACATGTACATGTCTGCACAAAAACCCTAATACAAATATATATGTTACCTTTAAGGGTGATGCATTCCAGGTCAGCTAAATTCATTCATTCAATCTATTTATTGAGCGCATACTATGCACAGAGCACTGTACTAAGCACTTGGAATGTTCAATATGGCAACAGATAGAGACAATCCCTGACCAACAACAGGCTCACAGTCTAAACATGCCTTGCCAGGCCATGTTTGACTAAGACTCCGTTATCATTTTGGCTGGGGCAATGTGCACAGTCCAAGGAAGTTTTAAAGTGACCCGATAGAGAGGAATTTGCAACTGCCTCATCTTTCATGCAACCTCAGCTGTGCAAACCTATTGACTATTTTTGTCACTTTTAGTCACTTTTGTTAACAGGACCCATTTAGCCTGCAACATGAGGCAAATTGTTTTGGATGAAAGAGGTTCTCACCGCTATGGATCTTTATCATGAAGGATGGCAGGACATATATAAAATCCTGTAATAAATTTTTCCACATGACAATTTTTTTGTTTGATGGTCTGCTAGACATTATTGCTTGACAAGTTTTCTCTCCTATTTAAAATGTTTGAATTTTTCTCATTGTATCATTCTTGATTACTCTTTAATTATGTTTGCTTCTCTCTTTCCCTCATTACTAATCCCTAAATTTTCTTCTATCCTCACTAATTTCAATAATCTCTTAGTTGATAGACAGTTTTGTCTAAATAAATTGTTTAATGGTTCATGGGTAATTATTTGCACATTTTAGAATTATTGTTTTCTTAAAAATCCAAAATGAAGAAAGGTGAATGGTTCCCTTCAGAAGGCTTACCTTCTATTATAAACACAAATAATTATCTGGATATTTGAAAAGTACTTCTGGCATGTATGTGTTCTTTCTTTCATATTTCATCTTGCTTAAAACCCTACTCTGTAAATTACCTATTAGTACTGTGGTCCAATGTGTAAATTACATTTTACCTAATAATTCTCAACCTGTCTAGCTCAAAATAAATTATGATTGTTACCTTTTTTCAAAATAAAATCCTTAATATGTTCTCCCTTCCCATTTCAAAAGATTCTAAAACTTCAGAACAATTCAAGCAGTTCAGAGGTGCAGTAGTGTGGCCTAGTGAAATGACCCTGGGCCTGGGAGTCAGAGAACCTGATTTCTAATTCTGCTTTGTATACTTGTGTTTTACGTGACCTTGGCAAGTCACTTAACTTCTCTATCCCTCAGTTACCCCATCTGTAAAATGGGGATTAAGACTGTGAGCTCCATGTGGGACATGGACTATTTCCAATCTGATTAGCTTGAATCTATCCCAGTACACTTAAGTAATTAACAGATAGCACAAAAAAAAAAAGAAACGGTGCAAACATACTGTAATGCTATAGAAAACACATACGTCTCACCACAAAAAAAAAAAATGAATGGATGTTAGCTATTCAGTAAACACAAATCTAACTCTCTGCTGTTTGTGAGAGTGAATGCTGAAATGAATGCTTATATCTTGTCACTGATTCCTTTGAATTTGAGCCTTGTGAAATTCATTGATTCACTGATGCTTTCCTTTCTCATATAATTGTTTATCAAAGGCTATGTTTATTAAAATATGCAATGAATGCATTGTTAATTGAATACAAAGGCCTCTCATCTCTGAAGCATCAAAAAAAATTTGTGCAGAACTGAAATAATCCCTCACTTAGAAATGAGTCTTTTTCATCATTTCTTCCAATTACTGACTGTACCCTTCTTCCTTCCCCTCCTCTTCCCCCAAAATGGAAGGGCTTTGGTTTGCAGTGGGTAGCTTAATGGGGGAGAAAATTTCTTCTCATTTTTGGCATATGGTGTGTTGCTATTCAGTGCCCAGAATCAGGGGCGCAATGCAACAGCAGGCAAGAAAGGAAGAGCACCCTCCTGCCTCATACAAGTTACAATTCATCTATCAGCCTAAAAGCCATCACTCTGCTTCCTTGCTCAAGTGCTGCTATGATGATTTCAAAACAGCTTAAAAACGACCTCTTTATCATCTGGAGAGAACTTTCCTCCTCTGTAGGTCTTCCTGCAAAAAGAGAATACACAGATCAAAGAAGGCTCTGACTCCACTCTGTGCTTGAGACGACAGATTGCTAGCAACTCCCAGTCTTAGAATCTAGACTCATGCATCAAATCTGGATCTATTCAGACAACTCTGTGTAGTTGCAAAGGACTTTTAATAATCTATTACTTATACATCACAGTGGTCCCCAGAGTTAAATTGTTATTATCAACGTGTTTTGACAAATAAAGACTAATTGAACAGATCAAGTTTAGTGTTGTGGAGAGCATAAACTATAATTAGAAAATAGTTATACAGGGTGATCTAAATGGAAAGAAAAATGTACCTATCCTTTCCTCTTACCATCGCTTCAAACTGCATAGCAGTTAGGGGAAAACATCCCCGGATTGGTTTGTTCAGGAATTCAGCAAAAAAGGAAGGCAACAGATGAGACATTTGGTAAACCGGCTGAGAATTTTCTTTTTCCCATGTGTTCATCTTTAATGTACATTTCTGGGCATATGGCACAATATCTCTGCTAGGAAAATGTTCCGATATGAATCCCACACACCTCCAGTCTCTCCAAACATTCCATCAACACCTTCGGTACTGAGATTTAGTATCTATTTGGCATGAAGCAATCAGGTCTGAGGTTCTGGTCCTTGGCAGTGACCTCAGATGCACAAGGGTGAAAGAAATTTTTATGCATGGATAAGATGTGACAGGTAGTAATGATATCTTCTAATGCCAAGTACAGCTTAATTCTTAGTCTATCTCCGCATCTGCAATATGCATTTGGTGTTCGTTGGATGGAAGTTTGGAGAGGATTGGAAGACAAAAAGGAAAATGGGAGGAAAGGGAATAGAGGAAAAGAAGGAATAGGGAAAGCAAATGTACAGGTGAAAATAGAGGAAGGAGAGGAATAGCGAAGGGGAGGAGGGTGAAGGAATGTCAAAGGAGGTGGGGGAGAGAGAAGGTGCGGAAGTCACAACCACTTGAGTTCTGGACCATTCAGGCCCATCTTTTCCACAACTTCCTCACGACAGAAACTGAAGCCTCTGTAGCAGTCACGAGCTGGGTCCCAACCTCTTTTGACAATTGTCCTCACTGCTCCCACGCAGGACCCAAGCCCCCAGTGTTTCTTATCGATGGCCCCTCCGTCTATGGTCTTGTGAGGTCATTTTCCCCCACTACAGACCTGCTGTAGAGCATACCCAACTCCAGTCACTAAGTGTTACTTTCAAGTTTGACTTTGGGTGCCCTCTAGACTGTAACTAGAGTAGTAGACAGTCTATTTGGCTGCAGTGAACTTGCCTGCTCTCTAGACTGTAACTAGACTAGTAGACTGTCTACTTGGCAGCAGTGAACGTGCCTATTTATTGTTATATCCTCCTCTCCTAAGTGTTTAGCACAGTACATAGTAAGCACTCAATAAATACTATTGCCTGACCGATGGACTAATGAAGGGTGTATGGTGAAAGATGGAGCAGGTGAGTGAATTTGTGTGTTGAATGCCCATAAACCATGTGGGTTTCTAATAACACAGAGGGAGACAATAGGGGTGGAGGGATAATCAGGTTGCCCATTGTCTGTGTGGGTGTTTGGGTTGAATAGGCCTGCCTGTTTCTGTATCGGGGACCATTGATTCACTGGGGTTGAATGTAGGAGGAGGTTTGAGGCAAACACATCAGTGCAGTGAGGAACAAGGATTGGACACAGACAGGAGTGTTGTAGCACATACGCATTTCCAGCCACACTCACACACAAGGAGAGGAGTCCCTCATCACATTTCCCTGGTAAATGAAGGATGATGATGATGATGGCATTTGTAAAGAAAGCCCTTACTATGTGCCAGGTACTGTTCTAAGCGTTGGAGTAGATATAAGCAAACCAGGTTAGGCACAGTCCCAGTCCCACATGGGGTTCACAGTCTTAATCCCCATTTTACAGATGAGGGAACCAAGGTACAGAGAAATGAAGTTACTCGCCCAAGTTACACAGCAGACAAGTGGTGGAGCCGGGATTAGAACCCATATCCTCTGACTTAGTTTTTCCACTAAGTTGCGCTGCTTCTCAAGGATAATTAGATAGATGATGATAGATAAAAAGTAAAAATTACAATGTTTAAAACAGATTTGAGGGCTCCGCACAACAAAAGCAAACCCAAATTCTAATCCCAGCTCTGCCATTTACTTATTGTATGACCTTGGGCAAGTCACTTAACTTTTTCTCTGTGCCCCGGTTTCCTTACCAGTAAAATGGGGACTAAACACCTGTTTTCCCTTCACCTTATACCATGAACCTCATGTAGAGCAGGGACTCTGTCCAATCTGTTTATACTGTATCTGCGTCATAACTTGGTAGAGAGTTTGGCAGATTACATTTAACAAATACCACAGTTATCATGGCTATTTGATAACTATAGACTGCTTGTTTAACTCCAGTCAATCTCCTTGCAGCACATAATACTGGTAGTGGGATAATTAGAAGAGAAACTCTGCATACAACTCCAGTGCATCAATCGATCAATCAATCCTATTTATTGAGCACTTACTGTATGCAGAGTAATAATAATAATAATGATATTTATTAAGTACTTACTACGTGCCAAGCACTGTTCTAAGCGCTGAGGTAGACACAAGGTAATCAGGTTGTCCCACATGGGGCTCACAGTCTTAATCCCCATTTTACAGATGAGGTAACTGAGACACAGAGAAGTTAAGCAGTTTGCCCAAGTCACATGGCAGACAACCGGCAGAGCCAGGATTAGCACCCACGTCCTCTGACTCCCAAGCCCGTGCTCTTGCCACTAAGCCACACTTGAGTACAACAGGGTCAGTAGGTACATTGAGGATGTCATAATGGTAATGGGAAAACTTGATCTCTGTTAATAATATATTCATGTTTTGTACTTAGATAGCTACCACTCCACAATACCCATATAGAGTTATTTACATCTATCCACAGTTAGATGACAAATTATTTGAATGTAGGAAGCATGGTTGACTTGTTCTCTTTCAATTTCCCCCATGATAAATGCAGTAGTCCTCTGACTAATTATTTTTGACCAACTGGCTTGAATAGTAAATTGTTGATAAAAGAAGAATAATTATTATTAATTCTGTAATTCTGAATCAGCACCAGTAACAAAGTCAGAGTGTTCAGCTTGTTTACCATAATAAGCTTACTATGGGAAGTGAGTTTGTATTCCGCATTTTTAAAAATTTTATGCACAGAATTCAAACATATGTTAAAAGTGACTAACAAAAACAAAAGAATATTAAAATTTATATTCAGTAGCTTGTGAACCAAAGCAAAGCTGAGAGGTCCAAATTTAATCTCAGATGTATTGACAGTTTGTTTTTTTAAGTTTTTTCAAATAAACGTTTTTCTCAGTTTTGATGCTGAATGCAAAAAGTAGCATCAAGTAGAGCCAAATGTTCAAATTGTTTTAAAATGAAATACTTGGCAAAACTTTCTGTGTTTTTTCATAGCTTTTAAATTACGATATTTTCTCTGTCTCAGATAATTTTTATTAGGTACTTATCTTTAATTAAATTAAAATCAAATTGCACCAAATCAAAGAATATTAACATCAATGTGATATTTCTCAAAAATAGTCAAATGAAATCTATATCAACTAGGTTGCTTTGGCATTGTAGGTTAAAGTGTCAAAACTGATCCTTTGAATAATCTATAAAAAAGTGATATTTAGAAAAGAAATGATGCTATAGCAGGGAAATTAATCTTCCTTGCTCACATTTTAAGTACACTGGTTCACATAATGTATCACTTTTACAGATTCCATATTATCTGTGTTAGCTTATTTAAAGGTCCTTAAATAATGTTGCTCTCAATTTCATCTGACAGTTATGAAGATCTTGCCATAAGTCAGTTCTAATCACAAAGATACAAAATGTACATAATACAAGGCTAGTTATGGGTCCAAAAAAGCCCTCTAAAAAACAATATTCCATAATCAGGTCACTTTCTAAGCCATAGAAATCTAAAAATTAGAGTTTGTTTGGTATAAATGGTTCATTCAAATATTTAAAATATCCTCTGTGGCCTAATTTTCTTTCCATTGTTACCATGCATAGAAGGGAAAAAGATATCCCCCTACTCTGCCATCCTGAATAACAAATTAACTGCAATACAAGAGCAATGTCAATTCATTTCAAAATATTGCAGCAAACCTTTTGAATGGATGAACAATTACTAACAGAGGGTGCAATTATGACTGAGTCGTAGGAATGCTTTGATATGGTTCTTCTCTTATGTACAAGGAATAACATGTAAATACAGTGAAAGAAAAATTAATCATACGGCTGAGCTGGCAACACCTTGGCAGCTGTCAATGGGAAATAGAGTATAGAACAGTCTATTCCATAAGAGATTTGCTTCAAAAGTAAGGGATTGTT
The DNA here is from genome assembly GCF_004115215.2 of Ornithorhynchus anatinus. NCBI lineage: Eukaryota > Metazoa > Chordata > Mammalia > Monotremata > Ornithorhynchidae > Ornithorhynchus > Ornithorhynchus anatinus. Next base: position 18,611,316 of record NC_041737.1, read on the forward strand.
CTTACCAGTTAAAAACAATTGCTGCAGCAATACAAAGCCAATGTTGTTTTAAAAAGAGACCAAATCCTGAATAGGGGAAAAATAATAATCCTTCGAACATCTTAAACAGTTCCCTTGGATAATCTTTTCTATTTGAACAGCATTAGTTGAAACTCCTATTGAAAAGAAAGGAAATAAAGTGAAAATATGTAAAATAGCTTTTTAACAAGCTAACACCATCCTAAGGTAATTGATTCATCTTTGAGTACCCCCTACTCAGTGTGCTGATATTTATGTTGAAACGAAGAAAAGCAATTCACTCTCAAATTCCGCAAATTCCATTTTGATGCAGTTGATCTTTATGAGATCATAAAGCTCACAACTCCATTTCCTTTACCAGTTTGTGACACTATCTTAAAAAATCCATTTTAATCACATTCTTTCAATTAGATTCTGTTTAATATGCTTGCCAATTGTTACAAGTCTGACAGTTGTCTAAAGATATTAGGCTGAATGAATAGATATATGGGCAACAACGAAGTGGTGAATGGAAAAAGCCAAGAAGTTTATGGTAACTGAAGCAGGAAGAGAAAGAGGGCCCTGGTCCTTATGGGTGTTACTTATGCAGGTGGGGCTGTGCCAATATTCCTTGTTTTTCTTCCAAACAATCTGTCAAATTCCTCAGTTGGCCATTACCATAAATTCTCCCATAACATTGATAATGTAAGGAAGACTGAACTCTATTACTAGCACTCTGTTACTAGCAAAGCTGCCAATGAATTTTATGGCAGAGGTGAGTACTTGGGTAGAAAAAGTGGATGAGGGCCCATCGGTGTCTGCTGCTGAGGAATATGAGCAGAGAAATTTTGTTCCATGATCACAGAGTACATAACCCTGGCCAGCTACTTTGAATTATGTGCTACTGCTATATTGTGCTCTTCCAAGTACTTAGTACAGTGCTCTGCACATAGCATGCCCTCAATATATTGACTGCTTGAAGTCCAGGAGAGAGAGAGCCTTGTTAAGCCTAAACCAGCACCACTTTTACAAGAACTCTAGGATTTTTCTACAAGCAAAATTATGTGTATGTGGGTATCTCAGCATATTGGTTGCTTGATTGCTGAAGACATATCTGTGACATTTGGTAACAGTGTCTGAGTGTCCCTATTTAGGAATTCCCTGCTCCCTCTAAGGAGAAGGGAACTGGAAATGGAGTCCTTAAAAACTGCCTATCTTCCCCTTCTGATCTGTAATCTAACAGTGCAATACACGCTAAAACCAACCACAAACCAAACTGAAGGAAATTAGTTACTGGTCCATGGCACATCAGAACACTCTGTGACCTTGAACACAGCAGTCAGCCAATAAGAGCAGCACTTCATTTCATATGAGGCAACTCCATATGGAGTTGACATCACAACAATGAGCAAAACAAGATTTCCTGATGAAGGAAAATCTCACAGAAATAGGATATCACTGGATACAGATCTTTCCTGTTTTGAACAAAGGCTCTAAGGCATAGACCTCACAGTGAGACAATAATTTATCCCCAGTGCTTAAATGATGATGCTGCATACCTAAGAGACACCCTGCATATCCAATAAATGAGTCCATCAGTCAATGGAATTTATTGAGTGTTTCCTGGGTGCAGAGCTATACTAATAATAATAAAAATGATAGTATTTGTTAAGCCATTACTTTGCACCAGGCACTGCTCTAAGTGCTGGGATAGATACAAGGTTATCAGGTTGTCCCACGTGGGGCTCACAGTTTTAATCCCCATTTTACAGGTACAGAGAAGTTAAGTGACTTGCCCATAGTCACACAGTTAAGTGACAGAGCTGGGATTAGAATCCACAACCTCTGACTCTCAAGCTCTTGCTTTTTGTCCATTAAGGCATGCTGTTTGCAATACAACAGAGTTGGTAGGAATGTTCTCACCCACAATGAGTCTACCCACCCATCTCCAAATAATTGCCTTCCTGCTACAAGACTTGGAAGTAAGGAAGGAGGTAGTATTTGAGGAGCAGAAACATTTTTAATTCAAGTGCTATATTTGTCTGTCTAGACTGTAAATTCCCTCTAGACTGTAAGATCAATGTGGGTAGGGAATGTATCTATTTTAGTTTACTCTCCCAAGCACTGTAAGTGTGTGATAAATACGATTAAGAGAAAAGGTGATTATCAAACGATAAATTGAAACAAGGAACTCTTGACATTCTCTCTGTGTGTTCTTTTATCCCTTGGTAGTCCCAGGGTTCTTCTCAAAATTTCCAGGATGCCAACAGGGGTCCTTTGCCTGAACCCTTAACTCCACATAAATCGACTACCACAGTTATGGGCCTGAGACTCAGGAAACCCTGGTCCTAGTCCCAACTCTGCCACTCAGCTATTTCTACTGAACTTTTCTAAGTGCTGAGTATGGTGATCTAAACAAAGTAAGTGCTGAGTAAATTCTAGTGAGGCTCCTACCACTGCTGTTGTTCGAGGTTCTGAGCTATCACCTATTGCTAACCTCCAAGCATCTGTAAAATGGAGATTTAGACTGTAAGCCCCACATAGGACAGGGACTCTCTCCAACCCGATTTGCTTTTATCCACCCCAGTGCTTAATGCAGTGCTTGTCACATAGTAAACGCTTAACAAATGCCATTATTATTATTATTTGCTTAAAATAAGTCTCATGACCCACAAAGGGGTATCTAAACCACTCAGGCAGCTGAATATCAAAGTCTTCAAGACTTCAGGACTGAAAGAAACTTTCCAAAGCATAGAAACAATTTTATTGGAACAAGTAACACTCTAGCCAATTGTTCCATGACTTCTTGTTGTAGAAGACACTCTCAACAGGCAGCCTTTTAGGTTTAGGGTGTTTCTGGAAGACAATTCCTGAACCAGCTTGATGAGACTGACTTGTTAATTAATTATGGTACTTGATATATGCTTACTGGAATCTAAGCACTGAGGTAGAATCGAGTGAATCAGGTAGAACAAAATCCCTGTCCCATATGGGCTCACAGCCTAAGCAGGAGGGAGGAGGATTTAATCCTCATTTTACAGATAAGGTAACTGGGACAAAGAGAAGATAAGTGACTTGCCCAAGGTTGTGATTGATTGATTGATTGACCTAGCCAGGAGTAGAGCCCAGGTCCTCTGACTCCTGAGAGTCCTGGGAGCATATACCATGCTCTTTCCACTAGGGCACTCTGACCTTAAAGAGCTACCTGTAGTAAGATGAGAAATATGGCCACAGCATCTTACTGATCTTGGCACTATGACAGACTGCACTGTGGAATTCAGAACAAAATGAGAAGCATGCACGACAAGGCTGAAGGAATGTAAGTCTTTAAAGGCTCTCCCCTGTCCAATCCGTGTTTACACTGTTGCCCAGATCAGCTTCCTAAAAAATAATTCAGTGTACATCTGCCCTCTCCTCACATGCCTCCAATCCATCAGTCAGTTTATTGAGTGCTCACTATACTAAGCACTTAGGAGCTATAATATAACAGAGTTGGTGTACAGATTCCCTCCCACAACGAGCTTACGATCTTGAGGATTGACCATCCATCTGCACATCAAGTAGAAACTCATCATAAGATTCAAGGTATTTGATCAACTCCTTTCCCTTACTTTAACTCACATCTCTCCCACTACAGCCCAGCTCAGGGTCTTCACCCCTCTAATACTGCTATGTTTTGCTTTCACTACTCCTGCCATTGACCTCTTGCTCACATCCTCCCTTCTGCCTGGAACTCCCTTCTCTTACAGATCTGACAGACCACCGTTCTCCCTATCTGCCAAGTCCCACTGAAAACATCTGTCCTCCAGGAATTCTTCCAAAACTAAGCTCGTTCCCCCCACCTTATTTTCCCTCCCCTATGCCTCTCCCAAGTACTTAGTTTGACCGTTTAGCACTTAGATATTTTCCCTTCCCAGCATTTATACAGTTCATACTCAGTTGCTTCCCCTACCTGAAATCTATTTTAATGTTTGTCTCTCATTTTAGACTGTAAGCTTCTTGAAAGCAGAGGTTGTGTCTACCACTACTTTTATTGTACACATACAAGTGCTTAATATAGCACTCTACATAAAGTCAGCATTAAGTAGGGACTAGGGAAGCAGCATGGTCTAGTGGAAAGAGTACAGTCCTAGGAGTCATAAAAACCTGGGTTCTAATCCCAGATATGCCACATGTCTGCTATGTGACCTTGGGCAAGTTACTTCATTTCTCTATGCTTCGTTACCTCTGGAGATTAAGACTGTGAGCCCCATGTGGGACAGGGACTGTGTCCAACCGGATTACTTTGTATCTACCCCAGTCTTAGAACAGTGCTTGCCACATAGCAAGTGCTTATTAAATACCATTATTAATAATAATAATGATGGCATTTGTTAAACTCTTACTATGTGCCAGGCACTGTCCTACATACTGGGGTAGATAGAAGCAAATTGGGTTGGACACAGTCCTTGTCCCACATGGGGCTCACAGTCTCATACCCCATTTTACAGATGAGGTAACTGAGGCACAGAGAAGTTAATTGATTTGCCCAAGGTCACACAGCAGACAAGTGGTGGAGCTTGGATTAGAACCCATGACCTTCTGACTCCCAGGCCCAGACTCTACCCACTACACTGTGCTGTTTGCCTAGTAGTAAATACCATTGATTGATTGACAGAAAGCACACCAAGCTCTTTTAACTACCCTTGGATAGTTTATAAAGATTTTCAGTCCCTGAGGAGATGGCAACCACACTTTAATAATCTCCTAAATCAATGAACCAATTAGTCAAAAGTATTTGAGCACATACTGTGTTTATAGCACTGTTCTCAATGCTTGGGACAGTATAATTGATGTGAGAAAAATGATCCTTCCCATAAGGACTTTTAAAATCTCCCTGGGAGAGGCTGACACATAATAAATTAAAGATAGGAGGAAGAGGCACTTAAATAGTACAGTTTATAAAATTATTTATTACAAGATTGCAATAGGAGGTTGTAAGTGCAAAAGTGTTTAGGTGGCTCAAAGGTACTAAGATGTTAATTGCCACAATGTAACCTACCTAGAGAGAAGAGAAAAGCATCAGGGAAAGATAAAACTTAAAACAACTCCTGTGTTAAAATGTGAAAACATGATTTCATGCCAACATTTAATGGTCACTGTTAGAGAGCCAAAGACAATGGTGAATCCATAATGAAAAAAGTTAAAGAATGGGAGTAGAGACATGTGTACCAATCCTAATTCCACTACTTGTCTGATGTGTGACATTCTACAAGACACTTAGCTGCTCTGTGCTTCAGTTTTCTCATCTTTAAAATGAGCATTAGATCTTTGTTTTTCCTCTTACTTAGACTATGAGTCCCATGTGAGACAGGGATTGTGACCAACTTGATTATCTTGTATCTACCCAGCACATAGGACAGTGCTTGCCACATAGGGAAGCAGTGTGGCCCAGTGAATAAGGCATGGCTGAACTGTACTTTCCAAGTGTTTAGTAGAGTGCTCTGAACAAAGTAAGCATTCAATAAATAAATCGAATGAATGAATGAAGGAAATGAATGGCACGGGAGCCAGAGGTCCTGTGTTCTAATCCCAACTTGGTCATTCACCTGTTCTGTGACCTTGAGCAAGTCACTTAACTTATTTGTGCTTCAGTTTCCTCGAGTTCAGAATGAGGCTTCAATTCCTGTTCTTTCTCCTATTTGACTGTAAACAGCATGTGGAGCAGGGACTGTATCTGACCTGATTAACTTGTATCTATCTTAGAACAGTGCTTGACAGAGTTAGCCCTTAACAGATACTGTTAAAAAAATTAGTAAGTGCCTAACCAAGACCACAGATATTATCATTATTGATGGTTTACCAAAAAAAACCTACAAGGAAATCTGCTCAGTTGCCTGCCCAGGCTCCTCCTAACCATATAGAAGATGGGGTGAATAACATGAGACTTCAATCATCCAACAATTATCATTTTTTTCACCCTCATCTTTACTGGATATTGATCATGTAAACTAGGATGTGATCATGATTCCCATGGGTTTACAGGACTTTCTCCCTAGTCATACCTATAAAAGGTATACATTTGCCTTTCAAAACTATGAACTGAACTCTGTAACTTTTTTATTCTAATGAGGTTCCATTTTGTAGGATTGAAAGGGGATAAAGTGTTGCAAATTCATAGAAATTATGATTATACCATTCTAGTTTATGGTATCATCATTCCTCACAGTCCCATGGTCTTGGATGCATTTGCCTTTCTAAAGGCAGGTAAACTGATTTCATTTTGACATTACCTTTCAATGCTATTTTAAACCATAATCTCTCACCTCTTTCCCAGCCTCCCCACATCCCTGACCAATTACTCTTCTTACAATTTATTATTTAAACACAGTCATTTTAATAATACCAAATATGCCAATATGACTGCAATTTTGATCAATATCCCAAACTATTTATCATGCCAGATGGGTTTCTCTTCAGTTTAGAATAGAATCTAGCTACCACTATTATCATGACAACATCTAGTCTCATTCTCCCCCTTGCTCCCCACCCCCGCTTTCATAATCACACTCTCTTGTCCTATATTAAGTGAATAAATTGCATTTCAAACACATTCCTCCTTTCAAATCTGAACACATAGACCATGTTGCAAACAAAGATAATTTCTCAAAGGACTGGGGGACTTTCCTTGTAGAAAAGAGTATGCAACTCCACATTTGGGGGGCAGAGCAATACATAATAAGGTCCTTACATAATTAGGTCCAATCACAAGGAACTATAAGTCCACTTGAGTCTTCATTCACTTTTACAGAAACACTTCAGTCAGAGCCGTGATATCCCGCCTACACAATAGTTTGTCCTCTGCTGTCAGAGGGAATCCACTTTAAAAATCTCCTTACCTACCAACCATTAAAGCAATCCAAATTGAAAAATGCTGTTATAACATGAAGGGTCAGTGAAGCACGATTTTATCAGTGCAGATTGCAAATGCCGACAGCGTGCCAACCCGCTGAGCTCTTCACTTTAAGTTCCCGGGTTCCTCTGCCTTGATATTTTCCTGTTAAAAGCATTCTCAACTCTTAAAGCCTTGACACTAAAGGTGGATAAATATGTTTCTGCAAAGCTAGTTTGGGGATAATTGATCCTGGAAGAGCAGGGTTGAAAAGTAACTGATAGGGATGAAGTCAAGGTTAGGGAAGGTACAGCAGAGGGATGTGAGATGAGGAAAGGGCTGGGATCGAGGCAGCAGCATCAGCTTCGTGGTTGAGTGCATTGCAGCTGGTAAAGAAAGAGTTACAAAAATAGATTTAGAATAGATGGGCTGCAGGACACTGGAAGACTGGAAATCCTAAATATGATTGATTGCTCGGAGAGCGGGAAAAAGACCGAACAGGGACTCTCAGGAGAACAGGAGATGCCCACCAAGAAAATGGAAAAGGCTGGGATGGCAGAGAAGAGATGATTCTATTTCTCTGGTGAATTCATTCAAGTTGGGATTGGAACTTCTATCACTTCAAAAAGAAATGAATTTCCTCCTGGATTTTGGAAACTGCATTTGCATAAGAGCAGAATTTTAGTTTTATTGGTACTCTAAATTAGTTATTAAATCAGTTAATTTATGGATACTTTCTGGGTGCTTCTCTTTACTATGAATTGAAGGCAATTTAATATTTCACTTATAGCATGGCTGATTAAATTTAAATATGAATATAAAACAAAGTGAAATAGTATATTTACCCTGTGTCTCCACAGCCATTAGGATATGTGGAGACAATTATTCCCAGAAGGATGGTGTTCTGACACTAGGACATGTTACCCACTCCTTAAAAAACTCCAGTGATTGCCAATCCACCTCCACAACAAAGAAAAACTACCCACCATTGGCTTTAATGCAGTCCATCACCTTGCTCTCTCCTACCTTACCTTACTACTCTCCTACTACAGCCCAGCCCTCACACTTTGCTACTCTAATGCTAACCTTCTCATTGTGTCTCGATCTCACCTCTTTCGCCCCCGACCCCTTCCCCTCATCCTAACTCTCACCTGGAAAGCTCTCTCTCCTCAAATCCAACAGATGGTAAGTCTGCCCCATACCCTTAAAAGCCTTACCAAAGGCACATCTAATCCAGAAAGTCTTTCCTAAGCCCCTCCCTCCCCTCACCCTTATCTCTTCTCCCACTCCCTTCTACATCACCCTGACTTGCTCCTTCTGGTCCTTCCCCCTCCCAGCCCCACTGCACGGTACATACATATATGAAATTTTTAAAAAATATATTAATGTCTGTTTTCTGCCCCCTCTAGACTGTAAGCTCCTTATGGGCTGGGAAAGTTTCTGTTTGCACTGTACAATGCTCCGCATACAGTTAGCGGTCTATAAATACAATTAAATCAATGAATGAATGCATGAATTGGAGTCCCTTGAACAGTAGTTCAAACCATTCTGAAAATGGAAAACTAGAAACTCTCAGTCAATCATCAACCAAGTGTATTTACTGAATACCTAGTGTTGTCAGGGTATTTGGGAAAATAGTAGACAAGATCTCTGCCCTCGAGGATCTTACAGTCTAGCAGCAAGTAATGGTAATAATGAATATAATAATGATTATATTGAGGATAGTTAACTGCTCACTATGTGTCCAGCCCTGAGTAGGTAAAATACAATCATATCAGACACAGTCTCTGTTCCTTCCCACATAAAGCTCACAGTGTAAAGGAAAGGGAGAATGCACAATTAATCTTTATTTTACAGATGAGGAAATTGAAGCCCAAAACAGTCAAGTGACTTGCCCAGAGTCACTCAGCAGGAAGTGATTAAGCTTAGAGCACAGGTCTCTTTACTTCCAGTCCTCTGCTATTTCCACTAGACCATAGTGCTGCTCAGGAGAAGAGAGATACAAAAGTAAATATAAATCCATTTAGTACTACAGTGAATAGGAGTGGTGCAAATATCCAAGTGATATGTGATGCAGAATTGTTGAAGTGGGAGTTAGTGGAGGATGAGAGATTAATTAGTCAAGGATTTCTTGATGATGATGATGATGATGACGAGGGTGATGATGATTTAGTCATCACCACAGCATTAATTGAGCACCTACTGGGTGCTTTGCACTAAATCGTTGGCAACTTACACTAGAAGAAGATACAGTCCCTGCTCTAGAGATTCTTATCATTTAATTAAACACAAAGACACAATAGGAAGAAGAATAAAAGCATGGACACAAATAATTGAATTGCACTTTCCCAGGAACTTTGCACAGTGCTCTGTACCCAGTAAGCACTATATGAATACCATTGATTGATAAATATAAAATCATGCAAAAATGAAAACATACATGGAATATATATATTCTAAGGTTGAATGGTAGGAAGACACGATCAGGGTGATAGGAGTATAAGAGGAGGCCTCCTGGAGAAGGAGGTTTTATAAGGAAGATTTGGAAGGGGAGGGAGAACCATGGTTTGAGTAGCTGAGTGGGTAAAACTACAAAATGTCTTCACTGTGAAACTAGTTAAGTCAGATAATTTGAATTGGTAGCAACTTCACATTCCATGTTCACCATTGCTATATTCCTTTGTAACAGTAATTATCTACCTTCCCCACTTCTGCTGACACTAAGAAAGAACCGTGTATACCCATTTACTGGCTGCTTTTGTTCTGCATCTCCCTGGGAGGGTGAAGGGAATCACAGCTCCCTCAGAGTCACCAAGACAGGACTGGCAGGGAAAAGTGTTGTTGTGTGAACCAGGACAGGCAGACAGAGTTCATTACTGCATTGGCTCCTCAGAGTACAAGTCCCTTGTAGGATTGAAAAATGTCACTCCTTTATTCCCTATTCTCAAACGTCTATTACAGGCTACTTCACCAAGAGATCAAGTGACTGAGTGATAAAAACTGGTACTTCTACTCTCCATTTATCTGGCCATAGGGAAAATGGAGTGATGTGGGAGTGAGAGTAGGAAGAAAGTGAATGGAACCATTTTCATTGCCTTTCAAACTCTACTGATCTTGCTGAGGGGAAGACATGGAAAGAGCATGTGCCTGGGAGTCAGGCATGCTGGATTCTAATCTAATTCTAAAGTCTGCATTTACCTGCTGTGTGACCTTGGGTAAGCCATTACCTCTCTGTGCCTCAATTTTCTCATCTGTAAAATGGGGATTACATAGCTACTTTCTCTGCATTGTGAGACCCATGCGGGACAAGGACAATTTTCTTATGTCTACCCCAAAACTTAGTACAGTGCTTGAAACATAGTAAATTCTTAATAAATACCACAGTTATTATTATTACCATTAATAATAATAATTTTATACTATTACTGTTAGAAATCTGTTCTTGTTTTTGACTCAGAGCTCAATCTTTGAGGAGCCCCTACGTGAAGTATGGTTTATAGAAAGTATCAGTATAATGACCAAAAATGATTTGAGGAGAAAACAAGGCCAGGAGCAAAGGGGAAGGGAGTAAATCATGAAATGTGAAAGAAGCAGTAAAACCATTCAGAAGAAGAGGATTAAGTGTGTGTCAGAAGTCTTATTGAGTTGATAGCATGCTCTTAGGGAGACTGACTGTGCACCAAGCAGAAAACTAGAGACCAAACTAAATGCCTATAAAGTGATTAGAGTGGTCAAACTTCTTTACATCCAATCACCACAAATCCCACAACTGATTTCTAGTTTTCTATCAAAGCCACCTTTGAGCTATATGTAATATCAATGCCAAGAGAGAATTACTAGTCGTGAGATCCTAGAATGCAGTCAGTTCTATTGCCATTAAAGTGGGGCTCATCCTAAGGATGAGCCCCACACCCTTCAGTGGTGAGACATGGAAGGAGAATGGATCAATCGATCGATCAATCAATGGTATTTATTGAGGACTTACCATGTGCAGAGCACTGTACTAAGCACTTGGGAGAGTACAATACAACAGAATTAGGAGCTATGTTCCCTGCCCAAAATGAGCTTAAAATCTAGTCAAAGACCTGCTCTCTAGTGACTTGACATTAAGATCAGCATGCAGGAAAGAAATAATAAACATTTAAAAACTCAGTGAAGCTACACCTCAGATGTTCTGCAGACCAGCCTGACACAGAGCCTTTAGGGATGGAGTACTAGAGCAAAGACTTAGGGAAGAAAACTCACCAAGATCAGAAACCCCAAAGCAATCCCAAGCCCTCAGGGTAACAAATGGATCAACTTGCAGAGGATGCTACATTCTCTCTACACCCACATGATGTGGCAAGGACTGTGGTTTGGTCAGCCAAACAAATGAAATCTTAAAGTCATTGGTGTCATCATCACACACCAGTGACATTTTGATAAAATGAGGGAATGAGTAGGAAACATTTTGGAAGAACAAAACTGAATTACTAAGAAGTTCTGAGAGAAAAGAAAGGACAACAAAAGATTACAGTTCCATAAGCTGGGAGTCCCCAGTGCTAAAAGGTGAAGAGAACCTCAGTCCAGGGCTACTTCTCTAAGTTCCTCAGACTTTATTTGTGTTTACTGACATAAAGGCCCAGAAAGGATTGTTGACTATGCCCTAGTTTCTGTTCTGACTTGCATGGAGGACCTCAACCCTACTGAATAGCTCCTGCTGCCAAATGGTCTAACTGAAAAATAGCATCGTCTTTCACCCCATTTGTAATGGGCTTTCAGAAGTTTGTTCTGTAGGGTAGTCAAATGAAGGTGGTGCTTGAACATAATTTTAAATAAGAATAAAAAAGATTCTATCCAGCACAAAAGAGTAGCATTTTAATGCATTTATAGATGAGGCTGCAGATATGGTTCAGTCTGGTCAATAAACAGGTACTTTTTCCCCAACTTTCAGGACCATTCTATTAAAATATATTCAGACTGAACTGTGTGAATATTTATAGCTGTTGTAGACCTAATATAAGAAAGTGAATCTTGAGAGAGTTTATGATGTTATTTTTCAAAGTATAGCAGAAATAACTCAGATAAAAATTTACATGATATTTGCTCCTGGTAAGTCAGAGAATGTTGATTTCTCCTTTGCAAGTCTTAACGCACATTGTAAACTGGGTGAGATTTTGAAAACTCCAATCTTGAGAGTGGCCTGTGTAAGCCTGAAAAGTTGCGTGATGCCATTCATTGTTTCCTATAAGGCTTGGGGGCCCTAGAGCAGTGAAGAGCAGCGAGTCTGCTTTTGGATGAGCGATAAAAAGACTGAAAGGCAGGATTTAGTTTCATTTTTCATTGACTGAATGATGGTGTAGACACATAGCCTGTATTTGCATATCTTATACTCTACTACTTCCCCTATCTGAAATTTATTTTGATATCTGTCTCCTTCTGTAGACTAACAGCTCCTTGTGGACAATGATTGTGTCTGCCAACTTTTTTTTACTGTATTTTCTTTAGTGCTTTCTTGGTTCAGTGCTCTGCATATGGTAAGTATTCAATACCACTAATTAATTGAAATAGTAACCTTAATAAACATCACCATGATCTATTACAGTCAAAGAGGAGCACAAGATTTTTGACAGGGTGTAAAACCAAGTGTGGGACAACAGAGCATCAAACTCCATACCAAGTTAAATATCTTTTGTAACGTCCAACTTCCTGACTGGGAGATTTCAATCCACCAAACCTATTGCAGAACCAATTTCACCAGCATTACCTATGAACTCTTCTCAAATTCAAATGCAGGACAAGATTACCAACAGTGACATCATGACGCAGTCAGATCACCAGCACTGAAGCGGTCATCACAGCGACACCACAGTTCTCTTTGGTCAGGTACTGTGAGAAGAACGGACAACAGGAGAACCAAGACACTGTCCTATGGGGAATTGAAAAGAAGCATACTCAAGCTGGTTGGGCAGAATAAATGAATTAAAAGGCATAGTGAAACACAGTCCCAAACAAGGAGCCAGTGCACTGCTTTGGGTCAGAGTGATACACCACTAGGAAACCACATCAGCAGACAGATCCACTAACAGACCCGGGCAGCAAGTGAAGGAGGAATGGTTCTCCTTGAGCAAAGGGTAAGTCTCGGAGCTTGGAATGCCAAGGGGAAGCTTGGTAAAAAGAGACAGACCCTGTTTGAGACAAGTCACAAGAATACCAAGTATCTATATTTATCACAAAAAAAAAAAAAAGGATATGTGTCAGTTTTAAATTGTCTTTTTTCAGCTACGCTCACACACTTTAATGGAAGCTCACCAACATTGTTGTAATCTTCAAAAACAAACATATGGGCTTTTCTTTAAGGATGGTAGCAATTCTACATCATATATTTTTAGTCTAATCACCTGTAGCATTTCGTCTTACATAGAATTAGTATTAGTACTTAGTATTTAAGTACTTACTCTTCTTTTATTGGATATCTTTTTATTGGCAACTTATTTTATATCTGCCTCCCAGTTAAAATGTAATGGAAGGGATCATGTCTTTTAATTCTCTGGTCCTCTCCTAAACTTGAACTATTGATTGCTGGATTTTATAATGTTCAGTGCTTTGTATATAGTAGGTGCTATTGCTGCCGTTACGGATACTGATGATGAGGATGTATTCGGCTGCTTATAGGGTAGGCGAAAGAGGGAGAAAATTGAAGTAGGGAGAATAGGCAGGATATGGAGATTGAACCAGGATAGAAAGGAAGGGATGGATCTGGAGGAAGCAACGTGGCTTAGTGGACGGAGCCAAGGCTTGGGAGTCAGAGGTCATGGGTTCTAATCCCTGCTCTGCCACATCTTAGCTGTGTGACTTTGGGCAAGCCACTTAACTTCTCTGTGCCTCAGTTACTTCATCTGTAAAATGGGGATTAAGACTGTGAGACCCAAGTGGGACAAACTGATTAGCTTACAGGGGTTATGAGTTCAAATCCTGACTCTGCCACTTGTCAGCTATGTGACTGTGGGCAAGTCACAACTTCTCTGTGCCTCAGTTACCTCATCTGTAAAATGGGAATTAAGATTGCGAGCCTCATGTGGGACAACCTGATGACCCTGTATCTACCCCAGCGCTTAAAACAGTGCTCTGCACATAGTAAGCACTTAACAAATACCAACATTATTATTATTACTCCTGCACTTAGAACAGTGCTTGGCACGTAGTAAGCACTTAACAAATACCAACATTATTATTATTACCCCAGCACTTAGAACAGTGCTTGGCACATAGTAAGCACTTAAATACCATTTATTCATCCATTCATTCAGTCATATTTATTGAGTGCTTACTGTGTGCAGAACACTATACTAAGCGCTTGGAAAGTACAGTACCATCATCATCATCATTATCTGGAAAATATTATTGAAGATCACTGGCAAACAGGATGTGGGAGATAAATGACAGAAGTGAATGTAAAAAGGTAGAAGTTATGAGCTTCTGGGACACAGAGAATAGTGATGCTGTCAGTAGTGAAAGGGATATTAGAACGAGAAGAAGGTTTAGAAAGAGAGGCAAGAAAATCAGCTCTTTCCAAAATCACCCTAAGACACCAGCAGACCAACCAGGTGAAATATACCAGGGACAGGAGAAGTGAGTTGGCAAAACAGGTGGGAGAAATAGGTTCAGTGGTCATCCACATAGAGGTCATAGTTGAAACCATATGAACATAGGGGAATGAGTATAGAGTAAGAATAGAGGATTCAGAAAGGACCTTTGGTGAACACCCACAGTTAAAGAGGGAGGTGAGAGGGAAGAGCAAGCAACAAAAGCTTAGAAGGAAATGACAGAAAGACAGGATAAGAAAAAAGAGAGTTCAGGTTCAGTGAAACCAAATTTGACATGAGGTCCCAAGAGAAATAAGTGGACAACAGTTTTGACTTATTACCTTGAAACTTTGTAACCTTGCTTTTAACCATACTGTCCTAATTGCTTTGGAAATATTTATCTAGGGCCAGCATCAGGCATTTGGCTGCCCTGAGGCAGGGAAAAATTTGCCACCCTTTTCCGTTCATGATGACGCGATACCATTTGAAACCCAAATCTAGAGCATTTCCCTAGAGGTATCCTGACTACACCTGTGACGTTACTGAGGGTCTCAGCCCTAAATCCCAGAGGAAAGAGCCCTGGAAGCCACTTTAGCAGCTTTGGAATCCAGTCATCGGCCTCTGGGTCCTAAAGCTCTTTGGGTCTCCCTGCTTTGAAACACAGATTTGAGGGCATTCTGCTCTGTGCATCCCATAGCCCTGCATCCTATTACTGATATCATCCTTCATCTGAAAGGTGAAGAGGTAGTCAGGGACTAGCCTTCCCAATCCCCTCTGAGGGCTGGCTATAAAAAGATTTCAGAGAAACATACTCCCTCACTTTCCCTGGATATCCAGTTCCA
This sequence comes from Ornithorhynchus anatinus, assembly GCF_004115215.2. NCBI lineage: Eukaryota > Metazoa > Chordata > Mammalia > Monotremata > Ornithorhynchidae > Ornithorhynchus > Ornithorhynchus anatinus. Next base: position 18,626,591 of record NC_041737.1, read on the forward strand.
CACATTTTTGCCCAGCACCAGAGTTTCTCCCCCAGCTCAGTGTAGTCAGTCAGTCAATTGTATTTATTGAGTGCTTACTGTGTGCAGAGCACTGTACTAAGCACTTGGGAGAACAGAATATAACAGACACATTCCCTGCCCACAAAGAACTTTCATTCTAGAGGGGGAGATAGGCATCAATATAAATAAGTAAATTACAGATAAGTACATAAGTGCTGTGGTGTAGCAAGCACTTGGGGGTGTATCAAGATCTGGGATACCAAGAATGTTTAATGGTTTCTGAATGTATAATGGTTTCTTACTTGGTAACAATGAAAAATTTCTTGTAGAGGGACCTGTCATAGATCTAATACTCCCCCTGCCATACCGCGCCCCCACCCTAACCCAGCCTCAGAGACCCTGTGTACTTCACTGTAAGTATCCTGGTGCTCACTTTTCTCTTAGTTCTTTCCTCTTTTTTCTCAGGTCATCTCAGGTTCCGATCTCACTCTCCATGAGTCATTCAGACGCAGGGTCTTTCAGGAACGTCACTCCTCCAGAGTCCTAACTCAGGACCCTCAATTTCCAGGATGTCCTAACTCTCATCCCAGATGCTCTCCGATCCCTTCCTGTACCCTGTGTCATGTCCAGGGTCATCACACAAGTTTTCACTGGATCCTGCTCCCCAGGCACATGGCTCACAACCTCTTCAAAATGTCCAAGAGTCTTTGCCTCCAATTACCTGTCTGCCACTCCCTTCTCTCTGATTGGTTGAGCTAAGCAGGTACACTTCCAATGGAGTGACTTTGTTGGCTTTCTCCTCTCTCTCTTCAGTATGGTCACCAGTGGAACTGGTTGTCACATCTCCTTCCATGGAAGCCAATGAACACAGGCAGAGATTCCTACTCAGGCTAATGTTTTCAAGATTTTAGCCACCACTTTACTGTGGGCAGGGAATGTGACTATTATATTGTTATATCATACTCTCCCAAGTGCTGAGTCCAGTGCTCTGCACACAGTAAGCACTCAATAAATTTGATTGACTACCCATCCTATGGCATTTGATTCACCCACTTATTGCCAGAAGCCAGCCCTGCACACATCCACAGTCCAATAAATTACATACTACATTCAAAGACCAAAACACCTGCTCCATTAAATATTTCTCAATAACAAAGGATGGCCTTAAACCAAGACTGTTGTCATTTATTGTACCAAAACTTTTTGGCCATCCTCTGCTTCTTAATTTAGTCCAGAAGAAGTCATGGGACACTCGCAGTGACTAAGATTTTCTGACTGCAATTAGCTTTCTTTCAGGGAGACAAGGGATAATGCTAACGCCATCTCGGCTGCAGGGGCAGAAGTAATGGGTGCCAGTTTGCATCTTGCCCTCCCCTTCCGTGGATTGTCGAGCCATCTCATCAGTTCATTGCTCACCCACACTGCCCCCCAGACCTTATCAGCCTAGGACCTCCTTCTCAGTCTGTCTTCCTCCATGCCGGCTGAAAGGAGAGAAACGGCGGCAGCAGAAGCCTCCACAATTTGCAGAACAGTGGAAAGGATCTAGCTGTTGTGGTAGCTGTGGCTGAGACAATTAGACTGAGCTGTCAGAAGCCTTAAACTGCAGCATCCCAGTCACACACCCTGAGGCTTTTATTTCATTTTATTTAATTTTTGTTTTTATCCCTGTCTTCATCCTTTATATTGATTTTGTGTTCTTATTGTTTTATTTGTTCCTTAAGTGTCTGTCGCCAATCTCCTTTTCTCCTTAATTCTCTGATGTGAGCCCCTTGAGGACCTGAGGCCATGCCTAATTCACCTCTGTATTTTTCTCCGCGTTTAGTACATGAGTTACACACAGTTAACACTGAATAAATACTATTAGTACTACATAACTGAGTGTATTTTGGGTAGGTTTTTAAAGCGCATTCTATCAATTTATTCTAACATGCCTAACATGAACTCCCCAGGATACTTCATATAGAGCAGCACCTTTATAACTGGGCTAGTTAAAATTTTGGTACACCTCTGGTCTTCAGCACTATTATAATCTCAGTGTGCTTATCAGAGCTGAAGAGACCTTTCTCAAGAAGTAACTATCTCTTTCCTCCAGCCATCCATAATGGCCTCTGCAAATTGCTCGGAGCTCAGCTCACACTTGCATCTCGGTGCTCTTTGCATTGTCCTTACCAGGACAAATAATTGGGCTTCAGCTCAAATGAATTTTGGAATGGAATTGCACAATTCAGAGTAATTAATTTCATCTGGTTTTCAATAACTTCGAGTCACTGATTTCTAGGGCCTCAAAAATTTCCCTGCAGACCAGAAATATTATTGTACGTTTTTGTTTTGTTTCATTTCAAAGGTCACAATTTGAAAAGAACCAATCATTTTTGGTTCAAATTAAAAGTATCTGGATTCATCTAAGCGTAGACAACAAAAGCCATGAACTTTTCTGGAAATTTTAAGCCTGCATATTTCTATTTCAAGAAAACAGCAGCAGATGGCAACAGGAAGTGTTTTGTCCCTCAGTCAGAATCTACTTAGTGCTATTTAGCCTTTCATTCCAATGTTTATTCATACTGCTAGGCACTCAGCAGGTGATAAAGATCTTAAAGTGTCCGAGCAAACAAAAGGGATATATGATTTACCATTTCATATTATTTCTCATTTGGGCAATTTTCTGTTTAGTCTTAAATGTTGATAACACTTTCATTAAAACACACATTCTTATCTTTCTTTTTGAAAAGGGTCTTTACACGTAATTAGAATTGTGTTGTTGTTGGGTTTTTTTTAGTGAACTGTAATGGCAATGTAAATCATAGCTACCATTCAACCAGTATTATCACTCTCAATGGATTTTAGCTGTGACTGTAGTCAGTGCAGTATGTGCACAAATTGAGATATGTTGATGTGCTATATCTGGTAGGAAATGCATCAGAAAACATAACTAGTTAAGTTTTTTTCCATATTACTCTAGATAACTCAAACTATCCAGACAATAACCTGCTTTTATAACTTTAGACAATAACTTTTAGGAGTCCAAAAGATAAAATAAAGAAAGAGATGAAGAAAATCTCAACAGATGTTAATAGCCAAATCTGAACCTCATGTACTTAGCTCTCTTATGGAGTATTTTTAAAAGATAGTAGGTGAATCTAGTAACATTTTGTTCTTTTCATTGAAAGACTATTTCTAGTAATGAAACACCTGAAAGAGTTTTCATGGCATATGTTAACTGATGATTTGATTATTGATGATGATTGATGATTTGGATTATCAGGCAAATCTTACTGAGATTTAAAGGAACTAAAAACTCTCAATTGATGGCTAGTTGGTTCTTCTGTAGAATTTAATACAATCCTGAATAGATTATCATTCATTCAATCATATTTTTTAAGTGCTTACTATGTGCAGAGCACTTTACTAAGTGCTTATTACCAAATCATCTTCACAGTTAGTTTCTAGACCAGGTTTCAACAGCACTGTTGAGACATCCCTAATGTCTATCTTCCCATGTGATGTTTTCCTTCAAAATCGAGTTTTAAATAGATCAGCCCCCTGAGGTGCCATGTATGATCCTTTCTCCATCAGCACAGGAAGACAACAGGGCTGCGTAATAAATCCAATCCTGGTGAACATATTTTTGCCATTTTGCTTAAGAATGGGAGCAGAAACCAAGAAACTAATATCAGGATACACTTCTGATTTAACTGGGAAACTAGGAAACAGTCCTCAATTGTTAATCCTTTGGCCTGCTCTGTTATGATACTGTAAAACAATTCATCATGATGTGGGCATCTTACTACATTCATGTCTCAGAGCACAATCAGCATAGAGCAGTTCCTGGAAGTCTATCACAGACACTTGATATTGCTCATATTCCATTGACTTGGAAAAGTTTCTAGGAAAGGTTTGGGAGGATATGTTCATACCAATACCCAGGACTCTCATTGTTGGCTCAAGCATCATTCAAGCAATCAATCAGTGGTATTTATTGAGCATTTGCTGGGTATAGAACACTGTACTAAGTGCTTGGGGGAGTGCAATGCAGTGGACCAAAAGAGCTCATGGTCTAGAGGAAAAGAAGCATGATGGCATTAATTAGTTGAATCTACTTGTTCCAGGAGGGCTGTTGCAGTGTTCTGATGATAGCATCATAAACAATTTGCTTGAGGCAAGGATAAAGCCATTAGTCATTTGCCCATATCTTTAGGCCTGAGATTAAATACTGCCCTCAGCACCTGGTATCCTCCAACTGATAATCTTGTTCCATTCAGTGTTGCCAAGTCAACTAAGCATCTGGCCAGTTCTGTACTACAAGTGCTGCCTTTTGTATGTGTGTGGACAACCACTGTTATCTTCATTACTTAGTGTCTTGATTCTTTATAATGCAGTAGTTCTGTTCTATTTGTCAATTTTCTATTGACTTTATCACAACAAGGTCAAAGCCCACCAGACACGGTCCTCTATTAAGCACTTACTGTGTGCTAAAATGCCAGTATAGTATAGTACAGAAATTGGAAACAGGTCCTGTTCCATGCATGGTTCACAATCTAGTTCATCCCTATTTTCCCAGTGAGGAGACCTCAGCCTAAAGAATCTAAGTCACTTGCCTAAGGTCACACAGCAGGCCAGTAATGGAACCGGGATTAAAAACTCCCAGTCCCACATGCTTTCAACTCAGCCAGTATGTCTCCCTATTTGACCTGTTTTGAATTGGAGAGGAAGACAATTTTTAGGGAATCATATTTAGCCCCTTCCCCATTCAGGTTGATGAGAGTGTTCCAAAACATCAGTAAACTTACTTGTCGTCTTCACCTGCTACTTCCCAGCTCAGTCTCTAGATTCCTTCTCCCGAGTGAGCCTGGCTCTCACTCTACTACTACGAATTTGCCTAGTTAAAAATTGCACTCTTCAAGGGGCTGGTGCTCGAGGTTGGTGATTAACATTGCTGTGACAAGGTACCCAATTAAGCCCATTTCCAATTTCACTTAAGAACTTTACCTCCTTGCAAACTTAAGTTTTCAACTGCCTCACACCCGGTCCCGGCTCACGCCCAGTTCTTCACAGGCTGTCCGCCTCACACTCACACAGAGAGAATATATCCAAGATAAGCAGGCAGAAAAGCAGAAACAGTAGGGAACTAAGCATCTTCTCTGACTGCTATCACCACCCTCACCAGCTCCCAGAGTTCCTGATTCCTGTTCTCCAATACCATTTCTTGCTGGACTCTCAGCAGGAGCTATAGGAATTTGGAGAAGATGGCAGCAAATAAACCAATTGTTCTTCTTACTTGCCTGATTACTATTAAGCCATTTCCCACTGGGCTCCACAATGTTCTCACTTGAACGGGAAGCCCAGCGAGAAGTGACTGCTATTGTCATAATGACCCCAACCCTGGTGATACTTTGAAGTACCACAAAATGGTCTCAAATCCCTGGTTACAAACCACTAGCATGATTGAAAGAATCTGAATCTCATCTCCATATTGTAGACAGTTGGATTCCCTCCCAAAGAAGATGGGAATCCATTACTTTGAAATAATATAAATGGCCTAATGTTTTTGCATCTTCTGACCATCTTTTACTCTATGACTTACTAACAATTTAGATCTCTTTTTGCAGGTTTAAATTATAGACAACACTCAGGACCTGAGCATATACATTGAGCTAATTCGACTGTGCTACCAAAGTACGGTCTGCAATTTAACTTTGATAATTCTGTCAAAACATTATTCATATGAAACCGTACCTTCCTAAACGTAGGATGATAATTTCCTTTCCTAGGAATCACTATGAAAGGTTTCTAAGGAAACAAGGCAAGTACACCAAACTAATATCAGGTTTTATATGACAGCAAAAGCTACACAGGGAGAGAAGGGAAGAGATTGTGCAAGATACGTGTACTGAAAATGAGACAGTGTAATGTTTACTTTAGACATATAGGTGGCTTTTATGCTCTTGTTCATGTTGATGTTTTAATTTTTCTTTCGATCAGTAAAATGTTTCAAAGGAAAATCCAGAATTTGTTGAAAATTTAGTAAACTATGTTGAGATTTAAAAGTAACAATCTTGAAGAGAGATTGTTTACGGTGTCCCAAGAATCATGTGATCAAAGCAAACAAAGGAATAATGAAGGAAAATCTTAGTTAAATTACAGGAACAAATTAACTTGTGAATTAAGCTCCTAATGGAAATCTTTGGGAACACACTTGTAGATGTCTAAAAGTATATGAACAAAAATGATTTCTTTAGATATTTTATAAATTAATGAAAGAAATGCTAATTTTCCTGAGATATAATCATATAGACAAAAACTGCAATCTCTTGTGAGGAATCTCTTTTTGGAATAATACAGAAAAAATATAACCAATTAGTCCATGATGGAAAATGGCAAAATGTTAAAATTTAAAAAAAAAAAAACCTGTATCTTTTTTGCACATTTTTTTTACTGAAGTAAAATACAAGGTTGGCATCTCATTTTTGGAACCCCAAGAGTGTTTATGTAAATAGGGTGGCATGGGTAAGAAGTATAATAAACTATTTTTAACCCATTATTGCAATAAAATCACATAAAACTATGTAACACACTCTCCAAAATATCTAAGCATCTAATGCAATTATTGTTACTCTTTAAAAATATTCTTTTGCCATATATAGCTGAATAAAATTTCTTCAAACTTTTCATTTACTTTCCTATTTCCTCCTCTCTTTCAAACATTACCAACTCCATCAGTAACACCACTAACTGTGGTGCCCCTAAAGCTCACAACCTTTGTGTCATCCTCGATTCCTCACTGTCACTCAGAAAGCTCATCCAATTAATTGCCAAATCTTCTTCCAGAACATTCCAGGATCTGCCTCTTCTCTCCTCCAAAACAGTCAATACCATGGTCAGACTATACTCAGAAATCAACATTGTTTGGGGGCAGTTTGTACTGGCACTATTGTTGGTGTCAGTCATGACTGTGATATTTAAATTGATAATTATAGCAGAGGGCATCTCCTTTAGAGGAAGAACTAAAATCATTAGATGCTCACTGATGACAGCAATACCTTGTGGTTTGTTTGGTACTTTTTTTCCAAAGCACACTAAAATCAATTTTTTTTATGGTATTTAGTACTTTTATGTGTCATAGTATTATATGCCATACATTGTTTTAATCCCTGGGATAGATACAAGTAAATTAGGGCAGAGATAGTCCCTGTCCTGTATGAGGCCATAGCCTAAGTAGAAGGGAGATGTATTTAATCTCCATTTTACAGTTGAGAGAACTGAGGCACAGAGAAGGCAAGTGACTTCCCCAAGGAATTTAGCAAGGAATTGGCAGAGGTTGGATTAGAACCCAGGTTCTCTGACTCCCAGGCCCGTGCTCTTCCCCCTAGGTCATGATGCTTCTCCATACTAATAATGATAATAAAATAATTGTGATAGTCACTAAATGCTTACTGTGTGCCAAGCACTTTACTAAGATCTGGGGTAGATACAAGATAATTGAGTCAGACACAGTTCCTATCCCATAGGGGACTCTCAGTCTAAGAAATAGAGAATGTAAATAGAAACCAGCTTTACAGCTTTCTTTTTCAACCCATTAAGGAAAATTCCACAACAGAATGAAATAAAATAAACAAGATGGACTAACTACTAATGAAGTAATTACCTATATATCAAGTGAACTAGGTTAATATGTGTGTGTGTGTGTGTGTGTGTGTTTTCTGCATTTGTTTACTGTCTTATCTAAGTAGGGAGGTCCCAGGTCCATTCTGTATATTTGATGAAATACTGTCTACAAAATATCTAGTAAGGAGAGTTTATAATTAGGTCTGTTTAACCAAAGGATGTTTACTTTATATATGGCAAGTTGCCTGTAGCATAAATATTAGTGGTAATGTAAGGTAAGGAAGGTGACATTAAATGAATGGAGTCTGGCAACATATCAATTCTGCAGCTTATGAAGTACTGATAGTCAATACTACCACAGCAAACCTCGGGCTTAAAGACAGCAGCCAAAGCACAAACTGCAGTAGAGTGTAGGTCTCTGAAGCAGACCAGGAAGTGAAAGGAAAACACAATGGGGATTCTGTCCCTCCTCACAATTCCCTCGCAACACATGAAAAATGTGTTTGATGACAGGCATCAAAAACTACCTCACTTGTCCAAGGCCCTTGTCCAGTTGATATTAGCTGAACAGTTGCAGATTGAAAAAAGGTGAGTATTTCCATTGTATTTTTGTGAAAAGCAATTGTAATAATTATATGGGGAATATAACTAGTTTCCAGTTACCCTTATTGATGGTTGAAGGGCCTAGCGCAGAAAAATGGAACTGGCAGGTGGCCCAAACCTGCATTTTAATCTATTTTCTAGTCCTTCTCAACAAGACCCTTAGTAGTTCTCCTCACAAACATCTAAATGAGTTTTATGTTTCCCTTTACTTTCCTTCATTTCCCTCTCCTATAGTAGTAGCTCCAATGGGGTGAATCAATTAATCAATCATTGGTATTTAATTGAACATTTACTGTGTGCAGAGCACTTTACTAAGGACTTGGGAAAGTACAATGCAACAGAGTTAATAGACACAATCCCTGCCCACAGTAAGCTTAAGGTTTACAAGGGGAGACAGGCATTAAAAGACATTACAGGTAGGGGAAATGACAGAGTATTAGGTTATATATCTAAGTGCTGTGAGGCAAGTATCAAAGTGCTTAAATGGTACAGATCCCAAAGCACGGCAAGGCAGAGGGGAGAAAATGAGGAGTGAGTTAGAGAGGAAGTCTTAGACTAGATATGATTTTAGTAAAGCTTTGAAAGGAGAGTGGTGGTCTTTTGCATACGAAGAGGAAGGGAGTTCCAGGTCAGGGGGAGGATGTGGAAAAGAGATTGGTGGGGAGATAGATGAAATCAAGGTACAGTGAGTAGGATGGTGTTAGAGGAGTGAAATTTGTGGGGCTGAACCAGACCAAAATGGGAATGGAGTAAAAGCACCCAGTTAAATAAAGTTTGGCCATCTATATTTGGCTTTCAAAATTCTTCCATATACACCTAACTAAGCAGAGGAAATGGATAACTACAATAAGCAATACCTTGCATATGACCATGACAGTAAAGAAGCATGGTTGATTTATAACTGAAGAGAAAAAAAACTTATAAAAACTAAAAGCCCTATACACAAAATAATTACTTCTCATTTATCTCCCTTCTCTCCTGAATTTACAATTATACTATTATCCTTAATCTCACAACATCAGTGTGGGTGTGTGTTTCTTATTTCTCAGCACGTTTACACTCAAAATGAAATACTTGTGTCAGGTATTGTACAACTAATGTTCTGAGCTTTACTGCTCATTGATCGAGTAAATGATAACTTATTTCTTTTTTCCCTTTCTATTTCCTACACTGACTTTAGCTTCCATTATTAGCTGATTGGAATAATTTTAAAACTAAAATATTCTTGATGAGAATTTTTGCTTAGCATGATTAGTAGGTCTGTAAAAGGGGAACTCCAACTACACATTTGAAGAAAAACTAAGGACTTCTTAAATATTTAGATTAATCTTATTAATTAGCAGGAAAAGTCAAAATAGACTACCCACTTCACGTCATACAGAATTGGATTTATAAAGCCATTTTCATAGATGCAATTTGAAAGTAGGGTTCAAAAATAAAAGGCAAAGAAACTCCCTTAGAATAAATATAGTTCCAGTCCAAAACCTATCTCAGTGGAGTAGACAAGAGATGGACAACAGCCACCATCCTTTCAGATCCAGTTATGTGACGAGTGCACAATAATATCTACCGTCATTTCAGTATTGAATTCAGCAATTCTCATTGCAAACTATTCCTTTACACTTCATTTTCCTGTCATCTATCACAAACTTTCCGAGTCTCTTCAATTCTTTAATAAAACTGATCATAATACAGTAATTATATGAATCATGCTTTGATTTAGAGAAATTCAACAACCACTGATAGCTTAACAATGAAATGAATAGTCTCTCAAGCAAATAGTAGAAGTGGATTAACAATTTTTGGCTTCTATTCATCTAATTTAATCCATATTCCAGCAAAGTGATATACCCACCCCAACAAAGGCAAAATATCAAAGAGCCTGGATAATTTAAAGCTTGATTTTGCCTCATGTGCATCGATTAATGCTGGACTTTGGTTAAGTTATTATTTTAGAATGGTGATTGCAGATAATAAGAAGAGTGAAACTAAACCAGTAAAATTCTGCTTTCTTTTCCTTCCCTCAAGCCTGTTAAGCTTCTTGTGGGAAGGGAATGTGTCTACCAAATCTATTGTTTTGTGCTTGGTACAGTGATCTGCACACACTGATCACTCAATAAATGTGACAAATTGATAGATTCCCTTCCTTCATTTCTTCCTTTGCTCCTTCATTCTTTCCTTTATTCTTATCCCACTTCTTTCCTTTCTCTATTTAAATATCCTAAACATAAAATAAGGTATTAGTTTTCATTTGCCTTCCTCTCTCCTGACTTTCCAATCGTAATGCTTCCTTCCTCTAGAAAAAAAAAAACCATGATATTTCTTGTCCCTTGTTCAAATTATCAAGGCAAAGCAAAGAATATGAAAGGAGCATAGAGTCAATAGCAGGACACAGAACATTAGTGTGATGCTTCAGCCTGTTGGAAAGGATGAAAGGGTGAAAGAGACGAAAAGGCATAAGTGGAAATATCACCCGAATTTGCCCAACAATTATAAGCATTGAAGAACTAAAAAGTTTTCCATGGTCATCAGATGAACATATTAAGAGGCAGAGTAAGGATTTTCCTGAAGTAATGGAGCATAGACAATCCCTGAAAAACATTGACTCTTAAATGTCTGATTGCCATGGAAAGGATCATTATGATCCCTAAATAGACTTCTCTCTGAGAGTCAGCTGCTCACCATGAGAGGTTAATTAACTTTCCAAATACTAATTAGTGCACTGGAACAGGTACCTTATTATGTGGCATGCTGAAGCAATGGGAATTACTTAGATACCATGGAATTTACAGGATTATCTTTCATGTGTAGGAGACCCTTCTCTAGAGATGTTTAAAATGCAGTAAAATACTTTTTGAACTGTTGATTCCTGTTTAGTGGTTAGGTGAGACTCTCGTTGACTAGCCTTAAGATTCTGTGATTCTGTGCTTTGGAGGGAGAATACTATTTTTTGATAAATACATTTCTTCTAGATTCTTTGAACATTCAGGTTCCATTGTATTTTGCATTATCCCTGCAATTTGAGGTTCTAATCCACCACAAAATCCTATTTTGTAAATCAGTATATTCTTTAGTGTGCTTTACTTCTCTCTGATGGGTTATGGAACCAAGTGAGAGCACCATGGCCTAGTTCATGGACCTGGGAGTCAGAAGGAACTGGATTCTGATTCCAGCTCTGCCACTTGTCTGCTGAGTAACCTTGGGTGAGTCACTTAACTTCTCTGTGCCGCAGTTACCTCATCTGTAAAACTGGGATTAAGACTGTGAGCCCCACATGAGATATGAACTGTGTCCAAACAGATTATCTTGTATTGACCCCAGTGTTTAGTACAATGCACATAGTAAGTGCTTAATAAATACCAAAAAAATAGTTGGTTTCCAGTTCCAGAAATCATCAAAGTGAATGAAGCACTAAGAATTCTGAGCACTGAATTCTGAATTCTGAGCACATCTGAGCACTGAATTCTGAGCACATCTTCCCTTCTCTAGAGGACTTCAAGTCCAGAACCCTTTCGGCTAGTGGGGAAAAATGAAGAAAATGAAGGGATGTATTAAGTCACAAAATACACACAACCAGTTTTGCCAGAATGTGTGTTTTCATTACATTTTTTAAATCTATGATATTATTAGGGAATTGAGGACATAATCAGCAGCATGGCCTAATGGAAAGAGTGCAGATCTGGGAGTCAGACCATCTAAATCTTAGTGCTGGCTCTGACAATTACTTGCTGTGTGACCTTAGGCAAGTCACTTAACTTCTCTGTGCCCGAGTTTCCTCAACTATAAAACAGGGATTAAAATCCTGTTCCCTCTCCTATTTGGACTGTGAGATCCATGTGGCACAGGGACTATGTCCAACCTGACTTACTTGTATCTAAGTACCCTAGTACTTAGAGTACTGCTTGATGCATAGTAAGAACTTGACAAGTATAATAACAACAATAATAACAATAACAATGATAATGATAATTAATATGATGACATGAGCCTGAAGGCAGAAGGAAAAGAAGAAACAGCCTGGATGAATGTGCATAATATTGAATATAGATCAGGGCAGTTCAGGTTTTAAGAGACAGCAAACCTGACAATTTAGGATAACTGGCTGCATACCACCTTTGTGGTCTAAAATGACCCCATGAAGGTGGGATTCTTACTATGCCTGGAGATTGAGATGAAAAGACTGAAATCTGACTGACAATTCATATTGCTCTTTGTAAGCAAATATAGATGCCCTTGCAATTCATTTTTCTGGCATTTGTTAAGCACTTGCCAGGCCCTGTTTTAAGCACTGGGATAGATGCAAGGTAATCAGGTGGGACACAATTCATGTCCCGCCTGCTGTGCAGTCCAGGTAGGAAGGGGAACAAATATTTAATCCCTATTCTACAGATTAGGTAACCAAGGAATAAAGAAGTTAAGTCACTTGCCCAAGGTCACACAGCATACCTAGAGGTAAGTACTGAGTATTTCTTCTGGTGATTCTGATGGTGATAATGGGATATTCAGCACTTCTGTTCATTTGGGTTTCTCAGTTTGTTCAATGATTGCTCAATGAGCTCAATTCTTCCAGCTGTATAGGTGTACTTGTGTTTCTGAGATACAGAGCAGAGAAGCAGTGTGACAAAGTGAACAGAATTCGTGCCTGGGAGTCAGAAGCTCGTGGGTTCTAATCCTGCCCCCTGCCACATTTCTGCTGTGTGACCTTGGGCAAGACTCTTCACTTCTCTGTGCATCAGTTACCTCATTTATAAAGTGGGGAGTGAGAGTGTGAGTCCCACATGGGATACGGACTGTGTCCAATCTGATTTGCTTGAATCCACCCCAGTGCTTAATACAGTGCTTGGCACACAGTAAATACTTAACAAATACAATACTATTATTATTATTATTAGATGAGTTTCCTAGAGTCTTTCCGGATTCTCTGCTCAAACCAGATTCACTTCCAAAGGAGAAGAGATTCATTTCTTTGTAGTTAGTCACCTCCATTCTTTCCAATATCATAGTTAGTTTATCATTAGGATTTCAAAAATGGCACAATGGAAGAATTCCTTGGTTGCACCTATTATTGGATCTGTCCTTCAGTGAGAATTGTACTTGAACTTGTGCTCAGGGACTGTCATATAATTGTTGTCCTGTGTCTGAGTACATGAAGAGAAACAATCTTCCTCAGGTTTTCAATAACTATATGATTGACTGATTGATTTAGAGCAGCCCTTCTAGTGGGAGAATCATATTTATTATCTATTTATGGTTTCAGAACCAGGGAAACAATCCAAGTTGATAATAGTAGACTATTATTGAGGGATTAATGGCATTTCCTAGTTACTTTTTCTCTATTAAGTACTCAGTACAGTGGTACAGTGCTCTACATACAGCAAGCCCCTAATGCACCACTGATTGATTAATGTTTTAAACCACTTTTTGATATTTGGAATAATCATTTTGCAAATTAAGTCGAGGTAGAGAAAATTTTTCAGATTCTAGTTAGAGTTATACTTAGCTTGTGCATTTGAACTCAACTGAGAATAGGGTTTAGGTGTTTGAAGAAAGCCTATACACAGGGAACCCTACACACAAGGGATTTTCAGTGGCAATGTAAAATTTACTGTTATAAGTGGTTCTACTACCACAACCACATACTATCCAATGGTGTGTGCATAAGCAAAGGCAGACACAGAAACAAGTCAGTGTGACTTTTGGTACACTACCACTGAGTCAGAATTGAAGGTGACCTCAGTGGTACTTTCCCATCATCACTGGAGCAGAGAAGGACTACGCAGTAGAGAAAGCCCTATTCAAGTCTCTCCTATGCCATCATGCCTGAGGATAGAGTGATCGATCTGTAATTTGGTGCTGGAATTCACTTCTCCATTACCGTTGAAAAATTCTTCCAGATCATCCAACTATGAAATTCACCCAAAATATGTGAAACAGTATTCAGGAACTGATTTATGCTGAGCACTCTGCTCTTGTTGCCCATGCACAAAAGAGCTGGCATGACGTTGTGATTACTTGGAAGATGTGCTGAAGCACTAAGCATATAGAATTTATGAGTCTGAAGAAAACTGTACACAGGAATCCCTACACACAACAAAGGAGTTCCAGAGCCCATGAAAAACATAATGTGATAACTGATTTCTATTACCACGGCTGTACACTATCCAGTGGTGCAAGAATAGACAAAGGAGAAAGCAGAATAAAAAAATCCAGTATGACTTTGGGTACACTCTCTCTCCCTCTATCTCTAAATGTGTATTTTTATTCACCTCCCTCAACCCTACACACACACACACACACACACACACACACACACAGAGTTGCTGGCTTGTACTTTCCAAGCACTTAGTATAGTGCTCTGCACACAGTAAGCACTCAGTAAATACAACGAATGAATGGTTTTATATAATTGGGTAAGTATATAAATCCAAACAAAGTGCATATGAAACTTAATATAACTGTGATTGTCCCAGCTAGAAGAAATGAATTTGCGTTAGCATAGGTGAGACCAGTGAAAATTTGGGGGACTTGGAAAACTTCTCGAGGGTTCAGTCTTCAAAGTTGATATCAGCATAACTTTTTAAATAACTTTGTTCCAAGATAAGTTTAAAAATTTATTTTTTAAATAAATTAAATAAAGTAAACATTATTCCTTCTTGGCTTAGACCGTGATATCATGACCTTATTTGTTGAGCACTTACTATGTGCCAGGCACTCTACTAAACCTTGGGGTAGATACAAGCTAATCAGATTGGACACAGTCTATTTCCCACTTTGGGCTGACAGTTTTAATCCCCATTTGATAGATGTGGTAACTGAGACACAGAGGTAACTGAGACACAGAGAAGTTAAGTGACTTGCCCAAGGTCACAGAGCGAACAAGTGGTAGAGCCAGATTACAACTCAGGTCCTCTGATTCCAAGGCCCATGCTGTTTCCACTAGCACTGTGTGCTACTTCCCTGCAGAAGCAGGTGTAATATTGTAAGTGATTCCATTCTGTTTTTTTCTTTTTTGAGGCATTCTGAAATAACCATGTACTTCTGCAAAGAAAATTATGTCCAGTCTATTAAATCATGGCATTGCTAGATATTAGATAATTTTAATCATTAACTGCCCTAATGAACCAGTGTGTTTAGTTACGTATATGAAAAATATGTTCCCCTGAACAACAAACAACAACAACTAACTGTTACATAAATCACCAAACTTAACACTAAGTAAATCAAACAGAATGGCTTTTTACCTGCAATTAAAGGTACAGAACTGTGCTTTATAGTAGATATATATGATTTTAATAGAATGCAATCTTCGTCAAAAAACTCTTATTCTCAACCCTATAGCCAAAGACGTAACAATGGAGAATGGTTTTCTAACCTTTCTATTTCTTAGCATAAAAGCACTCCCATAATACCTTGTGATGAGGCTGTTACAAATTTCATTACCTTCATAAAGTATTTTCTCCAGTTTCACGTCTTCCAAGGTTTTAACATTGTTCTGCATTAAATACTAAAATTCAAACTTGTTAGATGGGTATATGGCCTATAGCACTCCTTGGGGTCCAGAAAGAATTCCTTCTCCTGCCTGACGAATCCTCCCCTTGATTTGATCCAAGCTGAAAGTGTCTTTCATGGATGTTGGCAATAATTCAGAAACAGTAGAAGCAATATCCACCAAGTAATAATTGCTTGCAGAAGAACCAGGAATATCTCTAAATATGACCACTGGCTTTCCACTGAGCTTTTCAGCAAATCATTCTATATCTATAGACACAGATATCTATATATAGATATATGTACATATATGTAATTTATTTATTTATGTTAATGTCTGCCTCCCCACCTAGACTGTGAGCTCATTGTGGGCTGGGAATGTGTCTGATGTTATAACTATATTATATCGTACTCTGTCAAGTGGTTAGTACAGTGTTTTGAACATAGTAAACGCTCAATAAATACAATCATTATTATTAGTAATAATAATAATAATACAAGAGCAGTTGGCCTTGCTCCACTCATTCATAAAGGGGACGAGAATTCTTCCTTCCTTCCTCTGCAAGGAAAGCATCCATTTCAAATTCTCCTGCAATACATGCATGCCTCATGATACGTTGGATCGAATGACAATAAAATACCTTTTTTAATAATAATAATAATAATGTTGGTATTTGTTAAGCGCTTACTATGTGCAGAGCACTGTTCTAAGCGCTGGGGTAGACACAGGGGAATCAGGTTGTCCCACATGGGGCTCACAGTCTTAATCCCCATTTTACAGATGAGGGAACTGAGGCCCAGAGAAGTTAAGTGACTTGCCCACAATCACACAGCTGACAAGTGGCAGAGCTGGGATTCGAACTCATGAGCCTTGACTCCAAAGCCCGTGCTCTTTCCACTGAGCCACGCTGCTTCCCAACAAATGGGTTGAGTGGTTTCATTTGAGATTTTCCATTGTATATGGTCAGGCTTTGCAAATTAAAAATCCAGAACAAACAATCCAAAATTATTAAAATATTCTCTATGCTGCATCCTTTATTTCACCTGAAGCAACATGGTCTAGTTGCTAAAGCATCCTGGGAGTCAGGAGGACCTGGGTTCTAATCCTAGATCTGCCACTTGTCTGCTGTGTGACCTTGGATAAGTCACTTAATTTCTCTGTGCCTCAGTTCCCTCATCTGTAAAATGGGGATTAAGACTGTGAGTCTTGTGTGGGACACGGACTGTATCCAACCTGATGATCTTGTATCTTCCCCAGTGCTTAGAACAATGCCTGGCACACAGTAAGTGCTTAACAAATGCCATTATTATTACTATTATTATTACCTGGGAAGCAATTAGAGTACCCTTTGTAAGTGATACCCATTAGCTGTTTAACTCAGAAAATGCACCCATACCTTGCAAATGCTATTCATTCCTTCAGCCTTGTGATTTTTCCTGTTCAGTCTCAAATGAGCACTGATAATGGAGGAAAATGACCTGTACCGATTATTTGGACGAGGCAGATGCATTCTGTGGAATAGCCCCTTGGGAGTTTTCCTTTGATAGCTGAACAAATGAGGTGAGTCATATTTACTAAAGTATTCCTGAAAAATCAATGAAATAAGAAAATAGGATCAGGACCACACAAAGTAACACTGGATAAAAAGAACATTATTCTGACATCAGTGAATGATTATATCCAGTCAAGGCCAGGAAAATGGACCTTTCAGAATTTGTTTTGTTTTTTCCCTGTTGTATCAAAGGTCAGAGCACCATTTCAGCCACTTCCATTTGTTCCGTGTATTTTAACTATTAGAGCAATAATGCAGTTAAGTGAAAATAAAATGATTTTTCATGTCTGTCATGAGTGAAACTTGCTGATATGAATCTACTCCAACCTAACCATGGAAATGAAATTAGACTGCTGAGTTCTGAATAGCTACATTTGCAATATTGATTTAATATTGTTAATGTAATCAATCTGTAAAATAAATGCAAATTTATAGGGTTCTACTCTAACATTTTTCAGTTTTAAGTGGAGACAGTGAGCAAATGTAACATCTTTCTAACCAAATTGCAACCCGAAAGAACTGCGCATCATTTCCTGAACTGAAATAATATGTTCAATCATGTTCACTAAGTGCAGCTTACTATAACGAAGGCCACTGTCCAAGCAGATATTTAAAACCAGCAGAATATTTGAGTTCACTATTAAAGGTTGTGTGGTGGGGGGACGTGGGTGGAGGGGTGAAGATATAGTTTCTTGTACCTAAACATTATTAAAATGAGGTCATGGAAACCAAACAAAAACAGCATGTAAAGATGTTTCATTCTGTGAGGAAATACTAAGCCCATTTATTTGGGTGGAAAGGGTTATTAAACTCAGAGGAAAACCAGAGCAGATGTACCTATAGATTTATGAATAGCCAAGATTCATGAATAGGCCACATAAGCCGAGGATTGCAACAGCTGTGCATCCTCCATTCCCATCTGCATCCTCCATTCCCATCCTCCAACTGTAGCACTGATAGGAGACCTCATCTCCCCACTGTTTGGATTGCTTCTGTCCATCAGTTAATTCCATTACTCTTCAAACTGTGTATCTCTCCCACCATTTCCCATTCCCACAGCTTCCATGCTGGGGCAGCCAATAGCATATTTTTAGTGAGTTGCTTAACTAAGAAAATACACCCCACAACTCAGTAATTGATAGTCATTATTCCAGCCTTGTGAGTTTACTTAGTCATTCTCAAATGAGCACTTAAAATGAAGCAAATGACCTCTACTGATTATTTGAAGGAGGCAGGTGAGTTCTACTGAATAGTCTTTGGGGAGTTTTTCCTTGATAAATGACAAACCAAGTGAGTCATCTTTACTAGGGTATGCTTTCTTTCAGCTTCCAAGTACTTCTCCGGGCCAAGGGCAGTAAATTCAGAATTCTACCTATTGGTAGACAGAACTGCCACTTTGGCTCCCTGAAAAAGGGGTTTGCCTCAAATGATGCAACGTAACTCACTTCAAGATTGTTCTCACACTCCAATACCAGGCCGAGGTGAGGAATAAAGAAGGCTGCTTCATCTCTCCCTGCTTTATGAGAGCAGCGGCCCAATTCATTAAGTGAAATGAAGATTCGACATTGACATCTCAGCTTAAGGCCAGTTCTCATGGCATGTCTCTACAGGGAGTCCTCATTTCTTCAGCCACCCTCCCTTCTGCAATGTCTATGCACCTGACTCTGTATTTCTCTTCTCGTCTTAAGCCGTCAAGTCATCTTCAACCCATAGTGATGTGATCCCAGAGCGCCCGACCTCCATCTGCAATCGCTCTCGTATTTTATCTATAGAGTTTTCTTGGTACAAATACAGAAGTGGCTTACCATTGCCTACT
This sequence comes from Ornithorhynchus anatinus, assembly GCF_004115215.2. NCBI lineage: Eukaryota > Metazoa > Chordata > Mammalia > Monotremata > Ornithorhynchidae > Ornithorhynchus > Ornithorhynchus anatinus. The sequence continues at coordinate 18,645,653 of NC_041737.1, forward strand.
TCCATGCAGTAAATTTGAGTCTTCGCCCTTGATCCTCTCCCATGCCGCTGCTGCCAGTACAGGTGATTTTTGACTTGTAGCAGATTGTCTTCCACTTGCTAGCCACTGCCAAAGCTAGGAATGGAATGGATATGCCTCTGCCTGACTCTCCCTCCTGTAGTCGAGCTTGATAGAGTACTGGGAACTCTCAGGGTGTGACCCTGAAAGGGGCTGTACTCCTTAAGCATTTTGATATCCCAGGCTCAGAGCACTTTAGTACATTTCCTTATAGTATACTATTTCCCCTATCTGTAATTCATTTTCATGTCTGTCTGCCCCTTTTCTATGTTATTTGTTAAGCGCTTATTTTGTGCCAAAAGGGGTTAAGGAAGACATGATAATATCTCCCCTATTCTGTAAAAATCTTCCCTGACCCCACTGCTCCCTCAAGATATGGCCCTATCTCCCTCCTGCCTTTTCTCTCCAACCTCCTTCAAAAAGTTGTCTACTCTTGCTGTCTCAAGATCCTTTCCTCCAATTCTCTTCTTGAGCCCCTCCAATCTGGATTCTGTCCCCTTCACTCCACAGAAACTGCCCTCTCAAAAGTCACAAATGATTTTCTTCTTACCAAATCCAATAGCCTCTACTCCATACTAATCCTCCTCGACTTCTCAGCTGTTTCTGAAACTGTCAACTACCCACTTCTCCTGGAAACATTATCCAACCTTGACACTATCACTGACACTGTCCTCTCCTGGTTCTCTTCTTATCTCTCTGATTGCTCATTTTCAGACTCTTTTGCAGGCTCCTCCTCTGCCTCTCCCTGCTCCAATTGTGGTGTTCCTCAGAGTTCAGTTGTGTGTCCCCTCTATTCTCCATCTACGCCCACTCCGTTGGACAACTAATTCACTTCCGTGGCTTCAATTACTACCTACTCTGAGTATGATTTCCAAATCTACATCTCCAGCCCTCTCCCTCTCTGCAGCCTCACATTTCCTCCTGCCTTCAAGACATTTCTACTTGGCTGTCTTGCCGTCACCTCAAACTTAACATGTCTGAAACAGAACTCCTTATCTACCCATCCATATCCTGTCCTTCCCCTGACTTTCCCATTACTGTAGATAGACAGCACCACCATCCTTCCTGTCTTCTTGTTATCCTCGGCTCATCTCCCTCACTCAACCCACATATTCAATCTGTCACTAAATCCTGTTGGTTCATCCTTACCAACATTGCTAGAAGCAGCATGGTGTAGTGGATAGAACACAGGCCTGGGATCAGAAGGCCTAGTGGAAAGTATATTAGTCTAGGAAACAGGATACCTGGGCTCTAATCCTGCCTCTGTCACTTCCCTGTTGTGTGATTTTTACTTTTCTGTGCCTCAACTTCCTCATCTACAAAATGGAGATTAAATATCTTTCTCCCTCCTTTTTATACGATGAGTCTCATGTGGCACAGGGACTGTGTTTGATCTGATTGTGATGTATCTACCACAGCACATGGAAAATAGTAACCACCTAAGAAATATCACTGTTATCATTATTACTTTTTCTGGGAAAAGGTATCCTGAAAACAAGACCACAAAAGATGGTGCGGAAGTTTTGCTTATTTGTTCTTTAATTCAATAGTTCACTTACGTTCTTGTCCCTCAGTATTAAATATATTGGGTACTAAAAAATAAAAGGATGGAAAGAAAACTGCGTACAAGATTTAAAAATTTGCTTAGATGATCAATTTAGCTTTTTTTAATGGCATTTGTTAAGCACTTAATATGTGCCAGGCACTGTGCTTACACTGTGGTAAATACAGCACATTAGGTTGAGCACATACCATGTCTCATGTGGGGCTCACAATCTTAATCCCCAATTCACATATGAGGCAGTTGAGGTACAGAGAAGGTAAGTGACTTGCCCAAGGTCACACAGCAGAGAAGTGGTGGAGCCAGGATTAGAATCTAGGTATTCTGACTCACACATAGCTATTGTATGGGAATTTTTAAAAATGTTTTAAAATTACAAACTTTATATTTCATTTTACCTTACAGGCTGCATTTATTTCCACCGATCTAGCACACTAGCATAATGCTGAATCTGACTGAGCCCAGGGAGAAGACCAGGGTAGGGAGAAGTTGAACAAATCCAGCCTTGGTAAATTATTTTCTCCACAGGACAGAGGTGTAGTGGCAGAGAGGAGAGTGGAAAGTGCATGAATTCCCTTCTTTTTTAAGATGAGCTATCTTTCTTCCTCTACCTAAGAGCTGGGTTAGCCTTATGCATACAGATTGCAGGAATACTCTGCACATAGTAAGTGGTCAATAAATACCATTGATTGATTGATTAACCACTGCCCAGCTGAAAGAGAAAACAAAGTTGTTAGAGAAACATTTTCCATTTTCCCTCAGGGGGAATGCAGCATGGGAACAAAATGGGCCCTCTTCTCTCTCTTCCCAGACACTCCCTCTGCTTCCTGTGACCGTGTTTCACCATGCAGAGAATAAAGGTCATTAGTCTTAAGTGAGCTAGAAGTGTCTGACTACAAAGTACTGTTAATGCATGTGTAAATACAGGGTTCTACCTATTCAACATAGCCAAGTCTGCCTATAAGCCAATGTTGAATATATATTATTTATCCTAAAATGTTGAACCTTGAAGAGGAATTTCCATTCCCTCAAAATGTATTATCAACAGCTCACCTGGGAGTGCTATTGACATAAGGATATATGGAGTGAACAAAAGTTGAAGGCAATTCTTATTAAAAGTTATTTACATATTCAGGGTCTTGGCAGCTTTTTCTGCAGTTTTCAGGTTTGAAGAAAAGACTGGGAAAAACTGGCCCCAATTCATTTATCTGTTTGTTGGAATATGTCAATATATCCTAGTAAACTTCCTCTCTAATGAAGATAATTTGTAATAACTAACACATTATTAATCTTGGATATTAATGATCATATATTGAGAACCCAATTATTGGTTCATATTGATCCTCTAGATATCATAATTACCTCTTCTTTATATTTTAGCACATTTGAGGTAGGAAATTCTTATTCAATGAAAATCTTTATATTTTTCCACTATGTGAAGAAAAATTAGGTAAAATGTCTTGTGATTTTAAGATAGCAAGTGTCTTAATAAATTGAATTCTTCATAAATGAAAAGAAACAAAACTGAAGTACAAATTGCACAAGTAATTAATAATAATAATAATAATAATGTTGGTATTTGCTAAGCGCTTACTATGTGCCGAGCACTGTTCTAAGCGCTGGGGTAGACATAGGGGAATCAGGTTGTCCCACGTGGGGCTCACAGTCTTAATCCCCATTTTACAGATGAGGGAACTGAGGCACAGAGAAGTTAAGTGACTTGCCCACAGTCACACAGCCGACAAGTGGCAGATCTGGGATTCGAACTCATGAGCCCTGACTCCAAAGCCCATGCTCTTTCCACTGAGCCACGCTGCTTCTCTGAAGTCCAGAATACATAATTTCAATATATGCTTACTACCTTATCACATAATCCCCTGCCTAGCTTCCATTTATATGTCTCTTTAATGTGACATATCCTTCATGAAAGCTATGATTGACTAATTGGATGACAATATTCTGAAATCTTCAAGTCTAGTAACAGCTGTCCCCAAAATTCAATACTTGTTCCAGAACTTGAACAAGATGCTTTAGCAAGAGATCCAAATCCATATATTAACCCAGACAGAAGATTTTCCATGACAGCTTCAAAACTAATAACTTTTCAAATTGTGGAAAAGTCAAACAAATGTGAGCCAGTGGCTTGGAAGAAAAAGGTGTGTCAATATAAAACTGTTAATAATGATATTATTGGTATTTGTTAAGCGCTTACTATGTGCCAAGCACTGTTCTAAGCACTGGGATAGATACAAGGTAATCAGGTTGTCCCACTTAGGGTTAACAGTCTTCATCCCCATTCTATAGATGAGGTAACTGAGAAAAAGAAGTTAAGAAATTAACTTCTTAGTTAACTTCTAAGAGAAGTTAAGTGGCTTGCCCAAGGGTCACACAGCTGACAAGCGGCAGAGCCGGAATTAGAACCCATGACCTCTGACTCCCAAGCCCATCCTCTTGCCCCTAAGCCACGCCATTGTATGCTGTGCAAATTTGAGATGAATGTAAGAATTACTATTTTAAAGAGGCTTCCCAGCTGTAGATAATTCAAATATGATTCTTAATAAGTAACATTTCTTTCAAAATGGTAATTTTCCCTGGAGTCAGTCAGTCCATCATATTTATTGAGCACTTATTGCATGCAGAGCACTAAGTTCTTGAGAGAGTACCATTCAGCAATATAACAGACACAGTCCCTCCCCACAACAGGTTTTGCTGCTTGGGAATGTTTTATGTACTATAGCCACTGAACAATATGGATGAAAAGTTAACTGAAACAGTTCAAGTCACAACTAAGACACTCACCAAAAATATAAAGGGCATAAAGTATGAGTGTGCATGTGATTATGTGATTGTAAATGTACATTGGACTAGCCTAATAATCCCCTCTGAGGGCTGGCTACACACAGGTTCTTCTATTGGGACCCTACCCTCCCCCTCCTCAACCCTCCCCCACACCACACACACACACACACACACACACACACATACACACACACACACATACACACAGGCATTGTACCCTCAAGGAATATAAACTCTTGCTGCACCAGCTGATCCCGGTGGTACTTCATTTAATGACTATGTGTTGAATGCTGCTAGCTATTGTTAAGGATAATGCATCAGGCAAATAGGATGAATATCATGTCATCCCACTATGTATTGATTGTAACTAAGGGAGCTGAATAGCACTCCATCATCAGTGAAAACAGGAATGTGGCCACAAAAAATTAAAAAGAAAAAAATGAAGTATATTTTACCTTAATCTGTGAAAAACTTGAACCACAAATAAAGCTGGATTTCATTTCATTTAAGATGCCTTCTTGTCTCAGGTGGGTAAGACTAGGCTTGGAAATTAAGGCTCTCCAGGCATCATAAAAGACTAGATTTAGGTGATAGGATATATAATGAGAGCAGAAACAACTAGTCTTAGGAACACTATAGTAACTGAAATTTAGTTTTAGGTGGTAGAAATCACAAAATTGAAATAAGAAAAGAATCTTTGTCCTGGAAAGGAAATGCTCCCTTCTTCAAATGTCCCAATATCATGATGCCAAATCAGGGGATTCAGGAAAGTTTATAGGGAAGCATCATGGCCTAATGGAAAGAGCACAGGCCTGGGAGTCATAAATCCTGGGTTCTAATTCTGACTCCATCATGTACCTAATGTGTGATTTTGGACAAGTCACTTAGCTTCTGTTAGCACCTCGTTTCCTTCCTCCACAGAATGGTGATTCAATACCTGTTCTTCCCCAATACTTAAGACTGTGAGCCCATGTGGGATCTATTTTAACTTGTATCTACCCCAGTGCTCAATACACTAGTCGATACGTAGTAAGCACTTAATGAGGTGATTATTATTATTATTGAGATTATTATTACATTCTGAAATAATCTTGGGGAAATGAGTATGCTTTAACAATTTAAAAGTAGGGAACTACATATTCCAGAAACACTACCATGGTGAGAAACTCGAAACATTTAGAAAAATGCAGACTGGTGGCAGAAAGTCTGTTTTTGGGTTGGTGAACACATTGATCAGTAGTGTTTTTCAACCATCATAAATAAATTTTAAGCTATAATCACCTCAATTTATGATTGTCACAATTTCACATGTGATTGAATATGTGATTTCAAATGCCTACAATTCATGTCCAGTAGTCAAGACTATGTATGAGCTCTCTACCTCTGTTTATAGTATATATTAGTAATTTTTCTATAATTAAAATACTTCAAAAATAAAGAAGAGTAAAATAATAATAATAATGATGGTGTTTGTTAAGTGAATGCTATGTGCCAAGCGCTGGCAAAGAGCTTGATGTCATCTTTTCATGTTAATCTCAAGAGAAATCTCCTGAGAATCCTTATGTTGCTTTTTAAAAAATTGGGTGGTTTTGATTAAAAAAACTGAAGCAAAAATGTCTTTTTCACCCTTTGAAATCTAATATAGATTCTATTAATGCTGAAAAGGCAGGGAAGGAAAATTAATATTACATTATTATCATTAATACATGCATATTAACATTCATAACAGTGGATATTTTATCAGTAATATATTGAGGAATAATGATTCCAAAACACTTTCCCAAATTAAATGTCCAACTCTAGTCTTCATAGTAATCCCTCCTTTTTCAGACTTCGGTTAATACACAGTACTTTTCCGATTGCCCCAGCTTTGCTTGAAAACCAACTATCTTTGATGGACTTTCTATAGACTGCTACCAATCCCCTCTCATCCATGTCCCAATACACTTACCATAATCCCGAAAGCATATTCAAATACTGTAATGGAATACTATGACTCCAGGCACATTCATACCCTAAGGGTTTCAGCTTGCTTATTCAGCCACTATATTATGCTAAATTCCTCTTTATTTTAGAGCAATGTGTCATGATTTGTACTAATTCAATCTGTTTGCTATTGACTCCTGTGATCTTAGTATATGTTACCATTGGTATGTTACATTTGAAGATACATTACATCTAGAGCATATGACAACATTGTCAGATTTAGTAGTATTGCCAGTGAAATTGTTTCCACATCCTAGCGATTACAAGACATTTCGGCATTAACCTCTCAACTAAGTAATGTGATTTTCATGGACAAATATGATATTGTCTTACGGACCCAGTAAGACACCCTGAATTAACATTATTAGGCAGAACCCAAAGGTCTATAGGGAAGATATCTTGTGGCTATTTATTATTAGGAGTCATTTCATACTCCTTGCATGGCTCTGTTCAAATTAAAAATGGTTAAAACTAGAGCAGCTGAAGAAAGTAGAACGGGAAAAAAAAAGCAGAGAGTGCAGTGCCATATATGAAAAAGCATAGAACTCACTGTAACTGACAAGCCGGTCCTTAGCTTTTCTAGTCCGAAGACGTGATCTGTGACTTCTGTCTTAGTTTCTCAACCAAAAATATACATATCATTTAATTTTTCAGAATATTAATACAAGTAACAAATCATATCAAATCACTGTCTTTTAGTAAAGAAGATTTAATGTGGTGGATTCATTTAATGCATCATGATTTATTTACTTATTTCTCTAGCAAATAAGTACAAAAAATATATTCAGTCTTAGTAATTTTTCACCAACTCCTCCTGTTCTCACTGGGGCACAGAGAATCAAATGAATGCAATAATCCTTGCAGATTTTTTTTTCTTGATTTTCATATATTATTTGGCCTGAGTAAGTGGGAAAGCATCTCCTGACAGAGCTAATTTGCACGATGATAAAATATATTTGTGTTCAACATAACTCTAAGTTGAAGTAAGACAGGTATAAAAATAATCAATTCTGTAAAGCTTTGCAGAGTTTCTGTTAATATTGAGCAATACTATTTATTTTTCTAAGTTAACTGCTGGAGGAAGAGCACTTTCAGAAGTTGTGCTGTTTTTTGGTCATTAAGGTACTAAGTATTAAATAGTAATCTGAAAGATCTTTAGATGCTAGAAAACATGAATCACCAAGTCCATTTTCAACCTTTATGCTGTTCATTTATATTTAAAAGTTTCCATCATTAGGAAACCATAAAGTGTTTTCTCTTCAGTGTTACTTCTAATTACTTTTGAAATAGGAAGCAATAACTCTTTTGATCTTGAAATGGGTGATTATATTATTTTAAATATTAATCTGGTCCTATGCCTATGAAAAAGGAAACCAAAGGTGCTAAAACTAGGATCCATAATTTCATGATTGGAATGGTAAAATCTGGACATTTTAGGTTTCCTTAGGGTTAATGCCTATGAACAACAGCAAAAATGCTAGAAACTCATCACCGCAATCAATAAATAAAATTCAGAGTAGTGCCTGAATTTATGGATTTGGGATTGTGAAAGTGTAGGACAGGAGTCCTTTTGAAGAACCATAGAACTAAAAAAAAAATTCCAAGCCATAACATTTGGCATGATATAAATTCCAGTACCTTCTGGATTTCCCAATCCTTCCATCACTGTAGAAACAAATTGAAGCCAAACACATTTCATAATCACCAGCTACTGATTCCCCACGGAGCAATGATCCTTAATTCACACTTTAAAAATAAATAACAATAATTTACTTTCCAGACTTGATGCAACCATCACTTCAATATGATTAGAATTAATATTCAATAGTTAGGAATATATACTATGACCCTTCTATATTTCTAGTGTGAGTGGATAACTATATATAACTAAAAATACTTCAAAGATCATTAAGAGAGAAAGTGATTGCTATCATCATTTTACATTAATACCAAATTTAATCTCCTTAAACTATCTGAAATACTTTTCAAAGAAATGTGTGTTTCTAATAGTAGTAATTGTGGTATTTGTCAAGCACTGTACTAGGTTCTGGGATGGATATGAAAAAACTCACATCAGACATAGTCCTTAATCCTAGCTCCACCACTGTCTTCTGTGTGACTTGGGGTAAATTACTTAATTTATCTCAGTTCCATCATCTGTAAAATGGGGATTAAGACTGTGAGCCCTCTGTGGGACAGGGACCATGTCCAACTTGATTATCTTGTACCCCAGGGCTTAAAACAGAGCCCAGGGCACATAGCACTTTAGAAATATGACAATTATCATTATTATCATTATTGTTCCACTGTCTGAATAGGGACTCACAGTCTGAATTAAGTACCCATTTTTACAGATGAGGAAACTGAAACCTAGAAAAGTTAAGTGATTTTCTCTAAGGTCATGCAGTAAGCAAGCAACTGTCCAAGCATATATGTGGAAAAGGGAATGAGAGGGAGAGTGTTTCGTGGTGAAGAACAGAGATAATTAGTCTCTCCACTAGACCACGCTGTTTGATTTTAACAACTGAAGACAAGGACATCTCCTTTCACCATTTTAATTACAATATTAAAAGTGGTCATGAAAATAATGTATAAACATAGATGAAAGGTACATTAATACTACACATTTACATATTGTAGGTAGATACAGATTTTTAAATGGGGAGTTCTTCACTTATTTCAAACACTCTCTTGAACAGTTCTTGCTCTTCAAAATGCAAGCCATAATGAAGATTATCTTACTGATTGAAGTCTCCATAATGGAACCTTTTAAAGAGTTACATTTCTGAAATCAACCATTTTTATGTCCTAAATAGATAGTGATTTGACCCAGTTCCAGGTATGAGGCAGACTTTTTTTCATCATTCCAAAACATGTGATTTCAGACTTAAAAACAAAAGCCTTGATTTCTCCATTTAGAAAGGTCCCACTACCTGTCCAACTAAAATTTCAACCCCATGAGATCCATTTTTGACTATGACTGCGTATTTTCATTTTTTAAAATAAGCCCAAAATTTCAATGCTTGGATCTGCACTTCTACAAAAATATTATAGGTGCCTGAAATGTGTGAAAGCATTTCTAAATAAGCCATTTTTTTCAAATGCCACATTTGCCTCGCAGGCAGGGTCATTAGAACAAGAACAGCTAATGACCCTGAAACCTGGATGACAATGCCAACTGACATGATATGCATATATGATTCTTATGCAGTAACTCTGGAATCTCTAAGAATGGGTGTTCCCTGAGAAATCTAAAAGACAAAGAAATAGTCCAAAATTTTCAATTCAAAAGAAAATTGGCAAAAATCTAAACAAGGTTTGACAACCGAGGTAAGAATTATGAAAGAACTAAGAAATTTCATATAAAATGACCATCACTTGGAAATCTCCTAACCAATTGTACCTTTGTGTAGAAATATAAAGTGAGAATGCCAGCATGAATAGTTCAACCATTTTTATTTATCCCGAGTCGATTTATATATTGCTCACTTGATTAAATATGATATACTCTAAAAATAAGGGCAGCTAATATTTAGTGGATTTTTCACGTAAATATCCTCAAATACTGGAATAAAATTTTTATGGCACCTGATATGTTGATCACCGTATTGACCAAACACATTTTATCTTCTTTTCCGTGATTTTTATAATTCTTCTTATGGCTGTTTTATATATATGTATATATATACATTCCTCCTGACATCAAAGAAATATTTAAATGGGAATTATTTCTATCTGGTGTTATCTAGGCCGGGTTAATTTACCTAAAAATAAAAGTTATGGGCATCTGCATTCTAAGTATACTTTGTGTACATTTAACCTAATAAAGATGTCGTATTTCTCGGGAATCCTGTAAAAGGTTTATATGAATAAATAAAAACGTTTGTAAAGAAGTACTATTAAGGATTCTGAAACAGACAACCAGTCCCAGGGCAAAATACTGGGTTCCGTGGTGATTTCAATCCAGAAGACAATGGGTGGACATTTCAGGACCTGGGAGAGCGATCGTCAAGGAATTCATAGGAAGTGATGATAGCCGTACTGCATATCAAGCAGTAATTTTTGTGTTAGCTAAATCTTAAAGATGAATAATTGAGTTATTTATGGAGACATTTTAGAAATGAGAATTTCACCTCATATTCACAATTATCCTTTTCCCCTCCATACATATTCTTCTTCTAAAGCTTGACTTCAGATTTTCAAATATTGCTGAGCTGACTGGAATCAACACAAACTCACGCAGTCAGTCATCATCTTCAAATATACTGCTTAGATTTGATATATAGCTGGGGGACATTCAATGTTCTCTTTGAAATAATTTCATGGAAAGTAAAGTTTCTGGTTGATTCTCACGTTATCGTACTTTGCATCAAGGTTACAGTCTTGGGCTTCTTTTTGTCTCTAGACAGTAAGCTCATTATGGGCAGGGAATGTTTCTGCTAATTCTGTTGCATTGTACTCCCCCAAGCACTTCATACAGTGCTCTGCAAATAGTAAGTGCTCGGTAAATGCCATTGATTGATTGTATGAGAAGATGATATTCTTCAAATCTACTCCAGAATTATCCCCGATCAAAGTTATTTTAAAGTGAATTGCCTTTGAGGAGGAATGCTAATCCACAGTTATTCCCACTCATTGGGAAAGCGCTAATCATTTAAGAGAATAAAAAAGCACCATCTGATCAAATCTAGACTCTAAAGACTTTATGGATTTCAGTTAAAAGAATCTGAAATTTATGGCAGTACTTCAGAAAAAAAACCCTATAGCTACTCATTTCTAAATTGCTCAGCAGTTAATAAATACTGATCATTTTTAAGGGTCAACCCTTCAGAGTTCCTTTTTTCCCTTACAGTCTCATCTCTTCTGGAATACTTTTGCAGAGGATATGACTGATCCAAGTCAGAATATTCAACGGTTATTTTTTGTGAATACCTAATTTGATATTTGTCTTTTTTTTTCTTCTTTCCTTTTTAGAGCAATGGGATTGTCTTATAAGGGAAAGAGAGGTGCTGCCCAACTGAAATTAAAATGTATTTTCCCAGTGAACTAGCATTTACTATGTCCTTGGCAGGCCATCTGTTTGAAAAAAGGTGTCTGTTTTCTGCTGCTAAACAGTGTTACACAGGCAAAGTTTATTTAGGGTTGACTTTGTTACCAAGGCGATGAATACAGAGTTCAAGGAAACAGGGTCCTTCCATCTTGACTGCCCAAAGCAAGAGCAATTTATCAAAACACACCTAAAATCAGTGATAGATACAGCCTCTGGCTATGCTTTCCTACATAATAATCTGGGTCCATAGGCAACATGGAGAGAAAGTGGCACGTCCTCAAAAGTGAATCTAGTGTGTTATTTACTTGAAAAAAAAATCTTTCTCTATCACAGAGAGTGTTAAGCGTGAAACCATGGGTCATTGCAACGTCCATTAACAACCCCTGTAGTCTCTGACTGTCTCACTTTTAGATCTTTGAACAGTAAAGCCCAGTCTTTAAAGGTTCCTCTGCGGGGAATTATCCTCTTTCTTTAATGCACATTCATCTAGGTTTGTTATCTGCAAATTTGCCATATGCTCCCCAACCGATACTTCTTTCTGACTCTCCACTTTCACAAGCAGCTCATATCATGAAAGGCTCAGCAAATCTGCATGAAGCTTTTCCAGGGCAAGATTGCATTTGTTCTCAAAGATTCCAGCAAACGTTCTGGTCCCGATAAAGCATCTAGCAAGCTAACTGACACTGTCTATTAGCAATCCCTTCTTCAGTGACTACAACTTCTTCCTTCCATTCAAAGTCAGAGTAGAGAACTCTGACAAGCAGGAATGCTCCTGGAAAGTTTTAGCTCACGTACACTATAAAAGAGCAGTTAAACTGTTGTTTTTTTTCCACCCCCTCAGACCTGGAGGACTTACAGCCACTCTTCCTGACCCCAAATTCTAAGAGAGAACATATCTGTGGAAAATACACACACATACACACACACACTCTTCACCCCCACTCCCATATGTATATATATATATATATATATTTGTCTCTTCATACTCCCTCACTTATATATGTATGTATGTATAGATATGTATATATGACTCCGGTTCTCCATTGCTTCTCATCGACATGCTGCCCTCTACCACTGCCTTCCGTCAATCTACACTCCAACCGGGGCCAAGAAGGCAGAGGGGTTCAAGTGCAGTTTTAGTATCCAGATACAGCAGGACTGCTCCTGTTCTTCAAAGGAGGGAACTAGAGAGAACTGTCCGATTCCCGACTTTTCTCAAAACATCACAGTTTCGGATGATAAATCCGAAAGAGCGTCACAGGCCCCACAAGTGTAGTAATAAACAGTAAAGGCGGTTGGGGGACAGCCACCCGGGAGAACCAATTCCACATAGGAGAGTGAGGGGAGAAAAGGGTGTCGGTGGTCCTACCTTACAGTCCTCGGGACACGACTTTACCGAATACTCATCCGATTGCAAATATTTCTGGAGCATCATCTCAAACTCTTCGTATTTCTCCTGAGCGTGGTGGTCGTAGCACTGATAGGCCTGGACGCACTGTTTGCATCTCCCTTTCCCCCCTCCCTCTTCCAGCACGACATCCAGACTGCAGTTCAAAGTGCCCAGATCGGGCAAGCCGGTGAACAACTCCCAGAGTGTATAGGAATTACAAAAGGAAAGGTAAAAATCCGACAGGTTCCAGCGAGGAGACGTGGGGCTCCCCGTCGCTCGCTGCTGCGGTGGAGGCTGCTGCATCTGCTGCCTCGGCTGCATCTGCTGCAGCAGCGGCTGCTCCTCGGCCCTCCGACTCCAGATCCTCTCGCACACGGAGTCCGCATCGTCCACGCTGAAACATTGGCCGGACGAGGAGTTCTGAGCGTGGCACGTCGCCAGGCGCCACAGAGGTTTGGTAGAGTTTCCTAGAAAAATAGCCTTGTTATTATTATAATATCTGCCTCTGCTGCTGCTGCTGCTGCTGCTGCTGCTTCTGCTGCTGGGGGAGGGAGGGAGAGTAGGAGGGGAGGAGGACGAGGACGAGGACGAGGACGAGGAGGAGGGGGAGGAAGAAGAAGAGGAGGAGGAGGAGGAGGAGGAGAGGAGTCTGTGTGCCTGTGCGGCAGAAGAGGACTCCCCCATGCTAGTGAGTAGCGATGTCCAAGAGGGATTCTGCTGCTGTGATTGCCGCTGCTGCTGCTGCCGCTGCTGCTGCTGCTGCTGCTGCTGCTGGTGCTGCCGCTGCTGCTGCTGCTGCTGCCGCTGCTGCTGTTGCTGCTGCTGCTGCTGCTGCTGCTGCCGCTGCTGCTGCTGCTGCTGCTGCTGCTGATGGTGCTCCTTGTCTCGGGTCCTGGTCAGTTTGGCCTCGGCGCAGAACCACAAGTGATCAGAGAGCAGGACTGTGAAAAACAACAGAGATGCCAGAGACAGTCGCCATTTCTGAGCCCTCTCCGAATCGGTGAAAGGTTTCTCGTTCTCCCGGGCTGCTGCAAACCAGATTTTTAAGCCGTCGTCATATTGTCGACACATCCAAGCACCCCTGGTCATATTTTGGGAACGCACAGCCCTGGCCGACTCCACCGTGAGGGCTTCTGTGCTAGTGACACCACAATATGCATTGACTTAAAGAGCTTAATTTTCTTATCCCCTCCTCCCGGCTCTCTCTCTCCCTCTCGCTCGCTCCCTCTCTCTCTCTCGCTCCCTCTTCTTTCCTCCTCTTCTCCCTATTGAAATGTTGTCAGCTTTGGTAGGTGGATCTGACTTGCCTCCGTGCTAATCATCAGCCAGACCCCTTCCACTGTAGAGTAGGAAACAATGAGAGAGAGAGAGAGAGAGAGAGAGGGAGAGAGGGGGAGAGAGAGAGACAGAGAGAGAAGAGAGAGAGGAAGAAAGAGGGAGCGTTAAAGGGGGAGGGAGAGAGAGTGGTGGAAGTGCAGCGGATTTTGGCTCGTTTCTCCTCTCACCCAGGCATTGTCAGACCGCGGTTCCCCATCACTCTCCTCAGCCCGCTGCCCTCTGACAGCTGCATGCTGCTACTCTGTGGCTGATTAGCGGCGACCAGAGCTTCCCTCCTCCTCCTCTTCCTTCTCCTCTTCCTTTCCCCCTCCTCCTCCTGCTGCTTTTCTCCCCTTCCTCCTCCTCTTCTCCCCTTCTTTTTCCTCCCCTTCCTCCTCCTCCTCCTCCTCTTCCTTTCTCCCTCCTCCTCTTCTCCCCTTCTTTTTCCTCCCCTTCCTTCTCCCCTTCCTTCCTCCTTCTCCTCCCCCACTTTCTTCTCCTCCTGTTTTTTTTTTTTGGTTTGGTTTGTTTTTTTCTCCCCTCCTCCTCTCAGTCCAGAGGCTGGGCAGCGTCCACCTTCTTCCCCTCTGTGTCTCCCTGCGCCCCCCTCCCCCTGCCCCGAGCTCTAACTGGACAGCGGCTGTTGCGGGTCTCCCCGGCGGCCGCTGTCTCCGCCGTCTCTGCCTCCTCTGTCTCTGCCGCTGTCTCTGCCGCTGCTATTCCCCGCGATGCCTGGCAGCTGCTGCTGCTGCTGCTGCTGCTGCTGCTGCTCCTGCTGCTGATGCTGATGCTGCTCCTGCAGCTGCTGATGCTGCTCCTGCAGCTGCTGCTCCTGCTTCTGCTGCTGCTCCTGCTCCTGGGAGGATTTTCCCTCGACACATGGGGAGAAATTGCTTCGATTGTGCCTCCCTCCTGTCACAGGCATCTTTGGTCCCTCATCTAAGTTGTCGCCATCTTCGTCCTGAAGAAACACTTTTTTGGGGGGGTGGGGTGGGGAGCAGGGATGTTTACGTCATCTCCTCCCTCCCCCAAAATCTCTCTCTCCTGGCCACTTGGCAGCTGCGCTCCCTCCTGCACGAGATGGAGGACGGCAGTACCAGCAGCAGGAGGAGGAGGAGGGAGGAGGGGGAAGGGGAAGCAGGAGGAAGAAAACCAGGAGAGAGAGGAGGAGGAAGAGGAAAGGAGGAGGAGGAGGAGGAGGAAGGAACGAAGAAGGTCGAGGAGCAGAAGGGTGGGAAAGAGGAGGAGGAGGAGGAATGGGGTGAAGGGGGAGGAGCAGACGAGGGGGGAGAGGTGCAGGAGTGGGAAGACAGGAGAATGAGGAGGAGGTAAAAAGGAAGGTGAGGAAGAAAAGGAAGGAGGAGGAGAAGGAAGAGAAAGAGGAGGAAGAGAAGGGCAAACAACCCCTTTCTCTCCCCAGCCCCTACCCCTCGGGCTTCCTGATTGTATATTTGCTCCGCTGCCGCACTGCCTGCTCTTCCCTATGCTTTTTCTTGGTCGGCATCTGTTCGCCACCTTCTCGATCCTCCCATCGACCCTTAAGCCACTTGCTCCGAGGAGCCCCCTTCCAGGTGTCCTGGGCCTGTCCTGGTGTTTTCTGCGTCTTTAATCACCCAAAGTGCCTGACACATAGGAAGGGATTGCGGCTGGGGGAGGGGGTGGAGGGGCAGCTGAGTCGAGGCAGGGGAACCAACAGGTAGCGGGCCTCACCGTCTGGGGAAAACACCCCAATTTTTGAACTCTTCCTTAGTGGCAATGGGGTCGGGGGCAGCCAAAGCTCTAAACTTCGGGGTGCGGTGGGATGGGGTGAGCAGTCGAAGACTTCCTTCTGCTTGGCTATTCCAGAGAAAATGTGTCCGGAAAGTGACTGACAGCAATAGGCAAATCATTGAAAGTCTCTCTCCCTCTCTCCCCTCCCATATGGGGGTTTTCCTGTTTCCCTTCGTCGTGTTTACTTTCCTCCTGGGCTCTCCCTCCTGGTCGTCTCCCGACAGAGCAATAGGTAGGAGGTGTGATGGGTTCGGAGGCACCTCTGCAGCAGACTGGGGCGTCGATTTCCCAACTGCTGCATTTGGAATCTCTGGCTCCCCTTAGCGTCTGTTCCTGGACCGCCGAGGACAAAACAGGCAAGCAGGGAGGCAGGAGGAAAAATCAGCTGTCTCAGACAAATCGGGGTGGGGGAGGGTGGGATGGGGTGTGTGTGTGTGGGGGGGTGTGTTTGGGGGGAACTCCCAGGATATGGTTCAAATATACTGCAAAGGACAATGTCCTTAGGCCCTTCCTTGAAGGATTTAATCTCAAGGGATTTCTAATTACCCTCTATTTTATTCAGACATCTTCCCAGATCTTCCCCTCCTCCTCCTGCATTCCTCCCCTCCTCCCTATCATTTCTTCCTCCTCTTCCCAGAAGCAGCTCCCTAGTACCGCGCTCTCTCCAACTGGCATCTTCACCGGGCTCCTTCCCCGTCTCCCTCCCTGCCTTCTCTCCTCTTCCTCTTCCCAACCCAATTCTCGGCGATCTCCCAGGCAAACTCTTTTCCCCCCACTCAGACGTGTCTCCCGATATGCCCTCTCCTTTCACTAAAGGCGGATGAAAGTCCGCCCTGCGGGATGCAAATGGTACCTTCATTACGATAACTCATTCCTTCAATAGGGGGATTTTTCCCTTTCAGGAGACAAGTAACATCTCCTCAGGTCTCTAACACGCGAAATGTTTCCGACCCGTATTTAGCAGCATCACACCCCCAACCCCTACCTCAGTCACTGCTCCTCATTGGGGATTATAAAGAACTATTATTATAAAGAAATATTATAAAGTGTTCAATTTCAAGGTTAATTTCTTTTTTGAGGGGGGACATCAAAATGGATCAATCCTGCAGATTAATTTTTGAAAATGGATAACCACGTTGGGACTCCAAACTTTTTAAGAGAGGACTGAAAAGGGACTGGGGATGAGGATGGAGGGGGTGAGGGGAGGGGGCAATATTCATGATAATTAAAGTGCTGACAAGTTTTCATCTGATCAAAGATTATTCTCAAATGTACTCACTTGTGTGTCTGTCCAAAGGCTGGACTATAGCAAACTCACCCCTTTAAAAAAAAAAAAAACACTAACCAACTGCTTATTCTGGTTGAGGAGCAGGTGATTAGCAGAGTTTGATCTTTATTCTGGTCCATGTCTGACGTAAAAAGGTGTATTTTTTAATTTAAATTAATGTGTTCCTAGCTCAAGGCTAGTTCCATAAAATACAAAGACAGATCATGTCGAGGAAAATCGTATCTCTAGGTTAAATTACTTTAATGTGTCCTGAGATAACTGCAAATGTAATTTTATTTAAAAACGTTTATAACACTAGTCTTATTTATAACCTCACAGCAATCCAGTGAATGAGAACATCGCCCAAGATGTTCCTAGTTTATAAATTATGTTTGGTTTGAGGGGATTCAACTTTTTTTCTTCAGTGATTGGGGCAAGAGTGCTTAAAATAAATTTTCTGGATGATATGAGAACATTTTATTTGGTCCTTCGGTTCTCTAATGGTATGTACTTGTTTCATTGTTTCACTTCAGGCAAATCAAGCTTCCATCATGATTGATAGGAACTTCCCTGCTTAGCTGAGTCTGCAAATTGGATGAGTGATGGACTTGAAAATAACTTTGGAACACAAATATTTGTAGCTTGGCAGGGATGAGGAAAGGTGGGGGGGAGAGAGAGAAAGACAATTGAGGGAGAGAGAGGGGCAGGGGAAGAAAGAGATAGAGGAAGAGAGCAAAAGAAAGAAAGAGGGACAGAAGAGGGAAAGGAAGGAAAGGAAGAACAGAAGACGTAGAGCAAGGGAGTGAGAAAAGGAAGGAGAGAAGGTAGGATGGAGGCAGAGAATAAGGAGGGACAGAAGAGGGAAAGGAAGGGAAGGAAGAACAGAAGACGTAGAGCAAGGGAGTGAGAAAAGGAAGGAGAGAAGGTAGGATGGAGGCAGAGAATAAGGAGGGAAAGAAAAAGGGAGGGAAGAAGAAAGAGGGAAAACGAGAGAGATTTTAGACTATCACCCAAGAATACAGGCATGCTAAAGTATGGCTAGAACCTCTACATCATTTTGGAAAGGTTCTACTACACTTTTCCTTAAATTTAATCAGCTATGTTATTCCTGAAAAACTCAGAATTAGTATATTTTTGTGGCATCCCCTGACCTTTTAGCTGTAAATTATGGTGAATGGCAAAATATATATTTTTTTAATTTCAAGTTATCCTAATTCCCAAGAAATTTCAATTCCTAAACTCCCTCCTTGCATTTTCCATACTTCTGTTTAATATTAATTCCAAGGTTTAGTAAACGCCCGGAGTGGGAAGCCAGAAGGAAATTTTCTCCAGGAAAAGAATAAGTACAGAGAATTGGTTTCAGGAGGCAGGGCGAGCACCGAGCCATAGAGATCATGACGTCTTTCATAATTGACCATACTTTGTTGCCAAATGTTCTCCTCTTTCCCTTTCTAATTCTCCTCTATCCTATAGACATAAGCTCATTGTGGGCAGGGATTGTACCTACCAACTCCATTGCATTAAACTTTCCCAAGGGCTAAGTACAGTGCTCTGCACACAGTAAGTGTTCCATAAATGTCAGTGATTGATTGATTTCATATATCTTTCATCGTGCTACACATTTGCAGGAACACTGAAAGATGTTTGAGGCTAAGAGCAGGACAGAGCTCATCCTAGGTCTCCATTTGCCCACAGATTTATCTTCCTTGAATGGTGCCAAGGACATGGAACTCTAATTCTAATTTGAGTTACTACCAAGTATAGTTACTTTTGACTAAGAAAGTATCTCCCAGATTTCTCTCTCCATGCATTCATTTAACCCTTTTCTCTTTCCTGAAAAAGGAGAAAAAAAAGAGAAAAAGAACAAGAATAAAAATGAGAATACACAAATCAAATGTGACAAGAAAAAAGGTGGCAATAAAATAATAGAAAGCATGTAATGGGTTTGGCTATTATACTTCTCAAAACTTTTTCATCAATCACATTCTTGGTGACAAATTACGAAGGATCCAAAGCAAGCAGTGAAAAATGCTTTGGAATCAGGAAGGTTGAAAATGATCAAGTTTAAAATATTGGTGGTTAAAAATATAAGTGTCATGAATCAAAGCATAACAATAATAATAATGGTATTAAGTGCTTACCACGTGCTAAGCATTGAGATAAATATGCTCAAGTCTACATACCCAATACCCCACCCTTACTCAGTCCTTGTTCCACAAATAATTCACAGTCTAAAAGGAAAAGAGAATAAGTACTTAATCCTCATTTCACAGATGAAGAGCTGGAGACCCCAGAGAATGAATGAATGAATCAATCAATCAATAGTACTGATTGTGCACTCACTCGGTGCAGAATGCTGTATTAAGTGCTTAAGAGAATACAGTAGAGTTAGTCGACAATTCTTTGTTGTAAGGAAGTTTACAATCAAGGAGACAAAAACAAATTACAAGTAAGAGGAAATAGAGTTTAAAGATATTGGAGATAAATGTGGAGAGGAGTGATGTCCCCACTATTATCAAAGTGCTTAGATGACTTGGAAGTGCATGAGTGGAAGTAGGTGGGGAAATATGTTGGAGTTATGAGAGATTAATCTGAGAAGTTTTCCTGGAAGAGGTGTGACTTTATACAGGCTTTGAAGATGGTACTAGCAGTGGCCTGTTGGATGTGAGAGGGAGGGAGTACCAGTCAGAAGGGAGGACTTTAGGCAACTGTAAAATGAGGTTTAAATACCCATTTAGACTTAGACTGCGAGCCCCAATCAGGTCCAACCTAATTAACTTGTACCTACCCCAGTGCTTAGAACAGTGCTGATTTGATACATAGTAAGCATTTGACAAATACCATTAAAAAATAGAAGAGGTTGGCTGTGGGAAACACAAGAGCGAAGCACAGTGATGATGATGATGGCATTTGTTAAGCGCTTACTATGTGCCAAGCACCGTTCTAAGCACTAGGGTAAATACAAGGTAAGCAGGTTGTCCCATGTTGAGGCTCACAATCTTAGTCCCCATTTTACAGATGAGGTAACTGAGGCACAGAGAAGGTAAGTGACTGGCCCAAAGTCACACAGCTGGCAAATGGCAGAGCGGGATTAGAACCCATGACCTCTAACTCCCAAGCCCGTGCTCTTTCCACTAAGCCACGCTGCTTGAGTAGATCAGCTTGAAAGAAGCGAAGCATGAAATCTCAGGTGAAGTGGGAGAGGAACAAAGCTAAGTATGCCTGCTGTGGTAGCTTGGGCAAGTCACTACTTGTGCCTCTGTTTCTTCATTTTTCTGCAAAATGGGGATTCAATTGATCAAACATATTTATTGAATGCTTACTCTGTGCAGAGCACTATACTAAGTACTGGGGAAAGTATAATATAACAGAGTTGGTAGACACATTCCTTGCCCACAACTTGCTTAAATCTAGATTCAATACTTGTTCTCCCTCCTACTTAGATTGTGAGCCCCATGAGGGATCTCATTATCCTTTTTCCAGCTCAGCACTTAGTACAGTGCTTGACACATGGTAAGCACTTAATAAATATCACAATTACTATTACTATGAGTATTATTATTTTTAGCCAAATGCTTTGATGGTTAAAATATGGGAGATTTTAAAACTGTCAAATAAAATGTGGAAAGCTATACATTTTTGCAAATTACTTCCTGTAAGTTCCTGGACATTTGCACATTCCTGTACGCGAACACTGACAAGCAGAAGTTGATACAGGAGGCAGCCAGGGATGATGTCTGTCCTCAGGCAAGAGCTGACAAAGTCTAAGGGCATCCCCAAATCTAAAGCATCTCATGGCATTCACCACAGACATATGTTCAGATGGGTGATCAGAAACAAATATGCAAGCTGCTATGCATTTTTCAAGAGGCCTACCCTGACTAAGCTCTCCCTTCTTCATCACCTATGCACTTTGGTCTGTAGCCTCAAACACGTTGATATTCACCCCTCCCTCAGCCTCACAGAATTTATGTACATAACCATCTGTATTAAGTTTTTAATATCTGTCTTTCCCTCTAGTCTGCAAGCTCCTTGTGGGTAGAGATCGTGTCTACCTAGTCTACTGTACTGAATGCTATCAAGTGCTTAATAAAGTGCTCTGTACACAGTAAATACAGTACGTACTATTAATTGATTGGCTTGCCCAAGTTCACCCAGCAGGTAATTGGCAGAGCTAACCTGGTTTCCTGACTTTCAATCCCATGGTTTTCCAGTAGGTCTCACTGCCTTCTCCATCATGGTGAAGAAAACAAAAATCTTCCCCTCCATTATTTAGATATGGAGCAATAAATTTGCAAATTATCCCAGCTTCAAGATAAGCTCCTCCCTCACTTTTTGAGCAAAATCATGCTGAAGGTGAAGTTGTAATTGCTAGAATGACCTACTCATGGGCCGGAGGAGGTAGCTGAGCTAGGGATTACACCTTTATAGAGACCTAATCTTCGGAGAATGAAGGAGAACTCGTGCTTATGGAGATTGCCATGTCTCCCCCTGTTGCATTTGCTCTCTATAGGGCAAGATGCTGTTTTGGCTTATCTTGCTGTCACAATCTTCCCAAAGTCCCTTCTTCAAAACTGTAAGCCATTTCTTATTTCTTGCTCAAGTTGAATAACCTTTTGCTCTATTACCTAACTGTTCACTGTTATGCCACATTGTTTAATGTTTTACTTAAATGTATCTTAGAAGTGCTTCTTCTGTCCACCTTTTATACGATCTGCCTATTTCTGCTCACCAAAGAGCAGCTATTTGAATACCCAGTAGACAAGACCCCATTATGCTTCTGATCCCCTGGCTGAAGTTCAACAGCCAAAACCATGCAAACATCTTCAAGTCAGTGGTTCAGGAACTGTTTTATGCAGACGATTGTTACCCCACTCCAAGAGACATGCAAATGATCCATTTATCCATATGCACACACACACAAGATTGCACAGGTTGGTTAGAACAATACGCTAAAGGCATTTACTCAAAAAAAAAAACTAAAACAGTAAGGAATTTATTTTGAAATCAAGAAGGATAGTATAATAGGCAGAGTTTTAAATATCCAACATCTGGGGACACTTCAGAGTATATACATTTGTTGGTGTTCTTGTCACTGAGTTTCAAAAGCCACATTATATGCATTCACGTGTAAAACCCATAAGGAATTTTCACAGCAAGCAGCAGGTTCAGTGGGTGCAGAGTGCATGAACCGGCAGATAGATTTTGATATGAGGAACTTAAAAGGAATATATTCATCCCCCTAAGGTGAAAGTATTCCACCAGGGAATTATATCACCAGCACAAATACTGAAAACCACTCATTTCCACTCCCATTATCACATAAATGCAAGAAGAGGATTATGCTTATTTATAAACCAAATATGGAAGCTCATCAATGATTTAATGACAATATACTTATGAAATTCACACAAATGAATACCCTTGGAACCCCCAACCTATCTTCACATAACAAGGTGCCATGGATTTTTGGCTCCACTTTGGTTAGAACCACCAAGACAAAATCATTCTGAAGTAGTTTTGGGTTTCAGACAGTCAGCCAATCATATATGAGCACTTTTTGTGGACAGACCACTGTACTAAGCATGTGGGAGAGTAAAATTTGGCAGCCACATTAACAGTCCACAACAAACCTACAGATACCGATACGGAAAAGTGAACCCTAGAGAGCCTATGATTGTCATCTGCAGATCCATTACTAGACGCAGCATGGTGTAGTGGAAAGAACAAGGGCCTGGGAGGTAGAAGGTTATGGATTCTAATCCTGGCTCAGCCACTTGTCTGCTGTGCTACCTTGGGCAAATGACCTCACTTCTCCGGGCCTCAATTACCTCATCCGTAAAATGGGAATTAAGACTGTGAGTCCCATGTGGGACAACCTGATTACCTTATATCTACCCCAATGATTAGAACAGTGTCTGGCACATAGTAAGCACTTAACAAATACCATTGTGATTATTAGTATACATTCACTCTGGATAGTCTTGCACGGCAAAGTGATGATGCCCCATCGCAAATCATAGACGAGCCTTGATCAAGGTATGAAAACTTCAAGACCCAGAACCTGAACAGAGGAACTGAGTATAGTACTATAAACCTTATCCCCACCTGCCATGTTCCTGCTGGGACTGTTGAGTTCAATAAGGGAGTAGACAGGTAGGGATACGGCACATTAGAGAAGCAGCATGGCCTAGCGACTAGAGCCTGGGACTGGGAGTCAGAAGGATGTGGGTTCTAATCCCTGTTCCACCACTAACTTGCTGTGTGACCTTGGGCAAGCCACTTAGTTTCTCTGTACTTCACTTTTCACCTCTGTAAAATGGGAATTGAGGCTGTGAGCCCCACAAGGGACATGGACTGTGTCCAACCCAATTTGTTTGTATCCACCCGACATACAGTAAGCATTTAACAAATGCCATCAAAATTATTTTTATTACATAGACTATAAGCTCCTTGTGGACAGACAATGTGACTACCAACTTTGTCAAACTCTCTCTCAAGCTCTGAGTACAGTGCTCTGCACACAGAAAGTGCCCAATAAATACCTTTGACTAATTGAGATACAAAGCTCATTTACGGTGAAAGGGTCCAGAGCAGAGTGGCTATGGTGTATTATGGAATCACAGATCAGCAGGTGACCTTGATCGCTGATACTGTCTCTGCTGCCTATAAGGCTCCCTATTTGGTTCTTCAGTCATAAACCTTAACCACCGAATGCCTATCGCCAGCAGACTTTCCCCTATATCTGGCTGCTTCACTGCCACAAATGTGGTGGGGTGGGGGTTAGATTTGGATGGGGGCTATCATTTAATAATACTGTTTTTTACAACTTACACCTAGTCATCCTTCAAACTCTCAACTATTCAAACATTCCAGCCAACTCTACCAAACTCAGATCTCCATTTATTAATTTTCTAGCTTCCGTTTAGCAGGGTCACACACAGCTCAGCTGCTTACCAGCAAAAAGGGCATCACATTTAGCACTCTCTTCTACAGCCAAATGTGTTAAACTTTCATCTATCTATATAAAGACGTTTTAGCAGATTTAAAGCCCTAAGGCGTCCCCAAAAAAAAACAAAACAAAAAAAACTCTAAACATCAAAAGCTCCTTGCTGCTTGTAGAACAAAACATCCCTCATCTTTGATGGAGAACAGTACATGGCACATTTTGGTCTCAGTACAGTATATACTTGGTCCTATGCCCAACTGAGACTTTCTACCATATTTTGTGCTTTAGTCCAAGTCCTTTTCACACAATTCCAAAGATGTTAATTGCAGCCAAGCCATACTTTGGATAGGGCAGAGAAACTAAAAAATATCTGAGCTTAAAGCAGCATGGCCTAGTGAAAAGAGCACAGGACTGGGAGGAGATAACCAGTGTTCTAATTCCAGCTCTTTTGCTCGCTGGCTATATGAACTTGGGCAGGTGATTTAAGTGCTCGGTGCCTCCATTTCCTCATCAGTAAAATGGGGATTAAATATCCATTCTCCTTCCCCTACCTTAGACTGTGAGTCCCCTGAGAGACATGGAATGGGTCTGGTCTGATTGTATTGTATGTCTCCCAGTGATTAGTATGTGCCTAGCAAAGAGCAAATGCTTAATATATTACCATTATTATTAGTTGTTGTCCCAAACTGCTCAGCCTGGCTTCAGGAGAGAGTGTAACTCTGTTCTTTTCAATCTTGCTTACATAAGAATTCATTTTAGATGCAATCTCACTGAAGTGACTTCATTTTGTCACCACAAAATTGTGTCATGGTGTGGGAACCTCAGCTCTAAAATGGAGCTACGGGAAATCAGTTTTCCAGACACTGCTCTGCTGATTGGAATAGGTATATTTTACCCCCTTACCCATTCAACTCCCAACGTAACCTCTATCCTGCTTCTTTCTTCTTGAACATATCTACTATTTCTCCTTTCTGACTGTTTTCATTTTACTTTCTCATTACTATCCTTTCCCTTGACCTGCTCACCTATATATTTTATGTCGCTTGTGCTTTCCTTCTTGGTACAACTCTTCAACTTGATTCTCTTACTTTCTTCTCTTTCTACCTCCCTCCGATTATCGTGTTATTTTGGTTGTCATCCAGATTTCTGGGATCCGTTGAAGATGTATTGATGGTTGGGGCTTACCTTATCTTACAGTTCAGAAGGGGAGAAAATAAAATAAATTACTGATCCTTTTTCTAGAATGTCACTCTGTGCATGCTCCCCATTCCTCAAAACCTTCCAATGTTTGCCCATACTTTTACACATTGAATAGAAAGTCCCGGTCATCTGCATTAAAGCACTTGAATGGCTCTCTCACCACTATTTATCTTTGATCTCTCCAGCTACACCCTACCTCCCACCCCTTTCAAGGCAACCTTCTCATTGTGCCTCATTTTCATCTCTACTACTGGCAACCTCTTGCTCACACACTCTGCTCTGATTACTGTTGTTCTCCCCATCTTCTAGGTCCTACTGAAATTACATCTCCCCATGCTGATGATTTTTGAATAATCTGTCATTTCCACAGACTAAATCCTAGAGAATTTCCACTTCAGCACTTGACACATAGTCTAATGATGCATATTGTCCCATAGTATGGGACAAGAGAATAAATAATGAAATGGAGAGTAGAAGTGTGTTTTTGGGGAGGCTCAAAAGCAGTGTGGTACTCAAACAACATGATGTAGCAGTAGGGAGGTGAGAGACAGCAGGAGGCAAGTCAGTTTGGCTTGCAGCAATTAGAAATATGGCAACTGTCTTGGGGCTGAGACTTTAGGGACATCATGACACTAAAAGAGAGAAAAGAAAACATATCCAGGCACTATAGGTAGCAAATACAACATTGCAGCAAGCAGCTATCCTTACATGCACATAAAGTGGAGATATTGGTGTTATCAACCACACCAGCACACCCTGATAAAATCTCACTGTCAGTACTGTCATTTTTCAACCCAATGGATACACACACAAATACACATACACACACATTCATTTTAAATTACTCATGCCTTGCCCATTGCATGTATTTTTTATGGTCTTTGTTGAGCACTTAATATATGTCAGATGCTGAACTAAGCACCAGGATAAACAAAGGATAATAGGATGGGACACAGCCCTTACCCCACACCTCAAGAAACTGCAGTGGCTGCCCATCCACCTCTGCATCAAACAAAAACTCCTCACCATTGGCTTTAAAGTGTTAATCCACTTGCCCCCTCCTACCTCACCTGCTACTCTCCTACTACAATCAAGCCAGCAGCACACTTCATTCCTCTAATGCTAATTCTCACAGTACAATGATCTCGGCTAGCTTGCTGCTGACCTCTTGGCCACATCCTACATCTGGATTGGAATACCCTCCCTCTTCATATCAGATAATAATAATAATAATAATAATGTTGGTATTTGTTAAGCACTTACTACGTGCAGAGCACTGTTCTAAGCACTAGGGTAGATTCAGGGTAATCATATTGTTCCACATGATGCTCACAGTCTTAATCCCCATTTTACAGATGAGGTAACTGAGGCACAGAGAAGTTAAGTGACTTGTCCACAGTCACACAGCTGACAAGTGGAAGAGCTGGGATAGATAACGGTGCTCTGCACATAGTAAGCGCTTAACAAATACCAACATTATTATAGATAGATAATTACTCTCCCCCACTTCAAAACCTTATCGAAGGCACATCTCCTCCAAGAAGCCTTCTCTGACTAAGCCCTCCTTTCCTCTTCTCCCACTCCCTTCTGAACTATTCTTACTTGCTCCTTCATTCATCCTCCTTCTCATCCCCACAGGACATAGGTATATATCTGTAATTTATGCATTTAATCTATTTATTCAATGTCTGTCTCCCCCTCTATACTGTGAACTCATTGTGTGCAGGAATGCATCTACTATATTATACTCTCTAAAGTGCTTAGTACAATGCTTTGCACATGGCAAGCGCTCTAAATACGATTGAATGAATGATTGCATGAATAGGGTTCACAGTCTCCATTTTACAGATGAGTAGTTGAGACACCGAGAAATTAAGTGCCTTGCCCAAGGTCACACACCTGACAAGTGGCAGGAGTGGGATTAGAACCAGTTCCTCTGATTCCCAGACCCATGCTCTTTCCATTAATTAGGACATGCTGCTTCTCTGTAATGCCACAACTATTTCTCCCAAAACTCCACTGTAATTTTGTCAGATAGATGCATGTTGTAGGAAGACCATTCTCTAGTTCCTTAACAGTGTTCCATCTAAAATGTGCAGTGAAATCACCCAGAAGAGCTGAATGTAATTTAAAATACTATGGTAATGTTTTTCTACATCATTACCAACATCACTGTTAGCATCAACAACATTTATTTGTGCAAAAGCATTTTGGTACTTACTGCAAAATAGGAGGTAAGCAGTCACAGTCTTGTCCTCTAGGAGTTTAGAGTTTAATTATGGGGCTTTTGTCCTAATAATAAGAAAGCAGGTCAATTTTCTTCAGAGTGATTATATTAATAAGAATATTTTGGCTCAAAAAAGCAAACTGAATCATGGTGAACTACAACTTGGCATTGGTTCTGCAGAAATAAAAAACTTTGATCGATTACTGAATCACCTATCAACTTATTTTTGCAAAAATCCTGGTTTTCTCTATTTAAATTCCAGTCCACAAAGATCTCATTTTGTTGGGAAAAGTTGAGGGGCTCAAACCCTAGAATGAGTTTTATTGCTACTCCAGGGAAGAATACTTTGTTGCTCGAAGAAGATATGACTAATGTTGAAGGTCACTTACGAGTGTGTATGTTTGAGAGAGAGAGAGACTGAAAAGACTAATCAGTGGTATTTATTGAGTGCTTACTGTGTGCAGAGCACTAATTCATTCATTTAATGGTAATTATTTAGCACTTCCATCACTGTACTAAGAGCTTGGGAGATTACAGTACAACAATAAACAGACATGTTCCCTGCCCACAGTGAGCTTATGGTCTAATGCCTGACCCACGGTTCTGACCACACTGTAAACACAGACAATTTATCCCTTGTGCTGTTTGTTTTCAGAGCCCAGCCCTGTTTTCACCTTGGTGTCCTTGTCCCACAAGTTTTACCAAGCTTCTGTTCCAAGAGAGATCCCATTTTCATGATTGCAGTGTGCCAAGCTGATCTATGTGAGGTAACTGACTTCCAGTGTTCAGCTGAGATGCAACACTGTATGTTTCTGTTTTTCTGTATTGTTCAAACAATTCCTCCACACTCTTTGTTTTTGGTCCCTAATTTTACATCACCATTCAGCAGATGTTTGGGTATTCCACTGTCTTCCATTCTCTTCACATGTCCCACATAGCACAGCTGCGTTAGGTGACTATAGTTTCAGTGCTAGGGAACTGAATTCATTCTAGGATTTCATTTGTTGTGAAGAATCAAATGTTTACTACAGTTAAATTGACATGTCAGGTAACTTACCCCATATGTTCAGGATTTCCCTACTTGCATCTTTTATGGAAGTGAGAGCAAGTTGTTATTTTTTCAGCAATTAGTTGAATAGAATCAGCAATCTATTACTGGAAAGTCTGAAGTACATTGGTATGCACCCATTTATGTGTTTCCTTACTTTTTATGGCAGAAGACAGAGTATTCCCCATGAAATCACAAAGCTGTATAAATTACCCTTGGGTAAAAGGATTATTTTTTCCAAGTTGCTTTATGTTTTAGTATGTGTCTTTTTCAATTTGGATTTAATAAAAAACTTTCCATTAAGCATTTCAGATTCAAAGGTAAAATCATTTCTAGATTGTAATTTCACATATTTCCTCTTGGATACAGTGATTCAGCACTAACTACCAGACATTAGCAATTATGAGCCTCCTGTAAGGAATATGTTACTGTACAGAATGCTCATTGATCACAAACTCTACTAAGACCATTTCTTCCAAAATATCTTGAAAGTATACTATGCATTTTTACTCACAGCCAGCTAACTACAACACTTCTGATCATACTCTATTTCCTAAGCACTCACCCACATATGTTTCACTCTTTTTTTCCCCTCACCTCTAAATTATTTTAGGGCTTACTTCCCCTCCACTAGATTGTCCTCAGGAGCAGAGATTTTGCATGATAACTCTATTATACTCTCCCAAGCACTTTGGACACAATGATTTGCACAGAGTAGAAGCTCCATAATTACCACTGATAGATTGATTAACTATTCCCTTTGAGATATTTAATCTTAATGTCACTCCATTTCAAGTATTTCAAAATGCTTGAGGTAAGTTGATTTATTCTTGTGGCAATAACACTTATAAGTGGACATAATGAACAAAAGATCTGCCCAGAATTATCTAACATATCAATGGATGACAGGTACAGCAACAGAAAAAATGTAGACAGAAGGAACACAGTAGAGGTAGTGTACATGGTCGGAGAGAAACATTCCATATCAACACTATCCTAATTCTGATTTCTTTATGACACCTTAGTGATTTTCCTTTTTCCTTCAAGTCCACAAAACACTGAAGGAAAGAGAAAGCAAGCTACATATCTGAGTCTGGGTATTGCTTGCTCTAGAAAATTTGGTGGATTAATTCCAGAGCTCTTTTCCTTTAACCATTAATTACTATTTAATTAGTATTTAGAATGTACAATTTGCTCTACACACAGAGCACAGTGCTCTACACACAGTAAGTGATCAATAAATATCACTTATTATTGAATGATATTACCCAACCATATTTCCATATCTCAATAAAACCACCTTGTGAAATTTTTGTTAATCATTTAGAATCCTCAAATGAAACCATTCATGAAAATCCAATAACAGAAATGTGTTTTCTAAATATTTTTGTAGGAATTCACTTTATTTTCAAAAGAAAGAACTCTTCAATAAAAGTAAATATGGAAAGACAGGTTCTTACAAAGAATCAGAGGTAAATAATAATGGTATTTACTAAGCACTTACTGTGTGCCAAATACTGGGGTAGATGAAAGGCAATCAGGTTGTCCCACATGGGGCTCACAGTCTTAATCTCCATTTCACAGATGAGGTAACTGAGGCACAGAGGTGTTAAGCGGCTTGCCCAAGGTCACACAGCAGACAAGTGATGGAGCCAGGATTAGAATCCACGTCTTCTGACTCCCAAGCCCATGCTCCTGACACTAAGCCATGCTGCTTCTCTAAAACCTGAATGGCTGAAATCGGATTAGGGACACTATTCAGTGAGCACTAGGAGATTGCTTCTTTGCAAAGAATAAGGTGGGATAGATAGCAATCTAGTTCAAAATTATTGATTTCTTAGACAGGATTATCATCCATACATACACACACAGCCCTTCCTCATGCCTTGCAAAAGGTGGGGAGGAAAATCCCAGAAAACTAAAGGCAAACAGCTGACCCAAAACACAATTTATCGTTCAAAACAATGTATGTGGCAGAAGTCTTTAAAGTATCCTGAACAGATTTCATCTCGAAAAAATAACTTAAGACGATTTTGTGGAATAAGATTCAACTTTCCACCACCACAAGAAAACACCATCTTTATATAAAGTCTGGATTTCTGTAGGATTTGAAAATGAAAAAGAATCAGCAGAGCTAAGATGTAAAGCACAAATCAAAAATTGGTACGATGGCTTTTCTAGGACCACATTTTGAGCCTCCTATGTTTTTGCAATTCCATAAGAGCAAAAGTTGACAATTGAAAGGACTTCTATAAACTTTGAAATCACAGTTGAAAATTCCTCAAGATTTAAGTAATCAAGAGTCTAGGAAATATGATTCAATTCAAGTAGCAATGGAGAGAAAGCAGTATCCCTTTGGAAATTAACAACTGGTTCCCAAAAACTGAATAGATAGAGTCTACTGTCAGGAACGATAGATTCATTCATTCAGTCATATTTAATGAGTGCTTACTGTGTGCAGAGCCCTGTACTAAGCGCTTGGGAAGTACGATTCAGCAACAAACAGAGACAATCCCTGCCCACAGCGGGCTCACAGTCTAGAAGGGGGGAGCCTGGGACCTGAGACTTCCTGACTGTTGAGAAGAATCAATTACCACATTATATCTTGCACTTCCTACTCTGCACTCTCTCTTCCACGCCAGTCATGTTCCTGCTAAGGTCTGTCATCCCATGAGAAAGGAGGCAGGCAGGGGACAGCACCTTGCCAGTCCTTGGGTGGTTTTCACTCAAGGTGACCAGCTTTCGGCAGAAGAGGGATGGGGACCCTGATTTCCAGACCAGTGATCTTTCCGGTGGACCAACACGAGAGTTCTAAAGACTTTGTCTCCATGGAGAAAGACGTCATGTAAGACTGGAAGTAAGCTGCTTGCAAGCAGTTGCATTTCCTGGTATGTGAGAAGAATCTGGAGTACTATCCTTTCTCCAAGATCAAGGCAGAAGAGGAAGTCCAGACTGGAGAAGAGATGGTATTGATGCCTGTCTACTTGTTTTGTTTTGCTGTTTGTCTCCCCCTTTTAGACAGTGAGCCCGTTGTTGGGCAGGGATTGTCTCTATCTTTTGCCAAATTGTACATTCTAAGGGCTCAGTACAGTGCTCTATACACAGTAAGCACTCAATAAATGCAACTGAATGAATGAATGAAAGACAGAAGGCCTATTATCTACTCTTTTGTACTGTAATACCCCAAGCACTTAGTACATTCATTCATTCATATTTATTGAGCGGTTACTGTTTTCAGAGCACTGTAATAAGCACTTGGGAGAGGACAATAGTGTATTGTACAATGTAGTACAGTACCCTGCACACAGTAAGTGCTCAAAATATACCATTGATTGATTGATTGATTGATTTTTTGGTTGTGTAAAAACTCTGCCACGGTGTAATCTTCAAATTCTTTAACTTCAGCATTTCATTGTTTATCTTGAATGCTTAACTTGTATTACACAACACAATTTGTTCCTCATTTTCAAAAATGATGTAGCTGAGTGTGGCTGAAAATATTGGTCAGTGGATGTCTTCTGCACTGTTTGCACATTAAGATAGCTTTTGTTTGTCCTAATGAGTAAGTACTTTACAGGACATTTCTCTGTTTGGGAGCCTGCCTTCTGCATCCCAATCTCCACAAAATCTTTGCTCAACAAGAGTAATCCTTCTAGCTAGCTTGTACCAGTCTACTTTAGTGGTTTTCCAGCAACCCACTCTTATTTTTACACTTTGTCTATGGGACTTTGCAAGTTAGGCAGAAGAAGCAGTGTGCCTTAATAGATAAGGTCCTTCTGGGGGTCAGAAGACCTGGGTTCTATTCCCAGCTCTGCCACATGTCTACTGTATGACCTTGGTTAAGTCACTTAACTTCCTTGGGCCTCAATTCCTTTCATCTATAAAACAAAGATTAAGACTTTGATCCCCTGGTGGGCTGGAACTGTGTTCAATCTGATTAACTTGTATCTACCCCAGTGCTTAGAACAGTGCTTGGTACATAGTACTGTAACAAGTACTATTATGATTATTATTATCACCATTAAGAAGGAAGAAGTTTGAGACAAGGAGGCTATTTCGGTAAACGAACTGGGAGGGGAAAAGAACTTGGACCAGGAGAGGTCATAAGGGCAGAGAGGAGGGGTGGAATCATGAAATATTCCAGAGCTGTACTCAGCCAGGAAGACAAACTGTAGGTGGTGTCTGAGAAATCAATGATGAGATTAAACTTGTTCACTTATAATATAAGAAAGCTGATGGACTAGTCTAAATATAAATACTTTATAGTTACTAATAATAATCATCATGGTTTTTGTTAAGCGCTTACTATGTGCAAGGCACTGTACTAAACACTGGGGTAGATACAAGGTAATTGGGTTGGACAAAGTCCCTGTCCCACTTGTGGCTCACTGTCTTAATCCCCACTTTATTCATTCATTCATTCAATAGTATTTATTGAGCGCTTACTATGTGCAGAGCACTGTACTAAGTGCTTGTAATGTACAATTCAGCAACAGATAGAGACAATCCCTGTCCATTGACGGGGCTTACAGTCTAATTGGGGGTAGAGTCTACAGATGAGGTAACTGAGAAACAGTGAAGTGAAGTGATTTACACAAGGTCACACAGCAGATGTGGCAGAGTCAAGATTAAAACCCATGACCTTCTGAATCCCAGGCCCTTAATCTATCCACTAAGTCATGGTGAGTTCTTTTTGGCTTTCCTCTCCTAGACTGTAAACTCATTGAGGGCAGGGAAGTGCCTACCAACTCTGTTATAGTGTTATATTGTTCTCTCCCAAGCACTTAGGGAATGTCTCTATCTGTGGCCGAATTGTACATTCCAAGCACTTAGTACAGTGCTGTGCACATAGTAAGTGCTCAATAGACACGATTGAATCAATGAATGTTCCGCACACATATAATAATATAATATCATAATCCACAGGAAAGGATTATCATCAATGGAAGGAGGTGATCATTGCTTTAAATTATAGATGGGGAGAGCAAGAGTATCTATTTCAAAGTCTTTCTCTCCCATTTGATTTTAAGCTCCTTGACGACAGGGATGGTGTCTACACTGTACTCTACCAAGTGCTAAGTTCAGTGTGCACTATGATCGATTGATTAATTGATATGCCATGAAATCCTATTTATTATTATTATTATATTTATAAAGTGCTTGTGCTGTTCTAAGCCACTGTGGTAGAGACAAGGCAATCAGGTCAGACATAGTCCCTGTCCCACATGCATCTCATATTCTAAGTAGGGGGGAGTGAAGACATTGAATCTCCATTTTACAGATGAGGAAACTGAGTCACATAGAAGTTAAATGATTTGCCTAAGGTCACACAGCAGACAAGTGGCAGATCTGGAATTGCAACCATGTCCTCTGACTCCCACGCCCATGTACTTTGTGGGGGGGAGGTGAGGGAGGGGGTAATTTGTTAAGCGCTTACTACGTGTCAGGCACTGTACTAAGCGCTGGGTACATACAAGCTAATCAGGTTGGACACAGTCCATGTCCCATAAAGGACTCACAGTCTCAATCCTTTCATTCATTCATTCAATAGTATTTATTGAGCGCTTACTATGTGCAGAGCACTGTACTAAGCACTTGGGATGAACAAGTCGGCAACAGATAGAGACAGTCCCTGCCGTTTGACGGGCTTACAGTCTAATCAACGGGCTTACAGTCTAATCGTCACTGAATCCCCATCTCCAGTGGGCCACACTGATTCCTATTTAGACTGCATAGTTTGTGATTCTATGAGGTCTTTATTTGACAGCTTTTCCCCTGCCTCGCCTATCTCTAGCAGAATTTTTCTACTTCGAACACCATCACTTGAAACACTAATCTGAATAAACTCTTTACCTGCTGCATGTATAGACAACTGAAGGACAGGTTTTGGTATTTCCATTCTGTAATTCAAACACCATGAACATCAAACAGGCTGTGGATACAATCAGAATGCAATGCCTAGATAAGCTTGTTCATTTCTTTCAACCAAAAGATTAATGCAGTGATGTATCCTTGATTTGATAATCTTTCATGATGAATGCATTTTTAAGCGTGAACTCTTCATGGCTTCAGGATTTTGTTTGCAAACAAAATTAAATGGGACATTTCATTTTAAGTTTTCATGACCAGTTCTTCTCTACTCACTAGGTCTGAAGTGTGATAATAATCCTCACTGCAAACAGGACTGTAATGCATTAAAAATGGTGAAAAGCAGACGACTGCTGGTTGGTATGCTTCACATTAGCATTCATTTCATGATTTTTATCCCCCTCCCCCCACTAGTATTGCCTCCACCCCACTCACCATGGCAACTAAACAACTGAAGCCTCGGGATGGAAAAATACTTGGAAATATCCCCTGATGCTAAAATTGGTTTTGTTTTCACTGCAACACACTGAGCAATTGAAGGAGGACGAACAGCACCCTCATTTCTGTTGGAATCACCCAGCAGGGGACTTGAGATGGCATGGGGAAGAACAGAGAACAGAGAGGAAAGTGGAAAAAAAAATCAGTTTTGTGATCTTTTATCCACATAGTCCACATGATGGAGATGGAAGGGTTAAGCCCATACGAGTGCCCACATTTTGTCAGGATGGTCCAGCCAACACAGGAATGAATCTATCAGGAAAGCCTCCGAATTAACCAACTGTTGCCTAAATCAATCAAAAATACAATGATAGGAGCAAATTGTCCATGACTACAGGATGAGAGAGAGTTCATGACAAGACTTAAGGAAGGGATAAGTATTATGAAATGTGTCCTGAGCTAAATATTATGGATGTCATACTTATAATGACATTCACCAGGCACTGACCAAGGGCAAAACACTATGTCATAAGGGCCTGGGAAGTATAACAGAAACAAAAGACATGTACCCTGCTGCAGAGAAGCTTAGAAGACTCTGACTTACTTGTTCAGGGCATGTGTGTTAACCTGGTACATAAGTGTTGCAGGGGTAGAGCTCAAACTTTTGTCACTTGACTTCCCTCTCAAAGACTGTAAGCTGTTTATGGGCAGGTAACATGTCTACCAATTCATATTGTATATTCTCCATCTGATTAGCACAGTGCACTGAAAACAGTAAGTCCTCAAAAAATGTCAGTGATTGATGTGGGGTAGGGTGTGCTGCTCCTGAACTGAAGTGTTCCAAAGAGAGATAATGCTAAATTCCGCTAGTGCAGAGAAAGGCCAGAAGTACAGACTACTGCTTCTCCCTGAACTTGTGCCTGCACTGAGGACTACCAGGTCCACATCATATCACCATTCATTGGCCAGACCATAAGTGGAGATGGATAAACGTGAAGTCTAGAGAGTTCGCTGGTAACTTGAGTGTGCAAACTTCCTTCCCTAGCCCCTAGACAGTTCCTGTTTGAGCAGTATGCTGAAAGTTGCTTTATGACAAATCTGCTGAGAGCCAACTGTTTGCCTAGCTTTCTTTACACTCCTGGCAAATACCCCCAAATGGAAGACATGCAGATCAAAGTATTCCCTTCTCATCACAGTTAGCCCTATGCAAATACCAAAGTGAGAAATGTCCCAATACAAAGTGTAGAGGAAAAGTAAATATGCAACCAAGTTCCCTTGCTGTAACTTAGTAGTTTAGTAATGATAGTGTTTCTATTTGCAGAGGAATTGCCAGATACTGGTCTTCATATTTACTGACTACTATTGAAAGATAAGTGGTTAGCTGGGGGAAGGGAGGGTCAATACCTCAGGAGATCACTGATCTAAAATAAACACAAATATTTGTGAGGCTCTGTGGGAGCACCAGTAACCTTTAATCATTGACATCGACATCTCCAAATTCTGGAGGCTAGATTTACTAGAAGCAAATTGAAGAAGAAATGAGAAGGGAAGTTAAAAATCCATATATATTAGTTTATATTATTCTATGCAGTATCCACATACATTAAACAGCAATGGATATGTAAAACAACAGTGGCTGATTTCATTCTCTTACAGAGTTTTAATATGCCCACAGCTATGTTGATTTGGTCTTTCTAACATTTCTATACTACTAATAATAACTATAGTATTTGTTAAGCACTTACTATGTGTCAAGCACTCTACTAAACATTGGGGTAAATAAAAGATAAATAGATTGGACACAGTCCTTGCCCATATAGGGATCAGGGTCCAAGTAGAAAGGAGTAGGATTTAACCCGCATTTTACAGATGAGGAAACTAAGGCATAAAACAGTTAAGTAACCTGTGCCAGGAGATGAAAGACAAAGCTGGGAATGCCTAAACCCTTGCTCTTTGCATTAGAAAAATCTCTTACATGTGAAAATTATTGTGGACTAAAGTAGAGAGCAGGTTTTGTTCAAAATTATGCCTTTTAGAGGAACCCTTTTGGAAAAAGGATTGATTTAATTCATAGAAAAAAGTTAGGTCAAAACTCCCATTCAAATGACAGTATCTTGGGAAAATTAGCTATACATGCAGGGATTTTGCATTTTCATCATCTCTTCTCTCCTAATAAAATCTCACACCTAGTCACAGGCTTTTGTTAATCCATGGTTCTTCAAGATCATAAACCCCATGGTTACTGGAGTACTGACTATGTCCTGAACAGGACAGGCTGAAGTAAAAGGGTCATAATACCACCAGCCTGGAGTTTACAACTCCAGGTAAGCATGCCTCAATCTCTTTTTCTCAAGTTCCACACCCTCCTATTTCTCTTTAAATTACCTTACTTCTTCCCCTCCCACTTGTACTGTGGTTTTGAACATTTTTATTATTTCCCCATGGCTCCTTTTTTGTTTTTTTCTAATGGTATTTGTTAAGTGCTTACTATATTCCAGGCACTCTACTAAGCTCTGGGGTAGATAAAAGGTAATCAAGTTGGACACAGTCCATGTCGCCCATGGGACTCACAGTCTTAATCCCCAATTTACAGATGAGGTAACTGAGGTACAGAGAAATGAAGTGACGCGCCCAAGATCAGCCACACAGCAGATAGGTGGTGGAGCTGGGATTTCAACCCAGGTCCTCTGACTCCTAAATCTGCACTCTATTCACTAGGCCACATTACTCCTATATATCTTCCTTCACCTCTGAATCCCCAATTCATTTTCCATCCCCATGTCTTCTCCACAGCACCATTTCTTCTTTACCTGTTTGATGACCATGGCCCACCCCTTCTCTAATGAGAGCCAATGGAAGGCTAGATCTGGGCAGGTTGGGATTGAGTTTGGCGGGAGGAGGGAAGCCATGGTCCCTTACCAAAAAGACTTTTCCCCTTTCCTCACAAAACTCTAATTGTTTGAGGAGAAAAGATCAGAGTAATTCTTGTGACCCATGGTCTATTTCATAAAAGCAGAAGCCAACTTGTTAAATGAGCTCATCAGTTTTATTCCAAATGGGGGCCATGTTGGTACAAAGCAAGGGGTCAATTTAGTCTTGGGCAATCAGTGACTTGCCAGAGCAGAACCAGAGGAAAGAATGGATGGATCAGGACATTAGCGCTTACAACAGTGCTTGACATATAGGAAGCACTATTATGGCAAGTAAATACCATAAAATACTCTGTCATAGTCAAAAAAATTAAAGGCACATCCTGCTGATTATTATCATTATTAATATTATTAAGGGCTTATTAAATGCCAAGCACTGTTCTAAGCACTTTGGTAGATAGAACTTCATCAGGTCACTGGGGCCCATGGTCTAAGTAGGAGGTAGAACAGGCAGTGAATTCCCATTTTACATATGAGGAAACAGGCACAGAGAAGTCAAATGACTTGCCTAATGTCACACAGCAGACAAATGGCAAAGCTGGATTAGAACCCAGGTCCTCTGAATTTCAGGCCCATGCTCTACTAGACCACACTGTTCCTCTACAAAAATTACAAATTTCCAGGGCACTTTTGACCTTTTGCCTATAAAACAGCAACACCTTTTGTGTCTAGCAACTCTGTTATATTGTTCTCTCCCAAGCACTTACTACAAAGCTCTGCACACAGTAAGAACTCAAAAAATAAGGTTGATTGACCTTTTACATTCTGAACTTTGCATGATCCTATTTAGGAAGACACTGCTCATTTTGTAAGGGGAAGGGGACTAGAAAAGACGGAAAAAATAGTCATGTGGAAATCATCATGGAATCTCATTGCTCTTGCTAACAAGATCCTCGTCAAACTCCTCCTGACCTAGTTACTGAAGATAATTGCTAACCTTGAAGTGGAGCTTTAACATGCCTGGACTGTACCCATCACTGAAGCTCTGAGGTCTTCTCCCAGAAATAGCATACTGCAGCTTTTCTTTTTAGCAGAATTGTTGTTTTCTGAATTCTCCTCTACCTGTTAGCTTCTGAGGCCACTGTGAACCATGGACCATGTCTGAGCCAATGTCCTTAACTCTTTTCCTGTATTTATTGAAGTGCCTGGCACTCGGTAAGTACTTAATAAGTACCTGAATAACTACTGTTACTCTTATGAAGCATATCTATCATCTATCATTTCCACATGAAATTATAGTATGAATCAGTGACAAATGGTCAAATATTCTTTAATTTTTCAAAGCCCTGATCTGGGCACTGATCTCAGGCATTCATATGACTATTCCAGTAAGTTCCAAATGCTACTACGTACGTATCCAAATATTTATGTTCCCTTAAGGATGCAACTGAGGTTTTGAGGGATTTTAAGGCAAAATATCAAACAGTGATGTCCTTTCTCACTAGAGGTCTAATATTTACCAGCAAGCAAAATGAAAGCCATATGGACAAAGCCACAAGAGATTATTAATCAGTTCCCGCTAAATTTCTGGACAACAATTAACAGAATCACAGCATGATATTCCCACTATTGACCCCTAAAGGGTGGCTAATCAACAGCATATGTGTTATTTAAACCAGCATGCCCCTTTAATTAACAACTCTGAGGTGTGCACTTTGCTTTGAATTTGGTTAGAGCTGTTCTAGAAATAAACTGTTCCAGAACGGACTGAGTTTCTGGCTGTAGTGCCCCTTTCCTACTGATACAAGAGAGAGAAAGAGTGAGAGAAAAAAATTATTCCTTCAATATATGGGTCCTGAGAAGTTCTAAGCAGGTGCTAGACTGTGAGAGGAGCAGGTCTCAACTCTAATAATAATAATAATGGTATTTATTAAGCTCTTACTATGTGCCAGGCACTCTAATAATAATAATGATGATGGTATTTGTTAAGGTCTTGCTATGTGCCAAGCACTGTTCTAAGCACTGGGAGAGATACAAGGCTTTCAGGTTGTCCCAGGTGGGGCTCACAGTTTAATCTCCATTTTACAGATGAGGTAAATGAGGCACAGAGAAGTTGAGTGACTTGCCCAAAGTTACACAGCTGATAAGTGATGGAGCCAGGATGAGTACCCACGACTCCCAAGCCCGTGCTATTTCCACTAAACCATGATGCTTCTGTACTAATCACTGGGATGGATATAAGCAAATCGGGTTGGATACAAGCAAATCGGGTTGGATACAGTCCCTGTCCCACATGGGGCTCACAGTCTCAAACCCCATTTTCCAGAGGAGATAACTGAGGCCCAGAGAAGTGAGGTGACCTGCCCAAACTCCCACAGCAGACAAGTGGTGTAGCCAGAATTAGAACCCATGACTCTCTGGCTCCTAGGCCTGAGTTTGCATTTCCTACTGCTTTCAGGACATATCTACATGTATGACCCACCAACACATCAAACTATGTCCAGAACAGGACTCACTTTCCCTCCAAAACCCTATCCACCCCCTGTTTTTCCTTCACTATAGACAATACCACCACCTTCCCTCTCTCCCAAGCCCATAATCTTGGAAGTTGTCTTTGACTCATCTCTCATTCAACCCACATATCCAATCTGTCACCACATCCTGTTGGTTCTACCCTTATAACATCACTAAAATCTGCCCTTTCCTCTCCATCAAAGCTGCTACTATACCGAACGAATGATTGAAGCACTTATCCTATCCCGCCTTGACTACTGCATCTGCCTCCTCACTGATCCCTCTGCCTTCTATTTCTTCCCATTCCACCCCATATTTCACTCTGCTGCATGAATCATTTAAAAAAAAAATTAGTCCACACCTCCCCACTCAGCAAGAACCTCCGGTGATTGTGCATCCACCTCCACGTCAAACAAAAACTCGCTTACCACCTGCTTTAAAGCACTCGATCAGTTTACCATCTATTAACTTACCTCACTGATCTTCTACTACAGTCCAGACTCATTTTGCTCCTCCTTGGTCAGCTTGCTCATCATACCCCATTCTCTATTTTGCCACCGATGGCTTTCCCACGTCCTGCCTCTCGCCTGGATCTCCGTCCCTCTGCATAAAGGACCAGACCGCCACTCTTCCCTCCTTCAATTTCCTCCAAAAGGCCTTCCTTGATTAAGCCCTCTTTTCTCCAGCTACTTCTGAGCCGACCTTTGGGCATTTGATATTCACTCTACCCTCAGCCCTACTGCACTTACTTACATAACTATACATTTTATATTATGAATTCTTTATTTATATTCAAGTGTATCTCCTCCTCTAGCTCACTGTGGCCAGGGAATGTGTCTTACACACTCTACTGTATTCTACCAAGAGCTTAGTACAGTCCTCTACACACAGTAAGGGCTCAGTAAATACCATGATGATGATGAATAACAATTTTGGAATTTAAGTGCTTACTATGTACTAAGCATCACATTAAATACTGGGGTAGATGTAAAATAAGCAAATTGGCTACAGTCCTCATCCTACATGGAATTAACAGTCTAATTAGGTGGGAGAAAAGGTTTCTAATTTTCATTTAACAAATGAGAGAACTGAGACACAGAAAAATGACTTGCCCACAGTCAGAATTCAACCTTGGACTACCAAAAGGTTTAGGGGAGGGCATGGACTTGTTTATCTTTGGTGACAAAATTTATGAACCCCACAGCCTCAAGCCATAACACTAGGAGATCCCATTTCAGTCAAAAATGACATTCAAAATGATTTCCTAAAGTGGTTCTGATAAAGCTTAAAGATACTAAATAAGTATAAATTATTATTATTTCTAAGCTTGTTAACCTGGGTGAAGCTGTTAGACTTCTGCAAGATCTACTGTAAATCAAAGAGGAAAAATCTTTTGGGAATGCCTCCCTTAGAGTAACTAGAATGAGAAACATGCACAATTTTTGTTTTAGGTTTCAGCTCATTGAAAAGGAATTTCAAGCTGTGGAATTTCTAAAAGATTGACTAAGTTTTAAAATGCAAAAGTAGAAAAAACAACTACAGTGATTTAGTGGGTGTGTGAATTTTTCTAAAATGACTCTGTAGAAAGCTTTTCTGGAAAGAACACCATCTTGTTTAATTGGTCCATGTTTTTATTGCAACAGGGAAATATAGGTTTAGCCCATCTGAAACATTTAAGACATGTGATTTTGGTGAGTTAGTTCAATAAAGATATTGCTGTCTTTTTACAAGTCAATAAAAACATGATATATACTTTTTCCAAGAACATAACTTAGCAATACTCCATGAAACCCTGACATCCAAAGAGCAAAACAAATTTGAAGATGGAAATAAGAGGATTCCTTTTGCCTTAAATTTTAAAAACAGAGAAGCAGCATGGCCTGGCGGGTAAAGTACAGGCCTTTAAGTCAGAGGACTTGGGTTCTAGTCCCGGCTCTGCCACTTGTCTTCTGTGTGACCTTGGACAAGTCAACTTCTCTGGGCCTCAGTTACCTCATCTGTAAAATGAGGATTAAGGATGTGACCTATGTAGGACAGGAAGTGTGCCTATCCTGATTAAATTGGAACTATCCCAGAACATTCCTAGATTGGGCAGTGCCTAGTGAGTGAAAGGCAATCCGCTACAAGTCAAAACTACCCATTCACTCATTCAATGGTATTTATTGAGCGCTCACTATGTGTAGAGCACTGTACTAAGCACTTGGAATGTACAATTCAGCAACAGATAGAGACAATCCCTGCCCAATAATGGGCAAACAAAACAAAAACAAGACAACATCATCAAGATAAATAGAATCAATACACCTCATTAACAAAATAAATAGGGTAATAAATAATATATACAAATGAGCATACAAATGAGCACAGTGCTGAGGGGAGGGGAAGGGGGAAGAACAGAGGGTTGGGGGAAGGGCAGGAGAGGAGGAGCAGAGGGAAAGGGGGGCTCAGTCTGGGAAGGCCCCCTGGAGGAGATGAGATCCCATGCTGGGCAGCAGCAGCATGGGAGAAAGTCCAAGGAGGAGGCTTGAGTTTACTGTGCGGAAGGCTGCAAATGTAAACCACTTCTGTATTTTTACCAAGAAAACTCTATGGATAGATACACTACCAGAATGATTGCAGGTGGAGATGTGGGGTGGGGTGTGCTGGGAGAGATGTGTCTGTAGTGTCGCTATGGGTTGGAACGTCTCGACGGCATACGACACGATTCCAGTAAGTGCTTGGCCCATAATAAGCATTTAACAAATACCAATAAAAAATTTTTAAAAACCCAACTCACTCCATACTGTGATGAGACAGGAGAGAGGAAAAAGAAGATGACGAATATAAAAGAACATAAGGATTTTAGTCCTATGATGCCTGCTTGCTATATTATTGGCTCAGATTCTTCATCCTCTTCCAGCAAGTAACTATTTCTTTATCTCCTTTCTGGAATGAGAACCTGGGGCTTCTGGCCCCTAGTCATCGTCATACTGCATCCCAGTGACTTTATCAATCAATCATATTTATTGAACACTTACAGTGTGCAGAACACTGTATTAAGTGCTTGGGAGAATAAAATATAACAATATAACAGATGCATTCCTTGTCCACAACGAGATTACAGTCTAGAGGGGGAGACTTTTTTCTAGTATATCTATGAATCATGTTAGAGTGCTCTAATGAAGCACTGTATGATGATATTGATTAGGTTGTTTTTTTCAAAAAGGAAGTGTATGACTAATGTTTTTAAAATTGTAATGTATTTTTACGTATTCGATGAAGCTTAGGGCTATGACTTAGAGCTCCTCAAGTGTTGCTTTTAAATGTACACCTATCGCATCTATTACAGCGCCAATTAGGACTATTAAAGATCATTTTGATTATCACAGGCAGGAATAACATCAATATATTTTTAAAAGTTAATTTTATAAACATTAAGAAATTTATAAGCAATCCACTACTTCTCTAAAATAAAGCAAATCTCATAATATCAATCACCAGATGTTGCCTATGAATAGTTAACCAACTGATGGGAAAACTGAAAAATAAGCCTATTTGTAACTTGATATATAACATGTTCTGAAAAAAATCAAATGAAATCTAGAAGTGGATAAAATTGAACAAAACAATTCTCTCCTGCAACTGAACAATAAAATTAATGAGAGGTTCTAATTGAGGAGGAAAACCTCCAATTCTGGGCATTAAAAATACATATGAAATAGCATTTGCTACCTTCTGGGTTACATTTTACTACTCCACCCAGAGGCTCACATGAATAAAGGAATACCAATGAATACGTATTATACTTTATTAAACTAAAATTGTATCTCAGAAAAAATATACTGCTGCATTATTGATTATTACATATTTTAGGATGCATTTTGAAGGCACAGTTATATGAAATGGAAATGACTGCTACTAAATCAGGTATACAAGGAAATTCATATTCAAGGGTGAAAATTTCATCAGGTCTAATATCTGTTGGGATTATGATTAATTAATTGCACTTACAAAAGAATGATATGCTTCCTGGAAATGCACTCCAAAAATATAGTAGGTATTTGCAAAAGGCCTTAAAACGTATGTGAAATCTGACCACAGTCACATTTGCTTTCTTAAGTGTTTATAATTCAGCATAATTTATCAGATTGGGTTTTGAAATTGGTTTAATATTTTTGTCTGGCATGGGTTTTCTCTTCCTCAAAGCCAATTGTAAACTGTTAAATTCTACAACAGAATAGCTGTTTTTACTGCTCTACTCCTTGACTGACGGAAGTACGCAGACCGAAAGTGTGTTAGGGCTGTGTGATCTCTCTCGGAACAGATGCAGCTCTCAGTAC
This sequence comes from Ornithorhynchus anatinus, assembly GCF_004115215.2. Lineage (NCBI taxonomy): Eukaryota > Metazoa > Chordata > Mammalia > Monotremata > Ornithorhynchidae > Ornithorhynchus > Ornithorhynchus anatinus. The sequence goes on from NC_041737.1 coordinate 18,690,283, forward strand.
TACATTTCAATGTGTTTTAAGTCTCTCAGTAAGGAATGTGCTTCGGTAATGTAGGGCATTAAGTGGGTTGAAGAAATTGAAGGTTATTTGAACAAAGTGAACTATTTCTGCTAGATTTAAGTAGGAAGGTATTTGATCTTTCATCTGTGTTCAACCAAGTTAAAATATACAAATAGATTTTTAAAAAATCTGAGAACACCCATTTCCTAAGGGCTTTTCTACATTACTAAATGCTTCAGCTACTCAAAGAGTATATTTTCTATGAGAAATATCTTTCTAAGCCAACTGATATTGAAAAGGCTTCTGAATAACTGGAGCACTAGATAGGGCTAACAAGTTTAGAATCATTTTTCTTCTTAATATGTTGGAAATTAAAATCTGAGATAGTGTAGCTTCCTCAAGGAAAGGGACCATGTCTTTTACTCTTAATGCATTCTCTCAGACTTAGCTATTAAGTAAGTACTGTTTTATTGCAGAATCAACTGCTAAACCTCAGTTATATTTTCAAATACTTCCAACCTGTGTGGATTTGGGCAGTATTATGGAGACAAAGTATGCAGCTATGTGACTTTTCATGATAGATAATATGAAATACCTTTTCTTGAGAACTTGGTATTGATTGTGAGTACCCTCATTCCAAGAGTCAAGATATATCAGTAGTTCTAAATCTGTTCAGACAGCAGATGGACTGGCTCTGTGTGTGTATGTGTGTGTGTGTGTGTGTGTGTGTTCTAAACATTTCTCAAGAGGTACAAAATGGAATTACTGCAGAGGATAAAGAAAGGCTAAATGACAGCTTTTCTGAAGAAAATCCCTTGATGAATAAGCTTTTTGTAAATATTTTGGTACTGTACTAGTAGTCTTATAGTTACTCAGTATTAGCTATTTCTTTTTATATCTAGAGAAATGATTGAATAGTTCTATGTCTTTTTCATCTGAAATAACTAGTATCAGAATGGAAATAAATTTAATTTTGAGGTAATGTGCTTAGAATTCCAATAAATAATTACAGCAACCAAACTAAACTTGCATTGTTTTGGGCACCAAAATAAAGTTTTAAACTATTCATTTTCTATTCACTCTGTTCTGCCAGAATGCATGTTTTCTCTACTTGTTTTGGCTAGAACATAAAGGCAGAATTAGAATGTTTTTTCTGCAGTGTGAGCTTCCACTTGTGTCCCACATTCACCATTGAGAATTAAAGTTAGCTGGTTTCTTTACTCTTCTATGGATATGGAAGGGTATCTATATCCTTCCTTTCTCCACTTTTACTAGAAAACAAGCTTAGTCATCAAACAGCAGGCTACCATCTTACATATTTCCTAACACCGTGCTATTTCTCATTTTCTCCATCTATAAAATGGGGACAAAGTATTCTACTAGTAAATTGGGAAACATTTCAAGTTATCAATCTTCAGCATGAGAACCAGGATTAGCATTTTAAGCACTCTGATATATTCATGGAAAAGATGCTGTCTGATATATACTATATCCCTCTCAGGGTGACACCTGGAGAGTTTCCAGTACTCTAGTAGTCTCAGCTATATGAGGGAGAGTAAACACAGGCATATTCATTCCACTTCTAGCTTGGGCAGTGGCTAGCAAGTAGAAGGCAATCTGCTACCAGTCAAAATTTACCTTTGCTGGGCAGCAGCAGCATGGGAGAGAGGTGAGGGCAGAGACTCAAGTTTACTGCCCGGAAGGAGGCAATGGCAAAATATTTTCATATTTTTACCAAGAAAACTCTATGGTTACACTACAAGAATGATTGCAGATGAAGGTGGGACATTCTGGGAGAGATGTGTCCATGGCGACATTATGGGTAAGAGACGACTCAAGAGCATAAGACAAGATATATACTCTAAATAATCAATCGTCCTGAAAGGTTTTTGTCTTCTAAAAAAAAAAATGCAATGTGAATGTCCATTTCTCTGCTTAGAACTTTTTTTTACTATCTTTGTTAAGTTTTAATTATGTGCCAGGCATTGTACTAAGCACTGGGGCAGACACAAACTAATCAAGTTGGATATACTCCATATCCCATTGGGGATCACAGTCTTAATCACCATTTTACAGAGAGGGACCTGAGGTACAGAGAAGTTAAGTGACTTGCCCAAGCTCATACAGCAGACAAGTGACAGAACCTGTATTAAAATCCAGGTCTAACTCCCAGGACTGTAGTCTCTCCATTAGTCCATGCTACTTCTTCAACATTTATGGCAAAAATCTTCAATTAGCATTGGCATATAAATTAATTTAGGTTTTTTATTGTACATAATTTTCTTGACAAATATATTATAAAAAATTATCATGGTATACATAGTTTCAGCTAATTGTATCCTGAACATCTTTCTATTCATGTGTTTGTAATCTATAGTTTCATCATTCCCAAGAAAGCATAAGAAATACTTCTTAAATGACCAAGTGACTATATTAATCATTATTTCTTGACACTAATATAATTATAATACACTGTGTTTGAATGTGCAGCGTGGCGCAGTGGAAAGAGCACGGGCTTTGGAGTCAGGGCTCATGAGTTCAAATCCCAGCTCTGCCACTTGTCAGCTGTGTGACTCTGGGCAAGTCACTTAACTTCTCTGTGCCTCAGTTCCCTCATCTGTAAAATGGGGATTAAGACTGTGAGCCCCACGTGGGACAACCTGATTCCCCTGTGTTTACCCCAGCGCTTAGAACAGTGCTCTGCACATAGTAAGCGCTTAACAAATACCAACATTATTATTAATGGATGTGTGTAGGGACTGAGAGAAAGATAATATGTCTATCATAGAGATAAGCAAAACAGCATGGTGTAATGGATAGAGCACAGACCTGGAAGTCAGAAGGTCATGGGTTCAAATCTCTGATCTTCCACTTGTCTGTTGTGTTGTCTGTTGTGTGACCTTGAGCAAGTCACTTTACTTCTCTGTGTCTCAGTTACCTCATTTGTAAAACGGGGATTGAGACTGTGAGCACCATTTGGGATAAGCATAGTAAGTGCTTAAAAACCATTATTATCATTACTATTATCTTTTCAGTCAATCACCCTCCCAAGCATCAGTAGAAAGTGAAGGACAGCTATACTAATCATGATAGTAGTTATGGTATTTGTTCAGCCCTTACTAAGTGTTAAGCACTGTTTCTAAGTACAGGGAAATATACAGGATAATCAGGTCAGACAAAGTCCCTGACCCACACAGGGCTCCCAATCTTAAGTAGAAGCAAAAACTGTATTGACTCTCCATTTTACTTTTGAAGAAACTGACACAGAGAAGTTAAGTGATTTGGCTAAGGTCACCCAACAGGCACATTGCTGATCAGGGATTAGAACCCAGGTCCTTTGCCTCTTGGGCCTGTATCTTTCCACTAGGCCAAGTTGTTTCTTCTAAGCTATGAGCACTGAATCTACATATCAATCATATTTGAGAGCTTACTGTGTACTGAGTACTGTACTGAGTGCTTGGAAGAGTACGATATAACACAGTTGTTAGATGTGGTCCCTGCTCACAATGAGTGTACAGTCTAGAAGGGGAGACAGACATTAATATGAATAAATAACGGTTACATACATAAGTGCTATAAAGCTGAGGGAGGGGTTGATAAAGTGGTGACACTTAATGGGGAAGAAGAGGAAATGAGGGCTTAGTCAAGAAGGACTCTTGGAGGAGATCTGCCTTGAATAGGCTTTGAAGATGGAGAGAATGATGACCTGTCGGATCTGAAGAGGGAGGGCGTTTCTGGTCAAAGGCAGGATATAGGCGAATGCTCGGCGTTGAGGTATATGACATCGAAGCCACAGTGAGCAGACTGGCACTAAGAGGAGCAAAGTGTACATGGTGGGCTGTAGTAGGAAAGCAGCGAGGTAAGTACAAAGGTGCCAGGTGATTGAGCTAAGTTGTAAACTGCTTAAGCCCAGGGCCCTTATCTTTTACCTCCATTATACTGTGATGTACTCACCCAAGTGTCTCCTATGGTGCACTGTACATGGACTGCAGAATGAATGGGAGAATGTCTGAAGGATCATTATTTGTCGGGATATAGAGTGGGCAGTGGTCTAGAACTGTAGTATTCTGTAGCTTATGATCAAATATTTTAGAGGAAGCAGCATGCAGAAGCAGTGTGGCCTAGTGGAAAAAACATGGGCCTGGAAGTCAGTGGACTTGGATTCTAATTCCAAGGGTTGCTGGATGACTTTGGACAAGTTACTTAAGTTCTCCATGCCTCAGGTCCCTGATGGTAAAATGGGAATTCTATTCTCCTTCCTATTTAGAGTGTGAGCTCCATATGGGACTGTACTGGGTCTAACCTGATTAAGTCGTACTTAATCCAGCACTTAGAACAGTGCTTGACACATATTGAACATGTAACAAGTACCATAAAAAATTTTTGATGGAAAAATCATAATTCTACAACAAAAACTGTGATTCAATCCATTCCCAAATGACACTTGCAGACTAAATCACTAAGCAGATACTAACACTCAGTGTTTAACAACATTCATGGTTCTTAAAAGACGGTGTGTAAAATATTGAGTCAAACCTGAAATGAGAATCAGGAGTTCTGACACGTAGTGCTTGCCAAACATCAAAATATGTGATTCAGCTCATTTCTAAAGGTTTTCATTTAACTTTGCTCAATTCTCCTTTGAGAAAAATCAGGTTTCTCTTAACTCCTTGTCCCTTAAGTATCCTCTTTCTAAAAGCTGGTGTCTGGTCAGCATCTTTTGACAAAATCATGCTAACCATTACAACTTCCAAATCATATCATCTGCAGCAAGAAGTTGAATTTATCTATTTTAAGAAGTATCATTACATTATACACCAAGGGCCTAAGTGCTAATCTTACTGATCCTTACTGCTAAAATCAAATTATGCTATTAATAGCAAAAAAGATAAATAAATAAAATAAATCCATTTGGACTAGTCTGATATGGTTATGCCCCTGTTTTCACCAATAGTTGTTGGACAGTAACCTGGCAACTAAACATACCCCAGAAAATTTATTTCATTTTGTCAATTTTTTAATTTCTGAATTGTGATTTTGTGATGACAAACCACTTCTCTGGCAACAATAATCATTCTTAATCATTGAGCAGCTTTGATAATCTTTTAAGTTTATTGAAAAGTTCACTTGTGAGACTGAATCAATCTGCAGTCATTTGAAGTTCATATTTTGGGAGCCTGTAAAGTGTTGACCAGGTATAAAGGAAATACAAATGTCAATGTAGAAGTCTGTACAACCAGAACTTTATAGTGGAAAGTGTGGTCCTCGAGATGAGCACATCCACAGAGCTCCTTATCTTCCCACCCAAATCTTGTTGTCCCACTGACTTTCCCATCACAGTAGACGGCACCACCATCTTTCCTGTCTCTCAAGCCCATACCCTTGGCACTATCCTTGACTCCTCTCTCTCATTCAATCCACATCTTCAATCCATCACTAAATCCTGTCTGTCCCACCTTCACAACATAGCTAAAATCCATCCTTTCCTCTCCATCCAAATGCTATCATATTAATATAATCACTCATCCTATCTCGCCTGGATTACTGCATCAGCCTCCTTATTGACCCTCCAGTCTCCTATCTGCCCACTCCAGTCTACACTTCGCTCTGCTGCCCAGATCTTTTTTCTGCCAAAACACTTAGGACACATCACCCCAGTCCTCAAAAACCTCCAGTGGTTGCTCATCCACCTCTGCAAACAAAAACTCCTTACCATTGGCTTTAAGGCAGTCCACCACCTAGCCCCTCCTATCTCACTTTCTTCTTCTATAACCTCGCCCACAAACTTCTCTCCTCTAGTGCTAACCTTCTCTGTGTGTGCCCATCTCACTGACGAACCCTACCCCACATCCTTCCACTGGTTTGGAATGCCCTGCCTCCTCAAATCTGACAGACAACTATTCTCCCCCTCTTCAAAACCTTATCGAAGGCTCATCTCCCACAAGAGGCCTTCCCACCTTTCCTCATCTCCCACTCCCCTGTGTATCTCCCTTTGCTCTTTTCCCCTACCAGTTCCTGCCATTATCTTTTGCCACACTTTTTGGGCCAGTGAAGAGAGTGGGTAGTGCCATCTGAGAGCAGAGGTGGTGACAATCTAATGGAAGAGCACCAATCTAAGAATCAACAGGCCTGGGTTCTAATTTCTGCTCTACTGTTGGCCTCTTGTATAATTTGAGGCAAGTCACAATCTCCCCAAACCTGTTTCATCAAATGAAAAATGGCATAATAATATCTGTCCCTTCTTACTGTACAGGAAAGTTGTGATGACAAAATGAGATGATTGACAGAAATGTACTTTGGAAAGATGAAAAGCACTATACCCTGTGACAGTCCAGCAGATAACTTCCAGAGTCTAGACACTAAATATCTAAACGGAACTGTGGCAATAGCTTGTTTATATATGAGAATCTGCGTGACCCTTAACCCTGCCCTTCAGCAATCCCCATGTCCACTGCCAGTAATCGCCTGCTCTGTGACCCTTCTCTACAAAGCTTTTTTGTTTGGTTCTCCCACCACGCTGCCTGCCACCATGGTCCATTGCTTGCAGGAGCAGTGAGTAAACAGAAACCAGCCTCTGGAATCCATCAATCAGTTGTATTTTTTTATGGTAATTATATGCTTACTATGTAACACATTGTACTAAGTGCTGGGATAGATGTAAGCTAACTGGGTTAGTCACAGTCCTTGTCCCACATAGGGCTCACAGTCTTATTACCATTTTACAGATGAGGTAAGTAAGAGTCAGGGAAGTTAAGTTACTTGCTTAAGGTCACAGCAGTCAAATGGCAGTGTTAGGATTAGAAGCCAGGTCCTACTGATCGCAGACCCATGCATTATCCATTAATGCCACGCTGTCTTCATTGATCCCTTAATGTGTGCTGAACACTGTAATAATAATAATAAAGTACTTAAGCACTCAATATGGGAACCCAACTGGGACTCACTCTCATTCTCCATTTTAAAGATAAGGTCATTGAGGCCCAGAGAAGTTAAGTGACTTGCCCAAGGTCACACAGCACACAAGTGTCAGAGCCAGAATTAAAAACCAGGTCCTCTAACTCTCAGAACTGTGCTCTATTCACTAAACCATGCTATTTCTATATTAAGTACTTGAGAGAATACAATACAAAAAGATCTGTAGATACAATCCCTGCTCATGAGAGTTTACAATCTAGAGGGCTGTAGATTATTTTAAGAGTTCTGTAAAACAAAAAGAGTTCAGTGACCAAAATGGGAAGGAAATTAGAATGGGATTCACTGTTTTGTCAAACAAGAAGTTTATCACTGAGTTTAATTGTGGATACAGTAGCTAAATCATTCACATTTATATAATGATTTTTTTCCACACTACCTCTAATATTGTAAATTCCTTGAGAGCAGACTCTGAATCTAACCTGTGTTTTAGTAATATCTCCAAGCACCTTGCATAGGGTTCTCTGCTTGAAAGAGGAACTAAAATAAATAACTGTTGCTTATAATAATTTCATGCAGGGGTATAAAGACTATGAACAGAGTCACACATGAATTTTACCTTGTACTAGGGGATTTAAAATGATTGTTTTCTTTGTCAAAATAATTCTTAATCACATTTTTTTCTTCCAAATTAGTACTGCCTGAGTTTTGCTAATATGAAATTTTTAAAAAGAAGCCAGCAGGATTTATTATTATAATTAAGTGTCATCAAGTAGTTTCCAATTCACATCAACTCTATGGATATATTTTCTCCAGCACACCCTGTCTTCTGCCATAATCCGCAACCTTGCTTCCGTTATAGCTGTTATTGGTTTCTATTCATCTAGCCACTGGTCTGCCTTGTCCACATTTTCCTTGTATCAGCATCTTTTCCAGAGACTTAGTTCTCCTGATGCTAATCTAAATTGAGTCATTTGGTCTTCCAAAGACCACAATGGCTTAATTTGCTCCAAACCCATTTTTTTGTTTTTTGGTAGTCCATGTTATTCACAAAAGCCTTCTGCAACACCACATTGCAATTACCGTCCAACTTTCAGAACCATATACTGCCACTGGAAACACCATAGAATTGTCTCATAAAGATTTATTCCAAGATTTATGCCTAGTATATCAAACAAAATGATAATTGCTGTTGAAATCTTTTTTCCCCTGTTGCCCTAATATTATGATTTGAAGGCATAAATATATTCTTCATTTCATGCTGATTTGTGGGAAGGAAGACGGAAGGGGCTTTTGGGGCAATTTTAGTAGTTCACCTGTAATTGTCTTGCTCCTTTCCATACCTGCCCCACCTGTTGATGTCTCGTGGCATCCCATTTAAGGGGGTCATTTTATCTCAGGAAATTCCTACTACCCAGAATAGCAGAGCCAGCCAAAATGTCGTGGTTGATCTTCCCACTCACTCCCCTCTCTAAAAGTTAGAGGAGCCCATGATCTACTTTCTACCTTGAAAGCTGGAGGAGAAGGAAGAGAAGGAGGAAGAAGAGGATAGAGAGGAAGCAGAGAGAAGGAAGGTGGGCCCAGAAGGGAGCCCACTTTGGGGGGCAAAATTGTTTCAGGAGCATCCATATCGCTGAGAGTTGAACAGCTGTGGATGACATTTTGATTATCTACCTAAATGTATGCAATATATATTATCTCCCTTTGTCTCCTCCAATCCTCCAATCCAATCCTTCCCATCTGCAATGTAAAAATCAGACTAGAAGTCAGTAAACTTGGATTCTAATCCCAGATTGTCACTTGTCTTCTATGTGACGGGGGCAATTCACTTAACTTCTCTGGGCCTCAGTTATATCATCTACAAAATGGGGATAAATACCTGTTCTCCTTTCAATTAAAATGTGAGCCCCTTGTTGGACAATGTTTTTTTTTTTTCCTGATCTGAATGCATTACCCCTAGTTCAGTCCTTTGCACCTATTAAGCACTTCACATATAAGTATTATTATTATTATTATCATTGCTACAGGGAATACTTTTCCCACATGACTGTGGTTATAAAGACTTTGGGACTTCTTAGGATATGGAAGGAGGAATAAGCAGGACCGGATTGGGAGTGGCAGATAGAGTCCAAGAGTTATTATGTCAGGAAGACCTGATTTGGGACTTTTGTTCTGTCCCATTCAGTTCATCAGGTCATTTGCAATTCATGTCAACTCCATGGATATATCCTCGCCAGCACACTTTTTTTCTCCGCTGGAGAAAATATATCCATGGAGTTGATAGGTCTTCAGCCATTATCCGCAAACTTGCTTCTGTTATCATGTTATTGGTTTCTATCCATCTAGCTGCTGGTCTGCCTCTTCCACGTTTTCCTTGGGCTTTTCCTTGCATCAACATCAGACTGGGATGAGTAAACACACACACACTATAGGGATCAAAAATGTTTCTCAGTTACTCTATCAGGAGATAATTAGCATAAATAGAACTTAAAATGCAGTTATTAAAGTTCACATTTACTGGCTAGAAATTATAGTTGAGATCCTTTGTAATGATAGCCAATTACTGATACATTAATGGAGAAAACAATGACAACCTAAGTACTACCATCTCTACACAAAACTTGGAGAGTTTGCAAATGAGAACACAGTTGGAATGAGACAGACTTAGAATTTCATTTTTTCCTTTTTTTTTTTTTGAAAAAAAGACAAACCATCCTGACTTTCACCCAGTGTGAACTAAGCCATGCAGTCCCCAAAATCATGCCCCCATAAGACTTTAGTTTTACCAACCATAAAGACTAATTTTTACACCAATGCCAGATAGTTTCAGGGAACTTATCCTTCTGTGTAAGCAGAACACACTGTCTTGATCATTCCAGAAATACAAGATTGGATGCATGGCACCAATGATATGCTAAATGAACCTATAGAAGAGCTGTTGAGTTATCCATGGATCTGTTGTCCTTATCCCAGGAAAGAAAATTTAAACTGAGTAATTTTTTAAATAAATACATGATTTTTAATGGAGGCAACAGATTCTAGGAAGGCAGTTCACTGACTTCTCCCTCTGAATGGTATACCTACTATCTCTCCAAAAAAGTGTAAGTTGTTTGTTTTTTTTTGAGGGGGGAGAAAAGTCTGGAGAATACATGAGTCATTATTTATTTCAACTGGGATAAATGAAATGGTGAAACCTATGAAGGGCTCCCTCAAAAGCCATGTCCTCATACAGTTTTTCACCTGTACCCAAGAAATTTATTAAAGGATAGGTCTCGAACCCAAATCATAACTTGGGGAAGTCACAGGGTATTTCCTCAGAAAACTTATTTCCTCCTATGGCTTTTACTACCATCTCTACACAAATGATTCCCAATCTACATCTCCAGCTCTGACCTCTCTGCATTTTCAGATTTCACCATCCTTTCAGGACATCTCTAGACACTTCAAATGTAAAATGTCCAAAACAGAACTTCTCATCTTCCCACCCAAATCTTGTCCTCCCATCACTGTAGACAACACCCTTATCCTCCCTATTTCACAAGCCGGTAAACTTCACATTCATTAGCCTTATTCATCTCTCTCATTCTACCCACATATTCAATTGATTTCCAAATCCTATGGGTTCTACCTTCACAACATCATTAAAATGAGCCCTTTCCTCTCCATCCATACTGCTATTATTCTCACCCAAGCAGTTAACCTATCCCATCTCGACTAGCACATCAACCTCCTCGCTCACCTCCCTGTTATCTGTCTCTCCCAATTCCAGTCCATACTTCATTCAGCTGCCTGGATCATTTTTCTAAAAGAAGTTAAGCCTATATCTCCCCTGACTACAAGAATCTCCCGTGCTGTCCATCCACCTCTGCATCAAACTTCTCTTTATCATGGGTTTTAAAACACTCAGTCACCTCACCCATTATCTTACCTTGATGATTTCCTACTACAGCTCAGTCTGCACATTTATCTCTTCTAATGCCAACCTAGTCACTGGACCTCTATTTCATCTATCTCATTGTTGACCCTTTTTTACAGATCTCCCTCTGTCCTAAAATTCTCTTCCCCTTCATATCTTACAGACACTCTCCCCACCTTCAAAGCTTTATTAAAAATTCACATCTCTTCCAAGAGACTTTCCCCAATCAAGCCCTCATTTTCCCCTACTTCCTGTCCTTTCTGTGTTCCTATGGAGTTGGATCTGTCCCTTTTAAGTGTTCAATAGTCATCCCAGAATACTTATATACATAGCCATAATTTAATGTCTGTCTCTCCCACTAGAGTGAACTCTTGGAGAGCAAGAAACATGTTAACCAACTCTGTTATACGGTATTCGCCTAAACACTTAGTACAGTACAGAACACTTAACCCTCAGTAAATGATGGATTGATTATCCTTGTTTCTTTCACTAGTGTATTCCACAAAATAAGCACTCAGTAAGAGTAATATGTAATTAAATAATTCCCCATATAAGTTCTACCCACCCAGGTACCACCAACATGCTCAAAAAGGATGCTTATTATCCCTTCAATAAGAGTACATTTAGCAACACTGGCCATAGATTAAAGAACAGCCCTAAAGAACACACCAGCTTTTTATTAATGACCTTCCAGCTGGCTATGCATGCTTTAATGGTGTTCTATGTAGACTAAGGAACATCAACCCGAGCAAGAGAGGAAAGGTATTGCATATTGTTGACCAGGACAGAGTGGGAGCTGAAGACAACTGGTCTTGTATTCTTCACAGACCACATTAATTTATCAGCAAGAAATCCCAGTCTCTCCACCCACACTGTCACTGTGGCTCATGTGCTTACCTTTTTCAGATAGTTATCCTAATATTGTTTCCATACCTCCTTCCCTCTGCCAGTCTTGATAAGGCATTTTAAAACCAGACCCAGTTATGCAGGGAGAGTGGCATACACCCATTCTAAACAGGATGAGAGAATAGAAGTCTGTCCCCATCTGGCATCCTCTGCCCCAACCCAGCTAGTGTCTGACCCTAGCTTGTCTCAATGTTTCAAGCTGTCCCTCTGACAAATTGTTGTAAACAGAATCGTCATAGAGCACTGAGTTCCTCACTGACCACATTCCCTGCCCCCTCATTTTTGGTTCAACTGGAGATTTGGCTTTGGGCCTAGGAACATGAAACCTCCTACCAGGCCGGGGAAAGAAGATGCCTGCTGTCTACCTTCTAATTCCCTTCAGCAGCAGGGAAGTCCCTCCAAGACTTCCAGTATGAATTTCTATGGCTGACTGGAAAAGTAAATCAATCCTCTTCACCCACTCCAGTTAGCCCCTATATTTGGCCAGGTGGACCCCAAGCATGCCTAATTGCTCACCTGAGCCCTATCAACCTGCTAATTTTATTCAGCACTATCCTGTAAGGGAGAAAGGTGAAATGTCCTCACCTTGGGAAATGAAGTGCTCACCACTTGGAGTGAATCAGCTTCTCTCAATTAATCATTGACCTTTATTGAGTGTCTACTGTGTACTAGGTACTGTATAAGTGTTCCCTGACCTTAAAATCTAATGCAATCTCACGAAGCTGAGCAGTCTACAAAGAACTACAAAATTACCACCAAGAGGTGAGCTCCTATTGCCAGCCTAGGATTGGGCCAGTCCATAAATTCCACTACGTGCCCTTCAAATTGGTCAGTTTCTCCATAAACATTCAGATCTCATTCTTTCCCTTAAAGAAGACAATCTCTTTGGCCCCAGCCTTGCTCTTTGGCATTCCACATTGCTTGGGCTCCTCAGATACAAAGCATGTCTGAGCCAGAATCTGAATTAATTCAGTAGTATGTTTAGCATTTTGAGTTTCCAAACATCCCATGGATTCAACTGATGACAGGGTCAGTAGATAAATGGAAGCAGTCTTTATAATTGTTAGGGTCCATTATCTAAAGGAGAATTATCAGTCTTTGGCTCATTCATTAGCTTTTCTGATTCTGAACTTCACAGCAATGACAATTTGTTATTTGTTTGGTGCTTACTATGTGTTTACTATGCAAATTCAACACAATCAAATCAAGCAGACCATGTCTCATGGGGTCTTACAATTTAATAGTCAGGAGAATAAGTATTTAATTCTGTTTTTACAGGGGAGATAACTGAGGCAGAGAGAAGTCTGGTGATATGCCAGGCAAGTGGCTGGCAAGTGGCAGAGTTGGGATTAGAACCCAAAGCATCTGACTCCCCATCCTATGTTCTTTCTAAAATGCCACACTGCTTCTCATTGCAATAATATATTCTTGCAGTTTTGAGGCTCAAGTTAATTTTGGAATGTAACAAAACAGTTGGGCATTCCATAACTTTAGGAATTAAAAAGACTTCCATATTTTTCACCTTTAAGGTGTGTTTTATCATTAAATAGTACTTAATTTCTTAAAAATAAGTCTTCCAGTGTAATTCTGATCTGTGATATGGTAAGTAGCGCCTGATAATGTCTGAAGTGCTGTGTGCTCATATCTTAGATCAAAGGAAAGTAAGGTTCTGCAAAGTATGATTATCTTATTAGAGTTTCTTAGAATTCTTCTTTACAGAGTGTTTCCTTCTGCAGTGCAGGCTAGTTTTATCCACTCCAGAGTAACACTGTTGAACAAATCTGAGAAAGGAAATGGAACATTGAATATCTATGAGTAATAGAGTCCATTGTGGAAAGATTACAAAGAAATGACCCAGCTGTTGGCTTTTTCACTAGCAAAAGTCCTGAAAGGTCAATCTATTCAAACAATGTCAATAATAAGGTTTTGTTATCTAAAGAAAGATTTCTAAATGCCATTTAAAATGGTGTGCTCGCAGTAAGAGAATAGGCCCCATTAGATAGTACGATAGTGTCTCCTCTGTCCCTTCAGTTATTTCCTTTCTGGAGAAAAATTAAAACTGAAATAGATACTAGGGCAACTGACAATAGAAATGTCTTTGATTACATTTTCAATCCAAAAGAAAGAGAGGATAAAAAAAATGAAAATAGAGGCAATGCCATATTCTCAGAAACAAAATATACTTCTAACAGCAGATGGATGGGCATGCTTTCCCTGGTTGTAACAAGAAGTAAGAGGAGATGGAGAGACAGAGACAGGAATAGAGGTAGGCGGTGGAAGATGGGGCCAGAGGCAAAGAGCATACATGGAGCCAGAAACCAAGAGAGACACAGAGGCAGGTACGGAGACTTCAGGCTGAGACAGAGATGGAGGTTGAGATATTCAGGAAGTGGGGGCTGTCACCAGTCATTAAGACCCAGGTTCCGGGATTCGACTTTCACCCTTGGCATGAGCTGGGGTAAAACAGACCATCAACGGTTAGCCGATTAGAATGCAAGTTTCTTCATTTGGCTGCCTGCCTTCACAATATCAAAGAAAGCAGGAACATACACAAAAGGATGGGATTGCTAATACTTAACTCAGTGGCTCACTGAAGCTGCTCATAGTCATCATGTTCACTAGCGAGACACCAGGATTCTACCACCGTGAGCTCCAACATTAATAGAATAGCGCTTGGCACATAGTAAGCGCTTAACAAATACCATAATTACAATATATAGAACACAGGTTTACCAGACAGAAACAGTGGCAGAGAGGGAGAAAATAAATGAGAGACAAAGGCAGACTTGATATAGTCCATTTCAGAAGGTAACACAGGTAAACGCTGAGCATCTGGTCCTAAAGGGACACACTGAATGGTCAGTCATGCATGCTCCAGCCCAAAGAGAAACACCTAGCCTCTATTCTAGGTCAACAGCAAGGGATACTCACATTCCTACAGGGTTCTTCATGGTTTTACTGGTACTGGACATCATAGAGCAGTTGTCCCACACTCTGGGTAGGGGCTCTGAAGAGTGACAGCACTCTCATCCTGCTACAAAGAGGTGTTTCCTGGGTGCCAATTTTAATCGGGAATCTGGCCCATCTAGGCCACTCAGATGGCACGCTGAGGGGTGGGTTCTTGGCTAATCAGGGCAGGCGAGGTTGAATACCATCTTTCTGAAGGCCTTCTCCCTCATTATCAGCAATAATAATGTTGGTATTTGCTAAGTGCTTACTATGTGCAGAGCACTGTTCTAAGCGCTGGGGTAGCTACAGGGTCATCAGGTTTTCCCACGTAAGGCTCACAGTCTTAATCCCCATTTTACAGATGAGGTAAATGAGGCACCGAGAAGTTAAGTGACTTGCCCACAGTCACCCAGCTGACAAGTGTCAGAGTCGGGATTCGAACCCATGAACTCTGACTCCCAAGCCCGGGCTCTTTCCACTGAGCCATGCTGCTTCTCTATCAACTGAAGGTTACTGCCTCGCTCTGCTGATACCGCCTGTGGCAGCACATGATTTCTAATTTTCTGGGGACCTTAAATTGCTATCAGCAATACCCCACTCCCCACTCTGGTACCCTCCACACACTATCAGCAACACCAGTCGAAGTTTGCTCCGCCTATCCGCTGGCCTCACCAACGCTGCTCATGTTGGGCTAATGGCAGCTCGGCCAGCAAAATGGAGTTGGTCCTGTCAAGCATGGCCCATCACAGGGGAACAGAAGGGAAGATGCACAGAGGAAAATGGAAGCAGTGAAATTATGAGAAGAACCTCACTCTCTCTCACCCTGACTGTTCTGTTCCTAGCTGGGTGCCCTAACCCCATCAGTCCTGTCTTCATGGCCCACCAGAACTCAAAGTAGGATCTGTAGGCAGGCTTGAAGGATGGGAAAAGGGAGTGACTGCTGCCTTCCAGGACCCATTTTATACAATATGTAGGAGGGACACAAGTTCCTGGAATGACCTCTGAACCAATCAGAGCTTTCTGACATGGCAGCAAATTCAATTGCATACTCACTGATGAAAAGAGCTATGGAGTTCCAAAATTCTACTGGTGATTTACCAGCTTTATTTAACTTACCTGTCTCCTACTGTAATATGTACCAATGCCACTGTGCCACAAGATTAATGCACTCAGAGCTCCCAAAGATAAATATCATGAAAATGTACTTTCCTGATAAAATCCAGATACTACAAAGTCCATGAGAAGCAATAGGGTCTAGTGGAAAAAGCACAGGCCTGAGAGTCAGAGGACCTGGATTCTAATCCCCACTCGGCCAGTTGCTTGTTGTATGACCTTGGGCAAGACACTTAACTTTTCTGTGCCAATTTTATCAACTGTAAAAATCGGAATTCAGTACTTGTTTTCCCTCCTACTTAGACTATGAGCCTCATTTGGGACAGGGACTGTGTCTAACATGATTAAGTTTTATCTGTCCCAACATTGAGAACAGTGTTTGACACACGGTAAGTTCTTAACAAATATCATCAAAATAATTTTATCCTATTGCATTTTTGTGGTAATTCAGTAAACCTTGGGGAAATTGTGTTACTTGTCCTCATGGGCTTCCAGCTTTGGGGCTGGATTTCCCTGCTCACCCAAGTCTCCATCAAAAAATGGAATAGGCTAAATTTTCTTTGAAGGACTTGAAATACCCAGAGTGTTCTTCCACATGCAGAAGCCTGCTAGACACTCTGTGCTCCCCAACATAGGCCCTGCTTTTATGCTGTAACTAAATTGTCCTTCCCCACGAAGCACCTCAAAGGTCTCTAACCAAAAAATAAAGCTCCCAGTTTCTCCTGGGCCTCAGGAAATGAACCTTGCCAAGAAAATTGTATTTAGGCTGAAAAGCTCCAAAAATGGGAAGACTAAACTCTGCCTTAAGCTAACACAACAAAGTCTACTCTTCCGCAAATCCCTCTTCAGCTGAGGAAAAGACCTCAGAAGGATAGAATGGAAAGTCAATTGCTTGCAATCCCCACACCCTGCTCCTCTTCCTCCATTCTCCCACTGCCACTCTAGTTCCACAGGCTCAATCCCAGGCTGCTCCATCTGACAAATAGAAAGGCTGAAGGGTCAGACTCAGTTCTTCATGGAAAAAGAAAGAGCAGAGGTGAAGCGTAAGCTACAGGCCACATGAGAAAGGAGGAAAGCCATGCTTATACTCCACTGTCTTGGCCCTCAGAGAATTGTGGGCAGGGAATGTCTTTTTATTATTATACTTTACTTTCCCAAGCATTTAGTATAGTGATCTGAACCCATTAAGTGCTCAATGAATATGAGTGACTGACTTTGAAAAAGGGCTCATCACTCTTAGCTACTGTGGAAAGGGGCGCTGGGTGCTGTAGGCAGAAGGGGAGCTACCTTTGAGATAGAAGGGAATACTGCCCCACTGCCATCATCATTCTGGTCCAAACTAAACACCCTGGCACCCACCAGCTGGGCATGCCCCCAGCAGCTGGGATGAGAGGAAGAAGCACATGAGACAACTTGAACTCTCTCTCGCCTTCTCCTTCTTGCCATCCCCCCTGCCAGGAAACCTCCTGCCAGCCAGATGGGTCCATGAGAAGAGGATTGTTTGGAGAGGAGGGAAAGGGGAAAAAAATGCTGGCTTATGAAACGCTCCTGTTCAGAGACACTCAAGAAAAACTGAACAAGCATAGTACAAGATGTTGAAAGTCAAATGGAGAAGATGCCTAGATCTGGAGGAATATTTTGTAATAGTGAGCTTGACCATTTGTTCTAAAGGGATTAAAAGGTCATTGGCCTGAGTGGGTTGGAAAATGTCACTGGAATAAGACTGTCATCATAATTGTTTTCTTTATGACAGGGTTTCACCTATATTTAAATTTCTCCTTGGTCTTCTGACCGCTAATTTTCAAAGCTAATGGTTAATACTGGAAAGAGCCACCCCAAACTTCTGAATTGAGTCCATGAAATGAGTTTTAGCGTGGCCTAGTGGAAAGACAATAGAGGATCTGGGTTCTAATTCCACTTCTGTTTGACTTTGGGCCAGTCACTTAACTTCTCCATGCCTCAATTTTCTCAACAGTAAAATGGGGATTAAATCATCCTCCTTCCAACTTAGACTGTAACAGTTAAAATAATAAACTCAAAGGTCCTGTCTCCACAACAAAATCATCCAAATTATTCAGGCTTGCTAAATTCACTTTGGCCTTAATTATCTTGGAATTTTGGGTTCTCTTACCAGTAGTTGTAGCAATAATAGTAGTGATAGTAGAAGTTACAGGGCTCTCTAGTGAATATAGCATGAGTCTGGGGTTAAATGGGATCTGGGTTCTAATTCTGACCCCACCACGTACTGCTGTGTGACCTTGGGAACTCACTTCATTTCTCTGGGCCTCGGTTACCTCATCTGTAAAATGGGGATGAAGAGTATTCATTCAATCGTATTTATTGAGCCCTTACTATGTGCAGAGCACTGTACTAAGTGCTGGGTATGTACAATTCAGCAACAGATAGAGACAATCCCTGCCCAACAATGGGCTTACAGTCTTGAGTAAGCCCCATGTGGGATAGGGTTTGTGTCCAACCTAACTGACTTGTATTCACCCCAGCACTTAGAACAGTGCCTGGCACATAGTAAGTGCTTAACAAATACCATAATTATTAGTAGTAGTAACAGTAGTTCCACTGAGAAATATGAAACAGGTGACATATTGCCTGCCACATAAAAATATTTATAAACAGAGCAATCAAGTAAGTAATTTAATGTACAATTTGAATAATGAATATGTACAAAAGGACTCCAGGAACAGTGGTCTGTCAGATTTGGGGAAGGGTTTACAGGCCAGAGAAAGAGTTTGAGGGAGGAGGCTGGAGGCCAGAGAGTCAAGAGCAAGGTATAATTAGAAGGTTGCCTTGGGCGGAATGAAGAGAATAAACTTTGGAGTTGTGGGTGAAGAGAGCAGATAGGTAGTTAATTATCAATCAATCAATCATATTTATTGACCACCAACTGTGTGCAAAACTTCCCTAAGCATTTGGGACACTACAATAGAACTTGTAGGCATGATCAGACTGCAAGCCCCACATGGGACAAGTACCATCTCTGATCCTATCATCTTGCATCTAATCCACTGCTTAGTACAATGCTTGGCACATAATAGGTGTTTAATACCACAATTGTTATTATTATCATTACTGCTATGTTATTATGACCCATTCCCTCAAGGAAGGGTGAGTTGGTGAAGAGTTTTCAAGCTGAATTTTGGCTTGATGCAAAGGGACATGGCAAGCTTGGGGGTTGGAGGGTGGGACTTTGGATATGAGAAAGAGATGTGTGCTTCAAGAAGATGATCTGGGCATCAGTGCATACTGCCAAGGAGATGGGCTGGAGGTAAGGAATTCTGAAAGGAATGGCTGGTCTTTTTTATAGGAACTAGGACACAGGGACCCCTCCCGCCCCCTGCTCAGGGTCGCACCTGGAGAGTTTCCAGTACTCTAACCATCTCAACTATGGGAGGGAGAGTCAAGCAGAGGCATATCCATTCCATTCCTAGCTTGGGCAGTGGCTAGCAAGTGGAAGGCAATCTGTTACAAGACAAAACTCACCTGTGCTGGGCAGGTGCAGCATGGGAGACAGTCAAAGATGGAGGCTCAAGTTTACTGCGTGGAAGGAGGCCATGGTAAACCACTTCTGTAGTTTTACCAAGAAAAATCTCTGGTACACTACCAGAACGATTGCAGAGGGAGGGGGGTGTTCTGGGAGAGATGTGTCCATGGTGTCGCTGTGGGTAGCAGACGACTCGACAGCATAAGACCAGATAAGGGCACAGGGAGACAAAATACTCAGAGAAAAGACTGAACGTGAACTACCTCTTCCAGGATGCGGTGGAAGAGGAGAGTCTTCAAAAAGCATCCATGACTTACCACCTCCAAACAACTACTCCAGTTTATGGAACTTTCAGCTCTGAGGAATCTTACTGTCCCCCAGAACCAGGCTTGGACCTGGAAGTGTGCAACCGGGGACATTTGGGAATTTGAAAAGATGCCAACTGAATGGGAAACTCACATTTGAACCTCACAGTTTCCTCCTTTACTTTTCACTTCGTTGACCATTGTGACCTTCCAAAAAGAGTTTTTGCTTGTTTTTTTTTTTTTAATGTTAAACCTGGTTCGATCTGTGTTCAATTCTGATGGAAAAATTTGTCGTGCCATCCAAAAAACAGTCCTCTTATTTCAGTTTCTTGGTAATTGGTGTCTAGAATTGAACGGAAAGTTATGTTGCATCTCCATCTAGTGGTTAGAAAATGTGTATCATGCATACATATTGTGTGTGTATATATGCCCTCACATAAGAATCCTTATGGTTTGAAGCTGATGATGCTGACCAAAGGTTTACTTCAACGTATGTCATTGTGACTGAAGAACTGTACTTTTACTCCATGGAACAGACTGTACACAGTTTTCAGGGCTCGAGGCCTTCAATGGACGATAATCTTTGTAAGAACATTCTTGTTCAGGAACTTTTTGCTGCCATCCAGTGGCCTAATGGGAGCCGAAGTCTCTTAATTCCATAACCCCACTTTATTGCTAGAGCCTTTAAGAAAGTCGAGGGTACCTGATGATTTCTGTGGGTAGAAATAACCAGAGATGGGAAGAAAGATCTAGCTAACGAGAGGTGGCTGGAAGGCAAAAACAGAAGCCAGGATAGAGATGGAGAACAGCTGTGAATGATGCTGGTGTGATACATCTGAGAGAGGGCAGATTAGAGGGAAGACTTCCTCGCAGAGCTAGAGGAGCCATCTAGAGGAGGGTTGCTGCCTTTTACAGAATCAGACAACCACGTTTTTAATTTTTATTTGTCTTCTGGCTTTTTTATGGTATTTGCTAAGAGCTTAAAATATACCAGGCACTGTACTAAGCACTGGAGTAGATACAAGATAATCAGGTTGGAAACAGTCCTTATCCAACACAGTTTAATCCCCATTTTACAGATGAGGAAACAGGAAAACTGAGAATTGATGTGCCCAAGGCCACACAACAGACAAGAGGCAAAGCTGGAGTTAGAACCCAGGTTCTCTGACACCCAGACCTGTGATTTTTCCATAAGGCCAAGCTGCTTCTCTCACCTGTGGACCTACAGAGCAGGCTGGTCCCTGCAGAACTCTCAAGCTGACACAAGGCCACTTTGGGACAGATAACTGGGGAGAATTGGACAACCAAATTTGATCTTTCAATCTCTTTCTCCCTCCCCCCCCACCTCTCTGTCTTTCTCTTTCTCTCTTTCTCATTCACCTTTCCTACCTCCACTACACACACATTTCTTTATCCGATACTGAATCACTGTCCATTCCAAAGGATTTGATCAGTTTGACAATGTGTAAGCCTCCTTTCCTTCTTTGCATATGCTTGTTTTGCTGTCTGCTATGTTTTGCTGTCTGTCTCCTCCTTTTATACTGTGAGCCCTTTGTTGGGCAGGGATTGTCTCTTTGGCCAAATTGTACATTCCAAGTGCTTAGTACAGTGCTCTGCATAAAGTAAGTGCTCAATAAATACAACTGACTGAATGAAAGAATATACTCATTTTTTCAGGAAGGGAGGAATGGAGCTACCATGCCATCACCTTCTTCTCCAAAAGTCATTGTCAGTCATGACAAGCAGTATGGCCTAGTGGATAGATAGAACACGGGCCTGGTAGTCACAGGACCTGGACTCTAACACCAGCTCTGCTACTTGTCTGCTGTTTGTGACGTTAGGAAAGCCACTTCACTTTTCTGTGCCTCAGTTCCCTCATCTGTAAAATAGGGATTAAGAGTGTGAGCCTCATGTGGGACAGGGACTGTGTCCAACCTGATTATCTTGTATCTACCCCAGTGCATAGCACGGTGCTTGACGCATAAGTGCTTAACAAATGCCACTACTATTATTATAGCTAGGAAAAAAAATTCCTGAAGGAGTGGGGTGAAACAACTATAAATTCTTTCTAATGTTGGGAAAGTTGAGGTGGTTTGAATCAAGAATGGCTCATCCTGGTCTGGAGAGAAGCCCAAGGTTGAGGTCTATTTCCCCCCACAGTACTGCCCTGGTTTTCTACTGCTGCTTTTGTTGTTGTCTTTAAATCATCATGTTTTCTGAATCTATCCCGTTATGTTTTCCTTATGTCTATCCCTCCATCCCACCTGTGAACTATGAACCTTCTGTCAGCCATTGGCTGAATCAGTATCTTTGTACCATTCTCTAGGAAGAAACAGTGTTGTCTAGTAGAAAGAGCATGGGCCTAAGAGTCAGAGGAGTTGCAGTCTAATCACAGCTCCCGCACATACCTTCTGTGTGATCTTGGGTAAGTCAATTAACTTCTTTATGCCTCAGTTCTCTCATATACAAAATGAGGATTCATTATTCATTCATTCAATCATATTTATTGAGCGCTTACTGTGTGCAGAGCACTGTACTAAGTACTTGGGAAAGTACAATACAACAACAAACACATTCCTGCCCACAATTAGCTCATAGTCTAGCAGGGGAGACAGACATTACTATAAATACATAAAGAAATACATAAATTACAGATTTATACAGATATATACATATGTGCTGTGGGGATGGAGGGAAGGTGATTACCTGTTCTGTTTTAGACTATAAGCATCCTTTGTGACCTGATGATCTTGTATCTACCACAGCTCTTAGTACAATGTTTGGCACATAGTAAGTGCATAACAAGAACCATATTATTTTGGGGTGGGTGTGTTAGTACAGTGGTTGGTACACTGTGCTTAACAAATGTCATAGGCCAAAAATATATAATCTGAAAGGTGACAGGAAAAGGATCTGGAGAAAAGAAGCGAAGAAACCATTTAGAATAACTAAGATAGAAATCAGAGAAGCTGGTAAAGAAAAAGCATCATTTAAATAAAAAACACTCTTGAATTGAAATGTAATTACACAATGTTGAGTTCAGTTATCAGGGAATACAAATTCCATCTCAAAGATTCAAATTCTCTCATTAATTCAATAGGCAACCATTCAAGGAGAGAAAGCGGGTAGAGAGGTCCAAATAATATAATTTATGACTTCAAATGGGAATTGATGGAAATATATGCCTAAGGAACACGGATCTTAATTTACATGGAAATAACTCTGTTTAAAAAAAAAAACTTGGCTTGAGAAACTGAAAATATGATGCAGTAGAAAAACCCACAAATCAACCCAAAGGTAAACATCTAGGGATGCTGAACCACATATGCCTCTCTGGTTGCTTCTTTCACCTCCTCCCTGTTGCCAAATTGTACTTTCCAAGTGCTTAGTGCAGTGCTCTCCACACAATAAGCGCTCAATAAATACGATTGACTTAATCTAGTATTGAAAGGGCAAGTGGGCCTCCTTTCATTGATTTTATTGCTGTTGTTTTTCGTTGGAGATCTTTGTTTAATTCTTTCCTTTTCCCTTGTTTTTTTTTCTTCCAATAAAATGTAAAAGACCACCTTATCAGCCCTTCTGGAGCCAGTACTAGTGCCCTACTCCATGAGAGCTTACCAAATGAGATTCATTCATTCATTCAATCATATTTATTGAGCACTTAATGTGTGCAGATCACTGTGCTAAGTGCTTGAGAAAGTACAATACAATGATAAACAGTGACATTCCCTGCCCACAACAGGCTCACAGTATAGAGTGGGGAAGACAGACATCAATACAAATAGATAAAATTACAGATGTGTACATAAGTGCTTTGGGGCTGGGATGGGGGGAAAGCAAATTGAGCAAGCAGGGAAACACAGAAAGGAGTGGGAGATGAGGAAAAGTGGTCTGCTGCTGTTGAGGTTTCTGTTCTCCAAGTATGAACTGCCCTCTTTCCCTCTACCAGTCATAATATATAGTATGCCACAGGGCACAGAACTAAGAAACAGGGGAAACTGTATGACACAGTACAGATCATCACTACTACTACAAAACCAACTCAAGTTCCTGCCCAAATGGCTGAAAAACATACCTTTCTCCTCTTTACCTACTGGTGACTGAATGATGCTTACCTGAATGTCAAGAGGTCAGGCCAGATGGACACCCCTCCTATATTTTCATGGACAGATATGCAAATATGTAGAGTTTCTCTCTCCAGGGTCCCACTCATAGATGGAGTTTCATCATTATCATCAATATGATTGATTGATCATTGATTGATTAGCAGCAGCAGCATCTTTGAATTGAAGGATAACTCCATTGTAGAGCCTTTGAAGTGGGAGTTTCTGCTCTTGGTTCTTTCTGGACGAAAACTGTATGAAACCTGGAAAGGGCCGAGGAGTAATTAGTTTCAAGACGAAGAAATGAAATAGTAAATGATGACTCTGTACCATCATCTTTCAGGAAGTCTTCAGTTATACAGATCTGTTTCAGTATCGTGTTATTTTAAAACAATGCGGAACAACCAAATTTAGGTCTGCATTTCTCTAGAATTCTGCTGGAAGAATATTAAACTTATAACACAGAGGAGGTGTGAAATGGGGTCTATGAATAAATTTGGAGCTTGCCTGCTTGATCAGAAAACAGATTAGAAAGTCTGTCAATAACAGAGTAAAAATTTATCTTGGGTCTCATGATCAAATGAAATTCCCTAACTTGGTTTCTCAAGGTTACACCCCGAGGATGTCAATTTTGACCAACACAAGAAATCAGTATTTCCTGTAAGGATTAAACTGAGGTCTTGGAAAGGATCATACTTTCTAAAAATATGGAACCATTAGAACTACAATAGCACTAACAAACTGGCTGAGAACCAGAGAATTAAGGCTGATTAAGTTTATATATGAAATTTACTCAAATAATTAAAATCCTGAATGACTGTGCACATGTCTCCCTTTGTTTGCCCTCCTACTAAACCCCAAGGCAAAATGATTACATATTGAACTTCAGTGCTTTATTGCAGTGATTATGAATCCAGAAACTCTGGATACATGAACCTGTGATGTCCTCTTTCTTTGAATCTGATATTTAAGTGACTCTTTTACACAAGTAAGAAGATTCCTGTCTTGGAGTCAGAGGACTCGAGTTCTAATATTGGTTCCATCATTAGACTACTATGTAAACCAGGGCAAGTCATTTCACTTTTCAATCCTCAGTATCCTCCTCTGTGAAACGTGGATTAAATCTTATCAATCAATAAATAGTATTTATTAAGGGCTTACTCTGTGCTTACTAAGCACTTGGGAGAGTACACTGCAAGAGAATTAGCAGACACCTTCCCTGCCCATAATGACTGTTAATTCTACCCTCTCCTATTCAGACTGTAAGCCCCATGTGGGACAAGGACTATTTCCATCCTGATTATCTCTTATTTAGTCCAGTGCTACTATGGTGATTGGCACAAAGTGCTTAACAAGTATGGTTATTGTTCTTATTATTATTATTATAATTAATGGTATTTGTTGAGCACTTACCATGTGCAGAGCACTGTATTAAGTGATTGGGAGAGTACGATACAACAGAGTTGCAGACAAGTTCCCGGACCACATCGAACTTATGTTTTAGGTAAAAACAAAACAAAACAGTAAAAAGAGACTTTCCATCACCTCAGATTTCATAAAGTATTTCACACTACTCTGGTCCAAGAGGTGGATGAGATCATTTGGTTTCAAATTAGAACTGTGTCTCTCCATTCTTAGATCTTAGAGATGTAGAAACCATAGTAAGGCAGACCAGAAATCTGTTCATCTTGTGGTGAATGAGAGGTAGGAATGGAAGTGGGGAGCTGTCTAGTGGGCAGAACCAGAAAGAGAGGACAGAAAGAGAAAAAGGGAGAGACAGAGACGGAGAGACAGAGGGAAAGATGAGAGAACTGGGGAGAAAAAAAGGGAGAAAAAGGAAGCTGGAAGGAATAAAATTGTACTGCAGAGGTTCTCCAGGGGACTATGAAGGGAAGGCCATAAATCTATCAAGAAACAATGTTATTGAAGCTTTGTAGCTTCTTGTCAACTTGGCATCAACGGGGGAAGCAACGTGGTCCAGTTGATATTGTACGGGCTTGGGAGTCAGAAGGACCTGGATTCTAATCCCACCTCTGCCACTTGTGTGCTGTGTGACCTTGGGCAAGTCACTTAACTTCTCTGTGCCATAGTTACCTCATCTATAAAATAGGGATTAAGACTGTGAGCCCCATGTGGGACAGGTACTGTGTCCAACCTGATTAGCTTTAACCCCAGGACTTAATACAATGCTTGCCACATAGTAAGTACTTAACAAATGCCAAAAAAAGAGGAGTACCTACAGTTTTCAGCCAGTGATGCCACACTCAATCAATGGTATTTATTGAGCACTTAACTGCATGCAGATCACTATATTAAGCCAGTTGGGGGCATACAATACAATAGAGTTGTTAGACAGGATTCCTGCCCACGGGAGCTGACTTTGGAGAACAAGAGTCACAGATGAATTAATCACACCTCCCGTATCCACCTCCCATGATATCATCAGCCCTCCCCATCTTTTTTTCCTAGTTTTCCCATTTTATTCAATTTAAAATTGTCCCTCTCATGGACATAAGTATTCTAAAGCTGTCGTTCAGATTTCAAGATAATGCTGATGATGTGAGACACTATCCATGAGTGTGGACGCAGCTGAAAAAGTTGATGGATGACCAACAATCCCTTTGGAATTGTGTGCGGATGCAGATAGTGACTTGCTGCATTGATGCATTTGTTTCATGCGATGTCTGCCTCTATTCACGTGGTTGCCTCTTTTTAAACAATCGTTCACATGACATTAAGTTCTGTGTTGCTGATGGTATAACAGTCCAGTATATTGAGAAGATAAATAAATAACACTGAATGGAATCGGAGTTAAATTATATAATTCATAAACTGCTTATTATATCCCAAGAACTGTCAAGTTCCACATATCAGGTCAATTCAAGAAAATTAAATCTAGCACTGTCTCTGCTCATGGGGATTTCATTCAATCAACCAGTGGTACTTACTGAGCATTTACTGTATGCAGAACACAGTACTAAGTGCTTGGGAGAGTACAACAGACACATTGCTACCCATAGCGAGCTTACAATCTGCAAGAGAAGACAGATATGTAAGAAGTTACTATAAGCGTACATGTGTCTTCTTGTATGTCTGGAGAACACTTGTCAACATAAAGCAATTCATAGTTAACTAATGTAATGATTTTTGATAATACTCATATTCAACTCATAAACACTAGCTCATCCCTACAAATAACTTATCTTCCCCTTTAGTTGAACTGTTCCTGTCTGCACTGAGTTCTTGACTATTTCCATTCACTGTTGGCCATTTACTTCTGGTATTCTGTAATAGAAGTGGGAATCCCTGATGATCTGAAGTAGTTTGTCTAATTAAAGACTTTGTTTTGATAGGCATATGTTCTTATTGTTCCTGGAAATTCCTTCCTCTCCTTTGCAAAACCACAGTCATCACAGCTGCCTTTGTTTTGATAATTGGGTGTCTAAATAAAGCACCTGCTGAGTTGAGAGGTTTCATGGGAATGATTTCAACTGCAAGTTTAAAGTTCATTCTTTCCTTGAGCAGAGCTGGAGTATGAAAAGCATTTTCACTTAGCTCTTAGTAATAATAATGAGTAATTAGGGTATTGCTAAGCACTTGCTATGTGCCAGGCACTATACTAAGTGTAGGGGTGGATACAAACTAATCAGATTGGACACAATCCTTGTCCTACATGGGGCTCACAGTCTCAATCCCCATTTTCAGGTGAGGTAACTGAGAAACAGAGAAGTGAAGTGACTTGCCCAGGGTCACATAGCAGACAAGTGGCAGAGCTGGGATTAGAACCCATGACCTTCTGACTCCCAGGCCTATGCTCTACTTACTACGCCATGCTTGCTTCTTCCCCTCCTACCTAACTTCACTCCTCTGCCACTGCCACGCAGGCCACCCACTTCACTTCCCTAATACCAACCTACTAAATGTGCCTCTGTCTCACCTCTTTCACCATTAACCTCTTCTTCATGTCCTCCCTTTGGCCTTCTGCTTTTAAATCCAACAGATATCCTATTTCCTCATCTTCAAAAGCTTACTAAAGTTATATTTCCTCCGAGGAGTCTTCCTTGACTAACTTCTCATTTCTCCACCCTATTCACATGCCCTTCTGTGGAACCTATGCATTTGATTCTGCACCCTATAAGCAGTTTAATACTCACATCATCCCCTGTTCCACAGCACTTATGTAATGATAATAATTGTGGTATTTGTTTAGCACTCTACTGGGTGCATGGGTAGATGCAATACCAGTAGGTTGGGTACAGTACCTACCCAACAGGAGGCTCGCAAACTAAATAGGAGGGTGAACTAGTAGTGAATCCCCATTTGACAGACAAGAAAACTGAAGCATAGAGAACTTGAGTGATTTGCTCAGGTCACCCATCAGGCAATTGGCAGAACCAGGATTAGAAGCCAGGTCCTCTGACTCCCAGGCCCATGCTCTATCCACTTAGTCACGCTGCTTCTCATCTCTTAATACTCCACCGCTTTCCCTATTATTTTGTCCATCTTGTCTACTAGATGTTAAGCTCCTTGAGGGCAAAAATGGTGTCTATTGTTTTAATAATGATGGCATAGGGATACTGGAGTATGTAGTGTGTGTCTGAAAATCATTTATTTGCTTTCTGGGAACAACGAAATACTAAATAGAGTAGGTATCTAGTAAAGGCTACAGATGAAGAGTGAGACCGTGGAAGTGAGTCTAGTGGAAAGAACATGAATCTCTGAGTCAGAAAATGCGACGTTGGTCCCATTTCCGTCAGTGTTCTGCTGTGTGGCTTCGAATAAGTCACTTCTTCCCTCTGTTTCTCAGTTTCCTTATTTAAAAAATAATCTCTATTTTTTAGACTGCAAATGCTGGGTAAAAAAGAGATTGGGTCTGATCTGTATATTCTGCATTAGACATAGTGCTTGGCACATAATAAGTGCTTAATAAATACCAAAACAAAGATGATGGTAGGTATCATTGTGGTTGTATTTGTTATCATTATTATGAGGATTATTATGGATTAAGGTATGGGGAAGGTTGGGTCCAAACTTCAACTTGGAGCACAGTGCAAAGTAATGGAAAGGTTGCTTTCCTTTTGCAACCTAAGAAACAAAACCATGTACAGAAGAAGCAAGGGTGGATTTGTAAATTTATCATACATAATCTCTAAACTTATTTTCTCCTCTTAGGTATTTTAAGTAGAAATTTTTTTTCATGTCAGAAAAATGAATCTTTCCATTATAAATTACTCAGAAATTTGTACAGCTCAAAACCTCATCTTTCATTCAGTAAATAAATTGAGGCCGTTGAAGCAGCTTGATGATAATTTCATGACAAAACATCTTTTGCCACCATTTGTAATTCTACTCAATGTTTCGCCTAGGCACTGCTCAAACTGTTTCTTTCATTTCTCCTTTAACAAATGGCTTCTCCCTAATGATGCTGTTCTTGAGGCAGAGATGATCCCGGGTGCTGTGCTTATACAGAATATTTCACCACATTTTTTACTATGCAGCAGTGGGTTTACAGAGAATTCGGGGCTAGACTTGAAATTATTAAAAGGAGGAAGTAAAGAAACTTTACATTATTAATATGAATGTTTCTAGGGTTTCTATTTTTTTATATCTTCTTGAAAAACATCCTCAAAATACATTACTGTAGGCCAGGAAAACAAGAAATCTGTACCTGGAGGGAAGTCCTGTCTCTTGAATAGATAGAAACTGTTTCTCACAAATCATACTGGTGGGTAAAATCTTTGAAATTCTGCCTGTTGATACTTGACAGGTTAAGATCTGTTTTCACCTATGTACCTTGACTTGCCCCAGCTCTAATCCTGGATCCAGGATTAGAACTCATGTCCTCTGAATCCCAGGCCCAAGCTCTTTGCACTAGACCATGCTGCTTCTCAATTCCTAAATGGAATTTATATATGTTCCTCTAGCTGACATTACTGCAGCCCATCTGCTTGCATTACATCTATCTTCTCCCCCAGCCAGGATGATAGTAATCATGGCAATCACAGAAATGTCATTACATCTAGTGCATTTGTTACCTCAGGATATCAGCAAGACCCAGAGATCATGCTGGATTTTAATGAGGAAGCCCCAGAAAGACCATAACAAATATCCTAGTTACAATGACCAACACCACCTTTAGGAGACGAAAATTACAAACCTTGGCACACCTGAGGAGAACCAGATGGTGGGAAGGAGAGAGGAGGTCTTGATTTAGTGCTCCAGGGTATACTAAATTTGCCAAAGTCAGGGAATCTCATGACAAACTAGAAATAATGAAACTGAACGTCCCGGATGATTAAACATTAGAATAGGCTACCAAAGAACTCTATGGAGTTTCGATCCCTGAAGAGCTTTCAAAAACATTCAGCATCCATCTGTCCTGGTTGACATAAGCATTCCTGTATTTGGAGGCAGGAAGCTGGACTAGAAGACAGAGGTTTTTTCTGATCAGATTATCTTCTCTCTACCCCAGCACTTAGCACGTAGCACATAGCAAGTGCATAATAAAATGCCATTGTTAGTATCTAAAGGGCAAGCTGCTTTCTTATGAACTACTAAATCATTTTATAGAGATGCGACTAAGAATTCAGTGTCCTTAGGAACTTAATTTACAGTCAGAAAATCCTGTTTGCCTCTGGTACTGTTCATTCAGTACTGGGGAGACACCAGGTGTGTTTACATGAGGGAAGAAGGATTTTTTATGATAAATTTTGTGTTAAAAATATTGATGGGGAAAATCAACCACTGAGTGCCGGCTCAATGTTAGTCATTCTATGGAGACCAAATAAGCATCAGTGAAGAAGGCAGACTTGCTTCCCAGAACTCCCTGTGGTCAGCGGGCCTTCCAGAGTGACATTCTCCCTTCCCCATTTCCTGCTGGCAGCCAAATTGATATTCACTCTATCCTCCGCCCCACAACATTTATACAGGCCTGTAATTTATTTTAATGTCTATCTCTCCCTCTAGATTGTAAGCGCCATGTGAGCAAGGACTGTGTCTACCAACTCTGTTGTATTATACTCTTCCAAGAGCTTAGTACAGTGCTCAAGTAAGTGATCAATAAATATCATTGAATGATTAATCAATTGATTGATTCACAGGGTCCATCAGAATGATGAAGAATGAACAGAGGAAGACAGATCCCCAGTGAACAGACATCAATTTTCCGATGTTCCTGGACCAAGAAGAAAGTAAAACTTGCATCGATAGGTCATCTTCCTCATACTGTCCATCCCTGTTAGGGTGAATTGTAAATAAAAAAAGCCACAACTAATCCTATTCAGATTTAAAAATAAATTTCCAATATTTGTGACATTAACATGAAAGATCTTTGAAAGTTCCCACTATTGTTTATCAATATTGTTGGTATTTGTTAAGCACTTACTATGTGCAGAGCACTGTTCTAAGCACTGGAAAGTGTCTGACAGCTCCTTTCAGGGGACCTCCCTCCACCACCCTGGAGGTATTCACATATCAGCTGAGGCTGCAGCCTTCCACACACCCAGCAACTTCAGTTTGTGTTCAGATCTGTCACCTTTTTTTTCCTTCCAGATGACATATTCCAATCTTAATGCATTCTTGCTGCTCAATAATCACAATCTATGTTGCTGAAGTTGATAATTCACTTCAGAAGATCAGGCATCCTTAAATGGGTCAGCCAATTACATATGCTAGATTTCCCCTTGCTCCCTGACTTGATTCTCATAAGGCTTGGGGTAGGGTAGTAAGCGCTTAACAAATACCACCATTATTAATACCAGATCCACTGTTTGTCTGCTGTGTGGCCTTGGGCATGTCACTTCACTTCTCTGTGCCCCAGTTATCTCATCTGTAAAATGGGGATTAAGACTATGAGCCCCACGTGGGACAGGGACTTTGTCCAACCCAATTTGCTTGTATCCATTCCTCTGTGCCTAGTACAGAGCCTGGAACATAGTAAGTGCTTAATAAATACAATTATTTTAATTATTATTATTATTACAGTGTGCTGAGCACTATACTAACTCTTGGGAGACTGCACTATAATAATAAACAGACACATTCCCTGCTCATAATGAGGTTAAAGTCTAGAGAAAGATCTATTCTTCTTATTATTATTAGTCATGGAAGTATGTTTTGAAAAGTCCTTAAATACACAGAACATTGATAGTGTTCATTTTGGTATTCATTTGGACAGAGCTAAGGCACCATATTGCCCAGTAATAAATAACCATAATGTGATTAGGGAAGCATTAAGTTAGGAGGAGTCACTCTTGAAGAGTAGCAGAAACCAGGTCTGCTACTTCTAGGTGTATGTTCCTGTATTCCCAGTACGGGACTTTCATACATTTGGTGCTCAATAAATGCCCTCTAAACTGTAAACACTTTGTGGGCAGGGAATCTGTTATATTGTTGCATACTGTTGTACTCTCCCAAACTCTTAGTACAGTGTCCTGATTGATTGATTAATTGATTGCTGATTTTAAGGTGCTGAAAGCATCCAAGAAGCATAATTATGATCCAAACCTCCCTTTAGATTGCAAGCTCATTGTAGGCAGGGAACATATCTACTGACTTTGTTGTATTTTACTCTCCCAAGAGGTTAGTACAGTGCTCTGCATACAGTAAGTGCTCAATAAATACCAATGATTGATGATAAAGCTCCCCTCACCTCCCAACTTGTCCCTATCCCGTTAGTTATGTTATCACATTGCCTACCCTTAGGCTTCAAATAAATATTTAGTTTATTCGATGAATGCATTGAATTTATTTATTCAATGCATTCATCCACTTTTTTGCTTATTTTTGTTTTTATCAGTTCTTTTTATTATGGTACTGGCTAAGTGTTTACTATATCCCAAACTCTGCACTAAACGCTGGGTTAGATGCAAGATAGTCAAGTTGGACACAGTCCTTCAATACATGGGGCTCACAGTCTAAGTAGAAAGGAATAGGATTTAGTCCACCATTTTACTGATGAGGAAACTGAGGGCTGGACAAGTTAAGTGATTTGCCCAAAGTCATACAGCAGACAAGTGGCAGTGCTGGAGTTAGAACCCAGGTCCTCTGATTCACAAGCCCATGATTTTTCCACTAGGGCACGTTGTTTCCCACTTATGTCTAGTTATATCATACTTTTTTCCCAACCTATTCACTCTAACTCAGTTGTATCTATCTTGCCATCCTCCCCTTGACCATGTCCTCCCTCTAGCTTGGAACTCCCTCCCTATTTATATATGACAGATCATCATTCTCCCCACTTTTTCAAAGCATTACTAATATCCCATCTTCTCCTCAAAGAAGCCCTCAGCTCCCCTACTTGATTTACCTTCTATGTCTCCTATGTAGTTAAATCTGTATCCTTAAAGCATTTGATATTCTCACCCTCAGTCCCACAGCATTTATGTACATATCCACAATTTATTTATCTATTTATTAATGTCTGTCTCCCCCTTCTAGTCTGTAAGTTTGTTTTGCCCAGAGAAGTGTTTACCAATTCTGTTGTACTCTACCAAGCTCATGGTATTGCTCTCTGTGCATAGTAAGTTCTCAATAAATACCATTGATTGACTGATTGATTAATTGATATCTGTCTCAGGGGTAAAGTCTCTTAATACAGAGCAGGAAATATGTTTCAGTGGACATTTAACAGTGGAATTTAGGAAGCCGTAGGTAGCCAAAAGGCAGATGGGAAGCAACATGGAGAAATAGTATTTATAATCCCAGCTTTTTCCCATTTTTCCTGAATGAAGCAGTGTTCATTGACTTTAAAGTGTACTTTGGGATTCCCAAATTGAAAAGATGGTAAAATTAAATAGGGTGGTATTTTAACTGATGCTGTAACTTCTATATGCTCACCCAGAAACACTAGATGGCACCCCCACTTTGTTTCAGACCTGATTATAAAATAGAGCTTCTCTCAGTATTGTGGGAAAAAATGACATTTTTTGAGTAATGATTGCCTCTATCCGGGTCCCTCCTGGTGAAGGATCCAAAAATACAAATCTGCCTGGAAACAGTGCCTCTGGGGACAGTGTTAATATTTTGCTATATTCCTGCATCTTCATTGACATATTCCACAGTTTGGCTGGGCAGCCAGGAGGCGAGGCAGAAAATTGAGGGAGAACTCTAGTGGCATTCTCCAGCTGACAAGGGCCATCTAGAGTGTAAGCTTCTTGTGGGCAGGAAAGTGTCTACCAACTCTATTATGTTGTACTCTCCCATGCACTTTGTAGAAGCAGCATGGCTCAGTGGACAGAGCCCTGGCTTGGGAGTGAGAGGTCATGTGTTCGAATCCTAGCTCCACCACATGTCAGCTGTGTGACCTTGGGCAAGTCACTTAACTTCTCTGTGCCTCAGTTCCCTCATCTGTAAAAGGGGGATGAAGACTGTGAGCCCTACATGGGACAACCTGATTACCTTGTACCTACCCCAGTGCTTAGTACAGTGTTTCGCACATAGTAAGCACTTAACAAATACCATCATTATTATTATTATTATTACTACAGTGTTGTACACATAGTAAGCACTAACAGATGTGACTGACTGATTGATTGCTTGAAGCCTTTAGTCTCCATGGTTGATGCTGCCTAAGACAACAGTCGAGGTGTCCTGAGGTAGTAGCCATGGCAGTGGCCTGAGAGAGGAGGTTGAATTATAATAATAATAATTGTGGCAATTGTCAAGTGCTTACTATGTGCCAGGCACTGTGCTAGTGCTGGGCTACATACAAGTTAATTGGGTTGGTCACAGTACCTGTTCTACTTAGGACTCACAGGTTTAATTTTATAGATGCGGTAACTGAGGCACCAAGAAGTGAAGTGACTTGCCCAAGGTCACACAAAAGAGAAGTGGCAGAGTTGGGATTAGAAACAAGGTCCTTCTGACTTCCAGGCCTGTGCTCTGTCCACTAGGTCACACTGCTTCTTATGCTGCTTCTTCCACTGCTTCTAACACTGCTTCTGGTTCAGGAGCAGACCAGAGGCTGGATGTTTTGGGGCCATTGCCGGTCTAAATCAGAAGCTTTTTCCTGGTCCTTGTGGGTGGTCCAATATGTGCTCAGTCTGTTCCTGACTCTCTGCTCTCAATATAGTCAGAGTGGGTGCAGGGGTGATCCTGGAGCAGTGTGGAAGAGAACACTCTTTCAGGATCTCTAGGGGCTACTGTGTTGCTCACCCCAGAACTTGCCTCTCACTATGGTCGGGATGTGAGGGGAGTTACGTTACGCTCTCTAAATCAATCACTATGCAAAACTCTTGAACAGTAATTATCTTAATTTAAAAGGGCTATGCATGAAGAAAACCCCAACACATTTTCTCTTGCACAAATCAAAATTTTCTCTTGTTCACCTATGACTCATGTTGGTATTTTCCATTTTGATAATAAATATTTGCATACTTAGCATTCGACACATCATTTTCTCATCCCAGTTGCAAGGGGACAGGAGACAGGTATAAAAATGGAATGCTCAATGCATTTGGACCCATCACTTGTGGAAACTGAGGCAGCAGAAAGATGCTGTCGATGCCCTTTGAGTGATTTTTGTAAAACCACTGTTAATGTGGATACTTATCCTGTTGCATTTTCCTTCCTCTTATGCCATTATTTCATGCACTCTGGTAATTTATGTTAATGTTTGTCTTCCCTAGTAGATTGAAAACTCCTTGAGGGCAGAAACTGTGCCTTCTAACTCCATTGTACTCTCCCAAAAATTTAGTAGAATGCTCTGCATGCAGCAGGTCCTCAGTAGTTAATATTGATTGATTGATTGATAATGAAGGCTAAAAGTTTTTCTTCACTCCAGCTGTCCAGAAGATAGCATTCCCAAGGAGGACAGATAGTGCATTCCCAGGGAGCAGAGAAGAGCACAGCTATTCATGCACACATTCCACCAAATTTGTGGTTTTATAGATCTCTATGTGAAAGTTCCATTAACTGCTGAAACTCCTGCTAGGGTCCGTCTGCTCCCTCCACTAGCTCTTTGTCACATGAGGGATTCCAGCTTCCAAATCTTGGTGGGAAAATCTGTCTGACATAGGAAAATCCCATGAGAGAGTAGAGTCAACATCCGATTTTCCGAAAGCTAATAACCTGGTTGCCCAAGTGCTTAGTACAGTGCTCTGCACACAGTAAGAGCTTAATAAATATGATTGATTGATTGATTGATTGATTGATTGCAGTCCACTTCTGAGCTTGCCAGACTCTTGAAATAACAGGCTTCTGCAATTCCACAAACTCACACAACTTTCCCCAGGACTTTCCGGGTGACACAACCATATTTGACAAGTCCCTGAAAGAGCTGTGAGGACTGGAAAGCTTCATCTTCAACTGAGATTGACAGCTACCCAGGAGAAATTCAATTTCTCTGAACATCATAACCACTAGAAGTGAATTCACAATTTACAGGTTTTTAGAGTATTATTCTTGAACTTGTTGCTGTCTGTGCTAATAATGGCCCAATGAAATGAATTTGACCCTGTAAATATTTGTTTACTTGGATAGAATTATATGGGACCAAATTTTTCCATTCTTGTATTTTTACAGATTTTTATCTCTGAAAATCATATTTATATGCCACCTGCAACTACATGCTGAACACCAGATATGACAAAAGTTATGCTGAAAATGACCATCAGTTCTCAGAAATCAATATCTCAAAATCATATACATTTCCCCCTTAAGCCTTTGGGTTAAACATAGGCATTTCGGTAGAATAAATCTACAATTGGGGCTCTCACAATGTGGCAATTAAGACAGAGTCAATCACACTTCTGTGCTTCTAACTTTAGAAATGGCAAATATTGTTAGCATTATAGTCATTCAATCAGTCAGTCCTTATAAAGTGCTTATAATCTGCATTGCACTGTACTAAACACTGAAGAGAATTCATGGATATTAAATCAGGAGAAGTCCTGAACTCCAAGAGACTCATAGTCTAAGTGGAATCAATCAATCAATCCATCATATTTACTGAGTGCTTATTGTATGCATAGCACTATACTAAGCACCTGGGAGAGTACAGTGCAATGAAGTTGGGTGACACATTCCCTATCCACAAAGGAGCTTACAGTCTAGAGGAAGAAGACAGATACACAGAGAAAAAATTGTGACAGGCTTAATTTAGCTATAACAATAGTAAAAAGTGGCAGGTTAGTCCTCAGTTCCCCATAATGTACATAAAATCAGTGGAGAAACAATGGACTTTATTAACCAAACCTAAACCCTCATCCTCTAACCTGACCTGACCCAAGCCTTCTAGACTTTAAATACTGTAGACTCGACTGAAGACTGTAAACTGTAAGCTGTAGACTGTAAGCTCATTGTGGGCAGTGAACACGTGTAGAGACTCTGTCATAGTTCACTCTCCCAAGTGCTTAGTACAGTGCTCTTCACACAGTAAGTGCTTAATAAATAAAACTGACTGATCCTACTGTTAAGCATCTGACCCTATCCATCACTTTTCCAAGGCACTTTGAGGTGAGGGTCAGGTAAATTGTGGGTAAACAGGTCTCTAGGGTAAGTGAGTTTTGGTTGATCACATATTCTCTCTTTCCCTCTTGCCTCCTTTAGCAATCAATCAATCTGTACGCTTACTCTGTACAGATTACTATACTAAAATCTTGGAACAATAGTAGACGTGATTCCTGGCCTCAAGGACCTTATAATCTAGTGGAAAAGGTGGATGCTAAAATAAATTACGGGTAGGGAGACGCAACAGAGTTTTAAGGTATGTACTTAAATGCCGATGTGGGGAGGAGATGGGATCTCTTAGGGAATGAGTACTCAGGTGTATAGGTTTCACAGAAGTGTTGAAGTGGCAGTCTGGGAAGAAAACAGAACTGAGAGATTAGTCAGGGAAGGCTTCCTGGAGGAGATGTGATTTTTGAAAGTAGGGAGACCTTCAGACCTTCTGCCAGATGTGAGTTCCAGGCAGGAGAGTGTATGTGAGGGAGAGATTAACAGTGAGAGATAAGATCGAGGTACAGTGAGTAGATTGGATTTAGGGAAGCAAAGTGTGCCAACCAGGGTGTAATAAGACAGGTCTGAAGTTAGATGGAAGGAGAAACCTGAATGAGTGCCTTAATGCTTGATGTTCAGGAATTTCTGATGTTCAGATGTTCAGGAATTGAAGGAGAGGGAATGGGTAACCAATGGAGGCTTCTGAAGAGTGGGGAGAGCGCATAAAACAATACGTGTTTGTGTCTTCCTGCTAGTGTCCCTTCTCTGAGTCACTTCTGAGTCACCTTATAAATGTGTCTTCTTCAGTCTGTGCAAGTTTAGCCCTCTGGGTGTATTTCCGGGTCTCTCAGCCTCATTGTATGTGTTTCTTTGCCTCTTTACATTTTCCTCTATACCTTTCTACTTCTCTGCCTAGTTGGCCCCAGCTATAGAGATCCAGTCCCTCGAGATCCAGTGTTGAAAAACGTGGTCAGCTTTTTGTTGAGTCATTTCCACTCTCTATTCACTTTGCAGACCACTCAGCCTGAAGTCCAACATTAGGTAAGGTGGTCTCACTATCTAACAATTTTAGAAACCCCATTGAGGCCCTGCTGTTGGTCGGGTTGCAAGGGAGCAGCACTCTGAAGTGGAGATAATGATGATGTTGGCAGTTATTGTTACTGATAAGGAAAAGGAGGAAAAGCAGTTGTAGCATCACTATTATTGCCACCATGGATGAAATGTTCCTCCTAGGTTAGAAATAAAAATTTCTGGCCTGTCTGGAAGTACATCACCTGGCCTCACCAGAAACCTCTATCTCTGTCTAAGAAGGGTTGGTTTGGATAGCTAGCCAGAGCCTCCCCCACTTTTCCCTGCTGCTATGATTCATCAACTGTAACTCATCCAATTACTGTCCCAGATCACTGCCAGTTGCCACTGCCAATATTAACACTAATATTAATTTCATGAATCATATTTATCAATCAGTGGTTTTATTGAGCATTTATTATGAGCAGACCACTAAACTAAACACTTGGGAGAACACAACAGAGTTGGTAAACATATTCCTTGACCACATGGAGCTTATAATATGTAGTCATTATTATTAGTTGTAATATTATTATTGTTATTATATTTGTTAATAATGATGATATTTGTTAAGCATTTACTATGTGCCAAGCACTGTCCTAAGCATTGGGGTAGATACAAGGTAATCACATTTTCCCACGTGGGGCTCACAGTCTTAATCCCCATTTTACAGATGAGTTAACTGAGGCACAGA
Source organism: Ornithorhynchus anatinus (assembly GCF_004115215.2). Classification (NCBI taxonomy): domain Eukaryota; kingdom Metazoa; phylum Chordata; class Mammalia; order Monotremata; family Ornithorhynchidae; genus Ornithorhynchus; species Ornithorhynchus anatinus. Next base: position 18,729,185 of record NC_041737.1, read on the forward strand.
GAAGTTAAGTGTCTTGCCCAAGGTCACACAGCAGACAAGCGGCGGAGCCGGGATTAGAACCTCTGACTCCCAAGCCCAGGTTCTTTCCACTGAGCCATGCTGATGTTTACTATGTGTCAAGCACTGTTCTAAGTATTGGAGTAGGTACAAGACAATCAGGTTGGGTACATCCCTGCCCCACATGGGGCTCACCATCTAAATAGGAGGGGGAACAGGTATTTAATCTCCATCTCACAGTTAAGGAAATGGAGGCCCGGAGAAGTTAAGTGATTTGGCCAAGATCATCACCATCATAAATTGCATGTATTAAAGTGCTTACTGTGTGCAGGACACTGTACTGAGCACTTGGGAGAGTACAATACAACGGAGTTGGTAGGCACGTTTCCTGACCACATTCTCTTTATTTAGCTTTTCTACAAACCTTCTTGGTTTACTCAGTGGGCCTGCCACTGCCCCAGCCCTTGCCCTGCCATTTCCACAGACAGAAGAGGTGGGCGAAAGAGAGGATGCAGAACAGACTGTAGAGGTCAGTTGTTGCGTTAGTGAATTCTTGCCAGCAGAGGCCAGACTTCTTCACTTTGCCTGGGAACAAGCTGGAAGGTGTGACTATTTCATTTCAGCCAAAGTCACAGCAGTGCAGTGTCAAAATGACTGGGAAAACTGCCTCTTTCTCAGTTTGTTGATTCAGCATGCATTACCTAACATATTCATTCTTGAAAAATGGGGATTCGATTCCTGTTCTGCCTGCTACTTAAACTGTGAGCCCAATGTAGGGCAGAAACTGAAACTCGGCACAGAGTAAATGCTTACCAAATAGCAGTTATTGTTATTAATTATTAGTCAGAGGAAATGAGGTAGGCTAGAGTGTTTTCAGAGTTAACCGTGGCCTGTGTAGCTGGTTTCGATAACAATTTAGTGATGATGAAAAAAAATCGTATTTTTTTTTCTTGGTATTTCATAAGCACTTACTATATACCAGGCTGGGATAGATACAAAATAATCAGGTTGGACACAGTCCAAGTCCCACATGGGGCTGAGAGTCTTAAAGTCCATTTTAAAGAAGAGGAGACTGAGGCACAGAGAAGTTAAGTGACTTGCCCAAGGTCACACAGCAGACAAGTGGCAGAGCCGGGATCCGCTGATTATTTCCACTCTACTCTACCATAGAATGCATTTGCTATCATCTAATTGATGTAGAAAACAGTAGACTTGTTCAGCCTTTCCTGGGATATGTGAATATCAATCAATAAATCATATTAATTTAACACTTACTACTTGCAGAGCACTGTCTCAAATCCTGCTAATCATAGGCTGACTGTTTGATTGAGGACGTAGAATGTGACCTTGTTGCTGCTCATGCAGTCCAGCTGGGAAATGGATAAAACATAGGACTTCATTAGAAACCAGAAGCTGCATTAGCTGACCTGATCTTTCCTAGTAAACCAAACTGCAATTAACAAATGATGCCTTAAGGACTGACCTAAATTTAACAGTGTACTGCAAGAACAATTTCCAAGATTTTGGTTTAGATATAATATGGCTGACCTTTGCAGTACTTTTTTGCTCAACTTTTAAAGGCAAGTATATCTTCCAGACACCCAATTTTTAATTAGCCTTGCTTTTTGAATTTGTAAAAAATCTGCAGACTACAGAAAGAACATTATCTACACATCTCCCTTCTTCTTTAAAGGAAGTCCAGTGTAGGAAAGTGTTTCAAAGGGAAAATGAGGTTGGCTTATTTTCTATAATATGCCAGTCAGGTGGTTTGGAAATTTTGAACAAGTTTGGGCTTTCTTTAGCAAATCAATTCTCCAACTAAGATAAGATTAAAAGCTGCAATTTAAGAGGAAGCCTGGATTATCTTTTGCTTTTGGTCATCTAAAATGTCCTGTTGGAAAATTGGTCAATGAAAGAAAAGGGAAAAGTACATTTCTCAGGAAGCAAAGGGGCTTGACTCCTGAACTCTCTAGAGGCAGTTCTGGGTTGAGCCAAACGATGATCAAACAGAAGTCCTCATCTTTCCACCCAAACCCTGTCCTCCCCGACTTTAGTGTCACTGTAGACAGCACCATCATCCTCCCTGTCTCACAAACTAAAATCCACCCTTTTCTCTCCATCCAAATTGTTCTCACATTAATCGAAACACTTAATCTATCCCACCTTGATTACCATATCAGCTTCCTTGACGACCTCACTGCCTCTTGACTCTCCCTACTCCAGTCCATCCTTCACTCTTCTGCTCGGTTCATATTTCTACCAAAACGTTCAATCCATATTTCCCCACTCCTCAAGAACCTCCAGTGGTTGCTCATCCATCTCTGCATCAAACAGAACCTCGTTAGCAGTGGCTTTAAAGCAGTCAATCAATTTGCCCCCTCCTACTTTAGCTCCCTGATTTCCTACTACAACCAAGCCCCACATTATGTTCCTCTAACGCCCACCTCTTGCCCATGTTCCGCCCAGGCCCACGGTACCTCTTGCCCATGTTCTGCCTCTGGGCTAGAATGCTCTCCCTCTTCATACCCTACAGAAAATCACTCTCCCAACTATTAAAGCCTTATTAAAAGCACATCTCCTCCAAGACGCCTTCCCTGACTAAGCCCTCATTTCATCTTCTCCAACTCCCTTCTATGTCGCCATTATACTTGGATTTGCACTAACTATTCACCCCTCCCTCGGACCCACAGTATTTATGAACATATCCATAATGTATTTATTTATATTAATGTCTGTTTCTCCCTCTAGACTAAGTTCTTTTGTGCAGGTAACTCTGTTATATTGTATTCTTCAAGTGCTTAATATGATTGATTGATTGAAAGTGGAAGGAGTTCTGCTGTCCCTCTCTTTTTCACTTCTGAAGCAAATGAGTGAGGAATCTCTTCAGACCCAGAGCCGCTGTGGCAACCTCATATCCCCTTGATTTAGCTGATGGGAAAGTAGGCTGGAGAAGAGATAATTGATGATTAAACTGATGATTTATTTGGAGGCTTTCTGGTGTAAATCTTAGTCTGGGTTTTATCCCACTACTTGTGTTCCAAATTAGATACAATTTATTTATCTTGCCTTTTCGTTGGGGCAGTTCAATCATCATTAATCACCGAGGCCTAGGTAGCTTTATTAATGGAATTCCTGGTGAAATTTCTAGGGCCACACTTTTCTTCCATTCTCATGAATGGCAGGGATTGATCAGTGAAGCAGCCTTGAGTTCATTCTGGGGAGAACACAAATTCTACCCAAAGCCCACTATTTGCTCACAAACATGTACCATAACAGTGAAATGTGTAGCTCCTCTAGATTCCATTCCTCCTTCACTCCATCAACTCACCAAATTTGACCTTTCAAATAATCATCACCTCAGAAAAATGTGCAGACAAGCGAGAGTTTAACTACTCATCGACCCTACAGGCCCAGTCGAAGCAGAAGGAGAAGGTCTTTGATATTTCCATGGTGTATGATATAAACTTCAACCTCTGCTCTTTATCTACCACTGAAACTAAGCTGCATTAGAGAGAGTCATCTGACTATAACTTCAAAACTAACTGACTTTAACATAGCAAAGTACTTAACAAATATCACATTTATTAAAGCAATTATTGGAGAAGCAGCATGCACTCGTTTAAAGACCACAGGCCTGAGAGACATAGGTCCTGGATTTTAAATCTTACTCTGCCACTTGCCTGCTGTGTGACTGAGGGAAAGTCACTTAGCTCTAGATGCTTTCATATCCTCTATTTTTGATTTAAGCCCACAACTTCCTCCAGTTCAACTTTGCACCTGAAGCAGTGTTCATGTTCAGAGGGTGGTTCTGAGGCAAGTGGAGAGTTCAGGATCCTGGAGAAGCATATAGCAGGTAGAAAGAATAGGATGGGGATATGGAAAATTTGTCAGGGTAGGCTTCCTGAAAGTGTGATTTTAATAGAGATTTGAAAGTGGTTTGCCAGATATGAACAGGGAGGGAGACAGCTCCCTGTGGGCTGGGATGTGTCTACCAACCTTGTGATATTTATATTGTACTCTCCCAAGTACTTAGTACAGTGTTGTGCACACAATGAACATTCAACAAATACTACTGATTGACTGACTGGTTGATTCTCCAGGATAAGCTGTTGTCAGTAGGAGACGTTATGCCCTCATACACTCTGGTTACTTTGTTGAATAGAGTATTCACATTTGCCATGAAAACTGTTAGGGCCATAACAAAGAGATGTAGCGGTACAGATTATTAGGTGTCATTGTTTTTCCATAGACAAAAATAGCCTGTAGAGGTTTTGGAAGCTAGAGCGTGGGAGAGAGGAAAGAGCAACAAAAATAGGTACAGTGAAACTAAATCGTCTGAGTCACAATGCAGTTTCAGAACAAAATGCCTCACAGCAGATATGATCTCTACAGCATGACAGATAGATGGATGCAGGAGGTTCAGGGAGGAACAACAAGAGCACTATACTTTTTTATGGTATTTGTTAAGCACTTACTGTGTCAAACACTCTTCTAAGCACTGGGGAAGATACAAGTTAATTAGATTGGAGACAGTCCCCATCCTGCATGTGGCTCCCAGGCTAAGTAGGAGGGAGAACAGGAGAATTGAGGCACAGAAATGTTAAGTGACTTGCCCTAGGTCACACAGCAAGCATTTAGCAGAGCCGGTATTAGAATCCAGGCCCTCTGACTCTCAGACACATTATCTTTCCACTCTGCTTCTACTTGATACAACAATCCTGAGAACTTGCCAATCTGTCTGCCTTTAGTAATTCACCAAGATCTTTTGACTTTCCCAGGAAAATATGATTCAGTCAATCAGTCAGTCAGTCCATTGTATTTATTTGGTGTTTACTGTGTAGAGACCACTGTACTAAGTGCAGTCAGAAATGTTCATGTCCCATCTGGCTCTATCCCTCTCTCTAGCAGAATGAAGTAGGCTGTGTGGTAAATCCAGTACTTCCTATGCTGACATGACTGAGGGTATAATGAGAGATCTGGAAACTGGAGACAAAACACACTTTGGATTTGCCAAGAAACTTTTCCATTTCAAACAGGCTGTGAACAGCATAAGAAGTCTTTGAAACTGTCAACCAGGAACTGCGGTAAGCTAACTGAGGACTGTTTCGGAGGTTCAAATTAATTCATTCAATTGTATTTATTGAGCGCTTACAGTGTGCAGAGCACTGTACTAAGCATTTGGAAAGTACAATTCGGCAACAGAGACAATCCCTACCCAACAACGGGCTCAGAGTCTAGAAATGACAGCAGATATGCAAATCACTTTGAATTACTTTGCAAACTTGGTAGAGCACCGTGAGCTGCTGCTAAGGATTGGCAGTACTCACTACTAGAGCACTGAATGAGGCATCAGGCTTCACCTGTATTTTTGTCTCCACTCATTTCATTAATGTGAGTGACAGGCTAATTACTTATCTTTCCTGTTGCTCTTTCGCGATCTCTAAATTGGGTACTTTTTGTTTGCGATTTGGGGGCTAGGAGAAATGATTACTTCTCAACTGGCTGCAAGAATTCTCCATACGGATGGTTTCCAAATCACATTTGGAAGTATTGCTTTCCCACTCCTCATTTAGCTATTCCTTAAATGCCAGGGTTATTCACTCAGGAGTGAAGGAAAGTGCAGATGAAGTATCTAATAAAAAGCTGAGTTACTATGAATACTTTAATGCCTTTTCTACTAAACCACAAATGACAAACTGATTCACTAATTTAGTCTAAATTGGGACTCAAACAAGAACTTCCAAAGGACAAGCTTTCCAAGAACTTTGCAGCTTAAATTGGGATGGACCACCCAGCAGAATAAGCAACATGTCTAGACAGAAGAGAAACTGGAGAAGAAGGCAGAAACAATTTCCAAAATTAATTGAAGGATTTAGGACCTTAAAGAGGATAGTTTTTTTTTGAGGTATCCCCAGCCTTGAGGGACTTCCACTTCAAGAAAATAGAATGATGATGGCATTTAAATGCCTACTCTGTGCTAAGCCCTGGAGCAGACAAAAGTTAATCAGATCCAAGTCCTTCTATCACACAAAGCTCACAGTCTAAGGGAGAGGGAGAACAGACATTTCAACCGCATGTATGGAAAAGGAAACAGAGGCCCAGAAAAATTAATAGATTTACCCAAGGTCTTTCAGCATTCAAGCATCCTGCCTCTGGCCTGGAACACCCTCCCTCCTCAAATTCAACAATTACTTCCCCTGCCCCTTCAAAGACTACTGAAAGTGCACCTCACCCAAGAGGCCTTCCCAGACTAAGCCCCACTTTTCCTCATCTCCCATTCTCTTCTGTGTCACCCTCACTTGCTCCCTTTGCTCTTCCTGTCTCCCAGCCCCACAGCACTTATGTACATATCTGTTGTTTTATTTATTTGCAATGATGTCTGCTTCCCCCACTCTAGACTGAAAGCCCACTGTGGGCAGGGAATGTTTATTGCTGAATCGAACTCTTCCATATGCTTAGTACAATGCTCTGCACACAGTAAGTGCTCAAGAAGTATGATTGAATGAATGAATGAAGTGGCAGACTGAGGTCTAGAACCCAGGTTTTCTCATTCCCAGGTTCATGTTCTTTCAACTAAGCCACACTGTGCGCACACACACACACACACATATTGATCCTTCTCTCTGCAGGAAGGAAAGACTGTCCAATTAGCTTCTCTTTATAAAAACGTTTTAGTTTCTGGGGAGAGGTAGAAAAGTGTACAGTGAGAGGGGAGATAGTTGGGTCTAAAGGAAGAAGAAGAGAACTGGGACACCTCTGAATGCTGAAATTGAGAGACTAATGCTAGCAATGTTCTCTGCCTCTCAGGAGCCCTTTAAAGTGCAAAGATTGATTAAGTTATTACAAATATATTTAATCGCATATAATTTCCAAAGGCAATTTTGTTCATCAGTCACACAGTTCAGTACTCAAATGAATCGAGGATGTCAAACATTTCAGGCAAGGTTTTCCAATTGCTCCACGGAGACAGAATGTGGAAAACAGAGCGGATGTAGTGAGGGAGAACTAGTGTTTATCTTTAGAACATGATGTTTTATCTGGAATTAGGACTTGCGTGGTGAAGAAAAACAAAATGAAACATGGCATATGCCCAAATGTCTTTATTTAGCTATTTATTTTTTATTAAGGCATTTGTTAATCACTTTCTGTGTGTCAAGCACTGTTCTTACTGCAGGAGTAGATAGAAGGTAATAAGGTTGGACACACTCCCTGCCCCACATTGGACTCACAGACTAAGTAGGAAGGGAATGGGCATTGAATCCCAGTTTTACAGCTGAAGAAAGTCAGGAAACAGAGAAGTTAAGTGACCTGTCCAAGGTCACACAGTTGATAGAGCATGGGCCTGGGAGTCAGAAAGATCTGGTTTCTAATCCCTGCTCTACCAATATCTGCTGTGTGACCATGGGCATGCCTTCTGTGAGCCTCAGTTTCCTCATCTGCAAAATGGGGATTAAGATTGTGAGTCCTATGTGGGACAAGGACTGTCTATTATCTGATTAGCTGGTATCTAGCCCTACAATTAGAACAGTGCCTGGCACATAATAAGCCCTTAACAAAGACCATAAAAAGTCCTCTGCCTTTCAGGCCTGTGCTCTTTCCACTAGACCACGCTGCTCCCTGCTTCTTCTCTATCCTGCGTGCAGTTTAAATTGGATCCCTTGTAACTTTTCTTGCGTCTTAAGTAGGAATGAGAAAATCACTGTCATCCACTGTCCACATCCTCCATGACTTGGCAGTTTTCATTCATAGCCCATCTCAGCCTGTATCTTTTCAGACTAAAATTTTCTAATCCTTTGAGTCTGCTGCCATGAGGAATTTCTCCAGCCCTCTAACACTTATTGGTTGCCCTTTTTTGAACCTTTTCCAGCTCTACTATCCCCTTCCTAAGATTCAGAGACCAGAACTGTCCATACTAAACAAGTTGCAGGTATACTATGATGTCATAACCATGTTTTATAATTATTATCATTATTTCTGACATTTGTCAAGTCCTTATTTTATGCAGTTCATTGTAAAGCGATGGGAATAGATACAAAGATATTAAATTTGACATGGTCCCTATCCCATAAGCAATTATATTGGTTTCCATCCTTTTTCTGATGATGCCCAGATTTGGGTTGGCCTTTCTGGTAGCTGCACATATTTGAGAGAACAGGCAAGTCATCCAAAAGGATTTGAAAGAACTGGAAATAATAGCTTTCCAAATTGCTTTCCTGAGTTGTGGTTGAGAGTCCCGAGTACATCACCGGTAGTTGGAATTTGGATTATTTTCCCTATATGCACTACCTTGGGTCTGCTCCTACTGAAGCTCATCTGCTATTTTTCAGTTCATTCATTCATTCATTCATATTTATTGAGTGCTTACTTTGTGAAGAGCTCTTGGGAGATTAAACAGACACATTTCCCTGCCTACAACGAGCTTAGAGTCTAGAGGGGGAGAAAGACAATAATAGAAATAAATACATAAATTACAGATCTGTACATTTCCATCAACTTGCTCAGCTCTAATAGGGTCTTCCTGCAATGTATTCCTGCTTCCTGTTAAGCAGAAAATGGGGTTATTTGAGCTTCTTCTCTCTGTACTCCTTTCCTAAGAGGTGTGCAGGAAGTGGAAGAACAACAGAAGACTTGGAGCAAACACCGATGGGCATCATCAGTGAAGAATTTGGCCGTGCAAATGAAAACTGTGCTTTCCCATCTCCAGTGTCTGAGTTTTGCCCAGGTTGAGGCTTTCTGCAAGACTCCTCTATGGATGTACTCTCCAAACCAGAGTTGTGTTCACTGTTCCCTGATCTGTCAATAATTGCTGTGGTTTGAGTTTAGTATTTACTATATGCAAAATACTATGCTAAGCACTGGAGTAGATATAAGATGATCAGGTTGGTCTGTGTCCCTGTCCCACATGGGGCTCCCAGTCAAAATAGGTGAGAGAACAGGTATTAAATCTTCATTTTACAGTGGAGTAAAGTGAGGTAAACAGAGGCTTAGTGACTTGTCCAAGGTCACTCAGCAGGCTAGTAGCAAAATTGGCATTAGTATGGCTTGGTAGAAAAAGCACAGGCTTGGGAGTACAGAGTTCGTGGGTTCTAATCCTGTCTCTGCCACTTATCAGCTGTGTGACTCTAGGCAAGTCACTTAACTTCTCTGCGCCTCAGTTACCTCATATGTAAAATGGGGATTAAGATTGTGAGCCCCATGTGGGACAACCTGATTACCTTATATCTACCCCAGTGCTTAGAACAGAGCTGGGCACATAGTAAGCACTTAATACCATCATTATCGTATTATTATTAGGACCAGTTTCTCTGACTCTCAGGCCCTTTCCTCTAGGCCACACAGCTTCTTATTTTATTCTCTCAATGTAATGGTGCTCAACCGCAGATAGTATTATGGGTAAATTGTGCCCCCCCCCTTCCCCCCAGGCCAACGCACAGCATTAGCACAAGCAGGGGGGAACAGGAGCTGGGAGCTTGTCTTCCCCAGAGACAAGGTCTCAGAGTCAAATAACGTTCCCAAATTCTTGCTTAGATTCCACTGACTGGAGCATGTCTAGAGTCCAGGACATTTCCCGAGGGAGCCGATAGTACCATGGGTTCTGCCAATCCCCGGACTGTCACCCACATCACTCATGACTGTTGAACAGCAGCCTGAAGAGAAGATAAACTTCCCATAAAACATTAATCACTGTGAATTACTAAAGCCATTTAAGACTGTAGACTTGTCCTTATTCTATCCTTATTCTTGCCTTTTATCTCCTCACAGTATGTATTTGGTTACTAATAAGCTTTCATTGATCCCTTTTGTTTGCATAATCTGGATTAACAGCTAAAAATCTGTTCCCGTAAAGTCATACAAAGCTTCCCAAATTTCCAAAGGATTCTGTTCCATACTCTGACCAACACTGCCGCTGCTCATTCTTTCTTCATTAGACAATCCAAAGAGCTCTCACTGATACAGACATGATATGATATGATTAATTTATATGTACCCCAGCATTTAGAACAGTGCTTGATTCGTATACGTGCTTAAGAGAAGCAGTGTGGCTCAATGGAAAGAGCCCGGGCTTTGGAGTCAGAGGTCATGGATTCGAATCCCAGCTCTGCCACTTGTCAGCTGTGTGACTGTGGGCAAGTCACTTAACTTCTCTGTACCTCAGTTACCTCATCTGTAAAATCGGGATTAACTGTGAGCCTCACGTGGGACAATCTGATTACCCTCTATCTACCCCAGCACTTAGAACAGTGTTCTGCACATAGTAAGCGCTTAACAAATACCAATATTATTAGTATTAACAAATATCACAATTATTACTTTTATTATTACAAGTGCTTTTCCACAAGCATGTGATCCATGATGCCCTCAAAATTATTATCTTTTCTATTTTAACAGACCATCTCTCCTTTATCTTTCTTTGTCCAGATGCTCCGATACTTTTCATCTGGGTTAGTTGGCCTATGAAACAGCATTTACTATTCTATTTATACAGAGCTGTCTTTTGTTTTGGGAAATAACCCTACCAACAGTGAAAGCCAGGTAGGCAGAAAAGATCTCTGTGTGACTGATACATAACACTTATGTCTTGTCTTGTCTGATGCTCTTGAGTCATCTCCGACCCATAGCAGCACCATGAACACATCTCTCCCAGAATGCCCCACCTCCGTCTGCAATCGTTCTCATAATGTACCCATAGACCTTTCTTGGTAAAAATCCAGTTGTTTACCACTGCCTCCTTCCATGCAATAACCATGAGTCTCCACCCTCGACTCTCTTCTCATACCACTGCTGCCCAGCACAGGTGAGTTTTGACTGGTAACAGATTGCTTTCCACTCACTAGCCACTGCCCAAGATAGGAATAGAATGGGTAGGCTTCTGCTTGACTCTCCTTCCCATAGCCGAGACTGGTAGAGTACTGGAAACTCTCCAGGAGCGACCTTGAGAGGGGCCAGCACTTATGTACGTATCTTTAAATTAGATATTGTAAATCATTATTCATATTAATGTCTGTCCCCGCCTCTAGACTGTAAGTATGTTATGAACAGGGAACATGTCTACCAACTCTGTTGTATTGTACTCTTCCAAGTGCTCAGAACAGTGTTCTCAAGATAGCAAGTGTGTTCCCAAGAGAGCAAGTGCTCAGTAAATACCACTGATTGATTGATATTCCTTCAGACATTGTTTGTACATGAAGATGATAGTTGCAGATTGAGTTTTGAACCCCAGAAAGAGGAGATCTCTTGGTATCCCAATCTTTGAGAAGCCACTCTTCAAGGGAAGCACCATTACTCCCAAATGCTGCTTGCCAGATTATAAACTCCTTGTGGGAAGGGAACATATTCACCAAATCTGTTATATTGCACTCTCCCAAACTTAGTATCATGGTCTGCACACAATAAGTGCTCAAATAATAATAATAATAATAATAATAATGTTGGTATTTGTTAAGCGCTTACTATGTGCCAAGCACTGTTCTAAGCGCTGGGGTAGACACAGGGGAATCAGGTTGTCCCACGTGGGGCTCACAGTCTTAACCCCCATTTTACAGATGAGGGAACTGAGGCACAGAGAAGTTAAGTGACTTGCCCACAGTCACACAGCTGACAAGTGGCAGAGCTGGGATTCGAACTCATGAGCCCTGACTCCAAAGCCCGTGCTCTTTCCACTGAGCCACGCTGCTTCTCTGAAATAATACAACTGATAGACTGACGGATTGGCCTGTCTACTTAGGCAGCTTCCCCCAAGTGCACCACTCCATCATTCTGTCTAAGACTGTTGTTCACTTGTCTTCAAATTTTTTTATTTGTCATCCTTGTTTGTGTGTGTCCTTTTTCAGAGACCATAGAGTAGAGCACTGTCTAAGGAGCACTATTAATTTCTGTCCTTATTTAAATATGATTTCAGACGATCAGCACTTTTGGGGAGTGATAGAATGACAGATGATCAATGAATGCCCTGCCACCGTGCCTATGTCAAAGCTGTTTCCCATATGTGACTGTAGCTGCTAATTGTAGTCCCTGACACTGTTTCTGATTCTGAACGTTCTACAGATTTGCATTTTATAAGGATAATTCAACAAGAAGCATCATGACATAGTGGAAAGAGCATGGGCCTGGGAGTCAGAGGACTAAATTCTAATCCCAATTCCACTATTTGTCTAATGTGTGACCTTTGGCACATCACTTAACTTCTCTGTGCCACAATTCCCTCAATTATAAAATGGGGATTAAGACTGTGAGCCCCATGTGGGTCATGGTCATGTTCAACCTGATTATCTAGTGGACAATACAGTGCCTAGCACATAGTAAATGCTTAACAAATCCTTTTTGTTTTTTAAAACAGATAGTCTTCTGATTAGCGGTTTTGGTGAGGCCACTTTTGCTTTTCCTAGCTCCTTTCTGTGAGCAGTGTGTTCTGAAATAGTGCATTTCAGTCTCCCAGGGTTCAGGGACTACTTGATCAATCCTACCAACTCTATTGTAATGTACTCTAAAAAGTGCTTAGTAGTGTCCTCTGAAAATAGTAAATGCTCAATGAATGCCATTGGATGATTGACTGAATTGAAGTTCTGCTTTGTGCTTTTAACTTTTTGCAGTATTTTCTGCTTTCACCAACAAAGATGCATCCTACCAAAGTCAAATTAATGTAAAAAAAAAGTTATATTATTTTGGTTTGATTGGTTTGACTTATTTTTTTACTTCAGTTAACTTTTTTTATGAGCTTGAGCCAAGAATGAGTTGCACTCAAATCAAGGGAAAACACCGTGAAATCTTTGGGAGAGTGTGTTATCAACTATGTATTCACTAGCAGACTTTATTAAAAGCTGGTTGGAATAAGAATGGTCCCAAGCCACAATTAGGGGTGTGAAAGGGAATGAAGTATTAGATATCTGTCTATTTCAAGGACTCAAGATGTGCTCATAGAAGTAAGAAAAACCTGCTAGATTAGGATCCCAGATACATGGCTTAGTGGAAGAGCAAGGGCCTGGGAGTCAGAGTAATAATAATGGTATTTGTTAAGTGCTTACTATGTGCCAAGCACTGTTCTAAGTGTTGAGGTAGAAACAAGGTAATCATGTTGTCCCACTTGGGGCTCACAGTTTTGATCCCCATTTTACAGATGAGGTAACTGATTCACAGAGAAGTGAAGTGACTGGTCCAAAGTCACACAGTTGACAAGTGGTGGGCTGGAATTAGTCAGAAGGCCATGGGTTCTAATCCCTGCTCCGTCACTTCTCTGCTGTGTGGCTTTGGGCAAGTCAGTTCACTTCTCTGTGCCTCAGATACCTCATTTGTAAAATGGGGATTAAGACTGTGTGAGCCCCGTGAAGGACAGGGACTGTGTCCAAACAGATTTGCTTGTACTTAATGCAGCACTTAATACAGTGTCTGGCACATAGTAAGTGCTTAACACATAACCCAATTATAACATCCTGCTGGCCTGTAGTCTACAGTTGAGCATGAGAAGTAGGAGGGGCTTGACCTCTAGGTTTTAAATCCTGGGATCTGGGAATCATCACGTGAGGGTAGCACCTTGCAAATGACAATATGTCTTTTTCCTGTATTAATCAACCAATGGCATTGATTGAGCACTTACTCTATGCAGAGTACAATACTAAGCACTTGAGAGAGAACAATACAACAGTGTAGGTCTAGAGGATCCCTGCTTACAAGAATTTTACAATTTAGAGGGGAAGAGTATTCCAAGTACTTCAAGTACTACATAATTCCAAAGAAGGGGAAGCTAGTTAAATCTAATAATAATGATTATATTTATTAAATGCTTATTATGTGCTAAGCACTGTTGATACAGTTTGAGGATCAGGCAAAATCTCCATCCCACAGTCTAAGAGATGGAGATGCTTAGGAGAAGCGTGGCCTAGTGGAAAGATCATGGGCCTCAGAGTCAGAAGACCTGAGTTTTAATCCCAGCTCTGTGACTCAGTTGCCTCATCTATAAAATAGAGATTAAGACTGAGCCTTATATGGGACACAGACTGTGTGCAACCTGATTGTCTTGCATCTATCCCAGTGCTGGTACAGTGTTTGGCACCTAGTAAGCATTTAACAAATATCATAAAAAAAAAAGAGGACAGGTATTTTACCCCCATGTTATAGTTGAAGCAACTGAGGTCACAAACAGGCCAGTAGCAGAGCTAGACTTAGAAACCAGTTTCTTTCACTGCCAGGTCTGTGCTCCTTCCACTAGGCTAGAGAAGCAACATGGCTTAGTGGAAAGAGCTTGGGCTTGGGAGCCAGAGGTGGTGGGTTCTAATTCCGGCACTGCCAGTTGTCAGCTGTGTGACTTTGGGCCAGTCACATTTCTTCTCTGTGTCTCAGTTACCTCATCTGTAAAATGGGGATGAAGACTGCAAGCCCCACGTGGGACGACCTGATTAACTTGTATCTCTCCCACTGCTTAGAACAGTGCTTGGCAAATAGTAAATGCTTATTATTATTAGGTTATAATGTTTCTCTGAGAAAATAGTACTATTCTCCTCATTGGTTCCTAAGCCAAGCAGGTTCCTAAACAATGAGGTAATATGATGGTCACCATACCCCAAACAACAAATCACTAATTATCTCTCCTTTCCCACTATAAAGCATTACCCATAGTCTGTCATGGTTGGCCAAGCTAACTCAAACAGTGAAGTCTAACTCAAACAGTGAAGGAGAGGAAATTGATCTGTTTGACAGGACTTTTAAAGATGTATAAGGAATTGGTCATTGTGCTACCAGCTAAAAGAACTGAAGGATTTTGAGCCTCATGAAATAGTAGGCCAGAATCGCTTCCTCCTACTTGGACTGTGAATCACACGTAGGACAGGGACTGTGTCCAACCTGATAAATTTTATTTACCCCAGAGTTTAGAACAGTGCTTGACACACATTAGGTGCTGAACAAATGCCATAAAAAAAGATCTCAAAACCAATAATGTAAAGATCCTTATTTCATGTCAAAAATCAATTGAATGTGGAAATGTTTTTGCCAATTTTCTCCAAACTTTATCCTACAGTTCAGAACATTTTCTTTACCGAACATTAGAGGACACTTGCCATCTGTAATTCTATATCTAGCTAATTAGTTTGGATCCTGGCCGCCTGATTAAGTTTCAAAAATTGAGAGTAGGCAGGATCCTGTCTGCTTTTCACTGCTAAAACTTGTGGCTAAAAGAAAACATTTAAAGGGAAATTTTCCTTTTTATATCACAATACTGCACTGTAATCAAGAAAAATGTGACTTGTGTGACCTAGAATATTTGACTTTTAATGCCCTATGTAGCAGTTACCTGGTTTTAGGACTTGGTAAGAAATGGATATACCAACAAAGATAAAAGCCTTTCACCTAGGATAACTATCCTCTAATTAGTAGTGCATTTTATTTAAAAAAAAAAAGGAAATGAGTAGACAGGTGATATGAACTCTTCATATGTACTATATATGATGAAGGAATTTATGAAGCAACATCATGAACATTGCCCAGAGTTCAGAGACTTGCAAAATCATTTGACATTGATTTGTACATCATCATCATCATCATCAATGGCATTTAGTGAACACCTACTGTGTGCAGAGAACTGTACTAAGTGCGTGGGAAAGTACAATACAACAGAGTCAGTAGACGCTTTCCCTGCCCACAATGATCTTACAAACTCGATGGAGAGACAGATATTAATATAAATAAATGTTATAATATACCACTTATATGCATGTACATCAATAAGTCAGTTGTACTTATTGACCACTAACTGTGTACAGAGCACTGTACTAAGCATTTGGGAAAGTTCGATAAAGCAGAGGTGGTAGATATGTTACCTGCCCACAGCAAGATTACAGTTTACAGATTAATATAATTGTAGATCTGATCACTAGCAACTTCCAAAAAAAGGTTTGGTTGCCCAGAAACTTTGACCAAGAGCCTGTGATAGCCAGTATAATAAATATAATTGTGATATTTGTTCAGTTAGTATATTTGGGTGATGATTATAGTAACAATATTAATAATGGAGGGATTTAAGTGTTCACTATGTGCCAAGCACTGTACAAAGTACTGCAGTAGATACAAGATAAACCAAGTCTCTCTCTCTCATAGGCTCACAGTCTAAGTAAGAGGGAGAATAGGTACTGAATCTCCTTTTATAGATGAGGAAACCGAGGCATAGAGAAGTTAAGTTACTTGAGCAAGCTCATACAGTGGGCAAGTAGAAGAAATGGGATTAGAATGCAGGTCCTCTGACTCCGAGGTCTATGTTCTTTCCATTAAGCCACGTTGTTTCCTTGATATATTACTGTAATCATTATGGTAAAAGTACCCTAATGATCTGAAGAATTAATGCACCTGAAATAGGTCTAATTTACTCTCAGGAAGCATGATAGGCACTGGGAGCGACAACGTATGTTATTTATAAATAATTATGAGCACTAATTAGACAAGCTCAGAAATCTTGCTTCTTCACTCTACATTAAAAATTTCCTGACATAGGAAGGGAATGTTCTCTCTGTCTGACCTCATTATTATCATACCATAGGAAGAGAAGGTCATTTAATTCATCGTTTTTGTATTATGGTAATGCACCGATCTGAACTTCTGACTCTGTCGGCATCATTCAGACAGAAAGCAAAGCTATATTGAAGAATGATGTGAAAATTCAAAAGTACTTCCCACTGAAAAATTACATTTAAAAAGCACAGTGTTTACACCAGCTTCCTTCTTACTTCCTCAATGGGGTCTGAATGGCTTTCTGTTTAAATGAATAAATATCACCTTTTTCTGGTAATGGTGAGCAATTCAGAAATATAAATTTGAAATCCTTTAAAATTTAGGGTTATAGTATTTTGTTACTGAATATTGACCTTGTACTTGGTCAGTTGCCTCAATAATCTATCTTTATTAATTTATGTAACTAGAACAGCAGCATTTCATTGTAAGGTACCTAAATTCATCAGTGGACAAATATCCTAAAAATAAAATATGTGCTTCTGGTTATAATCCTGAAGGACAGATGGCTTTAGTTAGAGTACACGGTAGAATTCGCCAGGAACTTTTTGTCTGGGTACACACAATGTATCTGGGCATTGTTCTATACGAATGAAAAGACTGTAGCATTAATGTTGATCTCATTAGTTAATGCCATTCACCCGGGATTATTTCAATCGAGATATATACTGAAGTTTTTAATCATCACACAATAAACCCCTAGCCCAGAATTTTCTGTGCAACCTGGTAAATCAACAATTATTCTGGGGTTCAACATGCAAAGTATTTATGCCTTAGGCTTTAAGAGGTATTTCACACTCTTGTTGGAATTTCTAAAAGCATTAATTATTTAAAACTAGCTATTAAAGATCAAAAGGAATTTTGATTTCCTAAAAGTGCCATAACTCTAGAACAATGCTCCCCACGTGCCATACCACCAGTGCACACTTGATTTTGAGATTTGGGGACAGCAAAAATTTTAAAGGTTAGGAGTGAATTTAGTATAAAGTTTAAAAAGAAAGATCATAGGTCATATAAAATTTGTCTAATATCCTATTTTTTCTCAATAAATCTGGTGCTATAATTTTTTAATGGTATCTATTAAATGCTTACTAGGTGCCAGGCACTGTACTAAGTGCTGGGGTAGATACAAGTCAATAAGGTTGGATACAGTCCATGTCCCACATGAGGCTCACAGTCTTAATCCCCATTTTACAAATGAGGTAACTTAGGCAGGGAGAAGTTAAGCAACTTTCCCAAGATGGCATTAGAACCCAAGTCCCCTGATTCCCAGACCTGTGCTTTATCTTCTAGGCCAAACAGCTTCTGTAGGTTATTTTTAAGTTGAAAATCCCCGGGGAATCTACAACTAGGCAATATCACTTTAATCAAAATAACTATTCATTCATTCAATAGTATTTATTGAGTGCTTACTATGTACAGAGCACTGTACTAAGAGCTTGGAATGTACAAATTGGTAACAGATAGAGACAGTCCCTGCTCTTTGAGAGGCTTACAGTCTAATCGGGGGAGATGGACAGACAAGAACAATAGCAATGTTATTGTCATCATAGCAGCATCATCTTATTTATCTCCCAATTGGTATAGTACTATGTACTAGGTACACCGGAAGTACAGAATAGCAAGGTAATTTGTTAAAGGAGGACCTAATGAAGTGAAATAGATGCTGCTACGGACTGTCTCTTGTTGTCATAAATATTCATTCTAACCATACAGAACAGCATCTAAGTGGCAGAATAAAATCATTGGAGAGAATTTTTCACTTTCCCAGAAATGCCAACTCCATGGGGAAAATGGGAGCCTTTGTCTGAATGGGTTTCCACCAAGGGTCTCTAATTCCAGCTTTCCAACAATACCTGAGAACCTTTCAGGCAGGGATGAAAAGCCCCCAGTTTGGAGAGTTATGACCTGCTGGGACACCCAGTGCCCCATTTTCTCCTTGCCTTCCCTTTAGCCCCACCTGCAAAATGCCACCTTGGCACCTCTGTGCATTTCCCTTTGGAAATGCCCAGCTATGTGAGAAATATGATTTTCTTTAGGTGCCCCCAAGAAAGATCAGTAATTAGGAATCAGAATAAGAGACTGTTAATAGAGCATAGAGTCTCCTTTGTAACTAATATGATGGTTCTGAAATAGGTTCTGGGTCTTAGTCATCATTTTAGTGGTTTCACTTTTTAAAACTGAGGCATTCACACTCTCCACTGGTAGTCATGATTCTTCTGTAAGCTTGTTGTGGACAGCGAATGTGTCTGTTTACTGTTATACTGTACTCTCCCAAGCACCTAACGTAGTGATCTGCACATAGTAAGGCTTAATAAATATGATCGACTGACTCCTGGTGGAGGCCCCATTGCAGACTCTGCCCACCTACTTAAAATGACATTATCGGGCAGCTCCTAACCTGGGCTCTTCACCTAACATCTTCACTATTTCCAGAAAACTGTCCAGCACATATATTGGAAAGTGTGAGAGAGAGACTCATGAAGGACAAACAGAAAATCAGAGTCAGAAATCCAAAAAGACACAGAAAAACAGAGAAAAAGAAATGAATTCTAAGCTCATTGTAGGCAGGAATCATGTCTACTAACTCTATTGCACTGTACTCTCCCAAGCACTTATCACAGTGCTCTGCACACATAAGGACACAGAAAACACCACTGATAGAAATGGAGACGGAAAGTGGTCTCTCGCCACTCCGTTTTTTTACCCTGACTCACCACCATCATCTTTTCATTTCACACTACCCTTACCCCATCCCACATCCTGTTCTATTCATCTCTTCTTCTACTTCCTTCCACTCTGGGTGCCCCATTACTTCCAGTTCTGATTCTATACCCTAGATTATTGCCACCATTTCATGGGAAGATGCCAGTTTGTTTTATGCCCAGTGCCTGTGGCTGATTCGAGATAGTTGTGGGGTTTATTGGCCCATAAAGCAAACTATAACCCTTGATAAAACAACAGCAGCAGCAACTTCAAAACTGAGTTGAAAAACACAATAGCCAGGTTGCTGATACTTTTAATGAAGGTGCTGGGTTATTTTATAGCCAGTGGGGCACATCAAAATTATTTACAAATATTGGAACTTACTTTAAGCTCTTACCATATGCAAAGAATTTGGATAGATACAGATTTATGAGATTAGACACACACCCAATCCCACATAGAGTGCACAATCTATTTTACCCCTATCTTAACTGATAAAGAAACTGAGACTCAGAGAGGTCACACATAAAGCTAGTGAAAGAGGTGGGACTTGAAACATGACCTCTTGGCTTCCAAGCCTGTCTTCTTTCCTCTAGACCATGCAAGCAGAATCAGGGCAACAATGTGGAGAGACTATGAAAATTAAGACCACCAAAATGTTGACTATAACCAGGGCCAACTTTGTTGTACTGTACTCTCCCAGGCACTTAGTACAGTGCTTTGCACCCAATGAAGACTCAATGAATTCCACTGATTATTTGAGATACAGCATCTTAGGAGGTCATACATTTTTGGTCCTGTGTAAAATGATATCATGAAGTCTTTTCTAAACCCCAAACCTATGGTTTTTCTTGGAGTGGGATGGGGGAGAAGAAGACCTCTCACCTCCCCATGTTTGCTCTGGAGCAACTGCGTTCCTCTCCCAGAATCCTTGTTCACAGGGGTGCTGCTTCCAATGGGTGGGGCAATGCTATATAGTTAACTGCTGCCATCCTGCCTCCACTCCCCTTATTGACCCCCTGAGGCAATCACCTCCCTCGGTTACCCTTTGAAATTAGACATGGGAGAGAGTTCCGTGAAGGGGAAAGCCATGAGTAATGGATCAGAAATGTACAAGCTATGAGAGACATGCAGTCAGAAGATTAGTTTATGGGCAGCAAAAGATGGGTAGATAAGGAGACAGCCAGTGGACAGCCTTGAAGCCAGGGGCTAAAAGCTTTTTTATATTTTTTGAGAAGAAATGGGATACTTTGGAGGATTTTGAGGAAGCAACTGATTTTTACATATAGTGGTGGCCAGGACCCTTAGTTATAAAACAAATTAGCCTACTCCCTTAGAGCTGCAGGAGCATACTCATCCATTGCTGCACTGAAATCAGATGGTGGCAGCATTTGAGAATATCTGATTTAGATGTTACTCAAGGAATGAAGGCATTGAAGATTCTTATTACTCTGCAATTTTTTTTAATCAATCCTTAGTGATTTATAGTAATACTTCAACCACCCTCCCATAATTTTTTCACTGCTGTATTGGTGTACACATATGAAATTGGGATGTGTATTGTGTTTCTCAACAATGTTTTTCCAAAAAAATTTGTAACCAGGATGCTGGTTACATAGGCAGTTGGCAACTGTGGAAATTCTGCAGTCAGGAAGTACATTAAAGAGAAGATGATCCTGATATGGAATCATCTGACATGAGAGATTGAACAATCTTCCTTTGAACTGCTATTGTTAACCTAGTAACTGCCGTTTTTTTTTTCTTTTTCTTCTTCTTCTAAAAGGGAACCTTTTCATGCAAACATCAGAGCGGGTTTTTTCCCCTATCGGGTTCACCGGAGACTCAGCATGTATTGAATAGATCTCTAATGTTTCAAGGAATCCTAATAATTAAAAAATATACATTTCTTGAGCTTTGAACTGATATTTACCTTTCTGTGTGGCAGAATAGACTCTTTGACAGAACATTTACTTGTTAAGGGATTTCTGTACCCGCAGAGAATGTTGGACCTAACAGACAGGAAAGAATAAGAGTGTATCAAAAAGAATCTTAGGGAAAAATCACTATTAAAACATCTACAAAATGGGAATCTTTGGTCTTCAGGAATGAACCAAAAACAATCATAAAATATTACTTAGCTAGAATATGTTGTATATTACCTAATAGTAGAATTCACTCTCTTGCCGAGATCATTTTCCTAGAAAACAATTCAGTCCATATCAGTATACATAGTAAGCATTTAACAAATACCATCATTATTATTGCTCTGCACACAGTAAGTGCTCAATAAATACAATTGATTGATTGATATCTTCCCATTCTCCAATCGTTGCCCATTCACCTCCACATCTTACAGAAACTCCTTACCATCTGTTTTAGGCACTCAATTAACTCTTTTTCCTACCTTATCTCACTGGTCTCCTTACTATAACTCAAACCATACACTTTGCTCCTCTAACACCAATCTACTCTCTCTACTTTGTTTTCGTCTATTCTGCCACTAATCTCTTGCCCACATCCTCCCTATGACCCGGAAATCCTCCTCTTTCGAATCTGACAGACCATCACTCTCCCCACCTTCAAGATGATCCAAAAATCACATAGCCTTTCCTGACTAAACCCTCATATCTCTTCCTCTGCCTCCCCTCCTCTGTACCACCTATGCATTTGGATATGCACCCCTTAAACACTTGATATCCACCCCATCCTCAGCCCCACAGTACTTATGCATTTATCCTGACACTCCAATTCACATATCCGTAATTTATTTTAATGTCTGACATCCCCTCGTCTGACTGTAAGCTCAGGGATCATGTCTATCAGCTCTATTATATTGTACTTGCCTAGAGTTTAGTAAAATGCTCGGCAGTCAGTAAGCACTAAATACAATTTATTGATTGGGGGATTGTTTTTTTGAAGGCCTTGAGAATGGGAATTAAACACCATCCTACTGGGACATTATTTGTTATGATTCAATATAATTATAATTGTAGCATTTATTAAGCACACACTACGTGACAAGCATGGTGCTAAACTCTGGAATAGCTACAATATAATCAGATTGAATACAGCACTGTCCTACATGAAGATCACAGTCTAAGGGGGAAGGAAAACAGATATTTAAACCTCACTTTACAGATGACAAATGTGAGACACATAGAAGTTCAGTTACTTGCCCAAGGTCACACTGCAGGCAGAACCAATGTTACCCAACAGGCTCTCCATTTGGCAAAGGTCTGGTCACTGTCACAGCTATTTTGCATCTGATTCTGAACTCACAGTGAATAATAAGCTCAAAGGAAGAAAGTTCAGACAGAATCATTTCAAAGAGCATGATTCCCTTTTTGCTGGGAATTTTATTTAGTCATTTGCTTTGAATTCTGACCTTCCATGACTGATTAGTTGCACCCCAGTGCAATGCAATTAGAATCATTAATCTAAAGTTCTTAAACTCTTTCGCGTTATAATCACCCATTTCATCCTATCCCCCCTCCAGTACTACATAGGCTCTGAAACTAAAACTGGGTAATCCCAGAATAAACTAGATGATATGGATGAGACATCGTTAGGAATTCCCCTAACTGGCTCCAAGCAGTTTCATGTTTGCTTAAAGCCCTGAATAAGAAACCATTATGATATAATTCATGATATTTTTGAGAGCTTACTGTGTGCTGGGCACTGTAGTAAGCGCTTGGGAGATTACAATACAACAGAGTTCGTAGACATGTTCCCTAACCACATCAGGCTTACAGTCTATAGGGGGAGACAGATATTAATATAAATAAGCAATTTGTGATATATAGTTTATATATTTGGTTCTGTTGCAACCATACACGGTCTAGAGTATCCCTGGACAGATTCATCTTTAAATAGACACATTAAAAAGACTCTTTATGCAGTCACAACCAAAGATTCAGGAAAACACTAAAAATGCAAAAGAATCTTTAACTCTCTGATCCAAGGAAAATGTTACTACCCTTTTGGAGCTCGAGAAGGTTGCATTTGCTTGCCTTCTCAACTTATAATTCTTAGCAATAAGGAGGAGGTTTTCAGAGTAGAAAGCAGGCAGCATCATTCGAGTTATGTCAAACCGGCAATACTTTCTCACTCATCATTTGCTTGTTCCCTTGCGAACTTTCTGGTTCCCATTTTGGAAATCCAGACTGCGATCAAATTAAAGTTATCTCTTGGCCTCCTATTGCAGCTGGTACTTAACAAAGTCTCCAGAGATTTAGGGGCATCAAACCTGCAGGCTCATGCTCCTGGACCTGGCAAGACTCCCTCACGTCCACTGGCAGAACACAAGTCATTTGTTTGCATCAAGTCTTTCTGCATAAACCTCAGTGTGGCTGGGTCATGCTTTAACTGGCACCCACAGAGATGAGACTCGGGTCAACCATGGCCACACAAATAAGTCACAGAGCTACTGGCTCCCTGCTCCCACGACTGCTCCTCCTAACTTTTGAAGTGGAGAAGCAGTGTGGTCTAATGGAGAGAGCATGGGCCTGGGAGTCAGTAGGACCTAGATTCTAATACCGGTTCTGCCACTTGTCTGTTGTGTGACCTTGGGCAAATCACTTCACTTCTCTGTGCCTCAGTTACCTCATCTGTAAAATGGAGATTAAGATTGTGAGCCCCATGTAGGATATGGACTTTGTCCAACCTGATTATCTTGTGTCCATCCCTATGCTTAGTACACTGTCCGGCACATAGTAATAAATACCATTAAAAAGAAAACCTCATCTACCTTTTCCCTGCCTCAAAAAGTTGTGCTATGTGGCATGGAAGCTGCAGGAATGTTAAGCTAACAACACATTTGATTGATAGATGTGCTTGGACCAAGCCTAGTGAGTCTCTTGAAGCTATAGTATTTGGTCACTTTTCTTAAACTCCACGAAGAGTGACTCTAATC
This sequence comes from Ornithorhynchus anatinus, assembly GCF_004115215.2. NCBI lineage: Eukaryota > Metazoa > Chordata > Mammalia > Monotremata > Ornithorhynchidae > Ornithorhynchus > Ornithorhynchus anatinus. The sequence continues at coordinate 18,753,291 of NC_041737.1, forward strand.
AGGGGTGTGTTATGTGGTAACCCAGTCTCATCACTCCTATCTTTACAACCATCTTATTTATTCTGCCCTTGCTGTGGACTTCTGTTTTAAATTATAACACTAAATTAAATGTAATTAAATATAACGAATTAGCCCTGTAGGTAGTTCTGTTTGTTCTGTAGTTCTGTCTTGGGTAAATTCTTAATTTTCAACATCGGAAAATGAGGGGGGAATTTTCTCCTTTCTCTGATAAAGAGAAAAATGTAATTGCAGCTTTTGTTTAGTAACATTGATGGGGTCTCAAGCATACTAATTGTAGAGTTTAAGAAGAAAGAACACACTGGAAATGATAATGAAAATATGGAAGAATTTACCATTGTCAACAAAGCAATAGTTTTGACAAAACAGTAATTCAAATGTATTGTAGCTATATTAATATATAAAATGGGTATAGACATAATTCTGGTTCCTCATTCACTAGAGGCCAGGAGATAGAAGAGGTGAAGAATGGAGAAGTTAAGTGGTCTAGTGGATAAAGCATGGGCCTGGGAGTCAAAAGGACATGGTTCTAATCCTGGCCCCACCACTTGTCTGTTGTGGATCTTGACTAAGTCACTTAACTTCTCTGCGCCTCAGTTACCTCATTTGTAAAATGGGCATTAAGATTGTGAATCCTATGTGGGACATCAACTGGGAAGCAGCATGGCTCAGTGGAAAGAGCACGGGCTTGGGAGTCAGAGGTCATGGGTTTGAATCCTGGCTCTGCCTCTTGTCAGCTGTGTGACTGTGGGCAAGTCACTTCACTTCTCTGTGCCTCATTTACCTCATCTGTAAAATGGGGATTAAGACTGTGAGCCTCATGTGGGACAATCTGATTACCCTGTATCTACCCCAGCGCTTAGAACAGTGCTCTACACATAGTAAGCGCTTAACAAATACCAACATTATGAACTGTGTCCAAACTGATCAGCTTGTATCTACCACAGCTTTTAGCCTAAAGCCTGGCACATAATAAATGTTTAACAAATACCACTAAAAAACAAACAAAACAACAACAGAGGAGGAGTCACCAAACTGGAGGGGAGGAAAAGAGATAGGGAATGTTTCCTATCCCTTTGTTCCACAGACGGTTCATGCTCTAGGGTAACCAGTGATCTCTTTCTAGCTAAATCCAGTAGGCTGTAATCTGTCCTACTCTTTCTGTCCTCTTGTAATTGTTCTGGGCCCCCTACTCTAAACTCTAATCCTACCTCAGAAGCCAAACCCCTTAAGTGACTTCAAGTATTGACTCTTTGTCGATGGCTCTCAAACTTACCTCTCAAGTAACTACCTCTCAAGTAACCTCCAACTCACACCCCCTCTTGTCATTTTGACCTCTCCACTTCAGTTTTTTTTTTATGGCATTTGTTAATGCCATACTATGCCTTACTATGTGCCAGGCACTGCACTGAGAGAGAGATAGGGAAAAGAGGAAGGACAGACTCATGCAGCCAACATTTGCTGATGCTTTCCTTCATCACTGCCAGCTGCCTTATGCGGAGAGATCAGTCTCAGAGTGAGACTGTTAGTGCTCAAGGACCATGAGCACTCTATAGGCAGTGACATGGAGTAAGAGGAGAGGATGGTGGAAGGGGGAAGCTCTTTGAAGTCAGCAAGTGCTGAGTACAGTGCTCTGCACAGAGTAAGTGTTCATCAGATACCACTGATGGATTGATTGATTGGTAGGACAGGTCAGAGCCATGGAACTGAATAAAGGGGCCATTGGTGGGGGTATAAAGAGAACAGATAATGAGTCTGGGGGGTGGGGAGAAGAGTTCAATAAATCAAACAAACAATGGTATTTATTAAGCCTAAGAGCTCGGGAGAGTATGATATGACAGTTAGCAGACATATTCCCCACCCACAATGAGCTTACAGTCTAGAGAGTTCCTAAAGAAGAGTCGCTGGTGGAGTCACAGTGAAGCACTGTTGGACAGAGTCACTGGCAAACAAGATGGGAGGGTCTGGGAATGATGCCTCTCACAAGAAATTCAGATTCTCTCAAATGAAAAGATGACAATTTGTCATTGAATAACCCCCCCATTATCGGCCTATCCACAATTAAAAGGAGTTTAGTCAAGAGACGCCTTCATTGAAAATGGTCTTAACAATCACAGTGACTAATATGCTCTTTGTCAGTGTACTATCTACTCTGTTGAAAGAACTGTATTTTGGGCCAATAAAAAGGACAGAGTTTTCTGGTTCTTCCCTCATTGTCCATTCTGGTTTCTGTAATTCTGTCTCAAATAGGCTTCACTTAGGTTTCCTAAGATTTGGTTGATGAGATGGAAGAGGCAGGACACCTAATTCCTAGTCTGTTCCTCATTATCCTCCCTTAGCTCAGAGCTTACTGGCTGGAAACCTGCTGTTGGGGTTAATTGGAAGGGAAGTTTTGCAGGAGAAAGCAGGTGTTGCTGAGGGACCTGGGATTTCTGGTGCTGCTGAAGGGAGCAGAGGTTGCCCACAACTACTATTTCTACTACTATTAGGATCACTAGTACTACTAGTACCCTGCTGGAGGTTAACTGGGAGGTGATTGATCTCCTTGGGCAGTGTTGTTTAGATGATCAAGACACTTGGAAGCAGGTCAATCAATCACTAAGTAGTATTTATGGAGTGTTACCTCTGTGCAGTGCACTGTATTACACTCTGGGGAAAGTACAATTAAATTAGTTCTCTCAAGAAATTTCCATCTAGTGGGAGACAGAGTCATGAAAATAAATTTCAGATTTGCACCCTTTATTCAGCCCTCCCTTTGTCCCACCACACTTAAGTACATATCCATACTTTATTATATTAATGTATATTTCCCCCTGTCTAGACTGCAAGCTGATTGAGGGTAGGGAACGTGTTTAATACAGTGTTTAATACAGTGTTCTGCACTCAGTAAGCGCTCAATTAATCCAATTGATGGACACAGACAGGAGGAAGTAATAAAATGAAAATTTATATCCATCAGTGTAACAGGAGGGTAGGGGATGAATACTCAAGTGTTTATGAGATGAGGAAGTGCAGAAATAGCAGTTGGTGGGAAAAATAGGATAGGGAGAGGTTAGATGAATCATAGAGGGCTCCCTGGAGGAGATGTTATTTCAGAAGGGCCTTGACAATGGGGAGAGTAGTGGTCTGCTGAATGTGAAGCAGGAGAGTGTTCCAGAAAGGAGGGAGTGTGTGAGCAAGACGTTGATGGTGAGACAGACTAGAAGGAGGCACAGGCCTGGTATCTGTTATGGGATAAATTCCTCAACACAAAAAGACATCTCTATGTGCACTCAGTGAGAAATAGTGTCACTACTACACTGGTCTTTTAAACCACCCCTACACATATGCTAGGATTTCACTTTCAGTAGCACTATTTTGAAATGAAAGAGACAGCTATATCTATATATATATACATGAGAGAGAGAGAGAGACGTATACATATGGATATAGACATGATGCTAAATAGAGAATCTTATAATGAGCCTGATGTTTGTTTAATCAGATACTGTAATTGCATAAATTAAATAACAACAAATATTTGTGTAGCCAAAAGATTCAATAATTTATATAATAATAATAATAATGGTTTTTGATTAATGTTTACTATGTGCCAAGCACTGTTCTAAGTGCTGGGGTAGATACAAGGAAATCAGGTTGTCCCACGTGGGGCTCCCATTCTTAATTCTCATTTAACACGTGAGGTAACTGAGGCACAGAGAAGTGAAATTTCTTTCCCAAAGTTACACAGCTGACAAGTGGCAGTGCTGGCATTAGAACCCGTGACCTATTGTCTCCAAGCCCATGCTTTTCCCACTAAGCTATGCTACCTGCAGTATATACCAGTGTTAACAGAGAGAGTACCTCGAAGAAGTTCAAGAAAGGCAAAAATGGCATTTTTCATCTTCAGAAATTCAAATTTCCTACTGATATTTTATTCTTGGCGAGATAAGATTTTCTAATATGTAGTAGCTGATTAAGCAGCATCATATATGACAGGGTAATTAACAGAACAGCTACGTATTATTGGGTGGTGGTCTGAAGCTAGGCTCATCTCCAACCTGCCACCAGATCAGAAGCATCGTGGCTTAGTGGAAAGACCCCGGGCTCGGGAGTCAGAGGTCATTCATTCATTCAATAGTATTTATTGAGCACTTACTATGTGCAGAGCACTGTACTAAGTGCTTGGAATATACAATTTGGCAACAGATAGAGACAATCCCTGATCAGTGACGGGCTTACAGTCTAATCAGGGGAGACAGACGGACAAAAATAAGACAACATAATCATGATAAATAGAATCAAGGGGATGTACACCTCATTAACAAAATAAATAGGGTAATAAAAATATATATAAATGAGCACAGTGCTGAGGGCAGGAATAGAGGGAAAGGGAGCTTAGCTGAGGGGAAGTGAAGGGGGGAAAGGGGAAGGGAGCAGAGAGGAAGCAGAGGGAGCAGAGGGAAAAGGGGAAGCTCAGTCTGGGAAGGCCTCTTGGAGGAGGTGAGCTCTCCTCACCTCTCCTTGGAGGAGGTCATGGGTTCTAATCCCTGCTCTGCCACTTATCAGCTTTGTGACTTAGGGCAAATCACTTAACTTTTCTATAACTCAGTTACCTCATCTATAAAATGGGGATTAATACTGTGAGCACCACGTGTGACAACCTGATTACCTTATATCTACCCCAGTGCTTAGAACAGTGCTTGGCCCATAGTAAGCGCTTAACAAATACTATCATCATTATCAGAATTCAGTCTGGGGATTTCTCACCCAAAGCCCCTCAAAAGATTTCGCTAGACTCAATCAGGGTTCTCTGCCACCTACAGTAGCCCATGTCTCTCTGGGGCAAAGAATAAATATGCAAGGTAAGGGGATGTGGTGAGGGGGCAAGCAAGCAGGTAACTGATTAATCCACAGTATTTATGAAGAACTTGTTCTGTGTCATAAACATTTGGAAGAGTATAATACAGTTAGCAGACATGATCATTGCCCTCAAGAAGTTTGTAATCTAGTGGAGGAGACAGATACTAAAATAAATTATAAATAGGGGGAAATAATAAAATGTACAGATGGGGACATGAATGCTACAGTGGGAGTGAGTGAGCACCCAAAAGCTTAAGCAGCAGTTGGGGAAGATAAATTGTGGGATTTGAGAGCTTAATCAGGGAAGACCTCCTGCAAGAGCTTGACTTCAGAAGGGCCTTGAAGCGAGGGAGAACGTTCTCCCATATGTAAAGGGGGAGGCAGTTAGAGACAGAAAAGAAGGTGTGAGCAAGAGGTGAGCAGTTTTCTTTTTTCACCATCCACTGCCACGTCAAAACGTCTGTATCACTTGGGCACTTGGATCCGCTAAGCATACGAGTACTCACCTCACTCTACCCCACAATATAACAAAGATCCATAACATGAAACTTCACTGCCTCCCCCTTCCCGTGATTTATTTTTGTGTCTGTCTGTCTTGCTACATCACAAGCTCCTTGCAGGCAGATATCATGTCTTTTAACTCTACTGTATTCTCTTGAACACTTCCACCACGCTCTCAGAGTAAGCGCTCAATAAAAACTACTGATCGGCCTCTCCTGCACTGTTGCTATGAATCAGACCTCGCTTGACCTCTGGAACAAGAATATTTCTGGATGGAGGCTTCAAAGATAAGTTTGATCTCTAGCCATGGGAGAGAAGGGAGATCAGGGGCAGGTAAGATGTGACCCGCGTCCATAGAACAACAATTCTAGAGTAGGATTTGCCCTTGCTGACTCAGTTCTTGAAATCAACCCTGATTCTGCATTTTGTTGTCCTTTGTTGTCCTGTATTGAGGCTGTGAGTGCCCTACACACTGCCATTTGCATCCAGCAACCACATTTCATAAATTAAGTATTGTAAGCCAGAGAGCGGGGTTAATTTCCCATAGTTTGAAATTTTAGGAACAAAGAATGATAACTAAATTGTGCGATGGAGCTTTCTGTTGCTATGCAACATTACTGCAGACCCTCTCTGAGTACTTTTCTCCATCTTCATGGATAAAAGCAAGACTGTTTCTATAGGCTTAACAACAGAAATATATTTCATTTCTACATCGAAAGAAGCTGAAGTTAATTTTGAAGTGAAAATAACAAACTGCACCCAGCTCCTCCAGGTTTTGTTATACTACATTTCAGAATCACACTTACTTTTCTACCAGCCAATTTCCTGTGTTCTGAATACATTTCAACTGCATTCATTCTACCTCTACCTGTAAACATAATAAAGAAAGCTAAGATTTTGTCAGGCTTCTATTATTCCCTCAGATCTGTCTTCCCCTTCACATACAGAATGGTTCCAGCCATGTTCTCTTCTGGACAGGGAATAGAGCCTACCCCACACTACCCAGAAAACTAGAGCAGGTCAGAATTCTGTACTCTTGCATAGCAGGCTGCTATGGGGAAAGCATTCTTCAAGCCCACTACTAAATCATCCTTCAGTGTTCTTTGATATAGTTTGAAAAATCCCAGTTGCTTTCACCAACCCTAATTGTATCCTCATTAATCATCCTACTGACAGTTCTCTGAACCCCATCCAAATTTTCTCAAACTGCCCAGAAATAAACAACATATTGTAATAAGGAGTTAACTATTGATGAATATAGAGGATAACCTCACAATTTCTATATTCTGTTTTCTTGTTTGTACCCATAAGTGTCAACTTAATGTTATTAAACACAAGTCTTCATTCCTGATTTATAGGCAGCTTGTTTTATTATACTCTTCTCTCCCAACTGCTTAGTGCAGTGTTCTACACACAATAAGTGCTCAATAAATATGATTGTTACGATTGATGATATGATAAGACTCCTGGTCTTTTTTTTAATGGTATTTGTTAAGGGCTTACTATGTGAAGGTTTTCTGATATGAAGGTGCATCTCCTCCAAGAGGCCTTCTCTGATTAAGCCCTCATTTCCTCTCTCACACCCTTTCTGCATCACCCTTGCACTTGGATTTGCTCCCAGATGTTCATCCCTCCTTCAGCTCCTAAGCACTTATGCACATCGCCGTATTTATATTTATATCTGTCTCCCCTTCTAGGCTGTAAGCTCAGGGAATGTGCCTTCCAATGTGTCTGTTATATTGTACTCTCACAAGTGCTTATTACTTTTGTATTTGTACTCTTCCAAGAGCTTAGTATAGTGCTCTGCATAAAGTAAGTGCTCTACAAATACAATTGATGATATGACTCCTGGATCATTTTTTTAAATGGAATTTGTTAAGCATTTACTATGTGCTAAGCCCTATACCAAATGCTGAACTTCAGCCATACTTTAATACTACCAATACTAATAATGATAATAGTGGTATTTGTTAAGTGCTTACTATATGCCAGGTACTTACTAAGCACTAGGGTGTATACAAGCAAATTATTTTGGACACAGTCCCTGTCCTGCATGGGACTCACAGTCTTAATCCCCATTTTACAGATAAGGTAACTAAGGCACAGAGAAGTTAAGTGACTTGTTCAAGGCCACACAGCAGAAAAGTGGTGGAGTTGGGATCAGAGCAAATAAACTTCTGATTCCCAAACCCCTGCTCCATAACAATAATTTAAGTGTACAAAATGTGCCAAGCACTGTACTAAACATAGGGGTAGATAGAGTGTAATCAGATGGAGACCAGTCACATTTTCACATTGGGCCCATGGCCTAAGAAGGAGAAAGAACAAGAATTAAACCCTCTTTTTACAGATGAGGAAATTGAGACATAGTTAATTCCCTTGATCCAGGCCACATAGAAGACAAGTGGCAGAGTTAGGATTAGGACAGTGTTCCCCATTTGGTAGTTATACAGTTTATTTTCCTTCTTCTGGTATACCACTGTGTTCTTAGCCTTATTGAAATGTAATTTAAATGTCGTTGCTCCCATCTCCACCTGATCACCATCACTGTAAATTCTGATTTTGTCCTTCAAAATTTGGTACATACCTCCATCTCAGGTTTGGTGTTTCTCTGCCAAGCTCGATCAAGATAACTGATAACAAGGTTAAATAACTGAGCCCAGAATAGATACCCTAATACCTCTTTGGCCAAAGCTGGTCAGTTGATAATAGTGACCTACAAGTCAGTTTGAACATACACAGGATAGAAAATGGGCAGAAACCTTAAAAAAAATGCTTCTGACAGATAACATGCATTTGGAATTTTTACCCTAGGAAGCACGGTGAGCAGAATCTTTCCTGGGAGTGAATTTGCCCCAACCGTCTCTCTGCAACCGTCACTCTGCCATAAAAACCCTAGCTCCAGGAGCTCTGCAGTCAAATGGGGGACGTTTCCCTTTGAGCAGGGTGGGCTATGTCTTGGCTTAGTGGATAGACCATGGGCCTGGGAGTCAGATGACCCTGGATCCTAATAATGGCTCCACCACGTGTCTGCTGAATGACCCTGGGCAAATCATTTAAATCTTCTCTGCGCTTCAGTTACCTCATCTGTAAAATAGTAATGAAGAGTGTGAGCCCCATGTGGGAAGGACTGTTTTCAACCTGATTAACTAGGACCTACCTCAGTGCTTAGAACAGTGCTTGGCACATAGTAAATGCTTAACAAATACCATCATCATCATCATCAAGAGTCCTGATTGACTGGAGCAAATTCTTCTCTTTACCAGGGGCAACCTGCTTCTCCCTCATCCATTGTCTTTCCAGCTTCTTCCCCTCCCAAAGGCTAATGGGTAGGATGGGCAAGATGGGCATGATGGCGCCAGCTTTCCCCAGGGCTGCAGGCTCAGAGCACCCTCCTGTGAGTGTGCATTCCTGGACCACTTAGTCACGGTTCACTTCTGATTTGTAAGGGTGCCCAGAGGACTGAAGGATGGGGCAATTTCCCAAATTGAATATATAAATGAAATATCATCGAGATGGATGTGCTTGAATATCATTTGGACAGATCCCAGGGTCTCGTAGGGAGGAAACTGACAAGAAAAGCAAAGGAATGTCTCTTTTAGAGCCAACAGTGAATCCTGGAATGGCATGTCCAGCACCAAGTCTCTATCTTATGCACCCAGAGTCCCTTTCTCTCTTAGTGTACACTGTAGGCCCTAGAGAGATTCCCAAAAGGTGGACTGGACAGGTCCATTTTTCTCCAGATTGCCCTCCACCTAATTTGCACTTCATTTCTGTGATCTGCAGGGAACAGACTAATTCTGGTCAGCCATAAGCATAAGCAACACTGAATAAGAGGGAGTGGAGTTTTCTCACCAGAAAAATGGGGATTCAACACTGATCTTCCCTCCTATTTAGACAGAGAGCCCCATGTGGGACAGTGAATGTGTTCGACCTAATTAACTTGTATCTACTCCAGTGCTTAGACCAGTGTTTGACACATAGCAAGCTAAACAAATGCCATGATCATGATTTTTAGGGACAATAATAACTTCAATCTTCCTTGATGATATGCAGCATGAAGAGAAAGCAAGTCCTAGTGGAAAGAGCATAGTATTGGGAACCAGAAGAACTGAGTTCTAACCCTAACTCTGCCACCATCCTGCTGTATGACATTGGGCAAGTCACCGTAACATTCTGGACCTAAATTTCCCCATCTGCAAAATGTCAGCTCTCCCCCCTTTCTAAATTGTGAGCCCTACATTAGGCAGGACCTGAGTCTAACCTGATTCTCTTGTATATACCCCAGGACCTAGTATGGTGCTTTGCCATGTAATAAATGCTTAAAACAAGACATAATTAATATGCACATGTTGTAACTTCCTTTCTTCTCTAGAAGACATCTAGCCAAGGTACACTAGCCTGAGGATATTTAAATCAGACAGTCTTTAAGCCCTCCCATGTGCTCACCATGTCTCAGGTCTACTCCTGCAGGATCCTTTCCCCAGCTTCAGATCTCATTCTCCAGGGATTTTCCCATGGGTGGCTCCTGATCATTACTCATTTGGAGCCTGTGGAATTCTCATTCATTCTCATAGTCTCATAAACTCGTTCTCATTCTCTCTCTCCCTCTCCTTCCCTTCCTCTCTCCCCTCCCCCGCCCCCAAGTCCACGGTGGTGGCCAGCACTATTTCTCTTCTGACTGAAGGTATGTGGGTATCTAGGGATGCAGGAAAATGTATGCTCTCTGCAACTCTGGAAGCTTCTTGGATGTATTCACAGAATGCCTATCTTAGTTTCTTCCATTTGGATGATGACAATTATAGGGCTCTACATAGTTACGGCAATTCTGCCCTTCAGTATTGTTGTTTAAATTCTATTATTCCGGCAACTCTGAGACTTGCTTTTGGCAACAGCACTGCACAAGAACCCAGTAGAAAGAGGGTGATCAAACACAGCTTTTCTCAATACTGTTTTTTTTCTGTCTCCTCTCAGCTTTATTAATAATAATAATTGTGGCATTTGTTAAGCATTTACTATGTGCCATGCACAGTACTAAGCACTGGGGTAGATACAAGGCAATCAGGTTGGAAACGGTTCCTGTCCAACATGGAGCTCACAATCCTAATCCCCATTTTACTAACTTTATTGTATAAGAGCATGACCAAAACTGGGTGCAAGACCAGCAGCCAGTGGATATCAAGATTCAAGTGCAATCGACAGAGTTTAGTTATCTGGATTGGATTCTATACAATTGTCAGAAGAAAAACTATTTTTTATGTGGGAATAAGTATTAAGTCTTGAAAAACTATCTCAAGGAATTTACCTCTGACAGTTTAATTGGAATTATTACCTATTTTCCTTTCAAAGAAAACAAAATTATGTCTATTCCAGGAAAATTATTTTAAGAAGTAGTGGAAATAAATTGAACAAATTAGACAGAAAGTAAATTTTCTTTGGGTGTTTTCATTAGAATACAAACTATTTGAATCTCTGGAGGGGCTGACAATCCATGTGGACCTTCCATGTAGATTGAAGATTAGCATATTGTTTGGCTTTATTTCTGGTACTCCCCTGCTGCATAGATTTTGCTCTGCCTTAAGAGCTTGAGACTCTGGGTCACAACTGAGAAGGTATATGGCCTAATGGAAAGATCACAGGTCTGAGAGTCAGAGGAACTGAGTTCTAATCCCAACTCTGGCACTGTCTGCTGTGTGACTTTGGACAAGTCACTTAACTTCTCTGTGCCTCAGTGACCTCATCTGTAAAATAGGAATTAAGACTGTGAGCCTCATAAGGGACATGGACTGTGTGCAACATGATAACCTGTATCTACCCAGTGTTTAGTAAGTGTGTGACACTTGGTAAGTGCTTAACAAATACCAGTGAAGAAATAAAAGAATGAGTTCTAATCCCAGTTCTGCCACTAGTCTGTTCTGTTAATTTAAGCAGGTCACTTAACCTCTCTGTGCCTCAGTGTCCTCATCTGCAAAATGGGAATAAAATACCTGGTCTTCCTTCCTCTTAGATTTTTATGGGACAGGGGTTGTATCCTATTTAATTATCTTGTATTTATGCCATTAGATAATGCAACGGTTGACATCTAAGTGCTTAATACATGCCATTATTAGCCTGTTGTGCTTGCCCAAACATTTAGTACAGTATTTTGCCCTTAGTAAAGTCTGAATAAATAATAATAATTATGGTATCTGTTGTGCATTATGTGCCAGGAACTGTTCTAAACACTGGGAAAGATACAAGTTTATCACTTTGGACATAGTCCTTCTCCCACCTGGGGCTCACAGTCTGTGTAATAGGAAGTAGGATTTAATCCCCATTTTACAGATGAGGAAATTAAGGCACTGAGAAGTTGGGTGACTTGCCCAACATCACACAGCAGACAAGCAGCAGAGCCAGAATTAGAACCGGGTCATCTGACTCTGAGGTCTATGTTCTTTCCACTAGGCCATGCTGTTTCTCAATAAATATCATTAATTGATTGACCGAGTTGAACTTGCTCTCTGGCACTAAAAATGGTAATGACTTTGAGAACAGTCTACCTATTCCACACTGGAGTGGCTTCTTCCCAAGACCCATATCCATGAATCCAGCAAAAAGTGGGCTCTCATCTCTGTGCCACAATGGAATCGAAAGATGTGCAAAGATTTGTTTCTCACTTGACATTCATTAGCTTCTAGCCCCCTTTTAAAAGCCTTAAGACTAAGCCTGAATAATGGGAATTGAAGAGTGCTTCAGCCCCCTCCTTGCCCTCAGGATTAATGGTTTCAGGCTGGTGGTGCACCATCCACATTCGAGTAACAGTTTACTTCCCATGGGGAGTGTTGCTGTGAATATTTCCCTTCATCCTAATATCCCTCCCCACCCCTCATCAGGGTTGGGATGCTCCCCAGCTCTGCCCACCATCAGCCTGGCATTTAGCCTAGGGACTGCAGAGGGGAGGAGGCCAGAGGCACTTTAGAGTTGGCATGGCCCTAAACTATGGCTTGGCAGCTCTCTGGGTTGGCGAAAGGTGCCGGGAAGCTGTCACCAGCAGAGAGCTGGACCGAGTGCCAGAGAAGCAGTGGCAATGATGATTCCCCAATTTTAGGTTGTGAAAATTGGTGGTTTGTGCTTATCCAGGAGACCTTGCTTTTTCCTCATCCTTTGGTCCCTCTCTTCTGCAGTGTCCGTTCTGTGTCACCTCTGCCCCCTGGGTCTGCATGCTCCAATCTCTTTGATATCCATCCACCCCACCCAACCCCCAGCCCCACAGCATTTAGGTGATATCCTTTACTCTGCCACTTACCCCATCTGTAATTTATTCTACTGTCTGTTTTGCCCTCTAGGCTGTGAGTTCCTTGTGGGAGGGGATCAACATCATTGGGATTTACTGAGCACTGTGTGCAGAACACTATGCTAAGCTCTTGGAGAGTACAACAGAAGTCATAGATATGTTCCCTGCCCACAGTGACCTAACCGTCTAGAGGATTGTGTCTACCAGCTGTACTGTATTTTACTCTCCCGAATGCTTCGTTCAGTGCTCTGCACATGAGAAGCACTCAGTAAATGATCGTGGATTAATTAAGTGATTGCTGCACCAACGCCACCAATTGCTCTAGGTTTAGGGGCACAGGAAGGTAGGTGAGTGGTTAGTGCAGAGTAACATTTTGTGGTTGCCTAAGGGCGGCATCCACGATGGAATAATGGTTTCTCCTTCGGTGGGTACAAATCTCAAGACTACTGGTCAAGTTACTACTAGAACCTTCTCCTGGCCCTGGCTGGGCTGAGTTTTCCCTGTCTGGATGTGCAGAAGGATGTGCTCTGGTGGTGGGGGCTTTACAACAGATGCAAGGATGAGGGTGGGGTGGGCTGAGATGAGAGGGGACCCAGGGGAAGACGTAGAGATATAGTCTGGCCTCAGGCTCAGGAATTCCTCCAGATTCTACATCCACATGCCCCTGCCCCTTCAGGGAATCAAAGAAACTGGCTTCCCATAAATGGTCCTGCACCTTGGGAATTACAGCCTTTCTACATCCAGCTGGGAAGTCATCTATGCTGGATTATGGGTATGGATTTTCAGGGATACGCTAGAGCTTGAAGAAGAAGACTTTTGTACTGCTGACTTTACCTTCATAATTTCTCTGTCCATCTACAGTTGTTTCCTCCTTCCTTCTTTTATATCTTCCTTCATTCATTCAGTAGTATTTACTAATATCTAATACTGGGTGCCAAATACTGTACTAAACACTGGGCAAAAACTACACCAATGAGAATTAGACCTGGTCCCACTTCACCATAGTAGGGGAGGGTTAGCAGTGAACGTTTAAAGTGAGATAGAAACAGAGAAGTAATATTAAAGATACAGGTGTGATAAAGGAAGACTTCTTAAAGGGAGACTTCCGTTAAAGAAGTCCCTCACTTTGGGTGTTGAATGAGATTCTCTAAAGACCTTGGAAGTCTGTGTTTCGCCAATTTTTATTCCTCTGTTAGCTGCCTCGGGCAAGGCTTATCTCTTCTCTGCCTTTTTAAACACTTCAACATTTCCCAAAGACAGTATAATCTAGTGGAAAAAGGACCAACTTGCAAAAGGGGCCTCTATTCTAATCCTGACTCTGACACTTGCCTGCTGTGTGACCTTGAGAAGTCATTTAACTTCTTTGTGCTTCAGTTTCCTCAACTGTAAAATGGGGATTTATTACCTCTTCTCCCTCCTATTTAGAATATGAAGCTCATGTGAGACAGAGATTGTGTTACTGTGCTTGACGTGATGATCTTGTATCTACCCCAGTGACTAATACAGTGCTTGGCACAGAGTAAGCACTTAACAAATACCCCAGTTATTGTTATTCTTATTCAAGAATGAAAGCTCCTTGTAGGCAGTGATTGTGTCTACCAATGCTATTGTACCGTTCTCTCCCAAGCCCTTAATACAGTTCTCTTCTGCAAACCGTAAGCACTCAATAAATACCACCGATCGATCGATTTTTCTGCTTTCAGACCTGCAGAGAAGGCTGTATAATATCAATCATTTCAGAGTCTGATTTGTAAAGGGTAAAACACATCAAGTGTCCCCTCTCTGGGTGCACACTGCTGTACAAGTGGCATTTCAGCTTTTGCAGGGATGTTTATGGTACACTTTGTCCAAGATGGCAGTAATCATTGACATTCATAACAATGCCAGCAAAATCGCTGGTGTTCTGACATTTGAAAGCCTAACGAAATGTCAGCATTTAAGTTAGGTTACATGACCAACTATATCTGAGTCTTTTTTTTGGTACTCTGGTACACTGCTAGCAGTGATACTGTAAATGTACACCTGTCACTGAAACATCACAAGTATAACAGATACACATATGTAGGGATACTCCAGGTCACAATTGCTTTGTGATAAAACCACCCTGGAGATACAGTATTAAATAGATTATACCTTATTCAATGTTACAGGAGAACTAGTTTTTGTTCCCAGCTCTTCCACCTGCCTACTGTGTGACCTTAAACAAGTGTTTTAACCTCTTAATGGCTCAGTTTCCTCCTTTGAAAAATTTCAGTAAATTGCTTGTCTACCAAAACAATAGGTAGACAATAGGTGAAAAAGCTTTGGAAAAATTAAAATTCTAATGTAAATTCAAGATATTATTAGTTGAGGTTACCTGACCCAAGGATTAGCCTCACCTTCCTCCTTTTGGTCAATGATGGAGGAACAAAGGAAAATTAAGAGTTCTCCTTGGCATTTTTAACTATCATAATAATCTTGGACATAGATACAATTTTCATTCCCATGGGAAAAAGAGGGAAATTCATTCTAGAGTCAAATGCTTACCCTTCAGTAACTTAGGTAAGCTGTGTAAATATACAAACTTTCCCAAACATAAAATACACATTTTTATCCCAACTCCACCACTTGTCTGCTCTGTGGTCTTGGGCAAGTGACTTCACTTCTCTGGGTCTCAATTACCTCTTCTGTAAAATGGAGATTGAGACTGTGAGCCCCATGTGGGACAGGGACTTTGACCAACCTGATTTTCTTGCATCTACTCCAATGCTGAGAAGAGTGCCTACCACACAGTAAGTGCTTAACAAATACCATAATTATTATTATTATTATAAATGTACATGCTTCCTTTGACTTAAACCTTCCTTTCACTCTTTACCTCGAGACTTCACCATATAAAGGAAAGGCAACAGTGGGATTTAGCGGGGAGAGAATCATAGGTCTGGGAATCAGAAGTATGAGCCTTTGTTCCTACTTTTCTCATAGTCTGTTGTGTCACTTTAAACAAATCACCTATTCTTTATAAATCTAAATTTCCTCATCTGCAAAAATGTCTGAGTATATTTTATTAAGCATCAACTACATGCAAGCACTGTGTTAAGCACTAGATACAAGATCATCAGACCCTGCAGAAATACCCTTCCTACTTCTACTTGGTTGTGGTATTTGTTAAGCACTTAGTATGTACCATGTTAAGCGCTGGGATGGATGATGACGATGATGATGATGATGGTATTTGTTAAGCACTTACTATGTGCCAAGCACTGTTCTAAGCACTGGGGTAGATACAAGGTAATCAGGCTGTCCCATATGGGCTCACAGTTTTAATCCCCATTTTACAGATGAGGTAACTGAGGCACAGATAAGTTAAGTGACTTGCCCAAAGTCACACAGCTGACAAATGGTTGGAGCCAGGATTAGAACTCACAACCTCTACAAACAAATTGGGTTGGACACAGTCTCTGTCCCATCTGGGGCTTACAGTCACAATCTCCATTTTACAGATGAGGCAGTTGAGGCACCGAGAAGTGAAATGACCAGTCCAAGGTCACGCAGCAGACAAGTGGAAGAACTGGAATTAGAAACCAGGTCCTTCTGACTTCTTGGCCCGTATTCTATCCACTCAGCTATACTGTTTCTCTAAATAAATTCTGCTACCAGGAAATCAATCAATCGATGACAATTATTGAGAATTTACTGCACACCGAGCACTCTGCTAAGCACTTGAGTGAGTACAATGGAACAGAGTTGGTAGACACGTTCTCTGCCCACAAGGAGTTTACAATCTAGAGGGGGAATCAAACATTAAAATGAATTACCTATCTGAACGAAAGAGCTGTGGGGCTGAAGACAGGGTGAATATCAAGTGCTTAGAGGGTAAAATCCAAGTGCAAGGGTGACACAGAGGGAGAGGGGGTAATGAGGGCTTAGTCAGGGAAGGCCTCTTGGAGGAGATGTGATTTGAATAAGGCTTTAAAGGTAGGGAGTGGGGTGGTTGATCATACATGAAGAGGGAGGGGGTTTAGACCAGAGAAAGGTTGTGAGCAAAGAGTTAGTGGTGGGATAGAAGAGATTGAAGTACAGTGAGTAGATTGGCATTAGAGGAGTGAAGTGAGTGGGCTGAGTTGTAGTGGGAAATCAAAGAGATAAAATAGGAGGGGGCAAACTGATTAAGTAAGCACTCGATAACTGCCATTGATTGATTGGATGATTGCTTTAAAGCATACGGCAAGGAGTTTCTCTTTGATGTGGCAGTGGATGGGCAAACATTGGAGGTCCTTTAGGGGTGGGGAGACATGGATTGAAGCCAATAAATTCTGATTTGTGGCTATTAATATAGTTTAGTTCTTTTAGATCACCAACCCCCTGTATCCTATTTAACAACTGAGTTGACTGTTCACAGGTTTATAATTATGGCAATTTTTCATGCTTGGTTTGGCTTTTGCACTTTTTAACATCAACCAACATTTTGACAGTGAATGATTCTTGGATCTTTGATGTTGGTGGTTCATAGATCAGACAGGCGAATTAGCATATAACATCTTATTTGTGCTTGGACGTTACAAGAAATTGTATCTTTTCACCTTGGTGGATTCTACCTCATCCACTGGCAGGATTCTACTGGCAGGATTCTACTTCATCCACTGCACCAAACCAGCCAGTCTCAGAAACAATGCAGCATGATACAGGCAATTCTTCTCCCTGTCTTCGACCCAATTCCTCACAGCCTCCCCTTCCCAAATCCTCTACATCCTTCCCACATTTCCCTAGTCTTCCTACATTCAATGAAGGTCCAGGAAAGGTTTTCTGAAAGAGCCACAGTGCGTTATTCCAGAGTTCTTTGAAGAGTGGGAATAACCAGAGCTGGCATCAGTAGGGAGGCTGTATTAGCTGATCGACAGGCTAACGTTGCAGTGTTCCAAAACCCTGGAAGCGAAAGCTTGAAGTTTGTTTTTTTTCCAGTTGTCCATAATCTCTCCGTTCCCTGCCCTTTGAGAGAGGAAAAAGTAGGGTCCCTTTGAGGGATGTGCAGTGCAATAGGATGGAAGGCAAGCTTTAGGTGTGGGCTCATATAGGATCCTGAAAATACAGATTTATCCCCAAAAGCTACCCATTTTCAGAAGGTGAAAGAAGAACATTAATTAAAAATCCCCAGTGAAATGGGATGAATTGGCAATCTCCTATCATCATCCGTTTATCTCTGAAGAAACTGTGGTTTGTAGGAACTCCACAGATTTACCTGAGACATGCATGTGGTGATAGAGATAGACTGGATTTAAAATTTCCAACCCGTGAATTTTGAGTTCCACTTCATGATAATCCCTGTGTAAGGTCCTTGAGGGCAGGGATCATGTCTACTAATGCTATTGTGCTCCCCCAAGCACTTAGTATAGTGCACTAAACACAATCAAAGGCTCGAAAAATACTACTGACTGATTCACACATTACTGTAAGCTTGTGTGAGCAGGGAATGTGTCTGTTTATTGTTATTTTGTTCTCTCCCAAGAGTTTAGTACAGTAATTTGCTCACAGTAAGCACTTAATAAATACGATTGAATTACTCATTCCTTTCAGTCTTAGGTATTGCTTCATGCATGCGGGTTCCTCAGGTTTTACCACGGGGTGGCTCTCAAGATTGAACTCTTGAGCCATTTTGTGTTCATGCTGGTCAGATTTTGTTTCAGAAGGGAACTTCTCTAACTATAGATGCCCTTGAAGGCTCTTGGCTCCACCCCAGGCCTGTACTTTAAGTGTAATGAGCAATTTTGCAGCTTCATAATCATTTTCAGGAGCCAGGATGGTACTTAGCCATGGTTTCCAACAGCTAATGACCCGATTCTACATCTGCTGAGAGAGGCCTAGGAATTCCAGATACTTCTTGTGACCCAAAGACAGTTGCCCAGACTGGTTGTACTTTTGAGGCACTTACTGCTTAAAATCAGAAATAAATCCATCATTTTTTGCATGCAAGGAAGGCAATAGCATGGAAAATCATGGGGACAAGGATTAGATGTGGGAATATCTACATATATTACAAGTGGAGGACCTAACAGCTGGGGGTCAGGTTGCTTGTCTGGTAGCATGAGAGCTGGTCATGGCCATCCTATTCAAGAACAGTTCTGGGTTCCCTGCAAGCTTGTGCTGAATACATTAGCCAACTTCAAACTATTTCTGCACAAGAGCTTCTGTCAGGGATTCCTTTGATTTGGAAAAAAACCTTATTTCTTTGCAGTCATCTGGAGCACTGAACTGCAGCAAATTTGAGCTGAATTTATTTAAGCATCTGTTCCAAGCATTTAGGCTGGTTTTTCCAGAAAATATTTTATTTTGGCTTTTGTTAAGTGCTTACTATGTGCCAGGCACTGTACTAATACAACCTAATCAGGTGGGACACAGTCCATGTCCCACATGGGGCTCACAGTATTAATCACCATTGTACCGATAAATAATAATAATGATGGCAGCGCTGGAGGTAACCAAAGTATAGAGATACTTTATCTTCACCAAAATTACCCATAATTATGAACTCAATCAGTTATATTTGAGCAGTCTAGTTATACTAAAGTATTACTATTGAGTTGGAGAGTTTTCGTAAAAGGGAAGTCAACTTCTACTTTGTTGGAAGTAAAATGGATGTATCAACCTTCCTGGGTGGGCCTGCCTGGAGACACCCTATTGCTCACCCCCAACCTCTTGCCCTGAGCTCCCTCCACCCTGCACCCTCCCCATCATGGCTTTTAAAGTGTTCCCATTTCCCTCCCTCATTCTCCCCATGCTATACAATAGGCTAGCTTCCTAAGGTCAAAATCAATATATTGTAAAGCTGAAATAGGGGTATATTTTAAAACCTTCTAAGTGACAAATGTCTTTAGTCAAGCATCTCAAGTCGCAGACTTCCCCTAATGCCCCCAGACATATTTTACTCCCTGTTTCCTCCAAACAATAACACAAGTCATTCCCACACCTTTAATGCTCTCGCCACTACTCTTCAACAAAGCCATGCCCTCTCCTTCTTCCAAACTCACTTATTTCCTAAAAACATCCCAGGACAGCTTTACTTACTTCTAATAATTGTGATATTAAGTGCTTACTAAGTGCCAAGCACTGTATTGAGTGCTGGGGTAGAGAGATACAAGACAATCAGGTTCCATATGGGGGCAGTCTAAGTAGGAGGGAGAACGGATATTGAATACCCATTTTGCAGATGAGGGAACTGAAGGCCAGAGAACTAAAGTGACTTGCCCAAGGTAACACATCCGATAAGTGGAGGAGCTGAGAATAGAACGCAGGTCATCTGACTCCCAAATCCATGCTCTTTCTGCTAGCTCATGTTACTTCTCTAGACATTCGAGTGGTCCCCGTCTCTCTTAAATCTCCTCCTTCCCAAATATTAAACACTTGTCTATTACATACTTGGTCCCATGCTAGTGTTTCTAGGTGCATATTTATCCCTACTGCTCCATTCAGTTTAATTTTCCCAAGAGAGAGACCTTTTGAAATTATGTGCAAAAGCCAGTAAAGTGATTTGAGTAGAATGGACCTTCTTTAAATACTGCTGACTGACATTAGATTAACATAATGAAGTTGCTATGTATACTTGTATTTTATCTGGACTTCCTACCATTTGTTCTAATTATTAAAACACTTTTAGGTTAATACTCTCAATTTTTTTTCTGCAAAAAGCATCCTGTACCAGCTGCCAGACAGTTCAAAATCTGGCAAACCCACCTAAGGAATTGAGAACTGTTAAAACCCGGAAGGTTTGTTGTTTTGCCAAGAAAATACATAGGACATTCTTAAAATCCAGGAAAAAAAAATCCCTTAAATAGTGGAGCATCTTGATCAAGTATACATCTCATCAAGATTCAAAAGATATTACATATCATAGAAATTTCTTCAGGGCAGACTTTTTAAAATGGTATTTGTCAGTAATTGTTTAATGGAATTTGTTAATTTTGACAACTAGGATAAGATGCAACCCAAGAGAACATTTGAAATGTCAAAATATTAAAATTTGGATTTGGAAAAAATTGTTTCTATCATGAAAGTGCAGGGTATCCTAGTGGATAGAGCACAAGCCTGAGAGTCAGAAGGACCTGGGTTCTAATACTGGCTCTTCCATTTGCTTTATGGACTCTTTACCTCAGTTTCCAAGTTCAAAATTGGAATATACATATGCATATTTATATCAATCTGTAAGTCAGTGGTATTTATTGAGAACTTACTAGGTGCAGAGCACCACACTAATTGCTTGGAAGAGTACAAAACAAGAGAATTAGCAGATACGTTCACTGCCCACAACTATATTTTGCCATGGAGAGTTCTTAAGATTATGGGGTTTCAAATATCACCAGTCTGCTATAAATTCAATCATAGCATCATTAAAACCTAGATCATTTTTTAATTTTCATAGCAACCACATAGCTCTATAAAGCTTAATTGTGAATCTTTAATCTCTTTAACTGGTTAATTGTACTGTGGGAACTATTTTAAACTCCTCCTTTGGAAACAGCCAAACACTCTTCAGATATCCACTCTCTGTAGTAAAGGTGTACTATCACTCATCTCAGATAGCCCAGGGTCCAGATGTGGAATCTGTCTCTACTCACTTCTTTTTCTTCCTCCTCCATTGCTTATCATCTTCTTCTGCTCCCCCTCTTTCCAGCTGGCACCAAAACTGGCTCTTTCAGGCCAGGTGGGGAATAAAATGTCTATCCCCATTAGGAACTGAGTATCCAGCTGGGCCAGAATCTGTCAGTCTTCATTGGGAAGAACCTTTCCACCACTGCTGAAAAACAAAAATAGAGTCCTGATAACCAACCTCTGCTTGCCTCCGTCACCATCACCATCAAGGCCAAAAATGGGATCCTACCGGACCCAGTTCGATGTGGGAACAGAAGCCCCCAACCTGTGGCCAACCCTCCTAATGCAAAATGTCTTCATCATTTTATCTCCCCTTTCTGTGATCTCCTTTGGATCTCCTGGGGAAAGCCCATCCCTGCTTATTCCCTGTGTGGAAATCAACTTTTAACCAGCCTTATTCCATTTTGTTTTCAGTCTGCATTTTGCATTAATTTACTTTGTTCTCCTAAATCATGTTTCAGCAACACTCTGGCCCTGTCATCAACTTCAGGCACACCTTATCATCAGTTAAGAAAACTGGAGCCACACTTGATTGAATCCTGTTGTCAGTGTGAATAATAATAATTATTATTATTAATATGGTATTTAGTAAGCTCTTACTATATACCAGGCACTGTACTGGGAACACTACCTCCACCATGGACTAGATCTAGCAACCTCTCCCACTTTTCCGTGATGAGGTTGAGCGCCCTTTTAGGGCAAAGGACTCCTTTGTCCTCACCCATACAGGTCTGAGTTAATATTACAATGAAAGTAATATTGTAATTATTACTGCTGCGTCTTGATTCTTTTACTGGATCTGCCACTTGACAGATGAGGGAAACAGACACCCAAGATCTTGGTAAGAGTGGGATTTAGAGTATTTTCAGCATGGCTACTAGTGCCTTGCCTAGGAACTGGATATAAAGCAAACTAAAAAGGGACCCAAAGGAAGTCTAGGTATGCACTGAAATGGATAAATGCGTTCTATGTTGCCCTTGGGGTGCAGTCTCACACATCCTGTTTTGACTCCTGGATGTGTGGATGGTCACATCAGAACTGGGTGCTCTCTCAGTTCAGGGCAGCACCCTAAAACTACAAATCTTTGAAAGAGATATCCCTAGGTGTAGCCTGCAGAAAGACCAAGAAAAAACGTTCATGTCGGAGAAACTGACCCCCACAGAAGAATTTTACAGGGAAAGCATGATACACTTCAAATGAAAGCAGATCCTACAGGAATGACCAGTCACCTGACACCCCAGATGCCCCAAAACCCTCAGCCATCTGCCCATCTGATAGTGATAACAATAATTAGCCATTGATACACATAATGGTATTTGTTGAATGATTCTGTGTTCTAGTCACAATACTAAATAGCATAGATAGAAACAAGGTATTGGGTGTGGCTTAGTCCCTGGATTTCTGAAGGTCTAAGTTTAGGAGGAGAAATAACAAGTACTGACCCCTATTTTGCAGACGAGGAAAGTGAGACACAGAGAAGTGAAGTGACTAGCCCATGGTCAAGCAGCAAACAAAATAGCAGAGGTGGGTTTAGAATTCAGGTCATCTGAACTCAGGTCCATCTTTTTTTTCCAGTAGGCACACTGCTTCTCCCATGAACCCAGCATGCTGCCTACAAATGAAGGCAAATTCTATGGGAATGACCATATCATCTGAGAGGAACCACCACTCCTCCATACACCCCAAACCCCCAGCCATCTGCCCATCAGACACTAAGGACGGTACTTGACTCACCTTTGGGCCAAACTACAAACTTTCAAAGCATTTAGTGCCCTGTTATGTGTTGGTAATACCCTCTTCTCATTACCAAAAAGTTGTCTGTGGAGCAATGCCAGCCCTTCATAAATCTCCAAAATAGCTCTTGTCTAAAATTCTGGTCTATTTCCAAAATGCCCTTAAGATGATTAGTATAAAGTAGAGTGGCGCCTTTCCAGATAGAGACCTATTTGATTTAGCACAAAGATGATATTGATTCACTGTTCAGATAGAAATATGTCAAAAAGAATAAAATGTGTTATGGAGGAGGCTATTGCTTCCTCAGTGGTCAATCTGGATTTACCTGAGCTACTAGAAGCAGGAAGGAGGCTCACCATGCATCCACGACATTTACAATCTTATGCTGCCCCGCTTGGAGTGTACTGATACCTCCAGATTCACCCTACCTGCTCACCATGGCCTAGTGGAAAGTGCATGCACCTGACAGTCAGAGGACTTGGGTCCTAAATGCAGCTCTGCCAATTGCTTGCTCTGTGACCTTGGCCAAGTCACTTAACTTCTCTATGCCTCAGTTCCCTCAACTGTAAAGTGTGGATTAAATACTTGTTCTTCCTCCTACTTAAACTGTGAGCACCATGTGGAACAGGGACTGTGTCCAATCTAGTTAACTTGTACCTACCCCAGCACCCCAGTGTTTGACACATAGTAAGCACTTAATAAATACCATAAAAAACACTTTTGTTTTTGTGCCTCCTTGTTCCGACTACCACTCCTAACTCCACACCAGCTACTTTAGGTTAAATAGAGTAGAGAATGTACTGAGGTCTGTATTTCATCTGATTCAGAGATGCCCTGACATCAATCAATCAAAAGTATTTATTAAGCATTTATTTAGCGCAGAGCATGGGAGGACCCAGATTCACAGTCTTCAAAAGGCGATGCTTCTAAATACTGGTCACCAGTGGTAGGTAGGGCATATTTTGCACCCAGAATAAGTGGGCTTCTTTCTACATCCTACCATTATATGGGTAATTTCTCTGCAGGTGGAAGAATTGGGAAGAAACCAGGGGACATGGGAGACCAGAGCCTCTGCCTGAATTATGCCAACCCACTGCCTTAATTTGATTTCCTTCCTGGTGCCGCCAAAGAGATTAAAGAGGGTAGAGATGGCCTGGGCCCACGGCCTATGGATGGGTCCAAATCCAGACTGGCATGATCCCATTCCCTGACTCATCCTGAACATTTTAGCCACCATGCTTGGGTGCCAAAAGCCCTGTCATTCATTCATTTAATCATATTTATCGAGTGCTTACTGAGTGCAGAGCACTGTACTAAGCCCTTGGAATGTACAGTTCTGTCAACTGGTGGGTTCAAGTTCAAGATAATAATAATAATGGTATTTGTTAAGTGCTTACTATGTGCCAAGCACTGTTTTAAGCAGTGGTCCAAGTTCAACCTGAATGTGATAGCCTTGGACCTTCCATGGACTGGCACTGGCCTAAAAACCCATCCTATAGAGTCTTCCCCAGACACAAATGTATAGCATCAGCTGAGACACTACCTCTGCCTGCTCCTTCTGCTTCCTTGGGACCCTGGGACCATGATGGGGTAGGGGAGCAGGGCCAACTGCAGGACTGATGGGAGGGATGGTTCCTCTGCACAGCACAAGGCACAACTGCCCTCTTGTCTCATCTGAGTTCTATGTTTTTTCTGGTACAGAACGAGGAATCTTTTTGTCTCAACAATATTATAATATACACAGCTACAGTCCTTGTTGTACTAATGTGTGAAGACCAGATTAATCAGAAAAAGGAAAGTACATCGCCTTGGTAGGAGAAACTAGAACTCGGGACAGTAAGCTCGATGTGGGCAGGGAAACTTTCTACCAACTCTGTGATTTTATACTCTCCCAGTTGCTTGGTACAGTGCTCTACAAACAGCAGTTGCTCAATAAATACGATTGATTGATTGATTGATTGATTGATTGATTGATTGGTAGCTTTCTGCAACTCACAGAATCATCTTCTTTTTCCACTGCCTGCTCCCTGGGGCTTCAAGCCCTAAATATAAATGCTGTCTCTGCATTTGGAAAGGAATCAGTTAAGCTTTGAGGATTAAGAAAACAGAGGTGAAGTATATTAAATCATCAAATCACTTCACTATTCAATATTTGGTATACTTTTCATAAAAACAACAAGAGTGGCAGGGTTAGAAAGTTGAATGCCAAAGTAAAGAAATCAGGAAAACTGCCCTCTGTAGATATCTTTCAGTTGGATTGAAAACTGAAGTGAATATGGAGCAGTGCTTGGCACATAGTAAGTGCTCAACAGATACCATTATTATTATTATTATCATTATTATTGATATATGGAGGATTGATTTTGCTAACTTCTTCCAGCTCCATTCCAGACGTAGGCCCCACATAACACGTAAGCCTCGGTAGGTGGATGCACAGAGCAGCAGAACAGAGAGGTTTTGGTTGTCAGCTGACTACATTAGCAAGGAAATTTTTGGTGATGCTGAAAGAGATCTACTATTTTACCAAGTCTGACTTGCTGGTTGCCATGGTGCATGAGTGCATATTGCGGTTTCCTAAACCTTTGCACCTGAACCTACAAAGGACTGCTGACAGGAGCTTATTTTGGCATTTGATCACGCATTAAAACAT
This sequence comes from Ornithorhynchus anatinus, assembly GCF_004115215.2. Classification (NCBI taxonomy): domain Eukaryota; kingdom Metazoa; phylum Chordata; class Mammalia; order Monotremata; family Ornithorhynchidae; genus Ornithorhynchus; species Ornithorhynchus anatinus. The sequence continues at coordinate 18,778,931 of NC_041737.1, forward strand.
AAAACCTATATAAAACTTACTTTACTTCAGCAGGTCTGGTATAATGGTGTTATGAACATCTTTTGAAGAAACCCCACCCTCTGCCCCACAGGACGTATGAACATAGCTGCAATCTGTTTATGTCAACAATAGTAGCAATTTTGGTATTTGTTAAGCCAGATCTGAATTAAGCACTGGAGTAGATACAACTTTGTCAGCTTAGACACAGGCCATGTCCCACAGATAAGGTAATTGAGTACCACAGAAGTTAAGTGGCTTGCCCAAGGTCTCTTAGCCAACAAGTGGCAAAGCCAGGATTAAAATCCATGTCCTTGGGATTCCCAGGCCCATGCTCTATTCACGAGGCCACGCTGCTTCTCATTGTCCGTCACTGTCTGTCTTCCCTTCTGGACTGCAAGATGATTCTGGGCAAGGGAATGTGTTTACCAACTCTGCTGCACTGTACTCACCCAAGCGCTTAGTACAGTGCTCCGCATGCAGTGAGTGCTCGATAAATACCACTGATCAGCCAATTCACAGAGTTGGGCATCACCTACTGGAAGGATAATGGGTAACTGAAGCATAAATGGAGGAGCACTCATCTCTCTGTGGATAAAGTCCTGAATATAGCTGTGCCCTTGGAAGTCTGTGGTGATTGAAGAAATCTTCCATCATGGATACTGTCAGGCAGTGCTGTCCAGACAACAGTCCTGAGTCCAGATAGGGGATAGATCCAAATCCACAATTATGGCAGTGGCACCCACTGTCTTCACTGGTTGCCCTGAAGTTGGTAGCATGTCCTACCCTGGGACTTTAGGCAGGAAAGAGGCAGTTCTCAAAGCAGGATTCTGGGAGAGGAGAAGGAAGCTTTCTTAAATTCTTGGAATAGATTAAGGCTTATGGCATCAGCAGTAATCAATAATATATATACATCATATTTTTTTAAGTGCATACTATGCACTAAGCATTAGGGTAGATCAAAAAATATTTAGATTGGACACAGTGTTTGTCCCACATGAGACTCACAGTCTAAGTCAGCACTGAGGTAGATACAAGATAATAAGGTTCCAAAAAGGGCTCACATTATAACTATTGGGAAAACCAGGTAATGAATCCCTCTTGTGCAGATGAAAGAACTGAGGCACAGAGAAATTCAATCGCATTCATTGAGTCCTTACTGTGTGCAAAGCACTGTACTGAGCATTAAGCACTGTACTAAGCACTTGTTAAGAGTTAAGAAATTCAGAGAATTGCCCAAGGTCACAAACAACTGGAGGAGCCACAATTAAATTCCAGGTTGTCTGTCTTCCAGACCCACACTCTTACCACTAGTCCATGCTGCTTCTCACAATGGCTAAAGGTGGGGGTACAGACCAGATGTCTTTTCAAGATAGTTCTCAGCCTGAACACATTATAGCCATTCAAATCCCGTCAGGCATTTTGTACTATGAATAGAAACAGCTAAATGCAGCTGGGGATATAATGCTAAAATGAGAAGGTGTTGGATGGCCTTGAATTTAAATAGTCTACAACTGTGTCTTGTTGTTAGTAATGCATCTGAAATATGATTTTATTACATTTCCTTTTATTTTGATCCTATAGATGAAAAGATGAAATCGGAGCTCAGCACTCGCTTGCTATACAGGTGATCTGCTTTATTAAACACCAGCAGAAAGATAGTTTCAGGTGGGTAGGTAGGAAAAAACGGTGTACATAAAAGGAACAGAGACTGAGGGGAGGCAGAGAGAAATGGAGAAAACAGAGAAAGAAGGGAGACAGACAAGGAAATGCATCGAGGGGAAGCATCATATCTACCAACTCTTATGTACTCTCCCAATCACTTAGTATAGTGCTCTGCACACAGTAAGGGCCCAGTAAATACCTCTGATTGATTGACTGATTGGAAGACAGAGAGACAGAAGAAAATAGTGACAGAAGGAGAAAGACACACATTCACACCCAACCTCTCTCTCAGTCACCCTACAAGCATTCACAGTGACTGACATATTTACCTACTGAGATGTCCTCGATATAACGTAGAAGTGACCAAAAAAGGTACGGACACTACGGTTGTCCATAATTCCTACCACATAGCTACTGGGGTGATTTTACTTTGCAATGAGCTCCCTGTTACCTCTGCTGTCCATTTTCTACTCCCTCTGACTTTCTGTCCTGCCCTTTTAGAATTTGGAGAAGCCAGAAGTCATGGCCTTGCTGAGTTTCCTAAATCAGAATCATGTTCCCTTTTCCTTACAATTTACAAACTTGCTACGGTTAATACCTTCATAATGGCAATTATCTTGTCAATTGTTAGGAGATTACTTCTTGACCAATGTGTATGCCCATTTTTTCTCAATTAATATTTGCTCATCTCTAAAGAAGAAAGCAATGCCCATTTTCATGTGCTTTTCATTGGATAAAAATATATGTTTTAAATATAATTGAACTAACTTTAAATTTATTATTTTGTCAGGAAGTGAAAGGTGATGTATTAGACTGCAGAGTGGCCTAGTGGAAAGAGCATGGGCTCGGGAGTCAGAGGATCTGGTTTCTAATCCCAGCTCCTCCACGTGTGCTATGTGACCTTGGGCAAGTCACTTAACTTCTCTGTCCCTCAGTTACCTCATCTATTAAATGGAGATTAAGACTGCGAACCCCCAGTTTAGTTTGTATCTTCCCCATTATTTAGTAGAGTGATTGGCACATAGTATTTACTTAACAATACCATTACAAAAAAAGGAACACCTAAAATAGCAGGGATACTTGCTCTGCGGCCTGGTTTGCTTCAGTAGAGCCATGGGAACTGTATCTGTTGGACCACTGCAGATTGCCTGTGTTTCTCAATTCAGTAGAATGGTGACAGGGCTTTTTCTGGAGTGGGACTGCTTTCCCTATGCAGACTGGCACTGAGGGTCCAATCTACAGTGCCCAGAGGTCTAAGACAATTTGATATTTGCAGACATGTAGATATGTACACTTTGGTTAGTGTCCATGGGAGGAGAATATCACTTTTTTAATGGTATTTCATTCATTCATTCAATAGTATTTGTTAAGTGCTTACTATGTGTCAAGCACTGTTCTAAACTCTGGGGAGATACAAGATAAGCAGGTTGGAGAAGCAGCATGGCTCAGTGGAAAGAGCATGGGCTTTGGAGTCAGAGGTCATGAGTTCAAATCCCAGCTCTGCCACTTGTCAACTGTGTGACTGTGGGCAAGTCACTTAACTTCTCTGTGCCTCAGTTACCTCATCTGTAAAATGGGGACTAAGACTGTGAGCCCCATGTGGGACAACCTGATTCCCCTGTGTCTACCCCAGCGCTTAGACAGTGCTCTGCACATAGTAAGCGCTTAACAAATACCAACATTATTATAATTATTATTATTATAAGGTCCCTGTACCATATGGGGATCACAGTATAAGTAGGAGAGAGAATAGGTATTGAATCCCCATTCTATAGTTGAGAAAACTTAGACAAAAAAGTCAAGTGATTTGCCCCTAGATCACACAGCAGGCAAGTGACAGGCAAGGGTTAGAACTCAGGTCCTCTGGCTCTCAGGCCCATGCTTCTAGATCACGCTTCTCATTCAGGTTGGGGAACCCCAGAACAGTGAGATCACACACCAAAGAGTTCTACCGATGTGAGAGTTTATTCTTGAGCCAGAATGTGAAATACATCTGCTGCCTGTACTTCTGGGCCTCTTGATGGTGAAGATTTCAATTCACTTTTCTCTGTCATATGGTGCGTGGGGCAGACAGTTGCTGGGGAGGAAGTTGGAGTGACTCACATGAGCTCACGGAGGGCTTGGAAGGTTTGAAGGGGATTTTGGTCCCTAGGCAATAGACCTCTTGAAATGAGGGGGCAGATTTGGAAGACCACAACATCTAACCAATCATCTCCTGTACATTCCAATTGTCTACTCTTGGGCATTAGAGTGGCCAGAGAGGAGGAAGACCTTGTGATGGGGAAAGCAGAAGAGGTTGGCTCCATATTAATGCTAGAAATCATGGATATAGAAGAGGCAAATTTGGGAGGTTAGCTCCTTCCTGGATTTAGAAAACTCCAAAGCAGAAAGCATTAGGCAGTGAGCCTAACATAAATTTCATATATTCTGTGTTCCCCCTCTGTTTCCTTTTGATTTGGTCTTGTCAGGATTCATGTTTTTTTTCTTTTTGAGAAGTGTGTGTGTTTGATACAAGCAGATGCCTGTGTTCCCTTAACCTGTTGATGTGAGAGCAGCAGAAGGAGTAGAACTTTGGAACCCGGGACAGAAATCTGCTCAAAGTTATAGGGCTGAGTAGTCCGCCTGAGGCCTAATGGTCCTCAATTACTATATCTATGACTAAACTAATCCTGATCCTCTCTTCCCAAGAGTCTCCCTGGAATGACATATTTCTTCCTGGCATCCTGCTTTCTGGATGAAATGACTCTGGGAGAAAAGAAACAACTTAGTGGAAAGAGCATAGGCCTGGGAGTCTGAGGATGTAGATTCCCCAACTTTTACCTGCTGTGTGACATTGGGCAAGTCACTTAATTTCTCTTTGCCTCAGTTCCTGCTTCAGGAAAATGGGGATTCAATACCTGTTCTCAATCCTACTTAGACTGTGAGCCCTATATGGGAACTGATTATCATGTATCTATCCCAGTGCTTAGTATAGTGCTTGGCACATAGTAAGCACTTTAGACATACCATTATTCTTATTACTATTATTAACATCATCCTGCAAGAAGCCACTATAATAAAGAAGAACAGGCTTATATTGCCTCTTGGTATAATATGGTTGCATCTGCTATTCTCATTCCTCTGCCACTACCACTCAGTTCTCTGCCACTCTCTCTGTCTACCCACTGCTATAGAAAGGGTTAGAAAGCCCCACAAGATTGGGAGTACATCTCCTGCCGATGTGACTTATCAGCCACCTCTTCCCATTCCCTGGGCCCCATCCCACCTTGGAAAACTGTTTGTTGCAATGCTAAAACAAACCCAAGACAGGAAAGGCAGAGTGGTCCCCAAGACACAAAGAGTCGAGGCAATTGTCATTAGGTTTTGCCGAGCCTTTATCTGAGTCCAAGAAAAACCTGGCTCATCTCCCCAGACCAAGTACTGTCAAGGACTTTGTCATGTAGAGCCACTTCCAAGAAGAGGAGTGGTGAGAGAGGCCTGTGAGGGGATCGGTAGGCGGGAGCACAAGCTGCTTCCCAAATACCAGGTAAAACCCGATGCATTTCCTGTGGCTTTGGGTTCTGCGGTGTATCTGCTGGCAATTCAGCCAACCCATCTCCTCTGTGTTTCTGTGAACTGACAGAGCAGGGTTCCCTAGATCTCTCACCTCGTCAAGCAGAGCAACACAGCTTTCCAGGTAGTTTCTGGGCCTAAGTTGCCCAGGAATGGTTGGGCCTTGGAAACTCCCAGACCCTGACTCTGATCCCACGCCTGTGCTGGGCCCGCCAGTAGTGATGGGGCCCTGATCAGAAGCCTTGCCCTTAAAGTCTGTGTGCTTGAGTATAAAACTGCTCACATTTGAGCAGAGACACAATTGCACAAGAAAAGTAATGGAGGGCACAGGGTGGCAGTAGGCATCCAAGTACAGGGAGTGCTCTCTGACACCACTACTGAGGATTGGACTGCCAAAGTGAATGCTATGATATGGCACCGTCTGTAGACTGAGAATATGAAGCTGCTGAAACATGTTCTAGTCCAAACTCTGATTCTGCCCCTCCTTAGTCCCTCCAATGAGAGAAAGGGAGGTAATCCAAAGGCTCCTATATGAAAACAATTGATTTCCCTGTTCCCCAACTTTTGAGATTGAGAACAGGTATTGAATCCCCATTTTCCTGAAGCAGGAACTGAGGCAAAGAGAAATTAAGTGACTTGCCCAATGTCACACAGCAGGTAAAAGTTGGGGAATCTAGCCCCCTCTCCCTTCTAGCCCCCTCTCCCTTCTGCACCTTCTGGATCTGTACACTTTGGACATTGATATTCAACCCACCCTCAACCCCACAACACTTACATATATAACCGCATTTTTTTATATTAATGTCAGTCTCTCCCTCTAGACTATAAGACTGTACAGGGAACATGCAGGGAACATGTCTACCAACTCTGTTGTATTATATTCTCCTAAGCACTTAGTACAATGCTCTGCACTTATTCATTCATTCAGTCACATTTAATGAGCACTTACTGTGTGCAGAGCACTCTACTAAGTGCTTGGAAAGTACAATTCAGCAATAACGACAGACAGTCCCTGCCCACACTGGGCTTACAGTCTAGAAGAGACGAGACAGACATCAAAATAAGTAAACAGGTATCAACGTAAATAAATAGAATTATAGATATGTCCATATGTACACAAAAGCTGTGGGGCGGGGGAGTGGTAGAGCAAAGGGAGCAAGTCGGGGTGACATGGAGAAGAGGAAGCACTCAATAAATACCATTGACTGATTGATTGATTGATTAGACCAAAGTTCAAAAGTTCAAGTAATGTCACCCAGTACCTCAACATACCTTATATAAAAATGAGCTTGAAGCTTTGAGTATGGAACCTGTTTGTGGAACGTAAGAACTTTGTGGTACAAGACACGCATAAGGCAGAGACTAGAGGGAGAGGAACTGTTGTTTTATAGAATGCTTTGTTCAAGGTCAAATGGAATGCTTGTAACCAGCAATTTACCATCTTACTTTTCCTCTGCGAAGTTCTGACTGGTAAGTAGAAGTGATGTTACTTGACAGTATGATTAATCTGAGCTGTTTTTGATAAGAGACAGTCAGCCAATTCTATCTTGATCACTGAGATCAGCTTTATGGATTGGAGTAGATGGCTTGTGGTCAGCTTGAAAAGGGCCAGAGAGAGGAAATCATTTCCTTGTCCAGGTGGATTTACACTACCTTCTCCCAATTGCACCCTGTGAATTGTGACGGGGGGAGCGGAAGTTTTATCAACTGATCTCCTAGTATAACCCAGCGCACCCATTTCCTTCCTCTAGGACCAACCTACTCATTGTACCTCAGTCTGATCTATCTTGCCACCAACTCCTTGTCCATATCCTCCTCTGTTCTGGAACTCCAACTTCTTCATATATAACAGACTACCACTCTCTCACCTTCAAAGCCTTATTTAAGTCACATTTCCAGGAGGCCTTTCCTAAGCCCTCGCTTCCCCTACTTTCTCTCCCTTTGGCATCACCTACGCACTTGAATCTGTATAATAATAGTAATAATTGTGGAATCTGTTAAGCACTTACTATGTGCCAAGCACTGTACTAAGCAGTGAGGTAGATACAAGATAATCTGGTCCCACATAGGGCTCACAATTTATGTGGGAAAGGGAACAGATATTGAATGCACATATTTCAGATGAGGTAACTGTGGCACAGAGAAGTAACTTGCCCAAGGTCACAGAGCAGATAAGTGGCAGAGCAAGGATTAGAACCATCATCCTTCTGATTGTGAGTCCCATATAGGACATTGACTGTCCCAACCTTCTCCAGGGCTTAGTGTTGTACCAGACATATAGCAATCACTTAGCAAATACCATTAAAAAAAGCCAGGATCAAAAGTGGCACTTACTGATTACCTCAATGTTTAATATTGGTGGAGGGGTTTTCTGATGTGAGACTCTTAATCCTGAAACATGTCCCGCTGACTTCACTGGAAGTTGGAGGGCAGCAGTTATATCAGAGCTTATTTCAGTGGTCTGCACATAGTAAGTGCTCAATAAATACCATTCATTGACTATAGATATAGCTTGGTGAGAACACCCAACAGAGCACATGAGGATTAAACTAAGAGGATGACTCTGCTGGAGATGTGGCATTTCCCCTTCATTTTTCCTTTTGGGTGGCGGGGATAGAGGTTGCGGTGTGGGTACAGGTTTAGAAATGCAAAAATAAATGATTTTATGGAGGGAGGCCACGCCAATCTGTACAAGGATTTTTTTTTTTTCCAAGGGAAAGGGCCATATTGGAAAACTTCGTCTTTATAGATAACGAGAGCAGTTTCTCTTTGCTTCAGGCACGCTGACTTGGTCGGTGAAATAGACTGGACCTTTTGGATTGAATCTTCCCCTAGAATCCTTGAGGTCTCCATATTAGTCTAATCAAGAATTTGTTCAAATTGAGAGTACCATTCTAGTGCAGACAAAATGTATACCAGTTAGATGATTTTCATACCTCCTAGCCTCAACCCTAGAGTTGGTGGAGAAAGAGCCCTCCATTAACATCTGTGGTTATTTCGAGGTAAAGACCCATTCAACAGGCATGGTTCCCTGAGGTCTGGGGTGCTCTTCAATGGGAAAAGGAGCATTTTACAGAATTTTGAAACATGGAATATTGTAAGCCTTTTTTTAATGTAACCGGGGTAACAAGTAGTTCTCGCAGTTTTATATGCTGAATCTTGAAAATTGAATGTTCCGTTGCAATTCACTGTCTGCTTACAGGTTACCCACTGCATGTTTAATGTGAAAGACATCTTTAGCTTCAGGAATTGGCTCGGGCGGAGGTTGGGAAAACACCACTGCAGGAAATGCTCAGAAGTGGGTTCCAAGAATTTGGTTATTGTTAGGATCCCCAGCTCAGAACAATGCTGATGGATGGCTTAGTGGCACTGGGAGCTGGGCCATTAGAAACTCAAATAAACCCTCATTGTGTTGACTCCTATTTTCAAAGCATTTAAAGATAAATCTTCGGCATGGGATGCGGGCACGTAGCTACTACATGACTTCTGTTATCACTAATGAGTCATGCACCTCTAGGTCTGCACTTTCTGTTGAATATTTACCCTTTGATTGAACATTTTTTTGCATCCTGAAGCATTCTGCATCTATTTCCCAAGAATAAAACCCACCTCTGGGGTGTATATTTTTATCATTTCCTGGAATTTCCAATGAGTAAAGAGTAACATTATACAGTGTTCCAGTATAACACTGAATAGAACTGGCAGGGAAATAGGATACCTGGACCAGGGGGAAAATTTTGCCAGAGCTGATGCCTGGGAACACTTCTAGTTCCACCTAATGCTATCATGGTGTTTTGGTTTTTTTTAATGATATCTGTTAAGCACTTACTATGTGCCAGGCGCTGACCTGAATACTGAGGTAATCGGGCTACACATGGCTACACATTTTGCAGACGAGATAACTGAGGCACAGAGAAGTTAAGTGACTTGCCCAAGGTCAGACAGCAGACAAGTGATGGGGCTGGGCTTAGAACCCTTCTGATTCTCAGGCCTGGGCTCTATCCACTAGGCCTCGTAGTATTGGATGAGTGGGCCTAGCCCACTCTTTTGCAAAATATGGGTAGTGAAAGGTGCCAGGAATGGAGTGTGGGTGTGACATCACACCTAAGCATAAGAGAGTCCATAAGTTCCCCAAGAGCCTGCCTGTGCCTAGTCTGAGCCTCAGTGACCCGTGCGTCATGCCTCATGATGGACAGGTGGATCTTACCCAAGAATGCAAGTGTGGCTGGAAAGACAGATGCTTGAAATAACGGTAACTCAATCAGTCTATTGATGGTATTTACTGAGTGCTTACTGTGTGCAGAACATGGTCCTAAGAGCTGGGGGGAGTACAGTAGAGTTCTTAGACATGTTCCCTGCCCATGAGGACTGCACTTAAGGATAGTCATTGATTTTCTCTTAACGAATAGGAAAAAGGTAAATTCCCCAGACCAACTCAGTAATAATAATTGCTTTTGTTAAACGCTTACTAAGTGCCAAGCACTGTACTAAGTGCTGGGATAGAATGAAGATCATCAGGTTGGACACAGTCCAGGGAAAGACCCTTATCTTCAAGGAGTTTCCTGCCTAGTGGGTAGAGACAAGCTTGAAATACAAAATAATATATCCTACAATGTATAGAAATGTTCAGTTTTTGAAATGGTTATTATGGAAGATGTACCCAGGGTAGATATTTTGTGGATCCATTTTCCTGCCTTTCTATACTCCAGTCATTGTACCCATTTCTCTTTCCTTTTTTCATTATCTAAGTACTGACTCTAAGTTTCTTAGATGTTCCATTTTTGTCTGAGAAAGTCTCTATTCGTCCATAGGAGTCCCAGCATTGCTACATACATTATCTTATTTTTTGAATTTTTTTAAGGAATGGTTTAAGTTTGGAATAAAATCCTATGCCATAATGGGATTTTATTCTATTTAAATTTTTTCATCCAATGGCCATGCTATTTCTTTCCTATCTCCCAAACCCTATACTTAGTTCCACCTTCTAATTCCGTTGTATTGTACTCTCTCAAATACTTAATACAGTGCTCTGCACATAGTGAGCACTCAATTGATTGATTGATTCTAAGCCTTGGGCACTCACCTCACCCCACGGCACTCATGCTATAAAATCCTATATTAGGGTGTTTCTTTAAATTGAATTTATTTTTGATGTCTATTTCCCTGACATTAGACTGTAATCTCTTTGAGGACAAGGATCTTGTCTACGCACAAAGTGCTCAATAAATGTCAGTGATTGATTGAATAGATATTAACTGAGGAGGGCATTGTTGTTCAGAAACTGAGAGATCCTAACTCCAAGCTGAGGAGTTCTTTCTCAGTAATAGAAACAACTTCACAGGAGTATCTGGCTTGCATATTGAAAATTTACCTGTAAAAAAAAAACTATCTGTAGATAGATTGATTTCTAACATAAAGTTTATATTCACCGAATGCTGTTTATGAAGGACACTGAATATCTGTATTGAACGAGGGAGGCATTTTGATTGGTTCACTCTATACTGAAAAATAATAATTTGTCCCCACCATGTTGTTTGCATGATAATTGAATTTACATTGACTATAGATGTGTATTTATACATATATATGTATATATACATAATTATCAAAAAGTCTGGGCTTACTTCAAATTTATGCCTTAAAATACCTATTTAAAAAAGATACCCAGTGACTTCTTTGTCCCAATTTTGCTTCTGTGGGTTAAGCTTGCCCTACTTATCATCTCTCTATTATCTAAATTTGACACCACCAACAGATCTGGGGTCTGGAAATTTGGCAGCCAAGAGAAGGTCGTCGAGGTCCTAAGGCAACTCCACAACTAATTCCCATAACTTCTGAATGTGCTATTCCAAAATCTACCCTTAATCATTACACATATATATTTATGAACACATATTAACATGTAGACTTATAAGCTCCATTTATTTATTCAAGTATTCAGTCAACTGTACATATTTTTGTCTTTGTCAACTATATCTGTAGTTTTACTTCTGTTCCTAGGGTATGCATACAATTTGATTTTCCCCATGTCAATTTTTCATTGGATGGGAACAATCAACATTGTGTGAAGCACTGCATTTGTCACTTGGGATAGCCCAGTGAAAGAGAAAAACATAGTCTCTTCCATCTCTCCTTGAGAACAAGGACTATGTTTTTCTTTTTCATTGGACTATCCCAAGTGACAAATACAGTGCTTCACACAATGTTGATTGTTCCCATCCAGTGAAAAATTGACCTGGGGAAAATCAGAAGACCAAGAGAATCTTGACAAAAGATGATGCAAGTGGCCATATGATAGTGTGACCTAATGGAAGGAACAAGAGATTGGAAGTCAGAACCCCTGAGTTCTAGTCCAAGCTCAACCATGTGACTTCTGCATCACCATGCAGTTGGATTCACACCTTTCACTCACACCCCCCGCCTCAGTCCCACAGCACTTATGTCCATATCTGTAATTGATTTATTTATATCACTGTCTGTCTCCCTTTCTATAATGTAAACTCTGGGTAGGCAGGAAACATGTCTACCAACTCTGTGGGGTTGTAGTTTCCCAAGAGCTCAATATCCCGGCTCCGCTGCTAGTTAGCTGTGTGACCTTGGGCAAGTCACTTAACTTCTCTGTGCTTCAGTTACCTCATCTGTCAAATGGGGATTAAAACTGTGAGTCCCACGTGGGACAAACTGATCACCTTGTATCCCCCAGCGCTTAGAACAGTGCTTTGCACATAGTAAGCACTTAACAAATGCCACAATTTATTTACAGTGCACTGCACACAGTAAGTGTTCAAAAAATATCACTGATTGATGCTGTATGACCTTGGGCAAGTTACTTACTCTCTCTGTCCTTCAGGTTCTTCATCCTTAGCACGGGGATTAAATAATGTGTTCACCTTCCTTCATAGACTGTGAGTTCCATGTGGAATAGAGATGTGCCCTATCTGATTATATTGCATGCACCCCAGTGCTTAGCACAGGGCATGGCACACAGGAAGCACTTAGTAAATACTATAATTGCAATGAAACTACAAACAATTACCCCGATTGTATATCCAAGTGTGGAATGGAGCGCTTCTATGTTCAAGAATCACTGTGCTATAATGAAAAAGTGATCTTGAAAACCTATAAGGTAACTAAAGGTTTTATATGCCAACCATTGCTTTAATGGTAAACAAGAGTTTGGGAGAAAGTGCTTTAAAAATAATGGAAACAGTTCCCTAAAGGTACACCTTAGGGTGAGGGGAGGCTTCTGTCCTTAAGCCTTGTTTAACCTACATTGTGTTTCTATATCAGAAGCACTACATCAGATCATTAGTATTTTATAGAAAACTAATCTATAAGGCCTTAAAGTTCACTGACTCAATAAATTTACAGTAGCAGTGAACTGAAAACAATTAAATTCAGCTCCTGATACAATATTAATGGTTTAATAAGGTGTTTCTGATATTGAAATACAAAACTCTTCTATTTGAAGATATTTCTGAACAGTCAAGCCAAAATTTGGCCAATTCATGGCCACACTACTTCTCTGAGTTGCCCTATTCTTTCACCACATTTTATCAAAATTGCAAAGTAAAAGGTCACATTATTGGTAGGGTGAACATTGTGTGTGTGTGTGTGTGTGTATATGTGTGTATATACATGCATATATACATACACATCTTTATATACCATCTCTAGATAGATGATTCCCAAATCTCTCTCTCCAGCCCTGACGTCTTTCTCTGCAGTTTCACATCTCTATTCTTCAGAACAACTCTAAATGTTCACCAGTACACTCTCCCTCTCCCTTCTTTGTCACCTATGCCCTTGAATCTCTACCCTTTAAGCACTGGGTAATCACCTCACCCTCAGTCCCACTGTACTTATGCCAATACCTGTAATTTATTTTAATGTGTTTCCCTCTGTAGACTGAAAGCTCCTCATTGGCAAGAAACAAGCCTACCAACTCAACTCCCAACTGCTTAATAGAGTGTGCACCCACAGGAAGACCTCAATAAATACTACTGACTGATAGATAGGTGCATAGTATATAATATATAATCTATTTTAATAGAATTTATTATATACATATATATATACATATATATATATATGTATATACATATATATATGTATACTTTTCCCTGTCTTTGTAAATGCTATGATGTTTTCTGATTCATCATACAAATTACCCCACATTTCCCCACATCTTGCTATGTCATTTTTCTAATCCTTCCATTAGATTTGGGTCCAGGGAAAAGGCTGATAGCCATGTCTAATTTGAATGCATTTTGGAGTAAAGTTTCATGACAGGCTATGTCAGATATCTTAGTGAAATCCAGACACTTGCTCTTTCCTTAATCCATAGAATTACAAAATCTATCTGAAAAAGCAATCAAATTTGCCCGGTGTGATTTGTTCTTCACAAACCTTTTGCTGCTTAGAATCCCAGGCTCCATTTTCCTGTAGATATTTACAGACATTTTTGATTTGTTTCTCAACCTTAATGTGATTCCAACTTAGTTTGTGGGCATAATTATTTTCTGTGTCTAATAATTCAAATGACACAACAATCAGGATCAAAGACAAAATAAAGTTGAATTGACCAAACACTTTCCGAGATGAGATCATATATGAATAACACTGGTTCTCCTCAGAACCCTTTCCCCAGATAGCTAGGGATTGATTTCAACTGCTCGATTCATGTAATTCAAGTGTTAATCTCTCTCACTGTTTAGTTTGGACTTCAGAGAACTAGATGTCTACCTTGACTAGGCTGTGAAGGAACAATTTTAATTATGATGTAAGAATTATTTTATTAGGACAGTATACTTCAAAGGGCTGGTCACAACTTCTTTGTGCCTCAGTTACCTCTTCTGTAAAATGGGGATTAAGACTGTGAGCCCCATTTACAACCTGGTTACCTTGTAACTATCCCAGTACTTAGTACAGTGCCTGTCACACAGTAAGTGCTTAAAAGACACCATAAAAGAAAAAAAAACTGTAACCAAAGTGTTAGGTGGGGTTACTAGTGTTCCCTGGCTTCAGCTCTGGCAAAACCTGTTCCCTGGACCAGGCATCCCATCTCTCTGCCAGTTTCATATGGTTTTATATTGTCCCAAGTGCTTACCACAATGATCTGCTCACAAGAGTTCAATAAATATGAATGACTGACTAACTGGAAGGACAAGACATTCTTCTGGGGCAACTGAACATAGGTTTTGCTAGAATGATGCCCTCTATAGTTCTTTCTTGACCAAGTAACCAAGTGACCAAGAAGAGAAGTCTTCTTATTCACGTTTGTTCCTTCCCACATCCTCCCACATCTTTAACTTTCCTCTGGCTTTGAGATAGATGTGTGCTTCCCTAACCCTGGCAGTGCCTTATCTTCTGCCTGATTTTCGCTACTCATCTCCACAATATCACCTACTGGACTGTAAATGGCTCCAAAGATCCTGGGATTGTGTCTGCCAAGTCTATTGCATTGTATTCTCCCAAATCCTCACAGTACCCAGTAAGCGTTCTGTAAACACTAATGAGTCCAGTTTGGAGCCTAACAATAACATTCTCTCTCCTAGCACCAGCCCTGTTAGCAAACAGGGTGTGGTTAATAATGATGGTATTTGTTAAGCACTTACTATGTACCAAGTACTATTCTAAGTGCTGGAGCACCATTCTAAGCACTAGATTTGAGCTCAGCTTGAATAAAATAAAGACAGGACCAAAGGATGTGCCATCAGTGGGAATTTTCACCTGTGATTCCACCTGCTTTTTGGTTGATTTATCCTAAATGAGTCAACTTGGAAGAGATAAAGTTTCACTGTGTTGGGGATTTCTCATTTGATTCAACCTGGCATGAAAGACCTATGGTGAAAATATAGAGATACATTCACGCAGAAGAGATTCTTTGGATATAGGCTATTACAGTGAACACCATTCTCTGCATAAGTAGAACCCAGTGAGAAAAAACATCTACTGACTTATAGAAAATCAGGAGGAGAAGTAGCGTGGCCAAGTGGACAGAAAATGGACCTGGGAATCAGACGGGCCTGAATTTTAATCCTGACTCCCTATCTTTTCTGCTATGTGACCTTAGGCAAGTCACTTAACTTTTCTGTACACTTAATACAGTGCTTGGCACATAGTAAGTGCTTAGCAAATACCATTAAAAAGTCACTTAATTTCTCTGTGCCTCAGTTTCCTCATCCATAAGGTGTGGATTTATTACCTATTCTGTTCCCCTGCAGATTGTGAGTCCAGTGAGGGAGAGGAACTGTGTCTGATCTGATCAACTTGTATCTAACTCCAGCACTTATTACACTGCTGAGCCAAGGAACTGCTAACAAGTACTATTATTGTTATTATTAATAATAAGCTTTCAGACAAGAGATCAGAGACTTTTATTTTCAGAAGTTTCTAGAGCCTCTCTTGAAAATAAAAATGTCTTTGCTGCTCTCTAAAATATGAAGATGCACTGCACTTCAATGAATTGAAAAGTTTCCATGGAGTTCACAACTAAGAATTTATTTATAAAATGCTTTGGAGTCCGTCAGCTGACAGGTGCTCCATTAGGACAGACCTAGCAATATAGATCTGTGTCTAATGTCTTGGCATTTTTCATTAGATTTATTGCCCAGTATTTTTCCAGTGTAATATCTCACATAATCCCAGTGAAGAAGGTAAGGATTAGTTTTATCTGTTATGTGCAGTGACTTTTAGACACCAGATAATGCACTGATACTACTTATGTATTCTCTAAATGGTTAATGTGAGGGTTACTAAGGGTTAAATGGTGGTATTTGTTAAGCGGTTACTATGTACAAAGCACTGTTCTAAGCGCTGGGGGATACAAGGTAATCAGGTTGTCCGTGGGGCTCACAGTTTTAATCCCCATTTTACAGATGAGGTAACTGAGGCACAGAGAATTTAAGTGACTTGCCCAAAGTCACACAGCTGGCAAGTGGCGGAGCCGGAATTCGAACCCATGAACTCTGACTCCCAAGCCCGCACTCTTTCCACTGTACCACGTTGCAAAATTTTCTTGCTTCTAGCCAAGATAAGATTCACTTTGTATCATTGTTGAGGGACCAATCAGCCCACAGATCAGCTAGTTTGAATAAAAGAAGTCATGTGAACAATCATTGCAAATCCCCAGTTGTACTTTGAGTAGAGGAATGTCAAAGCATTCGCTGGGTGCCATCTTCCTCAAGATGTGCTTTATTATGTATGGGAATCTCGTGTCTTTTTTCATTCTCCTTCCCTAAATCTTCCACCTAGTTTCAATAATAAAAAATAATAATAACAATAACTGTGGAATTTAAGTGCTTACTAGGTGCCAGGCACTGTTCTAAGTGAGGGGGTGAATGCCAGCAAAGCAGGTTGGACACAGTCCCTGTTCCAAATGGGGCTCACAATCTTAATCCTCATTTTACAGCTGAGATAACTGAAGCAGAGAGTGAAGAAACTTCCCAAAGGTCACACAGCAGACCAGTGGCAGAACACGGATTAAAACCCAGGTCCCTCTGAATCCTAGGTCCAAGCTCTATCCACTAAGCCATGCTGTTTCCATGCAAAACATATGCTGGTGTTTTGGTACCATAATGTTTAGTAATAGGACATCATTAACTGTAGTTCAATTCTTACATCTTTTTACAGAGCAGACAATAATAATAGAGAATACTCAATTCCAAAACTAGAGAACACCATCTTTATCACAGTCGCCATTGTCTTCATCAACGTCATCATTCTCAGGATTTGTTGATGGTCTACTGTGACCTTCCACAGAAGTTAAAATGTTCTGGTCTCCCTCTCTCAAAGAGTTTACAGTGTAATGGTGGAGACTTGAAAAAGAGTCAATGCTCTCACATGAGAAGCTCTTTTATAGACAAACTAATGAATAGAAAGATCTTTGAGTGACAACTGAAAGCTTTTAGGAAATCTGTTTCCCCTAAATTGCTCTGTTCAAGGGTCAGTTAGCTCAATCAATTAATCAGTTAATGGAATTCATTGAGTGATTATTGTGTGCTATGCACCTAAGTACTTGAGAAAGCCCAACACAATGGAACTGGTAGCCATGATCAACTCCCACAGAGTTTTTACAGTTTGCTGGAGAGGTAGACATTAAAACAAAAAAGTCACAACCCTTGGGATTTGGACATTCCCTGAAAATATTCCAGCTCCATGAATGAATGACGGGGTTGTGGTTAACATTTTCTTTGCTGCCAAAGAGAAAAGATAGAGAATAGTGTCCTAGTCCTAGCTTAAACCTAAGCTCAGAAAACAGAAATTCAAAGTTATCGTAACTCACTGTGGTTACAGATAGTTCACTTCACCAAGCACAAATCAGGTGTAGTCAGACACTTCATTATTAGTCCCCATGGACAAAATGCCCTCTCAGACATGCCTGCTGGATATTCCTTCACCTCAACCTGCCAATCTCCTGACAACTCCTAGCACTTGCTTACTTGCTTGGAGTCAGATGGGGAAGGACCAAATCAAGTAAAGAAACCTTCCTTCTTATAAACCAACCATCCTTATCTTATGCGGCTCCTGGTAAAGGCAGGTAACATCCCTGAACTCTCAGTATTGAGATGTAAAACAGGTCTGCCCTAATCGCCTTAACTGACCTCATAGACTCCAAGAACTCTCTGAGGCTAGTATTATTAGCAGTAATAACACCTGCATTTATTGAGAACCCGCTTGGTGCAGTGGTCTGTTTAGGTTTTGGAAAATACAGACTAACAAAGTGCCACTTTCCCTGACTACAAGAGGCTTATATTCTAATGGGGGAGACAGACATAAAAACGCTTACAGCACCAAAATTAAACAGGGTGGACATGTATACATGAGTACTAAAGAGTGTGTAGACTGTAAGTTTCCCCCTCTAGACTGTAAGCCCATTATGGGCAGGGAATGTTTCTGCTTATTGTTGTATTGTACTCTCCCCAGCGCTTAATATAGTGCTCTGCACACAGTAAACGCTCGATAAATACAATTGACAAACAACTGAGTTCATAAGTACCTCATATCCAGGTCAGTTTCAGAAATGTTCCCATATCTTCTTTCTAATGATCGCCTTATTGGGTGGGAACTGGGTAGAGTAGAGAGAGCCAAGTGAAGGGCTAAAGACTCAGAGGTTCCCCTGAAACCGCCAAGCCCCAGCAGTGTGTGGCACAGGATATGGCAGCAGAAACACATCCATTCCCCGGTGCTGTCTGGTATCAGACTGAATTCACTGCTCTCCCCACCTGAGGGAGCTCAATAAATCTTGGCCGCAAGACAGCTCTCACCGAGGGAGGACACTCTTCAAATTATAAAACACTAGTTCACGGAGTCACCTTGGAACTCTGTTCATTCAGACTAAGTGTAAAATGCCTTTTCTGGAAGAGCTTTCCCCATAGAAGTCCTGTTTCACAGCCCAGAAACCCAGAGTGTGCAACTTGGTTGGAGTCACAGATTTGCTACATCTTCCTGCTTTTACTAAGACCTAGAGAGAGGCCAACTGTTTCTTTCAAGTAGCCTCAAAGCTTTCACTCCCAAGTTGACCAGTTCTTGACCAGTTCTAGCGTCCAGTCACACCAAATAGAGCAAGCCAAGTTTTGGAGTCAATCAATCAATCAGTGGCATTTACCGAGCACTTCCTGTGTGCAGAGCACTTAACCAGGCATTTTGGGGGAGTTCAGTGCTATAGGAACAATCTCTGCCCTTGAGGAGCACCACATTGTCAGACATGAAAATAAATTACAGATAGGGGAAGGACAATGGCAGTGAAGCCAAAGTTAGAAGCCCATTGGGCTGTATTTAGAACTCTAGAATTACTTGCCAAATCTTCCTTGACACATTTTTGTGGATCCAACTCAGTAACATATTGATTTGTAAAATAAATTCATATACAGCTTCTAGTCAACTTCTTCTTTATTAAATAATAGCAATAGAACTAAGCATATTATTTAAGCACTTAATATGTAAGGCCCTAGATTTAAATTTCTGCAAGACAGTACCTTACCTGTTTCAACATAAGCACTTAGTCAGTGCTCTGCACACAGTAAGTGTTCAAGAAATACCACTGATAATGAATGACACAGGAAGGTCATACTTCAAGG
Source organism: Ornithorhynchus anatinus (assembly GCF_004115215.2). Taxonomy (NCBI): domain Eukaryota; kingdom Metazoa; phylum Chordata; class Mammalia; order Monotremata; family Ornithorhynchidae; genus Ornithorhynchus; species Ornithorhynchus anatinus. The sequence goes on from NC_041737.1 coordinate 18,798,226, forward strand.
ATGGCTGAACCTGATTAACTTTTATTTCAGTGCAGAAAATTTAGACATCAGTACAATTTGAGATTACAATTTGAGATTAAGAGCCCTATGACTCAAATCTGCTTTGATATTTATGTCCATTAGTACTCCTATATCATAAACTTTACATGAATTGTATCTAGTGGAGCATAAGTCTCATCCTATGGAGCGTCAGTGGTAGATGGAAAGTCTTGTAGTTAAGTAGAAAATAAGAAGGATTAGCCTGCTCAGGGTTGCCCATTTTCTTCAGTCTTTCGATTTGTTAGTCAATCAGTAGGATTTATTGAGTGCTTGCTGTGGCAAGCACTATTCTAAGTGCTCGGGAAAGTACAATACTATTAGTCCACATGGTCCTGGCACTCAAAGAGACTGCAATCTAGTGTGAAAGACAATTCCTCAATTAAATTACAAGAATGTCAAGATTGAATATGTTTTCTCAGACTGATTAACCATTCATTGTTCTATCTCAATGCTTCTTCCACTTCTGGGATAAACCCCACACTGAGGCTAGGCTTGGGGAGCTGGCGGGGTGCGGGGTGCAAGAAGATATCTGTTTTTCCTGCCTTTCTTGCCACATAAATTTTGGGGACAGACACCCCATGGGTGGATTTCATATTTGATTTGTCATTGCTCTTACTGTGAATTTGTGCTGCTTTTCATCTCTTTAACGGAATATAATGGCAATGTAAAGGTATTATTATTTTGAAAGCTCTAATTGCTTAACCCTGCTCTGGCCAGGAGTATGGAAATGAACAGAAGAGTTTGCAAAGGAGAAGTGCATGAGAATCTCCCAGCCTCCTTAAGTTATGTACGCTGCATGCTACCTGCATGACTTCAGGTGAGAGGATCAATATGTTTTACGAGCAATACAAGTAAAAAAGCTAATTTAGTGCAACAGTCCATTTCCATTGATGTCGATCAGAGGGGGGCAGAACACTAGGCTCCTGATTTACTGTGTTGTCAACATTTGTTAATGTACAATTATAAACCTGTCAGACTGTATCTTCTTTGCTGACGGATGTGGAAAATATGGGAGGCTCCAGATTTGAATGTAGCTAGGTTATAATTAGAATTTTTATCATGAATAGAAATGTCACTCTCAGAAAGCACTGTGGTTTGGTCATAAAAGTAATTCCCTTGATTTGGTCATTATGAATTTATCTTTCCATCATCAATCCCTTAAATATTCTGCCTATTTCAATTAAATTCCTCTCAAACGTTGACTGGGATGGAGATAATTGACAATATCAGACCTGAACCTTTCCTGTAGGTGATGGGAGAATGTCATTTGCCTTCGGCTTAGGAGGAGTTATCACATCATATTCATAGTCCTTGAAACCACCTTGCTGTTCTGCTCTGCTTTGGTCTGCTTTGCTCTGCTTCACTGTGCTCCATACCTTTTTCTAAATGCTGCAGTGTTGTTTGTTACTATGGGGACTAAACTAAGCACAGTATTTTAAGGGAGTTTTACCCTTTCAGTAACCCGTATGTTTTCATCTTGACTTTTTACACTTGTATCATCACTTATTTAGAACTAGCTATATAAACAACCTTATGTTTATGTTAATCTATGATTTAGGAGGGTATATTTTATTTCTTCATGTCATACAATTTAGTAGACCTTTTTATCACTTGTTTCTGTCTTAAAATATCCAATATTTACACACTCCAAACATACAAATTCTCTTCTCCCATCATTTTGATGGACGTCTTAGGAAGAACAGAATGGGCAGACATTTGCTATGCCGACTCCATGCAATCTTACAGAACTCAATGCATTATATCTTTAAGATTGGACTCTGTGTGCACCATATAGAGAAAATTAATTTTCTAATTTATCAGCATCTTGACATGATTGAACGGATTGCAAGAATTCCTTTTTTCCATGTTTCCTTTTTGCCTCTTCAGCTTTATCCCACTTGTGGTTGAAACATAAAAGAATTTAAGAGAAGAAAGAAGAATGTGGAAGGAGGAGGAAAGAAGGGCAGTGAGGAGGAAGGAGGAGGAGGGAAGAAGAACAATGAGGAAGGAGGAGGAACAAGGAAAGAGGAAGCAGGAAGAAGCAGTAGGAGGAGGAACAGACGATAATGAGGATAAGGGAGGCAACGATTTGAAGGTGCAGGCAATGTTGTATTTTCTGCATGTGAAGATGGCTACCTGCCACAAGACAGCCCTCTTGGGGCCGATGGGGAGCAGAGTATCTCAAGATGTCCAGACACAGAACATGAGCAACATGGAGATATTTTACTGGATTGACAGTAAGGAGAATCTTCGAGCCCTGAACCCTCCTGCCTGACCCAGTTTGGCCGATAGGCCTTAGTCCCATTCTGATATTAAACAAAGTGAGTTGAGCCAACACCAACCAACAACCACCCACCTGCAACTTCAGTTCCTCCACAGTGATCAGAGGAATGGGAGAATAAAGCTCAATCCTTAAGTGGGCAGAGAGAGACCTCTGACAGCAACTGGTGCCTGGCAACTCAGAAACAGAAGACAAGGGCATTCTAGCACAGAGGTTACCCAGAGAGAGGCTGTTTGAATGGAGAAAGACATCTTGGAGGATATGGATGGTGGAGAGGCACAGCACCACATGGATGAAGGAAAACAACAGAATGGGGATTAGAAAGAAAAGATAGAATGGAAAGTCAATATGTATAATATATATATTTACATATATGCACATATATTCTCAAAAACTAAGAACAAAGAGAACACAAATGATAACAATAAAAGGCATAAGGAAATTTCATGTGGGGAGAAAACACAAGGCTGAATGAGGAGCAAAAGCATTAGAGGAGCCAGGAATCTGGGAGGTATAGATGTATGGAAGATTGAATGTGGATGAATCAGGAAAGATGTATGTTAGAAAATGAGAAAAAGTGACAAAGGAGACTGTGACAGACTGTGACTAGTTAGGATGGCATCAACCTAATTTCGTGTCTGTAAATTCCTCCCCTTAAAACTGTAAATTCCTCCCTTTAAATTGTAAACTCTTCCCTTTAGGCTGTAAACTCTATCTACAATTAGCGTGTCTCTCTAGCTCCACCTTCTAGATTGTGAGCCCCTCCCTTTACACTGTAAACTCCTCCATCTACACTGTAAACTCCTCCCTCTATACAATAAGAGCTTCCATCTAGACTGTAAATTCCTCCCTCTAGACTGTAAACTCTTCTATCAAGGCTGTAAATTCCTCCATCTAAACTCCTTCCTCAGGACTATAATTCCCCTCCCTCCCCACTGTGTAAACTCCACCACTACACTTTAAATTGCCTGTGGACTTGGAACATGTTTACCAGATTTGCTATATCATACTCTCCCAAGCCCTTAATACAGTGTTCTGCACAAAGTGCTCAATAAATATGATTGATTGATGGAATAAGAGAAAACAGAAGGAGGATTTGTGAATGGGAGACAGAAAAGATCGAAGAGGAAACTTAATAATAATAATGTTGGTATTTGTTAAGTGCTTACTATGTACAGAGCACTGTTCTAAGTGCTGGGGTAGATACAGGGTAATCAGGTTGTCCCACGTGGGGCTCACAGTCTTAATCTCCATTTTACAGATGAGGTAACTGAGGCACAGAGAAGTTAAGTGACTTGCCCACATCCACACAGTTGACAAGCGGCAGAGCCAGGATTCGAACCCATGACTTCTGACTCCCAAGCCCAAGCTCTTACTTAATAATAATAATGTTGGTATTTGTTAAGTGCTTACTATGTACAGAGCACTGTTCTAAGTGCTGGGGTAGATACAGGGTAATCAGGTTGTCCCACGTGGGGCTCACAGTCTTAATCTCCATTTTACAGATGAGGTAACTGAGGCACAGAGAAGTTAAGTGACTTGCCCACATCCACACAGTTGACAAGCGGCAGAGTCAGGATTCGAACCCATGACTTCTGACTCCCAAGCCCAAGCTCTTTCCACTGGGCCATGCTGCTTCAACTTGGGGGTGGGAATAGTGACACTCATTGAGGTCTTGGACCTTGTTGTCTGAGATGATGAATTTTGAATAATCCAAGTTGTATACCCACTGTCCTTGTGTTTCTTGTCTGTCCCATCTGTCATTACCATTATGTCCTTTAAATTTCTATATTCTGATCAACTCTGTGTAGCAATATTTGGAAACGCTGCCTCTAAAAGCCATGTCCCATAGAAGTCTTGCCCTATCTGTGGGAAGGAACATGTGTCTGACTTCCTCAGTGGAGGTGATGGAATTCTGGGCTCCTGGACATAGTTGCAACCAGAGATGGAACAAATTAGAGAGAAACAAGGTTGAAAACCAGAGCTGGAGGGAAGAAGCATAAAATGAAAGGAGAAGTTGGGAAAACGGGAAGAGAAAGGGACAGGAAAATAAGATCGCATTTCCAGCCATAGGTCTCCAGCATCCGACTACGCTTTAAAATTGTTAACTAAGAAATAGAGTTCTAAATAGTTGTGGGGAAGTAGGGGTGGGTGGGAACCATTCTAGAGCATGAAGTTTTAGGATATACGGTAAGATGTACTTCCTGTTTCCCCATTTGGCCAATTATTGGCAGTTTTGCTCTTGACCCAGTTCAGTTTTAGCTCACGAATGCTGGGCATGGACAAGACCTTTAAAAAGTCTTAGCATTTAATCACCACTTAAGTTCTGCTTCCCCAGACGTTGACAAACCAACCTGGCCCCTAGTCTGCTGCTTTCAGCTAGTGAATGATGGAATAATTAACAGCAGGAGCAGAACAAGTCAGTGATTCAACCACGGAGCCTATAGGTATCTATCCTAATTTCCAGTCCCAGACTTGTCATAACGTCCCGGGGTGGGAAGTTCAAATGTCATACTTATAGCTGAGATGTGCAAAGTCACTTGGATCTTGAAATTTCCCTTTTCCAAAAATAAATCTTATCACCATGCAAAAATTGGGGCTACCTTAATTTTCTTTCTGCCCCTTTTAACCAAGATTGAACTCTCTTGTTTTTACATAGGACTTTGAAATCAACTTGCATTTACAAACCCTTCCCAATTCCTTTTTCCTTCTACTTTGTTAGAGTCTTTTTAGAATATTTCATCAATCTGGACATTTTCGGAGATATTTCTGTCAGTTCAGTTTGTTCTATGTCACTTACCAATCAAGTTGCCATGGCACAACAATACCCTTTTAAACTAAAAATAAATTTTCAATAATAAATGCACTCCCACTGAAAAAACACAAACCTCACTCCGTTTATAGTACAATCTGTTTGACAAAACCCATTTTATATTGGCTCCTAGCACTTTTAATCTTCTGAAGTGTTAGATTGGGATTTGTGTCCTTGGAAACTAAGGAGGATCTAGTGGAAAAATCACAGGAGAACTGGAGACTTGGGTACTAGCCCCAGCTTTACCATTTGCTTGCTGTATGACCTTGGGCAAGTCACCTAACTTCTTTGAGTCTCAGTGTCCTTATCTGTTAAATGAAGAATAAAATATCAATTTTTCTTCCCTCTGAGACAGTGTGGGACAAGGGTTATGATAGTTGTGATGATCCTTTCCCTACTCCGGTGCTTAGCACAATATTTGGCGCATTATGAGCCCTTAATACCATTTCATTATCATTAAACAATCATTTTAAAAATAGCAGCAATAAAAAATTAAGTATCTGTAGGTGACTGTGATTTATGAGTTATTTCTAATAGCTTTTGGGATCTCAAAGCAAATACTTGACATGTTTAAAGCATTTTAGTAGGCAGGGACTCCCAGAGATGTTTACAAGCCTTAGTAGTAACAATAATATTTATTAAGCATTTACCGTATGCAGACCACTGTATTAAGCACTGGGAGAAAATACACGGAGAATACACAGGGACATGGTATACCTGGAGAAACTGAGGACTTTAAAGCATCAATATCAAAGGCAACCTTTGAATCCAAATGTCTGGCTTGCATACCTGAGTTCAAGCTGTTTTTCTGCTTTCCTTCTCACCTGGCTTGGAGAGATTTTTAAATGTCACCAAATTTTATAATCTTGGATAGCAACATTTCCTAGTAGAAAAAGCATGAACCAGGGTTCTAATCCTGACTGCTGTGTGACACTGGGCAAGTCACTTAACTTCTCTGTGCCTCAGGTATATCATCTACAAAGTAGGGATTCAGTACTTGTTTTCCTTCCTACTTAGATAGTGAGCCCCAAGTAGAACAGGGACAGTGTCTGACCTGGTTGATTTGTATCTATCCCAGGTCTTGGAACAGTGCCTGACACTTCCTAAGTGCTTAACAAATACCACTTTAAAAAAATAAATAAAAATGAAAAATGTACCCAAACTCTGTCCTTCCCATCCTTACCAGTTTGGATTTGGAGTCTGGTGGCACTGCAAGGGACATTTCTGAGTAAAAAAACCCCACAAAAAACAAAACCCTGGTTCAGTGGGCTGAAGAGGAAGGAGGGCAGGATAGGAGAGAGTGATTCCCTTGATGCCTGCTCCCAGGCTACTCCTTCCTGCCACTCCCAGCCCTTAGTTGGAACTGGGGTATAAGGTAATGATTGTCTCTGTTGGACAAGGGCTCTCCATTTAGCTGGGGTAGATGGATACATAGAACAGTAAAAATAGAAAGTGATAAATAATAAGTTAAAATTCAATAATTACAAGTCAATTATATTTTGAAAAATCTCAAAATGAAATTGTATCAGTTAGGCAGCTCTTTGAAGGGGCAGACTTCTGGTGTCTCATGGCTTTGGCAAGCAATCTTAAGGGAGAAATAACTTTGTTAATCCTAACAGTGGCACAGGGGCTCTTGCTCACTCTGAGCTGCTGAACAGAGTGGGGTTCACCTGCCACCATGTTGGGCACCAAAAGGGAGAGGTTGCCCAAGGCCACAGGCCACCTCCTGGAACACGGAACTCCTGAGGAGGAGTTGTTTGGGGACATATGGCAATAAGGCCATTGTGCACCCCTTGCTCTTCAGGCTGGGCTGGCTTTACAGCTCTCCATGAGAAGGGCAGACCTGTGTCAATGGGGAGGAATTTGTAGATATTGCCATAGGGGAACCAGTCAGTCAATCATATATTCATTGAGTGCTTACTGAGTGCAGAGCACTGTACTAAGCGCTTGGGAGAGTGCAATATAATAATAGATACATTATCTGCCCACAACAAGCTTATAATCTAGAGGGGGAGACAGACATTGATATGAATAAATAAATTACAGATATGTACAAAAGTGCTATAGCCTGGGAGTGGGGAATGAATAAAGGCAGCAAGTCAGGGTGCTGCAGAAGGGAGTTGAAGAAAGGAAGAGAGGACTTCGCAGGAAAAGCCTCTTGGAGGAGATGTGTCTCCAATAAGGCTTTAAATGTGGGAAGAGTAATTGTCTGTCAGATATGAGGAGGACGGGTGGTTAAGGCCAGAGGCAGGATGTGGGTGAGAGTTTGGAGGCAAGCTTGACCACTGGCAGGAGGCAGAGTCATGTCGCCTCTGCTGGATTGGGGGTGGAGGGGAAGAGAAGCAGCAAGGCGTAGTGGATAGAGCAAGGGCCTGGGAGTCAGAAGGTAATGAGTTCTAACCCCGGCTCTACCAAATGTCTGCTGTGTGACCATGGGCAAGTCACTTCACTAGGCCTCAGTTATCTCATCTGTAAAATGGGGATTAAGACTGTGAGCCCCACATTGGACAAGGATTGGGTCCAACCTGAGTTGGATCCATTCAAGTGCTTAGTACAGTGCCTGGCACATAGTAAGTGCTTAACAAATACCATGCCATAATAATAATATGACATGGAAACAGAAGAACTGAAGGAGAAAAGGGTGAGGACACATCCAGGGTGGGCAGGGTGAGACTAAATTTCACAAACATTCCCCACAGCCCAGATGACTGAATGAAGAATAAAGAATTGAAGAGCTGCCGGTGCAGGATGTTGGGGGAGGAGGTGGGGCTGGGGCTGAGTCCCAGCCCAGAAGATGAGATTCCACAACCACCTTTGGTTTATTTTTCCGGTGTTTAACAATGCTCAGCCCTCTTCCTCCTTCCCCTCCACATTATTCTCTTTAAGTTAGCCAGGGCAAGTCGAGTCTTGTGAGTGGTTGTGGCCCTAGGGAATGATCACGCTCCTCCCATATCCTCCCTCACCTCCCACAGTCAAGAGAAATGCTATGTGGAGAGCTACCTTGTGGCTACTGGCATTCTGCCCAAGGACCCATACTCAAGGGACTAGCTATATCTTGAGCTAGTTGGATCAACCCACTCTCTTCTCTTCTCTGGGCCTACTTGGTTTGGAAAATTACAGGCTGAGAGAAGACATAATTGAAGTCTCCAGAGATATAAAGGATCAGTCCATCAATCGATGCTAATTACTGAGGGCTTATTCAGTACAGATACCTTAAGGTAAGTAGATAACTACTCTTGAGGGGCTTAGAGTTTGGCTGGGAAGACAGAGATTAAAATAAATTATAGATAGGAGAAAGCAACAGAGAATAAGGATATTTATAATTGCGCTGTGGGGGTGGAGTGAGTTCCTAAGTGCTTAGGGGGTGGGACTAAGGTGATGTAGTGGGGAGGAAGAATAGGGTGGGGAAATTAGAGGTTAGTTAAGGAAGGCTTCTTGGAGGAAACGTGATTTTTGTTGGTGTTCTAAGATGGGGAGAGTGGGGGTTGTCTGCCATGTATGAAGTGGAAGGCAATTCTAAGGCAGGAGAGAGGATGTGAACAAGGAGTGAATGGTGAGAGCATAAGTAATAGCATGGCCTAGTGGAAAGAGCACAAGTCTGAGAGTCAGAAGGACCTGGATTTTATTCCCAGCTCTTCCACTTGTCTGTCATGTGGACTTGGGCAAGTTCACTTAAATTGTCTTTGGCTCAGTTACCCATAAAATGGGAATTAAGACTATGAGCCCTACGTGGGACAGGGACTGTGTCCAACCCAATTATCTTGATCTAACCCAGCACTTAGTACATTGCCCGGCACATAGTAAGTGCTTAACAAATACCATTAAAAACAAAACAAAAAAATGAGACCAAGCACAGTGAGTATGTTAGCATTAGAGGAATGAAGTGTGTAGATTGGGTTTAATGACAGAAGAGAAAGGAATGAGCTGATTGGGTGCTTTTAAGAACATGGTGAAGAGTTTCCTCTGGATGAGGAAGTGAATGGTAACCAGTGGAGAAGATACTTGAGGAGTGGAGAGATGTGCACAGAATGATTTAGATGAGAGATGATTAGAAATGGAGCAAATTAAGCACTTTCCATGATGTCAAACAAACCTGCCTTCCTGAACCCATCCATCTCCAGCCCATCTGTCAAATGACCAAAGTGTTTGATCAATCACTGATGTTTATTTAGCACTTACTGTTTGAAAAGCATTATCCTAAGTGCTTGGGAGAGTACAATCACTTGGTAGACAATATCCATTCTCACAAGCAGCTTGCAAAGTAGCCCGGGAGACAAGCAAAAAACTAAATTACAGATAGGGGAAGGAACATAGTATAGATGGTTGGTGCAGAGCTCTATAGAATGAACTGGCCAGTGAGTGAACATTCAGATGTCTGGGACATAAATCTCCTGATATTTCACAAACTGCACAAAGGAGATGGTGTTTGTGCCCAGCAGGAGCATAAGTCCTGCAGAACCATAGAAACAGCTAGCTTAATGGAGAAAGCATGTGCTTGGGAGTCAAGGGACCTGGTTTCTAATCTTGACTCTGCCACTTGCCTGTTGTGTGACCTTCGGCAAATCACTTACTTTCTCTGTGCCTCAGTTTCCTCATCTATAAAATGGGGATTAAATATCTTTTCTCCCTCTTACTTAGACTGTGAGCCCCATATGGCTCAGGGACTATGTCTAATTTGGTTGTATTGTGTCTATCCCAGTGCTTTAAACAGAGCTTGAAAGAGACTAAGTATTGAATTACTATATAAATGAACTACAGACTTCCAGGGAATTAAATCAGTTGTTAAAAATCATTAGGGGACACCCGTAGCCCTCCTTGTAGCAGAGAAGAGGCTTGGCCTCTGTTGATTAACTGTGATTTCAATATAGTGGAAAATCCAGTAAATTTCATCATATCCTGTAGAGTAGATTGGCCCTCTGAGTTTACCCCAATCTAATCATGAATATATGTCCAATGTCATATGATAGCTCATCACTATAACAATCTGGAAGTTCTAGTCCCATTTTATTAGTGGGGAAAATGGGAGAAATTAAGGTTAAATGGAGAAGCCACACATACACAAGGTGTTAGCAGTATTTGCTGACCACTGGGTATATAGAATACGGTACTAGATCTGGGGATCTAGATTGTAGAAACATGACCCCTATTCTAATAATCCAATGTGGGCTTGGGTGAAAGGAAAGAAAAGGGAAAGAAAGAATGAGAGAGAGAGAAGATGGGAGGGAGGGAGAGCGAAAGAGAGAAAGGAAGGAAGGGAGGAAGAGAGAAAGGGAGGGAGGGAGGGAAGGGGAGAAAGAGAGAGAGGAAGGAAAGAGGGAAAGAAAGAAGGAAGAGAGGAAAGGAGGGAGGGAGAAGAGGGGACATCTGTGCTGAGACACTCGGTTTGATGCAGAAAATAGCAGATGGTGATCAAGGAGCTGAACTGATGCTGATCTATTATCTCAATTGGCGACATTTTAAAATAGTTCCATTTGAGGTTAGCTGTTTCTTCAAGCTCAGTGGCTTATTAAATAGAATAATTTAGTAATTCAGTAGATAGCTGGCATTTCTCTTTCTTTTTTTTTTTTTAACTTGAGCGGCATCATGCTTAAATGCAGCAGGTAAACAATTAATCAAATATTACAGTACAGAATTAAGAAGCCATATACTTCTGGTACTTTTCAGAGAACTTTACCAGAAATTAAAGTAAACTTTAGAACGTGTTCCTTCCAAGAACACAGTCTGAAGCATAAGCTTATATATTTCATTTAGAGCTTGATTTCTCCGATGAAAAGCAAAACGAAATGCCTCAGAGCTCAAATGCGGGTTGCAATGGGATCCATGAAGTGAAACCCTCAGGAAACCTCTTGTTTCCTTTTATGTTCCTACTTCTTCCCTGTATTTCACCACCCTCTTGTTTTGATAAAAAATAATAATGACTGGGGTATTCATTAATAGCTTACTATGTATCAAGCACTATTAAGCACTGTGGTAGTTGGAATATAATTCAGTTGGGCATTGTCCCTCTCCTTCATGGGGCTCACCGTCTAAGTAGAAGAAAGACTAGGCATTAAATCCCTACTTGACAGATGAGGAAAGTGAGTCACTATGAAGTTAAATGACTTGCCAAAAGCCACACAGCAGGTACTTGGCAATTATACCCCAAGTCCTCAAACTTGCACTCTCCTCAACATTATTATTATTATTATTCAGCCATGTGACCTTGGACAAGTCACTTCACTTCTCTGTGCCAGGGGTACCCTCAGATGTAAAATGGGGATTAAGAATGTGAGCCCTCTATGGGACAGGCAATTGTCCAAGCTGATTAACTCCTATCTACCTCAGAGCTTAGTACAGTGCCTGGCAATTAGCTGTTAATTAGCTGTTGCCTGGCACATAGTAAACCCTTAACAAATACCATAAAATAAAAAAAGGGAGCTCCAGGCAGAAGGAAGGACATGAGAGCAAGAGGTTGTTTGTGAGAGAGATGAGAATCAGGGATAGTGATTAGGTTGGTGAGCTGGGATGTTGAGGGAGAGGATCCCTGGACATTCATATGTGAATTATTGATTTGATAGTTGTCTGGGACACCTTCTCTTCAAAGAGCTCAATGTAAAATGTAAAGGCCTTACATCTTTTCCCAGCAATTACTCTTCCAAAATTGCAAAGCTAAAAACAAATGAGGTAAAAGTGGTGGGTAAGAAGTGTGGCTTAGTGGGTCAATCAATCAGTAGTATTTATTGAGCCCTTACTGTGTACGAAAAACACTACTAAGCGGTTGGAAGAGTACAGTCCGACAGGGTTAGTAGACACATTCCCTATCCACACTAAGTTCAGAGCCTAGAGGAGGACACCAACATGAAAATAAATCACAACTATATACGTAAGTTCTTTAGGGCTGAGGGTGGGGTGAATGACTACTGTTTCGGGTACAGGTCCAGAGGACCTGGGTGCTAATACCGGCTCTGCCACTTACCTGCTATGTGACCTTGGACAAGTCATTTCACTTCTCTGTTACTGTTCCCCATCTGCAAAATGGGGATTCAATACCTGTGTCCCCTCCTACTTAAAATGTGAGCCCCATGTGGGACTTAATTATCTTGAATCTACCCCAGTGCTTAGTACAGTGTTTGGCACATAATAAGCACTTAACGAATAACATTATTATTATTATCCAAGTTCACAGGTGATGCAAAAAGGAGAGGGAATAGGGGAAAGAAGGGAAAAGAGAGGGAGTAAGGAAGCCCTCTTGGAGGAGATGTGATTTTAATAAGACTTTGAAGGTGAGGATAATAATGTTGGTATTTGTTAAGCGCTTACTATGTGCAGGGCACTGTTCTAAGCGCTGGGGTAGACACAGGAGAATCAGGTTGTCCCACGTGGGGCTCACAGTCTTCACCCCCATTTTACAGATGAGGTCACTGAGGCACAGAGATGAAGTGACTTGCCCAGAGTCACACAGCTGACAAGTGGCAGAGCTGGGATTCGAACCCGTGACCTCTGACTCCAAAACCCGTGCTCTTTCCACTGAGCCATGCTGCTTCTCTAATGCTGACCCATAAGTGGTGGAACCGGGATTAGAAACCAGGTTCTTCCCCTTGATATTTGGTAAATCACTGCTCCCCACTTGTTCGAAGCCCTTCTAAAAATCATATCTCCTCCAGGAAGTCTTCCCTGATTTATCTCCCATCTTCCCACTGCATTTTCCCTTTTTTCACCAATTCAGCATCACCAAGCACTTGGGTACTCACATACCCCTGTTGCACTGACGCAAATATCTACATACTGTGTTGCTTCCCCCTATATGCAGTTTATATTAGTGTCTGTCTCCCCTGCTAGATCATCAGCCCCTTAAGGGCAGGGATCATGTCCATTAGCTCCTCTCTCAAGTGTTTAGTATAGTTCTTTGCATAGAGAAATAGCTAGTAAATACTTTGACTAAGTTCCCAGGCATGGGTTCAATTAGCTGTTGAACAAACAGTGCAATGTTAAGAGGATAAGTCAGTATGAGACTCCATTTCTGACTTGGGGACATAGTAGAATTTAGAATTCATGGTATTGAAAGAATAGGTTAACAGACCTAGGTAAATAGGAAAAGAGAAAAAAATGAGAGTATGAGGAAAGGAAAAGGGAGAAGCCTGACTTCCTGAGCTACCAGGTTTCTCCCTCCACTGCCAACTCTATTCTCCCCTTCCTCTAGCACTGCTTCCATAAAGACACAACATGGCGTAGGGAGAAGAGCAGAGAGCTGTGAGTCAGAGGACCTGGGTTCTAATCCTGCCTCTACTACTCTCTTGCTGGGTAACGCTGGGCAAATCACTTAACTTTTTGTGCCCCAGTTTCCTCATATGAAAAGTGGGGATGAAATACCTGGTCTTCTTTTCTCTTAGACTGAAGTACAGGAACCTTGTCTAACCTATTTATCTTATATCTACTCCAGTGCTTGCAACAGTATATGGCACATAATAACCACTTAAATAATACAATTATCTGTATTAGCTGAATATGCACTTGATTTGTACCCTTTATTTGCTCCACCCTCAGCCCCAGAGACTTTTGTACATACCCATAATTTATTTATTAATATTAATGTCTGTCTCCCCCTTAGATTTCAAGCTCCTTGTGGGCATGGAACATATCTAACAACTCTGTTATACTGTACTCTTCTGAGCACTTAGTACTGTGGTCTGCACACAGTAAGTACTCAATAAATACGATGGATTGATTGATAGTTGTATACGGTTGAGACAAAGGCTAAGAGAGAACAAAGTTTAAAACCTATCATGCTCAAGTTACTTGCCCATCTCCTTCTGAATTCTGGGCTGTCCCTCTGGAGCTAGTGTCCTGTCAAGGGGCTAGTGAAGGAGAGGCAAGATGGAGCAGATCAGTGACCCATAGGCCCATTACGCTAGGCTCCCAGGCGAGACATAAATCCACTGAGTGATGTGTGCTAAGCCGACTTAGGATGCCCAGCAGACATTGACTGATTGATCGACACGGAGAGAGGACTGTGTATACAGCACTGTACTAATTGCTTAGGAGAGTACAATATAATAGGGTTGGAGATGTCATCCGTTGCATATATATATATACTCTTGTATCTGTGATATTCAGCAGTGAAGGAGATGGTATAATTTTCTCTGCAGGAGCAGAGCAGCACTTTGAAATAGAGGGAGTTGTCTTTCCATCAGGCGCTGAAGGATTGAAAGGCAGTACATGAAAGACTAGGAACTAATTCACTGCAGAGTACTTAAAAATGAAGTCAATACCCAAGCAACACCCTTTACCCAGACATTTTCATGTTCATGTGTGTATGTGGGTGTGGATGTATGGAGGGGTGGGGGGCTGTACATGCACAAAATAAGCAGGCAGAATATTTTTTTTTTCCATTCACATGTGTATACCTCTTTAAATAATTTAGCAAGGGCCCCAAAAATGAGCTGGAGGGAAACAGCTGCTTTGCTTTTGAAGGGATTTGCCAAGCTTACGTAGTTAAATTTAATAGCTGGGTGTTTCAAACCCTAGAGAACAATGTAATTTGTGTCATTACTGTTACAAAAGGATAACTGTGTGGCGAGGGCTTCACTTCAGTTGCCTAAAAATGTCACACAAGCGGACGAAGGAAAAACAAACATGAGCGCTGAAATAAAAAAAGGGTAATCAAGCTTTGGGGGAGTCTATCAAGCCCTATAGTTCTTTACAGACCTAAAATAAAAATAACGCTGACCCCTTGCAAACTCTTATTCCACCAAAATAACTGATTTTCTTTCCACACCGATTGAGTGGGTCAGCAAAAATCATATATCCTGGGACTGCAGCTAAAGGAGACATTCAAGTCCTTAACGAGTAAAGGAATGAAATTGTCCTCTGGAATCGTTTTGCAGTTCTGGTCTTGGAAATTTTGGAAATTGGAGAAATTAAGATTCAGTTGTGGGGCATATTGGTTTTCACCGATGGGAAAATTTTCTTGTTGAAGCAGTGTTCCCACACAGTTCCCCCATTTTGAAAGGGGGACTTGGAAAAAGGGGTAAGACTGCTGGGAGGAGGTGAGAGAAGGGGAGAGGGAGAGGAGTAGGTAGGATAAAGAGTGGGGTGATGGAGGCAAGGGAGAGAGAAAGAGGAGTTAATCTTGGTTTGTCAGAATCCAGTGTAGCAAGCCAGGTCAGGAAATTCAGCAAGCGACTGATCTAATGTTTACTAGCCCCTGGGCTGAATTTGTTCTGGGCTTGCTGGGACTTGGCTTCAGGACCTGTGGGCAGAGACCTGAATATATCCTAGGCCCCAGGGAGGGGTACAACGGGTACAATGCCACCATCAATGACTGCCTAAGATCCCAGATCCCAGAGCCACCAGCAGGGGAGGCCACATGGACCAGTGGCCTCGTCCTCTGGAAGTGGAGGGGTCTCCCTTGTCCCCATCCTTGAGTGTCTCAATTTGGAGAAGATAAACTCCTTGAAGGCAAGGATCATGTTTACCAACTCTGTTGTACTGCACTTTCCCAAATGCTTAGCACAGGGTTCTGCACCCAGTAAGTGCTCCAAATGATTGAGCTGATAATGGGAGATGCCCAATGAAACTAAGCTCCTCCTCTATGCTGTAAGCTTCTGGTGGGCCAGGAACATACCTACCAATTTGGTTATATTATACTCTCTCAAGCACTTAGGCCGGTGCTCTGCACACAGCAAGCACTAATTAAATACGATTGAATGATTGATCCATACCTACCCCAGGATTAGTGAAGCTCTCAGGCATCATGATTGTCAACTCCATTGTACTCTATAATATAAGCTTGTTGAAGGCAGGGAATGTGTCTGCTTATTGTTATATTGTACTGTCCCAAGTGCTTGGTACAGTGCTTTGCAAACAGTAAGCACTCAATAAGTACAATTGAAGTACCCTCTAAAGCACAATGTAGTGCTCTGCACAGAGTAAGAACTCAATCAAAACTACTGATGGATTTATTGAATGTATGTCTCCTAGGAAAAGAGAATGTCAGTGATCATTATGCCTGTCTTCTATCAGTACTGAGGAAAGACTTGCTTCCTTGGGTGAATATTAGTCATGGTTAGTAGGCAAGGGACGATTGTGCGAAAAGTATCTAAGGGAAGTAGGCTGTCCTGAGTATTTTTGTGGAAGAGCAGGATATCCGCACACTGCCCCAAGCCTGAGTGTATTCCCTGAGAATTACTGCAGAGTCCAGGTTAAATTCCCCAGCTTCCAAACCATCAATCTCAGAACGTGTAGGACTTTCACTGATCCAGTTCCAATACTACTGGGGACTTTATAATGACCACTAACTTCTGGCCTAAACTGACACAGTTCCCCATTCCAGGATGTTTGTATATTTTTCTAAAATTGCCAAAAAGAATCTCCAGAAATCCATCTGGCTAAACTGGATTGTCAGCCAGTCTTTGTCCAACCAATGCTCCACCAGCTAGGGAAGAGTTTGGTTAACTGGGAGGTGTGGGAGAGTTGCTTTTGCAACAGATTAGTAAATTAAGACTCCTTCTGGCCACTGTCCCATTACTAGAGGATTACAGTAATATTTTTATTTCTCAAAGTCCTTCTAAAATCCCAACTCGCTCCAGTCCTTATGTGACTGGACTGCAGAAGCATAGTTGGGAATCAGGGCATCTCCCATCCAACTGAAAGTCAAATGTCTAAAATGCCTTTGTGTGCTACAGAAGTAGGAGTAGTAACAGTATTTATTAAGCATTTACTGTGTGCCAAACACTGTACTAAGTGCTGGGAAAGAATACACAGGTGGGAATTTGACATGGTCCTAGTCTCTCAGGAAGCTCACAATCAATCACTCAATCATACTCATTAGTGCTATTCATTCATTCATTCATTTGATCTTATTTATTGAGTGCTTACTGCATGCAGAAAACTGTACTAAGTGCTTGAAAAGTACAATTTAGCAACAGATAGAGACAATCCCTACCCAACAACAGGCTCACAGTCTAGAAGGGGGAGACAGACAACAAAACAAAACAAGTAGATGGGCATCAATTGCATTAAAATAGATAAATCAAATTATAGATATACACATCATTAATCAAATAAATAGAATAATATGTACAGATATATATTCAAGTGCTATGGGGCGGGGAAGGGGGTAGAGCAGAGGAAGGGAGTAGGGGCAATGGGGAGGGGAGGAGGAGCAGAGGAAAAGGGGGGCTCAGTCTGGGAAGGCCTCCTGGAGGAGGTGAGCTCTCAGTAGGGCTTTGAAGGGCGGGGAGGAAGAGAGCTAGTTTGGTAGATGTGAGGAGGGAGGGCATTCTCAGACCAGAGGTAGGAACTAAGCACTTAGGACAATTCATTGCAGCCAGTTCCCTATCCATAAGTAGCTTACAGTCTAAAGGAGAAGTTTACAGTCTAGCGGGAACTTACAACAATCTAAAATAGCAGCCTGCACATCCCACTTTAAGGGCCGTAAGAAGTTGTTAACACTGGTGACATCGAAGCAGAAGGAGTTTTTCTTATGTTCTTTTAATTCTTACTTAACTGAAAACACTATTGATTCTTAGAAATTGATTTAGAAGCTGTGTTGCAATGAGTTTAGATAAAGAAAAACCTTTCAAGAGAAGCTGATGTTGCCACTGAAAGTGATGGTACATTAGAAGAATAACCCATCCTAGAAAAGTCCCTGTTTGGGGGTTTCAGTCCTATGACATGATACTCTGTGTCATCCACAGGTAAGTTTGAAGACTGAGATCTTTCAGGGAAGGAGCCAATGAGAAGGGAAATGATGAAAAGCATTTATCCTCTAAGAGGATATTGATTTTGCTTCCCTTGTTAAAATTAGGCTGCCTCCCAAGTTTAATGATCCCACTGATCTAAGACCCCCTCTGCCGGAGCCTTCCCTCCGCTCAATCCCAAATGCCAGGCTAGTTCTTTGAAAGTCTGGGATGTCAGCAGCAGTAGGGCAGGGCAGCCAGTCTCTGGGTGGCTTACAAAGATGCTCCCTGGGTAGGAGCCAGCTGGGGTCTGTGTATATGACTCCCTGGTTCATTCATTCATTCAATCGTATTTATTGAGCGCTTACTGATTGACCTCATCTGCCCAATCTGGCTACAACACCCCAGGGAGCTATTCATGAACATGAGTGAGAAATATCCAGGTAAGCTTATTGAAGATAATAAATAGCTTCTCCTGAAGAGACTGTCTAATTGAGACCAGGTGTCTACCAACTACATTGTATTGTACTCTCCCAAGTGCTTAGTTCAGTGCTGTGCACATATCATCACTCAATAAATGCCATTGATCGATTCGTTGATAGGGTATCCCGCCACTCCCAGGGAAAAATTGCCTGTTGCAGTCAGCTATCAGTGGGAAAGCAACTCGTTAATCTACTAGACTATAAACTCCTTAAGGGCTGAGATGGTGTATACCAACTCGATTGTATGGTATGCTCCAAAATGCTTGGTACAGTGCTCTGTATGCAGTAAGAACTCAGTAAATACCATCATTTGATTGATTAACTTATCCTGTCTTCCTCTTACCCCAACACTCCACCTGCCTTAGTTTTTAAGCTTTTCCACTCCCTTCCATTCCCAACACTTGTTCATTCATCTGCTTTGCCCATCCCCATCTAACACTTGGTCCTGTTCCCCAGATATCTTCCCTTTGCCCCCAACTGCCCCACAGCTTTGGGGGAGTAAAGTATCAAGGAAGGAATTAGGAGAAAGGACACCTTTAAAAAAAAATCAAGCAAGGTAAGGTAGAGCAGAATGGAGAGGGAGATAAGGAAAACTAAAAAAAAAAAAAATTGCTTACCTGATGCTAGTTAGCTGTATTGTGGGGTTTTATGCTTTCTGGTCTGCATGGTGGTCTGACGTAGGTACTGTTGAACTGATCAGGTGACAAAGCTCTTTGCATTTCTTTGCCTCCTGTAGCAAGGAAATGACTGTAGAGTTCAAGCTGCAGGAACTTCCCCAAAAGCCATCCTCATCTCGTCAAAACACTCAGGCCTCTACTTCCTTATTCTCCTCCCAGTTGCCTCTCAAACAGTCTCCCACCTGTTCTTCAAATCTAACCTCTCTGACTGTGCCAAGAACCTCATCCTTCCCACCTAATAAACACTACTACTCTACTCCCCTCATTTCCTGTTACCTCCCACTTCTCATCCTGATTGCCTTCTGCCTTTAACTAGGCTAGTTTCCCCCATTCTGAAGAGACTTTGTCTGGACCCTCCTGCACAAGCCAGCCATTGTTTGATCTTCCTCCTCTGATTTTGTCCTAAGTATTTGAATGGGATTTAACACTTCCTTTTCTCCAGCTCTTTTTTTGACCCTCTTTAACAAGGCTTTTTTCCTTCTTCACTCCGCTGAACTCATGATAGCTATGGTCCTGAGATCATGTTCTTTTCATCCAGTCTAATGGGCTTTCCCTGTTGTGACCCCACCTGACCTCTCCACTTGCATTTTGACACTATTGATTGCTTACTTCTCCTAGAAGTTCTCTGGCCTTGGTTTTATTGACTCTTGCTGACCTCCCTGCCTCCCCTTTCTCCCTACTCCAGTCCTTACTTCAATCTACTTTCCAAATCATTTTTTTTAAAACTTATACAGTCTGCATCTTTCCACTCCTCGAGGACCTCCAGTGGTTGTTCATCCTTACCATAAACTTTAAGTCACTCAGTCGGCTCACCCCTCCTATTTTGCCTCACTGATCGCTTACTACAATCCAACCCATACATTTCACTCCTCTCATGCCAACAAACTCACTGTATCTCAATCTCATCTATCTCGCTGCCAACCCTTTACCTGTATCTTCCCTCGGTCCTGGAATTCCCTTCCTCTTCATCTATAACAGACCGCCACTCTCCCCACCTATCAGGTTTTATTGGAGTCACATCTCTTCCAAGAGTCTTTCCTCGATTTAAGCCCTCTTTTTTCCTACTCCCCCTTTCTTCTGTGTCTCCTATGCACTTGGATCTGTACCCTTAAGCAGATGATAATCATCCCACCCTCAGCCCCAAAGCATTTATCCATAATTTGTTTTAAGGTCTGTCTCCCCCTCTCTACTTTAAGCTCCTTGTGAGCAGGGCATATGCCTGCCAATGCCACTGAAATGTACTCTCCAAACCAGTAAGGCCAGTGCTCCCTCCACACACATTTTCAATAAAAACCTTTGATTAATTGATTGATTGATCCTGCTTCTTTGTCAACCAGACTGGACTGTCAATCTCCTTTCTTGGCTATCCTTCTTCCTCTGACTCTTGAACTGTGAAATTCTCATTTGACCTAATGAGCTTAAGGGGCTGGCACTTTATCCAGATAGAAATGTCTTCAAGGCAAGAGGAGAGTGAGATATGAACCAGGAAGGCCCCAGAAGGCTCTGTAGATTATACTTTGGAGAAGTAGCGTGAACTAGTGGATAGAATCACGGGCTTGGGAATAAGAAGGACCTGGTTCTAATCCTGGCTCCAGCACTTGTCTGCTGTGTGACCTTGGGCAAGTCACTTCACTTCTCTGTGCCTCATTTGCCTTATCTGTAAAATGGGGATTAAGCCAAGAGCCCATGAGGGATAGGGACTGTGTCCAACCTGATGAGCTTGTATCTACTCCAGAACTTAGTTCAGTGCCTGGCACATAGTAAGTGCTTAACAAATGCCATAAAAAAAGTTCCTATCTCCACAATCACTCAGTGGTATCTACTGAGTGTTTACTGTGTGCAGAACAATGTACTGAGTGCTTTGGAAAATACAACAGAATAGATTAGGTATTCCTTGTTTGTGATGAAGATGGGGCCATTGACCTCTTCAGTGATGCTGTGGGGGTCTGGCTAGAGCAATTTAGCTTATCATGGGCAATCCAAAGTCCTTAGTTTTGTAACAGATAGTGTAGTCCTGGACCTCTTCAGATGTCAAATATCTCCTGATGACTCTAAGTCTTTAGTTTGGTGTTTAAATGCAATCCCAATTCCTCTACCAAGTCTTCCCCCACTTAAATCCCAACATTCCAAGCTGAACAAACATAGTGGTCATTTCCACCACATATCCATTACTCAGTATACCTAACTTCAATCAATCGATGGTATTGAGTGCTTACTCTGTGTAGGGTGCTGTAATAAGCCCCTGGGAGAGTACAATACAGCAAAATCAGCAGACACATTCCTTGCCCTTAAGGATCTTACGGTCGAAAGGACTTCAAAACTTGGGAATCTGTTTATCAACTGTACATTAGATTATTCATTTTGAAGACTCTAGCTGAAAATATTTCTAGGTCTGTCTCACTCATTAATTAGTGTAAGCACCATGTGGGCAGGAAGTGTGTCTCCCGTTTCTGTTGTATTCGCCCAAGTAGTTAGTACAGTGCATTGCATTCAGTGAGACAATCAATATTATTACTATTACTACCTCTACTATAACTATTACTACTACTGAGAATCAGTGTGGCTTAGTGGAAAAAGCATGGGCTTGGGAGTCAGAGGTCTTGGGTTCTAATCCTGGCTCCGCCACTTGTGAGCTGTGTGACTTTGGGCAAGTCATTTCACTTATCCAAGCCTCAGCTACCTCATTTGTAAAATGGGGATTAAGACTGTGAGCCCCATGTGGGACAACCTGCTTACTTTGTATTCCCCCAGTGCTTAGATCAGTGCTTGGCACACAGTAAGCACTTAACAAATGTCATCATTATTATTACTGCTCTATGGGTTCTGTGCCACCATTCAGTCCAGTTATCTGGAAACACATTACCAATCTCTCTCAGCAACGGTGAAAATGCTGACAGGGCTTTACAACCATCTTCAGATTCACTATCTGCGACGCTAAGAAACCAGTGATAGAGCTTGGCTTTCTCCTCAAATACCTTAGACTTTTCTTTTGAAGACTCTAATTATTCCTTCCCAATGGACTATATTTTCAACAACTGTTAATAAATTGGGACCTGTGCAAGAAGTTCCCTTCCTTTCATGGTTTCTGGAATAGCTGTTAATTCTGACCAACCCATATCGTCGGACCACCAGCTCAAACGCTTGTTAGATGCATCCAAATGATTTTATCCCTAGGTCTTACATATTTTTTCTTGCTGCTAATGATCTTGCCAGCCATGCCCTCTACTCTCCACTCTCATTCAAATCTTGGCTGGGCTTCCTTTATTTCCACTTAATAAAATAAAAATGGTAATGATGTAGAAGTTTTAGACATCTAAATTTTCACAAGATTAAGAAAAACAGAAATCAGGAAGTATTCCAAGAGCTTTTACAAATGCCACAAGAATCACTATATCCTGTACAAAACAAACTCATCTCAAATAGGCTCCTGAGATATATCTCCTTGTCTAAGTGAACCAGAGTCAGGATCAGTGAGATAAAGTCATAAATGGTGCTATTCTCGATATGGGGTTTATTAATCAATCACAATTGGTGGTATTTACTGAGGGCTTACTGTGTGCAGAGGACTGTACTAAGTGTTAATGTGCCCAGTAGGTAACTGATCCAGAGTAGCAGCTATTCTCTGACTGTACATGTTTCATGCCCTTAGACCGAATTCCAAATAACTGTGGGATAGCTTGTACAAGGGCTAACTAGAGGGGTGAGGGTGCTGTGTCCCCAGTATTTTTATTTTTCATTTTGGTTTGTGGAGTTCATAGTTGCCCTTCTTTCAGAGTGTTTATGAGCCACCAGAGAGGGAAGAGCTGGTGGCACCAGAGACACTTATGACCAGGAGCCTAAATCGATGAATGGAAGCTAGATCACTTCCCTGACTAATCCCTCATTCCTTCTTCTCCCACTCCCTTCTGTGTTGCCTTTGCACTTGAATTTGCTCCCTTTATTCCTTTTATGCCCGCTCTCGGCCCCAGAGCACTTATGCACCCATCTGTAATTTATTCATTTCTATTAATGTCTGTCTCCCCCTTTAGATTGTAAGTTTCTTATGGGTAAGGAGCATGTCTACCAACTCTGTTGTACTGTCCTCTTCCAAGCACTTACTATAGTGGTTTGCACATTGTAAGCTCTCAATAAATATGAGTGATTAATTGATTGATCACTTAGTTGCCCCCCTCCAGTCCAACCATGTTCAGGGAACAAGCCTGAACAGCACAATCATGAAAGGATAAAATGCCCCATCTCCCTCTTCCGCTTTTCCTCCCAAGAGGTCTCCCACCTGTTCTTCAAATCTAACCCCTCTGCCTGTGCCAAGAACCTCATCCTTCCCACCTTATAAACACTCCTACTATCCTTCCCATCTTTACCTGTTACCTCCCAGGCTAGTTTCCCCCCTTCTGAAGACACTTTGTCTGGACCATCTCAGCTCCATCTCATCCTGCCTCTCTGGACATAGCCACCCTGCTCCTGATAAGCAGGCACAGAGATGCTCCGCCGTCTTTCTCTCTTTCCTTCATGTACATTCTGTTCCTCACTCGCCCTCAACACTCTATTCTTCATAGAAATTTACAACTAGAGTACAGTCCTACCATAGCGACCATTTTCACAGTAAACTTAAAGGCAAACCCAGGTTTAAAAGTTACCTGTCCTCCAGGAGAGCTGAAAGAACTGTTGGATCCTCTTGGGTGGGATTGGATCAAGTTTGTGATAAAGTTCCTCTCTGGAATGCAGGATTTCTGGCCACTGCTAAAGTGCGCTCCCCTTGTCCTGCCTACCAATGACTCTTTTACCACAGAACTCAGGTAATGTCACTATCAATCAAGCAGTGGTATTTACAGAACATTTACTGTGAGCAAAGAACACTACTAAGCTCTTGGGAAAGTACAGTATGACAGAGTTGTTAGATACGATCCCTACACCTTGGCTATTTTGCTCAGAAGCAGGGCCAGATTCAGGCTCGTTGGGACCAAAGCAGCAGTTTAGTGGACTTTCTAGACAAAGTTCTCCATGGGAATGGGAAGCAGCATGGTCTAGTGGATAGAGCCCGAGCCTGGGAGTCAGAAGGTCATGGATTCAAACCGCAGATCTGCCACCTGTCTGCCATGTGACCTTGGGTAAGTCACTTCACTTCTCTGGACCTCAGTTCCCTCATCTGTAAAATGGGTATTAAAACTGTGAGCCCCCTATAAGTCAGGGACTGTGCCTGACCCAATTAGTATGTATCTACCCCAGTGCTTAGAACAGTACCAGGCAAATAGTAAGCACTTAACAAATACAATAATGATTATTATTAATTATTAATCCCAGTTAATAAGGGATTTAAGAGGATAAGAGCACAGAGGAAATTTTCAGTCTGATTCTGTAGGCAACTTGACATGACCCCTTCAAAAGCACCATTGCCAGTTGTGACGTTCATTCCTTGGACACCCAATTTTTCAGACACACGTTTCTAAGAGGAGGTCATGGTTAGAAGATAGTTATCTTATATGCTTAAATAAAAAAAGAAGAGCTTTAGCCTTTCATGCACTTAAGAAAGAGCTAAGCCAAACACACATAAGGAATCAGAGACAGAAAACAATTCACGGAGGATATGACTCAGCTTTCACAAATGCTGCAAAAAGGAAAATTTGTTGTTTCTGTCAAATGCTGAAACTTCAATCCCAGAAACCAAGTCTGCTCTTTATGCCTAAATCAAGAACAGGGGAAATAGTGTCAGCCAGTAATAACTGCGGTATTTGTTAAGCACTTACTCTGTGACAGGCACTATACTGAGTGCTGGGATGGTTACAAGCAAATGGTTGGACACCACAGTCCCTGAATGACATGGGGCTCACCATCTCAAACCCCATTTTACAGCTCAGTGGGAAGAGCATGGGCTAGGGAGTCAGAGGTAATGGGTTCTAATCCCAGCTCCGCCACTTGTCAGCTGTGTGACCTTGGGCAAGTCATTTAACTTCTCTGGGCCTCAGTTACCTCATCTGTAAAAGGGGGGTGAAAACTGTGACCCCTATGTGGGACAACCTGATTACCTTGTATCTACCCCAGAGCTTAGAACAGTTCATTCAAGAGTATTTCATTCAATAGTATTTATTGAGCGCTTACTATGTGCAGAGCACTGTACTAAGCACTTGGGATGAACAAGTCGGCAACAGATAGAGACAGTCCCTGCCGTTTGACGGGCTTACAGTCTAATCGACTGTGCTTGGTACAGTGCTTGGTACATAGTAAGCGCTTTACAAGTACCAACAGTATCATTATTATTATTATTATTGTATGAGGTAAATGAGACACAGAGAAGTGAAGTGACTTGTCCAAGGTCACACAGCAGACAAGTGGCAGGGGGTATTAGAACCCATGACCTTCTGACTCCCAGGACCACGCTCTATCCATTACACCATGTTGCTTCTCACCAGTAGTGTCTATGACTTAGAAATCAAGAGAGTATTCTCTTCCAGTGCTTAGTACAATGCTCTGCACACAGTCCTTGCTTAGTAATTACTACACTATTGCCATCTTTGGTCTCTCTAGTCAGAATTCCAACTGAGGTGCTAGTTGTCCAGTTGCTTCTCAAGTCTATGAACTAATGAATCAATCAATGGTATTAATCGAGCCCTTACTATATGCAGAGCACTGTACTGTGCTTGAGAGAGCACATACAAATAGAGTTGATAGACTACCCACAAGAAGCTTAAATTATAAGTGTGAATATTTGTCCTAGTTGCCATGGTGTGAGATCATTAAATAAATGTGGAAGAGAAAAGCTATCAGAGACCAGAAGCAATCTGAGGGTGTAGAACCTGACAGGGTCTAGTTACTGATTTCCAAGCCACCAAGCCCCACAAATTGCTCATCTTTGAAAGCTGCTCAAGCCCCCACTTTGCAAGGTGCTTAGACATTTGACCTTACTTCCTCCCTCATGGTGCCCAAGGGCTTTCAGAAATTTTGTTGGTTAAATTTTGTTGCTTTCTGCAAAATGGACAGCATAAAATATGGGAGTTCCTCTTCCCATCCTTCCTGCTATTGCATGAGAATCAGTTGACTCTCCCTGCTAGGGAGCTTCTAGGGCAGGTTTCATTGTCTCCCAGTCTCTCCTAGAAACATAGGGAAAAGTAGTCCGTATGTTGGCCACTTGCCCCAGGGAGTGAGTGTCTTTAGCTATGTGACAAATGGATGTGGAGAGAGGGAGAGTCAGTCCATCAAGCAATCGTATTTATTGAGTGTTACTGTGTGCAGAGCACTGTACTAAATTCTCGGAGAATAGAATTGGTAAACACGCTTCCTGTCCTCAAGGTGTTTACAGTCTCTAGGGTGTGACGGACATTAAAACAAATTACAGTGTACGTCCATAAGTTCTGTGGAGCTGAGGGTGAAGTGAATGAGGGGTACAGACCTAAAGAAGGATTTGCAAGGGCGACTCCAGAAAGGAGAGTAGGGGAAATGAACGCTTAGTCGGGGAAGACCTCTTGGAGGAAATGGTATTTTTATAAGTTTCTGAAGAGTGATCATCTGTCAGATTTGAAGGGGGAAGGAGTTTCAGGTCAGAGTGCTAGGGGACGGCAATGAGATAGATGAGACTGAGGTACAGCCAGTAGGTTGGTATTAGAGGAGGCAGGCAAAGCAGAGCTCTGCCAAGCAGAAAGGGAGAGAAGGAAAAGGAGAAAGAGGAAAAGAGAGAAGCAGGGACAGCAGTGAGATGCTTGGGAGAGACCATTCTTCCAAGACAGCTATCAGGGGATCAGTGAACAGAATAAATTTATTTTTACTGAGTAATCAAGGGATTGGAAGCATGGAACAAAATAGGGTAGCAATAGGGAACAAAAAGCAGGATTAAAGGGTAACTTCCCAGAATAGAGAAGTGTCACTAGCAGAATCCTTCAGGGATCAGCTTTAGAATAGTTTTGTTTTTCACATTATGAGTAAGCCGGAAGACGAAGCAAGCAATGAAATCACCATATCTGTCGGAGACCCTAGGCTCTTCTTGGTGGAGAAATGATATGCAGATGGGAATAAACAGCAAGAAGAGCTTGTAAACTAAAGTAAATATAGGCAGAAGAGTATCAGATGAGCAAGTTCAAGGTACTCTTTGACTTGACTTATGCCGAGTCATCTCTGACCCATAGCGACGCCATGGACGCATCTCTCCCAGAACACCCCACCTCCATCTGCAATTGTTCCAGTAGTGTATCCATAGTATTTTCTTGGTAAAAATACCGAAGTGGTTTTTGCACAGTAAACTTGGGTCTCCACCCTTGACTCTCTCCCATGCTGCTGCTGCCCAGCCCGGGTGACTTTTGACTACTAGCAGATTGCCTTCCACTTGCCAGCCATGGCCAAGCCAGGAATGGAATGGGTAGACCTCTGCTTGACTAATGGGTAGGCCTCTACTTGACTCTCCCTCCCACAGTCGAGACTGGTAGACTGCTGGAAACTCTTGAGGTGCCATCCTGAGAGGGGCAAGGTATTTCACCTAGACCCAAATCTTGCATCTACACTGTGATGGATATTATTCTGTTCCTCCACTCTTCTTTGCTGACTCGGTCAGGGACATGCTACTAGCCCAGAGAGCCCACTGGTCTAACCCAGGAATACCATTGCTTATGAACTTGAAGTATCCGTCCTAGCTCAGTAAAAAGACTCAGAAATAATATCATCTACTCCTTCAAAACATCAGTTCTTTGTGGCAGCAGCCACAAAGGCCAGGGAAATACCAAGTATCATCACAAGGGATATAGTTCTGGCAGTATATAAAACCCTGGTTCTACATAAAGCTTTGATGACTCCAGCTCAGAAAGAGCATAAAAAGCTGCTTAGTACAGTGCTCTGCACGCAGTAAGCACTCAGTAAATACAATTGAATGAATGAATGAATGAATAAAGTTGAAAATCTTAGGACAAATTTATGGTTTAGCATCCTTTTGATTTCACTGGAAAGGAAGCTGGGCAAGGTTGGGTTATTAAGATACATATATTCAGGACATATTTGGCCATCATTGAGTCATATTTGAGCTCTAAAGCTGGTGGTCTAATATAATCTCCTAATCAATAAGGGAGGTAAAATGACTTAGGGAAAGTACACAGGTCTAGCCATCAGAAAATTATGGTTCATGCTGTGTGATTCAAACAAATCATTTACCATCTCTGCTCAACGAACCTCAGCAGGGCAATAGGGATACAAGACCTGTTTCTTCCTAACTCAAAGGGATAGGATGAATAAAAGAAATCCAGTGATGTGAAATCACCTGGGAAAATGTGAATTCTAAATTGTGCCAATCTGAATATTTTAGGGCAAAGAGCAAGTTCTGCCTTAAATATCTAGAAATTAAGGCCAAGTATGAGGAAGCAAATTATTCAAATAATTTTCTATTTTTTTCCAGGTAATGGATGAGTGAGTATGCATGGGATGTACATATTTTTAAAGGGGCTTTTACCATGGAAAAGTGCATTATTGTTTCCAAATTAATATAGGCTTTGCCCTGTTCGGACACAGTCACTGTGTCTTCTCTCTAGTCAAGGTTTAAAGCATTCCAGAAAGTCCAAGTGAAAAATGAAAAAGGTGGAGGAGGGGAGGGGTTGGTCCTGGCAGAGAAAGGGCAGAGCAGTGAAAACCATTAGCTTGGAGAGCTGTCAAAGCCCAACTGAATTATCTCTATCCAGAATCTTTGATGTCTTTTATTATAGGTCTAGAGAATCTATGAAAAGATAATTTTTAACAGATTTCTCAAGTGTGTCAGGAACCGCTAGGTAGAGGAGGGAGAAAGAAAGGAGGAAGACAAAGTGGGAAGAGATAAGCTAGGTAATGAAGTCAGAGTGAAGGCTCCTAGGAAAATCAGCCAAGTGCACAGAATAAAAACTGAGAAATTTTCATCCATTTTTCCCTGCAACGAGGAAGATAATATATATGACCAAGAATCCAGTCCCCGTATTGTGGACATTAAGGTATTTTCTTGCTGTATTGAGAAAAGCAGGATGGCCTAGTAGAAAGAGAATGAGTCTGGGAGTTAGAGGACCTGGGTTCTAATCCTGACTCTGCCGCTTGCCTGCTTTGTGGCCTTGGGCAAGTCACTTAACTACTCTATGCTTCAGTTTCCATATCCGTAAAATGGGTATTCATTACTTGTTCTCCCTCTTCTCTAGACTATGAGCTCCATATGGGCCAAGGATTGTGTCCAAGTTGACTAACTTGTATCTACTCCGGTGCTTAGTACAATGCTAGGCAGATAGAAAGCACTGGAAAAATGCCATAATCATCATTATTAATGTGTTTGCCTCACACAGAGCTTGTTTCTTTTTTAGCTGTCCTTTGGCATCCTTATTTTCCTAATAGTTTTTGCTCAAGGAGAGTGGCCCTTCTCACAATTGCTGCCATCCAGGCTCTCCATTCTGCTGCCAGGATCTTCCTGCATTTCTGTATTGTCTTGATTTAAACTGGACTTAACTGGAAGCAGCGTGACAGTGAAAAGAGCAGGGCTTGGGAGTCAGAGGTTGTGGATTCAAATCCCGGCTCCAGATTAGTGTGTCTCCTGTTTGTGTTGTATTTTTCCAAGTAGTTAGTACAGTGCATTGCATTGCATAATAATAATAGTGATATTTGTTAAGAAGTTACTATGAGCCAAGCGCTGAACTAAGCACTGGGGTGGATACAGGATAATCAGGATAATGGGGTTCAAAGCCTAAGTACATTCCAGCACAGGCTTATAAGACTTCAATTCGGTATGAAGTCTAATGCCTTGTTACTGTCAATCTTCTTTTGTCCATCTACCAAAGACCCTGTTGACCTATTTAATTTTGTTTTCCCCAACTCTGCCCAGCACCATCTCATGGGATAGGCGATGAGCTGCCTAAGTGGCAAAATTCAGTGGCCGCATCTTGTTCTGTATTGTCAATATCAAAGAATGTTGATAGCACTCTTGCTTTGTCTTTACTCGCGAGGTGACCTTGGGACCCAATCACTCAAGAATGAATGTTCTTTAGCCCAAGCAGTTAGACTTAACCCAGAAAAGCCAGCAAAAGGGCCCAAACAACTGGGAAAACTTTTTCATCTTTTTTGTTTGTTTTTATGGTATTGATTAAGTACTTTATTTTAGGGAATCCATTCATGCAAGGTGAAACTTTTTCAAAGAGATGTGTCCTATGCTTCTCCAGTATCCACTTGCCAAAGCATAGAAATCTGGCAGGGGGAGTACTGGAGGTCAGAGGAGGAAGTAGCATGGACAGTTCTTCATTTGGGCCAGAGGAAGCCAAAAAGGGAAGGAGCAATCCCAACCTCTAGTCTTCTTAATCATGGAGAAGAGCTTGTCTTCCAGTTCACATCTTGGCTTCTCCTGAGCTGACAGAGAGCACCCAAGATCTGGGAGTGAAGCATTTGTTGGGAAGTGTTTTGGATGGCTCACCACAGGCGGGAGGAGATTGGGAAAGATGGAAGCCTGTGTTCAGCACCCCAGGGCCTCCTCCACTTACAAATCATCCACTGGATTAAGTTGTGCATCCACTCAGGCACTGAAGTATTTTCCCTTCCTACGGCCTCTGGGATGGGGGAGAAGAAGAAGTTAAGAGAGGGGACGCCACCCTCACTCGACACCATGACATTATGCTGCTTGTGCACAGAAGAATAATGTCCTAACATCCCACAGAAGGCCATTGGCCCCCCTGAGCCTTGAATGTTTCTCTGGGGAAGGGGTGGAGTGTCCAAATGACTCAAAAGCCATTTTGTTCTCCTCCCTCTCAGGGCCATATTTGCATAGGAGCTGCTTCCAGCAGGCAAGTATTGGACATTTCCACCTACAGTTGCCACTCAGCACTTCCTCAGGCTGCCTACGCCCCCCTCTCCCATGACGGTGCCCACAGAGGCATCACTCACTCACTGTTTGAAGCGGGCTCTGTCTGTCAGGGGAATGCAGATCAAAGCAACAGTGACAGAGGGGCTGATGACCAATGACTAGGGGACAGCAGAGAAATAGTCATGGTCATCTTTGTTAAACATATTACCATGTTCCAGATACTCTTCTAAGCAGTAGATTTATTGAGTTCTTACTATATACCAAGATTTTTACTAAGCACTGGGATAGGTACAAGATATTCTGTACCAAGCATTGCACTAAACACTGATGTAGAAACAAGGTAATCAGGTGGGACATAACCCTTGACCCACATAGGGTTCCCAGTCTCAGTAGGAGGAAGAAAAGGTAGTGGACCTCTATTTTACAAATAAGGAAAATGAGGCATAAAGAAGTTAGAAGACTTGGCCATGGTCACACACCAGGCAAGTGGCAGGGCGGGCCTAGAGTCCAGGTCTTCTGACTCCCAAGTCCTCAGAGATTGGTGGGAGCCCTCACTCCCTCTAGAATGTAAGCTCTTTATGGGAAGGGAACATGTCTGTTTATTGCTATATTGTACTCTCACAAGTGCTTATTACAGTGCTCTGCAAAGAGTAAGCACTCATTCATCCCTTCAATCATATTTACTGAGCGCTTACTGTGTGCAGAGCACTGTACTAAGCACTTGACTCAATAACTATAATTGACTGGCTGACTGATTCAGGACACTAGAGCCCTGAAACTCTATGGATGGGAAGAGCTGATCAGGGAAGTGGAGGGAGAGTGCATAAGGAGATGTTGATTCTGCTCTCCTTGACTGAGTGGAGCTAGGATTCCTTTCCCTTGTAGCTTGGGGGTTCGAGGCTGTCGAGGAGATTCTAATGGGGGATACAAACTCAGTGATGGCATCCTCACAAGTCCACATGCAATAAGATCTAAAATTCTGACCATTCCCTGAAGCCACCGATGTCACATTCAGCTCAGTATCCTTCTGTGAGAGCAGCAACAGGATAATTGTAAGAAACATGAGATGGTTGCTTTTCTGGACAGCTATTTTTAAGATTTAGGATGGACCATCTAGCTGCACCAACTTCCTGCTAGATCTATTTGTGCCACTCATCCATGAATTAATCCAAACCCCTCTTGAACCCACTGCTATTTTCTGCCAGCTTAATTTACTGCGGTAACCCATTCCATATACTTACCACAACATGTAAATAAGTGTTCCCTGTGGTGTGTTTTGAAGCTACTATCTTCAAGCTCTCATCCTGGGGTGTTATGGGGTTCGGTAAATGATAAATCCATATTTGGCCTAACCACACTCTTCATAATTTTGTAGGCTTCAACCACCCCCACCCCCACCTCTAAACGTAGGTCTTTCCAATGGAAGAGTCTTTACTCTTTCAATCTATCCTTATAAGGAAGTTTCTGCATCTTTACTTTTCAACATTAAAATCAATAAATCAAAGTGGGTAGAGTTGGTCATCCTATTGCCCAAAAGCCAGACCCCTCCTGAGAATAGCATGAATGACCCTGGGAGGGGTATAGGGGTGCTAGTTCTGGAAAACCTAAGCCAGCCTATGATCTTACTCTTTAATAATGGTGATGGGTGATAATAATAATGAAGACAAGAGAACAGTAAGCTGTTTACATTCTTTGGAATTTCTTGGATTTCTTCGTAGATATTTGAAGAATGACAGTAGCCTAGAGAGGGGACTGATTTGAAATATAGAGAGTGAAATTTGGGTGTACACTGGATAGTGGGTGGCATTATTCAACGGGCTGAGCATCTAAGGAAATGGAGTGGTGTATTCAAAGGAAGCAAGCATCATAATCCTATTGAACTGGAAGGCAAAAGAAAGATTAGATAATGCAAGACAAGATGAGAAAGTCTAGAGAAGAATAAACCATTAAAGGAAATGGTGTTCACTGAAAGACATAAAACTCTTGCTTTAATGGAAGTTAAGGTTGTTGCCTGAAATCTATTGAAATCCCATGAAACCATTTGAAACTCATCAAACCTTAAGTGATTCCACCTGAAACCTAATAGAAGACTCAAACCATTTGTATACGCATTGACTCTTGACCAAATCAATTTAATTTAGCACTAAACTTCTGAACTAATCCAAGAGAGTAAAATTGGAAATGGAAGGCTTGATAAATACTATTACTGAAAACTAGAACTTGGATTTCTGTTCTAGCCTTCCATGGTAGAGGAATCTCTCATGCCACAAGGGTGTTGGTTATCAGAATGTTTTAGACCTACCTCAAGAGTTTCTGACTTATAAGCATCCATCCTATTTCATATTCCAAGGAGTGACGGAGTGAGAACTGGCCTGCAAAAACTTCGGAGAGAAGTCACAATCAATCAGTCAGTGGTATTTATTGAGCACTCACCATGTGCGGACAACTACACTAAGCACCTAGGAGAGTATAATGTAAGAGAGAGGGTTGACGTTTTCCCTCCCCACATGGAGTTTAGAGTCTACAAGAGGGAATCACACCTGATCAGAGGTGTGGAGGATAGGCTTCGTTCTGCATAGGAATCTTGGCACCTGGCAAGGTCTCTAACAGCACTCCAGCCACTCCTCCCTATAACTCCCTTTTCCCTAATTGCCTCTCTGACCACGGCAGTTGCAATCCTCTTGCCACCCACCCCCCCTACACACACACTTCACGGACCATCACCTTTTCCCCTCCCTCAGAATTCTCTCTCACCAGTTTCCCTTCCTTGGTTTGAATGAACTAGTTAGGTTAGTGAAGAATTAAGGATGCACGGGTTTATCAACTTTGAATTTATGTGCAACTCCATGAGGCCACAATATTTTTTTCCCCACACCGAAGTCCACACTTTAGCACTAATGCTCTAAAAAGAAAAGCAAAAATTTAGGGAGTATTATGAAGAGAGGTAGTGTAATTCAAATGTTGCTCAGGGAAAAGTACTTACAAGAGCTGTCAGAGAATGAAGGAACAACCACTTAGCCAGCATGTGCTGAGTCTGCTTCCCCCGTAAATTCAGCTCTACGGCAATTTCTCCAGGGGGCTCACGTGAGAGAAATGTAAGCATATCCCGAACCTCATCAACCTTCGAATCATCACTTTAACTGTACTCCGAGCCTAAAGTAGGAGAAAAGCAAATCAGAATCCCTGATGGGAGTTTATACCTTGAATGTATAAAGCAGTCTTCTTCTACATAGCTCAGAGCATTTCACAGATATCACCCCATTTGTCTTTTCTAAATGATTGTCACCATTTTCCTGCTCCTACTACATGGCCAGCCACTTCCCACATACCGAACTGTTTGGCTTCTGAGCACCTTCACCTCCTCCATCTCTCAAATTTTTCATTTGAAAGCCACATAGTCTGCCTCCCCTGCATATTACAATTATTGCTTCTAACTGCTCTGCACTTCTGCTCCCAATTATTTCTGAGTATCTTTGATGTCTTGCCTCCTGCCCTACTCTCATCACCCTCTTCTACACTAGCCTTGGTGACTTCATCATCCATATTGGTTATCTTGATGGCCATCCGACTATTGGTTTAACTCTGCTGACCACTTCATTCACCCTACTTTGGCCACTTAACACCATAAACTTAGAGAAGCAGCATGGCTCAGTGGAAAAAGCACGGGATTGGGAGTAAGAGGTCATGGGTTCAAATTCCGGCTCAGCTTCTTGTCGACTGTGTGACTTCGGTCAAGTCACTTCATTTCTCTGTGCTCCAGTTACCTCATCTGTAAAATGGGGATTAAGACTGTGAGCCCCACGTGGGACAACCTGATCACCTCGAATTCTCTCCAGAGCTTAAAACAGTACTTGGCACATAATAAGCACTTAACAAATGCCAATCATTATCATTATCATTAAACTCTCCCCAGGCCTCATACTTACCATACACGATCTCTCTCCAACTTGTACGTACCACTCTCTAGCCTCAACCTCACCTCATCTGCACACACGCCAAAGCTGCCCTCACACACTCCCC
The DNA here is from genome assembly GCF_004115215.2 of Ornithorhynchus anatinus. Taxonomy (NCBI): domain Eukaryota; kingdom Metazoa; phylum Chordata; class Mammalia; order Monotremata; family Ornithorhynchidae; genus Ornithorhynchus; species Ornithorhynchus anatinus. The sequence continues at coordinate 18,832,966 of NC_041737.1, forward strand.
GCTCCGATCACTCCTCAGTCCCATTCACTAGTTCTATTTCCACTTCTCATAGTACTAGTAGTAGATACCATATTTATTAACTAGAACACTGTTCTGAGCTTTGGGAAAAACTACACAGTTGAAAATTCATCATGGTCCCTGGGTGTCCCTTAAGGAACTTACAGTGAAAATAAGGAAAGTGAGAAGGGACGGCTGACAGATGCACAACTGACTAACCCACAAGACTCCTCTTTTGGTCTCCATACTTTCCTTGTTCCACCCATAGAGGTTAATCTGCACACATGGCTTTACTTCACTTCACTTCTGTTGAGAGGATGCCCCAATTTACCTCACCAGCCCCAACTTCACTCCTGCTATGCAATCTTGCATTTCCTCTTGCTTAGGGGACGTAACCTCAGGGATATCTTGCCAGCGGGCCAAACTCAACATGTCCTAGGCTGAATTTCCCATCTTCCTTGCTAAACCCTTTCCTCCTCCTAACTTTCTTATCTGTGCTGAAAGGTTAGAGCCATAACCTCTACTCCATCCCACCTATGCAGCACTGTTGCCTAAAGAAGGAGTCAGCACATTAAGGGGTCCAAGCAATGCCATTTTCCGGAGACAGATGCACTGGAGTGGTCTCACTAACCTGCAGAACCCTTCATGAACCCTTCAACCCCCCTGTTTTTCCCTCCTAATATCCCATGCTTCTCTCCAGCAGCGGGACTCCCATCTCTGACTTCTTGAGAAGTCTGTGGGCTGTCGGATTATTTTGGGGTGTTCTCCTGTGGAGACCTCTGGATGGCCATCACTGGGAATGCCATCCTCTTCTTGCCACTCTATGATTGCTGTTTTCAATCGACCTCCAATGTTCTCTGCTGTTCTTTTGTGTCCATGGCTCCAATGCCCTTTATGACAATTATCTGATCATCCTGTTCTTGTCCAGTTCAACTGTCCTTCAAAATAATTCCTCACTACTTCTCTGCTGTTGCCAGCCACTGTCCTGATCCAATGATCTCCCTTTTATATCACTCATTCCTGTGCCACCAAATGTCCTACTCCATGCTTCTGTTCCCGTTATTATTTCTGCCCAACAATTTGCTCCCCCTTGAACCTCAGATACCCCCCAACTCACATGAAGACACCAATATGCATTAGGCTCTCTTTTACATTTTTTTTAAATTAAATTTGCTTTCTCTAAATTTGATGCAAGACTGCTTAATCCCCAAATCTTACCTGGTGGCGAGGAAACTATAACACCTTTATCTTTGATCCGGTGCTTCTTGCAGTGATGCATAGGATTGTCCAGTTGTCAAATAATAATAATGATAATAATAATAATGGTATTTGTTAAGCGCTATGTGCCAAGCACTGTTCTATGCATCGGGGTAGATACAAGGCAATCAGGTTTCCTAGGTGGGGCTCACAGGTTTAATCCCTATTTTACAGATGAAGTGACTGGGGCCCAGAGAAGTTAAGTGACTTGTCCAAAGTCACACAGTTGATAAGTGGTGAAGTCTGAATTAGAACCCATGATCTCTGACTCCCAAGCCCATACTCTTTTTACTAAGCCACACTAGCTATCTCTGCAGGCTGTATGTTACATCATGAAGTGGATGTAACCTGGGCATACAGGATGTTATTTGGATAATAGAACAGTGTTACAAATTGTCAGTCTTCCCGTCTCCCTCTCTATAAGCTTTATGAAGATAGGAGTCACGTCTTTTACCCTTATCGTATTCTCCCATGTGTCTAGTACAGTGCTTGACACATTATAGGCTCTGGAAAGCATCAGAGCCTAGTTGGAAGGACGACAGGCCTGGGATGCAGGAGACTTGGATTCTAATCCCAGCTCTGTTACTGGCCTTTTGTGACCTTAGGAAAGTCACTTAGAACATCTGGGTCCCATTTTACTGTAAAATGGGGATAAAATATCTTCTCTCTTCCCCTGTGAGCCTCCTGTGGAACGGGGATTGTGTGTGATCTGATTATCTTGTATATACCCCAGCCCTTAGCACGCAGTAATGAAATATATTAATGAATAATAAATGTTTTTAAAGTACTATTTATTGATTACACTTTATATCCATTTGTCATGATCGTGAATTTTTAAAAGTTCAGATGAAATACTATCGACAATATGGGGGGGCTAGAAAATAAGTGACTGGAGAAGTAGAAGTAGAAATAGTATTTATCAAGCAATTTCTGTGTGTGTTTAGAGCACTGTATTAGGGACTAGGAGAAAATACACATGTGAGAATTAGACATGGCGCCTGGCCCTCATCTACCTCATCATGAAAGAGGAGGAAAAAGTCAAAAGTGCTTTGACTTGTCAACGCCATGGAAGATTGATTAGCCAGATTCAGACGGCTAGTTATGATCCCAGACTCACATCCAACGTCCTGTACAATTTTAAAAATCAAAAGCAATTCCAACTCCACAGCTCGTTGGCTAAGGAGAGCCCCAATTATCACTGATGATAATAATAATAATGATAATAATAATGATGGTATTTGTTAAGTGCTTACTATGTGCCAGGTACTATACTAAGGGCTGGGGAGGATACAAGCAAATAGAGTTGGCCACAGTGCCTATCCCATGTGGGACTCACAGTCTCAATCCCCATTTTACAGATGAGGTAACTGAGGTATAGAGAAGTGAAGTGACTTGCCCAAAGTCCAACAGCAAACAAGTGGCAGAGCCAGAATTAGAACTCATGAACTTCTCACCCCCAGACCCATGCTCTATCCACAGACTGGATTTACACAGTTCTAGTCTTCCAAAGGGCTCGGGTTTGTTTTCGGTTATATATCTGATTTATTCTTATGAGGTTCTTATGATGCATCATGGCCTAGTGGAAAGATCATGCAGCTGTGAGTCAGAAGTCTTCATTTCAAATCTAGACTCTGCTGCTGGGCTACTGTGTGACCTTGGGCAAGATACTTAACCCCTTGGTGCCTCAGTTGCATCACCTATAAAATGAGGATTTTTTTTTTTTTTAGAAAAGCCTAGTGGGATGGGGACTGCATTTAATCTGATTTTCATGTGCTTGGAACATAGTAAGAGCTTAAAAATACCATTATAATTATTAGATTAGGGAAAGCAGGTGTTATTATCCCAATTTTTCAGATGAGGAAACAGAGACAGATGGTTCAAGTGACTTGTTAGAGGTCACACACCAAGTAAGAGACAGAGCCAGGAAAGAAATCCACATCTCCTAAAATCTGACTCAGGTCTCTTTCTAGCACAGGGCTCCTCTTTTGGGTTAGATAACGAAGCTACTGGTAATCGGTTGTGTTTTAATCAGCGTTCGTGGCTGTGGTCCAGAAGACTAGTCGAGTGACCAAAAATCCATCCCACATCATGGACATGGAAAGATAGTTTCTTCGGTAACTTTACTGTACTCTCCCAGTCACTTAGGGCAGTGCACAGAGTAGGTCCTCAGTAATGACTCTGATGGATGGACTGCTGCATCCGTACCTTCTAATTGACACGAAGCTGGAGAAGGGAGATGAGGGAGGACTGCAGTTTGGGTATTTGTCTTGGACTCTGCTCCTCGTGAAGGGGTACCAGATTTGGGGATTACAGTTGGAGGGTGGAGAGAGAGGTCAGGGAGGGGTCAGTTCACTGTCACCTCTGTGCTCCGTTCCCTTGTTGCAGCAGCTATTAACTCCATGGGTGCTTCTAGAACTATCAATGTATTTATTATTAATAATAATAATAATGATGATGATGGTATTTGTTAAGCGCTTACAATGTGCCAAGCACTGTTCTAAGTGATGGGTTAGATACAAGGTTCTCAGGTTGTCCCATGTAGGGCTCCCAGTCTTAATCCCCATTTTACAGATGAGGTAACTGAGGTCCAGAGAAGTGAAGTGACTTGCCCCAAGACACACACAGCTGACAAATGGTGGAGGTAGGATTAGAATCCGTGACCATGTTCCTTCCACTAAGCCACGCTGTGTGTAGAGCTCTGTACTAAACATCTGGGAGAGTACAACACAGTTGGGTAGACATGTTCTCTGCCCACAGTGAGCTTACACAGTAGGGAGGGGGGGACAGACCTTAATACAAATATTTACGGCTATAAACTCTAGGCAGTGTGATCTACTGAAAAGAACACAGGCTGGAAGTCAGAGGACGTGGCTCCTACTCCCAGCTCTGCCACATATCTGCTGTGTGACCTTGGACAAGTCACTTTGCTTCTCTGGGCCTCAGTTCATCTGTAAAATGTGGATTAAGCTTATGAGCCTCATGTGGGATCGGGACTGTTTCTGACCTGATTACCTTGTATCTATCCCAGTACGGTCCCTGGCACATAGTAAGTGCTCAACAAATACCACAGTTATTATTATTAGGGCCTGGAAATACTGAACATACACACACACACACACACACACACACACACACGTGTTCCCTTCTCCAGTGTCCCAAATAGCAGGACGGGGCAGGGGTAGAGAGGAGACATTTTATTGCCCCAGACCCACACAAGCCTGATGCTGGCTCTGACCAGCTAGCACAGCCATGGAAGCATCACCTCCTTCTTTCATTATTCCTTCACAGTACAGGATTCCTGGTGAATAAAAATAGTTCCAGGTGATCACCTCAAGAGAGCATGCCCAAATAGGGTGAAAACAGGGCCAGGAAGCCCCAGAAAATATAAGAAAACAAGTTGGACTTTTCAAACCAAAGTGATGTGATGAAATACTACTTTGCATCAGTCCCCTCAAGGCCAAAGATTAAGAAAGAGCAACGGTTTTAATGCCACCTTTTCCTTCCATTGTGCCACAGGGGAGATTTCTGTGCCTGGGGGACTCAGGCAGGCCTGAAGCCTAGACACTGGGGCTGTCGTTCATTTGCCATGTGGCTTCAGTCACTCTCACGTCACTCTCTCCCCAGAGCCTCAGCACATGGGAGTAACCTAGCCACCAACCTAGTGCATCCACTCATTCTGCAGATCGAGAGCATGTTAAAAAGTGTTTAGAGCTCCTTGAAATAAATACAAGAGAGGTTTATTCAAAAGAAATTATCTTTCTGTACAAGATAATTAAGGACCCATCCCTCAAGTTCTTTAGAGTCAGTGGACTGTAGATCTATTATAACCAGTACTTTGGAAGAAGAGAAAATTACTTGCTTCTGTTCCTTTTTCCATGCAGGCTGTAATCACTACTTACTTCTTTCACTGGGAGAATGGATAAGATTTACTGTTGGGCTGCTTTAATCTATAAAGGAACTGACATTCAGAGCAGAATATTCTTGCTCCCCCCAACAGATATTTAGCAATTTCCTAGTGATTTCTTCCCAGGATTCATGTCATTTCACAAAGAAGGTAACAGACTACAGCTTCTTCTCAATGAGCACTACGACTCTTCCTTACAAATAATGGAAAAACAGAATAAGCCCCCTATGCCAACCTGAACCAGTCAATTCTTAAGTTTGTCAATAATGTGTGGGTTTTCAACTGACGTTACCTTGGCATGAACAGGTCTGGCATGAACAGTTGCAGATGGGAACTGCCCACTCCTTGTGGGCAGGAATGTGTCTATCCATTCAGTTATATTGTAGTCATTTATTCCATCATATTTATTGAGCACTTACTGTGTGCAGAGCACTGTACTAAGCGCTTGGAAAGTACAATTCGGTAACAGGCGGAGACAATCTCTATCCAACAACAGGCTCACAGTCTCTGTACACAGTGTTCAATAAATATGATTAACTGATTTATAAGCAGAGATAGAAGCTCGACTCCTAGGTCCCTTTCAGCTTGACTAGATGAGATGCCCCTACTGCTCAGATTTACGGTGTCCCTGCCAAAAACATTCAGTAGGAAGATAAATCTATTAATATATGCCAGAATTTCTCCTTTCTATGGTGACAAGGAAGGATGGGATTGCATTCATTCATTCAATCATATTTATTGCATCCCTTCATATATTTCATTCTGAGGTTTCATCTAGGGTCTTGTGGGTACCTTCTAATTCCCAGTTTGGTACAGTACCATTTGATCTCCATGGCAACCAGTCCAGACTTAAATCCTGGTGAAAGGACTCTTCAGCAACTACCTAGTCCAGTTGCCACAGCAGTCAACCAAAGCAAACACTTTTAGCACAAAATTCCTGTTGAAATCCACATGGTTTGGAAATAAAGACCAAATTTCTTAGCAAAATATTCAAAAATCAGGTCATGAAATCCAAGTCCACCAGAATTTTCTCAATTCAAGAAATCCTTTTGAGATACCCCTTTGCTTAGCCAAATACAGCCATTCTTTTGAGTCAGTGTGAGCCTTATCTATGAAGGTGGAGGTCAGCGTGGCTGGCACTAAACTTTTGTGGGGAGGAGGGATCATCAACAAGTCAAGTGACAGCACGGGTTGTGGAGTGGCATATGCTTATGGTAGCCTGAGCCTGGAATTCTATTTCTGCTCTGGACTTGATGTATTTTTACTACAGTGTATTAATCCTTTCTGTATGTTTCCCTTAGTGCAAACAAGCAATACACCCACAGACAAAAATACTCAGTCTATGTCTGTGTCCCTACTTTTATCCTACCCATATCCTAATTCTTCCCCCTTCTAGCTATTACTCTCTCTGTATTGTGCTCCCACTTCCAAAGAATTACCCTGTTCTTTACTCTCCCACCTTCATCCCTTTACTCCTATAGTTCCCCCAGCTTGGCATTCCTTCCCCACATCAACTATTGCTCTGCCAACATTCAAACCACTCTTAAAATCCCATCTCCTGTAAAAAGTCTCCCCCCATTAGTTTCTCCCTACCTCAAACCATTATTTATTACATTTGAATATTCACTTTGACCACCCCGGTTATAAGTATTTTTTTATGTTTTTCTTTCCCCATTAGTGTAAGCTCTTTGTGGGCAGGAGAGATATTAATTTTTATGGTAATTGTTAGGCAACTGCTATATGTCAAGCACTGGGATAGATTATACAAGTTCTCAAGTGCCTATTATAATACACTGCACCATGTGGTTGCTCAATAAATGTTATTGCTACCCACTAGGTAGGGCCAGCTTTTGGCTGGAAAGCAAATTTTCATTTAATTACTTTTGACTATCATAAAATTGCTCAAAACTTTCTCTGGTCTCTTCCTCCATCTCTAAAGCAGCTTTTTTTAATGGCATTCCTAAGTGCCAGACACTGTCCTGAGCGCTGGGGTAGATACAAGTTAATCAGGTTGGACAGAGTCCAAGTCTCACATGGGGCTCATAGTCTTAATCCCCGTTTTACTGATGAGGTGACTGAGCCACAGAAAAGTTTGGTGACTAGTCCTAACTCATGCCCCCAACAAGTGGCGGAGCTGGGATTAGAACCGAGATCTCTCTGACTCCCAGGTCCGTGCACTAACTACTTGGAAACACAGCTTCCCCTTGTCTTCTGCTCTGGCTGCCCATTCTTAAGTGCCTAGAATGGGAGACTCAAATCCTGATGATGCTGATCTTCCTGGAAGAAAGGCTCCTACTTTGAAATCCAACAGCCTTCCAGCTGTTTCTCCTTAAGGTCATCAATGAAGTTCCTCTCGTATGAGGTTGAGTGGAACGTCATATTTCTTTAGGCCCCGGGATTCAGTAAGAAAAGGTTTCTGGCAGCAATAAGAGAGTTTCAATTTGAAGGCTTTTGCAACAGAACACAATCAAAGCTTCTGAAATTTCTATTGCCGCCCTACATTCTGACCCTTTAAAAATGGAACTCTTTAATGCTCAGTGCCTCACTTGATGTCTCTAAAATGGACTGACAGGTAGGCTGTTATTAATAACCAGGCCTTTAGAAGAGAGAACTGCATTTCCCTCCCTTCCTTTGCCAGCAGTATCTTTTCCTGCTCCTAACCTCCTAAATGTCTGAGGCTGTGGTAGAAGACTAAAGGTTCATTCTGTGGGCCCATAAACCATTCCTCAGTATGTTTTCCTATTTTGTTAAAGATTGTCCCAGGACTTGCCCATACATCTGCATTTGGATGCCAATCCTATTGAGAAATTTTGGAGGACTTTCCTTCTATAGCTAAATCTATTGGGGAATATCAATGAATCCATGCCATTATTGAGCACTTACTGCATGCTGAACGCAATAATAACGGCTTGGGAGGGTACTACACATCAGAGTTTATGGATATGTTCTCTGCCCACCAGGAGCTTACAGTCTAGAGGGCGAGACACATTAAAATAAATTACAACAGATACATAAGTATTGTGGGGCAGAGGGTGGGGTGGATATCAAGTAGTTAAAGGGTACAGATCAGAGTGCATATTCAATGCAGAAGGGAGAAGGAATAGGGGAAATGAAGGTTTAATTATATAAGTAATTTATGAAATGGCAAGATACTTAAAAAGCAAGCCCTAATGGTATTTATGCTTCCAGGTTACTAAAGTAGAAGGCTGAGGTTTCTTACTACTGTGGTATTTGCTAAGCGCTTACTATGTGTCAAGCACTGTTCTAAGAGCTGGGGTAGATACTAGTTAACCAGGTTCGACACAGTCCCTGTCCTGCATCGGGTCCACAGTCTATGTTGGAGAGAGAACAGATATTGAATCCCCATTTTAAAGTCGAGGAGACAGGCACAGAGAGGTTAATTGATTTGCCCAAGGCCACACAGCAGGCAAATGGCAGAGCCAGAATTAACATTAGTAGTAATTATAACAACAGTAATAATTATAATAATAACTGTGGTATTCGTTAAGCACTTACTATAAGCTGAGAACTGTACTAAGGGGTTGGGTAGATACAGGATAATCAGGTTCCACATGGTCCTCAATTTTATAATTTAACAATATTGTAGGAAAGATGTCCTAATTGTACTAAAATTACTGGTAATGTAGAAGCAGCGTGGCACATCGGAAAGAGCCCAGGCTTGGGAGTCAGAGGTCATGGGTTCGAATTCCGGCTCTGTCACTTGGCAGCTGTGTGACTGTGGACAAGTCACTTCACTTCTCTGTGCCTCAGTTACCTCATCTGTAAAATGGGGATTAAGACTGTGAGCCTCATGTGGGACAACCTGATGACCCTGTATCTACCCCAGCGCTTAGAACAGTGCTCTGCACATAGTAAGCGCTTAACAAATACCAACATTATTACTTTGAGAGATTCCACAAAATGGTAGCTTACTTCTACTTCATCAGAAGTAAAACGCAAGTGTCCACTCTCCCTAGTGACCCCAGTTGGTAATCAGATCACACCTTCTTTAGTCCCATCTTCCTCGCCCTCTTCAAACTTTCATTCCCTTCCAGTGGCAGCTTTTAGAGCCCTGGATCACCTCCTCCGTCCGCCTCCTACGCTCCTATGCTCGAGCTGCTGAGCGCTGCTGGCGAAAGTCCAAGCACCAAGCCGACCTCACACACTTCAAATTTATCCTTTCCTGCCTTAACTCTGCCCTCTCCTCCGCCAGGCAAAGCTTCTTCTCCTCCCTCATCGACACCCATGCCCGTCACCCCCGCCGATTGTTCCGGACCTTTAACTCTCTCCTTAGGCCCCCTGTTCCTCCCCCTCCCCCATCTCTCACCCCCAATGATCTGGCCACCTATTTCCTCACGAAAATCAACACGATCAGGTCTGAGCTCCCCAAAGTCACCCCTCCGCCTCTCCCCTCCCCCCCCAACAACCCCCTCCCCTACTTTCCCATCCTTCCCTGCAGTATCCTCAGAGGAGATCTCCTCCCTCCTCGCAAGTGCCACCCCCTCCACCTGCGCCTCGGACCCCATTCCCTCTCACCTTCTTAAAACCATCGCCCCTGCCCTCCTCCCTTCCTTAACTACTATTTTTAACCACTCAATCTCCAAGGGCTCCTTCCCCTCTGCCTTCAAACATGCCCACGTCTCCCCCATCCTAAAAAAACCCGCTCTTAACCCCACTTCCCCCTCCAGTTATCGTCCTATCTCCCTACTACCCTTCCTTTCCAAAATCCTAGAACGAGTCGTCTACAATCGATGCCTAGAATTCCTTAACTCCCATTCTCTCCTAGACCCCCTCCAATCTGGCTTCCGTCCCCTCCACTCTACCGAGACTGCTCTCTCTAAGGTCACCCATGACCTCCTTCTTGCCAAATCCAATGGCTCCTACTCCATTCTGATCCTCCTTGACCTCTCTGCTGCCTTTGACACCGTCGACCATCCCCTCCTCCTCCATACCTTATCTCACCTTGGCTTCACGGACTCTGTCCTCTCCTGGTTCTCCTCTTACCTCTCTGGCCGGTCATTCTCGGTCTCCTTCGCTGGAGCCTCCTCCCCCTCCCATCCTTTAACTGTTGGAGTTCCTCAAGGGTCAGTTCTTGGCCCTCTTCTGTTCTCCACTTACACTCACTCCCTCGGTGAACTCATCCGCTCTCACGGCTTTGACTACCATCTCTACGCAGATGACACGCAGATCTACATCTCCGCCCCTGTCCTCTCCCCCTCCCTTCAGGCTCGCATCTCCTCCTGCCTCCGGGACGTCTCCACCTGGATGTCGGCCCGCCACCTAAAACTCAACATGAGCAAGACTGAGCTCCTCATCTTCCCTCCCAAGCCCGGTCCGCTCCCAGACTTCTCCGTCACCGTGGATGGCACGACCATCCTTCCCGTCCCGCAGGCCCGCAATCTCGGTGTCATCCTTGACTAGTCCCTCTCGTTCACCCCACACATCCTATCTGTTACCAAGACCTGCCGGTTTCACCTCTACAATATCGCCAAGATCCGCCCTTTCCTCTCCACCCAAACGGCTACCTTACTATTACGGGCTCTCGTTATATCCCGGCTAGACTACTGTGTCAGCCTTCTCTCTGACCTCCCTTCCTCCTCTCTCGCCCCGCTCCGGTCTATTCTTCACTCCGCTGCCCGGCTCATCTTCCTGCAGAAACGATCTGGGCATGTCACTCCCCTTCTTAAACAACTCCAGTGGTTGCCTATCGACCTCCGCTCCAAACAAAAACTCCTCACTCTAGGCTTCAAGGCTCTCCATCACCTTGCCCCTTCCTACCTCTCCTCCCTTCTCTCTTTCTACCGCCCACCCCGCACGCTCCGCTCCTCTGCCGCCCACCTCCTCGCCGTCCCTCGGTCTCGCCTATCCCGCCGTCGACCCCTGGGTCACGTCCTCCCGTGGTCCTGGAACGCCCTCCCTCCTCACCTCCGCCAAACTGATTCTCTTTCCCTCTTCAAAACCCTACTTAAAAATCACCTCCTCCAAGAGGCCTTCCCAGACTGAGCTCCTCTTCCCCCTCTACTCCCTCTGCCATCCCCCCTTTACCTCTCCGCAGCTAAAGCCTCATTTTCCCCTTTTCCCTCTGCTCCTCCACCTCTCCCTTCCCATCCCCACAGCACTGTACCCGTCCGCTCAACTGTATATATTTTCGTTACCCTATTTATTTTGTTAATGAATTGTACATCGCCTTGATTCTATTTAGTTGCCATTGTTTTTATGAGATGTTCTTCCCCTTGACGCTGTTTAGTGCCATTGTTCTTGTCCGTCCGTCTCCCCCGATTAGACTGTAAGCCCGTCAAACGGCAGGGACTGTCTCTATCTGTTGCCGACTTGTTCATCCCAAGCGCTTAGTACAGTGCTCTGCACATAGTAAGCGCTCAATAAATACTATTGAATGAATGAAAGTTTCCCATGGGTTCTCCTGCATTGCCCCTTTGGCAATACACATTCTCGGAACTTGGACCGTAAAGGAGGCCAGTCCTGTAGTCATACCCAGGTGCCGAAACGGGGTGCGCATTTAGAAACACCAAAAGGACAATTGGATTCAACTCAAAACATCTTATGTCAAGAACTGCCTGCAGTAGAAAACACATTAATAGTCCACAAGCCCTTCTTCCAGATTACGGAGCCTTCCCTAGCAATTCTCATTACCTCAACTAGAAGCTCCACCAGCAGCGGAATACAACATTAGTCAAAACAGAATCTTTTAGGAGATGCTCCAAAAAAGTTGCTATCAGGTATCAAATAAGTATCTGACCATCCCGAAAAGACTCTTTCTCAAAATCCACGAAAAAAGGCCAAGAAGGAAACCACTATGAGGAAAAGGAAAGGAAGATCTCCACAGTCAGAATCGGGACAAGAATCTTTCACTGTGCCTCATCGTTTCTGAACAATATAACTCTATTAAAACCTGCAGCTTTTCAATTTAATGCATCAACAAAATTTAGAAAAGAGAATTGATTGGTCCATCCAGGCTAAAAATATATTGCCCTCTTACTTGTCGTTGGAAAAAACTGGAATGGTTTTCATCTGCAGAAGGAAAATGGTGTTTGTAGTAACAATAATAACGGCATTTATTACACAGTAGTGCCAAGCCCTGTACTAAATATTGCGATCAGATGAGAAAATCCCTGCTGCATATCGGGAATCACAGTCTAAATCGGAGGGAGAGTAGATATTGTATCACCATTTTACAGCTAAGGAAACTCAGGCACAGAGGATTAAGTGCCTTGCCCAAGGTCACCCAGCAGATGAGTGGCAGAACTGGGATAAGAACCCAGGTCCTCTGACTCCCAGACTCCACTAGGGCTACACTGCTTTCCAATATAATCTCAATGTAAAGCTGAGCTCTCGTTAATACTTGAGTTGCCTTTGTCTTCTGCCAAGTAAAATTAATTCAGATATTATACCACATAGACAATCCTCTTCTAGAGAATGTGGTGCAGCCTAAAGTTCTGGGACTCAGACAGCTCATCCGAACATAATTAAAATGGTCTGAGAATCTACAGATCAATAATGTGCCATTCTATTACATATTACTTCTAATCAAATTTTTCTAACTCTGCTGCAGACATATTTAAAATTCCAAACACAATATTCTTGGAGCCCAGAAGTAAGCCTGGAACTTAAAATAGGATAAAGGGAGAAGGGGCAAATTATAGCCCAAACCTTACGATTTAAGCTAAACCAGTCATAAATAAGCAACAAAAATTACAGCTCATCGCCCTCAGGGAAATAAAATAAAATGAAATCAGCATTTAATTTTACTCAGCTGGCATAAATGGCTCACAAAATGATACCAGAGGCAGACTTCACCAACCTTTCAGGCTACATTCTAGTTTGCTGCCTTTGTCAAAACACTTTTTTGATGAATAAAAGTCCTGAAGGGCAGTCTCAGTCTGTGCTATCAGTTCTTCAGGGCCAAACTGATGGGGAATGGGGAATTCAAATCTACTGCACTAGTAGATGACGTAGCCACTTTTGAATTGTGCCTATGCAATCAAATCAATTTGATTGGACGGAGCAATTACTCTAATGAAGGAAACTGCACTAAGCACTTGGGACCAGACAGTAGAGTTAAACACATTGCCTGCCTTCAAGCAGTTTGAAAGATGGCAGAGGAGACAAACACTACAATAAATTAAAGGTAGGGGAAAGCATTAGAGTTTAAAGATATAGATATAAGTGATGTGGGGGTGGGAGTTGGGGTGAGCATGTAAGTGAAAAGACAATGCAATAGGGCGGGAGGTAAAGTGAGGAGATGAGAAATAAGTTGGGAAATACTTCCTTAAAATGGGGAGAGTACTACTCTAGACCGTAAGCTCACTGTGGGCAGGGAATGTATCTACCAACTGTGTTATACTGTACTCTCCCAAGCGCTTAATACGGTGCTCTGAATACAGTAAGCGCTAATCAATAAATGATTGATTAGTGTCTGATGGATATAAGAGTGTGGGGTGGGGAGAGGAAGGGGGAGTTTCAGGCCAGGGGCAAGCCTGAGCAAGGGGTCCACGGATGAAATGATAGCAAGCGGGTATCAGAGGAGTAAAGTGTTTGGGATGGACTGCAGTGGGAGAAGAGCTTAGAGGAAAAAGTGCTGATGGAGGGGGCTTGAATCCAAATGATGGTAGTTTTTTGCTGTATCAAGCAAAGGTATTTATTGAGTTCTTACAATGTGCAGAGCACTGTACTAAGCACTTGGGAGAGTACAAAAGAGTTGGTAGACATGATTCCTGTCCTCCATAAGCTTATAATCACAATATAACCATCAGAAAGCATGAGGTCACCAAAAGCACATGGGGATTTCTAGAAAATGGTAGCCTGATAATAATAATAATGTTAGTATTTGTTAAGTGCTTACTATGTGCAGAGCACTGTTCTAAGCGCTGGGGTAGATACAGGGTAATCAGGTTGTCCCACATGAGGCTGAAGGTTAATCCCCATCTTACAGATGAGGTAACTGAGGCACAGAGAAGTTAAGTGACTTGCCCACAGTCACTGAGCAGACAAGTGGCAAGGCTGATGAAGGATGCCTTGCAGAGGTGGGATCTAAACGCAGGCACCGTGCTAATTTTTGGAAGACTTGGAAGACGGGGGAAAGGGAGAATATGTTTGCTTTTCTCAAGTGAGTAATTAAAGATCCCCTCAACCTTTACTAAGTCTATAAATGTTGTATTCAGCAATAGCCTCTTTTTCTTTTTTCTTTTTATGTAATTTGTTAAGCCTTTACTACGTGCCAGGCACCGTATTGAGCACCTGGGTAAATACAAGTTAAGCAGGTTGGATGCAGTCCATGTCCCACATGGGGATCACAATCTTAATCACCATTTTACAGATGAGGTAACTAAGTGACTTGGCCAATGTCATACAGCAGACAAGTAGCGGAGTTGGGATTAGAACCCAGATCCTTCTGACTCCCAGGCCTGTACTCTATCTTCTAGGCCACACCGTTTCCCATCACTGACCAAAAGGTACAATAGAATGTGCTGCTACTGAGGTATCAAGGAATATTTTGCTCTGAAACTACAGACTTATCCTCCCACCTCAATCAATAATACTTATTGAGTGACTGCGAAAAGAGCACTGCCTTTACTTGATATAATCTATATGCGTGGGAAACAGAATCATAGAGTTATTTAACATGACTCTGCCTTCAAGGAGCTCAAAATTCATGCCCCTCAGCACAATGGAGAATGTGTGGAAGGCTTAGTGCAAACTGCTAAAAATAACCACTGGGGTCTGAACAATGCCCACCTGAAACAGCAAGAGACCAGAAGAGAGATTCACTGCTATAGTCCCAAGGTCTACAACTTGGACTGTAAGCCCCATGTGGCGTAGGGACTGATTAATTTGCATCTATCCTAGCACTTCAAACAGGACTTGATGCAAATACCATAAATTAGTATTAATAGCTTATAATATGGAGGCAGTCTGTCAGCAGCATCAACTTCAAACCAAAAGGCGACTGAGCCTAAAATGTAAGCTTCTATTGAGCGAGATCCTGTTCTAAACAAAACTAGATGAAGTTAATATAAATGCTGATTGGCAGTGATGAAAATTTACCTCCAAGCTAAGAGATGGTGGCTCATAGAACTCAAACAACTCTACAAGGAACTGTAACATTTTTTTCTGATGTGAACCTAAAACAATTATCCCCACAGTATCCTTGGTTCATTCTCTCTCTCTCCCTCCCTCTCTCCTTGCCCCCTGCTCCCCCTCATTTTTAAGGCCAGGTTTCTGAACCATATTTTGGCTGTAGCATATATGCTTGACCAAAGGAAAGGGAAGGGTAAGACAGGAAGATCAATATAGACATAACTATAGTAGTCCAGACAGAAGGTGTTGCAAGCCAGGATCAGAAAAGTGCCAGAACTTCGACTTGGGATGAAGAAGTGGTCAGATTTGGTAACCGTTTGAATATGAAAAGTCCCCAAACTATGATTGATATGGGAAGCGGGGAAGTATTTGACAATCGGAGTCTTTCCATAAAGTCTGAAATACAAGAGTGAGGCAAGGAAAAGAATGGAGTCATTAGCTAAATCTGAGTATTCTCAACAAAGAGGCTTCAAGAACAGGCTGTACAGAAAGAGAGCTGGCTAGGAATTTCATTTTAAGGACATCCTTAGTGAGTAGGATGATAAGGACAAACATTTAAAATAACATATTTTCAAAGATAACATTCATTTTACCCCAAATTTCTTATTTCTAAGAAACAAGCCACAGTTAAAGCTATTGAGCATGGGCAATTTACAGATTTGAAAGGCTTCATTTTTTGTGTCTAACTCTTGTGGTGCTCAACTAGTGGTGACAGATTTGATTCCAGCACTATTTTTCCTTTCTAAAGCCTACTATCCTTTAAAATTCTGCCTGTCATCACCAAGCTCAGCATGGGAGGGCAAGCAGGTAGGGAATAAGGAAGCAGTTTGTTTTTTGTTGATGATGATGTTTTTAAATTTGGAAAATTTGTGGGATGGATGAGTGGTTGTCCATTATGGGACCTACAGAGCTCAAGTTCAACCTACCTTTCATTTCTATGGCAAACATCATTTTATTATAAGAATCCCAAGAATAATTATCCAATCGCCTTGCAAAGTTTCACTTTTAGGAAACAGAGAAATAAAGAGGTGCATACTATATTAAATGACTACTTATGAAGATGGAACTCTATTACTACTAAGGTTCCTTAATTTTGCCTACATTTCAATCGCACTCCACTGAGATCTATTTATAAATGATCAAAATCACAGGCTGATCAAGAATCCCATAGGAGGCCTAACTTTCTAAGGCGTTGCTGTCACTTTCCTCAGCCGGCATATAAGCCCCGCAGTCATTTGCAGCCTTCACTTGGGCTTCCACAGCCCTTCATGTAGGCTTCTATCCTGAGCCTACATGAGTCATATTCACCACTTGGATCAACTTTTTCTATTTTTTCCTCCAATAGCTTCCCTACACCTTTAGGAATCACCACAAGGAAGACTGCAGCTCAACTCAGCTGAATTTAGCAATAATACTTCCAATGTTAAAGTCTTCCACTGACTATCATTACACTTTGGCAGAGTTCAATTTGGGAAAACAAGATATGAATGTATGTTCCACATCTTTGGAATACATAGCACCTTCTATGAATACTTAAATTTCCCAATAGTACCTCTGCTATATCCATGCAATTATTCTCTTTTGCCCTAATACAATGAAACTACTAAACTGGTGGAATGTTGCCAGGGGCTTTCACCATAATTCAGAGGCAACATAACCAAAAGGCACAGTTGAAATTAGTTTTCAGAATGAATGGGTTAGTTCAGGGGCTGGAGCAGCTGAAGGCTGTGTACAATTAATGGCATTTGTCAACACCCGCAGCCTCCTCTGTAGAACAAGCAATCTCCACAGAGTGCCAGCCTCCAGCTTGGGGCACCTTAAGATCCACATGACCTGGAAACAAAAAGCAAGCCTGAGACGTGCACTGGAGAGCACAATGGCACATTTCAGTGATACTGGCATGGTTATAATACAACCTCTAATCAATGACAATTATCTAGAACAATTCTGTTAACATTAGCATTGTGGTTGTTCACACAGGCTATCACTGCTTAGAGGTATAATGAATGTCTTTTAAAAACAGGAACGTTCTCAAATGCAAAACCCCCAAAAGCATGATATTTACACATAACTGCACTGAGAGTTCATCCCAAATTCTTTTTAAAATATAGTAAAAATGCATGCAAAACCAATTTTCACACCCAAGCCCTAACTAGCTTTGCCTGAATTTTTAAGACTTGTTCAAACAAATAATTAAGTTAATTATATGGCGAATGATGATTTCAGCTGTCTCTGCAGACAGACAACACGAAGAAATCCAAGGAAACTTTCATTAAATAAATTTATTTGTTAAAATAATTTAACTCCAAATACAACTGTTGTGTTTGCATCGAGTTCTATGTACAATTCTTGTTTTATTTGAAACATCAAGATTTTAACAACTGACATTGTTACAAAACGATAAACCGCTTTTCCACTTTAAATGGTCAGTTGTATTAGAGCTCAACAATTAACTGTGAAATATATTTACTTCACCTCTGGGAAACCCCAAATCAATAACGTTAAGTCTGGTTCCAAAACCCGCTGCAGTCATTCTTGAAACCCTGATCGAGAATTAACAGCCAGATGCACTAGACAGATTAAAAAAAAAAATTCCCCATCTTTAAACATTTGCTCGTTTGTTGAGGAGGCGGTCCACAATTAAAAACCTAGCCCGTGTCAGGGCACAGACACTGGTAAAAACGGAAAATAAAAAAGAACATTATACACAACATACATATGTACACATACACACACATATACACACAGAGGAAACCCCTGAAAACAAAATGCAGACATCTCCGGGCAACATTCTTGACTCAGGAAAGCAAATACCAGTAGTTTTCCCACAGAAAGAGTGATGGTAACTGCAGCATTGGGGCTTAGAAAGGCTCATTCCTGGTAATTCAAACCAAAGGGAGAAAGTGATCAAAGCACCTTTCAATAGCTCAGGAATAATTCTAAATAGTAACACTTTTGATCAGCTGCTGGCTTGTTTTGCTTAGGTTGAACAAAACATAAGCGAACAGTTACCATCACTATCACAGTTTAAAAGAATAAAAGTTGCAACATTTAAAAAGAAAAATCTGTAAACCTAAAAAAAAAAGCCTGCCATTGTAGAAAAGTACAAAAACTCTACAGCAACAGCTAAAGAAAAATGGGTCTTTGGATCAAACCATAATTTTTTTTTTTAAGGCATGTTAGAAATACTTTCACTTATAATAATTGGTAGTCTGATCAGGGTACAAAATAAAAGTGACCCAAGGCAGCCAACTTCCTCAGGATGGCCACCATTTCTTATGGCCACTTAATGTCACTTTTCTTGTCCAAATGCAACTCTGATTCACTCAAGTTCAATTATATTCACATCAGATGAAATACCAATAGTGCAGGACAATCTCCTTAGAGTCACACAATAAAGAGCACAAGAGCATTTACACAGCATGATGATGTGTGGTGCTTCGTCACTAAATACATATAGTACTGTGATGAAAAACATGACCAGGAGGCAAATTCACTTCTTACTAGAATTTTCACATTATAAGCCCATCCTAGTTTTCTGTCATGGATTGTCTCTTAACTAAGAAACCATAAGTTTTGCTAATCCTTTCCTTTTTATATCCTACTAGACCGCTTGTGTAATACAGTTCACTTTTCTTGCCTGCATAAACAAGCCATACAGAACTACTGTAGACCTTGTGTTGATTATTCCAACTCTCATCTGCTGGGAATTATTTTATCAAAGTAACTATAAACGAAGATAAGTCTGAATAGTCACAGATTTCACAAATTCGACAGAATTTATGGACATACCATTGGTTCGGTTGGCAAGGGGCACGGCTCCCACTTAGAAGAAAAACTGACAGTCTTGAAATTGTCTTATGTGCAAATATATGGTTGCTATTTTAAATGAACATGGTCCCGAGGGAAGGTGGTGGAAACTGCTAGAAAGAGAGCAACTATGGAATACGGGAATAAAAGGAAGAAAAATCAGGGTCCAATCTTCATGTTCGAAACCTTTTATTTCCTTGTGTGCAGTGCATAAAGGATTACAGGCAGTCAGTTGCTGCTGGATCTAGTCACTTCATTTCTCTGTGCCTCAGTTACCTCACCTATAAAATGGGGACTGATACTGTGAGCCCCACTTGGGACAAGGTCTGTGTCTAACTCAATCTGCTTGTAACCATGCCAATGCTTGGTACAGTGCCTGGCACACACTGAGCGCTTAATGAATAGCATCATTAGTTTCTGCTACCTGAGTTCTGGTCAATTGATCAATCAACAGTGTCTTGAGCACTTACTGTGTGCAGAGCACTGTTCTAAGCACTTTTTCGGTTGTTAAACATTACCCCCCGTTTTCCTATAATGTGGAATCTCCAAGAACACACTGCTGTGTTAAGGAAAACTTATAGTCCTTGGCCCCATCTCCATGTGCATGTGCACGGCTATGTCCTCCGACACTGTCCTGTGCTGTAGCCAGAGACACATGCAGTCGGAGGAAAACGGTTCTCTAAATCGGCAACTGGGTTCTAGCCAAAACAAGGAGTGAAAACACAAGCTCTGGTAAAATGGAGTGCACTTAAATTATCTATATATTTTGTATTTCAAGACACTTGAAATAATTCTAATGGCAATTTACGGGAAGCGGAGAGAGTACAACTCTTCAGTCCCATAGATGCCACTCTCTCTGATCCTGTGCAAAATTCTACCATGTGTGCACACAACCCAAACCCCACTCCTTCTTCTTACTCACTGATACACAAATGACTACAGGTCCTGTTCAGGATCGGGTAACCAAGAGGACACAGGCCAGGGATATTGCCGTTTGGAAGGCCAATTTTATTTGCAAAGGTCCATCTCAAGGCAATTTTACCAGCATTTAAAATTTAAATTTTGATTGAAAAAAAAACCCCAAAAAACCCTTCAATGTGATTGTAAAACTTCTGAACAGGTACTTCTGTGCCATTACTCATGCAAATGATTAATATTTTACTGTTATAACTAAATGTCACAACTAGAGCACCTTGTCAAAACAAAGTTTTCATTCCCATTCTATTTGCCATTTCACTAATCGGCAAAATTGTTGCCTGACAACCCTTGGTAAAGATAATTAAAGATAAATCTTTCCATTGGTTAACTATTTTTTCCATAATATATGGTCTCTCTTGCATCAGTTATTCAATTAAGGAAGAGAGCTCTAAAATAGCAAACTCTGATTTTGAAAGATGGCCACCCAGCGATCACACCACAAACCATAGCCCTTGAAGGCAAGAAGGAATTTGTTGTCTTTAGCAAACTTAAAAATGCAGAGTATTTGCACTGTCCCATGAAAGGTTTCCACAAATGGGAACACCTGGATGCAACATGGCTTCATTTTCCTTACAAGATGGAACTAGTTTATCTACTAAAACGCTCCTCGTTAGTAAGGCTAAGCAATTTATTTT
This sequence comes from Ornithorhynchus anatinus, assembly GCF_004115215.2. Lineage (NCBI taxonomy): Eukaryota > Metazoa > Chordata > Mammalia > Monotremata > Ornithorhynchidae > Ornithorhynchus > Ornithorhynchus anatinus. The sequence continues at coordinate 18,853,642 of NC_041737.1, forward strand.
CATCACAGTTGCTTCCTCCTTGGTCGGTAACGACACTTCCTGCATTGTAAACAGAGGGTTTGTTTGGTTTTCTGGCCTGATCAAAACCTGAAGAGGTCCTCCATTTTCAGCAGCAGAGCAGACGATTTTACAGATGCTAATCCCCAACTGTGTTTTCCCACCACTAATAAGACCTTTTTCTTTCAAGGATCAATGCAATGACATTGTTCCACATCACAAAGTGAACAACAGTATCAGCTTGGAAAACAAGTAATAATACAGAAGCCTCAAAGAGAACTTCTCCCTGGGCTGCTGTGAGCAGTTCAACTGAAATGACCATTTTTGGCTGAGTAAACCTGGCCAGGAAGTACCAACAGAAGCCCCGAAGTAGCAGACAGCAAAAGATATCTCCCTTGCGGATCTTCAAAAATCAGGATAAAATTGCTTAATCGGGAATGGTCACTGCGGATCTTCTTGTTTCTCCATCTAGACTGTTCCTAATTTACGCAAGAGCCGCTACGATTTGAGACAACACCAACATAGCTTTCAATGAAATCACCCTGTAGATCGATTGGCTATGCCATAAAGTTGCAGGTGCATACGGAGATGGTGATGGAACTGTAGTTACCAAACCCGAATATATTCAGAGACAATGATTGACATTCACTGCTCAGCTCTGAATGAGTATTGCTGCTTCACTAGAGACTCATTCCACACATCTTGCAAACCAGGCAGTAAAGCAGACAGAACTTCGTCATCTTACAAAAAGTGGGCAATGGGGTCCGGGCTAGGTCCGTATTTTTTATGCTATTGGATGTTACATGCGGAACAGCATGGATCATCTTTGTCTGGCTGAGCTGCGTAGTTCATCTGTCTGACAATTTCTGCAAAAAGCTCATCCACCATTGTTTTACTTTTAGCAGATGTCTCCATAAAGGGACAGCCCCACTCTTCGGCCAGGGCTCGACCCTCATTCGACGAGACTTCTCTTTCACTCTCCAGGTCCACTTTGTTCCCTACCAAGATCACTGGCACTTTCTCATACCTGCGAGGAAACAAAAGAAATAACAACAATTGAGACTTCTTCAAACTGATAAGTCGACAAAGAGAATACCATATTTCCATCAGATGGTGAGCACACATTTCACATATTCGCAAATATTGATCTTGGACAAGAATTCATATTAGGCAGTGGTTGTAGTTTACACACATCTTGAAGGCCCAGAGAACTTTGGACAACATAGGTAATACTGCTGTTGATTTTAAGCGTGAAAGATGAAAATGAATCGTTCTCCTAGGTCTGATTCACTTTGGGTAGTTTTTGTCCTATATTTGCAAGTTCTGGCACAGTCTAGGCTTGCAGATATCGGGCAACTGATGGAATGCCTAAGGAACCCTTTTACTTAGAACTCTATTCCAAGAATAGCTTTTGAGTTCAGCCTTTCTCCAAAGCTGAAAACAGTCCAACTTAAAAGATAAAATACAAACCCTAGAGGTCAAGTCATTAGCTCAGAGTGACAAAGAATAAATGTAAAATTGAAAAATCATTTCTTGTCTCCTTACTAGTTGTCATTTTATTTGTACTTTTACCTCGATTCAAGTCATGTGAAAGCTTCCTTGTTTACGCATTCATAAGTAGTCAAGGGATACTTTCACTCTGGCTTTAGAAAAACTGATAAATCATGGGGAGGAAAAAAATACAGTGCCGTTGCCGCTAAAATCAAGTTAATTTCTCACTCTGTCAGGTCTGGTAATTTGGAAATGAATGGGATTTGTGTATATCTTTCCAGGACTAGCTGCTACTACTTGGAAGTGGATCATCATCATTGGTATTGAGTGTTTACTATACGCAGAACTGGGTTTTAAGTGCTTGGGAGAATACAGTTACAATGAAGTTGGCAGACCAATTACCTGCCCACAATGAGCTTACAGTCTAGAGGATCATCTAATATCATTAAATGTGCAAAGACAGAATGAATGGAAGTTCTTTTACCACTTCAATAGAATTAAGATTTGGAATTCTAGGATCAAACCCAATTTAACTGTGATCTCTATACTTTCCAAATTTTAATATACTTAATATTAAATTTACATATTGCAGTTTTTTAAGATTTTTACCACTTGTAATTTGCCCATCCAATCTAATTCTACCATTGCTAATTTAAGTATATTCATGGTCATCAATACTTTGAACATGACATCTGAAGATTTGGGGATAGCTAAATGTCCCATGAATATTTTTTCCCCTAAGGATTTTTTTTCTACCTACTCTATATGGAAGTCTGAATTTTCCTTGGGTAGCAGTTAACTACAGTTAATTTTTGCTTATTATTTTTCCTCATTCTAACATAGGGCCCTCATCTCCAAATCTAGATTTGGACATTGGCAAAATCTGAATCATCACTGAATCTAATACCTTAAATTGAGTAATTATTATTTTAATCTAATTAAGTATGTCAACTGGTAACTGTTAAGATACGTGCTCTCAGACTTTGGGGCAATTTGTAAAGAAACAAAAAGAGCAATATTTTCAAAGAAAGATTGGTCACACAGAAGTTGTTGAATGTGCATCAAAGTCGGATAGCAAATTAAAGCACATCAACATTTAATCCTTATTTTTACCTCGATTAAAAATCTGATAATTATTCCCAAATACATTTTTTAAAATCCTCTACAGCTATTCTCTACATAAAATTTGATTAAGGTAGACTGGGTGTCCATATCAATTTGTACTTCAAATTAATGGCCCATGTAAGAAATCACTTTCACACTTCAAAGAGATGTTATTAAGATTTATGTTCTAAAATTCAATCTTGAAGATACTTGCAATGATACCAGAGTGGCCAGACCAAAAAGACCGGATGCAACAAGCCTGAAAATTCCTTGCCTGCCTCGTTTCAAACCTTGATCTCCCTGAAAAATGCCTGTCTGACAAGATGACCTTTTATGGTATTACAGTATGACAGAAAATGAAACTTAGCAATGAAGGATGCTCTTTGCCTCTCCACGTGCTTAGGACTGTCCAAGCCTTGAATATAAGACATCACTTGTCTAAGAATTTAGAAAGTGGGGAAACAGTGCAAACTACTCACCTTTCTGCTAGCCCCAATAACACACACAGAGAGTTTCAGTATACAACTCGGCTTCCTGATTTTTGTTTCCAGACAACATTTACCTAGAGTACTTACCCTAAGAATACCCTTTGTTAAATCCTGCTGGGCCAGTCCACTTCTTAATCTTACCTATGAAACAGTATTACCCTTCTTCTGAAGGTGACTGCCTCCCATACTGACCTCTTACACAAAGTCCCGTTGCCTCTGTGTCCCTGCCAGACTTGGGCTGAATTTTAGTGGATTCTGGGTCGATTATTAGTAAGTAGTGAATCTTGATAGTGCATAAATCTGATCGATTAGGTGGACATTATTGTTGCACAGTGGATTTGCCTTTTCTTAGAGTGTTTTATTAATGCTCTTCAGAAGTACTTTTTTCCTTATTTCACATGTTGAAGATGTTAGCTCATTTCATTCTACCATTTATCTACACACATGTATAGCTCATTGCTTACACGTTTAAGCACCTGGCATAGTAATTAGAATGTACTCAATGTCAACAGCCTGAACAGAGCAACAGGCAACAGAAAGTACAACCTGAGCAATTTCCTGCTATACCCACTTCGGGCCCTGATACATATTTCACTCATCAGAGGAAGTATCCACATACATTGACTAACTTTTTGCAAACCTTTAGAACGCAGGCTGTACCCTCATTCTATTACTAAATACTCTGCTGTATTCTAATAGATTTCAAAATTGGCTTAGCAATTTCTCTTTGCTGCGACGGTGATCTCTGCTTCTAGGAGCCTAACATTCTGGTCCAGTCACTCTGCTTCTAGGAGCTTAACATTCTGGTCCCGTAGCCCCCGTATCCCACTGACTTTCGGTTTTGTTTTCATGTGGGCAGGGAATGTGTGTACCAACTCCCAAGTGCTTATCACACTGCTCTCTGCACCCAGTAAGCGCTCAATAAATACCATCAATTGATGTCTTAGTGTTTCATCTCTGCTAATGTATCTAATGTATCTCTGCTAATGTAATGTGAGTCCCACCAAGGGACAGTGACTAGGTCTAACGGCTGCGTATTTTTACCCAGGGTTTGGCACACAGTAAGCACTTAATAAACACTACTACTATTACCAATACAGGAAGTTATCGATGACTTTGAGCCCAATTCCACGGCGATCTAGTGGAATAGTACAGGCCTGGGAGTCAGCGGTCCTGGGTTCTAATTCTGCCTCTGCCGCACACTGTTGTGTGACCTTGGGTTAACTTCTCTGTGCTTCAGCTTCATCATCTGCAAAATGGGGATAAAATACCTTCTCCCTCCTACTTTATGAACCCACGTGGAACCTAATATGTAGTATCTACTCCAGTGCATGATATAGTGCTTGATACATAGTAAGCACTTGAATACCACTATTATTAATTCTTCGGTGTTTGGATTTACTTCCGGGGATTGTTTAGCACTTGGAGTACAATCATCACATTAGGGATTCTTGATCCAAAAGTTTGTTAAATGCAGAAGGGAGGGATGGTTCTAGGTGGATTTAAGGGGGCTAGTAAAGGAAATACGCTTAGGCGGTGGAGGGAGTTGGCTGAACTCACCTCCGCTAGGGCGATCCCATTTAGGAAAGCTCCTTTCATTCATTCATTCAATAGTATTTATTGAGCGCTTACTATGTGCAGAGCACTGTACTAAGCGCTTGGGATGAACAAGTCGGCAACAGATAGAGACAGTCCCTGCCGTTTGACGGGCTTACAGTCTAATCGGGGGAGACGGACAGACAAGAACAATGGCAATAAACAGCGTCAAGGGGAAGAACATCTCGTAAAAACAATGGCAACTAAATAGAATCAAGGCGATGTACAATTCATTAACAAAATAAATAGGGTAACGAAAATATATACAGTTGAGCGGACGAGTACAGTGCTGTGGGGATGGGAAGGGAGAGGTGGAGGAGCAGAGGGAAAAGGGGAAAATGAGGCTTTAGCTGCGGAGAGGTAAAGGGGGGATGGCAGAGGGAGTAGAGGGGGAAGAGGAGCTCAGTCTGGGAACGCCTCTTGGAGGAGGTGATTTTTAAGTAGGGTTTTGAAGAGGGAAAGAGAATCAGTTTGGCGGAGGTGAGGAGGGAGGGCGTTCCGGGACCGTGGGAGGACGTGACCCGGGGGTCGACGGCGGGATAGGCGAGACCGAGGGACGGCGAGGAGGTGGGCGGCAGAGGAGCGGAGCGTGCAGGGTGGGCGGTAGAAAGAGAGAAGGGAGGAGAGGTAGGAAGGGGCAAGGTGATGGAGAGCCTTGAAGCCTAGAGTGAGGAGTTTTTGTTTGGAGCGGAGGTCGATAGGCAACCACTGGAGTTGTTTAAGAAGGGGAGTGACATGCCCAGATCGTCTCTGCAGGAAGATGAGCCGGGCAGCGGAGTGAAGAATAGACCGGAGCGGGGCGAGAGAGGAGGAAGGGAGGTCAGAGAGAAGGCTGACACAGTAGTCTAGCCGGGATATAACGAGAGCCCGTAATAGTAAGGTAGCCGTTTGGGTGGAGAGGAAAGGGCGGATCTTGGCGATATTGTAGAGGTGAAACCGGCAGGTCTTGGTAACAGATAGGATGTGTGGGGTGAACGAGAGGGACGAGTCAAGGATGACACCGAGATTGCGGGCCTGAGAGACGGGAAGGATGGTCGTGCCATCGACGGTGATAGAGAAGTCTGGGAGAGGACCGGGTTTGGGAGGGAAGATGAGGAGCTCAGTCTTGCTCATGTTGAGTTTTAGGTGGCGGGCCGACATCCAGGTGGAGACGTCCCGGAGGCAGGAGGAGATGCGAGCCCGAAGGGAGGGGGAGAGGACAGGGGCGGAGATGTAGATCTGCGTGTCATCTGCGTAGAGATGGTAGTCAAAGCCGTGAGAGCGGATGAGTTCACCGAGGGAGTGAGTGTAAATGGAGAACAGAAGAGGGCCAAGAACTGACCCTTGAGGAACTCCAACAGTTAAAGGATGGGAGGGGGAGGAGGCTCCAGCGAAGGAGACCGAGAATGATCAGCCAGAGAGGTAAGAGGAGAACCAGGAGAGGACAGAGTCCGTGAAGCCAAGGTGAGATAAGGTATGGAGGAGGAGGGGATGGTCGACAGTGTCAAAGGCAGCAGAGAGGTCAAGGAGGATCAGAATGGAGTAGGAGCCATTGGATTTGGCAAGAAGGAGGTCATGGGTGACCTTAGAGAGAGCAGTCTCGGTAGAGTGGAGGGGACGGAAGCCAGATTGGAGGGGGTCTAGGAGAGAATGGGAGTTAAGGAATTCTAGGCATCGATTGTAGACGACTCGTTCTAGGATTTTGGAAAGGAAGGGTAGTAGGGAGATAGGACGATAACTGGAGGGGGAAGTGGGGTTAAGAGCGGGTTTTTTTAGGATGGGGGAGACGTGGGCATGTTTGAAGGCAGAGGGGAAGGAGCCCTTGGAGATTGAGTGGTTAAAAATAGTAGTTAAGGAAGGGAGGAGGGCAGGGGCGATGGTTTTAAGAAGGTGAGAGGGAATGGGGTCCGAGGCGCAGGTGGAGGGGGTGGCACTTGCGAGGAGGGAGGAGATCTCCTCTGAGGATACTGCAGGGAAGGATGGGAAAGTAGGGGAGGGGGTTGTTGGGGGGGAGGGGAGAGGCGGAGGGGTGACTTTGGGGAGCTCAGACCTGATCGTGTTGATTTTCGTGAGGAAATAGGTGGCCAGATCATTGGGGGTGAGAGATGGGGGAGGGGGAGGAACAGGGGGCCTAAGGAGAGAGTTAAAGGTCTGGAACAATCGGCGGGGGTGACGGGCATGGGTGTCGATGAGGGAGGAGAAGAAGCTTTGCCTGGCGGAGGAGAGGGCAGAGTTAAGGCAGCAACGGCTCCGGCTGCCGCCACTTCCAAAGCCTAGGGTCCCCGCTAGGCAGCAACCAGTTCCACTGGGGCAGCAAAGTAGTCCCTCGGCCCTAGGGTATGGCGGCCCATTACGGGCAAGTGCGAAGGAATTGCCACTGAGCATCAGTTTTTTCAGAAAAAGAGACCACCATTTTACGCAGTGTGCACTGGCTAACAAGGCAACAAATTGCACGGCACGCACGTGTTCTGCACACGGTAAGCACTCGATAAATACGACTGAATGCTTTGAACATCCTGGCCCAGATGGATCCTGCACGTAAGCATCACGGGCAGGTCCTTTACAATGTGCTGCTTCCCTTCCTGCCTAATGGACTGAATGCACCCGACTGGCAGTGGTGGGGGCTCAAGAAGAGCCACAAGCTATTTGAACGGTAATCGATTGCTCCCTGTGGGTCCCTGGTCTTCAGGTCTCAGGCCCGAGGCTAGTCTGTCATTCCTGATGGGAGACCCCACCATCATTCTTCATTGATTAAGTGATGCCCTAGTGGTCTGAAAGCATTAATGTCCCTCCTAATGTGCATTTCTAGAAGTTAATTTAGGCACTGGGACAAAAAGACTATAACATCTTGAAATATATCCTATTCTTAAAAAGACACCTTCTGCAAGTTTGCCATTATATACTCCCTTCTGTTATTTGCAAAAATATACTAAAACAAGGCCTCAAATGTTTTATACATTTGTCAATTACATTGGTCGGTAAAGTCCAAGGTGAATGACGACTAGGTTGGAAGTCCATTTCTGGCACTTTGTAGATGCATGTTTATTTGACAATAGTTATTACAACAAACCAGCTAGAATGATCGTGACATACATGTACATATTTATTTGATGTCTAACTTTTTAAATAACAGAGCAACTTTATTAAATGTTGAGCCCTACATGCATAATTTCAGTCCAATACCATCTCAGATCCACAAATTTAATGTGCTAGATCCTTATCAACCCCTGCCCATGTACTCAGAGCTGGTGAGAACCTTGATCTAGCCAAGGATATCCACCTGGCTCACACTTCTCCTGTCCCAACCCTTTCCCTGCTGTGCCTGGCTCCAAGCATCAAACCAAATCAAAGGTTAAGCCCGGGGCCAAACTCAAATTAGGTCTGGGCTCATCGGAGGTGCTATGCTATTTCACACCACTATTCCTATGCTATTCCTGGCAGCCCTGGGAAAAACTGCAGATTGTGACCTTGCCTCAAATATGGTAGTATTACCCAGCTCCTCCTTCATCTCCTCCTGTCTATTTCCATGATGCAGGATGTGATCAGGAAATTAGTGGTCAAAGCACACGTCAGGCCCACCAGGAGCCACTTCCCATTCAGCAGACTACTACCAATTTGCTTGTATCCACTCCAGCGCTTAGTACAATGCCTGGCACACAGTAAGCGCTTAACAAATACCATTATGATTATGACTGTGAGCCCCATGTGGGACAGGGACTGGTGTCCTACCCAGTGCTTAGTACAGTGACTGGCACATAGTAAGCGCTTAACAAACACAATAATTATTATCATTAATAAAGTCTGTCGTCCGAGAGCTGCTACGTTTAGACACATAAGAAGCTAGTTAGAGTGTTAGTGACCACACTTCAGTCAGCCACACATTAGGGTCTAACAATAAGCCCAAAGATCTCAATGCTAACTGGCAACGGAGAGCCTTACATATAGCCAAAGGTTTTCAACAGAATAGAGCTGAATTCTATCCCCAAATTATGATTTCTAAATGTCACTACTTCCAATGGCCCCTCTAAGAAAAAAAGAAAACCAGATCAAGAAGGCTAATATGATCTTAGAGGGAGTAACAAAACTGAATGATGCAAGAAAGTGGCATCACAACTAAAATTAACCACAGAAAGCAGAGCTGGCTTCTGGAGCAATTAGTTTCTCACGTTCTCAATGAGCCTTCTTTAATATCACATGGCAAGATCGGATCACAGTCAATAAGGTTCTGGAATGCAATTGGTTCCCAAGCATTAAAATAATGCTCATTATAACACAGCTTCACCGAGTGGGGCTTGTGAGGAGCATTGACAATAACACCTAAGCAGATGCTACATAGCGAGGTGAAATAAATCAACTCTATTGTCCTAAGCACATGAGAGAATAGGATGCAACAGAGCTCCCACCATTTTGCATTTACAGTACCTTTTTAAAAAAAAAAAAAAAGACTGTCATCAGACACTAACCTGATTTTCTACAATGCTGATGAAATTTCCTTTTAAGGTCTGCAGGATTCAGTCCTCAAATATTTTACTGGTAAGGCCATTTTTATGATGGCAGAAACAAGTTGGAGAACAAGCAAACTACCAGCTGTACAGATTGATTCACTCCATGCCAAGTTTTCTATTACATGTTCCTAAGCACCAAGTAGAACACTATGCACACAGTAGGGGTTCACTGCTGAGAAGGATGAGGAAGTTTTACTGAAAAGAAAGCCAAAGGAACTTAACCGCTATTTCTCACACTCCCCATAAGCACATTCTCATCAACTGATTTGCCGTAACCAAAACCTGAACCTTTGAAACTCAGTTTCTGCAGTCATATGAAAGGAAATCTTCTTGCTTCAAAAAGAACTACAACTTTTTGTTTTGTTTTCAGAGCTGCATATTATTGGCAGGCAGTAACTTTTTATTATCGAATAATTACCTGTAATACCTTGAGGCCATGTTCAAAGTCACCTTAAGGATAACACAGATCAGAAACATGTCAACTTCTATGGTCAATCATCAATCTGTACTTAATTTTCTAAAGCCACCACACAGCTAGTGTGACGATTCTGATGCTGAAGTCTGTCTGATGGCTCTGTGGAGTTCATCTACTACCTTTTCCTTAAGATTAAAAATCCCTGCTCTTCCCTGTTCCTATCACTCAAAGAAACAGTTGGGGAAGATAGAAGGGACTAACTTTTTAAAGCATGCTTACCAAATATATCTGTCTAATCTCAAGAGCTAAATAAAAATAAAGGTTGATCAGTGAACTAACCCTTTAATTATTTAGTAATGTTCAACACAAAAACAGGAAGCAGGAAGGTATTGCTAGAAGACACCCAAAAAACTAAACAGATGTGTACAGGCAGAGAGCATTTGAAGAGTGGCCTGGGTTCTAATCCTGGCTTCAACACTTATCTGCTGTGTGACCTTGGACAAGTCACTTAAATTCTCTGTGCCTCAGTTACCTCATCTGTAAAATGGGGATTAGCACTGAGAGCCCTAGGTGGGACAAGGACTATGTCCAATCTAATTTGCTGATATCTATCCTAGTCTTACTACAATGCCTGGCACATAGTAAGTGCTGAACAAATACAATAAAAAGGTGACAATTTTGTTGAACTAAGCCAATATTTGCAGAGCTCTCACTCTGAACAAATAATTTTAAACACCTTAGAACAACTTCATGGCACAGACTGAGCATTACACTAAAGGTAAAAATGTTCCCGCAACTGCACCTTTTTGGTAACTTCTATCTCCAGCATTTTTTTTATATTCTGGAGGCTACACTTGTAACTGCTCCTTCAAATTAGGATTTTCCCCCTCCTTCCTTCCCACCCATAGGTTTAATTCCCCAATAATGCCACTGACTTTCCTATTCCATTTCTTGGCTAGTAAGTTCCACGCTATCACTTTCTTCTACAATTTGGAGGGAAAAATCTATTTAATTTAAATTTAATTTTAATTTAATGCCTAATACCATTCATTTTCTTTTTTCAGAGTTTCCCTTTTTGAAACCTAATACTCTAGCCTGGAAGTTCTTTCTGATTTCTGGGGCGATCATCACCATCATCGACAGCACTGACTGAACTTCAACTATGTGCAGAGCACTGAACCAGGTGCTTGGAAAGAGAAGGTCCGGTTGATTGCTAATCACTAGGTAGTGGAACTGTATTCAAGTGATAAAGCACTGTAATCAGCTACCAAGAAAGTGATGGAGTCTCTAACCCTGGAGATCATTAAGAATAGACAGTCATCTGCTCTGAATGGTTGGTCATTCATCTGATTGGAGTCAAGGGGTTAGACTTCTCTTCCAGGCCTACGATCCTATAAATGAGACCAACCAAAATTCCCAACTCCAAGGTGGGGGCATGGGAGAGAGAAAAAAAGGGGACGGGCGGACACGTAATGATTCTATGGAACTGGACCACCCACTGTGAATGACTGCTGGTTTAGTGAGTGGGCTCATATTTCCGCAGACAGCCAACGGAAACATCTCCCCCAAATGGCATCCTCCCTCAAAAAGACAATCAGTACAGTTAATATTTAGAATGATCAATTGTTTTTTGTTATCCAAAACTTCGAACTTTTTCTTGAATTCGTGAAGTGCTGTTTTACTGTTGAACACTTTTAGTGTTTGTATTTTCTGATAACTATGGGTTTTCTACCCATAAGAAATGTCTTGTCCTTGAGAAACAACTAGTTATGACTTTAAATCCTGACCCAAGGATAAACATCTCTATTTGGAAAAATGAATTTTGATATGAGGACCATAAAAAAATGAGCAGCTTAGTAGTTCCTTTCATATCACAATGTTTACCATTTAACTCTACATTTGTATTAAGCAACTAATATATTTTGCCAAATTAATAACTATTATTTCGACTTAAGATCAGATCCACTTAGGAGATAGTTGTAAACATAAATAACGGCTCCTGGTTTCCAAAAGAGAGCCTCAGTGCCGAAGTTGACAGTCTGAAGAAGCACTTCTAAAGCAAGGTAAATTCTTATTTACAACAGCAAAAGGGGTCATGATTTACTTTATATAGTAAACCTCTATTGGAAATTGGGAGACTAGGGGATCATTTCAGCACCAATAGAATGCTTTAATATGACAGATTCACAAAACATGAGATTAAAAGCTCTGAGGGTACTCAGTTTGCATAAAAAAGACTGAATAAGTAGCCCTAAGAGTCATTCTTAATCTATAAAATCACAAAGCAATTCACTTTAGAACTAAACATCTGAGACTTAAGTCTACATAAAAAAAGATAATCACATGACAAGTCTGTCTTGTACTCAATTTATTCAAGAAACAATTACAGGACCCCCCCTCCCCAACACACACACACACACACAAAAACAAACCAACAAACCTAATAATTTGTAGAAAAAACTTTAAAAGAAAACAGCATAAAAAGAATGGTCAGCTCTGCCATTTATTTATAGGGAAAAATAGTTCTTGATTTCACCTTAAAGATTGATTTATAGTAAGTGAATTCATTTACCTTTCTTGACTCTTAATACCATTAGACTTGAAAACTCAAGGACAGATAAGCAATAGTAGGTTTCTAGAAGGAAAGTTAGCAATGTTAGCTAGTACATCTCCAAATCTTAGGATAGGGGGCAAAAAAGGCAACCGTTACACTGCTCCTCCAAGCATCCTTTTGCCACTGGGGAAGCAATATACTGGGCAACACGAAACATTGGTCAGATCTACTAAGGGCAATTCTTACTTTCTTCAGTATATTCTTAAACTTGAGAGTGGTCACACGGAGGATTTGCTCTCCATCAGGTTGTTTTATTTAACCGCAACTACCAGCAGCCATTAAATATCTGGAAGGACAGGGAACAGGATGAGTGGGGCTCCTGACATGCTCAGGCTTTGACAATTAAGGTAAATAATACCACCTTGGACAAGTATAAAATAATCATATATTTAGCCAGTATATCCTTACCTAGAATTACCCATTCAACCATGTTATATAGATGACTTTGTTCTTTGTTCCTCCAGTCTTAATTTAGCTTTCCTTTCTGTTTTTCCATTTATCTTCCCTTTGTGCCTGTCAATAATTCGGAGTAATGAATCTGTGCCCTGGTGAATACATGCTGTATCCTCCCTGTCTCCTTTGGAGGGTACTAGCCAAAGCCAGTCCCTTTTTCCTGTTTTTGTGATAAATGACAAGCAAGGTATAGCTAGAGAGCTTTCTTCAGGATCCTGAAATTGGTCCTACTCTAGAGACAGTTCTGAGCAGGCCTGGGGGGTGCGGGGAAAACTACTAAACTAGAGAATCACAGCAAAGAACTGGAGCTACTTCTGGCTTATCTCCCCAGAGGTCCTCAAGGTTGGAATGGGTTGCCCCATCTCTGATCTTCCCTAATCCCCCCCAACTCCCCTCTCACCTTGATCAGATCTCCAACTCTGGACCATGACTTAATTTGGCATCTTGGACCACTTGGCCCACTGTTGGACACAGCCTGTCCTATTTACCTGCAACTTGAGAAAAATGAACCAAAGTAAACCTCTGTTCCACAGGCAACTATCTCCATGAAATTAATTTTACTATTCAATGACTTTTTTCGCTCCACTTCCAAAACCTCTGGGAAAAGAGTACTTCCTGTTGTATCCCCGTGTTTCCTCATTCGTGTCACCAGGCACATACCCATAGGTGTTCAGTCTTGTTCTTGTCCCATACCATCTCTGTCATGCTGCCCACTCCGGTAGGTGGGCCCAACTTGAAAAGGTGCCAGGGTGTCAGGAAGGAAAAGAGGAGATCTTACTCCCCAGGACAAAATTTTCAGTCACCTGAAGACAGGTTCCCAAACTGCCTGTTCTTCTAAAATAGCTCCTTCAATACTGAAAAACTACTGAATTCTATACAAGGCAGGCTGTCCTCTTAGCTTAGAAATTGTCTTTTGGTGGAGACATCCCCTCCCTTTTTGTAAACTGACACACAACTTCTGTAAACTTTGATTTCATAGGTTGCCCAGTTGAAAAAAAAAATTAAAAATCAAACTTCGCACACTTATATATATGATAGCTCTGAATCGACTACTGGCCGTCCAGATGTCTGGCAGGCTTTCTTGGAATGAGTCCTGGTCCTGGACGTGAACTGGTTTTCACTATGCCCCATAATGAGACTTTGGCAACAGAGGATTCTGCTTTATGAAAGCACTTTCTCTAAGATAATGAGAGCCTTCAACTTTTACACAAAAGATTGGGCATAAAGTTGATCTCTACTTAGCCATCAAAGCAGAATAAATTAACCCACTCTATTTCATTCGGTTGTAAACTTAATTTGCAGATTCCAAATTCTTAAGAATGATTTAAATCAAAACAACAGTCTAGGAGAAATACCACAATCTGCCAAGTGTTCTGTTCTTTGTCTTTTCCTACTCTTCCCTAAGCTTCTGATAACCAACCAGGTCTTCAGGGGCTTAAAGTCTGTTTAAACTTTATATTGCTGTAAATAGACCATACAATTTGAGTTGTCTTGTATAAGATCCAGGAGTCTGTACTGAGGTTGGCAATAGGTCACTCGACTGATGGCAGAAAGGTAAGGCAGAGACTGGAGGCCATTTGCAAATTCCAGACCCCAAACTTCAGCCTGACTAAAAGAAACTAATGCTTCATCTGCCGCAAAAGAGGCTCTTGGTACCTGATACTATTGCCAGAGGCTGTTTCAGGAGGCTGGGATAATAAAAGGAAAAAGTAGAAGAGAAAGTAGAAGAAAGTTCAGGGCTTTTTGGCTGGGAATTATTGAGGAAGAGAGTAACCCAGTTGGAGGAAAAAATACTCATGGCAGAGGAGAAAAAGAAAGGAAAGGTGCTACATTAGAACCAAGCCAGCTGAAAAATCAATCGATGGTATTTGAGAGCTTACTGTATGTGAATAACCCCTAATAGATCACAGGGTCCAAGAACTGGTAAGTCTAAAAGGAAACTGTATTGGGATTAGATTATATGTTAGGTTCTTTTGGCCTTGTATTGATGCTGGCATTCAGTATCTTAAGTAAGTTTAAGAGGGGATTTTACCAGACCCGTGCACCTACAATGCTCTTCCATAATATGCATTTTCATTATACATTTGGGATAAAATACTCCTAGGAAATTGGTTCCTTCCCGGTGCCTGGAACTCCCTCCTCCTTCAGACCTTGGGCACGGAACTTGCCTACCAACTCTGTTATATTGTTCTTCCAAGTGCTTAGTGAAGAAGATTTGAAGGACTTATTATTAAAAGTTAAGGAGCAGACCAAAAGATGGGCCTATATTTGAATGTTTTAGAAAACAAAGATCGTGACAACTGGAAGTTTTAACAAATTTATAGTGGATGGATAGAAGACTGAAACAATTTTTCTCTCCTGGGATCGATAATTAATAATAAAGGAACTAGTAACCAAGAAATACGCCAAAGATTAATGTTAGGAAGACTTGCTATAAAGAGCCTGGAAAAAGTCATGAAATGTGCTGATGTAACAATTACCGTAAAAATACAAATGATCAACTCTATGGTTTTCCAGTGACAACGTATGGATTCGAAAGCTGGGCAGTGAAAAAATAGGATAGAAAGAACAACGATTCTTTTGAAGTGGGGTGTGGGAGAAGGCTTCTGTGAATACCATGGACTACCCGGAAAACAAACAAATGGATTTTGGAGCCAATTATACCAAAGTGGTCTTTGGAAGGTCAAATGACAATTTAGATTAGCATATTTTGGATACTTCACCAGAAGGACTAATTCTCTAGAGAAGACACTAATGCTAGGAAAAGTCCAGAGAAAACGTGGAAGAGGCAGACAAGCAGCTAGATGGATAGAGACCATAATGAGGATAACGGAAGAACCATTAGAAAGGTTGTGGATTATGGCAGAGGACAGGAAGTTCTGGAGAAAGTATATTCATGAAGTCCCTATGAGTGGGAAAGGACTCGAGGACACTTAAGTGTTTAGTACAGTGCTCTGCAGACAATACTGACTGATTGATCTTCAAAGCCCTCCTGAAATCCCACCTTTATTTTCTTCTCCCCAGGTCACATCGATTTCAACAGGACATCTTGGCGCTTCTGTACTGCTAACCTTACCACGTGGGTACTTATTGATTTACTTTACTATTTAAGCACTTATTTATTCACTTACTCACTTTCCTGTTCTCTTTTTCCTAGCTGTAAAGAAGTTTGTGTCTTTCTCCTTCACTAGAATGCAAACTCCCAGGGGGCAACAATTGTGTCTCTAATGGCTATTGTACTCTCTGCACACAGTAGGTGCTCAATCAACACCATTGACAGAACAGCCTAACATCTATTTGTACTGTAATAAATACATATATAACAAACAGAATAAAAATAATCACTTCAAGGAAAATCTAGACAGTGTATGCTATGAAAACAACTATCATTCACAAAGGCTAGCACAAGGATAGACATGATAACACATGTCTACTAGCCAGATTATCAATTGTATTTATTGAGTGCTTGCTGCAAATAGAGCAAGGGAAGTTGGGGCCCTTTAACAGAAACAGATTTTGGCTACAACTTCGGTAGAGAGGTCTCCTTATCTTCCCTGACTTCACTCAAGAGTTGGATTTGCAACCAAACAGCCCTTCGCTTCTGACCTCCCTAATACGCCCACAGTCAAGCGACTGATGACATTACACTTGCCTCTGTAGTAGAATTTTGCCACTATCATTCACATACGATCCAACAATGCCAATATCAATGATGAGAAATTAAAATTCCAAAGACTCACTGGTAACCGAATCTGGGCAAGTTAAACAACTATTTCACCTCAGTGAGCAGGTCAAACACCAACTTTTAATCAGCACGATTCTCCAATTCCCAGAAAAGTGAGAGACATCACAGAGGCACACAAGATTTAAAGTGGCCGCTCACTGTTCACATCGCTGGCCAACTGCAGACCGGTGAATTATTTCAGTAGTCTTTAACACTGAAATTAAGGTAATTGCTCAGCACACAGTGTGTCAAGCACTGTTCTAACCTCTGGGGTAGATATAAGTTGATTGGGTCTGACACAGTGCCTGTCCCACTTGGAGCTCACAATCTAAGCAGGAAGGAGAACAGGTATTTAAATTCCATTACTTTTTCCTGCCTTTGCTTTATTTAGAGTTATGACTCTAACTCTGCTATACTCTCCCAGGCACTTTCCCCCCGGAAACACAGTAAATTCCTTGAGACTATGGCTTGCGCTTTCTGCATGCTTTCTACACACAACAGAAGCTTAATAATTCCTGATGAACACTGCAGACTGCTTTTGATGTACTGTTTTAATATATCAAAAAGCAGTCTCCAAACTAGATGTCTGCAACCTATGGCGGGGCAACTTCTATAGTGGTATCTGACTTCTTGGAACCAAATGCCGAAGCAGGGAGCCCCCAAACAACACCCCACAATACAGGGTACCGCTAACGCACGGGGCACCCTGCTGCGAACTACTTTAAAGTTGTTTAAAGACACACGGCTCTTTCTCGCAGATCATGGAGCAGGTCGGCAAATGAGAGCCTGCCTGGAGCTATCTGCTGAGTAGGCCCCAAATTCCAGGACATGGTCCCCTTCTCCTCTCAGAACGTATGGCCTGGGCCTACGCCACTCAAACCGCTTACCCCGTGTCATTTGGAGGAAGAATCCCTGCCCCACTCAGTGCTGAAGCACTTGTGAGCTTCGCAGGTCTGCAGAATCGGGAGGGAAGGAAGGAGACTGGAGCAGGAAGAAGGGCCCGGCTTGGACTCCCACCACGCAGCCCCTGAAGCCCCATACCCAAGTAGCAGACCCTGAAACTCATCACCAGCTGCAGGGTGAGATGGTGTTCTGCTCCAAGCCGGAAAAGATGAGAACACACTGTTTCCAGGAGCCTTGCTCAGCCCCAGTGGGGAAGGTGAGAGTTTCCTGCCCTTCGGGGAGTCTAGGTGGTGAGGCAGGGACCGTGCCACTGCTTCCCATGCCCAGCTACGTGGGCAGTGCCCACTCATATCCCTAGGGGGAGAAGGGAGTGAGAGGTAGGAACAGCAAAGGAGGGGGATGAGTGTGACAGTGTCATCCTGAGGTATCTCGCCTCTCATCCCTCGTCTCTACTCCCTTCCTCAACTGGAAGCACTATCTATTGCTGCGAAGCACCTTCGTGATCCAGTGGCATCACACTGTGCCATAAGCAGAGTGACAATCACATCATGCTCCAGCCCCATTATAACAAGAAGTCCGGGGTTGGGGGAGAGGATGGGAGGGCATTAATGGTTCACTGCCCATGCCACCGCCATAGAGGTTTTGTGTGGGTGGAGGGCAATGGCAATTTAAACTGCAGGGTGGGAATGAGACACATAAAACAGTTGAAGCAACAGTGAAACAAGCCAAGTTACCATGGATTTCGGTTGTAGGACTGGGTCTTAGTAGATTAATAACTCAAAAGCTTCATTTTGGGTGATCTTCTATACAAAAATGTTGCTAGCTCCCTGATCTAAGCCTGCCAAATGGTTCAATGAAAAAGCTCCCAATGAAGGAGCCGTCGACAAGGGGCTCTGGGACAATACTGTAATGAGGAACCCCAACTGCAAGTCCGGACTTTCCAAGTGCATAGAAAAACTGGTATGGCAAGGATGAAATATCAAGACAGACTTGATGAAAATGATTCTGAACACCAAGAAAACTACTTGGAAATAATACATTGTTAACATTGCGCTTCCACGGGACAAGAACTTAAGGAAGACCTGCCTGCCTGTGCTGGTTGGACTCTGAAGATCAGGTTAAGAATGCTAAATTGCAAGTGGGTTACCGAGCATAAAGAAATACAAGAATAGGCCAACTACACCAACTTATCCCAGCATGGCTAATGAGAAGAGATTTTGCTGCCTTTCTCAGAAGGAATCTTGCAAAGGTGATGATTACCAACACCTTCTGACCCTGCCTTTGACCACTAAGGCCCTGTCCCTCGGAAATGCAGAAAGTCGTCAAAATGTCAAGGCTTGGCCTTAACTTCAACTTTTGATTCTTGCAGAGATCTACAAGATAAGGAGGAGGTGTAATGCTTAGATGACTATACAGGCTATTTCTGAATGTATCTATCCACCACTGAGCAAATGTCACCATTATAACTATCTTAAAGAAGAAAGGGGAGCAAATGGACGGTGGAAACTACCAAGGTATCTCACTGCTCTCCCCTGCCAGCAAGAGTCTAGCTAGACTCTCTCTGCACAGTTAATTGATGAATAGAATTAATCTTGTCCTCCTTTTTTTTTTTTGGTATTTGTTAAGCGCTTACTATGTGCCGAGCGCTGTTCTAAGCGCTGGGGTAGATACAGGGTAATCAGATCCCATGCGGGGCTCACAGTCTTAATCCCCATTTTCCAGATGAGGTAACTGAGGCACAGAGAAGTTAAGTGACTTGCCCAAAGTCACACAGTGACAGGTGGCTGAGCCGGGATTAGAACTCATGATTTCTGACTCCTAAGCCCATGCTCTTTCCACTGAGCTACGCTGCTTCTCCTGATTCTCAATTTGGACTCAAACTAAAATATAGCACAACAGATTCAGACAAAGTGCAGGGGGCAACACCACAACCTTCTATATTGTTTTCTAAGCTCTTATAAAAGCATTTGACAGAATCAACAACAACTAAGCAAACATTCATTCAATAGTATTTATTGAGCACTTACAATGTGCAGAGCACTGTACTAAGCGCTTGGAATGTATAATTCAACAACAGATAGAGACAATCCCTGCCCAATGCCGGGCTCACAGTCTAAACATTCACTCTGATTCTTAGGCTCTTCTTCAGTAGTACAGTTTAAGTTGAAGGTGCCCTTCCCCACTCTTTCCCCGATATCTGAAGAGTAAAAAAGTAGGTTTGTTCAATAGGGCCATTCTCCTATGTTGCTCTGCTTATGTGTCTGGACCAAGAAATCAATGGTACTTGAGTGCTGTGTGCCTTCAATTTTGAGGATGATGCTACCAAGATCAGAACCTATTCACCCATGCAAGAGTGGCTAAGGGCAAAAAAAAATGCATGCCAACGTATTGCTTAAAGAGTGGTAGCCCCTTGGTGTTTTTATCAGACTTGTCACATATGGGGCCTCTGTTTTTGCGCCCAAATCTACTTTATTTTCCCAGAGTCAAGTACAGTGCTAGGCAGCTAGGCATACAGTGAATTCTCAAAACACAATGTTGACTGATTTGCAAGTGACTCTTGGTATCCAGATTTGAACAAAACCTTTGCTCGCAGACAGCAATGCCTTGCCCAACTGCTGCTGCTGGACTGGTCAATCTGCTCCACGAGTCTGACACTAGTCCACAGTTAATAGCACAATTTTTGACTTTCTGCTTCACAATACGTTTACACAGTTTATTCTGCTCTCTCACCTCATGTATTCTCCGT
The DNA here is from genome assembly GCF_004115215.2 of Ornithorhynchus anatinus. Taxonomy (NCBI): domain Eukaryota; kingdom Metazoa; phylum Chordata; class Mammalia; order Monotremata; family Ornithorhynchidae; genus Ornithorhynchus; species Ornithorhynchus anatinus. The sequence continues at coordinate 18,873,657 of NC_041737.1, forward strand.
CTCACTTTACCATATAGCTGCTTAGTTATCCTGTAGCCATCCATTTTTCTCTCATGTCCCACCTGGCGGACCTGGGTGGTATGAGCAGTACTTCAATGCTGGGGACACGGCTGAGCCCTTGGACCCTATCGTTGGCAATCTCATACTGCCACTTGACACTGAGCATTATTCAAAGATGGAGCTGGTGAAACTCCTTTAACACAGGATGTGTCTTCTGAAATAGGTCCAGGTCCCACAGCCGTCCCATCAGCCGCTTATGAGGTTGGACTCTACAATAGCCTTAGATGCACCCAGTAATGAGGCAACAGAATCAATTGATCGTATTTACTGAGCACTTACTGTGTACAGAACATTGTACTGAGCACTTCAGAGAGTACAACACTCTCATACTGCCCACAACAAGCTTATAGTCTAGAGGACACACAATCAAAAAGCCAGAAAGGCTTTGGGCAGGATTAAAAGAAGTGTGAGAAGCAGCATGGCCTAGTGGAGAGAGCACGAGCCTGGGAGTCAGAAGATCCAAACTGTAATCCTGGCTCTGCCAGTTGTCTGCTGTGTCACCTTGGACAAGTCACTTCACTTCTCTGGGCCTCCATTACCTAGTCTGCAAAATGAGGATTAAGACTGTGAGCCCCATGTGGGACATTGACTATATCCAATATGATTAGCTTGTACCTAACCCAGTGCTTAGTACAGTGTCTGGTAAACTACAAGCACCTACCTTCATATGAATTTGAAAGTCTAGAAGACCTCTACTCTATTCTTCCAAACACTTCAAACTTGCCCAGGAAGTTTGAGGAAACCACCCTTGAATGACAAGATCAGCATTCAAGGAGACAAAAATTGGAAACACCGATAATGGTGACTGCCATAATGCATCAAAGGAAAATCTGTATGTAGATCGTTGTTTTAATATAGATCTTTCTGCAGCACAACACAAGAACATAATCTCATCATCAGTGGTATTCACTGAGTGCATACTGTTTGCAGAACTCTGTTCTAACTGCTTGGGAGAGTAAGGTACAACAGTGTTAGCGACACATTACCTGTCTACCACAAGCTTACAGTCTTTAGTCTAGAAGACTACTCCGGTCGTCTCTCAAACTCAAAATTCCCAATCATGCATCAAGCCTCATAACAACCTATTTTATCACTCAGTATATCTATTCCCTCTCTGTCACAAGAGGCCAGCTTCATTATTCCAACCCCTACTTCACTCACAACTCTCTTCCGTAAACTCTGCCTCCTTTCTGATTCATCTTTCTGCAGTGAATGTGGTGAGAGAACCCTGACCCGAGTCCACTTTGTTTGCTCAGATAGGCATGGACAGATAATACTGCTATCACAAGCAATTTAAGACACTTTGTATATTTCTGATTTGATACTGCACTATGCTTGGCAATTCATCAGACATATTAAATTTTATCTCTTAAGTAACCTCGGGTTTAAAGAGAAAGGGTACCTACCAAAGAACAAAAAGCACAATCCCGGACATTTTTACAGGAAAATGTTTGCATGTGTCTCAGAAAGGTTTACTGGGTGAATAAAGGACCCCCAGAGGTCAACAACTCCAGTCCCTATCATCAAGCCGGCCACTTCCTATTCTGAAGCAACAGCCAGACGTCTTCATCTTCGGACAGCTAGTTTCCCAGATTTCCATTGGAAACCTCTTCTAGTATTAAACCACCTTTTCAATCACAATGTTTTAATCTTACAACTAAATCGGGACCCTTCCTGCCTTCTTGATTAGCCGTATTCTTCTGCCTGCCTTATGAGAGCCAGTGGGAGGAGGGTGGAGGGGGCAGGGCAGGAGAGAGAGAGGGGCTCAAAATGATTTCTAAGTGCTTCCAATATTCCCAGCAAAGAAGGTTGCTTCTTCCTAAACCATATTTCAAAATAAATGATCTTGGCAGGCATCATTTTCCCTACCAAATTCCATTTCTCTGCAATTCTTAAAATATCCCTTCTGCATCGAGCACAAGCACCTCATAATTGGAACCCCACCAGTTCTCCCCTTCTTACGTAGCTTCCATCTTGTACTCTCCACTCCTTCTACTGAGCGCACCTTCTTTTGTACCTTAATCTAGACTTTCCCATCTCTTAATTCCTCCCTGACACCGTTCCTCTGGCCAGAAATTCATTCCCTATCAAAATCCTTGGTCTTCCTTCTACTCCCACCATTTTTATAGGATCCTAATCTGTCTCACACATTAGCCTGTAAACTCCTCAAGGGCAAGAAACATATGACTTCTTTCTGTGTCACTCCCCCAAGCGCTTAGTACAAGGCTTTGCAGGCAGTCACGCAAATAGGCACTAATTTAATCCCATCCACTTACTGATAGTGAAGAGAGTGTAATGACATTTGTTCTAATATAATTGCTGCTGCATTGATTTGAAAAAGATAAGGGCTATACAGAGAAACACTGGTGAAGAGGAAAGGAAATACAAAGAAAATAAAAAGATATCACCCAAAAATGCTTAGATGCAATGTCCCTTTTGGGAAAATGTTAATGACACAAATTAACATGTGTCAATTAATGACGCTGCTTCAGATTCTTTTAATAGGGATTAACAAAAGACCAATATAGATTAGTAGGTTATCAAGACCAGGAAATAAAATGACAAACCTACTTGGCTATTAAGGCCCTATCTTGTATATAAAAGCTCTAAATAAGCACCGGTGACCAGTCTGTTGTGGGCAGGGAATGTGTCTGTTGTTGCCTTGTAGTCTCTCACGCACTTAGTAGAGTGCTCTCTGCACACAGTAAGCGCTCAATAAACATGACTGAGGGACTGACAGTGTCCAGCAGTCCAGAGAGGGAGGATGAGGACTCAGTCCCTGGTCCTTTGGGGTAGGGATACCCCTATGTTTGCAGCCCAACTTCCCAGGCTCAGGTGCTACTTCCATTTTGATGCAACTGTCCTAGAGACTCACCTTCTCCTCCCCTACTCTCTTCTGGCTCTCCTCCACAGATGGTGCAATCACTAGAAGGAACCTGGAACAGGGACCCATCTCTCCAATGCTCCAAGCATGGAACTGTACCCATAAGTAGCAGGGATAGATAACCCCATGGCCACGATCTGGCTGAAATTTGGGGCAAGCTGGGACACCTTCCCTTAGACTACCAACCAGCTTTGAATGGCAACTATTTTCTATTGCTGATGCCTCAAGGAACCTATTTCTCTAAATGCATCATTTTAAATCGATGTATTAAGTGCTTGGCAGAGTACAATATAACAATATAAAAGACACATTTCCTTGCCCACAGTGAGCTTACATTCTAGAGGGGGAGGTAGACATTAATATAAATAAATGATGGATATGTACATAAGTGCTGTGAAGCTGAGGGGTGGCAGGGGGAATGAATAGAGGGAGCAAATCAGGGCTACACAGAAGGGAGTGTGAGAAAAAGAAATGAGGGTTTAGTCAAGAAGGACTCTTGCCTTCAATAAGCCCTTGAAGGTAGACAGAGTAATTGTCTATTGGATATGAAGAGCCTCCAGGCCAGAGGCAGGATGTGGCAAGAGGTCTGCGGGGAGATCAAGGTACAGTGATTAGGCTGGTACTGGAGGAGTGAAATGTGCGGGTTGGGTTGTAGTAGAAAAGCAGCGAGGTGAGGTAGGAGAGGACAAGGTGGTTTAGTGCTTTGCAGCTGATGGTGAGGAGTTTTCTTTGATGTGGAAGTAGATGGGCAATCACAGGAGGTTCTTGAGGAGTGGGGAAACACCGACTGAAAGTTTTTGTTAAAAAATGATCCAGGCAGAAGAATGAAGTATGGACTGGAGTGGGGAGAGACAGGAGGCAGGGAGGCCAGCAAGGGCGCTGATACAGTAATCAAAGTGGGATAGGATAAACACTTGGTAGCAGTCTGGATGGTGAAAAATGGGAGATTTTTTAGTGATGTTGTGAAGGTTGAACTGACAAGATTTTGTGACAGACTGTGACAGATGAGTAACTGTGGGTTGAGTGAATGGGATGGGTCAAGGGAAATGCCAAGGTTTACAGACTTGCGAGACAGGAAGGATGGTGGTGCTGTCTACAGTTATGGGAAAGTCAGGGGGAGGACACAGTTTGGGTGGGAAGAGAAGAACCTCTGTTTTGGACATGTTAAGTTTGAGATGACAGTGGGACATCCAACTAGAGATGCCTTGAAGGCAGGGGGAAATGTGAGACTGAAGAGAGATCAGAGCTGGATATGTAGATTTGAGAAACATCCACAAAGAGGTAGTCGTTGAAGTCATGGGAGCGAATGAGTTCTCCAAGATAGTGAGTGTAGATGGAGAATAGAAGGTGACCCAGAGTTGAACATTCAAGGGCACCCACAGTTAGGGTGTAAAAGGCAAAGGAGGAGCCTGAAAAAGAGACTGAGAATGAGTAGCCATGGAGACAGGAGAACCAGGAGAAGAAAGTGTTGGTGAAACTAGGGTTGGATAATGTTTCCAGGAGAAGGGGGTGGTCGACAGCGAGGCAGCTCCGAGTTCCAGAAGCATGGAGTGGAGGCCGTTGGATCTGGCAAGGAAGAGATTGTTTGTGACCTTTAAGAGGGGACTTCTGTGAAGGAGACCAAAGTCAGACTGGACAGGGTCAAGGAGAGAACTGGAGGAGAGGAACTTGAGACAGTAGGTCTAGACAACTTGTTCAAGCCACCTGGAGAGGAAAGGTAGGAAGGAGATGGGGCAGTAACTGGAGGGAGTCAAGGGAGGCCATTTTTTTAGGACAGGGGAGATACTAGCTTGCTTGAAAGCAGTGGGGAAGAAGCCATTGGAGAGCAAACAGTTGAAGAGGGCAGTCAGGGAGGGGGAAAGTGCTTTGATAAGGGTCACGGGGTGGGGTCGGATGCACAGATGGAGGGAGTAGATTGAGACAAGGAAGGCGATCTGTTGAGATACTGCTGAGAAAGATGGGAGAGTTGAAAAAGGGGAAAGAGGAAGGGACTTGGAGGGGAGCATGGGAGATTTTAGGGAGCTCATACCTGATAGTTTCAATTTTCTCAATAAAGTAAGTAGCCAGGTCATTGGGGCAAGAGATCAGAGAGGCAGGGGGACGGACGGTTTGAGGGGGGAGTGAAATGTCTGAAGGGCAATGGGCATGGGTGTCAATAAGGATGGATGCTACCTTCTTTTCCCACCAAAATCCCAAACAATAGCTACACCGTGGAAATTTAAAAAACTCTTATTAGAGAATGAAATTGTGCAGCGTCAACTTTGACTTTTAAGCCTATGTGCCAGCTCCATGCGGGGGATATGGTCCCCAGTTTTGGGGTTGGGTTGCTAGCCTCAATCACCCCAGGTTTTTCTTGTTTTTTTTTGGTTGGTTTGGTTTGTGAAGCACTTACTATGTGCCAAGCACTGTACTAGGCACTGGGGTAGAAACAAGACAATCAGGTTGGACACAGTCCCCGTCCTACATAATGCTCAGTCTTAATCCCCATTTTACAGATGAGATAACTGAGGCCCAAGGAAGTTAACTGACTTGCCCAAGTGACACAGCTAAGTGGCAGAGCAGGGATTGGAACCCAGGTCCTTCTGCCATCCAGGTTTCTACAAGACCCAGGCAGAGCTGGAAAGAATCCCATATTGTGTCTTTCTGACCTGAGTTCTTTCCAGCCTTCTGAGCCATCCCAAGATCTACCTCCCTTATTTTCCTTCCCCTTTTCATCCCCACACTTGGAAACGAAAAAGTTGGCACCCATACCTTTGAGTGAGATATTGAATGGGAAAGGACATCAAGTATTTTAGGTATTCCTAATTTACATGATGCAATCTATTTAAAATAGCTTATTCATCATACTGAGTTTTGAGTCATGAATGATTAGGGGGATATATTTTTAACTGGCTTAATTATTTAGTTAACTAAATACAGCAAACCTTTGGAGACTTGAAATGCTGATTTCAATGTACTGCCTCTGAAATGGTTCTAGAAAATTGCAAAGTTAATATTCAGAGTAGTTTCTAAGTGATTAATAACTTGCTCATTTTCAAGTATTTATTTTGTGGTCCCTGGTGACCAACAACCATCCTCAGAAAAAAAGCAAGCTGCCCATTTCTTTTTTCCTGTTTTATTCTAATTTTACGAATTTTAAAATAATGTCACTCATTTGGTCCTCGAGGCTGAGGTTACAACCATAATATATCAGCGTTTGCAAAGACAAGCTCTCAACCACAAATGAATATGATCAGCTATTTTAAATACCACATTGTTCACTTCCAGATTCTAGTGAAATAAAAATTGGTACATCACAGTGCTATCAGTCTTCGGTGATAAGTGAAAATTCAAAGATGATGAGAGAGGTAATTCTACTAGGGGTGGAGAAGTACTGAGATAAGAAGGCAAATAAACTACTATCAGTTCTGCTAGGCGGTGTGTTTTCATTTTTCAATTTGGATGAAACATTTGAAAAATTAGGGAAGACTCTTCCCACAATGCACACCTTTCTCATTGGAAAACTAGCCCTCAGTTGGCAAATGTAGTTTGGGGGTAGGAATATACTCCATTTACCCCAGTGCTTGGCATATTGTAAGTGCCTAACAAATATAACAGCAGCGTGGCTCAGTGGAAAGAGCATGGGCTTTGGAGTCAGAGGTCATGAGTTCGAATCCCAGCTCTGCCACTTGTCAGCTGTGTGACTGTGGGCAAGTCACTTAACTTCTCTGGGCCTCAGTTACCCCATCTGTAAAATGGGGATTAAGACTGTGAGCCCCATGTGGGACAACCTGATTCCCCCGTGTCTCCCCCAGCGCTTAGAACAATGCTTTGCACATAGTAAGCGCTTAACAAATACCAACATTATTATTATTATATAACAGTAATGATAATCGTGGTAAGTATTAGGAAGAAAGGGTTGCGAGCAGGTACACAGCATCGGAAAAGACGTGACGGAAAAATTTGATCTTGGTTTTAAAGCAAGATTCTTCAAGAAATAACTTTGGTATTACAACAGAACTGACTGGATGCATGTCTTTCCAAGCTCTCTGTACAGTATGCTGCACATGATGACTGATTAAGCCAAGCGCCCCACCTACAAAGGGCCCTGATAGTTTTATGACTATTGAACTGGGCTGGGCCTTGTGCGTTATAATTTGATCTAACATGAGTCTCCTGACCCAAAGCCTCCAGCTGATACATGAAGCCATTAATGTATGTTCAAGAAACTCAACACCTCCCCATTAAGTGAGAAGGTTCGATGGAATGGTGACCAGAATTATAGTCATCATAAAAACGCACTTTTGACACTTAAAAACCCACTGTTTCTTCTTAGCAAATAAAAAACAAATATTTACCCACTGTTAGATCTACTTCATCTCACCAAAGGAACATTTCTTTATCTTCCTCCAGGAATCTATTCAGTCTGTTCACCTCACTTGTCTTCTGGAAATTCAACGGCTGCTCACTGTCAATCAATTCTATACCATAAAGTTCAAGCCTCAAATTGTAGAGAAGCCAAAAGCCACTCTGTGGAAAATAACTGGGCTCTAAGGCAGTGTCCCTGCTGCATGGCCCCAAGGCGGAAAACCTGAAGTATGAAGCAAAACAGCCAAAAGACCTGCTGTTTAATATCCGCAATCCCCCCCTCTTCACCTATTGCATCTCCCCTAGTTTTCATTTTCCTCCACAAACCTCCTTTCTAGCTCCTAGTTGCCATGGACTGATGTCCAAGCTGGGTTGGTGGCCCTTAAAGAAGGCAATAATAATACTAATAATGGCATTTGTTAAGCACTTACTAAGTGTCAAGCACTGTTCTACACTCTGGGGTGGACACAACGTAATTGGGTCGGACCCTGACTTTGTCCCAAGTGGAGTTCACATTCTAAGCAGTAGGGTATTGAAGCACCATTTTATATATGAGGAAGCAGAGGCACAGAAAAGTTAAGTGACTTGCCCTGCATCACACGTCAGGCAACTGGCAAAGCCAGGATTGGACCCTTGGACCTCTGACTCCCAATCCTTTCATTCATTCATTCAATAGTATTTATTGCGCACTTACTATGTGCAGAGCCCTGTACTGTGTTCAAGCCCAAATCTACACCTCCAGTTCTGAGCTCTCTCCTTCTCTACAGTCTGGCATTTCCCCGTGCCTTCAGGACTTCTCTACGTGGGTGTCCCACCGACACCTCAAATTTAACAAGTCCAAACCAGAACTCTTCATCTTCCCATCAGTCAATCAATCATATTGGCTGAGCCCTTACCGTGTGCAGAGCACTGTATTAAGCGCTTGGGGAAGTACAAAATATCATTGTATATATTGTACATATGAATAACTATACATCCCACCATCGCTGCCCACCGCGACCTTCCAGTCTTGAGGGGGAGACAGACAGTAATATAAATAAATTTTGAATGTGTACATAAATGCTGCGGGTCTAGGGGTGAACAAAGGGAGGAAGTTGGGGAGATAAAGAAAGGAGTGGAAGAAAATGAAAAGAGGGCTTAGTCAGGGAAGGACTCTTGGAGGAACCGTGCCTTCAAAGGCGGCTTTGAAGGGACATGAAAAAGACATGAAAAGGAAGGGCGTTGCAGGCCAGAGGCAGGATGTGGGCAAGAGGCTGGTGCCGAGATAGACGAGATTGAGGTACAGTGTGTAGGTTGGCACTAGAAGAGTAAAGTATGTGAGTAGGGTTGTGGTAGAAGAGGTAGGAGGGGACAAGGAGATTGAGTGCTTTAGAGCTGCTGGTATGGAGTTTCTGTTCTATGAGGAGGTGGATGGGCAACTTATGGTATGGAGCTTCTGTCTGATGAGGAGGTGGACGGGCAACCCACCGGAGGTTCCTGAGGAGTGGGGAAATACAGACTGAACGTTCTTGTAGAAAAGTGATCCGAGCAGCCGAGTGAAGTATGGCCTGGAGCGGGAAGGAACAAGGAGAAAGAGAGGTCAAGGAGGCTGATGCAGTAATCAAGGTCGGAAAGGATGAGTGACTGGACTAACGTGGTAATCCAAACCTGTCCCATCACTGTACATGGCAGCACCACCTTGTCTCACAAGCCCATATCTTTGGCCTGGTCCTCGGCTCATCGTTGTATTCAACTCACATATTCAATCTGACACCAAATCCTGTCAATTCAGCCTTCACAAGATGGCTAAATTTTGCCCTTTCTTCTCCATCCAAACTGCTGCTGTGCCGATTCAAGCATTTAGCCCATCTCACTTTGGCTACTACATCAGCCTCCTAGCTGATCTCCCTGCCTCCTGTCTCTTCCCACTCTAAACCAGATGACTCTCTGCTGCCCGGCTCATTTCTCTCAAAAAAGTTCATTCTGTGTTTCCGCACTCCTCAAGAACTTCCAGTAGTCGCCCAGCCACCTCCGCAAAAAGAAACTCCTCACCACTGGCTTTAAAGCTGTCAATCAGCTTGCCCCCTCCCATCTTATTTTGCTGACTTCTCACTGTAGCCCAACCTGCTCATTTTGCTCCTCTCTCACCAACCTACGGGCTTAAGCATCGTGGCTAATTTAACGTCCGTCTCTAGACCGTCAGCTGCTGGTGGACAGGGGGCGTCTACCGACCCCGTTGTATCGTATTCTTCCAAGTGCTTAGCGCAAGTGCTCTCCACACACTAAGTGCTCAATAAGTACCACGGATTGACTGATTCTTTCCACTCGGCATACCCCTTCCCCAAGGCTTCCTGAGTGCACGGCACTCGTTTTCTCGAGTCCTCTAATTCCACGAGAGATCAATAGTCCACTTGTTGTCTCATTATCCAAAACCATCCAGTGAAATGGAAGTTTGATGAACTGCGGGGAAGAGGTGATGGGGTTGATGAAGGACTTTATGAGACCGGGAGAGGAACTGGCCTAGAAAAGGAAGCAAAAATGCCAGAAAGGGAGTAAATCAGAAAGAGGTGTCCCTGTGTCCCTAGATGTCATCTTGTTTAATTAAAAACTGCTTAGCTTCCATCTCATTCAATATTTGTAAAATTCCTCCCCAAGTCTATTTTCTCATAAGGGAATTATCAATATTATCATTCTAAGATGGACTAATTAAATTTAGCGAGGGCTTTTCTTTTCAGAGAGACGACCTCAGTCCCTCAGATGTTCCGCTTCTTGGGTTCGACACATCTCAGCAGTTCCTCTTGGGAGGGACTCTGAATAGCCGAAAGCCTTTGGGGAATATCACCCACTTTAGAGACCATCTAACCTACAGCATTCTTTGTGAAGGGTTCAAGACCAAGTAACCACTTCCACAACTAGAGAAGTCCACGATACTCAAATCCCAAGCCGATTCAATGTATCAGGACAACAAGCTCTCCAGAATGCAAGTCTTAAGAGACTCAGTCGTCCCACTACTGGCTGAAGGAGCCGGGAGGATTAGTCTCCTTGACCTGTAGAAGTACTCCAGAACAACAAGCAAACCAAACAAAACCAAACAATAAAACTAAACCGCAACTTCTAGAGCCAGCCTTTACTGCTTCCTGGTACCAAGAGTGTCACCGAGCCTTGGGTTCATTCAACTTTCAACAGAAGAAACCACACAAGCAACTAAAGGAGCACCAAAATTAAAATAGCTTCCAGTCTGCTACAGTAGAAAGGGATGGAAAGGGGAAAGAGGGGGTTCGAAATTTCATAGGCATGGGATAGGATACTTGTTTACCTTTTTACACTTGGAAATTCACCTCCTCCCTCTAATCCCGGTTCGTAGCTACTAAAGCGGTTCCCTGAAAAAAACGGCCTCCACTTTTGTCCTCTCCCTGTGGCAATTAACAAGTGATCACCATCAGTGAACATTAAGATCAATTAATAACTGAGGGCCTATTGAGTGTGTGAAGTTCTACAGCACACTTGGTGCTTGCCCATTCAAAGCTGGACAGCTAGGCTGATTTAGCTTTATTTAGAGCAGATTTAGAATTCCACTTAAAAGTGAACGGTTGTCAAACAAGGTAAGCCTACATGCCAACTCCATGGGGGCAGAGAGGTAATTGCTCCATGAATTTCCAACCGTGGGGAAGTAAAACCATCGCTTTCACTGCCCATTTCTTCGGGCAGGACTCTTTGTCTCACTCATCCCACATCTGCCACAAGACCTAAGAGCTCCTGAGTAGGACTGAAGTGAACTCAGGGAGAGGAGGAGGCCGCCAAGACCCCCAAAGGGATGTCTGACCCACTGTCTCTTTCATGAATTCCAGTCATTTCCAAGTCCCTTCCCTTTCACCCTCCTGCTCTCAAAATTCAAAATTGGCACCTATGAATGTAGGGTGTAAACAGTGTGCCCCGATAAGAGGACAGGTAAACCCGGGCGACAAAGCAATCAGCATAATTTAAGGTGTAAGCTACACTCTAGACCGCCTCACCCAACAATCATCAGCGACTCCAGTTGCGGAATCCACGATACTTGCACTAAGAAGCAGGTAACACATAGAAGCCACGATACTTGCACTAAGAAGCAGGTAATACATAGAAGCCACAATATTTGCACTAAGAAGCAGGTAATATGTGGCTTGACTGGCCTGGGTTTTAACCCTGATGGGATGATAATTAGAAAAACCCACTAAAACCAAACTCGGGAATGTAGATGGAGGCAACTAAACCTTTACAATATCAAGATTATTTTTGGTAAATCAACTTTCCATTTCTGAAATGATTCCACAGATGAGAGTAAGAGATGAATGGCCTTCCGGGGCCAGAGCGGCAGAAAAAAAAAAAACAATTAAAATTTAGTGACCCTTTAGGGACGGACAGTAAAAGAATTATGTAGCATAACATTTTATGAGAAAAAAATAAATAAAAGCTCAGAATTTCCTGGCGCTTGTGTCACTTTGGGAAACTTCCATACAATGGTTTCTTGTGAATTTGTCTTTTTTAAACAACGGGAGACCACTACTCCAGAAGGTGAAGAAATATCTGCCTCAGAGTCGTACGCGTGCCCATCTGGCAAATCTAATAATTAGGTAGACAGTTGACACTCTAAAACCGACTGCCCTTCTGGTGTGCATATATACAAACGCTTAGTCCAGTGGTGTGCACACAGGAAGCGCTCAAGAAATACGACTGAAGGAAGACTGAGTCTCTGCCCGTTTTAAAACAGCCGTGTTAAATATGCAGTTTGGGAATTACACGGCCAGTAGGAGTTTCCTCCAAAATGCTTTTACAGAAAAGACAAAACGGTGTTTGGGTCCCGAATGCAGCAAGGGTAAGAAAAGGTAAACCCATCCAGGTTGAGAATCCTGATTATTTGCAGGAAACCAGCAATTATTCAATCGCATTTACTGAGCAGTGTGGCTTACGGGAAAGAGCCCGGGCTTGGGAGTCAGAGGTCTTGGGTTCCAATCCCGACTCCTCCACTTGCCTGCTGTGTGACCTTGGGCGAGTCGCTTCCCTACCCTGGGCCTCAGTTCCCTCATTCATTCAATAGTATTTATTGAGCGCTTACTATGTGCAGAGCACTGTAGTAAGCGCTTGGAACGTGCAACTCGGCAACAGATAGAGACAATCCCTGCCTCCTCTGTAGAATGGGGATGAAAAGTGGGAGCTCCATAAAGGACAGGGACTGTAGTCCAACCTGATTAACTTGTGTCCCCCGTGGTGCTCAGAACGGTGCTTGGCACGTAGTGAGCGCTTAACAAAGACCATCATTACGATTATTACATTACTAAGGGTTTGAATGGAGTTTTGTCCCTGAAATGTGACTTGAGGAAGGGGTGCAAGGGTTAAAAAACTGCCCCCTCCCCCCCTTCCGCAGAACAGTCTTCACATTCAATAGCATTTACTGAGTGCTCACTATGTGCAGGGCACTGTAGTAAGCACTTGGAATGTACAATTCGGCAACAGATAGAGAGCATCCCTGCCTCCTCTGTAGCATGGGGATGAAGAGTGGGAGCCCCAAGTGGGACGGGGACCGTGGTCCAAGCTGATTAGCTTGTGTCCCCCGTGGCGCTCAGCACGGTGCTCGGCACGTAGTGGGCACTCAACAAAGCCCACCATTACGATGACTGCATCGCTACGGGCTGGAGGGGAGTTGTGTTCCTGAAATGTGACTTTAGGGAGAAGTGTGCTTGTGGGGGGGAGGGGGGTTATAAACCTGCCCCCCTCCCCCCCCTTCTGCAGAACAGTCTCCACATTCAATAGTATTTATTAAGCTCTATGTGCAGAGCACTGTAGTAAACGCTTAGGATGCACAATTGGGCAACAGAGAGCATCCCTGCCTCCTCTGCAGCAGGGGGATGAAAAGTGGGAGCCCCAAGTGGGACGGGGACCGTAGCCCAAGCCGATGAGCTTGGGTCCCCCATGGCGCTCAGAAGGTGCTTGGCACATAGTGGGTGCTTAACAAAGCCCATCATCACGATGATTGCATCGCTACGGGCTGGAGGAGAGTTTTGTCCCTGAAATGTGACTTCTGGGGGGAGGCTATAAAACTGCCCCCCCTTCTGCAGAAGAGTCTCCAAATTCAATAGCGTTTATTGAGCGCTATGTGCAGAGCACTGTAGTAAACGCTTAGGATGCACAATTCGGCAACAGAGAGAGAGCATCCTGCCTCCTCTGCAGCAGGGGGAGGAAAAGGGGGAGCCCCAAGTGGGACGGGGACCGTAGCCCAAGCCGATGAGCTTGGGTCCCCCGTGGCGCTCAGAAGGTGCTTGGCACATAGTGGGTGCTTAACAAAGCCCATCATCACGATGATTGCATCGCTACGGGCTGGAGGAGAGTTTTGTCCCTGAAATGTGACTTCTGGGGGGAGGCTATAAAACTGCCCCCCCTTCTGCAGAAGAGTCTCCACATTCAATAGCGTTTATTGAGCGCTATGTGCAGAGCACTGTAGTAAACGCTTAGGATGCACAATTCGGCAACAGAGAGAGAGCATCCTGCCTCCTCTGCAGCAGGGGGAGGAAAAGGGGGAGCCCCAAGTGGGACGGGGACCGTAGCCCAAGCCGATGAGCTTGGGTCCCCCGTGGCGCTCAGAAGGTGCTCGGCACGTAGTGGGCGCTCAACCAAGCCCATCATCCCGATGATTGCATCGCTACGGGCTGGAGGGGAGTTGTGTCCCTGAAATGTGACTTTAGGGAGAAGTGGGGGGGGGGGGGGTTATAAACCTGCCCCCCTCCCCCCCTTCTGCAGGACAGTGTCCACATTCAAGAGCATTTACTGAGCGCTAGGTGCAGAGCACTGTAGTAAACGCCTAGGATGCACAATTGGGCAACAGAGAGAGAGCATCCCTGCCTCCTCTGCAGCAGGGGGAGGAAAAGGGGGAGCCCCAAGTGGGACGGGGACCGTAGCCCAAGCCGATGAGCTTGGGTCCCCCGTGGCGCTCAGAAGGTGCTCGGCACGTAGTGGGCGCTCAACCAAGCCCACCATCCCGATGACTGCATCGCTACGGGCTGGAGGGGAGGTGTGTCCCCGAAACGCGACTTCTTGGGGGGGCCTGGGCCGTGTGCGTGCGGGGGGGAGGCGCTGCGGGCGCGGCGCGGGCCTCTTACCGCTTGACGCGGATGATCTGGTCCCGCATGGGCTTGATGTCCTGGAAGCTCTGCTGGTTGACGAGGCTGTAGACGAGGATGAAGCCCTGGCCGTTCTTGATGTAGAGGTCCCGCATGGAGGCGAACTGCTCGGTGCCCGCCGTGTCGAGGATCTCCAGCACGGAGGGCGACGAGTCCACCTCGATCTCCTTGCGGTAGAAGTCCTCGATGGTGGGGTCGTACTTCTCGATGAAGGTGCCGGTGACGAACTGGACGGTCAGGGCCGACTTGCCCACGCCGCCCGACCCCAGCACCACCACTTTGTACTCGCGCATCGTCGGCCGCCGCCGCCCCCGACATAGACGTCCCGCCGCACCGCCCCCGACTCGCCCGGCGACACGAGGGCGGTCGCCGACAGGGCGCGAGCGGCGACGGACGACAGACCACCGAGGACCCGCCGCCGCCGCTGCCGGAGCCTGAGGCGGGGCCGCCGCCGCCGCCGCTCCGCCTTCCCTCCTGCCTTCCCTCCCTCCCTCCCTCCCTCCCGCCGCGGCCCCGACGGCCAGCGTGCGCGCCCCCGCCCCGCGACGCCGCCGACGCCGCCCGACGCGCGCGCCCACCCCCCGCAAGGCCGCCGACGCCGGCCGACGTGCGCGCCCTCGCCCCGCAGCGCCGCCGGCAGCGTGCGCGCCACCCAATCAGCGGCGTTGGGGGAGGGAGGCCCGCCCCCCGTCACCGTGGCAACCGGGGAGCGCGCCGCCGCCGCCCCACCCCGCAAGGCCGCCGCCGCCGCCGCCGGACGACGTGCGCGCCCCCGCCCCGCGGCGCCGCCGGCAGCGCGCGCGCCACCCAATCAGCGGCGTTGGGGGGGAAGGGGGGCCGCCCCCCCCCGTCACCGTGGCAACCCGGGAGCGCGCCGCCGCCGCCCCGCCCCTCCGTTCATTCAATCCTATTTATTGAGCGCTTGGAACGGAATAATAGTATAGGTAGTTGTGAATGATAATAATGTCGGTAGGAGAAGCAGCGTGGCTCAGTGGAAAGAGGGCGGGCTTGGGAGTCAGAGGTCATGGGTTCGAATCCCGGCTCTGCCCCTTGTCAGCTGGGTGACTGTGGGCCAGTCACTTCACTTCTCTGGGCCTCAGTGACCTCATCTGTCAAATGGGGGTGAAGACTGTGAGCCCCACGTGGGACGACCTGATTCCCCTGTGTCTACCCCAGCCCAGTCTTCATCCCCATTTGACAGATGAGGGACTGAGGCCCAGAAAGGTGAAGTGACCGGCCCACAGTCACCCAGCGGACAAGGGGCAGAGTTGGGATTCGAACCCCTGGCCTGTGTCTCCCAAGCCCGGGCCGTTGCCACTGAACCACGTTAAGGGCTTACTAGGTGCAGAGCACTGTTCTAAGCTCTGGGGGAGAGACGGGGCAATGAGGTTGTCCCACATGAGGCTCCCAGTCTTCATCCCCATTTGACAGATGAGGGAACTGAGGCCCCCAGTCACCCAGCAGACAAGCGGGATTCGAACCCATGATCTCTGACTCCCAAGCCCGGGCTGTTGCCACTGAGCCACGTTAAGTGCTTACTAGGTGGAGAGCACCGTACTAAGCGCTGGGGGAGAGGCAGGGTCATCAGGTTGGCCCCACGTGGGGCTTACAGTCTTCATCCCCATTTGACAGATGAGGGAACTGAGGCCCAGAGAAGGGACTCGCCCACAATGCTGGGATTCGTGAAGCGCTTACGATGTGCAGAGCACTGTTCTAAGCGCTGGGGGAGATACAGGCTCATCAGGTGGTCCCACATGAGGCTCATAGAGAGGCAGCGTGGCTCAGGGCAAAGAGCCTGGGTGGGGGAGTCAGAGGTCATGGGTTCGAATCCCCACTCTGCCACTTAATAATGTTGGTATTTGTTAAGCGCTTACTAGGTGCAGAGCACTGTTCTAAGCGCTGGGGGAGAGACAGGGTCATCAGGTTGTCCCACATGAGGCTCACAGTTAATCCCCATTTTACAGATGAGGGAACTGAGGCCCAGAGAAGTGAAGCGACTTGCCCAAAGTCACACAGCTGACAAGCGGCAGAGCTGGGCGGGCAAGTCGCTTCACTTCTCTGGGCCTCGGTGACCTCATCTGGAAAATGGGGGTTAACTGGGAGCCTCACATGGGACAATCTGATGACCCTGTCTCTCCCCCAGAGCTTAGAACAGTGCTCTGCACCTAGTAAGCGCTTAACAAATACCAACTTTATTTATTGGGAGTCAGAGGTCATGGGTTCGAATCCCGGCTCTGCCACCTGTCAGCTGTGTGACTGTGGGCAAGTCGCTTCACTTCTCTGGGCCTCAGTTCCCTCATCTGTCAAATGGGGATGAAGATTGTGAGCGCCACGTGGGACAACCTCATTCCCCTGTGTCTACCCCAGCGCTTAGAGCAGTGCTCGGCACATAGTAAGCGCTTAACAAATACCAACATTATTATTATTAGTAGTAGTAGTAGTAGTAGTAAGCGCTTAACAAATGCCCACATTATTATTCTTTCTCCAGGGCCCCGCCCCCGTCCTCGGCTCCCCCGGGGCCGGGCGAGGAAGCTCCCGGGAGAAGGGGCTCAGGCCGCAGGGAGTTTAGGCCAATCAAAGGCCGCCGCCGGGCCACGTGACGCGCCGCGCCGGCCAATGGGAGGGGAGCCTTCGGCACCGGGCGATGCACGCCCTGCCTGTTCTCTAGGTAACAAGGAAAGCTGCCCAGGGCCGCCCGCCCCCCGGGCCGAAGGCGCGCTTCCAGCCAGCCAATCCTCGGCCGGATCGAGCGTGACGTCATCTGGCCCGCGGCCAATCCGCAGCTGGGGCCCAGGAACCGCTAGCGGCGGCCGGCCTCGGCCTTTCAATCAATCAATCAATCAATCAATCAATCAATCAATCATGTTGCTATTTGTTTAGCAGCAGCTTGGCTCAGCGGAAAAATCCCGGGCTTGAGAGTCAGAGGTCTGGGTTCGAATCCCGCTGCGCCTTTTGCCAGCCGTGTGACTGTGGGCAAGTCATTTCACGTCTCTCTGCCTCAGTTTCCTCCTCTATAAAATGGGGATTAAAAACGGTGACCCCCACGTGGGACAACCTGATCGCCTTCTACCATCTCCCCCCAGCGCTTAGAATACTACTGAATGAATTAGAACAGTGCTTGGCACATAGTGAGCGCTTAACAAATACCACCATTATTATTATTATTATTTAGCGCTTACTATGTGCCAAGCACTGTTGTAAGCACTGGGGGAGATACGAGGTCATCGGGTCGTCCCACGTGGGGCTCACAGGCTTCATCCCCATTTTACAGATGAGGTAGCAGGCACAGAGAAGTCAAGTGATTTGCCCAAAGTCCCACAGCTGACCAGTGGCGGAGCCGGGATTAGAACCCACCACCTCTGACTCCCCAGCCCGGGCTCTTTCCAGTGAGCCACGCTGCTTCTCATAAAGAGCCCGGGCTGAGGAGTCAGAGGTCGTGGGTTCCAATCCCGGCTCTGCCGCTGGTCAGCTGTGTGACTTTGGGCAAGTCACTTAACTTCTCTGTGCCTCAGTTACCTCTACTATAAAATGGGGACTGTGAGCCCCTCGGGACAACCCAATTACCTCGTATCTACCCCAGCGCTTAGAACTGTGCATGGCACATAGTAAGTGCTTAAAAAATGCCATCATTATTATTATTATCTCCTAACTGTGCGGGTCCCTCAGGGCTAGTTCTGGATCCCCTTCTATTTATTGGCTATCTACACCCACTCCCTCGGAGAACTCATTCACTCCCAGGGCTTCAACCACCAACTCTCTGTGGACGATACCCAAATCTACATCTCCAGCTCCATTCTCTCTCCCTTTCTGCAGTCTCCCATTTCCTCCTGCCTTCAAGACATCTCTACTCGGTTGTCCTCCCGTCACTTCAAACTTAACATGTCTAAAATAGAACTCCTCTTCCCACCCATACCCTCATCATCCCCCTGACTATCCCATCACTGTAGACGGCACCCCCATCACAAGCCTGTAACCGCGGCGCTCTCCTCGACTCCTCTCCTTCATTCGACCCGCATATTCAATCCATCACTAAATCCGTCAGTACCACCATCACGACATCCCTAAAATCTGCCCTGTCCTCTCCATCCAGACTGTTACTTTATAAATCCAATCGCTCATCTATCCCACCTTGATTACCGTATCAGCTCCCTTGCCGACCTCCCTGCCTCCTGCCTCCCCCAACTCCAGGCCACATTTCACTCTGCTGCCCCCATCATTTTTCTATAAAAAACATTCAGGTCACATCTTCCCTCTACCCCAGAACCTCCGGTGTTTGTCCATCCACCTCTGCAAACAGAAACTGCTCATCCTTGGCTTCAAAGCATTCAATCACCTTGCCCCCTCATACCTCAGCTCGCTACTCTCCTACTACAACTCAGGCCGCGCACTTCACTCCTCTAATGCCAACCTTCTCACCACACCTCAATCTCATCTGTCTCGCTGCCGACCTCCTGCCCGCGTTCTGCCGCTGGCCTGGAACGGCCTTCTTTCTCATATCCGACAGATAATTACTCTCCCCGTCCTTCAAAGCCTTATTGAAGGCACATGTCCTCCAAGAGACCTTCCCTGACTAAGCTCTCCTTTCTTCTCCTCCCACTCACTTCTGCATCACTCTGACTTGCTCCCTTTATTTACACCCCCTCCTCCAGCCCCACAGCACTTATGTATATATCTGTAATTTATTTACTTATATTAATGTCTGTCTGCCCCTCTGGCTATAAGCTCATTGTGGGCAGGGAATATGTTCGTTTATTGTTGTGCTGTACTCTCCCAAGCACTTAGTACAGTGCTTTGCACACAGTAATCTCTCAATAAATAAGATTGACTTGTGTTTCCTCTGTTTGGTACAGAATTGGCACGCTCTGCCTTCAAAACTGATAATATTTCCGGTAACAAGCCTGCCTCCATTGGAGTTCCTCTTGCCAAATCTCCATGTTCAGAGGGAGCTGGGAGGATGCTTTGGTTCTGGAGCAAGGGAGAGGTGTAGTAGTTTACTTAGAGAAACATTGTAGGTGTCAGCAAATTTGATGTAGTTTCACAGAACAGAGCATGTTATAGCATCACATTACACAGGCTGCTCAAGAGAATGCAGATGATGCCATGTGTTTTAATGTTGGATCTTCTCCAGTGCTGTGTGTGGCCACCCCACAGGTCACCATGGCCCCTTCGTTAGAAGTGGACCTCCTAAAGCAGAAGGACCTCCCGGGGCCTGCCACTTTTCTGTGGCACGATCTGCCAAGTCATGCCAGGGAAAGAGGGAAAGAAACGGGCAAATCTCCAACCTGCTCTCGGGCCAGCCACTGAGGTTAGGGATAATAAAAATGGCAAAAAGAGAAGCAGCATGGCTTAGTGGAAACAGCCTGGACTTGGGAGTCAAAGATCTTGGTTCTAATCCCGGCTCCGCCACTTATCAGCTGTGTGACTTGGGGCAAGTCACTTCACTTCTCTGTGCCTCAGTTACCTCATCTGGAAAATGGGGATTAAGACTGTGAGCCTCATGTGGTACAACCTGATTACCTTGTATCCACTCCAACGCTTAACCCATACCACAATTATTATGAAAAACTGTGGTGTTTCTTAAGAGTTTACTATAATAACAATAATGATGGTATTGGTTAAGTGCTTACTATGTGCCGGGTACTGTACTAAGCCGCTGGGGTGGATACAAGCATATCGGGTTGGATACAGTGCATGTCCCTCATAGGGCTCACAGCCCATTCCCCATTTTACGAATGAGGTAACTGAGGCGCAGAGAAGTGAAGTGACTTGCCTCAGCTCACACAGCAGACAAGTGGCAGAGCCAGAATTAGAACCCATGACCTTCTGACTACCAGGCCTGTGCTCTGTTCACTATGCCATGCTGCTTCCCTATGTGCCAGATGCTGTTCTAAGGGCTGGGGTGGATACAAGCCCAATGAGTTGGACACACTTGCTGTCCCACATTGGGCTCACAGTCTTAATCCCCATTTTGCAGATGAGGAGGCACAGAGAAGTGCAGTGTATACCCAAGATCACACAGCAGACAAGTGGCGGAGGCAGGATTAGAACCCAGGTGCTTCTGACTCCCAGGCTGGTACTCTATCCACTAGGCTACACTGCTCGCATTTACTGGGGCGTAGGTAGGTGAATGCTTGGGTCAGATAATAAGCCTGGGTTAGAAGCAGTTACACCCTACAGATGGACACTGGAACATAAATCTTCAGGCATGCCCTTCTGATTTTGACATTTTGGTATCACTATGCATAGAAACAACACAGGGTAGGGGAAAGGAAGATTAAAAAGATTATGGGGACAAAGGAATGGGCACTGTAGGAGTGAGGGTGGGCGGTTCTATAGGTGTCGACTCCGTAGGGGACGGGGGATGCCATCATCTCCTTGGGATTGGCACTGAAAGAATAAATGAACAGAGGTGTTTTACTTCTATTGTATTTTCCCAAGTGTCCAGTACACTGTTCTGCACAGGGTTCGTGCTCAGTATACACTGTTAGAAAGATAATGACCAAAGAAGGAGGTTAACGTTTCTTAACAACGAATTAATATTCTAGAATGGTTAGTAATAGAAGGGTGTTTTTTAGTACAAACCATTCAAGGTTATGCAAGTATGGCTGCATCAATACCCTAGACTGCAACTTTAAATCGAGTTTGCTTTGTCTCCCATACTCTCATACCAAACCATATGGTGGATATTGCCAGAACTCATTGTAGCAATGTAAATGAAGATGGCCCAGGGTTGACTTGTATCTGTTAACTTTGAAAAGGAAGGAAATACAGAAGCCTGAGTGTGTTTTGTTTAGAAAAGGAAGAGAAAGAGATAACCGCAAGGTAGGGAATTGAAGGGTATGAAGGATTCCTCTCAGCGGGCCTCGTGGAATTTCTAGGACACACTGAACAAAAGAAATTCAGGGAAGAAAGATTATAGGCAGTACAGGGGAACAGAGGGAATAGAATCAAAATAAAACTCAGAAGATGCCCACAGGCAAAAATCAGGGTGAATAGAGATGGAGTATCTTAAATAACAGATTAAATAACAAATGAGAGAACAGACAATATGAAATAGGCAAGGCAGGTTTAAATAAACACGTATATTGGAAAGCTCAGCTCCAGGAGATGGGGGAAAGATGGCAAAGGCAAAAATTGAGACTCCAATATTGTCTTGTCTTCTGCTAATGAGTCGTCTCCAACCCATAGTGACGCCACGGACACATCTCTCCCAGAACCCACCTCCATCTGCCATCATTCCATAGGGTTTTCTTGTAAAAAAAAAAAAAAATGAAAGTGGTTTACCATTGCCTCCTTCCACGCAATAAGCTTGAGTTTCCACCCTCAACTCTCTCCCATGCTGCTGCAACCCAGTACAGATGAGTTTTGACTTATAGCAGATTGCCTTCCACTCACTAGCCACTGCCCAAGCTAAGACTGGAGTGGGCATGCCTCTGTTTGACTCTCCCTTCCATAGTCGAAGCTGGTAGACTACTGAACACCCACCAGGTGTGATCATGAGAGGAGAGACTCCAATATTAGGCAGAGTAAAAAGTTAAAAATTACTGGGGGAGTTTTCCTTACTTAATTTCTCAACAAAAGGGAGAGGAGGCAAGAAATGGGAGAACACTTAGAAGTTCTCCATAAATTGAAAAGGACAAAATGAGTAATTGTCTAGCTGGCCATAGACTATCAGTACATTCTGAATGAAAGCATGATAGAGTGGGCCCCCGATGTATGTTAGAGATAAACTAGCATGAGGCAACGGGTGAGGCGTGATGTTGCTATGCTCTCCAGCTTGTCTCCATGTAACTGTGCTGTACTATGCAACAACTTTTGGGATTTGGGGTTTTTCCCAAATGGTTAGCTTTATCAGTAGGAAATTCTATTTCTAAAGTATTGTAGGAAAAAGAAAGAAGTATCATCATTTCCAAACATTTGGCAAAAATCCCATTCTCAAGTAACAGCAATGTTTACAGATATGAATGCATGAATTAATGATTCAGTAAATCTACCAAAGAGCAAACTACCAGACTGGGACTCCATACTTAACTCAGAAAACAAGTTAAGAACGTTGCTTTTTTTTTAATCCTATGATAGCAATTCTCATTTTCAAAAACCCTGGAGTGAGTTTTTCAAAGATTAATTTCCCATTTTTCAGGGTTCTATTCAAAACTTTCCTTCAGATCGTCTAAATACTTTACATATTTATACCTAGTACTTAATCTGGTAAAATAAGAGTGAGTGACAATGATGAGAATTTTGCTAGTGGTCGCATGACAATAATATAAAAAAGAAAGAAAGTATCAGGCATGGTGTCATCTTGGAACCATCTACCCATTCCTCTATTCCCACTGCATCAAGAACACAACTACTGGGGCTGAGAGCAGAGTTGACTAAATACTGTAATCACAGAAGTCACAATTTGAAGAGGCCCCAGAGTGGTAAGATGTATAAATGTACTTTACTTCTCTACCCAAACCCAGGAGACATCATGATAAACGGCCTCAACAAATAAGTCTCAACAGGATATTCATTTGGAGAAAAAACACAGAAGGAGGCATTAAAGAGCATGAAAGTATTTATTGAGCACTTACCGTGAGCAGGGCACTTTAGTATGTGCCTGGGAGAGTACAGTACAGCTGAGTTGGTAGCCTTGTTCCCTGTTCGCAAGGCAGTAACAGTGTAGAGAAGAGCTAACAATCAAGAGAGGGAGTTACAACTCTAGGAAACTAGCTACCTCTTTAGCAAATGATTTCGCCCCTAAAGCATCAAGTAATAACGATTACACTTGGGGAAGATAAAGGAAAAGGATAGATCACCATGAGTTCTGGATGTTTGACTCAGTATATTTGTTGGAGGCTGGACACTAGACCAGTTGACCTCATAAGGTCTCTTCCAGGTCAGTGATGATGCACCGTCTTGGTTGTTGGAGCTTTTTATTTATTTATTTATTTTTGTTTTTGAGGCTTAGTAGAGGGAATGAATGGGATACAGTATACAAATAAAACACAGAGGCCATTATCGATGTGAAAGAGACAAGTGGCTTGACTATATCATGTGGCTTGTAACATCACGTGTCTTTAATATAATCAGTTTATTGTGCAGCACCTGTGCAGCTGTGTCTAAAATCTTTTAAGAAAAGTCCTGGCCAAATGATTTTTTATCATTTTCCTTTTCAGAATGGCATAACCAATGATTTGTGAGGAGGATTCTTTCTGAGATATGAGCCACAGTGAGAGAAAACCTACTGACCCCCTCCACCCTCCCCTCCACCGCCCAGCACTTATGTACATAGTCTTACACTTTGTCGCCTCCCTTACCTGCGATTTATTTTAGTGCCTGTCTCCTCTCCTAGATCATAAACTCCTTGAAAGCAAGAATTGTGTCTACTTACTCCAATGTACTCTAGCACAGCAAGCCCTCAAAAATACCTTCGATCAATTAATTGATGGAATGAGAAACAGTGTCACCAGTGGATAGCACATGGGCCCAGGAGTCAGAAGGGCCTGAGCTCAGTTCCCGGCTTCGCCACTCGTCGGCTGTATGACCTTGGGGAAGTGACTTCATTCCTCTGTGCCTCGGTTACCACATCTGTAAAATGGGGATTCAATCTTCCTTCCTGTAACTTTGACTGTGAGTCCCAGGAGGGAGAGGAACTGTGTCCAACCTAATATGTTTTATCTACCCCAGAGCTTCATACAGTGCCTGGTCCATAGTAAGTACTTTAACAAGTACCATTTAGAAAATAAGGATATCTACGTAGGGACAATGGGGTTGCGTAAGATCTCAAGTGCTTATTGGATGCAGAAGCATTGAAATGACATTGGTAAGGGAAGATATGGTGGGGAAATGAATGATTAACCAGGGAAGGTCTCTTGGAGGAGTTAGGTTTTCAGAAGGATCTTGAAGCTGGGGAAAGTAGCAATCTGCAGAACAGCAGGGCATGAGCAAGGGGTCAGCAGCAAGAGAAGTGAGGACAAAGCAAAATGAGTAGGTTGACTTGAAAGAACAAACCGGGTCAGCTGGGGTGTAGTGGAAAAGCAGAGAGGAAAAGGGGAACTTACTTATCCTCACATTCATCTCTCAGTAAAGGGTGAGAGCTGAATGAATACCTGAAAACCAATGGTCAGGGAACGGGGGTACATATAAACTAATTAGGTTGAACACAGTCCCTGTCTCACATGAGGTTCCCAATCTGAATCCCCATTTTGCTGATGAGGTAACTGAGGCCCAGAGAAATGAGGTGATTTGCCCAAGATCACATGGCAGACAAGTGGGGGAGCTGGGAAGAAGTGGGGAAATGTTTGCTGCAAGATGTTTTAGAAAAATTATCATGGCAGCAGAGTGAAGTTTGAACTGGAGAAGAGAAGAAACAGGATGCAGGGAGGGCAGTGAGGAGGCTAATGCAATAGTCAATACGAAAAGTAATTTCCCAGCGTGGTAGCTGTTTAGGTAAGAAGCAGCATGGGGTAGTGGACAGGGCACAGGCCTTGGAGTCAGAAGGGCATGAGTTCTAATCTCCACTATGCCACTTTTCTGTTGTGTAACCTTGGGCATGTCACTTCCTTCTCTGTGCCTCAGTTGCCTCATCTGTAAAATGGGGTTCGAGACTGTGAGTCCCAGGTGGGACAGGGATAGTGTCAAACCTGATTTGCTTATATCCACCCCAGTACTTAATACAGTACCTTGCACATAGTAAATGCTCAACAAATACCATTATTTCTATTATTAGTTGGGTGGAGAGGCAGAGATGGATTTTGGAGATGTTGTGAAGGAAGAATTTACAGGATCCGGCACCAAAGTGAATTTGTAGGATGGAAAGAGAGAGAGGAATATAATGCCAAGGTCACTCGGCTTGATAGATGGGGAGACTGCTGGCATTATCAGCAGTGATCTAGTTAAAGTCAGAAGGCAGGTATGGTAAGCACTTTCTTATCTGGCATGGTGGGGAAATGGGAAATACCATTTCATCAAAAATTCCAGTAAACTAGGAGTCAGAGCGCCCCAGGAGGGGCCTTTGCATTGATTATACAGAGGGCTGCCCAATTAATCCATCGACCCGTGATATTTATTGAGCACCTGACTGTGTTCAGAGCAGGGCCAGGACTGCACAGTTGGAATCAAGGAACAGACTGAAAACTCAGGCAACAGTAGGGAGAGGATAATGCCTGGGTAATCGGCTAACATTTAGCAGTTTGGTAGGGATACAGTAGTAGGATTGTACTCACCCCAACGCTTAGTGCAGCCCTGTGCAAATAGTAAGTGCTCAATAAATATCAGATTGATTTATAGTAGATGTAGTAATTGTATTTACTGAGCACTTATTGCATACAAAGTACCACTATTACTACTGCTACTATAACTGATAATGATAATAATAATAATAATAACTGAGGTATTTGTTAAGTTCTTACTGTGTCCCAGGCACTGTGCTGAGCCCTGGGGTAGATACAAGATAATTTGGGCGGACACAGTCCCTGTCCCACATAGGGCTCACAGTCTTAATTCCCATTTTACAGATGAGGTAACAGGCATAGACAAGTCGAGTGACTTCCCCAAGTCACACAGCAGACAAGTGGCAGAGCCAGAATTAGAACCCACGTCCTCTGATTCCCAAACCCATGCTCTTTCCACTACCACGCTGCTTCTAAGCACGGAGCACTGGGACAAATACCTAAGGGGGTGGAGGTATTTAGAGATGGTCTCTTTTCTTCTGGGGGCTTAAAATCTAAAAAATAAAATGGGAGATTAAGGCCGGTCACAGATGAAACAAAACACTAAGTCATCATGAAGACAAAAACAAAAGTGAGGAAGGTGCTTTGGGTGGAAGGAGCAGAATTTTTGTGCCTATTTTCTTACACTGAACTATGATGTATTCATCACATCGTGTCTTCCTTCACTCCCATTAGACTGGGTTTTCCTCAAAGGCAGGGTTCACATTTTTTATTGCTAATGTATGTTTTCCAAACATCTAATTAAGTGCTCTGTGAACAGGTACTCAAACAATACTGTAAGCTCGGTTATGGGCAGGTGACGTGTCTGCTAACTCTGTTGTACTGTACTCCCAGTCGCTTAGTACAGTACTCTGAACATAATAAACGCTGAATAAAAACCATCGATTAATTGAATGTGGTTGATCCTGCTAGTGGTTGCACTCTTCTCCTGGATGGATGGGATCCATCAACTCAGCATGGCTCAGTGGAAAGAGCACAGGCTGGGGAGTTGAAGATCATGGGTTCAAATCCTGATCCGCTGCTTGTCAGCTGTGTGACTTTGGGCAAGTCACTTAACTTCTCTGTGCCTCAGTTACCTCATCTGTAAAATGGGCATTAAGACTGTGAGTCCCACGTGGGAACGACCTGATCACCTTGTATCCTCCCCAGGGCTTATAACAGTGCTTTGCACATAGAAAGCGCTTTAAAAATGCCATTGTCGTCATTATTATTATCTACTGGGAGATAACACAAATGCTCTTTCTAAAGTTTCTGGGTAAGAGGGCAGGCATGAATCAATAGTATTTACTGAACATTTACTGTGCCAAACACTATACTAAGCTCTTGGGAGACTGTAATAGTAGTAGAGTAATAATAAAATGATAATAATCATTAAGCACTTACTACGTTCCAGGTACTGTATTACAAGCTGTGGTGGATATAAGATTATCAAGTAAGACCCAAACCCTGTCCCACATGGGCTCTCTATCTAAGCAGGAGTATAATACTCCTAGAAGTAGACTTGGTAGACTTGATCCCTGCCCACAAGAAACTTACAGACTAGAGATCAAGTGTTAGATAGCTCAACTTTTCCTGCAGATAAACACAGTCTGTTTCTGATACTGGAGTTTTCCAGTTCATTCATTCATTCAATAGTATTTATTGGCTGCTTACTATGTGCAGAGCACTGTACGAAGCGCTTGGAATGTACAATTCGGCAACAGATAGAGACAATCCCTGTCCATTGACGGGCTTACAGTCTGACTGGGGGAGACAGACAGTCAAAAACAATAGCAATAAATAGAATCAAGGGGATGTACATCTCATTAACAAAATTAATAGCGTAATAAAAATATATACAAATGAGCGGATGAGCACAGTGCTGAGAGGAGGGGAAGGGAGAGGGGGAGGAGCAGAGGTAAAGGGAGGGAAAAGGGGGTTTAGCTGAGGGGAGGTGAAGGGGGGGCAGAGAGGGAGCAGAGGAAAAACGGGAAGCTCAGTCTGGGAAGGCCTCTTGGAGGAGGTGAGCTTTACAGTTGAGAAAATAGAGTTAAATCAGCTATTTAATCAGCTAATTCAGTTTGCTTTGGGTGGAGAGATGGGTCTTGGAGAGAGGGCCGTTAAAAATTTGGATACAGTTTGATTTGTGAAACATTTCCAACGTATGTTCTGTGAATTTCTTTTCCTCTTTCAAGGCTTCTGTGAAAGTTTTGAATGCCACATTTCTTGCCAGAATCCTGTGGTTTGCTTCACTGTCTTGAGCTAGAATATGGTTTCCTAAGAGATTTTATCTTCATATTTTTGAAGTCAGAATGTCAGGTAGTTACTTCCCGGACATTATAGTAGTCTGCTTTACTTCAAATATTGCCCTTGATTGTCGAACTAACACATTTTTCCTAAAAAAACATTAAAAATACAACAGTAAACAATTGAAAGCAAAATAATGCACAGAAGAAACATGGATTTTGAGGGCAGAGAGATGTCCCCCTGATCTTATGCACCAGAAGGCAAGTGGTTTATAGAACCAATTTTACCTCTAATTTTATTTTTTCTTAATTCATATCTGACTTAGTTTATTGACTGAAATATGATTTGGGGAGGCATCAGTATTGGCTTCACTTTTTAAAGGAGTTTTAATTTTTAAAATTTATATTTTCATCCAGCCCAACAAAATTGGAATATATTTCTGACTTCATGCAGGTCAAGTCAACAAGTATTTATTAAGCACTCTCAGGGGCTTAGCCTTAGATTAAGAGCTTGGAACCTTAAGAATTATGAACCATTCTGAAATATGGATTTTTGAGGTACTTACCTAATGGGAAATATAAATTCAAAAATGTATTATCTTTATAATGATCTATTGAGGACCCACAGTCATCCAGGGATATGAATGGTTGTGTGGCTAAGGTCTGTAGCCCTGGGCTCTTGAGCATAGTAGCTGGGTATGCAGTGTAGGATAGAGTATGGTCAGTAGGCAAGAATACACTGAAGAATGAATATCGAGAGGGAAAGGTAGGCAGAGTTTCAGTTTTAGGTTGGATTGTCCCAATTTGGAGGTCTAACCTTCATTCCAAGATGACTTGGGGGGTTGGATGGAGATGGATGGAGTTGTTGGTTTTTTTTAATGGTATATGTTAAGCACTCACTATGTGCCAGGCACTATACTAAATGCTGGAATAGATACAAGGTAATTAGATTGGACACTGCCAATATCCCATGTGCCCATCCACCTCCACATCAAACAAAAACTCCTCACCATTGGCTTTAAAGCAATCCATCACCTTGCCCCTCCTACCTCACTTCATTACTCTCCTTCTACATCCCAGCCAGCACACTTTGCTGTTCTAGTGCTAACCTTCTCAGTGTGCCTTGGCCTCGCCTGGCTTGCCACTGACCTCTGGCCTACATCCTGCCTCTGACCTGGAACACCCTCTGTCCTCAAATCCAACAGACATTTACTCTCCTCCTCTTCAAAGTTTTATTGAAGGCACATATCCTCCAAGAGGCCTTCCCAGACTAAATGTCCCATTTTCTCTTCTCCAACTCCCTTCTGTGTCACCCTGATTTGCTCCTTTTGTTCTCCCCCAGCCCCAGTTTCAAAGCACTTATACATATCTGTAATTTATGTATTTGTATTGCTGTCTGTATCCTTCCCTGTAGCATATAAGCTCATTGTGGGCAGGGATTGTGTCTGTTTATTGCTGTATTGTATTTTCCCAAACACTTAGTACAGTGCTCTGCACACAGTAAACACTCAATAAATACAATTGAATAAATGAACTACCTAGAGAGCCCAGTTTAGGCACAGTCAGGAGATAGCCATTGCTCCAGAAACCCTTACCCTCCCCTGCCTCCCAATTTGGTGGCTGCCCTCCACCTCTGGCTCCCACACCGCTCAGCTGGAGCAGAAATTCTATGACTGGGTAGCCGTAGTGCTGAGAACGAAAGCACCCCAGGGACAGTGAGAGGCAGGAGTAGGCAGCAGAGGCAGTAAAGTCCTGGCACTGTAATGGGATAACATGGCAGAATGCCAGCTGGGAGTGTTGACTGAAAAGAGAAACATTTCTCTGCCGTCAGTCCTGGCTCTGCCCTGTTTCCTTCCCCTCAGGTTGGCGTTATCCTCAACTCGTCTTTCTCATTCAACCCACATATTCAATCTGTTGCCAAATCCCTCAGCTCAACTCAACCTTAACAATATTGCTAAAATCCGCCCTTTCCTCTCCATCCAAACGACAACAGTGTTAACGGCTACATCCTAACCGAACTCTCTGCTTCCTGTCTCTCCCCACTTCTGTCTCTAATTCATGCTGCTGCCCAGATAATTTTTATACCAAAATGTTCAGTCCATGTCACCCCACTCCTCAAGAACCTTTAGTAACCACTGAAGGTTGCCCATCCACCTCTACATCAAACAGAAACTCCTTACCATCAGCTTTAAAGCACGCAATCACTTGGCTCCCTCTTAACCTTGCTGCTCTCCTGCTACAAGGCAGCTCAGACACTTCACTCCTCCTGTGCCACATCCTGCCTCTAGCAATGCAGTAGCAAAGGTGTTCCATAAATTCACAGGAGTAGCTCCCAAAAGTCACTCCTTCTCTGCCACAATCCAGTTCTGTCACCTAGATAAATCACCTAATCTGATGCCTTCATGTTTATCAAAATATGGATCAAAGTATGGCTTTCCCAGGTGCCTTTTCTTTATTATCACCCTAATTATGCTTCTTGCCCTCCCCCTTAAACCATGTTAGCTATTTAAAAAATAACTATATTCACATAGAAGTAGCAGATGGAAAAGATAAGGCCACTTTACCAATCTAATGTTATTGCTTATTACCTTCAAATGAGAGAATGAAAAAAAGATATTCCTACAGTATTCAGTCTACATCATTTTTCTCAATCATCCTGAATTTGCCAATCAGCCAATCAATTGATCTTACTTACTGAGCACAATTTGTGCAGAGCACTTGGAAGAGTAGAATGTAATAGAAATAGTAGGCATTTTTCCTTGACCACAATGAACTTTCAGTCTAGAGGACAAGCTTATATTTTATACTTATACAGTACTGCACTTTATCTTGTGGTTGTTGTTTTTTTGGGGGGGTGGGAGGGCTTCTGCACTTTTTTTAGGTTTTTAGCTAAATTTGAATTATTTCCCATAAAAACAAGAAACTCCCAGTTTTGTCACTGAAAAATTTCTACTGGCCTGGAATCAAGTAGAGGAAGTCAGTTTTGAGACCAATGCTATGAAATGACTAAAATTACTAAAATAATTTGTGATGCCATACATTTTGGCCTCAGATACTAAAAAACAGAAGTCCAAGAACAGGAATTACTATATGAGGAAAGGAAGCCAATCATCAGGTTTTTTGACTGACTTACATAAGTCTATGGGACTATGGGCAGGACACCTCTTAGTGTTTAAGCCACCTTTTGGTCGGAGGTCATGTGAGGGATGGACATTCACTCTTTTGACCCAAGTGGAGACCATTTGGTGTGGTTCCTCAGTAGAGAGAGAAATGTATTGTCGGGAAGTGTTTTAGGTGAAGGGATAAATTGGATTACAAAGCCTTATGGCAAAGGTAGTGCTAGTGTGGGGATGAATTATGGTCTAGTGGATAAGACACAGGCCTTGAGAGGGCAGGAGTTATGGGTTGTAATCTCAGTTCTGCCACTTGTCTTCTATGTGACCTTGGACAAGTCATTTAACTTCTGTGCCTCACTTCCTTCACCTGTAAAATGGGAATTCAATACTTGCTCTCCTACTTGACTTTGAGAGCCATGTGGGATAGGGATGGCATATCTCTACCTGTATCTGCCCCAGCACTTAGAGCAATAATGAGCAGTTTACTAATACCATTTTAAAAAGTGTTTATTTTAAGCCAACTGTTGGACAAGACAAAGACCACGCCTATAAGAAGGACAGTTGGCAAGCAGTACTGATAAAACATGTGTGGGGAAGAGGGTGGAGAGATGAGGTGAGAGAGATTTGCTTCATTACTCATTGTTAATCTAACACTGATGTTGGGAACATGATCGGGTTTGGGAGAGGCATGTGGGGGATGAGCATGGACTTTATGAAAAATAAATAACAAAAGGGGTTACTTAGGGTTTTCTTTTATTGTTTTAAAGGTATTTGTTAAATGTTTACTATATGTCTGGCACTATACTAAGCGCTGGAGTAGACACAAGATAATCAGGTTGGACATAGTCCAGATTCCACATGGGGCTCACAATCTTAATCTCCATTTAACAGACGAAGTAACAGGCCCAGAGAAGTGAAATGACTTAAAGTCACACAGCAGAATAATGCTTCTATCCACAAGGTCAGCATGACCTAATTAAGTTGCTAACACCTAATGCCCCTCAGATTACTCCTCTTTTTTTGAGCAACTTTAATGTCTTTTTTTCATTCTCTTCTTCCTGACCTCTGGGGCATTCTGCATCCACCTGGACATGCGCCATGACAACAGCCAGCTGTGTCTTTCATCTACTCAATTCTTCTTCCTCCATCCCACCTCAGCCACACACCAAGTTGGATTCACCGTGGATTTCGTCCTCAGAAGTCATGGACTCTGAAACACCACTCTCCATCCACAGTCTCCTCAGTTCAGTCAGTCAATAGTATTTATTAAGCATTTACTGTATGCAGAACACTGTACTAAGCACTTGGGAGAGTACAACAATACAACAGACACATTCCCTGCCCCCAACTAACTTACAGTCTGAAGCAGGAAACCGACATTAATATATATAAATAAATTACAGATGTGTACATAAGTGCTGTGAGGGGGGATGAATAAAGGACCAAATAGAGAGAGTGGAGGCAGGAGGGATGAAGGCAAGATAGCAGGTGAGGTAGGGAGGAACAAACAATGTGAGCTGGGGAGTAGTGGGTGAAAAAAAAAATGATATGTCAGAGTAGAAGTGTTGGTGGAGAACTTCAGAGCCAAATGGGAGTTTTTTTGCTTGATGTAAAGGAACTGGGAAATCTGAAGGAATCAGATTCTATGATTCTAATATGAAAATGAAAGTGTAGTCAGTTCTCTCTCTGCACCTGGCAAGCACTTAATACATACTATTACTACTACTCCAATAAAATGTGTGTATTCACTACATATTGCTGATAGAATGTTGCTGAGAAGAAGGGAAAGTTCTTCATACAACGTGCATCTGTCCAGACAAAACACATGGGGAGTACCAGAGATTGTCAGCTCCTTGAGGTAGGGATCATGTCTGCTACCTCTATTGAACTTTTCCTAAATACTTAGTAATATGCTCTCCCCAGAATAATACTCAGGAAATACTATTGATTGATTGATGGTTCTAAGGTTTGGGTCTTGCCTTGTTTCTAGATCCAGGGTTTAACTAAATTGGTAGGAACCTAAAATACTTCAGATAAACTTGAAGTTTACATCTTCTATTTAGTTTTAAGGTGAGCAAAGTTGAAGAGAGAGTTTATGAGGAGAGAAAGTGAAAATACACATTTTTTTCATAGATCTGTGAATGCAAAATTTGCAAATTGTTACCTTCCTAGTCTTTCTGCTCTTTTCTCCTATAGCAATATACCTAAAACCTGCCTTTTGGAACATAATTTCCAGGCCCTAAAAAACAGATTTTCACTTCAATGTTTATTTACCCTACAGAGAAATCAGAAACTGGGTATCAGTTTGCTCAAGGCATTTTGGTGGGTTGGTTAGTTCTCGCTTAAGTCTGTGTCTTAAATGATTCCAAATTTCTGATAGTACCTGGTGGAGAAACTCCAAAGTTTTGGCAATGGATAAGAGCATCCCCATTTCATTAAAAAAATAAAAATAAAAAACATTTCTTTCTTTCTTTCTTTCTTTTGCAATATTGGACTACTGAAAAAAAAATCCAACTAGGATAACATGGCTACACAATAGAGCCTGGGGACCTTTAGCTTCTTGTGAAAATAGATAATCTGTTCCTTGCAACAGAATTCAGCTTGTTTGCTGGGGGAGCCAGCTGCAAGCGAGTGGTACAGTATTTCACACTGAAACACTCTATCTCCAAGAGAGAAGACAGTGGTACACAGTTACAAGACTTACCCACAAAACCAAGGAGAATGAATACAGTTCCCTAGGTGGTTCAAGCAGAAGGGTAACCTGAGGAATTGGATCCACCCTCACTCCACTTAGCTTCTTTTTTTTCCAATGGCACTATCAGACATTGTACTAAGCAGTGGGGTAGTTACAACATAATCAGGTTTGGACACAGTCCATGTCCCTCATGGGGCTCATAGCCTAAAATGAATTGAAGAGAATTTAATCCCCATTTTTCAGACGAAGTACCTGAGGCATAGGGGAAGGGAAGTGACCTGCCAATGGTCACACAGCAAGCAAGTTACATAGCCGGGTTTAAACCCAGTTTCTCTGACTCCCAGGCCCATGCTCTTTCCACTAGGCCTCGCTGCTTCACCTATACCTGGCCAGAGGAGCCAGTGTATTACATTTTGTTATCAAAACCAAATCAGAAAGATGTTTCCATATGCATGAAAGAACACACAATGACCTGTAGGGAAAAACTCAAGAACCTTTAAATAGTTCCAGGAGGCCCTGATTATTTTATCAGGAATAAGGGCAAAACAGGAGATTGGATTCGGAGAGAAGCTTGGATAACAGAGAATTATTAATCATGGCACGGTGACAAGAACATGCCATTAATTTCAAATTCAAACCTAAAGAAGCTTCAGGGTGTCAAGCACATCCCTAAAAAGCCTGCAATGGGAAAGAGATTGTAAGAAAGCACCCTAAGACATGAAACCATGTATATCTCAGGGCTGGCTGCAGCAAATCATTTTCCAGAGAAAGCAGAATTAGGGAGGCTGACTATGACCTTGGGTAGGATTTTATTTCATCATTGTTCCTCTGGGTTCAAGCATTCTGGAGGGTTTCCTGGGGCTGTGGCAGAAATAGCTGATTTTCCGCTAGATAAAGAACACAGGTTGGCCGTTCTCTCTTTTCCACACTGGGTGGGTCAATCTACAGTCTTCATTAAAGTACATTTAGCATCAAATTCCCCCCATGACTCTGCCAAGGTTCAACACCCTGAACCTTGTAAAACTGTCTTTATGTTACTGTTCTGAATAATGAGCCATGTATCATTATTTGGCAGTTAGATTTCACTTTTTCATGACATTGAAATTCTTATGTACACCATATTTCTTTTCACCAATATTATTAAGCTTGTAACATTGATTTGTAATCTTCTAACAGCCCAGTGCAAAGATAGGGAAATACAGTACTGTCTCCTTGTGGGACTCCCTGTCTTCAACCCCTCCTCCACTGTACATTACAGATTACCTTCTCATAGAATCACTTGGAACACATCTCCCTCTTCCTCCAGAAACCTCCAGTGGCTACCCATCTCCCTCTGCATGAAGCAAAGCCTCCTTACCCTTGGATTCAAGGTTTTCCATCACCTCTACCTGTCTTACGTATGAGTTCCATCACCTGCCTGGTACTGCCTGGCTCGCACATTTTATTGCTCTCAAGGTCACCTTCTAACCACACATAGCTCTCAATTCTCCTTTTTTTAAAGGTGTTTGTTATGTGCTTACTATGTATCAGGCACTATTCTTAGTGGTGGGTATATACAAGCTAATTAAGTTGTACGAAGTCCATATCCCAGGAGGGACTCAATGTCTTAACCCCCGTTTTACAGATGAGGTAACTGAGGCACAGAGAGGTTAAGTGACTTGCCCAAGGTCACACAACAGACAAGTGGAGAAGCCAAGATTAGCATCCAGGTCCTTCTGTCTCTCAGGCCCATGCTTTCTCCACCCAGCAATACTGCTTCTCCTTTCCCCAGCTCTTCACTCCTGCAGTTCCCCCAGCAAGCCTGCCAAACTACAGCCCTTCCCATCTTTAAAGTGCCTTAAAATCCTGCCTCCTCCAAAAATCTTCCCCAGTCGATTCCCACTACCCTAGTGGCACCAGGAAAACACCCACACTTATGAATAGCTTATATAGTGTATTCATACACTTATCTGAACATTAAGTTATTTGTTCATCTTTTTGGTCTAGATGTGGTTATACCACTTTCTGTTTTATCCTGGTTCTTCATCCCACTTTTATTACTTGAAAATAAGTTTGTTTTGTCACTCCTATTAAACTGTAAGTCCCTTGAAGACAGGAAAAGTAAGTCTTAATTCCGTAATACTCTTCCAAGTGCTTAGAACGTGTTACAATGCCTAGTACTAATAGACTCTCCATAAATACCACTGACTGATGGTTCTCTGATAATCAACCAATAATATTTACTGAGGAACTACTGTGTACATAGTCTTGCACTAAGAGCTTGGGAGAGTATCATGGAAGAAGACACAGTCCCTGCCCACAAAGAGTTTGTATTGTTGATTGTTATAATGCTTGATTTACAGTCCAAATAAAGTTATATTTTTGAAGAAAGTCATGTTATGGTATTCTTCTGGCAGAATTCATACTCCTGGACTGATGCTGTATCCACTCATGCACACACAATTTTTCCAATATCACATCACTTTACTAGTAGTAACAATGGCATTTATTGAGCATCCGTTGAGTGGAGTGTACTGAACGAAGCACTAGGAATAGTACAACAGATGCCCAAAACCCTTTTCCTGCCCACAAGAAACTTTACATTCTAATGGCAGGTAAGAAGTGGATTCAACACCTTAGTTCTGGAGTTTTAGCCACAAGGGCCAGCAGTTCACCTTTCTAGCCTTCCTTCATTCAATCATATTTATTGACCGCTTACTATGAGCTCTGTACTAAGCACTTGGGAGAGTATCCAAGTACACTCTAGAGTACCTGTCTAGACTGCTCATCGTGGGGAAGGAATGTATCTGTTTATTGTTATATTCTACTCTCCCAAGTGCTTAGTACAGTGTTCTGCACACAGAAGTGCTCAATGAATGCAACTGAATGAATGAATACAATATATCAATAAACAGACACATTCCCTGCCCACAAGCTTACAGTCTAAAGGGGTCCTTACAATCTAGCCATTTCTTCTGACTTTCTTTGCCCTCCCTTCCACCTCCCAGCCTTACTGACCTGCCCCCTGCCCATATCAGGCTGGATGCCTACTGAGTCCAGGGGTAGCTAGAGTCAAGGCAGACTGGAAGCAACGTGACGGGGGAGCACCTTGGGTGAGCACTCCCCAGGGCTCTGGACTCATAGCCCTAGAACTTTTCAGCCTTTGCTTGTTTACCGCAGAAGCACAAGGCCAGGACAGGACTTGGAGCAGCACTTGGACACCCACCATGCAATCCCCCTTCGCCACACCCTCTGCCTCCACCACACAATCTTAACACCGCGGGACTGGGAGAGACTGGAGTTTGCTCCCAGCTATGGAAAGCAGGATACACACCTGTCCCTCCTGATTGGCTACAGGCTGAGGGGGCGACAATCTAGCTTGTTGTGGACAGGGATGGGTCTCTTATATTGTTATACTCTCGCAAGCATTTAGTACAGGTCTCTGTGCACAGTAAGTGCTCAATAAACATCACTGATTGTCTATCTCAGTACAACCTGTTTTTACCCAGCTCCACCAACAGGCCCATTCTCAGGGTGGGGTAACTGAGGCAATTCCCCATGCCCTGTTGCCTCCTACCCCTCCTGCCAAATGACACTCTAGAGCCTGACACTTTTTAGGTGGTGAAAGTGGAAGACAGAGTGCCAGAGTCATTGCAGTTCTAAGTTCTTGGTCTCCCTCAGACCTGAATGGCCCCACTAATTGCCACCTCTCCATTGCTGCCTCCTATGACAGCAGCACTGCAGAATTACATTCTGTAGGAGAGGATTCAGGGAGCACATAGCAGCCTCTGCCCACATCAGACCTTGTGGAAACTTAAGTAGCATGGCCCCAGTGGAAAGAGCATGGGCCTGGGAGTCAGAAGGGCCTGGGTTCTAATCCCCTTTCTGCCACTTGTCTGCTGTATGACCTTGGTCGAGTCACTTCACTTCTCTATGCCTCAGTTACCTCAGCAGCAAAATGGGGATTAAGACTGTTAGCCACTTTGCAGATGAAGAAACTGAAGCACAGCCAGGTTAAGTGACTTTCCCAAGGTCAAACAGCAGACAAGTAAATCGGTAGAATCTAGGTTTACTGACACAGGTGCTGACCTCTTTTCTCTAGGCCATTCTGACTTTCACCTCTGCTCTATAAATCCTCCACACCAACAGGGCCCCACTCCTTTAGGGCTGGTGCCTACTCCCAGGTTAATAATAATGTTGGTATTTGTTAAGCGCTTACTATGTGCCGAGCACTGTTCTAAGCGCTGGGGTAGACAAAGGGGAATCAGGTTGTCCCACGTGGGGCTCACAGTCTTAATCCCCATTTTACAAATGAGGTAACTGAGGCACAGAGAAGTTAAGTGACTTGCCCAAAGTCACACAGCTGACAAGTGGCCGAGCTGGTATTCGAACCCATGACCTCTGACTCCAAAGCCCAGACTCTTTCCATTGAGCCACGCTGCTTCTCTATTAGGTTGAATTATAACAACTGCAAAGTCCCTTTCTTAGCTTGCCACTGCGCATTCTTTTCAAGAAGGCAGAGGGTCACCTTTTGCAGACATAAGCAGTAACTCTTTGTCTCCTTTGGAAAATGGGTTTCATACCTGTCAAGAAATTTATTTCAACAATAACAAAGAAGGAAGTAGCTTTTAAATCTCCCTGATCACCTAGGGACATTTGTTCTCCCAGGACTAAAAGCAAAATTAAGGCTTTGAGAATCATCATCATTTTCACCACTGATTGCCTCTCATGCTCTAGGCCAGGGCCTGCACTACATGGCTTGTGAACCATATATGGTTCTTCTTGGTCCCTGGAATGGGAACTAAGTTTAGGAGTAGGGTTCTGGAGGGGTTGGTGTGAGGTATTTTAAAATCATCAGCCAGGTTCTCCAATTAAATTCTAAGCTCACTGAAGGCAGGGACAGGGTCATTTTATCCATCATTTCTCCCACACCATCTAGCTGTATCTCTCAGTAGCACCAAATTCCTCTACATATAGCAAACATTCAACAAGTACTGAGGGCGAACTCTTGATTGGCAGATGTCCTTCAAAGTGGGTCTGTGGTTGTTAGGGAAAGAAGATAAGGTTTTGAGTAGTTTTCAAGTTTATTCACAATGAGCCAGGTCCTTGGGCAAGGCACCTTAAGTTCCTCTGCAAAACAATCCCAATTATCCGGGTCTCTTTCCAGCGAGTGCAGAGCACTGGAGACATTTTTGTTCAAATCAAATGGAAATGCACACCATCCCTCTAAGGAAATGAGGCTGGTGTTTTTTTAACTCGATAGAGGATGAGGAAATGGAAGCTCAGAGAAGCAGAGTCAATCGCCATTGTGACTCAGGATTCAGTGTTGTGGTAGAAATAGGCCGCAGGCAGCGTGGCCTAGTGGATAGACCCCGGGCCTAGGAGTCAGAAGGAGCTAGGTTCGAATCCCGGCTCTGTCACTTGTTTGCTGTGTGATCTTGAGCAAGTCACTTAACTTCTCTGCATCTCATTTACGTCATCTGTAAAATGGGGACTAAGAGTGTGAGCCCCATGTGGGACAGGGACTGTGTCATACCCGATTTTCCTGTATCCACCCCAGCACTTACAATATCTGGCACATATTAAGCGCTTAACAAATACTACAGTTTTTAATTCTTGACACCTACTTTTCTGTGCTAGCCATTTTGCTGCTTCCAGGAACAGTGTGGTTTAGTGGAAAGAGCACAGCTTGGGAAACCTGGGTTCTAATCCTGCTTTCCCACTTGCCTGTTGTGTGACCTCAGGCAAGCAATTTAACCACTTCATCCCTCAGTTTCCTCATAGGTAAAATGGAGATTCAATATCTGTTCCCCCTTTCCCTTAGACTGTGATCCCCATGTGGGACTGGACTATGCCTGACCTGATTACCTTGTATATATATCCTAGTGCTTAGTGTACAGTAAATGCTTGAGAAAATACCACGGTAATTATTACTTCATTGTCCTTATCTACAAGGACCAAAAGTAATTTTCAAAGATCAATTTCCTATAGGAAATTCTGGCTCTGCCCTGAACATTCCCTGAGCACACCTAAATGCTAAACTTCAGTCTCATAACTGGAGGGATTGCACTGCAGATGAGACCTATTTTCAGGAATTATGAACCACTGCTAGCTTCCTCCTTGAACTCCCTTGGGACTGCCTAAGGGCAACAGGATTTTATAATAGGATGACCTAACTCCCCTTGGGCCAGGGAGGGATTTAGGGTTCTCCCCAGAGTCCAGGCAGTCAGCCGAGTGAGAGCAATGCTGAGCTCCCACACCTTTGGGGAGCAGCTGTCAATCAGATGCAATTATGCAGGCAGAGGGATGTAATCTCTTGCTGAACTGCCACAAAAATACTTCTTTAAAATCCCTTCAGTGTCAACTGTGAATGAGTAACCTATTGATAGTGCAAAATAGCATCAGGCATGGCTTAGTGACAAAAGCATGGGCTTGGGAATCAGAGGACATGGGTTCTAATCCCTTCTCTGCCACTTGTCTGCTGTGTGACCTTGGGCAAGCCACTTAACTTCTCTGTGCCTCAGTTACTGCATCTGTAAAATAGAGATTAAGACTGTGAGCCCCACATGGGACAACCTGATCACCATGTATCTACCCCAGTGCTTAGAACAGTGCTTGGCACATAATAAGCACTTAACAGATACCATCATTATCATTATTATTATTATTTAGATATGATGTCCATAAGATTGCCTGGCAAGCTTTATACTTAGCTTTCCATTTGCCCTGAGAAGATACAACCTACTCTACTCCTCTTTTGCTGCCTGGGCTATCAGGGTCTCTGCACTCATAAATCTCAAATTGGTAGTGTTGGGTGGTGGAGGAGGAGTGAAGTTGTGGTGTTCACCTTTTGAGACATGATGGATATTTCATTAAAAATGTGACAAGTTAAGGACACATAGCAGAATTCCCCTAATCTATACACCAGCCTCAATTAAGTGGGAGCTAGTTAAATATGCATTTATTCAACAGTGTGGGTCTGGAGTTAATGAAACTTGTCATTTATTTCACCTGCCATAAAAGGTAACCATCCAACTCCACTCCTGGGTGTCTTCTTTTGCTTATTTACATGAATTATTTATTTTATGTCTGGAAATTTAATACATGCCATGGAACTGCAAATTACATAATCCATCTTGGGTTTTGAGGGTTGTTGTTTTAAAAATGTATAATCAGGTCCAACTATTAGTTTTGTTTATTAAACTGGTAAAATAAATCCCAATCCATCCTCCTGTTACTTGTTACAAAAATCTCAGATCCAACTAGTTCAGATAGAGGGATAGAGGGGGAAAATAGTTTAAATGGATGCAAGTTAAGGAATGTTGTGTCAACTCTGGTTGTCAGGTTGAGAGAGGAAAGTAATTTATCACCTTGGCAAAGGCAGAAATAAGAACACCCCGGCCAGCTAGATGAAAACGGTGACTTCAGGATTTTAAATGCCATTCTGACACAATAAAATTAATTTACGGTAACTTGGAGATGGCTTCTATCAAAAATGCAAACCTCTTCATCATCTAAAAACTCAGGGAATTTTACTAAGCTCCATCTGAGGCTTCCACTACTAGAAAGCAGCTTCAAGACTCC
The DNA here is from genome assembly GCF_004115215.2 of Ornithorhynchus anatinus. Taxonomy (NCBI): domain Eukaryota; kingdom Metazoa; phylum Chordata; class Mammalia; order Monotremata; family Ornithorhynchidae; genus Ornithorhynchus; species Ornithorhynchus anatinus. Next base: position 18,914,893 of record NC_041737.1, read on the forward strand.
CAAATCATGACAGAAGAACAGGTGGCAGAAGCCTGGGGGAATCTAGTCACCATACCTCTGTTACAACCTTTCATCCATAAATTTATGCACACATTTCTTGAATGTTCTGATTGTTTCAGTCTGCTCAGCTTCCTGGGAAATGAATTCTTTATGTCGACTAGCTATAAAATGGCAAAGATGTGGTGGGCAGGGTAATACCACCAGAGAGGGAAAGCAAATACACCAAACAAGATAGCAAATAGCTAGCTATGAAGAATGGCAGAAAAGTGACTGCTGGTGATGAGTAGTGAACTGACCATGTGGGCTGAATGATCACAATGAGCTGCCTTCATGGAGCAAATCAGCTGGATCGTTGCTCAACCCTCCACTTCATTGGGAAGGAATGGGCAGGCTTACCCCACAAGTCAGGAATATAATGCTATAATTAATACAGAAAACAATAATAGCATCCTTAAGGAAGCGTACAGTCGTCTTTCTTTTCAAAAAGGGTGCTATCAATAGTGAGACTACAGCCATAAGCATGAGTGTATTTGGAAGAGAATCTGTTGCATAGCAGCACATTTTTTCCAAAACAGTGAAGTCAGACCCCATTTAGTGGCCATTTTAGTTGCCATTGAGTGAACACTTCTCAGACACCGGTGGTTAGGGGAGAAAAATGCCAGCAGGACATGCACTTGAGTTGTAGCCACAGTAGTGGTGATGGTTTGTACTTAGCCATCCATACTCTCTCACCGGGTTCCCTTGTATCCAGTGCAAAGACTGCTCTGGAAACAGGTGCAGCCCATGGTCATAGGACAAAATATCTCAGAGGCCTATATGTCAGTGAGCATCCTTAGGCCCTCATCAATCAATTGATCATATTTATCAAATCTTCAATGTGTGCAGAGCACTGTACTAAGTACTTATGATATAATATGAGTTTCATCTATTTGGTAACCCAGTCTTGAGTAATATATGCCAAGTAGCTTAGAAAAAATTGGGTGGGTCTTTTCCAGTGTACTGGGGAAAGGGCAAAACTCACAAAAGAAAAAAACAAAGAACACCACAGCACTTACGTAAATATCTGCAATTTATTTATAAGAATGTCCATCTCTTCCTCTAGTTTGTAAGCTTCTCGTAGGTAGAGAACATATCTACCCACTCTGTGCACTATACTCTTCCAAACAGTACAACACTCTGCACACAATAAATGCTCAATAAATACCTTTGATCAAACACCAAGAGCCATGACAACAAATAAAATGTATACAGCTCTCCTTTGCACAATTAGACAGAATAGAGCTAGAAAACAGCAGGAGTTTCTGAGGATGACTTATGCAGACAAAGCCACATCGCCAGACATTACCTGAAGGTGGATTTGAAGGCCAGAGAGCAGCAGTTGTCTGACTGTGAAACATCCCCCTGTCTGCTGCCATTTGGATAAGTAATGCCATAACGAGATGTACCCGGTACCCATCTCCATGAGCCATCCTTTATCAGAGTTGAACGAGGAACCAGCCAGTGAGAACCAGGAGACGATCCTCCCATTAGACTCAACACTAGAGTATAGAGCCCACTTCATGGCTTAAGAACTGGGATATTTGTTCAGTGCTTGGCTTAAGAACTAGGATATTTGTTCAGTGTTTTCTATGTTAAGTGCTTACTATGCCAAAAACTGAACTAAACACTGTGGTAGATACAAGGTTATTGGGTCTGACACAGTACCTTTTCCACGTGGGTTCTGTCTCCTGGGATCTAATCCTGGCTCCACCACCTCTCTGCTATGTGAGCGTGGGCAAGTCACTTGCCTTCTCTGTGCCTTAGTTGCCTCATCTGTAAAAAATGGGGACTAAAAGTATGAATCCAATGTGGGATGGGGACTATATCCAACCTGATTTGATTGTATCCACCCCAGCTTTTAGTAGAGTGACTGGCACAGAGTAAGCACTTAACAAATGCCATAATAATCATTATTATTATTATCACTACCTACCCCAGCATTAAGAACAGTGCTTGACACATAATAAGTGATTAATAAGTACAATAATAATAACAATAATATTACATCAGGCTCATAGTTTAAGGAGAATGGAGATCAGGGACTTAATCCCTGTTTCAAAGATGAAAAAACTGAGGCACAGAGAAGTTAATTGACTTGTCCTAGGTCACTCAGACAGCAAATGGTGGAAATGGCATTAGAACCTAGGTCTCCCGACTCCTAACCCTATGCTCTTTTCACAGTGAAAGAAGAACAGTAGCCCTTGATGGGATTCAGAGGAGAACCTCTGAGATGATTATATAGGGAGGCAGCATGGCTCAGTGGAAAGAGTCTGGGCTTCGGAGTCAGAGGTCATGAGTTTGACTCCCGGCTCTGCCACTTGTCAGCTGTGTGACTGTGGACAAGTCACTTAACTTCTCTGTGCCTCAGTTACCTCATCTGTAGAATGGGGATTAACAGTGAGCCTCACGTGGGACAACCTGATTACTCTGTATCTACCCCAGCGCTTAGAACAGTGCTCTGCACATAGTAAGCGCTTAACAAATAGCAACATTATTATTATTATCATTATTAGAGATTGAAATAAGACCTCTGAGAAAGAGTTAATGAATGGCAGATCATTAAATTTGGAGAAGATTAGAGTTACAGGATAATTTTAATGCATGGCCTAGTGAGAGGAGCATAGACCTGGGAGTCGCAGGTCCTGAAATTCTAATCCTGGCCCTGCCATTTGTCTACATGTGATCTTGGGCAAATCACTTAACTTCTCTCTGCCTCAGTTTTCTCAGCTGAAAGTTGGGGTTTCAACATCTGATCTTTCCCCTACTTTGTAATAACAATAATAATGGCATTTGTTAAACACTTACTGTGTGCTAAGCACTGTTCCAAGTGCTGGGGTAGATACAAGTTATCAGGTTGGACATGGTCCTTGTCCCATATGGGGCTCACAGTCTTAATCCCCATTTTACAGAGGAGGTAACTGAGACTCAGAAGTTAAGTGACTTGTCCAAGGTCACACAGCAGACAAGTGGCAGAACCAGGATTAGAACCCATATCCTCTTGCCTCCCAAGCCCCTGTTCTTTCCATCTACCTTCAGTATTAACATATACACATATTCAGTGATTCATTTGGTCACTTCAGCCCAATATACTAATATTTCTGACCATGAGGTCTTTGTTCTTGCTTCTGCTATACTGTACACCTGCTACACCAGCTAGAGGGTCTGCCTCGTTACAACTTTGCTTATGAACCTAATATTTAAGTATAACCTAGATAACTCTGTAGCATTACTTCTAGCCACAGCCATTTTTTCTCTTGACTGAAGATGTCATTTCTTGGCAATTAATCCCCAGTTTTCTCTTCATCTAATAGTGTAGTTCAATAAAATTTTGAATGAGCCCAAGTTCAATTCCGGCTCTGCCACTTGTCAGCTGTGCAACTGTGGGCAAGTCACTTAACTTCTCTGTGCCTCAGTTACCTCATCTGTAAAATGGGGATTAACTGGGAGACTCACGTGGGACAACCTGATTACCCTGTATCTACCCCAGCCCTTAGAACAGTGCTCTGCACATAGTAAGCACTTAACAAATACCAACATCATTATTATTATTCAATAGTCCTTATATTCAAAATAATATCCATGACCTCTCTGCTGCCTTTGACACTGTCGACCATCCCCTCCTCCTCCATACCTTATCTCACCTTGGCTTCACGGACTCTGTCCTCTCCTGGTTCTCCTCTTACCTCTCTGGCCGATCATTCTCGGTCTCCAACGCTGGAGCCTCCTCCCCCTCCCATCCTTTAACTGTTGGAGTTCCTCAAGGGTCAGTTCTTGGCCCTCTTCTGTTCTCCATTTACACTCACTCCCTCGGTGAACTCATCCGCTCTCACGGCTTTGACTACCATCTCTACGCAGATGACACGCAGATCTACATCTCCGCCCCTGTCCTCTCCCCCTCCCTTCAGGCTCGCATCTCCTCCTGCCTCCGGGACGTCTCCACCTGGATGTCGGCCCACCACCTAAAACTCAACATGAGCAAGACTGAGCTCCTCATCTTCCCTCCCAAGCCCGGTCCGCTCCCAGACTTCTCCATCACCGTGGATGGCACGACCATCCTTCCCGTCCCGCAGGCCCGCAATCTCGGTGTCATCCTTGACTCGTCCCTCTCGTTCACCCCACACATCCTATCCGTTACCAAGACCTGCCGGTTTCACCTCTACAATATCGCCAAGATCCGCCCTTTCCTCTCCACCCAAACGGCTACCTTACTATTACGGGCTCTCGTTATATCCCGGCTAGACTACTGTGTCAGCCTTCTCTCTGACCTCCCTTCCTCCTCTCTCGCCCCGCTCCGGTCTATTCTTCACTCCGCTGCCCGGCTCATCTTCCTGCAGAAACGATCTGGGCATGTCACTCCCCTTCTTAAACAACTCCAGTGGTTGCCTATCGACCTCCGCTCCAAACAAAAACTCCTCACTCTAGGCTTCAAGGCTCTCCATCACCTTGCCCCTTCCTACCTCTCCTCCCTTCTCTCTTTCTACCGCCCACCCCGCACGCTCCGCTCCTCTGCCGCCCACCTCCTCGCCGTCCCTCGGTCTCGCCTATCCCGCCGTCGACCCCTGGGTCACATCCTCCCGCGGTCCTAGAACGCCCTCCCTCCTCACCTCCGCCAAACTGATTCTCTTTCCCTCTTCAAAACCTTACTTAAAAATCACCTCCTCCAAGAGGCCTTCCCAGACTGAGCTCCTCTTCCCCCTCTACTCCCTCTGCCATCCCCCCTTTACCTCTCCGCAGCTAAAGCCTCATTTTCCCCTTTTCCCTCTGCTCCTCCACCTCTCCCTTCCCATCCCCACAGCACTGTACTCGTCCGCTCAACTGTATATATTTTCGTTACCCTATTTATTTTGTTAATGAATTGTACATCGCCTTGATTCTATTTAGTTGCCATTGTTTTTACGAGATGTTCTTCCCCTTGACGCTGTTTAGTGCCATTGTTCTTGTCTGTCCGTCTCCCCCGATTAGACTGTAAGCCCGTCAAACGGCAGGGACTGTCTCTATCTGTTGCCGACCTGTTCATCCCAAGCGCTTAGTACAGTGCTCTGCACATAGTAAGCGCTCAATAAATACTATTGAATGAATGAATGAATGAATGAATGAATAATGGAAATCGGAATCTAACGAGGAGATCTAGTTCTCCCATCTGTGAAGCCCATTATGTTGAGATCTTGGGTTTTATGCAAGGATATGTTATGGAGCTTCAGACCTGACCTAAACTCCAGGTGTCTGTTGCAACAGTCATCTTCTTGTTTTAAAGGACCAAGATATAGCTTCTCAAGATGGGAGCTTTATTTGACTGACAGAAACAGCCTTCCAACATGGCTATGCAAATTCTACCACCTTTCAATGGGAGCAAGATGACCTGCTGAAATAGTATATGACTGTTTTAAGGGGATAGATCCCTGGCAGATGAGAGCAAATCAGCCATTGGGCCACCTTTCTACTTGTTCTGGAACCATCTTCCTTCATTTGGAGAACACCCGGGGAGAGCTGAGTTGGCTCCAGAAAACCTCTTCTTCCCAAGTTCCAGTGAAATGAGGGACACCATTGTCTGGAGCCTGTTCTCGGTCACTCAATGACTGACCCAAGCTGGTGACCTGATGCCGGCACTTGATGGCTTTGGGAAGCTGGCAATGTTCTACACCTCTTGACGTATGCGTTGAAAGGAGTGTAAACCTGACCCAAAGAATTTCTCCCCAGAGTGCAGCATAGTCTGGCAGTAAATGCAGTGTTGATTTTGACAAAACATCAACAATCTTTATGCCTAGTGTACACAACTTTACACTAATCCAAGCAAAACCAACAAAATGCAGTACTGATATTGACAAATAGCAGTCCTTAGGACTAGTGTGAGCAACTTTACACTAAGCCAAACAAAAAACAAAATGCAGCATTGATATTGACAAACATCAGCCGTTATTATGACTATTGTATATAACTTTACAATAACCCAAACAAAAACATCTACATGAAAACCCACAGACAGTTTTCGGTGGCTGGATTGCAGATCTAGCTTAAATGTTAATGTCCAGAAGTGGTTGCATTAATTTGAGTTATCTATCACAACACACCAGAGGTCACAGTGGAACTTGGGAAGCAAAATGACTTAGCTTAATAGTAGTAGATAATAGATTTCTTCATATTATATTTTATTGAAACCATAACATTATCCCCAGAGCCTCATAATTTGATTCAAGCACTGCAAGATATGGCCTGCCTCTCAAAAAAAGTACAATTTACTTCAGATAAGGGCATATGTTAAGGAGATCAACTGGCTTCCAGGCATATTTCACCTCTGGTGTGAAAGTACTAATAACAATTATGGTACTTGTTAATAGCTTATTATTTACCAAGCACTCACTCTATTAAGAGTTGGGGTAGATACAAGATAACTCAGTTGGACACATTCCCTTGTCCCACATGGGAGCTCACAGTCTAAGTAGAAGAGAGTAGGATTTAAATAGTAATTCTGGTATCTGTTAAGCCCTTACTGTGCTTACTAGGCACTGTTCTAAGTGCTGACATGGATATAAGTAAAATAGGGTTGGACTTAGTCCCTGTCCCATGTGGGGCTCACAGTCTCAACCCCCATCCCACAGATGAGGTAACTGAGAGCCAGAAGTGATTTGCACAAGGTCATTTGGCAGACAAGTGGCAGGGCTGGGATTAGAACCCATGACCTTCCGACGCTCAGCCCCATGCCCTAGCCACCAGGCCACTCTGTTTCTGTAAAAAGTCAATTTTACAGATGAGGAAACTGAGGCCCAGAAGTTAAGTGACTTGTCTAAGATCCCAAAGCTGACAAGCGGCGGAGCTGGGATTAGAACCCACATCCTGTGACTTCTAGGTCCATGCTCTTTCCACTAGAGCACGCTGATTAAGTAACTTGAGAAAATACAAAATTTGAGTGTCAATTCCATGCAAAGGCACTCAAACTTTATGGAATAGCATCAGCTATTGCTCCAGTGGCCCAAAGCATTTAACTGCAGAAATAACTTCTTCTGTTATCTAATACATTTTAACATCTTTTGGTCACAGTCTACTTACGCTGTGAGCCATATATGGTATGGGACTGTGTCCAATCTGATTATTTTATATCTACCCCAGTGTTTAATACAGTGCTTGGCTCATAGTAAGTGCTTAAGTATCATTTAAGTACTCCCACACCTCTGATGTTGTCCTGCTGGCAAAAAGGCTTCTGGAATTTTGTATCTAAAACAGTTTTTTTTTTCTAGTTCAGAATTACATTTCAAAGCACATTATCCCTGAATCGAACTATTACATTTTTAATAGTTTAAAAATTATTTCTAAGATAATTATTTTATTAATTCTTTTAACTGGAGCTGTTGTGACATGAAAGAGCCTGAAACATTTTTTATGGCAAATATGGTGTTCTGGCTCATTAGGATACAAAATATCCTGAGTTCTATATTGATTTTATTATTTCAGTTTCAAACAAATTCTGGCTTTTGACAAGAAACAAACCTACCGATGATCAAATTGGCTATAGTGAATTCACTGAAGACATTTACTCACTTATTACACTGATGTCTATTCAGTTCCAGGTTAAATGTCAATGTTCCCCTATTTCAACTTCCTTTATCATTGCTTAGTACAGTGCTGTGCACACAGTAAGTGCTCAATAAATATTATTGAGTGATTGAATGAATGAATGAATCATAATTGTGGCATTTGCTACGCACTTACTATGTGCCAAGCACTATAATAAGTCCTGGGATGAATATACATTTCCCATTCTTCAAGTAGACTTTATTTAAGGGCAGCAGCCCTCTATGCTGGTCAGCATTTCACAGTCCACAACCGATAATCAACAGTTTCCCAGCAGTCTACTGCTATATCAGGTAATTTGAGACTGTAGTTCACTGTGTCACTAAATTGTTTATTCTGATCTCCTTCTGGTTCACTACACCACAGCTGCTTCATTATCCTGCTATCATCCATTCTCCTCATATGTCCTACCCAGGCCAACTATATGGCTATGAACATTACCTCGATAGTGAACTGTTGACTGTATTCCAGGATCTTGTCATTTGTGATCCTGTTCTTCTATTTGATGTTGAGTTGTTATAGTCTCCCAAGAGTTTAACCCACTCTCAGGGTCACACCTGGAGAGTTCCCAGTACTGTACCAGTCTTGAGAACAGGAGGGAGAGTCAGGCAGAGGCATATCTATTCCATTCTTAACTTGGGTAGTGGCTAGCGAGTGGAAGGCAAATTGCTACAACTCAAAACTCACCTATTCTGGGCAGCAGCGGCATGGGAGAGAATCAAGGGCAAAGACTCAAATTTACTGCATGGAAGAAGGCAGTGGTAAACCACTTCCACATTTTTACCAAGAAAAGTCTATGGATACACTAGCAAAATGAGTGCAGATGGAGATGGGGCGTTCTGGGAGAGATATGTCCATGGCGTCGCTATGGGTCGAAGATGATTGGACAGCATAAAGCAAGAAAGGAGTTTAACACAGTGCTCAGCACACAGTAAGCGCTCAAAAAAGCCATTGCTAATGATGATGAGGAGGAGTATAGTTTGTAGGTGACCCTGATGAAACTGCTCAATAGTTGAATTTGTCTTCTGTGGTAGCTATAAGGCCATTAATTTATTGGCCCCTAGAGTATTGTTCTGGTTCCACTGTATTGGTTTTATGTAGAGTATGAAAAATTAAAATGCTGTAATTCATTGACTTTAATTCACCTAGAAGCCTGACCACATCAGAACTCTTTCAAAATTTTGGTTCTATCAATTGTCTTACCTAGTCCAGTATTCTGTTTCATAATAGCATAGAACAATGAACACTGTGATAGCTGTCCTCTTCCCACCCATCTGATAATCCTAAATAAAGACTTAGTTCAGTAATCTGCATTCAGTAACCCCTCAATAAATACCATTGATTCATTTACCTATTTTGGACTTCACGTTTTCTCCATAAATTAAGTCCCTCTTCAACCTAGTGATACTTTCTTCCTGCAGAATTTCTCAAGTTTCACGCATTCCATGTGCTTCCACTGTGCATCCACTGCATTTAGAAGGTTCTGTTTTGATTCTAATTCTTCAGGTTTCAGTGGCTATCTTCTAACCTGGGGTTGTGGGGTTGTGTGATTGGTGATCAAACACTTCATCTTCACCCTACCTGCCCTTTCTGTGATTTTGCAGTTTTTGCTCAGGTCCCCTTTCAGTCTTCATCTTTCCAGGCTTGGCAGTCCTAACATTTCTCTACCTGTCCTCGTGCAGAAGCTGCTCCAGCCCCGTTTCATTCTGATTGCCCTAATCTACCTCCTCGAGCCTTATTCATCCTTCCCAGAGCAGCACGAGGATGTGAGAGTGGCCCCACGCAAACCATGAGCACCATAATCAATTCCTTCTCTCAGGTTTTTCGTTCCTAAGTCTAAGTCACCAGACAGAGGTCGGCCTGCCATTTATGACAGGAAACCCCATCGTATCTTCCAATCAGGTTAAGGCAGTAGTCCATGAGCAGGTGTGCCATGAATTAGAAGAGGAAGAACCCTGCTTTTTGATTGGTTTCCTGTACCCATCCGTCTGATCTCCAAAAATGTGGAGGCTTGGCATTATCTTCTGATTCCTTCCTTATTTGACATTTTCATGTTTCAGAAGTTAAAACAATTTTAAGATGATCATTGTTTTTAGAACCATTTAGAACTAAAATAGCCATTTTGTGTAAAGGGCACAGAATGTGCTGTGCTCTTCGAAAAACCATTTGCTTCTTGCAAAAGTATTGCTGAATAGCTCTGCCAGGGGCCTTTATTTGACAGGCAGATATTTTGCAAGAAATGTGGATTGGAAGGCATTTTACTGACAATTTTATCTTAAAATAAAATACAAATTTATTTCCTTCACCAACCCTAGCAGTTTGGGCCTGGGGTTGTTATTCAAGTTCTTTTATGAAGCAGAAAACTGAGCTAAGCCAGCGTCTCAGTGTTCTCCTGCCTGCCCTCACCCAAAGCACTGTCTTTTGCCCATACGATTAAAGGCAAAACTCTGGATAATGAGAGGGAATATAGGTATTTTCCTTCCTTCAGAGCTCTAGGTAGGAACTCCCCTAACACCCTTGTTTCTGGGGTTTCTTTGGGAACGAACTACAGGATGTCTTTTGTTCCTTAGCTTGTAACATGGACCATAGCCCATAACTCCAAGTTTTGAGTGTCCTTTGAGATATTGGTACACATTCAACACTTGGTGGCTTAAATTATCTGTGCCCCAGTTACCTCATTTGTAAAATAGGAGTTAAATTCTCCTCCCTCAGACTTAGATCAGGAGTCCTATGTGGACAAGGATTGTGTCCAACCTGATTTCCTTGTATCTATCCAAGCACTTAGAACAGTGTTTGCCACACAGTAGGTGCTTAACCAATGGCAAGTGTTAAAAAAATTGCTTAAGAGGAAAAGACCCCACTGTATAGGCAATGCAGAAGAGAGGGCTAAAGCAGAGAAGTGAGGTCTTAGTCAAGGAAAGCATCATGAAGGAGATGTGATTTTAGTAGGACTTCAAAGATAAGCAGAGAATCAGTTTGTTCATTTATGCATTCAATCATATTCATTGAGTGCTTACCGTGTGCTGAGCACTGTACTAAGTGCTGTTGGATATGTACGTGGAGGTGTCTCCAAGTCAGAGAGATGATGTAGGCCAGAGTCAGTGGCATGAAAAATGAGATCAAATAACTGTGAGAAGGTCGGTGTTAGTGCTGCTATATGTAACTATATGTGACCAAGGATTAAATGCTATCATTGGATTTTCCTACCTGGACAGCATACTGTCCCAAGATAAAAAGATGGGCAAAAACACGGAAAACCAGACCAAGAACAGCAGTATGGCCTTTGCCAAAAATGAATCCTATAAACACTTGAGAAGGGAGAGGGCAAAAAACTCTGAGGCAAAAATACATGGAGTTCTCTGAATGGTTCAGTCTAGAAACTGTGACTAATGGCGTAATTGAAGTTATCTCTAAAATAAAAGATACCCAGTGAGGCCTTCAACTTCCTCTTTCTAAACCTTTTTCAGTCTCCCCAGTGCCTAACTTAATTTCCTCCAGTACCCTTTTCTATACAATCCCACCACATCATCAATGAATCCCCATTTCCCTCAAAAAAACCCTTCCTCCATTGCATTCCTATCTTTGTTTCCTTACAACCTTCCCTTCATCCTCCCCTCCCTTCCTTCATTCTCCCCCTCCTCTGGGCTGCAGGGCTCCAGACAACTGAGGAAGTCTTTCAACTGGTCTCACTTAGTCGCAACTCTGAGCCAGTGGTTGGAGGAGAGAAATGAAGACATCCGATAACTGAACAGGAACCCTTTTCAACTCCTCTGAAAGGAAAAGAGATTTTGCAGTTGGAATGAATCCCTTTTTCATTGAGCTGACTGGGACACTCATGGCTAATAAAAAAGGCATTGCAATTACTTCAACATCTATTTGGATTTGAAACCTTGTAGAACTGCACAACATAAACTCAGATCATTTTCTTTACCTACCCAGACTTCCTGAATCTTTCAAAGTTTTTTTTTTTAATGCTTTTTCAATTCCTCCATTTCAAAAAGTGACTTCCAGCCTATGCCCAGCTACTTTGGGAAGCGCATCCTATATTGGAACACTTCTTACTGTACCACTGTAGAGTCAGGTATATGCGTGTGTGTGTGTGTGTGTGTATACAAGTACCTGAATGTAAACAAGTAGGAAAAGGAAAGAGGTGAATTTATATTTTTTGTCTGTAAGGCAAGGATCTTGGTTGATTTCTTCCCAGGGTGTTCTGTCCCTTTAGATGTGTAGTCATGGAAGCGAATGAGAGATTTCTTACGGTGTTCAGTAAAACTGTATTGCTTCTGCAGTTGGTAGCTTGCTCCAGCATTTGCATCTAATCAGTTTGTACAGAAGTCACTCAGAACCACTTGAGCAAAATTTTATTCTTGGAATTTTCTCCTTCCAAGTTTTGGTAAAACTGAAACTCCCAGTTTCAAATGGGTAATTCTATTAGTATTATTTACTATTTTCCATTAGAACTCCTGACTTTTGTCATCATCCGTAAGATTCTCCCAAAGACCTAATTTAGCTTTTATACTTGTCTTTTTGTGTATCATTGGACAGTGCTTACCTAGGAATCAGAATTCTGTTTTCATCTTCCCACTCTGTAGCAAAGATGAAATTCTGTGGGTTGGTGCAGGCTGGTACATATTCCCAGTCTTCCTCACATTTAGCATCACTCCAGAGCAATTTACTCATTCTGTAAAGTGTTCAAAATCATTTGTATGTCTTCTAGGGTGTGTTTTTCCAGAGCAGTTAGCAAGAGTACCTGATTGATTTATTTAAAGACTTTTGAGGCTGCTGTTAGGCAGTTGAGTTGGCACTGTAAGCACTTGAAGTGCAGTTTAACAACAGCTTCTAGATCCCCTGCTGCATCCTTGGGCACACTTTTTTTCTTTTTAAAAATAGCATATCTGAGCACTCACTATGTGTGAGGCACTGTACTAAGCACTGAGGTAGATATGACATAGTCGGGTTAGACATAGTCCTCATCCTACAGAGGGCTCAATCTTAATCCCCATTTTAGAGATGAAATAGCTGAGGCACAAACAAGTTATTTTCCCAAGGTCACATAGCAGAAAGGTTGAGGAGTCGGGATTAGAATCCGGGTCCTCTGACTCCCAGGCTCTTTCCACTCGACCACGCTGCTTTAAATGAAGAAAAACCATTTAAGTCTTGGAATGACTGAAGATTGGCAACTGCTGGCCCTCAGGATTTTGGCTGACCTTTGTCTGTAAGCCATGTGGGACAGAGACTGTGCCCAAACTGATTAACTTGTGTCTATCCCAGCGCTTAGAACAGTGCTTGGGACATCGTAAACAAGTACCATTATTATTATTTTTATTATTATTATTATCCACGGTTTCAGTGATGTTGGTGATTAGCAATCAGTTGTAGTACCAGCAGCCCCTGAGGATAATTGCGCATGTAGAAATGTGCCATGTAGGTTTGACAGAGTCTGTGACTAGCCTCTGATTTTCATAAGAACCACTTGGTTCATTTATGAATTGAGCTGGAACAGCCGAGGGAAACACATTTTACTATTTCTCCCACTGCAGCTGCTGCTCCGAAACCTGAGGAGATGAGCCACAAACAGCAGAGGAAGCATGTCTTCCTGCCCACTCTGGAGCCTGGGATAATGAGCCTGGGCAGCGGAGGAAAGAGTGTCTTCCTTCCTGCTCTGGAGCCTGAGAAAATGAGCCTGGACAGCAGAGGGAAGCACACTTTCCTGCTTCCCCTGCCACTTTCTCCAATCCAAAACTTGAAAAAAATGAGCCAGGACAGTGGAGGAAAATGCTTATGCCCCCTCTGTCATCCCGGGCTTCATGGAAAATCCTACCTCCCTCTTCCCCAGCCCCACTCCCTGTTCTGGAAGTCTGGCAACTTTGTAATTGAAATTATGTAAAGAGCCATCTGAGAAACTTTTTAAAGCACTGTTTAATGGGATCGTCTTGAAGGATTTTGTGTGGTTAACATTTGTTAGAGCAAAATCTGCCAAACCACCATGGATCCTGAATACAAGTGAAGCTACTAGCCCAACCTAAACTGAGACAGGTCATTTTTACCTCTGCTCAACTATATCTTCATTTCTGGGACCCGTGGGATTACCTGAAGCTTCACAGGGCTCTAATTAGCATCTTTGAAGGCTTTGTAGACAAAGGATTAATTACAGAGAGTCCTCAGAATGCTCTTCCTCTAGAATAGAAGTCACAGAGATGACTTGTTTTTCACTGATAAACTTTGGGGAAACCTCATGTAAATTTATTGCTCTAGAATTTGAATGACGTAGTTAGTGCTTAAGAGAGTACATTATAACAATAGACACATTCCCTGCCCGCAATGAGATTACAGTCTAGAGGAGAGAGAAATGAAGGTTCCTTTTTCATCTGCATGACCAATATTTGGTCAACATAGCTTGGAAGCAGAACCACATGTTATGCCTTGTGGGGAGGTAATGTCTGAGCTATGGCAGGGATCTACATGATGGAGACTTGAGAAGCAGTTTAAGAATGAAGTGACTGAACTTGGAGAAGCCACCTCAAGTCCCTCTTACTTCTCATATCAGAAAGCTGCTTCGGGCTTCTGGATCAGGCAGTCTTCAGTTGAAATATGTGCAGTAACCTTTGGTTATATCAATCAATCAATGGTATTTATTGAGTGCTCACTGTGTGCAGAGCACTATACTAAGTACTTGGGAGAGTACCATACAACAGAATTAACAGACACTTTCCCTGTTCATAACAAGCTTATGGTGTAGATGGGGAGACAGGCAATATGAATAAATAATTATTATATATAATTTAAAAACACGTACATAAGTGCTGTGGGATTGGGGGTCGGGTGAATATCATGGTCACAGATCCAAGTGCATAAGCAGTACAGAAGGGAGAGCGAGCCAGGGAAAAGAGCTTAATTGGGCAAGTCTTCCTGGAGGAGTGGTATCTTAATAATGCTCTAAAGTTGGATAGAGTGGTGGTCTGGCATATACGGAGGGGGAAGAAGTTCCAGGTTAGGGGGAGACTGTGGGGAAGGGGAGGACAGTGAGACAAAATCAGGGCACAGAGAGTAAGCTGGCACTAGAACAGTACAGTGTGTGGGCTGGGTTGTAGTAGTAGATTAGTGAGGTGAGGTAGGAAGGGGCAAGTTAATCAAGTGCTTTATAGATGATGGTAAGGACTTTCTGTTTGATGCAGAGGTGGATGGGTAGCCATTGGAGGTTCTTGAGGAGGGGGGAGATGGACTGAACATTTTCCTTGATAAATGAAATATGCAGCACAGTGAAATATGGATTGGAGGAGGCAGAGATAGGAGGCAGAGATATCAGCGAGGAGGCAGATGTGGTCTTCAAGACAGGAGAGGATAAGTGCATGGATCAGCATGGCAGCAGTTTGAATAGAGAGGAAAGGGTGCATTTTAGCAATGTCGTGAAGGTATAAATGGCAGGATTTGGTGACATTGAGTATGAGGGGATGGATCTGTGTGACACACTCAAGTGCTGATGATGCATCTGAGCTGAGAGGTCTCTGGCCTGTGCTTTGAGAATAGAAGAGAGCCTCGCATCAGCAGATCATAAGGCTTAGAGCCTCAGAATGATGATGAAGGTTGAGATTCACTTGACTCTACTTTGCCACTGCTTTAGCTGCTCAGATGGAGCCCTGAACCAAAAAATCTCCAACCTTTGATGCAATGGTTGATGCAAAAATTGCGTGGCCCAAGTGGCAATCGATCAATCATACTTATTGGGCCATTTATGTGGTACACTATACTAAGTTCTTTGCAGAGTTCAACATAACAAGAGTTGGTAGATGTTCCCTGCCCACAATGAGGGCAAACTCCCAGGCTCTGGGCTGCTGCCTGAAAATAGAGAATTTGGTAATGAAACATCATGAAGTCTAGGCAAATGCAAACCTATTTCAATTATTTCTGTTCTCTGAGGGTGAAACTTCAAATCATTCCCACAGAAACATTTGACTACAAAAATGGTTGCCTTTACCCTTATATATTTTTCACTTGAAGCTCCTCTAGTCTCTTCAATTACTATTTCTTTTGATGTCCCATTAGATAAGAATGAAAGGTTGCAGTAACAGAGAGCATGTTTGTCATGGTATATCTGACAGATTTTAAGTAAGGTTTGTGCCTTAAGAAACAAACATACCAATCGCTTGTTTTCCTTTAATTAAGGTGACATTTCTAACTTAGTAACACTCAGAGCAGGTAAACAGGTAAACATGTTTGGTAATGAACTGCGTTTTTTCAGGATTGCAAGTTATGTTCACTGCTTTTTAGATCTTCACAGAAGCCTGGCCCATGGGTGACTTCATTAAAAGCAATCTCTATCTCCTGATCTTTCTAAATGTTGCCATTTGTCTATTTGAAGGTGTGTGATACTGTTTCTAGGGAGGCAGTTGGCATCTAGAACAGGGTGAGAAGTGGGGAGATGGGGAGAGAGGCAGCCTCTAGGGCCTTTGGTCTCACCCCACCTCCTCACCTTGCCACATCAAGTATGTCTATATCTTTAAACTCTGTTGCTTCCCCCTACCTGAAAGTTATCATAATGTCTGTCTCCTGCTAGACTGTAAATTCTTGGAGGGAGGAGATGCATCTACTTACCCTATTATACACTCCCAAGTGCTTAATAATAATAATAATAATGACTGTGGTATTTGTTAAGCTCTTACTCTGGGCCAAGCACTGTTCTAACTACTGGGACAGCTACAAGCTAATCACATGTTCTGCACACGGTAAGTGCTCAATAAACACTATAGATTGATTGAATAATTGGATGAAGAGCAAGCCTTTCTTAATCTGGACCTTTACTCAGAAGAAACCCTCTCTGCAGCCCAGAAGCCCAGCCCCTCCCTGGAAGCCCCCCCCCCCAAAGTTGAGAAGGGCAGTGGTTCTGCTCTTCTTCTTTGTCCGGGAAGAGTCCAGCAAGACAACAGCCTGCAGGGCCCAGCAACAGGCCACACCACCTTAGACTGAACCCGAGGCAGCAGTAGCAGCAGCAGCAGCACAGATCTCAAGGCTCAGTAGCCAGAAGGGCCTCTTAGCCTGGGACTACAATGCCCTTAGATATTTCCAATGTGGAACTACCTGCCTGTAGGGCTTGCCCTAGGCCCTACGTCACGGCCAACTCAGGAAGCAGAGGCTCCCCTCCCCTGAACAGCGGGGCTTTGGGTGGAGACCGACCGTAACAAGGCCAGAGAAACATCTGCTGAAAGGAAGTTGGGTTGGCACACTAGGCTAGCGTCCTCACCCCACGGGCAAATGGGTCAACCCCTGCCCGGAGGGATGGAAGAACCCTTAATTGTAGTTTTCATTACACAGATTATTAAACGCCTTTTACAATTGCTGTGGGCTGATTCTAAATTGTTTCCACTTGAAGAAACTCTGAGCAATCACCAGAGTTTCATTCAAGTATCCATTTTGAAATTTAAAGCAATTAATTTTTAGCAAGTTGCTTTGCTAGCTGTATTTCTACTGTCAGTTTTTCAGCACGAAAGGAAGATTTGACTATCGTTATGCCTTTAAAATGCTTCTTTTATTTCATTAGTTGCACATTATGGAAATGAACTGAATATTACAACCAAAACACATAGTAACATGAATTAGACTGCTGTTTACATGGAAGATAGCAAACGAAGAATTTCTTTGACGGTTACTGAAAGATTTTATAGAAATGTCAGGGATACATAAATGGTAGAGGCAAATGATTTGGTGATGTGCTCTAACAAATATTCACTGAAAATCTATAGTGAAATGCTGCTCCCAAATAAGTGGAAATTCAGTTTCAAGTGTTTACTGAATCAATAGCTCCTCTTAGATTCTGTTGATTTTGTTTTTGCAATTCAACAAAGTATTTAAGATTTATTTCATCATAATCAGACTCTCTTGAATATAAACCAACTTTTGGCAAATAATATTTATACAGAAAAATAGTCTCGGATCCTTTCAAATATGTAATTATTCTATAAAATTACATTATAAATAAATAAAAATCAAAATCTGTGTACATATATTTGAACATGTAAATGCCTCCTCCTTAGTGTTGTGTTTTTTTTTTACTTATGGTCTAATCGTGTTTTCTCTGTTATAATCACAAATTCTGGAAAATGTATATCTTCCTGAACATACATTTTCACATTAGGTCTGCCTGGTGGTACACCTGATATCTTCAATGCTTGATCATTAAAGGGTTGAAAATAGTGTAGTAATAATTGCCCTTTAAAAAATCAATATCATGAACCATAATAAGGTCACTGAGAAAATGTTTAACACGTATTCTACAAAAATATTGGAACAATGCTGAGAACCTTCGGTTTTAGAAAGGTACAATAAGGTACCCAAGAGGTTAAATGAACCATTATTACAAATGAACAAAACCAACTTTGACTAATATAAGAAAGTTGGAGTGTCAACTACTTTGTTATGACCGAGAAAATTTACAAATATCAATAGTAAGTAATGACAAAATATTAACTGTCAAATTAACAAAAGTTCATGTACATTATTTTTTCACAAATGAAAACAAATGCAACAGTACAAGCACTACATTAGGAACACATTTGGATTGTGGGTGGTTTTTTTTCCTCAGGGTGTTTAAATCTACAGTTTTAATATAAATGGAGGGTTGTTAGATATTTGACAACCATGAACTCAAACAGCTGATACTTTCCTCGACAAATGATGTCACATGATTAGTGCCTCTAGTGTTTAAATTAGGCAGTGATGCCAAGTTTAAAATATTTTACATTCAATCTCAAAGGTTTAAGTCAAAATACTGCAATCACTAATATGCTCACAAAGAAAATTGATGTTTTAAACAATTCCACAGAATATTCATTCAAAACAGCTGTTTTGTTTTTAAACAATAATTTTAAAAATATGCAAGAATATGATACATGTGCAACATAAAAAATGTATAATATGAAATATTTGGTACAATAGTACTTAAAGTAAATTTTAAAACTAACCTTCAGAACAAAATTGAATTGCTCTTACCTTGAAGATCAACTAAGTCTTTAAAAAAGTAAACAACATTAAAATCTGTTTCATCCATATATATGCAAATATGCATGTATCTATATATAATATGTATGCATGTGTAGTATTAAAAGTTGTTTTACATGTTTGAGACATAAAATATGCTTTAAAGGAAAATCTTTAAAATATCTTTTCCCATGTCATAATCAGTTGCAACCCCTGAATCCAACTTTCAAATAATAAAGCAAATAGATTTTTTTTGAAACTGAAATTCTGCCTTCTTTCTTTGTAATTTATAAAGTAAATTAGATGAAAGTCACAGTCGTATTTTCAGAGACTAAACTCAAAGTTACTTAAAATAGAATATTATACAGATCTCCTCACCTATAGCTTCAGTATTTTATGGTTTCACTTTAAAGGAGTTACTCAGAAACAGGCACCTCGAAGGGGGAATTTTAAAGAGTAATCAAGTACAATAAGTCACTGGCATCGACCTCAGTTCCTGCACACTGGATGTACTGTTTCAAAATTTAGGCACTTCTCCAAAGTCTCTCTCTTGAAAAATAACATTAAAAATATACTTGTAAAATTACACTCTCAAGACTTTGTTGTTTGGAGGTATGAAGCTCATACCATGCATTTAAAAAAAAAATATGTTATTCTAGAATTTCATGATGCACTGTAGCATCTCCAGACAAGCCTAAGACTATGCTTCGAGGCATCCACAGAATTTGTGCTTTATCTTAGATTTTCCATAAAATTTTAGATCTCTAGGATTGGTATTTATTTTTCTGTTTTGTTCTCTTCTGTCATTTCTGTCATTCCATCGCCACCATCATTTTTACATCTTGAATTTGTAAAGCACTTATAATTTTTTCCAGGGCACTTTCATATCGGCTATTTCATTTTTATCCTTACAACATCCCTTGTGAAGTAGGGAGTGCAAGGTGTTAATATCACCATTTTTACACCTAATAAAATTGAGCACAGAGAAAGGTTATGTGGCTTCCCTGAGGTCACACACATTCACGCAGCAGGCTGGTGGCAGAGTTAGGACTAGAATCCAGGCCTCCTGACTCCCAGAATCACAATCTTTCTCTGGACCAAGCTGCCTCCATCTCACCAAGTAGTAAACATCAATCTATCCTTTTCACTCAGTGGGTGGAACTAAACTACAATAATTAGAATTAAAATTGAACTTGCTCTCATAGTACATATCAGCCAATGTAAACTAATTATTGCTAATTTTGAAATGTTAAGAATCCAATGAAGCCGTTGGTTGGATTTTCTGCATCTGCTATAGCTATGGAGATAAGACAATATTCCTTGGACAGAAACTATGTTTGTTGAACTTTTAAAAGTAAACTTTACCCTTTGTGTATTTATTGAAACATCACAGCTGGTATCAGGTAGGTAACTATTTTAGGTTTGAATATACTAAGCATACCATATTTAATACTCATATATGATATAGCAGCACTAGCTTAGAGTTTGTGATCTGTCCATAAGAACTAAATCTTTATTTAGCATGCAGTTTGTGGCAATTCTATAGAGGAGGAAACAGGATAGTATGTACAGTAACAATGTTTAGTTATTCTTAATGAGGCTTCTTGACAATCCATTCCGTTTCTGTTGATTACTTCAGAATGATCTATTAAAGAAAAGACAATCACTGTTAGGAAGGGCAATAATCATGAGATGTTTTGATCTTCTTTTACAAAAAACATCAATTGAATTGAAAAGAAAGCTATGCCTGCTGCCCTTACATTCTGCGAAAAGTTGCAACACACTACTTGGATGCAGAGGATGTTTTGAATCATGACATTTTCAACTAAGAGGTGGTTTCTTATTCCAACATTTTCTCCTATCCCTCCCCCAACTCGCCCCGTCCATCCATCTGAGTCCCTCAGGCCAAGTCGAAATCAAGCAAGCATGTCCAGAAGGAGCTGTTACTTTGCCCTCTGATCTTTCTTTTGGGTGACTTGTCTGCAAGTTCCCAAATGGAGTGAAAGAGAAAAAAAAAATAGTTTGTGAATGGAGATCGGCCTCCTGCTTCAAGACTTCTTCCTTTGTAGCTGGCAACAATTCTAAGAGACTGGCCTGAAACTGGAGCCTGCCACCAGTCCCTTTCAAGGCTCCATCCCTGAAATCCAGGCATTTAGGGTTTGGCCTAGGTTTCTAAACTCTGAAGGCTACTTGTGATACATAGGCAGCTGCCGGTCAGGCGAGACTACTACTCAACATACTGCTCACCGATTGCACAAAGATGTGAGATCCTTGACCACCACACACACAAAAAATGTAGCTGTCTCAATTACACACTAGTTAACCATCTGGTCTGGAAATCTGAGATGCAATCAGATGGACTTAGAATAAGTGTTTGAGTGATAAATTTTATAGGCAAGGTTCCTTTTTGACACAAAAGTTCAACTATCCATGTTCTGGGAGGGCAGTTTATCTTCTACTTTGCAGGCTTCTCCAAACCTCCCGTGGCTCATGCAGGAGACAGAATCCTGGGCAGGATTCTGAACCAGGACTGGCAGTGCTTATGGTCTTAGGGTCTCCCGAAAAACAGTTGTGTAGTCAAGGCCTCACGGTCAAATTGCTTCACAATAGGAAGAAGAAGACTCCTGGAAGAAGTGTGATGGCTAATGTCCTCCAACATCTAGCTATCCTCATGGTCACTTCTGGACCAGATCTCACATCCCTAACTTTTCCTTCCACACAGCTAACAGAATTTCTAACAGCCCTCAAGGACAACTTATCTTTTATGTCATCCCAAATCTTCCTTAACTTGCTAATAATCTTTGCCTGTGGAAACACATTCCATGTGCTTTAACACCTGCTGTGTGATGACGAAATGTTCCCTTTCATTTCTCTTGAAACTTGAATGCTATATAAGCATTTTGTTATAACTTCAGTGTTTATCTTGACATTGAAAATATAATGTGCAACTCAATTCACTTTTCAAAGAACACATTCAATTTACAGGCTTGCATGTTCTCTGTGGGAAAATTCTCCAGATGTAACCTTTTATCTTCATTTTCATACTGACATATACTATGTGGACTATTTCATTTCTTTGCTTTTTTGCCCTTCTTCCTATGAAGTTCCACAGAGGTTCTTGGCCATTGTACCAAACCGCGAACATATTACCCTCTTTCTAGACTAAGTTGAGCATACCTAGGGTATTTATAGATTTAAAAAACATGCTGTAGGAAGTGTTTTTTAAACGCATTTCATTCTTGCTGATCTTCGGAGCTATTTATGGAAAGTCTTACCCGTCAAAAATAAAAGCCTAAATAGAATAACAATCTTGATGCACCTAGAGAGAAAGCATTCTGCAGAAAGCATAGCAGTGCATAAATCCCAGCCAAAAGTATTGTTAGCATGTGATATAAATGGGAAAGAGAATGCAGGAATTACACTGGCACAATTTAGGTGTGCCTATGCTTGGGTCTTGAGTTAAATCTGGTAGGAAGCAGCCTGTTCGTTCAATCATATTTACTTTGTGCTTACTGTGTGCAGAGCACTGTACTAAATGCTTAGGAGAGTACAGTATAACAATAAACAGACACATTCCCTGCCCACACCGATCTCATCCCACTGGCTGCAGTGACCACCAGTCCATGGAGTGTTCCCACCTCAGCCCCCTCAAAGTGCTGGTCCCCATCCTTCTCCCCACTGCTCCAGGTCCCCCAAGGAACCAACTAGATCAAAGTGCTTAGCACAGGGCTCTGCACACATTAAGTCTTCAATAAATACCACTGATTGTTTGAGGAGGCAAGGGGAGCCTCGCAAGCCTGTCCAGGTCAACTGGAAGGACCCTAAAAGTGGTTGTGAGACAAAGCCAAAGAAGCATTGATGAATAATACCATTTCCTTCCTCCTCCCACTCCCTTTCTTCCCTCTGTTCCCCCTTCTCTCTTCCTCCCTTTTCCTCATCTTCACTTCCCCTCTTTTCCTTCCTTCCTCCACATTTTATTCCCAAATTCCTCACTGCATCCATGTTCTGTCCCAAAGCTCAGCCTCATGCTCCAAAAGGAAAGGAGGTAACTCTGCCTGGATACTGAGGGGAGATAGGGCTTCTCTGCTACTGCTGCTGGATGCAATCCCAGTCCTGGTGGGGACCGCCCTCTGACCAGGAAGGCACTGAAGCCTGCAGTTCCCTAAATTCTTGGACGACAGAGTTCATGCAGCCTGGGTCTTGGGAGCCAAAAGGGGTCAGTGAGCCGTCTGAGTTATCTTTCAAAGTGCGGGAGGCTAGATCAGCTCCTCTCGCCTATCTTTTCCCCAGTCAGATCTGCGGGACCTGGGCCAGGCCGGTTGTTGAGCTCTCTGAATTGAGGCTTTGTACACACATTTTGGCAGATGACATTGTGGGATGACGCAGGCCAACTCCTTTCCTGCCTGAAGGAGTTTGGAGGAAGTGGCTGTGGGGAAGAGGTGGTTCCACTACCTCCACCTGGTTACAAGGGGATTGGAAGAACATCTTTATGGTGGAAGTTAGGCTCAGGCACTACAGAACTGCAAGTGACTCGATTTCTTTACAGAAGAATCTAGGTAAAGTGCAGTGACATTATTTATTACTATTATTATTATATTTGTTAAGTGCTTACTGTGTTGAGCACTGTTCTAAGCAGTGGGAAAGATAATCAGCCGATTGTATTCATTGAGTGCTTACCATGTGTAGAACACTGTACTAAGTGCTTGGGAGAATACCATAATAACAATATAACAGACACATTCCCTGCCCTCAGGGAGGTTACAGTCTAGAGGACAAGTTACTTAGGTCAGAAAAAGACCCTGCACCACAAGGGGCTCACAGTCCAAGTAGGAGGGAGAAAAGCCTTTCGATCTCCACTTTACTGATGAGGAAACCGAGGCACAGAGAACTTAACTGACTTGTCCAAGGTCACACGATAGGCATCCAGCAGAGCTGAGATTAGAACCCAGGTCTTATGACTTCCAGGCCCACGCTCTTCCCACTAAACTATGCTGCTCTTTATAGGGGTCCTATTGAACACCTGATGCAGGATAACATTTAGACAAGCAAATGTGATTTCCTCTCCTCTATGTTGCACTAGTAATACACAGAATCACATAGCTTGAAGACATCCAAAAGATAGAATCCAACACTCCACCTCATGACTGGATTCACATAAACTATCTCAAAATTCTTGCAGTGATGGAGATCCCACACCCGAGGCCAATTACTTCTATCCAGAATGCATCATCCACCTTCTCGGGGGTCTTTTTCAGTAATATGAATCATATAACTATTGAGAAGATCTACAAGACTTGACCAGTCTGTTGTGGAGGCCCTTGAAGACTAATGTTGAAAAAATAAAACCCTTTACTTCAAAGTCATAGAGACACATTTTGTGGTCAGAGTTCCCTGGGTTATTCTTGGCAAAAAGGGAAGGAAGTCAAGATGCTTAGGTTCTGGAGCTTTGTGATTCGAGCCTCAGGAGCAGCCTGGGGGTCAGGGCAGCCCACAACAGTGGCACAAGTCAGTGGACCCCTTCTTGACAGCACCTCAGGGTACTGCTGAGAAGCAGCGTGATTTAGTGCATAGAGCTCAACCTTGAGAGTCAGAAGGACCTGGATTCTAATTCTGGCTCCACCACATCTCTCATGTGACCTTGGGAAAGTCCCTTAACTTCTCTTTGCCTCAGTGACCTCATCTGTAAAATGGGGATTAAAACTGTGAGCCCCTTGTGGAACAGGGATTGTGTCCAACCTGATTAACTTGTATCTACCCCAATGCTTAGAATAGAGCTTGGCACACAGTAGGTGTTTGTTACTTGTTACAAATATCATAATTATTATTATTATTACTCCATGCTGAAGACTCTCCATCAAAGCTTGCAAGTGGAACAGAATTATAGGGAAGGGGTCAACTTGAAAATTTGAGTTGTTCCTTTCAGTCAATCAATCATATTTATGGATCACTTACTGTGTGCAGAGCACTGTACTAGATACTTGGGAGAATACAACATAACAGAGTTGGTAGGCACGTTCCCTGCCCACAAAAGGTGGATTCTCTCAAGTTTTTGATTACTGCCTTTCTATAAACTGTACTGTCTCTATTCTCATCAGATCAGATGCTCTAATTCTGAATCTTAGGAAGCATCAGGCAATGAGTTTGCAACAGAAGGGGGAGTTTGAAGAGCCTCTACTTTAGGGTAGATATTTCTTTCAAGTTGCTCCACTCTTTCAAGATATCCTACTGAAAGATTTACACATTTAAATTCTGACAAGCATCATAATGGTGAAGCTTAAGTTGTGCGTGCCTTGGGGTCAAAAAGCACCCTGTTGATGTGAACTGTGTCCAGATGAAACAGTGAAGGATTGATGAGGTTTGCTTTCACTGCAGATTGGACTGCTTTTTCTGATTTAATGGGGCATGTGCTGGTTTGGACCCAATTACTTGAAAGTTGGGTGGGGTGGTGGATTGGAGGAAGACTTTCTGCCATCTTCAGAGCTTTGTTTGGGAATCTCTTTTTGTGGGAAAGAGGACAGGAAAGAGGGGTGCTCTCTTTCCATATCTCAACCAGAGTCATTTCTTTTCTTTTTTTATATTCATTCAATTGTGCTTATTGAGTGCTTACTGTGTGCAAAGCACTGTACTAAGTGCTTGATAGTATCTGTTAAGCACTTACTATATTCCAGGCACTTTACTATGCGCTGAGGTAGATACAACTTAATCAACTTGGAGACAACCACATAATAATAAAAATGATTATGGTATTTGTTAAGCACTTCCTATGTGCCAGGCACTGTACTAAACATTGGGGTGGATATGAGCAAAAAAGGTTGGATACAGTCCCTGTTCCGGGGGCTCGCAGTCTTGATCCCCATTTTTTGTAGATGAGGTAACTGAGGCACAGAGAAGTTAGATGACTTGCCCAAGGTCACACAACAGACAAGAGGCAGAGCTGGGATTAGAATCCAGATCCCTCTGACTCCTAGGGGCATGCTCTATCCTCTAGGTCACATTGCTCTTCTTCATTGAATCATCTCCCTTAATTCACTCTGCACCTTTGAATTTAAAAACTTGTATAAAGAGGAGCTTTAAATATAGCACAACTCTCAAAAACACTAATAAAGTATATTTTGTTTTTAGTACAGGAATGTTGCAGCTTCCTCTAGAAGCTCAGATCCTTGTTCAGATGGAAATCTGATTAATCCTCATGTCTATAATTTTCAAGGGGAAGTCATGCTGCTTGTGTTTATTTGACCCTCACTCAGAAATAATAGACAGTTTTCCTGACATCTCCACTGCAAGTCTGCATTTTAAATAAGAGTCTAAATAAAGCTCTTACATTTAGAAAATAATAATAATATTTCTGGTATTTGTTAAGCACTTCCTATGTGCCAAGCACTGTTCTAAGCAGTGGGGTAGATACCAGGTAATCGGGTTGTCCCATAGTCTCAATTCCCATTTTACAGATTAAGTAACTGAGGCACAGAGGGTTAAATGATTTGCCCAAGGTCACACAGCAGACAAGTGGTGGAGTCAGGAGTAGAACCCAAGACCTCTGACTCCCAAGCCCGGGCTCTTTCCACTAAGCCATGCTGCTCCTCTAAAAAGATTGTGCATTTTTCCCAGTGCCCATTTTAAAATACCAGTGCAGACAGGCCCTTAGAGTCTTGCTTTCAGTCACCCAATTAATTAAAGAAAAACTGGGCACTCAGATGACCTGACTAAATGACTCAATGCTCCCTCTGAAGTATTGGCTTAAAATTCTACTCCACTAGTCCAGAATGCTGCTTTTGCCAGAGGTGATCTGTCTCATTCAGTCCAGAAAAGAACCCATTGCAAATGGAATTCTTCATTTTAAAATGTATCTTTACTCTTTGGACAGCTTTAAGAACATGAAAATAGGCTCATTATATACTCTTATCAAGAAGAAAAGGAAGATTGGAAAGAGCACGGGCCTGGGAGTCAGAAAGACCTGGGTTATAACCCTTGCTCTGCCATTTGTCCACTGTGTGACTTTGGGCCAATCACTTAACTTCTTTGTGTCTCAGTTAACTCATATGTAAAATGGGGGTTAACACTGTGAGCCCCATGTGGGAAATGGATTGTGCAATAATAATGATAATAACTGTGGTATTTGTTAAGCGCTTATGATGCACCAGGCACTGTACTAAGCAGGGGTAGATACAAGCTAATGAGTTTGGACAGAGTCACAGTCTTAATCTCGAGTTTACAGATAAGGTAAATGGGGCACAGAGAAGTTAAGTGACTTGTCCAAGATCACACAGAAGACAAGTGGCAGAGTCAGGATTATAAAGCAGGTCCTTCTGACTCCCAAGCTTGTGCACTATCCACTAGGCTATGCTGTATCTCCACCTGATTAGCTTGTATCTACTTCAGTGCTTAGTACAGTTCCTGGCACATAGTAAGCACTTAAATATCATTTTTTTAAAAAGAGTGGTAATGGTGAGACTACAAAGGAATTTAATAACTTTCCATTGCGGGCAAGATTCTAGCCAGTGCTCCTGAACAGACTACCAAGGAACATAATCATCCTTGCACCTCATGAATTACAATGAGGTTTCAGATCTAGATGCACCACACAAGACAATGATAAAATAACTCTACTACTGGAAATAATAATAACAAAAATATTCCTAAACCACTTGATCCGCCCTTTCCTCTCCACCCAAACGGCTACCTTACTGCTACAGGCTCTTGTTATATCCCGGCTAGACTACTGTGTCGTCCTTCTCTCTGATCTCCCTTCCTCCTCTCTTGCCCCACTCCAGTCTATTCTTCACTCCGCTGCCCAGCTCATCTTCCTGCAGAAACGATCTGGGCATGTCACTCCCCTTCTTAAACAACTCCAGTGGTTGCCTATCAACCTCCGCTCCAAACAAAAACTCCTCACTCTAGGCTTCAAGGCTCTACATCACCTTGCCCCTTCCTACCTCTCCTCCCTTCTCTCTTTTCCCACCCCGCACGCTCCGCTCCTCTGCCGCCCACCTCCTCACCATCCCTCGGTCTCGCCTATCCCGCCGTCGACCCCTGGGCCACGTCCTCCCGCAGTCCTGGAATGCCCTCCCTCCTCACCTCTACCAAACTAATTCTCTTCCCCTCTTCCAAACCCTACTTAAAACTCACCTCCTCCAAGAGGCCTTCCCAGACTGAGCTCCCCTTCTCCCTCTACTCCCTCTCCTGCCCCCCCTTCACCTCTCCGTAGCTTAACCCTCTTTTCCCCCCATTTCCCTCTGCTCCTCCCCCCTCCCTTCCCATCCCCTCAGCACTGTACTCGTCTGCTCAACTGTAAATATTTTCATTACCCTATTTATTTTGTTAATGAAATGTACATCGCCTTGATTCTATTTAGTTGCCATTGATTTTACGAGATGTTCTTCCCCTTGACTCTATTTATTGCCACTGTTCTCGTCTGTCTGTCTCCCTCGATTAGACTGTAAGCCCGTCAAACGGCAGGGACTGTCTCTATCTGTTACCGACTTGTTCATTCCAAGCACTTAGTACAGTGCTCTGCACATAGTAAGTGCTCAATAAATACTATTGAATGAATGAATGAACTAAGCACCAGTGTAGATACAAAGTAATCATCTGTTAAACAGTAACTGTCCACAAGGACCTCACAGTCTAGGTAGGAGGTAGAATAGATACTGAATCCCCATTTTACAGATGAAGAAACTGAGACACGGAGATGTGAAGTGAATTGCCCAAGGTCACACAGCAGGTGAATGACAGAGCTGGGGTTAAGCCCAAATCGTCTGACTTCCTTTCCTGGCTCCTCTAGGCCATGCTGCTTCTATGATCACCCTATACATAGGGTCTTTCCAGAACATCAGTTACAGGAAAGGTGTGGGGAGTAACATCAAGTCCTTCATATACTCTTTTCAAACAATTTGCAAAAGCATTTGAAATCATCAGTATACTAGGGTTCAGTAAATTGTTAAGCAAATTCAAGAATCAAGAGGAATTCAAGGTTTTTAGGCTACTCCATGATGAGATTACTATTGTTGTTATTGTCATCAGCTGCAGCAGTAGCAATAGTAGTAGTAGTAGAAGTATACTTGCCTGTCATGTGACCTTGGATAAGTCATTTCACTTCCTCTGTGCCTCAGATTCCTGATCTTTAAAATGAGGAGTCAATACCCATCCCCCCTCTGACTTAGACCATCAGCCTCATGTTGGGTAGGAACCATGTCCGATCTGATTAACTTGTAACTACCCCTGAACTTAGAACAGTGCTTAACCCATAGTAAGAGCTTAACAAATACCATAATAATATTAACATCAAATGGCAGGATAAGACAACCCACAGTGAGGTCCTAAATGCCCTCAGCCCATTAGAGCTGAAGAAATGCTCACATCAACACAGCTCTGGTAGGCAGGACATGTAAGAAGCCTGGATGATAATGATGGCTTTTGTTAAGCGCTTACTATGTTCTAAGCCCTGGGGTAGATACAAGGTAATCAGGTTGTCCCACGTGGGGCTCACAGTCTTAATCCTCATTTTACAGATGAGATAACTGAGGGTCAGAGAATTCAAGTGGTTCGCCCAAAGTCACAAAGCTCATCAGTGGCGGAGCAGCATTAGAACCCATGACAACATGGGGTTTACAGTCTTAATCCTCATTTCACAGATGAGGTAACTAAGGCACAGAGAAGTAACATGATTTGCCTAAGGTCATACAGCAGACAAGTAGTGGGGCTAAGATTAGTCAGTCAGTCAGTATTTATTGAGCACTTGTGTGCAGAGTACGATACTAAGTTCTTGGGAGAGTACAAAATAACAATAAACAGACATATTCCCTGCTCACAGTGAGTTTACAGTCTAGAGGGGCATCTCAGAACTCAGGTCCTCCTGATTCCCAGG
Source organism: Ornithorhynchus anatinus (assembly GCF_004115215.2). NCBI lineage: Eukaryota > Metazoa > Chordata > Mammalia > Monotremata > Ornithorhynchidae > Ornithorhynchus > Ornithorhynchus anatinus. The sequence continues at coordinate 18,944,333 of NC_041737.1, forward strand.
TATGTGCTGTATCCACTAGGACATAATGTCGCATAGAACTAGTCCGTTTTTAGTCTACCAGAGCAGACCAGCCCTGACGGTAGAAATCAGGAAAGAAACTGCTTTTTCTGATCCAAGGTTGGGCAAAGATCAGGTCTCCAGAGGCAGACTTGAAAGAAGCAGATCCTATTTGGGATAAACCCATCAGCATGGAAAAGATTTAACTTCACATGTAAGTAATATGGAAGGCTGAGTCAGTTACACATGGGTCGTTTCAGTCATCTAGCAGTCACGGATGGAATCTCACCATCAGTAGGGTCATCGTCAAAAATAAGGTAGCTAAATATAGACAGACCATGCTTATTTTCATAAAAACCCTCACCTCATTTAACATAACCAGAAACAGAGGATAAGATTGCTTGACTGCTTTGCCCTGTGCTTGCGAGACCAAAATCAGGATTCAGAGCTTCTCACTTCTCCCCTAGTGTTAGGGCAAATTCTCAAGATTTTGCTAATTCTGTAAGTGGACAGATTTCTAGGAAGGGCTGGGTGAACTTTCTGAATTTTTCCATCCAGTACTCTTATTGTTAAAATTTTGGCCACCTAAAAACATTTCAATGAATCACATAATCACAGAAAATACACTGGCATTTAAGAGAGATCTTAACTAGGTTAGAGTAGTAGTTGTCATACTAGTTACAGAAGCAGTGTGGCTTAGTGGACAGAGCACGGGCTTGGGAGTCAGAGGACGTGGGTTCTAATTCCGGCTGTGCCGCTTGTCTGCTGTGTGACCTTGGACAAGTCACTTAACTTCTCTATGCCTCAGTTACCTCATCTGTAAAATGGGGATTAAAAGTGTGAGCCCCACATGGGACATCCTGATTACTCTGTATCCACCCCAGCACTTAGAACAGTGCTTGGCACATTGTAAGTGCTTAACAAATCCCACAATTATTATTATTATTACTAGGAGTACTTACTGAGCACCATCTGAGTGCAATGCACTATATTGAGCACTTGAGAAGAACAACAGAAGCACAAGACAAGTTTGCACTCTGATAAAACAATTCCCATATAATAATTCATTTTTTAATGGTACATATTAAACACTATGTATCAAGGCACTGTACTAACCACTGGGGTAGAGCAAGCAGCATGGCATAGTGGATAGAGCACGGGTCTAGGAGTCAGAAGGTCATGTGTTCTAATCCTGGCTCAGCCACTTGTCTGCTGTGTAACCTTGGACAAGTTACTTTACTTCTCTGTGCCTCAGTTACCTCATCTGTAAAATGTGGATTGAGACTTTGAGCCCCACATGGGACAGGGACTGTGTCCAACCTGATTTGCTTGTGTCTACCCTACAGCTTAGTATAGTGTCTGTCATGTAGTAAGCACTTAACAAATACCACTATTAATGAAACAGCGTGGCTTAGCGGAAAGAACATGAACTTGGGAGTCAGAGGTCGTGGGTTCTAATCCTGGCTCTGCTGCTTGTCAACTGTATGATTTTGGGCAAATCACTTCACTTCTCTGTGCTTCAGTTACCTCATCTGTAAATGGGGATTAAGACTGTGAGCCCCACGTGGGACAACCTGATTACCTTGTATCTACCCCAGCACTGAGAACAGTTCTTGGCACATAGTAAGTGCTTAACAAATGCTATTATTATTATTACTATTATTATTATTACAAGATCATCAAGTTGGACACAGTCCCTGTTCTACATCGGGCTCAGAGTCCAAGTGAGAGGGAGGAGGATTTATTCCCTTTTTTTGATAGGTGAGGTAATCAATCAATCCAATAATTGTTTTATTGCGTGCTTACTGTGTGTAGAGCTCTGTACTAACTGCTTTGGAGAACATTATAGCAGACACATTCCCTGCCCACAATGAGCTGACAGCCTAGAGGGAGAGACAGACATAAAATAAACTATGGATATGTACACAAGTGCTGTAGGACTCAGATGGAGCAGGGATGAATAAGGAAAGCAAATCAGGGCGACACAGAAGGAGTGGGAGAAAAGGAAATGAGGGCCTAGTGCGAGAAGGCCTCTTGGAGGAGATATGCCTTCAATAAAGCTTTGAAGAGGGCGAGAGCATTTGTTTGTCAGATATGAAGAGGGAGGGCATTCTGGGCCAGAAGTAGGAGGGGGGCAAGGGGTCATCAGTGACATAGATGAGATTGAGGTGCAGTGATAGGCTGGCATTAGAGGAGCAAAGTGTGAGGGCTGGCTGGGTTGTAGTAGGAGGGTTGCGAGGAGAGGTAGGAGGGGGCAAGGTGATGGAGTGTTTTAGAGCCAGTGGTAAGGCATTTCTGTTAAATGAGACAGAGAGAAGTTAAGTGACTTGCCAAGGTCACACAGCAGACAAGAGGTGGAGTTGGGAAGAGAACCCAGATCCTTTGACTCTCAGATTCATGCTGTTTCCAGGAAGGATGAAGGTTGCCCAGGATGCCCAGGCCTAGAAAAGGGTATTAAACTGTTCAAATAAAAACTTATTTTCTTGTCAGGTAACCTGCATTTACTCCGACAAAGTCCTGAACTGAATTTTCAGTTCCCTTTTTTCAAAGAAAAAAGGAACCCTCCACAGGCGATAATAGCTGCTACCCCACAACACTCAAGGACACAAACAGTATGTGGTGAACATTAAAAAAAAATAATAATTCCTATACCTTCTGGATTCTAGATGGAATAGTGCCAGGCACCAGCTGACAGAATAATGGCAGATGGTGCCCAAGAATGACTAAAATTTCTATTGGATATTTAGAAGAAAAATCAACCTAGGTTAACTGCATCTGCTAATTTAGTGACGCTCATTTTCATCTCAAATCATTTATGGAACATTGTGAGAAAATGAAAATTTTATCAGATCCAAAGTTATGCAGACAGACCAAACATGCATTTCCTTCCTCCCACCTGTATAAATTGAGAAAGCTGATAAGCGAGCATTTCACCCGTTATACAAATGAGAGGTATATCGAGGAAAGTCATAAGGACAGTCAGGTATGGAATTGAGAGAGAGGGCTGAATCTAGTCTCTCATCAGAGGCACTAGCCACTTTAAAACATCCTTCTTCTAAAGGAGGGTTTGTGTTGTTCCTCACTAAGTTTCTTACTTCAAGATGGCATCCCAAAGGCAGCATGGTGGGGAACTGCCTCAAGTGAGTTGCGAACCACTCAGCTTTCTCCAATCTACAGTTACCAAGTCAAGCCTTCTCTAAGTGATCAGGCAACTGAATTTGGGCATTTAACTGTGAGTCACACAGACCGATTAGCACACGGGGGTAGCTATTTCAGAAGCACCCACACCACCTAAACAATGCCGGAAATTCAAATTAGTTCTATTGAAAAGCTAAAGTTCTTGGCAGAGATTCTTAGTCCCTCATTTAATCAATGAAGAAAAAAAAAGCTGAAAAGCCCAGTGGCTCCTATGCATCCAAACCACAAAACAATAATAAAAGGAATAGAAGACTTAAATTAAAACCTCTCTGGGACATCTTCCAAATACTGATTTTGCCAAACCAACTTGGGTAAATATATTGGAAAGGACTAATGAGATATATCTAAAGCCTTGAGAAGTTGATGGCTCAAAATGTATCAATTTATACAAAGTTCACACTTCTAGATGCTAAAATACAAATAATTGGAATACATTTTTAGATAGTGAAATCCTAACCAGGCAGAAGGGTGTGGCAAAAAAGACAAGGCCAACTGACACTATTTTCTTCACTGTTTCCCTTGAGAGTAGCATCCTTGCTGTACTAAGAGGTCTGTGTCTTACTCCTGCCTTACTCCTTGGGATCCCAAATTCACAAAGTTTTCCATTAGGAGAGTAACGCTTTTTCTAATTTTTGCCTATCAAACTTGATTGTCTGTTGCAGTAGTGTCCCAGCGGTTTGCTATTACAGTTCCTTGTTTGAGATGGTGCTTTGTATTTTTAGAAATAACTTATTCTACACTCGTGTGCCCTCTTTCTGTTCATCAGATAGCAGTTGCTTGGGCATCCTGTTCTCACCCATTCTCCTCACATGTTCTGCTCAGCAGAGTTAGTTTGCTTTGAGTATTGATTCAGTGCTGTTGGGCCGACTGAATTACATTGAGTCATTGTTGGTAACCTTGCCCTGCCATTTGATATTGAGCTGTGATTTGGAGATGATGCAGATGAAGCTGTTTGAGAGACTAAAATGGATATGCTTTCTAGAGTATGTCCAGATCTCATGAACATTTAGATGGGTGGATCCCACTATGACCTAGTGAGTGTAAAACTGGCGTGAAGCTTCATGTCTCTTCATCATCCAACTCAATCTACTCAGCTCCCAAAATCCACGTTTTCTACTTTGTTTATCCATGCATCACTGAAGAGCTACTATCTAGATAGCAGAATCCTATGTTAGAATTAACTTCTGTGCTGCCAGTTAAAATCTTGAGATGTGGGTGTGGATTTCCTGGGCACAGATTTGAGTGTTACTTTGTTTTCCATCAGAGCCAGTAACAGTTAATATTGGCACTGGGCAAACTCTACGATGCAATTCAGAATCACTTGCATGTCCTCTTCTGTATGTGCCTCAGGAACTCAGGCCCTGCTGTTGACATGCCATGTGTCTTTCATGCTGCCTCTTGGGAACCAAAACCAGTTCTCCTCCAAACCATCGAGACAGTCCATCCCATCCTGCCTTCCAACACTCCGGCAGGAAAGAGAAAAACAACTGCAGCAGGATGCCGCCACAAAACCTGAGGAAGATTGGAGCATGCTATAGTGGTAACTGTGTCTAAGGGTGTGCTTTGAACTCTGAGCCATAAGGAGACTAAAATTATTCTCCTTTAGCCACATGACCTTACTGAGTCTTGTTTCTAATTTTTATATATTTGTCTTTGTGCTTTATGTTGTTTTAAGGGCTTATTGCTTCATCACTCCTGATGTGTCGGTCTCTGGTCCCTCCCATTTATATTAAATAGTGAGCTCCTGAGAAACAGGGACCATGTCCAAATTCCAATTTATATATTCTTTCCCAGTGTTTAGTACAGTGCTCATCACACAGTAAGTACTCAATAAATACTATTATAACAACAACACAACTACTGCTATCACTAGTCCATCCATTATCCTGGATGACTGATTAAAATACTTTTAATTTTACACATAGGCTGTTAGGTTTACACATTTGCTGACTTCAGCTTCTAGATCCTTACAGTCGGCTTTAAATCACTCAATCCCCTTGCCCCTCCTACCTCACCTCACTACTCTCCTACAACAACCCAGCCTTCACTCCTCTAATGCCAATCTACTCACTGTACCTCGATCTCGTCTATCTCACCAACATCCTCTTGCCCACATCCTGCCTCCGGCCTGGAATGCCCATCCTCTTCATATGTGACAGACATTACTTCCGTCTTTCAAAGCCTTATAAAGGCACATCTCCTCCAAGAGGTCTTCACTGATTAAACCCTCTTTTCCTTTCCTTCCACTCCTTCTGTGTCACCCTGACTGGCTCCCTTTATTCACCCCCCTCATAGTCCCTTGACATTTACGTATATATCCATAGTGTATTTATTTATATTAATGTCTGTCTCCCCTTCTAGACTCTAAGCTCACTATGGGCAGGGAATATTTCATATTATTGTATTGTACTCTCCCAAGTGCTTAATACAGACTCTGAACACAGTAAGCGCTCAATAAATACGATTGATGGATTCACTGCCTCTTCAAGCCTGGCAGCACAAAATAGATGGAACAGGTCTGAACCTTTTACATGGCCTTATTAAACTGCCTAGAGAGATCTGCAAGAGGATATGCAGATCATTCTAAGAAACATACACAGTCAGTGGTGCCAAAGCCGAGATCAAGGGATATTGGAGCCAGCACTACAAAAAGGCATTGAGAAAACTCTAAGACCCCTTGGCAAGAACTCAAGGATGATCAGATGAACATGTCTTCCACCATCAGAGAGGAAGCCTTTGAATCACAGAAAACTGGCACAAAAGTGAAATCCAATCTTTGAGATAGTTCATTTTTTCATTCAATCTTATTTATTGAGTGCTTACTGAGTGCAGAGCACTGTAGTAAGGGCTTGGAAAGTATGATTCAGCAATAGAGACAATCGCTGCCCACAATAGTTACTTCTACAGTCAAAGCCATGAAAAACCGCAAAGTGGTAATGCCCCCTGAAGCATTTTGATAGTCACCCACATTCCCACAGCACTTATGTATATATCCTTACACTCTACCGCTTCCCCTTCCTGTAATTTAGTCAATGTCTGCCTTTCCCACTAGACTGAAAACTCTTAGAGGGCAGGGATCGGTAATGCCAATCTATCATACTCATCCAAGCACGTAGTACACTACCCAGTACACGGTAAACAATAAATACCATTGATTGGCTGATTGATTGACTCGACTGACCAAATAGTCAAGGACCTAACAATATTGGTGAATTTCTCAGGACATCTCTCTGGGTGATGCATCACTGTAAGAATGACTGCAATAGTACTTAGCTGTCACAAACATGATAATCAAACATGATAATCAGTGATGAGTAATGGTATTTATTGAGCATTTACTATGTGCAGAGCTCTGTTCTAAGTCCTTGGGAAAGTAGAACACAATAGAGTTGGTAGGCCTGATCTCTGCTCACAAGGACCTTACATTCTAGAGGGAGAGAGAGATGATGGTATTTAAGTGCATATCATAAGCCAAAGAGTGTGCTAAGTGTTGGGACAGAACAGGGGTTATTTGGTTGAATAAGCATATGTCTGGCCAATAGGTGCTTTGGTTCTGGCAGGTAAAAGCCCATAGCAACAGTTGAGGGGCAAAGTTTTCAAGGGCAAAGCAGTTCCATCTTTTTTACCATTTGTTTCCACCTTTGATTTCAAATGCCTGGGAGGAAATATGTCAGAAAGTGTTCACAAAAGTGTTCTGGTGGCCAAACTTAAGTCCTTATTTTTGACACCTCCCCTGGTTCTTACTAGACAGGCATCATGAGCAGGGGATGAAAATAAAAATTGCAGGCGTTTATAAACACTGCTCAAGTCACCCAGTGACTCTTGTCTTTCCCCCAACCCACACACTTTCTTTACCACATTTAGTTAAAGTGCCTCAGTGTCTTTGAAGTTGCTTAATCCAAGTTCTCCTCTAAATATCCTGGCCTCGCCTGGGCCTGCCATTCCTGAGCCTGAGGGTTATGCTGCAGACTTCTTAGACTTTTGGCTTCTCACACCGATCCTCTAATTGAATATACAATATAGAATTTGGAAGCCAAAAGCAGGTGACTTCAAAACCACATAGGAACACTTGGAGGCAAATTTCCTTAGTGTATTTATCACATGGAAATTGTAAGGAAAGGTCAAAGATACAATTAAAGGGACCCATAAAGATATTTTGATGGCTCGATCATTTGAACCAAAGGACAAAACCTATGAGAATGGCTGAGTCCATTACCAAATTTGACTAATTATTTACAGTTGCCATTTTTTAATGGAGAATAGGTTTCCTAGACTCAGTTTAAACTGAAGCCCTCAGAAAATATAATCACATGCCAGACCATTTCATTTCTAAGAAAGGAAATTGGGCAAAATATCCTCAACAATATTTCCCAGCTATGTATAAAGTTGTTCTGAATGGTTGCTCAATCCCCAAATAATCATTCTATCCTTGTGGAATAGCATTAACAAGTCAGTCTCTGCCTTGAGGTGGCATTTAAGATGGAGAGAAAATGGGGATTCTGGAAATATTTGATTGGTGACAAATCAAATTGGTGACATTTGATTGAATGTGGGGGTTTAAAAAGAGGGAGGAACTCCCCCACTCTAGACTGTAAGCTCGTTGTTGTCGAGAACGTGTCTGTTTATTGTTGTACTGTACTCTCCAAAGTGCTTAGCACAGTGCTCTGCACCAAAGCAAGTTCTCTATAAATACAATCAAATGAATGAATAAATAATGCAAAGGTTTCAGGGCTTGAGAGACAGAGTTCGGATGTCCTAGAAGTCATCCATCACAATCATCAAAGTTCATCCAAATGTCCTGTGCCAATGGAATACTGAGAACACTGAGAATACTGGAGAAGCAGCATGGCTTAGTGGATAGAGCACGGGCCTAGGAGTCAGAAGGACCTGGGTTCTAATCCCATTTCTCCCACGTCTGCTTTGTGTCCTTGGGCAAGTCACTTAACTTACCTGTGCCTCAGTTCCCTCATCTGTAAAATGGGGATTTGGCCTGTGAGCCCCAAGTGGGACAAGGTCTTTGCCCAACCTGATGAACTTGCATCTACCCCAGCACTTAGAAGAGTGCTTGGCACATAGTAAGCACTTAACATGTACCATTATTATTACTGATTGTTATTAACACTGGGCTGGGCTATTGGACTTAGTGTAGCCCAGTGATGGCACTGCATGTTAACCAGGACCCCAAGAGACTCTTCCTGTCCCCCACTAGCGAACAGTGCCGGTGGTCTTTGGCTAGTTACCAGTAGGTACCAGTTAGTTCCCCGTTCCCCTGTTATCTAACTGCAATAGAGACATTTGCTTGTTTTGTGAACAGAGCTGAGTTTATTGCCTGGGTTTCCTGCTATGCTGCTGCCAAACGAGGCCTTTCTGCAGACCACAGTTGCCGGACCCAAAGAAAGCAAGAACCTAAACCCAAAGACCCAAAGAGCCCCTGTCTTGCCTACAGAGCACCCGCAGTTCATGTGAGCACCAACCAGAGGGTGGAATGATGTTTGTCACTTCCTACCTACACAGTCAACCCTACAGGTTTAAGTGTGGGCTTGGAATTTACAGTCCCTTGGCATGACCACTCAGATGAGTCTTTTGCTACATAAAAAAATATAATCTTTGCCACTTAGCATTCTCAGTTACTAAGGTAAGGCCACAGATTATAGGTGGCTAACGCCACCTACTTTGCAGTGGGGTTCCTTGGCAACTTCCATTGGTGCCAATGAATCCCTCTCTGCATATTCTCAGGGAATCTCTGGCTTTATGTAGCCAATCCACATTATTGCTCTAGTGATGAGGAGCTGGTCTCCCTGGGAACAGGGAACAGGGAACACCCTGTTAATGATCTTTCTGCAAAAAAATAAAAAAGAGACCTGAAAATACATAAACAAATGAAAAACATGTACTCCATGTTCTATTCAGCAGGGACTAGCAGAAAGAGCATGGGCCTCCAAGTCAGAAGACGAGGGTTCTAATCCCGGCTCTGCCAAATGCTTGCTGTATGAACTCTGGCAAATCACTTAACTTCTCTGTACCTCTTTTCTCCTGTTCTATCTCCTATGTAGACTGTGAACCCCATTTAGGACAGAAATTCAATTCACTTATATCTACCCCAGCACTTAAAACAGCATTTGATACAGAGTAAGTGGTCAACAAATACCAGTTTAAAAAAACAACCTACAAGCATGGCAATATTTTGTAATCAGAATGAGTCTGAAAAATATCATCTTAAAGACTTTCTTGCTTTAAAACAACATCAATTATAGTCAGTCTATTGAAAAAAGGGAGTATCATATGGCATGCCAGATTTCTAAGGGACCTGTTCCTCTGCACAGCATTTCAAAGAGCACCACTTTCCTCATACCTTAAAAATCAGAAAAATCTGCTGTACCAAATAGAAACCCAGTAAATTCATCACAAGATTTTGGATCTACCCCAGTAGTCATGTAGATGATTAATACATGACCAATATTCAGAATCTTGAAGCATAAATTCCACAGCTTCGAAGAAAAGCAGCAAGACCTACAGGAAAGAACATTGACCTGGGAGTCAGAGGACCAGCTCCTGTCTGCTATATGACCGTGGGCAAATACTAACCCATATTTCTGAGCCTGGCCAGTAGCCAAAGACCATTTGCATTGCTCATTAATGGGGGGAATGGGAAGAGTCTCTTGGTGACTTAGCTAACATGAAGTGCCATCACTGGGCTACACTAAGCCCAGTAGACCAGCCAGTGTTAACAATAATTATTAATTATTAATAATGATAACTATGACAATAATGGTACTTGTTAAGTGCTACTATGTGCCAAACACTGTTCTAAGCACTGGGGTAGATGCAAGTTCATCGGGTTGGACCCAGTCCTTGTCCCACGTGGAGCTCACACACTTATCCCCATTTCTCCAGTGCTTCCCCATTTCTCCAGTGCTTATTAGAATGCCTGCCTATAATAAGTACACAACCAATACCATTAAGAAATGAAAAAGAGACTTAAAACTTGAAATTCAATCAAATGCAAAAATCCAGTGGCAGTACTAGCAGAAGCAGGAAGATTTACATTCTGGAAGTGATATTTCTCCGCATATTAAGAACAGCATGAACATGGTTCATTTAGTGTGATGACACTGCCATCTAGTTAGTTTATAAGAAACAGTAATTCAGTTTTCAGACTCCTGTAAGATATGAGTTCTTTCAGTCTGTCACTAAATTGACATGGCTTTTTACATAACCACCCTTTAAAGATTGCAAGAAATGAGTGGGTTAAATTGCCTGTTAGGCACAGTACATAGTCATTCATTCAATCATATTTATTGAGCACTTACTGTGTGCAGAGCATTATACTAAGCACTTGGGAGAGTAAAATATAATAATCATAGTATTTGTTAAGTGCTTATTATGTGCCAGGCACTGTACTAAGCACTGGGGTAGATACAAGCAAATCGAGTTGGACACAGTCCTGACCCATGTGGGGCTCACAGTCTCAATCTCCATTTTACAGACGAGGTAACTGAGGCCCAGAGACGTGAACTGACTTGCCAAAGGTCACACAGCAGTCCAGTGGCAGAGCTAGGATCAGAACCCATGACCTTCTGACTTCCAGGTCCGTGCTCTAGCCACCACGCCATGCTGCTTCTCCATAACATAACATAGCAGACACATTTCCTGGCCACAACAAGCTTACAGTCTACATACAAACGTATGATCATAAGCAAAGCCATTGCTAGATCAGGTCAATGATCACCTGTGAGGCAGCAAAATCACAGTCCAATGGACTAATAATCGATTGTCTCTCCCATTCTATTGCGAGCAATAGAATTGATAGCAGGGTTGGTCTCCTCTACCACTATTATAGTAAATAATAATGCTAATAATAATAAAAATTGTGGTATTTGTTATGAGCTTACTATTTGCCAAGTACTAAGCCCTGAGGTAGATACAACATAATCAGGTCCCAAGTGGGGGTCACAATCTAAGTAGGAGAGAGAGACAAGAGAATCCTCCTTTTGCAGATGAAGGAACTGAGGCACAGAGAAGTGACTTGCCCAGAGTCACACAGCAGATAAGTGGTAGAGCTGAGGTTAGAACGCAGGGTCCCCTGATTCCCAGGTCAATGCTCTTTCCTACTAGGCCACGCTGCTTCTAGACTATGAGTCCGTTGTTGGGTAGGGATTGTCTCTATCTGTGGCCGAATGGTACTTTCTAAGCGCTTAGTACAGTGTTCTGCACACAGTAAATGCTCAATAAATACAGTTGACTGAATGCTTCTCAAATATATATTTTTTTTTAATTATATTTTGATGAGCATTTACTATGTGCCAAGCACTGATACAAGCATTAGATACAAGCTAATCAGGTAGGTGACAGTCCATGTCCCACATGAGGCTTGTATTCTTAATCCCCATTTTACAGATGAGGGAACTGAGGCACAGAGAAGTTAGGTGACTTGCCCATGTTCACATAGCAGACAAGTGGTGGAGATGGAATCAGGGCCTCTGACTCCAAAACCCATGCTTTTCCCCTCTAGGCCATGTTGCTTCTTTTTTAGAACATAAGCAGGCAGTCAGCTCCTTACAGTGCCTGGCACATAATAAGCACTTACAAATACCATCATTACTGTCACTCCCAGGAGAAGCATATGATCTCCCCACAAGAACTGAACATTCTGGTATGTCCCAGAATTCGTTGGAACATTCAGGACATAGGGCTGACCTCTCTGACAATAGGGGGAGAGATTCTCCCCTCTGGAGGGCAGGGCTGATTTACCCTGGGGTCAGGGAAAAGGGAAGTCAAGAGAATTGGGAGCTTCCTGTTAACTGTGAGTTTTTGCCTGCCTGCTTCTCTAAAATGCAACCAGAAGATCTTCATTCACTAAATGCACTCCTTTCTATGTAAACTACACAAGGTGAAAAAGGAAGCTAGAGGGGGCAATTTGGTCCTTATCCTAATTTGGGACTATGTAAGACTAAACTCTACATCTGTGCTTTTCTCCCACAGAGCTCTTAGGCCAGCACATGGCATCTGCCTTCTGTTATTCAAGTACATTATTCAATCCTTTGGTTCTGAAAGTCTTAAACCTCACTGGCTTCAAATGTGACCTTTGAAATTTTGACTTTATTATTTTTTTTGTGACTTCCTGTATTATTAATTAAATGCCGATTTTGATCACTATCTTATTTGGGAGCTTGGTACAGTCCTGGTCACCGGGTCCTCCAAGGAACCCCCAGGTAAAGAGTGGATGGAGTTCTTGTGGTACTTGTAGTAGTCTTAAATACAGGATGGCTGATTGTAAACCCTGTTTATGGTTACAATGCAAAGCAGTCCCAATTTGGGTCACCTGAGAGGACTCTAATGAGCATCTAGCCTAGTAATCCATTTCTGACAGTGACCCAGGGCATTTGGAGGAAAAATGTAATGGCTGCCTCCTAGAACTCTACCCTAATCAATACCATATAACATCCCTAACTTTTCTTCCAGTTTCACATTATGCACCACCTGACATGAATTTATCCAAACACTCCTTGAACCTGCTGATATTTTCTTTGTCAACAATTTCCTGAGGGGATGAATTCCGTGAGCATTCCCACCAACTGGGTTAAGAAGTGTTTCCGATTGTGTTGAGTGACAGTTTGACTGTGCTTATATTGCCTGGTTTAGATGGTGGCAGGACTTTTTACTCGATACTTCTGGTTGCTCTTGTCCTTGCTATTTGAAACTACTAAAACTGGTTCTGTTGGCTGCTCCTGAGAGTTTCGACTCAAGAAAGTCCAGTTCTGCCCAGCCTGGTGTTCGTAAAAGAAGAGAAAGATGGTAGCAGATACCCTGTGAGAAGGGAAGGTCTGGTAGAGGATAAAGATGGCACCTCAGTGAGTCACCCCATGCCCCTCTATTTTCCCTTTCGAGCTCTTTTTTCCCAGTTTTGGACATGTTAAGTGTGAGGTAGAGATGGCAGGAGGAAATGAGAGATTTCAGAGAAGGAGAAAGGCCAGGGTAGGAGATAAAGATTTGGGAATCATCCCCATAGAGATGGTAGCTGAAGCTAGGGGAGGGAATGAGTTCTCCAAGGGAGTGGGTGTGTATAGAGAATAGAAGAGAACCTAGAATGGAGATTTGAGAAACCACCTTCCCTGTCAGAGGATGGGAGATTGAGGAAAATTGAGTCACAAGACAAAGTCAAATAGAGAGACAATCTGGTAAATCCAGTCCATGTTTCACTCTGCTGCCCAGATCATTTTTTTACAGACATGTTCAGTCCATATTTTCCACTCCTCAAAAACCTCCAGTGGATGCCTATCCACCATAGCATCAAACAGAAACTCCTTATCATCGTCTTCAAAGCACTCAGTCATCTTGCTCCTTCCTTCCTCACCTCTCTGTTCTCCTAAACTTTGCCTGCACATTTTGTTCCTCTGATGCCAACCTACTCACTGTACCTCAAACTCACCTATCTCGCCACTGACCCCTCGCCCATGTCCCGTCTCTGGATTGGAAAGCTCTCCTTCTTTATCTCCTACAGATGATTATTCTCCCCACCTTCAAAGCCTTATTGAAAGCACACCTCCTCCAAGAGACCTTCCCTGACTAAGCTTTCATTTCTTCTTCTCCCACTCCCTTTTGCATCACCCTGATTTGCTCCCTTTATTCACCACCTCCCAGGCCCAGTGCACCATATCCATAATTCACTCATTTACATTAATGTCTAATCCCCCTCTAGACTGTGAGCTCATTGTGGGCATGGAATGTGTCTACCAACTCTGTTATACTGTCCTGTCCCAAGCACTTAGTACAGTGTTCTGCACACAGTAAGTGCTCAATAAATATGATTGAGTGATTAAATTCAATCACTGAAGACTGTCACTATAGATCATTTAGGTTCCCCAAAATTCTTTTTCCTCAATAGCAGGTCATAGGGTGTGAATAGTTGAAATAATCTCCTCACTTCTCCACTTCACTTTGTCAGTGTTAAAATAATCTATACATCATACCAGTTTGACCCAGTCCTCAGTATGTTTTTTCACTTTATGTGATGGGAATTCACACTCTCTGGGTAGGCAATGCTCTACCATGGTGAAACTGAGTCTCTCAGGTTAATCACACGAGATTAGCTATGAATACAAACAGTGCAACACAAAACATAGCTACATTATTATTTGCCGTAAATGTTAACTCTAAATAAGTGCAACCTGGCCATAAATGCTCGCTAAAAACTAATAAACAAAATAAAATTTGATGAATACACGTGAAAAAAAAATTCTTTCCGAGAATTTTTTTTTTTTTAAGTATCAGCACTCATTTAGAGTTTGGGATTCGTGGGAAAAAAAAGCTTTAAAAGGAGCAAACCTGATTGGCTGTAGCTGTTGCGGCGAAGGGGACACTTGTTGCAGGAGTTGTTGCTGCAGAGACAGTGGCGGACGTAGCGCTGTGCATCATGGGTACTTTCAGGAGGGGTACCATGGAAGCAATGAACAGGAGGGTGTAGCATTATGGTAATAGAAGTGGCATTTTGGCATGGTGAATATCAGGGCAGCAAGCCATCAAGGGTTAAACCAGCAGATGGCATGCAATCACAAGGCAAAGCAAGGAAGCATGGGAGAGAAATAAAAAAAAGGAAAATAGCTTATTACAAGAACAATTAAAGGAAGTTTAAAAACATCATCAGCGATTCCCAGAAAAGCGAAAGCAGATTAAATTAGGGGTGCATTGATAATCTCGGCCCTAACTATGGATTTTTCCAACTCATTTCTTATTTTCCCGGTAGTAATGGGTCAGTCTTTAAAATCACCTTTTACTTTCAATAAAATAAATGTAACGTAAGTATAATCTTTTGCCAATCTGTAAAAACAGAAATGGTTTAACTGTAGGTTTAATTGGGAAGGTGCCATTTTAAAAAAAATCAATCTGTTCAAATTGAAATTTTAACTTCCATTCACCATTTCGCTTCCTAGATGCATTTTTGCCATCTCATTTTAGAAATGAAACATCGATTAGGCTGATGGGGTAAAGTCATGAATTCATGTTTCCATATGAGTAGTTTGTTTAAAGAGTAATAAGTGTAGACTACTTTCTTCTATGGGCCTTAAATCAGCAGAGTAAAAAATCCTTGAATACAAGTACTAAGATAATTTGCTATAAGACAACAAAACATATTGTGTTGGGGTTAACGTTGGTTCAGTTTTAAAATGTATTCTGAGATTGCAATGATTTGATGATTTCTGGTTCTATGTATCTATTACTTTTTGAAAATACGGCACAACAAAACTCACTCTGTATTGCTACATTTTTTAATAATAACAATAATAATAAAGGTAGTCAGACACTTTCAAAAATAGTTTCAGTTTGAGGGATGAAAATAAAGACTTCTGGGAAACTCTGATAACTCTAACATATAGCAGAGAAGAGATATATGCACACCACTATGAAAGTTTAAAACACTGATGAAATTAGCCTGCTTTTCCAAAACAGTAATATTTTTTTTTAAGGACGCTTGACCATATATAACTATACCAAAAAAAAAAAAATAGTGTTCACTGAAATGCAGACTTCAATTCATGATTTTCTGTTACAACAGAGTGACTGTCTTAGTCATACCCAAATATGTAATAAATATAAAAACTTCACATAACTAAATAAGTTTTTAGTCCTGGCAATTTTCTAAGAAATACACAAGATGTCTGAGGCAGGTTTTCAGCAACGGAGCATAATATACAGAATATAAAATATAAATAAAGAAGGTTGGAACCTACCAATACTGGTAGCGGGTGTCATGCACAATACTGACCCTGCATGTCATGAAATGGTAGGTGGAAAGAAGTGAATAAAGGGAAAGAAACAGGTTAGCTGCTTAGAGTTAACATTCAAATTGAAATTCAACCACAACCAGAAAATAGTAGCGGTTAGACATACTATTTGAAGATTATTCACAGTTCATATGGCCTAAATGTATCTACATTATTTCAAAAGCTTTGACATGAAAATTAGTCCATGAAATCTCGTTGACCTATGCAAGTCATACATAATTTATTTTAAAAATTGAAAATGCATTCAAAAATAATAGCATTTTATATAATTATTCTTTGTCTTCTTTCAAGGGGTTCGACATCTTTGCTAAGACATCCATCCATTTAAAGTAGTAAGAAGCATTTCACGAATGAAAAAACTGAGGGTCTACAGGCCAAATGGCCGGTATAGAATCAGACGTGGGACAAATTCTTGATGAAGGTAGAAAAAGAATCCCCATCCCTGACTCTAGGCCAATGTTCTAACTAGTAGACTGAACTAACTTCCTATGTTTCGACTGCCATTTTTCACTGAGCAATTTTCCAATTCTACATGGCTGCCAGCACTGGGAAAATCTATAAGATCTCTTATGTTCCCAAACTCAGGTTTAAATTCCATGAATAGATGAGGGGTGGTCTATGATTCCCACTTCCTTTTCCACATGTCCTACTGCTCTTGTGGTGATGACAACCTGGTCTTGGCACTCAGAAGCCCAGTTCCACTCCCAATTTCCCAAAGCAGCAGCTCTGCACTAGAAATTGGGATTGAGGTGGCACCAAGTTTGGAAATAGCATTTTTCCCTCACAAGATGATCTAAATGTGAACACCTAGAAAAAATAAAATTGCATGTATCTGGCAAATGTGAGAATAGAATGGAGATGAACTTTAAGGCTCCCAGCGCTTCTCCTCCATGTCCCTCAACTGCCATATTCAGGGTTACTTAAAGAGTGTCAAACATAGAATGATCTACCAGCTCTCTCTCTTCAAGAACAGAGAGGGTGAACTTTTAAAGCCCTAACTAAATGTCTCTTATTTGTTATGAGATTGTCTCCTGTTAGCCACCAGCAATTAATCTCTGTTGAATGATTCTTCTGTCAATAAGACAGTCCATGGATGATATTTACTGAGTGCTTACTGTGTGCAGAGCATTGCCCTAAGCACTTGGTAGGATACAATAGATTTAATTTGGTAGTAATAGTCTCTGCACTCAGGGATCTTGCACTCCAGTAGAGGATCTTAAAAACCTTGTGGAGGAGCTTAAAATCTAAAGGATTGTCAACACCTTGTTTGCATTTAGAGAACTGGAGGCAGGGAATTCTCCAAATGCTTGTACTACATTATTCAAGGCCTCTTCAGACTTATTGTGATACCTATCTCTTTGCTGCCTTTTCAGAATGATTCATAATCATCTGCATCTTCTTTGTGGGGTCTGCCTCAGGAGCACAGTCATCCAGGACAAATGTCTCTTAGGATTTCAGTGATGTTCAAAGCATATGGTTCACAACTTGAAGCAGTGTGGCTTAGGGGAAAGAGCATGGGCCTGGGCATCAGAGGGCCTGGGTTCTTAACCAGTCTCTCCCACTTGTCTGCTGTGTGACTTTGGGCCAGATGCCTAACTTTGCTATGCCTTAGTTACCACATATGTAAAATGGATATTAAGACTGTGAATCCCACATGGGACATGGACTGTGTCCAACCTGATTAGCTTGCATCTACCCCAGCACGTAGTACAGCGCCTGGCACATAGTGAGCACCTAACACATACCATTAAAAAAAAAAAAAGAAACGATATGGCTTTCCCCAGTGTATCCAGAAGAACACCAACTTTCAGGTCCTTTGTTTATCTTTTATGGTATTTTTTAAGCATTTACTATGTACCATAGTACCAAAGTACTATGTACTCTCCCCAAATCCACTTGACGAGCAAATGCCAATTATTCAGATTATGTTATTTTTGTAGTTCCAGGTATTTTGTCTTTGCCTAACACAGAATTCCAGGAAAAACCCTACCCACTCCCAATGTGCCATTCCAAATGAATGCTGCCTGCACTTGCTTGAAAAAATCTCAAATTCTGACTAATGATAATAATAATAAATAACAATAATAATAATAATGGCATTTGTTAAGCACTTACTATGTGCCAAGCACTATATGGAGGTGGTGCCTGCATGAAGCCTTCAAGAATCAAACACAAAACTCACATTGCCTCAAACTGCAATATTTTCCAAATCAGAGTTAAACCGAATACTGTTTTAGTAAAGAAAAATCCTGCGCAGAACGTCACTGTGGCTAAAAGTCCTTGAAACAAATAACATTTGTAGAATAACACAATATTGATAGCTTGAAGCTCAAGGGCATCGAATATTAAAAATTGAGGATGAAATCATTTTATTTGCTTTGGATGGTTTCTAGAATTATTTGGGGGAATACGGTTTACACAGATAAAAGTAAATCTGAAGCGAACTGACATGAAACACGCCCTATGTGTTAGCAAAGGTTTAAAAACGCAGAAAGGTTTTTATTAGTCTACTTTCAATAAAAGCTTACAAATTTTCTTTCAAAACATGCATGGAAAAGGTATGAAAACATTTTTTAAAGTTTAGGAAATATGGTAATATTTCAAACTAAGAGCTAATTTTGTAATCGTTGGTTTGACAGGTCACCCCAGTTTTTTCATTTTACATTCTTTCAGATTCTGCTCTTTATAATACTACTGTCAGTGCGCTCCTAATATAACTGGGGCCATCTGAGAGTTCATCATCATAAGTACTTTAAAATTCACTCCGTCTCCTCCAAAAACATGTCAATAGAAGTAGAAATACAGGGCTTCCAGACACACTTGAACAATTTCAAATGAATCCAATAGAGGGCAGACGTACACAGCCACAGTAGCTAATATAATCTATGGTTCCTTAATTATTGAACTGGACTTGCAGTGAATATTCCTTGATAAGGAATTGCATGTAATAGAAAAAAATGTGTGTTCTTGATTGGATAATATTTGAATAAATTTCCTATCAACGCCTCTGGAATGATTACATATACTCTAGTCCTTTATGAGGGGGCTGTTAAGTTCTTACATAACTGCTAGAGAATAAAACCTAGGTAGTGCTAACTGTGAATTTTTGATGCTTTTTTTTTTAATGTTGTGTGTTAAACACTTACCATGTGCCAGGCACTGTATTAAGAACTGGGATAGGTACAAGTTAACCAGGTTATGCACAGTCAATGTCCAATGTGGGACTGACAGTTTACTCCCCATTTTACAGATGAGGTAACTAAGGCACAGAGAAGTTAAGTGACTTGCCCAAGGTCACACAGCAGACAAGTGGCAGAACTGGGATTAGAAGTCAGGTCCTCTATTCCTAGGGCCATGCTCTTTCCATTGAGGTGCTTCTCCAAGTTCTGTCAAAACTTGGAGAAGTTCTATCACAAAGGACAGGTTTCATTCTTAAAAGCCTTTTGCAATAATTGCAATGTGCAGTACTCATGCTGGTGTCCTATTTTTCTTTTTCCTTTCTTTCACTATAAACTGGTAACTTAAAATTGGCCATGGGGACAAAATGCACTGGGGGAGGGAAGGATAGGGCAGAGTAGGAAAAAGGGGCAAGTGAGCTTGGCATGTGCCAGGCTCCCAGAGGGAGCTGCTTCAGTCACTCTGCAGGGCCACATGACTGAGGCACAAGTCTCCTCAGTGGGAGATCTAAACTGGGAGTGGCACCAGAGACCCAGAAATATCACTTTTTACCAAAAGTGAGCCCTGGTAGTCCTAGAACTGGAACTATCATAAATTGTCAGTGCATACTGCTGCTACAAGAAAGCAAAGCTCTGAAACTCCTGCCCCTAGTAGAATTCCTATCCATCTTAAAACTTGACAAAAGTTAGAAGTCAACAACTTGTAGACTACTGAATATATATGCTTGTCAAAATAAAGAATAAATTTAATACAAAGGCACCACATAAAAACAGGTTCAAAACGTCCTCTGGGGTTAACTGTTAGTAGATTACTGCACATAGTGTGGAAAGATATTAACTGAAGCACTGAACGGCATTTATTCGGAAAGGCACACATTTTGTGGGACATTTCCTTTTTGGAAAATGAGCTGTTCATTTAAATTAGTCTTTTTTTTTTTCCTTCTCTAGTCTGTAGGATCTTTGTGGGCAAGGATCATGTCTACCTAGCCTTTGGTGTTGTACTCTCCCAAGTGCTTAGTACAGTGCTCTACATACAGTAAGCACTGAATAAATACCACTGCTGGATAAATTCAAAAACTCAAGACTGTCTGCAAGAACTTGAGAATACATATGTTTTATCTCCATGGCAGTGGAGATGGATCCCAAAAGAGAGGATGGTAGACAGATTTACCTAAAACACCTTGGACTTATCAGTGTTTCACGAAGAAAGACCAACTTACAAATTCTTCCTGTGATCAACTGCATGAGCCCTGTTAAGCCCCAACTGTAAATTTGGAGGTATTAGGAATTGTTACCCATAAGAAGCCCCTTTCCACATAAAGCAATTGTATGAAATGCTGGACCATATTTTTAAAATTAGCTTCTCAAGACTTGAAACAATTTTAATTCTATTCCAAGTCTTAAATTAAGATCCTCTAGTTCTTCGGGTGGAATTTCTAGAGTTCCGCAAGTAACTCTTGGTGCTATGAAATTGACTCTTTGAAAGACGAGTAAATGCCACTACATAACTTAAAGACATGAAAACAGCAATTATACAAGAACCAAATAAACATAACAGTTAAAAATAGAGGCGTTCACTTACCTGTTGGAATAAAGGCAGCATGTTGCTGCAACTGGGCACTGGCTAAAGCCTGTTGATAGTGTAAGACACTGGGATTAAAAACCGCACTGGCCCCACTGCCTTTTTCAAGTGCTTGTCTCTTTGGTAAAGGGTGAAGAGCCCCAGGAGGAAAAGCCTATAAACGAGTAATTTAATAAGACTTGTGGAAGAGAAAACAAATACTGTAATTCACACACAGATCAAATACCGCCGTGTACTTTAAAAAAGAACGGCTAAAAGATGCCTTGCCATGCACTTTAATTCAAACAATAGCAATGTGAAATGAGTGAGATTTTGTTATTGAGAGCAAAAGCATGATTTTCTTAACCTAAAACTGTAGCACCGCAACTATGGAGAAGAAAAAACAAAACTTTTAAGCAACAGAAATGGCACCTACTTTAAAAATTATTTAAAATGTTCTAGGGGAAAATGTGACAGTTGTAGGATTAATACCTAGTACTCTTTGTAACTAAAGGTAGTTTTCTGTGTTTAAAAGTTAAAGCTTAAATTAAGCGCTTTCTTCATGAAACTATTGGCATTTGCTTCAGATGGGTTGAAAAGGTAGTAACGTGTTAAGAAATCAATGAGTTTTCACCCTTATCACTTATGAAAATGAGATGGCTAAATACTTATTCGCTTTTAAATATGAATTAATCGTAAGAAATGACTGTTTTCAACTGATGTTAAAAAAAGCAATACAAATCTCATTAGTTGGTTCTCTCATAAAGCTACATGCAAAGCGAAAGGTGAAAGGTCAAAGTACCAGGTCTACAGCTGCTTCGAGAGGTCGCTTCATTGCTTTGGCAGTCGACTGAGTCTTTTAATAACAGGCAGCGAGCACATGATGGCAGTGGGCCAATGGGATTCAAGCGAATTAACATACAGGTATAACAGCAAGCAGAGGTGCATCATGGGAACGGCATTGCATTGTGGATAGGTGAGAAGGAAAAAAATATTCTGAATGCAATATACAACATACAAAACACTAGGCATGCACAACAACAAAAATGTTCTCTAAAAAATGAATATTACACCTTGAATTAGTATAGAAGCAAAAACGCATCTACTATACCTTAGTTAAAAAAGCATATAAGAGAGTAAGATATAGATGGTTGAAATTCAGGAAAGTTCAAATAGCAGCTTGCACACACTATTAAGCATTTCTATCTTGCTTCACAGAAATGCAAAAATCGTAAGGGTTAAAGGGTTGACTCAGGACTTCTGATAAATTAGTTATCCATTAGCAAAACTAAAATCTAGTAAAGCCCTAATTATGGAAGTGTGAATATTTCTATTTCACTTATCCCATCTCTAAGGAGACAAAGAGAAGATGAGATTTGAGACGATTGTCCAGCTTGCCCTGATCCCCCCCCACCACTTTTTCATGAAGGATTCAGATAGATAAGAGTTTACTTTTACGTAGGTTTTGGATTCCACTTTTGTGTTTTACGTTTTTCCCAATACCTAACCACTAATTTATCACCAAGTCCATATTTTGCACTCCAGTTGTAATAGTGGCTTGGATGATCTCTTAACTTACCGCATTATACTGAGAAAACAGCACATTTTTCTTTACCATGTACCCATTTTTCAGAATTTCAAAGTTATCTCTATTCAGGTAAATCTATGCCAATTTTTTAGGAATGATTACTGAATGACATTTAAGAATAAGGAATTCATTGTGAGAATAGGAATCATGGCTAAAAATCGCACAAATTGCATAAATGGCACAAATTGTTAAAAGTCAATGGAATACATTTAATTTGTAATCATACTTTTTCCTGTCTGCCTAGAGGAATACAAAAGAGGTTGGCTTTATTAGAAAACATCAGAAAATTTAGCTAATTTTCCCCCCTGGTTTTTGTAAAAGATTAATATAGCATGATGACTGTTGTGAAAAAACGGTACCCCATAACAGCCAGAAAACAAAAGAAAGTTTTTGCTTAGCACAATAGGTAAATCCCTGAAGTTCATGTAAGATAGCATGATTTGGTTGGTCCTATCTTTGGCTTCAAATGTGGAATAAAAGTTTATGATCCCAAAAACATGTGGGATGAAGGGTTTAAGCCACTCCTATTTAATGGAAGAATAATGTGAAAAGAATCTCCTCAGTCGGCTGCCAATCCTCAGGGGCCTGACTTAATAGCATGGAATGGAGATAAGCAGAGGGGGAGGAGAGAGGGGAGAGAGGAGGAAGGGAGAGAGAGGAGGAAGGGAGCGAGAGGAGGAAGGAAAGAGAGAGAGAGAAAGAGAGAGACTGCTTGTCTTGTCCCCCACTCTACACTGCAATCTTGTGGACAGGAAACTTGTCTACCAACTCTGTTATATTGCTATATTGTACTCTCCCAAGCTGTTACTACAGTGCTTTGAATACAATAAGCATTCAATAAATATGATTGTCCTGGAAACCCAGAACATCCCCTGTTGCTAACATCACACCAAACTGCTAAGGTCAGAGGGTGGCATCACAGAAAAACTAGGTGATAGAAATTAACTGCCTGGTTATGTGCTAAAGAGAAGCAGCATGGCCTGGTAGAAAAAGCATGGGCCTGGGAGTGAGGGGACCTGGGTTCTCATCCCAGCTCTGCCAAATCCCTGCTGGGTGACCTTGAGTAAGTTGCTTAACTTCTTTGTGGCTCAGTTTCCTCATCTGTAAAATAGAGATTAAATATCTGTTCTCCCTTCTGAGTGAAAACCAGCTTACCTGACCAAAGACTTAAAGGTCTTTTGGATCAAACTTGACACTTGTATCTATTACATGATGCAATCACAGAAGTGTGCAATAAAAGGGAGAATAATAATGATAATTGTG
Source organism: Ornithorhynchus anatinus (assembly GCF_004115215.2). Lineage (NCBI taxonomy): Eukaryota > Metazoa > Chordata > Mammalia > Monotremata > Ornithorhynchidae > Ornithorhynchus > Ornithorhynchus anatinus. The sequence continues at coordinate 18,967,898 of NC_041737.1, forward strand.
AAATCTGTTAAATGCTTACCATGGGCTAAGTCCTCCACTAAACATTAGGGTAGATAGACTCAGGGTGGACACAATCCCTATCCCACGTAAGGCTCAGTTTAAGAAAGGAAGGAGAACACATATTTAATTCCCACTTTATAAATGAGGAAATCGAAAAACAGAGAAGTTGACTGACTCATCCATGGTCACATAGCAGATAAGTGGTGGAGCAGAGATTAAAACCCAGGTTTTATGACTCCCAGACCTGTACTATTTTCAACAGGCCAAGTTGTATCTCAGTCTTTTGACATTTAAGTCTTCAGAGGAAAAAAAACTTCAAAGTGTCCATTTTAGAGATGAGCAAGGATGGCAGATCTTTTTTCACCTATGAGGCTCAACATTACCTGACGGCAAGGACTAAGAGGGCAGCTGCTCGGACAGAAGGAGGGTGAGAGGTTTTGGGGTACCACCAGTGGAGGACATACATTACTGTGTATGGATGGTTAGTTAGCATTTGCTCCTGTCCAAGGAGCCTGTGGAAGGCCAACCAAAAACCTGGGAACTATTTCTGTGATTTGGAGAATGAAAAACTGCTTTGATGAGAGCCCAGGGCAGAGGACAAGGAATTGGTTGCTTTTTTGGAGAGGAAGAGCAGCAGGAGAATAATCAGTGAATGCTTACTGTGTGAAGAACATTGTACTGAGCTCTTGGTAATACAAGGCAGTTTGGAGACATACGAGGCTGTCCATAAGGCTAGTGGGATTCATTTAGTTTCCAAATTAGGCAAGAAAGGATTTGCACATCTCCTCCTTTCTCTTCATAATGACATCCTTCTAGACTGTTAGCTCATTGGGGGCAGGGAACGTGACTGCCACCCCTGTTGTTCTGTACTCTCTCAAGGGCTTATTACAGTGTCCTGTACATAAGAGCTCAGTGAATACCACTGATGATGATAATGATGATGATGATGACGATGATGACGATGATTACTTACTATGCTTACTATGTGCAAAACACTAAGCTAAGCGCTGGGGTTGCTACTCAAATAATCACATGGAGCACAATCCCTGTTTTAGATGAGGCTCACAGTCTCAAAATGGAGGGAAAATGGGTGTTTTACCCCTATTTTGCAGATGAGGAAATTGAGGAACAAAGAAGTTAAATCACTCATCCAAGGTTCCACCCAGGCAGTTGGCAGAGCCAGGATTAGGCCTGAGTCTCCTGAGTCCAGTTCTGCACTCTTTACACTAGAGGCATTCAGCGTGGCACATCATGATTCTCCTCCTCATCATTTTTGACCACCTACGGCAGCTGAACATCGTTTATAAGCGTGGTAGTGAAGTTATGGCCCAAGGATATACATGAGTGCTTCAGCCACCCAATGGCTGGTGGAGGGAGTTGCAGACATGGGTGGATGGGAGGGAGAGGGACCTAGATTTGGGGGACATAGATCTCTATGGCCAACGATATACGATATACGATAGTGTGATGCTCTAGACGGGAAGCTCATATGGACGGGGAACATACCTGCTAACTCTGTTGTATAAGAATGATGGTATTTGTTGAGAGCTTACTATGTGCCAAGCACTGCTCTAGGTGCTGGGGTAGATACAAGGTAATCAGGTTGTCCCACGTGGGGCTCACAGTCTTAATCCCCATTTTATAGATGAGGTAACTCTGGCACAGAGAACTTAAAAGTCACACAGTTAATAAGTGCCAGCACTTAGAACAGTGCCAGGGCTTAGAACAGTGCTTTGCACATAGTAAGCGCTTAACAAATGCCATCATTATTATTATAAATGGCAGAGTTGGGATTATAACCCACAACCTCCGACTCCCAAGCCCATGGTCTTGCCACTAAGCCACACTGCTTCTCCCTCTCTCTAGCACTTAGTACACTGCTCTGGGCACATAGTAAGTTCTAAATAAATACCTTTGATTGATTGATTGATTGATTAAATGCTATGTGGCAAGCACTGTAGTAAATGCTGAGGTAGATACTGTTTATCACCTGGATGTGGAATTGGGAGTCATGGAGGATCCTGGAAAAGAGAGGGGATGTGTTCATCTGTCTCCCCCTCATCGTCCTGCTGCCTTTGTTGCCCGAATGGGCTATGGAAGCAGAATTAGAGAAAGAGGTTGGATAATGAGCACAGCCACATCTCAGGTGCTGAAAAGCACAATCCTGGGTCTGCCAGAGACCAGAGAGGAAAAGTCAAATTTGTCCAATGGTGCTATTTGGGAGCAGTCGTGGTTTGTTTGCAGTTAAAATTCAAGGTTAAGAATGGGAGGGAAATATCCCATCCTTTCCTTGACTTCATCCTCTATCCTCTTCCTCTTCCTTCAGCTCTGGTTTCTTCTCTGTCTGCTATCCCCAGCGGTGCCTGAAAAGGACAGGGGCCCAAGGCGTCTTTACTGGGATTGTCTTCCAAGTACTTTACCACATTTTACAGGTTTTAAAAATCACTTTTGAGTTGATGATACATTTTCAAATGTAAAAAATTCTGTTTGAATGATCAGCACTTTTTTATGGTCAGACCCAGAAGGATTCTATTTTTAATTCTGTATTTCTGGGAATCTTAATGCAGTTTGGTCTGTGATGGTCATATTCCAACAGGCTACAATCAGAGACAAAAAGGGATTGAATGGTATTAAGTGGTACCTTTCTGGAGTAGGATTTTAAATATTCTTTCACTGTGAACATCTCTTAATTGGGTCTCTGGTTACAAAAGGTTTTTATCAGTGTAGTGTATGAATTATTGGTTATTTGTCCATTCCTTATACAATTGTCTCTAGTGTGTTTCCACCACACACACAAGTCACTTTTGCAGTTTAGTTACATGAAACAGAAAAGCCCTTCTTTGACCAATGTCTTGGACAATGTTGGCATGCATATAGAAATATATGCTATTTTTCAGATGCCCTCTCCCTGCCTCGAAAATTTGGGCTGACTGAATTTTCATGACATTATCAGATAAAAGGCAATGTAGATCATTTTCTAACCACACTATGTTTCAGGATTATCCTTCAGGTGTCAGCACAATTGCCATAAAGGACAGAGCTTGGAAATTTGATGCATTGAAACACTGACAACTAAAGCTCTGGTACCACTAGGAAAAAGTGCCTTGAGCCTGTTTGTCAACATCTACAGTCAGCCTTAACCATTCACAGGGGTGAAATTCAGGGAAATAGGTGTGACCCGCAGATTCATGAATACCATTCACTTAGGTCAACCGTGAAGAAAGGATGGGAGAACCCCACAGATTGAATTGGGGCCAAGCCGTGCCATTTTGGATGATGTTGGAAGGTGAGGGGATATGTTTTGCCACAGATTGGCTGAATGAGATGTTGCTGATACAAAAATTAGTGATGAATTAGGACTTCTGCTACTGAAAAAGAGTTAAGAAAATGAATGAATATGCCATAAACCTCACTTTCAGATTTTCAGGTAAGGTAGCCATGTACAAAGTAGCATTTCACAAAGGGTCTTTGCATCTCTAAAAAGGATAGCAGCTGAAAAGGCCTATTTTTCAGAGGATTTGATTTTCAATAAGCTCAAAGTAAACTGGTGTTGCATTTGTTAAGTGCATACTATGTGTCAAGCAACGTACCAAATCCTAGGAGAGAAATAAGTTAATCAGGCTGAACATAGTCCCTGCTTCATTGTAGGGCTCACAGTGGAAGGGGGTGAGAGAACAGGTATTCAATCTGCATTTTACAAGAGAAAAGAATGTTTTCTGGAGCAGGGTCAAGTCCTCCAATACACCATTCAACATCTGCAGTGTGAATTTGTTCATGAAGCTTTGAACAAGCAGATCCGTGACCTGCCAGATTCTGGCTAATTAGAAACCTGAAAGCACAACTGGTCTTGCCTTCTAGTGACAATTCAACCAGTTGTCCTTTCTGAATGTAAAAGCTTAGCATCCACCTCAAATGAACCCCACTCTGGAGATCCAGATCTGACAGAGATAGAGTGAAAAAAGCTCAGTATTGTGTCCGGAAAGAGCAGGAAGGAGGAATGAAAGGAAAAAGAGAATGGAGATGAGTAGAGTGAGGGATAGGATAGAACAACAAAGAAAGAAAGCTTAGTTGCACATTAATATTCTCATGAGAAGAAAATAACCTCAAAATAACATATGATGGTCAAATTGTTTCGATGAGCTATTTTGAAGGAAGAAAAACACTGAATCTGCACACACCCTTTAAAGTGTAAACAGCAGGGTGCTATAGGCTGCAAATTAATTTAGAACTGTTATGTTCAAGTATATATGTTTAAGAAATAAAAGCATAAAATCTGAGAACCAAAAAAGCCTTTCTAGGCCAAAGTCTGATTGGCTGGCACTAAATCTTGCCTTTTAGTGTCCCGGCATGCCACCATCCTGTTTTTCCTGATCCCAAAATGAATCAATAAAACATAGTTATCCTTCAGTTTCTCTTGCTGCCTCCCATGATTCCATCCCAATTCCCAGATTCTGATCATCCTACATTGACTGAGCTTGCTTGGGGGTTGGGAGGGGACCTTGTTTGAAAAAGAATATTCCAGAATCCACAGCCTGATTTTCAGGCCAAAGAGTAGACAGTTTTCAGTTAGCTCTCTGTGTGGTCATTTTTGGATGTTAGCTTTCTGCCTGTGTAACCATTAATGTTTGGGCATGTGTTTACGTACACCCTGCTGTGCCACTTTTGCCCAGGTGTCTTTCCAATCGAGAGCCGCTGTTTGATATGTTGAGGCCCCGTAGGGCTCACCTCAGCTTTAGGCAGGCTCAACTCTAGGTACTGCTATAATGCACCCTAGGACAACAGTGCAGGTTCAAAGGGCGAATCCTGAACTGTTAACAGTTAACCAGAAGCCATACTGTGGTGTCTGGGGGAGGATCCAGGCCAGCATTAGACTGTAAGCTCCTCAAGGGCAGGGTATGTACCATTTCCTCTATTTTCCCAAGATACAAGTAAATGGCTCTGCCCACCATCCGAAGCTGTCACTTCCGCTGTTGCCAAGTGACCTCATAACCAGAGTTGGGCAGCTCAGACCAGCCACTGCCACTTTGGAGATCAGCGTCGGCTGAGTCACCAGCAGATATGGGGCAGAAATGGCAGAGAGAATCCTCTCAAAATGTATCCTTGCCTCGCGTAGGCTCAGTGTATTTTCATCCTCTTACAACAGGGCACACGCCCCACCAAACATCTACTTTCAATGTATAAGTGGGTTTATTTTCTCCTGATGAGAGACCAAATGGGCAAATTTAAGTCCAGTTTGGGCCCTGAAATTTGGAAGGAGAGCAGGAAGGAGTGAACAAAAGCCTCTGAAAGCACTAATCGCTTCATTGTGTCCAAGGGATTTATGTATTGTGCTGGAGGAGGTGTGCCAGGGAGGGAAACAAAAAGAAACTAATAGAGCAGTAGTCATAGCAAATTTCCCAACTATTGAGAAGGATGTGGAACGATAAAATCCACACTCAAACATTCCTAATGGGAGAAAAACAACAGCAGGGAAGAGGAGGCAAGCCGAGGTTGAATAGGCTTTCACTTACCATCACGGTAGCAGCTGCGGCGGCTGCTTGAGCTGCCACTGCAGCTTGGTTGGCTTGGTGCTGAGCAGCTTTGATTTTGGCCTGCAAATGTGCAGGAGGGTGAAAATATTTGCATTTCTCCCTCATGCAACGACCCTTTATGTAATCCATACAAACGGTTACAGTGTTGTCGTTTGTATCAATCATTGTGCTGTCTGCAGGATGTGCAAAGCGGCAGTCAGTTTCTCCCCGGGCACAATTCCCTCGTTGGAACTCCCTGCACACCTGGAGTATTTGGGGAAGAGGAGGAATTCCAAATGGTGAATGGCCTTTTGTTTGGGGCAGGTGGAGATTGCTGAATTCCAGGGTAAAACCATTTTCCTTTTGCATATTTTTTCTACACCATTCAACCCTCAAAAATATTTACTTTTTTTCTTTTGGAGGGGGAAAAAATGATCATTTCCCCTTTATGTTAGAGAGTTAATGTGGCCTAGTGGAAGGAGCACATGCCTGGGAGTCAGAGCACCTGAGTTTTAATTCCCACTCAGCCACTTACCTACTGTGTGACCTTGGGCAAATCACTTTGCTTCACAGTGACTCAGTTCCCTCATCTGCAAAATGGGGATTCAATGCCTGTTCTCCCTCCTACTTAAACTGTGATCCCCATGTAGGATCTTGATTATCTTGACATCTACCCTACCACTTCGTACCTCTAAGACTGTAAGCTTATTGTGGCAGGGAATGTGTCCGGTTATTGTTATACTGTACTCTCCTAAGCACTCAGAACAGTGTTCTGCACACAATAAATGCTCAATTAATATGATTGAATGAATGAATACAGCGCTTGGCACAGAGTAAGCACTTAACAATTGCCACAATTATTATCACATGTCCATCAAACCACCTTTCCTGTTTTTATGCATTAAAAACAATTTTGCTAAAAATCAGTTCAAGAAATTTGCTGCATCTGTCTTCCAGAACTTCCTAGTAATACAATTTGGTTATAGATGTGAAGTCTCACTATGCCAAATAGGGTATACAGTAAGAACTACTATATCACAAAAGATAACAGAGGCACTATTATTAATCACAGCTACTGTATTTAAGGGTATAAGGAGTAGTGGTGGTTAAAAATCTTTTTTTTTAATTTTATAAACACCTGCAAAAACTTTACTACAGAACAATCGTGTCAATGAATGTTGATACTTAGGCAGATAGGCATAGATATTTGACTATGCTCACACAGAGAAAGAGTAGAAAACCAAATCCAGAAAGCCAGTATGTTTTCAGAAAGAGTTACAGGCAGACTATGGTACCGATGGGAATCAAGCTTCAACTAAAATGTTGTGGTGGTGTCCTAACCTCTATAAGGCTGGGAGATATACTTGCAAGAATTATAACAACTGTGGCATTTGTTAACCATTTACTGATTGTCAAGCATTGTACTGAATGCTTGGGTAGATATAAAATATTCAAGCCAGACACGATGGATGTTGGAAAGGAGGGTTTGGTGGCTCCAGGCAGCTGGCAGGAGTAGAAGATCTTGGCTGCAGGAGACACAGAACCCAATAGTGTCCTACTATTGACACTGATAAAAATGGCAGGTATCAAAACAGTCCATTAAGAAGCCCAACAATGCTCACAAGAGCATAGCTCTCTTGGAGGACGTGTGTGAAGATCCAGATACTAAATTTTAAAGCAACATTATATCCCACATAGGTCAAGTGCATGAACACAGCAAGGAACTACCTTTAAACCTCTGCCACTCCTGCACGTGTGGATAAGATCACAGTATCCGTTGTGTCATCTTCAAAAAGTGAAGGACGCTATCAACATTGGATAGTCTTGGACACTGGACAGACCCTGAAAATTATTCCTGGAGGACTTGCTAGAAGGAGTCCAACACATTTGATATTTTCACTAAAGGAGAAAAAAATTCCAACTTTGACATCCTTGGAAAAATCTGGTGTTCCAAGTCCATTAGTTTGCAATAGCATCATAAAGAATTACCATATTTTTTTCTACACTTGTTCGGCTGTCAGAGTACAGCTCTCTAAAGGGGATTATTAGTCTAATGATGGGGATGTTCACTACTGGAGTAAATAAGGGATTAGTTAGGATATTCTGGTCCAGGAAGTGCATAAAGATGCCTAGTCTGTATTTGGTTGCAATAATAATAATGGTAATTGTGGTGTCTGTTCAGTGCCAATCACTGTATTATGTATGCACTGGGGTCGATACAAGATCATCAGGTCAAACACACTCCATATCGCATGTAGAGCACACGGTCTAAGTAGAAGGGAGAGCAAGTATTTAATTGCCATTTTACAGAAGAGGAATCTAAGGCACAGAGAAGTTAGTGGTCTTTCCAAGGTCACTCAGCAGGCAAGAGGTGGAGCTGGGATTAGAACTCAGATCCTGTGGAGCTGGAATTAGAACCCAGATCCTTTGACTCATAGACCAGTATGTTTTCCACAAGGCTACAGTAATTTTCAGGATTCACAGATCTGGGTATTATTATACAATGCACTGCTTAGGTAACAGAAATAGGTGTTGTTATAATAAACATCACAGGAGTAATAAGGTGAATAAATGAATTTTACAGCATAAATTCAAGGAAAACCTCTACAAAAACTAAAGGGGCAGGAGGAAAGCTGGCTAGAGTCACAACTGCAGAAGTGTGAAGTGTTCATTTTTAAAACATTTTACAATATCATTTTGTGGCAACCTTTCTGGAAGCTTACAGAAAGTCCCAAACACCAGCCTACATTGCACTAACCTAAATCCAGGTTTTCTCCAGTCGACTAATGTCTTCATAAGAATGCACCTGAGAACACAACGAAACTGAAGACATACAGTGCTAGGTGTGGAAAACTTGTTTCTGTTTTTTATGTGTATGCCTCTAGTGGGATGCATTTTAGCCTCACCTATAGTATACTCCCTACCCTTCCCCAGTACTGACTTTCCAGCCAACTTGGAAGGACATAAATGAAAACTCCTTTTCAAAGACATGTGCTTTATCCAGAATGTATTTTAAATACCTCTAGTTTGTCTGTCCGAAGGAGTTTCTGAGAAGCTGCTGAAGCAGGGACAGTGACAGGTGAACTTCCAGGAACAATAACAGGTGTAGAGGGTAGAATTTCAGTAGGAACCAATCCAACTCCTGGGGTGACAGGTGCTAAATAAGGTGCAAAACTAATTGCCGTGTTTGCTCCAATTGCTGGGCCAACAGGAAACGTGGGCTGTGAAAGGAAGATGACATATAGAGGTGAATTAAAAATGAGTGATTCTTTATCAAATGCCAATCATTTTTGAGGAAACTATTACAAGTGGTCCAGGGAGTCACTGGTACATGGCTCCAGCTGCAGAATAATAGCAAAGTAATTCTCTATCCCTTTCCTTTCATATCCTTGTCTGGCTATTTCTTTCCCTCCTTCGCTATACCTTCTGCTCATGTTTGGACTTCTTCCCTCTCCACACATTCCCTACTGTATGGAGAGACAGCTACCACTTTGAATCAAGATAGTCTGGAGACTTTAATCACATTAAGCTAACATGGCATACTGCCCCTCACTTAATACTTTCTCCTCTTGCGTTATGCTGGGTAATAAGTTCCTTGAGGACAAGAATCATGTCTATTAATTCTATTTTACTCTTGAGATTTTTTCCCACTACAAGGGTTTTCATGAAGTAGGTTCTTACAAATACTACAACTAATATACTAGTAATAATCCCGGCCCCCCGTCTTGTCATGTGTGACCTTGGGCAAGTCACTTCACTTCTCTGTGCCTGAGTTACCTCATCTGTAAAATGGGGATGAAGACTGTAAGCCCTACATGGGACAACCTGATTACTTTGTATCTACCCCAGAGCTTCGAACAGTGCTTGGCACATAGTAAGCACTTCACAAATACCAACATCATCGTTATTATTACTATTACTATTACTACTGCCCACTGTAGACTCAATAAGTACTTTTGATTCCTTCTCCAAAGAGCTAATTGGAAGGCAAATTACAAACTGAAAAATAAAAAAGTGAATTGCAAATTGAATACCTAATCTTTAGATATTCCAAATGAATCAGCAGTTGAGGCTATGTACCTCAAAACACAGAGTACTTCCAATGAGACCCTTTCAAACAAAAATGGAGCAATTTTTTTAAGTATTCCTTGAAAAGTATCATTTTACCAAAGCTAGAAAAATTATTCTGGTGAATTGATTTTTTAAAATCATATTGTTAAGCATTATGTTTCAGGCAGCATTCTAAGTGTTGGAGTAGATACAAGGTAATCAGGTTGGACATAGTCCCTGTCCCACATGAGACTCACAGTCTTAATCCCCATTTTACAGATGAGGTAACTCAGGCACAGAGAAGTTAGGTGACTTGCCCTAGATCAAACCCCTACTGAAGCTCATCTCCCCCAGGAGGCCTTCCCAGAGTCATCCCCCCTTTTCCTCTGCTCCCCCCGCATCTCCCTGACTCTCTCCCTTTGCTCTATCCTCCTTCCCCCCCGCAGCACTTGTGTATATATTTACATATTTATAATTCAATTTATTTATATTAATGATGTGTACATATCATTCTATTTATTTTTATTGATGCTACTGATGCCTGTTTTCTTGTTTTGATGTCTGTCTCCCCCCTTCTAGACTGTGATCCTGTTGTGGTCAGGGATTGTCTTTATTTGTTGCTGAATTGTACTTTCCAAGCACTTAGTACAGTGATCTGCACACAATAAGCACTCAATAAATACGATTGAATTAATTGAATGAATGAAATACAGCAGACAGGTGGATGATCTGGGATTAGAACCCAGGTCCTTCTGATTCCCAGTCCCATGCTCTATCCCCTAAGCCATGCTACTTCTCATACTTCAAATGGGCATGAGAAGGAAAAATAAATCATAGATATGTTAGTAAATTTCACTGCTCATCATGGAAGAGAAAGCAAGAGGCTGTAGGGAAGCATTCGGTCTTGGCTGGGCTAAATACAGCCAAGTTAAACAGTCCCTGGGTCAGCATTTGCACACTGAGCTTTCAGATCTTTAAACCTCATATCTCAAAATTTACTTGGGGAAAAAGTTAATACATGAGATGTCAGAATGAAACATAAACAATATTTTACAAAGTTAATTATCTGTTTTTGTATGCACTCTTTCTCAACCATTTAAGTCATAATGATAAAATAGCTTTTTATAGCATCTGAAAACTGTAATTTGGTTCCATCTAAAACATTCTAAACTCTTAAAGCAACTATAGGCTGTTCTGGGTGAATTAAAAAGAGATCTTATTCTCAAAGGTCATAAACATTCCTACATGAAAAATGAAGTTTCAGTAATATTTATTTTTATTTAATATAAAAAATGACTACTGGTGAAAATACACGAGGGGCCTTTGTTTTTACTGCTGTCCTGCTTTGTCTAACCAATTAAAGAGGCCTTTAAATTGCCAACCACTGGGCTATCCAGGTGTTGCTGCAGTCCTACTGACAGTTCAGCAATATCTGTCCACAGCCTGCCTATTAATAGGGTAAGAAATTTAAAAATCTCTTCATAAACAATTTTTACAGAGTTCCTATTTTCTTCAAAAACTTAAAATTATTTTATTGTAATTTTGCATGCTATTCTTCATTAAAAACAAGCATGACCAAAATAGTGAGGCAAAATTGAATCCATCAATGGAACTTTATCGTGAGCTTACTGTGTAAAGGGAACTGTATTAGGCACCTGGACAATAGAGCAGTATGACATGATCCCTTTTCTTAAGGAGCTTACAGCCTCACAGAGGAGCTTACATTTCAGACACATGTTGTTTTTATTAAATCAAGGAAAAAAGAGGTGAATGCAAATCTTTCATTCAAGTTCATCCACCAGCCTTCCTGAAGGAAGCTCAAGTCAGGGGCTGGCTTCACAGGGTTCTGGGAAATGGAAGCTGGAAATTTGGGGGCTCTAGACTATAAACTCATTATGAAAAGGGAATTAATCTGTTTATTGTTGTATTTTACCCTCCCAAGCGCTTATCAGCTGGGTGACTTTGGGCAAGTCATTTAACTTCTCTGTGCCTCAGTTACCTCATATGTAAAATGGGGATTAAGTCTGTGAGCCCCACGTGGGACAACCTGATTACCTTGCATCTACCCCCAGAGCTTAGAACAGTGCTTGGCACATAGCAAGCGCTTAACAAATACCATCATTATTAGTAGTAGTAGTACTATAGTGCTCTTCACACAGTAAGCACCCAATAAATATGGTTAACTGATTCTTCTCCTACCTAGAAGTGGGTGTCCCTCCTGGCCCATTCTCTTTTTCACTCCCCTCCCAGGCCCACTAGTTTAAGTGGTTTCCACTTAAGAGCACTAGGGAGCAGAAAGGGGAAGAATAAAAACCTAAAGCAGTAGGTGCATAAGCAATACCATTATTGGGTTAGAACAATGATGCACTCTGTCCAGCATTCCTTCTCCAATGCTAACCTTGCAAGGACCATATGACTTTGGCCACTCAGCACCAGTCAGTCATATTTATTGAGTGCTTACTATGTGCAGAACACTGTATTACGCACCTGGGCAAGTACACTGTTACAGATTTGGAAGACAAGTTTCCTGTCCACAAGGAGCATCAATTCTAATTGTTAGGGATCACTAAGCTTTTCCTCTATAACTCTAGCACTTCTACCCACAATCTATTACAGATCGCTGTCTGACAAATCAGCTTCCCAGGTTGCATCTGACAAACCAAACCCTCCACCTTTATTTCCAAAGTGTAACTGGGAGGATATTCCTTCCCATACCTATTTTACACTCTCTTCCAATTCCCAATTCAATTGAAAAAGAAAATAAAAGTATTTTATGGTTGTAATCACAGAAGGTACCTAGAAGAAAGAAAAGAAACACTCTGCTTTAACAAGTATCATAATGAAAACAATAAAATAGGTGAACAGAATGTTCATAGAAAACAAGTCCGAGAAGAAGAATTCCTGGAGTTGACTTGTTTCTTTTAGATTTACCTTCACCTTAATTTCCTCCACTCAATTCCCACCATTTCATGTTCCTTTCTGATAAAGTGAATTGACCACCACAAGAACCCTGAGGCTTCCTGCAGACTCTGACATTGCTAAAGCTTCTACTCACAGAGTGTAGTCTAGTTAACGGTGGAAAGGAGAAAAATAAGAGGACCAGGGTCATAAGGCATAAAACTGGGGAGATGATTCCCCAGCCCTCCTGCAGTTCATATGGAGAACTTGGCACTCATATATAAGAAAGAGATAGTTCTCATTGACATTGTTCAGATAACGCTAACTTTTCCAAGGATATAAATAATACCGTCACAGGTCAACCACAGCTGTCCTGCTTTCTGCTTCTGTGGACGTTTCAGATGATAAATGTGACAAAGCATTCAGAGTAATAATAATAATAGTGATATTTGTTAAACCTTTACTATGTACCAAGCGCTATACTAAGTGCTGGGGTGGATGCAGGGAAATGGGGTTGGACACATTCCCTGTCTCATGTGGGAATTTTATAGATGAGATAACTGAGACCCAGAGAAGTGAAGTGACTTGCCCAAGGTCACACAGAAGACAAGAGGCAGACCTTCTGACTCCCAGGCCTGTGTTCCATCTACTACATCAAGCTGCTGCATTCAGGTCAATACATAGTACACCTTCCCTTAGAAGTCAATGCCCGTAGCAGAACAACTCACTACTGGGTGAAGTGGTGTTCCTGGAAACATGAATTGCATCTGCTGGGCAAGCATGGCTGCCGCAGTTTTTTGCTGAATCAAATTGTTCCTCCCGTTAATTTCCAGTTGTGTTTTCAGATGTGTTGGTGGATGAAGATACTTGCAATTCTCTCTCGAGCAACGGCCCTGGAAAAGAAGCATTTTGGCATTAGAACTTTCTCATAATTGGTTACAAAGTCAAATATTTCCCAACTAATGTAAGTATTCAACTGAATCAGGGAGGAGCGAACTACAGGACCGTTCTTCTCTGCTGGTCCAATCTGATTGCCTTGAGAGCTACAAAAAACATAAACAAAATGAATAGCTGACAAGGTATCATTATAAAATGAATACATAAATAATTTTGTTAATTAGATTGATGGGCACAATTTTAACATCAAAATAAACTTATATTTAAATAAGTTGCATTTTATTTTCATAACCCATGTATGATATTTTATTTATCTCTCAGCACTCGAAGTATATAACAGTTATGATAAAATAATGATAATAATATTTGTTGAGTACTTATATGGAAGCACTGGGGAAGAAACAAGATAATCCATTTGGACACAGATCCTGTCCCACACGGAGCACACAATGCAAGGGGGAGGGAGAACAGGTATTTAGCCTCCCTTTTAAAGATGAGAAAACTGAGGCATAGAAATCTAAGTCACTTGCCCAAAGTCACATAATAGGCAAGTGGCAGAACCAGGATTAGAACCCATGTCTTCTGACTCCCTGATCCTTGTTCTTTCCACTAGACATTTAATTGTTAGCCCCATTTTACAGAAGGAGGGACCTAATACACTAGTAAATGGAATAAAAAGGAGTGAAATAGATATATATCTATTTATTGTTGTCTTGCAGATACAGTATTAGAGGATGGGGCTTCTACGTGGCAAGAACAGTGATTCAAGATTAATGGGGGGGGGTGATAATGAGGGAGAGACAGAGAAGACATACTCACGCACACTCACTGATTCGCTGGCTCTCTCACTCTCAGAGATGATGGTCTCCTCAGCTGGCCTATAAGGCCCAGCAGCAGGAGCCAGACAGTACCCCTCCCTCTCCCAGCTACTTGCAGGGCTCCTTGCTTAGGGGCATAGATGTTTCTACTGGGGACACATGCTTTGCTCCTCTAATGCTAACCTTTTCACCATACCTCGATCTCATCTAACTCATCAGTGGTCTTTCTCCCATGTCCTGCCTCTGGCCTGGAATGTCCTCTCTCCCCCTGTCTGACAGATAACTATTCTGCCACTCTTTAAAGCCGTATTAAAGGCACATCTTCCAGGGGCCTTTTCTGACTAAGCCCTTTTTTCTTCTTCACCCACTCCCTTCTCTGTCACCCTGACTTTCTTCCTTTATTCATCCCCTCTTCCAGCCCCACAGCACTTATGCACATATCCATAATTTATTTATTTATTTATATTAATGTCTGTGTCCCCTTCTAGCTCACTGTGGGCAAGGAATGTTTTTGTTGATTGTTATATCATACTCTCTCAAGCATTTAATTCAGTGCACTGCACACAATAAGCGCTCAGTAAATACAATTGACTAATTGACTGACTGGATCCCCACCAGAGCTGTAGTTCATAATAATAATAATAATAATAACTGTGGTATATGTTAAGTGCTTACTATGTGTCAGGCATTGTACTATGTGCTGGGGAGGAATACCAGAAAATTGGGTTGGACATAGTCCCTGTCCTACATGGGACTGGCAATCTTAATCCCCATTTTACAGATGAGGGAATTGAGGCCCAGAGAGGTGAAGTGACTTGCAGGCACGTGATGGAGTCAGGATTAGAACACATTTCTTTCTGACTCCCAGTCCTGTGCTATAGCCAGTAGGCCACGCTGCTTCTCCTTCAGAAGATGAAGTGTTCAGGAATCAGAGTCTTTCCTCTCAGACAGGAAGCTGCAGCCATCTTGAGGGGCAGGCCTGAAATGACTTTATCCCAGCATGGCTGTAAGAACCTGGGCCAGCGAGGCTACCAGAGTTCTGGTCATTCACTGCAGGATTTGCATGCCCTTTTCTGTATGTCAAGGAGTCGATCTGGGAGCCAGAAGGAAATTACCAGATGGTGACCAGCAGGTTGGTGGAATAGTCTCAATTAACAGTAGAATTCAAGGGGTGTGTGTGTGGGCGGGTGGGTGGGTGAGGGTGTGTATTGTGGAAGGAGTTCTGGGGGGATCGTGGACTCCCATAGCAGGGGGTAGCTATAGTTGAGTAACTGGTCTGTGAGCTCATTGTGGGCAGGGAATGTCACTGTTTATTGTTGTATTTAACTTTCCCAAGCACCTAGTACAGTGATCTCCACACATTAGGTGCCCAATAAATATGATTGAATGAATGAATGAATGAATTAGTAGATCAGGAGCAGAGGTGAGATGGAAGAGTGTACTGAATGATTCCCAGATATGAGCTACATATGGAAAAGATGTTATGTCAGTTCAAGGAGTATTTTTCCTTACCTTTTATTTGATATAGAAGTCCTCCCCTCACATCATCAAAAAGCAAGGATAAAGAAGCACAAGCTACCATTTAAACTGGTCTTTATCCATTATTAAAGTAAACATCGAGTTTGCTTGGTTTCATCATTTCTCTCTTTCTTCGGAAAACTGTCCTAAATTATGAAGTAATGACTATAAAAAAGCAAATCTACAGATGGCTGCTTTTTTCCTGAATCAAGCTTGTGCATATTGAACAGACATCCTTACAATTTTAAATACAAAAGTATGCAACATAAATTTTGGGGAAGCTATTAGATTGTAATCTCCTCAAAGGGAAGACTTGTGTCAGGTGAATTAGAATTTACTGAGCCACTCAATCCAATGTTCTGCATACAGTAGGCATCCAATAAATATTACTGATCAATTGACTGGTTCAGACTATGTAAGGCTCTAGGAAGGCAACAGTACTGAGCAATTTATTCACCTTGACTACAAGAATGAAATTTTTCTGATTGAAACAGACTTTCAAAAATAAGTGAACACTCTTCAGGGTTTGGACAGTACCTTTTTTTTTCAGTGTAGTACCTGGAGTAGGTTAGTGCATGCTTGTTGAAGGCAGATGAAAATGAGGAGGCACTGGCATATTGAAACTGCCTTCCTCAAGACAGACCAGAGAGCATGCTTGAAAGAAACACTAATGGGCATTCTCCTACCCTTGGACAGAATGCGTAAGCTTGGACAGAATGACTGGGCATCCTTTCCTCACTTTGTCCAAGTTCTCAAGGCAGGTCAATGCCTATTCCATGCTTCCACTAGATGGTATGTTCTGAGTAGGCCAGGGGAGCATGCCTGCCTTTCCAGCTTTGTAGCTTTCCCTTGGGAGAAGAAAAAGGGGGCAACTGGAAATGGCATCTGGCAAATTCGACTTTGCAGCCACCGTAAACCGATGCTAGGCTGATCAGCACTCCTGAGGTTAAAATCAAGTTAGAATTTAAGTAGAATGATAATAATAATGGCAACAACAATAGTAATTACTATTATTATGGTATTTGTTTTGGGGAGCTTTTTTGTTTATTGTTGCAGTTGTATTCTTCCAAGTGATTAGTACAGTGCTCTGCGCACTGTAAGAATGAATGAATTTGTTAAGCACTTTCTATATGCCAGGCACTGTTCTAAACTCTAGGGTAAAGACAAGGTAGTCAGGTTGGACACAGTTCCTGCCCCTAGTGGGGCTCACAGTCTTAATCCCCATTTTACAGATGAGGTAACCGAGGCCCAGTGAAGCCAAGTGATTTGCCCAAGGTCACACACAGCAGACAAGTAGCCGAGCCGGGATTAGTACCCAGGTTCTTCTGACTCCCATCTATCCTCTGGGTGATGCTGCTTCCCCGGTTGAACTCTTGCTATGTGCCAAGCACTGTACTAAGTATCTGGAGTAGATACAAGATAATCAGGTCGTGAGAAACAACATGGCCTAACGGAAAGAGCATGGCCTGGGAGTTAGAGGAACTAGGTTCTAATCCTGGCTCAGCTGCTTGTCCACTTTGTCCTTGGGCAAGTCACTTAATTTCTCTGTGCCACAGTTACCTCCGCTGTAAAATGGAGATTAAGACTATGAATCTCATGGAACAGGGACTGGGTCCTAATTCATTATCTTGTATCTACCCCAATACAATACTGGTACATATTAGAGAAGCAGCATGGGTCAGTGGAAAGAACCAGGGCTTGGGAGTTTGAAGTCGTGGGTTCTAATCCCGGCTCCGCCACTTGTCAGCTGTGTGACTTTGAGCAAGTCACTTAACTTCTCTGGGCCTCAGTTCCCTCATCTGTAAAATGGGAATTAAGACTGTGAGCCCCACATGGGACAACCTGATCACCCTGTATCCCCCAGCACTTAGAACAGTGCTTTGCACATAGTAAGTGTTTAACAAATACCATCATTATTATTATTATTATTAAATGCTTAAAAAATACCATTAAAAAATTAAAATAAGAGGTCAGCCACACAGACCCTGTCCGTCAGCCACACAGATCCTGTCCCATATGGGGCTCACAGTAGGAGGGAGAAGAGAATGTATTTCCCATTTTACAGCTGGGGAAACTGAGGTACAGAAAAGTTAAGTGATTTGCCCTAGGTCACACAGCAGAAGCAGCATGGCATAGTGGATAAAGCAGGGGCCTGGAGTCAAAAGGTCATCAGTCTAATCCTAGCTCTGCCAATTGTGTCATGTTACCTTGGGTAAGTCATTTTACTTCTCTGGGTTTCAGTTACCTCATCTCTAAAATGTGGATTGAGAATGTGAGCCCCATGTGGGACAGGGACTGTGTCCAACCCTATTTGCTTGTATCCAGCTAAGCACTTAGCAGATTGCCTGGCACATTGTAAGTGCTTAACAATTATCACTATTATTATTATTATGTGACAGAGCTGGTATTAGGACACAGGTCCTCTGATTCCCAGGTCCTTGCTCTTTCCAACAAGGTCACAGTGCTTCAAGTTCATTAAGATAAGACCATTAAGATGTAATGTTACAGGAACATTGTGGCATATTTAACAAGATGAAAGCTAGAAGCAAATATATGGCATGGAGACCTAGAAGGGTGAGAGATTGGAGTTGTCAGAATCACACGATGTGAAATTGCTGGCTGTGTATTAAAACAAATGGAAATTTGAACTGAGAAATGACAGCAGAGAAAACTAGGGTGGAAAATGCTACAATATGGCATTTCCTACTTATAGATGTCAGCCATTTATTGCAAAGCATGGTCTCCAAATCAAAAACTTGGAAAATAAACACATTGTCCTAGATAATCTGCTTCATTTATGTAATCTATGATCCCCCGACAATGGAAAATTCAACTAAAATACTGTTGTGAGAAAAATAAAATCATGATTAGAAATATTTATTAAAAGATTCAGAAATAGTTTATTCTTATGAAATATCTTACAATGCCAAGAAAAGCATTAGTTTACCCAGAAGTAATTATTATTAACAATAATAATAATAATAATATTTGTTAAGTGCTTACTATATACCAAACACTGTGCTAAGCACTGGAGTAGATGCAAGAGAATCAATTAACACAGAGTCCCTGTCTCTCATAGAGCTCACAGCCTGAGGGGGATGGAAAAGAGGTATTTAATGTCCATTTTACAGATTATAAAACTGAGGACTAGATATGGTAAATGATTTGCCCAAAGTCACACAGCAGAAAAGCAGAGGATTCAGAATTAGAAATCAGGTCTTCAGATTCCCAGTTGTGTGCTCCACTTGACTGTATGCATCTTGAGTGTGGGCCCTGTGTCTACCAACTCTATTGTAGTTTTCCAAGCTCTGCACAGAGTAAACACTAAATAAATACCATGATTCATTTTTCTTCTAGGCTATCCCTTCCCTGCCAAATCTCTCCTAAGGCTCTGGATTACTGAAATTTTTACTCATTGGTCTCCCCATTTCAATTCTATCAATCAACCAAATGTATTGAGCACTTACTGTGTGTAAAGCACTGTGTATTAAGTGCTTGAGAGAGTACAGTACAACAATATAACAGAATTGGAAGACTTTGCCCTCACTTAAATCTTAGCCACCGTTGTCCTCCTCTGCTCCGCTCCACTCCATCCTCCTCTCGCACCATTTTCACATCTCTGTGCCGCTTCCTATTTCCCTTCTCATTGAGCATGAATGTTCATTACAGACTCCCTACCAGCTGGTCCTACCCTAGCAAATGATGCTCAAATACTGATATAATTATAATAATGTTGGTATTTGTTAAGCGCTTACTATGTGCCGAGCACTGTTCTAAGCGCTGGGGTAGACACAAGGGAATCAGGTTGTCCCACGTGGGGCTCACAGTCTTAATCCCCATTTTACAGATGAGGTAACTGAGGCACCGAGAAGTTAAGTGACTTGCCCAAAGTCACACAGCTGACAAATGGCCGAGCCGGGATTTGAACCCATGACAATCAATGATATAATCAAACCCCCACCCTCTGTTCCAGCACACAAGTCTTTTCGTCATTCCCAACCTTCATCTGCTCTCTCCAAATAACAAGTTTAACCTTGTGCTTGGCACATAGTAAGTGCCTACTAAATACCATCCTTATTATTCAGTCCAAGAAAACACTGGTTAGCAATCCTGCAAAAAATATATTTAGAGCTTACATCCTTATTATTCAGCCAAAGAAACACTGGTATCGATCCTGCAAAAAGTGTATTTAGAGCTTCCTTCCAGACACAGACCACGCTAAGACACCCATCAAGGGAATAGAAGAGGTTGAACGTGTTTGAATTTATTTTAAGTAGCTTGATTTTCATTAGATGGTTGCCTGATTTTCATTAGATTTACACTATTCTTTCAGACATGTGG
The DNA here is from genome assembly GCF_004115215.2 of Ornithorhynchus anatinus. Taxonomy (NCBI): domain Eukaryota; kingdom Metazoa; phylum Chordata; class Mammalia; order Monotremata; family Ornithorhynchidae; genus Ornithorhynchus; species Ornithorhynchus anatinus. Next base: position 18,987,930 of record NC_041737.1, read on the forward strand.
GTTTATTTTTCTGGTTGCTTTAGAATTCCTTTCTTTCCTTGCTGAGTCTATAAATTTCAGTGAGGATAGGTGCTGCATAATAATGCATGAGTTTAACATGATTACTGGCATCAGAAGCTAATTTTTCCAGGAAAATTGAACGTATCTAGACCTAACAAAGTGAATGACAAATTGAGCTTTATATTTTTGAACTTTTTCCATTAAATGCAAAAGGAACAAGTACCCTGCCATGTGCTAGTCATTCGAAATGGAAGATAAATCAACTAAACGAAAGCATATCAAGGGACTCAACATTAGAAGGACACTTTAAACTTAAAATCACCAGAACAGCCTTCAGAAATGAACGGCTATGATCCCAAGGATAGCTGGCACAAATTTATCTCACCTACTTTTCTTTGATTGGTAATTTAGATCAATTTATTTTATAATACCTTGTTTCCCTCTTTTTATGAGCAGCACTAAACATTATTGATGAGTACAGCCGAGAGGAGGTGGGGAGGGTGAGGTGTGGAAGCTGTGGGACAGGATGAATTGATTGATCATAAATGCGAGGTGAGGCTTTGGACAATCACAAAACTTTCGAAGTGAGAACCTGAATGGAGGACTTTATTAATGGTACTCGGGGGTTATGCAGTGCCATCTGAATTCTCTCCTTGCTTCCAGTCAGGTTTCTGACTGAGCAGTGGGGACAACGATTGATAAGGAAGGCAGGGGGCCAGTACATTGTAAGGTGAGCACAAGAATTATACATACAAGCCATTGTCCACCAGGCGAGACATTTTCAGGCGTTCTTCAGTCAGCAATCTACAGGGATTGTATGTTATTCCCATCTCTGTATTCTTTCCCAGCACTTAATTACAGGGCTCTGTACACAGTAAGTGCTCAATAAAATATTGTTGCTACTACTACTGATGGGAGTGAAGTTTCCGCTCCTTCTGGCTGTTTCACCCCAAACCGCAGTGAGGCCTCGTTCAGACTAGTGAGATGGATGGGATAAGAAAAGAGGCGTCAAATGGCGGTGTTGCAGGTAGGAGACCTTGGAAGGGGAGATGGTGAAGTAGGGAAACTAGGATGAGGTAAAGGGAAAGGAGGGAGCAAGAAGACCAGAGGGGAAGGGAGAAGACAATCCATTCCAAAATATTCTCTAAATCAGCCTTGAATCTTAAACGTGGGTCCAGAACACCCTGAACCCCATTTTCCATTCAATCATTAACTCAGCCACATTTATTGAGCACTTACTGTGAGCAGAGCACTCTACTAAGCATTTGGAAGAGTACAATATAACAAGAAGCAGACACATTCCCTGCCCACAATAAGTTTATAGTCTAGAGTGGGAAACACACACTAATATAAATGAACAAATTACATATGTGTATATATGTGCTATGGGGCCGGGAGGGGTGATGAATAAAGGGAACAAGTCAGGGTGATGCAGAAGGGAGTGGGAGAAGAGGAAAGGAGGATTAGTCAGGGAAGACCTCTTGGAAGAGATGCACCTTTAATAGTGTTTGAAAGTGAAGGGAGTAATTGTCGGATTTGAGGAGAGGGTGTTCCAGGCCAGAGGCAGGACGTGGGTGAAGGCAGGTGGCGAGATAGAATAGATCGAGGAACAGTGAGAAGGTTGGCATTAGAGGAGTGAAGTGTGTGGGCTGGGTTGTAGAGGAGAGTACTGAGGTGAGGTAGGAGCGGGCCAGGTGATTGAGTGCTTTGAAGTCAATGGTGAGGATTTTTTATTTGATGTGGAGGTGGAAGGGCAACCACTGGAGGTTCTTGAGGAGTAGGAAAACGTCCTAAACGTTTTTGTAAAAAAATGATAATAATGATAGGATTTGTTAAGCGCTTACTATGTGCCAAGCACTGTTCTAAGCACTAGGGTAGATATGGGGTAATCAGGTTGTCCCAAGTGGGGCTCATGGTTTTAATCCCATTTTAGAGATGAGGAAACTGAGTCACAGAGAAGTAAAGTGACTTGCCCAAGCCCACACAGCAGATAAGTGGCAGAACCAGGATTAGAACAAACATCCTCTTACTCCCAAGTCTGTGCTCTTTCCACTAAATCATGCTGATCCAGGCAGCAGAGTGAAGTATGGACTGGAAAAGGGCAAAAGCATTTTTCTGTAACTAGCCTGAGCTTTAAACTTTTCTTCTTCTCCAGAAAAAATTGCCAAATCAGAGTTCTGGCTGAGAAGTATTGTTACTTTCCTTTCAAATTACCATCCAGAGCCCAACATTTCAATAGTCTCCCAAAATATCTTCTATTACTGAAACAGAAGCCCTCCAAAACACTGATAATCTGTCCATATGCGAAGACATGACACTTGTGTCAAATATTATGATGTCATCACACTACGGTTAATGAAAAACTGCCAAAACCCCATGACCTGATGGAATACACATATACCCTCCCGCTGTGCATTCTGCTTAGCCACTCACACATCCATTGCTCTATCTTCCGCTCCTATCTCTCGGCTATCCCACAGCTCCAGTATATCATTTGAAATATTGTTTCATTATGTCTCTAAATTATTTCTTATCTTTAGATAGTAAACTACTAAGGGCAGAGATCATGCCTTTCAGCTCTATTTAATCGCTAAGTAGAGAATTTAGGAGGTAGTCCTAAGAAAGAACATACGCCTGGGAGGCAGAGGACTTGAGTTCTAATCCCAACTCTGCCACCTTCCTGCTGTGTGACTATAGATCAGGTGCTTAACCTGTATCATTTTAAAAAATGGCTCTGCACTATCAAGCAAAAAACTCCTCATTATTAACTTCAAAGCTCTCCATCACCTTTCCCCTTCTTACCTGACCTCCTTACTCTCCTTCTACATCCCAGCCCCAACTCTGTCCTCTGGTACTAATCTCACTGTGCCTCATTCTCACCTGTCCCGCCATGGACCCCTTCCCCATATCTTATTTCTGGCCTGGAATGCCCTCCCTCCTCACATCTGCCAAACTAACACACTTCCCCCTTCAAAGCCCTACCGAAAGCTCACCTCCTCCAGAAGGCCTTCCAAGACTAAGCCCCCTTTTCCTCTGCTTGCTCTACCCCCACTCCCCACCCCACAGCAGTTGTGTATATATGTACATATTTATAATTATAATTCTATTTTTATTAATGATGTGTATATATCTATAGTTCTATTTATTTATAATGATGCTACCAATACCTGTTTACTTGTTTTGATGTCTGTCTCCCTCCTTCTAGACTGTGAGCCCGTTGTAGCCAGGGATTATCTGTATTTGTTACTGAATTGTACTTCCCAAGTGCTTAGTACATTGAGAGCACATAGTATGTGCTCAGTAAATACAACTGAATGAATGAATGAATGAATGTTGGAGACAAATATAAGGTATGCCTAAATCAAAACGGGAAGGTTCACGATGCACGCGGTCAAGATATTCATTCTAAGAATGGACCTGTTTTTGAAGAGGAACAAGGAGCCAACCATGCTGATTCGCTAATGAACTTCAAACTACTTCCTTAGACACCTTTAGCAGAAAGGTGGAACACTGATAATGATAAAATGCACTTGGATCTGTGCCCTTTGGGAGTTTTGTATTCACCCACCCTCATCCCCAAAGGTCTCAGATCCTGCAGATCCATAAATTATTTATTTACATTAATATCTGAATCCCTCTTTCAACTGTAAGCTTGTTGTGGGCAGGGAATGTGTCAACCAACTCTGTTGTACTATACTCTCCCAAGCACTTTTTACAGTGGTCTGCACAACAGTAAGCACTCAATAAAAACTACTGATGGATGGATTCATATAAGTAAATTATGGGCATGTACGTAGGTGCTGTGGAGCTAAGAGTGGGTGAAAATCAAGTCCTTGAAGGGTAAGGATGAAACAAAATTCAAAGTCAATATAAGTTGATCCCACACTGCCCTTCAACACTTCCTTACCTTTGCACTTGAGTCCTCACTGCCTAAATACATAGATAATCTATTCCCCAAGATAGCATGTATGTCCATCTCTTTAATCTCTATTGCTTTCCTCTATCTGAAATGTTTTAATGTCTATCTCCCCTGCTAGAAGGTAAGCTATTAAGGGCTGAGATGGTGTCTTCTAACTTCATCATGCTCTCCTGAGCACTTTACTTAAGTGCTCCATGCTAAGTAGGTGCTAAATAAATATTACTGATTGATTGTTCTGAACTTCTCAAGTGACTACTATGGTGCACTTAACCAAGTGGGTGCTCAATAAATACTACTACTACTTCTATTATCAGAATGGACAGGCATTTAAAGATGCCTTGGTGCCACCTCCAAATCTGAGTCAAATTTTACTCGATCCATGATGGCCTTCACCTTCTGCTTCCCATGTCACTCCAAGGAAAGTATGACCATCTAACTAATTCAAATACCTCCAAATGGTCCTCTGGATATACATTTCTATGAAAATCAAACCCAAAGAAATTACCAGTGAGAAGCTAATAAACTAAATTTCTTCTAGGCTCATTGCCTGATATCATTTAGGACCTGGGTATACTCTTATTGAATAATAAGAACATAATTAAAATAGCACCTATGAAACAGGCTCAGAGAAGCGAAGAAATCAGGCAATAAACCTTTAAAAATTCTGACAAAAAAACCAACCAACAGCTCACGGTGTTGCTTCTATGGTTCTTAAGGCTGCAGATGTCTGCTGCCATCAGATGCATCGTCTATTTCTAGATGTGTTTGACAAGGAGGTGAACATTTTTGCAGACTAATAGAATTTTTTTTTAAACCCATCACAGTGTGAAATACTGCTACTGGTGCAGAAACTGCTTTCTTACCAGTTGTTGTGGGTGGAACACTGAAACTCCATCTTTTAAATATTCTGTTCCCGAGACAAGCTGTTCATCCAATTCTGGGTGACTATACACTGTTCTGACCATTATTCTTCTTACCTTTAGTACAAAGATACTTCAAAACCTAGGAACTAATTTCACCACCACTCTTTGCAGATACCAGCCCATTCTGACACTCAGCCGGAGGGCCAGCCCCAAATTTAATCTGCTAAAATTTAGGATGAGGCATTGAACCAAATGCTCTAGTCTGTGGCTCACCTGGGGAGTTTGGGCTACAGCTGAAGAGGAGGTGCTGTGAGATCCGGCTTTGATTTAATCTTCAGATAAAGAAGCAGAGTGGCCTAATGGAAAGAGCACAAGCCTGGGAGTCAGAAGGACTTGAGTTCTAATCCCTGCTCCCCCATTTATCTGCTGTGTGGCCATGGGTAAGTCACTTAACTGCTCTGGGTCTCAGTTACCTCATCTGTAAAATGGGGATTGAGACTGGGAGCCCCGAGTGGAACAAGGATTGAGTCCGACCCGATTTGCTTGTATCCACCTCAGTGTTTAGTACAGTGCCTGGTACATTGTAAGCACTTAAATATCATTATTTAAAAAGGGTAGTCTTTCAAAACATTAGACTTTCTAGAGTTTGGATCCAGACTATCATTTGCTATCTACTGCTTTTGAGCTACAGTAACCCATTTCATAAGATATGTAGAGACAGTGGTGATGGCTGCTGTTTAGACACATATTTATTTATGTGGAAGTTGAAAGCTGAAGTCAAAGTGCTCCCCTGCCAGTAGGGTCCAGGGCCTTCTGAGGGAACCCCCACCTGCTGTTCCCCAAACACCATCATGGGATAAAAATTGGTCCATGATGGAAAGTGAAGACAGGCTGAATAGGAAGACACAGATAAGCGTGGTGTGCAATTTAGTAAGGAGAGATTGTTTCTCAATTGCTTATTTTATTCTCCCCTCTCCTTTTTTTCCCTCTGCACCGCATCTTAGACTATGAGCCTTTTGAGTGCCCAGAAGTGAATCTAAATCAATAACCAGTGCTTCATAAATTTTTAAATACATAATCAAGTTATTGATGGGTTATTTGCATTATCAATCAATGGAATTTATTGAGTATCATGTGAAGATCTGTAATTTATTTCAGCGTGGCTCAGTGGAAAGAGGCTTGGGAGTCAGAGGTTGTGGGTTCGAATTCCGGCTCTGCCACTAGGCAGCTGTGTGACTGTGGGCAAGTCACTTCATTTCTCTGTGCCTCAGTTACCTCATCTGTAAAATGGGGATTAAGACTGTGAGTCTCACGTGGGACAACCTGATTACCCTGAATCTACCCCAGAGTTTAGAACAGTGCTCTGCACATAATAAGCACTTAACAAATACCAACATTATTATTATTATTATATTAATGTCTGTCTCCCTCTCTAGATTATAAACTCATTGTGGGCAGGGAATGTTTCTGTTTATTGTTGTGCTTAGAATAGTGTTCTCCACACAGTAGATTCTCAATAAATATGATGAGGGAAATGCAAAGCACTGTACTAAGCTTTTGGGAGAGAACAAAACAACAAAACAGTTTCCATTTTATTAGTAATTTGAAATGTTTGGCTGGACTCTACTTTGACTAGACTCACTGTAGGCCTAGAATCAGAATCAATCCATTACATCTTCTAGTGCTAGATTTCTAATCCTTTTTACTAATGGTTAGGTATAAAATGATTTACAGGAACAATAATTTGTAGGTCAGCCTTGACTCTATGATTAGATGAGTCAAAGTGTACCCATAGATAGCTTTCTCTTTCTCAAAAATCAAACACTAGGCTCCAGCTAATTACAGCATTTACTGTGGTGTCCATTATTCAAATCAAGGAGAACAAATGGATAATAAGGACATAGTGAAAAAAAGTTTAAAATCATTGTTTATCTAGAGTGGAAAAAGTGTCTTATTGAATACAATATGCTAAGTTAAATGAGTTCTATTCAATTAATCAATTATATTTACTGATCACTTACTGTATGCAGAGCACTGTACTAAGTGTTTGGGAGAGTACACTGTAACAGAGTTGGTAGATACTTTCTCTACCCACAAGGAGCTTATAGTCTAGAGGGGAAGAGAGAGATTAAAGTAATTTATGGATGTGTATAAGTACTGTGGGGTTTAGGGTGGGTGAATAAAGGGTACAAATCCAGGACACAGATGATGCAGAAAGGAGCGGGAGTAGGGGAAATGTGACCTTAGTTGAGGAAGGCATCTTGGAGGAGATGTGATTTTAATAGGGCTGGGGAGAGTTATGGTCTGTCAAATATGAAATGGGAAGGAGTTCCAGACTGGAGGCAGGAAATGAGCATGGGGTCAATGGTGCGATTGAGGTGCAGTGAGTAGGTTGGCATTAAAGGAGCAAAAATTAGAGTGGGTGGGTTGTAGTAGGAGAGCAGTGAGGTGAGGTAAGAGGGGGCAAGGTGACTGAGTGCTTTAAGGTCAATGGTAATGAGTTTCTTTTTGATGCAGGAATGAATAGGCAACCATGGGAGGTTCTTGGGAAGTGGAGACATGGACTGAACGTTTTGTTAGAAATGATCCAGGCAGCAAAATGAATAATAGACCTAAGTGAGGAGAGACAAGAGGAAGAGAGGTCAGTGAGGGGGGTGACACAGTAGTCAAGGAAGGATAGGATAAGTGCTTGGATCAATGTGGTAGCAGTTTCTAATGGACAGAACATTCTTTTCTTAAAAGAACCAGGGCAACTTTCTCCAGAACAAAGACAATAGCCAGATGGATGATTGCTCCCATCCACATAGAAGTAGCACTGGGAGAGGAGAGAGTGAAGTGTTTTTATGGTACTTGTTAAGCACTTATTATGTGCCAAGCACTGTATTAAGCATTGGGGTAGATACAAGTTAATCAGTTGGACTCAGTGTCTTTCCATATGGGTCTCACATCTAAGTAGGAGGGAGAACAGATTTTGCAGTTGAGGAAACTGATGCTGGAGAAGTTAAGTGACTTGCCCGAGGTCACATAACAGGCAAGTGGTGGAGCTGAAAACAGTATCCAGGCCCACACTAGCTCCCAGGCCTGTGTTCCTTACACTAGGTCACCTACTTCTTATTAACTTGTTCCTCTTCGACTCTGCTGAACCACTCTACTGCCAGCTTTGGATGTTTCCACCATTGTACGCTCTGCTGTCCTACATCTATCAACTAAATATGAGTCATTAAAATTGTCATTAACCTATTTCTAAATTGTTCATTCTTGCCTATGAGCATTATTGTGTACTATGGAAGGATACAGTAGGGAGAAGGGGTTTGTTTGGGTTGGACTTAATAAAATGATATGGAAAAATTCCAACTGAACGCTCAAACCTTCCACTGGAGGTTCACTGGGGCTGGGTGTTAGTCCATCCCCTGTATCAGCAGTTCATTCCACGCTGACACTAATGAAATAGACTGTTCATGGTTAGAAAATGGCTGGGAAATGTAGAACCGATGGAGGAAGGGGTCTGAGGACCTGAACCCTAGAACAGGAACCTGGGAAGTAGTGTAGTCCAGTGGAAAGAGCACAGACCTGGGAGTTGGAAGACCTGGGTTCTAATACAGGCTCCATTACTTGTCTGCTGTGTGGCCTTGGGAAAGTCACCTCACTTCTCTTTGCCTCAGTTACCTCATCTATAAAATGGGAATTAAAATTGTGAGCCCAATGTGGGACAGAGACTGAGACCTGCCTGATTGGCCTGTATTTATTCCAGCGCTTAGTACAGTGCCTGGCACATAGTAAGCACTTAACAAATTTTTTTAAAAACTTTAAAAAAAGAAACCAGAAACCTTCCCTCATTGAGCTATTCTCTGCTGCTCTACTACATAAAAACCCACCATTTGAGTACTTGTTATACATTCACTGATGATAAAAATAAGGGTGATGATGAGAGAGAATGATGGTGCAGGAAGGAGAAGGAGGAGTGGTGGTGGAGGAGGAGGAGGAGGAGGAGGAGGAGGAGGAGGAGGAGGTGGAAGAAGGTAACTTGGGAGAAGACTTTTCCTTCCATTTTTAGGCTTCTAAAACAGTAAGATGATGATGAAGATCCATTCTGGATTTTGATAAAAGCTCACGTAGGTGGCTCTACTTAAATCCAAAGGACACCTAGGAATAGTATTGAAAAATTATTTTAAATGTTCTCAATGAGATGCTTAAAATAAAAATACCACCAAATATAATTTTCTTCCTCCTAATTATGTGAACTACAATTTCACTAAAAATTTCTTAAATGTATATAGCACCTTTCTTCCAAGTAGCTTGACGAGTTTCATGTGTACCTCTTCATTAAAGCGAGTCTTTATTCAGTGATAGATGTGTATTCAGTGATAAATGTGGGCATCATACCAAAGTTAAAAATGTAATTCTAGCTTTCCTATCTATGGTCCTTATAGGCACAGCAACATCCCTTTAGAGCTTTGAGAGAAAACAAACTCTTTTAGTACCTCTGCTTCTTTGGTTAATGCAGGTTTGAGCTTCCCCCTGTTGGAAGTTCTCTACCCTGTTTGTTGCTGTTGTTGTTTTATTTCATTTTTACGGTATGTGTTAAGTGCTTCCTATGAACCAGGCACTGTACTGTGATAGATTCAAAGTAATTGGATTGGAAACATTCATATTCCACATCAGGTTCATGTCTAAATCTCCATTTTACAGATGAGGTAACTAAGGCACAGAGAAGTTAAGTGGCTTGCCCAAGATCACCCAGGAAACAGGTGGCAGAACCAGGTTTAAAAACTCAGGTCCTCTGACTCCCGCATCCATGCTCTTTCCACTAGATCATGCTTCTTGACTCCGTTCGTATGTTTGACTTTAAACCATTTCTTCTACCATTCCACTCTTGTATTTGAGTTGCCCACTCAGCCTCGCTTCTGAGTGCTGTGACTGTTGGCATGCTGGGGTGGGCAGAAGAGCCATGTGATCATTGACTGAGTAGCCCCCAGTCCATATCAACTGATCTTCCCCTAGGTGCTCCACAACCCACAAAAGAATCTATGCAACAACTGGGGACAACTACACTTAGATGATGTTTAGTATATTTGCAAAAAGAAGACACATTCCCTTCCTGGTGCTTATGCCAACTGAAATGTCCCTCTGCAGGCTTACTCCAGTCTACTTTCCCCTCTGCCTAAGTGGGAAAGTCAGACTGAATGTTAGCAGCAGTTTCCATATTATTCTATACACCATTAATCAATTCTGGGTTTTCTATAGTAAAATGGGCGATAAAACGTGTGGTAACAGAAATACAAAAGGCAAAAATGTCAACAGTCAATAGTTCCAATAATTGTCCCCCACAAACCTTTTTCAGAGCTATTCAGAAGCAGTATTGTACAATCTGAATCTTAGCTCCTTTCATTTCCTCAGCTCACTCCCTGCGGGTGGTGTTAATTAGCAGTGAAATGGCCAAAGGCAGACAATATGGGGTGACAGAAGCAGTCACTGACTAAATGCAATTTCCATTTTCAGATACTAACGTATCCAATAAGTCCAACTATTACAGAACTTTAGATCTTTCCCATACAGTTTCAACCCCTAGCATAGAAACATATCTGATTTGATCCAATCTGTGCATATGGCCCTGTTTACCCTAAATAGCATCTTTGAAATGTTTGACTGTCCATTGGTCTTCTGTAGAGATTTTTAGAACTGAATCCTTTCACTTCAATTCTGAGCCCGATTCAGTGTATTGCCTGCATTTCAGTCTAAATTCAGTGTGTAAGGGGACCTCGATCTTCTTTTATTGTGATTTCTTCATCGTCATCCAGCTAGCCTTATATTTCCACTGTTGGATTGATAGGGCCACCGTTTTATGATCATGAATAGCTGCAAGGTGCTATTGAGACATTTATTACCTTCTTTCGAGTAGTTTTTAATTCTTTCTGACTTATTTCTACCGATCCCATCTTGATGGTGTCTCCTCTCCATTACCAATCTTGAGGACTGTCTATGACAGTATAAGAGGCAGAGGTAGTCACTGTCTTGGAGAAGCAGCCATTTTATATATTCATTTTTACTTGCATAGCTGGGATTCCTGTCTCCAAAAGGGCTGCTATAATGTCATAGCATGTCTTGCAAGTCTCTTTATTGTACAGAAGGGACTATGAACTAGCATTGGTTACATCGGTAGCTTCATTTTGGACATATAATAATAATTATGGTATTTGTTAAGTGCTTACTATGTGCCAAGCACTGTTCTAAGCACTGTGGTAGATACAAGGTAATCAGGTAATCACGGTCTTAATCTCCATTTTACAGATGAGGTAACTGAGGCACCTAGAAGTTAAGCATCTTAAGCCCAAGATCACACAGCAGAGAAGTGACAGAGCCAGGATTAGAACCCAGGTCCTTCAGATTCCTAGGCCAGTACTTTATCCATTAGATCACACAGCTTAAAGGTTTAGGGCAGTGGAATGAGCAATTCTCCACCTGAGGTGAGCAGTGGGGACAGCAATTCCCCATCTGGGGTGAGTCCTATTAAACAGGGCTGCTCAGATGCTCAGGGTGTCACCAAATGCTACTGCTGTCTCACTAAGAGACTAATAGGTGAGACTTGCAAAAGACCTGTATTTTGACTAGGGAAAAGTGCCAGGAGGGGCACTTGAGTTGTTTCTCAGTAGTGATGATGGTTTGAGATGAACCATCAACACACAGGTTCCTGAGACCAGGAAGGTGCAGTTCAAGATGGCTGCTTGAGGTTGGGGTGCTGTCCATGGCTATGGGCCGGAATACCCCTGGGCGTCCCGTGCAGCCACCTGCCACCATCCACAACCAAGTGTAACAAGACCAAAGAGAGTAGAAACCAGTTTCCCATCTTACAAGCGGCCTCTTTATTAAGGATGACAATGGTTCTTTAACATAATTTCTTTGTGCCTCAGTTATCTGTAAAACAGTGTTTAAATTATATTCTCTTCTTCTTAGACTGTGAGTCCCATGTGGGACAGGGACTGTGTCCAACCTGATTATCCTGTATCTACCTCAGCACCCAGTTTGGTACCTAGTAAGCTTAACAGGTACCATACACCTAAAAAGACATCGACTCAATGGGCAGCTTCAGTAAGGAAACATAGAGCTGAGAGACATCAATGGCAAAAGTTGCAGTGGGTAATGAATCAGAGGGTTCTAGTCATTAATCATCTAGTCATGTCAAGAAGTGGAGTGACTTTGTGGAAATATCTTGGGCCTAAGAGTCAGGAGGACATAGGTTCTAATCCCGGCTCCACCACTTGTCTACTGTGTGACCTTGGGCAAGTCACTTTATGTCTCTGGGCCTTAGTTACCCCATCTGTAAAATGAAGATTAAGGCTGTGAGCCCTGTGGGAGGGGGATTGTGTCCTACCTGGTTATTTCATATCTACCCCAGTGATTAGAGCAGTGCCTGGTACATAGTAAGCATTTAACAAATACCATTAAAAAATAATGATAATCTACCATAATCTCTTTGCCAGAAAGTCAGTTGATGCGTTATTAATTTCCATTACTGACCTCTCATGCCCCATCCACTAAAGAAAGAGTAAAGAACTTCAACAAACCCAACTTCTATGTCTCCCCCATCCTAAAAAAACCCGCTCTTGACCCCACTTCCTCCTCCAGTTATCACCCTATCTCCCTACTACCCTTCCTTTCCAAAATCCTAGAACGAGTCGTCTACAATCGATGCTTAGAATTCCTTAACTCCCATTCTCTCCCACCCCCGCCAATCTGGCTTCCGTCCCCTCCACTCTACCGAGACTGCTCTCTCTAAGGTAACCCATGACCTCCTTCTTGCCAAATCCAATGGCTCCTACTCCATTCTAATCCTCCTTGACCTCTCTGCTGCCTTTGACACTGTCGACCATCCCCTCCTCCTCCATACCTTATCTCACCTTGGCTTCACGGACTCTGTCCTCTCCTGGTTCTCCTCTTACCTCTCTGGCCGGTCATTCTCGGTCTCCTTCACTGGAGCCTTCTCCCCCTCCCATCCTTTAACTGTTGGAGTTCCTCAAGGGTCAGTTCTTGGCCCTCTTCTGTTCTCCATTTACACTCACTCCCTCGGTGAACTCATTCGCTCTCACGGCTTTGACTACCATCTCTACGCAGATGACATGCAGATCTACATCTCCGCCCCTGTCCTCTCCCCCTCCCTTCAGGCTCGCATCTCCTCCTGCCTCCGGGACGTCTCCACCTGGATGTCTGCCCGCCACCTAAAACTCAACATGAGCAAGACTGAGCTCCTCATCTTCCCTCCCAAACCCGGTCCTCTCCCAGACTTCTCTATCACCGTGGATGGCACGACCATCCTTCCCGTCTCTCAGGCTCGCAATCTCGGTGTCATCCTTGATTCGTCTCTCTCGTTCACCCCACACATCCTATCCGTTACCAAGACCTGCCGGTTTCACCTCTACAATATCGCCAAGATCCGCCCTTTCCTCTCCACCCAAACGGCTACCTTACTGTTACAGGCTCTCGTTATATCCCGGCTAGACTACTGTGTCAGCCTTCTCTCTCACCTCCCTTCCTCCTCTCTCGCCCCGCTCCGGTCTATTCTTCACTCCGCTGCCCCGCTCATCTTCCTGCAGAAACGATCTGGGCATGTCACTCCCCTTCTTAAACAACTCCAGTGGTTGCCTATCGACCTCCGCTCCAAACAAAAACTCCTCACTCTAGGCTTCAAGGCTCTACATCACTTTGCCCCTTCCTACCTCTCCTCCCTTCTCTCTTTCTACCGCCCACCCCGCACGCTCCGCTCCTCTGCCGCCCACCTCCTCACCCTCCCTCGGTCTCGCCTATCCCACCGTCGACCCCTGGGCCACGTCCTCCCGCGGTCATGAAACGCCCTCCCTCCTCACCTCCGCCAAACTGATTCTCTTTCCCTCTTCAAAACCCTACTTAAAACTCACCTCCTCCAAGAGGTCTTCCCAGACTGAGCTCCTCTTCTCCTTCTACTCCCTCTGCCACCCCCCCTTTACCTCTCCGCAGCTAAACCCCCTTTTTCCCCTTTTCCCTCTGCTCCTCCACCTCTCCCTTCCCATCCCCACAGCACTGTACTCGTCCGGTCCACTGTATATATTTTCATTACCCTATTTATTTTGTTAATGAATTGTTCTTCCCCTTGATTCTATTTATTGCCATCGTTCTTGTCTGTCCATCTCCCCCGATTAGACTGTAAGCCCGTCAAATGGCAGGGACTGTCTCTATCTGTTGCCGACTTGTTCATCCCAAGCGCTTAGTACAGTGCTCTGCACATAGTAAGCGCTCAATAAATACTATTGAATGAATTAATGAATAGTAAAAATGATCACTGCTACTAAAAGAAAACTTGCTCAAGAAACTTCCCAATTAATAACTTTCTTCAAGTAAGGCAGTTTCCAAATCTTTAGCGATCTAGGGCTCTTTATTTGTTCATTTGGGTTCAGTCACATGAAAAATGGCCTCTAAATCAACCCCATGTTAATTCATCTTAAATGCACCTTCCTGTTTGTTCTTTCCCAGTATTTAATACAGACCTCTGCACATAGTAAGTGTTGAAAAAATGCTATTACTACTATCCCACCTTCGACTCGGATTTTTCTTTAATCATAATGTTAAGTACAGTTCCTCTGGGCCCAGAAATGGACAAAATCAAGTTATCTGTTATAGCCAGACCAGCCTAGAATAATAATAACAACAACAATAATGGTATTGTTTAAACGCTTACTATGTGCCAAGCCTGTTCTAAGCACCGGGGTAGATACAAGGTAATCAGGTTGTCCCATGTGGGCCTCACAGACTCATTCCCCATTTTACAGATGAGGTACCTGACGCACAGAGAAGTTAAATGACTTGCCCAAGATCACATAGCAGACGAGTGGCAGAGCCAGGATTAGAACCCAAGTCTTCTGACTCCCAAGCCCGTGCTCTTGCCACTAGGCCATGCTACTTCCCCATAATAATAATAATAATAGTAGTATCTTATCAGTCCAAGTCCAGCAGGCCCCACCTTAAACCAACACTGGCAAAGATGGAACATCCAGGGTGAAGCTAATTGCACTGTTAATGTCAATCTAGTAGCATGTCACCTCATTCCATTTGTACCAGTACCAAAATAGGGATATTGATGTCCCTGTGGATGTTCCAGTCACCTGACCCTTACTCCCACCCCAATCCAGTAGTTCACTGTAAAAGTACAATGTCCTCCCTTCTAGTAAATGCCTTAAGGACTCAATATGTGAATTTAGCAAATTTAACCCACTTTTATGAAAAACACTGAAGAAATACCAAAGATGTGAAAAGCAAATACCAACTCCTCCTTATCCAGTTGTATTAATATTTTTAATATTACAGGGAAAAATAATCTCACTTTGTCTCTGCAAATTGAATTTAAAGGTCAAAAATGGACATGTGCATTGTTCAGTTCCAAGAATTGTGAGAACCAGGGAACTGTTTTTGACACTGTTCTTTCTTTTAATAATAATAATGCTGGTATATGTTAAGCGCTTACTATGTGCCGAGCACTGTTCTAAGCAGTGGGGTAGATAAAAGGTCATCAGGTTGTCCCACGTGGGGCTCACGGTTTTAATCCCATTTGATAGATGAGGGAACTGAGGCACAGAGAAGTCAAGTGACTTACCCAAAGTCACACAGATGATCAGTGGTGGAGCCAGGATTAGAACCCACACCTTTGGACTCCCCAGCCTGGGATCTTTCCAATAAGCCACGCTGCTTCTGGCTTTTCCTCCCCCCATAGAGTGAAATTCCTGAACAGGTGAGGTATTCATATCACTTAATCCTTTAATGATCATACTACAAAATGGGAAAAGGTTAGGAATTTTTGAAGTACTCATTCAGATCAGTTTGATTCTACACAATAAATTACTGCTCTCTGAGGGCAGGGACCTTGTTTTACTAGCTTGCTGTTGTAACTTCTGGAAGTACCCGGGATAGGACTTTATAGTAATAGGAGCTCCATAAGTATTACTGATGATGACCGATGATGTTCTGACACATTAAATCTTAGCAGAGCTGTCCATTCTTATTAATTCCTTACTTAAGGAGAAGCTGGATTACCTCAGTACAGTATAACTGCATTTGTTTCAACACGAAAACCCTGTTTTTCTATAATGTATTTTCATTCCACATTATAGCTTAGTACAGACCTCTGCATACAGAAAGCACTCAATAAATACATTTGAATAATTGATTGACTGACAGAATGCTGGGAGATAATTAAGGAATAGCCACAACGAGCTTACAGTCTAGAGGGCGAGACAGACACGTACATAAGTGCTGTGAGGCTGTGGAAGGGGTGTATAAAGATGCAAATCCAAGTGTAAGAATGAGACAGAATGAAGTGGGAGAAGAGGGTAGACACGAGATAATTAGGTCCCACATGGGGTTCACATTCCAGTAGCAGGGAGCAATGGGTGTTGAATCCCCATTTTGCAGATGAGAGAACTGAGGTACAAAATTAGTGAAGTGACTTGTCCAAATCACACAGTGGGTAAGTGAGACAGGATTAGAACCCAGGTCTTCCAATTCCCATGCCCTTGCTCTTTCCACTGGGCCACACTGCTTCCTTTCACTGAGTCATTATGTGTGCAGCATCACACATGTGTACAACACCAGGCACATTGAGAGTTCTATGAGAAGCAGCGTAGCTCAGTGGAAAGAGCTGGGGCTTAGGAGTCATAGGTCATGGGTTCAAATCCCAGTTCTGCCACTTGGCAGCTGTGTGACTGTGGGCAAGTCACTTCACTTCTCTGTGCCTCAGTTACCTCATCTGTAAAATGGGGATTAACTGTGAGCCTCACGAGGGACAACCTGATTACCCTGTATCTACCCCAGCGCTTAGAACAGTGCTCTGCACATAGTAAGCGCTTAACAAATACCAACATTATTATTATTATTATAATGTGAGGTTCCAAATGTACCATTCACCAAAAAGTATCCACTGCAACACAGGAGAACTGAGACTACTTGTAATTTGATAGACCTTCAGGTATTTTCTTGGCTTCAACATTTGATATTTAAGAAAAGAGAAAAGATGCAGAAGAAGCAGCGTGGCCTCAGAGGTCATGGGTTCTAATCCAGGATCCACCACCTGTCAGCTGTGTGACTTTGGGCAAGTCACTTCACTTCTCGGTGCCTTAGTTACCTCTTCTGTAAAATGGGGATTCAGACTGTGAGCCTCATGTAGGACAACCTGATCACCCTATATCTACCCCAGCACTTAGAACAGTGCTCAGCACATAGTAAGCGCTTAACAAATACCAACATTATTATTATTAGTGGATATAGTATGGTCCTGGGAATCAGCAAGACCTGGGTTCTAATCCCAGCTCCACCACTTGTCCACTGTGTGACCTCGGGCAAGTCACTTCACTTCTCTGTTCTTCAGTTCTCTTTCAGTTACCTCATCTGTAAAATGGGGATTAAGACTGTGAGCCCTATGTGGAACATGTACTGTGTTCAACCTGATTAGCTTGTATTTTCCCCAGCGCTTAGTGCAGTGTCTGGTACATAGTAAACACTTAACAAATACCATATGAAGTGACTATAATCTTTCTGGGTAATAGCCGAAAGTCTAACGTAAGGCCATGCCTAGATAAGTAGGTAAAATGCTCCAGTTAGAAATGGAGTGGTTAGTTGCCCAATATCTCCATGCACAGAAGTTCTACCTAAAAATAGGACAAAGCAGCTATGTATCCAAACAACTATTATTGAATTTAATTCAATAGATTTGCCTAAATTCCAAAGAGCAGCAACAGCCAGAGAAGCAGTGTGGCTTAGTGGAAAGAGCCCGGGCTTGGGAGTCAGAGGTCGTGGGCTCTAATCCCGGCTCTGCCACTTGTCTGCTGTATGATCTTGGGCAAGTCACTTCACTTCTCTGTGCCTCAGTTACCTCATCTGTAAAAATGGGGATTAAAAAATGTGAGTCCCACATGGGACAATCTGATTACCCTGTATCTACCCCAGCACTTAGAACGGTGCTCAGCACATAGTAAGCGCTTAACAAATACCAACATTATTATTATTAAATGTGCAGCAGAGCAGAGAGATGTGTTCTTAGAGGCTGACAGGGGAGTAAGTGAAAAAACAAATCAAATTGCTGTAGATAAAATGACAGAAAAAGTTACAAATACCAAAAATAAAATGAAAATAGCTGACACAGTAGTGGACAAAAGGGAAAACAGTAAAGTTTTTTCCAACTGAATATCCTTTAACTTCCTTGATTTATTCAGACAATCACAAAAGGTTTCAATCCTAATATTGTAAAAGCAGGCATCATATGGCTAGTCTTTGTAAGACTACAAAAGAGAACTACATTCACAGCAAGTTGCTTACTTATCTCTCATCATTGTACTTCAAGATTACAGACTCCGGCTCACAGCAGAATGTTACAACTTGAAACACTTCCGTAATTATTAGGATGGGTTGTTATGCACCACTGAATTTGCCTTTATATTATTAAGAATAAACTGCAGAATCTCCTCACCCAGAGCCATTGCAGGTGTATGAAAAAAGCAATCCACCCTACTTGATAAATGATTCAATTATCATTTTAAAAGCTGCTTTTTTCTTCCTTAGAATCTCAAGGTAAATTCAAGGAACTGAACTTCATGGAACAAAGACCACTCAGAAAAAGGAAGTCATTCTCAAAGAAAGCCACCAATGATCATTTAATCAAATCCAGAGTATTAACTAGCACAGGATGCAGGGCTGAGGACTCTCAGAATGGGTTAAAGGATGGTCACTACCTTCCAGCTGCTTTCTGTCACATGCCAACAACTCCAAAAGTAGAGCATTATAAAAAATATGGACGGCTTAAATTTCATCAGGGCCCTCACTACTGGTACTGCCCTCATTGCTTACTGTCCAGGGTACAGTGGCTGGGGATGAAAACCAGAGAGCCAGGGAGGCTTTAAGGATCATAAATTCCTCCATTTTCGGGACAGAGATCCACAGAAAACTGGTCCAACGAAGCATCTTCCTGCAGCAGTATGGTAACACTTCATCCTGGAAGCAACTTTTCAGATAACTGGCCTGCAGGGGCAACGGTGCCCCAGATTTTCCTGGAGCACTCGGAAATTTAAGAAGGAAACAGTGCAGCTGGGAAGACGTGTTGCCTTCAAGGAACAGGTCTACCAAACTCTGTATATTGTGCTCTCCCAAGTGCTTAGTATTCTCCACACAGTAAGTGCTCAATAAATACAATTGACTGATTGGTTGATCTACTCCCATGAAGGTGATAACTGAAACCATATGAGCAGATGAGTTCCCTGACTGAACAAGGGCCCCGGAATGTTTGACGTTTCTGAGAATTAGTACTAGAAGAGAATCAACGGGATACAGAGCAGCCAGGCAGAAATGTGATGGTGTGGTACAGAGAAGCAGCAAGGCTCAGTGGATGAAACATGGGCTAGGGAGCCAGAGGACCTGGGTTCTAATCCATCTTGGCCATTTGCTCGGCCATTTGTCTGCTGTGTGAACTTGGGCAAGTCACTTAACTTCTCTGTGCCTGTTTCCTCAAAATGGAGATTCAATACCTTTCAGTGTAAAATGGGGATTC
The DNA here is from genome assembly GCF_004115215.2 of Ornithorhynchus anatinus. Classification (NCBI taxonomy): domain Eukaryota; kingdom Metazoa; phylum Chordata; class Mammalia; order Monotremata; family Ornithorhynchidae; genus Ornithorhynchus; species Ornithorhynchus anatinus. Next base: position 19,007,269 of record NC_041737.1, read on the forward strand.
AATATCTTTCTCCTTCCTACTTAGACTGTAAGCCCCATGTGGGGCCTGATTATCTTGTTATTGCCCCAGTGCTTAGAACAGTGCTGAGCAAAAGGAGGAAAATAGGGAAGAAACATTAGACGAGATTGGGCAGGCTGTAAAATTAGAGCAGGGAGATTTCAAGTGGCACTTCAATAGTCTGGATTAAGACTGGCTGTTTGAAGTTTGAATTTGGAAATTCTCCCTTTCTGAGATCGAGGTATTTCCTCCCTAGAAGGTAAAGAAGTTAATCTGATTTGAGCGAGACCTAGTGAGACATACTATTCTTAGACTTCCAAAAGCCTCTGGACTAGGAGGTAGGGAATATTATCTCATGTGCAGAGAACTGGCTAAAATAAAGGAAACAAAAGGGAAGGGATGAACAGCCACTTTTCAAGATGGAAAAGGAAAAACTGTGGGATTCCCCCCAGGTCTTTGATAAAAATAATTTCCCTTAATATATGCAGGGAAATCTCAAGTTTGCAACTAACATATCACTCTGTTGGGGATAAACTGTGAAAGACCTCACAATGTTGAGTAAGTGAACAGAAATGTGGCAGATGAGCTTCAATGTGTGCACATCCAAGATACTGCACCTAGAGACCCATAACTCAAATTACAACTACAAGATGGTAAGTTCAGAGTGATCTGTCACAGTTCAGGAATCTCTAAACGTTTGTGGGCTATTTCTTAAAATCACTGGTTCAATATGGAGCAGCCAACGTAAAGGGCAATAAAATGCCACACTTCATCAAGAAGAACATAGAAATGAAACAAAAATCATTTCGGCCACTATATGAAATGTCCACACCTGGAACAACGTGTTCATTTCTGATTGACATATCTTAGAAGGTATAGAGAAGGGCAATGAGGCAGCTGGAGAAACTTCAGTATGAGGAAAGACTAAAAAGATTTCACATTTCAGTGTGGGAAGATGAGGTGTTACAGGGGCCATGAAATCAGTTCTCAGATTCACGCAGGCTATAGAGAAGTCAAACACGCACTTGCTCACCATCCCACACTACCTGTGTGAAGGGCCCTTCACTAGTGCTTGAAGCTGTTAGTTGCGTAGGCTGAAAGTATCAGCAGATTCTAAAGGAGTGGTCTAGTGGTTAGAACACAAGCCTGGAGTCAGAGGACCTGGCTTTTAACCCCAGCTCCACCACTTGCCTGCTGTTTAACCGTGGGCAAATCACTTAACTGCTCATTGCCTCAGTTTCCTCAGCTGTAAATGGGAATGCAATACCTGTTGGCCCTTTTATTTAGACTGGGATACAGGGACCATGTTCAATCCAATTAACTTATATCTACCCCAGTATTTAGATTAGTGCTTGACATTAAAGTAAGCACCTTAAACAACATTAAAAAAAGGTCATCTTTACCATCAGGGTGTTCCTTCCAGCAGCCAAAATCAGAATACTGGACTGGATACACCAGTGGTCAGCCCAGTGATGGCCATGATTATGTTCTAGCCAACCTGGGAGCCCCAGAATGTATTGCATTTCTACTCCACTGAGAGAACCATAAAGCAATTCCCAACTGTCATCGACTTGACTGCCTCTGCATGTCATAGCCCCCTCACTAAAAAGGTTTGTGTCTCCTAGGGCCCAAAGAAACGATACTCCTCCATGTCTCTGCCACTGCTGGGCATCTTTAACCTACTACCCTAGATTTGAGGCCTTGTACCAGGTAAACCTCTCCACCAAAAAAACCCTGTGGAGACAGGCTTAACTCTTGGACCCAGTGATGTCTCATAAGAATCACTAACTACCTCTGGGGGAGAGGTGGAACAGGGATGGGAGGGCATAACAGAGTCTACTCTTCTCCCCTCTCAGAAAATTCTAAAAACTGTGGTATTTGTTAAGCTCTTAAACTACGTGCCAAGCACTTCACTATTCATTCAATCATATTAAGCATTTACGTTTATTAAGCGTTCACTAAGCACTGAGGGAAAGACAAGATTATCATGTTGAACACAGAAAAGGGGAGGCTAGCCCTTAAGTGACTGGACAAATGCCCAGATACCCTCTAGATCAAACAAACCCTGATTCAGACACCAACTCTCCTGGTTTAAAGGTCTGCTTGGGCTGCTGAAAACTGCCTCTGAGTTAAAGGCTCAGAGCACTTGCCGACATTTGTAGAGTGAAAACGGTCAGTCTGCTGAGACTGTTATTAAGCCCTACATTCTTGGGAGCCGAACCCAAAAGATCCAGGAAAAATTCAACAGAAAATTCACCTTGGCCTTTCTTCCATTTCTTCTGACCAGTTTTTTCTTTCATTGGAAAACCTGCTTTAGGTGGTCTGGAGTGTTTAAAGGCCAGAAACACAATGTTCTCAGTGTTTCTGGCCTTTAAACACTCAGAGGGAGCTGCAGACAGAGATGAAGAAAAGCTTTTCTATGTAGGATCTAATACAATTGAATGAATGCATGTCTCTCTGTAAGTAATGAAGTGCTTAGTGAGTATTGCATCTTAGTTTTCAAAACCTTAAAACATCTGCTCACCAAACCTTCCACCATTAAAAGTAGCAGATGTCTGAATCAACCAACTTTTAAAGCAAGCAACAAGATACAACTCTTGAAAATAATAAAAATAGTCACAAAGTCCAGTACCATAAACCTTATGATTTTGTTAGCCTTAAACTTGTTTATTTTCAATTTCTGCTAAATCTTTGCACAGCTTGCCCACTACTGTGTTTAATATCTAGTGCCAGACGATATTTTTAAGCATAATACAATTATTTCAGCATTTAGTTGAGTGGCCTGCAAGCTAGATCACAAACAAGTTGACATTCATTTTCTGAAACCGAGCGGGCAATAAATGAGTATGCATTTGTGTGCTGGATACGGAATTGGCTTTGAAGAACAGTAATTGTTAGTCTTTCATTTCTTCTTAAACTAAACTGAATCACACCAATATGTTGGAAATCGTTAGTTGTACCTATTAGTTATATAAGATTCTAAGGTACTTAGAAAAAAAAACAAATAGACAAATGGTAACAATTATTCCATTAAGTGAATTTTCCTGAAAGCAAGCTACTGACCAGAACTGGTAAAGCAAAACTCTAAGAAAACAAAAAGAAAAATTAATAATGAAAACAACATTAAAGTAACTGAAAAGTTATTGTGAGGCAAAAATGATCTATGACTGAAAACAAAACTTTCTGAAATAACATTCAATTAATGTACAGTTTTTAAGGATTCTGATTATTTCATCTTGTGCTTTTCTTAGTATTCTGCAGTATCCAAACTCCTGAAAACAGAAATAGACAACATACTGCTCAGCACTCTGTATACACTGGGTCATACTTGGAGACAAGGCTTGTGGTTTATCACAGTAACAAATGTTTTTCAATTTCACTTTGCTATCTTTCAGATTGCAATGATCCATTCATAATGGCATTTATAATTCATCTGGTTCATGGCAATTCTTTGCAATGAAATTATTGCAAATAAATACGTGAAGCAATTTTCCCCATTATTGTGCCATTTACCCCAAATATCTTATACTTTCAAATATCAACTGAGCCTCACAGATACAAGAATTTTAAAAATTAGTTTTTCCAATCTCCCCGAAATCATTCCTCAATATACTGGCAATTTGTATTTTTTATACACCACTTATTGCCATGACACATAAGCAATTTGACAATCATTAAGATGGTGGAAGAGAACACAGTGTCACTGTATTGTCATCACTCAACATAGTGAATAAAGACTGAACTTTTCAACTTTACTCCTCATTTTTCCTTTGCCGCTGCTACTGACATGCTAGACAATGCAGGTATTTTTTCCAAGCCTAATCATGCAACTGCCAATTCTCTTTTTGAATTTTCTCTTCAATTCCCACTGCCAAATAGTTTATTGACAAATTTCTCATTTTTCTCCTACATTAATTCTGAGTCCACAATTTAGGAGAAAAATGAGAATGATATTCTTAGTCTGTACAACCACCTTTCCATCCACATTCTGAAGCAGTATGAGGTAGTGGATAGAGCATGGGCTTGGGAATCAGAAGGCCATGGGTTCTAATCCCGGCTCTGCTACTTGTATTCTGTGTGACCTTGGGCAAGTCACTTCACTTCTAAGGGCCTCAGTTCTCTCATCTGTAAAACGAGGATTGAGACTGTAAGCCCTGTGTGGGACAGGGACTGCGTCCAACCTGATTTACTTGTATCTACCCCAATGCTTAGTACAGTGCCTGGTTCATAATAAGTGCTTAACAAATACCATAAACACTATTATTATTCTTCCAATTATTAATCAGTGGTATCTATTGTGCATTTATTAGGTTCAGAGCACTCTACTAAGCACTTGGGAGGGTACAGTGCAACAGAATTATCAGACACATCCCTTGTCCCTAATGAGTTACGGTAGTTCTCTTCAAATTCTCCAGTTCCCTTTGGTCTTCAGGCTTGGCCTCATTTAAGTCTATTCCTTCTTGCCCACATCTTTCCCTTATCTTCTTGCTTTCCTTCATTCCCTCTAACCATGTTCTGTTTACCTTCATTCCTATCTTTAGGCATGCCCCTATTCATCCTAAGTAGAAAATAACATCCCTTTACTAATTATCTTTCTTTTAAATGCTTTTTCCCAAGTCCCCTGCCCATAAATCTGATCTTGACTATTGATTCTTCCACCATGAAAAGTGGATCAAGCAACAAATATCAAAGCATATGCTTCTTCACTCTCAAGGGAAGCTGAGGGCACATGAGAGCTGTATGTCATGATAGTGGGAGGCGTGAGTGAGGATAGGCTGAGAGCCTGGTGCTTAAGGAGATTCTGACCCCAGCCTGACTCCCATTTAGCACAGCTTAGGGGAACACTGGGATGTGCAAGATGGGTGGTGGCCTCAAACAGTGATGTCAGGGACTGGTTCTCCAACAGTAGCAACCTTAGCACTGAGGACTCGACTCACTAATAATAGTATGGTTGAAGTAGTGAGGGTCCAGAACAACCAGGATGGAAAATCTCCAATTTCTAACCTAATCACACTAATCTCCCTCCCTTACCTTATCAAGCCTTTACTGGGTAAGTAGATAATAAGTAGCAAATGGAAAGATGGCATTGCTATTTCAGCCACTGCTTAGGGCACTAGTGTCTATAACGTGGTTCTGCTCCAAGAAAGTAATCAATGAGTGATGATGGTGACATTGATCACTTAATCAATCATATTTGTTGAGAGCTTACTGGGTATAAAGCACAGTACTATGCACTTGGGAGAGCATGATATAACTGCACTGGTAGACACGTTCCCTGCTCACAGTGAGATTACAGTCTGGCAGGTGAAGGTAATGAAGATGATGATGATATTCATCACCTTCCCTCTCCTTCCCAATCACAGAGATGCTCATCAGCAATGACGTTTACAAAAAGCCGACAGGAGTAGGGCAAAAGAGGGGAAGTAAAGAACCTAAAAATCCTTGAACTGAATTTCTTTGTATGGACCGCATAGTGAACTACTGAATTGCATTGTGTGGACAGCATAGTAAAATCCAGACTCCGACTATACCGTTATGAGACTCCTTTTTTTAATGTTATTTGTTCAGCACTATGTGCTGGAAACTGTACCAACTGCTGGGATAGATACAAGCTAATTAGGTTGGCCACAATCCCTGTCCCACATAGCATTCACAGTCTTAGTTCAAATTTTACAGATTAGGTAAATGAAGCACAGAAAAGTTAAGTGACTTACCCAAGATAACATGGCAGCCTTGTGGAGGAGCAGGGATTAAACCCAAGTCCTTCTGACTCCTAGGCCCGTGTCCTATCCATTAGACCACAATGCTTCTTGACTAAATAAAGCTAGGTTCTCCTCAAAATCCCAGCACTTAGGTTTTTTAACAGTTTCTCTGCTTTCCCTCAAATCAAAAGGCAAAATCCAGACAATATCACTGAGGAAATATTGAAAAATGGCTGAGCATAACACAATTTAAACTACATTACCAAATTCTCAAAGTGCCCAGTGACAGAATGGAAGATCGGCTTCCACTTGCCTAGGGGACAGATCTGGGACAGTCTATATATTCCCCTGAAATGCAGTTTCACGGTCCAAGTTGAATATAGATGGTCCCTAAGGAGATTAGGTCATTAATGCAACTTTCTGAAAGTGGGCATTGACAGAATTCCTGAAGGCCCCACAATGCATCCCAGCTAAGACAGAAATCTCATCATTATCCTACTTCATAGATGGGGATAGGGATATGGGGGTGGGGGAGATAGAATTGTGCCTGGCAAACAGAGAAAGAGTGTTTGCAAGGAGAGATAAATGGGTTTTACAGGGGGACCATGTGTAAGACCCAAAAGGGCTTCTTCACCTGCTGTAAGTTGAATTTATTTATTATGTTCTGGACTGCTCCCAAAAGTTTCTCTCCACCTGAGACAGGCCTGGTCCCCTGCTACCATTGGGGTCCTTTCAACCTAGTGATCTCCCTGAGGGTCACCAACGGTATAGATCCACATGTTTGTAATATAGACAATGGCTAGATTCTCCCCAAGGCCCAGATTCTTCCCGCTTGTAAGTTATACGCCATAGCAAGGTACAACCCACTACAACACCAGTGCGGGTCATAGGGCTCTCTAAATCCCTGAAATCAACACTGACTTTCACAAGTCATGCACATATGTGTTATGGACATATGTGAAAATTAGTTTCTTCAAACATGAGCATCATCTTTACTGTCTACATGTAATATTATAAGGTTGAAAAAGTAGTGGGCCGCCTCAAAAAATGTGCTTGATTTTAAAATATCTTAGTCACAGTTTCTATGACAACCAACCTCTACCCACTTCTGTACTACAGAGTCTTTTGTACTTGGTCACAGGAGAGTTCCAGAGGTTAGAGGCGTCAGAAAGATTAAAATATAACAGACTTGAAATGGGGCTCCAGGGGGAGTGTGTGTGTGTATGTGTGTTGTGGGGGAGAGGAGCAGAAGTGCTGAGGGAGAATGAAAGGAGGATCAAAGAAGTGAGATCTGGTACAGTCTTAATCTCCATTTTACAGAGGAAGTAACTGAGGCACACAGAAAAGATAAGTGACTTGCCTAAGGTCACAGAGCAGGCAAGTGGTGGAGCAGGGAATTATAAACCAGGTCCTCTTACTCCTAGGCCTGTGCTCTTTCCACTAGGCAACACTGCTTCTCAGCATTCATACCTCCCCCTAGACACCTCTTTTTTGTTTCAGCCAAGCAAGCAAACAGTGAGTATGACCACCAAGTGTTAATATGGAAGTTCCACAAAGACCCAGGCAAATACTGCAGAGGATATAGAAGCTGGCCCAATCTGGTACAGTCCATGGGATGCTATTCTGCTGCCCGGGAGATGGTAATAAATAGTAATAGCATTTAGTAGTAATACTATTTTTTTAGGTGCTTACCATTTGCAGAGCACTGTGCTAAGCACTGAGAAAGCACAGGTTGAAATCGGACCCAAATGTCATCCCTCAAGGGGCTCACAATATGTAAGGGTCTTTGGAGAATCAATCAATCAATGGTATTTATTCAACACTTACTGTGTGCAAAATACTTTACTAAGGTCTTGGGAGTAAAATACAGTAGAGTTGGTCATTTACTGTGAGCCCATGTCCTAAGTAATGTTGGCAGATAAGTTCCAACCCAGAACCCCTGGAAAGTGATATGAAATTCCTTTACCTGACTTTATGCTGTAATGATAAATGTCACTAAGCTATTTTTAAAATATTGAATACTTGAAGAGTTGTAATATGATGATGCATTTGTTTATGAGATTGCTCTTTAGTGAAGAATTTGTCAATTAAGGCTGCAGCTCAACTTAAATTTCCTGATAGAGTACCTGGTACCAGGCTAAAACCTTCTGAAACCTCACATCTTTGAATTCCTCACTCCATGAGTGCCTTCTTATTCGATCATATTTAAAGATTCATCAACTTCCATGAAAACTGATGAATTTTTTTTTGAGGTTTTTGTGGTGGTGGAGAAAACACAACATACTTCATCTATTTTGACATCTTCCAGTGATACAGTGGATTAGTACTGTTCTCTATACATGACATATGCTCAATAAATAGCATTGATTGAATGAATCAAGAAGGCTGATAAGGTCTTCAGATCTATGTTTCCTCTGAAGGAAACATTACACCTATATCATCTAATTCTAAAATATGTGGTGTTTGATTATCTGTTCAAGATCTCTTCAATGCCTTGAAAGTCTGACACAAACTACGGGCAGAATTTCCTCCAGAATCCATTCATTGTTGATTATCTAATTTCAGGCCTCAAACCACTTGTGTTATTCACTCCATTTTAAATGCTATAGGACTTTGATAATTCTTTAAAGATCGGACCAGCTTCTATATTCTCTGCAGTAATTGTCTGGGTCTTTGTGAGACTTCCATAACACTTCATGGTCACAATAACTGTTTGCTCCATTGGCTGAAACAAAAAAGTTGTCTAGGGGGAGGTATAAATGCTAGTGGAAAGAGCACAGGCCTGGGAGGAAGAGAATCTGGTTTCTAATTCCTGGCTCCACTTGTCAGCTGTGTGACCTTGGGCAAGTCACTTATCTTCTCTGTGTGCCTCAGTTACCTCATCTGTAAAATGGGATTAAGACTGTGAGCCCTTTGTGGGACAGGGACTGTGTACAGGGACAATGACCTATCCCAGTGCTTTAGGACAGTGTATGGCACATAATAAGCTCTTAATAAATACCATGAAAAATAAATAAAAATATCTAGAAAGGAAATATATCCAGGTAACAGCCACACAATCCAAACCTTTTCAAAATCACCAAGTCAAATGAATTTTGAATTATAAATAATAATGGTGGTATTTGTTAAGCGCTTACTATGTGCAAAGCACTGTTCTAAGCGCTGGGGGATACAAGGTGATCAGGTTGTTCCACATGGGGCTCACAGTTTTAATCCCCATTTGACAGATGAGGTAACTGAGGCACAGAGAAGTTAAGTGACTTGCCCAAAGTCACACAGCTGGCAAGCGGCGGAGCCGGGATTCGAACCCATGAACTCTGAATCCCAAGCCCAGGCTCTTTCCACTGTGCCACGCTGCTTCTCTATAAAGAATATTGAGGGAAGGTATTCTGAAAAGAACACACTAGTTTTTATCCAGATTTCTTGGAAGAAACTTCCAGTGGAAATTGGCACACCTCCAACTAACGAAATCTTAATGCAGTCTCAGGATTTTTGTCTGAGAAGAACAGAAATCAGAATGGCAAACAGAAGAGCATTTTCAATTCTAAATCCAGATGAGAAAGCCCTCCATTAATTTATGGTGCTATCTTGCTTAAAGTCCAAATATTGTGAAAGGATGCCTCATGTCCCAAGTTAAGGGAATGGCCTAAAAGAGAATTGAAACTGACCATCATATTCTATGACTACATAACAAATGATTATAATAATACTAATAGTACTTTGTAAGTGATTACAGTATGTCAAGCACTACTGCAATAGATACAAAATATTCAGATTGGACATGTCTGTCCCATATCACTTTGCTGATGAGAAAACTGAGTCAGAAAAATGAAATGACTTGCCTTAAGTCACAGAGCAGAAAAGTGGTTACTCCCAATCCCATGTTCTTTACACAAGGCCATGCTATTGACATTTCACAAATGTTATATTTGGCTCTGGGGGGGCAAAATGGCAATGGAAATAGCATGGGTCTGGGAGTTGAAAGACCTGTGTTCTAGTCCTGCCTCTGTGCCTGGTCTGCTGTGTGACTGTGGACAAGTCATTTAATCTTTCTCAGTTTCCTCATCTGTAACTTGGGACAAAATCCTGGTGCTCCTGAAAGCAAGACTGTGAGGATAAATGAGATCACTAATGTGAAAGTGCTTTTTAAAATATAAACACTATCCAAAAAATAAGGTATTCTTAGAAATTATCAGCACCACTGTCATACTTACTACTAGTTGGAAATATAAGATAATCCTGAACAGTTATAATAATGCCATTCTGAAATGCCATCAGGTTATAAGTATTGTATACACTTTCATGAAAATATCTCTTCTGAAGGCGACAACTGTAGATTGTGTATTAGGGGGTCAGAATGGGAAGAGAAGGTCATAATTCAATTTTATTAACATGAATAATTTGCTTTGTCCTGATTTTCCTTGGTCAACGCTGATTTTCAATGATAAATTGCCACCATCGTACAAATGATTTTTGAGAGTTTTATAAAATTTTTGAGATTTTTGAGAGTACGAATTAAAATCATACACTGAAAATCCAGCACCAAAAATTCAGTTCAGCTCATTTTGCCATAATTCAGTAATGGTGATCTGGAATTTCATTCAAGTAACTGTTGATTCAGTGGGAATTAGTGGGTTAGGTGTTAGGTGGTTTGAAGATACCACCATGACTGACTTTTTTTTTATACACATGCCTAGATTACTGTTATGTCCATCATTAGTAGACTGCTTTGTACTTTTATCACTTACTGTTCTTTTACAAGGATATACAAATTACTGTAGAGTACATTAAAACTGAGGCACAGTTTTAGAGGTATAGCAGCATCAGATCTAGACTGACACCATATAGAAACACATAACCGTTTAACCCCTCACCAATTCTATTTGCACACTTATGGATTGTATTTTATAGAGATAATGACTCCTTTAGGGAGACAGTCATTCTCTAATATGTCCATTGAGTTATATCAAAATTATAGAATGAAAACCTGTGTTGTAAGAGAACTGACTGTATTATCTTAACCTGTCCCTAGAGCCAAGATCATATTCTCCAATTCGATACGGGGCAATTTCCAAACAACTTTAGGGGAAGATAAGACACACTCCCCAAAACACTAAGTTACACGGCCCAAAATGAGTCAATTCGATTTGCCAGTCAATTAACCATAGGTTCAGATTTTTGCCTCCTAAAATATTCCACTTTAACAATTTCAAGATTTTTAATACAAATCATTCTCTCACTTGGTGATCCCTAAAACTATTCCCATTTTGTTTGGTATGGAGGAGTGAATGGTGAAAGGAATCTCTTTAGAAAAAGAGGATCTTCCATCACCTGCTCTGACAGATTCCTGTCCTGATCCTGAATCCCAGCACTCCACTAAGTCCCTCCCTCATCTCCAGGGATACCTGACCCCTTATTTCCTAGTCCAAGAAGTGCTAGGGACAGGGGAAGCAAATAAGATCTCAGAGTGTTAGGATAGGAAGGAAGGAAAGAGCCCTGGTTATCCTCCCCAATCTCCTAGTCCTCTCCATCTAACCCAAGTCCTCCCTAGGCTCTGAGGGATCGGATCTGGAATTGCTATAAGGAACTCTTGGGCTTCCAACTCCCAAGTCCTCATTCACTGCACTCTAATTCCCACTCCTATGGCTTCAGAGCATGGGCCAAGTTGCAGAAGCCCGAGACCAGGGGAATTCACCTGATAGCCACTCCCATAGCCTACATCACAAAAGTGACCTTTGGTGGCCCGTCAAGCAACAAGGTGGACCTCGTCACTCAGTGCTCCCACTGGGGATGTGATCACCTGCATCCTTTCTCAACCTTATACTTTAGGATAAGATCAATTCTATGTGAGGATGTAATCTGGATAACTGATTAATCATGAGCTAGTCGGATGGCGTGCCAAAGACTAGTTCACATTGGTCAAAGTCAAAGATTACATTGTGAATTTTTTTATTGTTTTTATTTGCAAAATCATCAGAATAATACACTTGATTATTCATCATGTAATGCATTCCTTGAGAGAAGAAGTTCAGTCACTTTGGAAAGCAATTCTTAGAGATATTTTCCATGTCATATTTAATTTTTTAAATGATGAATAACGCATTATAAAAATTTACAATAAATGACACTTGATAATTCTATGCAAGTAGTAAAACAATTAGAATAGTGAGGGAACAAACACTTTTGAATTGAACAACTCAATCGAAGTACCAGATTTGGAAATAGGACCTCTGTAAATCAGACTGACAAATCTGGACATCTAAATATGACCGCATTCTCGACATTTTTTTTAGTATTTGGTGGTTTAAATCAGGATTTTTTCCCCCAACTTGATATTTTTGTAATATAAAACAACATGGCTTGGATTTAAACTGAAATTTTCTATTTGTAATGTAAATTGGCAACATCAGAAATTTAAATATGCTTAAGCAGCTGAAAAAATTTGGTTTTAGAAGGTTCCAAGCAATTACTCAATCAATGATATTTCTGTGAGTAGCGGACTGTACTAAGTGCTTGGAGGAGTAAACACAGAGTTGGAAGACACATTCCCTGCCCACAATGAGCTTGCAGTCTGGAGGTGGAGACAGGCATTAATAGAAATTATGAATGTTCTAAAAGCTTCCCTTCATAAGCATTTCTATAAATATCTTCACTGGTCTTTCATCGGGAAAACTTTCTGCCCATTAAAGAGATTAAATTATCACTGGCCCCCTGTTTTTTATGTTAGAGAACCAAATTACTGTAGTTCTTATTGCTTCACGATGATACCACACATCATAATAATTTGAAAGGAATGTCCCAGTTCTATCAAAGAAATGCATAGGATAAAAGTTTCAATAACATTTTCCAGAATTCTTAAACAGTAGCAAATGAAAGGATCTCCTCATAATTAGTGCCTTCAATTTCTATCAAAACTCGAGCCCAAAGCATGCTAATTTTTAAAATGAACAAGGAGAGAATCTACAAACTCTCTAAGCAAAGCCTATTGGGAAATACGGAATACATTTAAATCTTTCCATTATGCAATAGCAAACAACTCATCCAGTTTTAAATTTCCATGATTTGATAATGACAGTTATAGACCCAGTAAAACATACACTTTGTGTATGTGATCATACTTGGTTACCTGAGGGAAAGTATCCTTTTTTTTAAATAACCTAAATTGTTAATAAAAAGTTACGGCCATGTCAATTTGTTGTTCTTTTAATTTGGTCTTATTTCATTTTATTGCCCATGCTGTATAAAGGTAGGTTGCTTATTCCTACTAAACACTATGTTTTGTTTTTTTCAAATTCTAAGGTTATTAACTGTATTGGAAAGAAGACTGATCTCAAAATTGGCCCATAAAAGCAGACCTAAAAGGCTAAAGCAATGAGTCCATAGTTCACACTCTGGCTTTCAAACAAACATTTGGCTACCCATACTGCCTCTCTTCAAACAAGGCCAACTATTTGTAGCAAAATTGCAGGAAGAATGAAGGTCCTGAAACCCAATGTTTTTAATAATCCTGCTCTTCACTGAGCATAATATGAAACAAAATCTTTGAGAGATAGGACCTTAACTTGATAAACTATATCAACATGCAGTCTTCTATTGTATTTGTGTTACTTAAATTTAGTAAGATATGAATCTTCAACTATAATAAAAATAAAGTCCTAGGTCAAAAGCTTGGGTGCCAAAATTTTCATGACAGAATAAATCAGTCTCTCCTTAACCATAGATGTGCTAATCAATCAGCCAATCAATCAATATTACTTATTGAGGATTTACTGTGGGCAGAGCACTCTACTAAGCTTTGAGAGAAAGTGCAATGGAGTTGGTAGACACCATCTCATACCTGATAACAAAAGTTTTGTTTAAAAACATTTATGACCCATTATAAAACACATTTCTACTTCAGGATAAAACAACTACAGTAGCAGGTTTGAAGTGATTATGTTAGATGTAGATGCAAGTTTAGAATTTAATTAGTACATGCAACTCTCTTCCTTACCTTTAGAGAATCAAAGCAGGCAATTACCCGGCCATTTTCAACCTGGCAACTTTTGGGGGGATGCGCAAATTTGCATTCCTCATCAGAGCGTGAACAAGTTCCTCTCTGAAACTGTCTGCACACTTCTAATGTCAGCCATTTTGTATCTCTCACAGGAGCAACGTTCAAAGCCATGACGAAAAAGTAAATTAGATTTTGTGAATTACTATTAAATGAATTATGTCAATTCAAGCTCCAAAAACTAGAGGTAAGAAAAAAAATGCATACAGCTCTTAGCCTCAAAGAAGTAATAAATTGCTTAATGGAGTCCAGTATGCACAAAGCAGAACAAGAAAAGACAATTTATCAGCAAGCAGTCACTCATCAATCAATATGCCCCACTTGTAGACCGTGTACTGCAATAAAAACCCGTTCAGTGTCATCTCTGGCTGTAAAATGTCTGCGTCTCTTGATTGTTCCGCTGACACCACTGTTTTTAATAAAGTGACTCCAATGTAATGGCACTCCTTGAAAGAATATTAGTTCTTCGTATGCTGTTGCTGGTATTGATTACAGCTGGAAAAATCACACAGTCAGCTGTTCAAGTTCTAGCAGTTCCTTTTTCCTTCTGTCTTTTTAATGTTGAAGTCAAGCAATTGGTACACTGAAACGGTTGAGGTATCTTCTGCCATACATAAGGTCAGGACAATGGGTAGTTGGCAGAGACCAAGCTTTGAAAACACAGACAGACGTGTAGCAGCAGTTTCCAGCAAAAGTGACTTCACATAGGCACTTTTAAATCATGAACCTGACAAAATATAAATAAAATATAATTTTTTTAATCCAATTCCATTTAAATTAACACTTCTAAAAGTCATCAAGTCCTTTTACCTAGAACCTGAAACGATGAAACATAATGGCTCTGAGCAAAAAAAAAAAAAGGTCTTCAAAATATTCTGCCGGACAAATGGAATAATCACTTGAAATAACTGTAACAATAATCTAGGCAACAGTCCAAAAATTAGGCAAAACTCAAAGAGATAAATACGGCAGACAAAGTAATTAGTCATTCAGATTCTAAAACAATTCAATCTAATGTGTTTAGCTGCCAAAACAATATATTAGATCTACAGTTTCCAATTTATTTCACATTAAACTTCCTTGGAAAGCATTGTTGAAATTGTTATAAACAGTTATTTGTGATCCATTCTATTTCATAGTAAAGAAACTAGAAACACAATGACTAATTCCAGGTCCTCCTTTTTCCATAATAGCTTTTCCCTTGTGAATTTTTTTACAGAAGCCAAATCTATATTAACTAAGGAGTGCAAAGAATTGAGGCATATTTCCAGGTAACCATTTTTTTTCCCTTAATTACAAGATTTTTCAAGTGAATTTTTCTCATCTGAATACTCTAGATAAAAACTCAACTCTATTCATTTTGCTCAGATACCTAATACTCCGTATCATATGATATAATAAATAAAATCACTGTTGAAAATAGCTTAATTTTATATTTAATTTGACCAACTTTTTAGAAATAGACCACTCATTCAAAGATAAAAAATTCTATGGAAAATGTCTAAGAAGAGTCAATAATGGAAGGGATATAGCTATTTCAAATAATTGTTTTAGTTGTGTGATGGAATGTTTTTTTATCCAAAATCATCTTTAAAAAGGAAACATATTTTAGGAACATTTTATTAGACCAAGGAACTACACTGAAACCTAAGTAAACAATTTTGTCCTAAAACCAAAGCACAAAATATATAAATTTAGAGTTATTAGTAAAATCATTAAAGCAATTAGTATAACATTCAGTTTCCCTGTACTGAAGTAATTATATTTGCTTTTGTTTATCTATTGAAATTAGTGAAGAACACCTGTGTCCCTCGTGCCCCCTCAACTCAATTACTGTGTAATTAAGTGAGCTATGTTTTTGTTTACTTTTTGTGGGGGTTTTTTTGGCAGGGGGGAGGTAGGGGAACCGTGGGAGGTTATGCTTGGCTCATTGAGCCACCCTAATACATCCATTCAAAGCAACCAGACCAAGCTAAGAAATTTTAAAAGATTATTTTTCAAGTGAATTACCTTTAGTGTGGTCGCTTTTCTACCTCTCCCCATCAGATCCAAACCCTTGATCAAATCTGGAACAGATCAGTCTTTGAGAGAGCTATCAATCAATCGTATTTATTGAGCATGTACTGTATGCAGTGCAATGCAGTTGAAAGAGTAGAATACAACAAAGTTGGTAGACACGCTCCCTGCCCTCACTGGGAATGAGGTAATATATGCCCCATTGTGATAGGCTCTTGGTCAATCTACAGCTAATGCCTGGATTTGACATATTTTCTGTCTTCATACTCCGAATGAAGAGCGTGAGGTAGTTAGAAACTAAAGCGTGAGAATATTCCTACAGGATTAAAAGTATGGGTTAGGTGACATATTTTAAAAGCCAAAGACAGACCTTTCAAAACATAAACAATGACTTCTGTATTAAGGACAATATTTGTATAATGTAGCACTACACCTTCCATTCTTCAAAACATAAATATCAAATTCCATATTGAGGATGACTATTCAGTTTGCAATAGGTTGTCATTAAGCTACATAAATGCATGATCATCAGCTAAAGTTCTTTCTAAATTGATTCTACTGAAAAGTGGTCACCTGTTCTCTGTAACGCTGTTAGGATTGGAGAGAGTGAGGGAATATGGCTGAGGGTTTTTTTCCTTTTTCTAAGAGAGAAAAATTGCTTTTCTGGAATATTTTTTCTAAGACCGTTTCCAGGGGAGGGAAATTTCCTTAGTCTTGGTCTCCTCATAATAAGTTTATTTATTGAAAACTTACTGTTTACTAAACATTTAGAAGAGTACAGTAGAGTTAGGAGCATATTATAGAGTTGGTGGACATGATCCTCATCTTTAGTTGGGGAGACAGACATTAAATGAAATCAAAACTAAGGGAACCAACAGAGTATAAGGAAATGTATGTAATTGTTTTGGGATGGGAATGAGATGCTTAAAGGTTACTGATTTAAGTCCATAGGGAATACAGAAGGGAGAAATAACAGAGCAGGGAGATGAGAGATTAATAATGTTGGTATTTGTTAAGCGCTTACTATGTGCAGAGCACTGTTCTAAGCACTGGGGTAGATACAGGGTAATCAGGTTGTCCCATGAGAGGCTCACAGTTAATCCCCATTTTATAGATGAAGTTAGGGAAGGTTATCTATAGATGATATGATTTTAGTAGAGCTTTGTAGATGCAGAGAGTGGTCATCTTTCAGATGTGAAGGTACAGTGCTCTGCACACAGTAAATGCTCAATAAATACCATTGACTGATGAAAGGGAGAAGAGATGAGGACATGAGCAAGAGACTGACAGCCAGAAAGTATAGTATGTATGATTTTCTGTGGGTGCAGGGGAGAGAGGAAATTGGAATAGGATGCATGTGGATGTCTATCACCCTTGACTATCTTTAATCTCCCTGCCACACCCACTCATGCCCCTCCCACTTTCCCTCTTTCCACTCAGTCAGACTCCTCTTCCTGCCCTTTTCCCCTCCACTAATCTCAATTCACTGGCCCTGCCCCCATTCATGTCCCTTACGCATCAAAATCCCATTCACTGTCCTCTTCTAAGCTTCAGAAAATAGGGTCACTCAGTGTAAATTGGAAATGAAAAAGTGTAGGGAGTACTGAAGGAGGGCAGATGGTCCAAAGAAAATGAAAGAGAGCATACAGCTGATCTTGCCTGAACACTATGGGCCTTGCAGTGAAATCCTACTGGCAGAAATTTAGACATAACGGTAACTTCATCATTTCAAACTCATCGTTGACTGCATTAGCTCTGCCTCTCCTCCATCCAGAAACAGTACTTCTTCATCTTGACTCCCATGCACACTGCTCACGCCAGCTGTTACAGACCTTTAACTCCCTCCTCAAACTCCCATCCCTGGCCTCTAATGGGCTTGCCACCTATTTTGTCAAAAAAAATTGAAACCATCAGGTGTGAGCTCTCTAAACTCTCCCCTGCACGTCCCCAGCCCTGTTTTCTTCTTATCCCTTCTTTTATCCCTTCCTTACCGGCAAGAAGTCAAGAGATCTCCCACCTTCTCTTAAAATCCATCCCCTCCACCTGCACTTCCAACTCCATCCCTTAGTACCTTATTAAAACACTTGCCCTTTTCCCCCTTCCTTCCATTTCAGTAGCTCACTCCAAAGCATCCATCCCCACTGTTTTCAAATACATTCATGTATCCCCTATTCTAAAAAAGCTCTCCCTTGACATTATGGCACCCTCCACTGTGCCCATCTCCCTCCTACCATTCCTTTCCAAATTCCTCGAGCAAATTGTTCACACTCATTGCTTCCACTTCCTCTTCTCCAGTTCTCTTGACTCCTTGAAATCTAACTTATGCCCCCTCCACTATACAGAAATTCCCCTCTCTAAAGTCACCATGACCTTCTTCTGGCCAAATCCAAGGGCCTCTACTATATCCAAATCCTCTCAGCTGTCCACAGTGTAGACCACCTATTACTCCTTGAAACACTAACTTTGGCTTCACTGGCATTGGCTCTCTTGGTTTATCTCCAATTTCTCAGGCTGCTCATTCTCAGTCATTCAATCGGATTTACTGAATGCTTACTGTGTGCAGAGCACTGTGCTAAGCCTTTGGGAGAGTACAATATAATAAACAGACATTCCCTACCCACAACAATCTTACAGTCTAGAGTGGGCTCCTCTTCTGCCTCCCACATTCTAACTGTGGAAGTCCATCAAGATTCAGTTCTAGGTCCTCTTCAATACTCCAGTAACACCCACTCCCTTGGAAAACTGATTCACTTCCACAGCTTCAACTACTATCTCTAAATGGATTATTCCCAAATCTTCATCTCCAGCCCTGACCTCTCTCCTTCACTGCACCTTAGGAAATCCTCCTGACCTCAGGATATCTTTACTTGGATGTCTCATGGACACCTCAAACTTAACAGAACAAACAAAAAGAGCAAACTTAACATCTCAAAACAGAACTCCTCATTTTCCCAACCAATCCCTGTCCTCTCCTAGACTTCCCCATCTCTGTAGAAAACATCACCATCCTCCACATTTCACAGGCCCATAACCTTTTTGTTTCTCTTTGTCAAGCATTTAACTATGACCCAGGCATGGCCTTAAGTGCTGGCATAGATACAAACTAATCTTCCTGTCATTCATTCATTCATTCAGTAGTATTTATTGAGTGCTTACTATGTGCAGAGCACTGTACTAAGCACTTGGAATGTGCAATTCGGCAACAGATAGAGACAGTCCCTGCCCATTGACGGGCTTACAGTCTAACTCGGGGAGACAGACAGACAAAAACAATAGCAATAAATAGAATCAAGGGGATGTACATCTCATTAAAACAATAGCAATAAATAGAATCAAGGTGATGTACATCTCATTAACAAAATAAATAGGGCAATAAAAATATATACAATTGAGCAGACGAGCACAGTGCTGAGGGGAGGGGAAGGGAGAGGGGGAGCAGCAGAGGGAAAGAGGGTAAAAGGGGCTTAGCTGAGGGAAGGTGAAGGGGGGATAGAGGGGCAGCAGAGGGAGCAGAGGGAAAAGGGAAAGCTCAGTCTGCGAAGGTGTCTCAGAGGAGGTGAGCTCTAAGAAGGGTTTTGAAGAGAGGAAGAGAATTAGTTTGGCGGAGGTGAGGAGGAAGGGCATTCCAGGACTGCGGGAGGACTGGCCCAGGGGTCGATGGTGGGATAGGCGAGAACGGGGGACGGTGAGGAGGTGGGCGGCAGAGGAGCGGAGCGTGCGGGGCGGGGAGTAGAAAGAGAGGAGGGAGGAGAGGTAGGAGGGGGCAAGATGATGGAGAGCCTTGAAGCCTAGAGTAAGAAGTTTTTGTTTCGTGCGGAGGTTGATAGGCAACCACTGGAGGTTTTTAAGAAGGGGAGTGACATGCCCAGAGCGTTTCTGCAGGAAGATGAGTCGGGCAGCGGAATGAAGAATAGACTGGAGCAGGGAGAGACAGGAGAAAGGGAGATCAGAGAGAAGGCTGACACAATAATCCAACCGGGATATTATGAGAGCCTGTACAGTAAAATAGCCATTTGGGTGGAGAGGAAAGGGTGGATCTTAGCGATATTATAGAAGTCAGACTGGCAGGTCTTGGTGATGGATTGGATGTGTGGGGTGAATGAGTGAGCTGAGTCAGGGATGACACCGAGGTTGTGGGCCTGAGAGACAGGAAGGATGGTCGTACCATCCACGGTAATAGGGAAGTCAGGAAGAGGACAGGGCTTGGGAGGGAAGATGAGGAGATCAGTTTGGGACATGTTGAGGTTTAAGTGGCGGGCAGACATCCAGGTAGAGACGTCTTGGAGGCAGGAAGAGATACGAGCCTGAAGGGAGGGGGAGAGGACAGGGGCAGAGATGTAGATTTGTGTCTCATCTGCATAGAGATGATAGTTGAAGCCATGAGAGCAAATGCGTTCACCAAGGCAGTGAGTGTAGATGGAGAACAGAAGAGGGCCAAGGACTGACCCTTGAGGAACCCCACCAGTTAGAGGATGGGAAGGGGAGGAGGAGCCTGCGAAGGGGACCGAGAATGAAAGGCCAGAGAGATAAGAGGAGAACCAGGAGAGGACGGAGTCCGTGAAGCCAAGGTGAGATAAGGTGTGGAGGAGAAGGGGATGGTCAACAGTGTCAAAGGCAGCTGAGAGGTCAAGGAGGATTAGGATAGAAGGAGCCATTGGATTTGGCATGAAGGAGGTCATGGGTGACCTTTGAGAGAGCAGTCTCGGTAGAGTGGAGGGGACGGAAGCCAGATTGGAGGGGGTCCAGGAGAGAAAGGGAGTTGAGGAATTCTAGGCAGCGAGTGTAGACAACTCGTTCTAGGAGCTTGGAAAGGAAGGGTAGTAGGGAGATAGGGCGATAACTGGAAGGAGAAGTGGAGTCGAGAGAGGGGTTTTTTAGGATGGGGAAGATGTGGGCATGTTTGAAGCAGAGGGGAAGAAGCCATTGGAGAGTGCCTGGTTAAAAACAGAAGTTAAGGAGGGGAGGAGGGAAGGGGTGATGGTTTTTATAAGGTGGGTGGGAATGGGGTCCGAGGCACAGGTGGAGTGGGTGGCATTTGCGAGGAGGGAGGAGATCTCCTATGAGGATACTGCAGGGAAGGATGGGAAAGTAGGGGAAAGGGATGGGAAGTGGGGGGAGGCAGAAGGAGGAGGGGTGACTTTGGGGAGCTCAGACCTGATTGTGTTAATTTTCATGATGAAGTAGGTGGCCAGATTGTTGGGGGTGAGGGATGGGGGAGGGGGAGGAACAGGGGGCTTGAGGAGAGAATTAAAGGTCCAGAAGAATTGGCAGGGGTGACAGGCATGGGTGTCGATGAGGGAAGAAAAGAAGTTTTGCCTGGCAGAGGAGAGGGCAGAGTTAAGGCAGGAAAGGATAAATTTGTAATGGATAAGGTTGGCTTGGTGCTTGGACCTTCGTCAGCAGCACTCAGCAGCTCAAGTGTAGGAGCATGGGAGGAGGACAGAGGCAGTGACCCAGAGCTGTGGGTTAGTGGAGCGAGAGGGGCGGAGGGAGAGGGGGGCGAGAGAGTTGAGATGAGTAGAGAGGATGGAGTTGAGAAGGGTGACCTGATCATCGAGAGTGGGAAGAGAGGACGGGGGGGCAAGGTGGGGAGAGATGCTTTTGGAGAGATGGATGGGATCAAGAGAGTGGAGGTCTCTGTGGGGGAATAGTACAGATTTGCAGGGGGAGAGAGTGTGAGAGAGGAGGCAGGTAAGAAGATTATGGTCTGAGAGAGGGATTTCAGAGTTTATGAGGGAGGAGACAGTGCAGCGGTAGGAGATGACGAGATCGAGGTGTGACCGAGTTGGTGAGTGGGAGAGGTATGGTGGAGCAGGAAGTCAGCAGAGTTGAGGAGCGATAGCAGGCGGGCGGCAGAGGAGTCACCGGGTACATCCATGTGGATGTTGAAGTCTCCGAGGATCAGAGTGGGCAGAGAGAAGGAGAGAAGGAAAGTGAGAAAGGGGTCAAGGTGGTTGAAGAAGTAAGTGGTGGGACCGGGAGGGCGGTAGATGACGGCTACTAGTATCTGGATGGGGTGGTAGAGGTGAATGATATGGGCTTCAAAGGAGGGGAATAATAATAATAATAATGTTGGTATTTGTTAAGCGCTTACTATGTGCCGAGCACTGTTCTAAGCGCTGGGGTAGACATAGGGGAATCAGGTTGTCCCACGTGGGGCTCACAGTCTTAATCCCCATTTTACAGAGGAGGGAACTGAGGCACAGAGAAGTTAAGTGACTTGCCCACAGTCACACAGCCGACAAGTGGCAGAGCTGGGATTCGAACTCATGAGCCCTGACTCTAAAGTCCGTGCTCTTTCCACTGAGCCACGCTGCTTCTCCAAAGGAGAGGGAAGGGGGAGGAGGGATAGTGCAGAAGCGGCATCGGGGTGAGAGAAGGAAGCTGACGCCTCCTCCCTTTCCAATGAGTCTGGGGGAGTGGGAGAAGGAGAGGCCTCTGCTGGAGAGAGCAGCGGCGGAGACCGTGTCTTCAGGAGTGAGCCAGGTTTACGTAAGGGCGAGGAGAGGAGAAAGCAGGAAAGGAAAAGGTCATGGATGAAAGGTAGTTTACCTGTAATGGAGCGGGGATTCCAGAGGCCACACTTGAAAGTAGCTATGAGTGCAGGAGAGGGGAGGAGAAGAGCGGGGGAAGGGGAGGTTTGGATGGGAACGAGGTGGCGAGGCCCTGGACGGGGAGAGGGGGAGGAGGGGAAGCGGTGGGACAGGAAGACTGGGATGGGGCGTGGGTGGGGAAGAGGGAAGGGTGGGGAAGAGGGAAGGGTGGGGAAGAGGGAAGGGTGGGGAAGAGGGAAGAGGGGAGGGTGGGGAGGAGGGGGTTTGGTGGAGAGGAGCGTAGGGGGCGGGGAGGAAGAGGCGTGGCATTGGTAAAGTGGGGTTCTAGGGCGGGGGAGGGGAGGAGGGGAGGATGCAGAGGAGAGAACAGGAAAGAGCTGGGCGGGAGAGGGTAAGGGGAAGGAGAAGATTGGGAGGGGCAGAAGGGAGGAGGGGAGGTGGAAGGACATGGTGAGGCCAGAGGGGTAGGCAGCAGCACTGAGAACAATTAACGATAACATGCGCAAGTGGTAATATAGTAACATGATAGAGTGAAATATTAATAAGCGGGTGATGACCAGGGTTGGGGGTTGACTTGACTAAGGGTCATCCTGATCAAAATCAAAATCACAAGGCCAGCGGCAAAGAGAGTCCCAGGGCTCATGTCCAAATGTCTCTGAGGTGGCAGCGGGAGCCCTGAGGATGTCCGGGGTGGGTTGCCGGCGTAGGAGGCGGCTAAAGTAAGGTAACACGGTGAGAACAAGGACATCGTTGCCTGGAGTGGGGGAGATCAATCACCTCACTGGGGAAGAGGGAGTGAGGGCTTTCCAAAATGTCTGCTTCTGGGTGGAATGGGGGGAGGGTGGTTGGGAAGCACAATGTCCCCAGGCCCGAGCAGGGGAGCACAATGTTCCCTGGCCCGAGTAGGGGAGCACAATGTCCCCAAGCCCGAGCAGGTCAGGACAGTGTCCCCAGGCCCGAGCAGGGCAGCACAATGTCCCCAGGCCCAAGCGGAGTATGATATCCCCAGGCCCGAGCAGGGGAGCACAATGGGAGCTGGTGGCTGGGGGGTCTGTGGGGGCGGGATGGGGGGGAGGAGATCCTTAGTGTGGGAGTCCTTGAACGGGGGTGCAGAGGTCCGGGTTGCAGGGCTGACTATAAGGTCAGGGGCAGGTCATTGAGGACTGAGAGTGCGGCTCCAAGGAAGCGGAAGTCTCGTGTTGACGTGGCGGCGGTGACTGTGTCTGTCCGTCCGCTTTAGGATCAGGGTCAGGCCGGCGGTGGAATGGTGCTGCAGGCGGGCCCAGCATGGCTCAGCACAGCCCGGCACGGCTCGGCTCGGCATAGTTAGGCTTGGCACAGCACGGCTCAGTGTGGTACAGCACGGCACAGTGCAGCACAAGATGTCTCGGCCCGGCTCAGTACAGTATGGCACGGCTCGGTACAATGCGGCACGGCACAGTGAGGTACAGCACGGCACAGTGTGGCACGATATAGTATGTCTCGGGACAGCTTGACTCTGCCACTTGTCTTCTGTGTGATCTTGGGCAAGTCACTTCACTTTTCTGGGCCTCAGTTACTTCATGGATGCCAGGCGTGCTGTGACCTGAGGTTCCCAGTCTTAATCCTGATTTTACAGATTAGCTGAGGCACAGAGGAAGTGAAGTGACTTGCCCAAGGTCACACAGCAGACAAATGGAAGAGCCAGGTTTAGAACCCAGGTCCTTCTGACTCCCAGACCCATACTCTATCCACTAGGCCACCACATCTTGTCACCTTTTCAGACCCATCTCTCTCATTCTACCCATATATTCCAAATGCTTAATACTGTGCTATGCACACAGTCAGTGCTTAATAAATACGCTTGAATGAATAATCAGTCTATCACCAAATTCTGTAGGTTCTACCTTCACAGTATCTCTAGAATCTTCCCTTTTCTCTCTGTTTACACTGCTACCATGCTGATCTCAGCAGTTATCATACCCCTCCTCTGCCACTAGTTTGGCCTCCTTGCTGATCTCTCTGCCTTCCATCTCTCCTTTCATCAATCTATACTTCACTCTGCTGCCCAGATCAATCTTCTAAAAAAAGTTCAGTCCACATCTCTCCTCTGCTCAAAACCCTCCAATGGTCATCCATACATCACCTTATCAACTCCTTGCCATCACTCAATCAGCTCTTTCCTTCCTACCTTACTTTGATAATCTCCTATTACAACCCCATATGCACACTTCACTCCTAGAACACCAGCCTACTCACTGCACCTCCGTTTCATCTGTCTTGCCACCCATCCATTGCCTACATCTTCTCTTTGGCCTATAACTTCCTCCACTTTCAAATATGATAGACTACTATTCTCCCCAACACCAAAAATTCTTAGTAAAATCATATCTCCTCCAATAGGCCTTCCCCGAATAATCCCTCATTTTCCCCCACTATTCACCCTCCCTTTTGCATCACCTATGCACTTGGGTGTGTACCTTTAAGCAGTTTATACTCAACCCCTCAGCCCACTCATAGCACTTATATTTATACTCTTACACTCTGCCATTTCCTGAACCTGTAATGTGTTTTTAATCTCTATCTCCCCCTCTAGACTATGAGCTCCTGTGTTCAGTGAATGGCTCCACTAACTCTACTAGATTGTTCTCTCCCAATAACCTAGTATAGTGCTCAGCATACAGTAAGCATTCACTCAATCCTACTGACTGATTGATATCTACTACCAGTGTGGGAGTCAGGAGATGTGAGTTCTAGTCCAAGTTCTACCATTAGTATGCCACGTTACTTTGTCTTAGTTTTATATCTGTAAATGGGGATGATAAGATCAATATCTCTCTTTCATAGATATGAGATTATGTAGTCTTCAAAAAATGTGACAACCTTTGAGAAAACTAATGTGAAAGACATTTGGCAAATAGCTCACCCTTTTAGACTGCGAGGCCAGGAGAACAGAAAGTGTGTCCAATCAGATATTCTTTTATCTACCCCAATATTTAGCACATGGCCTCCAGTAGGTGCTCAAAAAATACAACAATAATAATAATAGGGATAATAATAATAACAATAATGTGCTAGACAAATTCCCAATAAGACTTTCCCTTCTAGGGGGAGAAGTCTATTTCATATAATATTTTGAAGTAAGGACGCTTTCTAAAAAGTATCACTGCAATAAATGGAAGGAGATATTAGCAAAAAAGTATGCAAATTATTCATAATTAAATTTTATTAATAAAACACAGTTTCCCCAACTCAAAATTAGTTGAATGGATAAGGCAATCCTGCAAAAAAAGAAATGCAATAAAATCCCTTTATCGCAAAATAGATGGAATAATTTTGTGAGAATGAATGGGAGCCCTTCATATGGTATTCTATTAAAGGTGTCTTAAATTATTCTCAGAGGGTTTCTGGGACCAATGGAAAAATTTACTATGCATGTATTTTTGGTTATTAAGGGGGTCCTTATTATTAGGAAGTTTTATAGTACTAATGGAACAAAAGATAAAACCAAACATTAAGTTTTGCATCTAAAATTTCTCACTCAAGCTTAATAACACCGAGCAGGAAAGCAATTCAATTTTAAATAGAAGAAACTGCAAATCAATCTACATATTTCTGAAGCAATTACCTCGTGTAGATCTTCAACATATCTGTATTCAAATTATATTCATTACTGTCTCTGTGTTCGTAATCCACAGGTTTATTATTCAGTTAAGGGAATCTCTTATTACAGGAAGAATAGTCAAAAACAGTTTCATTATATGGTATTTAAACTTGAAATGTTATCTGCCAGTGTTGCTCAAAGCCCATAGCCTGGAAGATCTAGCTGAAAAGGCAGGCAATGCCACTACAATATCACCTTTCCCTCACTAAGGATCCTTCTCCAGAGGCTCCATATTATAATAATAATGGTATTTATTAAGTGCTCACTATATGTCAAGCACTGTTCTAAGCACTGGGGTAGATACACTCTAATTAGGTTGGACACAGTCGATGTCCCACATGAGTCTCACAGCATTTATCCCCATTTTACAGAAGAGATAACTGAGGGTCAGAGAATGAAGTGACTTTCCCAAGGTCACAAAGCTGACAAATGGTAGAGCTGGGATTGGAACCCCTGTCCTCTGACTCCCAGGCCCATGCTCTCTCCAATAGGCCATACTGCTTCGCATCTACCAGTTACCCCCTACCCATTATGATTGGAATTCTCACCTCTCTTCCATGTACCCAGACATAATTCGATCCCCACATGGGTCTCACAGTCTAAGTGGGATGAAAGGGGGATATTAGAAAGTAGGAGAAGCAAGAGGAACCAAGCAGTCTAGATGTGATTGCTAGAGTTTGGGGTGGAAAAGGAAAGTGGTGTTCTGGTGAAATTTTAATAATGATAATAATAATAATAAAATTGATCTGACAATAAACTGCAAAAATATTGGGAGGGAAAGGAGAACATATCATCCAGCCCCTGCCTTTGGTTTTGGCACTAGCAATTGGGAGGATGAATCAGAGTCAAGGCACACACTCAGTATCCAGGTTCCAGCTCAGGAAAATTAGTAATAAATGGGTGGTCTTGGGGCCGTGGGAGGGGGTGGGTGGGGGCCCTGCAGAGGAATGGGCAATACCTGGTTATACACTACTTTCTTCCTCTGCTGCCTCTCACTAGTAATGCCTAATTAGAACCTTAATGGACCTGAGAAAGGAAAACATCCTTTTATGAAGCCACCTCTAAAGAGATCAGCTTTGGGGAATTCACCAAACAAGCAGATCTCCGTGTCTCTGTCCATAAAGTCGGATTACCGTCATGATTAACCTATGTCTATCCCAGTGCTTACTACGAAACCAGTACTTTGGAAAGTGCTTAAGAGCTTCATAATTATATCTAGACCAAACTTAAGGTCCCCAATGTTCAAGTGTAATCTAATGTGCTCTACAGTGGTGAGACCTGGACCTTACAAAGGCACCACTTCCAGCTCCTTGAGCAGTTCCATCAGCATCATTTACAGGCCACACTCCGTATCAGATGGTTAGACAAGATCACAAAACAATCAAGTTCTGGAAGGTAGTCTAGTCTCCTGGCATCGAAGCTAAGTTGGCCTTAACACAACTCCTCTGGGTGGGATGGATACCTGAGGAGAAGGAGTGACACCAGGTTACCCAAACAACTGCTGAATTTAGAGCTGAAACTAAAAAACCAAAGAAAGGAGGGCAGAAAAAACATTTGCGGACAAGGTTACACTAAGCCCCTAGCTGAAAGCTGGGTGTCCGTGACTGAGGAGAGATCAGTGTGGTGTATTGGTAGCAGGAAAGGAATGGCTCTTTTCAAGCAAAAGCTTCATGAAGAACAAGAGGCAAGAAGGCAAAAGAAAACCGCTCCAGGCACTACCAACAAAAACATGACAACAGAACAAAGGGCAAACTTTTTGTGTGCACAGTATGGCTGGAACTGTGGTCCTGCGTTGATGTCTTCAGACTCACACATGAACCCATAGGTGAACTTCCCTGTCACCATTGACTTCTTCGTATAAGAACAAATATATTTTAGTCAAGGAATGTACTCAACAAGCCTCTATCACCAGAGAAGATAAATTGTTGGGTTGAGACAAGCTTTCCTTCAATTTTAGATTATTGCCAGTAAGCAAACATTGTCACTGTTCACAATTAATATTAACTGACCAAAAAAAAAGTCAGCAATAAAAATAAATTGGCTTGGCAACTGTGACTATAAACTAAGTAGCGTCCAAGTGTAACTGTGGACTTATTATTATATATTACGATTAAATATTGCAATTTTCTATCAACACCTGTTCTCTTAGCATCTTCCTCCTGAGACACCATGTGCTCTCTCAGCAACTTCCTCTGTTGTAGTCCAGCCCTGAAGGATAATTATCCCATTGTTTCACTTCTATGCTAAAACCTGGTTTTATTATTACTAAGCAACAGCACCCAGTTCTGAGTAACCATAGTAACCAGGAACCGCTACCTTCAGGCAGAGAGCACAAAGGCTGGTGGCAGGGAAAATAATAATCCCATGTTGTACCTATATAGCATCTGTTCTGACAACAGCTTCTGAAGTAGAGAACATAACTCTTCCCATTTCATAAATGGGATAAACTGAGGCACAAATGTTTTCTCACTTTCCTACAGATAGGCCGTGGAAGTTCTAAAGTTTCACGTTTATTCTTTCTCAAATTAATTCTTCCAGGCTGGCTTTAAATTCTAAACTGGACTATATATTTCACTTAAATTATCTCTATTCCTTTTTTTTTTTTGCTGGGAGGGAAAATTCTTTTGAAACACATCTATGTTCTTTTAGGTGTTTTGAAGAATGATAAGTGGGCTTAGCTGGAAAATTAAAAAGCCTAGCATCACCTATGATACTTGACAGAAGGCAAAAAGGTTATTTCTTTATTATTTTCCCAACTGATTTATCATATAACTGTTTTCCCAGTTATATAGTTTCCTATATAACATTCTGCAATTGCATTTATTACAAATTCAGTACCCCCTAATGTGTCTAATGGCTTAGAATTATTTAATTTTAAATAAGCCTGCTTGGCAGTCCTACTGGCAAAGTGTGTAAATCATGCTGATCCTTGTTTGTGGTCTGCTTTACATGTTCCAGTGATATGTTTTTATGGTATCAATAATAAAAAAAGAAATTCAACATTATTTTGTCCTGTAATTAGTGCTGTGTTTTTTTAATACATCATTGGAGAAAGCACTTAAAGCAATCAGAAGAATAATATTTATTTGAATCATTTTGCGCAAAATGTAAAAATTTCCTTACAATCTTACTAGTCTAAATCTAAAAATGTTGGGTTTTAACTTCAATTCTTATTAAAGTAGTCACTGCTCTTTGAATACTGGACTGTTTCACCTTGGTAATATTCAAACTAATCTGTTTGCTTTTTAATTTTAAATATTTATTTTGAATGATAATGAGGATGCCAGTTGAAAATTAATATGCTATCCACTTTCCTATTTTCAAGCTGTTTGGGGAGACCAGTCTTAGGGCACACGATTAAATAATATGCATTCTTCTGAGTGCCTTTGTCATTAGGAACACTGCTCTCAGCGCTCAGCATCACTGACATTTATTTGGCAAGCCCTCCTTTTGCTCATTTAATCATAATTATTGAGCACTTACTGTGTGCAGAGCACTGTACTAAGCACTTGGGAGAGTACAATATAACAATAAAGGGACATATTACCTGTCCACAATGAGCTTACAGTCTCCTACTCCAAAAGCCCTTCCGCAATTAGTTTTCCCATGCAATTGTATCCACCCAACTACTATTCTAGGGTTTGTGCCAGTCACGCACATATGTCTTCACAATCACCTCCTCCTAATCACCTGTAGTACTTTGGGACGTGCCCTATTATCTAAATACTCACTCCTTCAAAAATCTCTTTTCCTTCATCTTATCTGCAGATAATTTTGAGTATATTCCTACTGCTTGACTGTAAGGTCCTGGAGGCCAGACATCATGTTTAATAATTCTATTACATTATTAGGGGAAGCAGCGTGGCTCAGTGGAAAGAGCCTGGGCTTCGGAGTCAGAGGTCATGGGTTCAAGTCCCGGCTCTGCCACTTGTCAGCTGTGTGACTGTGGGCAAGTCACTTCACTTCTCTGTGCCTCAGTTACCTCATCTGTAAAATGGGAACTAACTGCGAGCCTCACGTGGGACAACCTGATTACCCTATATCTACCTCAGCACTTAGAACAGTGCTTGGCACATAGTAAGCGCTTAACAAATACCAACATTATTACATTCTCCCACTTTCTTAGCATAGTGCTCTGTATATAAAAGACACTCAGTAAATACTAATGATTGACTGAATGAATTCACACCAGAACTTTAATTCCAGCACTTAATTTTTTTTTATGGTACTATTAAGCACTTACTATGTCCCAAGTCCCCTGTCAGGGTTACACCTGGAGAGTTTCCAGTACTCTATCAGTCTCGGCTATGAGATGGAAAGTCAAGCAGAGGCATACTCATCCCATTCCTAGTTTAGCCAATGGCTAGCTAGTGGAATTCAATCTGCTACAAGTCAAGACTCATCCATGCTGGGAAGCAGTGGCATGGGAGACAGTCGAGGGAGGAGACTCAGGTTTACTGCCCAGAAGGAGGCAATGGTAAGCCACTTCTGTATTTTTACCAAGAAAACTCTGTGAATGCACTACCAGAATGATTGCAGATGGAGAATGGGACATTCCGGGAGAGATGCATCCATGGTGTTGCTATAGGTCAGAAACGACTCAACAGCATAAGACAAGATGTCCCAAGCACTGTACTAACTGCTGGAGTAGATGCAACATAATCGGAATGGAAGCAGTCCCTTACCCATGTGGAGCTCACTGTCTTAGGATGATATCTGAGGATAACCCTGTTTAACCAGAAATGTTTTCTGGTGCATTTATGCAACTTTCACCTATGGTTCTTACCCAACCATTAGCCCAGGCCATGTAAATTGAGGGATCCTGTCGCTGTCTGGTTCTATTAGCTAAAGTACAGGTGGCTAGGTTCCAGAGAACTGTGCCAGCCCTCCCTCACAGATCCTGAAAGCAGGACCCCATCTGGCTAAGGTTGGCTACTCCAAAGTAGCAACTCGGGGAGAATCCCCTCTGAGCCTGTCAAAGAACTCACAGACTCGTCCCAAAGAGCTCTTGGCAATCACTCAGGCAGCTTATTATAGAAGCAGTGTAGCCTACTGGAAAGAGGACAGGACTTGAGT
The DNA here is from genome assembly GCF_004115215.2 of Ornithorhynchus anatinus. NCBI lineage: Eukaryota > Metazoa > Chordata > Mammalia > Monotremata > Ornithorhynchidae > Ornithorhynchus > Ornithorhynchus anatinus. The sequence continues at coordinate 19,038,310 of NC_041737.1, forward strand.
CAGACAAATGGGTTCTAATCTAGAATGTAAGATTCTTGTGGGATACTCTGTTGCACTGTACTCTCCCAAGTGCTTTTATACAGTGCTCTGCACACAGTAAGTCCTCAGGAAGTGTCAACGACCTTGGGGAAGCCATTTGGTCTCTCTGGGCTTCAGTTTCCTTATCTGTAAACTAGGGATCTGAGGAAGTAGTGCACTTTTGTTTACCAACGTTACAAGGACATATTTAAGTAGAAATTATTTCACTACAATATCTGAAAGGTCTAATCAGAAACTGTGGATGAGCTCTTTCTGTAAGGAAAACAGGAGAGAAAACAGATACTGTCCATTATTTGAAGACACAAGTATTTGTACCAAGGTTTGGAGAAGTCACTGCAGTAGTAGGGGTCATGAGAAATGGTAAGTCACCTGGATCCAGTGGCTTACATGCTGAAATCTGTAAATATGGAAGGGACACCCTCAGTACTTGCACACACTTTTCCTCCTCATATGCACCACTGAGAAATTGCCACAAAATCTCAAAGATGTCACTGTTATCAACCATCTTCAATCAATCATATTTGAGCACTGACTGTGTGCAGAATATTGTACTAAGCACGTAGGAGAGACGATAGATATGTTGATAGAGATGTTCATTCCCTACCAATGAATTTGCAGTTTAGAGGGGGAGACAAATGTTACTAAATTATTACATAAATTATATATAATTATATATTATATAAATTATATGTTATAATTTTTATCCATAAATTATGGATCTGTACCTAAGTTCTGTGGGGTTGAGGGAAGGGAGAATGAAGGGTGCAAGTCCAAGTGCAGGATAATGCAGGAGGGAGTGGAAAAAGAGGAAATGAGAGCCTAGTCAGGGAAGGCCTCTCGGAGGAGGTGGCCTTCAGTAAGACTTTGAAGAGGGGAAGAGTGATTCGCTGTCAGATATGAAAAGGGAGGGCTTTTAAGGCCAGAGGCAGGATGTGGGCGAGAGTTGGTGGCAAGATGGATAAGATCAAGGTACAGTAAGAAGGTGGGCATTAGAATGAAGCGTGTGGCCTGCATTATTGTAGGAAAGCAGCAAGGTAAAGGTAGGAGGGGGCAAGGTGATTAAGTGCTTTAAAACCAATGGTAAGCAGTTTCTGTTTCATGCGGAGCTGGATGGGCAACCTCTGGAGGTTCTTGAGGAGGGAAACATGGACTAAACACTTTTGTAGAAAAATGATCCTTGTAGCAGAGTGAAGTATGGACTGGAGCTGGGAAAGACAGGAGGCAGGAAGGTCAGGAAGGAGGCTGATGCAATAATCAAGGCAGGATAGAATAAATGCTTGGATTGATGTGATAGCAGTTTGGATGGAGAAAAAATGGCAGATTTTAGTGATGTTGTGAAATCAAAACTGACAGGATTTAGTGAAGGCTTCTTCCCCCCTGCTTTCAAACATGCTTATCTCTAGTCTAACCTAAAAGAACCCTCCCGGGACCCCATGGCTCCCTCTGGTTATCACCCCATCTCCCTCCTACCATTTCTCTCCAAACTTCTAGAGAGAGTTGTTTACACCCACTGTTTCCACTTCCTATCCTCCAGTTCTCTCCTAGATCCCCTTCAATCTGGTTTCCACCTCTTCACTTCACAGAAACAAGGTAACCAATAACTTCTTCTCTTGAAATAGGATGGTCTCTACTCCATTCTAATCCTTCTATACCTCTCAGCTGCCTTTGACACTGTAGACCACCCCTTACTCCTTGAAAATTTATCTTATCTTGGATTCACTGACACTGTCCTCTCTTGGTTCTCCTCCTATCTCTCTGAGAAAGTTTTAGGCTTGTGAAAAAGGGAGGATGGTGGTGCTGTATACAGTGATGGGAAACTCAAAGAGAATTTTATTGCCATTGTTCTTGTCTGTTCATCTCCCCCGATTAGACTGTAAGCCTGTCAAACGGCAGGGACTGTCTCTATCTGTTGCCGACTTGTTCATCCCAAGCGCTTAGTACAGTGCTCTGCACATAGTAAGCGCTCAATAAATACTATTGAAGGAATGAATGAATGAAAGACAGGGTTTGTGTAGGAAATATGTTTTGGACATGCATCAGGACATCCAAGAAGAAACCCTTCTTCAAAAAGTAGGACAAAAAAACCTCGGACTGTGGCAACTGTCAAGGTATCTGATTCCCCTCCAATATGGTCAGGTACAAGTCAGAGTCTTCCTGGTTCGGGTCCTAAAGAACACTGCCTACTGAAACCTCATGAAATCACGGTGTAACCTCAGATCGGAATGTGGCACAGCAGATATGATTGTTGCTGACCTCCAGATAAATGAGCAATGCAGGCAATGGCATTAAGATCGCTATATCATTTTCACAGACCTTACCAAAGTACTTGATGTCATCAGCAAATCTGGAATCCAAAAATTAGGGCTCTGTATGTGCTCAATAAAATGATTGATAGATTGATTAATGATGATAGATGGGGAAGTAGAAATTCAAATCAACCAATTTTGTGGCTGGAGCATGAATATCAGGCTACATTACCAAACTTAGGTCCCCAAAGATATAGACCAGCTTTCTCTATGCCTGTCAGACCCAAAGACAACACAGCCAGCTCCTTGAGCAGTTCCTTCAGTGTCATTCATGGGCCATACTCAATATCTAAAAGGTAAGCGCACGGACAATGAAGTTTTGGAATAAAGTTAGCCTCCTAGCAACAAAATAAGGCTCACCTTAACAGAGTCCTGCTGGATGGGTCACGTGACGAGAATGTGTGACCACAGGAAGCCCAAACCGCTATATGGAGTGCAGAAATTGGAAACTGAGCGCAAAGAGGGTTGAAAGAAAGGAGGGTAGAAGATGTTTTAAGGACACTGTACAGTAAAATCTCCCTGCTGCAAACTGGGAGTCGATGGCTGAGATTAGACCAGAATGGTGTGCTGCTATCAAAAGGAGTGGGTGTTTTTGAGGAAAAGCTTCACGAAGAACAAGAGACAAGGAAGAAAAAGATAGAACAGCACCATGTGATGCAAACAGTGAACACAACAACATAACAAGAGAAGCAATGTGGCCTAGTGGCTTAGCGGTTAGTGGAAAGAGAATGGGGCTGGGAATCAGAAGGACCTTGGTTCTAATCCCTCCTCTGCCACTTGTCAGCTGTGTGACTTTAGACAAGTCATTTGTCTGGGCCTCAGTTACTTCATCTGTAAAATGGGGATTAAGACTGTGAGCCCCATGTGAAACATGGACTGTGTCCAACACGATGAGCTTGTATCTATTCAGCATTTAGTATAGTTACTGGCACATAGTAGTTCTGATCAAATACCATAAAATAAAAGAAAAAGGAGAGCCTTGTGGTACCCACAATATGGCCAGGACTATGGATACCAAATTGGCCCATTCAGCTACACATGCACTCAAAGGTGAACTTCCATGTCAGTGGTGTCTTCTGCAAAGACTAAGGACAACCATGAAGTAATACAAGTTAGAATGATCATTGATCAGCAAAAATGTTGCTGCTGTGCAAATTTCACTAGTATTTAAGATTAAACAAGATAACCTGGGAACACCATATTTTGAAGTTCTAAGAAATCTCATTCAAATATTTCCCTCCAGTGCCAGTGTACTAAATGCCTCATTTCCTTTTGTGTAAATACCACTAAATAATCTCTTTGGCAACCTTGTAAAGTATACTTGATAAAAAGAAAAAAAATACTGCAGAATTCAATCTCATCCGAGATTGTAGAAAAAGTCAGTGGCAAAGTACAGATTAGAATCTATTGACCCCAACACCTAATTACGCTCACATTTCTTCTACTGCTACACTTTAAACAGTGGGGGTTGAAATGGCACTCAGAAACATTTCTAAGTTTCCTTCCTCATCAGTATTCACTGGACTCTTATTATGTGCAAAGCATAAGACCAAGCACATGGCAGGAATAATAACAAAAATAAAAGATACTGCCCCTGCCTGCAAGAATCATCAATCTAACAGATAACACACTTCACAAATAAAACATATAGATCTTCAAATGAATCTCATTTTTGTCTCCTAAACATTTTTAAGGTGGATACAACTTTATTGGGTTAACATACCCAAGCATTCAATATCTTGATAATGAATAAGAGTCACATTCAAAACTAAAAACAAGTAAACCAGCAAATCCTCAGCATCGGCACCATCAGTGTTTATTAGTGCCTACTCTGAGCATAATTTTTTTTAATGGTACTTGTTAAGCACTTACAATGTGCCAGGCACTGTTGTAAACACTGGAATTGTTACAAGGTAATCTTGTTGAACCCAGACCCTGTCCCACATAGGGCTAACAGTCTTAATCCTCATTTTACAGATGATGTAAGTGAGGCACAGACAAGTTAAGTGACTTGGCCGAGATCACACAGCAGAGAAGTGGCACAGTCAGAACTAGAACCCAGGTCCTTCCGACTCCCAGGGTGGTGCTTTAAGCACTAGACCATGATGCTTGAGAACATGAAGTAGACGTAAACGTCACACTCCCCCTCCTCAAGGCGTTTACAGCCTGGAAGGGTCACTTTTGATTTTCAATTAAATTTGATTCCACTTGTTTAGAAATGTTTCTAAAATTGTCAATTCAGAGGATTCAAGTCATTGGTTCCAAAAAGGTTTGCCATCATGTTTCTGATTACAAATACCAGTTTAATTGATGAGCTACTCAGACATCACAAGCCATTATTACCAATCATTTTGGATCACTTTTCTGTCTATGATTTATAGCATCTCCCTTAGACATTAACAGAATAGGAGTGAGGGCACTGAGAAGGAAATCTGTTAGATTTAGTATAAAAGTTTTTTGTGGCAGCAGAGTCCTGATACCTTTGTCTTTCAGATGGATAAAAAATTAGAGCATTTGTGAAAATCCATAAATCCAAAGATTATTTGGGCAGTAAAATTGTATCTACCAGCAATGCTTCTGAAACTGACCCATATGTAACAAAACTGTAATGAAAAATGTCAAAAAATATTATTGTGCCCTTTCACAAAACTGTAATTGTAGTTGAATTTTCCTGTTAGGTCATCATCCTTGCAACCTGATTCTGACTTATAGGTCTTGTTGCATGAAAACTGTTCAAGGATTCACATTTTTTTCTATAAACCAACTCAAACTGATTTGTACTAAGAAAGTTTAGCTTTTAAGGTGAGCTCGAATTTAAACAAATGACTCAATATACAATTAGGCTCTGCTAGAGAATAGTTTGAGGTGGGTCTTCCTGGGAGAAGAAAAACACTGACTTATCTTAGTTCTACTTCTCCCCAATATTAAGCATAATAACTATAATTCATAGTAGTTGAATATTTTACTTTGGCAATATATGCTGTTCTGAAGTTACCAATGTAACTTTTATAGAAAACTGGTCACTCACCTGTGGGGTTTGGAATTCCTGTTGCTATAGGCTGAAGAAGGAGATCCCTGATAACTATCTCAGGAGCCACAGATTGCCTGTTGTTGAAATAATAACTCATTCATTCAATTATATTTATTGAACGATTACTGTGTGCAGAGCACTGTACTAAGCTCTTGGGAGAATACAAAACAACAACAGAAACATTCCCTGCCCACAGTGAGCTTAAAATTGTAGTAGTATTTTGGAATGTGTTTACTTATTATGTGCCAAGCTCTGGGCTAAACAGTGGGATAGATACACTAGAATCACATCAGACACGGTTCTTCTTCCAGGGGCTCAAACACTGAGGGGAAGGGAAATCAGGTATTTTATCCCCATTTTCCAAATGAGGATACTGAGGCAGATAAATTAAGGGATTTACACAAGGTCATTACAGAGACTTTGCACAGCCAGTCTTAATATTTCAAACTGATTTTGGACAGAGGTCACTCACCTTGGCTAACTCCTACAAATGGAGATATAAATTCTAAAGGAAAACTCAATATTTCCATTCCATTCCATTTTCACCTTGACACGTAATGCTGTTTTATGGGCAGGGTTAAAATGTTCTAGGGTTTGATTTCTCCCAGATAAAGCTATGAAACAAAGACTGTTTCTTTGAGAAAAATGTATGACCTAGTAAAATAAACAAACCATTTATTTTTTGTGAGAAAGAAGGCAAATTAAAATGCTACTCAGGAACAAGTAGCTTTATCCAATTTAGACACAAGAAACATGCTCTATCCATTAGATAGAGTTAATACAGTCACAGTATACATTATTATGCCTAACGTTATTTTGCTTAACCATACATGTAGATGTCCTATATTTTTTAATAAATTAACAATTGTTCCTGACTTTCCTGAATTCCCAACTTTCCCCATAAAATGTAATCTAATAAATATATTGTTGGCCACCATCCAACTTTTCTCTAGTGGAAACAGCACGGGCTTGGGAGTCAGAGGTCATGGGTTCTAATCCCGGATCCGCCACTTGTTTGCTGTGTGACCTTGGGCAAGTCATTTCACTTCTCTGAGCCTCAGTTACCTCACCTGTAAAAATGGGAGCTAAAAAATGTGAGCCCCACATGGGACAATCTGATTACCCTGTCTACCCCAGCGCTTAGAACAGTGCTCAGCACATAGTAAGCGCTTAAGGAATACCATAATTATTATTATTATCTCCCAAATGGAAGTTTTCAAAGATGGAAATGGGTTCTAGAAAAATTATATTTTAAAAAATATTTAGCTTCAATGTGCAAAACACCTGTACACATATCAGGATTTTACCATTACAGTGCCTCTCAGCAACTGAATCAATCTTTCCTTTTTTTAATGGTATTTTTTAAGAACTTATAATGTTCTAGGCACTGTACTAAGCACTGGGCTAGATACAAGTCATTGAGGCTGTGAGCCCCAAGTGGGACAGGAACTGTGTCCAACCCAATTTGCTTTCCAGCCCAACGCTTAGTACGGTGCCTGGCACATAGAAACTCTTAACAAATACCACAATTATTATTATTACTGAAACTCTAAGGAGTTGGAGGAGCTCATTAAGAGAGAAGCAGCGTGGCCTAGTGGAGAGAGCACAGGTCTGGGAGTCAGAAGGACCTGGGTTCTAATTACAGCTCTGACACTTATCTGTTGTGTGACCGTGGGGAAGTCACTTAACTTCTCTGTACCTCAGTTAACTCATCTGTAAAATGGGAATTTAGACTGTGAGCCCTGTGTGGGACAACCTGCTTACCTTGTAACTAGTCCAGCACTTAGAACAGCGCTTGGCAAATACTAAGCACCTAAATACCATAATTATTTATTTTTTACCCCAGCTCTTAGTACAGTATCTGAAACATAGTAGGCACTTAAATAGAGAAGCAGTATGGCTCAGTGGAAAGAGAACGAGCTTGGGAGTCAGAGGTCATGGGTTCGAATCCCGGCTCTGTCACTTGTCATCTGTGTGACTGTGGGCAAGTCACTTAACTTCTCTGTGCCTCAGTTACCTCATCTGTAAAATGGGGATTAAGACTGTGAGCCTCACATAGTACAACTTGATTACCCTGTATCTACCCCAGCGCTTAGAACAGTGCTCTGCACATAGTAAGAGCTTAACAAATACCAAATTATTATTACCACTAAAAAAAAAATAAAATTTAATCAAGTGATCTAAGTGGAATACTTATTTGGCTTTCTTATAGCTGAGTTGTGGCTGCTCAGTGATTATTAATGGAATCAATCTCCTTTCTCTTTCATACAGTGGGAGCTGGCCCCAGGCAGATTGCAGATGTGTGTAAGGTAGCAAATTGAGTGGCTCATTTGCTACATATCCAAGTTTAATACGACTTTGATGAGTATCAACTGGCTCCTCAATCAGTTATCTTTGTTGAGAGCTTACTGTGTGCAGAGTGTGTGTGCTTTGGAAGAGTATGAGTCCGGGCTTGGGAGTCAGAGTTCATGGGTTCGAATCCCAGCTCTGCCACTTGGCAGCTGTATGACTCTGGGCAAGTCACTTCACTTCTCTGTGCCTCAGTTCCCTTATCTGTAAAATGGGGATTAACTGTGAGCCTCACGTGGGACAACCTGATTATCCTGTATCTACCCCAGCACTTAGAACAGTGCTCTGCACATAGTAAGCACTTAACAAATACCAACATTATTATTAGGTTACAACAGAGTTGATAGACACATTCCCTGACCACAAGGAGCTTCCAGCCCAAAGGAATAATAACTGCCATTTGTTAAACTTTTATTATGAACCAAGTGCTGGAATACAGAGTGCAATTAACTCAGAAACAGACCTGGAGCTCACATTCTAAGGGGAAGGGGAAGCAGGTATTCATTCATTCAATCATATTTATTGAGCACCTACTGTGTGCAGAGCACTGTACTAAGCGCTTGGAAAGTACAATTCAGCAATAGAGACAATCCTTTCCCACAACAGGCTTACAGTCTACAAGAGGGGAAACAGGCACTGAAACAACTAAACAGGTATCAGTACCATTAATATAAATAAATAGAATTATTTGATGAGGTAGCTGGGGCAGAGAGGAGTTAAATGACTTACCTAAGGTCCCACAGATAACAAGTGCTAGGAAGGGGAGAAGAGAGCTAGTTTGGCAGATGTGAGGAGGAAGGGCATTCCAAGCCAGAGGTGGGACGTGGCCAGGGGTTGATGGCGGGACAGGTGAGAACGAGACACAGTGAAGAGGTGAGTGGCAGAGGAGCGCAAAGTGAGGACTGGCTGTAGAAGGAAAGAACGGAGGTGAGGTAAGAAGGGGCAAGGTGATGGAGAGCTTTGAAGCCAATATTAAGAAGTTTTTGCTTCATGCAAGGGTTGATAGGCAACCACTGGAGATTTTTGAGGAGAGGGGTGACATGTCCAGGGCGTTTCTGTAGAAAGATAATCCGGGTAGCAGATTAGGGGAAGAGACAGAAGGATGGGAGATCAGAAAGGAGGCTAATGCAATAATCCAGTCAGGATATGATGAGAGACTGTACCAATCAGGTAGTGGTTTGGATGGAGAAGAAAGGGCAGATCTTGGCGATGCTGTGAATGTGAGAGCGGCAGGTTTTGGTGATGGATTGGATGTGTGGGGTGAGTGAGAGAGCAAGTCAAGGACAACACCAAGATTGCAGGCTAGAGCTCACCTCCTCCAGGACACCTTCCCAGACTGAGCCCCCTTTTCCTCTACTCCTCCTCCCATCCTCATCGCCCCTAGTCCCTCCCTCTACTTTACCCCTTTCCCCGCCCCATAGCAGCTTGTATATTTGTACATATTTATTATTCTATTTTATTGATGTGTATATATCTATAATTCTATTTATCTATTTTGATGCTGTTGATGCCTGTCTGCTTGTTTTGCTGTGGGTCTCCCCCTTCTAGACTGTGAGCCCGTTGTTGGGTAGGGATTGTCTCTATCGGTTGCCGAATTGTACTTTTCAAGCACTTAATACAGTGCTCTGCACACAGTAAGTGCTGAATAAATACAATTGATTGAATGAATGAAAATGGGGAGTTGGGATTAGGACCCCCTGCAGCACTTATGCCCAAACCTGTAATTTGTTTATTTATGTTTAATGTCTGTAAACTCATTGTGGGCAGGGAATGTGGCTCCTGCTGTATTGTACTCTACCAAGCATTTAGTAAAGTGCTCTGCACACAGTAGCAACTCAATAAATATGATTGAATGAATGAATGACACAGGTCTTCTGCCTCTCAGGCCCATGATCGTTCCATTAGGCAACGCTGTTTCTCAGTAACAGCCTTCTCCTGGAAGAGAGTCCCAAGGGACTGACCCTTACCAGCAGAAACTTCCAAGTATCTACACTTATCCCCCTGTCATCCCAAATCCCAAGAATGCTTTAGAGTCTCAGGAATGAATACCACTAAGATTAATTTGGCATCATCCATCATTAGCAGAGAAGCAGCATGGATTAGTGAAAAGAGTTTGGGCTTGGGAGTCAGAGGATGTGGGTTCTAATCTGCCACCTGTCTGACCTTGGGCAAGCCACTTAACTTCTTTGGGCCTAAATTCCCTCATCTGTAAAATGGGGATTAAGACTGTGAGCCCCACGTGGGACAACCTGATTACTCTGTATCTACCCCAGTGCTTAGAACAGTGTTTGGAACATAGTAAGCGCTTAAATAATACCATAATTATTATTATCATCCTGAAGCCAGCGCTGTAGATAAAGTGTTGGCTTTTTTTGAGGTTGGAAAAAAGCTCAACAATATCTACCTTTTTAGTTCCAGTGTTAAGGCAAGCACCAGTAAGGGGATCTTTTTTTTTTTGAGCCAATAAAAATCATATAAAGGTATCTTAGCAACAATCAATCATGGATTAAAATGTTTCATTATGAAATTCAGAATAAAAACAACCAGGAACAGATTCAGGGAATGTGTTATTTCTTTCCATGGAAAAAACCCACCCTAGCCGAAAGATGAATCAGAAGCCTTTAATATTCAGCTTTATATAGTAAAGTGGGAACATGCCTAACGAGGTAGTGGTCATTCTCGCAAAACAGCTCTAGCAAAATGAGCAAAACCAGGAGGAAAAAAACCAGACTATCAAATTGATCAATCAGCAGAAGTAATGGAGCACAAATGTGGGAAGAGCACTCTTGTCTACCAACTTTGAGTTGTACTCTCCCAATCACTTAGTACAGTGCTCTGTGTACCCAGTAAGTGTTCAGGAAATTCCACCGATTAATAGGTGGTGCAGAAGTGCCACCTGATGGGATATGAATTGAGGAGACTGGAAATTAATCTGGGGCAACTTCCTGTGGAGGATGTGATTTCAGAAAGCTTTTGAAAATGGAAAGCTGAAGCAAAGTCGATTTTGGGAAAAGAGTACCAGGGAAGAGAAAACACAACGGGAAAGGGTTAGAGGTGGAGACAGGAGACCAAAGCATAGTGAATAACATGTTTTGAGAGGAATGAAAAGTGGGAGAACAGAATGTATAAGTGGAAGGAGAGCTAATTGACTTCTTTAAAGCCAATGGTCAGGAGTTTCTACTTGATACCCAGATGACTAGGCTGAGGTTTTGAGGTTTTTGAGGAGTGGGGAACATGTGCAGAATACATTTTAGAAAAAAAATCCTGGCAGTGGAGTGAAGTATGGATTGGAGAGAGGACACTCAAGAGACATGGGGCTCAGCAAAAGACTGATGCAGTAGTCAAGAAGCAATATGAAAAGTTGTCGATCCCAACACTGGGGCCGTTTGGATGGAAAGAAATGGGTGGATCCCATAAATGCTATGGAGGAAAGGCAGACAATATTTGTGACCAACTGAATATAAAGGATGAATCAGAGGTAGGTATTAGGATAATGTTAAGATGATGCCCTCCAGGGACAAGGACAACGGGGGGTGTTGTGAACTGAGATGGGAAAGTTAGGTAGAGGAGTGACTTTAGAGGGAAGATGAGTTCGGTTTTGGACATATTAAATTTACTCCATTCTTAGGCAGGTATCATCTTCAAAAACTCTTGAAGGTTTTATTTTCAATGTGTTGATGTTCCCATTTACAAATCTGCAAAATTCCTTTTATCCCTTTAATCTGATTTTCAAGATTTCCTTATTTTCCTTTTCTCATTTTTATCTGTCACTCTAAATTGTAGTTCCCTCCCTCATGCTGACTGGTTTTCCCCCTCCTCCACATTGATACCTTTAAATTTTTTCTAAACTATTCCAATTAGACTAGACTATCCTTCCCTTTGGTAACTTTTCATAACCCCTTATAATCAATTCTATCATTCCCTTACTTGATTCTGTTTTCTGGGATAATCTGCAATTTATCACTCTCTCTCTGATACCAAAGGGTCAGGCTGAATAACACTCTCACTGTACCTGTAATATACTCACTACCTCCTTCTGATGACCATTAGTCACGAACAGAAGAATGAGCACAACCTTTATCCCTTATGCCTTCAGGACTCCTCCAGGCTCCCACTCCAAATCTGAAAGGATTCACAAATCAGTAACATTGGAGCCCCCAACACCAGGCCATAGCAACCTAATGCTACTCTCCGACTTCCACCCAACTTGCCATTAATACTCCCATAAGCTCCTGCTCCAGGCAGCAGCACGTGAACCTCTCTCAACTCTAGAAAACTGGCAAGGAAGGCCGTGGCTGTGACTGCAGCTGTGTCTGCAATTGAAACTGAGCCATGAGAAGGCTGAAACCCAGCTCCTCAAGCCAGAGTACTCTATTGGGTTTTTTTTATGGTTTTTGTTTTATGGTTTTCGTTAAGCATTCACAATGTACCAGGCACTATACTAAGCACTGGGGTAGATACAAGTTAATTGGGTTGGAAACAGTCCCTGTCCTACATGGGGCTCACAGTCTTAATCTCCATTTTACAGATGAGGTAACTGAGGCACAGAGAAGTGAAGTGACTTGCCCAAAGTCACACAGCAGACATATGCCATTGTCATATTTACTGCCATCCTGGCCTGATTTATTTTTATCCTTTAATTTATCCTTAAGTAAATGTTGTCAACCACTTTCTTCCTGATGCTTATTCTTAGACTGTAAATCCCTTAGTGGGGTCAGGGATCGTGTTTAATTCTCATCTGTGTATTTTTTTCAGTGCTTAGTATAGTGCTTTGTTGCTTAAAACTATCACTATTACCTATCCAATCAATCAACGGTATTTATTGAGAGCTTACTACGGCAGAGCACAGTACTAAGTGCTTGAGGTAAGTTTTCTTTTACCGGTTAGAAAAAAACCCAGCAACCTATTTATCTGCTGACCCAAGATCAATGAAGGACCAAAGGGCTCCCGTAACACACTAAAGGTACAAGAGCTTTGACAGATGAACACTGAAATGGCAAAATAAAAAAAAAAAAGGGATTTTATGAATATAAACTGGTGATAAAGAGACTGTGCTTCACATACTACTGGGGTGTTTATCCTTCTCATTTTCTCTAAATGTCTTTCTGATTATTTGTTGCCCTCATTTCCTCCCTATATGCTGATAAAATGAACCATCACAGTTTTTTCCTCATGCATGTGTGAGAAGAACAAATGTGTTAATCAGTCTCCTGAATTTAAGACAATTATTACTTCTTACTTCACAACTTATTTGTTAAAATTCCATTGCCATCTCTGGGCTCTGAAGCGCAATGAGACCTGTGACATTTTTTATCAGTTGCAAATAGGTCATTATAGATAGCGAGAAGTGGAACCGGGTTCTAGGAAACTTCTCAAAATATATTCTTCAGTATAATATTTGGGACACAAACTCCTCAGGAAATCAGCTTCCTCCTCTCCAGACCTTCTCCTCCCTATCCATTCAGTGAGAAGCACAATGGACTAGTAGAAAAGGCATAGGCCTGGAGGTCAGAAGTCCTGGGTTCCTATCCCAACTCTGCCAAATGCTTGCTGTGTGACCTTGGGAAAGTAACTTAGCTTCTCTAATCCTCAGTTCTCCCGTTCTCCCTCCTGGCCTAATGGATAGAGAATGGGCCTCGGAGTCAGAAGGACCTAGGTTCTAATTTGAGCTCTGCCACTTTTCTGCTGTGTGACCTTGGGCAAGTCACTTAACTTCTCTGGGCCTCAGTTTCCTCATCTGTATAATGAGGATTGAGACTGAGAGCCCTAGGTGAGGCAGGGACTGTGTCCAACCGAATTATCTTGTATCTACCCCAGCATTTAGTACAATGCTTAGCACATAGTGCTTAACAAATGCCACAATTATTACTATTATCATTATTATTATTACTTAGACTTGAGCCTCTTGAGGAACAGGGACTGTATCCAACCCAATTAACTTGTATCTACCCCAACACTTAGAACAGTGTTTTACAAATACCTTTAAACAAAAAAATGTGTGAGGCTTCACACTTCTTAGTCACATGAGTGAGTAGAGAGGAGACTAGCAGTTAGGAGAGCAGGGTATCTGGTTCTTGATCTGGCTCCCAACAAGTCAGTGGTATTTATTAAGCACTTACTATATGCAGAACACTGTACTCAGCACTCTGGGGAGTACAATACAACATTTACCAGAAACGTTCCCCACCCATAGAGAGCTTACAGTCTGAAGGGGGGAGATGGACATCAATATGAATAATTTATATTATGTAATTTAAAATGCCGTGGGAAAATATCAAATGTCCAAATGTCACAGATCCAAGTGCACAGACAAGGCAGAAGGGACAACGAGTAGGAGAAAAGAGGGCTCAATCAGGGAAGGCTTCATGGAGGAGATGTGACCTTAAAAATGCATTGAAGGTGGAGCAAGTGGTGGTGGGAAGTATCTGGACAAGGAGGGAATTCCAGGCTAGGAGAGATGATGGGAAATGGGATGGTGGTGAAATAGATGAAATATTGGGGCACAGTGAGTAAGCTGGTGCTGGAGAAGTGAAGAGTGTGGGCTGGGCTGGTAAGAGGTCAGTGAGGTCAGAGAGGATGGGGTGAGTTGATTGAGTGCTTTAAAGCCAGTGGTAAAGAGTCCTCCAGCAACTCATGAATTCTTCTTCAGACTGGGTGCTCCCCAGTTCCACAGCTCTCTGATGTCAGACCAGCCTCACCCCATCCTACCACTCTACCTAACCAAAGCCTCCCTCCAGATATGATCAAACACTATCCTCCAATAACTGTATCTCACTGCAGTTTTATCATCTTGGTCTGTTGATTGAGAAATGCATTATTGATTTGTTCTCCACTGTTAATGTTTTTCTGGATCTGTTTACCCCACTTTAGATTACGAGCCATCCCTCAGACTAATCTGCTTACTTTGTACTCACCACAATGCTTAACACAGTGTTTTGCACATACTCAAAGCTGAATAAGTATCATTACCACTTCTAATTTCCCAAGATGCCTAGTGACAGACTTTGCCCATAGGGGCTGACTCACTAATCCTAGGCAGGACTGCACTAACACAAATCCAATAAGACGTCTTCCGAAGATTTTCTTTGTTTTCTAAACCAGCAACAGCAAACAGCAAAATTCCCCCAAACCAAAAACATTACACGCCAAGGAGAAAGGCTGCACAATAGTTTCCCTTTAGTAGCACATTCAACTGCCTCGTAAACCCGAACAGTGGAATTTCTGCTGAATGTGATGTGTAAACTAAAATTTTCTGGTAGTTTAGGCCAATTCCTTCTAGTCCTGGCCTTGGAGGAAAAGAGGAAAGTGAGGCTTTGCTTTTCAGATGGATAGTCTCATTTTCAGCTCAAGATCCCTCATTATGGGCAGGGAACATGTCCACTAATTCGGTGGTATTTTATTCTCTTAAGTGCTTAGTACAGTGTTCTGCATATAGTAAGTACTCAATAAATACCATTGATTGATCGACTGATTGATCCTATGGAGTCATTATCACAGCATGGTTGAGGCTAGGCAGCCTCAAGGAGACTAGATCTGTATGCCCCTTGTTTTGGAAAGGGCCTTTTTCTCTGGAAAAGTAGCAGATGGGAAGATGGTTTCACAGTCGGACGATTGCTGGGATCACCATTTCTAAGCAACCCCAGCTGACACCCTGTTATTTTCCAACTCCAATCTCCAATCTTGAAGATTGTGTGAAGCACCACAGAGTATTTTTTAACATTGTTGCATATTGGGTTTTTTCCCCTTTTTCCTTGATTTTCAAAAGAAAGAGGAAAAGACTGCCAACCCTTACTTAAACCACTCTGTAATAATCAATCACTGGCATTTTTTGGGCATTTATCATGTGCAGAGTACTGTACTAAGCATTTGGGACAGTACAAAACAATGGAGCTGGTAGACACATTCCCCGCTCACAATGAGGTTACATTCTAGAGGGTACTGCAGACTGTCAAAAGTGATTTACCAAGTGGTGTCGCCTGCTGTTGAACACTGAGAGATTCTCAGTTCTGTGGCTACATGTTGTTCCCGTTTTCCTTGCCTGCAACCTCACAGGGAATGTTGCCGGCTATGGGAGGTGGCCAGGAAAGAGAGTTTAAATGACTCAATTAAAAACCATCATTGAAAATATAACCTTCTGGTGATAGGACTACATGGCCTAGTAAACAGAGCACAGGCTTCGGAGTCAGAAGGATCAGGGTTCTTATCCTGGCTCCTCCACTTGTGTGCTGTGTGACCTTGGGCAAGTCACTTAATTTCTTTGTGCCTCAGATCCCTCATCTGTAAAATGGGGATTCCTACTTAGATTTTTGAGCCCTCTGTGAAACAGGAACTGTATCTGACCTGATTATCTCATATCTTCCCCAGCTCTTAGAACAGTCTTTGGCACATAGTGTTTTTTATGGTATTTGTTAAGGACTTACTATTTATCAAGGACAGCTCTAAGCACTGGGGAAGATACGAGGTCATCAAGTTGGACACAGTCCATGCCCCACATGGGGCTCACAGTCCAAAATCCCCATTTTACAGATAATAAATGTCCTTCCATTCTGTTGGAGATTGCCAAAGTGTTCCAAAATTTATGTGTATAGAGGATGCCTGTACCTCCCCCTTCTAATGGCTACCTTCAAGCTAGAGGATATATTCATGGACTATAGTAAGTGCTTAACAATTACGTTTTTATTATTATTATTAGGCCTAACAGGAATCATTTCTCCATAGTTGGGACCAGTGGTCTGATCACAAAGAAAGAATGGTTGGATAGGCAGAAATTGGAGGTGCAGAACGAGACGAATAAAGAATGACAAAGCATCACTTCTCCTATCACGCCTCTGACAACTTCCAGGTCAGAGCGCAGTCTCTTTGCAGGAAGAGAGGTCTTGTGCAGGGAGGTTTCCAGAGGAGGATGGAGCATTGGATGAAGAGAGGGGTGATGTAGCAGTCTTCCACCACTCACTTCTCCAAGGAGAAGAGCCTTCAGGATGTGGGAATCACAATAGGCAGTGTGCTGACAGAACTCCTCAGGACCACTTATCAGCAGGACCATTCATTCTATTGTATTTATTGAGCACTTACTGTGTGCAAAGCACTGAAAAAAGTACTTGGAAAGTACAATTCAGTAACAGATAGAGACAATCCCTACCCAACAACGAGCTCACAGTCTAGAAATCATCATGGCTGACATTTTCAAAGGTTTTTATTGTGTATACTCCTCTCATCAGAAGACAAAAACCTGCTAGGTTGTGGCATTTCTGTACCTATTAGCCATGACTGCCTAAGATCAGTTGGAAAATTTACCCAAAATTCCTGAGTGTCTTAACAGGTCTTATTCCATCACACCTACTAAACAGTTAACATTAGGAGAATTTCTTGCTAACACTTTTTGTCACAGTTCAGCATGGTGGGAATCAAAATTGTTATGTTGAGCTAGGGCATAAGAAATATTTTTGCAATAAGACTGCATACTCCATTGTGCCTTCTGATGACAGGGCAACAAATCCTCTAAAATTAAACACTGAATGTCAAAATGTTGAGATATCGATACTACTCATATTAAATCACTTACTGTCCAATTGTGAATCAAACCAGCTATTGACACAGAAAGATGTTTCCTCTGTCAAAGCCAACTCAGCATGTAAACAAGCCTCTTGCTGTTCTGAGAATGGGAATGGGTGGGAAGGATAAATAGTGCTTTATTGCCTGTATCCTCTTGCAATCAATCGTATTTATTGAGCCCTTAGTGTGTGCAGGACATTATAATAAGCACTTGGGAGAGTACAACACAACAATATAACAGAAACATCCCTTGCCTGCAACGAGCTTACAGTGTGATCTAGTGTAAAAAAGCACAGGTGTGGGAATCAGAGGACCGGGGTGCTAATTCACTCTGCCACTTATGTGCTGTATGACCTAAAAACAAAAGACTGTTGTGGTTTGGGAATTCACTGACCTAGATTTGCCGATAATTGAGGTTGACAGGTGGATTTCGACTTTGGAAAATACAGACCACTGGAATTTGTCCAAGAGTGACTTTTGAGACTTAACTTTAGACAATGTGAGACTTCTATCCTGAATGATAGCTGTGTGGTAGAGACTCTTTCCTCCATCTTTGTGCCTCAGTATCCTCATCTGTAAAATGGGAATTAAATAACTGTCCTCTCTCCCTCCTAGACCGTGACTGAGACTATATCTGAACTGATTATCTCAGATCTACTTAGTACAGCATTTGGCAGATAATAATAAGAAGAATAAATATGGTATTTGTTAAATGCTTACTATACTCCAGGCTAGTAATATCTAAGAGCTGAGCACTGTTCTAAACTCCAAGATAATAATGGCTTACAAAATAGCACAATTATTATCCATCCGCTCAGGTACTGATCAACCTTCCACACTCATATAGCAACTTTTTTTCACTATAAGAGTAGGCACTGATTTTCGTCTTTCAGCTCACTGGAAAGCAAGTCTTACCTGTTGGTGGGTCAATTTGGGCCAAGAATCACGCCCAGAGCCCTGTTTCCAGGAGCCCAGATGGACATTGAGTAGGGGCTAATACCCCTTCTGCCTAAAGCTGAAAGGATCCATCTCTGTTCAGCTAAAGAATAAAAGGCCACTGTGGTCTGGGGATTCACTGACCTTGATCTGCTGATGATTGAGGTTGACAAATGCAGTTAGATTTGGGGAAAATATAGACCACTGGATTTTGTCCATGATTAACTTTGGGGACTGTTAACTTTAGACAATGATGGGAGATTCCCTATCCTAAATGACAGCTGTGTGATAGTGACTCTTTCCTCATCTCTCACCTGCCGCTCATCCAACTCGACGTTTGGAGTGACCTGAGGTCTACAGGGACAAATTGGGGTTTGGACCTACTGAAAGGTGGAAAAGAAAAAAATGTAGCTACCTATTGTGGCAGGGATTTTCCCAGCAGTGCTCAGGATGAGAGCATAAATCATTCTCCTGGCCTTCACAACCTTATTAAAATCATATCCTCTGAACACAATAAGTCAGTAAGTGTTCAATTAATATGATTGGTTGATTGAATGGCCAGGATTAGTGGCTGAAACCAAGCCCTGACCCGGAATGTTAGTCCCACTGCATGGCATAATTCTGACATACTTACTGTTAGTTTTGTCCCACGCCAATTTGGGTAGTTCAAATAATAGCAGTGGCACCCCAGCCTCATTGCACTTCACTAAGTATCCTTATACTCAACTATTTCCCTAACCATCATTTTTTGTAATGTCTGTCTCCCTCTGTAGAATGTAAACTCCTTGTGGGCAGGGTTCATATCTAGCAACTCGGTTGTACTATACTTCCCCAAGTGCTTAGTACATCGTTTGGCAAACATCAACTGTTCGATATATACCATTGATTAACTGAACTTCTACTTTGAGCAAAACACTGTCAAACTACTCTCTACTAAGGTGCAAAACCATTTTGAAACTGCCTAATCCACACAGACCTCACCAATATCAATCATTAAGAGAGAGAAACTTCTTATCCATCATTTTAAAGTGGTTTGTTCTCCCAGCCATTATATCTAACCTTCTCATTCGAGAATAGAAGCAATGTTATCATTCACATCTAGAGAGAAAACTTGAAACATCATTAAAAAGGCAAAAAATAAGGGGTTTATCCCAGGAGGGGTTGAGGGGGCAGTGGGTAGAGGAGCAGGAGAAGTCATTTCAAATGAGAGAAAAGATGGAGACAAAAAACCCCACAAAGAACTGGACACCTATGGATGTGGGGAGAGTTGGAAGAAGCCCACGTGAACTGATGAAGTCTTAAATCCCCTACAACTGTAGGCTACTAGAAGACATTTTCTCCAACCAGTCATAACCCCAGGCCATTTACACAATCCAGAGCTTCTAACTTGGCCAAACCAGGAATAAAGCCAGTCTACCAAGATCACAGAATGAGTCACCAAGAAGTCTGACAGAATCTTGGTCTGTGGTTTGAACCGTAACTAAGGAGATGCTTTTGACTCTGACTTTTGACTTTTCTATATGCCCATGACCTGGGGAAAGCAAAACTTTAAAGCAAATTAATCCAGTTTTTTTTGTTGTTGTTTAAGAACTCACCTCCCAACTGCCCTTCACCAGAAGCATGCGGTATGATGAGGGAGGCCAAACCCTCTCAAAGAGTGCCCAGGGGAGGAAGGCAAATAGCTGGGTCTACCACCACTGAGGAGACTCAGGCCCCAAAAGAGAGTCACTAGAACAGAATCACTAGTGCACTATGGGCCTAGGAATCCGAAGGACATGGGTTCTAATCCTAGCTCTGCCACTTTTCTTTATGACCTTTCTTAAGTCACTTAACTTCTCTGTGACTCAGTCACCTCATCAGCAAAATGGGGATTAAGAATGAGAGATCCAGGTGGGACATGGACTGGGACATGGACTGTGTCCAGCCTGATTAGCTTATACCTACCCCAGTGCTTCGTACAATGCCTACAACAGTACAGTGCTTTGTACAGTGCTTACAATTATGTGCTTAACAAAAAACATTTAAAAAAAAAAGTGATGCGACCTAGGAAATTTGTAAGTTCCTAGATGGCAGGATTGTGTTTACTTAGTCTGCTGTACTCTCCCAAGCATTCTGCACACCCTAAGTGCTCAGTATATACCATTTGATTGAGCAATGGTTTACCCTTCCTTTACCCTGAAGCAAGCCACCACCTCCTGCACAGAAAGAACTCTGGTGCTTTTCTAAATACCATAAGGCTCTAAAAGTGGTTGATCTATCGCTATCGCCACTGAAACCCTAAAAAGGCAGGATGAGTTACTGGAGGAGCAGACTTGGGTTTGGGCCAGAACATGCAATTCAGCCAGAAACCTAAAAATCAGGCAAAATTTAAACCTGCTTATTTCATAACATGGGCTTGTTATGCTTCCTTTCTCTGGGGTTAAGACAGGGCAAATATGTCATCTTATCTCATGCCATGCTATGCGAGCTCAGTATGACTTTCCAACATTTCGACACGGTCTTATTATCTTGGATACCATAAAACATGCCTTAGAAATACAGCTCTAGATCAAGCTGTGTTAGAATAGCTTTGTGTCAGAGTAGAATTTGTGTAGGTGGCTGGGACACGGAAATGGGGGTGAGGTTCATGCTCGGAAGCAGCAGGCGCTAGTGTCCTGCAACCTCGTGGCTTCGGCTGGGCTGCTGTGAAGAGAGGAGGTGGGAGGAGGGGAGGAGGAAGGTGGAGGGACGCAGATAGAGGCAGTGTGGAAGATGAGTAGGAAATGAGAATAATACATGCTAGCGAAAGCCACCATCTTTAGACCAACAGCAAAGACGGTGGTTATTACTGCTGGTATCCTATTTTTGTTCCCTGCTAGTGTTTACCACGGAGAATCAGGGAAAAACCCTGGAATAGAACAGATTTTTTTTTTTTTTGTAAGTAGGTGACATAACATGAGGCTTTTCTTACTGCACGACTTTATTACAACCCAACCATACACTTCACTCCCTTAATACCGACCTACTCACTGCTCCTCACTCATCTCTCTCACTGCCAAGCCATTGCTCAACCCCTCCCTCCTGTCTGGAACTCCCTCCCCATTCACATCTAACAGGCCACTACTCTGCCCGACTTCAAAGCCCTACTAAAATCACAATTCCTCTAGGCTCTAGGAAGACTTCCCTAATTCATTTCTCCTGCCAGCACATTTTCATTCCCTACTGTGTCACCTGTGCACCTGAGTCCATACTCCCTAAATGCTTTGGTATTCACCCCACCCTCCCAACCCCACAGCATGTAAGTATATATCCTCATACTTGACCGCTTTTCCTATTTAATGTCTGTCTCCCCCATTATACTGCAAACTCCTTGAGGGCAGGGATCATAAATAGTTACTTTAAGTCCCTTAGTATGGTGCTCTGAAAGTCCCACTGATTGACTACTTGAATCCACAAACCATCAGCCATGTGGGCTGACTTTCTCAGTGGCCACCACCATGTGGAAATTGTACAATTCTATCTTACAATATAGTGCAATTGCCAAATATTTCAATTTCTAGATAGCTTATATACTCTAGATCAAGCCCAAAGAACCAGCACAGTTGCTCTCCAAGAGGGCAAGCCTGTGTCCACCTGAATCCTTAAAAGCGAGTATCAGAAAAAATCCCTGTCCTCAAGGTGCTCACAATCTAATGAGAGACAGACACAAAACAGTCTGCAGGAAGAGGAGACTGGAAAGATAAATATGTGGAAAATCTAGTCCTTAGGAATAGAATTGGAAAATCAATATGTACAGAAATGTTACAGGAGGTTGTGAATGGCTAAGTAATGAGGTGGTACAAAAATTCCAGCTCACTTCCTCTTCCCCCTCATCTCCGCTCACACACAGGCAGTTGGGTTCTGTGTTGGCACAAATGTTTATGCTTACTTAAAGGTTGGCTAGGACTGCAGTTTGGCTTGGGATCTGAGGCTATTCTGGGCTTAATTTGTGCCTGAGCTTGCGGGACCCAAGTCCCTGGATCTGTATTCCCATATGCTTAAAATGGAACTCAGCTTCCCTCCTCCACCTAAATTTCTCTTAACAGTCAACAATGCTGCCACTTTTCCTACCCTTTATCTCTCCATCTCCTTCAACTTCCATATTCATTCTATCACCTTACCCTTGCCTTGCCCCCTCCTACTACAACCCAGCCTGCACATTTCGTTTCTCTAACGCTAACCTTCTCACTTTACCTCTATCTCATCCCTGACCTCTCGCCCACTTCCTACCTCTGGCCTGGAACACCCTCCCTCCTCATATCAGACAATTTTCCTCCCCCCTTGAAAGCCTTATGGAAGGCACATCTCCTCCAAGAAGCCTTCCCTAACTAAGCCCTCCTCTCCTCTTCTCCCACTTCCTTCTGCATCACCCTGACTTGCTCCCTTCATTCATCCTCCCTCCCACCCCCATAGCACATACGTAAACATCTGTAATTTATTTATTTATTCAGAGCCCCTCTAGGCTGTGAACTCGGTGTGGACAAGGAATGTGTCCATTTGTTGTTATATTGTACTCTCCTAAGTGCTTAGTACAGTGTTTTGCACACAGTAGGTGCTTACTAAATGTGATTGAATGAATGAATACATTGCCAAACCATTTTGGTTTTTCCTTTCCAACAACTTCAGGACCTGTTCCTTCTTCTCCATCCAAAGGATCACATCACTGGTCCACACACACTTCATACTGTGGCTTTGCTACTGCATTAGCTTCCTGATATCTTCCTATTCTCAGTTTCACCTCTCTCCAATCCATACACACATCACTCTGCTTCCAGAATCACTTTTCTAAAGTATTGTTCAACCCACTTCTATTCACTCTTCAAAAATCTCCAGTGATTACTCACTTCTCTCGACATTCATTGGCTTTAAGACACTCAATCAACTCTCCCTCCTATTTATCCACTTTCTCTCCCATTACACTGCAGCTCATGCTCTTTGAGATTCCTAAACTAGCTTACTCATTTTGCTTTATTCCTGTCTTTCCCTCCACCAACCCTTTGCCCACACCTTTCCCCTTCCTGGAGCTCCCTCCTCATTCAAATCCAACAGACCACAGGTTTCCTCATCTTGAAATTCCTTTTAAAATAACATTTTTCTCAAGAGGCCTTTAATTCTAATAATTTCTAATCTCTTCAGGCACGGCATAGTGGATAGAACACAGGCTGGGAGTCAGAAGGTCACGGGTTCTAATCCCAGCTCAGCCAACTTCTCTGCTGTGTGACCTTGGGAAAGTCACTTCACTTCTCTGAAAAATGGAGATTGAAACCGTGAGCCCCATGTGGGACAGGGACTGTGTCCAACCCAATTTGCTTGAATCCACCCCAGTGCCTAGTACAGTGCCTGCCACATAGTAAGCACTTAACAAATATCAATAATATTATTATTACTATATCCCCTCACCTATCATCTGAATACTTGTGAATGCATAAGTACATATCTTATTCATTTTATTCATTCAATAGTATTTATTGAGCGCTTACTATGTGCAGAGCACTGCACTAAGCGCTTGGAATGAACAAGTCGGCAACAGATAGAGACAGTCAATGCCATTTGACGGGCTTACAGTCTAATCTTATATCTCTTATTGCTTGAGAACTAATCATATACATATTCCCTTTTTCTCTTTACTTCTATCTGCAAATTATTTTAGCATCTGATAGACTGGAAATTTCTTGAAGGCAGGAAACGTGCCTTCTATCTCTATTGTATTCTTCCAAATATTTAGTATCAATCCATCAATGGTATTTATTGAGCCCTCACTGTGTGCAAAGAACTATACTAAGCGCTTGGGAGGGTTCAACAAATGAGGTAGACAGAAATGCTTTAGTACAGTGACACAGTAGGCATTCAATAAATACTACTGATTAATACTGCCTTTGGTTTTAACCAAATTACCTTATGAAATATTTTGGTCCCTGACAAAGGTGGGTTAGTGGTAAGTGATGAAATACAATGAGGGACTTTCTTTTCAGCATGTCAAGATATATTTTAATACAAGTCCTTCAAGGGCAGAGACCAGGTTTTACCTTCTATTTAGATTCTGCAAATTTCTTCAATCCCTTCCTGGTAAGAACTAAATAAATGCTTTGGTTAATGATGACAGCCACTGAAAATACCCAAATTAAAATGATAGAATCCAAAACACTTAGAAAGAGCAACCTAAATATATAGTGCTCCCAAGATTACTGCAGAAGTAGAAAACCAGCAGCCACTGCGGCTACTCATTCTATTTAATCAATTATATTGACTAATTACTGTGTACAGAGCAGTGTACTAAACTCCTGGGAGCGTACATATCAGAGTTTGTATTGTTTTCTTTTTAGGGGCGGGGGGAGTTATGGTATTTAAGGACTTACTATGTGCCAAGCACTGTACTAGGAGCTGGGGTCGATACAAGCTAATCAGCTTGGACACAGTCCATGTCCCATATGAAGCTCAGATTATTATTCCTTATTTTACAGATGAGGTAACTGAGGCAAAGGAATTGACTCGCTCAAGGTCACACAGCAGACAAGTGGCAGCGGTGGGATTAGGACCCAGGTCCTTCTGTCTCCCAGGCCCAGGCTTTATCCCGTAGGCCACACTGCTTTTCTACTTGGTAGACATTGTTGGTACAGCTGGGAGACATGTTCCCTGCCTGCAAGAAGTTTGCAATCTAGATGGGGACACAGACATTAAAATATATTATGGGCAGCGTGGCTCATTGGAAAGAACACGGGCTTGGGAGTTCGAGGTCATGGGTTCAAATCCCGGCTCTGCCACTTGTCAGCTGTGTGACTGTGGGCAAGTCACTTCACTTCTCTGTGCCTCAGTTACCTCATCTGTAAAATGGGGATTAAGACTGTGAGCCTCCTGTGGGACAACTTGATTATCCTGTTTCTACCCCAGCGCTTAGAACAGTGCTCTGCACATAGTAAGCGCTTAACAAATACCAATATTATTATTACATACATAAGTGTTGTGGGTCTGAGGGTGGGTCAATATCAAGTGCTTAAAGGGTTGAAATCTAAGTGGAAGTGTGATGCAGGAGAGGGAATAAACGAAGTGAGGGCTTTAGTGAAGGCATCTTGGAGGAGATGTAATTTTTATAAGGCTTAGAAGCGGGGGAGGTTGATGGTTAGTCAGATACAAAGTGGGAGGGAGGAATGGTTCAAGACAGCCCTGTGATATCCCCATTTGACTCCACCTACTTGATTAAACACTCATCAACCAGGGAGGATTTGGGGTGTGAACCTCACACTTCACTAATATGCAAACTCCAACTCACAAGAATCTGCTTAGTAGAAGTTAAACTTTTACTCTCGAAGTAAAGTTTCACTACCTCAAAAAATGGCCCACCCCTCACTGCAGCCCACAGTTCCATTGAGAGATTTCTGGACAAGCTATATCAGACCTCATGACATCTAAAACAGCATAAGTAAATACCTCATTTTGAAATCCCGACTTTACTCATCAGGATTAAAAGTCATCAGGCTAAGGCCCAAATCTATGTATTTTTTTTTCAGCAGCCCATCAAAAATGATGAATAAGTCTCAGACTAGTCACTTCTAGTGTGATTTGAGGCTAGTGTGGTGACTGAGACAGGCCCATTTATTGCTGCATTGTACTTCCTCAAGCACTCAGTAAATACAATTGATTGATTGATTGATTGAATGAATGAATGAATGAATGAATGAGAAACATGACTGATGGCAGGTTGTGCACGTAGAAGTCCATTCTGGTTGTTCTGAAGCACTTGATGACTCTAGTCTGTTAGCTCGTTGTGGGCAGGGAACATTATCATCAACTTGATTGTACTGTACTTTCTCAGGTGCTCGGCACACAGTAACCACATCAACCACTGATTGAATGAAGCCACCCCTTCCTTGGATGTTTCTCTTTGGTTGCAGTCATGAGTCTGTCCTCACAGGGCTGAACACCCATGGTCCTGACACGAGGCAGGCCAGCCTCGGCCTCACGTTTCCAAGCCCCTGCATCAATGGAGAGAGCCTTAAGAGAGGCCTGCAGTACTCTGCTGTTCTTTCCCCAGCTTCCTCCAGATAGCCCTCCAGTGCTGATCTCTTCACAGAGGATCACCTTGTTGCTGAATTGTCCTCTCCCAAGTATTTAGTACAGTGCTGTGCACACAGTAAGCACCCAATAAATATGAGTGAATGAATTTATAAATCCATTTTATTGGCCACTCAATGAGATGACCACCCGATCGAAGCTAAGTTCTGATCGTCGCCATCTCAGAACCAGAGACCCCTCAAGGTCGAAGGACCTCCAAACTCACGGCACTATCTCACCATTCTATGTCAACTAACTGCCTCACATGATGCAGAGGGAAACTGGTCGAGTTGCTTCACTGTGTGCAGGTCTCCCTTCCAGTTAACCACATTGTGATGCTAATAGCACGGTATTTTTTAATTCTAAAGTCAGTAGTTTAGTCCTATTCTGATGTAATTCCTTCATTTCTATAATGATTCCCTCAGAGATTCACTTTCTATTCCTCTGATCCCTTTCTCCCATCTTTATGTTCAAACCTGGGAAAGTTGAAGGATTTCCCCTATTCACCCTCTTCATATCTTGCTTCTCTCACCCATCCATTCTATAGATAAAATAAACAGAAATTAAACTTACAATTTATTTTAATATCTTTTTTCCCCATCACTAGCCTGTAAGCTCTTTGAGGGCAGGAAATGCATCCACCAACTCTATTGTATCACATCACACTCTCCCAACCACTTAGTACAGTGCTTTGCACACAGTAAATCACTCAATAAATGTCATTGATTGATTGATTGTTATCAATGCTCCATAAACAAAGTAGTTCCAACTGAATAGTCCCCTCTAATTGGAGAAACTGGGTGATAAATACAAGGTAGTTTCTTATCCATGTTCTTATTTTGGATAAAATCCTCTAGACTGTAAGCTTGTTATGGGGAGGGAACACGTCTCTCCCAAGCACTTAGTACAGTGGCCTGCATAGAGTAAGTGCTCAATAAATACAATTGTCTGATAAGCTGTCCGTCTCCAAGAGCTACCCCTACTCCCACCACAATAAACACACACTTTCTCCTTCACCTCTCCTGCCCATCCAGAACATTATAGGTCATGACACGTAGCTGAAGCCAAGGTGCTTAAGAACCATCAGGTCTCCCAGGATCTAGACTGCAAACTTCTCCATCCCCCAATCTGGAAAACAGGAGCAGATGTGAGTGAAGGGAGATGGTGAAGGGGATTTGGGTGCATGAAAATCATCATCACAGCATAAAGACTCCTGGGGATAGCTCGTTTTAGAATAATCAATGAAGTAGGCAGTCATTATAGACAAACCTTTCTCCCATTTCCCACCTATTAGGGAAATGAAACCCTATAGTTGACACAAGTTTGGCAGGGCTACTGGGGCTGCCCAGAGCTAGAGGACCAAGACCCACTGGTGGGGAAATTTTCTAGGCTTTCCTGAGGGGACCGCCTTCTCTGAGTCCCAGGAATACAGCCCCACCCATGTTTACACTCCTAATTGCATTCGTGGAGCCTGGGGTGGTCAATACCTCTTAACATCTGGTTAGTAACAGCAGGAACAAAACGACCCTGAGGACTCTGGGAAAGGTAGACAGCAGGACTAGAGAGAGATAAGGGAGCCAGGGAGAAGATGGGAGCAGGATACATTCATGCCAATCCTATGGCTGTTGATCAGTCAGTCAGTAAGTCAGTCAATCATATTTATTGGGTGCTTACTGTGTGCAAAGCACTGTACTAAACGCTGATGAGAGTACAATATAACAATGCAACAGACACATTCCCTGCCTACCATAAGCTTACAGTCTAGAGCAGGAGATAGATCTTCATATAAATAAATAAAATTACATATAGGTACATAAGTGCTATGGGACTGGGAGGGGAGATAAGTAAAGGGAGCAAGCCAAGGTAGTGCAGAAGGGAGTGGGAGAAGAGGAAAGGAAGGCTAGTCAGGGACAGCCTCTTGGAGGAGATGTGCCTTCAAAAAGGCTTTGAAGGTGGGGAGAGTAATTGTCAGTCAGATATGAATAGGGAGGCTGTCCAGGCTGGAGGCAGGATGTGGGTCAGAGTCCAGTGGCAAGAGATGAAACTGAGGTACAGGTGAAGGGACCACTCATTTTTTCTATAAGGAACTTAAAGTGTCTCCTCTCCTCCCCTCCCTTGGCCTTAGAAGCCCACTCTGAGGTCTAGCAATTTTGGCTTCTTTCATGTTGAATGGACCTATTGAGACAGCATGGGGGGGGTGACACAAGGCCCCCTAGTGGAAAGAGTATGGATCTGGGAGTCAGAGGAGCTGGGTTCTAGTCCTACCTCCACCACCTACCTGCTGTGTGATCTTGGGCAAGTCACTTAACCTCTTTGTGCATCATTTACCCTATCTGTAAAATGAGGATTAAGACTGTGAGTCCTATGTGGGCCATGGAATGTGTCCAACCTTGTATCTACTCCAGTGCTTAGTACAGTGCCTGGCACCCAGCAAGTGCTTAACAAATACCATAAAAAAGGGCCAAGAGACCCAAGTCCAAGGCTCTCTGAATCCTAACCTTAGAGAACCCCATCAGCCGGTAAAGGCTCTGGATTGGTGGACAGCAACTGGAATCATGGACTCATCCTCTGTCCCAAAATGCCCATACACATATATACTTTGAAGGGAAGTAGAAAAATATATCTATTTTAATATCTGTCTATTCCTGTAGACTGTATGTTCCTTGTGGGCAAGGATTGTGTCTACTAATTCTATTGTATTATACTTTCCCAAGCCCATAATCCAGTGGTCTGCACACAGTAAACACTCAATAATTACCGTTGATGGATTAATTAAAATGCAAAATAAAATATATAGAAAAATTTCCCTACCTCCTTCCCAATTTCTGGGTGAACTTCACAGTCAGTGGTATCTTCTTCCAAAGACAATGCTACATATTTGCTAAATTAACACCGTCCATAAAAGCATTGAGCTATTTGCATTAGCAACTCTCCAAAATGATAAACGTTGACCTTTGGATTTTTTAAATTTAAGTTAAAGAAGGATATTACCAGGCCCAGTAGAAAAAGAAAGGAATCGAGAGTCAATTGACCTGGATTATCATTCCAGCTCCGCACTTGTCTGCTGTGTGACCTTGGATAACTCACTTAACTTTTCTCTGTGCCTCAGTTTCTTCAACAGTGAAATAGGGATAAAACACCTGTTTTCCTTCTTAGACCATGAGCCTCACATGGGCAGGGATTTTGTCCCACCTGATAATCTTGTGGCTGGCCTACCAAACTCCTTAGAGCCAGAAAAATACTGAAAGTAGAGCTGAGATCTTGGCTTCTCAATCATTCAGTCATATTTATTGAGTGTTTACTGTGTGCATAACACTTTATTAAGCACTTGGGAAAGTACAATATAACAATAAGCAGACACATTCTCTGACCATGACAAGTTTACCATCTAGAGGATGAGCCCCCTTGACCCCTGCCAGCAAGACATCAGGATGACTCCATCCAGAGTCACTGCTTTTGCTAATAAAGCCTCCACAGGCAGAACTGTCTCCTAAACCCTTCCCAGCCTGGAGCTGCCATCACCTACTCAACCTGGGCCAACCCTGGACCCATATGGGACTCTACCACATGGCCGATGATAGTGGTGCCAAGCCAGGAAGAGGTGAAGATACCATTCTGGCCTGCAGGACTTTAATGGCCTCCACAGCATCTCTGGTTGGCTTGTCCCCCTGGGGTCTGGAGTTGTGGGTTAGAGGAATCTCTGGCCCAACTCCACAGCCCAAGGAAGACAAAACAAGCAAGGTGACCGAAACGGAGGAGGAGAAAGGGCAGTAGAGGGTAAGTTCATTCATTTAATGAACACTTGATGTTGATCCAGGAAAACTATTCAGTGTTCCACCCCAAATTTGCTTCCACTCATGCTCAAGAGGAAAAGTTGGCACTTCTGGCCTGGATTCTTCCCACATGATGGGATAGCTATCAAGGTCCCTTCAGTTCCAGAGGCGTCACCTCTCCTAACGACCGGGAGATGACAGAGCTCTCACCACAGGGATTGAGCCGGAGAGGTGGAGAGTGGTCCTGATCCTGAGTTACCAGCTAATAATCGGTTCCTCCACCACCCTCTACTTACCAGTTTGGCTGCAGAGACCACTCAGGGAGGGGGATTAAACAGGGAAGGCCTCCTGAGGAGGTGGCTTTTTATAAGTGAGTAGGAAGGACAGAGTTGATAGATATGAGATAGGAAGAAGTTCCTTGCAGGGGGAAAAGCATGAGGAACATGGTGGGGAAAGTAGCCAACAGCTTGGTAGGGTTGAAAGGTTTCCTTAGGAGGAGTGACGCATGAGCTGTAGCAGAAGACGACAGGGGGTCAATAAATCAGAATCAATTGGAGGAGTCTCTTTATTAATCAATCACCCAGTTGTTGTAAGTCAGCAGTACATTTTGAAATTTAAAAAACACCCTAAAGCCTTTCCCCTTAGTCTCATTATGAACAGGAGGTGAGGAGGGAGAAGGGGAAACTCAATTGAATCTATTAAATTCAATAGAGCAAATCCCTCTCAGGGGTGTTAACTCTTCAGTTTTGTTTTGCTTTTTCATGGTATTTGTTAAACTCTTATTATGTGTCAAGCACTGTTCCAAGCATTGGAATAGATACAAGACAATCAATCCAGATACAGGCCTGTCACTCATGGAGCTCACAGTCAAGTACCGGTAGTGAATCCCTATTTTGCAGTTGAGAAAACTGAGGCACAGAGAAGTTAAGAGGCTTGCACAATGGGATGAAGCAGGCAAGTGGTGGAACTGGGATTAGAACCCAGGTTCTCTGGTTCCCATGCCTGTGTTTTATCCACTAGGTCATGCTGCTTCCGTTACCCTATTCATTGCAGCTTCACTCTTGCGTGGACTCTTGATCTTGAATTCCTATTGAGCTATCACGGAACTTGGACTGATTCCTACATCTTGGATAATGGTCATGTTTTCCCAAACAAACATTTGAAAGAAAGTGTTCGGTCAGTAGCACAATATGCTGGGCTCAAAAACTACAGTGTTCTTTCTTTACATTTTACAAACCCTTTTCTGTTTCATCCTCTTCATCACCACAAACTTATTACATGGCTAAAAAGTAGTATTCTACTATAATATTTTCAATTCATAGAAAACCTCATACCTGAATACTCTTATTTTCTGAAGAGCCTCCAACACTTGGGTTTTGTTTTTCAATTTAATCAGAAGCGTGCCCAGAAATAGTGCATAAACAAAAGAATGCAAGGGGTTAAATAAACATCACTTGCCATTATTCCTCAAATTGTTTCACCATCCTGGTGCCCTATTCTATTGCACTTAAACCATGCGGGCTCATAGGTCAGTCTCATTTTAGCCTAAGGATCCCATACCCTTAAAAATCTAAGATTAAAAAGGTAACGAGGGTTGTTTGGCTCAGCTTAGAGATGAAGACACTGACACGCAGTGGTTTGTCCAAGGTTACACAATCCATTAGTGATGGAGCACAGTCTGGATTCTGGCACTCCCGTCTTCAACCTGCTCCGATCATACCCCTTTCCTAAAAGGCATATCGCTAAAAGCAACTCCCCCCCCCCCAGGCTGATTGCAGGTGGCTCTGATTTTCAGGTATCTGGTATTCATCCCCATCCTCTGCTGTTTCAAACCTGAATGCCTTGTCCTTTCCGGTGGTGGAGAAAGCAATCAAAA
The DNA here is from genome assembly GCF_004115215.2 of Ornithorhynchus anatinus. NCBI lineage: Eukaryota > Metazoa > Chordata > Mammalia > Monotremata > Ornithorhynchidae > Ornithorhynchus > Ornithorhynchus anatinus. The sequence goes on from NC_041737.1 coordinate 19,070,239, forward strand.
TGGGATGATATTTGCCCCTCTTATTGTATGCTTCCAAAATAGGTCCCTTCGCCTGCCCAATTAGCTTGTAAGCTTGCTTGAGGGCACAGATCAGGGTTTCCCCCTATTCTGAGTTCCCAAGGGCCTCAGGTGGTGTTGTCTACACACTGTTGATGTTCAATACATTCTGCTGTTGTTGCTGCAGTTGAATCATTTGTTACCGTATCAATACCACTCAGACATAGGCAGCTCAACCCAACCCCAGCTACTGAGTCTGGAAGCAAAGATGGGAGCTGGGAAATATGATGGGGCTGGGACATCACTGTAGAGTAGGGGATCAAAGGAGGGGAACCCCTGCTCTCCGACAGCCCCCCTACCCTGAACGCATGACTCCCAATCTGCTCCAGTGGCCAGACAGACAGGAGTTGGCAATGCCACACCAATCTCCTGATCCTGGAGTTCCCTGATGAGTTCAGAATTTGGAATTTAGAAATGCCTTGAGGACATAATTTAGAAGTTCTCCTTCTTCCTAGCCAGGATGAAAGATTCTTCATCAAGGGCTTGAATGAAAGAAAGGACAGCAGAGATACTTAGAAGATGACGTCAGAAGTTCTGGGCTAGTGTCCTGTACTTCTCCTTGAAACTAAAAACAGAGTCTAGAAGAATCTATGTGGCATTGCACTTATTTAATAACTAGCCTGTTTCTGACCAGATCAATTAACATAACTTAAAATGTGAAAATATTTGATTTGCTAACAGAAAGAATTCTATTTCAACTATCTTTCATCTTACTCTCCAAGGAAAAAAAACCCCAGCCAATTATCTGATATAATTGCCTTTCAAAGTGACTATAAACCTTTTTTATTATTTTTTTTCTGAATATTCACTGCAGTCTTTGTCCAATTCCGGATTCTATTCCTTGCAGCAATGGTAACTATTCTTAATATGTTACTCACTTATTGTAAACACATGCTTTCCAAGCCTAACAAAAAGATACAAATTACCCACGACTGACAGAACTGAAAACAGGAAGGGCAGTCAGAATTCAGTAATAGATGCCCACTCCTCTTTCTCTGCCAAGTGTGTTAAATATAAATCTTCTCCATCATTTCCCGCTGCTAGTTCTCAGCAAGAAAGTTGATATGGTTCAGCATAGTGAAAACACGGCCTTAAAAGCCAGCCGGCTCTCATTAAATTATTCTGCTGGCTGTGTGTGCTTATTAAAAATGCATAAAGATCAGATAATTGCAGTAAGCACTATTAACCCAGCTTTACCTTTTTTATATAATGGTTCTACTTTTAAGCTGGAACCAAAAGCTGAGACATGCCCCAGATAAAAAAGAAATGTAAACACTGTACTTCAGAGGAGAAAACTTAAGAGGAACTGCCTTGGCTATGTTTTTAAGAATTTGCTTTGTCGTTTCTGCTAATCAGAGTGGTATCAGTTCACTGTCAAGGTGCTTGATTTCTACTAAATAGGCCGTGGTGCTCTGGGTCAGACATTATCATGATGACTGTTTACAAGACAGGCTTCCCAGTGAGAGGCAAGTCTTCAGTGGTGTAGAGATGGGAAAGCTTACTGGTTCTGCGTCGATAACTATTCCTACACGAATCCCCTCAAACTATCACCTGTCAAGAACCCAAATAAGCACAGATGACTTCCTGAGAGGCAAACTGGTGTGTTTATTTGGGAAAGAAATTACAGTTCCAGAGGACCTAGGGGTTATTCATCATGCGACTCTACCTAATCTGCAGGATTCCGTGCAAGTTTCTTGTCCATTTTTCCCCTCTCCAAGCAAAAGCTTACATAAATCTCCAGTTCCAACCTTTACACTGGAGGCAACCCTGTTTCCTTGACTTCCAGAGGCAGCACACATGGTATGCAGCACACTGCAGCAAACTCTTTAAACATTCAGGAAAACACAGAACCCCAGTGCTCCTACCTTGTCTAGCTCCGTCTGGTCTTCACATTCACACAAAGCTCAGGGATGTGGGCTAAGAGCGAGGGAGCAAGCCCTTCCCACCGCCTCATGCTGGAGAAATGGGCAACGTAAACAGTTACTGTTCCCTATTTGTTGTCCTCTGAAAAGCTCCTGCCTCTTCTGAGAATGCTTCCCCTCGGATGATGAAGCAGAGACGCGGTCTAAACTCTGTTGCTGTATGACTGCAGCTCTCCCTCCCAGCTACTCCCACCCCGCAGACTCTAACCAATCGGAAGCCTGTTCGTCAGCAATCCCGGCCTGAAACTGCTTCTAATCAGCTGACTGACAGGCAGCAGGGCACTTGCAATGTGTAAAAAACAATGCATCCATACTGATGAAGAAGGAATTTCCCTCTCAGAAGAGAGCAATCATTCCCAGAGAGAGGAAGAAAGTGGTACATAATTGAAAACACAGAAATCCAGGTAGCTTACAAAAATTCCTATGCGATAGTTCCTGGTGCTTTTATGTGTATGGGAAATACTTTTAAAGAAATACAAACCCTGACTAAATAGAAAGTGTGCCTAATGGAAGTAAGTGTTTCACCTATTTTATAAAGGATGATTTGTTTTTCAACTCCATGGTCTGATCATTTAGCTTTCTAACTCATTTTTTGGATATCAGAGTGGTTGTTGAACTGCATATTCAAAACTGAAGTGGTCTCTGCTATACATACATATGTTTTTCTGTATAGCATCTGCTGCCGCCACAGCTAATTGCTGTAGACCGTATACCTTTCATCTAAGTTTTCAGACCAGTGGCTACTGCAATGGGGAACATTTAGCCATAAAAATGATATCTATGCATCACCCTTCCATAGTTTCAGCAAGCAACCTCAGTAGGTTAGGCCATAACAACCTTAGTTACTTTGATGAATGCTCTCCATTGTCTTTGAGAGTCATTTTAAAATAATCGAAAGATGATGCTTCTTCTTACAGTGGAGATGTATTTCCATGTCTTAAATACTCCCAAACAGCATCGCACAGAGGGGTCAAAATAAATCCCAAGTGCCATCCCACACACAACTCTGTAAAGAATACCAGTATTCCTTGAATAGAGCAGAGGAAAGAACAAGAAGAAGGTGAGTACAGCTTTATGTAAAGCTAATCAAGGCATTTTCATGGCTTTGATACCTTGGAAAAGACATGGAGTCCACCACTATCTTTGCTACGCATATGAACTTGGGCAGAGAAAATAAGAATGATGATGTGAATAGAACAAGACAGAAACAAAATGTTCATTCATCTGAATGGTATAACCCAAAGCATTATTGTTTAAGAGCAACTGGTCAGTGAATCTGAAATCAAGCAATTGTTTGTGAGGAAGCTCATCTTATTTTTTGGATAGTATTTAAAAAAGACATTGCCAGACAAGATTTCTCAACCTAATCGTTATTTTACATACAAAATATTTTCTCTCAAAGCTCAAATAATCTGAGTTATTATTTAATTGTACTATTTCTCTTAACGTGATTCTTTGAAAATAAATTAAATTTATGATGAAGCAGGACAAAAGTTATAAGAAAGTCTACAGCCAAATTGTACTAATTAAATATGGTTCAGTGGATGATTTTTCTGGAGGGCAGAAGTGCAGTTATGGGGATAGCCAGCAAAAGCATTAAATTTAAAAAATGGACCTTGAGACGCATTGTTTGTTTGTTTGTTTTATTACTTGTTAAGCTCTTACTATGTGTTACGCCTTGGGGTAGGTACAAGTTAATTAGCTTAATCATAGTCCCTGTCTATCATGGAGCTCATTCTTAAGTAGGAGGGAGACCGTGTATTTAATCCCCATTTTACAGTTGAGGAAACTGAGGCACAAAGAAGTCAAGTGACTTGCCCAAGGTCATACAGCAAGCAATTGGCAGAGGAATCAGCAGAGATGGGATAAGAACCCAGGTCCTCTGATTCCCAGGCCTGTGATGGGAGTCATGTAACATAACCTGTGGAACCCAATAGGGTCCCCTTTTCCAGGTCTACTCTTCCTCTTTCTCCACCTCCTTCGCCACCTCCACCTCCTCAGCAAAGATCACTATGGTACTGGGGGGTTGAATGGGTTCTTCTGAGCTGAGTTGTGGCAGGTATTTCCCCGGCTGGGCTGTGGTGCACTGAAAACCTCCAGATTTCGTCTATGAGGGCCGGAGGCAACCCACAGCCGAACTCCTGGAATTATAGCTGCTGCTGAGTTTGGGGTTGTTTCAGTAGAGGCCTTACCCACACAAGCCAGGAATTAAGAACTTCACTGCAGGTCCCAGACATTGGAGTTCCTGCTCACCCAAACTGGTGTGGAACAGAGGCTTCTGCACCTGGGACATGGTTGCACAGTTTTTCCCCAGCGTGGCCTGAGGCCAAGGGAGGTAATGGAGGATGCTGGAGATGTAAAGAGACTTGTCAGCAGCTTCTGCTCCTCCTCCCTCTCTCTTGTTTCTGCTATGCATCCTTCTTTTTCCACTCTTTTCCTTTTCCTCTTTATTCTTTTCCTTGCTTCTCCTTTTTGCCTCTGATTTTCCCCTTTTTGATCCATGCCCAGAAAGGCATCCCATTACCCAGAAGGCCCCCTCCTGGCAACTGCAGCTTAGTTTTGCCAGGAAGCAGACCTGTGTCCGTAATTGCCTAGGGTACCTAGGATCAGGGTCACTCAACAGGTTCCGCTGCCAGACTCAATTACAAACCTGGGACAGATTCAGCAGTCAAAGGTCCCCATTTCCGCCCAAGGAGCCATGTTGGAACGACCAGACTAAATTGATCAAATTTTCCTGTGCTTAGAGTGGAGTGGAGGTAGAATCTCTTGTGTGGGAATCTCTGAGGGAAGGTATCTAAGTAAAGGGACTAGGAAATATTGAATGATAGAGGACCACATGGGAAGACATTGGGAGGCTGAGAGAGAGTCAGGGGGACGAGAATAGGAAGAACGGGGTGCCAGCTACGCACAGAAACATACACACACCCACAGACACAAATACAAATTTCACATTTGACCAACAGCAGCTAAGTGTAAGCCCCTCTGACGGGTTACAGAGCCACAACTATGAGGTCCTGCTGTGCCCCAGGAGGGCTGGACTATTTGGGAACGTTTCCGGCACAGAAAGGACACCGTCAATTTAGGACATTTGGACACTTCCACTGTGCAGTCCCGAAACAGTCTTTACTGACAATCTCCTAAGAGGTGCGATACCTCCAATATATATCCCACCTCTACTGCCTAGGGGAAAGTCAAGCTTGTATATAGAACAGTTCTCTCCTGACTCGTGAAATATGTAGTCCCTGTAGGTGGTAACTATAGGGGGATGGAATAATAGAGGCTACTGCCTCGCCCACTCTTCTATTCTGGTCTCTGATGTGTTCCAAGAGCATTTGAGAGAGTCCAGTCTTCTTGGTACCTTCTCCCTCAGGTTCCTTTGTCCTTTTTCTTATTTCCCTGCTGCTCTCTCAAGCCATGCGACTGTGCTCTCCAATCCAAGCCAGCACAGGGAGGATGGCATGGAGGAAGAGCCGTCTGAGAAGAGTCCATTCCTAGAACTGTGAAGCTGACTGCTGCCACTAGTGTCCACAACATCCAAGTACCTCAGGTTCTTCCTCTGTATCTACTGCCACCACTGCTACTGCAATCAACAGATGAATGATTTTGTTGGAGGATTTTTACACAGTGGAGTAGACCCAAGTAAAGGAGAGTATTGAAATTTAAATGTATTTTTGAAGAGATTGAAGAAAGTAGGTTAAAAACCACAGATCACTGTGTTGAGAGTAAAGTTTTTGACCTTTTGATTCTGTGTTGAGAGTAAAGTTTCTGGCTTTTAAAAAAAAAATCTTGTCACACACTTACAAATAGCCTCCATTTAATTTGACTGGATATGTGTTTTCATTTACCCATAGCTTAAACTGCTGAGCTCCCTAAATAGAAGCACAGCTAATCCTGGCCATCTATTAAAGTGTCAAATTTATACTCAACTTAAATAATAAATGTACTCAATATAATCAACCACCTAAAATTAGTTATACATTAACATAATTTTGACTGTTTATCTGGAAGTATTTGGCTTATGTTTTGTCCCTCATTCTTTCAAGTATAGTGACTGCACTGAAGGTTTCATTTTCAAATGTTTTGGGGAAGAAATTTCCTTTAGCACCTAATGTATTTTTAAAGAACGTATTTTGAAATATAACAAAAGGGCAAAACAAAATGTTTTGCCAAGTGCTAAAGAAGTGGGAATCTGGTTTAGCAATGATTGACACAAATAATGCACTGTTCAAAAAAGACAAAGTTGGAAAAAAACAACACAAAAAGTTACAACCCCCTTCCTATTCTCTCCTAATATGACCCACTCTTGATTTTTTGGCCCCCATAGAGGATCCATAGAGGAGACGCTACCAATGCATGGGTCACTGTTTGTCATGGTTCCTGTGTTCATAGATAATTGTCAAATTTGTTGAGGGCATTCAAACCTTGGATTAAGCTGGACCACACATGCTCAGGAAGGTTGCAGGGAGGTTCCCACCAGTTCTAGGCTTGAACTGACAACACACCATTTCAGAGAAACTAAATTCCAGTGGACAATTCATGCAATTCCAACCTTCCCTACTGCAAAGCTGTCCCCACTGTTATAATTACTGTGGTATTTGTGAAGTGCTTACTGTGTATCAAGCACTGTACTAAGTACTGCAGTAGATACAAGATAATCAGGCCCCAGATGGGGCTCACATTTCTAAGTAGGAAGGAGAACAGGTATTGAATACCCATTTTGCAGGTGAGGGTGCAGAGAAGTTATGTGACTTGGCCAAGGTCATACAACTGACAAGTGGCAGAGCTGGGACTAGGACATGGAGTCCCTGATTCCCAGGCCTGTGCTCTTTCCACTAGGTCATGCTGCTTCCCCCATAGTGCATTTCCAATACTGAACCCAACTGTTGCTTATTTCAGGGTTAGCCCTGCAGTTTCCACCACCTGCCCGGCCCCGGCCCATGACCCCACTGAGTGCTATTTAAAGATCATATATTGGGCATTTTCTCTGCCTCTTACAAAATGAATTAAGTCATTGAGACCTTAAACCATCATCTAGTCAGATGAGTAGACACTCGACAAGTCATATGGTAAATAAAAAGTGAAGAAACAAGATGAAAGAGGAGGGAAAGAAAGAAGTTGCTCTAAAAGATTTACCATGACTCAAGGGTGCAGTTCAACATTAACCAGTCTAACAGAGCTGGGGTGATCTTACTCAGATTTATCAATTTCCTTTGAAATTAGTCCAGAAGATAGGCTCTCTAAAACTACTGTTAATGTTTACAGATGAATAGAACTCTTAATAACTACAGACATTCTTTATAACAGCTCTGGCCAAAGTCAGGAAAATGACTTTTCTTTTTTTCCAGAAGAACTGAAAAAGCTATTAATGATTTTGTAAACACAGTATTTTATGCAGCTCTACCAGAACGAATATGAACCACCATTTCCAACTCTGCCAAAGCCATGTTCTCAAACAGTGTTCTGTTCTGTGTCTTTGTGGGCTTAATTCAATTGAGAATTAAAATTTAGCAGCAGTGGATGCATATTATGCATCAATACATTTTTATGACACATATTACTGAATCACACAGCAGAATTATAAATTCTATTTAGATCAGCTATGAAAATCAACAAAATTAATGAGCTTTATTAAATCATCTTAGTAAAAGCCATACTGACTTAACTATTTACTAAGTCCCAATCCCATCAAAAACAGATGTCACTTTGTGACAGATGATATTCTGAGTGAGAGCTTCCCCTCATATTGGGACTAATATTTAGGTTGCTTACTGTAGATTATTGGACTCATTTTAGGGAGGTGGAATGAGAGTGAGGGCTGGAAATTCTAGCAATATCTCAGGAGTTTGAAACAGAATTGAGGGAAAGATTTAATTTCTTTATAAAGACCTTCTCAACATTTCTTGAAATAAAACTCAAAGGGTCCACAGGGTTTTTATTTACAATTCTAAAATTTCACTCTTTCTTTTCAAATCTTCTTCTAAACCTCTCTCACCTACCATTCCTATTCTGGCAAAGCAGCCTCTCCAGCCATGAGTACTTAAGACATGCAGTGACTCATTTTTTCCACACATTTTGAACACTATAGCTTAGTCCCCTTGTTTGCATCTGCACATTAAATAAAGCACCCCAGGATGATGTTACTTGTATCACTCTCAGAATTTGCTAAGAGACAGATTCTCAAACTTTTTAGCCATGGGCTATTATAAAATATCAAGTTATCTCAAGACCCATGGTTATTTTGCTAATTCTTAGAAAAAAGAGACTGCATTTTAAAGTAGATGTTGAAACATTAAATGAAATCCATTTTGCAAGTAAAGGATTTGTACAGAATAAGCTCTCCCTAAAGTAGTAAGCCAGATATCTGGATCCTATAGAGTGTTGGTCTAGTGGAAAGAGCACAACCCTAGAAATTGGAATCTACTACTCCAGGCCTGCTGACAAATCACTTTACTTCTCTGGGCCCCAGTTTCTTCATCAGTAAAATAGGGTGATAGCAATACTTCTCCACATTTTAAAGGGATGTTGGGAGGAAAAAAAAGGAACTTAGTAACATGGACTCTCTTTTGAAAAATAAGAGCACTCTACAGATTAAAAATATTTCAAGTGACTTGGCCAAGGTCACACAGCAGCCAACTCACAAAGTCAGGATCGGAACCCAGGACCACGTTTTCCCCACTAAGACACATCTCTTCCTCCATTCTTGATTTGCAGGCTGCCAGCTGTCCCTGATTGTCTTAGCTCTGCTTGGATCATGTTCAGGTCACATTTCAAATTCTGATTTCATTTTCTTAGGTGTTGCTTTTCCTCCCCTACTCCAGCTGAAGCCATTTTCAGAGTTGACAAACATCATCCTTATCATTTAGTTCTGACATCATTTGTTCTCGCCCATAAGACTGGAACTCTTTAAGTTTTACCCACAATAGTTGTACACCAGTCTAACAATCGTATGACCCACTGATGTTTTCTCTAGAAGCTTCTGCAGCATATATGCCCTATATGTACAAAAATGTTCTTATTCCATTTGACCCAAAATGAAGGATAGTTGACCGGGCCATGTTTATGTTCAGGCCTAAAGTTCATCTGTCTTATGGGGTCCCATATCACCTGTGTCACATGATGTCTTACATATCACTATGAGGTGACAGCTCTCATAGAGTGGCCTGATTGGATCATCACGCCATGACATACTTAGATTACATACTAATACTTGATACTTAGACATACATACAGTCAATTAGACTGTAAGCCCGTCAAACAGCAGGGACTGTCTCTATCTGTTGCCGACTTGTTCATCCCAAGCGCTTAGTACAGTGCTCTGCACATAGTAAGCGCTCAATAAATACTATTGAATGAATGAATGAATACTTCTGCACTCAGGATGTATGCTTTGTGCCTTCAAATTCTCCAGACCACAGCTCTCACAAGATTCAAAACCCTTCTGAAAACACACACACACACATACACTTCTTCTATGGTTTCCCAGTGTGTTAGTGAGACTGGAGGCAGTAGTAGCCTGGGCAGGAGAGGGAGGGGCACTCTGGGATGTAGCTGGAAGAAGTGGCATTCTGAGCCTCTGCCACAGTGGGGAGCTGAGCGATTCGGGTGACAGTGGTGGCACCACGGTGGGGGTGTGAGACAGCAATGACAATGGCAGTCACAGAAAAGTGATACCAGGCAATGCTGGGGTTGTGGGAGGTGAAGGTGGAAGGTGGCAGTGTAAGCATATGCAGTAATGACATCAACTATGGCAGTAGGTTAGCAGAAATTCCTTAGACCAGTAATGTCAGTAGGAAGGGTCTCTGAATCCCAACTGGCTCTCTTCTGCTTAAATCCCATGAGCACCTGCGTTCATCCAGCCCTGACAGTTGACAATTCTATCTTGGAAACACAAACTACAGAGCAGTGCAGAAATCTCAGTCCTCACTTAATTGACTTCCTGAACTGTGGAAGAGGAAAAACAGGTAATATAATTGCAGTTACAAGAGACGAAGGAAATAAATCTCAAAAAAGGAGAGGTTATCATCTCTCCGGTGCCTATTTCCTTCATTTTTCTGCCATCTAACTTCTTCATTCTTAGGAGACAGTGATGGATCTCAGGAACCGAATCACTCAAGGGCTTCATGGAAGAAGTGAGTTGGAGGATACATTCTCCTTTTTCAAATCCATTAGCTTAATGAACTAGAAAAGGGAAATGTTTTTAGGTCACACGGGGATGAGTGAGGAAAAAGAATGAGAGGAAGTTGACAGTAAACCTGAGCAGTTCAGTGAATCCATGATGGAGGGAAGGAGAAACTGGGCAAACCTAAAAGGATAAAAGAAAATAACTTTATATCTCAGGAAGGTGGAAAGAAGAGACCGATTGAGGAAGAGAATCAGCCCCTGTCAAGTTGGGAAGTCGAAGAAGGATTTGTATTGCTTATTCATTCATATTTACTGAGAACTAACTTCATTCAAAGGACTATACTTTATGCTTGGGGGGAATAAAGTACAGGTGTACACCATGATTCATCTGAGTGTTCTTCCTCCTTAGAAATGTGGCTGAATTGTGAGTGGCTATGTCATGGGACATGTTTTCCCATAGACGTACATGCAACTTTTTAGGTTCCATTCCAGAACTGGCTCTGACAGAATGGCTGAGCCCTTCAGGTAAATAGGCTTTTCTCCTTCCCCTCCTCTTTTCCTACTGACATTCCTAACTCACCCTGCACCCCAAATTCAGCCCCCTCCTTCCCTATCTCCATGGCTCCTCTCAACTACTTCAGTATTTTTTTCTATTCAAAAGTCAATCACTGCAAGTAAATTAGCTTCCTCCCTGCCCTGAGGCTGGCTCCAACCCTCTCCCCACCACTTGGATTGCAACTCCCCTCCACATTTCCCACCCCGTGGGCCCAGTGGCCTCTGCCACCCCTGCCACCGATCGCTACGGAGACCAATGTCATGTCCAACTTGTCAAGCTATTCGTCCCTGTGTCAACCTAAGCAATAATGAAGGCCAATAACAAGGATATAGGAAGGTAGTCAAGGTTCAGGAAGAGACTTGGAGACCCTGGATGCCTCAGTATCCTCTTCTACTGAGTCAGGGCAATAGTGTGGCCTAGTGGAACAATAACAGACCTGGGAATCAGAGAACCTGGTTTCTAATCCCACTTATCTATGAGACCTTGGATGAGTCACTTGATTTCTCTGTGCCTGGTTTCCTCAACTGTAAAATGGGGATTCAATACCTGTTCTCCCTCCTACTTAGACTATGAGCCCCATGCAAGACAGGGACTGTGTCTGAACTAATTCACCGATATCTACCCCAACTTTTAGGGGTAACGTTTAACACATAGTAAACTCTTAACAAATACCATAAAAAAGTGTGCAACTATCTGATCCTGGGACAGTAGAAGCACCAGTATGAACAGCACTATTCTTATTGTTCAATGGGATATCTTTCCAAGAACATAATAGTGACTGCCATCAGGTTGATACTTAACATTAGACCATCCTGAGTAAATCAGAATTTCTAAGGAAAATAATCAGCAAAAAATATTACAGGCCTCAAGAGACATAGCCATTAAGTGGATAGATGAAGCTGGAACGAGTCAAGTCACTCTAAAAAAGTATTCTTAAGAAACAATATTTGTAAAATGAAATGTATTTTTGGATATAGATAGAAAGCAAGATATATGAATCAATGTGCATACATGAATAAATTATATAATTTATTTTATATATACCGTGCCATAACTGATTGAAAATAAATAGAAAATAACTCGGCAGCAATGTGGTACCAGAGACCAGAGTCCAGGAAAAGTTGTTCTAAAGATAGGAGAAAGCAAAGAATGATACTGCATTCATTTGCAGTCAAATAAATTCAAATAGAAACAGACATAAAAGAAAGACATTCCCCCTAGCATTGGGACAATAAAAACAAATGAGACTATCACATTCCTTATAAATGATAGAAGAAAACAGCAAAAAATCAGCAGGCTGTTGCCTCTCTCAACCCTAAGATAATAAGTAATCAATAATCTGTCCAGGAAAACTGAAAGGCTGAGAAATCATATATTTCCAAGTAGCTCAATTGATCTGTTCATATTATTAAAAGGAAAATGAGGATGACATCTATCATTATTGGATTAAGTTTAAAAAAGTGGAAACTTGTCAATTTCAGGGTATAGTTTGGCTTGGTTACTTATGTCTACATTAGAGAAATTATTCATGCTTCATTCATCATACACCAGTCACTCTACTTCAAACTCACACATTCACTTGTCAAATCTCACACACACAAGAGAAGCTAGACAAGCAATTCTGCCTGGCGGCACAGCCTGGGAGTAAGGAGACCTGGGTTCTATTCCTAATTCCCCATCTAGCCTGCTGTGTAAACTTGGACAAGTTACTTAACTTCTCCATGTCTCAGTTACCTGGTATGAAATTTGGATTCCCTCATTCTCTGCTTCCCTTCTGTTTCCAGACAGTGCACCTGTCAGTAACTGTATTTATTGAGCACTTACTGGGAGCATAGCACTGTACTAAGCACTTGGAAGAGTACAATATTCACTCATTCAATCATATTTGAGAGCTTACTGTGTGCAGAGCACTGTCCTAAGCACTTGGGAGAGTTCAAAATAACCATAAGCAGACATAATCCCCGCCCACAGAGAGCAGTAGTTGTTAGACACATTTGCAGCCCACACATTTCGGTGTCTGGGCATGAGGAGCCAGGGAATACCAGCCCTACTTTACCAGATAGTTTTTCCACTAAAGTTGTGTGAATATGGGGACCCAGAACTGAGGCAGGAGACCCAAGCTTGACTCTCATCTCCTCTAGTCCCCAAATTTCTCTGGGACTCAGTTTCCTTATCAGTAAAATGGGGACACTCAATCAATCAGCATGGCCTAGTGGACAGAATACAGGCCAGGGAGTCAGAAAAACCTGGATTATAATTCAGGCTCTGCCATGTGTCAGCTGTGTGACCTTGGACAAGTTACTTTTCTGTGCCTTAGTTCTCTCAAATGTAAAATGGGGATTAAGATTGTGAGCCCCACGTTGAACATGGACTGTGTCCAACCTGATTAGCTTGCAACCAACATAGCGCTTAGTACAGTGCCTGACCAATAATAAGCACTTAAATTCCAAAATTAAAAAAAAATCAATCAGTGGTATTCATTGAGCTCTTACTGTGTACAGTACACTTGACTAAGCACTTGGGAAAGTACACTATAACAAAATGCAATCACATTCCCTGCCCACATATAGATTATGGGCCCCATAGGGGACAGGCACTATGTCTGATCTAACACAGTACCTACTCTAGATCACAAAGATTTTGAGCTGGGTTCCCAAACTTGTTTGTTTCAGGCTTCTGCCAACACCTGAGAGTTTCCATTTAGGCCAGAAAAGACCCAAAATGGTATGTTCTTGAATCATTAGCTCTTTGAAGCCTGACCCCTCATAGTCTTCATCTTCCCTAAAATCTTCACCCTGTTTTTGTCTGCAACTCAAAACAAAAAGTAACCAATCGTGCCTCAATGCTTTTGCAATAGTAAGTGCTTAGAATGTAAGCTCATTATGGCCAGAGAACCTGTCTATTAATTCTGTTGTATTGTTCTCTCCCAAGCGCTACAGTCCTCTGCACATAGTAACTGCTCAACAGATACAATTGATTAATCAATTCCATTATTATTTATTTCTATTACATCCATCATATGAAGCTGATCCATTATCCAGAACTTCAATTACACTGCTTTCAAGTTGAGCTCCTTCCGTCTCTCTCCATATTAGATCGTCAGCTTCTTAAAGAACCTGTCCACTTATTTTCACTGTACTTTTCTCCAGAACCTAGCACACTGTGGGACACTTATTGTGATTCTATCACAAGCTAGCTTGTAATTAACTCTTTAAGCCATGAGCTGTTACCTGTTTCAATATGGTGAGTTGCGGTTTTAAGCTCTGACTCACTACTGTCACTAGATTCACTGTTTCCTCACGTACACCGGCATTGACTCCACGTACAAATGGAAATACAAAGATGCCAGTGGAAGTGAAATTATACTTGGGTTTTTCACATCATGTGACCCACAAGGAGCTCACTCATTAATAATAATAATAATAATAACAATGATGATATTTAAGCGCTTATTATGTGCCAAGCTGGGGTAGATACAAGGTGATCAGGTTGTCCTACGTGGTGCTTACAGTCTTACTCCCCATTTTACAGATGAGGTCACTGAGACACAGAGAAGTTAAGTGACTTGCCCAAGGTCACAAGCAGACAAGTGGTAGATCCAGGATTAGAACCTATGTTCTCTGACTCCCAAGCCCAGACTCTTTCAAGTTGGTGCTGTTTTCAGCTTATCTCCCACACAGATCTTCAAGAGCCACTAGAACTAATGCTACACCTCTCCCCGCATACCTATAGCAGGTAACTTCCAAAACACCCATTCACTTGCTTTCACAGACCTGGGTATCTTCTATCTCTTGTAGTGCCTAGTACAGTGCTTGGTACATAACATTTTTTATTATCATTATTATCCCATCTGGCCAGCCATAGTATTCACCTCTCTGGAATCTCTCCATCCATCAGTTTCACTTCAAGAAAGTGAAACCTGATACATTTGGTAGCTTGAAATGTATTATTTGTTAAGCCCTCTTTGGAAATGTTCAAGTTTCATGGAAAGATCTTTTTCCCTTTGCAACCTGTTTATTAGGTTTTATGTTTGCTTGTTTTGCATTTGTATTCAATGTTCATGAATGAGGCTAACAGTGCCAATTTAATTCACACCTAAAGGAAAAAAAATGCACTCTTGAAAAAAATATATATACACATTTATATTTATAAAAATATATATATATATTAAACCTTTGAAAATATCCAGGATGGCATAAAATGTTCATAATGAAACATTATCCTCCCTGTTTGAGAAATAACCCTTGTCTTGACAGTAGAATGGATCACAAAATGAGCTAATGTAAGGAAATACCACTAACCTCACTCTGGTCCTGTCTGAAAAAAATTTTGGAGAACTGGAAATTTATTTGCAATGGGTTAAGGAGAGTGGTTAAGAGTAAAATCAGTTGAAAGTCAGAAGATATTTCATTTCCAATTGTATTTTAGAAATAATTCACTATAAAATATTGTACAAATATAACAGGTCACTCTTTAAACAACCAATCAGATTTCAGGGTTGATAGCACAATTTTGATTTATAATAAATCCACTGCCATTTTAGCTTTTGGGCAAAAATCCACAGTACTCTGGAATACAATTTCTGAAGAAGACTGCATCTCTGTATAGCCAAGCAACATGAAGTATTGAGTAGTTTTGGATGAATTTAGTTGGTAGATCTTGGATAATCCAGAACAAAAGTAAGAATGAGAAATGCTCGGCTATAGAATGGGACTGGCAAAGCAGCAGTGGCCAATAAACTAGCCTAGAGTAGGAGAAGTGGATGGGGATATATGTATGGGAATGTTTTCTCTTTGTTGTTACAATATTGTTATAATCAAATCAGCTCACCTTAACCACCTTTCTCTCTCTTTGCAGAATCACTAACCTGACCATATGTTTTGTCTTACTCTACGAGGTCCAATTCTCTAAAATTCAGTTTCACCTGTACTAAAGTTGTTTTCAACCTACATTTATCAAAACAGATTGATATAAGACCTAGGTAGGAATAAAGTTCAGTCAATTAATCAATCAATCATATTTACTGAGTGCTTACTTTGTGCAGACTGAGTGCTCACTGTGTGCAAAGTACTGCAATAAGCATTTGGGAGAGATGTTAGGACAGAGTTAGTAGACATGATTCCTGCCCACAAGTTTACAGTCTAGAGGGGAGGCAGATATTAATATTAATGAGCAAATTATGGCTATATACATAAGTGCTGTGGGGCTGAGGGAGGGGTAAATAAATGGAGCACACCCAACAACAGGGGCAACACAGAAGGGAGTAAGAGAAGAAGAAATGATGGCTTAGTCGGGAAAGGCCTCTTGGGGGAGTTGTGCCTTCAATAAAGCTTTGATGGTGGGGAGTGTCATAATTGTCTATCGCCCATGAAAAGACTAGCAGTGGCGGGGGGGAGCGTAAGAGGTCAGTAGACAAGATCAAGGTACAGTGAGTAGGTTGGCATTAGAAGAGTGAAGTGTGAGGGCTGGGTTGCAGTAGAAGAGCCCAGAGGTTGAGGTAGGAGGGGACAAGGTGATTGGTGCTTTAAAGGAGTTTCTGTTTGATGCAGATGGGCAGCCCATGGGGGTTCTTTTAGGAGTGGGGGAACACGGGCTAAATGTTTTTGTAGAAAAATAATCCAAGCAGCAGAGTGAAATATGGACTGGTCTTCCCACTTTCAAAGTGTTACTGAAGACACATCTCACCCAAGAGGTCTTCCCAGATTTAGCCCACCTTTCTGTATCTCTCACTCCCTTCTGCATCTCTCTAACCCACTCTGTTTGCTCTCCTGACCCAGCTCCTTGGCACTTATGGATATATCTGTATTTATTTATTTGTATTTATGTCAGTCTCCCCGTCTAGACTGGAAACTCGTTGTGGGCAGGGTTTATTGTTGTATTGTACTCTCCCAAGTGCTTAATAAAGTGCTCTGCACACAGTAAGTGCTTAATAAATACCACTGAATGAAGGAACGAATGAGAGACAGGAGGCTGATGTGATAATAAAGGAGGGATAGAATAAGTGCTTTGATTAAGGTGGTAGCAGTTTGGATGGAGAGGAAAGGGTGGATTTTAGCTCAACATAAACATCTGGCCATTGGAATAACTGACAAAAAATGGCAAAAAATACAGAGGGGGGTGTTATTTAGAAAGATCATGGAGCAACATGTTTAATTCTATCAACAAACTGAATGATTTCAGAAATAAATGGTGATGCTCAGAAAGTTCAAGGACTCATTCATCAGTTGTCTTAGACTTGATTCCTTGTTATTATAATGTTTTGTGAGATGATCAAATGAGGTAACTCATAGTATATGATTATGTAACAGAAGCCCATTACCAAATGTAAGATTCTTTCCACTCAAATGAATCATAACTTAACAGGTCAATTGGGAAAATGCTATAATGTTCAAGAAACTCTGAAACACAGTTTCATAGCTCAGTTCAAATGGATTCAAAATTATTTAAAATGATTTGCCAGCACTCTAATACACTGAAATGTTAAAAAAAATCTGTTCACTTATTTCTTTTTATTATGTATAATTTTGGAGGGAAAGGCACATATAAAATTAGCTACCAGGGGTAGAAATGCAAAAGAACTGAATTTACATGCACACTGTAGCAAAGATTGTCAGTGGAATATCAGTCTTTTCAGCCACATCATTAAGTGTGGATACAATCTCATAATCAGTAGCATCGTTTTCAAACACTGGATCAGTTAAATGGTCATTTTTTGTAACCACAGGCTCATCATTTCATTTGATCCTTCTTCCACATTCCATGTTGAATTGCCGTGCACTACTCAAGCATAACTGTCTAGGGATGGATGAATTAACAGGCCAAATTCTGAAATCTACTAGGGATGAAAAGCATTACTATCCACTCTTAAGATAATCAAATCAGTCATTCATCGTTATCATCATCATCAACAACAATAATATTTAGTGAGAGTCCAATATTTGTCAAGCCCTAAATTGGGCACTTAGAAAATTTACAGAAGTATCCAGTCCCTATTATTATCAAATGTCTAGTGGTTTCCGATTCATCACAACTCTATGACTATATTTTCCCACAGTCCCTACTAGTAGTTACAGTATTTATTGAGCACCCACTGGATTCATTAAGTTGTAATAAATGTTTGAGAAAGTATGAAACAGAGAAGTGATGTATCCCTTACCTTCAGAGAGAGCTTAAAGTTTATGAACTAACTGGGGAGACAGGTAGACATAATAGTAACATACAATTAGTTAAGTCTATTTGAGGATAGAAAATATATACAATTATATTTTCTATCCTCAAATTGGGTGCATATGTATATAGTGTCACACACATGTTTGGTCTATGTTTTGTGCATACGTATATATCCAAACATTGTGTGTGTGTCTGAGAATGAGAGAGACACTATTTTTCCAAACATCATTTTGTGCCAATGAGAGAAACAGAATGTTGACTGTGGAGTGGATAGACTAATAATGTATCCCAGAATGACAGTGCTTATGGTCTTAAATTAATAGCAATTATATATATATACATATATAGAAAAATATATTTGTATATATATCATGACCTGAATGCTCAGGAAAATGTAGGAGACGGTATGATGGGAACAGTAAAGGAAAACTGTTGGCAAAACTGCAGCAGGAGGACTTTGCCAATGTTGGTCCAATGAGTCAGACAGAATAAAGAATTGGTCATGTGTGGGGGGGGATGTGTATTTGTTGTGTCACCAGCTTGATTTGGAGGGATCCCAGATGAAGTTTAAGCTTCCCCAAAGAGCGTAAGTCATGCTGTACTTACTCAGACAACTGGAAAGCTGTGCCTATCTCTCCCACTACTTATACTTCCATAGAGAGTAATAAGATCCAGGAAGGAGAAGGATGTTAATTTTTTCCATTAAGTGTCATTGCAGCTTTTTGGTTTCATTGCCAGAAGATAAAGGCAGAACTTCTTCCCATACACACTCTCCATCACCAAACCCAACTGACACTAGCCCCCTGTGGCCTCAGAGGGTCACTGAGCAGTGGAGTCCACTAACAGATTCTTGAAAATTTTTCCCATGCTTTCCAAGGTGCTTCAATTCCAATTCTTTTTGACTGCCTGTCTCTGCTGCCAACTTGGAGTTGCACTGGGTTTTGCCAGAGCTCAGCCCTTGCATCTATCCCAAAACCTAGGTCACTGGTCTGGATGAGTTTGGATGACCTTCTTCCTCAAAAACCCCCCACCCACATAGCAGATCTGTCCTGTTCCCTACAAGAGATCTCCAATTCACTGACTCCTTCCAATATTCTAAAACTTTCTTGCCCCATTTGTTCTCTGTCCCCAAACTATCTTCTTTTGACACACAAATAAACACACAACATCACCCTCTCCACTGAATTCAACTCCCTTGCTCCTGTGTCTGTCCATTGATCATGTACCACTAATCCACAGTCCTGGATCACCTCCACAGTACATTTCCTCCACTCCTGTGCTTGAGCTGCAGAGTGTTGTTGGTGGAAATCCAGATATCCATCTGAAGCTGTCCACCTTTAAATTCATTCTTGTCATTTCAATCTGGCTCTCTCCTCTGCCTGTCAACAATACTTCTCCTTCCTAATTGATTCCCATACCTATCAACACTACCAGCTATTCCAGACATTTAACTCTTTCTTCAACTTTTTTCCCCCAACTCCCCACCATCTCTTTAACCTAATATCCTGGCTACATTCTTCATTAATGAAATTGAAAATATCAGGCATGATCTCCCAAAAATCTCCCCTGCTCCTCTCCAATCTCCCTCTCCTCCTCCACCCTCTTTTACTCTTCCTATGTTCCCTGCAATATCTCAGAAGATCTCTCACCTCTTTTAAAAAATTTACCCCCTCCATCTGCTTCTGACCCCATTCCTTCAAATGGTACCATTTAACTCACCCTCTTCCTTCTTCTCTCCCTCTCCATTATTTTCCACTAGTCACTCTCCAATGGCTTCTTCCCCACTGCTTTCCCAAATAATTACATATCCTCTCTCCTAAAAAAAAAACAACTCTCCATTGACACCATGTTCCCTCCAGTTATCACCCCATCTCCCTTCTAGCATCAATAATAATAATAATTATGGTATTTGTTAAGTGCTTACTATGTGCCGAGCACTCTTCTAAGTGCTGGGATAGATATAAGGTTACCAGGTTGTCCCACGTGGGCCTCACATTTTTAATCCCCATTTTACAAATGAGGTAACTGAGGCACATAGAAGTTAAGTGACTTGTCCAAGGTCGCACAGCAGACAAGTGGTGAAGCCACGATTAGAACCCCCGTCCTCTGACTCTCAAGCCTGTGCTCTTACTTCTTGAGAGAGTTGTTTGCCCCCACTGTCTCCATTTCCTCTTCTCGACCCGCTCCAATCTAATAATGTTGGTATTTGTTAAGCGCTTACTATGTGCAGAGCACTGTTCTAAGCACTGGGGTAGACACAAGGGAATCAGGTTGTCCCACGTGGGGCTCACAGTCTTAATCCCCATTTTACAGATGAGGTAACTGAGGCACAGAGAAGTTAAGTGACTTGCCCACAGTCACACAGCTGACAAGTGGCAGAGCAGGGATTAGAACCCATGACCTCTGACTCCAAAGCCCGTGCTCTTTCCCCTGAGCCACCCTGCTTCTCTGGCTTCTGCCTTCTTCATTTCCCTGAAACCACCCTCTTTAAGGTAACCAGTGACCTTCTTCTTGACAAATTTCACATCCTCTACTCTATCCTAATCCTGCTAGACCTCTCAGCTACTTTGGACACTGTAGACCACCTCCTTCTCCTTGTAACTAAATCTAACCTTGACTTCACTTGACACTATCCTTTCTTGGTTCTCCTCTTATCTTTCTGACTGATCCTTCTCAGTCTCTTTTGCAGGCTCTTCCTCTGTCTTCCACCTTTTGACAGTGGGGTTCCCTCAAAGTTCAGTTCTGGGTCCCCTTCTATACTCTACCTCCACCCACACTCTTAGAGAATTCTTCGGTCTTATAGCTTCAACTACCATCTCTATGTGGATGATTCCAAATCTACATCTTCAGTCCTGACCTTTCTCCTTTTCAGTCTCACATTTCCTCCTGCCTTCGGTCCATCTCTACTTGGATGTCCCCCTGACACCTCAAACTAACCGTGTCCAAAACAGAACTGTTTATCTTCCCACCCCAAACCCTGTCCTCCCCGTGTCTTTCTCATCACTCTAAACAATACCACTATCCTTGCTGTCACCCAGCCTGTGACCTTGTCCTTGACTCTTCTCTCTCATTCAACCTATATATTCAATCTGTCACCAATCCTGTTTGTTCTATCTTTCCAACATCGCTCAAATTCAAACTGCTGCCATATTAAAACAATTATCCTATTCTGCCTTGACTACTCCATCAGCCTCCCTGCTGACCTCCCTGCCTTCTGTCTCTGCCCACTGCAGTCCACTCTTCACTCTGCTGTAGATCATTTTTCTAAAAGTATGTTCCATCCTTATCTCCCTAGCCCTTGATAAATTCCAATGGCCACCCACCTACCTCCGCATGATGATGATGATCATGATGGTATTTGTTAAACTCTAATTATGTGCCGAGCACTCTTCTAAGTGCTGGGATAGATATAAGGTTGCCAGGTTGTCCCACATGGGGATCACAGACTTAATAACCATTTTACAGATGAGGTAACTGAGGCACAGAGAAGTTTAGTGACGACCAAAATCACACAGCTGACAAGTGGCAGAGCTGGAATTAGAACCCATGACCTCTGACTTCCAAACCTGTGCTCTTTCCATTAAGCCACACTGCTTCTCTACACCAATTCCTTACCATTGGCTTTAAAACACTCAATCAATTCACCCCTCTCCTGCCTTACCTCGCTGATCTTCTACTACAGCCCAGCCTGCACACTTCACTCCTTTAGCAGGAGCTTGTTCACTGTGCCCTAACCTTATTCATTCATTCATTCATTCATTCAATCGTATCTTTTGAGCACTTACTGTATGTAGAGCTCTGTTCTAAGCACTAGGAAAGTACAGTTCAGCAATAAAGAGAGAGACAATCCCTTATCTATCTCACCACAAAGCCTTTTCCCACACCCTCCCCCTACCCTGGAACTCCCTCCTTTCCATATATGCCAGACCTCCACTCTCACACTACCTTTAAATCCTTATTAACGACACATCTCATTCAAGAGGCCTTTCCCAATTAAGCCCTCTTTTCCCCATCTCCATCTTTCTGCATCATCTATGGACTTGGATCTGTGACCTTTGGGCATTTGATTTTCACCCCACCGCCACCCCCACAGCACTTACGTATATATCTATAAATTATATATTATAGTTGTTTATATGTACTAATAATAATGTTGGTATTTGTATTTTTTTGGTATTTGTTAAGTGCTTACGATGTGCAGAGCACTGTTCTAAGCGCTGGGGTAGACACAGGGGAATCGGGTTGTCCCACGTGGGGCTCACAGTCTTCATCCCCATTTTACAGATGAGGTAACTGAGGCCCAGAGAAGTGAAGTGACTTGCCCACAGTCACACAGCTGACAAGTGGCAGAGCCGGGATTCAAACCCATGACCTGTGACTCCAAAGCCCGTGCTCTTTCCACTGAGCCACGCTGTTTCTACATTTCCTAATGTAAATTCCCCTTCTAGACTGTAAGCTCGCTGTGGACAGGGAATGTGTCTACCAACTCTTTTGTACTGTACTCTCCCAAATGCTTACTACAGTGTTCTGCCCACAGTAATCACTCAAATACCACTGTTGATGATGATTAACTTCTCTGTGCCTTAGTTTCTTCATCTCTAAAATGGCAGAGAAGCAGCATGGCTCAGTGGAAGGAGCACGGGCTTTGGAGTCAGAGGTCATGGGTTCGAATTCCAGCTCGGCCACTTGTCATCTGTGTGACTGTGCGCAAGTCACTTAACTTCTCTGTGCCTCAGTTACCTCATCTGTAAAATGGGGATGAAGACTGTGAGCCCCACGTGGGACAACCTGATTCCCCTGTGTCTACCCCAGCACTTAGAACAGTGCTCTGCACATAGTAAGCGCTTCACAAATACCAACATTATCATTATTATTATTATTATATTAAGTACCTGCTCTCCCTCTTACTTAGACTGTGAGCCCCATGCGGGATAGGAACAGTGTCCAAGTTGATTATCTTGTATCTACCCCAGTGCTTAGTATAGTACTTGACAGTGAGTAGCCACTTAATCCTTATGTACATATCCTTAAATTCTCCTATTTCCACATCTGTAATTTCTTCTAATATCTATCTCCTGCTTTAGAGTGCAAGCTCCTAGTGGTCTGGAATTGCATCTACCAACTCTATTGCGTTTTCCCAAACACTTAGAACAGTGCTCTGCACACAGAAATTATTAAATAAATGCCACTGATTGACTGTTTAGCAAACACTACAATCATCAGTATCATTATAATTATTATTATCAGTTGACCAGACATGGAGTAAGCCACTACTCCAAGATGCCTACTCCAAGAAGTAGGAAATGCTACAGTTCAGGGGGTTTCTTTGGAGTACCCATAGGGGTCACAGGGAGTAACCCGGATCAGAATGTCTGGAATAGGGAACGGTGTTGCACAAAAGACCAGGGGAACCTTCGGGGCATGGTGGAGGCACAGAAAAACAGCATGGGCATGACCTAGTGGATAGAACTCGGGCCTGGGAGTCAGAAGGACATGGGTTTTAATCCTGGCTCCGCCACCTAATAATAATATTCATTCATTCATTCATTCATTCAATAGTATTTATTGAGCGCTTACTATGTGCAGAGCACTGTACTAAGCGCTTGGGATGAACAAGTCGGCAACAGATAGAGACAGTCCCTGCCGTTTGACGGGCTTACAGTCTAATCGGGGGAGACGGACAGACAAGAACAATGGCACTAAACAGCGTCAAGGGGAAGAACATCTCGTAAAAACAATGGCAACTAAATAGAATCAAGGCGATGTACAATTCATTAACAAAATAAATAGGGTAACGAAAATATATACAGTTGAGCGGACGGGTACAGTGCTGTGGGGATGGGAAGGGAGAGGTGGAGGAGCAGAGGGAAAAGGGGAAAATGAGGCTTTAGCTGCGGAGAGGTAAAGGGGGGATGGCAGAGGGAGTAGAGGGGGAAGAGGAGCTCAGTCTGGGAAGGCCTCTTGGAGGAGGTGATTTTTAAGTAAGGTTTTGAAGAGGGAAAGAGAATCAGTTTGGCGGAGGTGAGGAGGGAGGGCGTTCCAGGACCGCGGGAGGACGTGACCCAGGGGTCGACGGCGGGATAGGCGAGACCGAGGGACGGCGAGGAGGTGGGCGGCAGAGGAGCGGAGCGTGCGGGGTGGGCGGTAGAAAGAGAGAAGGGAGGAGAGGTAGGAAGGGGCAAGGTGATGGAGAGCCTTGAAGCCTAGAGTGAGGAGTTTTTGTTTGGAGCGGAGGTCGATAGGCAACCACTGGAGTTGTTTAAGAAGGGGAGTGACATGCCCAGATCGTTTCTGCAGGAAGATGAGCCGGGCAGCGGAGTGAAGAATAGACCGGAGCGGGGCGAGAGAGGAGGAAGGGAGGTCAGAGAGAAGGCTGACACAGTAGTTGGCAATAATAATGTTGGTATTTGTTAAGCGCTTACTATGTGCTGAGCACTGTTCTAAGTGCTGGGGGAGATACAGGGTAATCAGGTTGTCCCACGTGAGGCTCACAGTTAATCCCCATTTTACAGATGAGGGAACTGAGGCACAGAGAAGTTAAGTGACTTGCCCACAGTCACACAGCTGACAAGTGGCAGAGCCGGGAGTTGAACTCATGACCTCTGACTCCGAAGCTCAGGCTCTTTTCCACTGTGTCTGCCAGGTGTCCTTGGGAAAGTCACTTTACCTCGTCTGTAAAATGGGGATTAAGACTCTGAGTCCAATGTGGGTCAGGGGCAAGTCACTTAACTTCTCGGTGCCTCAGTTACCTCATCTGTAAAATGGGGATTAAGACTGTGAGCCCCACGTGGGACACCCTGATTCCCTTGTGTCTACCTCAGCGCTTAGAACAGTGCTTGGCACATAGTAAGCGCTTAACAAATACCAACTGAAACTGACTGTGTCCAACCTGATTTGCTTGTATTCCTCCCAGCATTTAGTACAGTGCCTGGAACATAGTAAACCCTTAACAAATACCACAATTATTATTATTAGGGGCTTGGGAACTGGGAAATATTTTTCACCCTTAGCCCCTGCTGCAGATGTTTTCCCTTGGTGGGTTTCCAGAGAACTCATAAGGACTTATGCATAGTGGGAGGAAGAAGGGAAATTCCACTTTTCGAACTTCCCCTTCCCTTCCTCCATTGCTCTAAGGACTCTCTCCAGCGGAATACATTTCAGGCACTGGGAGCAATGCCAGTTCCCTGGGCCTTGGAACCTCTCCCAGTACAAATTAACCACTGATTATTATTATGATCATATTAATAGTGATATTAATGACTAAGGTATTTGTTAAGGCCTTACTATATACCAGGCATTGTACTCTCCACAGTGGTAAGTACATATATCTGATCAGACATAGTTCCTCTCCTCCATGGGATTCACAATCTAAGGGGGAAGAACAGGTATTTTATCCCTATTTTACAGATGAGGAAACCGAAGCACAAACAAGTGAAATAACTCATTCAGATCACACAGCAAGGAAATGGCAATCAAGATTAGAACTAGGGTCTCCTGAATCCCAGGCCTGTACTATTCCCACTAGGCAACACTGCCTCTACCCCTAGAATCAATCAATATCCTCCCCCCATTCAACAGGCCATAAGCCTTTGTAAAGTCAAAGACTTCCTGAAATCCCACCTCCTCCAACAAGCCTTCCCTGATTAACTTCCAGTCAAAGGAACCCAACATCACCTCTGACACTTAATAGCTTTCTTTAGCAGCATAATGAACTGTACAGTTGACTATTTATTCCGATTGCTCAATTTGGAACTATTTCTGTGTCTGTCTCTCCCATTTAATAGTAAACTCCTTGTGGGTAGAGTGTATCTCATGCTTGTGGTACTTTCTCAAGTGTTTAGTACAGTGTGATGCACCCAGTGGGTGTTCAGTAATTACCACCACCATTACTAATACTCATAGTAGAAGCAGAGTGGGATCAAAATCTATAGCCTCCAGTTTTCCTTCAACCTCTGAGGAGCCATCAATCAATCAATAATTGCTATTTATTGAGCACTTACTTTGTGCAGAGCACGGTGCAAAGTGCTTGGGAGACAACAGCACAACAATAGACAACACAACAAGGTTACACCAGCATATTCTCCTCAGAACTAATGTCTGTTTCTGTTTTAAATGAATAGCTATCCTATGACAGAAACTCAATTCAAAAGTAGATCCTAGGACAGGCTGCTTGGACAAAATATTTCTTAATGATACTCTGGGCTTCTGTTTCTCTTTCTTACTTTAGGTTTATAAACAAAGGCCCTGGAAACCATTCCAGGATACTCCATCCTTCAGCCAGGTCAGATGGCTCATTTTCAGAGATTCTCAGGAAGGAGGGCTGAGTTTTAGCTCCTGCCACCTGGGGAGGCCAGTTGGAATTTGTTCTTGGTCCGCTCACAGGGCAAGTCGAAGCAACAGAAGACATGCCCTGAGACAGGTGGCCAAAGCCCCACGCCACCTCCCATGCTGCTGACGCTTATGGTTTGGGCCCCTTGGCACAAACAAATAGCAAATGATAACATTCCCATCAAGTCAGGCTATCTGGTATCATCTTTTCTTCCTCCAGGTAACTGGTCATGACTGAAAAAAGCACTAGGTGTAGCAGGTGGTGGACTGGTCCCACAGCTGGGCATGCTGGGCATTTATTTCCCCAAGTAAACATCGATAAAAATTTGCTGTAAATTGGTTAAAAACTATCATCTTTGTCTCACTTAGAGATGCTCTTCATGAATTCAATCTATTCACTCATGCATATTGCAAATATACTAAGAGGGAGAAAGAGAGAGAGATAGGGACTCTATCCAACCTGATTAACTTATATTTACCCCCACGCTTAGAACAGTGCTTAGCACATAGTAAGCACTTCAGTGCTATAATTTTTATTATTATTAAATCTGTTTCTCTTTCATGGACTGAAGATTGTTCCCAGCTGCCCCCATTCAAAGATTTAACTTAATTTTAACAACAGAGGTGATATGCATCAAGAATGAAGATAAGTACAGCTTCACATATCCATGGCCTAGAGAAGTAAGGGTATAACTCGACTAGGGCAGTGAGCTTAAAAGGAATTCAATATATGCTTGGCCTTCCTCAAAATCTCTTTAGGTATGTCCTCATAGGAACCTGTCTCCATGGGAGTGTGGGGGAGAGAGGAGGGAAGGAAGGTGAATGTGTTTGCTACTGGAGGATGCTTGTGAGAAAGGGAGTCCTACAAGGACACAAGAATGCCTTGGATGCAAACAGGGTAGAGAGGCAGTGTGGCCCATTGGATGAAGCATGAGCTAGAGAGTCATAAGGACCTGGGTTCTAATCCTAGCTCTGCCACTTGTCTGCTATGGATCTTGGGCAAGTCACTTCACTTCCCTGCACCTCGGTTACTTATCTGTGAAATGAGGATTAAGACTATGAGCCCTATATTGGACGTGGACTCTATCCAACCTGATTAGCTTGTTTTTACCCTAGCACTTACTATGCCTGGCCCATAGTAAGTGCTTAAAAAATACCATTAGAAATAAAAGGAGTAATAATGCTTAGGTGGCTAGTGTGCATACACAGAATCCAATAGACTTTGTGTGAACTGATTAAGCTTCCTGCTATTTATCCCACCACCTCTCCAAACCAGTGGCAGTAAGAGACAAAAATGCAGAAAAGGAGCTGTTATAATTAATATTTAATTTACAGATGTGGAAAATTACGAGGGATAGAAAAGTTACCTTTATTTCCTACCTATCAAAACAAGGGCTTCATAAAGACCGGGCTATTCATTCATTCATTCAATAGTATTTATTGAGCACTTACTATGTGCAGAGCACTGTACTAAGCACTTGGAATGTACAAATTGGCAACAGATACAGTCCCTGCCCTTTGACGGACTTACAGTCTAATAGGGGCTATCTAGAGGCAGGTTTGAAAACAGACTAGACCTATACAGGACAAAATACAGTAGGGTCACAAAGATCTATCTTTATGTAAAATCAACGAGAAAGGAAGTGTTCGTTCCCT
Organism: Ornithorhynchus anatinus; assembly: GCF_004115215.2. Lineage (NCBI taxonomy): Eukaryota > Metazoa > Chordata > Mammalia > Monotremata > Ornithorhynchidae > Ornithorhynchus > Ornithorhynchus anatinus. The sequence goes on from NC_041737.1 coordinate 19,098,049, forward strand.
GTTGGTCTTTCTAGCTTCACTTGCACATGTGGATCTCATCGCCAGTAGTATCATCTTAAAATATGAAGTAGAGCTATATACATATATATGGTCCGTATTTTCTTGGCCAAAGACTTTGCAAGTATCCAGATACCAAGAGTCAGCCTTGAAACCAGAGGCAGACCCTGTTTAGCATAAACCTATTAACTCAGCACAGGTATATTATTGGTGCAGCCAGGGTGTTAGGGGATATTAGTCATGCACTGATCTTTCCAGCCACTCTTGCACACATGGATAAGACTACCATCAGTAGTATTACCTTTGGAAAGGAAGAATAGCTACAGATATATGTATATATATCTTTATTCTTTTATACCTCTCTCCACTTATTTCCCCTATTCTAATATGTGTTTTCACTACCTGTTTTGTCTGTAATATTATTCTGGAATTAAGGGATGTCTGTCCAATAACATGAACCTATTCATAAAATATAGGATACTTTGGTGTCAGAAGAAAGATTGTGCCCTGTGTGCGGGCCCAGGTGTCCAGCTTCGAGCATGGTGGGGGTTACAACAGCAGTTTAATGCAGGGCTTCGTACGGTCCCTCTAGACTATAAGCTTACTGTGGGGAGGAAACATGTTATATTGTACGAGTGCTTAATACAGTGCTCTGCAAACTAAGTGCTCAATAAATACAACTGATTGATTGATTTTGACACCACCCATTGTTAGATAATTGGGTGTACCTCTACCCTAATTCCTTCAAAAATATGCTCTATGAGATTTGTCATTTCTCTTCAACAAGGACAGAAGCTGGTTAGCTAAACTTTCTTCAAAACTGGTTGGATACTGAACACTGATTGAACAGAAAAGAGGCTATTCACATAGCAATGATCTTCAGTCATTTTTTCCTCCCTCCCTCTCTGTCCTCTCACTCTCTCACTCTTCACTTTTCTCTCAGGTTTTTAGTGGTCTGAGATGGGTCAAGTTTAGTGTACTTGTGAGGATTTCTTTCCATTCGGTCAAAGGAATGGAAGTGTCAAAACTCAATTACTCTTTCCTTTCTAGTGTTTTTCCCTTTATTCTTATTTATTCTCCTACAGATATTTCAATTTTAGAGAATTCTTTTTATATTCCTGTCAAAATCCTGGAGATTCTTTTCCTACCTCCACTCCTTTCCTTGGGCCTACTTTGTTCCTTCCTCTCTTTGGAACTCAAAAAATCAGCTCTTTGGAAGCTGTTTGTGGTTTATTAATAATGATAATAATAATACTGTGGTATGAGTTAAGCATTTACTACGTGCCAAGCATTTCACTAAGCACTGGGTAGAGACTAGATTTGTAGATTGGACACAGACCCTGTTCCACAGTCTGAAGAGGAGGTAGAACATATACTGAATCCCCATTTTACAGATAAAAATAGAGACACAGAGAGGTGCAGTGATTTGCCCAAGGTTGCACAGCAGGAAAGTAGAGAACTTGGGTCCTCGTCTCCCAGGCCTGTGCTCTTTTCACTTGGCCCGTCTCCTTAAAAAGCCTCTGCCCAACTGAGTTGTAAGGTGCAATCAATCAGTGCTCTCTATTTAGTGCTTACTGTGTGTAGAACACTGTGCTAAGCCCTTGGGAGAGTACAGTACAAGACAGTTGGCGGACATAATCCTGCCCTCAAGGAACTTACAGCCTACAGGGTACATGAAGCAAGTTGTATGATCAGTTTTATATTTTTGGGAAGGAAACTTTCAAATAAAGTCTGCTTTTACTAGGTCATTTTGTCAATCCTAATGTTACTGTAAGGAAAAAATCCCTGGCCACATTCTCTCTCTCTCTTTTACACACACACACACACGCACACTCAAACACACACTCCTGTGTCCTGTGGCAGCACCTGAAACCATAGGAACAATACTGAAACGAAGGATTTTCTACTAATTCAATAACCATACCTGTTGTAGACCAATTCTTTCAGACTCAGTTCTCTCCTTGTAACTCTCTCTTTAGTACAGGTTGTTATGGATACTGCTTTTTTTAGCTCTGTGTCCAGTTGTCAAACATCATTGGTCAGCCTCTACAGGTTTTTTTGGGTTTGTTTTTTTTTTCACTTTGTTTGTACAGATACCAAGCAAATAGACTTCCATCACTAGCTACATTTTAAAAGAAAATATAATTATTTCTGCACAGTGGACTCAGTTTTGCAAGGTCACACCAAACACAACTCCTCCAATTATCTTTATCCAGAAGAGACCTTGACAGACTCAGGGAAGGCATTTGGCCCTGTTTGCCATAAGAGATGTGTTTATTCTAGGAACCCTGACGTTGACTATTAAGTCATTTGTACTCAGTGAATGGTTTGCCTGTGGAAGAGAGAGGCCTTAGAATTACATTCCTCTACATGCTCACCTCCCGCTTCCTTTCCTTAAGAAATAATAACAGAATGATGATAGCAATAAGAATAGCAGTATTTGTTAAGCACTTACAGTTTGCCAAGCACTGGACTAAACACTGGGGTAGATACTACAACATAATCAGGTGAGACATAGTCCCTGACCAACTGTCATGGGCAGGGACTAAGCCTGTTTTGTTATGTTGTACTCTCCCAAGTGCTTATTACAGTGCCTTGCACACATTAAGTGCTCAATATGGCTGAGTGAACCAACATGGGGCTTACAGTCTGAAGGAGGGACAACAAGTATTTATTCCTCATTTTACAGATGAGCAAAATACTAAGGGTTTGAAGATATGCTTTAATTTTTCCTGCCTCTCAAAACAAGGGTGTCACAAAGACTGTGCTATGAAGAAAATTGGTTTGAAGACAGGGACCAGACCTGTAGAGATTCAGCCTCAGATGAGACAAATCTTTTCACAGACCATGTTGGAAAACTCCAAACTCTTAAATCTCTTTACTCCTCCAAATATCAGTCAAACTGAATTTCTGAGAGTCCAGTGACCTTTGCAAACTTGGGATTATAAGATTCCTAATGGATGTAACTCTTCCCTTAAAGCTCAGGAGGAGAAAAGACACTAGCCTTCTCAAACACCTGGCAAAATTGTTTCCTGTGCTCCGCTCCCAGATTAGCTGGCATGGCTGGGTTATTCAATTGTATTTATTGAGCACTTACTGTGTGCAGAGCACTGTACTATGCCTGGCTATTCCCAGGAGGATCCTCTTGCTGCTGTGGGGAATTGCATTTTGGGCTAAGAATCTCCCTTTCTTTGTGCTGAATTCTAGGGTGGGAAGACATAGGAGGGGATCTGGGAAGACCTATGACAAAATCACCGTAGGAGCCTCGGTGGTGTCCTCCAAGGGTGGATGTAGCATGTGTGCAGAGCTGTTCTGGATGCAGGCAGACAGGGGTTCTCCCCACCAATAGGCTCTCAGGAAGGTGTCTAGGGTAGGATTCTGGTGGCCATTTAATAGGGATCTCACGGGAAGTTGAAGAGTACAATAATACTATCCATTGGGCACTGAGTTGGCCACAGACTGGATTAATATACATAGTATAGTGAACATCTCCTGCTTCTGGGTCAACCAAGGGTGTGTCCAATATTCTTTAAAGTCACTGGTGTTCTCCAAGCTGGCTATGGTTACATGGTAAATCAACTGTTAAAAACAAGATGTTGTTGTTATATTGTACTCTCCCAAGTGCTTAGTACAGTCCTTTGAACACAGTAAGTGCTCAATAAATACAATTGAATGAAGATGTTTACTAAGGACTAGATTTCTTTCCAGAGTTTTGTTATCACTGGGGCCATGTCCCCTGGCAAAATTGACAGAATCTGCTCTGACACTTGGAATACAAATGAGTTCAAGAAACTGCCCTTCAGGGATGCCACCAAACCTTCCACTTTAAGCCTCCCTAGATAAAGCTATTTCTATTCCAAAAAGAACTGAAAATCCAGAGCCAACTAGTTTTTGCGAGGATTCCGGACTAATTTTCTGATTTAACACATTAGGATAGGCATCCAAGTGTTGGTTTGAAGAAATGGATTCATCACTCTGAGTTCCACATCTGCCATGTTTATCTGCGTATGTGCATCCTTCAACTACCCAGACCATTCACCCATTTATCCCATTTCCCAAGTCAATGCCTAGGATGCAGATAGACTTTAAAAAGGTTCTACCAGATGGTTGAATCATGCAAGCACAGAACACTGTTACTGAGTGTTCAGTGTGTAAATCAGGAGAAAAAATCCTGGCATGTTGAAGTTGTGGGGAAACTCAACATACTGAGATCAGAAGCCAATCTTTCAACCAGGCAGTTTAAGGGGGCCTTGGGAACTAGCAATCATTTAGACACGGATTTATTTGAGAATAAATAGTCCATTGATTTGCAAGGGAATTAGGTGGGTGCAGTGGAGTGGGATACATAAGAATTTGTTTCATGCCATCCAAAATCAGTTAGTGGATACATGTTGTGAAAGAATAAGGATTCTTGGGCTAACACTGAGTGGAAATTATGTCCAACATATCTGAGTGCCTTAACTTGAGACAAATGCTCACTGTGGTATCTCACTCTAACACTTCTAATGATTTTCAAGGAAATTAGATTTGAATTGGTATTACCTTATAATACAGGCACTGACTGGGGAGGATCTGGGCTGTGTCATTTTTGCCTGAAGAGATTCTCCATCCTATACACTTCAAGTGTCCATCAATAATGAGAAATATAAGTGAGGATTAATTACAAACTGTTACTACCACACATCATTTTTGCTTGTCTTCCACTTTTATGCTTAATAATAATAGTAATGGGATATTTAAACACTTACTATGTGTCAGGCACTTTACTAAGCATTGCGGTAGATACAAACAATTCAATTTGGACACAGTCCATTTGCCACATGGGGCTCACAGTCTTAATCCCCATTTTACAGATGAGGTAACAGGCACAGAGAAATTTAGTGACTTTCCCAAGGTCACACAGTGGACAAGAGATAGAGCCAGAATTAGAACCTAGGTCATTCTGTCTCCCAGGCCCATGCTCTATCCACTAGGCAATGCTGCTTATCCATGCATTTTCGAATAGTTGTTTTTAGGGCTTCTTGTGATTGTTGTGGAATATAAGCTCAGTTTTCATCAAGTTTAGTATCGTCCTATAGCACTAGGCTGGCTGAGATGGGATGCTTTATCATCCACATAATGTTACTTCTAAATGGGCCACCCTAAACCTAGAGAAATGGGACTAAGCTTACAGTCCATTTTTATTCATGTTTTGAAAACTAAGTATCCCATTATTAAGGGAATATTTCTCTAGAGGTTTTATTTATTTATTTCTAAGAATTCTACCTTTTTGCCTCCTAGTGCTCCCCATAGGAAATTTGGTCTATTATTTCCATCTTCCATACCCACTTCTTTTTATAATTCATAAATTGTTAGTACTGTGTTTTATCTAAAAAGATAATGGAGATATTTAGGGGGTCAAAGATCTTCCTTTTAAGTGAATTCTTAAATTTAGCAGAAAGTCTTTCAGTGGTTCAATTGACCCGTTTCTAAGTACACAAAAGTGCTGAACAACATCAGATTTTAGAAGAAAATACTGTGGTTTGTGGTGAGTTTTTAATTCTTTACTTGCTTGTTTTTGTGTACTGGTCTCGATCTGGGGAGTTTGGGGCTAATTCTTCTTCGGACAATGAGTTTGATCTTCCTTGCCTTCTACTGCCCTTAGTGCATGGCAGGGGCCTAGCATATTCTTGTGACCTGGAAAAACCCAGGCTACTCTCTCACTATCCATACCACCAGCTTTAAGCAGACCTGAGCATCCCTTATTTCCGCTCCTTCTCTGGGCTGCACTATTAAAATCAGGGCCAAGAAGAGAGCAGAAGAGAGCAAGAGTATCACAGTTGGCTCTACTGTAAGCTCATTGGAGATAGGGAATGATCTACCAACTTTGTTGCATTGTTCTCCTCCAAGTCCTTGGTATAGTGCTCTGCACACAGTAAGCACTCAAATTAATTGATTGATTGAATTCCCTCTGCATTTCCCTCAAGCTAGGGAAACCTGTTCTTGTTCTTCCCATCTTTGGACACCTGCCACAGAGTGGACTATAACTACTGCCAGGAGGAATTTTGAAAATATGAGTCAACTAATAGAGCCAACTAACGATCTCCCTCAGATGCCCATTCAGTTCAAATTCAATTTTCCTTTTTAGAATGGGACATCCTAAATTACACTCCTGATTTAAAAAAAAAAGTTTCTCTGGGGAAGCATTGAGTTTCAACTGTACTATGCTTCTGAGATGAATGAATCAATAGAATTTATTGAGCACCTACTTTGTGAAAACTAGTGTACCAAGCACTTAGCAGAGTGGGTGGAGTCTTTCATCAGGAACAATGAATCAGCCTTGGTCCTGAGACTTCAGGAGCAACAACCCATGCAGAAATATTGACTATGGTGGTACTGGTTTGTTCAGTAACACTCAACTCTCTAGTCCCTGCCAGCTGTAATCCTGATAGGGTCCAGAGAGCAACCAGTGAGGTAGGTGGGCAGATATTACCAAGTACATGTGGAGTGGCCATCAAGACTAGAAACTGGTCTCCTGACTCCCAGAGCAGGACTTTTTCAACTGGATCAAAAGTGGTGCTACCTGGAAAAGTTCAATGAAAGTTAAGGGCTTGGTCCTGACCTCAAGAGCTTACAATCTAACTGGGGAGACAGACACAAAATAATTTTCAGATAGGAGAAAGAAGAGAATCAAAGGATAGATAGGCAAATAATTCTGTAATCAAATAGTGGAGCAAATAAATCCCTGTGTGTCTTCCTGGGGAAAGAAAAATCAAATGGGGAAAGAATGGGGAAGGTGTGGGATTTCATGAGGGTTTTAAAAATACAGAGTACTGTGGCATGGCAGATTGCAATCTCACACTTCCTCTTTGCTTCAAGAGATCAAGTGGTTTGCAGGAGGAAGGGGGGGGCGGGGTATGACCTCAGCCCACCCTTTCCCCAAACCTGAAGATCATCACCTGCCTTTGCAGTGCCACGTTCCACCCCTCCTCTGTCGTGGAGGCTAGATGAAGCAGGGAGAGAGGGGAGGCCACGTGAATATTGAGAATTCTGTTTCTAGGGGGAGACTGAGTGGGGAGGGATAGTATTAGTTGTTGGATGTTTACAAATTATGTTTTATGTGCTTGTCTTCCCTTGGGAAACTATCTTCAAATTATGCCCTAAGCAAATATTAATAAAAATAATAATTATTTTTAAAATTAATAATTTCATGTTTTATAAAGCAACCAGTCCCAGAGTTTGTCAATTTGCTGGCTTAATCCAGGAAATTCATAATTATGCATTTTTTCAGATGAGAAACTGAGGCATAAAGTAGCCTACTGTTACTATTAGTAACAGTAATAGCACTAAAAGACAGTGCTATTAGCCATCAAACTTGTTGCCAAGTTGCTATATATATATATATATATATATACACACACACACACACACACACACACATAAAGAGAGAGGGAGACATGATGAGGAATAAGTTACAACCCACAGGGATGCAACAGGTAAGACTTCATCTAGGAAGAATTGTAGAAGAATCTCAAACAACTGAGAAACACTGAAATTCCACATCATCTTATTCAGGCCTTTGGATAGTGGAGATTTTTAGGAGGTGAGTGTTTCTGGAAATCCTGCTAGCACCTCAAATTTATCCCCTTAATCAAAGACTTATTGAGACTGATTAGATTCTTCTTCATGCTTGTTACATTCAGCATGATAGAAGCTCTTAGTAAGCTATCTTTACTCTATCAGATTTAAATCAAACATTTTACACCAGTGTCTACCCTAACACCTTAATGTGTTTGACAGCAAGATCACAAACCTGTCAGAGGTTCAGACCCACCCTGTCCCCAGAATCATTTGGAATATTCTGGGACTGAGGCATAGTTTTTCTGAAGAGCAGAAAGAAGGTAAGTCTGAAGAGTCTGTGAAGGATAGGTGCTAGTTTGAGCTGTGACCTATTTGACAGGTGAAGTCTTTCAAGATGACCAACAACCAAGGCACCTTATGTCAATTTTTCCTTTGTCAACTAAGTGGTTTAAACTACATTCTGTCTGTGCATTAGCTCTTTAAGATAATTGCAGCAATACAACATCACTTAAGTGAATGAAATGGTACCCTCCAGCCATAAGAGACTAAACACAGCTGGAAGCACAGTAGAAATGGGAGGGGACAATTTTAAAGACAGTGGATGTAAATGCTCAATAAACAGGATTGACTGATTGATTAGGATATCATCCCTAACTTTTATCTCCTTCTAGGAGCCAGACACAGACTCCTTTCTATAGGATACACTGGAGGAACCATATATACGTTAAAAACAGAAACTGCCCCTGTCAGATTGCATCATATGGCTGGCAGATGATTCAAGTGACTTTCCTCTCCACCCAAACGGCTACCTTACTGCTACGGGCTCTCGTTATATCCCGGCTAGACTACTTTGTCAGCCTTCTCTCTGACCTCCCTTCCTCCTCTCTCGCCCCGCTCCGGTCTATTCTTCACTCCGCTGCCCGGCTCATCTTCCTGCAGAAACGATCTGGGCATGTCACTCCCCTTCTTAAACAACTCCAGTGGTTGCCTATCGACCTCCGCTCCAAACAAAAACTCCTCACTCTAGGCTTCAAGGCTCTCCATCACCTTGCCCCTTCCTACCTCTCCTCCCTTCTCTCTTTCTACCGCCCACCCCGCACGCTCCGCTCCTCTGCCGCCCACCTCCTCACCGTCCCTCGGTCTCGCCTATCCCGCCGTCGACCCCTGGGTCACGTCCTCCCGCGGTCCTGGAACGCCCTCCCTCCTCACCTCCACCAAACTGATTCTTTTCCCCTCTTCAAAACCCTACTTAAAACTCACCTCCTCCAAGAGGCGTTCCCAGACTGAGCTCCTCTTCTCCCTCTACTCCCTCTGCCACCCCCCCCTTTACCTCTCCGCAGCTAAACCCTCATTTTCCCCTTTTCCCTCTGCTCCTCCACCTCTCCCTTCCCATCCCCACAGCACTGTACTCGTCCGCTCAACTGTATATATTTCCGTTACCCTATTTATTTTGTTAATGAATTGTACATCGCCTCGATTCTATTTAGTTGCCATTGTTTTTACGAGATGTTCTTCCCCTTGACTCTATTTATTGCCATTGTTCTTGTCTGTCCATCTCCCCCGATTAGACTGTAAGCCCGTCAAACGGCAGGGACTGTCTCTATCTGTTGCCGACTTGTTCATCCCAAGCGCTTAGTACAGTGCTCTGCACATAGTAAGCGCTCAATAAATACTATTGAATGAACATCCTGTCTGCAGAGGGTATTTGCAGAGAGAACCAGAGGATGTCGCCCCATCAACGGGTCATAAATCAACTCCTTCAACTAAGTGGAGGAATATCAGATAGGAGCTCCCAGGCACATCCATAATCCAATCAAACACCCTTAATGCCATTAGCATCCCTCTCACATAATCAACCTGAACAGTTGAATCTAGTTGTGTATTCCTTTCTCTTCTCTCTCAGATTCAGCCAGAAAAGATCTTCCTGGTGTTATTCATTTCTTTCAACCTAATACCTGAGGTATGAGAAGCAGCATGGCCTAATGAAAAGAGAACGGGCCTGGGAGCCAGAGGACCTGGATTCTAATCCTACTCTGCCAACTGCTTGCTGTCTCACCTTGGGCAAATCACTTAACTTCTCTATGCCTCAGTTTCTTTAACAGTAAAATGGGGATTAAATACCAGCTCTCCCTCCTACTTAGACTGTGAGCCCCATGCAGTACAAGGACTGTATCTGACCTAATTAACTTGTACTTACTCCAGATCTTAGAACAAGGGTTTAACCCATAGTAAGCACTTAACTTGTACTCTCCCAAATGCTTAGTATAGTGCTTTGCACATAGTAAGCACTCAATAAATACCACTGATTAACAAATACTCTTTCATTAAAAAAGAAAAAGATCAAAAGGAAGTTAGAGGAGGTTAATTTGCTTATTTTCATAATTTGGGGGTTATCTTAAACTACGCATTATTTCCCAGCTTTTTCTACAAACCTTAGGCCATGAGCTAAAGCATTTGCTAACTCCATGGCCTCTGTTAAATCAAATCCTCAGCTTGACCCTGTCACTGTTTAACCTCAGTGGCTGTAAATAGCACCTTGAACATCTTGCCTTTAGTATTTACTGGTGTGATGTTTTGTGCTACTATTTAAATCCCAACTTTGATTTTGTTTGGGTTGAGAATCTGGTCAGCCATGGTCACTGGTCCTACAGAGAACTCTCCACCTGGTCCTGGTGTGGGTTTATAATCATAGATCTGCTTTGGATGATACTTCAAACAGTCAGTGATTTTAGCCCTAGTTTGGTGGTCTACAACAAAGCAGCCCCATTTTTGATCTCGGAAGGAAAGAGTCTTGTTGGAGTCTAATGAAATGTAACTGCTGAGAACTATCCCTAGCATACCTATTATTTTCAGTCATTTTTTTCTGAACAGGTTCAAGGGAGGAAGGGATACTCACTGTTAAATGCAGTTGAGAGTAAGACATTAACAGTTTATAAAGTCAAGAATCCAAACTGTGGATAGTTTGTACCTCATTTTAGGCAGACTCTTCGTTTTGCTATCAGTATCCTCCTTTCCAAAGCTCTTAGTACAGAGAACACAGGAATGGACAACTTTAAAAATTAGATTATTTAAAGACTCATCTGCAAGAACTGCCTTATTGGGCTTTCTACCTATTGGGTTCAGGGGGGAAGCACAGTAAATTTAGAAGACCACACTTTGGCCCACTATATTTCAAAGCCTGTCAGGTTTGGGAATAACTCTCCATAAGGCTGAATCTGGGCACATATTAGGGCATGAATCTTGGCAAACATCACCCTGCCTCCCTAATGGGTCCTAACCCATCTACTAGATGTGAGAGCAATCTGGGATGGCCAGGGACTACTTGAAAGTTTGGTTTAGACCCAGATGAGTCTGGCACTTGGCTCTCAGGGCTGAATTCTAGACTGTAGTATTCCCCTACTGTGGAGTGTAAACTCTTTGTGGGCAGGGAATAATAATAATAATAATTATGGTACTTGTTAAGCACTCGCTATGTGCCAGGCAATGTACTTAGCACTGGGGTGGATAGAAGCAAATCAGGTTGGATACCATCCTTTGTCCCAAGTGGGGCTCACAATCTCAATCCCCATTTTACAGTTGAGGTAACTGAGGCACAGAGAAGTGAAGTGACTTGTCCAAGGTCACACAGCAGACAAGTGGTGGAGCCAGGACTAGAATCCATGACCTTCCGACTCCTAGGCCCATGCTCTGTGCGCTACCCCAAGCTGCTATATTGTCGGAGAAGCAGCGTGGCTCAGTGGAAAGAGCACGGGCTTTGGAGTCAGGGCTCATGAGTTCGAATCCCAGCGCTGCCACTTGTCGGCTGTGTGACTATGGGCAAGTCACTTAACTTCTCTGTGCCTCAGTTCCCTCATCTGTAAAATGGGGATTAAGACTGTGAGCCCCACGTGGGACAACCTGATTCCCCTATGTCTACCCCAGCGCTTAGAACAGTGCTTGGCACATAGTTAGCGCTTAACAAATACCAACATTATTATTATTACTCCCCAAGAGCTTGTTTACAGTATTCTGCAAACAGTAAATGTTCAATAAATATTACTAATTGACCTAATAACTACTGAAATGAGTCAAAGGACCTGGGTTCTAATTTCAGTTGTGCTACTTGCGTTTCCTTGAACAAGTCAGTTAATCATATTTATTGAGTGCTTTCTAGGTACAAAGCACTGTTACTAAGTGCTTGGGAGAGTGAAGTATGAAAGTTATGGGCAGAGAATGTGCATGTCTCTATACTGTGAGCTCATTGTGGGCAGGAAATGTCACTGTTTATTGTTGTATTGTACTTTCCCAAGAGCTTAGTACAGTGCTCTGCACATAGTAAGCACTCAGTAAATACAACTGAACACGAATGAATGAAATGAGAAAGGAGATACCTATGTTTCCCTCCTCGATCTCTACAATCTCTAGTAGAAAGAGCATGTTCTTGGGAATCAGGAGACCTAGATTTTAATCCTGGCTTTACCACTTGCCTACTGTGTGATCTTGGGCAAGACACTTAATCTCCAAGTACTTCAATTTACTCATCTGTATGGGCATCAAATACCTCCTCTCTCTCCCCCTTAGTCTGTGAGCCCCTGGGCTGTATCTGATCTAATTATCATGTCCACCCTAATGTTTAGTTCAGTGCTTGGCATATCAAATACTTGACAAATGCCATAATAAAGGCTATTAATTAGCTCCTCCTTTAGACTGTAAACTCCTTGTGGGCAGGGAACATGTCTACCAATTGTATTGTATGATGCTACTGATGCCTGTTTACTTGTTCTGATGTGTGTCTCCCCAGTTCTAGACTGTGAGCCCATTATGTGCAGGGATTGTTTCTATTTGTTGCTGAATTGTACTTCTTAGTACAGTGCTCTGCACACAGTAAGCACTCATAAATATGATTGAATGAATAAATCAATTAGTACAGTGCTCTCAATAAAGCACTCAAAAAATACCAGAAAGCACTCAAATACCATGGATTGATTTTTGAAGGTGGGGGTTAGCTGATTCATTGCTGTGGGTTGGTGTCTTGTATTTATTGCTTCATGAGGATATTCTCAGTGTAATAATGGCTCTGTAGAGACAAAGCAATTGTCTTCATAAAGACTCAGGCAGTAGAATGGAGAAATGAGAGTTGAGATGTCCTTTGGGTGGCTTGTTCCTTCAGAATCTCTTAATGATGAGGTAGATAGAAATGTAAGTATATTTCTGAAATCTTACCTATGGGGATGGATGGAAATAGTGATGCCTTATCTTCATGGGTAAAGTGGACATCATCCCTTTGGCCACATGTCCCATGATGAATCTTGGGAAGGGAGCAAAGAAAGTGACAGAGAACTGTAAGCAGGAGAAGCAGTGTGGTCTAGTGGATAGAAAATGGGCCTGGGAATCAGAAGACCTCAGTTACTAATTCTGAGTCAATCATTTGTCTGCTGTGTGACCTTGGACAAGTTGCTTCACTTCTCTGTGCTTCAGTTATCTCATCTGTAAAGTGGGAATTGAGCCTCCGAGCCCCATGTGGGACAGGGACTGTGTCCAAGATGACAACCTGGTATTTACCCTAGAACTTAGTACATCCGGGCACATAGCACTTAGCAAGTACCATAAAAAAAAAAAAGAAAAAAGAAAAAGAAGACCAGCATGCTTTGCTCATGTCCACAAACAGAGATTCTGGTGGAAGGTGGGGTTTTTTTGGGCTTGTGTTTTTTATGGTATTTATTTAGCGTTTACTACATGCCAGGTACTATGCTAAGTGCTTTGGTAGATACAAGCTGACCAGGTTGGACACAGTCCATGTCCCACATGCGATTCACAGTCTTGATCCTCATTTTACAGATGTGGTAACTGAAGCATTGAGAAATGAAGGGATTTGCCCAAGGTCACAAAGCAGAACCTAGGTCTTTCTGACTCCCAGGCCTGTGCTCCATCCTCTAGGTCATGCTGGTACAGGATGCCTTCTTTAATCTTTGCATAACCAGGAGCTTTCTCCCTCACGGCTAGCCCATAACTACCTGCATGAAATGAGCCGAGCAGGGCTTGATTAGTCCCAGGAAAATATACTATGAATAGAATAAAAAATGATTACGCATCTCTAGTGCCTAGGATTATACACTAATATGTATTAGTCACTTAAGATTATAATGGAACAGTAACAGATTCACTTTAATGAGAAATACAATTGGTTTATGTTTACTTATAAAAATACCAATGAAAAAGTATCAGAGTATCACTATTATTGTGTTATTAGCATCATCACTAGCATTTTTGGAGCCCCTTGTATGGGAATCTCTGGTATTTACTGAGCACTTACTGTATGTAGACAGGGTCTCTGCCCAAGAGGCATTTACAGTCTGGAGGGAGCTTGCTGGGCTGTAAGCCTGTTGTTGGGTAGGGATTGTCTCTACCTGTTGCCGAATTGTACTTTCCAAGTGCTTAGTACAGTGCTCTGCACACAGTAAGCACTCCATAAATACAATTGACTGAATGAATACAAGTAAATTCAAAGATGTTGCCTTTACCCACAGGGACCTTACATCCTAAATGGGCCAATAAGAGAATGCAAATTGCCAAATCTACAATAGGCTGAAGAGTAGGAACAGATACAATGATAGACAATAAAATATACCCAGACTTGCACATGAGTACTAAGGTGGCTGATGGAATGATATGTATTCCTAAAGACCCATTTTATCCATTTTCTTCCCTCGCTTTTACACCCACGCAGCTTGCTGGCAAAGCCTGACAGATCCGAAATAAACAACAGAAATGAGAGTGTACCTTGGCTACAGCACAGAGATGTTTCATCAAATCTTTCCATGCACCCAACATATTGTGTGGAAAGCTTCCAAGCCCAATGCTATCCTTGTGTCTTTGCTCCTGTGTAGAAATGTTCAATTTGTCTCTGTCCTTATGGGGCTAGTGAATGCCTTGAGAATGATCTTTATTATTGCTACACCATATAATTAACAATCTATAAAACAGGCAGGGAACATGTCTACCGAGTCTGTTGCATAATATTTGTCCAAGCACTTAGTACAGTGCTTTTGAACACAGTAGGTGCTCAATAAATACCATCGACTGAGCTATTAAAGAGCACACATTGATTTCATTCATTCATTCATTCAATAGTATTTATTGAGCGCTTACTATGTGCAGAGCACTGTACTAAGCACTTGGGATGAACAAGTCGGCAACAGATAGAGACAGTCCCTGCCGTTTGACGGGCTTTCAGTCTAATCGGGGGAGATGGACAGACATGAACAATGGCAATAAATAGAGTCAAGGGGAAGAACATCTCGTAAAAACAATGGCAACTAAATAAAATCGAGGCGATGTACAATTCATTAACAAAATAAATAGGGTAACGAAAATATATACAGTTGAGCGGACGAGTACAGTGCTGTGGGGATGGGAAGGGAGAGGTGGAGGAGCAGAGGGAAAAGGGGAAAAAGAGGGTTAAGTTGCGGGGAAGTAAAGGGGGGATGGCAGAGGGAGTAGAGGGAGAAGAGGAGCTCAGTCTGGGAACGCCTCTTGGAGGAGGTGAGTTTTAAGTAGGGTTTTGAAGAGGGAAAGAGAATCAGTTTGGCGGAGGTGAAGAGGGAGGGCGTTCCAGGACCGCGGGAGGACGTGACCCAGGGGTCGACGGCGGGATAGGCGAGACCGAGGGAGGGTGAGGAGGTGGGCGGCAGAGGAGCGGAGCGTGCGGGGTGGGTGGTAGAAAGAGAGAAGGGAGGAGAGGTAGGAAGGGGCAAAGTGATGGAGAGCCTTGAAGCCTAGAGTGAGGAGTTTTTGTTTGGAGCGGAGGTTGATAGGCAACCACTGGAGTTGTTTAAGAAGGGGAGTGACATGCCCAGATCGTTTCTGCAGGAAGATGAGCCGGGCAGCGGAGTGAAGAATAGACTGGAGCGGGGCGAGGGAGGAGGAAGGGAGGTCAGAGAGAAGGCTGACACAGTAGTCTAGCCGGGATATAACGAGAGCCCGTAATAGTAAGGTAGCCGTTTGGGTGGAGAGGAAAGGGCGGATCTTGGCGATATTGTAGAGGTGAAACCGGCAGGTCTTGGTAACGGATAGGATGTGTGGGGTGAACGAGAGAGACGAGTCAAGGATGACACTGAGATTGCGGGCCTGAGAGACGGGAAGGATGGTCGTGCCATCCACGGTGATAGAGAAGTCTGGGAGAGGACCGGGTTTGGGAGGGAAGATGAGGAGCTCAGCCTTGCTCATGTTGAGTTTTAGGTGGCGGGCCGACATCCAGGTGGAGATGTCCCGGAGGCAGGAGGAGATGCAAGCCTGAAGGGAGGGGGAGAGGACAGGGGCGGAGATGTAGATCTGCGTGTCATCTGCGTAGAGATGGTAGTCAAAGCCGTGAGAGCGAATGAGTTCACCAAGGGAGTGAGTGTAAATGGAGAACAGAAGAGGGCCAAGAACTGACCCTTGAGGAACTCCAACAGTTAAAGGATGGGAGGGGGAGGAGGCTCCAGCGAAGGAGACGGAGAATGACCGGCCAGAGAGGTAAGAGGAGAACCAGGAGAGGGCAGAGTCCGTGAAGCCAAGGTGAGATAAGGTATGGAGGAGGAGGGGATGGTCGACAGTGTCAAAGGCAGCAGAGAGGTCAAGGAGGATTAGAATGGAGTAGGAGCCATTGGATTTGGCAAGAAGGAGGTCATGGGTGACCTTAGAGAGAGCAGTCTCGGTAGAGTGGAGGGGACGGAAGCCAGATTGGAGGGGGTCTAGGAGAGAATGGGAGTTAAGGAATTCTAAGCATCGATTGTAGACAACTCGTTCTAGGATTTCGGAAAGGAAGGGTAGTAGGAAGATAGGGTGATAACTGGAGGGGGAAGTGGGGTCGAGAGTGGGTTTTTTTAGGATGGGGGAGACATGGGCATGTTTGAAGGCAGAGCGGAAGGAGCCCTTGGAGATTGAGTGGTTAAAAATAGAAGTTAAGGAAGGTAGGAGGGCAGGGGCAATGGTTTTAATAAGGTGAGAGGGAATGGAGTCCGAGGCGCAGGTGGAGGGGGTGGCACTTGCGAGGAGGGAGGAGATCTCCTCTGAGGATACTGCAGGGAAGGATGGGAGAGTAGGGGAGGGGGTTGGTGGGGGGGAGGGGAGAGGCGGAGGGGTGACTTTGGGAAGCTCAGACCTGATCGTGT
Source organism: Ornithorhynchus anatinus (assembly GCF_004115215.2). NCBI lineage: Eukaryota > Metazoa > Chordata > Mammalia > Monotremata > Ornithorhynchidae > Ornithorhynchus > Ornithorhynchus anatinus. The sequence continues at coordinate 19,114,737 of NC_041737.1, forward strand.
TGATTTTCGTGAGGAAATACGTGGCCAGATCATTGGGGGTGAGAGATGGGGGAGGGGGAGGAACAGGGGGCCTAAGGAGAGAGTTAAAGGTCCAGAACAATCGGCGGGGGTGATGGGCATGGGTGTCGATGAGGGAGGAGAAGAAGCTTTGCCTGGCGGAGGAGAGGGCAGAGTTAAGGCAGGAAAGGATAAATTTGAAGTGTGTGAGGTCGGCTTGGTGCTTGGACTTTCGCCAGCAGCGCTCAGCAGCTCGAGCATAGGAGCGTAGGAGGCGGACGGAGGAGGTGATCCAGGGCTGTGGTTAGTGGAGCGAGAGCGGCGGAGGGAAAGGGGGGCAAGAGAGTCGAGATGAGTAGAGAGGGTGGAGTTGAGAGCGGAGACCTGATCATCGAGAGTGGGAAGAGAGGACAGGGCGGCAAGGTGAGGAGAGATGCTATTGGAAAGACGGATGGGATCGAGAGAGCGGAGGTCTCTGTGGGGCAGTAGCGAAGATTTGCAGGGGGAGGGAGTGTGAGAGATGAGGCAGGTGAGAAGGTTATGGTCGGAGAGAGGGATTTCAGAGTCGGTGAGGGAGGAGATAGTGCAGCGGTAGGAGATGACGAGATCGAGGGTGTGACCGAGTCGGTGAGTGGGCCCGGTATGGTGGAGGAGGAGGTCGGCAGAGTAGAGGAGGGATAGCAGGGGGGCGGCAGAGAAGTCGTCAGGTACATCCGTATGGATGTTGAAGTCTCCAAGGATCAGAGTGGGCAGAGAGAAGGAGAGAAGGAAGGTGAGAAAGGGGTCAAGATGGTTGAAGAAGTCAGAGGTGGGACCGGGAGGGCGGTAGATGACAGCGACAAGTAACTGGAGGGGGTGGTAGAGGCAAATGATATGGGCTTCGAAGGAGGGGAAGGAGAGTGAGGGGGGAGGAGGGATAGTGCAGAAGCGGCAACGGGGCGAGAGGAGGAAGCCGATGCCTCCTCCCTTACCGGTGAGTCTGGGGGAGTGGGAAGCAGCGTGGCTCAGGGGAAAGAGCACAGACTTTGGAGTCAGAGGTTATGGGTTCAAACCCCGGCTCTGCCACTTGTCAGCTGTGTGACTGTGGGCAAGTCACTTCACTTCTCTGTGCCTCAGTTCCCTCATCTGTAAAATGGGGATTAAGACTGTGAGCCCCACGTGGGACAACCTGATTCCCCTGTGTCTACCCCAGCGCTTAGAACAGTGCTCTGCACAGAGTAAGCGCTTAACAAATACCAACATTATTATTATTATTGATTTGAAATCACATCTACTGGTATAGGATAGTTGGAGGTTTCTTCAAAGTTAGAATGACCCTTTTATGTAAGGCATAATATATGTGAGCATCAGTATACTATTACTAGACTGTAAGGTGATTGTGCAGGGAATGTGTCTATTATATTGTACTCTCCCAAGCACTTAGTACACAGTAAGTGCTCAATAAATATGATCAACTGATCGATTGCCCTGAAAAACACATAATTTGGAGGGCAGTTGATAACGGTTTGAGTTTGTATTGCTCCCATAGAACCAAAAGCATGGGAGCAATTGCTCCCTCAATAGAACTTGCAGTCTTGTTCACCCCAGTCCTCTGAAAAGACATCAACATGTCCAATCAGGATATAAATATTGCAAATCAGTGTCTTTCTAGCATGTTAGCTCTTTGCAGTACTCCTAGTCCTCATACCCACTTAAATTCCCATTCTTCTTTCCACCCGTAGGCAAAATGAAAAATTGGCACCTACCCTAGTAATTTCACTCTTCCAAAGCACTTTTATCAATGATCTCCTTTTATCTTTACATGTTCTTCTCTGTGACGTAGGGAAAGGCAGAGAGAAGCTATATTATACCTATTTTACAAATAAGACACCTTAAACGTAGAGAATTTTTAGTGCTTTGACCAGTCACACAGCAACCAGT